>NC_135741.1:24972500-29772500 GCF_041903045.1 Epinephelus lanceolatus | reverse complement strand
TGTGAGCCAGGCCTTATCATCCAACATTAGCGCTCAACCTCACTGATACTTCTGTGGATGAAAGGAATCTAATCTCTGCAGACAGATTTCAAAATCCTGTGGAAAGCCTTCTCTGAAGAGTTGAGGCTTGCTTGTTATAGCAGTATGTTCATGCTCATGATTTTGGAATGGCATCCCTTACAATTGCATATGGGCATAACAATAGGGTGGCTGTATACTTTTGGGCATATGTGGTCAACCCTAATTTGAGTTTTCTGTCATCACCTCTTTCTTGTAACATTTGTAACATTTCTTTGTCTTTGTCTTTGTCTTAGCCTTGTCTTCCTTCCAGTCGTACCTTGCTGCCATAGATGGTTGTTTTTCGGTTGCAAATCTCCTCAGTGAAAGCCACCATGGAAAAGGCTGCTGTCAGACCCCCTTCAAACTCCATGTTAACAACCTGGGCAAACAGAACAGATAAGCTGTAGGGAAACATCAGCAGCAGTCTGGACATATTAGCTGAAATGATCAGACTCTGTAGTTTATTTTGACCGTATCCTCGATACATACCACCAAGGATACTGGTGCATCCAAATTTTATTGAAGGAATAATAAAAGTTGATGGGCTAGAGAGGGATAGTACAGTATGTTGTGACATGGAGATTAACGAGACAGTAGTTCACCCCCAAACAAACAAACCTCTTACCTGCAGTGCTCTTTATCAGTCTAGACTGTTTTGGTGTGAGTTGCTGAGAGTTGGAGATATCTGCCGTACAGATGTCTGCCTTCTCTCCAATGTAACAGAACTAGATGGCACTCAGCTTGTGGAGCTCAAAGCACCAAATATACTGTACATTTGAAAAATTTACAGCAATGTCTCTTTCTAGAAATCAACACTCATCGACTCACACCAAAACAATTTGGAGTAATAGGTAGCACCACAGGTAAGAGGAAAATACAAAATAGTTATCTTTGATTTTGAGGTGAACTGTCGGTTTACGTGTGTTATAAAGCCAGTGTTTTCTAACCTGGTTACTGCAGACATCATTGTCACACTCGTAGACACAGCGGCCATATGGTCCAGTCTTCAGGGCCTCAGTTACTGACTCGATGTCTGGGTCCGAGCTCTGGCATATGACTGATACAGGCCAGCCAGTGTGACCCTAGCACACATACCACACATATGAAATCATGTACAGCAAGTAAAGTATTATGTTCACAGAATCCATAATTGGTGAAACTATTATGTTGAAATATGAATCTGTTTTACTCTATCCAGGTAGATTTTGCGTGCTGAGTAGGGACAGTCTTTTTCTATTGCACAATCCAGGCAGCGATCTCCAGCACCTGTTGGCTGACAAAAAAATGAGCAACATTTTATATTCATGCTTAGTATTTCGTTTTGCAAAAATGCAGAGAACTTTGATGGATGTGATACATCTTAATGACACAAAAATATAACTCAGCAATGTTGAAAAGGATTAAAGTGCTGTAATGTTATGTGCTGTTTCTCAAAAAAATTATAGATCTACAATAAAAACAAAAAGGAAAATATAATCACATAGATTGTTTGTTTCATATCTGCAGCGATTACTTGTTTCCTCTGTGATAGTCACGATTTCTTTGTATTAGGCCTCATACGGTGAAGAGTTCACAGACCTTGTGTTTTTTTCCAAAGTGGCTTACAGATCCAAATGATGACACTTTCAAACACCTGCAGAGTACAAAGTTAATGATTCATCTCAGGCAAAACAGGACGACTTCACAGAAAACAACCTCGCCCACGTGAAAACACAGACTGTGGTCCAACAAATGTGTTAAGTGTATATACTTCTGAACATCAAGAGCAGAGTTTTACCTGTGTGCTCCAGCCCAGTGATGTATTAGGTCGATGTCGTGGCACGATTTAGCCAAAAGAGAAAACGAGCTCTCTGCTTCATTCCTCCAGTTCCCTCGAACATATGAGTGAGCAAAGTGATAAAACCCAACCTGCAACAAGAGGTTGACAAGACAAATCAGTAATCTGTTACAGTAATGCTTGAATTTAAACTAGAATTAATGCCCCATGGTTGTATGCCTCTGCACACTAGTGTTGTGTGTGAAAACAGGGATGCTTCACACACATCCTCCCCCCAGCAGCACAGAAGATTTATACAATCAGCAGGTGGTGGGCACCCAAGATAAGTGTCACCAATTCAGTATTTGATCAAATGTCTCCCCCTCTGTTCCTGAGATATGACGTTGAATAATGGCCAGAAAAGTGTTTTTGCAGAACGTTACGATGTCACAGTGAAGTTGATGTTTGACCTTTTGGATGTAAAATGTCATCACTTCATTATTATATCCTACTAGACACTTGTGTGAAGTTTGTCATAATTAGCAGATGAATTCTTGAGTTGTGGCTTCTTGAGATTTGACCTTTGACCAACCACAAAATTTGAATCACTTCATTCTTCAGTCCAAGTGGACGTTCATGCCAAATTTACAAAATTCCCTCTTGATGTTCTTGAGATATCATGTTCACATGAATGAGACAGATGCAAGGTCACACTGGCCTTTGACCCTTGACAACTAAAATCTATTCAATTCATCCTCGAGTCCAACTGAGCATTTGTGCCAAATTTGAAGAAATTCTCTTGAGGCATTCTTGAGATATCATGTTCACAAGGAAGGGACGGATGGATGGCCAAAACGAAAAACATAATGCCTCCAGCCACGGCTACTGCCGGTGTAGAAGCATTAAAAAAAGTGTTAAAAGCAGGAATACTGTTACTGATGGATGTGTGAGTTTAATGAGGAGCCCTGAGGGTTTGCAGCATTACTGTCTTTATTTCTATTCTGTTGACATTTTTACCGGCTCAAAGTGCTGAATGTGCATCACATCACCTATGACTCCAGCATCTATCAGCTCCTAGAAAAGAGAAGAAAAAGAAAAGGGGATAATCCTTGTTTGGACTTTGTGATTTTCTTCACCAGTCTGGGTGAGAAAAAGTTTCTGTGTTCAGAAATCTAAACAATCAAAATATACTTTGCTCTCCTTGATAATTATCTGAATAAAACTCATATAATCAGGTACTCAAATAGATGTCTCTAAACCCAAAACTGTGACTCAAGCCTGGTAAAGAAAACTGTCAAGTGTTTTCATAAAGTGTGACAGAAAATGTTCACCTTAATCATGTGGATGAGAGGATCATACCGGAGAACATGGCCCACTGATAGTATCACTCCACTCTGAGTGCAAGCCTCCACAATCGCCTTGCAGTCTTCAGCAGTTGTCTTCAGTCATGTGAGGACATTGGTGCACAAATGCAAGAGATGATTTTGTTTTTGTTCCGAAACTGACACAAAAAAGCATCTTTCGTCCTAAGTTTGAAATGTGCTTTAAAGAAATACAATGTGAAATGTGATGAAAAAATGTAGTATTATGTGAGCATGATTTTTTTTTTTGGAAAGGGTAATTTGTAATAAAAGTACAGAATTACACACTAACATTAAAAAACAATCTGTAGGATGATAACCCATATTACAACTCTATGTTGAGATAATTTATGTTTATTAACAAAGCACTCACAGCCATTGGTTTCTCCAGCAGAATATGGTAGCCTTTCTGTGCAAAGGCCACTGCAGGTTCCTGAGGAACAGAAACTAGTTTAAGAGAATGACAAGAAAAGGACTATGACAAAGTTAAATAATTCAGACTGATAATGAGGTGTGTTCACAGAGCTGAACAGTAAATGTATATAAATATCTATAGTGTTTACCTTATGAAGGCGGTCTGGAGTACAAATTAACACTGCATCTGCAAACTTCTCTCTTTCGATGACACTGGGCCAGTCTAGTTTGAAAAAAGCACATTTAATAATTTAGTATGAGGCAAATATTAACAGATATAAACACTTAAATGCATTTTTTTTCCTTTTGATGTTCACCTTCAAATATGTTTTCATCTACAATGTTGTGCTCTCGTTGAAGTTTAGTGCGAGCAAATTTCCTTGGATCAGCTACTCCAACAATCTACTGGGAAAGATGAGTTGAAGAAAGGCGCATAACAAGTGTTCTGTTAGAAAATAAGTAGAAAAATTTATATGTTATATTTTTATTTATATTTTGATCATTTACTTAAAGGTCTGGTGTGAAGGATTTAGGGCAGGCCTATTCAATTAGCGGCCCGCGGCCGTGGCACACAGGCCACGTACGGCCCAGAAGAAACCTCTGAGTGGTACTGAGACCTGTTATTAAACAGCCTGGGGCAAATTTAATCAAGACCGTAATAATTATAAGCTCCGATATTATCGGGTCTTTTGTCGTTAGTTTTTAAAGTTTTGGTTTCATGTGTCATCATGAAGCAGTGTTCTTCATGCTTAGATAATGTTACCTTTTTTTATTTAGTATTGTGATGTCAGGAGTAATATTAATTTTATTGACATGTTAGATTTGTTTCCAGTGAGATATTATTGAGTTTATATAGTGACTTTGTTGTAAACATGACTGTTGCTGTCAAAGACTGTTTAAAACTATATCCTGTGTATCTGACCTATAAGGAAAACATCTGGAAGTGAGGTGTGTGCATGTGTGTGTGTGGGAGGGAGAAGGAGATGCTGGTAGAGATAGAGTGTGTATAAAGTAGATAGTAGGTTGCTCACTCCTGAAAATATGGCCCATCAACATTTTCTGGTTTTAAAATCTGGCCCAGTTGATTTTGTAATTAAATAGCCCTGATCTAGGGGGATATAGAATTCAATATAATTCTCATAACTAGGTTTTACTAGTGTATAGGCCTAATCACCTGAAAATAAAAAATGTGGTGTTAACGTTACCTTACAATGAGCTGTTTATATCTACATATGGAGCAGGGCCTCTGTTTCTACAGTATTCCAGGGCGGACAAACCAAACACTGGCTCTAGATTGGGCCATTTGTGTTTTCACGTCTGCAGTAGAGCTTAGATCGGGCCCAAAAAATCCAGCCCGACCCGGCCCAAGCCCGTGCACGTTATGTCCGGGACCGGCCCTGCCCGTCCAATTAACTGTAATTATGGGCCCGAGCCCGATTTAAACCCGACATTTTTCAATAAGTTGGCTGTTATAATTAAGAGTCTTAAACCACAAGTCTTGTTATTTGAATGACAGTAACATAGGATCTTAATGAATGGCGCAACACGGAAGCATGATTATGTAGCCTAATAAAACAGGTGTTTATTTTAGGATCCAGGTGGTGAAGGGCTGTGCGCGCACAATGTTGCAACATTGTAACTAAGTTTGTTGTAACTTTATGTGTCATACAAAGTGTAGTTTAATTTTAGTTTTTATAATACTGTAGCGTCCAGGACGTGTGGAAAGGATGACGCAGTTATTCGGCAATTACACCACCGTTTATTACTGAACAGTACAGGTTACTGTTGGCCATAATCACGCCAAAACAACCAACAAACAACAATTTAGCTGTAACTCCATCTGTGCACTCCTGCTCTCTCCTCCAGCTCGCTCATACACACACCAGCACGCGCACTCACACAGCCCTCCTCATCCCCGTCTCACTCGCACTAGAGGGCTGCATTGGGACTGGGTCCCGCCGGGAATATTGCGGGAGCGGGCGGTTTGGACTTTGCTGCAGGCGGGATCTTGGTGCACATGCATGAGCGTTTCCACTCTATATTTATTCATAAATGGACAAATATGCCCTGAACCAGCTTTCATACCAATTTGCCGCTTGCTCCACCTGTCTGTCTGTCTGTAAGCTCCATCTGTCATGAGACAAACATGAAAGAAGACGTGCAGTTTATTGTGTTTCACCGGCGACTAGCTGTCATTACGAGCGACAATTACGCACGGCTGCGCGCTCTTTATAACTCACTGTGAACCTATGTTGCATAATAAAGATTTGCCCCCTCGTAATTTTTAACCGCCCCCTCAGTAACTTCATCCTGGCACCAGACCTGCCTTAACCTCAATCACTGTGTGATTATATAAAGGTAGAAAAATAAATAAAATACAGAGGAGGAGAACAGAATATGAAACAGCCTTTATTTCATTAAAAACTAAATGAAAACAACAAAATGGGAGCGCTATTCCTGACCAGTGCGTCAAAAGACATGCAGGCCAGGGAAACGAAACAAACAACCCCATGAATCTCTTTATTAATAGCCTATAAAATGACGTGTTTTCTCCTGCGGGACGGGAGAAGACACAAAATCATCGATCTCTATTATTGTGCGGGCATAAATTCTCAGAGTTTTGCGGGTGCGGGCGGGAGTGTAAAGTGCAACACACACCGCCGCCGGCGCGGCGCTGTGGCCGTCAAGTGCCGCCCCCCAACACACACTGGCAGCGGCGCGCAGCGGCACCATCAACATGTATTTCCCACCCCAGCCCGCTAGGTGGCTGTACCTACACTAGTTGCCAACGGTTGCCAACTGCTAGTAACGGAAGAAGAAGAGGAAAAACTTTGAGGCAACAACAACTTGAATTTCACGGGTGAATTTCTTATCAAAGTCGTCTTATTAAAAATTTGAAACAACCGGAGTTGATCCTACGAGACGAGACGTACATAAAAGGCTTTTCTCGCAGCGCCGCCATGAGCGCCGGCTGCGCTGGAAATAGAGTAGCGGGCTGAAGCAGAGCGGCGCGGCGCGTCGGCCGGCGCAAGTGTGGGTTGGTTCATAGAATATAATGGAGGCGGGCGTTTTGACGCCTATAACATTATCAAATCATAGCTTTAAAAAAAATAAATAAATAAATAAAAAAAACGTCATATCTGACCGGCCCAGCCTGGGCCCGTCAGAGGGAGGGGGGCTCCCGGTCCAACAGGGCTTGGGCCCGCGGGCCAGGTCGGGCCGGGCTCGGGCTCGGGCAGAGAATCTAAGCTCTAGTCAGACATATCTCTCCTACTCGTTTGCCACACAGGAGAAGTTTCAGTTCTGCAGCCTCACCACTAGATGTCACTAAATTCAACACACTAAACCTTTAAATAAAGAAGCAATACATCAGGGAAAATACAAATAATACCACTCAAATAATAATAATAATAATAATAAGCAGAATAATCATAATGAACCTATATTGTTGCAGGAAACATGGATTTGAGGATCTTCTTGTACTGTGACAAACTTTTCTATTATACTTTACATGTTTCTGTCATGAATATCTTGTCAGTGATCTCATCTGGGATCATTTGGCTCATAAATTTTTATGGTGTCAAAATGTGTTTTTATTGATGCAGTAAACCAGTAACTCAATCCACAAAAAATATTTTACTGCATCTTTGTTGACAAGTTCAGGTCAACCTCTCCTGACCTTAACTCGTTCAGGGTGGATCCATGCAAACTGGGATAAGCATTCCCCACGACAACCAGCACCCACCACGATGACACGGACAGGGGTCGTCATTTTGCCACCCTGTGAACTTTAACACAAATCAAAACTTGTAAACACACCTTTTACAATGGCTGAAGTAAAACACACTAATTATTAGTCAGTCAGAGGCTGATACAGCTGGTCCCTGTCAGGGACATCATATACCTCCTGTAATCTGGGTTATTATTCACAACACCTAGTTCTCTAAATATAGATTATCCGTCATTTAAATTAACCATTTAAAAGCACCTGAATCCTTCCAAATATACTGAATAAGGATAATAACAGACACGGTATATGAAAGTATGTAGCTAGCTCATTAAAATACTGTTTCTGGTAAATAATATTTGTTAGTTAATGACTTGGTTGTTTGGCTCAGTACCTGTTTTGTCCCATACAGCTGTCAAAACCTTCTGTCTGTCCTCCGCGTCTGTCCACTTCTGTCAGGAAACGACTACAGGCACATCCTGAGTCCACTGAAGCTGTAGCCAAATGTCCACCCTATGGTCTTGCGGACTTCAGTCCAGAGCCCTTGAATAGAGAGTCGCGTCTTCACAGCAATGGCAGATCGCGGAGCCTCTCAATAGTTCCCGGAAGTAAGCGGCACATGCTAGCAGCGCAATGGAGTTACAGCAGAAAAGACCGGCTGTGATGTACTTTTAACGGGTAAGATGTCCAAAGACTCAAATTTTACATTATCAGCACAACTTATCTAAATTAGCATGTGTATTAAAGCTTGTTAGTGGATTATCTCCCATTAAATTAGTAGATTTATGTAATGTTAAAAGATAAGATAACAGATTAGGCTAGGACACTGTACATACTGTACACACCATACAGGTAATGCTAACCATGAACAGCCTGTTAGTTTTAAATTGTCTTCTCCTAAACCATTTTATCTAACATTGGGAAGTTAGAGTGCTTCCAGTCCTGATTTTTTACGAGCCAGTCTGAGTTAGATATTAGCTCAGTTAAATATGACATTGCTGCGTGATTGTTGAGTGGAGGAGGTGAAATGAAACAAAAACGGAACTTATGGTCTGTTTTTTAGGCTTTGTGATTCTGTTGAGTATACCTGTCTATAATATGTTACAGCTCAGCTGATATTACATTGATAGCGAAGTGAGAGGGAAGTTTGAGGACCTGAATGAGATTTAAAACACAAGATAAGTAATTTTGATAAATGAAACATACCAGGCTAAATGGGGAATTATTCTAAATACCAAATGTATGTATATATTACTGTGTTATACATATGATCATGCTAAACATATATTCTACCACAGTATTAGATATTTAATCTTGTATATTTGTAATCTACTGTAGGAGCACTGGGTGGTGGCGGAGGAGTGATGCTGCAGGACCACTGTGTGAGAGAGGACGCTGCAGGTAAGTGCTGAGTCGACCTTGGTGAGACTTAAAACTTAACAAGGTGTGTTTCAAGTAGTTCCAGAGATAAGGAATCATACTTAATATGTATTATACTGCATTTTATATTAATTATATAAGTAATTATATTGAATATGTAATATATGATATACAGTGTTGGGCAAGTTACTTTGAAAATGTAATACATTGCATATTACCAGTTACCGTCATTATAATATTATAATATTAATAGGCATTATAAAATAGAAGAGGGTCATGTTGTTTCATAGCGGCTAATTAAAGCACAGAGAGCTTTAATTGCAGTTCATTAACTTACAAATCCAGTAGTGGGCGATATTGCATAGTCTAATCTAATGAAGGCTCTCCTCTGGAGTGCAGATCTGACCGATTCACGCATTCACATACAGTGGTTACAACTTTGTATTAAAATCCCCTGCTTATATAAATAACAGTGTGATGATATTAAACAATTAAATAGCCTAGACCTTTTCAAATGAACAGATAACTATGGACACAGGGACGACCAGACACAGGATCAAAGTCTGATAACTTATGAGATAGGGATGAATATTTGAGAGCCAGTCATATGAAACACAGTAGGCAAATGCTGAGGTTAGCACAACAAAAGCAAATTGGCTTGCCAGTCAGTCACTATGACAAGTGCAAATTAATACACCAGAGCTTGTAGACCCACCTGCTGGTTTCCAGTGTGCTGATCAGTTACAACAGCACCCAACACTGAAATATAAGTAAACATTTTATTTTATTTTATTTTTTTTTTAATTTTTTATTAATGGCAGGAATAATTATACAGATAAATACATACATAGATTTGTTTCAGAGTATTCCTCCATTTTTTTGATTTTGATCCCACCCACCCAATCCCCACCCACTGCCGATGCAAAAAATAAAATAAAATAAAATAAAAAATAAAAATTGACTTCTCTAAATACATGTGCACCATGCACACATTTAAGTACATTTAAATGCATGTACCTGCATGTACATGTAAGTAAAGCCCTTTTACATACCCTGGTAGGCCTATATATTTTTGAGACACAGCACCCAAGTAGAATTAAGCTTATGCTTACACACACACAAAAAAAGATAAAATAAAAAAAATAAAATATATATATATACATATATACACATACACACATACATACACATATATATATATACACATACATACATACACACACACACACATATATATATATATATATATGTATATATATATATATATATATATATACAGTACAGGCCAAAAGTTTGGACACACCTTCTCATTCAATGCGTTTTCTTTATTTTCATGACTATTTACATTGTAGATTCTCACTGAAGGCATCAAAACTATGAATGAACACATGTGGAGTTATGTACTTAACAAAAAAAGGTGAAATAACTGAAAACATGTTTTATATTCTAGTTTCTTCAAAATAGCCACCCTTTGCTCTGATTACTGCTTTGCACACTCTTGGCATTCTCTCCATGAGCTTCAAGAGGTAGTCACCTGAAATGGTTTTCCAACAGTCTTGAAGGAGTTCCCAGAGGTGTTTAGCACTTGTTGGCCCCTTTGCCTTCACTCTGCGGTCCAGCTCACCCCAAACCATCTGGATTGGGTTCAGGTCCGGTGACTGTGGAGGCCAGGTCATCTGCCGCAGCACTCCATCACTCTCCTTCTTGGTCAAATAGCCCTTACACAGCCTGGAGGTGTGTTTGGGGTCATTGTCCTGTTGAAAAATAAATGATCGTCCAACTAAACGCAAACCGGATGGGATGGCATGTCGCTGCAGGATGCTGTGGTAGCCATGCTGGTTCAGTGTGCCTTCAATTTTGAATAAATCCCCAACAGTGTCACCAGCAAAACACCCCCACACCATCACACCTCCTCCTCCATGCTTCACAGTGGGAACCAGGCATGTGGAATCCATCCGTTCACCTTTTCTGCGTCTCACAAAGACACGGCGGTTGGAACCAAAGATCTCAAATTTGGACTCATCAGACCAAAGCACAGATTTCCACTGGTCTATTGTCCATTCCTTGTGTTTCTTGGCCCAAACAAATCTCTTCTACTTGTTGCCTCTCCTTAGCAGTGGTTTCCTAGCAGCTATTTGACCATGAAGGCCTGATTCACGCAGTCTCCTCTTAACAGTTGTTCTAGAGATGGGTCTGCTGCTAGAACTCTGTGTGGCATTCATCTGGTCTCTGATCTGAGCTGCTGTTAACTTGCGATTTCTGAGGCTGGTGACTCGGATGAACTTATCCTCAGAAGCAGAGGTGACTCTTGGTCTTCCTTTCCTGGGTCGGTCCTCATGTGTGCCAGTTTGGTTGTAGCGCTTGATGGTTTTTGCGACTCCACTTGGGGACACATTTAAAGTTTTTGCAATTTTCCGGACTGACTGACCTTCATTTCTTAAAGTAATGATGGCCACTCGTTTTTCTTTAGTTAGCTGATTGGTTCTTGCCATAATATGAATTTTAACAGTTGTCCAATAGGGCTGTCGGCTGTGTATTAACCTGACTTCTGCACAACACAACTGATGGTCCCAACCCCATTGGTAAAGCAAGAAATTCCACTAATTAACCCTGATAAGGCACACCTGTGAAGTGGAAACCATTTCAGGTGACTACCTCTTGAAGCTCATGGAGAGAATGCCAAGAGTGTGCAAAGCAGTAATCAGAGCAAAGGGTGGCTATTTTGAAGAAACTAGAATATAAAACATGTTTTCAGTTATTTCACCTTTTTTTGTTAAGTACATAACTCCACATGTGTTCATTCATAGTTTTGATGCCTTCAGTGAGAATCTACAATGTAAATAGTCTTGAAAATAAAGAAAACGCATTGAATGAGAAGGTGTGTCCAAACTTTTGGCCTGTACTGTGTATATATATATATATATATATATATATATATATAGGCTATATATATACACACATATATACATATACATACACACACATACATACATACATAGCTACATATACATGCATGTACACACATACATAGGCCTACATGCATACATACAAACGTATATACACACAGGCTACATATACATATACATACAAATGGCCTTATGGAAGGACAACTAATTGATCAAAATAAGATAAAAGAGGCTGCCACGTGGAATAGAATTTCTGGGCCGACCCTCGAATGACAAATTTGATTTTTTCTAGTTTAAGAAATGTCATCAGGTCCTCCAACAGTGATGAGAATGAAGGAGGGGCAGAGGACTTCCAAAGTAATAATATCCTTCTGCGAGCAAGGAGGGAGCTAAATGAAATAATGTTTAATTGTTTTGATGTAAAATTATTACTCGTATCAGGAACTCCAAAGATAGCGGTTTCTGCACCCGGCTGAACCTCCACCCCAATAATCTCAGAGATCATTTTAAAATAAAAGGACCAGAAATTTAACAATGCAGGGCATGACCAGAACATATGTGTTAGATCAGCTGGAGATTGCGCACATCGATCACATTTATCATTTATTTCAGTATAAAATTTTGACAGTTTAACTTTACAAATATGCATTCGATGCAGTACTTTAAACTGGATTAAGTTTAGACAAGCACAGGAAGAAGAAGAGTTAACACAAGTAGTAGCCCTCTCCCACCAGTCATCGTCAAACTCCTTACCCAGCTCTTTCTCCCATGCGTCCTTAATATTGTTAAGTGTATGGTCCTTAAAAGAAAGAATACTATTGTATAACCAGGAGATAAGTCCTCTAGGTATGGGAGGAGTTTCAAGGAGTGTGTCTATACTGGATTTGGGTGGTAGTGACGGAAACAAAGGATTATGAGTTTTTAAAAATTGACGAATTTGAAGGTACCGAAACAAGTTTGAACTAGGCAGGTTAAATTTCACAGATAAAGTTTGAAAACTTGCAAAGGTACCATCAATATAAAAGTCTTTGAAATATTTTAGTCCCCTTCTGTTCCACTGCCCAAAGACATTATCCAACTTTGGAGGAAGAAATAAATTATTATTACATACCGACCCAGACAGAGAGAGACCTCGAAAATTAAAATATTTACGAAACTGTATCCAAATTTTAAGTGTGGAGATAACAACGGGACTAGAGGTGTGTCGGGAGGGGGAGGATGGCAAGGGAGCGCAAACTAGAGCTCGAAGGGAGGACGAACACGAGTCAGCCTCCATACAACACCAGTAAACATTTTAAGGAATTATACTGCAGTGATGCTGTGTGCCTCGTGTCAGGAGTGCTGCGGGATGAGGTCAGTTAGCATACTGTGTAATATTCCCGGGGGATATCTATACATTCCTATATTTTTACAGTAAAAATACTACACATCATGTGTATTAAGTTGCTGTAACGTGAATTTCCAAGGTTGGGATTAATAGAGTCTTACCTAACCGTAGTAAACTAACACTAATCCTCAAATATTAGCACATTTTACTTTAAAAAACAACATAAAGATGTAGCTAACTGTTTATGGCGTGCTACACATATATTATAAATCAATATAGTTATTGACAGCTACTTACCAAAAATCGGAGTTCTGTCTCTCAGTATTATGTATTTAAATGGCCCGCCAGTAACTTCCGGGAACTATCCGAGGTCTTCATGAGTCACGTGACGCACAAGCATTTTGGACTTCCGTTGTCGCGACTCTGTTATATTCTACGGCACTGCTTCAGTCGTACGAACGTCATCACGTAACGTCATATAAAATTCTGCCTCAGAGGCTTTTCACCTGACCATAATACAGTTCTCTGAAAAACTGTGGATAGCCTTAGTGTGCTCATATCTAAAGTTCAAACACTGAGCTGAAAATATTGTTAATCAGCAGCTGTATCAGACTCCTATCTTAAAACAATATTGGTAGAACCCTGTTGCCAAGGTGCTGCCAAAACATTTGATTTATAGGCTAAATGATCTGTAAAGGCCAAAACACACAGGCGGCGTCATTGACGCGAGTCAAGTGCCGCCAACACACACAAACACAAAAAGCGTCGCGCTGCGGGGCATCAACCGAATTTCTATTGCACACTCCAGCCCGCTAGGCTGTGGAGTAGGGCGGCTACGATGGAAAAATAGGACAATAGCGCGTCGAGCCGCCACCGGTGTGGGTTTGTAAATGGAAAATAATGGGGGCGGCTGTTTTGACAAAGTCATAACGGCCTCTGCTATAAAACCACAAAAGATAAATAAAATTAATGATCCCATAAATAGGTACAAGCACTGTTGATTTCTTCTTGTGCAACTGACATGAACACTATCTTGGTTCAGTAAATGTCTGCTGTACTGCTGTCAGTCAGTCTGGTGAAGACAGTTTTACCGGCCTCTGTCGGATCAGTGAGGATTTAAAACTACAATATGGCAACAAAACTAATATTACAATAGTAACACTGCCAGTCACACTGCACAGCAAAATATGACACAGCAAAAAATTCTCCAGGTGCACAATTTGACAGTGTCGAGTGACAAAATGCATCATTTCTATATCCACGCTCATCAAAGTGTCGAGTGTCCTCACATAGATTAGGCTTTATATTGTTTACATAATGTTGATGACAGAATGGAGGACTGTCTTTTTAAACCCCCTTCTCCCCCGCTGGCCACCTCTATTCATGTTTAAGAGTGCCATAAGCCTGTTTATGACGAGTCTGTACAGATAAACACAGAAATGTTGGCAGCTGAATAGGGTTGGGAATCTCCAGGAACCTCACGATTCCTTTACGATTCAGAGGGCAGTGATTCTGATTATAAAACTTCTCTAAAGGGTTTTTTAAAAACCTTTGGAGCACCTTCGGTGAACCTTCAGGGATTGTTCTCTGAAGGTTCTCTGAAGGTTTTTTTCCTAAAAACCCTTGGACATGGAAAAAAAAGGAAGTTTCTATTATTTATCCCCCAGATTTATAAGGAAAAGAAAACAGACTGACCTGATGTTTACAGTCAATGCTGCTCCTTAGAGCTGCCATGAGCAGCTGCACACTGAGCCACCAGAAACAAGTCAGTGCTGAGCATTTAAATTTTCTGAAAGATACATTATACTGTATGATTTTTACATGATGTCAAGATTAACGTAATATGATGTACAGCTTCAATGTAGTAGTCTCTCAACAGGAAATAACAGTGTGAGAGCTAATGGCATGTTTATGTTTATTGTATGTTAGAGTGCATTTCTTCGCAGCTAGTGGTACCTATAAATTCAATACATTTATTTTCGATATTTTAAGTATTGTCTCCATAGCTCAGTAGTGTTTTTTACTTACTACTGTATTTCAAGAAGCTGTTCAGAGTGACGGAAAAAACGAGCAACAAAACTTTAAGCATTCATGAATATCCTGAGATGTATTCTACACACTGACACAGGTGGGAAAGAATTTTGTGTTTGTTGGATGACATTTAGAGCAAACAATGATTCAAAAGCAATTTAAATTTTCAGGTTTTTACTAGAAATTATGAGGATGATTACATGATCTAGTTAACCAACAATGATAACAATATGACATGCTGAGCAATAAATGATCAAGTTCTTGGCATATTACTTATAATTCAAGAATTAACAGGTTCAGTCACACACACACACACACACACACACACTCATACACACACAGTATTAAAATCTCTGAGCAATATGAACTACACAATCAGCTTCAATACACTTGGCCATAAAATGAATCAGTCTAACTGTCCCTGAATTTCAGGGTGCGATCATTTTCAAGTCAACGTTTTTTCAGTCTTCCAGCTCTGGCCAATGTTGCCACAGTACACCACCTTGCTCTCCAGCCGCGACCGCTCAGCTTCAAACACCAGCAAATGGCTCTGCAGTGTCTCCTCAGGACCTGAGCGGATCAGGGACGGATCGTTGTTCTGCACTCACAAAAACACACACATACATACACACACATGGCTAATCAACCATCACAATCAGTGTTTCCAAATCTAGATATAAATTTAGTTTTAGTGCCTCCTCCACATGTACAAGAATGCAAATTAAGTGAATGTTCTTTATCTGTCCTAAATTTGGCCAAACAACTGCAAGGACAGGTCAGCTGTCACTATAAGGTGAACTGTTCACACACGGCAACAACCAAATGAGTTGATTCTGGAGTGGATAGAGGAGGAAAAGAAATCAGAAAACCATACATTGACAAAACACATGTAAAAATATTATGTAGAAGCTCTCACCGCCACAGCAGAAATAAAAGCATCCATGAGATGGTAGTCTGCTCCACCATGTCCATTAATGCCAAAGTGCTTAGGGGCGTCATTGCGTGGCATGTGCGTTGTAGATCTTTGGGTCAGAAAGTCAAACACACGGATTTCACGGCTGTCATATGACAGCTCCCCCTGCGAGGATACAGTTCATTATATAGCCAGTATTTAACAGATGCATCGGCTCTTAAAGGCTTAAAGAACTTTCAGCTGTGTAATCACCTTAAAGTAACAAGTGTTGCTTCTAAATTGTGCCACACTAGATCAATAGCATATCAATATCAAGGTACACTCTATAGCCAGAAGTACTAACACCCTACATACTCTGTGTACTAATGGTCTGTGGCTGTGTTTCATGGTATGGACAAAGCTCCTTAGATTCATAAAAGAGAGCACTTAATGTAAATTAGGCCTATCCTGACCTGAAAAGATGCAGAAAAATTGGTCCACGCTTTTGTTACCTCAAGGCTGGATTACTATAACTCTCTATTATCAGGTAGCTCTAGTAAGTCCTTAAAAACTCTCCAGCTAATTCAGAATGCAGCAGCACGTGTACTGAGAGGAACTAAGAAACCAGATCATATTTCTCCTGTTTTAGCTTCTCTGCACCGGCTCCCTGTAAAATCCAGAATTGAATTTAAAATCCTACTCTTAACTTATAAAGCTCTAAATGGTCAAGCTCCGTCATATCTTAGAGAGCTCATAGTGCCATATTATCCCACCAGAACACTGCGCTCTGAGAATGCAGGGTTACTCGTGGTCCCTAAAGTCTCCAAAAGTACGGTTTCTTCTCTGGAGCCTTTGTGCTCCACTGTCTCTCAGATTAACTCATATCACAGCGGTGCCTGGATAGCGTGACGTGTGTGGTTGTGCTGCTGCCGTGGTCCTGCCAGATGCCTCCTGCTGCTGCTGTTATCATTAGTCATACTTCTACTGTTATTATATACATATGATTATTGTCACATATGTATACTATCAGATATTAATATATACTTTCAACGTATTGTACCACAGTAGCCAGAACTATAATTATAATATTATTACTTTCATTAATGTTGTTGTAAGCTACTGTCATTACTGTCTGTCCTGCATTTCTCTCTGTCTCTCTCTCTCTCTCTCTCTTTCTCTCTCTCATTGTGTCATACGGATTACTGTTAATTTATTATGCTGATCTGTTCTGTACGACATCTATTGCTCGTCTGTCCGTCCTGGAAGAGGGATCCCTCCTCAGTTGCTCTTCCTGAGGTTTCTATCGTTTTTTTCCCCCGTTAAAGGGTTTTTTTGGGGGAGTTTTTCCTTATCCGCTGTGAGGGTCCAAAGGACAGAGGGATGTCGTATGCTGTAAAGCCCTGTGAGGCAAATTGTGATTTGTGATATTGGGCTTTATAAATAAAATTGCTTGATTGATTGAATGTTGCAGTGTACAGTAATATTTCAGGTGAGAGTGTGCTTCCCACAGTTTTTCAGAGTGTCTATTAGCTCCCCCCTTAGAGTAGTCACACTGCAGCTACTTAGCTATTTACACCCATCCCTTCAACACAATATTATGGATTCCATTGCATGCTGTGATTGGCTACTACTCGTCCCATTGACGCATCCAGGCTGGAAGCAGTTAGGATTAAGGCAAAGAAGTCATGGTTAGGGCTAATACTAGCCTGAGATTAAAGTGGAAAATTTACAAGAAAAAACATACAGATGTACTGCCAGTCAAGTGACATAGTTTAAAGAGCAACTTAGAACATGGTGGGTCAATGGGTCAAGCACAGCACTTTAACACAGGAGACTGGTGTCTGATTCTTGTGGGAATCAATGTTGGCATATTATTGTCAGACTTAGCTGACTTATTGTTTGTATTGTCTTATTGTTATTGTCAATTTTTAGGATGTACAAAGCTGCTGCATGTAACACACTGTGTACATAGACTTTAGCAGAATAATACCTGTTCATGTTAACGTCATATTTTGATGTTGCTAGGATGTCTATTTTGTCTTTTTTTCTAACTCCAGGCCTTATCACCTGACATCAGCACTCAACCTCACTGATACTTCTGTGGATGAAAGGAATCTAATCTCTGCAGACAGATTTCAAAATCTTGTGGAAAGCCTTCTCTGAAGAGTGGAGGCTTGCGTGTTATAGCAGTATGTTCATGCTCGTGATTTTGGAATGATATCTTCAATTTCTTGGCATTTGCATTTATTTGTCTTTTCCTTCCTGCAATGCACATTCCTTCCAGTCGTACCTTGCTGCCATAGATGGTTGTTTTTCGGTTGCAAATCTCCTCAGTGAAAGCCACCATGGAAAAGGCTGCTGTCAGACCCCCTTCAAACTCCATGTTAACAACCTGGGCAAACAGAACAGATAAGCTGTAGGGAAACATCAGCAGCAGTCTGGACATATTAGCTGAAATGATCAGACTCTGTAGTTTATTTTGACCTAATGACTGATACATAGAAATGGTTTGATACCACCATGGATACTGGTGTATCCAAGTTATATTTAAGCAATAATACAATTTGATGGGCTAGAGAGGCACTCAGCTTGTGGTGCTCAAAGCACCAAATAAATCTTAAAAATTCAACAGCAATGTCTCTTGCCAGAAATTATGACCCAGTTACTCAAGATAATTCACAGACCTTGTTGTGGGCAATTTAATGTAGGAACTATTTTCTTTCTACTGAACTACACCCACCAACTGTATCACTGCACTGAACCCATCCCACTGAAGGAAAGAGGAATTTAAGAGTTTTACTGAGCTAGCTAACGATACAAATCAGCTGAGGAGGAAGTGATTTATGTTTACATCTCATACTGTCACAAACACGAGTCTCTCATCCATGAGTAGATGCACGCTTCTTATGCATGGTCATACGGTTGGTGGATGTAGTATGTATGAAGTATGGTTCCTACATGAAACTGCTCGCAACAAGGTCTGTGGATTATCTTGAGTAACTGGGTCATGATTTCTGTAGACATTGTTGTGAGTTTTTCAAGTGTATTTTTGGTGAATGCCATCTAGTTCCATTATACTGGAGAGAAGGCAGACATCTTAACTGCCGATAAACGCACACCAAAACTATCTTAACTGATAAACAGCACTACAGGGAAGAGAAGAAAAATATTATTTTTGATTTTGAGGTGAACTGTCGGTTTACGTGTGTTATAAAGCCAGTGTTTTCTAACCTGGTTACTGCAGACATCATTGTCACACTCGTAGACACAGCGGCCATATGGTCCAGTCTTCAGGGCCTCAGTTACTGACTCGATGTCTGGGTCCGAGCTCTGGCATATGACTGATACAGGCCAGCCAGTGTGACCCTAGCACACATACCACACATGAAATCATGTACAGCAAGTAAAGTATTATGTTCACAGAATCCATAATTGGTGAAACTATTATGTTGAAATATTAACCTGTTTTACTCTATCCAGGTAGATTTTGCGTGCTGAGTAGGGACAGTCTTTTTCTATTGCACAATCCAGGCAGCGATCTCCAGCACCTGTTGGCTGACAAAAAACGAGCAACGTCACTTTTATATTCATGCTTAGTATTTCTTTTAGCAGAACTTTGATGGATGTGATACATCTTAATGACACAAAAACAAAACTCAGCAACATAAAAAGGATTAAAGTGCTGTAATGTTATGTGCTGTTTCACAAAACATTTATAGATCTACAATAAGTCATGATTTCTTTGTATTAGGCCTCATACGGTGAAGAGTTCACAGACCTTGTGTTTTTTTCCGAAGTGACTTACAGATCCAAATGATGACACTTTCAAACACCTGCAGAGTACAAAGTTAATGATTCATCTCAGGCAAAACAGGACGACTTCACAGAAAACAACCTCGCCCACGTGAAAACACAGACTGTGGTCCAACAAATGTGTTAAGTGTATATACTTCTGAACATCAAGAGCAGAGTTTTACCTGTGTGCTCCAGCCCAGTGATGTATTAGGTCGATGTCGTGGCACGATTTAGCCAAAAGAGAAAACGAGCTCTCTGCTTCGTTCCTCCAGTTCCCTCGAACAAATGAGTGAGCAAAGTGATAAAACCCAACCTGCAACAAGAGGTTGACAAGACAAATCAGTAATCTGTTACAGTAATGCCTTGAATTAAAAACAAAAAAAAGTGTTAAAAGCAGGAATACTGTTACTGATGGATGTGTGAGTTTAATGAGGAGCCCTGAGGGTTTGCAGCATTACTGTCTTTATTTCTATTCTGTTGACATTTTTACCGGCTCAAAGTGCTGAATGTGCATCACATCACCTATGACTCCAGCATCTATCAGCTCCTAGAAAAGAATAAGAAAAAAAAGAGGTAGAAATCCATATTTGGACGTTGTGATTCTCTTTACCAGTCTGGGTGAGGAAAAGTGTCTTTGACATGTTTAATTTATAAGTATCCATACAGACGTCTTTAAACCCAAAACTGTGACTCATGCCTGGTAAAGAAAACTGTCAAGTGTTTTCATAAAGTGTGACAGAAAATGTTCACCTTAATCATGTGGATGAGAGGATCATACCGGAGAACATGGCCCACTGATAGTATCACTCCACTCTGAGTGCAAGCCTCCACAATTGCTCTGCAGTCTTCTGCAGTTGTCTTCAGTCATGTGAGGACATTGGTGAGCAAGGAAGGCATGAGTGTCACACAAATGCAATCATGGAAAGAAAAAGACAGAGGTGGTTTTGTATTTCAGAAACTGACACAAACTAGCAAAAAAATAAATTAAGAATTACAAACTAACATGAAAGATAATTTATGTTTATTAACAAAGCACTCACAGCCATTGGTTTCTCCAGCAGAATATGGTAGCCTTTCTGTGCAAAGGCCACTGCAGGTTCCTGAGGAACAGAAACTAGTTTAATAACAAAAAAGAACTATGACAAAGTTTTTCAAATAATTCAGACTGATAATGAGGTGTGTTCACAGAGCTGAACAGTAAATGTATATAAATATCTATAGTGTTTACCTTATGAAGGCGGTCTGGAGTACAAATTAACACTGCATCTGCAAACTTCTCTCTTTCGATGACACTGGGCCAGTCTAGTTTGAAAAAAGCACATTTAATAATTTAGTATGAGGCAAATATTAACAGATATAAACACTTAAATGCATTTTTTCCCCTTTTGTATTCACCTTCAAATATGTTTTCATCTACAACTTTGTGTTGCTGTTGAAGTTTAGTGCGAGCAAATTTCCTTGGATCAGCTACTCCAACAACCTAATGGGGAAGATGAGTTGAAGAAAGGCGCATTACAAGTGCTCTGTTAGAAAATAAGTAGAAAAAAGTATTCAGATCATTTACTTAAAGGTCCAGTGTGAAAGATTTAGGTGGATATACTGGCAGAATTTGATATAATATTCCTAACTATCTTTTTACTACGTTCTGCAGCCTCACCACTAGATGTTACTAACTTCACCACACTAGACCTTTAAGAAAAGAAGCAGTGCATCAGGGAAAAATATGAGTAAAACCACTAAAATAATAATAATGATAATAAAAAGCATAATAATCAAAATGAACCTATATTGTTGCAGGAAACATGGATTTGACGATCTTCTTGTACTTTGACAAACTTTCCTTTTATACTTTACATGTTTCTGTCATGAATATCTTGTCAGTGATCTCATCTGGGATCATTTAGCTCACAGGTTTTACGGTGGAAGAATATTGTTTATAGATACAGTAAATCAGCAACACAATCCACAAAAAATACGGAACTGTGTCCTTGATGACAAGTTCAGGCTGCAGGGCAACCTCTCCTGACCTTAACTCGTTCAGGGTGGATCGATGCATAGTGGGAGTAGTTATTCCCTCGATTGCCAGCTCCTATCACGATGACACGGACAGGGGTCGTCATTTTGCCACCCTGTGAACTTTAACACAAATCAAAACTTGTAAACACACCTTTTACAATGGCTGAAGTAAAACACACTAATTATTAGTCAGTCAGAGGCTGATACAGCTGGTCCCTGTCAGGGACATCATATACCTCCTGTAATCTGGGTTATTATTCACAACACCTAGTTCTCTAAATATAGATTATCCGTCATTTAAATTAACTATATAAACACACCTAAATCCTTCTAAATATACTGAATAAGGATAATAACAGACACGGTATATGAAAGTATGTAGCTAGCTCATTAAAATACTGTTTCTGGTAAATAATATTTGTCAGTTAATGACTTGGTTGTTTGGCTCAGTACCTGTTTTGTCCCATACAGCTGTCAAAACCTTCTGTCTGTCCTCCGCGTCTGTCCAATTTTGTAGGAAGACGCCCACAGACACGTCCAGAGTCCACTGAGGTGATGACTACAGCAGCAGTAACGATGTTTCACTTCTTCGAACAAAAAAGCCTGCAGTGAAGCAGTCACAAGGTGACATAACGCCCCCTAGAGTATGCACAAGGACCTTCTGCTGCATTCACTGCCCCTCGTTAACTCTTATTCACTTGTTAGAAAAGAGAAAAATGCACATACGACTGGACATATTAATCAGTCATCCATATGATAGGATATCTGGAAGTAACATGCAGTTGGAGTTGTTGTTTCAAAGACCTTTAACACCTTTAACAGAGCTTAATCAATTCGTTTATTAATCATCCTCCTGGGGTTGCAGACATGCTTTTTTATCGTTTCATGTTCAATCCATATTCTTCTTCTTCTTCTTCTTCTTCTTATTATTATTATTATTATTATTATTATTTAACAAAGATAGTTATACAATTCGACAAGCAAACAAACAAACAAACAAAACGAAACCTATATGCACAGGAGTATCATTTAACAAGTGACAAAGACATTCAAGAATATATTTAAGGCTTTTCAAATATGTGCTGTTGAGTTGCTTTACTATGTAATGTTTCAATATGATATCTATTTTCAGTTGTTGTATGTGTAGCACCGTTTTAGTCCGTTTGCATTTGTGAATAGAATTTTCCATATAAAACAAAGAGGTTCAAAGTGTACTTTTTTGCAATATAATTCTTAGAATAAAAAATATAATGTCTCTAATTTCTAGATGAACAAATGAACAGGTCAACGTCTTACAGAAGTATTCAAAATCTATCCAAAATAAATTTATACAGAGGCATTTATAAATTAATGATAAATTAAAGTTACAGTTAGAGTTACAAAACACACATTTTCCATCAATACCATCTCTGAATCTTGAGAGCACCTGGTTTAGAGGGTGAATCAAATATATAATTTTAGATAAGACTTAACTGACTTTGTTGGTGACAAATTCCAAAATGGCTGAACAGGAGGCCTTGTGGACCCCTCCTAAGATAGCTGTACATTTTTGTCTGTGATGCATATTCCATCTAACATAAGGTTATGTTTAAACTGTGGATTCACACCAAGCATCTTATTTACTCACATTCAATTCAACAGAGCAGAAAGTTTTGCATCAATAATTATGGCAAATTCTTTAGGAGTTTAGGATTTTGTATTTCTGGAGAAATTCTGTTTAGGTAAAAAGAAGTCCGTTTTCATTAAATAATTGCATCACCAACAAGGTGTCAATTTTAACCCAGCTGTCAGTAAAATCGTTTTATATTTAAACCTTATATCTTCATTAGTCCACATTAAACATATATGTGGAGAAAATTTGGTTTCTAAATGGGGTAATGCAAAGTATGGGTAATGCAAAAATATTTCCGACCGCACCCGAACGCAACATTGTAGCTACATCTTCGTATCTATTGTTCTATGTATCTATTCTTTCATGTATTTCTTGTTTTCAATAAGGACAAATGTGTTATACATATTAGAGTGACTCATCACAATGTGCAGTGAGTTTATGACGCATAACGTGGTTTTAGTTACGTCGCTAAATTACTAAAATTACACGTTATTTCTTAGTCATACTGTTGTCTACCTCGTTAGCTGCTATCACAACTCAATAAAAGAAGTCTAATACACAAAAAACAAATGACAAACAAAAAAAGACCATGAATATTTATCACATTATCACAAACAGTCCGCCCAAACATGCAAACCAAACGTAACTTCAGAGGGTCTTCGGGAATCTTCGGCTACCTCCGTCAGTTCCGATCGATACATACAGCTCGGGTCACATGACGCGATTAGCTCTCTGCAGCATGAGCTCAGCTTTCTGCTGCTCGTTAGCTACAAACATTTCTGATGCTAACTAGCGCCTGATTTTGCTATCTAAATATCCTCTGAGTTAGAAAAGTAGCGTAACTTCATAGCAGAGTATTTTGTAGAAGACCAATCTTAGAGCTATATAACACGGAATCGCGCTTTTAGACATATTTTGAGAGCTTCTCTGTGCTAGCAAGCTAAGGTTAGCACGTTTGCTAACGTGAACACCAACATGAATATTGACAACGTTAATCAGTCTGTCACAACCGGGGTGTCTTCTACGACGTCTTCAACTGCAAGTAATTGTATCGCAAATGATAATGCAACAACTAACGTCAGCAGCATCCCTTCGGTCACGAGTAATGGTAACGTTATGTGACTTTTACTGATGTTATTGTCCATGTTGTACTCAACACTAGGATAGCTAGCTAGGGTATGTTTCAATGAAGTTAGATGACTTGTCAGGCAGTCTCATTGTATGTGCAAGTACATCTAACACTTGTTTGCATCCTTTCTTCAGGCAATGCAGCTTGACACCCTTTCTTTTATGTATAAACTGTAACACCTCTTTGTGCAATGCACAAGTTAGCCATACACCTTTGTTCCTTTCGTTTATCATGACTTCATCCTAAATATTTCTATTACAGCTTCAACCTCAGCGGCCATGGTGACACCATCAGCAGACTCATCTGTCTCCAACGGCGTCTATGTTCCTGGTGGCATCACCAATGGAGATGTGAAGCCTGCCCTCTCCACCACGCCTCTGGCAGATTTCCTCATGCAGCTGGAAGAGTACACTCCCACAGTAAGTCAAGTTTAGGCAGTGAGCTCACTATGCACTGCATTTATAGGACACATTGTTGGAAAGACCACAAATTCAAATAGGCTATATGTTCAAATTATTAACAGCTAAATTTTATTTAATGTTGGAAACACCTGGCAGGTTTGTCTTGCCTGCCAGTCACATTTACAGTTCACTGTAGCAAATTCAATTGAAATTCAGTCAAAAAATACTTATATTCAAGTAGTGTTGTCACGATACCAAAATCTTTGTTTCGGTACCAATACCAATATGAATTTCGATACTTTTCGATACTCTTCAGTACTTTTCCAAAGGTTCGGTAAGTACCTTGGTATGGACGTCACGGTTTGGTAACTCAAATGTTCCACCAAGTTTGTGTTGTCTCCCTTTGCGAGGCAGACTTTCTCTTGTCTTTTTTCACGTGCGCCAGCTGCGGATGTTGATACAGGTGTTGTCTTACACACCACTTGCGCAATCTGTGCTTCAATAGGAACAAGAAAGGCGTGTGTGTGCATAAATGAGTAAAAAAAATTAACTAAATTAATGAATTGAATCAATTTCAAAGTACCGGTATTTTCCAAATGCAGTATAGTACCGTTTGGAATACTCTAGTACCGCGGTACTATTTTAGTACCAGTATACCGTGCAACACTATATTCAAGTAAAGATATATAAATTCAAATACCCAGATGGGTACAATTACAGTATGTATGTTTCTCATCCAGTGAATCACACTCATTCTTGGGAACTGAGGTAAAACCTTATTTTTCAGGGGTTATACATTTTTCTCCACTATTAGGCTGGGAAAATATGTTTTAAAAGACCAATGTCCTGAATATTAAACCTTGTAATGGGCCAGCCTTTCAGGGATTAAAGTTTTTGCTCGAACAACAAGCATGATTGATGTCAGAGGTAAGATCTGACAGAGTTGACAAAAAGTAATATATTTATTAATTTCACAGCAGTTGTAGTGGATTTATTTTTTTAAAGTTGCTTAGAGTTCTCTTAACGCTAATCAAATTACTCTTTTAAAATCATAATTCTTATTTAGTTCTGATTTAGAAGGGCTACAGAGTTGATATGTTATGAATTGAGACTTAACAAATAGAAATATTATTTAATGAATTTATTAAAAAAAAAAAAAATAGAGGGTTTACCAGTACTTGAACAGCATTCCTGCCTTTGTGGAAACCAAGAAGTGAGACAGGAGTCCTTGAGGTATAGATAACCTCTTTTATGCCTGGTTGAATGATGTTTTTGTAGAAATCTGATGGAGCTGACAAAAATCTGGGACACATCCTGTAAGGGCCGACATTTTCACAAAAATATACATTTTAAAGTAGATAAAACAGTACATTTTTACACTTATGTTATCAGTACGTCTTGAAGGCTTTTACCACATATTTTAATTGTTTAAAGTTGTGAATTCTTTTCCGGGACAAGCCTTTTTCCTGGCACAGTGCAAGTTCAAAAGTTTAAAAAATCAAAGTATTTTCTAAATATATTATATTTGTTTATTTCATATGAATAAATCCTTTAAAAATAATGTGTAACCCCAGAAATGGAATGAGTGTGTTTGTGAGTTAAAATTTAAAGTTGTTGTGTTGTTTTTTTTTTTTTAGTTTTTTTTTTTACATGATTTCAAGACTGGGTGATTATTTAATTAAAAAGTGAGGCACTCAATCGCATTGATGCAAAAATCCTGTAGGCCTAAATTTAGTATTGCCATAAAGCAACTTAATGAGTTGCCTCTGTACAAACAGTGAAATAAAATCACAATGTAGTTAACAATATTTATTTGACATTCATGACATCACACAGTATATACCCCCTGCCCTTGGTACACATGACATTTTGTTATTTACCAAGCACTATATACCTTAAATAATGCTGTTAGTTTCCTGTCGTGGCCAGTGTTCCTGCTGCAGTTCATTTGGCTGAACATCCTTGAATGGTAGACATACTGTAATATTGCTCTACATAGATAGGTGTCAGTTGCAGTAAAAGCAGGTTATGTGAATTTTTTTTATTATTATTTATTTATTTATTATTTTTTTCTTTTTGCCCCCCTCAGATTCCTGATGCAGTTACAGGCTACTACCTCAACCGGGCTGGCTTTGAGGCTTCTGATCCAAGAATGTGAGTGCATCATTGACTGACTCTATAGCTTAGGCTTCCCTCAAGCTTCAGTGTGACCAGGTCTTTCAAACACTTAGTGGGACAAAATGACACAAATCACAGTGCTGTTACATTCAAAAGTTAGTCATAATTAGGGCTGAGTATCATTTAAAAAATTACAATGCCAGTGCCAATACCAGTACCCTTAAAGTGATACCAATACCAGCAGAGTACTTTATTTGATATCATTTTTTTTCCTACTTCATTTGACACCCATCATGTGAATGGAAGCATTCATTTACATAAAATGCCACCAGGCGCCTCAGGTGTGTAGTATAGCTATACTTTCAAATGTTTGGGTGCCATCTTGGCAAGCTGAATTTCCAACTCCGTCACAGACACTGTACTCGAGTTGACCACAGGGTTGTAGCTGCTGTGGTAGTGGGCCAATCACAGGTAGCATTAAATGGAAGAACGCTTATGGTGATTAGCTACAAGCAAAATCTTATAATAGTGAGATCTGGGTACAAAGAAGATTGAATGCAGGTATCATTTGACTGGAGAATTTTTTAGACATCTTGGAGCGGGGTTATTTCAGACGATATCTTAAAGGTATTGAGTACCGATACCCAGCCCTAGTTAAACCACCACAGCAGGTATAAAGGGAGTGCTTTTGAAGGTGTTAATGAGAGGCACATTGTAAGGCCCTTGGTTAAAAGTGCTATATAAAAGCAGTCCATTTATCAGTCTATTTGGCTTTTTAAATTATTTGTTGGGAGTTCAAAGATCTGAGAAACTGAATCTGAATTAAAAGTTTAAATTGTGAATCCAAACATCTTTTGTAAGTTAGCAGGCAGACCATATGTGGAGTTTTAAAAAGGATTATGTAACTCTTTGCTGTGTGTTTAATCATTAACCCGGGACAGGCTGTTTGGTATGTTTCCTTATGCGCATAATGATTTGTGGAAACAAATGTAGCTTTGTGCCTGAGTAGTTTAGATAAATTGATTTTATTACTGCTTGTGAAGATGACTACTACTTTAGTTCAGCAGCTTTCAATCAGGTAATGTGCTTGGTAGATTATTATGGGGTTTGCTGAATGATAATGCTATTGTAAATGTCTTTTACTAACTAAAACTGGCGTATACCAATATACAGTATACGCCAGTGCTGCTACTAATCCTCCATACTTGCCTTCATTGGCATGTGTGAGCATGAAGTACAGACACGTTAGCCTAGTCGACCATTTACAGTCATCTTTATGATTGTTGTAATTGGCAGTAAAAAGTGTAAATGAGATCAGATGAACTCTCGTTCTGACCTAGTAGTTTGTTTTTTCCATGCGAGATATGGATAGACAGAAACATACATGCTGGCTGAGTACAGACAGTAAAAACCACAATATTGATTTTTCTTTTTCATTTCTTTAGAATCCGTCTGATCTCCCTTGCTTCTCAGAAGTTTATCTCAGACATTGCCAATGATGCACTGCAGTACTGTAAAATGAAGGGCACGGCCTCAGGAAGCTCAAGGAGTAAGACAAAGGTCAGTGTTTCTCTCGTTTTTAACATGTGCTTCCATATGCTTTTCTGACGGTGCGGTGTGTGAGAAAAGAGGAGTGTTATCAGAAGATGGTGACAGAGGTCAACTGTCTTTAATTGCTCAGATCATGTTGATCATTTATGGTTTTGTATTTTTTCCTTTTCTCTCTCTATATATATATAGGATAAGAAGTACACTCTGACTATGGAGGACCTGACTCCTGCCCTCACAGAATACGGCATCAATGTCAAGAAACCATATTACTTTACATAAACCTGTCTTCCTTTAAGGCTTTTTGCTAGTTTTATCTCCCTGCTGACCCACTAGAGTCCGTCGACACCCTGATTGCTATTTTTTTTTTTTTATCATGGTGCTTTAGTACAGCTTTGACACATTTTTGTAGTCACTTTGCCATTTGTTTTTATTTTTTTGTTTTGTTTTGTTTTTGTGGAGCCACCATTGCATTATGTTAAATTGTATTATTACGTTTTATTGTGAAAATAAAACCCTTATGAAAACCTTGATATATGTGAGATGTTGCATCTTTCCAACACAAGTAGATATGCTATACATTTTTTGGCATTCTGACAGCGATTGATGACTTATTCAGATTTTTTTTGTGAGAAAAAGTAGTCATACTACTGTGTAGAAATACTCTGCTACAAGTAAAAGTCCTGCATTCAAAATCTTAAGTCAGTACAAGAGTACAGTATCAAAGCATCAAAATTTATACTTAAAATAATGTGAGTAAAAGTACTCATGTAGAAAGGCCAATTTCAGAATCATATTATTGAATTAGAATTATTGTTAAATGCATATGTTCATCACTTGACTGTGGCTGCTGGTAAAGGTAGAAATCATTTAAATTGTTCTTTAAACTTCTGGGTGGCTTAACCTTCAAGAATATATCATAACCTATTTGCAAATTTGGATTATTAATAAAAAATAAAGTAACTAGCATTTCAGCTTTAAAATATATGTAGTGGAGAAAGACAGTATTAACCTCTGAAATGTAGTGGGGTAGAAATAGAAAGTAGCACAAAACAGAAGTACTCAAGTAAAGTACTAATATCTCAGATTTGTACTTAAGCACAGCACTTGAGTAAATGTACTTAGTTACATTACAGCAATGCGTTTTGCAGACAATTTAAAAATGTTACTATGCATTAAAAAGCAGCTCGGGGTAGACATAGGTCACTTATTAGAAAAGATAATTGTAAATATTGATTTAACATACAATTTTTGGTGAATACTATAAAGAAAACATAATGTAGCCAGCCTACTGTCACCTTTGTTTATTGTCCTGTTAACAGGAGTACTGCTTTTGTCTGCAAAGCTGTTGATATTCTACTGCAGTAAAAATATCACTGCCTATACACGCTAAGTGTAGAGCACGAAGTAGACACGAAGTTACCTGATTAATAGAGTAAATGTTAGTTGTTCTTTTTACATCCGAAAGGGTATAGTTAGGTTGCCATTAGACGATAAACTGGTGGATTTCTTCCAGTATTTTCTCTCGCGCTTTTTCGCGAAGGCAGTGTTTTGTCCGTAGCTGCGAGCCGTAGCTTGTCTCTCCTGACCCGCCGTAGGTGCTAGCAGCGCATATGCTAGGCATTCAAACTACTCGTGTGTTGTGAAGCAGTGCTTTAGTTTTTGTTTAAAGAGCGAAGAAAGTGTGAGAATGTTTCTTCAATCAACAAATCCCGTCAACCCCATTGTCTTCTTCGACATAACCATCGCGGGGCAGGTGAGTAGAAGAAAGATTTAGATAACGTCGACTTTCCTTTCCTGCTAGCTAACGGTAACTGTTAACGTTAACGTTAGCATGTCTCACCAAAATATCGTGTTTTGATTAATTGTTGTGATCCAGTAAACTACGTCGGTGGTATTTAAACGCCCTCAGTTTAATTGGCGTGCCCGATACACAAAATGAACCAAGTGCAGATTCTTCATTCTCTCCCGGTTTATATTGTGGTCTTGTAGTGTACTTACGGTTAAAGTGGTGGTCTGCGTGTTCTGCTCTTTCAACATTGAGCCCATATACATGCACACAATAATCAGATAACTGGGAATAATCAGGTAATGGTAATAATCCGGTCTGACGTGTTTACATGCACTTCAGTAATCTGATATTCAGAAAAACCTGGTTTACATGATTCAGTCCTTTAGTTGGATTTCTCCCCAAGTATATGACATAAAACTCAGACTTCCTGTTACAGTAGGTACTCATATCCTTGAAAACCCCTACTTAATTTAAAGTACACATGTAATATTAGCAAAATAAAGTATTAAAAGTAAAAGTACTCATCATGCTTTTCTTACAGTAGTGTTTGTTTTTATCATTAACAAATACATGTGAGAGCATTCTAATGTGTAGTTTATGAATGTGGAGCCAATTTTACATACTTTAGGTAGATTTATAGTAAAAGTATTGCAAACTGTAATATACAAGTGTATTGTGTATAAACTTTACATAGCACCTGTCACACAAAGGGGCATAATATATACGTAAGATAAAATAAAAGTGACAATTTAAACACTGAGAATATAAAATATATTATTTTATGTAAAATCTTAATCTGAAAGGAAACAAAAGCTGTCAGATTAATGTAGTGGAGTAGAAAGTACAATATTTCCCTCTAAAATGTAGTGGAGTGGGAGTATAAAATAGCAAAACCAGAAAGAAACCAGATTAAAGGGTATACATGCACCAAATAATGTGACTATTGGGGAAAAGCTAGATGTGTTTATCTGATTTATCATAATCAGATAATGGCTTTTATCTGATTAAAGCATATCGGATTGTGCTGCCGTTTACATGACCTCTTGAATAATCAGATAACTCCAGAAATCAGATATTGATTGGTTTATTGGTGTGCATGTAAACGTGCTCATTGTTTTTGACATACCGGTTTATTATAAATAAGATACTTAATTCGTGTTATGGTCTTTAAGGCGTGAGTTATTTTATAAACCATATCAAGGGCTAAACAGAGTTAACTTTCTTTCAAAGATACTATGCTTAGGTATAATTGACTTATATCACGATGTTGTTCATTGCGTAGTTAAAAAAGCTTCATTCACCCTCTGGGTCAATCTGTCCCCACACTGACATTTAGCTGATTACATTTTTACAATCTTACCTCTCTTTCTGTTTATCGTAAACTCTTTTCTAAGTTGTTATCAAAAGTAAAATATCCTTCGCTTGGCCTCCTCACTAGAAACCCATTTCTGGTATTTCAAGAAACTGCAAAATTAAATTCATCTAAAATCTTTGAGGCCATATCAGCCATCAGCAAGTTCATCAAATAATAGCTACATTAAACCTGAACTGTCAGCCTTTTTGCCTGGTTAACAAAAATTCCCTTTTAATAGAACAGCTGTTTCAGTCTGTCAAGTTTAGAAAAAATACATCACTTTACCGTAATACCGTAAAAACAGGAAATGCAACATTGACAATACTACAATATTCAAAAATCTAAGACGATATCTTGTCTCATATCACAATATCGATACAATATCAGTACAATACCAGCCCGGAGATGACGTGATTGATTGAATGTAGTTGTTACTTTAACTTTAGGATGATTGAAGTTGCATTCTCCGCGTTACATATTCTGTCCATGGTCACGTCCAGTTGTGTTCCTCTGTAATCAGCCTCGACATGAAATCCTTTTGTCTCAATTTACAATTAATGCAGTTACTAGTTGCCATTTGCCGAAATTATTGGTGTATTGCATGTTGAAGTGCATGTAGCAAACTTAATATAGTAGCCCATCCACAATACCATTTTTCGTCCCACCATTGGTTTAATTGAGTGGAATGCAGAGGGAAACATAACATACGTAACACAGCATAAGCAGACTGTCATCAGTCTGGGATTTTTCTATTGGATTTTGGATAATTGCAGGAATAAGCTCTGTCGATAAGGTAATTTTTCACAAATTAACACCACTTTTATGATTTTTGAAGCCCAAATGCAGTTGCCAGAAGTACAAAGCTGCCTTTAGGTGGCATGGTTTAACATTCCTATCACAATGAGGCTGTAAAGCCAGGGTTGGCGTGATGACATTCTGTAGTCTCATTTAGCCACTTGTTAGCAACCGCCTTTTTTAAGACACATAGAAACTTTAAAATTCACGAGTGGGGTATTAACTGACATATTTTTATTTAAGTGTCTTAAGCTTGTGTTATCCACAGACCTTATTTCAGCCAACCAACCTAAAACCCATTCAAAAAACCCATTGACTTTGAGACAAGAGAACAGGGACTAGAAAATGTTAACTTATTTCCAGGTTTTAGGACTCATTACTGGGGCACTCTATAACCTACAGTGATCAAGACAGCTCTGTACTGTCAATAACGCTTCAATTTTAGTGGTATAAGAAATGTAAGATTTCACTTTGCTAGGCGTAATAGTTTTAAAATTATTTGTAAAGTACTGGTAAAGCTGAGATTGGTACAAGTTACCATGGTTACGCAATGACACAAGTCATTTGGCTGATAATCGATACAGAGATAGACATATCTACTTTTTTTCCCCCACCTAATTTTAGTGATCATCAAGTCTCTTCTGTAGTGGAATTTACATCATATTACGCATGCGTACTCTCATCATGATGGCCCACCAGCAGATGGAGACACAAAATACCATGTATATAATATTAATTCATTGTGCAAAATAAGAAAAAGCATGTTGGCTGATTCTGATAGTTTATTTTAAAGCCACTCTCAGCTGATACCGATGACTTGCTGATATTATCACTCATCCCTAGTGACAACACTAATGCATACTGTATATGTACATTAAAGTATATTAAACGATAGTATGCATATTGCACATTTGATGATTTCTTCATTAGCAGGGGTTTGCCCAGTTGTCATGGAAGTGTACATCACTAAACCCTGAGCACTTTTAGGTTCAGTCATCCACGTTGGACTAAAAGTGGAGGTTCAAAGTTCCTTCTTGACCTTGGAAACAATGTTTGGGAAAACTATCTCATTAGAAGGTCCATTAGCTTTCGATCATATCACATGATCATCAAGGTCAGGAATAAACTTTGAGCCTCTTCAAATAAATCTATTCACATTTAATGTATGTGTAATTCATGTTTTCAAACAAAAGGTAGAAAAATACATGGTTCAGTCAAAGAAAAATTAAGGACTTTTTAAAAATATATTTATTAAGCAGCATTTACACCTGTTTGGGACAGAAAATCCAAAAAGAATAGCTATTAATCATAAGTCAATATAGTTTTTCCCTCAAGACCAAAATTATCTTTGAAAAGCCTGTACAACAAATATACAAATGATTGTACAAAAAGAATATTTGTGGTGTGATTTCTGCAGATATTTACATAGTTTTAGCATAATGATCATAGCTTTCAGCAATACTCCAAAGTACATTTGGAAGTCCAGCAGGGTATCCGCGGGGTCTTAAAAAGTCTAAAAAAGTCTTAAATCCAATCATTTGAATTTAAGGCCTTAAAATGTCTAAAATTCTCATAAAATCTCATAAAAGGTCTTAAATACGATTTTGAAAGGTCTTAAAAATCTATTGACGTTACTTTTATTTAAAACATGCATAAACTTCAGTCTCGCTTTTAAATGTTTCGATTTTTGAGGACGCTATAACGTAACTACAAAGTGGAACTGAAGTAGGCTACCTGTGCTGCCCGGTCAGAATTTATCGAATTTATCGATGTGAAATGGGTCTTAAATTGTATTCATTATGGTCTTAAAAAAGTCTTAAAAAGTCTTAAATTTGACTTGTTGAAACCTGCAGAGACCCTGTCCAGTCACAGTGTCTGGTTAACTGCAGCATGTACAGTTTAATTCTTTCCCAAAAGCCTTTCTGTTTGAGCTGATGAAGAGCTGGGACATTCATGTCTGTGTCCAGGCTTCAGTTTAAGCATCTAACACACAGGTGAACCACTTACAGATGCTAGGTCAAGTCTTTCTTTACCTTCTCCTATCATGCTTTTCAATTGATGTTGGCTGTTGGCTCTTAGGTGTAACAGGTTTATTGTTGACCTCTTCTTCTGTCACACATAGAGGAGAGTGTTTCTCTTTGCTTTTGATGGGTTAAACACAGCTACAGGCAGTTGCTGCTGTTGTGTTCCTCTGCTCAAATGCCAGTAAACATGCCACAAGCACACGTTTTCTGGGAGCTGGCTATATGGTCCTTGCGACTTGCTATTTACCCAAAACACCACACCCATCAGGAAACTGTTGGCGCACTCCAACCACAGAAGGTTAACAGTGATGTAGGCAGGTACTCCATAGCCTAAGATCAAACAGCCCACAGATACGGTGAGATAAGGCATCCAAAATATACTGAAGCCCAGTGTTAGGCTGAACCACAGAGGCGGGTATGGCTGGACTGTCTCCTCCAGATTGTTCTCCATGCCACTTTTTGTCTCAGTGCAGTTGGTTGAAGTGAACAACAAATCGCTGCTCTGGTTCTCTTGTTCTTCCCTTGCTTCAGATAATCTGTCAGCCTCTTTCAACCACTGGGGAATCATTGACCAATAAGGCAGCATGGTACAAATAACTACTGCGAACAGCCCCAAAATGAAGTAGGTAATCAGTGCAGACTCCTCTACATCACACACAAGGGCCCTTACACCTGTCACATAATCCAGCTCCATCAGATCGGAAGTGGCAGAAACAAAGGAGTAAAAAACAGCTAGCATCCACACCAGCAAAGTCAGGACAGCATTCCTTATGTATTTACAGGGCATGCTCTGTTTGCAGAGGTTGCTGTCTTCTAAGCAGTAGTCTAGAAAACCCAGGCATGTCATGGGCAGCGGCAGTGCTTCATATGTTTTCGAGGCCTTAGCCAAGATGAAGCACAGTGACACAAGATACCTCTCCGGCCCAAGAAACCACACACCTGCCAATAATAACACCATCACCAAGTCAGCCAAGACGATGGACAGGCTGCACATGCTTAAAAAGGAGGTAAACCGCTTCCGGCAGCACAAGTGAAGGGCCACTGCATCCAGTCCTAACTTGAAAAGCATAAGTAACAGGTATTTGTCAGTGTTGTCTGTATGATTGCCAGACGCTGCATCCCATTGCTCTATGATGCCCAGCATTTTGACGGTATGGCTACTTTCTGGAGATGCCGCCAACTCAGGCAGCATTTACGATACTGCAACAGCGCTCCGTTCAAGATGCTCCAGGAAATGCTGTGAATGACAGGATAGTATTGATTAGGAACTTAAGCTGTACAAATAATAGACTGCAAGGAATAATTAGAAAAATGATGGATGCATGAATCCACAAGCTTTGGCTGGTCTCACAGGGAGTGAGAAAAATGTAATATATTACATATCACTAATAATCTTCATTTGAAAGTAATAAGTCACTTTAGAATATTACTCTCTGAAATAAGTTATTTATTACACTAATTTTGTATTATTTCCCCCAAAATCAATCAATCAATCAATCAATCAATCAATTAATCAATTAATTTTATTTATAAAGCCCAATATCACAAATCACAATTTGCCTCACAGGGCTTTACAGCATATGACATCCCTCTGTCCTTATGACCCTCGCAGCGGATAAGGAAAAACTCCCCAAAAAAAACCCTTTAACGGGGGGGGGGGAACGGTAGAAACCTCAGGAAGAGCAACTGAGGAGGGATCCCTCTTCCAGGACGGACAGATGTGCAATAGATGTCGTACAGAACAGATCAGCATAATAAATTAACAGTAATCCGCATGACACAATGAGACAGAAAGAGAGAGAGAGAGAGATGCAGGTAATGACAGTAGCTTACAACAACATTATTGAAAGTAATAATAGAATAAAATCATCTCAGAAGAACAAACAGGCATGTTAAATGGATTAGGGTCATGTTGTTTCACAGCGGGTAATCAAAACACAGAAGTCCCAGTTTATTACAGTTCATTTTAAATCCAGTGCTACAGTGGTTACCACTTTGTATTCAAAGGCCCTGCTTATATTAATAATAGTGTGAAGATATACGACCATTAAAGAGCCCAGACCGTTTAAAATAAGTGAACAGCCCTGGACACAGGGAGGGTCATGCAGGCAGACAGTCAAAGTCTAATAATTATGAGGTATGGATCAGTATTTGTAGGCTTATGAAACACTGAAAAAATAATTATGTAAGCACAGCAAACTGAATGGTGTGCGATTTAGTCACCATGACGAGCCCCAATTAATACACTGGAGCTGAAAGACACACCTGTCAGTTCCCACAAGTTGCAATGGTCAGCTACAGCAGCACCAGAGAGAGTTATGCATAAGGACAGGATGGTGTTGCTCTGCAGTTGTACAGGGTGTTAATGAAAACCCATCCAACTTATACTAACATCACCCAGAAGTGCCGATCACAGGGATGAGGAAAAAACAAACCGCAGGCCAGTTTCTTATTCCCGCTGCTTTCAAGCAGCCGTAGGATGCAAAAGCAGAATAGGATGTGTTGTAGATGTTGCAGGTATATTAATTGAAACATGATAACGCACAGTCCCTGATGTGCTGATCTCTGGCACCCTTCTGTGCCTATAATGTAGCGTATAATGACACAACAACCGTCAAGGGATATTTTTGCTGTTGGCACACTGGCTGGAGCGTAGTGGTTTGGATCAGTGTGGATGAATGAAAAATGAAAACACGTAATGTAATATTGTAAATGTAATAATATCAGTTGGTAATGTGTTATCCCAAACACTGCCAGCGTGTAGGATTTAGTCTAGCGGTGAGGTTGCAGAACTGAAACTTCACCCATATGCGAAGTATGTAGGAGAACTACTGGAGGTGTTCTGATACTGATACCAGTATTGGAAATACCTCCTATACTGCCCAAAATGCTCGGATATCAGCGAATGCACAAGTCTATGCACCAATTCAATACCACATAATTTAGAGATGAAGTTTAAAGTAGTTTCACACCAGGATAAGACCGCTAGTTGTGCTGTGCAGCCACTGGCAACTACTGTCAGAGAAATTGTAATGTTAGCCATTAGCAAAATGTCAAACTAGATGATATAAGAAAAGTTCTATTATGTTCACTCTCTGTATGTTTTGTTCGGATGTTGTTGTTGTTTTAACTCAGTGGTACACAATAGAACATCTCTAAGAACTACAGTGGCTGACTTGAAAACGCAAATAGAGCCAGTTAGGCCTGGGCGGTATGACAAAATTTTCATATCACGGTTTTAAGAAAAAAATCATATCGGTTTCACGGTATTTTGCTCAGGTTCGGCCAACTTGACATGCTGCGTTGTTGTGCTATAGCCTATTCAAGTGCCGGAATTTGTTATTTGCCTGACAATGCCTGAACACAACACACGCTCCGCTCCATTCATCTGGGCTCCACTGACTGCGTACGGAAGCGACACGTAGAGAAGCCAGCGGGGTTGTTTACCGTTTGCAGAGCCGAGAGGCTGCATGAAATGTTAAAGCATTTTCCACCTAAGTTATTACATATATTTGAGTTATCTACAAGTTTACTGTACTGTTTGTCATCTACTTGCTTTCAAATGTCCGCCACAGACATTTACACAATGTCACGGATAAACATGGGTAAATGCATGAAAAAAAAAAATCATCACATATCACCTCTGATAATGGTTTATTCATTTAAAAACACATTGTGCTCGTTTAGCACACTATTTCATGTAGTTTTTATCTGCTGGAGGGTCGCGTAGGGGAGCGTAGCGCGACAAAAATAGAAGAGCCGCGTAAAATAGAGTTGTAGTGCGACAGACGGAGGTTGTCGCGCCGCTCCCGTTGCCAGTGGAGCCGCTGATTGATTAACAGGGGGGCGAGCTGCTACGGGACTCGCGCTGCAGACGTGTCGCGCCGCTGACGGGCCCGGTGGAGCCCGGCCGTAACTGTCTCGGACTCGGGACGGGTCGTCTTCGGTCAGAAAAATGCGGTCCGAGCCGTGCTCTAGTGTGCTCACCTGTGTGTGTGCGTTTTGTCTGTGTGTGTGTGTGTGTGTGTGTGTGTGGGGGGGTGTGTGCGCATCGGGGCGAAACTCCGCCGTGCACGATACAGAGGACAGAGGAGAATTGTAAACGGCGGTGCGCCGCTGCTAGTTGCATATAGGGGAAACACTGCTCTTTTTGGTATGAGTTCTTCTGGGTCATCGTGTACAGTTGCTTCGCTTTTAGGACTCTCTCCGGCAGCCATTCTCACCTCTAAACTTTTTTTATGCTCTCACTCTCACCCGCTCAAGCGTGCCTGTGGTGTGCAGCGGTGAAATGGGTCCCCGCTGAAACACTTTCCCGCCGCGCACGTTCCGGACGTTGTTTGGGCTATTCACCGGTATTGCGGTATATGAAAAATTCATATCATAACGAAAATAAATACCGGTCTTCGGTACAAACCGGTATACCGCCCAACCCGAGAGCCAGTGTTTCATTTGTCTATTCTGGGCTACTGTAGAAACAACATGGTGGACACAACAATTCTTATTTTCAGATAAACTAAATGAAAACCGAGTTATGAATGCTATTTACCATTTCTGCAAATAGATGCCTCTAAATCCGACACAGTGGACCTTTAAGGTTGTAAAAAAAATCTGTATTTTTTTGGTGGATCTAAAAAGATGTATTTACGTTTTGAAAGATAACCAACTATAACTTTTTGCCTCACAGACAAAATTTAGCTAATGTGTTGAATTTATAAAACTTGTTGTACCAGTTAAACAATGTGAGATTACGTGAAGTTGGTTAGTGTGCTACATGTACATTATCATCACATGTGTAGTATTTATTACCAATTAGTCTTGTTTGTTATTACACCCCACATGTAAACAAAGGGTGACCAGTGTAGAGCAAATATCACAAATGTCCATCCATATTTGTTTGTCATATTCCCGCCTTATAAAATACAGTAAAGCACTGATAATTCCACTGAACAGTACACTGACAATTACTCATTTGTAAAAGTTATTTCTTGGAAAGTTATTTTCTTCTTTCCCCTGCAAAAGAAATTCATTGCAGTTTTGAGACACACTTCGGTTCTGAAGTGTGTGTCTTTAAACAGAAACATGTCATTATCTCACCTATTAGGGCTGACGATATGAAGAAAATTTGCAGTACAGGATGTTATTGTTGTTAAATATCACCATAATGATATTACTTGCGATAAAATAAACAGATATTTAAGTATAATCAGTTTTGCCTTCCTGCTGCTCTCAATTTAATGCTATAGTCTCTTTCATAATCTTGTGTGACATGTTTATCACACAAGTTGACATTGCAATAACGATGCCGCTTTATTTTTTGCAGCCCTATCACTTATAAAATCTGGCTTCCTTTTTTTTATGTTGCATGTTGTCATTTCCATGTCAACATCTTGTAGCAATGGTAATTATTCCAGCAGCATTAACACCATCCTGAATTTACAGCATTTTATATTGTCACACTGATGACAGGAGAAGCTAGTTCGAAGCATGTAGCATTTACTCAACAAGTTAAAAGAAATAAGTGTGACCCTAAACCGTACCTCTGTACTCAGGGTGTCCTAGTCCAATGAGTTTCAGTAGAGATCCAGTCAGAGGCCCTGCACACTTTCATCAAGACTTGTCAGTGGACTGTTGTCAGGTGGAGCAGCTCGCTTTGAGGCAGCTCTTGATGGCTCCACCTGCCCATTGTGAATGCAAACAACCAATGGGACACACCTTCTCTCTGTCTTTAAGGAACCCTGCTTGTTGACCCTCCTACATGCCCCAGAGGTGGCTGCCTCTTGTGATGTTGATTTACATCTCCTGTAACAGATAACCCAGATTGGAAACACAGGTTCTTCAAACAATACTCGTAGCTGAAACCACACCCCATGACTGGTTTTGTTCACCCTCACCAGATCCCTATAGCTTTACACTAGAATTAGAAAGAAACTGCATCACATGTTGAAGGCCTATGGTTTAACAAAACCAGCTGCCATACCATGCTTTTAATGAAGTCTTCAGTGTGTTGAAAAGTTGGCTCAGTCAGGGTTTTGACCAGCTATACTTGCATATCCATATATGCATGCAGAATTACTTACATTCAGTAGCTAAGGGGTACAAGTTGGAAAAGCAGTGTTATGATTCCTTAATAAGTAAAAGCATGTAACTTTTATATTTCCTTCTAATCCAGTCATTTATTTTGATAATACAAAATAGACTTAGAAAAAATCTTAATCAAATATAAAGGATGATGAATACTTAATACTTGTCACGAGAGCTTGGCTTGATTTGTTTTCTATGTGCGACTTTTTGCTCTCAGTGTGAATGTGTACATCCTTATACTTCTAGGTACAAGGAATCTGCAGGGGAGTTAAAGTCCATGTGGTAGAGTCGGCTGTTACAGTGTTCCTGTAGTTTCTTCTCTTGAACATGACTGTTAAATGAAACCTTTCGTCGTGCATCTAAATCAGTTCAGCGTAGGGGTGGACGATATATTGATTATATTTGATGTAATGTGGCTTGCCGCCCATCCAGACCACTCTTTACTGGGTGTTGGTGTGTAAGCAGGTGTGGCATGTGTTTTTGTATCGGCAAGGCTCCAGACAGCGACCATGAAGCAGCAGTGCAACTTAAGTAATACGTGAACTGGAGAGCTGGTAGTTTGTTTCCCACTCAGAGTGGAGAAATTCATATTTAATGGTGCAACTGGAACCGTTTCACTCTACGTTAACTATTAACATATAACTGTTGTTCCACTTTGATATAGTTAATTATAACAATACTTAATTTAACGTTATTATAACAATCATTTTACTTGTTCATAACAGTACTTTGACTTCATTATAAAAGTACTTGGTTTAACTTCATTGTAACAGTAGTTTATTTAGTAGTTTAGCATGTAGCAGTCTACAGTAGTTAAGAGCAGATTCAAAATATCGAGATACATTTCGTGATATAACCTCAAAATATCCTCAATAACCTCAAGTTCAGTGCACTTGTCTCATCTTCCTTCCAGTATTTGTTTCTTTTGACATGAAATGTGACTCCCTCATTCCAGCATTACAACAAAAGTAGTTCACCACTATACGTTAATCCAAATATAGACATTAGACCCTTAAATCTGTGTATTATCTGATAAGAAACAACATTTTTAAATGTTACACACTGTGTTACCTGTTGTTTGGCACGCCACCCTCCAGCCAGAGAAATCCCTCAGCAGATAAAATGTTCTGTGGCTGATGTTTGCTCTGTACCAGCGCTCAGCTTCTGTATTTAATTTCATTGCCTGGAAACTAAAAACACACTGTATTGACTATATGGCAAAGACATCAGAGCCAGTGGGTGCTTGTGCTTGTTTTACTGTGAGTTGTGTGCGTGGACCGTAGGGAGGGCTGTGCAATGATGTCATGTGGACAAACCTCTCTTTTTACTACAGCACAATGTTTGTTTTCACGCACAGATACAGACACCCGGACATTGTTGTCACAGTCGGCACTTGCATGTCCGTGTGGGTTGTGGGAGGCCGGGGTGGACAAACACCCATGCTGCCAAACGCACACATGCACACACACAGCTCATAGAGGATTTAATGTGTCGCATCAAGATTGTGGCGTTGTCTCATTTACATCATTCTATTATGTATGCTTTGACCACTGGGAATCAGAACTGAGACAATATAGCTTGTATTGCTGAGATGAAACAGAGTCCACTTGATGTTACCAGCAAAGTCCAGAGAGAACTTGAAGATGTACAAGGATTAATAAAACGTGTGTATGTGCGTGTGTGTATTCAAGGCCAGAAGTCGGGGGAATAGAAGACTAGAAGAAATCCTATACCAGTTATTCAGTAGAAGTGATATATTTTTGAGCTCAGTGTTGTCTGAGTATAACTGGTTAGTCCAGATGAGGCCATCGGTGTCATGTAGAGGAGCCTCTGGCAACAGGAATGACCAGTTTCTGTTCAGTCTTTGTAGTTTTGACCTGGGGCAACTATGTGTCCATCTTTTTAGGTCGTCATTGTTTTGTATGTTCACACAATGTTTTGTCATCTGTTTTCCAGGATGTCGGACGCATGAAGATGGAGCTGTTTGCTGATGTGGTTCCAAAGACGGCTGAGAATTTCCGGTAAGGGGGAAAATCTGATTATTGGATCACATGGTCTGTTTTTAAAAAATTGAGAGAAAAGACATTACCACAGGTGATATATTAACACAAATTTGACATTTGAGTTTTTGAAAATGTTTCTTACACTTTTCTCATCTCTTACAGGCAGTTCTGCACTGGAGAGTTCAGGTACGGCAGTGAAGGGCTGTATTCTTCGATGGTACTCAAACACTACATCACCATCCTGCACACATCGTCTTAACGAGCACTTAAAGTGACTGGGGGCGGCTGTTTTGACGTGCGTCGTACGCCGCCGGTGTGTTTTGGCCTTTAGAGTGCTTTCTTTTGACACTGACATAAGCGTCTGACACCATCATGAAAAGACCTTACAAAGAGATCTAATGTTTTGTCTTTACCTTTTGCTTGATCCAGTCTGTCTGTTATTGCGTCTAACCCAGTCTCGCTCAAGAGGAAGTCTCATTCTGAAGTCTTGTGAGTTAAGTTGTTGGATCAATGCGATAACAAACAGACGGGATCAAGCAAAAGGTAATGAAAAATGTTTTATATTTCCTTTTAATAATATTATAATTTCAGCCCATTTCCCAGTTTGAAAACTAAAGAAGTTTCCCCTTAAGAAATCTGATTGGTCCCAGCATTTGGTAGCAACCAGATTCTTCAACCATGAAAATGAGAAACTGGTTTTCCTTTGCCAGATTAAAGGATGGGGAGAAACCTGATTGACATAAAAGGTTTCTGCTGGAGACGCCTACTTATTTCACCACACAAGTGCTTAAACAGGTCTCTGAAGGGTATTTACATGTGTGTGTGTGTGTGTGTGTGTATGACAAAGAGCCAGGACAGGCACAGTATGGCTGTGGCAGGAGTGCAGCAGGACAAAAGGAAAATTCGTTACTTGGAGCTGTGCCTCCTTATATCGAAGCTAAGTCAAGTTTGTTTTTCACAGCTGAACAGTAGGATTATTTTAAAATTCAAACTCATATTATGCAGTAAAGAAATGATGTGCTTCAGTTGGTTGTCACACCTTCCAGATGCTCTGCAGATTCTTTGAAACCAATGTGTCATATAGTGCAGTATACACTGAGCCATAACCTGCTGTAAGAAGCACACGTCCTTTACAAAGAAAACAAAGAACAATACTGTAATGAGCAGTCTTTCTCTATTATTCCAAATCTAAAAGGGATTACTTGGAGGAAGCCAAAGGAAGCTTTTAACCAACACTGCATGGTAGGATCTGCACTGGTACTGGCAGCTATTTTGAGTCACTGAGGCTGATATAATGCTCTGTGTGGTCGTCAAACATGGAAGGAATATGGGACCATTCAACAGGACCAGGAGGTCTTTATGCAACCAATAGTATTCCTTCATTGCACAGCCATATACAAAGTTGATAGTCTCTCCATACACATTAATATTCAAACCAAAGGCCATTGTAATATACTCCTCAGTCAGGGACAATAGAACAGGATCATTTTAATGACAGTCTAAGAGCTGCCTGCGGCGTGGTATGTACCCATACCTGCTGAACTGTTAATGATGACCTATATACTGTTGGAATTTACATGACATACCTGGACAAACCAGCTTTGCGAGAAGTTAGTGCTTGTAGTACAGTACAGCTTGATTGTGACTGTCTCCACCACCAACTTCATTTTGTTGTCTACCGTCTGTCCTACAGGAAGGATGGAGTCCCGATTGGTTTCAAAGGTTGCACATTCCACAGGTAAACAACTTGCTGGCTTGGTTTGTATAGCTCACATTATATTCCCATGTCATAAAGATTTTTAATCATGATTTGTATATTCAAGTAGAAACCCACACCGACTGATGGCCTTGAGTTATTTAACCTGGTTGTCTCCTTGGTATCCACTGTTAGCCCTGTTTTTCTTAATATTCATAGTTCTGGAGGCTGAGCTACTCATGAACAAGTATGATGGACACAGAATGAAGTACTGGACCTTGGATGAGCCAACGATCAGCTATTTGTGCTAACCATTGAAATCCAGGATTGGCCCTTGATGATGGCTTATAGAATACACAACATAAAAAATGGACCAAACAGCAACTTGTGTTTTATGGGAACTACGGTGTCTATGAGCCTATTTACACCTTGTATTATTATAGGTCTTGGGTTATCCAATCACATGTGGGCAGCTCAAAGTCTTGTTCACGCCACAGACTGTATAATAAAGATGGACGTAAGAACAGCTCCCCAAAAATGAAGCCAAACCATCTCCATTGCCCCCTGATGGCTGGCTGCAGTATAGGCCCCCTCTGTGTTAGCGGATGGGACATAGGCCAAACTAAAAAATCAAAGTACACGTCAAATAAAGTTTTCCCAAACATGGTTTCTATCATTTTAGGTTCTTATTATGCTGATGTATGCTCAGTGTTAATTTTTTTTTGATGAGTTTGGTTTTAATTAGTTATTCGATGCTATAAAGGAAGGGGGTTTGATATCATGATTGACAGTTGTGCGCACCAATTGGTGTGCTGCGAAGAGTGGCGCTGCTCGTGATTGGTCGGACAGGTGTGTATGAGATGGAATTTGATAGCGCAGAGAACACTTATGTGCAGACTGGCTCCAAATGATGTCACCAATGTAAGATAGCATCAGACATATCTTTGATATTTTGGCTTCATGTTTGTACGGTGGGAGTAAGTGGAGACGAGTTGTTTTATCTACAGTCTCTGGTTTACGCCTGACATTAGAATGCGTCACATTCATCTCGAGTGACCACTTGTGATCTGATTTCACTTTCCCGCTTAATATGCAAATAAACACATACACAATTTCTATGCACAAAAATGTGAGGTTTTCCATGCTATACCTTCGCTGATGAGAGTCCACCCATGCACACACAATGACAGGGCTAACAGTTAGCATCACACGGCTGTTACATAATGAAAGAGTCGTGCAGTTTCAGCATCAGTCAGTTTGTTGGGACTGTTTAACAGCTGGTGCTATGTTAGCTTATGCTAACTGGGCAGATGTCAAACAACCTGTTCACTGGAGGGACGGCGACTTAGGGGACGGTCCTTCAGCGCTTTGTCTATTGGTGGGAAGTCAATAAGTGAGGACCTAAGTGTGGGGTCCTTCAGTGTGGCCCAGGACACATGAGCGTACACACTACTGAAAAAATGTGGCCATATACCACCTCTGAATGTGGTCTGAGCGATTGGATCTCAAGATGCATTGAGGACTCATTTCATGCAGTCACACTTGTACTTTAAGCTGTCCACTTGTGATAAACAGGGCCTGTAAAAACTGTTCACCTCGTTTTGTGTGTTGTTGTAGAACAGCATGTTATCAAGTAGCTTTAAAGTATATTTTTTAACACTTTTTTATAGGCTCCATATCAGCATGTCTTACCCAGTCAGACTGTCTGCCTATATCTGCTTTTTGTTTACCTTAGCAAATCTGACTGTGCTTATGTGTTTTCATTGTTGATTGGCAGGGTGATCAAAGACTTTATGATACAAGGAGGAGACTTTGTAAATGTAAGTACATGTACAACATGTGTTTTGCGTCTGTCGTTTGCATTTAGGGCTTGGATTAAGGCTATGGTAAACTGACGGTCATTAATCTTGCACCGTATTAACAAATGTTCTTGTAGGTATGCACAATGTATTGAGTATTGCCTTTTTGGAGACCCTGTATCTGAGCAGAACAAACAATACATTTTTGGTTGATGTGAGTGGATAAAAAGAGATAAATGCAAATTCATGTGGAGAAATTTGAAAAACCAACAATTATCTCTGACAAGATTATTGCTCAGAGAGGAAGAATGTTGGATAGAGCTGTGTGTTGGAGGTAATGGAAGATGTTCCCCATGAACAATATAAAGAAGGTGATATTTTAAAAGCTGGCCAACTGCAGTTGTAGGCCCTTTCCCTTTTAATTGCACTTCTTGTCTTCATTAAATTAATAAATCTTGACATGTTTTGCAGCTTAGTTTTGAACTGAGCAGGACAGTGCTTCAGTGTTGTGCTCCCTGGTGGGCCTGCAGTGAATTACAGCACATGTTATATGGCTTTCTCATTGGACTTTGTTAGCCCTGTCTTATGCACTGGTTTTTGTCTTTTTGTGAAGGGTGATGGGACTGGTATTTGTAGCATCTACAGAGGTCCATTTGCAGATGAGAACTTCAAAGTAAAGCACAGTGTGGCTGGTCTTCTGTCCATGGTATGTATGCAGATCAGTGCTCAGATGTCAGGGATGCCTTCTAATCAGCACAGATTCTCTTTACATTGATGTTATCTTAATCAAGATTTCCTGCAATCAGTTTTATATATCCTCTATTATACATTATAAAATATTACGTTAATTAAGATTTGATTAATCCTCTTAAAAATTGATTGGCCCCAACCTCTAACAGACAAGAGGATTTGATTGATCCATTCAAAGTGAATTAACCCTGACCAATATAGACAAACAGATTTTTAACACGGCCATTCTTTCTCAATAATGTGTGTCTTACTCAGGCAAACAGTGGCCCAGGGACAAATGGCTGTCAGTTTTTCATTACCTGCACTAAATGTGACTGGTTAGATGGGAAGCATGTTGTTTTTGGTGAGTAAGTCTACAATATTAATTGTGCATTTATGTTTATGTAGAGCGATAGTTTGATCTGTTTATGTGCCTGAGTTAAACTGTCTTGTTTACAACTGTTACAGGGAAAGTGGTCGATGGTTTGCTGGTCATGAGAAAAATTGAGGTAAAAATACATTGCAAAATTAATTTATTGGGTTCAGACCACTTGTAATGATGAAAATAAGAAAATGTATTCAGGCTTAACGGAATACCTTACCCACAAAATGACCATTTATATATCAGCTATTCATCGTGTGTTACCTTGAACTTGCTAAGAAAACTTTGTTTTTCTGTCATGCCTCTGGTTAACGAATAATCCAAAAACAGCAAACATTGATAAATTAAAGTTAAAGGGGACTGGGTTTAACAACAGCAAAACTATATCAAATATCTGTCTACAAACTCTCAAACACCTCACGCAGTATAATCCAAGACTCATTTATCCAGTTTTATGCTCAGTACTTCCCAAACACATTGCATTACTTTGCTGTTAGCACTTTCTGAAAGGGACTGAAAGTGAAAGCATAGGTCTATTTTATTTTCAGCCTGCGTCAGAAGGGTTGAGGCAAGCCCTTTTTACACAGAGATCCTATGATAGTGCTGCAGTAAAGTTCCTTTCAATAAGCTGCGTTTACTTTTTCATACTGAACCAAACAACACAGGCATAATGCAGCGTCAGTGTGTGATGTTAGGTAGCATGCCAGCATTCCAGAAGCAAAAGAGGCATGATGGGCGTGACGTGTAACACAACAACATCTTCCTGTAGTGTGACTTTTAGCATACGGGTCGGGTGGAATAATATGGCAATAACAAGAGTTTACGGTCCCTGTGATATGGCCGTTGATCTCATCCTCTGTGTGGAGGGTTAAGGAGCTCCCAGACCTCATTGTCTCCCCAATTTGCAGACATGTTTGGTTACTGTTCTTTTTCTTCTTCGAGTTAGCTGCTAACTGCTATCAGCTGCTTTTAAAAGCTCACTGCAGTGGGTGGCACACATAACATGTCATCGAATGTCCCTTTCATCCCGTCCTGCCAGCTGTCCATTTCACGTAGATGCCAGTTTGACACCACTACTACCCACTCTGTCAGCTTAAAGGCAAGACAGCTGCACTGTAGTAAAAAAAAAACAGGGCTGTAGTGTTGGATAAGGATAATTTTGTCTGAGTATAATGTCTACATGACAATTTGTGCTCCTTCCTGCCAACAGAATGTTCCTACGGGACCCAACAACAAGCCCAAACTCACCATTGTCATTGCACAGTGTGGAGAGATGTGATCCAGAACCGCACCACCTCAGTGTCCAGGAAGTAGTGTCTCACTCTAACTTGATACACCTCAACAAACATCAACCCATATAGTTTTTCCTGTATGGATGACTTTATAAAGTAATGGCAGTATAAAGATCGGCAGTACATCATTTCTGCAATTTTCTGAGTTTGGTATAACTTACACCACGTTAACTGCTGCATCCAAACCCAGATAAGATTATTCTTATCTCAGGTGGGTTTTGGAACTGACAAAATGTGCTAACTATATGGATTTAAAATTCAATTTCCAAAACTTCATGTTCAACACTCTTGTTGTTTATCTGATTCCAAATGAAGACAAATTTGTGTATGCTGTTGTAAAAAGACAAACAAGAAAGTCTAAGTCCGAAGACAATTATTCTTGGCATGTGAAGCATTTTTATTCAGTCACTCTGTGTATAATTTGTGATCAATAAATTGTTTTGCATTTTTATAAACCCCTGGATGAGATCTTGTTTCTTTGAAAAAGGAAAAAAAAATCTGTGATGGGCATCATGTGTGTGTTTTTTCGTGGTTGAGCTGTTTTTATTTTCAGATTCAAATGTTTAACGTTCTCTCAACCTCAGGCAGTAAAAGTCTATATACTATTTAAAGTATGCCTGTGTAACAAAGAATTATTTTTTTTGCCATCAGACAGTTTCACAAAATAAAAGTATTTATTAAAATGTTAACAGAAGCCATGGAGTGTAAGACCAGCCACAAATAACACAAATCAAAAACTTACTAATGATCCATCAGGCCCTTTTTCATATTTATATTTTAATCCACCATTTTATCAAATTAATATCTAATGAAGAAACTGGTCATGTATGTTTTGCAACTGCTTCAAATTTAATTCTGTGAGGCCTGTGTATCCAGTGTAATATGCAGTGTTTTTGGTAGCGCATTTCCCCCTCCTCATATGCTTCTGACCTTGAAAAAGTCGGTATATAGCTTGAATATATTTTATCGGTAAGGGATTGTGTGTATTTAGAAGCTGAAGTGATAGCGCATGCTAATCAATTTCAACCTCATCACCACGGAGCAAAAGAGGGAAACACTTTACAGTGAAAAGCATGAGAGTCCTCCAAAGCACACACTCCAGTGCCAAGCAATCCTCTGCTGAACTTATGGCTACCTCTTCCTATCCCAGCCATCCATACAAATCCAAGCCACCAGACCCCCTCCCCCATCCACACTCTCCCTCTTCTGCCTTGGACCTTGTTCCCTCAGCACAAAAGAATCCTTTCAGATGGAGACTCTGTTCTTATGGAAGCAGGAAGAAGCTTTTTTCTTTTTCTTTTTTTTTTTTGGGAGGAGGGGGGAGCCTCTTCGTGGGGAGGCTTTCTGGGGTCAATGCTAAAGCCTATCTTTGTGTGGGAGAACGGGGCTCGGCCATTAACAGCAAGCTCTTCACACATCAGCCAGTGCTCATAAACAGTGCCAGTGGAGCATTAACATGACAATGGAAGGGGGGGCTGCAGTGGGGTTGCCTCGCACTCAGTCTGGGTTTGTCTGCTCCGTGCTACTGAAAGTGGCATTGGGATAATGACTGCATTTAACCAGTTTAACATTTAACCAAGGCAATATGATTGAAGAAAATAGTATGTTATTACATCAGGATGTCACTATTTAAGCTTTTATGTGCCCTTGAAATTTAAGAAATGTATCCATCTCAGCAAGAATTTACATAAAGGTATGAGAGACAACATTTTTAATGTGCTGTCTCTGAATACTGAATCATTTCAGGACATGAAATTTGCTTGGTCTTTGAATTATGAAGAAACATTATGGCCATTGTTCATTGTGACTGTCTTGTCCTGAGATGACCTTTATTCAAAACAGTCATATAATGGTTTTGGGCTAACCTCTTACAAAAAATATCACATTTCAACTGTAATAATAAGGTTATTTACAGTAATTTGCTGTTATTGAATAGTGCATTCAGTTGTTTTATGTTTAGTTGTTACAGGATACAGCTTTCAAAACTGACAGGTTGTGTAAATGCTGCTGGGAACTGATGTTCTTTACAGCACACCAAAGCTCTCTCCCTAAATCTTTCAGTGTATGTGTGAGAGGCTCTACCACAACAACTGTGACAATGCAGTGAAAACGATTAATATAACATTTACACAATGTTCTGTACATGAAATATTGAGGCATTCTTAATCCTTTACTTAAATTAGGTCAGTGATCCCTCAATACATTTCCACAGGGCTGCACTCAGTGTGCAATGTCTATAGGAATTTTAAATATTGTCAGTAGTGATGGCAGCCACACAACGTTTTCATTCCGCCTCAAGGAAACACCCACTTTTCAAAATAACGTTTATATCCCAAGGCTTAAGAGACGTACATGACATCTGGTTCACAGTCAAAGTCAAGAGACAACTCAACTGAATGCCTGTTTTGCCCAAAGATTTAAACATGAAATGAAAATAATCTCAAAGCTGTGTTGCGTCTTTTTATGACGCCATTTTATTTAAGTACGGCATGGTAATAATAATTCTAGCGATCATATTTTGCAGCGTTTGTACATTTTGTTGAAATCCGTCAAAAGACTGACACACAACCAGGCAGACGCTCTGTTCCAAAAAACCCACGGTTATCTGTCTGACTTGTCTGGCTTTGACATCACTATGGGGCGGTGACAATAGACAGGTACATTCTCCCTCAGCCAATCACCTTTTGCAAACTGTTCTCTCGACCGAAATTGGCAGTTGCCTCAGCCAATGGGAGCGCGTTTTGTTGTTCGTTACAGATTCCAACCAATCCGAAGAGTAGCTGGGCGGACCCCCGAGCAGGAACATTCCCCGGCACAGTATCTCATTCTGCCCAGTTCGATCGGCAACGGGAGCGGAGAGAGGAACGCAGAGAGCCCGAAGGCAGTAGCCCCCACCACCGCCGGCCCAGGTTACCATCTAGCACCGGGAAACATAGCAGAGAGCCGCCGCCGGCAGAAGCCATTACCAACCAGTAGTAACCATGAGCAGCGAGGCCGAGACGCAACAACCGCCGCAGCCTGCTGCCGATGCGGAGAGCCCATCCAGCCCGGCAGCCGCAGCTTCCGCGGGGGATAAGAAGGTCATCGGTAAGACTACTGGAAATGAGCTAGTTAGCTGAGTTAGCTAACGTGGTTTGGGATACCGTGGAGGCGATGCGCAAAAGCGGCGGTCGCAAACGTGAACTAGCAGATCACCGGCTCATTTAACCGTTTGATAACTAACGTACGCTAACAGTCTAATAAAGCCATCAATTCGCGTAGAATATTTGAAATTGACATAACAGTATACGCTTTTTTTTGTTAAAGCGCCTCTTAAATTTCTGCCTGTTAAGGTAATATTTTCATTAAATTGGATATTGACATTGAGAAGTTTTATCACAAGTGAGGTAAAATAGCAATACATTTCCTATTGCTGTCAATAAGCAAAACGGTTGGTCCTGACGTTAGCTAACGTTAGCAACACTCAAATTTAAAAATGTCAGTTGGAATATGGGTCGTTATCAGTTATAGCTTTACATATCCACTGTTGTGCAAATAGTTAAATACTAGTTGTAAATTATGAACTGTGTCTCCAAGTGACATTTATTTCAGATCAGAATATATGGTTAGCACAGGTAATCCTTCTGTTTCAACCGGTTAATCTCTCCGTTCACCGGCCTTCTAACGTCCAGCCACAGTATGCCATGTTGCCGATCGGCCGTCACACGCGCTATCGTTGAGGTTGTTTCAGGACGCTTGTCCCTACGCTAACGTCGGTGCCACTGTCCAATAAAAGTAGTCAGGCAATACGACTTGACGTCGAGAGGTTGTAACGTTATCGTTAACTGTAATTTACACAACAGTTTATCATACATCATGGTGGAACACGAAGTTATTTCACAGTGCTCATTAGCCGGCTACGACTACTGTAGTCAAAGGCAAGCTAACGTTAGCTGCTGGCCGTCCCTTTGTTCACAGCAAAGCGGCTGGTTCCGCATTAGCAGTATTTTCTCCAAAAATAATCGAAACACGTCCGCAAACGTGTCCCTTAATTAGTCGTCTGAATAATCATCGCGATTCTGGTTTATAAATCCAACTGTCAACAGTTGTTGGATTTTCTTCAAATTTCTGGGCCTAGCTACTTATCAGCGCTGGTAGCTCGTTGGCTAACGAATGTACGTTAGCTATTTACATGGCTGAAGGGGCAACCCAAAATGTCCGCCCTGCGATTCCATGGATATCTTTGGCCATTTAGTTGTTTGTTCGATGAAAACAATTGTAACACCGACATATTTCTATTCAGTCTTGCTTAAGGTTTGGCCTCAATAGATACTCTCTGATGTACTACGATAGTTTTCGCTTGCTGGCTTTAATCCAACCACATGGTTGAGACCCTGCTAGCTACCATGCTAACGAGCCAGCTGAGTTTACGGCTTGCTAACGTATCCGGGCGCGACTCTACCACGTGTGAACGCTCAAGTCCTGAGCAGTGCGGCTTAAAATGGGGCAGTAGGTCTGTCGTAGTTGAACTTTGAAATGCCAGCGACCTCAGCGTAGTATCTATTACCGCATCCACCCTTGATATACCGTACTACGGCGGCTCCATGTGATAGAGGCACTGATAATTTACATGATGAGATGTCTTGAGTTCCGCACGAGAAATAGCGCAGTCATTAATGGGTCATGAAGCTATTGGTTCATATCAGGTGCAGCTGGCATAGGGCACCCCCTAAGCATCAGGATCTATAAACGGGTGACAGTTGGAAGTTAAATATAACTTCCACGTTATCTGGGCTTGGTTAGTTTGTCATCATCTGTCGTTATTTGATTCCCTTACTGTTTCTCATCAGTAGAGGTCTAGTGAAACATGGAGCAGCTGGTTAGAGGCTTTTCATTTATCCTACATCTCAACAGTTTAACATTGAAATGACTGAAACTTAATCTTAGTTAACACTTTTATTTCATTGTATGTCATTGCAGCAACAAAAGTCCTGGGTACAGTCAAATGGTTCAACGTCAGGAATGGATATGGTTTCATCAATAGGTAAGTGGACCCCACCCCCATCCCCACTTCTTAAGTACCCTGATATCATCTTTGTGTGTGAAGGAACATTCCCAATCCTATTATGACTTTGATTTGCTTACAAAGCTGAGTAGACGATTTGTCTGCTGGTCTCTCTGCTGTCGTTACACACAGTACTTATCCTTACACTCTAGTTAAGTTGCAATCTGTCTACAGATACACTGATGCATTCTGCGGCTCATCATAATACTGCTTACTAGAAGTAACTGACAGTATTTTCCTTTTTTCTCTCCAGGAATGATACAAAAGAGGACGTTTTTGTACACCAGGTAAGTTGTAGTTAGTGTTATTTTCCTTTGTCGTTTCTCTAAATATTCATGAATATAAAATCTCATCTGAACTATTCCTGTTTTTAGACAGCCATCAAAAAGAACAACCCGAGGAAATACCTTCGCAGTGTTGGAGATGGAGAAACTGTGGAGTTTGATGTAGTTGAGGGAGAGAAGGTAAACTGCTTTAATATGTAACTCAGTCTGTTATGTGACTAGGTCCAGAGTTTTGGGATTTAGTTTGGAGCAATTGTTTGTTCCCATGATCATTAATTTGTAATGTTAATGTATTTATTAAAAAAAGGGAGCAGAGGCGGCAAATGTCACCGGCCCAGGAGGCACCCCAGTCCAGGGAAGCAAGTACGCCGCTGACAGGAACCGCTATAGGCGCTATCCCAGAAGAAGGGGCCCTCCTCGTGGTGGAGACTATGAGAACTACCAGAGTGACGGAGAGGGTGAGCCAAGCAGCGGAGGTCGAGACAAAGGCAGCCGAGAGGGGGGAGAGAGCGCCCCTGAAGGAGACTCGCAGCCACAGCAGCGCAGACCCGCATACCCTGGCAGACGGCACTACCCGCCATACTTTGTACGTAGACGCTACGGCCGCCGGCCCCCGTACACCAACGCACCACGCGGAGAGATGACTGAGGTACGCCATCACAGGGCTACTATCCTGAAGCAGGCACCCAGCCGTCCCAGTCGGGACCCTTGATATGTTGATGTCATACACAACACCCTCTCCTTCTAACACTCACGTGGTTGTGAACAAAAAAATCTTGGTGTATCGGGGGTCTGGCCAGTATCTTCCAAAATGACTCCAATGAGACCCTAATCTCAGCAATGTTGGAGCCACCTGAAGTCGCTCTTTGCTCAGCCTCAACATTACAAGGACTGTGCATTGCATAACTACTGTTATAAAATGTTGTTTGTCTACGTGTTGGCTTTGTAAAAAGCTGCATGTCAGTTGTCTGATCTATTTGCTTTCAGGGAGGTGAGGGTGACGAGAACCAGGGAGGTCCTGACCAGGGCAACAAACCAGCGAGGCAGAGCTACTACAGAGGCTTCCGACCAAGGTTCAGACCAAGGTTTGCATGTTGGCTTCATTGAAGCAGGGCTGCAACAAAGGGAGTGTAAAACACTGGGCTGTTTGAATCCTAGCCCAGAGTGCACTAACTTAAATACACCTCTTCAAATGAACATGATAAAGCAAATGCCACCTGTTTTGGCTACTGACGCTCTCCTTTTATTGCAGCCTAACCTCAAATTGCAGCTGTGCATTCAAATTTTGATCGTGTACATTTTTTTTTATATTCACAATTGCCTGCGACTTTAAAGCTGCATCTCATCTCACTGGATGATGTATTTTTTGCATGATATCACCATTTCTTGGTTGCTGTATAAATCATGATTGCTTATCCCCCCTTTGCTTTTTGCTTGTTCACTCCAGGGGTCCACCACGTCCCAGACCGGTGCGGGACGGCGAGGAGGACAAGGAGAATCAGGGCGGCGAAGGTGGTCAGAACCAACAGCCCCGCCAGCGGCGCTATCGTCGTAACTTCAACTACCGCCGCAGACGCCCACAGACTGGTGGCAAACCCGGCCAGGAAACCAAGGAGGCCAAGACAGGAGGTGACCCATCTGCAGAGAAAACGTCCGCTCCCGAGGCCCAGCAGGGTGGGGCTGAGTAGGAACAACCTGCCCACCGGCACCTACCATCTTTTACCATCGTCCGGGTGAGTCTGTAGCCTCATGATGACTGACCTGAGTCAGACTTGATTATTTCCATTAACTTAAACCTCGCACAAATCTGTATTCAGACAGAGCCGACAGTAAAGGATAATGACATTAAATAAGCTTAGCTCTCGTATTTAAATATAATAGCTAAGCTAGCTAAATAAGGCTGTCATTTGCACTTTTTAGGCTCTGTAGTGGATGATCCAGAGCATGAGGTAATGCAGTGGATTTGATAAAGCAAACTGTCTGGCAGCATAGAGCCCTCTCACTATTGTCTCTTCTCCGTAAGAGCAGCAGCTTTAGGCTTTGGATTCTTTTTCTATCTGGTGATGATGCACATTTGTAGGCAATCCATGCTGCAGCATGCTACATGACTAAACTCAAATGGCTGAAAATGTATCAAACAGATGAACAATTTACTAATTTTCCAATTTTCTTCTTTTACAGTTTTTTTGTCAACAAGATGAAACATCAAACAAGATCTGAGCAATAAAGATTTGACTTGACGATCGTCACAAGCTTGCACCATGCATTTGACCAGATTACCACCGATTGCCTGCAGAATCTATGCAGACTTGTTTTTTTTCCATTATTTTTATGTGACAGCTACAAAACGTTTTGGGGAAACAGCAAATGTTTTTCTAAATCTGTCCTAAGTTTTTACACCAAATGGTTTTTAAAGAAAAAATGGAATTTGATATCTGGTCAGTTTGACATTTTTAAATAACTTTTTATGTATTCAAACATTTTAACAAAATGCAAGCTCAAATAAAAGTCCAGAAACCAGGAACGTTGTCTGTGTGTTGGCTTTATTTTTATATTTCAAGTATACGGGCTCTAAACAATGACACAAACCACATTATTTCTTTCAGTTACATAGTAGACTGTTAAGTTGGAGTGTTTTTCATCCCAAATATGAATACATTCAGACAAATAAAGCCATGTAGTTGAGTTTTTTTCAATCAACTACATTTAACAATGGCATTTATAATGGTAAATGTTTCACTTTGATAATTCTGTCACATTTTCTTTTACACCAAGATAACAAATAAACCCTACACAGCATCTTTAAATGACATCACAATGCAATACAATAAGAAATGCAACCAACTTTCAGCACTATATCAAGTTCCTCATCTTGAGGTCAGGTGGCAAGACTCAAGAAACCAAAGTGTAGGTAATACACTTAAATTGTTCTGCATGCAACTCCTCATACAACTCTGTATGTAGACAATAAAATAAAGTTTGTAGCTCCTGGATTCCACATTAAATCCTAGGCTGATTCTGAGGCTCATTGTGAACTACAGCTATTGAGTTTAAATTTACATTCACACCAAGGAAATCACAGGGTTGTACCGTACAAGTAAATATGTCCACTGACGGCCACTAAGTCCTACTATTGAAAATGTCCTTTCTCTATTTGGCTGCACTTAAAGGTGGAGAAAAACACCCTTATACACAGTAGCTCTTCAACAAATCGCTATTGGCTGAGATTTAACTGTCAGTTCAACCTGATGGTCAAGTTTTAAAATAACTGGTTTGAACAGTCTTGACAGCGGAGATTAACATGAAACATGGCCGGCCCAGAAACCTCATGGTCACATGGTGCTCATCATAGACCACTGGGGTACCAGGACAGCACAAGTGGCCATTTTTGAGGCTTTTCATATCCTGGTAAATGTCTTTCAGTGTGATGTTGATGGACTTCTGGACCACTGTGTTGCGTCTCAACAAAAACCGAACCTTATGAGCATCACCAATCTACTGGAAGGTGTTTCTGATATTTTGTCCACTCCCTGTGCATCCTGGGAGTCACTCAAACATTGGTCTCTTTGCGCAGACGCTTCATACGCTGCACATTGTTCTCCATGGCGGTGGGATTGGTGATCTCAGTGGCGCAGGTCGAAGGAAACCAGCCTCTCACTCCATCTCGCATCCTCTCCCCATAGCACCAGGCTGGGAAGAGCACACAGTTTAAGATGCCTCTCTAAGAATTCTTGTATGCTTTTATATGAATTTATATGATGTTGTATTAGTGGCGATGGAGCTCAGTGCACACACGTGCACACACACACGCACACACACACAGAGGCTCACCTTCCTCTTTCTGCATCACGATGACGAGCTCAGCTTGTTTGAGCCCCAACTCATCTGGCTCCTTTGGCATGTAGGCTTTGGTGGCCTCATACTGCGGCAGACCTAAAACACATTCCCATAATGCAATGTGATTCATAAAACCAACAACTTTTACATTGGGTGAAGTATCGGTGCGTTCCATTGCAACAGGAAGTCAATTTATGAGTTCCCAGTTGGAAATTTTAACTGGAACACCCCCTTAAGTCATATTTCAGAGCAGGAAAGTCTGAGGAACCTCACCAACCACCAACCTCATAATCCAATATGGCTGTTTGGCCCATTAACGGTAGTTAAATCTGAAGTCATATACTACATACTGGGTTAGTATAGTGTGTTAGTAGTAAGTAATATACTTCTGTCTCATGTATGTCTCATTAAATCAGCCAAGTACACAGTACTGTCCAACTCTTATGTGTGGAAATTACAGTGTAGTGCATTCTTATCAACTAGTTTTGTTAACTACATCTTGGTTTTCGCGCTTGCTGTACTGGAATGCGGTCAACTTGTGTGTGACGTCATTCCCAGCTCTAACTCTGAAGCTTCCTAAGTAAATGGAATGCAGCACAAATTTACCTTTGTTTCAAGTTTCCGTTCTTTAGCACTTTGTACGTTGTTCATCTTACTGGTGGAGCGTTTGCAACCCTGTACTGTAAAAACACTACCTGGGCCACACTGCTGAATATCTACCGCACATTACATCACTTCCTGGATTGTGTCATTCTCCCTGAGAGGGCACACCCTTTGATAAAGATATCAAACAGATAAATCTGCTCTTAGAACAACTGCCATTTCACAAACAGCCTGTGTTTGCTACTCGTGTGATGGTTCTGTTTTTAATAATGTATTTGTATGAACGAGATCATGGCTTTAATTCAAACAAGATTTCATTTAATATCCAAAATACTGTTCATATTATGTGGACTACAGATCTATAGGACACTATGGTCCAGTACACATAAAACTAAATGATCGCTCCACGTCTGTCTTGGTTTTGAAACAGTTCTGTGCATGTCCAAGACACGTTTGGCACACACTGTGGGATCGTATAGACTTACATCTGTTTCACATACAGTGTACAAGCAGTAAGGTTAAAGGTGCTGTACTAGAATGCTGTTTTCATGTGCTGCATTTGGAGTCAAATGCAAGTAAGTACAGATTAAAATCTTGTTTTTAAGTGTTTCTAAAACATCGTAAACCCAAAGTCAGGATTCACATAGATCAAGAAAATATTGGTAAATAGTTTATTAGTCTGAACAAGAGGGGAACCTGTGCAGCTGTGATATGTATATGAATAAAATTGCATTTGAAACAGCTGCAGACTAATTTGAAATGGAAAGTGAATGCGAACCATCTGCTTTCTGTGCAGCACACAAGTTAATAATGTACACATGAAAGGTAAAGGACCAGATTCATCATTAGCTGCTGCTTTCAAAGACTGACATGTACACACTGAAGACAGGTCGAGCTCAGAGTTAACTCGGAGTGTATTTTAAAGAATGACACCCTTGGTAAATACAGCATGCTGACTTACCATCTTTACAGATGAAGACTCCTGCCTGCTTGTGTTCTGTAAGTGCGACTATCCAACGTGCCCGGTCCACCCTGAGTAACAGAGACCAAAAAAAGTACTGTTAAATATGACTCCAAAGCCAGTGTTGTGTATTGTACATGTGATACCAGTGGACTAAATGCACAGGGACATTTTAGGTTGCCATTAACAGTTCTGCCAGTAGAGGGAGCCAGACACAAAACAATTGATTTGGGTTGCAGCAGGAGGACATGAGGTTCCACTACAGCCTCACAGCAGGGGATAGCTGCCCCCAGCTGCGGTGCAGGACCGCAGCCAACCCCTGATGATATCCTCCCCTCAACCATAAAGGGTAATTTTCTGTATTTTTCAACCTGGACCCTATTTTCCCATATTTCTGTGCTGAAGCGACAAATGGGAACGGCAATTTTTGAAATTGGTGCAGTACTTTTGACTTTTGTTTAACCAGAAACAGCCGTGGAATCACCACTGCCAAACGCACCAGACTCCATTTAAATAAACAGTGATTTTAGCATGCATAGATACAGCCTATTCTCACATCTAACCTGGTGTTAAGGGTTTGTTTCAACCAAACCAGAGCTGGTGATAGTTAGAGGAGTGAAAAGACAAACCAAGATGGCTTTTGTGAGTTTTATTTTGTGTCTGTTGACTTTTAACGAAGTGTGTTTAACAATAATAAAATTACTGTTTATTTAAATGGAGTCTGGAGGGTTTGGCTTTAGCGATTTTGAGACTGTTTCTGGTTTTCAGAAAAAGGATCTTACTCTTTACCAAAAGGTCTATCTCTGTCGGGGTCCTTTCCATAATTTTGTCAAACACTTATAATAATCTGAGCGTGTTAGTGGCAAAAACAAGCGCTTTTATTGGATGGAAAATGCACAAATGCCATGAGTGTTTACACTGCAGCCTGTTTTGTGGCTGCCAGCTGCAGAGCTCTTGCCCAATACTGGACACAAACACACAGAGCTCAAGGGCACAGCTTGAAAAATACCTGAGTTACCATTTAAACATGACCATCAATATGAGGTAAAAGGAAGGCTATTTGCATTTATGTATCCTCCTCCCTCCCTCTAGATGAAATCATACCTAATGTCGCCTTATAATATTTGAATCTTGTGTTTCAAACATACATCCCCCACTTAAGGGATAATAACTGCACTTATTATGTGCCGCTCATGGCTGATGGGAGGTGAGAGTGGCCGTACCTGGACTCAGCCTGCAGGATGATCTGCACTGCTCTGCCCTCGCTGTTCCTGCTCATCAGCAGCCTGAAGGAAAGATCGTAGCTGGAGCCATTCCTCGGCGAAGTCGCCCGTCCCTCTGTATCCCCTTCGATCTCCACCTCCACATTCTCTAGGGTGGCGTAGTCCATCACCACAAAGCTCTCCTCACTGGACAAACAAACAGTTTTTATTCATATGTTCATTTACAGAATCATTTTTAATCAACTTGTGCAGGAACATTCAGAGGAATAATATGATTTTAAATGATCATTTTGTGCATTATAGTGTAGCGTAACCCAGCAGCTGTTTTACTGTGTATGTGTGTGTACTATTAACACATTCAGACCACATTCCTTGACTATCTGCTAATAGCATTTCCTAGATATTATCACATGACAACTGGGTCACAGTCTCGACTTAACAACCCTGAAAGTGACTCCAGTGTTGTGGGCTGCTCCTTCCTCTGTGCTGACATTGTTTGCTTTCTCCCTAACTCAAAACAGAGAGCCGTAGTCTGTCGAGCTGACATGCTGAATGCAAGATTGAAGAATCTCAAGTATGCACGCACCACATCCATGCTCTCTCCTTTCTCCGTCCCTGTCCTCTCCTCATTTCACTCTGTTTCTCACGTCTCCTGTCCGCCAGCAGCAGCAGCTGGATCTACTCAGTGTCCACGGGAGTCACCCGGAAAAGACCACAAAGCTCATGAAATGCTGCAAAATCTGGTCGTGGATCTGAAGTTTGTCCCTCTCCAGCAGTCTCCATTTTAGCAAATGACACAACTAGGTTATTTTATTAATGAAAGTGAGAGTGATTTGATCTGTAAGAAGCTTTCAAGGAGTACTTCACCCACAAAACTATTTGTAAATCAGTTAGTCATGCTGTGTCACCTTTTTTTCTTGCATGCCCCCACAGAAAACGGCGAACATATTGATCTACTGACTGACTGAGAAACACATTAAACAACAGCAAAACTGAATCAAGGGCAGGGCTGAAAGTCAATCATGTCTGGCTTTGAAGAGAACAAAGATAAGTTTCACTTTTAGGTCAGTTTTAAATAGTTAGGTTTTAGAAAATAGCATGAGTTTGGGAAGTACTGAGCAAATGACTGGACAAATAAGACTATACTACAGGAACGGTAAATGGACCTGCACTTGTATAGCACCTTTCTAGTCATCTGACCACTCAAAGCACTTTTTACACTAGGAGTCACATTCACCCATTCCCACACTACCAGAGGTAGTGAGAGGAGGCAGAGGCTACCCTACAAGGTGCCACCTGCTATTCAGATTTTAACACGCTCACACCCTGATGGAACAGGCATCTGGGGCAATTTGGGGTTCAGTATCTTGCTCAAGGATACTTCAAGATGCAGACTGGAGGAGCTGGGGATCTAAGCACTGATATTCCGATTAGTGGACAACTCACTCTACCTCTAGTTTTGCTGTTGTTAAACATGGTCCCCCATGAATCAATAAATCAATATTTTCATCATTTTCCGTGGAGGCATGTGAGAAAAACATTTTCTTCACGATTTCAAGGTAAAGCTGCATGACTAATTGATACATAAATGATCATTTTGTGGGTGACGTATTTCTTTAAGCTTTGAAATCAACATTTACCAGAGGTCACCAAAATTAGCTTCCTGCTCTGGCTTCTTTTTTCTAATGTCAGACTACTTTTCAACAGGATATTACAGGAGGCTGAAAGCATCTGAATTATTGTGTTTATGTTGTTTTGTAAAAACCTTTTTCCACAAAATATTACATTTGACTCTACAGGTTTAGAGTGTAGGATTTAGTGGCATTCAGCAGTGAAGTTGCAGAACTAAAACTTCTCCTGTGTGCCAAGCGCACAGGAGAACTATGGTGGCCAACACAAAACGCGAAAACATAAATGGCCCTATCTAGAGGCAGTATTTGTCTGTACATGTATATGGATATGAACAACTCATTTCAAGGTAACGAAAACACAACAATTCTTATTTTCAGGTGATTATAAACTAATGTAAACATACCATAGTTATTAATATTATATACCATTTCTGCCAATAGATGCCCCTAAATCATACAAGCTGGACCTTCATCCATCCATCCATCCATCCATCCATCCATCCATCCACCCCAGACATCCCTCTCCCCAGCAGTGCTTTCCAGCTCCTCCTGGGGGACTCCAAGGCGTTCCCAGGCCAGACGAGATATGTAATTCCTCCAGCGTGTTCTGCACCAGGGCCTCCTACCAGTGAATAAAATTCAAAAGGAACTCTGTATTTTAGTCCGACTGACCTCTTCTTCTTGGTGACGATCAGTACGTCATTGAAGAGAAACAGGTAGTAGATCCTGCTGCTGAAAGCCCTCCAGATGCTGAGCTCTTCAGTGAAGAAGGCCAGCTCACCACGCTTCTTCAGCCACCGCGATGACGACACCAAAGGAAACGGCTGTGAGGACACAAGAGTTATTAATCCAAGTCAGCAGAGTGGATCTGCATCAGTACTAAATGAGGGGAATCCACCCAAAGCCTCATCCAAGTTCAATTATTTTCCTTGCTTTTTATTTTTTCACCAATAGCCAACAATAACAAACACAGCTTACCTTGATTTTACCAAAATCCATCTGTTTCTGGATGGTGTACATCTGCTCCGTCCTCTCCATCCGCTGAGCTCCATCATTGCAGCTGGTGACCAACTGTTGAAATAATAATCACATCATCATCATCATCATAGCAAATGAGAGGTCGGGGCTAAAGAGTGCTTTCTCACACATCTCTACCTTGCTGATGGCGTTCAGCGCCCAAACAGCAGCAAAGTACTCCGCTGTCTTGTCTGGAGTTTTCTGACAGATTGTCTGTGAGGAGGGAACAAAGAACCAGTTATAAAATTCTGCCAGCAAAACAACCTTCTGCACCACTGAACATGTCATGAAGCTGTATCTGGAGTTCCTAAATCATCAGTAACTTATTAACTCTCGTGTACATGTGCATACTGTATGTGCAGTTATAGTATAGTGCAGATATATAAATGATTTTTATTCACGCGTTCACTTTTTTCCTAATTTTCTAATTTCTCTCCAAGGCTCCTTTTCTAGCTGCTATGTATCTTTTAAGATGTTGTTCATCTAGTCAAGTAAAGGTTAAACTGACATCCAGCAGCAGCGGCAGTCTGGTGACCCTCTGCATGGGAAGGATGAGGAAAGAGATCATGGGCAGGCCTCCACATTCACTGCTCCCTTCAATCTGCTTCAGGGTCTCTTTGAACGCAGTGTTACTGGTTCTAATAGAAGCAGAGAAAGAGACAAGTTGAGCTCATCCTGCCGTGTTACTGCAGAAACTCAGCTTGTTACGGGTTTTTGTTGTGCTACTCACATCAGCTTCTGCAGCGTCCTCTGTTGGAAGGTCTCGTTGGAGCAGTAGACAATGTAGGGCTCAAAGTGGTGGGCAGCGTGGTTCTGAACAATATCACTAATGTCCCGGATTACTGGGTTGTCATAGTGACGCCGCTCAAGGTCCTCAAAAAACCTGGAAATGGAGAGAGAGGGGGAGGTTTAGTAAAGAAGTGAAAGGACTGTGTTTCCCTCCCACAGAGTGATTATTTGAGCAGGACACACAGCTGTGTGAGCGCACAGCATGTTCAAGCTGAACTGAGTGTGGTGACTTATAGGTTTTAAGTGTCAGGTGAGTAGTAGGGCTGGGCGATATGGGGAAAATCAAATATTACGATATATTTGACCAAATACCTCAGTATCGATACTGCAACGATATTTTTGGGTTGACTATTGGTGCTTTCACAAAATATTTACACAATGAGATTTACTACGATGTTGGGCAACATTGAGAAGACATGTTGATGGAATACTTCACTACTACTAAATGATCATTTGTATATCAATTAGCCATGTCATGTTACATTGAATTCATAAAGAAACTTTTTTTTTGCATGTCTCCTTTGAGAACGCTGAGCATATTGATATATGGATTGATTGGGGACCATGTGAAAAAACAGCAACTACAGTGGAACCCACTTATAGTGATCACGATTACAGTGATCAGTCAGCCCTGGTTCTAACCCAGGGTGGGGGAACCCCTTTTGTGTGAGTTTGCATGTTCTCCGTGTGTCAGCGTGGGTTTTCTCCAAATGCTCCAGCTTCCTCCCACAGACCAAAGACATGCAGGTTAATTGGTGACTCTAAATTGGCCGTAGGTGAGTGTGAATGGTTGTCTGTCTCTGGCAGTCTGGCAGATTTTTCTTGACGCCCATGATACTTTACCTGGAAAGAAACACACTTTCTCTCACTGAAAAACATAGTCTCCTCGAGCCAGTGAGATGCAGCAGCGTTACCTAGTGTTCTCAGGCTACCTTGCATAGTCAATTCTAGACTGCTTATAGCCATTAATTTGACACACACATGCATCATCACTATCAGAGCGTTCCTCTGTGTATCAAAACATCTATTTACAAACTCTCACGTAACTCGTGCTGTATAACCCAAGTCTCATTTATCCAGTCGTAGGCTCAGTACTTCCCAAACACATTCATTTTCACTGAAACCTTACTATTTAAAACTGAACTGAAAGTAAAACTTATCTTGCTCTCTTCAAAGCCAGACTCCGATACTAAAGACTGGATAAACGAGACTTAGATTATACTGCATGAGTTGTGTGAGAGTTTGTTAATGGATGTTTGATATAGTCTGTTGTGTTAAACATGGTCCCCAATCAATCAATATATCAATATGTATGTCCGTGGAGGCATGCCATTTTCTGTGGAGGCATGCAAGTAAAACAAAGTTTTCCTTAAGGTAACACAACATGACTAATTGATATACAAGTGGTCACTTTGTGGGTGAAGTATTTCTTTAATATACTAAAATACTAAACCTATGTACAGTTTAAATATTTCCAGTAAGATCCAGGTGGTTGCTTCTGCCAAAGCACTGTAAAGGCTTTCCATTACTATCACAACAGGATAAATGACTTTCAGCCCTGCCCTCGCTGAGTGCCTTTTTAACAAAAAGAAGTAAAATGACACCTGGAAAACAGCCCAACCCAGGAAGCATCTCCAGGACACACAATCACACACAGCCACTGTCAGTCACATCATACTGCTGCTACTGAGGCCTTCTAGTTTCACAGTCCTGTTTTACTTGGAAACAGAGAACAACAGGATGAAAGATAGGGTGACACTTCTTCTCTTGCTGCGTAAAGTAGATCTATTTTCATTTAAAATAGCACAGCCAGCCATGTACAGAGCAACGCAGGCTGCTCTCAAGCACATTATCATCCTAAAGCCCGGGAATACCACTCAGGGAAGCTAGGCAGCAGAACCAGTTTGGTTAGCGTGTTTTAACATGTTGATGGAGCCTACAGGATACTAAACACATGCTCAGGGCAAATACTCTACCTGAAACTTTAAATCAACACACCTACTGCTTGAAAACATCTATGTGGGTAACTGGGTATACATCATTAACTGTATGACACACACACACACACACACACAAAATGACTCAATGTGCAGCCCCATTTAAAATCTGTACACACTGTATGTGGATAATCAGACCATTACCTTGCTTCACACACTGATAACATCATCAGATCCTTTTTTTACAAGGTGGTGAACCTCCCCCAGCACTTGTTTTCCATCACACACACAAACACACACAAATAAGACTATCAGAGAGTTGTGCCCACCGTTTGCTGACTTGGTGGATGACAGAAATGTTGGAGAAGAGGTGATGGTGCTCTGTGGCCGTCATCGTTTTCCTCAGAGCTTCACTACTCTTAAAGTGACGCACCAGAATGCCCAGACTGTGCAGGTACGAATGCTCCGATGTGATGATCTCAAAAATGGCCTGTAAAATGACCACATAAACCAAAGTAAGTGTGCATGTGAAGGAACAACACCCTGTTGCAGCATTTACTTTCTTTTCAAGCATCAAACTTGTGGTCTGTACATTTTTGATGAAGGTTTTTGATTTACTTCTTTTTTAATTCGAAAGGACTTAAAAGAGATCACTGACTTGGCTGACCCAATTTCCTCAGGCAGACTGTTCAGAGCCTCTGGGCCCTGATAGCAAACACTCTGTCCCCTTTAATTTTCAGCCAGGCCTCTGGAACAGACGAAAGACCTCTGCCTGAGGACCTCAAAGTATGTCCTGGCATGTACGGCACCAAGAGGTCTTAGATATAGCAGGGAGAAAGACCATGAAGAGCCTTAAAAGTAATCAGTAAAATCCTAAAATCTATTCTAAAACATACTGGGAGCCAGTGTAAAGAGGCTAAAACTGAGTGAACACATCACTCCAGGGTCTGTGGGTCTAACGGGCAGGTACATCTGTGTATCATCAGCATAAAAATGAAGAGACACCATGTCTTGGAATAATGTGCCCAAGAGGAAGCATGTACAAGGGGAATAAAATTGGTCCCAGATTTGACCCCTGAGGCACACCATACTTATGAGATAAACATGAAGAGAAGTGGTTGTTAACAGAGACACAAAACATCCTTTTCATCAGATAAGATGATTTTTGGGTTAAAACCAAGCAGTTTTTTGAATGCATTGTAAAAGTATTATATTGTGTATTGTATTTGAATATTTCTGCATACTGGGGACCCTAAACAGTCTTGCAATTGCATAATTTGGGTATGACTGGAGAGCTGAGACTCTTGTGGATTCAATGGGCTAAATTTTGTTAATGTGTGTTGATATTAATCCCCATAGTAGCCATGTCATTGTAGTGAATACATTTTTGGAAACTGAGATCACTGTATAAAAAACCTTTTGTGACCTCTAGGATAATCACAGCCTCATGAAACTTTACAGCCACGGCTTAAGGTTTGTGATATCAAATCACAACATGGATTTTTCTTTAGTGTTCCTCAAGGTCTTGGTGTTTTAATGAGGTATTTTGGAGGGAATTTTGACCATTTTCGTCAATTTTCGAGTGGTAAAAAAACTTTAATGCAAAACCAAACCTGTGAAACAAATGGTATCAACCCAAAAATGTCTGCCACAACTTATTAAACTTAATTGAGCACGAGAATGGCCATCATATACTTCCATCATAATGTTCTAAGCTCTAATACTCTCTAAACCTTAAACTTCGAATAGGTGTTTAAAGGTAGGGTCTGGAGGATTTTCCAGTTGCTGTTTGTAAACACACATTCAAATTTGGCCCCTCCTATCAGGCTCAACTCTCCCGGGCGTACGGAGCCCAGAGGTACAGAAGAAGGCTTCACAGAAGAGGTTCAGGCAAGGCTCGCACTGGTGCACGCTCGGACACGCTCGGGCACGGCACCTGCGCTCTCTCATTGGCTGGGGAAATCTCTGCCCAGAAGCGGTCCGAGCTCACAAAAACATCAAAATACAGTTAAAGGGCAGGAGCTCTGCAAACAGAGTCACCACCACACATGAGTAGAAGCCCATAGGTGGTGATTAAGCAGGATTTCATTTGTATATGTCTATATTTTGTTTTGTTTGAAAATCCTCCAGATCCTACCTTTAACCAAAACATAGTGTTTATTAAAGCTTCATGATCAGAAAAACTTGACACAACGTGCTGCGCTGCATCTCAAATTAATTGTCAGGTTTCCTGTTTTCAGGTGATGTTTACTGCTTCTTTGTGGCATTTACTGTTGACCTGCTGTCTCCCCTGTCCCTCCCAGAAAAGATGAGAGATGTTGAGTCTCTAGGGGTTAATAACATCCAGAGAAATGGCCTTTACTTTCTGTATTCAAATATGGGTTTTACTCATAGATGAACAGAGCAAAGCATCAAATAGGTTTTTCAAAATCACTGACATGTAACATATGCTGTGGCTGCAATGCATTCTGGTCCTGTGAGGCTGCTGTTGGTTGGGAAATACACATTTCTGCTCTCCTCTATGACTGACTTCTCCCTACATCTTATTCTGATTTGTATTGACACTACAATCTGACGTTTACTGGTATTGTTTTAGACTCCACTGAAACTTAGACTATTCTCTACACACTGTAATATAATAGTTTACCAGTTATCTTCAGGAATCAGAGGCAAATAGCAGCAGACAACAAAACATATAAGCAGTGGTCAATTTGTAGCGGTGTTCAAAGTATTGTTTACTGTATGACGGTATGAGTATTTTGAAATGGAGGGCTTAGTTAACCTCTGCTGTTTGTGGTCAGGAGGTGAGCCATCAGGTGGTGCTGACACATCTTCCACACCCCTTCACTTCCTGTGAAGGTGAAGTGGCTCAGACAGGACCAAAGTGCACTGACTGAGCTCAATCAAGAACTATACTTCCTGAAAATCTCAAACCAGCTTTCATGTTTAAAAGCTCAAAATATCACTATTGAATAGTAAATAATGATCTGTCTGGTAAAGCCCTGCTTTGTCTGAGTTACAGAGCACACTGCTCGGTCACAACAACTAAACCCATGAGGTGACTTATGGTACAAAAGAGCAAGACGAGCACCTGCTCAGCAGACGGGCTGAGTGTGATCACATTGACAGGGTGTGGCTTTATTCAGGGACTAGAGTGCACACAGGGTGGACCTTTGGTATTGACACAACATCTGTTGTCATACTGCTGCTGCAGACTCATTACAAAAGGGGAAATCCACCCTCAGACAGAGTTACACTGTAAGATGGTACTGCTCTGTGATGTTCAGTTGCTTTCTAGGAGTTTTTGTTTTTGTATTGAAATGTAACTGGCTTTGTTTTTTATATCTAAATTGCCCCTGCCTGTTTTATCTACATCTGCTGCTGCTCAGTGACTTCCTTCATTTCCTAGAAAGCCTTCTGACACAAAAGCTGAGAATGAGTTTGAACTTGTTGCCAGACAATGTTGGCAAGTGTGGGATGGAAATCAATATGACTGTAGATTATTTATTCCCTATGTTAAGACACACTTCATGACCCTTATGATGTCATCTGAGCAATCTTGGCTTGGGTCTGAGTCTTAAACTTTTAACAGATGCTTTGGAACTGCATTGTGGGAAATGTAGGATCCTGTGTTGATTCAACCAAACCACACCTGCAGTCAAAGGCATTTTTACTTGGGAAGGTTCCTAATAGAGTGAAATGACCTGGAAGTATCCAAGTGTCAGTCATGACAGGAGCTGTTTGAATTCTCTTAAAGCTAGGAAAGGTGCTTCAATGCTTCCTTTATTGTCTCCTTTAGCATAGGACACACTAGACCACCCTTTATGAAAGGAAAGGAGATCCCACAATTCCTACAGCAGCAACATCTAAAGCAACGCACTGGTCAGCCGATCTTTTGGGAAAAACTTTTTTTCAAAAACATATTGCTTCTTATATGCTTATTCTTTCATTATATTTCACATGTACTTATATTTCCGATCTACCGTTTTCTTCAATGGAGCCTTTCAGAGAAAATGTTTAACATGATTGTACTTGTATAACCGGAGCGACAATAAACATCTCACAAAGATCATAATCAGGATATCAACCATAACAAAGATGTCTGTCTTTTGAGAAAAAGGGATGTTTTTAATTCAACATGTTTGAAACTTAAGAATGATGATATGCAAAGTAGTGGGCCTAACCACTGCAATGATGATGCGCTTTGAGTAGTCCATCTTTGGAACATTTTAGTTTCATCACAGCAGACCCACATCGATAACATCTGACGTTGCATAATTAGGGAGCCTAGTGTAAGTGCACTCGGACTCTATTAGCACCATTGCTGTCTTTTCTTAAGTCCTTATAAAATGTCCTTGACCTCATGATGATTTTCATCAAGGTCAGACAACAGTGGTTAGGAAAGGAGATTTTTTGACTCTAGTCTCTTTACCTGAACATTTGTCGCTGAAATGTCATGATGTCATTTTCGCCCCAAACTTTAAATGCAACACATCTTAGGGCTGCATTGCATTCTAGTGTCAAGCCTACGGTATATGAAAAAGTTATTACATTATAGTTATTCTCCCTATATGACTGCTGGATGTTAATGAAAAATACAATTTAGAAAGAAGACTGTGTTTACATTGGGATTTTTTTTTTATAACTGAAAGATGTTCAGTCATTGAGCTGCATCAGAGCTGCTTCCTGTAGCACCTTAAATCCACTCTAAGACATATCTGTACGCATAGTTGATACGCATGATGCCTATCTGCACACACACACACACACACGCACACACACGCACACACACGCACACACACTCCTACCTCTTGTCTCTTTCTCTCCTGAGGTGAGATCAGTGTCAGGATACCTGTGTTCTTCACCTTTGAAAGAGATAGAAAGAAACTATTGTTAAGCTCCCCATTCTGCTGTATATTTGAGACAGAGCTTGTTTTGAAACCGGTAAAAATGAAATGTTAACGACCCCAGCCTGTCAGACAGGCTCGGTGGATATTCTGACTTCCATAGCAAACTTAGCTGTTCTCTCTACACAGGCTCATAAAGTGTGGGAGTTAACGCAGCAGCATGTAAGACTGTAAGCATTTAAAAAATGAAGATTTTAGTTGGATATCAGTTCAGCTACGGGTTTACCTGCGGCAGCTGGCTCCAGGTGAGCTGTGCCGGCCGGTAGCTCTTTACCACGATGCCCTGATCCTCCACTGGAGGCTCCACTACCACAAAGTCGTCCAGCAGCTCATCCTGGTTGGTGGAGTGCAACCCTCGCTCACGGATCTCCTGGTAGAGGCGTGGCGTCGCTGAGGATGGCATCAATTAACAACACTTAAGATTCAATTCAGAGTCTCAGTGTGCAGCGGTTTTAGAATTTGGCTTCACGTGACTTTTTATGTCTCACAGGGAACATTTTTTATGACTACAGAAGTTCAGAGGGCAAAAATTGGTTTCTAAACTGAGATATTTCTGTCACAATGAGCTTATGCATGAGGAATTCTGATGTTATTTACCCAAGAATCTGTCACATGCATTGAAAGAAGTTAATTGTAGGTAATTTGTTAAGTGTGAAAATTGAAAGGCGAAAGCAGAGCTGGAATCTGTCAACACAATAACACGAGCCACTCTGAGAATGAAAGCGTGGGAGGTGAGAACGCATCTGTTTGAAAAAAAAAAAAAACCTGTTAGTGAGTTTGATTTAAACGCAGGTTTCTGCCTGCACTGTGTCGTTATGAGAATAATACAGAGACCACTAAGTTAATGAAAGGACACAGGTTTGATTCCTGCAGGGTTAAATGTGCAGATGAAAGCTGATTATGATACTGAGAAAGAATTTAAATGTTGAGATGTCTGCTACTGCATCTTGAAATTTTGAGCAGCCGACAGTGAGATATCAGCTCTACAAGTGAACGAACAATTCTTCAATTAAACCTTCTCAAATCCACATTACTGTAAATTACAAACTGGAGAAGTGGCAGCGACAGTGCAGGACATCACATTTTTAAAATTCATGTCTCAACAATCTGACATTTAGCATGCTGGGAACGTTCACAGTGAATGATTTCCTGCTCTGTCCTCTACTGTTACTGTTGCCTCAAGGGACCTTTTCTGAGCCATGACACATATTTCTTTGCATTCACGTATCAAGAAATTCTTCAACACATAATTGCTTTGCAATCCTTGTAATAAAAAAAGACCCATTTCATTGTTATTTCCCAACTATTTGTAGTCCTGTAGACAAATTTAGAGAAGTGGACAGAGTGACACACTGGTGAACATACCATCTTTAAAGGATCCACGTTGGTTCTGGTTCCTCTTTCTCCCCAGGGTTCGCTAGAGGGGAGACAGCAGCGCAGCCTGAGTTTAACACTGTGGAATACATGTGCCTCCATAATACTCAGTTTCTATTATATATTTTTTCTCCTAACATCTCATTCTCTCTCTCTTTCTCACTAATTCTTACAGTCTTTAATGTATACCAAAAATGCTGTGGGGACTTCCTGAACACTGGCACTGGTTTGGAAGATAGGAAACAGTTGTGGAAACACAGCATCATCACTGTGACTAAAGGAGAATTTGACAGAGGGCACCGCCAACGCTACTGGCTGTGCTGGCTGTGACCGATGAGGAAATTGGAAGAACAAAACTGTATCAGCTGGGCTCTGAGGAGCATGACTGGCATCAAAACTGACACTTTGATTTGGCCAGTTGCTTCTGATAGTCCTCAATTACACAACACTCACAGTATCCAACAGATCAGGAGATAAAATATTCTTTTTACAGTTTTTTTATGAGCCAACTGCGACTTAAAAAATCATATGATCAACAATGACTTAACAATATGGATATGATACAATACTGCCCATTGACCCGAAACCCCTTGGTATATGTACCTTGCGTCCAGGGCTGCGAGCTGGACCAGGACTGGGTGCTCTGTCCTCTCTGACAGGTTTCAGCGTGGCTGCACCCGATCGTCCCGCCGCCATGGCTTCAATGTCCAGGCTGGTCACAGCAGCTCTGTATGACTTGTTCCTGCGGTTCCTCCTCAAAGCGAAGCCGTCTCCATCACTGTCATAATCCTCCCAGGACACATCTGGCCCCTGGGTTGAGTGACGGCTCCGGGACCCACTGCTGGAGTGCTCTAGTCCCACTGGGAATGTCACCACGGTGGTGTGGTGGCGGTTCTTAGGCCGGCTGGACGCAGCCAAATTCTTGGGGATGAGCTGGTGGGTGCCTACCTTCAGCGCTGCAGGACTCTGGGTGCTCAAAACCACCTTCTGAGGCACAACCTTCCTGTCGACTTCATCCTCCTCAGGTGTGGGTGTTTCAGATTGGGGTGTGGGGGAGCTTTGCGGCTGGCAGCATTCATCTCCAGGCTCAGATATATGGAGTTCAGTGGTAAAGTGGCTCTCCAGAATAAGAGGGGCCTGGTCCCCTGTGCAGTTGTCTGACTGGCTTTGGGACATGGCGTCCTCCCACCGTCACCTCAGCCGGGTCTGCTGAGCTCTTCAGGTCCTACAACATGGAACGAATCTGAGGAGGAGGGGAAAAATTACAGACTTTAAGTGCATAACCAGGACATGTCCAAACTGCAGACAGGGAACATGTATAGCACCTTAAATGGAGACACGGGATAACAGCAGGGGTAATATGAGTGTCTGATGTCTGGATGACCCTGAAATACCACCAGTGACCTACAGTGGGGCTCCACATCTCTTCCCATCAAAGACGGGAGCCTAACCCGTGATCCAATTCCCATCTCACTCACACACAGTCAGTCGGACGGAGCAGCCAGTTGTGTCAGTCCTCAAACTCATATCAAGGGACTCAACCCGTGACTCACCGCTCACTCCTACACTGCACTTGCCCACACAGAAGCACACACAGACCTGCTCCAGCAAATCTGTGCGCCACAGAAACTACAAGAAAACAAGTTCACACTTTTCCTCTGACAAATGCTCCTAACCTGCCCTGTGCAAAGAGTAAACCATCAAGTGCAGACACACAGGCACGTTATTAAGCAGGCCTGACTCTTACAAACATGTCATTGCAGCGACAGTGTTAAAATGACATTGTAACAAACAGTAAACAGCGTTAACTGTAGTTTTAAAATGTATATAAGTTATAACACCTACGGCTGAATACATTATGTGCTTATGTTCCCAGTTAAGTCGCAGTCTGAATTTCCAGTAACTTTGCGCTGCCTGAAAAGACGGATTAGGGTGGGAGCAAAAATGTCTGCCTCACATTCCCATGGTTCATAACAGCGAGGTGAAACGCAGTTCAGCAAACAGTGAGACTGTGAGCAGCTGCCTTACCTGTGAGAGGTGACCTTACAAACACCAGCCTTCTTATTAAACTGTATCACAAGTGAGTCCTGCGGTCCTCAGAGAGCTGCTGTCCGGTGCGTGGAGAAGTGCAGCTTTGGCAGCAGATGTAGTCCTCCGCTCCACTCTGTCACATATTTCTTCTTACTCACTCACTTCCTCCTCTGTTTGCAGGCGCCCATTAAGTCCCGCTGATGACGTCACCACAGGTGAGTGTCAATCAATCATTGAAAACTGCCACTTTAGATGAAAGCAGGTAAAGGCTCACAGCTATGGAAGAAACTTTAAACAGAAAAACAGCTTTAATATTTAGATTAAGCTGCTGTTTCTGAGACGCTGGACTACTTTATACATAAAACTAGTTTCCAATCAAATGCATCCAAAACGTCAGAAGGACTTTGTCTTTGATCTGTCCATACACCCATAACCATATAATTCTCATTGTCCGATCTCCCATCGAATTCCTACTCTTTCTATTTTTCTGATGTTTGTTGACATCCTGTCTCCTTAATTGAGAACAAATAGCTTATTGGCGCCATCTGGTGACCAATAGGGGCCTCTACACTGCATGTGGAAACACAGTGAACACTGCGAGGTAATTTTCATATACACAAATCTAAATTTGCTCAGTCAGCCCCCTGCTGAGAAATTTTTTTAATAGATTTTTTTGTTAATTCTAATACAGTCTGTGGAACATATAAATAAGTAAAGTTCCTCGTACTTCACTATGATCAATTATTCGGTGATCTGTCTATTATATAACTTAAAAAGGCTGTCTTTTATTTTTATTTGCTTAATGTTATCTTAATAATATCTGGAATCTAGGATGTCTGTCTGACTTTTTGCTTCTTAAAAAAAGCTCAGCCATTGACATGATACTTGATTTATAATTGATGCACAATTTTTTTTTTGCAAAATTAAAAAATGAAAAGACAAAAACAGTTCATGGTGTTTTAAAGTCCACATACAAAAATCAAACAATTAAAAATCTTCCCCACATTCCAGAGATTTTTTTTATGAGAGTTTTCTTATTACAAGGATTCTTTGAAAGCAGTAACCAATAAATAAATGTCAAAGTGTCTAAACCTAATTTTTATTAAAGTCTCGACCACTTTTTTTGTTTATTTGTTTTGTTACATTTTATTACATATTACCATTATTTTCTATTTAATCCTTATTATAATAATTTCGAGAACCGTCACCTTATCGTGGTGGAGGAGTTTGAGTGCCCTAATGACCCTAGGAGCTGTGTTGTCGGGGGCATTTCGCCCCTGGTAGGGTTTCCCATGGCAGATTGGTTCTGGGCAAAGGGTCAGACGAAGAATGGTTCAGAAGACCCTTCATGATGGAAGATAACAAGAGTTGGTGTACCCGGCCCGGAGGGTTACCAGGGCCCCGCCCTGGAGCCAGGCCTGGGGTTGGGGCCCGTGGGCGAGCGCCTGGTGGCCGGGCCTTCGCCCATGGGGTCCAGCCGGGCCCAGCCCAAACCGGCTACATGGGCTCGTCCCCCTGCAGGCCCACCAACCGCAGAGGGATCCAGAAGGGTTCGGTGCAGTGTGGATCGGGCAGCAGACCAAGGCGAGGGCCTTGGCAGTCTGATCCTCGGCTACGGAAGTTGGCTCTTGGGACATGGAATGTCACCTCTCTGGCAGGGAAGGAGCCGGTGCTTGTGGAAGAGGTTGAGCGCTACCGGCTAGATATAGTCGGCCTCACCTCGACACATAGTTCCGGCTCTGGAACCCAAGTCCTTGAGAGGGGTTGGACTCTCTCCTTTGCTGGAGTTGCTCCGGGTGAGAGGCGGAGGGCCGGGTTGGGCTTTCTGATAGCCCCCAGACTCTCTGCCTGTACGTTGGGGTTTACCCCAGTGGACAAAAGGGTTGCGTCCCTGCGCCTTCGGGTCGGGGAACGGGTCCTGACTGTTGTCTGCGCTTATGCGCCGAACAGCAGTTCAGAGTACCCGCCCTTTTTGGAGTCCCTGGGACGGGTGCTGGACAGTGCCCCAACCGGGGACTCCATTGTTCTGCTGGGGGACTTCAACGCTCACGTGGGCAATGACAGCAGGACCTGGAGGGGCGTGATTGGGAGGAACGGCCTGCCCGATCTGAACCCGAGTGGTGTGCAGTTATTGGACTTCTGTGCGGGTCGCAGTTTGGCCATAACTAACACCATGTTCGAGCATAAGGATGTCCATCGGTGCACGTGGCACCAGGACAGCCTAGGTCGCAGGTCAATGATTGACTTTGTAGTCGTGTCATTTGACCTGCGACCATATGTTCTGGACACTCGGGTGAAGAGAGGAGCAGAGCTGTCAACTGATCACCACCTGGTGGTGAGTTGGATCAGGTGGCAGGGGAGGACGCCACGCAGACCTGGCAGGCCCAAACGAGCAGTGAGGGTCTGCTGGGAACGCCTGGCGGAAGAACCTGTCAAGATGATCTTCAACTCCCACCTCCGGGAGAGCTTCGACCGCGTCCCGAGGGTGGAGGGGGACATTGAGTCTGAATGGGCCTTGTTCCGCTCTGCCATTGTCGAGGCGGCTGTTGCGAGCTGTGGCTGCAAGGCCACGGGGGCCAGTCGCGGCGGTAACCCCTGAACCCGCTGGTGGACACCAGAGGTGAGGGGAGCCGTCAGGCTGAAGAAGGAGGCCTACAGGGCATGGTTGGTCTGTGGGTCTCCAGAAGCAGCTGACGGGTACCGGCGGGCCAAGCGGAGCGCAGCAGCGGCAGTCGCGGAGGCAAAAACTCGGGCGTGGGAGGAGTTTGGTGAGGCCATGGAGAAAGACTATCGATCGGCTCCAAAGAGGTTCTGGCAAACCGTCCGGCGCCTCAGGGGGGGAAGGCGGCAACTTGCTCACACTGTTTACAGTGGGGGCGGGGAGCTGCTGACGTCAACTGGGGACATTGTCGGACGGTGGAAGGAATACTTTGAGGAGCTCCTCAATCCCACCAGCACGTATTCCAGTGAGAAAACAGAGCCGGGGGTCTTGGGGGCGGGTCGTCCAATTTCGGGGGCAGAAGTCGCCGAGGTAGTGAAGGAACTGCGCGGCGGCGGGGCCCCGGGGGGCGGGGGCGGACGAGATTCGCCCTGGATATCTCAAGGCTCTGGATGTTGTAGGGCTGTCCTGGCTGACACGCCTCTGCAACATTGCGTGGACATCAGGGGCAGTGCCTCTGGAGTGGCAGACCGGGGTGGTGGTCCCCATCTTCAAGAAAGGGGACCAGAGGGTGTGTTCCAACTATAGGGGGATCACACTCCTCAGCCTACCCGGTAAGGTCTACGCCAGGGTGCTGGAGAAGAGGGTCCGGTCGATAGTTGAACCTCGGATTGAGGAGGAGCAATGTGGTTTTCGTCCTGGACGCAGAACCGTGGACCAGCTCTTTACCCTCGCCAGGGTGCTGGAGGGGGCATGGGAGTTCGCCCAACCAGTCCACATGTGTTTTGTGGATTTGGAGAAGGCTTACGACCGTGTCCCTAGGGGCATCCTGTGGGGGGTACTCCAGGAGTATGGGGTTGGTGGCCCTTTGCTAAGGGCCATCCAGTCCCTGTACCGAAGGAGCACGAGTCTGGTTCGCGTGGCTGGCAGTAAGTCGGACCTGTTCCCGGTGAGGGTTGGACTCCGCCAGGGCTGCCCTTTGTCACCGGTTCTGTTCATAACTTTCATGGACAGAATTTCTAGGCGCAGCCGAGGGGTGGAGGGTGTCAGGTTTGGTGACAGGAGGATCTCGTCCCTGCTATTTGCGGATGACGTGGTCCTCCTAGCTCCATCGAACAGTGACCTCCAGCTCTCGCTGGGACAGTTCGCAGCCGAGTGTGAAGCGGCTGGGATGAGAATCAGCACCTCCAAGTCTGAGGCCATGGTCCTCAGCCAGAAAAGGGTGGATTGCCCACTCCAGGTCGGGGGGGGAGGTCCTGCCTCAGGTGGAGGAGTTTAAGTACCTCGGGATCTTGTTCACGAGTGAGGGTAGGATGGAGCGGGAGATTGACAGGCGGATTGGGGCGGCGTCAGCAGTGATGCGGACACTTAACCGGTCCGTTGTGGTGAAAAGGGAGCTTAGCCAGAAAGCGAAGCTCTCGATTTACCGGTCGATCTACGTTCCAACCCTCACCTATGGTCACGAGCTTTGGGTAGTGACTGAAAGAACGAGATCGCGAGTACAAGCGGCCGAAATGAGTTTCCTCCGCAGGGTGGCTGGGCTCAGCCTTAGAGATAGGGTGAGGAGCTCGGACATCCGGGAGGGACTCGGAGTAGAGCCGCTGCTCCTCCACATCGAGAGGAGCCAGTTGAGGTGGTTTGGGCATCTGGTAAGGATGCCTCCCGGACGCCTCCCTTGGGAGGTATTCCGGGCATGTCCAACCGGGAGGAGACCTCGGGGCCGACCCAGGACACGCTGGAGGGATTACATCGCCCGGCTGGCCTGGGAACGCCTCGGGGTTCCTTCGGAAGAGCTGACGGAGGTGGCTGGGGAGAGGACTGTCTGGGCTTCTTTGCTGAGGCTGCTGCCCCCGCGACCCGGACCCGGATAAGCGGAGGACGACGAGACGAGACGAGATATTTTGGTTCTTTTTATTGTACTTATCTCATTTTGATATTTAATTTCTTTCCTTTTGTTCAGTCTGTGATGTGTGATTGTACATTGTTTTACATATTATATGATATTATATGAGTTAAAACCCTGTACACGTCAGTTTTCTCAAAGCTATAACTTAGTCAAATATAACAGCAAAAACAATGACTGGAGATTATAAGCTTCAGGTAGCATTAATTCAGTGTATTTTTATTGTTGCACACAGGGGTGTCAAACATACAGCCTGCGGACCAAAACAGGCCTGCCAAAGGTTTCAGTCCGGCCCACTGGATGACTACGCAGTCGCACACCTAATATTAATGCACTTTTGAAAGCCAAGAGGTGTCAGGATTCAGGAGCAGGTTAAACAGAGAGTAGCCTACTTCATGTAAAATGCTGCTTCAGAGGATTTTATCTGACCAGAATACAGTTGTCTGAAATTACAATGAGTATTTACTGTGGTCATATTTAAAGATGAACATTTCAGGCTGTTCACCGTCTGTTTTGCAAATGGATTAAGTGTTTTCAGAATGTACTTCTTTACATTAAAAGAAACTAAAGGATGTGGAGGTGTGGTTATTTATAGGTTATTATACAATGATGTTACTGGTCCCACCCACTTGATATAAAATTGTCCTGTATGTGGCCCCTGAACTAAAATGAGTTTGACACCCCTGATCTGTTGAATTTGACTGTACATGTGTTTCAGTTAAAGACAACATAAACACACTCAGAATGTTATTTGGTGATTAAAGATTTATTGTCTTCATTTTTAACAGTCTGAAAATATAATTATACATGAATTAGCCATCATTCTATTCAAGCAAGGCTGAGACATGTAATATAATGCAATATGGAAACAATGAGATGACAAAAATCTGAGAGGGTCGCTATATACAGAGTTTAAATATATATATATAGAAAATCAAATGGCAATGACGTTTACATCATTTTCAATTTCAACATCATATGGCATCCGATGAAAGTGATTTAGAATATTATCCAGATGATTCCCCAACCAGGACCATGTCTGCATATGTTCGATACCTTACATCTGCAAAAATGTACATCTAACATAAATGTAGTAAACATAGAGAATATTTTCCATCATGAGGGAATACTTCATGTGACATATCCGGCATGATTGTGAGGTTCAGTTGCTCTTAAATTTCAATTTCAAATGTGTCTCCTCAGTCGCTCCAAAAACATTCAACACATGTTTCTCCACCTTTCTATGTTTAGCCGCAAATTGGTGACCCCTGCCAAATAAATGTTTGAATCCTAGGAATGCATGAAAACCTGGACCTAAAAGGAACTGTTTAGAAATGATGGTTAAAATTAGCTGTGTAATTATGAACTGGTATTTGTGTCAGGTCTGTTATGTAAAAAGTATCTGCATGATTGTGAATTATACCGTTCACTGTATAAGTCTTGTCTCCTCTCATTTATAATCTGAACTGGACTCTTTACATGAGCGGCTGCAGAACAACCAGCTGGCATTATCTAAGGAGCAGTACATTTTTTATGTTACGGCTGTTTCTGGCAGACAGAGCGCACTCTGTTCGCTGTAACCAGATCTGCTCATCAAAGATTTATCCTCCAGGTTAGTGGGACGAAGGCTGGAAGAGGACATGGGACAAACTGATGTCTTTTCTCTACTTTTGCAACATTCAGTGTGCAGATGAGACGTCTGGTATAAGATGCTGCTCTTCACATGTGCATGTTTTGTATTTCAAAAGAAGGCCATGTTCAAACAGAAGCCTCGCAGCAATGTGCTCAGATTGTGTGTCTTTGTTTTTCTATTGTGTTTCACTGAAAATCCAGGGTCCTGCGGTCAAATGTGCTTAATAATACATCACAACATGCTCGATAGACATTACGCAACACATGCACGCAACATTTCACATTCATGATCACAATAGCTTAACATATAAGTCACATATAGAAAAATTAAATTGGAAAATTGCGGCTTTTTGTCAAGTGATAATTAGTCAAATTTAATTTGCACAGCTAAATAATCTTTACATTTTTTAAAATATGATATATATCAATATTCCAAATCCACAGAGAAATGACAACAAGCTTATCTAAAGACAGCGATTAGTGTGAGTGTTAGGGTTACAACTCTGGCAGTAACATTAAGCCATTAAGAAAGTGCTTCTATGAGCTTGATACAAAAATCTCAGGACTAAGTATATAACATGATGAAGATGTGATATTGTCTACACAGAGAATGCATTAGCTGCTTCATGTTTAAATAAGCCTTTGCTGAGTATGACCATGGAGCTACTTTTCCATTCGTTACATAACAGGCTTTTTCCCCATGGCAAAAATGCTCAGTAGCCCCTTTCCATCGATCAAAAACCTCTTTGTCTGAGTAAATTGTCTATGTGAAATAGCTTTTATTGATTTGCAGCAAAGCAAGTACATAACAGATAACCTTAATTTAGATAAGGACACATGCATTTATAGCAATCGTCTTAAGCGAGGAGAATCAGTGCATGTCACAGCTATTGTTAGCACTAAAAGACCAAGAGTTTGTTTCCAGTAGACTTTCAGTGGGCGGTGGCGGGTCACGCCACCGAAGCTGAGCCTCAGAGCCAGTGTGGACAGCAGCAACTACAGCATGGTCCTGTGTTTCAGGAGGTCAAAGAGTGAGACAGGGTTTAGAGGAGTCAAGCTCTTCCCCACTGTCCAGTGTACAGTGCAGGGTAGGGAATCAGGGATTGGGAGGTGTTCAGTGAAGGCCTTGGGGTGGGTGTGTGAGGGTGGTGGGTGCGGTGGGGCAGAGGAGGGGGGAGATGGCCCAGTTCACTGTTTGGCTATATCCCCTTTCTTCAGAATGATTTGTCGCTGCCAGGGGGCCAGCTTGGTCTCGTCATAGCCCAGGATCCGTAGTCGCTCCTGCTCTGTTTTCTCCTCCATCTCCTTGACCTGTTTGGCCTGCTGCTCCGCTTTTCTAGATGTATGAAGAAAAGTGGACAAAGGGCCAGAAACAAAATGTAAGTTAGATTGTAGTGGAAGCTTTTTATAAGGTTTTCTTTAAGTGGAAACTGTTTATAGGCCATCTAATAAAACAATGTCACATTAAAGCAGAGAATACAAAATAATAGCCTATACATAAAATCAAATTGCTAGTTAGAGTACAGATGCAGTTAGTGGTACTCTGATTTGACTTATGTGTCTCATTTGACGTGGGGTAGTATACTTATCCATAAACAGTATATTACATATAGTAGATGTCAGTCGGCATGCCCCCGGTTTGGAGAAGCAGGCTGGAGTCTGACATGGAAGCTAACTAATGTACTGCTGTGGATGGGGGTCAGCATCAAAATGTATTTTAGCCACCTAAAAAGTCCCATCTAAAAATGGGAAATCAATCTCAGTTTAATTTTACGCTATACTGAGAGTATTTTCACTTCTTAACCCTCCTGTCAGATAGCTTCAGTACCCCATCTATGCTCTCATCAAGGCCACCAAACTCCATTGACAAAAATAGTAATTATAGCTCACTGAACACAGAGCTGCTGGTCTACTGCTGCCTCGATCAGTTAGTTAGTTTGTGTTATTGTGTGTGACTTCGGTGAATCCAATATAACCCTTTTAAAGGCCAAAGTCACAAAAACAACGCAAACAAAATAACTGTTCAAGGCAGCAGTAGACCAGTGGCTCCTGTGTTCAGCAATGTTAAATCACTGATTTTCTCAATGGAATCTGGCTTTGAAGAGAGCAATGTTAACAGCTTTATTTTCCAGTTGGAAATCACTATATGACATTAAGCAAAGCAGTGAAAATACTCTCAATATAGTGTACAATTAAACTGATATAATTTTTTTAAGATGGGACCTTTTTTTATGTGGCTAAAATACATTTTGTACCTGACCCCTCCACAGCAGTACATTAATTAGCTTCCATGACAGACTCCAGCCTGGGTCTCCAAACTGGGGGTGTGCCAGCTGACATCTACGTTAGGTCAATGGATAAGTGTCTCATACAACCCCACTTCTAAAAATCAGAACTATCCCTTTAAAGTATGAGTGCATTTTGACTTGTCTAGCAGGACATGTGAGCACATGTGAAATGTATTTAAGGATGGTTTGGCTCCCTTAAGTGTACCACTAAACCATACCAGTTAGCCAGCACTAAACCTAGACCCTAGAATGAACGAATGCAGTCATTTTATTTATTTTTTTATTTTTTTTCATCTCCTATGCTATGACATGCCAAATGTCTGCTGTGAAAAATGTGTATGTGAGCGCTGAGGTCAGCAGGTGAAGGAGAACTCATCCCCTGCACCTCCCCTGATAAAAAAAAAACACATAAAAGCGTGACATTACGTCACTCTGTTGATATCATGGGATTGGCTGCTCAGCCCACGTGGGAATAATTAGGAAATGCTGAAAAGTGTGTGTGTGAGCACTTCGGCGGCAGTTGAACATTTCGTGGTAGTCGGATATGAGCAGTGGTGTAGGTCTAATAATAAGTTTGTAAACTGTTTCTTGGCCTGGCAAACTGTACTCATGTACTTTAAACAAGACACTGTTATTTAAACATTTCAGTTCTTTGGGTATCAGTGGATATTCATGAACACCCTCGGCATACAATGTGACCTGTTGCAGCCCGCAGGAAGAGTGTTTTAGGGCCCAAAATGACAGGTCAGTAGTGGTGGTGGTCTGGTGCACCCTTAGCTATCTTAACGCGCTAGCATGAACCCTGTATTAGCTAATGTCGGTTAGCTTATTTGTTAGCGCAAACAAATAACCTGAGGCTATACTTTTTTCTTCATTTTTCTATGTCTACTTTAGTGCAAGAAAATATGTCCGCCTCATTCCTCAGTAGGGTTAGCATTGAAAAAGCAAACCACACATAGTAACAGAAAAGGACGTTGACCGTTAAAACAGGACGTACGCTGCCTAACGCTACCTCTAATGACTATGATGCTGCCACCTGCGACACTAATTTCTCAGCGCCATTTTAGTTTTTACTCAGGCTTCGTTTCTAGTGTTTGGCTGTTGCAAACTATATGGAAGGCAGTATAAACATATGGCCAAGAGTTGTTTCTGTTATTTACCCATGTGTCGGTTTTAATTCATATTCATAATCCTGCTTAATTAATGTTTCCCCTCCCCTGGGCTTGATCTCCATGGGACATAATGTGACCATATCTGTCCACTAGATGGAGGCCTTGGTCTCAAATTCATAGTCCCTCACAAAATTCTTAAAATCTGAAAACCTGTTTTCTAACAATTTAACATGTTTCACAAGTAGTTCAGTATTATGTAAACATTACTATAGGGAGTAAATAATGTTTTCTTACCTTTTTTGTTCCCTGTCACATCAGGAGGACATAAGCACAAGAAGAAAAGAGTAAATATCTCAAACAACAACAGTTATTCAATAAGTGAAAGCAAGTAGGACATTATTATTATAAGGCTTGCCAATGAAAAAATAAAAATGGAATTTTTCATAACCAGCATTACAGTTATATAGCTATATAAAAAACACCTTCCCAAACAGTTCAGCACGTTTAATGCAGCACTGCTGAGACAGATGAAGACTGTAGCACAGACTTTGTAAAAAAAAAAAAAAAAACCCGATACAACCAGACAAATTTGTTATCTTTTCTTCCAGTCAGACATTAAAAACAAGGACACATCTACAATATTCTGTCCTCTCATAATTAAACCATCTTGAGTAAAACCGTCTAACATGTCAGACCAAATTGCACCAGTCAAAGCAACAGCTTTGATTACGTCAGACACTAAGTCCCTAGTGTAAGTGCCATAGATTTCAAAATATCATTATGAACATAGTTACCACCCTCTCCTAAATGTACACTGGTGTCTTTTTTTTAGGACAACTTTCTGGTTACAAACTGTATCAGCAAATCACGTGTGTCCCTCAGTAAACTGTGTAGGTTCAGTTGCTGCTTGAGTTACATTGGAGTGGGCAAGAGGTGTTATACGTTACACACCTCTCTTTGAACACAGCATACAGGGAGCACTGGTGCCAGATATGCTAGATCCAGTATCAGTAATAAAACTTTGAGCTCTACTGTGGATTAGTTTGGCAAAATAGGATACGTTTGAGTGAATATAATTGCTAATAAGAGATGTCAGGAAAACTGCATCAGTTGTTGAAGCTAACAGGCAAGTAGTACCATGACACTGGAATTTTTAGCTCTGATACAATACTCTATAAAATGTCAATATTTGATACCATAGTCAATATTATGGGAAACTTTGGCATTGAGGGCATAAAATTTAATTTTTTTTTAGAAGATAAATATAACAAGGGTATAACATGATGATTTCTTTTGGTTAGTAGCAGAGAATGGCAGAATGACTGTAGTAAACATTATTGTAACAATTAGAGAGAGCGAGAAAGTGCAGCTGATATTGTTGTGTTGATACTGCGGAAAATAACTTTGAAACCATTTTAATTATTCAGGATCATGTATCAATGAAACAATTTTTTTTACTTAGTCCAATTCTGTATTGTTTGAATGCCAAAGCTAACCTAAACAGTGGCCACAAAAAGATGCGCTTGCTAATCCAAACAGTGTAAAATGTGTACTTCGATCAACATACTGTGCCATCTAACAGTGTATGCATTTTTAAGTTTGTCTCAGGTCAGTAAGTTTTATTTTGGTGTATACAGCTTCCAGATCTCAACCTTTTGAATGAGGCAGCATCAATACAAATTAGGGACTGTATGATGCTATTGCATCAACGCAGGCTGAAATCTCAGGATCATTTCCAGCCTTTGTTAAATAATCTCCTTGAAATCTTCAGACTCAACTGCAGGTGAGAGAGAATACGGTGATACGGTAACTCAGCTCAGTTTACATGATAAAGTGGCCCCAACGTACATGTCGGAAAATTGCAAAAAAATATGATAGTACAAAGTATGGTCCATTTTAGGAGGAGCTCCCTTCCTTATTTCCTGTGTTATCTTGGTGAAGAGCCTTCCAAACACTAACACACTTATAAATGCAATGAGCACAATCTCCTCCTACTTGTCCAGGATATAATAAAGATAGTACAAGATAAGCTAAAAAACAGACATGCGGAGCAGCACAGCTTCGTTACTCACCTCTCTTCGTCCATTTTCTTCTTCATCATGTCTCTTCTCCAGGCGGGCATGGATGCCAGGCGTGCAGCCTCCTCCTCAGCCTGTGGAGGGACAGAGGGGTCAGGGGAGAGACAGAGATGGGGGCCCATACCAGTGAGTGAAGGAGTTTAACGGTAACAGCAGCCCTCTTTTCCTGCTTTGCATGACCTCATCCCCTGGTTAAGAAATTACCCTCAGATAAATGTCAAGGTAAATTGGAGTTTTCTTCCAAACAAGAATTGCGTAATGTATATTTGGTGAGATAATGAAAAATCGACCAAGGTCCTTTTTATTGTTTGGGGATCTAACTAGGCTAAATACTTGCTCAGGATCAGCTTCAAATACGTTGTCTCTGTAACTCTCCTCTACTTCTGAAATACAGAACATGTACCACAGACTTTGTTGTTGCAGCACACCATCATAAGCATGTGTAGACTTTAACCATGTGCTTATTGACACTGATCATCTCTCTGACTCTCAGAGAAATGATCAGTGTCCTGTGATATATCAAGTTCAACCATCATCAATCCTGTCAATATAGTGGGGCCATCTATACATTTTTATGGGGAAATGTTCAAGCCCTTCATGCTGTGAGTCACTGCTGAGTGATACAGCTGAAATTATTAGTACAATCTGTATGTATATCACATAAGGCAATGCCATTAATGTTTGATGCAATGAACTGTATCCCACAGTTATGTATTGCATCAAACACTTAACCGGAGTAAAACAAAGTCAACAACAAAACAAAGTCAGTTAAACACTCATTTTAGTTGTAAAATACTTACATCAATCTGTGTTGCAGGTTTATTTTTTTGTCATTTCCATGGTCTTACTTGACAAAGGTATTCACTCAGTAAACCTGCACTAGGGTTACCTGGGCTTCTGGGTGGTTTTAATACTTAAAAATGGCTTTGAAACCATCATCAAAACAGTCAAAGTTCATATGAATGTGTTTCGTGCCTGCAGTCTCACATAAAGCTTCTCTGCATGCTGGAGAGAGCAGGAAAACACCTGCATAGAAAAACTGTAATGAAACGTTAGTCCAGCCTGTTAGTCCAATATACACAATCTCAGATGTCAAAGTTTTTGAAAAGTAGCCTTTATATAAGAGCATATATAGAGCATACTGTGTAAACTCTGCATACTTACAACAGCAAATAGAGCACACACACACACACACACACACACACACACACACACACACACACAATAGGTACTCATCTCCTGTTTCTTTTAAAATAATATAAAGCCATTTAAATGGACAGGACACTATTTATCAGGATGTTCTCAGGGACATCACACACAAATGGTAACTGGATCCTTTTCTCTCTTTCAGGCCGTAATTGGAGATGGAGCAGGAGAGAAAAAAAAGGCAGCCATCTTGGATTTCTCATCTTCACCTGACAAGATAGATTACCCTGTTGCATTCCTCTGACTGAAGCATTTCAGTTGCTCTGGCAAACACATTATTCCAGGTAAGATTATCTACGCTGTTAATTTTTAATGATTCCCCTGGGAATTGCAGAGCAAGAAAAAAAAAACCTGTCAAAGCGAAAATTAGCTGGTGAACTTGCTTTGCAGCGCTGAAGTGTGTGCATGTGCACTGGTAATTAGTTTACATTTACAAGTATGGGTAGTATTATTGGAATAAGACGAGTTACTGCTCATTCACAAGTCACAGATGTACTTGTTATTGGTACTTTAAAATGGGTCATATAAGCCTGCAAAAATTCTGTGATTTTCACCATATTTTTGTCACATTTTGGGAAAAGGGTTCATTCTGCTCAGTCTCCTAAATATAGCTTGTTAGCCCTGTATACAGCCAAACCAATGGGCACTTACAGCCACAGTCTACATGTACCTTGTAGGCAGTATCCAATGCTAATGATTGGTAACTGGCAACAATATTTGTTTCATGTGACTGAAGCAGAAGTTTGACATTGACATTTTAAAGTAAAAGTATTTTGAAAGTGACTTGATTACAAAAGGTTATAGTATTGTAAAAAGATATGAATTGTACCTGGTTTTACACTGAGTTGTGTTTTAGAATTTAGAGCATTCAGTTGGCTGATTACATCATTCAGTACCACCTCTGTTATGTGAACATTAGGAAAAGAACATACAAACAAACTTGAGTGAGTAGTTTATCAGTGACTTCTCGAACCTCTAAGCTCAGCAATGTTACTGGTATGCACCATCCATTTAACTTACGTCGAACCATTCACATTAACATCAAAGGAATACCACAAAGTGATCATTTGCATTTCAATTTAGTTACCCTGTGTTGCTGAATCTATCAAGAAAAATTGGTTTTCCTCGCATGCCTCCATGGTAAAAGTAGAAAGTTCTTGATGAATTGGAGTGATGAATTTATCCAGCCGCATGCTCAGTACCTCCCAAACACATGCATTCTTGCTAAAACCTTACTATTTAAAAACACTTCCATACAAGTAGCGTGCTGGGGCAACATGTGTATTTGCCCAGGCACACCACTTGTCCGTGTGTGAGACTGTTGATGTAGAAGTGTTTTGAATAGTTAGGTTCCCACAAAAATGCATGTGTTTGCCAAGTATTGAGCACACAACTGGATTAATGAGACTTGAATTGTACTACACAAGTTGTGCGAGAGTTTGTTAGTGGATGTTTTGATATAGTTTTGCTGTTGTTAAACGCATTCCCTGTTTACTTCAAATCATCAAGAATTTTCTGTTTTTGGATTCTTCGTTGTCTGTGGAGGCATGCGAGAAAACACAGTTCTCTTAATGAATTCAGTGTAACATGGGTTGAATAATTGATACACAAATGATCATTTTGTGGGTGAAGTCTTCTTGAAGATCATTTGTACAATACTCCATACACACACACACACATGGAACTCAAAATGGTATTAGTTTTTGGAGCAGGTTCATGTTGTCCTTTGAGCCAGTAGACCTAGAGCCAGAGAGTGTGGTCAGTACATTGCATTAGCCTGCCAAGCATCTATTACAATCAATAATAGATGCAATATAAATTGTTAACAGACAAGTTTCTCAAAATCCCCAATGATTCATGTAAAACTTGACCTAGGACCTGTGACTGTGCCTGTACATCATTCTGGATTACAACTGTGAATTGTTCGGCTCTTCTGAGTAAGAAGTTCTGAATTCACGTTCATCAGCTCTCACATTCATCTGACTAATATTCATACAAAGCAAGCTGACCATGATATTTATTTACAGGTAAGGAGGAGGCTTTATGATTAGGATGTTAGAGAAGTCCTATGCTGGTAGGTAATCTTTCCATATGGTTTTCTAGACATGTAGTACATAAACCTCAGTATAGTCTGCATATTCTGTTGAACTTTAGTTAGACCCACAATATCAATTGAACAAATTTAGCAGTCTTTGATATTTATAATCTCTATTGTCTGGATTGGTGTTGACTTTACAGTCAGTTGCATATGTACAAGCAGTGCTGTAAATACAAATATCAAATATTTGACCTTGCAGTGTGAAACGTTGGCAGATTAAAAGTGGAACAAATTATAGTTCTGTACATGACCCTCACTGTATAACTTAAATTTAACTGTTGAAAACATTACCACACACCAATTACTGTGCTATTTACATTGACCAAATCTGAAACACATACTGTCAATACAAATCTATATATATGCCTGTAAGTTGACCAGCTGACTGCCGTCCCTTTTGGGCCGCGAGTCTATCAAGATTCACTGTAACCTCCTTATGGCTCCTCTAAGCCACGGATAGCATGACAGCGGGTGGTGCTAAGAGGGTTATTTGAAGGTAATCTTGATGCTGCGGAAGAGACGCTATGAGAATAGTGTGGTTCTTCACTGCTACAAGCGTTGCAGCAGAGCATTACACACTCGAGAGCTTGGCGTTAGACAATGGCTCTTTCATTGGTACATTTATCAGTGTGATTATTTAGGATGTATTAATCTGGCCTGAATTCAAGCCAGATAATTAAGATACTATGTTGGCCATGTGCGTCAGTTCAGTAACCTCAACAATTACAGTAGGATATTTTAGGAAAGAACCACTGAAATTATCTAATCACAAAAATGTCAACAAACTTTTATTTCCAATAGCAATGTAGAAAGAAATGAACACAAATTTAAATTGTGGAAACTTTAAACAAATCTCCCAGAAACACTCAAATTATAACAAGTAACAAAAAGACAAACAAACTTTGTGGAACAATTACAAATCCAGTCTGATGTTCCATTTAGGTGGTAACAGCTTTGTTGAGTGAATGCTGTCATTTGCTGACAGAAAGTTCAAATTTTTGAGTTCTGAATGACGATTGAAAATGCTCTGATCGTTATTTCCAGACCTTGCATTTACCATACCTATTAATCTCTTAATCTAGTGTGAAAGGCACATATTGTATAAACAAAATCATGAGGTCAGAGGCTTAAAGACAAGGGGCCTCATTTAAACAATCTATGGCGCAAGTGCATTTAGGGCATGTCCAGCTCCACCGTAATTAGTCAAACAGCGTGCGCATAATCTGGGCACCGTGTCAGGTGCAAGGGGCAAAGAGGATGTATTTTGTCCCTTATTTAATTGTAGATGTGTTTTAGGCAGAACATGATTTCAATCAGTCAGTGTGTCTTCTCCTGTTTCTTTAAAGTCAGGTGCGTCTAGACCTGGCACACTGCTATTACATGGCTAATTCAGTATATTGGAGAAGTGAGTGGTTTTCTGCTGAGAGTGATGACAATGCAGCAAATATTGGGGCACATTCAAGCAGCAACATCAAAAACTGTAGTTATAAACTTGACAGAGTAAACAACTAAACCTTTAACTTCTGAAATAATCAATGAAGTTATGCTGTTCCCGGTGTGTAGATGCGCACAGCGTCTCTCTTAATAGGGTTTCGGACAGCAGTTCTGCTCTCTGCTCTGATCACATTTTAGAGAATGTATGTATTTTTCTCATTAATGATGAATTATTTCACCCACCTGCAACCCATCCATGTGTCCCTGTGTGTGTAACAAGCAGAGTGTACTCATGTTGTGAACCCGCCTATGTAGGCACATCTTACTTACTTATGTAAATAATGTGCCCTAATAGGAAATACTGAGTCATTGACAAATATCCCTTAAAATGATTATTCTTCCCCCTCTCTAGCTATTTTATTTCTTGTAAATGTCTAACCAGAGTGTGATTTGAAGTGAACCCCGAAGTATTCAATATAAGCAAAGTGTGCAGTTTTACCAGTTATTTCCTTCATGACAAAGATGACCTGAACAAACACATTACATGACTTTTATGGCAAATCTTTTCCTTTAAAACCTGTTTTCCTAGAAGCAGTGTACCATGGCAACCAATCAAACTAGATTCAAAAAGCTCTCGGTGCAGCACAACTCAAAATTAAATAGTTGTACTAAAATTATGTCTTCTGACATCACAGACTTTCTTTACATCTACTTCAGCATATGCAAACTGTAAAGCAGGTACAGCTAAGTGGATGCTCTTTGCTTTGCCGCCGTTAAGTCCCTTATGTGACATGGCCTAAAAGCTAACACACCAGATTAGTTTCCTCTCTCAGCATACTCCACTTTGCAGGTTAATTTCCCTGATCTTGCTGTTTATGCATTTCCTCTTTGGTTGTACAAGTGAATTGGGCTTTTAGCAAACCTTTAGTCCACGTAGTTGTCAGATATCAAAAAGCTCGGCTTCCTTCTCTTTCCAAAAAGCAAAGCTTCGATCAATGTATCTGATGATTTCCTCATTGCTGAACTCTTTTAGCTCATAGATAACTTTAATTGAGTCTTCTTTATGTTCATCCCTGGGTGGGGGTTTATTGACGTGAGGTTCCTCTATGATTTTAACAGTAACAGGTGGAACATCTTTTACTGGATCTGGTGCTGAGCTTTCTGTTGTGTCCTGCAGTGTCTCAGCTTTTGCTGTTGCATCAGTTTGTTGTACAGTTTTGGTTGTCAAACTCTGTATATGGTCCTGCTCTGAACTTTTTCCATTAGAAACCACTGTCTGATTTGATGATGGCTGCGCACTGTTTTTTACATCCCCTTGAGTATTTTCCTCCTTCAATGTTCCCTGCTGCACAGACTGGCCATTGTCAGGTATGGCATTCTGGGATGCAGCAGGTGATGATGATGGAGAAACATTTGATTGTGGTGCTGGTGGGGAGGGTTCTTGTGATGGTGCAGGTGGAGCAGACTGAGGTGGGGGTGCAGGATTGGTAGGTGGTGGAGGTGCAGGATGGGTAGGTGGTGGAGGAGGTGGAGGATGAGGAGGTGGGGGAGGGAGTGACTCCTGCAATGGCATAACGGACATGTCAGGAGACATAGAGCGTAGAGAAGCCGTCATCACACCTCCCCCATCATTTGAGTCTCCGAAATATTTGTGTTTTATGTTTTCAAAACCGTCCGTCCAGTCTCTCTTCCCTCTCTCAATTTCCTCCATGACCTCCTTGTGAAACTGCCGTATAACCTCCCATTTATGGCTGCCAAGACGGTCAAACATCTCATAGCACAAGAGGTGTCGGAATTTACGCTCACTGCGAGACATGTTCATTTCCAGCAACTGGAAGTAACCAAGCATAAAGAGGTCAAGAGTTAGGCTTTCGTAGCTCACAGGAGACCCGTTGATGTGTGGCAAGAAGTGCTCGGGCCAGTAGATCATCTGGGCCCGACTCAGCCTGCGAATCTGGCGTGTGGGCACTTGACTCATAATTGTCCTCCAGTGACCAATCAGATTCCCTACTACCTGCTTTGACTTCATGAAAAGAAGGAGTTTGTCGTCTTCACTCGTCATCTCCCCACCAATCTGTGCACTGAATTGGTCATAGTCCTCCCAGCCCACATGTAAATTATTTCCTCTCCTGCCAGTATGTTTAGTCCGATAGGACTCCGAGATTGTGTACTTCCGCCAGTGCTCAAGGAACAGGAAGACGATTCTTTCTTTCCTCATTTCAATGCATTCCTGGACATAGCTTAGATCTGTCTGCACCTCCAAGCTTCTTGTTAGTTGATCATCATTTAAAACAGGGTCTGCAGAAAGAACCTGATTGAACTGTTCAATGTTAGTTGGAGCCATTACCTCAGAGGGCACATACGTCACAGGAGCATGAGATGCAATTATAACTGGCTCTTCAATAAGTGGTAACACTGATTCCTCCACTGAAGGTAAATCTCCATTGATATGGGACTGAAGGACCTCAGCAGAAGAATCAGGGACATCATCCTCACGAATTGTTTCTGGACGATTACTGGATTCACTTACCACAGGGAGTGATCTCTTGCGTTTGTACACCCTGTTTGCATTGTTATCTGCAGACTGCTGATTCTGAATTTCGTAATTGGCCTTGAGGTTCTTCACTGAAACTCCACACTGCTTTATCTCCTTCTCTACATCCTCTCTTGTTGAGAAGGACTGAGATCGTCCAATAAAGCCAGTACTAACAGATCCTGCTGGTTCAGGCTGACCTGTGCTCCCATTCTTTGCTTCTTCTTGAGAATATCCAGGACATATTAGATCCAAGATATCTATCTCTTTTCCCCCCAGGGTGGCAAGAAGAATGGCCATACTCTTGAGCAGGGTAGAAATCTTGCTGCACCAGGCTGGAAGATCTTCAGCTTGACCATGTACCTGCTTTGGATTAACTGAGAAGTGCCCTTGATTGAGGGCAGCAGAAACCGGTAGAAGCTGGTGAAGCTCCCGCTCCAGTTCTTCCAGCTCCTTCTCGACTTCTGAGACCTTGTGCATGACCTGCAGGTTTTCAATTTGCTTCTCAATACGGTTTAGGTCACTCTCAGTCATCAGCTCCCCAAATGGGCCTAAAATGGCATTGTGGACATGGGAGTAGTGCCATTCCTGAGGCTGGTAATGTCCGCTTGCCGCAAACTAAATCAGAGGTCAAAGGAGACCAGAAGGAAAGAAAAGGGGAAGGAGGGGGGATTCCTTCAGCTCGAGGTTCCTGGTGTGAACACACTCTTCAATGCAAATCCATCTTGACACACAGGGTTTACATGGATTTAGTGGTGCAATGGCACTGCCTCATTACAAACAAAAACTTTCTACTTTTAATTTCTAATCAAAGAGAACAGACAAAGCTATGTCCTTTATCAATCAGTTAGCAAAGTATACATTAATTATACCAGTATTAATATACAGTATATACATATATTAATACAGAATGTTGATAAGTGTTACAGATTTACAACATGTCTACATTTGTAATGTTTTTAGGCACTTGACACTGCAGACCTTTTACATCTATAGTTGCTCAATCCCTCTTTAACAGTTTCTCTCCGCCATTTTTATGAATCAGTTTTTTAATGGTCTTGGTAGGTTTAAAGAGTTACTGCACAAATGTTGAATATTCTGCTTTTGCTGTCATCCAGCAGTTGCATTTTTCATCTGTCTGCAACCAAATTATGATGTAGCCCTACATTATAATGCAGTGTTACATCACTGTACAGATGTCTGTACCTCTAACCACACCCAAAGTGTTTAGAAGTGCAGTAGAGTTGAAACTGTCAACCCAAGAGGTCAGTGCAACAAAGGTTTTTCTGATTAAGCGACTTCTTGTTTGAGTTACTCTTTACATATTGTGATCTTCCTCTCCAAAAAAGAAAACAACCCCAAAAAACCCAGTATTTAGTGTTTTTGTTAGTATTCCTGGTTGACCTGTAGTGTGAATGGGCTCTGCATCACACCACTGAATCAGCATGTAACAACTTGGAGCCACAAAACTCCATCATCAAACACCAGCCCACACTGAGAATCCATTAGTCAAGTGTGTTAATGTTGTGATGGGCATCGTAGCCAAGTATTCAGTTCACTGCACCACAAAGAGTCTTTTACCGTTAATAAAGACTGTACATTTGAAAAACAGGAACATGCATCAAGATTGATAAAGAAACAAAGAAATTATTTGAAAATAAATGAACACTTGGGTGCCTACATTTAGAGCTAGTTAAGTCAAATGCTGTTTTGTGCAACAACTATTAAGTTATCTTTCAATGTGTTATTTACAGGGGGAAATATATCACTAAAATACTGTATGACTACCTGAGTTAACTACTGTAAGGCCTGACAGCCGGTTGGACAATCTAATGATGGCACTGCATCTCAACAAATAAACAAAACACCTCATGTCACCATCACTATAGGACATTGGAGACACATTTCTACCTGCTTGATTGTTTTAGAGGATAACACTGCAATCCCTTATAACTATAAATTATTAATCAGTCAAATTTAAAAAATCAAATCCCATATTGCATGGTCCTTCTTGTATTACATAGGACTAACAAGTGTTCAGATTGCCACAGTATGAATTACTAATTAATACCTTGTCTAAATACACATAATATTACCACACACTGCAGTGACTGTTAGATAGATTAACAGATGTCATTGATTCTAAAGCCAAATAATACATTTAGAAACAAAGCATGTTTGGTAACTTTGACCATGCCATTTGGTCTGAAGATAAGTAATGTAAGGCAGATAAGGGCAATTAAGGCTAAACAACAAAAATGTACAGAAGCGATCAAGTCCCTAAGTGCAGCTCATTTGATAACACAGAAACACTCCCCTTCAGCTGTCAAGAAAGCATAGATGCTAAATAAACTTTTAGTCTCAACTCCCATTAGATGTTTCACCCACACTAACTGTTTGAATGACAAGTCAAAAAGACAGAAAAACTTACGTCATGCACAAATACTACTAAAACATTCACGCCATCTTATTGTTCAAAATCACAAAAATCCACACTCAAATCCAAGCACCAGCTATCCCCTTTGTATTGTCAATTATCCCAAACTGAAGCTGTATATAATCAAGATTACAGAGCGTTGTAAATTTACCACACCACAAATGGGATAGCGAAGGACATGATAAAACATCTACTACTTCCGATAGCCTTGCAACATCGTGCCTACCTTGCGCTTGTGCTCCTCCTCCTCTTGCATCTTGACCTGAAGCTTTCGCACCATCACCTGCCTCTTCCACTCAGGGATCGCTTTCCCCTGTTCGTCATGAGTGGGCACTAGCGCCTCCACATCTGCAAGACTCATCTTCCGCCCTGACTCTGCTCCTGCTGAGCTGCCACTATTCCCATTGATCACAGAGTTGGAGGGCAGTTGCTCGTAACTCGCAGAGGTCGAAATGGTCCTGGCAGATCCAGAGCCAGTGGGACTGGGGCTGGGACTGGGGGTGGTGGGTGGGGAGCTGACAGATGTATTGGATGGTGGTGGGGATGATGGCTTGGCTGGTGGGCTGGATATGCGAGTCTCCGGTGGAGATGCAGTGTTTTCCTGGATAAAAATAAAGACAACAAGCATTGGCGGTGACCTGACAAATCTGATAACCATGGATCTCTTTAAACCTCTCTTCTAATTTCATCCTTAGAAACAAATGACAGCAGTATTAGGCATTATTGTGTAAAGTTAATGTGTTGCACAATTTCTTACAGATTCTGATATATTCTTCTAGTTGGCCTTTACTTACTGTAGCTTAAGTTAAACTCTGCGTATGACCAGGATTGCCAGTTCCTTCTCAGCCATAGAGGAAAACTTTAGTGTATTTTTTAACCTGGACCCTATTTTTGCATGTTTCTGTGTTGAAGTTACTAATGGAGACAACAATTTTTAAAATGGGTCCAGTATCAAGAGAGACAGCTGCAGCCGGCAGTGGTGAAACAGGCTATGGACAACTGAGCTCCATCAATTTACATCCATTATAAAATGCTTGTTTTTGCCACTGACAGATTGTTAACTTAAATGTCTGACAACATTACAAAAAAGACCCCACACATGAATGAATAGTTTTTCCTTATCTTGCGCTCAACTGGTCTGTTTGTTAGTGTGTCTTGCTCAGGAGAAGTCTTGTTCCTAAATGCTCTCTTCAGTGCTCTCTTCTCGGCACTCCAACTCTCAATAACATTTCCACCATTGTTTTTCCTGACACAAGTCAAGCCTTGAGTGAAACATGGTCACAGTAACTAACAGACTCAGTGAAAGGTAAGAAAAACGTTTTATTTATCTCTAGGGTCTTTCCGTAATGTTATCAGACACTTAAAGTAACAATGTGAGCCTGTCAGTGGTAAAAAAAACAAACACTTTTAATGGAGGTACATTGGCGGTGCACAGTTGCCCATTGTGAATACATTGCAGCCTGTTTTACCGCTGTGGTCTCTCTCAATACTGGACCAGTTTCAAAAATTGTTGTCTCCATTAGTCACTTAGACACCAAAACATGAGAAAATAAGATAAGATATACTTTATTGATCCCCAAGAGGGGAAATTCAAATTCAAAAATAGGTAGCAAGTTGAAAAATACTTTAGTTTCCTTTTAAGGGACCAACGTTACCAATGGAATTTGGTTTTGTCTGTCGGTAAAAAGACAAATCAAGTGTTTCAGATTGTGTGATTCTTTGCAAAACTATATTAGAATTAGATTAGAAAGAATTAGAAACTGGGTTAGAAATACTGTGGTTTCTAAATAAAGCAAAGTGTAGTACCACAGTTCCCATAATTAAGATGATCTACACATTGAGTTCACAGAGCTCTGGTGTCCTCTCGCTAACATTGTGCACAGGTTCCAAACTTATTAAAACTTGGCAATTAACGACTTCTGGGGTATTAACCCTGAATCATCAGTGAATTACTTTGTCTTGTTTGCATCAAATTAAATTCAGATTTCTAAAGTTGTACTTATGTGATCATGAAGGAAGCATTACTGAGGGGTCCACTTGTCAACGATGATGTGGAGAATCGTCACAGACACATTGCTGATCACATTATTCCACCCTTAAGTGATTTGGGATAAATTTGCTTAATTTAATTCTGTTTTTCCAGATTCATGCAAGTCTGTGTGTCTTTGCATGTACTTGTACTTGATTTAAAGCTATACTATGCAGGAATTGTTGGTTACCATTTGTAAATAAAATCACCAGCGAAAGTGAAAGCCAACCTCAGACTTACTCTTGTTTTGTAACAAGCTTTCTCTGCTTGGCGTTTTGCCTCAATATATTTCTTTTTTGCAGAGCTGTGCCAGTGATTTTCATAGTTTCCTCTTGGATCTGCTTATGGTCTGGCACCTGATGCTACCTGTTTTATAAAGTCCTGACCTCACTTGTGCACTGTGCCAGGGAATGTCCCAGACATAGCAAAATAAGATGAAAATAAGAAACATAGGCAGAGGACAGGGTCTCTACAGATAAATACACTGCCACACACTCTAGTGGGTCAAGTGATGATTGAAAAGGATTACCTTTGTATGAGTCTATTGTGTTTTGGAAAATCTTGCATAGTATACCTTTAAAATGAGGCACAATAGTCCCACCTTGAACAGGCAGTGTAACTGTGTAACAGCGCCGAAATTATGTCTGTATAAATGGGACAGCCGGTCTGCAATGTCTGCAAATTGGGAAAACAATTAGGTCCTGGAGCTCCCAACCATTTGAGCAAAGGACGAGATCAGCCACCATATAACAGGGATGGCAAATGATTGTTACTGCCATGTTAATGCAATTGTTATTGTTTAGAAAGTGCTGTCAAAGTGTATGTTATGTCACAATAGAGGCCAGTGCTGTTGTGTTACACGTCATGTCTGTCAGGTCTCATTTGATTCCGGGATGCCGGCATACTGTCTAAAATCACATACTGGAGTGGAAAGATGCCGCAGTTGTTGGGTTCTGCGTAAAAATGCCTATGTGGCATGAAGAATGGACTTCGTTGTGGCCCTACAGCGCCATCTCTGTGTAAAAAGGCCCAGAGTGACATCAAATCCACAAGTGATCGCAATCACTGAATTTTTAAAATGAGCGGTTCTGTAATTTTCAGTGACTGTTGCATTAATGTGTCATCAGTAGTGGTGGAAGGCTGTGGACCTACATTGCCTGTGGGTCCGCTGTTGGAAAAGACAGTGGTGTAGCCTTTACTATGAGGTGTTGGCTTGAGGCTCTTCCCTGCTTTGATCTCTGCCAGCAGCTCTGAGTTGTCACCAGTGGGGGACATCATGTTGAAAGATTTTGTGCCTGCAGACAAAAGGATGGAGAAGAAAAGTGAAACCGGGTAGAAAGAGAGACAGAATGGAGGGAGAGAGAAATGGAGAGAGTGAGAGAGATACACTAAAGGAGGAGGAGGGAGAGAAGGGTTGGGTGGCATTTCAGTGTTAAATATTTTATCCGATCAGGCAGGTAACAATGCTGACCTGGAGCATGTTTCACAGTGATGGGAGGTCATTATGGTGTACTGAGCCACTGTTTCTTATGGATAAGCTTCATAAATTTCTTGGTAGATTTGTCTACTTCGATTGGTATTTGCTTTATAACTTCAGGGGTTCAGGGTTTATGATGTGTCTCTTTCTGAAACACAATTTGGATTAATCAAGCGGCTTTCCAGCTACCAAACTCCGTTGTATACATTTTGAAGACAAATAAACCCATAAGACTTCAGCACTTCAGGCAACTGTTGTATCAATCTGCAGTTGCAGTGAAACAGGATTAAAATGGGAGGAGCAATTCAAAATTATTTCACTACAGTGAACCCAAACAGAGGAGCCACACAATCTCTTTCAGAGTGTTACCTGACGTATTAACAGCTAAGCTACTGCTGAACTTTTAACTTTTAAAAAAGTAGGTTTATGGTAAAATGTATACACTCAACTTCCGTTATCCCTAATCTGCTTATAGTGAACAAAGATAGAAATTCAGAGAGACTTTGAATATGACCTCTATTTGTAACGCGATTACAAAGGAACTTTGTTTGCACTTTTTAAGTACAGACAAAATCAAAGAAAATAGAATTGTTAATCTCACTATCTCAAAGTAGTTTACATGTGAGGCCAATTTTTTTTACACTTAACTTGCTGATGTTTGTAAATGTTTGTCCAAACATCAGCATTTTAAAATGGCAACATTAACACACAAATAACAAAATATAAATATATTTCAACAGCAAACTGTAGTGCCAATGGGAAAGTACCCAAATATGGAACAATAAAGAGGTAGCTTTTATTTTAGTTGTACCTATGCCTACCTACTTTTGAGACATGGCTAGAAAATGCTCTGATAAAACGTGATAATGTAATGTTACTAGCTATTAATAGCAACTACACATAATTATTTCTTAAACATTTACATGTCACATATATTGGCCCCAAACACACCAAGAACCAACAGCTACCTCACCTGTTTTAGTGAATGTAAACCTCCAATGAATTAAATATCCTCAGTCCCTCATTGATCACTCATTTTCTACTTGGGGAATGGAAAAAAAAAGAAGTCCTCCCGAAAAAATGTTCCCTGTTGAGGTGACCACAATGGTCTAGCAGGACACAAAGCCTCGCTAGCCTGCCACCCCTCCTCACTCTCCCTTGCTCTCCCTCTCTCTGTCTCTCTCTCTCGGGGAGGAGAGAGCAGCTTTCTATTAAAGACCCATCATCACAGTTGGGGGAAATCTAAAGGAATCATCAGTAAGTGGAAGTGACAGCGAGCTATTGGCAAGCCGGCCAGGAATTAACACGCATGCACACGCACAAGTGGACGGATGCAGTTAGGCCCACACACGCACATACACACACATTCACACAGTCACCCTTCAATCCTCAGCTTGTTAGTCCACCCTAACAAACCAATCCTTACTGCAGCGAACCTGACACACAATTCACAGCCTCACCTCACATTTACTGGATTACAGAGAAAGAAAGAGAGAGGTGTCCAACACCGCACAAGCCTTTTACAATGTACAGTCGTACCCACCCAAACTGTGTCCTGTAAGAAGTTTGTGTGACTGAAACCTGACACACTTTTACAGCAACATGTGACAGCTCTTTAAGGTTATACTGACCATACAAAAGACTTTGAAACTGCTTTTAAGAGACTGAAGTCTAACACCCTCTCACATCTAAAGACAAAGTGAGTTTTGAGTCACACTATAATATTAAGCAAAAACTGGGGATCCTGCAGGGTCACTACAACTAGATTTCCTCTGAGCTTATTTCCCATCCTGCTCCTGGTGGAAAATACCCAAACTCCCTTCAAGAAATATGACATTTTAACAAGTCCTTATGTGTCTGCAAAAAACATAACACTAGAAATACAGGAATAAAAAAGGTGTCAACAATATTCTTGTTAATTTGGTATCAATTTAATCCATCCAACAGAGGCTGTGCTAATTTAGTGGAAGGAGATCCTGGGAATGAGAGGTGAACTCATTCAAAAATTAAGATTTCTCACTAAAATGAGTGCCGGTTGGTGTAACAGAGACGCCAAATTAAACTCTTGTTCACTCCACAACTCCACCATTTTCTCCTTCACGTTTACTGTTTACCAGTTTCACTGCTTCTGTTTAGTGCTTGAGAGAGTGCACCTATTGATTGTTGACAATGTTCATGTCACTGAACTTCAATGTTTGCATCAGCCAAAACTAAAAACTTATAATATATAGTTTATAATATTTAGTACATAATACACAGTACTAATAAACATTTGATTTTGTCAGAGCATAAAGACAAGAAAAGTAATGAATTAAGACAACTCAGACTGATTTTTATGACCACCTTACACCAAATGATGGAGATCATAGGAGCACACACTAACTGAGGTAAAACTCCCATGATTTTAGTCCGAAATTGGAAATTTGTGAGGGCAGTGCAAACACTTTAAAAGTCGTTTGGTGTAAGGCCAACATTAGTTGACAATCAGCAGATTATTTTGTACAATGGATCTTTATTGCCAAGTGCAGTAAGTGCTGCCACAACTCTTCTAGGAATGCTCTTACTTAAAATGTAACTGGATCAGTCACAACAAAGTACGATTTCTAATTTTGGCAATCAAAGCAGCCTACCTTCATCCATTCTCCCCTGACAAATCTTCATTGTAGAGCAGAAACAGTTGATTATTCTCAGACAGACATGTTAAAAAACTAAAGAAAATACCCTGGACTGAAGTTGGTGTATGTATATCGGTGTGAATACGCCGTAGTATTTGTGCGTTTCTGAGTTAAAGGTTATGTGTTTGCTTAGGCTCAGGGGTGTGGACTCAGCAGGCCTGCCAGATTGGGTGTAAAGGAGGGTGGAGCTGTGACAGGTAGAGAACATTTGACAAATAGCCTCTCATGATGGACATCAGAGCACAAAAGGTTTCCTGCTCTGGGTTTGAAATTGTGTCAAGCTGAACATTTGAACTGTCGTTAAGCACTTCAGATAGAGATGTGTCCTGTAGTATAAAAAGTTAAATCCTCTGCATCCTGTTAATCAATAGAAAACAATAGGGAACTTCTGTCTTTCTACATTGCTGCAGCAGCACTTTCAATCAGCCACCTGGTTTGTTGCTGTCGTCACAATGAGCTGTAAACTCATCTTGAGCTCTAAGATGTGTTGGTGGCTTTTAATTTTACGACCATCTAACAGCCTGTTTATTACCTGACTAACGACTTAGAACAAATCATATCATTAAGGAGCACACACACTGCTCCCTAGCACTTCAGATAAAGATGTGTCCTGTACAGTATAAAAGTATAACCCTCTTCCCCCTGTTGATCAATAGAAAACAATATAGAATGTCTAACCATCTACAGTGTTGCAGCAGCACTTTCAATCAGCCACCTGGTTTGTTGCTGTCGTCACAATGAGCTGTAAATACAGCTTGAGCTCTCAGACGTGCTGGTGGCTTTTAATTTTATGACCACCGAACTGCCCATTTATTATCCGATTAATGCTGTAGCACAAGTCATGCCATTAGGAAGCACACTCTGCTCTTTAGCTCTAAGTATTTTATGGTATCCTACCATTAGGTGACAGGTGGCACATAAGAAGATGAGACAGTTGGATATTTTGTGAACGAAGCATAAAGATTAAATGCATTGATTGTAAACGGTGCCTAAATGGAGCAATTAATAGTTTATAGCTTAATTGATGCTGCAGTTTATAACTGGTTTATAAAAAACCTGTACTGTATATTGCCCCACGAGCTGCTTGTCAGCTATGACATAAAGCTGAAAAGTTATACTGTAATTGATCCTTCACTTAAACTTTTGTTTGAGATAATGAGCTTCCTCACATGCGGTATCCCTAACTAATGTGTCTCACCACGCATTCTGCTTGAAACAGTTCTTTTTTAAGGTATCTGTCATATATAGTTTGGTATGATTGATATGTCTGTTTTTAAAATGCTGATGATTTTAGAGTATGTTCTCAAACCAGAGATAGAATATAAATGTAGTGAGAGTAAAAATGGAATAATTGCGTTCTTTTAATGAATTACCTAAAACATGTGGTGATGGTCCACTGGAAAGACTTTCTACTGAGATGGTCAATTTTTGATGTTGTTTAAAAAACAAAACAAAACAAAACAAAAAAACAGGCCAGCCACTGTTTTGAAAATTAAGATGGGTTGATTTCTTTTTGACTCCAAGTTTGTCACTTGCAATATTTTCAAAATTTGCAGTGAATTGAGATCACTTGTTGACACATACAGGGTGACACGTGACGCCCTTTGTCTGTGTGACCTTGGTGGATATCAGCCCATCTACACAGTTATTTTATTTACTCTGAACAATGGCCTTTTCTCCTGTTGGAAATGAATATATATATATATATATATATATATATATATATATATATATATATATATATATATATATATATATTTTTTTTTTTTGTAAATGTGATGTTTTGTTTCTGCAAAAGAGGTTTGTTGGACAGTGATTGCTTGAAACAACTACTTTTTACTGTGATAAGCTGGATACACAGGTTGAGTCACTGTTGTCTCATATAAGTCTGCAACAGAGTGGCAATATATCTATATATAATACTCAAGACTATGACTTTTAAATGATAAGAGCAAAGTGCGGAGGCCTATTGTGAACCTGATGAATCTTATGTGTTTACGATGAGTGAACTGATTCTGTTGAAAGACTGGTTCACAGTCTGTACTTACTCTTCATCAGTCTTTGTCTCACTTCTTCTGCCTGAGAGGCAGACACATCTGCGCCTTGGCAGGGCAGCAGTGAGGAAAGACCATGGCAGGCAAAAAGAGAGGAAAAAACAAAAAAACAAAACAAAGAGGAAACAGATGGAGATGAAGCAGATGAAAGAATGAACATGTCAACAGAAACTTACATTAAGGGGTTAATGGGGAGAAAAGTGCAGCATAAGCAGAAGAACAGTGTTGGCAAGCCATTTCCAAAAATTAAGAACTGCACTAGTAAAATGTTGTTAATTGTAAAATTTAACGTTTTTGATACGTTTTTATCTCTCATATTGTTGCTGTTGGACGTCTGAGCACCTGTTGCATGCCCAGCCATTTTGGATCCTTCTCCAATTTTCCAATTTTTTTGACAAGTAATTATTATTTTGGGACGTTTTTCTCTGAGTGTTCATTGTTGATGGTGCTTCACAGGCTAGGGGAAGGCATGCTAATTTCTTTGATAGTGTTTTGTGCTTCATTTGCTTTCAAGTGTGTTACTTTTAATATAATTTATTTTCCATTTTGTCTTGTGGTTGATTACTGATTAGTTAAATGTGAGAAATGGTGATAGTAACTTATATGATATTGAACTTCAGCAGTGATCACACATGTTATTAAGCAATTTCAACAGCTTTTCAATTGTCAAAGCTTGTTGGATGAAATACTAGGACTTTAACTGCCATACCTTACCCTACAATGAGGACTTATTTTTCTAATCCTAAAATCATGCATTTTCAATACTCATGGGAACTATGGACAGATCAGTTGAAATTTCCCTGCAACTAGAACAGCATGTACACTGTCAGATAGCTGCGTCCAGGGCAGCGTGGAGCACTTAAGGAAATGGACGAACACTAAACCAGTTCTCAGGGTAATGGTAGCCCAACATCATTAATTTATAATCTGTTATTTAGGATGCTAGGGTCAGACCCAATTCATCTTTACCCAGTGAGATTACATTGTGCCCATTAATACCAGGGGCTCTGCTTTCTAGGAATAATTGAACAATAATGTACAAGCATAGATTTTACCAGAAAAATGTGCATCATTGTATTATCTTCATCTTTTTTTAAGAACTTTTAACAGATGTTTAGTGCCAGAAAAAGAGTAGGAAATAAAGAGAAAAGACGAAAGAATGAAGAAAGAGGAATAAAAACTTAAGGGGCACTCACTTCCTGATGAGGAAGATAGGCGCCGCTGGTTGCTGTAGATGCTACTGGCAGAGTGATTGTGGGTGGTTGGCGTCTCCGGGGGCAATGGAGGAGGCGGAGGGGGTGTTGGCATCGGGTTGCTTGGGGGAAGAGGAGGTGGAGGTGGAGGAGGTGGGGGCACCACTGATTCCTCTGTGGTGCCATTCTCAGAGCTATGGGCAGGGCTGTCGGTAGGCTCCTCCAATAACACGGAGCCCTGATCGGAGAAGAGGGAGGGACAGAGCAGAATTAGTCAGTCATATTTTATACCCATTAACTTTCTCCTAGCAACCACATTGTTGTATTACTCTGTTAGCCAATATTTGGTCACTGATAACAGGGATGTGACAGGTGGCCCACAAAGTGATATTGTCCACTTAAATTTAAACACCACTTGAACAGTGATAATTAAAATCCCAAAGTTTTTTTTGCCTCCAGTAGTCAGTGTGATTTTTGCCAGCTATTTTATTATTAAAATATGTAAAATAATGTTTAAAAATTAAACAAATGTAAACACATTAAACAATCAACACCTCTACTAATATCTTTTCTGACTTTTGAAAAACAAACCCAAACTAATTTTTAATTCATTTATTTATCAAAAATAATCAAGTATGAAACAGTGATTGTGTTTTCCCTGCTTGCATAGGCATGCCCGTTGACACTCCTGCTGGGCTGAGCGAGCATCAAATTCTTTTATAGAGACTGTCAACGGTGACAGATGTATGCAGCCCTATTAGATGTGTCCTCCCTCTGCTAATCAACTCATAAAGACATAATACCCTGCTGATAATAACAGAGCTAATAATCTCAAGGGGAAACTCTGAGGGAAAACAGTGAGAAGAAGCCATCTGTCACTGCAAGTGATAGTACTTTAACCCCCATGCCCAGCACCCCCCCCCTGCACGCACGTGTCTGACACGCTCTGAAAGCGTGCCATAACTCTGCTGGAAGCTAGTTAATGGACCGTGACATTTAACTCAACCCCGCCCCTCCTTAGTTCCTCAGACGCGTGCTCATCATTGTTGCCCCCTTTACTTTTCAAACCCCCCAGAGAGTAGAGGGGAGGGCTGTGTCCAGATGGGTCTTGGCAGCACGTGCCGTTGCTCCCGTTGACTAGCCGTCCATCTGCTAGGGTGCCTCTGAGACCAGGAGGGGCCCTGCCGAGACCTTAATTGGCTCAATGTGGATTGTACCCCGTATCATCCAGAACGCCCACACCAATGATACCCATGAGATTATAGGAACACCTCACCAGGGACGTTGACGAGAGTCTAACAGACTCTGTTCATTCAGCTGCCTGTGCAAGTATGTGGCAGCAAACAGGTGGTTTATGACCAGGATTCTGTTTCCCTTTGTATGGCTTTATAAGCTATTTGAGCCTGCACACCATAAGTAATCAGCAACACATTCATCAGTAAAAGCTTTATCAAAATGTTTACTTTACAGCTCTACATCATTTCCAAATAAAAATGACAAGGTTCATTACATTCTTTTTGTTTTGAAATTTGAATCAAAGGAAGTATAGTTAATCTCAGTATTTGTGTTGATCAGGAAATCGCTGAGAAAATTTGAATGTTTTCCCTCACATAAAAAAGGTTCACGGCCCATTTATTTTTATTCTACAATACGGAGTTGCACAGTGAAATACAGTTGTGGCCCCTTGTTGCTACTCAAGATGTCTGGATTAAATATACCTCTTACGGTTTTTTATGTTTATGTTTAAATTTATTTTACAGACTTGTTTGTTGGGTAGCTTTTTCAAAACAAGAAAATACAAAACATATAAGGATATCACAAGCTGTCACTAAAACAAGCCAATACATAGAGTTAAAATACAAGATTCAGTTTTTAGTGACTTTCTGCTATGTGCTCCTTTGTCTGGGATTGTCCTGAGTTTGATCTATTGGTTCTTGGACAGTTTACACAACAGGGTGGAGACTCAAGAGGCAATGGAAATGAGGGAGAAGTTTGCATCAGGTGGCAAACAAAAGCTCAGAAGGACACAAGATTATGTAACATGCTGTGAGGCATAATGCACAGGCAAATAATGCAGTCATTGTGGTAACGCCAACACAGCAGCACTCCGCTAAACCTCTGCCTCAATAGGATCTTATTAGGAGCCTAAACAGTATAACCAGGGCACAATATATCAATATTTTATGAGCCATATACCAGTATGCATTAGAGTTAGAACCAATACTATGTTATTATAAAGTTTTACAAACACTTTGCCAGGGCTGCTCCATGAAAACTGAAGATTCGATTAATCAGTTGGAGACCCCTCCATTTGAGATTCTTTCAAGTCAAACAGTTGTTTTTTCATTTATCCATTTTCTGTTTGTCAGTCAGTGTACTTCTGGGGACGTTTCGGTCCCCAGATGTAGCTGCAGACTAAGCGCTCTTCACTTTCATGCTGCTGTCCTATACAGGCAGCTCCAGACCCAGGGTGAGTGAGACAGTAGCAGCTGCTGGGAGGAAAAGACTTTACCCGGTCAGGCTCCAAAATACCATTATCTTCTGCTGCCTGTTTAGAAGTGGTGCATTTACAACTCACAGCAACTTAAAACAATATAGTCTCTGGCTTTTGTTTGATATCTAGTGTCGGCAAAAATTGTTGTTGCACATTTCTGATCAGTCTTTAGCGTAGTTAGCATACATTAGCCATGAGGGCTAACTTGGCTTTTTTACTGTATTACGTTACCATCACTGTCACCCTGAACATCCTGCTGAACCCTGTTCAAACTCTCAAACTCTATATGGAAAGAAGGAGTCCAATATTAGTATTGAACAGCCAAACTCAATTCAGCTGACATAATTCTGAGTCAGGTAAAATCCAACACTTTGCAGTACATGCTAAATTACATAGCAATTCATGTTACAGTTTATCTTTAAGGAAAAGTCAGTTTATAATATTTAACCTTGTCTGAAATGAGCTGCTGCCCTGATGAACAAAGCTGCACTACATCAAAAGGACATGACAGTTAAGTTTGTGAGGTGACCTAGATCGGATGTAAGATGACCAGCAGTAATTACAGTGTTATATCATCAACATATTTTGTTTTTAAAATACATTTAAATAAATTGCAACAAAGGCCCTCTGATGGAAATAGTATACCATGAGATCTCAGCGTTGCTGTTTCCATCCACCACCAGGAATAATATAATAAACCACTTACATTTACAACTTTTAAATAATAGTGGCATTTTCCTCTCAGCCATCGGGTCAGTGCTTATTGTTGGTTTATGATAATGAAGGTGGATACAGAGAAATACAGACCCTCTGTTGTGGTGACCTTTCCACACATAGCATTTTACAGTATCGCAAGGCAAAGGTATCTAGAGAAAAACATTTGCCAAAATATTTTCCAGAAGCACAAGATGTTACATGTTGAACATATAATGTATCCATATAGTTGATTTGATGAACCGGCTGATGTGTGGTGTTGTCACAACATTGAACTGTCATAAACAGCAGAGATGTGGCTTACCTCCTCGTTGGGCGGCATGTCTTTGTTCCCTCGGGGCTCGGCTGTGTCGCTGCCCAGGGTCTTGTAATAGTCCCCAGTGCTGGGTTGCTTGCTGAAGCTCCTTGACCTCCTGTTTGAATCCACGCGCCGCAGTTTGTTGTGGTTTTCTCCAGGATTCAGCTTCTTACAAAAAAAAAAAATGAGTGTGAGGAAAAACGAGAGGCCTTGAAAATGGTTTAATGACTTTGAATGACTAAGTGGGTAAAGGCTGGTGTTGGGGAATATCTAGTGATATGTACGTAAATTTAAAAAATGTAAAAAGTAATCAAAAAGTTATCAAATGGAATATGTTACATCACTTTAAAGTAATTGAAATAGTTACATTACTTGTTACATTTCTAACAATGTAACGATCAACCTGTAACTTACTACATTTAGGTATACAATATGTTGACCAGCCCTAGTTTTGATGTTAACCACACATTCTCTTCCTCCAGGTTCTTAAATGTGAGGATTTATCTCAATTCTGTACCCTCTATGAGATAGTAAACAGAATATTCTTTGGTTTTGGACTGTTGGTCATATAAAAAATCACCTTGAAAGAAATCAAGAAAACAAAAGACATATTAGTCAGTAATGGAAAATAGTAAATCAGTAGTGGAACAGTAGGCTAAGGTATTCAGAAAATTCAGTTTGCAAAACATGACGTGTTTTAATTTTGTATAATAATATACAACCTATTCAATTTTATAAAATAAATTAAACATGATGACATTTATGATTCTAAAATGATAGCTGCCAACATTATTAGTATTGACAAAATAACAAAATCATTGATGTTTGAGAAATCCTGAGTGGTGAATGGCAGAAAATGGCTTTAATGTGGCACACTGTAAGACATTCTTAGTAGCCTTTGTTGCCAGATTAGCTCTCTCGGGTGACCAAAGCAGCCTTATTTAAATACCATAACAAGGCTGTAGTTCAGCTCTAGTAAAACATTAGTTTTGTTTCGTGTAAAGACTGCAGGGCCACAGAACACGAGAGTTCACATGCGGCTTTTGCACGTATGTAAGGGAGACCCTTCTGTCCACAGAGCTGGGTGAGAGGTCACTAACTTAACCCTTTCATTTGAGCACTCTCACTTTCCGCTCTGACATCTATCTCCGGCAACTAGACCTGTAAAGGCAGGATATCAAACACCTGTCAATCTGAGATTCTTCACTGTGTGCTGCTATTACAAGATGTGTGTGTCAGGCTGTATGTAACCACATATTAGCAGTAGGTAAACTCACCCTGCATTAAATAACTAAACCTTCAGGTCAATCTGTGGATACATTTCCCTAATGCAAAAAGCCTTGTATTTGCATGTAGTACTTCACTCAGAAAACTTTGCATTAAATCTTGTCCAAGGCATTACTTTTTTCCAACAATGTATCACAAAAATAATGTGCAAATGTGAGAAAAGAAGCCCCTTTATATTGTATATTTTCAAGAATTAAAGGTCCAGTGTGTGGGACTCAGTGGCATCTACTCAACTATGGTAGCCAACATGAAAACGCAAATGGTCCTTTCTAGTGCCAGTATTTCATTTGTCCATTCTGGGCTACTGTAGAACATGTCAAACTTTGTGGGAAAGAAGCTGCTCCATATGTACATAAACGGCTCATTCTAAGGTAACGAAAACACTACAAATCCTATTTTTAGATGAGTATACACTGATGGAAATGCAGTTAAGATTATTATATACCATTTCTGCCAATAGACAGATACCCCTTAATCCTACACACTGGACCTTTAACCTTGACAGCGTACATCTACCAGCAATCCTTAGTCATATTGCAAAATGTACAGGCCAAATCACAACTACCGTTTACAATAACTTATGGGTAGAAAACTGCCACATATATAAATGAAATGGCGCTGAGCAAACGATGCCTTCATTGTTTAGTTTTTAGCCAGCTAAAAAAAGGTCCACCTGAAAAAATCTGTATCAATTGAAGTGTATGCTATATTTTGAAGGTTTTCCTCACCTTGCTGTCTGACAGCCCTTTCTGACGGGGTACTGAAGCTCAAAGCCAACAGATTCCATTGACAAAAACAGTGATTTTTCTTTGCAGAACATGGGAGTTGCTAGTCTACTGCCGCCTCGATCAGTTAGTGCATTAGATAAAGTGGTGAAAATGTTCCAAATAAAGTGTACACTTCAACTGCTATTTTTCATGTGTGTCTTTTTAGGTGGCTATAATACATTTTGCTGTGGTCCTCGTCCACAGCAGTACACTGCTTAGCTTTTGTGCTGGTAGATTTGGTTTATCAAAGATGCTGGCAAAGCAACACAGTACTTAAAAAAGGTCAACAAAAATGTCAGAAAGGTCAAACCATTATGTTTAACTACACATCTTTAAACGTTACAATTACAGCTGAAAATGACTGCAGAAATGAACAACTTTGCCACTTTCACATATCTCCGGAATTCAAATCAATTGCCAGCTGCCTGTGTGTTAATTGACAATTGACAATGACTGTCGTTGGGCCATGTCACAGTGATTCAGTCTCTTGTTACTTTGCCTTTCAAATCCAGGGATGTTCATTTACATTTAAATGCTCACCAACGCTATGACCTTTCACAACATCTAGCCAAGAGCCTCAGACATCAAGCAGATGTGTAATGTTAACATAGGTGGAAATAATTGACAGCTGACCTGTGACCTCTCCTCCTTTTGTGGTGTCATGTTCTCAGTTCTCATAAGCCTGTTTAGTGTTGTTGACTCATGTCTGCTGTCAAAGAAATGGTCCCTGAGCACTCATCAGGTGGGAGGGTAATGTGAGCAGGGGAGCACTACAGATGGTTTGATTGTCATCCTCCAGGGAAGTGCACCAACAAAAGCAAATGTTCAAAGCATTTTAGCCCCCCCGCTGCCCATCCCTTACACTGATGTATAAACACAGACAGACCGCCTTTCTCCCCATTACACGGATCTGTCTGTTAGCATAAAGTCATTGTTATATATTTGTTCTTACAGTCTAATGTATTTGTACACATTATCAAAGGTTGTTTAGCCTGGTTGAGGTTTGAAATGGTCCAGCACATCTGCATGTGGTTTCGCAAAAGCCTCCGTTAATCAAAGGTCACGCACAGTTAGGCTGGTTTTGCCATTATAAAACAAGTTAAAAGTTACTTGCACACAAAGAAAAGTACACAATTAAAACATGACAAGATGCAACGCATTCATTGTTCAACCATAAAGCAGCTCAAACTGCTCCAGAACCCGGAGATTCGCCAAAATACACAAAGCGATTTGTTATATCTGTGACATTCCTTTTGCCTCGTTAGGAACAAAGCTCTCTTACTCCTCTTAATAAAACCTTACCTTAGCGTTAAGAATCCTCTCCTGCAGCTCTCCTGCTTTCTGAGCAGATCCTCATCCACAAAGCCCAGTGGAGCACAGAGAGTAGCTGTCACCAAATCCAGAGTGTCACCTCCTCTCCGCTCGGTGCTACGCCTGTCACTCTACCTGGCCTCTCACTTTACCCACAGGCCTCATCAATAACCTATCAGGCCGGCCACAGTCATGGCAATGATGTCACCAGCAGCCCGCAGACCAACCACTCCCCAACCCTGCCCCACTGCTTCTTATGCAAAACACAAAGACCCAGGTGCTGCCCTCACCACGGCTGACCACACACAAATCTCTCAGGCTTTAGGATTATGAGAATACTCTAGCCTTCAGGGCCTTGAATTAGCAGCAGAAAATATACTAATCACTGGTGAGATCTCAAAGTCCAAGTTTTCTGGAGTGACTACAGTAGAATTGAAGAATAAAAAAATGTGGGAGGCAAAGCACTCATTTGTTTGGCTGCTTCTCACGAAACATTTGACTCCAGTCAAGGCAAATACAGACAAATGAGGGGGAGAAGCAGAAGCAGGGAGGGCCTGTATAGTAAAAAAAAAACTTTAATCTGCATTCAACAGGCTCTTTGCGGGTCATTAATAGGAATTTTAGAATAAGTTTATTACATACAAAACTGTAATATGTACAAGATTGGTCCATCTGATCGGCTGTGTCCCTGGATGAGGTTACTGTTCCCTGTTACTATGGCGCCCAAAGTAGATTGTTTTTCCCAATGTATATGGTAGACACTGATCTTGATTGTGTGTGTTGGTGTGTGTGCATGCATGTGTGCATGTGATCTGAGCATTGGCTTTTGTTAAATTGTTAATGAGGGCGTGCCCCGGGCTGGTCACCTGGGTACAGAGCAGAGAGGGGGTGGCACTAATTAAAAACTCTCCCCCATATGGCTGTAGGCGCAGGCGTGCACACACAGAGTTCACCCTGGAGACAGGACACTGTTGCTGCCTGTGGACTTTATAGCAGCTAACAATAACTGACTTTGCATAGCAGATCTACACACACACAGCGTCTGTTTTTCTGTCTGAACAATAATTTTTTCCAGCAATACAGCACCTCTGCACTGACATCATTCATTTAGGCTGATTGACAACAAATTATTATGCAAATGTTTCACCATTTTGCTTCTGTTGTAGTTGCAGAAAATAAATATCCAATAATTATTAGGAATATTCTAAAATCTCACTCTCACATTTGTGGTGTTTGGCTGAAACTAAAGTAACTTTGTTCATACAATTGGACAGAGACTTGTGTGTTGCTATCGTCATACTGGAAGTCATGGCAACAACCGGGAGATAAATTCTTCATGAGGTGAAAGTGATCTCTCTGATTGGTTATCTTTGTCGTAATTACATTGTTCTCTGAACAACTCAATTACAATTAAATTAGAATAACTTCACATCCAGCTTAAATATTCTTCACAGCAGCACCAAACCACCAGAAGCAGCACTAAAACTAATGTTGATGCCAATTTTAATTGCTGCTCCTTGTCAGCTCTTTAAACACACTGTTGAGTGATCTGTTGCCAGATTAATTACTGGAATTAAGATCAAACCCATCACAACAACCATTGTGTATGCCAGGCCTGCCACGGTAATGAGCATCTTTGTTAGCCTCGTCAGTCATGCTAACACAATAACATCATTGTGGGCACCCAGACAAGGCACACTGTTACACAAGAGCAATAGCCCAACTGGAGCAATAACCAACTGATTAGACACAAGTGAAAATGGCAACTAATGGCCAATTTAACCCAAACACCCCGGTCCTGCTGCTTCTTTAGGATTGTTCCATATCACTTATCATGTCACAGTCTCAGCAAAACATTTTTTTTTAATATAATTTTCTCTAAACTTGGGATATCAATGCATGTTTGAGCAACCTTGTAGGGGTGTAAATCACAAGTTTCATAACAATATGACATATCGATTCTTTGAACAATCATATGGTATTTGCTGATATCACAGAATCTGCTATGATACGATTTAGACTCGATTCAGTTCAGGGTCCTGTGATTGACAGGAGACGATATTAGTAAAAAATTCTCATTGTCTTTTTCGTGGCTGCTTACCATTATCTGCCTGGTGTAGCCGTTTAGATGGAAGGACCGAGGTGTGCTTGGATGGAAATGGTGACACGGACATGTCATGGTAATTTCAAAATAAAGGCGCATATAAAGGATGATAATATTTGTTTGCATTGATAATAGTGGATTGTTGATTATGGCATTGATATATTGATCAAGATTGATGTATTGTTACACCTTTATAACCTAGTGTGTATAATATACTGCCATGTGCAGTGCATAACCACATTTAAGAAACATTAGGAATTACTACTATGTCTGTCTGTCTTTCTGAAATAATAAGAGGGTGACACCCTACTTATTATTTCTGAACAGTGAAACTGTTTGATGGACAGGCATTAAAAAATGAAAAAATAGGAATTCTTTGGTAATTTCCCTCTAGATGAAGATGCCTATACAAACAGCTTCAACTTTTGAGCTCAGGCAGGACCTCACTGCCTCTGTCCTTACCTCCGTCTTGCTGGTAGTGCTCTCCACGTGTCGCAAGTTGCTTTTCACCTTCAGGAACTCAGCTGACGTTGGCTCCTGAGGGGGCTTTGGTGCTGGGTAGCCTGGAGGTGGAGGGGGCACTGGGGGAGACTGTGGGGGAGGTGGAGGTGGATATGTTGGTGGTGGCGGGGGCTTGGAGGCAGCTTCAGCAGGTACCTCCTTCTTCGGGTCAGAGCCTATGTCTGGGTTTAGCATGTCCATATATGCCTGCATGTCTGAAATGGCTGACTCTGATGCACCTGTGACAAAGAGATGGCCCATTTAACAAAAAGCATTCAGTATAACTTTCAACATTTATTCCATTTCCTTTGCTTAATACACCATTCAAACAAGAATGAGAAACATGCATTACTCTAATGATGCTCCACCTCTCCACCCAAAATGAACTATGTGCATACAGACCACTAGGGTGCAGCACCAGTATACCATGCACCTGTGGCATAAACCAAAGTAGCTAACTGCTGCATGTTGTTAACTCTACTTCAGTAAATAGCTGTGGGTTCCTCCAGTGCTGAGATGCTACATTTGGCACATAAAAGACACAACAGTCACGAATTCATGACTAAATAAACGAAGATAGCAAAGCTTGTTTCATCTACAGTATTGTTCTGATTATGAGCTGGTAAAAAATATATATTTGACTTTTGTGCTCACCATGATTTGATATTTTAATTTAGAAACAGAATGGGATATTATTGGGAATTCATGGAAATGAAATATATCATACATTTCTAGTCACCTCTTTGGTTCACTTAAACAAAATTCTAGTCTAGTGTAAAAAGTTGCATATTTTTGCTACGTGCGTGTCAGACCTGTGTGTGCGACTGTGTTCAGCTGCGTGGGCAGGCCTCGTGACATTGTTAAGCTGCTCCTTTTCTCCCCAGTGCTGGACTGGCTGGAGTTGGCTGAGTCGTAGTTGGACAGGGAGCTGGATGGTGAACTGATGTCAAAGTGTGCTGCCTGGCTGGCAGGGGGCATCGTGGTGTTTGGGGACGAGAGGCCCGAGTCTGGCTGCTTGTATTCCAGGTCTGTTGAGGGGTCCCGAGACAGAACACGGTGCTCCACACTCTGTCAGAGGATACAGTTCATAAATGTGGTAAATATCGGTTTGGTTGGACTGCCAAAAGTTTGGACATGATTTCCACAATAGTAAAAACAGTAAAACCATTAATCTGTTAAAATATTTTTGAAATTGGTCCTGGATTGAGTGAGACCACTGCAGATGGTAGCCGCAAAACAGACTGCAGTGTCACCATTGGGGGCATGCGTACACCATCAATTTATGTCAACGGGAAGTGCTTGTTTGTTTCAAAAGTTTTGTTCACATTACTCATTAATTACAAAAACTTTGGAAAAGAGGATCCAGGTTGAAAAATACCAAGGTTACCCTATAAGTAATTACTCATATTACATCATGTCTGTTTAATTACAGTTATTTGTAAAAGGATACAGTGTCATTGCACAAAACAGATGCATGAATCAGTTCATATGAATTATCTCCTTGTTCATTCATCAGTTGTTAAATCCCACTAGCCCCCTGTCCCTGATGTCTTACATGAGGAGAACAGCATTATGAGTTTAATTACTGCACACTAATGAAACATCTCACAGCTGATCAAAAAGGCTCTGGGGCCCTCTGCTTTTCCCACAGCGCAGGACTCAGTTGGTTTAATGTCCCTAATGGGAGGAATGCAGGAGGGGGGAAATATGTTTCCCACACACCAAAGAGAGTTAATTGTGGAGGAGTTATTATTCCTCCAGCCGCTTGGGGATACCAGTGGGTGGAAGATGCAGAGTCAACTGTGTATCAAGAGTTGATAGCGCTGGTAATTAGCAGAGAAAAACTGATGTCAGTCAAGGGACATGTTGGGTCAGTGACAGCTGTTGTTTGCTGAAATGTGCACGGTCTTGTGTTTTCTAAGGTTGCATTTTGGCATTTTTGCCCTGGGGGACCAACTAAGAATTTGAATGTTAGTTATTACAATATTTGAAATCAATAGTATGACTAGTATTGCAGTGGAATATTTGGACAGTTCAGGATTTACTATAGCAGAAATGATAACTAATTAGGATTTCATGCAGAGTGGAATGCATAGGAGGTTGGGCATTTGTCCTGTTGATGGACAAACAAGGCAACAGTTCACATGCTGTTCTCTGTCTAGAACAAATACTGTGTTTTGAGTAGAATTCCCATTAGACCAATTAGTGTGTGAAAATGTTTGATGAGAACCTAACTAGCAGTGTGTGACATATTGTATAATCATTCATCAAACATTGGAGCACCTGAAGCTGTGGCTCCAAACTGACTGGCTTGTGACCCCTTAAAATCAGTTAAGTCAACTAATGACCCCGTCATGGGTTGAGGCCCTAGCGTGGATGTAAATAATGAACAGTAAAAAGTGATTTTTCCTTCTTGGATAGTTTGATCTGGAGATTTTTTTTTTACGGGCCTTACAAAAGTTCTCATCTCTCTAACCATTTTGTGACCCCCTCGGATATGTCTTGGGCTGCAATTTGGGGTCCCAGCCCCTAGTTTTGAAACCACTGACCTACACTAAAGGGTTGCAGTTGGTTTGACAGAGCAAACAGCACATAATTTGGTTAAGTTTTAGGGGGAAAAAATTGAAATTAATACATTTTGTATAGTTTTAATGTTGATGTTATTAGATAAAGTCTTTAAGGAACATCCAATGGTTAGATCAAGATAGAATAAGCTGCACCTAATTTGTTTCTTACATATGCTTTATTTCTTTGATGGGATTCAAAGTTTGTGAAATTAAAATACTTTGACCCCTTACTGATCAATTCCCTGTGGGTCTGGCCCTGTCCACAGAGAGGTTAGAGTTGGTCAGGATGCACAACTGTGTCTCTTACCATGTTCTCCACAGTGCGCAGGTACTTGGCACACTGCGAGTGGCCGTTGTATTCAGCCAGGTCTGCTCCTGTGAAGCCGTCCTGGTCCTTGATGCCCAGGTCCACCCCATTGACCACAAGGATCTGACAGCACTGGAGAGTGACATAAGAAAAATTGTCACTTTAGAGTATAAAAGATAGTGTTCTTTTATAATTGAAGTGTTCTTTTATCCATCAACATTTGAATTAGTTATAAGACCCTTCTTAGGAGGATGCAAAATATGACCTGATTAGACAGTGACCATCTAATTCATAGACACAGTCTTCCTTGTAAATCACTATTATTGATAACCTGGAATAAAATCTCCTCCTTAAAAGCAGAATACTACATCCTCTGTAATTCAGAGCATTTCTGGTAATAAAAATAAACTTGGAACAGGTTAAAGCATCAGTTTTGAAACACCCCTGCCAAGTGCCAGGTGGACGTCAGACTAAGCTGCTTGTTTTCAGACTGAGAAAGCTTTGTGTTGCCATATTGACTCGACGTGTTAGCTTCTTAATAATGTTCTCTCCAGTCCAAAACTTGGGCCAGCACCTCATACGTCAGGTCAGCTTCCTTTGAGTTCACTCTTATGCAAAATAACAATTTTCTCTATGTTGTAATACATCATGCGTGGGCTGAAACAGCTGACTGACCAAAGCCGGACACAACTAAATGTTAGTCAAAGTAGAAGGTCAGAGTGGTGGTAAAACCATAAGCCAAAGGCCATTTATTCAAAATGGATGGTCAAGTGTCAAACTTGGAATGAATATGTGAGCACCAATAATCATAATGCTTCTACATAACCTATATGAATATTGTTTGCATGACATTGTGTTTTTTTAGGCTACTTCATGTCTGCTATTGCTCATGTTGCCATTACTATTAGAAAGGATCAGGACAGCCAACATTCTGCACAGTCACTCTACCATCATATTAGATAAGTAGATGCACACATTAAACACCCAGTTATTTAAAAAGCATTTCCATCTTTCACCATGTATGCTAATTCCAGACTGACTGAGCACAACAGAAGTAACAACAAACAGAACACAAACACACACCTCCAGTTCACCGTTCTCTGCTGCGTCGTGAAGCGGGGTCCCTCCCCAGTTGTCAGTGACGATCTCTCCTCCGTGCAGCAGCAGCCAGCTGAGCACCTTCGCGTGGCCACGACTAGCTGCAAAGTGCATGGCCGTGGCCCCGTCACCATCCCTGTCTGTCAGACTGATCTCTGTGAAACTCATCTGAAGTAAGGATAGATACAATTTAGGAATTAACAAGAGCTGCTTTGGGGAAAAAGTTAAAGAAACCTTTGCCTTTACATTCCAATAGTAAAAACCTGTTTTTTTTTTAAACATGATGCAACAAAGTTCTGGCATTAAGAGTAATTTTGGATATAAAATATGCTGACTTTGACTAGAACATTCAAATATTTTTGAATGACTAGTATCATTCAAAAATATTTATCCAACATTAATTTGTCAGATCACAGGTTTGATCTATTGTGTTACAACATTCCTACGTACCAGCCAGACGATGACAGTGTTGTGGCCCATCTGGGCAGCAGCATGCAGAGGTGTCATCCCGTCATTGGCTCTGATGCTTGGATCCGCCCCGCAATCCTTGACCAGGTATTGGACGACCTCCAGATGACCCTCCTGGCAGGCCAGGTAGAGCGGTGTGGCACCATTCTTAGTTTGGGAGTTGACAACACTGTAGGGGAATTAAACAGTAAAGTGAATGAAGAGACGCATGAAGATCCAGTATCTATAAAAGACATTGTATGTTGCAGCCAGTCCTGCTGTCATCACTGAAAACCAAATGGCTGGAAGGAGAGTTACTTGTTCATTTACACGTATAAGTCTGAATCCATAAAGCCTACTGACTCCCATAAATAGATACTTTACAATTGTGGGTTTTAAATGCAACTCACTGGGATTTCAACTGTGTGATGGATTCAGCTTTATAGTCTTATGGTACAAACCTCACTGCCTGGATGAAGGTTTTACTGAGTTCATGTTGATACATCAGTTGTCTCAAATACTTTTTGCATATACATAGTGCATGTATAATTACATTTTCATAAAACAACTCTCACATTTCATAATAACCTCTGCAGTGTGTAATAATTTATCACAAGATGTGGGGAATATATTACATATTGTGTTCAGGCTATTTATTACAAAATCTAGTGTTATTACATAATAAAGGAAAAGTTTATTACATTTTTGTCTAGTTATTACATAATGCATTGTTACCAGGGTAAATAAACTAAAAAGGAGAGCATGTGTTTGAAAGGCAACATTTAAATGGAATGCAAAACCATTACACAGAGCCTGTGAAAAAACAAAACACTATAGTCTCTGTTGTTGTGCCTAGAAACGGTCACAGTCACTAATGTGTCACAATGTATAAGTATAGTTTGTTCTTTCTTTAAAAATGAACCATTTGATTTCTTAAATCCTTAACTTTATCTAAAATGTAAAAAATTCTGTGTTTCACCAGGTGTCAGTTCTTGTGATTTTTAACACAAAACACTTAAACTCTACACTGAGACCAAGACTGGAAAAAACACACCATCCTGTAAAAGTGGAATTTTGGCCAGAAAACATAGTACCACATTAGCAAGAGATAAATGGGTTGGTGGCCCACCAATGCCTATAATCGCATCACAGTCTCTAGCAGTCCCTAGCAGTCCCTGGTCGGTCTTTTGGTGGTACACCACTCATAATAATGGAGATTTAAGAAAGTAAAATTTATTTCATGGAGCATTCCTGTAACATTTACTTGTCAATTTTCTCTCAAAATCTCAGTTTATTGTTGGAGCAGTTGATGACAGCACAGCCGAGAAACAATATGCCATCGTTTAAAACTGGACTAAATTTTATTGAAAAGTCTCTTAAAATAAACACTACAGTGCTTTTTTTAATGACATTTGATAACTAAATTTTAATATATAACCTGTTGTGCATGATATGCTGGGAAGACTTCTAAGCAAAAGCTCTTCAAAAGGATGTGGAGGGATAAAAGGCTGACAACCACTGCAGACCTGTACATTAATAATCACTTGCATCTTATATTGAGCTGAAAGAAACTCTCTCTGTTCCTCAAGCTCACTTTATGAGTCAGATATTTTGTTAAAAACATCCTGGCTCTAAACATCTAGTCTCAAAATTCATTTGACATTTCTAAAATGTATCCTCATGTATCTGATAACTGACACATGTTACTTTACATAAGGTACCCTAGGTCTAATCTCTTGGTTTTGTCTTAAAATTGTCTCATTTTGGCAGGATATCTTCTCTTGGTATTGTAAATTTTCTGAGAGATTGAAAGAGAGGATATTTCTTGGGGAAAGGAAGGCTACCAGTGCTCCTTGTTTCTCTAGGCGGCTTGGGGAACTAGTGTTGGGAATACATCTAGAGAGGCGAAACAATACACTGGTTTTGCAGGATAAGTTTGAGAGTAACTGGGGCCCAATAATTAGGCATCTTAATTTACCATCAATGAGTTTAAGCCTGAGAGACACCATGTTTTGTTATTCTTAGTGGTTTTTCCTTTTTGGTGATGTAATAGGCTTATTATTGTTGTATTCATCACCGTCTAGTCAGGCTTTCTGTTGTTTTTTTGGGTTGTTTTTGTTTTTGTATGTGTATGTTATAAGTTGGTTTGTAAATGTCACTTTTGTGATGAAAAAATGAAATATAATAAGAACCAAAAACCCTTACATACATCACAGTACAGTGTGCTGGTTTTCTAGTGGGGCACTGCAGCAGTAATGGTGGCTTGCCTACTTCCTATTTCAACTTGGATCAGTTCATTTAAATGATCTGCTCATTATCCCATAAGCAAATTGTGCTCTTCAGACGCTACAGTTAAATGATTGTTTTCACTCTTTCAGCTGTCAGATGACAAAAACTCACTGATCTGAAAGGTCAACTGTGACAGGAAAACATCCCTTTGTCAATGTCAACAAGCGGCTATTTTGAGAGCAGACAGAAGTGACGCTGAGCCAAATCCCGCTTCCCTATTTCAAAAGGCCCTTAGCCCCGCCTCCCATCCATTGCTTGTATCCCTGCTTGTCCCAGATCTTTTCAGTCACAGTGGGAGGTCAGGGAGTGAATGAGCACTTCCCCACTAAATCCCATAAGGGTGTGCTTTATTTGGATACTGACAAATGAGCAATGAGTCTCCTAAGAGGATTACCACTCCACTGGCTTTGCCCGACTTGCTCTGTGCTTATCCAAGGGTTGCCAGTCACCAAGACAGACTGAGTAGGTGAGGAGGAGCAGAGGAGGTGAGGAAAATGAGAGGCAGGGCTAACGTGGACGGGTGGATCTTGTAGACACACACATGACCCTGCCAAACTTTCCCTCCCAAGGATGTGGCTCAAGGCCAAAACTCTGGTGACTAAAGACCCTGCATTACACCACATGTGGATGTTCTGGTCTAAATCTTAACACACAAGGTTGTACCTACCTATGATCAATCAGGTCTTATTCTGAGCCAGAAAATAGATACACATTCTTAAAATAAAATCATCTGTGGAATATATAGGTATAAATTTCGGCAAATGTGTGGTTATGTTTGAGGCTCAGGCTTGTCTTTCAGGAAAAATATTACAAGTAAAGACACTTAAAATATTTGAAAATAAGTAGGGGAAGTAATCTACAGATCTGTCATCAGGAAGTGGGCAGACTTGTTAATTATTGAGTGTAACCAAAGTGGGCTGAAGTTCACCTGCTTACTGAGGTCTATATAGCAGAGAAGCTTGCATTCATCATTAATCCTAACCACAGACTTCGTTATAATGACAAAGTCGAGTGTATTTGGGGTAGGACTGATGCATTTCTAACATAGCACACAAGTCTTTGTCACAATACTCCAAAGAGAAGAGGCTTGAACACTTCACTAAAGAGGTGCTTTTGGAGAACAGGTGTGGATTTCACAGAGCTAAGAAAGAAGTTAGCCTTGTGTGACGACAGAGCTAGCAGGTGGCCCAATGGGTCCTCAGACACATTGTCACTCAAAAGAGAAAAAAAATGCACTTTAAAGAAGGAGACATTTGATATATTTCCAGTTCAGCACCGATGAGTAATTCACCTCTGTGCACTGTCCCGTCCCCCACGTACACAGTAACAAAGAGCAAGGTTATCTTCATTACTGGTAGAGTAATTGATGTCACACTAATAGTCCTCTTGTCTGATAGCTGAGGCTTGTTAGCTTCTCAGTGGCTTTTCCTGTATAAATAATAAAGAATGTTGTGGGAGAATTTATGCTCTTTACTTAACAAGGTGACTCAAGTCTTTTGTGTAAGAATTCTTTCTTTCATGGAAATTTACTGATAACATAATTTGCAGCTCTTGTCTATCTATCTTTAACCCTTTTTCCACCAAAAGTAGACGAGTGTGCAGTAGACAAGTGTGCCTTTCTGTTTTTTTTTTTTTTTTCTGGTGTGTTATGTTCGACAACACAGACTGGCTGGAATGCAGGTTAGTAAACAGTAGAAAGACGCATGGAGGCCAGTAAAATGTTACCGTGGTTACTTCTTTTTTTATATCTGTTATTTATTCAGTCTCTCAAAGTCTGCCTGCTAAGAATAGCACGTCTACCCGCGTGTCATATTTCCATCACTGCTGATCAGGGCCGATTGATGCTGAAGCCAATGGCCATGACTACTGCAGTCATTTGTCCCCCGAGGGAATACTGATTATAACCTTCCCCACAAAAGCCAGATGTTAGCAGGTGTTAATGGGTTATTTGTCCAGTGGGAATGGGGCTTTATTTTAGAGGCTATAGCTGTTGGCAGCAGAGCCCAAAAACTGTAAGACAACAACATTAAAACACAGACAACAAACCTCAAGGGACACACAGGGACATTTGATGTGGTCCTATTTGAGTAGAACACTTCAGGGTTTTAGGGTATGTTTCCCACTGATGCTTCACATATTCAAAACTAGATAAAACAGCCCTGAGCTCACCTTATGTAATCAGTGCAGTAATCTTCACGTTAAAAATTGCACATCTTACGTTATAACCTGATAACAATACTCTCTCAAAGTGTACAGTTTTAATACTGTGAGCATCTCAAAATGGCACGTTACATTGCTTTTCCTCAGTGTAAACCTCTTGTTGTAAAACAGAACTGAAAGGGTTTTTTATCCAACTTGTACCAAGAAGTTATTAAGAAGATTAGTGCTGAGGAAAATAAGTGCAGCTCAGCCGCTGGCTGCATGGAAAACTTTACTCACCTATTTACCCCTTACTCTCCATGTATTAACGCAATGCTGAACGCCACCTCACATAATGGGACACTTTGCCAATTTTAAACCACCTTTGTTTGATAACAGTTCGGGTAGTATGTGTAAATGAACTATGGTGAACTTCCCTCCATCTTACCAGCACCCAGATCTCCCTGCTCAGCTCAAATCTGGCGGATGACGTGTTATGGTGGCTGAAGGGCTTTTGCTTGAACTACGATTATTATATATTTGCATTTTCAGATGCCTGCCACTATGGACACAAAGAGTCAGAAGCAGATCGAGAGAGAGCCGCCCCTATGACTCTCTCAGCCTCAGACCAAACTTTGATCAAACTTTAAAACTAGGCAATGGTGATCAAATTTATACTAAGATTCTGTCACTATATTGCCTATTTCTCACCTAAAGAGTTCTTGAACAGGAAGTGGGCACCTTACGGTTTCCTGTATTGTAAAAACGAAGGCTGAAAATACAAGATCAAATGTCAAAACTAGGCATTGCTGATAAAATATGAACCAAGATTCTGTTACTGTATTGAGTATTTCTCGCCTCAAATGTTGAACTCACTGTTAAATTGTAATTCCTGATAATTTGGTACCAGCTGGCTGACATATTGTTTCCTGTGTCAAAACCAGGCCCCCAGGAAAACTGCTCACCCTTGCAGCAAATTTGTCCCAGTGTCCACTCGCAGTACTGCAGCGAAATAATCCCCTGCAGCCCAGAAAGGATTTTCCCCGTAGGCCCCCATTGTAAAAGAGACGTCTGTAAATCTGTTTACAGGACACCTGGAACTGCAAACAAGATCAGTTATGACTCTTTCTATTTTGAATTTTTGAGCCATGGTGGATTTATATATATGTAACTTTCCTCAAACTGAGAAAAGCGATTTAAATACCTTTGACGTCATCACAATGTAAAGTCTACGAACCGAACGAGAACTGGTGGGCAGGGCCAGGGGGAGACACCTTACTGCGTACATTCAGTGGGCCACACACCGCGGAACTAAACCTGGAAGCTAGAAAACTTTCTTGGTGTGTGCACCAGGCGAGCAACTCCATTGGAATGAGTAGTCGCCATCTTGGCATTCAGTATCTAGTTATTATCAAAGACTATGGTCAAAACAGATAAGCTTACATTACTTTTTTTTAAGTTTTTTTTTTTTTTTTTTAAAGAAGATGGTCTTAAATTAATTTTATGGTGGACCGTATGATCCATTTGAGTTATACAGTACATATTCCTGCTCAGCAACTGTTCTGTAAACATGAGAAGTGAGGAAAGACTAAACAAGGAATTCGGAGACTGTCCTGTGTATCCACCTTGTGTGTTTCCAACAAACCTTTATATAGCCAACTTTCTAGAATATACTACTGCAGAGGTCTACCCTTTTCAACTGCATGTTGGAATTATGGCTTGGCCAAAGATCTTAATCTGCACTAATTGATTGCATAACCTGTCTGTAGCCTCTCTCTCCGTCTCCCTCTCTCTCTCTCTCTCTCTCTCATTCATTCACTCTTGTGTGCCGAGGCTATCAGCAGAGGCACAGCACATGAGCCTGTTGGTTTTGGTTCTCTGGGATGGACAGGTGAACGAGCTACCAATTCAGATGCTAGCTTAAGAATCTAACAAACACTAAAATATTGGGAAACAAAGCCACATCTGTGTTGTGCTAATTGGAACACAAAAAGACTTTGATTGCTTAATGAGTACAACACTGCAGACAGCTGAGTACTGCTGCCATTTTATGGTATGACCTCTATCCTGAGTGCTTGTCTATACTTCACAGGGGACCTCTAACCTGTGCATGTCATTCAATAGAAAATGAATTTGCTATGTGTCACTTGTTATACTGTTATCCAAAAATAACAACTATACACTAAAGGAAAAAACAACAACCATCTCAGTGGGTACTTCATGTATGTTTAAACCAGCACTGGTATTTCTTTACATTTTGTACATACACACATTTTACCCAACCAATGAATAGATGTGGTAGTTGTAGTTTCCAGACTGTTCTCACACACAAATCATATGTATACCTATGAAAAGTAACACACCAGAATTTGGATATAACCCCTATAATCATGAGCCAGTAATTCATATGTAAACCAAATAATCAGGAAGGCTGCAATAACATGACAAATACGCTGACTGAAGTAAAGAAGGAAGTAGTATAAAGAGGGAAAGTTTGCTGGGGGAAAATCCTGTGTTTGTTTGGCCCATCCACTACCCCAACCTGCTTCCTTATGCAGACTGGTGTTTGTGTCTTGTGTGAAACCAAGTGAACTTTGAATTATTTTAACCTACTCAACTTTACTTGCCTAAATGTAACCTATGTAATTTTACATCAAGTATGTAACATGTCGTTGCCATTTAGAGGGTTCTAATTCACACTAATTTGTTAGATATCACACAAACCACTATGTGCATTTTCAAAGGCAATAGTATGACCATTGTATAAGGATACATTTTAATTGTGTGTTTCAGTGGTTGTAGTTACTCTAAATGCTGTGTCAAGAATAAATTTCAGTGGTAAACTCTTGCAGATCCTTTTATTGTCTGTCATCAAAAGGTCGTATTGGTTAAAGATATATAGGCTATGTCAGATATAAAAATACTGGTACCAAGCCTCAATCCTAAAACCAGCTCACCAGAATTCAAAAGTCTAAAATGGTCAAAGCCAAGGTGGAGGTCTTGAAATGAATGGCATATGCATTCATGAAATAGAACTTAAACCACTGGTTTAGTAAAATGATACAAAAAAAATTCAAATGTAATTGGTTTTTGGTTGTCACTTGCTTGCAGCAACACTCTCATCATGTTATTGTTTCGTCAACAGTTGCTAAAGTGATCATGTAACAGAGGAGGTCATGTTGTCCATGTGATTTTTCAAGCAGAACAAACTGAGCCATCCAATTACCTCCTTAAACTCACTGATACAAATTTGCAGCTTGTAATAAACCCTGAAACAAGAATGCTATCTCTATTCTGCAAAGTTCAATTCTAAACAATGCCTGAGGCTAGTGACTAGAAAGCAGCCCGTCTATTCAAACGGATTTGTTTTCCTCATTATCTTATCGCCGGTTGGCGCTACTGTGTGTTGCCGTGGAGATGGTGGTAAACAGCAACAGTGGGAGTGGTGGCGGAGAGGAGTGAATGGGGCCCAGCTATCAGGGAGCTACCATGTCCCTGGGGCTCATTAAATTTTCAGCAGCTATGCACCTGTCTGGGGTGCAACCACACAATATTGGAGGTGCAGAGCACAAGGTTAGTGTCTGGACAAGCCGGTCATTCTGCTCAGGTCATCAAAGATAAAGCAACAGATAATACTGATTAACTTAAAGACTAAGTTGTAAATGAGCTACATTTCTATTTCTTTATGGCAGCAGTTTGTGATCATTGTTGATGGCTGACAAAGACACCAGCACAGAGAACATCCATCAGCTCAACGGTTATCTCCGTATTTACCTTTTTTATTCTTTTACAACCAGACAGGCCTTATCAATAAACTGAAAAACAAACCATGCAAGGCACACTGTCTTGCCTTTAATGTCACCCAGAGGAACCTGTTTGTACACTGAATTCACTTTAATATCACTAAAATAGCAACAACTAATTTAAGTTTAATAGCATTGATTGTTTACCACTCTCTGTCGGGAGGAATCAATCAACAGCCATATTACTAAAATGCCAGTGAGCAGGACCCAACCTATTCATCTTCTGCTTGTGTCAGTTAAATAAATTTGTATTTAGTGCTGCAGTGCAGCCATATTACAAACACAAACACAATCAAACAATTACTCAAAATATAAAGTGTCATAACATGAATGTTTTCATCCAATATGAAGAACTGTTTCTTTAGGGAAAGAACAGCTAACACCTTTCCTCACAGTGTTAATTCCAGTGACTGTAACTGTTAGTGGGGCTCTGATTAACAGGTTATTATCCCACTCCCCTACTAGGGAATATCAGACACACAAATCCATGTGAATACTCAAGAAATATAAAAGGTATTCACAGTGATCTGATGGTAATACTCTGTACTTCAAAACTGCAGGTCACAGTGTCACAGCTGCTTATTTCCTCATATCAACTGATGGCTCAGTGAAGCTACTGATCTGACTACGGAGCTTTTTCAGTTTTTCTTTGCTCTCAATACGGTCGACACAGACATACTAATTATATACATTTGGTCAAAGTTGTGTAACTTGAGTACTGCGGCGTAGATGCTGCAAAATCTGTGCATAACTTTTTTTTTTAAAGCAGATATTACCACCGAACAACCTGGTTCCTGCTTAGGAAGAGTCTGTAGTGTTGGTTCATGCTAATCCCGTCCTTGAACTACGCCTCACTCTTGTCCATGTAGACGTAGTAGTTAATATGGGAGGGTGTTATCTCTACAGGGCACTGGTGGGTCTGACACTGAACTGATAGGGATGATATTCATCAAGGGGTAATCACACTCAAACACAAACACTTTTTACCAGAGCAGTAACAATTAGTCAACTGATACAAAATTAATTGGCAAGTATTTTCATAATCAGCTAATTGTTTGTCATTTTTGCTTAAAGAGGGACTGAAACACTTGATGATTCAGGTTCTTAAATTTGGCAACTTGCTGCTTTTTTTGGTCTTGCATTATACTAGTTTGATTTTTTTTTTGCATTATGGACTGGGGAACATTGCCCATTTTCAACTGCAGCATGACAGAATGTGCAGATTAAAGTGTTTGGCATCCCCTTGTGCCATGAGTGCCTAGAGCACCCAGACCATCCACTGACTGATCCAAGTCTGCTGGGTGAGGTGAAATGTGTCATCAGTCTGCTGGCAAATGAGTGGGTGTTCTGGGCACTTGTGGCACAGGGCGAAGCCAAACATCATTCATTTGCACACACTGAGATGACAGAGCTAGTTGAAATTTGGCAATGTTTCCCTTTAATGATGCCACCTTGTGCTTTAGGATAGTGTTTTGGCCATTTTTCATTTTTTTCTGATGTTCTACAGACCAAATGATCAATCAAGAAAATAACTGACAGACTTACATCGCATCTAATTTTGTAATCGAAACAAGATCTTAACAAAAATTCATCAGACCACAAACACTCATTTGATTTGTTAACATGGCTCTCAGACAGACTTGTGTCAGCATTATGGAAATTATTCTTGATGTATTACATAAGCAGCACTCAGGGCTATGGTGCTGTGCAGTTTGTTTTTAATTGGAAAATTAAGCTGTTAAGAGTTTTTCTTTATTCTAAATGGGATTTAAATAGAAAGTATTTCAACTGCCATGAGTAACAAAAAAGTGAAGTTCAGGCTGCTTCCCCTCAGGGCCAGTTGGTGTTGTAAAAATACCTACAGTCTGAGCCAAAAGCTGATCACTTGTTTGGTAAGCATCTGAAAAGATGTAAGAGGTTACTTGCTGACCTTTGAAATCTGGTAGATAATTTATCAAAGTCAGACTGCTTAAGTGGCAGCAGTCTGAAATCTGAATCTGAGCAGTGGATCTGCTGCAAGCTGTTTCAGTTACAAACAGTAGGAGGAAACTGATGAGAGCTGACAAAAACTAAAACTTGCCATAGACTAAAGGCTCTATTAAAATCAAATCTGTGTTGTAATCTTCACAAGTGAAGGGTGTGTTGAAGAGCACCAAGTTAAATAAAAAGAGGTGTATTAGGTACTAGACTTTAGATTTATATCTTATTGTATGTGATAAAAATAACTCTGATATTGTATTTTTATATTGATTTGGGCTGTTTATACTAACTTTGTCATATCTGTTAAATGATTGACACGACTGTCGTCCTGACTGCTGTTTTACCAGCTCAGAAAGAAACCTCAGATTTTCATTTCAATTTGGAAATTCCTAGTTTATACATAAAAAGTCTTTAAATAGGTTGGACAATGAGGATGGGAATAATGGAAAGAAAGATTTAAAGAACCTTTTGAGACCAACACATTTTAGCACTGACCTGTTTTATGGATGTGCACCATCAGGAAATAACAATACTGTTGTTCTTGTGTATTACTGAATATACTTAGTTTAAAAAAAGATATATTTAGATAAATCTTGTATAATTTGTGTTAAGTACTGTACGTCAATGACACCCACTCTGGTTTTAGAGAGTGTGTTCTATACAAAGGCGTTTGCATTCCCTGCAAAAACAATCCTTAAATCCTACAAGTTACTATGCTAAATCCCTATTAGACATCAGCGAGAAGAAATCAACAGCTGATAAATCACTTTGACAGATCAGATTTTAAACATGGTAAAAAGACGCTTACTGACTGCTGCAAAGACAAAACCATATTGCTCTTACTTTGGGCTGTGCCCCAGTAGCAGTCGGAGAGAGGGCAGGTCTCCCTTGGCAGCAGCATAGTGAACAGGTACGGCACCTGTGTCGGTGGAGGCCCCGGGGTCCACCTTGCCGCTCTTCAGCAGCCAGTCAGTGATCTCATGGTGACTGAAGCGGGATGCAAGGTGAAGAACGGTGGCACCGGAACTGTCCCTGTCCTGTCAATCAAACAAAGACAGATACAGCTGAAATGTGGGTTTCTGAAATTACATTTCCAATTATTTTTATGTTAAAAAGGTAATAATCAAAACTATTTCAGATATTTAATCATCCGTTTTTTTTTTTTAAGCAGGACCCACCAGCAAAAACGTCATTACTGTGCAAACTGTACTGCGTTGAAATGTGCAGTGGTTGGCATCCAGAGGCCACAACAATGTCAGCAGTCTGTATGAATGACTGGTGCTGCGCCGTCATGGTTCAATTTAAGAATAACGAAAAACAATTTGTATATTATTATTATTATTTGTTGCTATGTTTTAGTGTTCACTGTTGAAACTGGGAGAAAGGGAATAAATCATAGAACTCCCTGTGCTATGTGAGATAAATGGGTCATATAAAACGTTAATAAATGTTGAAGATAGCTGTTTATATACAGTGACAATTGTACTCAAACCTACAGTGTAATTAGCTATGTCAGAATAAGAAAAAATAATCTGAAAGATACCAGATATTAAAGCCAAATACCTGTCATGACTAAAGTAGTAATTTGTAACCTAAGTGCCAGAATAAATGTTGCCATTGTACTTTTCTTCAAACCAGGGATGTGTTGTACTTGTATTATGTAGAGGATACGTTAAAACTTTAAATTTCTAACAATGTTGTGGTTACCATATGTTATGTTTATGCACAAAAACACTTTGTCATGGCCAAGAAAGGTTTTGGCTTAAAATACCCACGTTTGGTAGCACAATAGCCTCTGGAAAAGCAACACTGGGTTGCTAAAAACATAGGCTGTAAAAATAATGGACCTATCTACAGTGATGTCACCCATTGGTTTGTTTTGAAGCCCATTTTTAAGCCTTGAGTTCGGTACTTCTACTGTTGCCATCTTGGTTCTTTGGAGCCAGAAGTGACCATATTTGGGTGAGAGGCTGGCGCTGTGGAGGAGCAAGGGGTGGATCTGACTGGGAGGCGGAGGACGCTATCTGCAGACAGCCTGTCACTCAAAGCAGCCTGCCATTAATTATGGGCAATGTAAAGCCTCATCAAAATGTAAACCAGTGAGTTATATAAAAATTCAGCCCCCTACAGTTGTCATGAAAATGGAAATTAGCTATAGAGACCAAATAGTTTTTTTTCCAGGCTGTAAACATGTTTACTGCTGCTGTAAAGTTGGGCATTTTAATTTGAGTGTCAGTGGGGATTGACTGGATTCCAGAGCCAGCCTCAAGTGGCCATTTAAAGAACTGCAGTTTTTGGTGCTACTGTGTTGGCTTCATTTTTCAGCTCCCTAGATTGCCACTTGCTTAAAACACCAAAGTCAAACTTTTTTGAAACATCAGTTTTCAGTAGATGCACACAAAATTCTGTGACACTGTTAGTATGCAGGTTGCATTAACACTGGCCATAATCACTAGGAAAAAAGAATACCTTACAAGCTAAGCTGTTACTTACAGTTTTCAGGTGATTTGCCAAGGTCATTGCCAGTTTCCTATGGAATTTCTGCCACTCAACTTTTCGGGGGTCATTTTCACAAAATGTTTAAACTATTTCAGATGCTTGACTTATTCGACATCTTGCTAGCATATCTGTAAGCCTGTCACGTGTGGTCAAACTGTCACAGTTTCAGTGGTGCTGGATTGCTGGTCAGTAAATTTAAATGTCCTTGTCTGAGAATAATTTAAAACAAATAATACTGATGCATAATAAGTAATGTTGGATACGTATTCATTTATGGTCTATTTGGGATTTAAAAAATGGAGCATTTGAATATTGATTTAGACATTGATTACAATGGCAACAATTGAAGCTTTGAAGCATACGTCAGCCCTGGTGGACAGATGTATAGTAATACTCGAGTCTTATCAACAAGGAAGGCAGTGGAGTGCCTCACATGAGCATCATTAACATCAGATAAAATCTGTATTAGAGTGCAGTAACATAATGCATTAAGACACAATGGTGAAAAGTGAAAGCTAACATTAATCACTCATCAAGTAGATTGCATTGCCAGTGGTAATCGATAGGTTTTACTAAATGTCAGCCAAGTATCTTATCAGTTAGTTGGTGGCGTGGGGTATTATTTGTTCTGTGGTCTGTCAGGCAGCGGCAGTAATGGAGACAGTAAATAGATGATAGAGCTCTTATTACTGTGTTTCAAATTTAGAATCACAGATTACAAGAGGTTAGATCGAGTGCCCGATAGACTCGGGTTTGGTACTTGGGCTGTGTTGTGTTGGTCTAATTTATTTGCGAGTAAGAGTAAAATGGGTCAGCTTGTGGCTTAGTCGTTAGCACTGTCACCTCAAACCAAGGTCTTAGGGATGAATCTGACCGAGCTGACTAGATCATGTCTGTTAAGTTTGCGTGGTCTCCATGAAAATCTAAGTGGCCAGTGACTGTAAATGTTGTATCAGGTCTATGTGTGATAGACTGGTGACCTGTCCTGTCCAGTGCCTTGCCTCTCACCCAAAGAATGCTGGGATACCTTGCACATGCTCTGCGTAGTATAAGCAAGTGTAGAAAATTACTGGATTATATTGTGTTACTTAAGAGAAACAACATATTATGGTATGCACATATATGCACAGATAATGTTAATGGTACATCTGGGTTTACAGTACAACTGTATCAGAGCTTTTACTAAGACTCAAAATACCTGCTGCATTCCTTCCCTGGTGTGAATACTATGCATCTTACTGCCAGCATACAAGTTGAGTCATAAAGGCTCATTGGGTTGAATCATGAAGGTTTATATGTACTCCTTACCAGACATCTTCCCCGCTATCGCATCAAACTATGTATTTGTATATGTGCCCTTTGTGAGTTACTGTATGCGCTGTATAAAGGATATTACTTTTGCAAATCCAGTTTTGCATACTTCATTACCATGGGAACATGAGGCAGTGCAATGGGGTTTGTACTGAAACAACAAAAGACAAAAAAGACTAAACAAACAAAAAAAACCCTAATGCCTACCAACTGACAGTGTCGCACATGTGGTAAAGTTTTGTCAAAGAAATATGATTTCTTTATTTTATATTCCTCTGAGCATTTTAACATGTCATCGGAACAATAACAAAAGTAGCCTATTCAGGCACTTCTCTAACATCACCAAGTCCTGATGTCTCATAGTCTTGATGCTAAATCTGTTTTCAGTGCATATTGAGGGCAGTTCATCTTGCACGAGGTTATCTTTTGTCATCACCAAACTAATAACTGATCACCACTCAAGATAAAAGGACTGTGGTTTTACAGAACATGACTTAATGGTGTCATGATTGAGTTTAAACTATATTTATTGACCTTGTGTTCAACTTACTATTTGTGGAAGTGTCTGTTTAAATGGCAAAGCACTTGTTTAATGAAGTTGAGCATGTTGAGTCACTTAAGTCATTAAACAGACTGTATATCTCTGTCAACAGCTGCAGGTGGGTCACCCTGCCTTGAGCTGCTATACCCTTTGAATTGTGTTAGTATGGGTTCAGTGTCTCATTATGGTGTAAATGTTTTAGACAGTCTTTTATTGCCTAGTGTAAAGTCTGTTAGAAAATATTGCAACTTTGTTTTAAGCATGAGTATATCCCAGATCTACTGGACCCTGAGGCTGTTAGGTAGGTCACATAGTTGAGAAACTGCAGCCAGGTCAGAGGAAAGAGAGAATTAGGCTTCAACATGCACAACTAAAGCTCAAGTCACTCACCTCTGGCCGACATCCACCCTGGGTCAGCAGCCACTGTAAGCAGGCCAGGTTGCCGGTGGCGGCTGCGTCATGCGCCGGGCTGGCCCCGTTGTTAGCCAGACAGTTACCCGGCAGCCCTGCCTCCTCCACCAGGAACCGCAGGCAGGTTAGTTTCCCGGCCCGGGCTGCGTGGTGGACCGGGGAAGCCCCCAGCACATCCTTGACCTCGCTGGTGAGCGTTTTCTGCGCTAATTGCACTTTGAGAGTCTGCACGTCCCCCTGCCTCGCGGCCAGCAGCGTCCTGTCCCCCTCCACCACCATAGCTGCTGCTGCAGATTGGACGACTCCTTCCCTGTGGTTGCCTGCGTTGAGCCCGATCGGTTCACCGTGCTAATGGGGTCAGCATTGTATTTACAAAGCTTCAGATCATCTCAGTCACCCGGTTAGTCTTGTGGGGAAACTCACTTATCGCTCCACATCCTCCCAGAGCAGGGTCAGAAGCAAGATCCGTTTCCGACCATACACATTTTAATATGCGACACCTCTCTACATATTGAAACAAAACTCAGTCCATTATTATTTATCTGAGTTATAAACTAACCTGCTTTTATGCTTTGCCCGACGGTGTGGCTCAGTTATCCGCTTCTCCTCTCCCTGACGCCCGCAGGATGCTGAACACCTGCTGCATAAGTTTAGTTCATGTGTCCCAGTGAACTATCTTTTGTTGAATATGTTTATGGGCCCTGTTTGCTAGCGTGTATCATGTGCCTCAGAGAATATTCCGCCGTGTTTTTCTTCCTATAGCAGATGGCGACATGGGACTCAGCGCCTGTTAAATAATCCATCAAGGGGAGGATCGCTGAGCCTGTTACAGGTTGTTGCTTTCTGGAAATCGGCTCAGAAGTTAAAGGGGCAGTACGAACAGGCTACTTAAAACTCTGTGCAGGCTATATGTCCCCACAGAGAAAGTTATACAACTGTGTTGGTGGGTGTCAGTCAAGTATAGACCCAGGGCTAAACTCTATTCAGCAATGGGCTTTTTGAACACACGCCCAGTCTTGTTTGCATGCGGCCTGATCGGCATTAATTTTACATAATGAAATCAGCAACACTGTACACCCACGGTTTGTACACAGGAGAGGTCCATCTGGTGGCCTCTCTGTGAAACTGAGCTCAGTAGTTAGGAATTATAGCCCCCAGTATTTGTCAGATATTTGTATCCTGTAGGGGATACGTGAGATTTTTTACTTTTAGTCATGCACAACTTCTTAGATAATTAATAGATGAAATAAAATAATTATATTTGTAAATTCTAAATAATTGTAATTGCAATTTATCAGAAAGACACAGTTCAACTACAGTGTCGTCTCACTATTATTGGATTATGACAAAAATTGTGATTTATTTATAATTTGAAATATAACATTTTAGTGTTTTTTATGTTGTTGTTGTTCAGTAAATCAGACACTGATGGCGCAGCGCTGTATTGTACCTCTTGTTAAAGGCATTTTTTCTACCAAAAAGGTTTGGCACTGGGCAGAAAGTATGTGGCTGAAAAAATATTTTATAGAGGATACGGAAAAAAAGTTTGAGAACCGGTGGCCTATTAAAAGTTCTGTGTCTGTAACAGTTTGATCAACACATTAACCTCTTGCTTAACTGTCGATAAAATCAGCATTTGGTGCATTTGTAGCTGTGATATAAAAACAAACATGGTTCACTTTATGTAGCTACTGGGTATGTAGCCTGTATCACAATATAATACGTCTGCTCCAACTACAAGTAAGTGTGTGTTTTGCAAAACTATATATGGCTGTGTGGTCAGAGAAACTAATCTTTATGTGCAGCAGAGAAAAGCACAACTGATGCTTATAAATCCTGCCAAGAGGGGAACAAATTTCCTCTGGGAGACAAATGAATGATCATGAAAATATGCAGTGGTGGAAAGTAATAATTTGCCTGCATTTACTCAAGCACTGTTATTAAGTGTAATTACATACAAACAAGTACATACACATCTATTCAATGTAACTGTATAGCCTCGCTATGCTAGAGAAATATTTTTAGTCAATTTTTATGTGCAAAACAAAAAGAAATGATATTAACTAAAGTGCCTCACAGTAGGCTGTATAAATAGAAAGTAGTTCAAATTAGCTTCACCAACAGGACAGTGATTACGCGTTATTGGGTCCATAACTTTAACTGAATGATATAGTAAAACACTGAATGAGACCGTTTTTATAATGATTACTTTGAGGAACATTTTGTTGTTGACATACTTTTATTAGAGTAGGAATGCAGGACTGAACTAGTGGATATGCACTGTGGTATTATATTATTCTTTCGTAAAGGCTCTGCCCTCCACCACAAGTCAAAGCCTGCACACCAGTCACCCTCTCAAATAACTCAACTGAAGACTACAGGTTTTTTCAGTTAAAACTGTTCTCTGCACAGCTGTTTTCCCCACTTGCAACAGTTCATAAATGCATACTGTAATGCATACATTATGATATTAGTGTGGTCTGACATTGTCTTGAATCATGGAGTTTTATTATAAAGTAGGATGACGATAGTAAACACTCATATTTTCATGAACCTGACGTTGTGATGAACTGTAATACTTTAAATCACCAAACGGTGGCAGGATGGCTTCATATTCACCAAGGTGAAGCTGCACCTGCTGAGGTGTTCAGGTGACAAGTCATTTTGTGTGGACTTCTCTAAATCACTTGCTGTCACACACGTTATAACAGTCATATCCTAATAACGACTAATAATAAAGAAGCAACCTGCTCTTTTATTAAAACACTGGACTAATTATAATGCTTTGAAGCCTTCTTTTTAAACATTGTGTAAATTGGAGGGCTTTATAAATATAAGCCAGTATATCTTGCTCGTGTTCAGTCTTGTTTATAGGTTCATATCTGTTTGAAATGTTATATTTTCCCGGCTTGATTTTGGAGCTAACATCCTAATAATAAGAGAACTTGCAGAATCACACAGTGTCCTGTACTTTCCGCCTCTTTACTGTCAGATTGATTTTTGCGTCTCAGCGGCCTCTGCTTGATGTGGGTGGGTTTGCTGCGGAGTAGGGGGGTGAGGGGGTTTTGGGACCAGTCTCGTGCTCGGCGCGTGCCTCTCCAGACCATCTGTTGCACCGGTCCAACTGTCATAGACACCACGCGCCGATCTGGGGGAGGAGAGGGGAAATTCCCACGAGTGGTCTGACTAATGGGACAATTCCCTGAGGAAATGGACAATAATAACTCCCTAACACGATCTGGGAAGACACTATATCAGTGCCATTATATCTGAACATGCGGGAATGATAGGCGTACTTCTTATTGAAAATATAATAAATGTATAGACCTATATTATATGTCCTTATTTTAACAATAACATAATATTAGACATTGTGTTATTTATTTCCAGTAGACTAAATGTACCCAGGCAGGACTTTATCAGTATAGAAAACTTAATTACATTATCGTAGTTATTTTTTGTTTAGCAAAAAATAGATGAAAATAAAAAATGCACCCTAATTTGTTTAAAAGACACCGACCCAGTTTAAAACATTAAATGGCAAAGAAATGATTATACACCGAGTCTTTTTTGTATGAAATTTGGTATTGATTATTTAACGGTTAGACAATACTGTCTTTATTAATATAAAACTATTTATTTGCCATTTTGGTAAATGAGTCCCAGACCTAAAACACAGAACACACCTTTGGTGCAGCTGCAGCTCTATAATTAAGGGATTTAATCATGTGTAGGTGATCTGGAGTCTGTTCCCAGGCCTCCTTAAAGACGCTCCCACAACTTGAAGCAAAGAGAGGCTAAATCCCTATTGAAGTGGAGAGGGCCAGCCAACGGTTTTCCCTTCAAAGCCTGGGAAAGCTGGGATATTTCTTGCACGCGTCAGACGTGAGACAGTTATTCAAATTGGGCTTAATTATTCAGCGCGTGGGCCCCATCTATTGTATGGTCACATCTGCTGCTGCGCGGGAACATTCAAATTGGGACATTTTCTACTCGGGTCCATGCTGTTTATAACCCTAACTCACTGTCTATCAGCAACGGCAAATAACCCCAAAACATATTCAAACAGTGTATCCAGAGAAAAGCACCAAATTCACCGATAGGCTGCAAGTTCATATACGGCCCAAATTTGATTTTAGTGTGTCTGTCACAGATAATTCAAAAAATCTTTCATAGCCCACCCAGAACCATCTTTATGACGCAAGTCTCGATAACAACCCTCAAAAAATTAATTAGAATTTGAATTTTTAGACCTGTATACCCTTTAGAACTAATAATAATAAATAATAATAATAATTATAATAAATAATAATAATTATAATGTTGTGTTACCAGTCAGACATCATATATTTAAAACCACCCGTAAAAAAGATTGTAAAAATTATAGTAAAAGTACCCTCTTACATTGAGCAGCTCCTCGCGCCCGTCTGCAACGGCCCAGCTGGTTGGCGCGTGCCCTACAGTAATTGCTTTCGCATGAGTAAACCTGGGCGCGTGCAGGGAGGATGCCTTCAGTCCATGTTTAACCGTAGAGAGAGTCTTTACCAATGCATGATATAAAATACTAATAGTATTACTGAATCGGCTGCATATTTACTTAATATAAAATAAAGAATAAAACCACAGAATCGTTCACCATAATCAATAATAAGAGGTGTACACATGGTTTATATAAAAAGGGAGACCAGACAAAATAAACTTTATTGAGCAGGTGAAAGAAGACCAACACACACAAAGAGAGAAAATTGCTTTATTTATCATTTTAAATCCTCCCATCCGCAAACTAGGCTGCATTTTTCATCTTTCCCTTAACCTTTCCTGCAGTTTTTTGGATTGGCATAGCAAGAACTGGAATTAATTCACAAATTTAGAGCACCAGGCAAACACCTTAAGATCTTACACCTAATCTCAAATGGAATACATTAGATATTTAAATTTGGAACAATTTTGTGATTAAATGAACCTTGCAGCTGTATTGTATAGCACTTGTTATAGGCCAGTGTCTGTGTAACTGAGTTCACCTTTCTATATACAATTATTTTACATATATTGAAGTGATTTAGATCCCCCTTTCCCCCATATTAATCCCAACAAATGTCTACAAGCATCAATTTCCTGCTATTTCAGACCATAAACAAGTAAAGGAGTTTTTATATTGTCTATTCTATCATATTCCTTGCTGAAATTTTTAGGCAAATAAACGTCTTTTAATAATTGCAGTGTAGATGTTGTGGGAAATAAAAACAGTTTTCCCTTGTTTTTAAATGGACATATTTTCTTTATATAATTACCGCCCATACTGATGTAGACCTTATCAAAATATAGCTAAGCATTTTTCATATAAGCTATATATTCATGTTAACCTGTCTTTCGTGGTTGTTACCTTTATGATTATCCCAAAAGCATTTAGTGCATGCAAATGTCTAGAAATATCTAACAGCATTATAACAAAAGCAGTGATAAACATGTTAAATTTCTGAGGTAACAAGGTGAATATCTTGGCAAAGTTGATGTCTTCTGTGCCCTTGAACTCACCATGCAGGCGTGGTGTCTCTCCCACAGGGACCCAGTCATCCGTGAGCTGCAGTGAGAATTTCTTGGGTCAGACTTTCTCACACTCAGACTCAATAACGACTGACAGAAACAGGACAAGTGATTTGACAAGACAGGCGTTTTAACAATGCAGCGTCCACAGTGAACAGTCCAAAAACTTTTAGACGAGGGGAGAAGGCCCACACTTATTTAACTGTAGCCTACACCAAATAACTGTATATCACAAAGAGTTAGAACAGCTAGGGCTATGTAAATTTATAACGGAGCAGATTAGATTAATGTCTCACATCATAACATTTAATCCAAACACCACAGTCACGTGTTACAGTTACGACACGCTATAGATGTCATTTTCAACTTGTCGGACAAATCTTATCATTCAAACTCAGACATCAAACACTGTCACAAAATATTTCACCTAAAGCCTAATAAACATTTAACAGCAAATTGAGACAGGTGAAGATAAGAGGCTGAGATTCAGGCTAAATCACATTGTTTTTAGATTAAATTAAGTAGTGACATCTTCAACACACAGATTACCTATAAATATAATATTACGTTCTTGCAATGGAAATAATAATGATATTAACATACCAGGGTGTGACTTCATTGTCCCTCTGCTCGGTTTAAAGCCCATGCAGCGGTGCGCTGCAGGTCGTTGCTGGTTGAAGGCTGCAGTTGTATTGAGCGCCCTTTTACAACACGAGGTTTGGGGCCAAATGACAGGGACGCGTTCTCTCTGTGGGCGGACACCTCGTGCAGGCCACGCCCCTCCATAGCTCGGTTCATATGCACTCCTGATCCAGCAGGATCATGCAGCTAGAAAATATACAAAATTTCAAGATTTTAAATTGTACATTATTTGTAAGGCTGTTTTTACAAGCTTGAGTCTTAATGCAAGACTTATTGGACCAAAAAGCAGAGTGATATAATTGTTTAGGCTAGTTATTTGTTGTTGCCAGGTTTGTCTTCAATTCAAAAAGTAATAAAAGGCTTCATTTTTTGTGTGTAAATATTCCAAAGAAACCCAGAAAGGCAGAGACACATCCATATTATCTTATAGAGCAACAATAAATAGCCTACATTTTAGCACCACCTTTTTGTTTTTACCCAAATGTGAATCCTTTATTCTTATTTTATCCCTTTGTTACGAGCAGTTGCAGCAGCAAAATTAGTAACATAAAAAATTCTTCCTTATTATTATTAGACCACTTTGATACCATATGTACATGATACGATATACTTTATATACTATACTCCCCGTAAATTTGTCTTGGACTCAGGAGCTGAGCAAGCATTGCTGCTTTATAATAATATATAGTCCAGAAGAAATGAAGCATACACAATAAAACATGAAAACACATACTATAACAGTATTGAACATCAGCCTCATATTTTTATTCTGTATTGTACATTGCTTCAATATACAGTGTCTTAATCTGAATATATTTCCGTGATTAACCTCCCACTCATAATATCCCCCTTGGACAGCTCTTAATGGTCCCTGTGTCTTACTTCAAAATAATTCATCGGCGCAGGAAGCCATCTGCTGCCTTTGTTCGCCTGGCTCGTGCTGTTCTCGTGCCCCTGATATGGCAGCACAATGGATCCCCTTCAATCAGAAATCCAATATTCAAAAAACCCGCCAACAAGCAGCCTGTCCTGCCAGTGCCACGCCTGTGTAGACAGGGATGCTGTATTACCTAATATCCTCGATTATTTAGGGAAAGGTAAAAAAAAATAAAATAAAATAAGCAGTGTTTTTTCAGCTTTTAGTCTCTCTATTGCAGCCTGTCACTCACCCCTGTTTTCTATACAATAGCAGAGTGTTAGACTGCGCACCCTGAGGTGCATGACTGTGTCAGAGCTGGGAACGACTGCTATTGGTGGAGAAGCCTATGCGACGCTATAAGTTTACCTTTGTCAACTTTGCAGAGCAAAACAAATGTGCGCCACCAGATGTGTGTTGTGCCTTACAGCTTGGCTTTTGGCTTGGTTTGGTTGGATGTTCAAATCCCGTCTGAGCCATCCCTCTGATTTATGCAATGTACAATTATACGCAAAAATGCTTCCCTGACAACGACGCCACAATCGATCCTGTGCACTGTCATAGACTTCGTTTTCAACAGAGGACAATGGAAATGAATGTATTAAATGGCGTCTGAGGAGTTTTAAAAGCAGAATTAGAGTTTGCATGACATTTTCAAAAGTTCAGTAGCAACTATTAGACTTTGGTCTAATTTATACTTTAGTAACAAATAACCCACAGAGAACACAACATTTAAGAAAGTCGTGACATTTTTAAGAAGATAGGAGGCAGCTGAAATAATTTTACATCAATTTCAGATCTTTTCTAAAGAATTTCTATTCAGGATTTTTTATACCTTTAATTAAAAGGCAGATATATCATATTGATAAGGGGGTCAACATTTCTGCATCATTTGGGCTGCTTGATCGGTGGTGTTTTATTTAGAGAGCTCTATAATTTATCAGCATCCTTTGTTAACGTCTCATTAGCACATGGGCTGTAGGGATGCTGCAGCAGACACTGTGACAGAATCAGTGACGTCAGACGGACTTCGTGCAGGAGAAAACAAGTTTGGGTTTTCATCCCTGTTGCGGCAGATGCTTTATGAAACTAGCGTTGGTTTAGGCGTGGGAAGCTTCGTGGCAAATTTTGATAGGTCTCTCATTTGCATCCCCAGAGGGAGAAATGGCTGTGTCTCATCAGTGCTTTGACAAAATGAAGAAACAGTGCAAAACGTTGCTATGCAAAAACATTTGTAAACAAATATTTGACTTTTTAATTTACAAGAAAAAAGCCACATAAAGACCTTTTTTACTTTCATCACGCTAACATGCCCTTCCAAGGATATCAGGATATTTTGTTTTAAAAAAAGTCTAAAAAATACTGAAGCATACAACCATCACAAGAGCACATACTTATTAACAAAGAGACACTTTTTTTAAGTAGGCTACACCTGTACAATCTAATGCAATCCAATACAACAGCCCTTTCATGAATTCCACTTCTACAAAGCTTAGAAAACACTTTCACATGCATATAATGCTCAATAATATCCACTGCATTTCAGATCCATTTATTTCAGTGTGTCATGCCAAACATGTATGTACACACATGCAGGATAATATAATCAGTGCTTGACCAGAGTAAGACTTCATGAAGATGGATCCTTTTTTTGTTTACAATTAAAACCAATCTTGACTGTTGCACTTTCCATATAATGACTGATTAAAGAGCTGGTGTGTTGGTGTTGGAACGTTCATTCTTTCTAGCAGGGCGGTATATAGTTCCTCTCAGGATAAAGTCCAAACATAGAAATCCCCTCTCTATTTCATTAATATGTGTCTAATGTAGAATCTCAGGTCAGTATGATGTAATCTGGGGCATTTTAACACAAGAAAACAGATAATTCTTTGTTATCCTGAGCTTCTTTCGGTGGTACACAGCGATTCCTTAAGGATGACCAACATAACATGTACTGTCCAACCTGGATGGGTGACTTCAGGGCCAGAATTTAGCACCAGTTTGTCACTGTCAAACGACACTCTTCTTTTCAGTACCATGGACAGGGGTCACGTCACAAAGAACCACTACATGGAGCAAAACTGTCAACCAGTCACCTGCACCTGACTCCTCTTGATCAGAGACAAAGCCACAGATGAGGCCCTTAAGACGTAGCTGAGAAAGATGTGTGTCTCAAGGACTGCTAAAATCATGCCACCCTTTTTTTACTCCGTGACATCTATGTTCATGTTGCTCTCTGTCATGCGAATGTAGGAGAAAAAGGCTATCATGAAGTTTTCTTTGCTCAAAACTCAGATTCCTTTTACCAGCTTTTGTTGAACTTTTCATCACATGGTATTCATATACTAGACAAATCAGTCTGCTGATAAAGACTGAGATGCAGCTGACAGCTATCAAAGAAGCAGCCCAGTTACCAAAGGTAGTATTGGCATTCTACGTTACTGCAAACCATTTGCACATTATTATCATGTGGACATGTTAAAACTTTGTTGAAGCAATGCTGTGGTTAATGCATTCATGAGGCACAAAACCCACTTGGTTACAGATAGTGAGTACTGGGGGAGAATCCCAGGAAAGCAGCAATGTTTCGGTAAACCACAACTGCTTCCCATGCCACTATTGTGGCAGGAAATGCAGTGATGGCTTGGTAAACAATACAGCTGCTTTTTGTGGCACTATCCATGCTGAAAAAACAGTGATGACGCACTAAATTATATTTTATGAAGTCGTTAGAGTGACCACTATTTAAGTAGGGTAGGGTGGCATACAACAAAGATCTGGCTAATTCCACAAGCACAATGTTGTGGTTAAGTGATGTACATCTTATTGTTCACTGACTCATCAGACGGTTCATACCCCTCAATAACTAGTAGGTCTTTATGTAGCCTTACACTGTGCTCTGAGCTTAAAGCCTATTAAGTGTGGATATACAAAAGTAGAGAGATGTGCCAAAGAGCAAAGAGAAGATTAGAGTAAAAATCAAAGTTGAGTCTGCTGATGAGCTATTGATATTGGAGCTGGAACAGTCAGTTAAACTCACTTTTCTGGTTGAAAGACAATTTATCTAAGTAAGATTTTCCTGCCGGCCATTTATCCTGCTGTCATCTAACAACCTTAGAGTAGAGAGAATTTCATACTGAAGGCTCCGTGTAGCAAAGAATAGTCTGTGAGGAAACCATTATGTCAGTAGTCTGAGTGTGGCCATTGATTTTTTTGGGGGGTTGGTGCAGCTAGGAAATATGTTTGTGACCAGACAAGTGAATTGGTGATGAGCTCACTGATGAGCCCACCAATGTGCAGTTGAATCAGTTGTTTTTCAGAGCAAGTTAAACTCAGAGGGAAAATGTGTTGAAATGTTGGACTGTAGTGTCACACAGTATTGTTGAGACATTAGTCTGCAAATGAGTATGCTCCAGTCCCTTTACCTTATGAAATCTGTGCGTCACACTCCACCACACCAGCAGTTAGGAGAGAGGAGATAAGACAGTGTTGGCTTGGATCAAATCAGTGTGTTGATAAGTGGAAAAGCCAAGAAAAGGCCCATTACATTTCTTTTTCTTTTCTGATCCTGTCCCACAAACCTTGATGAAAGCCAGGACCCCTGACATTTTGGTATTACCGATGTCTCTTCATTCTCAGTGTTGCACATGTTCCTTGATTGTCCTTTTTTTCCAGTATCAAAATTCAGAATTATTGTTTATCACTTAAAGGAATACATCACCCCCTAAATGATCATTTGTATATCAATTACTCACCCCGTGCTGAAGTGAATTGGGAAGAAAGCTTCATTGTTCTTGCATGCCTCTAATGAAAAAGAATCCAAAAAAGGCAAACATTATTCATGGAGTGAAATCATATGGGTCTGCCCTCAACAACAGAAAAAATATATAAAAAATCAATTTACAAATTTGCATGACTTGTGCAGTATATTATCCAGTATATGTACGTGAGACTGTTTATGTGGAAGTGTTTTTGATTATTTGTTCATTGTGGAGGCAGCAAGAAAAACAATGTATCTTCCCAAGTTCAACATCACATGGGGGGAGCAACTAAGGACACAGTTTTCACTGTAACATTTTCTCTAACTGCTGTATGTCTGTGACATAAGACTCAGTAAAATGATTAATCCACTGTAGTGTTTGAAGACTTAAGACTTGATGATTTGAAGAATTCTGAGCCTTAAAGGGTTAGTGTGTAGGATTAAGTGGCGTCTGGTGATGAGGACTGTAGATTGCAAGGTTGCGAAAACACACCTTTTTTTTTCATCCCTCTCCCTACATGGTTACATGATGATCTGCTCCTCAGTGTATTTCTGAATCATTCGTTAGTACAAATCATTTAAATTCTGACTACTGAAATTAAATACTGCAGCAATTGTTGCAACTTTTGCCACTAGAAAAGGGTTCATAATGAGCTTTACAAAGATTTCTGTATTTGTCCCATATGCAAAAGTCTGACCCATGAAGTCTGCAGCCATAAAGTCAGCAATAGCATTTATGTATATAATGTATATAGATATTTAAATACACTGTCCTTTCTAACAGACCTCAGACTAATCAAATTTCTTTCAATGGACATTTCAATCAATTGATGTGAAAATCAAATATCTCTCTCTAGCATTTCATAACATTTTCATTCAACAATTTTATCACATTTTCTAACTACTTATAGCATTTCATAGGTTTCTAACACTTATAGCTATCATTCTGTATGCCTTTGTGAAGTGTCTGCAATTTAGATTGAGGTGAACACCTGCTGTTTTATCGGAATATTTTAGGATGCAAACCCTGGTATAGATTAAATGTCATACGGTTTAAAAGAGGAACATGTTTAATCAAAAACATTTTAATTAAACTTGGTTTTGATGACCAACTACAAAATAAAGTTCAATCAAACTTGACATGTTTGTCTCTGTACTCAAACACCAGCAGTCCATACAGATGCTTCAATGTGATGCTGATAATGTTGGCGTGTTTTTTGGCTTGGGATGCCAGACATCCATTTTGCTACAGTCACGATTTGAAGGCTGGAAAAAAAGAGAGGTCTAGAAGCTTCCATGTAGCCACGATGGAGACGATCACCTTCAGTAAGGCAAAGTCCGTCCAGTCGACGCGTTTGGTTTCACGCATCAATAAACTCCATCTGTCTGAAGGCTCTGGCTCGTGTCAGTCTCATGCCGTTTATAGACCCAAATTAATCAGAATTTTATTCTCAAACTCAAGGATTAGGATTTTAAATGTTTTCTGGGAATTCAGACAACACTTTTTAAACCTTTTGGTCCAGATTCTTGCCCCAAACTATTGGAGATGTTGTTAATAATCCGTAGGCTACTAAGATGCGTTAAAACATTTTGCCCCTTCTTCCTTTATTTGAATTAAATCTGACATAAATAATTATGTGTGAATTCAATAGCTTATACTTTAAGTGGAAGAAAACAATGAAGCTATAATGATATCCCTTTCCCACAGAGTTGCTGGAAAAGTTCTCTACTCTGTACATCCTTCAACAAAGGATCACTGTCCTCTGCTTGCACAGATGGATACCCACGCTGAAACCAGGACAAAAAAGGTCCCAACCGAAGCCTCTCTGCATTTTTTTTCTTAGTTTCATCTCTAAGGGTCCGCTCCCAGACTGGACTTGATGGCAGTTATTTGGGGCCCCGTGGGGCAGGACGCGTGCAAAACCGCGCATCTTGAAAAAATGAAAGAGGGATGAAAACCCTCAAGCTACAGCAGGACAGCTTGCAGCCGAAGAGCAGCTTTATGTTCACCAAAATGATATGAGCTTGTTGAACTGCATGTGTTTCCAAATGTGGATAAATCAACTAAAATTTAGTTGATCTTTCAGTGTATTGAACATGCTCCCGCTCTTTATCATTGCCCTTAAAATGAGGGAAGTGAACAATGCATGCGTATTTGCTTTATCTAACAGATTAAGTTGTATTTGCTGTCTTTCCTGAGAACTTACAATGGGCCATCCTTTAAGCATCGTGATGTGCAGTGTTGTTTTTATTTGGTTTGTTTTAACGCAGTATTCCATTGTGCCAACGCGCTGAGACGCAAACCTCCCCCTCTCCAAAAGAGGCACAAAACGTAGTTGAAGCACACTGATGGTGAGGGGGCACTAACAGGATGCTGATGGGAGCAGCAGCGGAGTGGTGCAGCAGTGGGAAACAGAGGAGGGAGGGGGTGTATGTGGTGTGTCGAGAGGGAAGATGAGGAGAAGGGGGGTTTCCCATCTGTTGCGCGGTTGTGGCGCGTGCCGAACGCGTGAATCCCACTGGCAGTAGCTCAATTAATGGTCTAAATGGTTTAATGGTCAGCAGCAGAGATTGACTGGAATACTTCAAATATGCTGAAATTTGTTTAATTGTGAAACATTATTTTATATTTAATACTGTGTTTATATAGGTTTTAAGGGACTATAACTTCAAAAGAGGCCCAGTTTTACTGAATCACGCCAGCTCCTCACCGTGTCATCCATGCAGTGTTAGAGCAGACTTGCATGACTCCTTTGTATACATATATCCCCACGTTTACACTTTGCAGATGCACGCTCCTCTCTGCGTGTGTTGCAGGTTGTCCAGTCACCCAGTCTCCACCCCCACTGCTGCAGGTAAACACCGTGTTGTTAATATTGGAAACAAGCTGCTGAGGGTCCACAAGCAGATGTTAATCCATACATAGCGTGGCTTGGGTATCTAGTTTATTAATTTTGGGAATAGATTAGTCTTGTCACCTCAGAATCACTCATCTGGTTCTGTGTCTCTTTCTTTATTGTGGCGGGTCCAGAAGCATAAATATACTGATTTCATGTGTGTGTATGTGTTTTTAATGTATTTATTATTTAGATCTTACATTTTAATTTGTAGTTTACAGCAGTGCAACTTTCAGATGTCTCATTAAATTAAAATAACTTTTACGCGTTTGGCCTTCCATCAGTGAGAATTTTCAAAGCAATTATAATACGATATAAACAGGATAATAAACAGAACTAAGATTAATTTAATAACAAAGCAAGGCGAATACAGAAGCAATCTTTACCTACACAAGTGCAGCGGTCTGATGCAACCTGTGTGTTATAAGAACAGCACCATATGCTTTGTGTGCGTAACTGGATCTTGGATGAACGTTAAAGCTTTACATTTTAAACGCAATAAAGCGTAACATCATCACACAACTTTGCATACCAGCGGTAGACGCAGGGTCCCATCGCGACCAGATGGTCCACTCGGGACCTCCTCTCATCTCCCAAAGGCATCGCCCCCCTGTGTCACACCCCCAGCATAATGGCTTGTGTCCCCTCCCCTCTGACGCGCCGGTCCCACATAAATAGGAGGCTCTCCGGCTCTACTGCACACTTCAGCTCAGCTGCTCCCACAGCAAGTACCTCCATTTAAAAAGCACAGCAACAAGCAGAAAACGAAATGAGTCCCAGCATCACTACCGAGGCCAACCAGTCTCTCCCTGCCAGGTCCACCGTGGCCCAGAGAAAACAAGCCAACGAACTGAGAAAGGTAAGGGACAGAGAGAACCTGCATATCGCTTTATGTTACTGGAAATATTTTCTCATTTGTCTCCTTTAAAAGTGCAGCTGAATAACTGGTTTTCATGTTTTTTTTTCCAGACTCTTAAACCCTTGCTGGAGAAGAGAAGACGTGCTCGTATTAACGACAGTCTCGGGCATCTGAAAAGCCTGATTCTCCCTCTGGTTGGCAAAGACAACGCTCGCTACTCCAAGCTGGAGAAAGCTGATATTCTGGAAATGACAGTCCGCTTCCTCAGAGACCTTCCCTCCACTCCAGTTAAAGGTATGCATCATCTCTTGAGCTACACTGTGAATTGCATAAGCTATTATATCCGAGATTGTGGGTTACACATGAAATTCAAGCCACTAATCAAATCTCTTCTTCCTCCAGACTCCGCAGACAGTTATAGAGAAGGCTACAAAGCCTGCCTCCAGCGCGTCTCCGCTCTGCTCCCCAAAACCAGCCTCGATCAGGACGCGTGTCAGCGGGTGAACGAATTCGTCCAGCAGTCCATGTCCGCCACAGTCACCCCAACCTGCCTGAACTGCTGCGCTCAGAGCTCCAGGACTCTCCCTCAGATCCAACAGAGACTCCTGAGCCTCAAATCCAGCTTCAGCTCCAGACTGGAGAGCCAGTCCCGCAGCAGCAGCGGCGCAGTTGCTCCCAGCCGAGCGCAGCCAGGCCCGCAGGCTGTCAACGCAGCCATGTGGAGACCTTGGTAGATTAGATGGACATTTATCTCATGCTTGTTATTTATTTTGAGATGTTATTTATGCTATTTGTATTCCAATAACTGTTGTCGTAGCGATTAAGAATTGTTGGAGTTGTTGTACAGTGATTTTATTCAGCATGTGGCTCATTTTGCCTTCACTGCCAGAGAGCACGAGCACAGATCTTTAAGAAACGGAAGTCTATGAGCTCTTTTAAAAATGCAATCCTCTTTGGGGTTTCAAAGATACGGGTTGTAGTCAACACTTTTGTAAAACCCCAAGGGTTATTTTGTGTGAGGTTTGCACGATGGACTTAAAAGTATTTTGGTCTGTGCAAAAAATAGTCTGTAAACACTATGTGTTAAATAGGATTATTTATTATTCACTGACGTCATGTAAGATAAATGTTTTGTGATACTGCAAATGTTTTGTTATTGACAAAACCTTTTCAATAAATATTTATGTCAAAAATATGGTTGTATTGTTTGATCTTTGATTTTGTGGTGGTCTAAGGATCTCAAATAGGCTATATCTTAAAGCCAGACGACATAAGAGGACTCTGTTTTATGAATGGGATGGAAAAAGGCGCGCAAACGCATAAAGCCGCAGGTCAGCCTGAGCCTATTGATGCTGATGAGCAGCTGCTCTATTGTCGCAGATGTGAGGCGCCTCTCTAGTTGCCGCCAAATTGGTGGGAAGAAGTTGGGCTGGTTGTGCGACGGGACACACACTGAGATGACTGCAGCTGGGATTACGATGACAGATTTAATGTTTAATGTCATTCCAAAAAACCGCACACTTGTTTCTCAGTAATTTTATAATATTCGATGTAGCGTTTCCTAAACAAATATTAGTCAGCATATCCCAGTGGTTGCCAATAGCAGGCTTGTAAGTTTATTGGCAAATTTGTGGTCACAATATAAGTTTTTTCTCATATCTAGTAGGGCTGTCTTGAATTTACCACTTTAACTAAATGATATCAGGAGTTAGCACTTCTGTTTCCAAAGTGTTTTATTCTTGCATACACGATCATATAACCAGCACTTGTACACTGCTTATTGCTTTTTTTTTTTTTTTTGAAAGACCACTTTTTTAAAAAATAATCTCAATGATGTCTGCCCCCCTCTAAACTTTCCTGGATTTAAGTCATATTCAAAAGCCTCTATAGGAGAAGGGTCACAGTTTATATACAAGCATTTAGTCCAGTAAAGAAGTTCTCCAGGCATTATGAATAAATTAATAAGACTTAACTTTCGTGAAACACCATAAAGCAGAATGGAGGCTAATAGCAACTCTTGGGCCATAAGCAGGTACCTAAAATGCATTAGCATATAGGCATTATTTTGGCCACTGTGACACCAAACAATGTTGTGACAGGAGTTAAACTTGCTCTGAAGAATAATGTAGAGTTTAATTTCTTAGCTTTTAGACAGCTATTACTTTTTTTTTTACGTTTTACTCACTTTAATATGGGATGGAAATCATCTTATAGAGACTTGGACCCTAATCTTTATTCATCTTTATCATTCAGCATGATATTATCCTCCTGTGGTATAATGCAACTGAGAGCAGGGACTCTTGTTGGTTGGATTTAAGTCATACTTTAACTAAAACTCATTCTTAATGCAAACTTATGTTGTTTACTAACACTAGGAATAGGTCATAAAATATACCTTCAGTGGTCACTCTTGAGGGAGGTGAAATAGAGGCTGTTAACTGTTATAAAAACTGGTTATTTTGAGTGATGACTTCCTCACGTTTAAGACAAGTGCAGAATCTGGTGAAAAGCTGAGGCTAAAACTGGGATTTTATTTTCTCAAAAAGTTGTGCTCTTCTTTTAAAGTAAAAATGCATCTTGTTGCCACCACTTTTTTTTTATTATTTTTTACCTGTCATGGATTACAGCGTAGGTCATGTGCATAGGCAACAGCATAGGCTTTGCATAGAGCTGATGCACAAGTATAAATCTACCATGATGGTGATCTGTCATATATGCACACCTCTGTTTAGTGTCTTCATATGGTTAACACAGCTTACCATGCTTCCCAAATTCATTACCAGCTGTACAGCTCTGATTCACTACTATGAGTTATAGACCTCTGGGGTAGGATGGCCTGCTCTGGCCACCTGTAGGCTTTGTCATTGGTACACTTTTGTATATAAGGCAATTCTTGCTCCTATACTATCTAGGTTCAATGGTTCAAAAGGTTTTTATTGTCAATCACTGTATGTGCAGGACATACAGAGAATCGAAATGCTGTTTCCCTCTCACCTAATATAATGTCATACAATTTAAGAGTTAAAAGAAAGCTAAATTGGAATAATGATAATACAATAAAAAACGATATATACAAGTAAAAATAAAGAGAAAACTAAGTAGTATTACAAAAAGACAAGACACTCTAGAAAATACTCTAAACCTATGTACAATCAAAGTGATCAAGGTGCATGTTAGAGCAGCTTATGGGATGTGCGTGATGTACATGTAGTGCAAATGACCAACAGCAGCAGATATGATATGGAGTGGTGCAAATGGTTATAGTAAAGTGAAGTAAAGTGCACAGTGTAAAAACAGACTGTGTCTTTATTATACAGAAAAGTATCAGACAATATTTTTTGCCATATCAAGACTTTATTATGCTTTCTATTCCAAATGCTAGTACGGAAATTGGATAAAGGACTTTTAAGTATTCAACACCTTTGTCATGGAATATGTTGCAAAATGACTTTGAAACTTAAGGCAGTAATCTCATGAAATGCTTTTAAATCCACAACGAAAGAACCAGAGGCAGATTCCTTAAGATATCAGTTTACTTATTTATTTAGTTTACCTGGTTAAGAAACTCTTCTAAACTTTTCTTGTCAGATGTGACTCTCTTTTGCTTAACTTCCTTTTTATTTTGTCTCTCTTTGTGTTATTTGTGTTTTCTATCTGTAACTTTTTATTTAGGCCTCTGCCTGTCTTTTGAAAAGATGGGAAATCTCATAAAGGTTAAATAAGTAAACAAAAAAAGTGCCACTTTCAGTGAACAAAATCAGATAGTCCTTTTATAAAATTCACGATTTTCCGATAGTGTTGTTGTTTATGGATGGATGTTGAAGAATTGTCGAATGGACCAACAACAGTGCAGTAACAAATGCCTACTGGATTACCAACTGTATCTTAAGCTCATTTTATGTCTCTCCAGGTTGACTGTCAGACTGAACTGGGGTGTACTGATGAAACCAGTGGCTCCATGAGGTAGGACATGTCTATGGGAACTTATTGTCTTCTGTGGGAAATGGTCAGTAATAATGCAAATGGCATGCTACTGTACATACCCATTAAACCTCGCCAGTCACTGTTAGTATTGCGGCTGTCTGTAGAGATCGATTTTTTGTGCAACGTCAATCGAAGTGATGTGTGCAGAACTACATCCCAGTGATCAGCTGAGGTTAATAAGAGGCAGTCTGAGTTATCTAGTAGGTATCTCCTGCAGTTAGTCTTTACCATATGAAACTCCTTTGTGGTTTCAGACAGTTTCTTTGCTGCGCTGCAGTGGAGGGTAGTAACGCATAGAGGGAATTTTGTACACTTGATTTGTTCAGACTGCTGAAGCCTCATATTGTTTTCAGCTGAACCTAAAATGCACTTTTGTGCACAAAGAGTACCTGTCCATTTCTTATGTCAAAGTCAGGTTAACAAGGGAGTTATTAAAAAATGTGGACATTACTTTTACATTTTTCCTGTGGAGGTTAAATGCACTTATTTTGTATAACTCTGGACAAAAGTGACTGCCAATCTATTTAACAAGGAAAGAAGGGCTTAACAGAGTTTGAATATCTCTTTTAAAGAGTGTTTTAAGATGCAAGATAGGACATGAAACATAGAGGTATGAGGAGTATGAAGAGAATAATCATGGACCACCAAACACAAAGGATCAAAAGGTTAATGTGAGATTAATAAAGTAACAATAAAGATGTCAAAATAATAATATAGAAATAGATATGCAGGACATTAAAATTATTTAAGACAAAGATAAACAACACAGATGACACTGATGATCTCAATATAATGTTACAAATAAATAAGTAGTTTATGAACACTGCTGGATCAGCTTGCCTCCAGTTCAAACATGATGGGTTTAAAAGCAATGTGTGATTGAAGCATGTTCCACTCAGAGGGAGCAGCAGACATGAAGGCTCACATTAGGAACAGAAAGAAGTTCTGGAGTGTAAACAGCGTTCCCAGCCCTCATTTGGAACAATAAATTTGCAAAAGTATGCAGATCAGTGTGACTCTGTAAAGCCCTGCTTACCCTATCATACAAACAAGAGTGTAGGTTTTGTTCCAACATTGACGGACAAACCTATGAAACAGGGCATTCTGGGGTCCTCTGCCAGAAAAAAATGAATATCAAACACTTAATTTTCTACATTGTGGTGACTTTCTATGCTCCAGTTTGTACCGTTTCTACATCACTTCAGGGTGTTCATGTCTTAAATTTTGTCAAAATAAAAATAACACTGATGGTTCAGGCAGAACTCCACGATGCAGAACTGACAAATGTTTCTTTTTCTTTGTCTCAAAATAAAGGCAGGACTTGCTTCCAAAATAAAAGCCCACTTGTCACACTTCTTTTCAGTTCAGAAAACATTGCTATAATGTACTACAGATAATATAATATAATATACATTTTTATAGGATACGAAAGGTGTTACAATGTCTAACCATTAACTACGAAAGACATTTTGTCTGAAGATTAACAGTCCTAAAATACAGTATAAACTCTAAAAAACGGGATCCGAATTGTTCAGTTTTTCTTGTTGAAAAGCAAAAGCCAATTATATGAAGAGTGACAGTGTTTTTGCTCCCTCATGCTCCCTCATGCATATTCCTGTGGATATTACTGTCTTTAAGGAGCATTTTACCAGTATCCCATAAGATTTACATTTACTGTATAGCTGTTCTCATGCACTGTTCCCAGAACCTGTATGAGGCTTTACCCAGAATTTGTATACAACTCACATAATCGTGAGCTGGTGATGTGTGTGTGTAACCTACATAACTGGAAAGGCTGCTATCACGTGACCATGAGTGTGCTGATGAGAGTAAAAATGGAAGTAGTATAAAGAGCAAAGCAACACGGGACTTTCCCCCCAGGAGACTGGTGTTTGTGTCCCGTTTGAAACCAAGTGAACTTAGAGTTATCTTAAGCTATGTTGCCACCATGTTTCTTTTCCTGAACCCCAATCTACGTAACTTTACTTGCCCAAAATTAATCTATGTAACTTCACCTTAAATATTTAACTTTACATTAAGTAGGCTACGAAATGTGACAGCACACCATGTTTCTATTCCTAAACCTAACCTACGTAACTTTACATTAAGTACGCAATGTTCCATTAAGTAATGTAATGAATGCCATTCGTGGAGCAATGATTAGTTAGATATTGAAACATTGTATGACGATATGTTTGTATATTTGACAGATCTGCATCTCATTTACAGTACAGGCCAAAAGTTTGGACACACCTTCTCATTCAATGCGTTTTCTTTATTTTCATGACTATTTACATTGTAGATTCTCACTGAAGGCATCAAAACTATGAATGAACACATTCCACATGTGTTATGTACTTAACAAAAAAAGGTGAAATAACTGAAAACATGTTTTATATTCTAGTTTCTTCAAAATAGCCACCCTTTGCTCTGATTACTGCTTTGCACACTCTTGGCATTCTCTCCATGAGCTTCAAGAGGTAGTCACCTGAAATGGTTTCCATTTCACAGGTGTGCCTTATCAGGGTTAATTAGTGGAATTTCTTGCTTTATCAATGGGGTTGGGACCATCAGTTGTGTTGTGCAGAAGTCAGGTTAATACACAGCCGACAGCCCTATTGGACAACTGTTAAAATTCATATTATGGCAAGAACCAATCAGCTAACTAAAGAAAAACAAGTGGCCATCATTACTTTAAGAAATGAAGGTCAGTCAGTCCGGAAAATTGCAAAAACTTTAAATGTGTCCCCAAGTGGAGTCGCAAAAACCATCAAGCGCTACAACCAAACTGGCACACATGAGGACTGACCCAGGAAAGGAAGACCAAGAGTCACCTCTGCTTCTGAGGATAAGTTCATCTGAGTCACCAGCCTCAGAAATCGCAAGTTAACAGCAGCTCAGATCAGAGACCAGATGAATGCCACACAGAGTTCTAGCAGCAGACCCATCTCTAGAACAACTGTTAAGAGGAGACTGCGCGAATCAGGCCTTCATGGTCAAATAGCTGCTAGGAAACCACTGCTAAGGAGAGGCAACAAGCAGAAGAGATTTGTTTGGGCCAAGAAACACAAGGAATGGACATTAGACCAGTGGAAATCTGTGCTTTTTGTGCTCCTCCATGCTGTGAAGCATGGAGGAGGAGGTGTGATGGTGTGGGGGTGTTTTGCTGGTGACACTGTTGGGGATTTATTCAAAATTGAAGGCACACTGAACCAGCATGGCTACCACAGCATCCTGCAGCGACATGCCATCCCATCCGGTTTGCGTTTAGTTGGACGATCATTTATTTTTCAACAGGACAATGACCCCAAACACACCTCCAGGCTGTGTAAGGGCTATTTGACCAAGAAGGAGAGTGATGGAGTGCTGCGGCAGATGACCTGGCCTCCACAGTCACCGGAACTGAACCCAATCGAGATGGTTTGGGGTGAGCTGGACCGCAGAGTGAAGGCAAAGGGGCCAACAAGTGCTAAACACCTCTGGGAACTCCTTCAAGACTGTTGGAAAACCATTTCAGGTGACTACCTCTTGAAGCTCATGGAGAGAATGCCAAGAGTGTGCAAAGCAGTAATTAGAGCAAAGGGTGGCTATTTTGAAGAAACTAGAATATAAAACATGTTTTCAGTTATTTCACCTTTTTTTGTTAAGTACATAACTCCACGTGTTCATTCATAGTTTTGATGCCTTCAGTGAGAATCTACAATGTAAATAGTCATGAAAATAAAGAAAACGCATTGAATGAGAAGGTGTGTCCAAACTTTTGGCCTGTACTGTATGTCCAGTACCAACGTTCAGTGTCAATGCAGCAGGCAGTGTGCCCTTTACATAGCATCTGAGGGTGTAGGGTTCCAGTTGAGGTTATGGTGGGGGTTGGGTGCATCTGAACTCTGAAGAGTTTGCATCCTGTCACAGACCTGCTAATCACAATCTCTACCTTTAACCATGCTGTATTTACCACAGATAGTAGTTAGTGCCAACATTGTCTCTCTACAGTATCATATTGTACAGTGACAGTGTTGGCACTGAGAAAAATGTATTTGTTTTCTGGGATTTTGCATTATTTGTTCAATACTGGAGCACTTGTCAGGGTTGATTTTGCACAGTATTTTAAAAGAAGCAGGCATGTAAGAGACATGAAGGGTTTAATAAATGCTGCTATTGAGCTGCATTACGGAAATTGTAGGATCCAGTGATTTGGAGCTGGCTCCACACTACAGACACTGGACATTTTGCTGCTTCCATTTTGATCGTTCTTTTTATGTGTCTCTTTTAGTCTCCCAATGTTTTATAAAAGTGCACTGCTAAATCGTCGGAGTCGTCCTATAATTAGTAGAGATTTGCTATTGAATGAGTATTTGCCTGTTTTGGCATCACATTGGGTTCAAATAAACACAAGAAGTTTGTGCTCTAGAGAAAGGATCAACACTCAGTGAATAACCTAAGCCCTATGATAAGCTAATATGGCAATGCTTAACTATACAAACCAGTGAGCAGTGATAACTAGCATGTCTTTGGGGTCATCGGGTGGGAACCTCCTTTCACCAGTGTTTCGTCTAGTTGGTCCCACGACACCTCCAGGAGGCTAGACAGTGATCTCTGGCGTTCCAGAGACACTCCCCTAATGCCAGGTCTCACTGCTCCCTTCCCCGCACCAACCCAATAACCTCCTTTACCTTACTTACGCATGGCTTTCTCAGCCCAAACAGCACTGCCACCTTCAACCAAACCCAGGCTCCGTACATGTGAGCTCCAGGTAGAAACAGGGCTGATACTACCTTTCCTAGCACATTCGCCATACTCTATTTCACACGCTACATAGCATAACTACAATATAAGCTAAAGTTAAAGGAGCTAAATAAACTTACAGGATCAGCAAACACACTCACCTTGCCGCATGGCCTCAAATAAAATGGATTCAAATAGGCCACTCCCACACTTAAATAACCTTCCTCTTCCTGGACTTCCTCCTTACTTACACATGGCTTTCTCAGCCCAAACAGCACTGCCATCTTCAACCAAACCCAGGCTCTGTACATGTGAGCTCCAGGTAGAAACAGGGCTGCTACTACCTTTCCTAGTACATTCACCATACTCTATTTCACACGCTACATAGCATAACTACAATATAAGCTAAAGTTAAAGGAGCTAAATGAACTTACAGGATCAGCAAGCGCACTCACCTTGCTGCATGGCCTCAAACAAAATGGATTCAAATAGGCCACTCCCACACTTAAATACTTCCTCTTCCTGGATTTCCTCCTGAGAGGAAGTGGATCTCTCCGCCTGATCTCAAGGAGTTATGTGCCCTACATAGTAGTTCCCCCTGCTGGCCCCCAACTGACATTATTTCTTCGGTAATAGATAAACTGGCTGGTTCTTGCTGCTTCATCTGACATTTCCCTCACTGTCTTCCTCAAACTCTGTCCCCGCACTCCGAGTTCCCCCAAGAGCGAGACAGCTGATCTTGCTATGAATCCCCTACACCCCACTTCCACTGGACAAATCCTAGTTTTCCACCCTTGCTGCTCAGCTTCTGCTCCTAAGTCTGCATATCTAAGCTTTTTTCTTTCATAGGCTTCTTCCACTGAGTCTTCCCAAGGAACTGTCAGCTCAATGAAATAAACTATCCGTTGACTCACTGACCACAACACTAAGTCAGGCCTCTGCCTGGTACAAACTATTTCCTGGGGAACAACAAGCTTTCCGCCTAAATCTACTTGCATTTCCCAATCACAAGCACCTTCTAAGCGGCCACACCCTTGCCTCCTCACTAACTTATCCCTTCTGTATTTCTCTCCCTCACAGACAAACTGAATTGCTAAACTCCTATCCTTAACACTTTCTGAATTCACCTGTCTTCGTTTCCCTTCGATGCCTGCAGCTAAACATTTCAACACCTGGTTATGTCGCCATGTATATCGGCCTTGTGACAAGCTAACTTTACAGCCTGACAAAATATGCTTTAAGGTTGTGGTACCTGAACACAATGGGCATGATGGGTCCTCATTTACCCACAGTTTTAGGTTCTGGGGGGTTGGTAGCACATCGTATGTAGCCCCTACCAGGAATCTAATACGATTCTCCTCCATACTCCACAGGTCCCTCCAACTAAGCTTCCTCTTCTCTACACTTTCCCAATTCAACCACTGTCCCTTTTTAGCCTGGGCCACTACCTTTGTACCCCTTAACATCTCTTCCTGTCTATGTATCTGTTCTACAGCCAGCTTTCTTTTATCTTTGAGACCTGCTTTATTCCATACCGGTTTGCCTGAGCCAAGCCCCAGGCCTCCCCGGCCAAACTGAACATTACCTACAATCTCTGCATGCCTAAGAGCTTGCTCTGCCTCCTGAACTGCCGATCTTGGGTTCCACTTCCTCCCCTTGGTTGGATTTGGAACCACACTCCTAACTACCACGTCCTTACTCCCAAATAACAAGAGCTCTGTCCTGACCTTGATACATTTAAATTCCTCTGTTAAACTAGATACTGGCAGCTGAAGTATCCCTTTACCATACAATGCAACACTACTTAGGCACCTAGGAGCACCCAACCACTTCCTAATATAGGAGCTAACCGACCTTTCAATTCTCTCCACTACGGATATTGGAATTTCATAAATTGACAATGGCCACATTAACCTAGGATATAGCCCAAATTGCAAACACCACAACTTCAACTTTCCTGGAAGTTCTGATTTATCTATTCTATCCAATCCTTCTGCCACATCTTTCCTAAATTTCACCACCTGTTCCTCATCATTCAACTCCACATTGTACCACCTACCTAAGCTCTTTACTGACTTTTCCCTAATTGTTGGGATTTCCTCATCATCTATGACAAACTTCCTATCACTTAACTTCCCTCTACGTATCGAGATGCTTCTAGATTTACTAGGCTTGATCTTCATGCTGGCCCACTTGAGGTTCTTATTTACCTTCTCTAGTAGCCTCTTTGTACATGGCATTGTTGTGGTCACCAGTGTCATGTCATCCATGTAAGCCCTAACTGGTGGAAAATGCAACCCGTTCTGTTGTCTCTCCCCACCTACCACCCACTTAGAAGCCCTGATGATTACTTCCATTGCCATAGTAAATGCTAATGGAGAAATTGTACACCCTGCCATGATGCCTCTTTCTAGCCTCTGCCAACCTGTTGTGAAACCTGCTGTACTTAGACACAGCCTAATATCCTGAAAATATGCTTTCACTAAGTTAACAACTACCTGTGGCACTCTGAAGTAGTCAAACGCACTCCAAATGAGGCTATGCGGTACTGAACCAAACGCATTTGCAAGATCTAAAAATACTACATGCAGGTCCCTTTTCTTAATCTTCGCTGCCGTAATCTGGTGCCAGATCATGCTAGTATGCTCTAAACACCCTGAAAAACCTGGTATTCCTGCCTTCTGCACCATGGTATCTATTAAGCTATTCCTTTCCAAGTAGCTAGCTAATCTCTGCGCAACTACACTAAAGAAAATCTTCCCCTCTACATTCAAGAGAGAAATCATCCGAAACTGGCTAAGGTCCACAGACTCCTTCTCCTTAGGAATGAGGACACCCCCTGCCCTACGCCATGCTCTTGGTATAATTTGTTTCTCCCAAACTATTCTTAGCTGTTTCCACAAAAATTTAAGGGTATCAGGCGCACTTTTATAAACCCGGTAGGGGACTCCATTAGGCCCTGGGGCCAAAGAAGCCTTTGCACGCCTGACCACCTCCTGAACTTCCTTCCACCTAGGTGGTCTGACATCCATCTCATGCTTTATCCCTTCTAATGGAGGGATATCGGGTGGGAAACCTACTATCCTATTCTTCGCTAAATCTGAATATGTATTTCTCAAATATTCTTCAACCTCTAGCCTTTCTGTTTTGAGCTGCCCTCCCTTTTCCTGGCTGAACAATCCTTTAACAAACTTAAAAGGGTCCCTGAAAAAACCTGTCCTTACATGTTCCTTCTTCCTCCTCTTTTTCCTGAGATGCTCTGCCCTTCTAAGAACTGCTAGCCTGCTTCTCAACTCCTCTTGCAACACCTTAATCCCCTCCCTTTCTTCTTCTGTAGCCTTTCTCCACATCTTTCTTAACTGTCTCCTTTCCTTGACTAGCTCCTCTATTTCTCTTTGCCACCTAGATTTACCTGACTGTACCCTCTCATTCCTCTTTCTCTCATGCAACCCAAACCTCTCTACACCATATGAGTAAATTATATCTCCCATTTTTTCTAACCTTTCTATTGCATTTCCTCTAAGCCTACTTAAGATTACTGACATCACATTATATTGTTTGATTCAAATCAGTGGTAACAGGCTTCAGGTGGGATAACACCAAGTCCAGCTGGTGTAGAAAGAAACAAGGAGCAGCTTAAGTTACAGTGTACTGGAGAACAATCTGCTCTAATTTGAACTGATAAAAAGTTCAAAAGTTAAAATATGGAAAAAAATCAATTTGCAAACACACAGTATGTCCTTTCACTCCATTTACAAAACTGGATGAGTGAGTGAAGCCCAAACACATGGAAGCTGCAAGACAAACCAGTTTGCTTCTCTTAAAAAGAAACCATTCTGACCCAGTATTGGATTGAAGGCTTTAATGGATGCTATTGTATACTGTACTTATTTCTTTCCAGTTTTCTGGTAAAATTCAATTTTACTTTCATTTGAACAGACCAAAGTATAGTCCCACAAAAGGACGAAAACAACCGAATTCTGTATTTTTTAGAGCAGAACAAAAAATACAATGAAGAGTGTGCACAAACCTGTCAGTCAAATAAAGGGAATATCACTGCAGAAGTTATACACCTGAAAAAAAATGGTCGTGAAAATTGGGATATTTTCTTTATTTGACCTGTTTCACAGCACAAGAGCAGGGCATTATTTAACACATTCTTTTTCATTTTTGACATGTTGGTGGTCACATGTGGAGTTTGTTTATGGATATTATAGCTGGATATGGTGTTTAAGACTCAGAAAAAAACCCCAAAACAAACAAACAATCAAAAACGAATCCTCCCGTTTCCTCTCAGCTCACATCACGCTGAAGCAAAAGTCAGGTGGAGTTCCGTGTCTCTGTTTCTCTCCCCACCCTTAGCCCCACATGCGAGTCTTATTCCCATGAAGTGTCGGAACATTGTCAGACAAAGGCTCCCTGTTATCCTGCCTGCACAGATGGGTTACCGACGCCGATTTTGTTAGAAAAGACAAAAGAGGACTCTAACCGTAGGAGCAAAACGGAGGAAAAGTGTACCTCCTCCCAACCCCCACCACCTCCATCATCCCTCCATCCCAGCGGGGCGGTGAGGGGCGCGTGCAGCAAGTGTGCCTCTCTGTTTCAGGGCAGCGCTTGGCTTTGTTGAAGCAGCGTTACATGATCATGTCTGCACGATGCTGACCTTCACATTTAGACTCTGTAGACTTTATTTATTGTCATTTCAAGTTGTGGACATAGTTGGAAGTTATGCTCAATCACCCCAACACCTTATAAATGATAGCTAACATTAAAATCATATTGCGCCATTATGGATGGATAAATCTAGTGCACGAGTGCGGTTTGGAAACCAATTTAAAGTTGACGTAATGCAAACACATTATGCTCTCTTTATGATTGAATCCATATATTGTATAAAGATGACTGCAGACTGAATAATGGATTAGTGTCTCTGAAATTCAGATCCAGTTGCGTAGTCGTTTGCCTTTGCGTTACTGCTTTAATATACTCTTCAATATTGGATTTGTAATTCTGTAATTCTGCTTGTGTTTTGGGAAGTTCTTACAATATCAGAAAAAAAATAATGCTTTTTTAAGATTCTCAGTGTGTGTTTTTCTATGTGAACTGTTTGAATTTTACCGTAATAATTTAAAAAGAACCGTGTCCACTGGATCATGCAATCTGCTCTTTCAGACCAGCATCTCCATCTCCACCAACAGCTTGAGCTTTGTGTTTCGTCATCATCATATGATATTGATAAACAGGCATTTCATGATAGCTTGGACGCCGAAATATCCATGAGTCCAGCCGAAGGAGACAATTGCAACACAGTTTCCAAACAGGGGGGGCGAGAATGGTTTGTTTCAGTTGGACGACAACATGGACCCTTAAGGGGCATGCAGCTGGGGCACCCACGCCAAAACTGCGTGGAGATCATGTGTCGTGCGTGTAAAGTTTATAGAAAGAGCTTGAGTATATGCAATGCAATATGTGTGTGTGTGTGTGTGTGTGTGTGTGTGTGTGTGCGTGCGCGCGCGCATGGATAAGATGTGGATAGATCCACGGTGGGACTGGGAGGCTGGCTGTTGAGGATGCTGGTGTGGTGCAGGAGGAGTGTATGGGGGTGGGGTCGATGGATGGAGGCTCGGTAACAGCCATCTGGTCCCCGTGGCGCGTGCTGCGCGCGTGGTTCCCCTGAGTGCAGTGGCATTTGATGGGTTGTCATGTCTCTCCAGTTTTTATTTAAAATCTGAAAAATCTCAAAGCTATAATTCAAAGTTGGATTCATAGCTCACATGGCACATGGTCGGTTATGGAATACAACAAGACCACAAATAAATAGCCTAAGTATTAATAACACATAAAAAGTTAAATCTGACATCAGGCTCATTTTATATTTCGCGGTGGCTATTGTGATTGAAGTACATGCTCCCACCCTTTGTTTTTCAGCCCCCGCCGCGTTGCGTGAGGCGTTGGCAGCAGCGGGATACACCCTTCAGGTAGAGACACCCCCCGGGCAGAAACTGCATAAAAACATCATATGCAAAACTATTGTTGTCAAAATCTAAGAGCAGATGTTATTTGAAAGTAGCGTGGCTTGGGTATGAGATTGGAGTAAGAGTCTGTATCTCTGTGGACACTTGTTCATACGCTCAAGCCTGACCCCTACGCCAGCAGTGTGTGTATTGCACCCTATTGTTCAAAGTGTGCATTTTTATTTTAAAACACATAGTGTAAAGTATATGTAATCAAACTTGGGCAAATTACGCAGTAAAATACAATAAAACCTCAACGTGGAACAGCATCATGAAATTCAGCAGGCAAACACATTTTAATAATATAAAGTTATTACAAGCTTATATACAAATTGTTGGTGTTGAGAAAATATTATTCTTTAAAATGAATTCTATTATGTTTCCTTGTTAGATCTCAAAATAAACGAACGCTATATAACCTATAATACAGCCTATATATTAAGTATCCAGCTCCAAAGCACTGCGTAATTACGCACCACTAATTATATATTTTTGTGTATTTTAGAAACACCTTTTCCATCCACTATATATGAAATAATAAACCTACTTATGTTATATTTAATTTGATATAAGTTGGGTTCAAAGAGTTTGCAGAATTGATATTTGGTGAATGAGCATTCGGTGCGTCCAAAGCTTCTTTACGCACACATTTCTCCAGCTTGTTACCGCAGGTTTTGTTTTATTTGGTCGCTGGATCACAACGCAGACACGCGCTATAGTTGTTACGCATGGATTAGAATAGAAGACAGATGGTTATCTCACTAAATTTGATGGTTTGGTGTTGTTTCCATTGAGTTCATACTCCAAATCGTTTCGTGTTGGCTTGGGGGCGTAGCCGTGACGCACGTTAACCGACGCCATGGAGCTGCATATATACCGCAGCCCTTGGCCGTTTGAGACACATCTTCACTGACTTTCGTTCTGGACACTTCTCTGGCACAAAGACGAAGCTGAAAATGTCTCCAAACATGACTTGTGAAGCTCTCCAGTCTTTTTCTCCAAGGCTAACTGTGGCCAAAAGAAAAGAGGCTCTTGAGCTCAGAAAGGTAAGCGAAGTCAAATTTTGCTTTATTATCTTAAACATTTTCTCTGATGTTTTGCACGTAATGTAATGAATGAATTCTAAACATGATGTTTTTTTCAGACAATGAAGCCTTTGATGGAAAAAAGAAGGCGCGCCCGTATCAACGACAGCCTGAACCATCTGAAAAACCTCATCCTCCCCCTCACAGGCAGAGATGTAAGTTCTCATATCCATTTCAATGCATGCATAATACGTTTCTGAAACACCTCCGTCATGGCAACATTTAGGCTCATATGTTTAACATTTGCTTTTTGAAATTTTTTCAGAAGACTCGCTACTCCAAGCTTGAAAAAGCCGACATCCTGGAAATGACTGTGAGGTTCCTCAGCGACATTCCTCCTGTTAACACCAAAAGTGAGTGGTTCTGCTTGTATAACGTGTTTGTTGAGAAATACAGAAATAGTGGACTCTTCTCGACACTTTTGAACAGAGGAACTAACAAGTCATTGTCTTTTCAGATTCCGCAAACAACTACAAGGAGGGCTACAAAGCCTGCCTCCAGCGCGTCTCAACTCTGCTCCCCAAAACGAGCTTGGATCAAGACGCGTGTCAGCGGGTGAACGAATTCGTCCAGCAATCCATGTCCTCCACCGTCACACCAACCTGCCTGAACTGCTGCGCTCAGAGCTCCAGGACTCTCCCTCAGATCCAGCAGAAACTCCTGAGCCTGAAATCCAGCTTCAGCTCCAGACTGGAGAGCCAGTCCCGCAGCAGCAGCGGCGCAGTTGCTCCCAGCCGAGCGCAGCCAGGCCCGCAGGCTGTCAACACAGCCATGTGGAGACCTTGGTAGATTTCTTCAGTTTTCAGTTTCTTCCAAAAGCCTGTGAAAACTGTAAAGTGTTTGATATGTAGGCAGCATGTTGAGATAGCATCACTTGTAAATATACACAGTGATTGATGAAAGCCAGAATTCATCGTTAAATCGTATTGGTTGAGTATTATATACTTACGCTCTGCGCACGAGTCTGTTGTCCTGTTTAAGTTGACAAGTTTAGGCGGTCGTATTTTCTTAAATCTGCATGTATGTATACGGTAAATATTTAGTCCTCTCCGCGGACTAAGTGATGAAGGGCCATTGAAACAGCCCTGTAAGACCCAAAGGGTCAGTGTGTATGAATTTGCACCATAGACCTCAGTGTCCTGAGTCTGTGCAGATGAACTCTGTAGACATGTTATGTGTCATTGTAAGTATCTCTGTGGGGATGTTTTATTTTTGCTATTTACAGCAAATGTTGTATATATGTTATATAAACAAATAAAACTGCCATGTCGTGGTAAGATTTTGTGTTGAGTGTTTTTTTTTATACCTTATGGATAACAACATTGGTCTTAAGTCATGTGCGTAATTACGCATCTTTACGCACAGCCATACTTTATATGAAAGCTGTGCCATGGTAAATGAAAATAAACGTTATTTAGTTGGCACACTTCAGACAAAGGGTAGACTGACTGTGCCTTTCATTGCAATACAATTCAAAAGCAAAGTTTTGAGGTGGCTTCCTTCCAACAATATGGAGCATGGAAACCAAAGCGTCTCCAGACTCTGAACTGAAACTTGTTACAGCGAACATGATGTAATATTTCCTTATATGGAAACTCTCTCTGTTTAATGAGGAAAGGTCTCGGTGACACATCTGTCCAGCAGATTTCAACAGAATAAAAAACGTTACTCAGGATGGAGGTTGTGGTCAAACGCGCCCACCTCAGGCAACATGAAATATTGCTCCTGCTCTGAGCATGTTGGAGGAAATGCGGTCTCTGCTGCCCTCCTCCGACGGCTACAGGTAATGACATGGTCATGGTTTCTAGTTCCGTTGCAAAATTATGTTCAGCTCTATGAAAGATACCGACCACTACACTTAACATAAATGTTTTTTGGTTGGTTTACGTCATTTTTGAATGTTTGCAAAACAAATGAGCTACATCATATAAACACCTCTGAAGTCTAAGCAGGTCACTTTTCCTACAGATGAGTCATTGTGAAAGAGACCAGACAGAGCAGCCGGCGGACACCGGAGGAGTCTGACTTCCCCTCACATCTCACAGTATCCTGCTGCAACACGAGACCAACAAACCCCGAGAGCTTATCATCACCACCATCACCACCACCATCAGCAGCAGAAGCAGCATGTCGGCACCGCAGGCGCGCGACGCACCATCCTCCCTTCAATTATGCAGGTAGGACGTTTGTCACGACACATAAACACATACGCAAGCAAGTAGCAGCCTTTACATGCTAATAACGCGGTGTTGATCGACAAATGACGAGAACAGCGCAGCTACCGGCGTCGCTGCGTCGGTCCTCACGGGATGATCACCCAGATAATCCGCTCCGGGTCCCGTTACAGTACACAGAAGGCTTCTCTAATATCACTGTGTTCAGTCGGTGGTCGACAGTGTTTAATTTTAGCTGCTTTATGACGCATCAAACGGCATGTGTTCAGGCTTTTCAGTCGGCAGACATGCTGATCATTTATGTCGTATGTGATGACCTCAGCGTGATAAGCACCGGTAGGACACGCGCTGAGACCACCAAGGACACATTAAGGTCGCCATCATTTCACCGAAACTACCATAAAAGTTTCATTTCAAGGCGTAGGCTTGAATTAATGTGCGCATGCAAATAGTTTGTCTGGAGTGTGCTGTTAAATCCCGTGTAGTTGAGCCTTTAATATTTATCACCATAATAAAGAAGAACAGTGACAGCAAACAGTAACGTGTGTGATACAGCGGTAATGACTGGTTCCTATTAAAATACCTTTGCAATGAATAAGCTCAATTTCCTAGCAGCATGCAGTTTGTTGTACTTGTGCTTGCCTCTAGGTGGAGCCATATAACTGTCTACAAGAACTAGGCTGCACTCAGCTGCTTCAGAAAAACCCCTGAGAATTCAAATGAAGCTTAATTTCACTGAAAGTTATATTAGAACTGAATATTATGTTTGAATTTGTTTTGCAGTTTGCCCCATGGCTTTAGATTCCCTCAAAACAGCAACATGAATATCAATTCTTACTTAAAATATAATTGCTATGTCCAGTTTTTCCATTACATGTAGCAAACAGTGCCACATTTTGAAACACTGTCAACCCAACCACTGCTTTGTGTATGTTCGGACTAAAGGAAAGAGGATATTTTTAACTTGAGAGCTAAGACATGTACTGACGCAATCATAGCATGAGGTGGTTTGGTTATAGTGAAAGCAGTCTTCAGCAGAAGCCTTAAAAATAGAGTCTACTTACGAGTCTGTCATCATATTTTGCACTAAATGTAAGAAACATCACACAGTCCCCTTAATTATCTCTGCAAGAAATTCTCACAAACATGTCATGATGTTTGTCCGGTTTTAAAGCTGCTGCACAGTTAAGTGACACATTTTTATGAACATATTAGGCTGTTCAACCCAAGTAAAATCAACAATGAAAATATCCACCCATTTGGTTGTCATATCCGTGTTACTGATAAGAGTTTGCCCAAAGTTTGTCTTATGCAAACATATTCTGAAAGCAAAAATAATCTGAAAGCACAATCTCCAGGCAGGCTGATCACACAGTGAGTGCTTCACAATGAGAGAAGCTGGTTTACTGTACACACTGTATTGTGTTGTAAAGAATAGGAATATGAGGCTGATCAGTTGATTCTGGCCTGAGTGGAAACTGTAAAGCCTTCTTTACTATACGTGATCCAGGCTTGGTTTTTAAATAACATGACAACAACAAGCAACATTGTCATATCACAGTTTGTGTAGTGTATTGATTTTCCATATTTGTGTGATGATGTAATGTGATACCAGCAGACTGACACGTCATCCCTAGATCTGACACAGAATCTGAGCAGAAACTGTTTCACTGGACATAAAATAGGATTTGAGGATTATTTTATGATCAGTTTCCTTGAACCTGCCCTCAGAATAGAATTCAGACACAGCCCACAATGACCTTTACCCTCAATACAAACAGTTTAACAGTTAAAGGTGTGTGTGTGCAATTAGATGTGGGTGGTTAGCTGGTTTGTTTGTATAGGGATTTGTCAATGATTGTGACCATGCCCCTCAGTCAAAATTCAGTGTGTCTCATGGCTGCCATGCTAAGGCTACATTTGTTCAATGTGAAATGGTGGGTCTTACTTTTATTTTTCCAATTTCATTTCACTGTAGTTTAACCAGAATTTATATTAATTATATGCAGAAATAAGATACCACCCAACACCAACTGGCCTCACAATATGGGGTACACCAGCAGCAGCCATTTTTAACAGTATTAAAGTCTTTTGAAGAATTTTACCTTCCTAACCTGGGACTTTGCTGAGCTTATTGCCAGTGATCCACTTTCTTGATCACTGCAGCTTCCTCCAGAAACATTCATTATGCACCTACATAGTCTGCTTTATTTTTAGCCTCGCTAAACTTTCACCTCCTACACTCTTTCTGTTGGCTGCCCTTACCTGTGTACGTCAAATTCAAACCACAATTCCTTACAAACACTTATGTCACGCGTGACTACACAGACATGTGTCCAAACGGCCTGGTGATTGCTCTGCTTAGACTCTTCTTCACCACACCTCTCACTGATAACATGTCTCAACTTCTCTGGAAAAAACAAGTCACATCCTGTTTTCCTTTCTTTTTTGCATGCAAGTTTCTTCAGATGAGAGCATCAGCTAAATGTCTGAATTATGACACATTTTTACTCCTATTGCTAATACTATAATAATGATAAAAATTCAAAACCTTTAAGCAAAGGATAGTCATCTGGTGTGTGTCTGGCCATGCAAACATACACAGAATTAAAGTGTGTGTTTTATGTTTGTGGACGTACAGTTGTGAATGTTTGATGAATTCCTGTCTTGCCTGGTAATGTTGCCTGGCTGCAACACAGTTCAGTCCTGCTTGTGATGCAGAATACCCTCTACCCCAGTTACTGATGGGGCTAGGGACAGACATGATGCCAAAATGTGCTTTTCGGAGGCTAATTCACACTCTTCGCTGCTGTTCTGCTCTGCACAGGTAAAAGTTAGATGTTTTGTGTTTGTTTCAGCAAGCTGTGAAAAGATTTTGACTGTACTGATGCACTTGCTCATGGTAGTAGTATGGCTTTCCCTTTATTTTTAAGCTTAAGATTCTAATAGTGACAATTGATGTTAAAAAAACCCAACATTTAGGTGTAGCGTGTGTGTGTTAAAACTTCAAAACCGTTCTGTATAAGTAGGAATGTCTGCACACCATTTCTTGCGTCGACTATCTGTTTAGTCTAGATATTTAATTTTAATATACAGTGCTGGGTACTTTTAACAATCTAGACAAGACGTCATACCTTGATGGTGGATTGCTTTAGGATGTCAGTATATTACAAACCTGTGAGGTTCACATCAACATTGTAAAGGGCTTTTGTGCTGGACTGTGTTTGAGAGAAGTGATCCATATTATATTTCTAAAACCTGTGGTCGATTCACGTGGAATGTTTTAACAGAGGGGTCTTGTGACACTTATAACTGCTTTGGTTGTGATCTTTGTCTGACTGTAAAAACACAATCATTGTGGAGAACAAAATTCTTTGGGTGGGGGATCAGCTCATCAAAAGCAAAAATCTCAGATCAGGGTTTCTCAAAGTTTTGATGGCTGAGTGCCATTTTAAGGAGCCAGCATACGATTGAGGACCATTCACACACTATGACTTTTTTTTTTATCATATATGATTTTTATGCCATTTTCATGACACACTGTCAACACCTACAGTGATTTAGCCCACATCACACTCACATTACATTCTAGTTTTCCACTTTTTAAATACTTTTGAAAGTAATGAAATACAGAGACAGTATAATTTGTGACATTGATTGTACCCACAGCGGTTAAGCAGAGCCTTTTGCTGCGGTACAGCAACACGACTGCACAAATCACACACAGACCTGCAGTAAACCACAATACTAGAACTGGTAGTATAATAATAAGTGCACATTGTTCTGTTAATTTATGAAGACATCTCCATTGCTGGTTATTTTGGGCTTTTGTTTGATTTTAGATAAACAAAGCCTTTCAGAATATGAAACTTTTATCGCCAAATTCAGACAATCAATACAGTTTTGAAGCTTATAAAGGCAAGATGACAAGCTGCAATCACTTGTCAGCTGCACTCAGGTCCTACCCAGTGCCACTCCCATCCCTCCCTCTATGTCTACCTGAAATTATGAATGAAAGGCTTCACGTTATAGTAACTAGGCAGGATCCAGGACAGTTTTGTCTGATTTCAAATACAAAAGTGTTGGCTTTCAGAATATTAAACCATCTGAGCTAGCCCAGCTTTAAGTGGCTTAGCATTGTGCATCAAAATGATGATGTGCAACGTTAAACTTTTGTCAGTATGGACATGCTACACACCATTAGCTTGGTCAGATTCTCTACAGGTCAGTCAATCAGTTCAATTTACGAAAACCATGAGCAGCAAAGTGTAAGTCATTTTATACTGGCATGGTTAACAAGAGAAACAAAAAAGTGTTAACTCCTTAAGTTCAGGTAAGTGTCCCTTCCTCAGTTATTTATGTTCCTTTAGTCTGTAAAGGCTCTCCAGTCAAAAGAATAAAAAGGAGTTTTCATGAAAAATTGATCCAAGTTGTGAATATTGTCATATGAAGTCCACTGCTTACTGTATATGCTAACTTCTGCCTTCAAACGGACTGCAGTGAAATATTCTCTTCCTGCAACGTGTTGTAGGGTATGCTTGTTTTCATTACCCCCGTGGCTACAATATAAAAATATCCCTGTATCTTTTAGTTTATTTTCTCTCCCCAAGGCAGCCACCAGAGTACAGCATTCTCTCCCAGTTTAGAAGAATGGGCTCTGTCATGTATCTTCACCGCGAGCAGTGCAAACTTTGAAGGCTGTTTTCTCAAAATCATTGCTCAGTGACATTAATTATGTAATGTGACATATTATGCTTAATATTTAGAGAACAAAAACAATACTGTTATCATTAGAAAGCGAAGAATCTCCTCCATTTAACAGTGTAAAAAATCTAAGTAAATGTTTTTATGAATGAAGCAATAATGCACACAATTTCAGAAAGAAAATGTATATCCTAACCTCATAGAAACATTTTTTTAAACTCTTAAGTTGGAATCACACATGCCTCTGGGCCTCTTGGCAGATGTGTCACTGAGACATTCCTTACTCTGCCAGTCTGTCAGCTGTGACACACAAACCTAGGTGTAATGACAACAGGTTGTATTGGTCAACTGCCATCTGTCTGTGAATCAGTGGGTGTGTTGAGATCCAGTTTGACTACTCGAGACACCTTAGGCGGGGTCAGCCCTAACGCCTCATGACATCACTCACCACAACAATGTCAGAGCCCAAAATCTCAGGAGATGTGCATGTAGAGATCATTCAAAAGGGAAGTGGACCAGAGAGCAAGACTGAGAATCAATCAGAGTGCAAAGATGCGTTGCTTTAGGCCTCCGAGCAGCAAAGCTGAGAAGGCAGCGGTGGTGGAGAAATGCAAAGCCAGCAGAGATGTCATGAGAGATGGGGAGGCAGGAGCTCCGCAGGGCGCTAAATATCAACTCAGCAGGTAGTTCGTCTCTGACGCGCTCACACATACACACACAATGATGCTGAATTTACAGGATGCTCTGTCTGATACACTCTTTCTCTTCTCACACACACAAAACAGTGATACAATGATATTTATCTTGTACATTGATGTTGTGTTATTTATTGTGGCGTCTGTTGTGTTGTGCTATTCTGGGTAGAATGAGTGTCCCATGGGGACAGTAAAGGACACCTAATCTTATATTATCTCATACAAAATTTGCTGTTTGAAGAAAAATAACAATATTTTAAAAAGTACTAAATGAAAATACTTTTACTTTGTTAAACTTTTTGATTATTGTTCAGACTGTGTCAGAGAGGTGCTGATTGATAATTAATTGATTAATTTATGCTGGTCAGTTTTGAGACTGTAGCTTTTGCTGCTGTTGATTGGACTGAAATATATTCTCAACAGTTTAGCATTTTTGCTTTATATGTAAATTAAAGTTGATTAAAATAAAGGTAAATCAGCACCTCTATCTTTCTTCATTCACAACAGTAGTGTTTATCAAAGTGCTGTATAGTAGAGTTATTTATATATTGCCTGGTTATTATGTGTAATATGACAAGTACATTATTTTAGTTTTGTGTTTTTATTTCCCTTTTAAATGTTGTTTTCAATTCAGTTTAGTTTCAGCTAGTTTCCATCATTGGTTTGCTTTTTTGAGTGAAGTTTTTATTAGTTTCAGTATTAGTATTAGTCATTTTTTATAACAGTTTGTCAGGGGCATTGATTTAAGAAGTTCAGAAGAGTTATTACAACACAAATACAGCGCTTTGTAAAGACAGTTGACTCACAGTCATAGAGACATTGTCTCAGTGAAGTGCCACCTCACACTCAGTGTGTTGACAGGTTTGAATTTTATTTTAGTTCAGTACATTTTTTTTCAAAGTCTAGGTTTTATTTTTAAGTCTGTTTTTTCACACCTAGTTTTAAGGGGTTTTATGGGGGAGTTTTTCCTTATCCGCTGCGAGGGTCCTAAGGACAGACGGATGTCGTATGCTGTAAAGCCTTCTGAGGCAAATTGTGATTTGTGATATTGGGCTTTATAAAATAAAATTGAATTGAACTGAAATTGTTTACTCTAGTTTTAGTTAAATATAACAACTGTGGACACATGTAGTGCTTCTGCTTTGTCTGTGGCAACAAGCTACTGCTCCTTGGTGTTGCAACAGTAAAATTCCCCACCGGTTCACATGTAACTCTGACTCAGACTATTTTTAGAGGAAGTCTACGTCACACTGCCATTCATATAAATATATAAACAAATAAACATTAATAATTTCTAACTGGCATCGGTAGTAATCCTCAGGTGGTTGACTGTTGTCGTAACTATGAACCAAACATTAAACATGACTCATGCACAATCAGCGTCCCTGTGCAGTGCGATCGCTAATGCTATCAAGATGTGGATCTTTGTATTGCACAATGTACACATTCCTGTGAAAGCGTTACTGCCTGATTTCCATGTAAAATTGTAGTACAGCCGTTCATACCTTGCGTCTGTGGTGGAGTCTGTTGGAGTATGTAAGCAGATTGGATTATAACAGGTAAAACTAGTTTAACCCACACATGGAGGAATTGGAAACAGCTGATGTGCATGACAACATCCTGTACTGCCAGTGAAAATGATGCTGTATGTAGTCATCAGATAGACACAGAGGTGAGGTCAAAAACATCTACAAAACAACTAAGTCCTTGCAACTCATCAGTGACTATCTGGAAGGACATCTCAACAGATGTGTTCTTAGATAGTTCTGCTATTGCCAAGAATCATGTCAGATTTTTTATGAGTTTTTTTTTTGTTACAGATAGGATCAACAAACAAGTGACTTTAACTGAAAACACAGGAACATTTTGTTAACCTTTGATAATGCCGATCAAAGCATCCTCTGCCCCACACAGCCAAAACTATCTCAAGTTGTTGGCTCAGTTCTGTACTGTTAAAACTTTAATTACTGTTAAAGCACCAGATGTTGGAGTAGGAAGAGACTACTTTTTTTTCTCCTGAAATCATTGCTCAGCAATGTTTCAACCCTCTGCAGCTTTCCACTGAAAAGCCTCTCTGCGGCTGGCCTGCTGACCGTCCCAAGAGTTACAACAAAACATGGTGAGGCAGCATTTGGTTATCATGCAGCACAAACTTGGAATAACCTCCCAGATGATGTAAGATGAGCCCCATCTTGGACCACTTTTAGGTCAAAGCTAAAAACGCCCTTTTTTAACACTGCCTACTCCACCCTGTAATGACCGCAAACTCAATTTTAAAACATTTTAAATAATCTTTTTTATCTTTCCTACTCTTGTCTGGACGTAGCTATTTTTAATGATTTTTTTTTAAATTGTAAATAATTTATTAATTAATTTTAGCTTTTATATCTTTTCCCTTTTCTCTTTTATTGTAAGTCTGTATGCTTTATTAAGTTTTATATTTTTATGCTCTGTAAAGCGCTTTGAATTGCCCTGGTGTATGACATGTGCTGTACAAATAAAGCTGCCTTGCCTTGTCAGTTTTTCACATTTATTGATCCATAGTATTTTTTCCCAACAAGATCCCAAGAACTCTTAAAACAAGATGCTACAGTGATAACACATACACCAGATCCAGAGTCATGCTAACTAATCTTCTCTTCACTGCAGGATCATGCGGCCAGATGATGCCAACATTGTGGGAAACGTCCACGGTGGCATCATCCTCAAGATGATCGAGGAAGCTGGATGCATTGTTGGCACGCGACACTGCAACACACAGAACGGGGTAAGAGACAACATCTACATTCAGACTATACGCTAAACTAGTTTATTGTACTGCTGGTAAATTAAGGTGGCAGGACTTCTCTCCTTAAGTTGTTTAGTTAAAGGAAAATGCACCTGCAAAATGACCATTTGTATATCGATTACTTACCGCGTGTTACGTTGACGTGGTGAGGAAAAAATTTTCTGTTACATGCCTCTACAGTTAACGAAGAATCCTAAAAAAGCGGACATATGAAGTGAAGTAATCAGGGTCCAAGTTTCATTTATCCAGTAATGCTCAGTACTTCCCAAACACATGCATTTACACAGGTCAGTACAATCAGTCTCCTGCAAGCACACACAGGTGCGTTCTAGGCATGCTCCTGTTAGGCAGAAGTGTTTTATAATTTAACATTTTAGAGTAAATGCACTTATTTGGGAAGTATGAAATCAGACTTGGACCATGATTACTTCATGAAAAATGTTTGCCTTTTTTGGATTCTTCATTAACAGTGGAGGCATGCGAGCAAAAAAGATTTTCCTTAGCACTTAACACACGGTAAGTAATTGATAATCAGATGGTCACTTTGTGGAGTAGTTCATTTTTAGCCACAAAATGGGTGAACTGCACAGTCCTACATTTGTCAAATACCCAATGTTCCCTCTCAAACCCTAAGAAATAGACAAAACTATAATGTGCACAAGAGTCAACAAATGTGAAGTGTTAATAAAGAAAAATATTATTACCATTTGTTACGTTAACCGCTTCTTTTATTAATGTGGAAAATATGAAAAAAATGGGGGGAAATGAGGCAAATGAAGTACCTTAAAAGAGAAAAAATGTTTCTTTGGTAGAGTTGTTGGTTTATTCAATTAGAGACGGTAATCTGCAAAATACAAAAAACTACAACAAAGTTCCACACAGTTCACCTTGTTTGTTAATCATCTATAACAGCTTTAAATCTATTATTTCCAAACCGCATGGCTGCATTAATAATTTTTTCAGCATTGTCTCACCCAGATTTGTTTTCCTCCTCACTGTCTTGGTTTTACTTTTCACCTGGTGAACCTTAACCGACTTTTGTCTTTCATCATTCGATTGTCATCTCAACTACTACAACAATGTGCACGTACATGTTTCGCTGTTCAGATCAAATATCAGGACACACACATTTTTGGACACAGCAGCCAATGACACACTGAACTATTGTGATGAAGAGTGAAAAATACTTAATTTAGCACATTCTTGAAATCCTCTAAAACATTAAAGTCAAATTAGATTCAGAAATGACTTTTAGCTTTTATACTCATTCCTTTGTTCTGTTACTGTATATATTACTCACCATTTATACTGTAAATACAAAAGTACCTCCAGTGTTTTATATGTAATTCTATTTGTGTGCTTTATATGTTGTGGTTATGTTATGGTATATGAAAATATAGGCTTGCAGTTGGTGGTGCCATCACAATCAGTTAATCTATCAAATTTTATTTGTACAGTATAGCACCTTTCATACATACAGGGTTAGTACAATTCAGATGACTGAGAAGCTGCAAATAAAGCAGTACAGATGTAAAAATCACAAATTTTATGACCACCTCCCCTCACACTACTACCTACATATAGGATGTGAAGAATTTGGGATTTTATCCCGGTGTCTGCCACTCCACATAAAGACACCCTGTGTAAAGCAGGAAGATACAGACTTTCAGAAGAAATAGCTCATCATAATCAGTTTTATCTTCTGTTTTACTCAAAGAATATTGTCTGTCATGTTAACATTTGATTTTTTTAAGTGGGGTTGTATGAGGCACTTATCTATCATCAGGGTATTACCTACCGTAGACAGCACACCCTCAGTTCGAAGAATCGGACAGGAGTACCAACACAGACGCTAAGCAATGTGCTGCAAAACATACATAAGCCACCTAAAAAGAAGCCTATCTAAGACAAATCAGTATCTGCCTAGCTTTTTCTGATGGGGAACTGGAGCCGTCATATCATTCACTTCAAAGCCTCCAGGCTCCTTTGACAAGAACAGTAGTTTTACCTCGCAGAACATGAGAGCTGCTTGTCTACCGCGGCCTCGACCATGTGGTTTGTTTTTGTTATTGTTATCTATTATTTACAACATTCCTTTTTTTCAGTATTGTCTCACCCAGACTTGTTTTCCTCCTCACGGTCTTGGTTTTACTTTTCACCTGGTAAACTTTAACCCACTTTTGACTTTCATCATCTCAACTACAATTACAACAATGTCAACATACATGTTTCACTGTTCAGATCAGATATCAGGACAAACAAATGGAAATACTTAAAGGTAGTCAATTCTTGAAATAATCTTAAAGAATTATTTCACCGCTGGAAAGATGGCCTTTTAATAAAACTAGGATGTCTATGCAGTAGAAAGATGCAGAGAAAACAGAGAAAAAGGACACTTTTACACAAGAGGGAGAAAACCTACAACTACCAGGATGCACTGCGCTACACCAGACCAATAAATGCTCCCACTGGTGGGTGACGTAGTGTGAACACGTCCGCTTGACACAACGGCGGCCGACTGGCAAGAAATAATCTTGTGTTACAGTTACGCAGGAAGCCAAAACATGTTTCTGAAAACATTTCAGGTGAGAAATAAGCAATACAGTAACAGAATCTTGGTTTATATTTGATCAGTACTTCCTAGTTTTACTGTTTGATCTGGGGTTTTTTGGCCTCCATCTTCAATGTACAGGAAACAGTATGGCACCCACTTCCTGTCCACAAACTCTCACTATACACAGCTAAAAATGGCAATAAAATATGTTTCTTAAAGCATTGTAGGTGAGAGATAGGCAAAACAGAAACATTATATTGACATACAGTACAGGCCAAAAGTTTGGACACACCTTCTCATTCAATGCGTTTTCTTTATTTTCATGACTATTTACATTGTAGATTCTCACTGAAGGCATCAAAACTATGAATGAACACATGTGGAGTTATGTACTTAACAAAAAAAGGTGAAATAACTGAAAACATGTTTTATATTCTAGTTTCTTCAAAATAGCCACCCTTTGCTCTGATTACTGCTTTGCACACTCTTGGCATTCTCTCCATGAGCTTCAAGAGGTAGTCACCTGAAATGGTTTTCCAACAGTCTTGAAGGAGTTCCCAGAGGTGTTTAGCACTTGTTGGCCCCTTTGCCTTCACTCTGCGGTCCAGCTCACCCCAAACCATCTTGATTGGGTTCAGGTCCGGTGACTGTGGAGGCCAGGTCATCTGCCGCAGCACTCCATCACTCTCCTTCTTGGTCAAATAGCCCTTACACAGCCTGGAGGTGTGTTTGGGGTCATTGTCCTGTTGAAAAATAAATGATCGTCCAACTAAAGGCAAACCGGATGGGATGGCATGTCGCTGCAGGATGCTGTGGTAGCCATGCTGGTTCAGTGTGCCTTCAATTTTGAATAAATCCCTAACAGTGTCACCAGCAAAACACCCCCACACCATCACACCTCCTCCTCCATGCTTCACAGTGGGAACCAGGCATGTGGAATCCATCCGTTCACCTTTTCTGCGTCTCACAAAGACACGGCGGTTGGAACCAAAGATCTCAAATTTGGACTCATCAGACCAAAGCACAGATTTCCACTGGTCTAATGTCCATTCCTTGTGTTTCTTGGCCCAAACAAATCTCTTCTGCTTGTTGCCTCTCCTTAGCAGTGGTTTCCTAGCAGCTATTTGACCATGAAGGCCTGATTGGCGCAGTCTCCTCTTAACAGTTGTTCTAGAGATGGGTCTGCTGCTAGAACTCTGTGTGGCATTCATCTGGTCTCTGATCTGAGCTGCTGTTAACTTGTGATTTCTGAGGCTGGTGACTCGGATGAACTTATCCTCAGAAGCAGAGGTGACTCTTGGTCTTCCTTTCCTGGGTCGGTCCTCATGTGTGCCAGTTTGGTTGTAGCGCTTGATGGTTTTTGCGACTCCACTTGGGGACACATTTAAAGTTTTTGCAATTTTCCGGACTGACTGACCTTCATTTCTTAAAGTAATGATGGCCACTCGTTTTTCTTTAGTTAGCTGATTGGTTCTTGCCATAATATGAATTTTAACAGTTGTCCAATAGGGCTGTCGGCTGTGTATTAACCTGACTTCTGCACAACACAACTGATGGTCCCAACCCCATTGATAAAGCAAGAAATTCCACTAATTAACCCTGATAAGGCACACCTGTGAAGTGGAAACCATTTCAGGTGACTACCTCTTGAAGCTCATGGAGAGAATGCCAAGAGTGTGCAAAGCAGTAATCAGAGCAAAGGGTGGCTATTTTGAAGAAACTAGAATATAAAACATGTTTTCAGTTATTTCACCTTTTTTTGTTAAGTACATAACTCCACATGTGTTCATTCATAGTTTTGATGCCTTCAGTGAGAATCTACAATGTAAATAGTCATGAAAATAAAGAAAACGCATTGAATGAGAAGGTGTGTCCAAACTTTTGGCCTGTACTATATATATTTGATCAGCATTGCTTAGTTTTACCATTTGATCAGAGAGGGGTGGATCTGTCTCTTGATCTTCTTCTATACTCTTTGTGTCCACGGTAGCAGCAACATGTGTGACATGGGTGGCGGGCAATATGAAAATCAAGGAAAATATAAAAGAAGGAATGGTCACGACAACAGTGCCAGACTTGAACTGATGCCAGACTTTGGCGTCAGTTCATTTGGAGTCAGTTGGAGTCTGCAAATAACACTTTAACCCACCTTCAATTTTAATTGAAAAATCCTTTTGCCAGACTAAAATACACACATTACATGATGTAAAGCAGTGAAAATATTCTAAATATAGCGTGCACTGAAACTGATATAGATTTTTTTATGTTGCCCCCATCCACAGCAGCACATTGCTTAGCTTCTGTGTCGATCCTTTTGCCTGCTTCTCCACCTGCAGCTGTGCCGACTGACAGCTACTCTAGGTAATACAGTTGGCTTTAAGTACCTCATATAACCCCATTTGAAAACATCCAAACTATCCCTTTAAGATCTAGGTTTCCTGTGTTCATGCTCATCTTTTTACACTGATTACAAACACTGCACATATTTTTGTATTTATCTTTTATAGACATCACGGTACCTTTAAACTTGTCTGATTAGCATCTCTGTGGCGCAGCACAGCTGTTATAAGTGAAATGTGGCAGGTTGAAAAAACAAAGATCTCCATGTGGACACAAGGCTGAACCTTTAAATTTTATGTTTTGTCCGTGGATGTTGAGAAGTTGAATATATATTGTCACGCATACCAGTGGACTAAAGCTTGAAATGTAATGTTTTTATCTTGAAACTTCTTGTATCTACCTAAACACAACCCCAAATAAGATTAACTTGCTAATGAAGATGAGGCAACTTGAATTAAGTCAAACAGCTTTGCATAGTCAGCACTAAATCAAATCCACACTCAAAAAAGTCACCTTGCTTACTTAGAAACAGAGTTTTTGCACTGCTACAGTTGTCAAGATCATTAGTTTCAGTAGGACTAAACAGGATATATACTGGGGCACTTAAAGAACTTTTGGGTACTTTACCCTACATCAAAAAGATTTCTGGCACTTCAGACCCAATCCTCTAGCTGATTTTCTTTCAGAACAAAAATTCCAGATGCTATACTAATCTAGCTAATACTTTCTGTACAGGTCTTCAGTAGAGGGATATAATTTTTCTTTAGTGTTGTAAAAGAATGTCAGATGTTTGTAGAAGTTTTAAGTTAGCTGTTTCGTCTCTCTAGGACCGCTGTTTGGCAGCTCTAGTTCGGGTGGAGAAGACAGAGTTCCTGTCCCCCATGTTCATTGGGGAGGTCGCCCACGTCACCGCCGAGATCACTTACACCTCCAAGCACTCACTGGAGGTGCAGGTCAAAGTCATGGCAGAGAACATCCTCACAGGTGGGTAACATCTGATACATTTACAACAGACACACACTACAAAATACAGTCCAGACATGCCTTTAAAACTGCTCACTGTTAAAATGAGTATCTGACATTCATTCAAGGCAAGTTTTTTTTTTTTTAATATTCCCAAAGCTGTTAGACCTCTGGTTAGAGGTACGTTAGGTACGATTAAATGAAAGAAGATTTTTGCATTCTGAGTAATTTCATTTGAACCAGACGCTTCACCTGCACAACAGCATTCACCTTTAGCCTCATTCTCACCCACATCACTGCAGCGGAGAGAAAAGAATGACAGACATTCAAGTACACAGGTATGCACAGACAGGAAGACAGACAGAACACACACACACACACACACACACACACACACATACTTGGCACCTATCATATGCGATAATAAATAGACATGCAAAAAGGCATACAGTCAAAACCAGGACATGTGGGGCTGTTGCTCTGTTATTGATGTGGGTTTGAATCTGCTGTCTGGAACAAAATCAGTTTCTTAAATCCTGTTGCTGTGTCTTCAAAAGCTGCAGTTTATAATGCACATTGTTCAGTCCAAACCCAACCTCTGTGTCCTGTAGAAATCACCTAAATGCCAATCAGTATACCTGAGATTTAACCATATATTGTATTATGTTTAACTCATACAGGTTTAAGACCATAGAATTCAGTATGAGGACAGATTTCTACAGCTCAGATCATTGTTATAATTTCTAAAAGTTCAAATCTTTTACTTCATAACATCTTAAAAAGGCTGCACAAACAGTATGTCTAAATAATGGGTAATTACATTTAAAAGATGTCACGTCTGCTTCAACTCATTTTTGCTGACAGGGTAACTATTTTTTTGACAAACTCAAGAGGTAAATTAATAGCAGCAATGTTTTAATGAATGCAGCAGCACAAGTCCAGCACCAACAGTTAAGCACCCAGTTTATCAGCAGTGTAGGTGAGTGGGATGCATGATTGTTCAGTCACCTATAGTCAAAGAAAACGAAAAAAAAGAGACACTGATTTGCTTCAGTATTAATTTAACATAATATATTTGACAGATTTTACACTTGATAGATTCATATCATAGAATAAAACAGACTAATTATTGTTGGGACAAAATCTTCTACAATTGATTTGCATTTTTATTATAATTAGGATGACTTAATTTCCCTATTCACTGATCTACCAGGTGTCCATAAAACATGCAGTAGTAAGTAAATAAGTAGTATTTCTGAATCACACAGCTGAAACCATTTTCCTTAGTTACCATTTACGCTTGAATGTACAGCAGACATTTTGATGAGCACAGATGTTAATAATAACATTACAATGGCTCTGTATTATTAAACTGTCCCAGTAAGCCATGACCCTGTGATGGTGAGCCTGCAAACACAATACCAGGACCCTGAAACTGAAGCAGCTAAATTAAATTCAGCCATCCTTTTTTTTTTTTTTTTTTTTTTTTTTTAAACATTTGTGGTTTTTCTTCTGTGACAAATCAAAATGTCTTACACAAAAAAGGACTGTGTTTATTCCCTTTATTTTTATGTAGGCAGCAGAGATGACAGGTAATGAAGGGAGATAAGAAGGGGGTGACACACTCAGTTTTCTTATATTTGTGAGTCAGAATCAGTTTGGCTGCAGGTTGTCAAGGTAATTATGTTTCATCTCGCTGTAATGCAGAAAATTTACATCACTGAGTGCCCTGAATTTAGCAGCATGTGGGCTGGAGAAGTTATTTTCATAAATGATTTAAAGCTGCTGTGGAATCATCCAATTCTCTCACTATTTATTTTTTTAAAAATCTTTTATTTTATTTATTTATTTCACTTGTAAAGTCTTAAGTTGTCCGAATTAGCTGTTTCACTTGGCACTGAGTCAGGTTCAATCAAAGGTTAAAACTTATGACCTCACTGTGATGTCTCTCTGATGGACCAGTAGAGGGCAGCACACAATAAGTTACACAGCTCAGAGGAGCATTAAAGATGAAACACTGCTGTCATGAGGCGCTGCATTACATGCTGTATCAGGGGAATAGAAACTCAGAGCCATGTTGAGCTCCAGTTTTAGAATGTTTGTTATGTTTGCAGTCTGTAATTCTTGTTTTTTTACAAATATTTGTGCACATATAATGTGTGCTATGCAGAAGTAAGAGCATACATGCACCTATATGTATGCAGGCGTACACACACACTCACACACACACACTTCCCAGAGTCCCTTGAGTAAAGACGAAGGGAGGATCACATTGAGCTGACCTAGCGTTATCTCTGAACCTTTAAATGCCAGTGGCAACAGTGATGCACAGGCTGTAACAACATCATGTGATGTGCTGACCGTACAGTAACTGTTTAGTTTTTTTTTTATATATATATGCTACAAAGGTACCCTCGCTTGTGTTCTTTTTCCTTTAATACCTGCCCATCTTCACGAGGGTAAGAGACAGAGAAGGAGACAGAGGGAGGGAGTGAGACAGGCAGACAGACAAATCGATGGGTAAAAAGATAACAGAGGGAAGGAAAGAGGAAGAAAGAGTGATAGTAGGAAAGAATAAGACAGAAGGATGAAGGAAAGGAAGTGTGAGAAACAAAAGAAGTATCCCCTAGACAGCAGTTGCCCTAGCAACAGGCTTGTACTGGTTGGTTGGCTGGTTGCTGGGCTGGAAGCAGGTTGACGGAGGCGGAGGCAGAGATATGAGATGACAGGTGGAGAGCAGCGTACATACATTCATACATGCATACATACAGGCATCGGCAAGGACAGCCTGCCACAGTGCATGACCTTTCAGGAAGGACCCTGAAGAGGGGAGATCAGGAAGAGAGCGGCCTTTGGTTTGATGCAGGTTACAGGATTTAAGATTCAGAGCAGTGATCCGGGGTTTACTCCTGTCGTCTATATGTGTTCATATATGGGGAGAAACAATGTTAGAAACAAAGACTTGTCTTGTCAAACCTCTGCATCCTGCAAACATATCTAACATACAAGGACTACCGACTGACGTCTATGGGAACCAAAGAGTAAAATACTGTGATAAACAACCATCATAGCAAAATGTTAATTTATTTCCTCTTAAAACATTATTAGTGGGGCACATGGTCAGATAGAGTGAGGGTCCCATGTACAAAGGCAGTGTCCTTGCTGCAGCAGCCATGGGTTTGATTCCAGTCTGCAGCTCTCAACTAAAGGCAAAAAGCCCAAAAAAGTGATCTTTAATCCAAAAAAAAAAAAAAACATTACTAGTTATGTAATTAATGTTATCAGACAAAAGCAAACAGACACATTATTATTTAAGGAAAGTTAGTTAATTTGCATAGTGTGTAAATACAAATTGCAGCTTTTATCTCAATTACAGTCCACATTAGTACTTAGAAGCTTATTTACCATCCTTTGATTCTGGTATCATTTAGTTTTCAGTGATGTAAAGTAAACATTATTACATGCTATATTTTATGCATGCTATATTTAGTCATTTTGACCTCATTGTAAAACATTTGAAATAAACTAACAGTCATTCAAACGTCTGTCTTTCAATACAAAAGTAAGAGTCTCAGTATGACACAATACTGTCAACAATAATAATAACTATGTTCATATAGCATTTTTACAAACAGCTTTACAAAGTTACTTATACTAATTATACAAAATAATACAACATCAAATTATATCAAACATTTTTACTGAAAAGCAAGTTTATAAAGATGAGTTTTTAGTAGTGATTTAAAAGAGTTAGTGAGGTTGCAGACTGTTCAAAGTTTTAAGGCCCTGACAGCAAAAGCTCAGTCTTCTTTAGTCGTAAGTCTAGATCGAGGGACTGTTAGTAGATTTTTGTCAAATGATCTGAGCTTGCGTGCAGGAACATAGGGAATAAATGTTATATTAATAAATGTTACACACTACAGGCAGTTATAGCACACAGCTTGGCTCATGCAGAGTAGATTTTCCAGCATTTTCATTATGAAATGATGTCATGTGTTTCTGACTTTGAACATTATCTTCCCTTAGTGAGGAGGTTTATTAGGGTTGTTGACGGAGCACATGAGGAAATCTGTCTGCTGCATATATGTCTGTCTCCTGAACTGACCCCCAGAGGACCCATTTCATATTAAATATTTTGTACTTACAAAAAGGACTAATTAAAACAGAAACAGGAAACAATGATATGAAGTCATTAAAAGTCCTGAAAAATTGGAATGACAGAATAAAGCACCTCTGAGATATGCCAAAATATACCTCTGGGGTCTAAATATCAGATATTTGCACTTTTAGAAACACATTTTAGTTTCATACATATATATATATATATATATATATATATATATATATATATATATATATATATATATATATATATATACAAAATCAGCATACATTCTTACCATATTAACATTTCATGTCAACAAGGGTTGAGGTTATTCTGTAATAAAAACGGAATAGAAACAGATACAGGTCACTTGATGAGCCAAGTCTCAGCACCACAGTTTATTAATATGCTTCAGCACTGTTCATTTTTATGAAGTACAAACAGTTGAAGTCTGCAGTAAGTGTAGCTTCAGTGTCGTGGCAGTGTGGGTGTAGTGTAGATGAGCGTAGCTTCAGCTCGTGTTGAGAGCGGGCGTGGAGGTGAGTTCCTCTGGGACACCAAACTTTGCTGTTGGGCTCTCTGGAGGCTGCGTGGGCCAAACGCAACATCTGCCCAAATTATATATACAGACTCTGCTGTCACCCTGATTCATATTTAACAGCATCATGTGTCAGTCTTGCAAAAACAAAAAACCCAGCACATATTAAACAGCTATCTCGATCTTGGAAAACAAATTAGAATTCCAGTATATGAAGAATTATTCCAGTGCTGAGCAGAGTGAGCAGATAAGTTTATGTGCTAGAATCAGAAATACAGTCAGCCTCAACATTAAAAAGAGATTCAGAGGAGAGGCTGCAGCGTGGTGGTCTGTTAGGTCATAGCTATAGGAAGTAGGTCATATATACGGGAGTGTGTATTTGTGTGTGCATCTGAGCTGACTGCTATCCATGGAAACATGGATTTCTGTGTTTTTCTGAATCCGTTTTTATCCAAACCTCAGAATAATTCCTCAGTCTTATTTATATGATGTATGTCTGTGTGTAAATAAATGGTTGGGCACATGTTTGTGCTCATGGTAAGATTTTACATGGTGGATTTGTGCCAGGGTTAATATGTCAGTAATTGTGAGAAAGGCAATGTTAGATGTGTGTTTTTCTTTGCACCTTGCATAGATGCATCATTTTGTGAAAGTGTTTGCGTGATGCACAATATGTATATGCATTGTGGGTGCATCTGTACTGTATACATGCATGTGTGCTTGGGTATGTGTGTGTGATTTCATCAGTGTTTGGCCCTTTAAAAGGTTCCTGCGGGGCCGAGGGGGAAGAGAAGATAACGGGAGCAGACATTATTTGCTTCTGTCATGTCGGCTTAGCGTCAGGCCTCACACACTGTGGCTCAGTCAGACACGGACGCCAAGTGGATGTACCTGCACACATGCGCCGACACGACGCACACACGTACCCAACACATCCTGACACACACATGCAGATGGTTAGGGATGACCTGCGTGCACACGGAGCCTGATATGCACATGCTGACATGTTATGCATAGAAAAAGTCACACACCTACAGGTTCTCACACCTACACAGACACACACTCTGAGCACGCACACTTCCCTTATTTCTGAAATACGTCTCATACTGAGGCAGAACTGGCAGGGTTTTACATGTTCCTGGCTAGATACTTTACCAGGCAAAATATTGATGGATGGCTTTGACAAGAACACAGAAGAAGAAATTTTACTGTTTGGTTGTAGACTTGCATTATGTGGTTTATATTAATATTGTTATGCACCTTTGTGTACAGCAGCCATGTTTTTGCAACTGTGCATATATAAATGTGCATGCTTCTTGTAAAATATGACACTATGTAGATCATGCTCTGTGTGCATGCATCTTTGTATTCATGCATTCATGTTTATTTTACGTGTGTGTGTGTGTGTGCGCGCGTGTGCCTGCAATGGGGGAGGAGGCAAGCACTCAGGTTCCACAGTCAGTCAGGCAGCATCTTGTCAGGCAGGCCTCAGTCACGGCCCCCCAGGGGAAGGCTGCCTACTGTGGGCACGAGCCGTGATGATTGTCCCCGCTGGGGGGGATTGCACATGCGCACTAGCATACACACATGCGCACTCACACACAGACCCACACACCATCGGCACACACATTTGCATGTGCCCATGTATGTACAAGCATGAAAATACACATACATACCTAGAAACTGCACACAGCCACAATCTTACACACACACACACACACGGATTCTGCATGATATACATTCATCCATGTTAGAGAACTGCATGTGCACAGGGGGACACACACACATGCAAGATCTGTAGATGTGAAATTGCCACACAAAGAAAAAACATTGAACATCCATGTGTGAATAACACACACGTGTATGTGCAAAACCACCGTTGGAACAAACACAAATTCCTGCAGAGGTAATGCTTGTATTGCATGTACACTCAGGCATACATTTGCATAAACACAGCATACACAGATCGTGCCCCCTCAACGTGCACATACATGCATAGACAGAGCTGAGAGCAATGCATTGGGTTGAGGCTTAAAATAAGCATGACAGTTCCTGTCATGATCCTGGTGGGTCACACAACAGCACGTACTGAAAGACTGCTCCGTGAACATACACATGCAATATTAAAAACATATATATTGTTTTAGGTTTATATTAAGCTCTGCAGCTCACTGAGCAGAATTATTCATGCTTCTCTGTATTGGCCAGTCATTACCACCCACAGCAGGAGGAATAAGATGTCTAATTTTTATGATGTAACTTCTATCAAATATTACTTCTTGAATAAAAGATGTTAAACTAAAAATGATATATACTGGAAGACCTCTAGCAATTACAAACCAGGCCGCTTTGACTTTTGGATGGCACATAACTGAGGTTTGTTACAAGACAGATAACACCTCAACAGATTAAAGGTCATTTTAGTACAAAAGAAAATGATGTAGAAACACTCTGTAGTCGATCAAATGTGGCACAACTTCTTTTGCACAGTTGGACCTCTTGGTTCAGAATTTTAATCTAGAAAAGAGGTGCTTGCTATAAATCAATACTTGGGCCCCATCCCAGTTCTCAGTTTTATTCTTATCCCTTGTTTTTGAGTGCTACCTTGCCCCTTGAAACAGAGTTACAAAGGGTAGTGGTTGAAATCATCCCCTACGAAATGGGACAACCCTTCAAGACAATGATATGTCATCGATAGTTGTTGATGCAGGCATTTATGTAACAAGACGTGGAGTGTTGCAGGGCAGTGGAAGAGTGCCATCTTCTAAAGTGGTGCTTTCTCTTGTACAGGCTGCAGGCATCCTCTTGCAGTTATCAAGACGTTTGGGATTTGTTCACAACTTGAGTTTCATGCTGCCAGTTGACCAAACAAGTCATCAAAAAACAGAACACTGCTTCATTACCAGGCCACTAGCAGTGCTCTGGAGGCTAATGTTAGCAACCAAGTGGAGCAACTGTGCTGCTGGACTTTAGTTAAATTTTGGGGGTCACATGCCACCAAAGGGGGCAATGCAACGTTGAAATATGGCTAAATGTTGGACTATCATGCACAATGCAGTAATAACTAATAACGTTAGCTAGTTAGTGAGAGAGACATGGGCATACTAGCGATTTATGTTGTTATGCTTGTTATAAAGAAAAGGATCATAATACATCGGAGCAACATTAAATTTAGGTAATACAATGGTTATCATAGTTTTTAAATCTTGATGAACAAAGAAAATACATTCATGGATTTCATTTGTTCCTCGTACAGCCGTCTTGTCAATGATTCCTCATAACCCTGGGTTTAAAGTGTGTCTCTGAAAAACCTTCAATTTGGATGCCATGTAGACCTTTACCCTATGCCGCTCCAATGAGAAATCAGGAGAACCTAGCCTGAGTCTAGTCTTGCACAGTTGAAAATATACCATAATGCTTAAAATGAGAATTAAATATTCCTTTTCAGGCACAATGCTTCATCCCAAAACTCCACTCTTGGCATGATTTCATCTACTCTTATCAGCCTGTAACATCCCACAGTGGGCCTGTAAAAGTAATGGAGCCTTGGCTCAGCACAATGGAAAATCTGTGGTTTTGATCATGCGGATCAAGCACTAAGAACGATCCTTGCTGCACTGTCTCTGAGCCTGGAACATGGTGTTCAGGAAGGAGAAAAGAAAACAAGGTTTTTTTTCTGCTCAGGGGAAGAATGAGGGGTGGTGGGCAAAAGTCAAGGGGGAGAGCGGAGGGCTGAACGAGTAAAATACGGCGATAAATCAAGTGAAACTGCTTGAGGTGAAGGAAATGGATGACGGTGAGGTGCATGGAAAGGAAAAAAGATTGTTGAGAAAGAGAGAAGGAGGAGGAAAGAAATGACAAGATGAGAGATTGAAGATCTTAGGGTTGTGCAGACTGGAATTGGGGATGATTCAAAGTCTTTATGAAGAGAGAATGTGCATTTAGGAAATTTCAAGAATGGTATGAAGTAATGATTGATGCCTTAAACTTAGATTAAAGGGGATTGGATGATGCATAAGTAATGCTGAAGGGATATTTCTCCCACCTAAGCGCCCATGTGAACACTCAAATCACCACCCAAAAATGCCCTGATTTATAATTAAATATGACAGAGCATAGCATTTGGGAATTCAGTGTCCTATTATACAGTTTTAAAAAAGCACAGTCTGCCTGTATGTCTCAGGCTGCTCGACAACAGCTACTGGTGCTGTTTGCTTGTAGTGAAAACCTGATTTGATGGATTTTCGTAAATTTTAGGGTAAACACACCAACCATCAGATTCATTTGATTTGTTTCTGAAGCAGACTTCCAAACTCTTTGACTGTGGTTTCCATTGTAGCTACATTTACATCAGGATAGTTTATCACTGCTTAAGTGCTCTCTGTTTGCTGACATTACACTCCTGTAAAATCAGCCAAGTGATGCTAGTTGGATTGTCTCCTGTGTAATATCCTGCCACTCACAGGCAGTTGTCCTCTTGCACATTTATGCACTCAATGCACTGCTGCACCAATACACCATCAATTAAAAAACCCATCACCACTGCCAGGTGCCATTTGTCTCAGCTGTCATCATGACTGCCAGAGTGCCCTTTTCCATTCATTGTTCTAAAGCTGCCATCAGATGAACTTGAAAAATCACGCACAAAGTCACTGCGCCGTGAGCCAGTTTATTGAGCACTGTGCCATATAGTGTGGAAATATGAGTGAGCAGATTTGTGGGGCTTGTGTTCAGGGTGGATGCAGCCAAAACCTTCCTATCCACTAATTCATTAATGCTAACTAAGTAAGCCAGCTGTCCCTCCTGCCAGCTGAAACATCTCCTTTGTGACTGAATTCAGTTCTCTGTAATCACGATAGAAACCAGCACATGCAATGAACCCATTTCTCAGTGCTGATCAAATGTTTTTTCAACCATTTTGCAATACAAACACCAAGATGAACTGAATAGAGAAAATGTCTATACATAAATGTTATGACGACAGTCCATCAAGTTGCTTTTCCTTTAAAAATGTGCATGATACTGCATTTATAACGAGGAGTAATATGTGCTGTTTTAAGCCACATTACCACCAAACACTTTAGGTATAGTACTCTTACTACTGGTACCTAATCCATATAGATATGTAGCTAAACCTTAAACCCCGTTTCTGTCAAGCAGTACAGTACAGTTCAGTTCTGTTTGGTGTGCTTTTTTTTCCTGTTTCCACTCTGAAAAGTTGAACATGGTACCAATGGACCAGTTGTACCGTCCCATTTTTGGTCACCCCTCTGTTGGGGTACCTAGCACACTGCAACACTAAACCCCCGAACCTGCCTGAGCCGGACTAGATGCACAAACCTGCTATTTCTAAATATCCCATGGAGAGACTCTCACTGCGGCCTGTTTTATTTTGTTCAGAAAATGCTGGTGTGCAGCCTCATTCTGTGGACGATAAACAAGGTGCAGACTTCCCTCTGTGTCACTGCTGATGAGGAAATACAGCGAGTCCCGGACAGAGCAGTGAGTGACCACAACCCCCGCCCACATTTAAGAGTACTGTTTGCGGTCTAGGTACCACGTCTGAAGGGTTACTTTTGGCTTCAAAGGTACCATAGTAAAGTGTTTGGCGGAAACGGGGCTTTAGATCAGTTTAGTGTTTCCACTGCAGATAGTACTCTGAAATGTAGGCTGGGTTTTACCAGATTGTAACATCTGCATCACTGTTCTATCCAGCTCTTGCTGTATTTCCTCATCGCTGAAAAAAATCTTTACACGGCGAAGCAGAGAAACATCCACACCTTGTTGACAGTCCACAGGGTTGCACACCAAAATTTTCAGAACAAAAAAGAACAGGCTTGAGTGTTTAGAGTCTCTGTCAAAATCAGTGGGATTTTCAAAAACAGCAGGTTTGTGCATTGAGTCCTTGTTGAGCAAGAGTGACTGTTCTCTCTTTACCAATCAACGGACTGCAGTGTTTCTAGCTCCACCTGTTAGTATTGGATCAGTGTGAGGTACCTCAATAGAGGGTGATGAAAAGAAACAAGACAAAATGGATTGGTTTATTTGTACCATCCAGAAATTTTGACAATGGAAATGCAAAAACTGGTCTAATGTGTAACAAACAGAACCAAACTGAACCGGATTACTTGGTGGAAATAACACTTTAATAGATACACTGTGAAGGTGCAGTCCAGGCAATGACATGGTCAAACATTGACATTGTCGTCATTTGATGCAGAGGGATTTTAAAATCAAAGCCAGTTCCCTGGTTACATTCTGGTCAAAAAGGTCGTTAGTCGGACTGGGAATGGTTCTTAGCCGGCTGGCTCATTCTAGTGATTCACCCTCTGTCCCTCTGTCCCTCACTTACTCCTCCTACTCCTCCTCCTCCTCCTCCTCCTCCTCCTCCTCCTCATCCTCCTCCCTTCATCCTAAACACAGTTCACTTAAAGGGTCCAGCAGGAGCTAATAATAGACTGGAGTCACTCAGTCTTGGTAGAGTCAAGGATATGTAAATATGCCTTTCTCCTGTGGGCAACTTCCTGGTTGCTGGCATGAGCGGGAGCCAGTGAGAGGAGGAGGAGAGAAGCGCGGTCGGCATGGCAACATGGCCTGGCTGCCTGCATGGTTTTAACTCGGGTGTAAAATGCAAATGTTATTCCCCAAGTGTAGCCTGCCATAAGCTTCTGCTTCCACTCTCTTCTCTTAACTTCATATTTTCTTCTGCAAAGTCTCCATTGATCACAGTGCACACAGTGATGTCACAATTCTTTATTTTCATTGCGACTTTATTAGTTATGCACTGTCCTAATTTTATGTCCCTGTAAATGCAGTGCAGTCAGCTTTAAGTTTATTTGGCAAAAGTGAGTATAGTAAAAACATTCACAAAGCAACAATTAAAAAACACCTTCTTCCATAGCATCAAATAAACGAATCTGAATCTGAACAATACACAAGAACCCATCAGGTCCATCACATGCTGCAGCCACAAGTTAACAGCCTTTAATGCTATAAGACACTGATTTCATTCTAACCTGCTCTAACCTGCTGTCTTTAATCTGTGTGCCTCCCTTGTGTGCCATAACAACACAACCTCAAAATAGCCCCTCTCTCTCTGTTAGTGAATTAAGAGGAAAAAGTGTAAGCAGAATGGAACAGATATCGCTATGGCAACCTCTCCGCCTGATTGCTATGAGATATGATTTCCACGAGTTTGGTCCTCTGATCTTCTGCTTCTTAACTTTATGTGGGAAGGCAGAGCTAATGCCTCCAATGTTTCATGTACTACATGTATATAAAGTGTATGTACATGGAGGCATATAGAAATATCAGACCATAAAGCAGCTCTTCACAGGAAGAAGCATCCATGTTGTTATGGCTTCTTTGTAAAAGCCCATTAAGCCTTATTTCTATGGCCAAGAGACATATATAACCAGGTTTGTGTTCCTGAGGGTAAGTTCACTCAGCAGGTTACTTTAGGTTTGGTGTCCAGTTGATGGAAAGGCAACGTGTCTGTGTTGAACTACACCACACCAACCAAATAGGATATGCTGCAGCATCCCCAAGTAACACAAAAAGAAGATAGCCTTAACTTTCACTTGATCAAATGATCAGGTAACTTATTTAACATCTGACCACATGGGGCAAATACACCAACCACACAGTCTAATAAAATACTTCTTTATAGCAAGAAATTAAACCAGACTATTTAAATATTTGGCTCTTACACACATTTTTCACTCACTGATGATAGGATGGACTTGTTTGGGGATTCACAGGAGAGGAATATTTCAGGGATAAAATGTTAAAGTATCAGCACTTACTTCCAACATTTTCTAAGATATTTAATACAAAATTACGACGAGATACTTTAAGTGTCTAATATCTACAAATATTTAAACAAGTAAAATACTCAAATAATAAAAATACCGTAATATTGAGCATTATTTATCAAAGGTGTGGACTCTAGTCGCATAACTTGAACTCAAGTCAGACTCTTGTCACAACTTTGATAACTAAAGATTTAACTTGACAAATTCAGAAAAGACTTGCAACTTAACTTGGAATTTAACACTAGTGACTTGTGACTTCGATTGGACTTGGGGAATTTTTTCTTGAGAATACTTGATACCTACTTTAAAAAGTATGATCTTTAACAGTGTCACATGTAATTTTTTTCCTCCTTCATTTCCTGAAACAACTAACATTAACAAACCAGGAGCGACATCACTTTTCTTGTTCTGCTTGCCGACGCCTTTCACAAGTATTTAAATCTTGAACCTTGAGCAAATAGGTGCGATTTCTTTTAAAAAATGTGGGAAAAAAGGCAATGATTAAGAGGATTATATTTTTTAAAAAAAAGTAGGGAAAAAAGAAAAAACGCTAGGGAAAAACTGTATTTATAATTATTATTGTCATACATTTTAAGATTATGCTGTAGAATTATTATAATTTTTAAGCATTCTTTCCAGTTCATTTTCTGTCTGTCTGTCTGTCTGTCTAAAAAATAATAATTTTCTTGTTTTTAATTCTCTCTTTTGACTAATTTATTGCTATTTTTTGGGGGTCATTTTGGGTTCTTTTTTTGTGCATTGCATTTTTCTCATGTTTTTAAAGGAAATGAAGCCAATTTGCTCAGGTTTCAAAGGGTTCATTTTCAAGATCCATTATGTTTGAACCAATCTGACAGCATTCAGTGTTACAGGAGAGAACCACTAGGAATTAATGTTACTTACCAATTGAAAAAAATGATACCAGAGATAATTTCGCTCATGTACACAACTGCACAATGCTCACCAAAAATGGATTAATATATTGTTATGTTGCTGAAATGGAAATACATTTGGTGAAGAGTGCATTGTGACTTGTATAAGACTGGAAATTTGTAATTTAGGACTTGAGACTTGTCTTGGGACTTGAGTGCAAAAAAATAAAACATTCCCAGGATTTCAGCAGTTTCATCCAACACATGTTCGTGTCGGCCCAAATAAAGTTTGAGTATGAAATATGGCCATTTTTAGTAAGACTCAAAGATACACGTTATTTTTCAGTTATCATCTTCTCATACTTTCACCTACACCTCAAACAAATCTTTTAGTCATCACAGAAGACAACAAAACTAACCAAACTGCGCTCATGTGTGTCTGTATGTTTTGACACATTATGTGTCCACTGCCACAGATTAATATTCGTGCGGAGAATTAAATAAGTGAATCATCATTGTATTTCATCCATTTTATAATCACAACATGAAAATGCAGAAAGGTCAGGATTTAAGGATTACGCTAAACCTTGCACTAACCGAGGAGCCGTGTTTATTGAATGTGAGTTTGTGTTCTGAATAGACGTGGATGATTGTCTTTGAAAGGAGTCGTCATTTGTTTTCTGCTCCTTTGTCTGCAGCAGAAAGGCTAATCTTTAGGCAGCACCACTGGGTTTATTAAAAACTGGATAGGCTTTTATTGGACTGTTAATAAGAGGGTCTGTTTTGACAACAGCCATTTCAGAATCTTTTGCACCATTGTTGTTTCATTTAAAAGACATGTCAAAACTCGTTGCTTATTGGTTTATTGGCCCAAAACACTGTAGATTGTGTCAGTTAATTTGGTGGAAGAAAGCTGTAAAACTCCTCACTGACATTTTCCTCGGAATTCAACCTTTTTTCTGTGACTGCAGGTGCCAAAAAGCTGGCCAACAAGGCAGCGCTGTGGTACGTCCCCTGCTCCCTGCGGAATGTCGACAAGATCATGGATGTGCCGCCCATCAAGGTACATGGAATCTTAGCTGCTCTGACCTTCATGGACCGAAGCTTGGCATTTTACCTGTCTGCTTCTCTCTGTCTCTTATCGGACTCTCTCCCTCATTTTTAACTGTGTGAAAAGTCAATTTTGATTGTGTCTTGAATATCACTGTGATAAACTTTACTCACCAATGCAAAGACAGGTATTTGTGCACATGTTCAAACAGTATATGCTCTGTCTGTAGTACGCCAGTGAAGAACAAGAGGAGCAGGGCAGAAAGCGCTATGAAGCCCAGAAGATGGAAAGACTGGAGACCAAAGCAAGGATTGAGGAGATGGTGCCACCTACACCCAAACCAGGTAACATGCTGCACTAAAGGCCTCAAATCAAATCCTGACATTAACAGAAGTCTGAGGTGTACATAATGACTGTGTTCCCACGTGGACTGAAAGACGCTGCAAATATCAGCAGATATTCTTGTCTGTTATGACTGATGTTAACGACATTGAAAGTGTCAGAATGGTTTAACCTGCAAATGCTGCAACACCTCCACTTAACGCAGAGGCACTGCACAGACGTATTTGAGTCTGAATTAATGTCCATTTTTTTGTTGTAAATGTGCAGGAATTTAAGTAGGTGTTGCAGAAGAACATTCGGAGACACAAAATATAGGACACCATGTTCTGATATTTCCATCGCTGTACCTTTTACAGCTCAGTGCTGTGATAATAAACTGCAGCATGAAGCCAAAAGCAAATATTTTCTTCAGTGTTAGACATTTTATTTTGGCTGGCTCTGATACTGGGCTGATTTGGACTGTTATATACGGTCGATTTTTTTGTTACACTGTGAAACAACTATTTAGTTGGAAATGTTATTATTAAATACTGAAGCAAAAAAATGTCGACTGCCTGTAGAGTAGGTGAAGAATCCCCCCCTCACTTTGAGTAATTGCGCTATGCATTATGCACTATTGCTAACTTGTGCCTTCACTAAATATTACTGTACACATACTGGACACTCAAGAGAGAACTTCCAATTTAGTTAAATGACAGTTAAGTAGATCAAAGGTACATATTTGCTGTGTTAATGTATGACTAATTCTGTAATTTTGTCATGTTCAATCAACCGCAGAGGATCCGCCCAAAGGTATGTTCACTCCTCTGTAGGCTTCATCTCAGTACAGTGACTTTAGCGAGGCAGCATACAGAAGCATGTCTGTGTTGGTTTGCTTGGACAAAATATACACTAGCAAGTTTTTCGATGCAAAAGCTGCAATTTTTTTCTCATCTATTTGTTGTGTGTGTGTTTGTGCTTTTGCATCACAGAACAACACTCCATTAGTTTCAGCCAGTCCAGTCTGATCCATTTGGTGGGCCCTTCTGACTGCACGCTGCACAACTACGTACATGGCGGTGAGTCCAAGTGCTTATTTTAACTTTTAAGATTGATTAGGTGGACGGTTGACTTTCTGTCTTAAGGTAAAAAAGTTGCAGAACCAGTTCCAGCGTCTGTCTGTAACATGTTGCTGATAAAATAAGGGCCATTAAATTCTTTTGATATATGTGGTGAATGAAATCACTGCCTGCAGTGTGAGGAAGGTCACTTATGAAGACAAACCCACTGAGAGTTCACACCCAACTCTCTGCAGCTTTAATAACATTTTAGCCACTTTTAGGTCATTGTTTTGGTCACCAAACACGGTATGGTTGAGTTTTGTGTAGCGCTGTCATGATGATTAAATTTCAGTTGACGATAAATTGCCTTACAAATACTTGCGATGTGAAATGATGCCATTGTCAGCAAAGTAGTGTCAGTTAATCTCCATATGGTTTGCTGAAACAATTGTTTGGTGCACACAGATTTATTTTAAATAGCTTGTTCTAAAACTGTTGTTCAGGCCGACTTAATATAACAAACATGTGGTTCAAGGCGGTTAAAGGAGGTTTGATTTTATTACAACAGGGAAACACTAAGCCAGTGTTCTCTGTGTCAGACCATAGTTGGGACAGGGAAGACTCTGTTTAGCCTCCAGGCCCAGCGTTGATGCTAACTTCAGGGTCAACCCCCTTCACTGTACTCAGCAGTTGGGAAGCAGGACAGCAAGGAGAAGCAAGGAGCTGCAGCACTCATAGACAAACTGAAGCTTACACTGTACATTTACTACCACTCCACAACTTTACTTTCAGTTACCTTTCTGCTCTGATCACCAGTATCTGTCTGCTTTGAGCGCATTCAACATCACTATCGCTCCCTCTTGCTCAACCCGTGCTATTCTTATGACATCATGTTTCCATCCAAATGTTTTTATGTGAATTCTCTTATTTGAAAAGCTGAGTGGACGCGACAACTCCATCATAACTTTCTCCAGAACTGTCAAACACACTGCTGCACCTGTAAGGGAGACTCTCCGCTATAAATCAAGTGAGCCGTGACTGGCACCTCTCTGTTATTATCTTGCTTCAGAAAGCAATAATACAACAATACATTACAGTCTCATACAATGTGAGCTGAAACTGAAAAACTTGCCCAGCAGCTCTTTGCTTCCATGTCTTTTTTTCTTACATCAGAGCCTTGTGCTCAGGTAGACACTTTATTTACTGAGCTGATGCAAATGTACCTAATGTTCTTTCTTTTTGTTGATTTTGTTGATTATTCAATATGATTGTGGTCAGCTCCGTTAATCACAATCAGGTGATTATGTTATAATTGCAATAGGCCAAGTGTCATGGCTCTCACCATCACTCTGTAAAGCCAGCCGTTGCCAGACCAGACAACTTCAGACAAGCTGAGTATACACTTCCTGCTCAATGTGAAAAGCTGAGGGAGCTGAGATAAACCAGTGACTTGTGAAGAAAGTCTGACGTCTAGCAGCTGAATGCCCAGATATGTTTCTCAGTAAATCCAGAGCTAAAGGGCCAGTGAGTCCTGGACTAACATTAATCTGAATCCAGCTGTATTCTTAAGTTGGTCTGTGCCTGCTTGATGTGAAAGTACATACGTCTTTTTTAACAGGTTGATAAGCCAACGGTTTCCCAGGGCTGTGTGTCTGTGAGTTTGTTCTGGAGTTTTTCTGCCCCTTGGTGGTCAAAATAATCTAATTCAACTTTCACCACTGACCAAAGTGTTCTAAAACAACAGGGAGTGGTTGATGTTATTTCCCTGAAATATTATCTATAATGCAGTGAGGGGTGCATGAAAGCCTGCACGCTAACAGAAGAGGATAGAAGTCATCCACTAAATTAATTGGACCGCTGTGTCTGCATTTACCTTTTCATGGCAGAGGCCACAGAGGGACAACCTTTTGTACTCTCTGTTAGCAGACAACACAGACTGATGCTTTCACTTGTATACGTGTCGGTGTAGGGAAGCCACATTGCAGCAAGCTTGCGGAAAATATAAAGTAGGTGTTGATGATGGCTACATACATATATGTGTGTGTGTGTTCCTTACACAACATAGTGGCTGATCCTGCTTTAATCCCCTGAAAATGTAAATGTTGCACACCCACCCATGTGTGTAGCTTAAAGGAAGCTATGTAAAGAAATAAACATCTAATCAACCGACTTCACTGACATACACAGCAGTGAACTTTATTTTCATATTCCTATCATATTCCTAGTATAAAGATCAATGCAAAGTAAAGTTTTACAGCTGTTTTATTTAAAGTTCAAATGTACTAACACTGTGTGATTGATCAGCTGCTGACAGAGCTCAGTGTTTCCAAGTCGCCCTCTGCCACTACGTATCTGGTATCTGTCAGATTTCTGTGTCACTCTCATACATGTAAAACAAAGAGCTCATGAACAGCATCACGCTGTTTGGTTTTCAAAGCAGGGACAGATCTGACCATCCATGTCCTCAGTACAGTATGGAAATCCTACGGGGAAGCAGATGAGACAGAGACACTCAAAACACAGAACATACAGTCATATGTTGAAAGACACAGAGGGTCAGGAGGAAGGAGAGAGATTTATAGGAGAAGTAGAAGAGATATATATGTAGAAGTTGAGGTATGGAAAGATAGAATGGGACGAGTAAAGAAACATTCACACACTCACATATGCAGTACACGTTTACATCCATCTATTCCACCTTCAGCAGTTTTGCCTATGAATTGCCGACAAGGTTCCTTCCAGTTTTATAGCCTCCGGCATGAACCCCCAGACTGTACTTTTGGTACAGCGTGTCCCGTGGCAACACAGCGGAGGCACAGAAGAAGAAATACTGCTGAATTTAATCCAAAGTGAAACGTCCTTGAGAAAGAATTTTGTGGCTTTTAGTGCTTATGTTCTCCTAAGTGAATGGATGAGTGAATGCTTGTTCGGTTCAGAAATGTCTCACCGTTTTTTTGGGAGCGAGTGTGAGTACTTGGGGGTTGTGGTGAGTGATTGTTCTGTATATGTGTGTGCACTGTTGCGTTTTGAAATAACTGCTCGGGTGCTTACTTGCATTGACAGCACTCTGTGCGGGTTATGAGCATGGCTGTAATGGTGAAGAGCAGAATGACAAGGACAAAGCAGGAAATAGACAACTAGAGCAACAAATCGAATATAGAAGGTCTTCATAACAGGAAATTTATGGTGCTGATGCCATTTCCAATTCTGTGCTTCGCTGACAAGCTAGACAACTCGGAGGCTTAAATTGTTCCTCTATGACTCGTCTTTTGACCTTGTTAAAATTCTGACTGGAATTCTGACTGGGCATGTTCAAGCATCTTTAAGCAGAAAAGCTATTTTTATTATTTGGCAGTGCATTCAAAAAGGCATTTTGAGGCCCGTTGCTTGCAAAAAGTGAAAATGCTTCGTCTGCATGCATTCACAGAAGCCCTCCAACTGAAAAACTGTATGCACATTAAAATATATTGTCATTTTTTGCAAGCAAGAAGCCTCATGTAGTCTTGTTGTTTTCCCTTTTCCCCCCACTAGATTTGATCCAGATTCCTGAAAACAAAAGTTTGAAAAAAAGTGCCGTAGAAAAACAATGGCCATGAAAGCACAGAACATACAGTACAGCAACAAAGATTAAAAGCAAGATAAACAACTAATTTAATGAGCGCGTATCCAGATTTGATGGCTCAGCCACCCGTAACCAAAGACCTGGTTTATCTGATGTCCCAAACAACATAAAAAAGCAAACCCTCACTGGAACCCACTCTGGCTGCATCTGTAACAAATCCAACATTTTATCAGTGCAGAACAGATGCTTTTTATCGGCCGAGGTATATTGTTTCTGGCAGCGGACTCCTGCCTCATACTGCCATTTCTATCGAGGTCAGATATGTAAAGAGGCCATCAGAGAGACACCAGATAGTGAGGAGGAAAAGCAGACGAGAGACACTGACTGAGAACGAGAGGCAGTGTGAACAGGACAGGACAGCAGGACGGGAGGAGGAGGGAGCAGGGCGGGACAGATAAGTGTCGCACGCGTCATGGTTGCCTTTTTAATTTGGCGAGCTCGCTGAGAAATCTGTCCAATTAAAAAACAAATGTGGAACAAGCATGCAGGTCATTTAGAATACACACACACACACACACACACACACACACACACACACCGCTGCTCTCTATCTGTGCATGCCATTGCTCATTAGGCAATGTTCCCTGTTGTTTGCTGCTGCTGCGGCTGCTTTCACTACACTTATTTTGTTTACATAACTGAGTCAGGTCAGGCAGCCAGGATGCTTGTTCCGCTCTCTCTCTTACTGTGCCTTACTCTCACTCACTCCCCCTTCTCTATATACTCTTGTTGGAGAAAAGCTAACTAACTTCCATGCATCAATGCTGAGTGCTCACTTACTGTATGTTTCCGCTTTTGTGGTGTGTTAAAGTGGCCTACTTAGGGGCGTCAGTGGCTTAGTGGTAGAGCAGGTGCCCCATGTACAAGGCTGTTGCTGCAGAGGCCCGGGTTCGACTCCAGCCTGTGGCCCTTTGCTGCATGTCACTCCCTCTCTCTCTCCCCCCTTCACACTTGTCTGTCCTATACATTAAAGGCTAAAAAGCCCCAAAAAATATCTTTAAAAAAAAAAAAAAAAAAAAAAAAGTGGCCTACTTAGCTGAAGCCCAAGGAGACATAAACCACATGCACAAACACATCAACACTCCGGATCTCACATGCATGTGTATTCATATTGTAAACAGGCACAGTGGATGCATAATGCACCCTGCAAACAGTTCTTGATTGTTTCCTCCATAAAATACCATCTCTGTATGTCTTATTAATTATTCCAGCGACAAAGCCTGACTGACAGACAGCACATTGTAATAGCAGAGCCAAAATATGACACCGCATCCATCCAGAGATTTGACAATAATATCAGTGACGCTAATGCAGGCTAATACAATTATGTCGACGTAATACCATCTATTTGGTCAGGAATGATTTGATAGTTGTATAGGATCTCATTCGGTGTTGTGTGGGCATCATATTCACACCCTGTTAATCACAGTAAGACACATTCTCTCACTCACCTCTGGTGGTATCGAGATGTGCACAGAGACTGTTGAGGTTTTGGTGGGGATTGATGAACAGTTCTCATTCAAACAACTTTCCACAGAAGTAATAGTCCCTGTGAAAAATGTTTACAGTGTATGGATGTGGATGATCCAGGGTAAACTGAGCATGTCTGGAATCACAAGTTGCTGTTATTAAATGTGATTTTTAATAGCTCAAGGAACACAATCAGTGAATCTCATCCACATATGGTACAGTGGCAGATATATGTCACAAACTGGTCACACAAAACCAAAAGTAAATGCCCGACCAGGATCCTGACATGGACAAAACTCCTCAGTGACACATGAAAAGAGTGTTTATTTTATAGGTCAGTAGAATCGTTTTATTATTCCAGGCTTTCTATTCCACTAAGGTTTAAAACAGAGCTTCTGACAAACGGAGAGATTGCGTACGATTTAGCTGCGTTTTAATTGTGCAGAGTTTATTTAGAGCGATAGCTGACGGTGTGGCTGATTTTACACTCTGATTCACCACTGCAGCTCAGAATAACACGAGACACCTGAGTGATGAGAACTGGAAATAGAAACGAAAGAAAAATAATCCACACGCTGATAATTGGCTCCTGTGATTATAAATGCAACATTTCCCTCAGATACAATTCATCATCATTAACTACTTCTCCAGTCTTTGCTTCAGTGGCAGAAACAGTCTGGCTTTACTGTGGGTTTCTATGTCACATATTCAGAGTAGTTTCACTTTTAACATTTGGAAATTATTTTGTATGTTTCTACATCTTCATATTCTGTGTAAAATTATATCATTAAAGTCTGAGTAAGAGCTGTAGGCACAAATCATCACTCTGCATCAAAATTCCTCTAAACAGGAGCTGCTTGGTGTGCAGACTTGTCTGTTTTCTACATTGCCAGACGTGTCTTTAGTCCAGCACCCACTCCATTGGACACTGGGATGTGTGTGTCTTTTGTACTGTTTTTTAAGAGTATATTGCTTGCATTTCAATCTACACATTTTTGCAGTCACTTAAACAAAAGGGTCAAGGCCTGCGACTGTACAGTTAGTCCTTAGATGGTAGACACCTGTGTGCGTAATGAAAGTCTCCAACGTGCTGAGCAAAAATTGGAAAGAGTGGAAATTGTCTGAACTTCCACTGGGGTCCACAATGCCCATTAATTCTTTCTCTTTCTTAATTTCCTTGTCTTTGTTGCTCAGTCTTTACCGTCTGCCCACCTCACATCATTATCTAATGCTCTCTCGTCTTCTCTTTCTACTCGCTCTCCTTCTTCCTTCATGTTCCGAGGAAGCGTACCACCTGTTTCCATGGCAACAGCTGTTGATTGCCACAGGTGGACACAGATGCTGTTTGATTAAAACAAATAGGCTGCAGATTTGATGTTAAAGGCACTTGAAGTTTTCTTTTTTTCCATCTCTGCACAAATAATCATTGACAACTGGCTGACAGGAGTGATCTAATGCCAGCAGCTTATGTTGTGTTAGAGCTCTGTTTGTGTGCACACCTTTCCATGTATCTGCAGTATGTGTGTATAGGTGTGTGCCCCTAAAGCAGTTGGTGTGCATAGATTTAATACAGGGGGTGTGTGTGTGTGTGTGTGTGTGTGTGTGTGTGTGTGTGTGTGTGTGTGTGTGTGTGTGTGAGCCGCAGACTGGCTGAGCACAGGAACACATCCATCACTGTGGCTCTATATTATCTGTCCTCTGCCCTGATCTATGCTCAGTGGGTATATAAACATGTCACTGCCTGAGACAGAGGAATTCAGGGAGACAGGGATATGTCCACTGGAGCTTGTGTGATCGACCTTTGTGAGGAGTGTGAGTGCGCGCGTGTGTGTGTGGATTGCTTCAACTACCTCTACCTCTAGCCTTCACTCCTCCAAAACCACCATTGATTCAGAATAAAATACTGAATCAGCTGCATTGGTTGAGCCTCTGGAGGAGAATCTTTAAATACGGGGACATCCAGATGAAAACCAAGCCCGTGGTATAGAACAGACACTTGTTCTTTCCTCCCTGGTAGATTGAAATATAGAGTATTTCTTAATTGCAAAGGGAGTTACTTGTCTTGCTTGTATGGCATACAACATTGAAGACTTAATGACCAATAACAGATCTCAGAGTATGAAACATAACACCAAATATGCTTCTGAAAACTCCCTCATATCCATTGGGAGGACAGACCCACAAACGTCAGCATGCTTGAGGAACCAACTATTGATCAGATTGCCACCACAATCATTAAAATTGTAGGAAACTTGATCTAAAATCAAGTTTTGTCCAAACTATGTAGAGCGGGGCTGGGCAATATATCAATAGTATTTCAATATCATGATAGAGGACTAGAAAAAGTCTTAGAGTTTGGATATCGTAATATCGTAGTTGGTGTTTTTTCCTGATTTTAAAGGCTGCATTATAGTAAAGTGATGTCATTTCTCCATTTAGGTCCAGACCCAGACGTCATCCAGTTCAGACCTATAATCCATAAATTACAGGGTTTTTTTTTTTTCAATTTTGGCAGAGCATTTCTATTTTAACTGCGGCAACATTTCTAGCTTTTGCAGCACTAGTTCAGCGGCCCAGAAAATTCACAGACCAGTTGCATGTGCTAAATCATGTCACTTGATGCTACTCAGCCAGTCACATCCATGCATTCTGATAAGCACTGTGACTTGAGTCAGTAGGTGAGATACACACACACACAGGAGACGAGATGAGAGGCAACAGTCATAAGTCAGAGAAAAGTAGTTTCACATGATGTAAGAAGAGAAAGGTAGACAACAAAACAAAACCAGCATGTCTCATGAACTATACAGCATCTATACATGGGATTTAATGTGCAAAGTTCATAGACTCTATGTAACAATCTACAGACATTTTAAGTTACACAAAAGCATCAAACAAAAAGATAGAAAATCACTGTAGTTCTATCTGGTTGTTGTGATTGAAGTAGAAACTCCAGGATGGTAGAGGTGTGTCTGTTATATGCAAGTCAAATTAGTGAGGAAACTTCATTGTGGTTATTGTGAAATGTGCAGCAAATCCCACACCTATACTGTGTGTCGGAGTCTGAGGAGCTTTAATGACTTGAACCAAAAACACAACAGAGCAGCCTCGCCACATTCAAACCAGTCATTAACTGAATGAAGAGTTTGTTTACTTGTGCTAAACGCCGACATACAATCAATACGAGAGCGGGAAGGCACCAACTTTAACGACCGGCACCAAATTGATGAAACACAGTAACCCAAAGAATGGTGTAACAAGGCCTGAATTTGACTGCGTGTGTGTGTGTGTTTGTTCTTCTTATTAACTGTTTAAAAAGCAAACATATTGTTTTCTAGGAAGTTGTATTTTTTAAAAATGTTGATGTGAATGGGAAACCAATCCATCAAACCACACGGATACTTTGTTTCCAGTCTTCATGTTATGACGCAGGGGTGCAGCTATAGACAGAGGACCCTGAACGGTTAAAGGCGTACAGAGCTGCGCAAAGGGCCTGGGACATGGATTATTTATTTATATAAAGAGATTTATTTGATCATCTGTGGTCAGAGAGTCTAAAATTTGTAAAGATCACTCAGTACTGCTTATTTTTTGATTACTGAAGTGTATGGGTGTTTTTAGAAATGATTGAAAATTGAAAAATTACTCAATCATTAAAGCACTATGCCTTCTTAAAATCATATTTAGTTTAATTAGTAGAATGCGTGCACCTTCGCTAAAAAGAAACCTGTGTCAACTGCCTTCTCTTTCATTAATGCTACATTTTAGGGTACTTTCATACTTTTCACACAAGTTGAAAAACGTAGGTTCATTTACCTGGTTAGCCCGGTTAGTCTAGGCTCGTGTGAAAGCTGTCGCTCGAAACAACCAAACCAAGACTGCTTGAAAAGAGTCTGGTGCAGATTTTTGTGGTGTTAAAGCAACAAACCAACCGACATTTTATGATAGCAGCAATGTGATTTCAGCATGAAAAGCTAAGCTACTAATAAATCCATCTTATTATTAAATCCATTCAAGAAGCGATCTTACATTTGACCCGTATAAGGTCATGTATATTGCCCAGTTATGCTAATCAATTTGGTAACCATGGTAACACGTATGCATGTCAGTGCAGGTATCCCTGATTAAGAAGCTTTGAAACTGCTGTGCTTGTATCCGACCGTACTTTGTCAGTTCATTTAAAAGTGTGTGTCAGTGATCCCACAGTAATATACCCTAATCATTATTTTTTCCTCCTGTTAGTTCATAACGTGTGGTCGATTTGCAGTCTAATGATACTAATAGTGCTTTGTGACACCAAAGAACATTAATACACACAGCAGAAGTATTAAAGTAAATTTGACTTCCTCATGTGGGTCCTGATGATGCAGGATGACAGTCGCCAAAATCATCTAGTTACCTGTCAGTCTATATAACTTAATGTTTACTTCTCTTGACTTTTTCGCTTTACCTGGACCAAATGAACAGAACTACAGGTATGAGAACACCATAAGTGTCTTTTGAGGAGAATAATAATCTTGTGTTTTTTACATCTCACCTTGCCGAAGTGTACTCTGTACTCTTCGGTGTGTTTAGAAGTGCAAAAGCTCACTCTTGACAACACCCATCCATCAGTGATGCTGTCAGAGGTTTAACAGACTTGAAACTTTAAACAAGAGAGGGTAGTCAATCACTGATTTGCAATTTGGTGTCAAGTTCCTCTTTAATTCCCCCCGCAAAATATGAAGCCGTAGCTCTTCTGATCAGCCCCAACAGTCTCCACCAAACAAGGTATGGCGGCCCGTATATAAGTTGAGGTTGAAACCAGGAGGTAAAATAAGGTCCAAAGAGCAGGTTGCTGTGAGTGTACAGTAGTGACTGAAGCCAGTCCCAATGAGTGTATCAATATTTTATTGTTTCAGAGCTTCTCTCAACTGAATTTTGACAGCTAGACACTAACAGCACACTTTTAGAGAGATACATTACAACTTGGAAAAGTGATGGGGAACCCGTATAAGCCAGTAAACATGCTGATATTATCCAAACACAAAATGCAGCAGAGGTTTCAGTGATGAAATGAACATACCCGGTTAAAGACAGAACAGAAATACACCGTGTTTATTACTATTATGAAAGCCAAGTTCTACATTTCGAAAAGTAATCTGCAGGAACCGATGACCTTTACCATCACAGCCAGAGGTGCATTTTATCTGAAAGCCCTTTATCTGACAGAATTTCCATTACAGGAATCACATCTCAGTGATTTTTCCCAGGCCTGTGGTATGTGTGCAGCTTACAGTTTAACAGTAAACATGACAGCACTCGCTCACAATTTTCAGAACTTAAAGTCACACAGTAATTTGTTAAGGTGTTCAGTAAAGCCCACCACAGCTGGAATGGTAAAATAAACAAAAAAAATATATGCAGCTTATGGGACTTTCTAAGAGGATGTGGGTGGGTTGTGCGTGGCAGTAATGTTAACAGGAGCTGTTTCTATAGTAACAGCTCATTAGGAGGCAGTTTGAGCCGTGTGATACTATCCATGAATAAAGCACATGTTGGGGAGGGGATGAGAAGGACAGAGAGAGACAGGGAATTGTCAGTGTGGATAAAGGCAGAGGGCCAGAACAAGAAAGAGCGGGAAGAAATAGAGACACAACGATGGAAGTTTATAGGAAGTGGTGAGAGAACATGTGAGCGGTCACACATGCTCTGCTGTCGATATCTCTTGGTCTTACACTTTCTCGTCCTTTTATCAGTGGGTGCCCAGTCCAGCGTGCTGTGTCTGAGCTGGTTCTAATTAAAAGGGCTTGGAAGTTAGTCGGCAGAGTTGATGGCGACAAGAGCTGCAAGGAGGCTCCCCTTCATTGTTCTCATGCCTGTTGCCGATGGACAGCATTGTGCGCGAAGATTTTGGGAAAATCGTCAGAAGGAATCTAATCACAGAGGTATTCTGCCCTGTGGCAAACTGGGCTGCACTAGGGACTTGGTTACTAATTGCCCTTTTTTCCCCATTTGGAGTGAGCTGTCTTTCCTCTTCACACACACCATCTCCACCCCTACCCCCCAACCCCCCGCCCCCGCCCCTCTCCCACTCTGCCTTTCGTGTTCCCACCCTACGGCAAAGGGAGAGTCATAGTGTGCCATGTCACCCTGTGAATGTGTAACGCCAGGCCCAGGGCTGTCTTGGCCTCGCTTGTCCTCATTTGCAGTCTCACATTGAGCCTCTCTTCAACCTTTTACATTGACTGTACAAGGAGAGGGTTTCTGTTTTTGCAGGAGGTGCATTAACAGTTCCACTGATGGTGGTGATTAATAAAGACAAGCATCTTTGGTACTCAAGGACAGCACAGTCCTCCACTTGATTTGGCTTGGCATCTTTGTGACAGGTTTCTTGTGCACCCGATAAATATCCAAAATAATCTCATGATTATTTTGTGAAATAAAAACAAACCAATGCTTCTTTTGGAGTAAGAATAAATGACTGTCAGTTTTCTTAATGTAGAAGTCCATGGCATAGGTCAGCAATCTGTGAAGCATCCAAAGCACTCTGATTGTGAGTAAAAACCCTTTGTTAATTCCATAATAATAAAGGATTTTTACTTATAGAGTGTCATTAAGCAAACTGACAGTCATTGTTTTTTATTCTTACTGAACTACTTGCCCTATCTTTAAAGAGCACCTAATATTTTACTATCATCAACACCCAGTTTCTTGACCCTGTGCAGCACTCCCTTTTTTTTCACCATTATCAGCTTCCTTTGGTACTCTGCATGATGCAGTACAACCAGTGAAACGTGGGGGCAGTATATAAGGATGTAAGGTCAGGTCAACAGCATTGTGAACAAACGACAACAACAATGGGAGGGATTTTGGAAAGAAAATAATAGCTTGTTCTCAATTAACAACATTAATTATAACAACCTCCTCACTTTATATGTAATTTGTATGCCTCTGACAGCTGTGGTCTTGAGGGAATATCCTCAAATTTGGCACAAACGTCCACTTTGACTCCAGGATGAACTTATTTGTTTTTGGTGGTCAAAGGTCACTGTGACCTCATGAAACACATTTTTGGCCATAACTCAAGAATTCATACACTAATTATAACAAAATTTCACAGAAATGTCTCATAGGATGTAATAAAGTGATGACATTTTCTATCCAAAAGATCAAAGTTCAGCTTCATTGTGACATCACCGTGTTGTACAAAACACTTCTCTGGCCATCATTTAACGTCATTATGAACAGAAGGGGAGACTGAATTTGCAACTCTTATCTTGGGTGCCCACCTTGAAACTTGTATATAAATCTTCTGTGCTGCCAGGTGGAAGATGTTTGTGAAGCTTTTGCTTTTTACAATACGTAGATTCATGACAGCAACATGAATAATCGGAACATTGTCTACTATCATGGCTACAAATGAGTTTGGACAGACAACTCGATTGGTTCACAGAGGGAAACAATTGCAAGGTGGTAATTCTAGCTTAATTGTCAAGGGAGATGTTGCGACGTTAGCCAAGGATGATTTGTCCCTGATCAGCCTCCTAGTGGATGCACTGCTTAATATTCCAGACATAGCCAAAGTATGCAGGCAAGTGCTGTTTGCATCGCAGCTGCTACTTCAAGAATGTTGTTAAAAATCCTGTATATAAGAGCTTACGTAGGTAAGAGGTACCTGAAGTTGGAAGACTAGACAATTAAAAGCTTAGTTGGAATTGTAAAGGTTATGTGTGAGTAGGTGTCTTGTGCGTGCAATAAGTGGACTAGATTTATTATCAATCTAGAAAAAACTGATGGGTGGAGTTTGAAGTTAAGGCTTTACATGAAGTTTTAGAAAAAAAAGGGACCTTGCACCTACAGTCAAAAACTTCTTGCCATGATTTGGGTCTTGAGCCGAAGCTGTAAGAGGATCTGCACACTAAAATTCAGACCACAATGCACCACATCCACATTTATCCTTTATTTCCTCTTAAAGGGATAGTGCACCCAAAAATGAAAATTCAGCCATTATCTACTCACCCATATGCCGAGGGAGGCTCAGGTGAAGTTTTAGAGTCCTCACATCACCTGCGGAGATCCAAGGGGAGAGGGGGTAGCAACACAACTCCACCTAATGGAGGCTTAAGGCACTCCAGATTCAAACGTCCAAAAACATATAATTGAAATCACAAAATATCTCCATACTGCTCGTCCGTAGTGATCCAAGTGTCCGGAAGGCCCGGCATTCATGGGTGAGTAGATAATGGCTGAACTTTAATTTTTGGGTGCACTATCCTTTTAACAGCTTAATGAAATGTTAATATTCCTCTCCGAAATGAAAGAATGCTTATGAACTATTTTAGGGAACTGTTGGGGCTTTCTCCCACAAGTGTGCGATGGGGAAAAATAAGCAACTGAAATTCCAACAATTTAGATAATGAAGACCTTTAACAGTTACTGTGCATAATTGGCTCTCAGCTCTGCCATCAGAACTAACTAGCTAAACAACAGTACTTTCAAGCACCCAGACTCGCAGCTTTTAACTACTCGTTGCTACTTTTAAGACATGGGAAGTCTCTAAGGGAGTGTGGTAAAGTGAAGAACATGAGCAAACTGGGGTAATTATCCCCCCACACCCACACCCGCTCCATTTTCACAAGGCATCTGGAGAGCTGCTAACACCGGGGAGCTGGGGAACAAGACCACGGGAGCCCACTCTCACTGCTCCGCTCAGTCTCAGAAATTCACAGTCCAATCCACAAATAACCAAGTCCTCATTGCATTTCTATTCATTATTTTCTCACAAAGTTACAGAGTTTGTGTCATGTCATAAAATGATATTCTTGACTTTTCCATCTAGCCATTTAGCACATTAGCATTCACTTTATACCATAGCATGCTGAGCGGGGCTTTCTCTCCGTCCCTTGTGGTTCTTTTATTTACCCTGAATGACCTCCTGAAGATTATGTCAGTCTGATAGGAGCTCTCATGCTATTGCACAGAAACAGAATAACTATAATCTCATTCTTACCATTCAATCTTTGCAAATAGAAGATCAAATAAGATGAAATCTCAAAAATGCAGGGTCACTTTGTTTCAAGGATTAATATCGTCAGAGCTTATCAGCTGATGCATGCCAGAGCTGCTATTTTGCAGCACTGCTATGAGGCAAAGACAAAGACAATGATATCTGTGTAGAAAAGGCAACAGTGATATATTGTTTAAGGCAGCTTATCTGGCTCAGTTAGATCATCTGAATGCTGCTTTCAGATTTGATTTGTAATTGTTGCTGTCATGTTCCTTTATAGCAAATAAGACTGCACAGTTATTAATCTAATAGTAGCAATAGTACAAAAGATTATTATTTGAACAGCTTCCAGATTTGAGGGAAGATACTAATCCATGTCAGCCCTATTAGAAGTAGATGGTGGAATTCATTTGGTAGCAATAGGGAACCAGGCTTTGTTACCACGAAGAACCTTGAGATCCTCTGGCAGTAAGCAGAAATTTATGCCTATATCCTAAAACACTAGGGATGTCGTGATCAGATCTCAAAGATCAGGATTGGGGCCAATTTTTTTAACAAATCAGGATCTGAACCTTTGTTTGATTTCAGCTGTCACACAGGTGTTTACATGTGTACATTTCATATGTAGTGAATATGTTGAAACTTTATGTGGTCACAATGCTAGGGTATGTATATCTTGACTTTTTAGTTTTAAAACATGTGTTAATGTGTAGTTAGATTTAGGCACAAAAGCCACTTGGTTAGGGTTAGAAAAACATCATGTTTTAGCTTTGAATAAGCCCCATAAGCTGCAACTGAATACTACTTGCAACATGCACGGCTGGACATGTCCCGACATTTTCTTAAAAAACATCCGCTTTTGTTGTGGTGGTCTGTTGCTGTCTGGAGCTTGGCAGCCATCTTGCCGAGGAATCCGCCATCCTCTCCTCTTCCTAATGAGAAACTCAGCTCATAAACATATAATCTGACCCATAATGTAGGTATGAAACGTACAAATGTAACATATCCATGGTTTGCAGAAATTTACAATGCCAACATTTTAAACTGTCGACTGGGCTGGTTAGGAAATGTCAGGTAGGGTGCCTTTAAATTTTCTTAAAATGTTTAGATTCATTTTAGCATAGTCCAGCGTTTACATTCAGTTTCATCATCTTGTCAGGTCATGATCCATCTCCATTAAGTGTTACATGCTCAGACACGACCATTCCAGGCTTTGTATAGCAGCAGCCTGCTACACCTTGTACCCAGGGGACTTTTTCAATCTGAGGTGAGATCCCATCAATTTTCACAACATAGCGGAGATGGATAAAAAAAGAAAAAAATCGAGATGGGTTTTTGGAAAATGTTTCACAATAGACTTAAGGAAGGAACTGATATGTTTGCTTGCCCACACACACTTTAAGCCTGTCACCTTTCTGAACTGTGGCTACATCGTCAGCCTTTATCAGAGAGCATTTTTAACGGTTACCCTTCCCCGATCAACAGGGCTTTAGTTAGAGTTAAAGATGATAGAGCCTTTCATGTGATGGGAAAAAAGATCTGTCACTCTCACACTGCCTGGCCTGAGTTTAACCGCATAATCACACATCATAGTCAGAGCTTGATTCAGTTTCTCGAGCATCAAGCCATTTTCTATTTTGAAACAGTGTTGAAAATGTACCACATTTTTCTTTTGCCTCTGACAAATGTTTAGCATGGACAGAAAAAAGAAGTTTACTTTCCATATTAAACCTCTGTACATGTTAGTATTATCAGCAAAATAAAGTGGAAGTGATGCCCTGGCCCTTTGGGACAAGAGGATGTCAAAGTAATGGCATGTTTAATTCTTAATCAACTCAGCGGGCCCACTTTTACAGTGAATGCTGCATTTGGGAGCAAGCGGCACATTCTGTTTGTACTCCCACACATTTGGCTGTCATAAATAGAGCCACACAGTGCAGATGGTAGGAGCCTTTGGGAGCCAAACCAGCCATCAGCAAGCAGACTTATTGATTTTCTGTAGCCTGAGAGATACAAAAAGCAACTCAGAGGGAACAATTGGGGCAACTGGAGTGTCTAGTGAAGGGTCTGAATATCTTTAAATGAGCATACGTTCACAAACACATGCACATTACACACGCACACACACTTTCTCCAACATGACAAACAGATGCCACCCTCCTCCTCGCTTCTCTCATCTCTCTCCCACCCACTCCATACAAGATGTCCCACTTTCTGCTAGAAACCCACAAACTGTTTCCTTCGCACATGACACAAGCTGACATCGCTGTAAGTGTGGCACACACTGACAAATGCAGATGCAAATTTGTGAATTCCTCTGTGTCCACTTTGTGATGGAAATGGCTTTCAAGCCCTACTGTATCTGCAACGTTGATTTCCTGCCCACAGTGTTTTCTTGCTCTTCAAATCACTTGCAAGCTTTTAGTGCAAGAATTGGCAAAGTGCTCTGCAAATGGTTTGATGATGGATTCCTTGATGTGCTTCACATCTTAAGTGATACTTCACCCAAAATGCATCTTTTAAGTCAGTTTGAAAGGTGTCTGTAGTTAATCTCTCACAAAGAACAACTTGGATTCATTTCACTCACAATGGATTACAGTTGTGATAAGTGTTTGTGGCAGATTATAAATTATCAAACAGCTATAAGATCCAGAGCACATGTTCATGAATAAAGCTTTTAATTAGATGTAACAACCACCATTTCAACAACCAGCATGTCTTCTTCAGATGAAGGCCATGTGTTGCATGCATAATCCAGCTCTTTGCTGTCTCTCTATACCAAGGCTACTCAACTATATCTGTCAGGGGGCCACATTTTTAGAAAGCTAAGGGCCTGGGGTCCAAACATTTTATCTGAGCTATTATTGTCATTATGAATGTACACTTGACACAGCATACCACCGCATTTTCAAAATGTTTATTTCACTACATTGCAGTTTACATTAACTATTTTTTACATTTTTACAACCTCTACATGCAGTCTCTCTTGTCCTCTCTTCTGTGTAAACAGCCTTCACTTTCACTAAATGGTTGTCACATGACTATTGGTCTCAGCTAAGTCATTCATGGCTCGGCAGTTGCACTGAGGAGCGCAAAACTTTTAAATGAATAAAGTCATTTTCAAGAAATAACACTGTTAAGCTCAGATTTAGTTATTTTTCCTGACAGAATTGTTAGTCTCACAAGATGCATTTAATTACCATCAGAAATTCCAAAATCCAAAGATAATTTCTGTTTGTAAGAGTTTCTAGCTACGATAAATTACGTAATTTTGGTGATTTTTTTTTCAAAGAAAACATGCCTTTCAAACCTGCTGGCAGGTTGTCGGGTTCAGAGACAACTAGTCCAAGTGCACAGGAGCACTCTGCTGGCTCGAAGTATTTATTGTGGCAGAATGTTTTTTATTTGCACGCTTTTACTCATGTTCAGATTTCAAATTTTAGTTATTCATAAAGAGAACTGATAAGAGGCTGGAAATGGCCCACGGGCCGCCTGTTGAATTGGCCTGGTCTACACGCTCATTGGGCCTCATGCAGGAAGCGATATATAAACAAAAGTCCATATATTTGTAAATATCTGCGATTCGTTCTTATTTTGTAAGTACTTGGATTCGCCAGTGTTTTCTGTTTTGATTTTTTCCATAGGAAAGAAATTTAAAACATGATGAGAATGCGTATTGGTTTTGTAGAGGGTTAAGGTGTGGATGGGCTGGGTTAGTAAGGGCATGTAATATTACTCTTGCAGTAGTTTCTTTTTCATATTGTTATTAGCCTATTATGCCCTTTTGTGTGTTGACAATCAAACAATGACCATTTATGAACCCTGCTGTTGGGTTATTGTAATTTAATTGTTTACTCAGTAAAAATTTGATCACAAAAAAAAGATGAGAAAGGTAAGAAAAAAAACGTCTCATATCCAGTCCACAGACTGTTTATCTAACTCAAGAAAACACAAGTTTAAGGTTGAGGAACATAAAAAGAAAACACACTGCATGAATGTCATGTAAATAAATTTAGATTATTATACGTTTACTTGTGAGACTGCAGCCCCCTCCTATCCTCCTTCAGTTATCACCATGGAGCGCATGGCTTGGACAATGCAGGCTTTTTTGCTTCCATTTTCATGTCAGACCACTTTCTTTTATTTCAGTCACTGTGCGTTCTCCCTTTGCTGTGTTTTTGATTCTTCTGTAATGTCAGTACTGATGCACTGCAAAATCACACTTACTTTGTTTAACTTAATTTAACAATATATTGATTTCACTACCGCTGAAGTTCCTCTACTTCCAGCCTTTTTTGGTGGCATCTCTTCAATTCATGGGCATGTGGCAGAGTATTTGCACAAGGCACAACACCTGCCCTCATATAGTGTTTTAGGAGGTGCTACCTATACTAAAAACAATTGGCCATGCACCACCAATGTATGATTAAGTGGGACTCATCATTCAGCACACCTGGGTGAGCAGAGTTGGATGGTTAAGAACATTTGGTGCATCTGGAGTTGACTGCTCTTATTTTTTTTCTTAACAGAAAATAAAGAGAAAATAGAGGAATGTATTGTTTGCTGCATGAGGTCCAATATGTTCCAAATACTTTTTGTCAAGTTATGGCTAAACATATCGATCAAACACAATAAACAAGCCTCTAGCTCTGACACGTAAAGGTACATCAAAACATCCACAGTTTGGCAGCAGGATGTTTCATGATGCTGCTTTTCTTTAACTTTAGCCTTTTGCCCATTAATTAACTGCACTCTGTAAAAAGCTACTTACATTAAAATGTGGAAAAAACTCAGGAGGTATATACTGTTAATTCAAGCTCAAACAGTCCTGTTTTGAATTGGGCTAGCAAGCGTTAACAACTATCACGCTGTTTTGCAGGGCTGGAAAAACACAAAATGATTTAATTATTTTTCATAACGAAACTTTGACTCTGAACTTAATGTAAAGTAAGAAATATTTAATACTGTATTTGCCACAAAATTTCTTTATCTACAAAAAATTCTAAGTGTTATTTTAAAGTATACTGCTTGTCCCTTCCAAAAATTGAGCACTTCTTAGTATCTAGCATCCCAAGCTAGAGAAGAGGACAAAATAATTAATTGGTCAGTGTTCCCCAAAATGATCCATATGATTGTTCCAAAAATACCTTTTATGAGTATTTGTGACCTGCCACCTGCCACTGGTAAAGTTTAAGCAACCAAAACTACTTGGTTAGGGTAAGGAAGAGATTATCTTCATGGTTAAACCCGCAAACCAAAACATTACTCCAGTGAGACACACTGGGAGGCACGCTACAGTAAGCTAGCTTGTTGCAAATGGTTAGTAACGCCATTACCAGACCAGGAATAGAAGATGAACTAAGGTCTCTTGACAGGGTTGGGTTTGGAGCCACTTCAGTGTTGCTGTACATTATTAGGGCGATGGCGAGAGAGAGTGTTGGATATAAACACACTGAGCCAAAGCACAAGCCACCGTGCAGCTACAGACACTCATCAGAGTCTGTAACACAGTAACATAGATGAACCCTGAGCCGAAGCACAGGCCACCGCACAGCTACAGACTTACTTTAGCACCTAAGCCAGTGAAACACATAGTCTCTGGTTCCACAGCACACACACACCCCTGGAACCAGGGCACGAGAGCCACTGTGTGGCTATAGCCTCTTCTTCAGCAGCCAGTATTATCACGAAGCACACACCCACAGCTGTGAGCAGTGACTGCTGGCAGGCTGGGTAGCCGATTTGGACAGAAAGATTGAAAGGTACTTTAGTGACGGCTGTCTGGCTGGTGGTTTTATGATTGTGGTATTTAACAGACATGTTTAATCATGTATTTATTACATTGAAAGAGCCAAGAGAGCTTGTGGGACAAAGCAAACTTGCTGCAACACACGGTGGGCAATAGAAACAACACTGTTAGTATGCGCTTTAATGTCAGTAGTAATGTCGTTTTTATTTAATAGGTAGGGGTTATGCTAATGATGGCTCCAGTACGTCATTGAGCATGCTTGTTGAAAAAATCCTGGACACAGAAGACACGAAATCATTTGCCCGGATTTTAACAAGCCAAATTATGTTAGTTTTCATACATTTAAAAATGGTAAAATCAAGGAACTTAATCTGGCATTTCTAGTTTTTGCTGTATTGAAAACGTACCGAGGCGTGACAGCACTGTGTTATATTGAACAGAACCGTGAATTTTTTTAGCTGTCTTTAGTCACAACTGCGAGAGGTTACTTAAAGAAATACTGACAAAGGTCATTTTAAACATAATAAACATAATAAATAACTGGACTATTCTGCATGTTTATTGTATGTTAACAGTGGACCAACAGGACCAGCAGTTTAGACTAATTTAAAGAAATGAACTAAAATTATTGACATTAACATGAACGTAACCCAGATAATAGGCGGCTTATTGAACATTAATAACATTTGTCAGCTGAATGTCAGCTAGCTGAAAGTCTGTTGAAACACTTCTTGTTGGCAGTCAGCACACACACCATCAACAGTGGACTAATGAGTCTAGATGAAAAGCTAATGTTGAGGAAATGGCAAGGAGACTCATTTATAATTTAGCTTCAGGTGGATAATTTTCTAATTGCATCAGGAAACCCATTAGCTTTTACATCAGACAATCTCATCTCAGAGAAATGGTGTCTCAAACACAAGCGAGAATCCTCAATGACTGCATTTACCCTAAATGGCCTGTTGGATTTAAAGAGAGGACAAGTGCGATGATTCACCGGTGATAAGTTCCTGTTTGAATGTTGGAAGTTGCAGTAGTGCACAATCATAGTTTAAGCACAGTGTTTGGTCTTGAACTTGGAAACAGCAAAAATCTCAACTCAAAGGCCCCTTACTATCTACTATCTGGGGCTTTCAACTGTAATATTATTTATAGCATTAAATACAGCTCATTTTCATCTATAGTCCCCCAACTGATTGGGTTCCCTCAGTGTCATGGACCTGTATTTTCATGGAAATGTTCAGGTTTTTCACTAATAATTTGATAACTGTTGATATAATAAAGTTTTACTGAGAAGGGGAGAGAAACTTTCATTGAAACAGTTCTTCCTATAATAGGGCTTCTTTTGCAGTTATCAGTAAAACAAATCAATTAAAATACCACAGGTTATTTTTTTATTTATGTAGTTAATGTACAGGACAGACTTTGGGTCAATTTAATATGTTTATAAGTAATCACAGAAATGTTACTTGTTTTGTACAGTGGTGAGACTCTGTGAAATCAAAGAGCACAGAAGAAAATATTGATTAATCTTCCACCATGGATCCACTGTTTATCTTACAAAGGTCAAACTGTTTGTTTGTCTGGAACAGGTGTGACCATGAAGCTGATGGATGAGGTCGCCGGCATTGTAGCGGCTCGGCACTGCAACACCAACATTGTCACTGCCTCTGTGGATGCAATCAACTTCCATCGCAAGATCCACAAAGGTGAGGATGACACCAAGAATAAACTCAGAGTGTTAAGTCAGTGATACATGAAAATATCCAGAAGTTAAGACTTGGGCAGTATCACAGTGTTATGGTACACTGGGATGTGTTCATTTGTATGGTTTCGTTTGATATATCATTTTAAGCACTGCACACCACTGCTGTCATATAGTGTATACCCTGGTGGAATTCTAAGAAAGGTATTAAAAAAACATACACCACCCCAGCCTAATATGTACAGTACCTCTCCACAGCATGCACTGCTGTGCTGGCAATGGGCTGCAGGAAGTTTCATGATGCTGCTTTTCTTAAACTTTTTCCTCTCGCTCATTAATGAACTGCACTGTCTAAAAAGCAAATTATATTATAATATGGAGTCCAGTGTGGAGTCTAATCCAGAGTCTATAAATTCAGCTTTAGACAGTGTTGTTTTAAATTGGACTAGCCAACTGTCACACTGTTGCTAATCAAGGCCAGTGGTGTTTTGTAAGGCGGCTGCTATATCTGGAAAAACACACCATTGTTATGATTTAACAATTTTCCATTACCAAGCTCTGTCTTTGAACTGCTCACTGTTTAAAGTGAGAAATCATTTGTACTCTGTTTGCCACAATGCTCCTCAGTCTGTGAGGACTCTAAGCCTCTTATGTTAAAGTTCATTCAAGGATTTTAACATCACCATTATCCACTTAGCCTCTGACATCTTAATGGGAAAAAGAGTGTCCACTCACGAAAGTGGAAGCATGTATTCTTGCTTTTTCATTCCGAAAATTGAACACTGGGTTAAAGGTTTTATTGGCAGCACAGTTTGGACAATCCAAAGTGCTCGTCAGGACGGTTAGGAGCACAGATAAAGAACATAAATGTGAAAAGGAACAAACATGTCCTCCCACAGATACAAACCCACAGACAAACAAGATCAGAACAAGAAGAGTGTAGACATTTTGTGCATGTTTCTCAAAGCTGGAGTAGACTTGGGAAGACCCACTATAAATAAGCTATACACTCCTTTCTCATTGCCAGTAGACTAGAGGCGTTTGTTGTCACAGACAGGTCAAAAAACAGGTTAGCAAATAGCAGAAAGCAGCTTGGAGGCCAGTGAAAATGTTAATATTTTACTGCTGAATTGCACACAACAGAAAAAGTTTTGATGAATATGCCTTGAGTAAGTTAGACTGAAATGGTTTTAAAATAAAGATATATATGATAATGATATTAAATACTGTCACCGAGAGGAGATTTTAAAGGGCAAACATTATTTTGACAGTGAGATTGTGGACTAAAAAACTTCATTAATTCAATTCAATCAATCAATCAATTTTATTTATAAAGCCCAATATCACAAATCACAATTTGCCTCACAGGGCTTTACAGCATACGACATCCCTCTGTCCTTATGACCCTTGCAGCGGATAAGGAAAAACTCCCCAAAAAAACCCCTTTAACGGGGAAAAAAACGGTAGAAACCTCAGGAAGAGCAACTGAGGATGGAATTCTAAAAATATTGTTACTACAGTTTTCTCATTCGTCTTGTTCATCAGTCTTTTTATGGAATCTAAATATGTCAAAAGTGACTGAAAGCAGCCTCTTCAAAGTGGTGTACAATAGTGTGTTACATTTATGGTTTTCAGTCTTTCTCGGCTCAGTGTCTGTTTCATCTGTTCATGTGCTGGAGATGATGTGATCCAGACATCCAGTGCTAACATTCAGATGTTATGATTATGTCAGGATATGATGTTAACAATGGACCAGCTAAGTCTTTCCTCAGTGTTGAATTATGAAGTGGAAAGAACATTTTATACTTCACAGCTCAGCAAAAGTATACCAGGTCAGCTGTAGGTTTATGCCATTTACAGTACATGTATTTTCAAATACAGGTAACTTTATTCAAGCAGGATAATTCACTCAACCCAAAAGTGGGTTTTCAAGGAGGCCTGAGTGAAGAATGAGTGGCTGCGAAGGATGTGAGGGAGGGGGTGTTTAAAACATTTACAACACACCTTTCTGGGTTTCAGGACCAGACAGCTGAACAGTACAGATTGGTTGAGATCCATGTCCACAGCTTTTCAGCTGCTTCTAGTCGCTCCAGTTGCTGCCTCCGTCTGTCCTCTGAGTTTAGGTGGTGGTGACATGATTTCCCCTGGCTTCCACAGTGACTTAGGTGTTATGTCACCAGTAGATTTCCCATTTTGCTGAAGGTGGTCAGACAAAAACCACAGGAGATGGGCTTAGGAAAAGAAGGGTCAAGGATCAAAACAAAAAAAGACACCCAAACCGACTGGCATTGTAGGCTGCACCTGATCACGTGTTTTTATTTTCATTATTTAGCCAGCTAAATGTAGATGTTATGACATCACTTTGAACTATTTTCAGCACATCTGTAGTCAAGGTTAAAGTCAAACATGTTAAAGGATCCAAATGAGAAACATCAGGCTTCATTGTGTTTCAGTTCAGTCTCTCACAGTTAAAGAGCAGAAAGATCTGTTTCATCATTTGGCACTAACATTTAACAATCACACACGGAGGAATGAATTAAAGCAGCTAGAATGTTAAAAAAAAATTGTCCACTAACAGCAGCAGTTTTAATGTTATCATGAGCCTAATAAAAGATTAATTATTTGGTCCAGTATCAGGTCTTTTAGGCAGGAGTCTCTCACAGGGCGGGCACTGCCACATTACCTACTATACCAGTTGGATATTTGAGACTACAGATGTCAAAGTTAAGGGCATATGGTTTGGTTGGGGTTTGCCAATGCCAGCTAAGACAGTATGACCAACCTGGGAAGCCACAGTCAGGGCAAAAAACCCAAATCATATGATTTCTCCATTGATATGTAAAAGCCATCTGGATTCAAGGAGACCAGGCAGACTAATGATTCGAGGCACTGTAAGAAAAACCGCAGAAAGGCAAAGGCAGATTGTTTTAAAGCACAATTTAAATGCTTTCAAAAATAATAAATATGAAATAAGATTTCAGAAATCAACTTAAGAGCAGTCAATCGAAATTATATAAATATATACAGTACAGGCCAAAAGTTTGGACACACCTCATTCAATGCGTTTTCTTTATTTTCATGACTATTTACATTGTAGATTCTCACTGAAGGCATCAAAACTATGAATGAACACATGTGGAGTTATGTACTTAACAAAAAAAGGTGAAATAACTGAAAACATGTTTTATATTCTAGTTTCTTCAAAATAGCCACCCTTTGCTCTGATTACTGCTTTGCACACTCTTGGCATTCTCTCCATGAGCTTCAAGAGGTAGTCACCTGAAATGGTTTTCCAACAGTCTTGAAGGAGTTCCCAGAGGTGTTTAGCACTTGTTGGCCCCTTTGCCTTCACTCTGCGGTCCAGCTCACCCCAAACCATCTGGATTGGGTTCAGGTCCGGTGACTGTGGAGGCCAGGTCATCTGCCGCAGCACTCCATCACTCTCCTTCTTGGTCAAATAGCCCTTACACAGCCTGGAGGTGTGTTTGGGGTCATTGTCCTGTTGAAAAATAAATGATCGTCCAACTAAACGCAAACCGGATGGGATGGCATGTCGCTGCAGGATGCTGTGGTAGCCATGCTGGTTCAGTGTGCCTTCAATTTTGAATAAATCCCCAACAGTGTCACCAGCAAAACACCCCCACACCATCACACCTCCTCCTCCATGCTTCACAGTGGGAACCAGGCATGTGGAATCCATCCGTTCACCTTTTCTGCGTCTCACAAACACACGGCAGTTGGAACCAAAGATCTCAAATTTGGACTCATCAGACCAAAGCACAGATTTCCACTGGTCTAATGTCCATTCCTTGTGTTTCTTGGCCCAAACAAATCTCTTCTGCTTGTTGCCTCTCCTTAGCAGTGGTTTCCTAGCAGCTATTTGACCATGAAGGCCTGATTGGCGCAGTCTCCTCTTAACAGTTGTTCTAGAGATGGGTCTGCTGCTAGAACTCTGTGTGGCATTCATCTGGTCTCTGATCTGAGCTGCTGTTAACTTGCGATTTCTGAGGCTGGTGACTCGGATGAACTTATCCTCAGAAGCAGAGGTGACTCTTGGTCTTCCTTTCCTGGGTCGGTCCTCATGTGTGCCAGTTTCGTTGTAGCGCTTGATGGTTTTTGCGACTCCACTTGGGGACACATTTAAAGTTTTTGCAATTTTCCGGACTGACTGACCTTCATTTCTTAAAGTAATGGTGGCCACTCATTTTTCTTTAGTTAGCTGATTGGTTCTTGCCATAATATGAATTTTAACAGTTGTCCAATAGGGCTGTCGGCTGTGTATTAACCTGACTTCTGCACAACACAACTGATGGTCCCAACCCCATTGATAAAGCAAGAAATTCCACTAATTAACCCTGATAAGGCACACCTGTGAAGTGGAAACCATTTCAGGTGACTACCTCTTGAAGCTCATCGAGAGAATGCCAAGAGTGTGCAAAGCAGTAATCAGAGCAAAGGGTGGCTATTTTGAAGAAACTAGAATATAAAACATGTTTTCAGTTATTTCACCTTTTTTTGTTAAGTACATAACTCCACATGTGTTCATTCATAGTTTTGATTCCTTCAGTGAGAATCTACAATGTAAATAGTCATGAAAATCAAGAAAACGCATTGAATGAGAAGGTGTGTCCAAACTTTTGGCCTGTACTGTAATTTAGCTATATATTATGGTGTTGGGTGGCCCGCTGACCAGTAAATGAAAATGGATTATTTATTTTTTTCTACTTTGAATGTTAATAAGGTGCTATGGTGCATTAAAAGCATCAAATAGAGCTTGATAAATCAAATTATATAAATTATAAATTTAATGGAATAAATGGAATCCTATCACTTTGCAAAAGTGGCCACAGGCAAAGCAAGAGCAAGTTGAGTTTCCTTGGTCTAAAGCATATGCCATACAAACTGAAGCTAGAGGAACACACACCAGCAGAGACATGACAAAAATGAAAAAAAGAAAAGAACATTAAATACAGCGAAATGGGAAGTTAAGATCCAGGACATTAAACAGACAGAGGTCTGTTGCTGAACATGGCTTATGTGGAGGATGCTTGGAGGATTTGTTTATACATTTCAGGAGGTCCTGCTGTGTCTAGCCTGAAAAGTGCACTCAACTAATTTCACAGATTTACAGTGTTGTGGGTCCAGCAGCAGAAATATCCCTATAGAGCAGGGCATGTTCACAATGTAAACAATTATCATTAAAAAAAACACAGAAGACCTGAATTTAAACAACATAAAAGTGTTTGAGAGAGAATGAAGCAACTTAAAGTGTCTTCATTTGCAGGGTCAGAAATCAATAAAGATCCCAGATAAAGGGATTGGTTTACCACCACGATCTATATTTTATCTGCCATGCTGTGTGACAAAGCTGCACAATATATTTTTTTATAAACTTGATTCAGTGAGAGTAAAACAACCTTTGGTTTGACGCATTATCAACGCAAAAGCAGAACAAATCCAAAATGTCCTTGATTCAGGGCCATTTGAACAGAAAAAGTAAACAGATGATTGTGGAGCAAATCGTTGAATGTGATGTGATTGAAAGGTCAGTGTGAAGCATCACGTTGTGGCTCTATGCCAGCAGTAATACTTAGAAAAGTTAATTGAGGTTAATTGATTGATTGATTAATTAAGTGACACATTTAAAAACACTTTAGAAAGTCATTACATTTCCATTTAAGACTATCATTAAAAATTATCTAATGAGCATTAAATTAAGCAAGTATTATTTAATGATTGTGTTGTATTTCTTTTCATTCCATTTACTTGTGTGTCCTATCACATTCTATCTTACACCTCATTTGTCACTTAATTTACAGTGAAGACAGCGAAGGTTTTCCTGGATTGTGTCTTTTGTGTTGTATATGATTATCTTGCCTGCAGCACTTTTGTTTTGCGTGTTTTGAGATGAAATGCTCGACTAAACGTAGCCAAAAGAGCCACGGCTGTGTGAGATCTAAAGCATCAATGTCACACTGAAATGACATCTATGTTGAGTGGATTGATTTTCCTTTGCAAAGAAGTGTGAATAGTTAACCTGAGTGTCTTAACTGCAGCCCGAGTGGAGCTGAGACACTACGTTGAGTCTTTTAAACATTAGAAAATGGCTGCACTCATGTCACAGCTTGTGAGTCACTTGTTTCTTTCTGTTTTTTTTCTTGTTCCACGCCTACACAGAAAAGCGTTTCATTTTCCAACCTAACCACAGACTTTGCAAAAAGTAAAACAAACTGCAGTGTCACTCTGAACAATAATGTGTATTATTTGGCACTGAGAAAATAAGGTGGTGAGGTGCTGGCCATTGATGTATCACATGAGTGATCAGTCAGTGTGCTTCTCCCATCATCCATTACAGCAAAATGCCCAGAGGTACAAAGAATGAGAAGAAAGGCATAAAACTTCAAAAGGTGAATGTTGAATTAAAGGAGATTTCAGGGTGAGAGAAGAGAGTGCTAAAGGTGAGAGAGATAGTGTGAGAGACAGAAATAAAGGGAATGGTGTTGCATAATAAATACTCACAATGAGGCTCTTGTTCATCGACTTTAAATTAATTTAATTGGTCCTGCATGCTTTTTACAATCTGTGCTTTTCTTGTGCATTACAGACAGGAGACTTTAAAGGGATAGTTTGGATTTTTTAAAGTGGGGTTGTATGAGGTACTTAGAGTACAACCTACAGTAGATGGTAGTTGGCACGCCCCAGATTGAAAGGCAAGGAAGGAAGCTAATGGAAGCTAAGCGATGCACTGCTGTGGACATGGGCAGCAGCAAAATGTATTTTAGCCACCCAAAACAGTCTCTCAGTTTAAGTTTATTTACATCCACTAAAAGTGCTTGTTTTGCCACAAATGAGCTCAGATTATTTTTTTTATAAATGTCTGACAACATTATGGAAAGGATCCTTACAGAGGTCAAACTTTTTGTTAAAGAGTAAGATCCTTTTTGTTTATCTAGAAACTACCCAGAAATCACTATAACCCACCAGACTCCATTTAAAAATAAACTTTAATATTAGCATGTATAGAGCCTGATTATTTCAGTCCCTCCAGGATGTTGTGATGTTGCTATTGCAACAGTTAATGCAATTCAGCCAATCCCCATGAATTCTGTGCGACCTTGCAATTTTGTCCAATCACAGCAACTGTACCTCAAATTTGACTGTTTAAAATGGGTAAAATCTCATTTTATTGTAGAGCTGTTTACAGAATTTTAGTTGGCTCTCTCCTCTGTCAGTTTATCGCGAGACTCCTGTTGTGGGACCAGAGCTCTGTGCCTGGGACAGAGCCTTACACTCACAGTGACATGGCTAACTGTTAGCATCACATGGCTAACATTACCTAATGGTTATCAACAGGTTTAACAACAGAGTCCAGCCGTTTTGGTGTCCGTGTGAGATTAACATCTCAGCGTTAGATGTTAACTGCTGCTGCAGGGCTTTGGCCCAAGTGGCAAAATATAACAGTATGGGATGACATCATGTTGTACTGTGTTAGCTGTTGGTAACTGGGCAGAGAGAGCAGGAGTCCAGTGGGTTTGGCTACAGCAATTTTGGTGCCATTTCTGGTTGAACAAAAGGATCTTACTCTTTACCAGAAAGCTCTGTCTCTATAGGGACCCTTTCCATAATGTTGCAGGCATTCTGAGCATGTCAGTGGCAAAAACAAGCACTTTTAGTAGATGTAAATTAAGGTTGCAAACCTTCCTTTTGTGGTCATATTGCAGTCTGTATCATGGCTGCCAGTATACAGATCTATCAGGCACTATACAGATCTTGCACAGTGAAAACGGAGGCCGAAAAACTGAGATCAAATCGTAAAACTGGGCAGCGCTGGTCAAATATAAACCAAGATTCTGTTACTGCCTGTTTCTTGCTTCAGATGTTTTCAGCAAAATGTTTTAGTTTACTGTTAAACTGTAATACCAGATAATTTCTTGCCAGCCAGCCACCATTGTTTCAACCAGATGCATTTATATTATGTCACCCACCAGCAGGAGCATTTATTGGTGTGTTGTGGCGCTGTGCCTTCTGGTAGTGGTAGATTTTCTCCCTCAAGAGCAAAAGCTATCTTTTCTCTGTTTTCTCTGATACTGTAGCTCCGTCTTCATAGCCACCAGACTACTTTGTCAAAAAACAGTCATTTTACCTTACACAACAGGAGAGTTGCTGGTCTACCACCGCCTGATTGGTTATTGTGTGACATTGGTGAATCTGAACAAAGCCTTTAAAAGCCAAAGTCAGACAATAACACAAACAAACTTATCAAGGCAGCGGTAGACCAGCAGCTTCGGTGTTCTGTTCCCACAGCTCAACTTCAAATAACACAAACAGTCCCTTTAAATCAAATAGTCCCTCGGTGTGGAGTAAAGGTACAGTACAGTGTGTGTCTGAATATGACACACTTTCTTTGATTCCCAGCAACAAAAGAAACAATCTCGTCTGCCTAATGTGTTTCTGGAGAAGTTGTCAGAAGTGAGAGTTGTTATTTCACCTGCATTGCCTCGTTCCCTTCTTTTGTCATCTTCTCCAGCCACTTGTTAATGCAAAAAATGCAATTTCCAGGAAGCTCACTGTGAATAGAGGAAAATGTAAATGCCAAAAGAGATACCATTCTGAGTAGATTTCTTTTTGTTTTCACAACCTGAGAAATGTATTCAATTTGGTCCAATTGCAGTTCAAATATAACAGAAAAACCCTAACTCTACTCGGGAAGGCTGATGCTAAAATAGCAAATCTATGGCTCAAAGGCATTACAACCCCAGCTTAGTGTGTACAACATGAGGCCCTGGCATGGACTCTCCTCGCAGCAGATTAGCTGTATCAAACAGCTCCTCAGAGATGGGACTCTGCCAGATTTTCAGGTTGGCTGACCTTCAACGTTGCACAAATCCAAGATCTACTTTCTGCATAAATCAATTATTAATCATGAAGGTCTTTTAAATAAATCACCCAGTCTCATCAACTCATTTTTTTGTCTCATCTCATTGAGCAGAGCACACATCACTGAGCCTAATACATCTGTGCCAGAGATGGTTCACCTGAATGAGACTGGACTCACTCCAGGCAGTAACATGTAAAAACACTCAACAACAAGGGAGAGAACTTTCAGTGTATGTACTGTGTTAGCATGCTGCGGTTACTTTACTGTACCTCATCCTGACTCCTTACACAATCATTTAATCACCATTTCACAGTTCCTCACTCAGTGGGATTTTCATTATCACCTTGATATCATTTCTCAAATCTCCTAGCATGTAAGATCTCTGATAATGGTGATGTAATTTCTTAACACCTTTTAGACAGAGGAGTGAGAATAAGGTTAGTAATCATTGTCTAATCATGCAATGAAAATGTAATTTAGAGCTGTCATAAAACTGCCTGGATGTCAGCCCCAAAGTCATGTCCTTGGGCAATATCAAATTTAACTTTATATTGCTAAAACAAATTACAAACGTTCAGGGGGACTTGTTCCCGCTTGTAAACTGGCTGAACACTGGCAGTGACATCATGGAAAATATGGTCATCACTGTTGAAGCTGAAAAAAAACTGCAAAGCCAAGGTGTTGGTATAAGAATAGGATACTAGACTCCAACATGGCACCTGTTTATAGTGATTAAAGTTGGTCACTCGGCGCATAATTCCTTCCATTTTCTCTTCTCCTAGTTTGCTTGCTGTGCTTTATCTCCTCTTCTGGCCCTGCCAGCCTGACTCATAGACCTTACACTGAGGTGGCGTCACACATAAACACAGTAATTGACATTGGTTGAAGTTTTCTGTCAACACTTTAACAGACCATTTCAAAGGTGTACTATGCAGAAATTGTAGACTGCTGTTTGTAAACAGTATTGCCAACAAAAGCGAATGTGAGAGCCAATCCCAGATTTACCCTTGTATATTTGTGTTTTTATAGCGCTGTGTCCACAATTTTTGTATAGCTCCCACTTTCATACCCGCTGCTTGTGGTCTGGCACCCCTGGTTGCTACCATTTTATGAAGTCCCGACCTTACTTTTGTAAGAGTCTGTACCTTGTTAAGTCCAGACAACATACAACTTCTTGCGTAAGGTTAAAGATGAATTGTGAATTGGTTAAAGGACAACTGTTATGGGGACCTTTTCCTTATTTTCTCTCATATATTAAATTTTCCAATGTCAGATGTTCATATTTCACATGGCCAAAGTTTCAAATAATGAGGTAAACATATTGAAAAGTAATCCCTCTGAGCAAAAACCTCAGGCATCAGACCGTTCTGAATACTGTGTTTCTGATGGGTTTTTTTACATTTAGAACAAGCTGACATCAGTTTGTGATAGATTTCTTTTTATGGTCATCTGCTTCAGGCACGTTCCTACAAGTGTCTGCATACACTGCTACATGTAGCTACATGCTAATATCAGGGAAACATGTAGTCTTGGTTGCCAGCGTTAATTTCTCCCCAATTTCAGCTCATAGTCCTGCAGGGACTTGTACGGTTGTTTAGGGTGCCATGCTAGTGTTCCAACGACCAATAATGTTGGAGCCTCAGTAGTCCAAAAAATATCCCATTGGACTGAAAGCCTATTTGTATGACAGCCCATTATCCTGTTAACAAACGCACATTGCTCCAAAGGGCCAACAGGCTGGTGAACAAATGTTTCTCAGACTACTGGGGCTTTGGAATTAGGCTGACAGAATAATGGCTAGTCTCTGTGTTTATTGGCTTTAATTAGTGATTTTTTGATGGTAGAAAGTGTTGCTATACTCCATTATAGTCATTCCAATGACAGTGCAGAGACAGCTAGATGCAGAAGACCTGGAAATGCAGACCAATCAGAGCAGACTCGGCTTTTTTGGGAGGGGTGCTTAAAGAGGCTAATACGGAGCGTCTCAGACAGAGGGCGAATACAGGTGTTCCAGTACAGACAGTGTGAGAAAATTAAAGTGTTTTTGACAGCATGTAAACATGTTCAAGTAGAAAACTACAAAACAAGTATGTACCTGAAAATGAGCACAACAGGTCCCCTTTAAACTTAAAAAAAAACAAAAACACTGGGGTTATGATTAAAAAGAAACAAACTTTTGCTAGCAGAAGACTGGAAACAAACCACCAACTCTCGTGTCAGAGTCACACACTTTGCCCGCCCAGCCATCACCTCCATCAGCCTCTCTTGTGTGGCTGCACCTCTGCGTGGCTACTGACAGATTACAGCCATTGTTTGAATAGACCACAAGAGGTCTCTTGTCAGGAAAATGTAAACACGGGTTGATTTAATCAGTTAATGTTGATGTTTTTTAACCAATGAGCACAGCTTTTAAACTCTGATTTGCCTGTATGAGTTGCGGAGCTCCGTCACTGAACAACACCACTGAAATTTCAAGTGTAATTCCCTTAGAAATAGTTTGCAGCACATACTTTTGTAAAAGCCTCTTTTCATTCTCCATGTACATAATTTATTATCTAAGACTTTGACTGTTCTACAAGATCTCAGTCAGACTCCAGATCTGTCTCAGACTGCAGGGATAACACCTTCTCTCCTCGTCACTATGGCAACAGGAGTAATAATACAGTACAGGCACATCAAAGAGAATAAAGAAACACATCAGCAATGCCCAGTACTATTAGTTGACTGTTTTAATCCCTCCTCCCTGCAGTGACAGAAGGAGAAAAGCACTAATTTTTGATGAGTCAAATACATTGGATGGATTAGATTGGGGCTCAGGATGAAATCAAAAGAAAGGTAGCAAATGCTCTGCAGCAGTGAACCTAATGTACCTTCTCTATATGTGGCGTCAGACATTAACATCTTCAAAAAGATTTTAAACTTTTCTTTCTCATTTGAAGCACAAAAACAAGCTTTATTTTCAAAGGTCTTACTTTGTATTCATCTGAAAACCTTGCAGTTGGAGAGATTGATTGGCTGTAGTTCTTAAATCCCTCCAGCCAAAGAGCATCGGCCTGCTTCACTCTGCTGAATCTCTCTGTGGCACAGACTTCAAGAAGTCCATGATGCAACAATGTGAAGTAGATTGTGAGAGCAGATCCTATGTTTTCCTTGGCTGACTACATCAATTTGCCAGCTTATTTCATGTTCAGTTCATGTTCAGTTCATGTTCAGTTATACATGAAGGTCCTTAGTGTGATGTCAGCTCACAGTATTTGTAGTGAATGTTGTTGCGTTCGCTCAAAGTTTTCAGGTAATTTAAAACCGCAGTCATTCAGTTGTGAGACAGTTGCAAGGCAATATTTTGATTTTTCAACACTCTCTCGAAACTTCTTTTTTTTTTTTTTTTTTTTTTTTTTAGCCTTTTAAAATTTTAAACAACAACAATATTAATTTTCTCTGAATGGCTGAAGGACAGAGTAGATGGAAAATCTAATGTCAAGACTTTAAAACATTAAAGTGCTCTTGGGATATGATATTGCCCATCAGACCTGGACTGCCTCAGGGAGTGCCTTAGGACATCAAAAGTTGGATCGCCTTCATTTCCTGCAGCTCAGTGTTCATAAATCTGAGGCTGTGCTCTTTGGCCCCGTGGACTCCATTTAACTACTCACAAACTTTTACCTTACCTCAAGCCGCATACTACCAACCTTGTTTTCATCCTAAACTCTGCCCTAAAATATAATAAACAGATAAGTGTAGTTGTCAAGTCCAGTTTCTTTTAGCTTTGATCTAAATTAAAACCTCTTCTCTCCCGCCCAGACCTTGAAATATTCATCCATGCTTTCATATCCTCACAGACTGAATACTGCATCTCACTCTACCCCAATACCAGTATTACCAGTCTTAAAATGCATTGTATTTCCTTAATCTAAAACTAAGGCCTTAAATGGTATTAAATGTCTTAAATCAATCTTTCAAATGTCTCTAAATGCTCAGATATTGGAAGTTAGTTTTGTGAATCTTCTTTTTTTGACATTGCCTTGTAAAATCTCAAGATAATTGGTAACATCTGTTTTTTTAAAAGTAATATACTGAATGCCTGCCGCATTGATGTCATGCAGATCAGGAGAGCGTAAAAGACAAAACTCATATTTTGTTTCTGCCTGGGATGCTCATAGCAGACGATCCACTGCAAAAAGTTTGCCCAAACTATGGGAACTATGGGAATAATGGAACTGTAATCCCACGTGCAGCGTGAGAAACACAAAATCGCCCAGAAAACCCAGCAACAAACACAAAAAATTCACGTTTTATGTTACAGCAAACATTTGGTTATTGTAAATGTGTGCTTAATTTCATTTAGAGTGGCATTAAAAAGTCTCAGAGTGTTAAATATAACTTTTCTTAAGCTGAACCCTGCATCTGTGTCTCATGCGTTCAGAATGCTGCTGCTAGGCTGCTCACTGGAACCAGGAAAAGAGCCCCCATCACCTCCAACTCCATCTTGCTTCCAGTTCATTACCACATTCATTTCAGGATTCTCCTGTTTGTTTTTAAAGCTCTCAGTGGCCCCCTACATATCCAACCTCCATAGCCTCTGCTTCACCCATCGCTAAAGCTCTCTGTTCCTCTGTCACTGGTCTCCAAGTCATCCCACGAACAAACAGCAAACACAGAGGAGATCGCACTTTTGCAGCCACGGCTCCTAAACTTTGAAACAATCTCCCACTCTCTTAGATCAGCCCCTTCCCTAAGCTCATTTAAAAATCAACTCAAAACCTGCTTTATTGTTAAGCATTTGTATCCGTATGAATTTTCTCCTCTTGTTCTTTTATTTAGTTGACTGTCATTGTTCTGGTTGTATTTATGTTGAGGCACTCGCTGTTTTTACTATGCTTTATTATGCCTCATATATTTTATTGCTCTTTTACCGTTGTGCAGTGCTTTGGTCAACTTCTGTTGTTTTAAATATGCTCTATAAATAACCTAAACTTGAAACTGTTAAGTCAACATGAAATGAGTTTCCTTATTAAAATGAAAATGTCTTCTATGGCAGCATACTACTACAAAACCAGTGTAATGCATAAACATCAAACATTAACATTAAACATTTTTCTCCTCCTCATCTCTTTCAGGCTGTGTGGTGACGGTGACAGGGCGGCTCACATTCGTCAGTAACAAGTCTATGGAAATCGAAGTGTTGGTGGATGCTTCCTCGCTGGTGGAGATAGACGTAGACAAATACCGTGCTGTCTCTGCCTTCTTCACCTTCATCTCCCTGGACAAGGACAATAAGCCTCTGCCTGTCCCTCCTCTTAAGGTTGGTACCATCCAGTCTCTGCTCTCTAAAGTCTGTCATTAATTCGATCGTATAATGTACATAATTTTTTATATCCACACAGAGCTAAATTTGCACAGCTCTTACACAGATTGAGAGTCAAACATACTGTAGATTTTTTAATGTGTCCCCCAAGTATGGTGTACCTTAGTTTGCACATTGATTCACTTTACAACCTTGGTTTTTAGTCCTTGAATTTTGTATGGTAAACAAATCAGGCCATGGGTATTTATCATGTCTTTCAGCTGCTTCTGCTTATACCTCTAAAGTCTGTACAACCTTTTCAGATTTGTAAGTGCTGATAAAAATTCAAATGGAAACTTGTCCTTGGACAGCATACTAAATAAAAAAAAACATGATGGAATATAAAATTTACTTTACAGAGCAAGAAATTATTTATACAAGCTATCAAAATAGTAGTATCAATAGTTTGCAGTGACACTTTATGCCAATTTGAGTGTTGGATTTCTTATCCCAATTTAGATGTAAGATGTCTGTTATCTCTTCACTTCTTGCTTAGTCATGTGATCATATGTTTCTCTGTTTTTGCCCTGTTAGTTACATTCCCCCACTCAGTGACTACATTTACATGAACAAAATATAACTTAAATATATATATTTTTGCCCTTACTCTGAAAAAGATGTTTACATGCCTAATGAAAATGAATAAATCACTAACATCCTGTTTACATGCAGCCGTGCATACTCCAATTAACGCACCCTAACATGTTGTTTATCATGTCAAAATATGGAAAAGTGGGCTGAAGCCTCCCATGCTATTTCACGTCGTTGTGTCAAAACAGGATTTTCTCAAAGTTTCCCTTTGGTGGCTCCAACCACCTACTTGAAAAAATCGGCGATACTACTGCATATCCAAAAACTTGTTGATATCCAAGTCTTTCATTATGTTTAAAAGTAGGCGTGTTACTCCTCTTGACTGGAAATGTGGGCTTTTCCTTTGGGCATACCTTAGCCTTACAAACTGTTGTGTACAGTGCACAGAGCTGATTGTTAACAGGCAAGATGCCATGTGTCACAAACTGTGGTTAAAAACCCCCATTAAGACGCATATTTTGAATGCACTGTGTACATGACCAAAGAATGCTTCTTAAATCAGAGTAATACCAGCATATCCCACATTTCTTAATTGGAAAATGTTACATTTGGAAAAAAAAAGCCTAATTTGGAATATCCAAACACAATATACTGTCTACATAACCCGTATCAACTTCACAGTACTGTCAAATTCAGAATAAAGTGGAATAAGATTGTGCATGTAAATGCAGTCAGCAACACTTGTGACTTTTGGAAAGCTCACAGCATGATAGACACTATCTTTATTTGGCAGTTTTACATATCAGTGTCTTTCCATTGCATTTAATATTTTCCCCATGTCTGCTCGTTAACCTTAAGCACTGCGGGCTGAATACTAATATCTCCACAACATCCCTGGACATCTGTGTCGGGCTGACTCAGCACTTACTTTCAGGATGTAAAGTGTGCATGTTTACCTGCAGACAGGAGAGAAACGCCTGCTGTTTGTTCTGGCTTGGCAGTACGCGATGATCCAAACCCTGTTTATATGCAAACACTGAACGTGCAGGCCATCTGTTTAACTCAGCACATTTAAATTATTTCCTGGCGCCTTTCACACACCCTGATCGTTGCTGTGATGATCCCTTTAAAACTCATCCAACTATTGTGCCAGATGAAGTGGGATTTAGACAACAGAGAAGCCATTAAAATCACATTCAAAGCACTAAATAAAGCATTTAGAGGACCGCAGTGAGTTTAAACATTTATTTAATCTTAATGATAAAGATCATCGCTCCATATTCTGTGACTCAGCAATTTATATTCTGTTTTCTTTGGACTGATTTCTTGACTTGCTGAATGGCTGTTGTACCGCACCTATGTAGATATATGAACCAGCTTTTTGATAATTGTGGTAATGAGAGCACTGATGTTGATTTTTAATCAAGCACAGTCCCTGATAACAATGGCATTGGCTGAGTGGGCAGCTTCAAAATTTGAAAAACCCACAGCAGGTCATTGTTCTCTCGAGTGCACACTTGTACAAAATTCAGAGAGTTTTCACCTGAGCTAATCATTAAACTTTAAGTATGTGCAGAGTTCTGAGTAAGGCAGGAAAATGTGTTCAAAGTAAAAACCAAGCAGCAATATTTGAGGTAACAGAGGTCAAGCAGAAAACTGTACTCTTGGTTAAGCTGCATCTATCCTCTTAACTTAACCAAAATAATGAACCAAAGCATGTAGAAATTATTTGATATAATATTTAAATTACATAGTCACCAGTGTTGCAGTCAAGACCCCCTAGACCGACACAAGACCAAGACTTTGAGGGCTTGGGACCGAGTCAGTACTGTACCAGACCATTGTTAGTCCCACACTGCATGATGCTATTATGATAAAATGTGGAACATGCACACCTTTGGCACTCCTCAAATTACCCTGAAAGCATTGCAGAGCTGAATTTTATATGTGGGAATCTTCCTTTGTTTTCTATGGGCAAACACTAAGAGTTGAAATCATCTTGACCATCTTTATTCAACACTCCTTTTTAGTGATATCCCTGCAGTTGTGATGAAATTCCGAGTACTCTTTGTCCTGAAGTGAGACAAGACCAAGTGAAATTGTGGCTGAGTCAGAAACATGACCGATACATTCAAAAAGTGGTCCGGAGACTTTGGTCTCGGGACCAAAACCATTCTCAAGTACTACGACACTATGTCTAACTCAGCCTTTAATCTTAAGATAAAAGAGGTGCGTAACCACATGTTCCTCCTTGTTTCAAGTAACACAAGCGTGTAATAAGAGATTTGCATGAAGAAAGCCAAGCTTGGCAGTGTGGATAAGAGTGAGGCGTGGAAAATGGTTGTTATAGGTGTGCCGCCAAGTGCTACATTAACCCCTCTCGTTATAAACATTCACACACTTAAAGGTGCAGCATCAGCCTTTAACACCATGACAGGTCTATTTGAAAACAGACTTCTCTCCTTCTGCCCCTGCCAGACAGAAATGTGCATCAAATGTGCGCCTCAAACGGTCGGCCTTTTCAAAAGCGCCCGTCAGTCTCCCCATTTCCATTTCACAAAACCTCGCGTTCGGTTGGCTCCATTGTCTGCCTCGCTCCATGCATTCATTACCTGGTTTTCCATCTTGCACAGGCTTTTGTTTTAATGGCAGGGAATTGCAGCGATGATTAGAGTCATTGTAATTTCACCTCAGTTTTATGAAAAGAGAAGCTAAAAAAAAAAAATCTCCTGCTGATTTTAATAATTCATCCTCAACACTATAAATGGAAATCTAAATGGAGGAAGGGCTGCCAGGGCTCTGATGTAGCATGTCAGATAAACAAGGGCAGCAATAGAGAAATGTGCATGAAAATGTTGGATAGAGACACAATATGGCCAGACTGTATGTGTTTGTGTGTAAGACAAATAAAGCTCCAGTGCATGTAGGTTTGTGTGAGACACAGCGGGCTTTGCGTGTGGAGGTGCACGTGCTTGAACAGATCACTGAGCAAGAATGCGTGTGTGTGTGTTTATTTGTATGAGCAAGAGAAGGAAGACAAGGCTCAATCAGGGCTATTTCTGTCTTTATCACTATTTACTGAGGGATTAAAGACGGGATGAGAGGGACTCAAAAGAAGGGAGTGCCCATCCAAACTCTACTGACGGCAGTAAACCTTTTCATAGATGTCAGTCCCTTGGTACATTTAATAAGGTTTAACACGTCAACCCAATTAACACCTGAATTTCCCCTAACGGTGGAGATGGGACTGTGGGGGATGAAAATGCAATGATGGCATTAATCAGCCCAGTGGGCTTGATAATACAGAGTTGAGCAAGGCACAACAAACATGTGGCCTCCCCGTCCCTCCATTTTATTTCACCTGGGGCCACTACCACCATCTATCATTCTAAATAGTCCTATCAAATAGCATTTATACATGTGCCTGTTATGATAACAGATTTTTTCCCCAGCAACTGTCAGTGTAAGTACTCCTGCACATAGCCATCCATAAATCCCAAATTTGACATTTTTATGTCTCCATGCTGGCGATAGCCGTGGCTGGAGGCATTTTGTTTTTTCAGGTTGTCTGTCCATCAGTCCCATTCTTATGAACACTATATCTCAACAACGCCTCGAGGGAATTTCTTCAAATTTGGCTCAAACATCAACTTGCAATCAAGAATGAACTAATTCAATTTCAGGGGTCATAAGTCAAAGGTCAAGGTCATTGTGACCTCATCTGTCTCATTCTCATGAACATGATATCTCAATAACACCTGGAGGGAATCTGTCAAATTTGTCACAAACATCTACTTGGAATCAAGAATGAACTATTTAGAATTTGGTGTCCGAAGGTCAAAGGACACTGTGACCTTTGTCTGTCTCATTTCTTGAACATGATATCTCAACAACGCCTTGAGGGAGTTTCCTCAGATTTGACACAAACATGTACTTGGACTCAAGAATGAACTGATTAGAATTTAGTGGTTGAAGGTCAAAGTTCAAGGTCACTGTGACCTCTTTTTTTGACAAAATTCAGGAATTCATATGCTAATTATGACAAAATTTCACATAAATGACTAATAGGATAAAATAATAAAGTGAGGACATTTTATATCCAAAAGGTCAAAGGTCAGCTTCACTGTGACATCATAATGTTCTGCATTAAACAGTTTTCTGGCCTTTGCACAGCATCATAACTCAGGAACAAAAGGGGAGATATTTGGTCAGATATTGAATTGGTAACTCTACTCTTGGGTGTCCACCTTAAAATTTAGCTGTGATTGTATAGATCCTCTATGCTGCCTGGGGGAAGATGTGTTTGAAGCATCCATGTTGTCACAGACATGGATGTTGCTATACCTGCAATTTGACTGGTTCGCAGAGGCATACAACCGCGAGGCAGTAATTCCAGTTCCACTTCAGTTTTTGTATGGATTAAACAATTGAGATAAAACAAGCTAATTAGTGGGCTTTAGAGATGCTGCTAGCAGTGTTGATTGTAGTAGTTATTTTAGATTAAGTCTTAATCTTAGCCTTTAGACTAAAATGCTTATTAGATTTTATTTTTTTATTTTAGTCATTCTTTTTAATGCTTTATAGTTTAATCTAGTTTTAGTCAACAACAATTCAAAAACATTTTATTTGACAAAAACTCGTCACATTTAGTCAACTTTAAGTCATAACAGTTAGTCAGAATGTTTTCTTTTCTCTATCAACTAATCTAATTACGCTATTATAGGTAACAGAAATAAGAATCAAGGTGACAGGTTGCATAAACATTTCATTCAGACTTTTTTTTCTACACACTTACAAACTTGTATTTCTCCAGCAGAATTTTTGACAGGTTTAAGTGATGATTTACAGGCACACACTTAAATATCATTGTTTGAAAGGCTCAACATTTGAGCCTTTCAAACATTTAGCTATTTGCAGATTGTCAGTAACATTGACATTGACAAATATTTTCCATCATAGTTTTTGTTAATGAGTAGTCAGATTTTGTTACCTTTGGACACGGCCAGGCTAGCTGTTTCCGTTTTTTATGTCAAGCTCACTGTGGCTTCATATTTACCAGACAGACAGGAGAATGGTATCAGTCTCCTTATCTGACCCTTGGCAAGAATTAAAATAATCTCATTTCCCAAAGTGCTTAACTATTCCTTCAAAGATCATCCTAAGTTATCTTGTATGATTTTCTAAAAATAGATCTGCCCTTATGCTCTCTGTGCTGCCTGATCTAACTTATCCACAAAAATGCCATCCCTCTTCTTCATTTTGTCTTCATCTGGTTGTACTCTAACATCGCATGTCTTTATACTACCATTTGTTGCGGGTGCTTATTCTTTGCCCAGGTCTGATTGTAGTGAGGAGGGTTTTCAACATGTGCCTCGGTGCACTGTGACTTTGACATATTGATTATCTGTCATGTTACCCATATTTGCACTTAAAGACATTGATCTTATCTTCAGTACGGATCAGGTTAAGTCTCCTGCTCCTCATCTTTTTTAAAGGGGCTCCATACAACATTCAGAGCATGTCTATGATTCAGAGTCTGATTCAGGTTGTCTGCGACGATTCTCACTGTGGAGGTGGCTGAGCTGGCGTGCTAAAAAAAAAGTGCTAAAAACAGCAACAGTGCTGACAGAGCTAACAGTGTTAACCTGGGGGGGCCACACGGTGGGCTCTCCACTTCCGTGACGATGCCATCCAGATATCAGCAGTCGTATGATGGTGTAGCCCCACTATATGGGACCATTTCGCATAAACTGGCATCCACCCTGCCCTGCCAGTCGCTTGTGGCTTGTGGTGGCGAAAAGGCCCAGAAATACTTGACCCTTAAGGTCAATTATGAAGCAAAACATGTTTATTAAAAATTGAGCAACCCTTAATGGTCTCACTCTGGGGAGAAGTCTTAGAGCAGAGTGACCTGGAAAACATTTTGGTTGGGAAATGGATGTCGTTGGCAGAACAAAGTGTGGTAGAACGCCAAGTAAGATGAAGATATGCGTGAGTTCTGGGAACGGCAGGAAATCACGCACATACACACACGGAAAGTTAGGTATGATGTTTATCTGAGGAGGAGTATAAGAGTGTTCGGTGACGGGGCTGTCTCATTGTTGCTGTATGTGAAGTTTGTATCTGTGTGTTCAATAAAATCTGGTAAAGGCTGCAGACTCCTTCTTCTGCAGGCTGCAGCCAGATTAGCTGTCTTTATGTGAGCGCTGTTAGAATTTTTCAAATTGTCACTCCCTCTCTTCACACCGCCAGCTTGGTCTGCATCCCAGGCATACCAGCATGCTTTGTGCAGCAAATCAGTCGCTGACAATACACAATAAATGTCGGCCTTCTGGTCACACAAAACTGGGCCGCACTGTGACAGTGCATGCCCACTATACACGGCCAATTTGCATAAACTCTCGGCAGCCCTGCCTTGCCATCAGCATTTCCTGGTTGTACACAGAGCTGTTTAGAAAGTCGCCAGTGCTGAAGCTTGATTGGCTGTGTTGATGTGATCATCGTTTGAATCTTTGAATTGTCACGCCTTCTTGTCACACCGCCAGCGTGGTCCGCATCACAGGGATGTGTGCAGTGTATCAGATGTTTCCCATACACAATGAATGGAAGCAAATTTCTGATTTCGTATAGTGGGGCTGTACCCTGGGAGTCACGCAGGGCGCCAGGGATAAGCTTCCCAGTGGGATACATACACAGGACTCACATGGGACTAGCATGCAGATGCAGCTGGGCCGTCTACCACAACACACAACAGAGAAGCTCAGATTACACAGAGAGAGAGAGAGCATAATTTCAGTTGCTATTACTCCACTATATCTTCACAAAGCAATAGTTATTTGCTGCTATATTAATGCTGTAAATGTTACATACAGCACCTTTCAAATATTTATTATTGTCACTGAATATCTTATCTCTCACTGAGTCCTGTTCAACTGAACACTAAAAACACATATTTCAAACCTTCCTTAATGAAATTTTCATGACATTGTGGCAGATTTTGCCCCAGTTGTGTTCTATAAATAGCCCGATTGAAAGGACAGCTTGTGCTATTTTTGACTGCAGGTGCTTTTCCCCCTCACTCTCTCATCCTCGCTTTCTCTTGAGTGAGCCCGTTGCGTTTACTATTTTTAGATTTTCCCATTTTAGCTCAGCAGGGGGTTGGGGACTCTGTGTGTGTGTGTGTGTGTGTGTGTGTGTGTGTGTGTGTGTGGGTGTGTAGGAGGGGGTTGTAGATGGGCTGTCACCATTGTAGCACGCTGTGGGTAATGCTGAAGTGGGGAAAGAGGACAGCATGAACAGAAGGGAGGATATCAGGGGGATGCCTCTCCTCTCTGCAGCAGTACCCTTGAAGAGTACTGAAATATTGTGCACACTGGGCTTAGCATAGGAATAATCGAAAATGCCCGGAAGCACCTTTGACCAACGTATGTCTTTGTATTCATGATGATTTTAATGGGGTAGCAGTCGCCTCAAGGTTAGAAAAACTGGCTTGTTATCAGAAGGTCAGCACTTTGAATCCTCAGCCAGTGGCCAGTGCATACTGAATACCAGCTGATGGGGGAAGGATGTGGTTGTACGGTGGCAGAGCCTGAGTGTGGATGTGTGCTACAGTGTGAATGAAAAACACCGTGTGCACATTCAGCAATCCTTTTGCAGAGGCATAAAGGTTAAGATGTATAATAACTGAATCAATTCTTGGTGAACACACCGATGGTTTGGTCCTCCTTACATCTTGCTTTCTCTTCATTCCTCTTACTTTTTTTTCAGTGTTTCATCGTATCTCTCCTTCCTGCCTTCCTCTGTTCCATCTCTCCCTTCCTCTCCCACTCCTTCTGCCTCTATTCATCTTTCCTACCCTGCCTATTTTCCTTCCATCCCTCTTTTACCTTCATTTCTTCATCTCTCCCTCCTTCTCTTCTCCTCCATCTCCCTCCCTCTTCTCTCTGGCAGAGACTCAGCTGGCCTCCCGTGACACGAAAACAAGCCCGGTTGTCATGGCAACCCCCTGTAGTCCACATGAAGTGATGCACATTTATTTTTAGATGCCTCCCATTCAAGACAATCAGCAACGGGTTAACGGGTACACTTGTGCCATGCAGAGTTGCAGATATTTCTGACTCTGTGGCAATCCAAGGCAAAACACGCAGAGCATACCAACCTTTGTTCTTACTGTGCCTCGGTCTATGAGTCTGTAAAGGATGGTTAATTAGGAATAGCAGGAGTTTTTAATAATACCTTATCTGTGAATATGTACAGAAGCCTATAATGTTCTCTATTCATAGCCAAAAGTAATTTACATCCAGGTCTCAGTCAAGTTTGGTGAGTTCTTGTGAAGAACAAAATGGCATGATCCATCTATATTTGGTATTTTCAGTCTCATCCAGTTCTATGTCTGTTTTTAATTTCTGACATGTCCTATATTGACCTTCAGCAGTGCCAGAGAAGGAGCAGTGAAGTGTTACTTTTAATTAATGGTGGTTTTATAACACAAAGTTCAGTACAAGCATAAGTACCTCTGAAATTCTTCAGTATTATTTGTAATGTGAAAAGCAAAAACTACAGCTCACTGTCTATTGTGTTTTAACACTGCTAACAGGTGCACTTCCATCCTACTGCATTTTCAATTTGTGAATAAAAAACTGTGTAGAAATGTAAAAAACAAGAAAACCTCAAAATATCACAAAAAAGGAAACATTTTTACTCTTGGGGGAGGTGGAAATCTTGGTGTATCAATGTAAGATAAATGCGTCTAAGTGCATTGGAGACAGGTCTTGTCTTGGAGGCTTTTAATGTGTACGTTTGCACACAGGGCTGTCACCTGAATTCCTCCAAGAGCATTATTAGTTCCTTAAACTCTCTTTTTCCATTGTCCAGTGTACTCTCTGTAATTTTACAATTACCGTTTTTCTTGGTTTGAGGTCTGACTGGCGCTCTTTTGATGACGTCATCTCGATACGCCCTCTGCAGTATCACCTGACTGGAGAATAAGTAGCACCTACTGCTTTTCTTGATGAACCAACTTCCAATATACGCATAACAGTAGTAGATCAAAAATTCACATTTTCTTTTGCTGATTCTCTAAAAATTTGGTTGAAAATTGTGCAACATTTGGATAAAAACTCATGGTTCGTTCCTTTAATCACTGCCGAACATTTCCCAAAGCAAGCAAAAGTAATATGTATATTGTCAGATGAGTTTTTCGATGTTAAGATTGGGGTCCATCCATTTTTTTGAAAATCGGTTTTGGACTTCAAACTTGCTTGAGCTAAGTGATTTAGCTCAGTGAATATCTTGTTTTATTTTACTCAGCTAGTTACCTCATATTACAGTTGAAAGCTCAGACTCATTCGACAACTCCTCTGCTGGCTTATTGTGCTTCCATTTCATGCTTTGCATTCATGACAGACAATATGTTGTAAGAAGAAAAACAAAGCAATGACACACCACTACACAAATAATAATAACCACCCGTTGTAGATCATGGTATCACTTATGTAACACGGCTGTTTCTGAAACTGTGATGAGGCTCAGATTATTGAGGAATTTTGGATGAATACTTTACAAACAGAAAAAAACTGATAGCATAAAATATTCATCACGACTGAACAGATGGATCCACAGACAGAGGTCCTCTGAGCATTCAGGAAAAGCCAGCGTGGAGTATTTGAAAGGATTCGTTTTATGATGACAAATAAAACACCTTTCAGCATTGTCTAAAATGTCATCCTTTGTGTATGAGTGTATCTCTCTTCCTGTCACACATAAACATATGGCTTAGTATCCACACTCATGCTGGCCAAGATGACTGCTGCTTCTCTTGAGCTGGTTGCTTACATCTTAGTGCTACTTTTGAGACGTTGGCATTTGGCAGTGCCACTGATGCCCAGTGCCCACTTTAATAACAGCTCGTGTGAGCACAAAGGAACCCCTCTGGCATTTTGCTGGCATTGTATGGGCCGTTCCTTTTACAAACCTGTCCCTGTTCCAAGCTTATATAATTTGTCACACTCCATTCAACCGTCTAACTAATGGACAACTGGTAAGCCAGGTGAAACAGCTGTTTTTCTTGGCCATTTGACCCAATCAGCCAAGACTCTGACTTTGTTTGGTGCCCAGCGGCCGACATTCAAATTGATAATTTCATGTGCTCCAGTGTGACCCATTGCTGATAATCACTGATTTTTTTGATTTTTTTTGTAACAAGTGTGTTTTTATCAACCAAGATTGTAGCATAGCTCTCGAGATGTCGTCTCACTTTTGGATAGATTGACATGAAATGTAGACATCCATAGTCCCCATGTGATGTATCCTAATTACTTCAATGATCCTCTGACCTTTCACATTTGGGGTTTTGAGTTAAGAAATCTCAGCAGCTACTGAATGAGTTGCCATGAACTTTGGTTCAGACATTCACAACGTTGGTGATCCCTTAGCTTTTCATCCAGTGCCATCATCACTTTGTGTTTAGTGCTGATTAGCAAGTGTTTGCATGCTAATCTAAGATGCTGAACATGGTAAACATTATGCATGATCTACATTTTAATGTAAGGACCGAGAGCAAATTACCATGCTGATGTTAGCATTTAGTTCAAAGCATCATTGTGCCGATGTGCAGTCTCAGAGCCGCTAACGTGGCTGTAGACTCTTGTCTTCTTCAAAGAGGAGCCATTGTGTTTTGTACAGCGTGGGCCATCATCCTTACCATGTGAATATGAACTGTGACACATACAGTCTCCCTGATTGCAAAGAACGATTGTAAATGCACAGACACTATAAAACAAACATGGCTGCTTTTGCAACATTGATAGGTTCTGCATCAGAGAGTCATCAGTGGTGGCTGATGATCCTGCATAATCATAGTTATTAGACTGGAGCCACTGTGGGAATACCAATTATGTTGGGACACCAAAAGGACATTTTGAGCCTAGCATTGAATTGTCTCATTGAGTAATGCAAATGTGATGCGCATGAGCATTAACATATGCATGCACACATGCAGCCCAGCAGGAATGCACACAAGGTGTAAGTAGGACAAATAATGTGCACACATAAGCATACATGTGGACAAAAAAAGTAGAAACACCAGCATTAAGGCTTTTTGGAGGTGATAGCTCTGATGTTCACTTTCAGTAGAATATCATCCATCTCCTACTGTTACTATAAAAGAGTGAGGAAACCGTTTTAAAATGTTAGCAATCTTTACACTTAGTAAAAATTAAACATTTACTTTGCATTATGCTTAAACCAGCATTAGATTTTGTATAGACAGATTAAGTCACCCCATGATTCAAGTCACATCACCTCATGAGCATTTCTTCTTTTCAGACTGGACTGTTCTCCGCCAGTAACCGAAAGTACAGTTTCTTGGAATGAAAAAAAGAACTGGAACATTTTGGTCTCTTGTTAGTTTTAGTTGGCCAGGTGAGATAAGGCTGATATAATTTTAACAGGTGGCAGCAGAAAAACAGCACCTGGAAAATATCTTCTTGGAAAGCTGTTCATTCTAAGTGAAAATGCATTTTGATTCAGTCACAAGAAACAATGCCAAAACCAAGGAGCGTAGGAGAAATCATCATCCAATTTTCAGTTATAACAGACTACTGATTCCAATGTATTAACAGTCAAAGGCCCACACACCAAACCAACATCAAAGGATTAATGGCTACATAGGCCAGCTGTTGTGTCACCTCATGTCGCCTGTGTCTCGACCAAAAGTTGCGCTTGAACACACTGCAAAGACTACAGCCAAGAGCCAACCACCACGTTCCTTCTGCGTTTGCATGAGAGGAAATAATTCTCCATAGCAGCAGGTGGAGGTAGTCTGTATTTGTCATTCAAAGTGAAAATCGGGAGACTGACAGGACTGATTCAAGACTCGAGTTAGTCAGTTAGCACATTAGCACCACAGCCCGATGGTGAAAGAACAAAGGATATAGTTATCACACGCCAGCGAACAATACCATGATTACGAACTGTTTCTGCTAAAGAGCTCAATAGCTAAAAAAAAAAACATCTTACCTTAGATAACATGTCTGTTTAGGTCTGCTGTCCTCTTTACTTAAGTCGTTTGTTTGCTCTTTTTGTGCACTCACCTTAACAGCCAATCAGAGTGATTTTTTGTCAGCTAGTGCCAAGGAGGTGTTGTGACAGTTCAACTTAGGATCCAAATGCAAACACTATCAGGAAACTGAATAGTTAACGGCAGTTTACTGTAATTAGAAGATGTGGAGCTGAAGACTTGACTGAAATGATGGTTGAGGTGGGCAGGGAATGGCAAAGCAGAACAAGCAGAGGAGCTGTGGTCCAAATCCGGAGGCAGAACACGAGAACGTGGCTAAACGTGGAGGGTTATGGTTGAAGCAGGCGTGGTGAACCGCAGAGGAGACTGAATGATTTGGCATACCCTATAGACTGAAAATAAACATGAGACACTATGAAGGGGAAAAGTTTTCTCCTGCCAGAATCATCTGTTTGTTTTGCTTTGGTCAGAAACTTTAGAGGATCATATCTCATGCTGTTATTAACTGCCATTCTTCATTAGCAGTAGTCAGGTGTACACTTCCTTTTTAATTGGCGTGTTCATTAAACCATCTCAAGCTGCGGCTGACTATGATTTTAAAAGTGTAATTAAATAATGGTTAAGTTCTCAGGGGGCTGAATGACGGGGGGATATGAGTAGTTTGGAGGAGATAAACAATCAGAATAAAAGTTACAACTAGCCTGAAGACAGTGTCAGTAAATATGCCATACACATCTAAATGCCTGCACTTTAATACCATGTGGACTTGTGCCTAGACAGTATGTGTATTAGTTTGTATATACCCAGATAAGCCAATACATTGAAACCACTAACTGATGAAGTGAATAGCATCATCTTGTTACAATGCAATGTTCTGCTGTGAAACCTTGGGTTCTGGCTACCTGACACACCCCACCCACCCAAACACTGATGCAGATCAAGTACCCTCCTCATGGCAATGGCACTCTCTGATGGTAGTGGCCCCACCAGCAGGACAATGCACCATGCCACACCATAAAAACCTCTTAGAAAAGGCCCGACGAACGCGATGAAGAGCTCAAGGCATCTGCAGTTCGCAAGATTCCAATCCAATTGAGCATCCGTGGGACGTGCTGGTATCCTACCCCACAACACACAGGACTAAATGCAGACACCACAGGACACTGCCCAGAGGTCCTGTGTCAATGCCACAACAGGTCAGTGCCAAGTCTGATCCAAGAGGGCCCCATGTCCTATGAATACTCAATCAGATTTGGATCAAGGGGATTTCAAGGCCAGGTTGACGCCTTGAGCGTCACGTTCCTCAGGCCATTCCTGCTTAGTTTATATGGTGTAGCAGCACGGTGAGGTGGGGTACGTGGTCTGTAGTGTGTTTGGGTGGAGCACATCAAGTTGCATCCACATGAATGCTTGGACCTAAGGTTTCCCACCAGAACATTGCTTTGTAATGAAATGACCAATGTTATTCACTTCACCAGTGAGTGGTTTATATGTTTTGGCTCATCAGCGTACATTTGGGTGGCATCTCTATGGCTGTTCGTGCATACTCTTAATCTTCATTCCTGAATTTGCCCTCTGTCAACTCATTATACCCTAACACTTGGGGCATTTAATCAGTGCTGCCTCTAAAGCTTCATGTACACACACAGAATTAAATGTTAAATTGTTCACTCTTTACCATTTTGTAGCTACTCTAACAGCTGCCTCTGGAACATTTTGTTGCTTCATATTGCTGTTTTTTTTTTTTTGTTGTTGTTGTTGTTGTGTTTTTTGGGAGACTGCAGAGAGACCCAACAGACCAATAATTATTTTAACTTCATTACTTTTCACAGATCCCCCCTTAAAACAAGTTGTCTTACCAACTGGCCATTTTTTGTTTTATTTAGCTGTGGTTGCAGGGCATGCAGTCCCTCTGAACTATTTTTGGGCTTGTAATGAAATCATTTTAAACCAGTGTTCTGTGCTAAATGATGGATGTCTTTGGTATACGCAGCAGCTGTGTTAAATTAGATGATTTATAAACCTCTGTTTGGTGTCAGGCTTCCAAATCAGCTTGTCGGGGCTTATTTCAATAACACTGTAATGACCTGCTCCCTCTACATTATTCTACATGCAGTCCAGTTGGAAATATAATTCTAATGTCTCTGTCTAATTAGAGACAGTGAGTTATTATTCTTATCTCAAAAAATGTTACAATAATAGAGGCTTTGTTTGTGTAGCTGTGCTTGCTTTCCGTGCAGGGATGATGTAGGAAAAGCAATACTTACCCCACAGTTCCTGATTGTATCATTGTCTTGTTAAATTTTGAATGTGGAAATTCAGTTTTTGAAAAACAGATTGTCGGCGCAGTGTTTCTCTTTATATAAATGTTTAAAAATACTGAAACAGTGGTGAAACTTGGTCTCTTTCTTTCTTTTTTTTGAAAGTCAATGAACTGGAATCCATTACTTTCAGTCAAATGGCAAAAGCAAAATTGACTGAGCAGTATGTTGACTGTTATATTAGCAGCGTACAACAAATACTACAACTGTATGCTCCTAAACCTGCTCTATGGAGATAGATAATATTCCCATCCATGTCACATTTGAGTTGTGACCCCTGGGCTTGTCTTGGCACGATGTTTTGTCATATCTTTCACCACCCTGCTCTCTCCATAAAGTTAAGGCGCCATCTGTCAGCTTTGTGCCCAGAGTGCTGCTGAGTGGCAGGTGCTCTTGAGTCTGCCAACCACCAGGTGTGCGCACATCTGAACATGTCACTGACACAAGCATTCACTTGTACAGTTTTACATACAGACTTATTTGCACATGCACACAAATACAACACACTCCCCTGCTCCTTTAGAACTGTGTGCAGATGAGGGAGTGGGAAAGTGGGCAGCACCATGTTAAAGTAAGTGTTGACACTGTCACCGGTGGTGGTATTGTTGTTTAAGTCACAAGGTTTTCAGGCAGTCTAATTAAACAGCGCAGGCCAGCAAGTGTGCTTCCTCCCACGAATCAGCAGCCAAACTGAACTAAGTGAAGGAGAAAGAGAAGATTTGTTCTTCACAGGCTACAAAGTGCTGCTCAGAATAAAAACAGAAGTCGAAAGGGAATTCATATCAGATGTGAATCCAGAGGGGGGGGGGGGCATCTCAGAGTTCCTGGGTGTGATGGTGCAATCAAAGTGTAATACAAATATATCTTTTGTATATGGGATGTTAAAACTAAATTTAAATTGTGCATATAACATCCTGTTATGGAAGTAGATGATCGTGCTACAGTACAGTAGTACAGCTAAAAATAATAGGGATTCGCCCAGCTGGGGGCTGCCACTGCCATTTTGAGTTGGTGAAACGTGTACTTATTGGTGGTAATAAATCCGATTTAATACTTGGAGGTATCAGAGTTCTGGGGGAGCTAAAACAAACTTTTGTCATTTTAATAAAGAAGTTAGGTAATAACTGGCCTTTTTCCATTATTCTATGAGCAACTATGATCTGATTTATGCTGCACACAGCATGAGTCCGCAGATAGTAGGGCACTGTGAAAGGAGTTGGTTACCTGGCTAAGTTGGAGGTGTGCACCCTGTCCCCTGCAGCTCTTCATCAAACAGCTTACTGGGGCTGCTCCTGAGTGTTCCATTATTTCCTGCAGTATTTAAACTAAGTTGCTGTCGATAATTGATGAAAATGGCCGACATTTTGTAGTCTCATTTTTGATGAACAATAGCAGGAAGTGCAGGTCAGGTATGTAGCATTAAGAGGGTATATAGTAGCAGAAATGGACTTCAATATTCCTAACTATGTTTACATTAGCATACAATAAGCCATTTATAGCCACATATTAAGCAAGCCCTCTTCCATGGAGCTTGCCATGTTGTTCTACAGTAAGTAATAAGAACAGATAAAGCAAACACTGGCACTGGACAGGGCCACTTGTGTTTTTGTGTTGTTCACTTTAGTTTCTCTACACACTTGGCACATGGGAGAAGTTTCAGTTGGTAGCAATGTTGCAACCTCACCACTAGATGCCACTAATTCCTACTCACTAGACCTTTAATACAGCATTTCTGTGAATGTCACCCTCGATAACCAGTTCATAATACTGCAAATAAATAGATATTGTAATACTTCAATCACTGTTGCGTTACCTCATTCAGTGATAAAAAAAAAATGACTGAAGAGATATTTATTTAAATGAAAATCTTTGTAGTTGTTACTTTAAGAGAGATTTCAGTTGGTGATATTAGATGAAAAGCCAGCAGTCACCAATAATCATACGCTAACCTTTAGGTAACTTTATTGTAAAGTTCACATAGAATTTCATATAACCTGGTAATTATTTGTCCTGATAATGTTATATCTCAGGACCAAAGGACTGTGCTCCTGGACAGACTGACTGCCTGACATCACAATCCTTTTGGCTGCCACTGTCAGAAATACAAACTTTGCTGTACAAACACATTCACATTTCTTTTTTAAATTACCTTGAAGGAATTTCAAATATGTCGTGTGTCCTGCAAATGTCTTGCAAATCACCTCATGTGGTTTTACTCAACTGCTTGAATTCTGAATGAATCAATAAATTCTGCTCCTTCACTCTGTAATGCAGAGCCTCTCCAACTTTCAATCATTCATTCAGTATTTCATTTAGAAGATGAATGACAATTACAACGGCACCGACTGGTAAATTAGATCACAGCTTCATGCTCATGGTTAATGTAATAACCGCAGGGGAAACATTCCAGTGCTCATGATGTGTAAAAGATGAATGTGTCTGAAAACAAATCTTTTGTCTTTTTTTGTAATGTCTTCAGGTTAACGGAGAGGACGAGCAGAGGCGTTTCGAGGAGGGCAAGGCACGTTATCTCCAGAATAAAGCAAAGAGACTCACCGACAAGGTGCCCCAGCAGTGACGCCGCTGCTCACCAGAGTTCACCATCTGCAACAACAGTATATCAGACCCACACAACACATACAGTATGAAGGAAATAAAAACAGTCTCTGCTCTTCTGTAATTGTAGCCTCCTATTAAACCTGAACCTGTGATGATTTTTTTTCCTGTGCTATGCACCAAAGTGTCCACATGTGGCTGTATATGTATTGTGAATGTATGTATGAAGACTATTCATGACCAGTGACAGTCTGACTGTAGAAGTACTATTTTATTTAAAGAAGATTTTTAAGTATGAAGACTTCATGATTGGTGTCAGTGCACAGCGATAGTCTGAGCGCAAGGAAAATGATGAATAAGTGAGTGAATAATAATGAATAAAGGATCCAAGCGTGAGTCTGGGGCTCTCGCCTCGTGTCCTTGCTAGTTTGATGTTGATGATGTCATTGTCTTGGGCATGCCTTGGCAGAGAGGGCACACGCTATCCATCTTTTCAGCACTGTGTCTTTCACAGAGAAATCAGGGGAGCTCGGGGGCTTTGACTCAACTTGCATCTCTCCCACGCCCGCCCTTCCCCCTCCCCTCTCCTCCTCTCCTCTCTGCTCTCCTCCTCCTCTGCCTGCCTCTCACACTCTGACTCCAGTGTTCGCTCTGCCTTAACGTGCCCTCCTGCTTACCGTCACGTCCTCATCCGTCTACATTCTCTTGCAATGTCACTTCCTTCCTCCTCTCATTCACTCTATTTGTCCCTCTGTCTCCCCCAGTCTTCTCACTGTCTCCCTCCCTTTGTCTGCACATGAGATGTGAGGACTCAGAGCTAGAAAGAAATGTGTCTGTATGGGTATCTTTCTCTTGCGTATCGCCTGTGCATTTGTGCACAAAGAAAGATCAGAAAGATGAATTGAGGTCAACAGCAGCCAGTGAGAAATCAATATCCATATGACCATGCCGGCACTGAAACGCTGTGATTATTAATTAACCTGCCATAAAAAACTCCTGTTCAAATATTTAGTGTGATTGGTTTTTCAGGAATTTAAAACACTCTCAGACTTCAGGAGGAGTAGATGGCAAGACTAATTTGAGATCAAAACCAAAGTGAAATTCGAAGATTAAAGCCCGGGAAGCGAGCTCGATGAAGAGTAGAGAGCCACACCGGTTTAAACCACAACAAAATACCTTTTTATTTGGACCTTTGTTCCTCTGCGTTCTGTTTTCCTACACAGACAGAACCTGATTTGTCATTGGATCTTGAAGGTTATTGTTTTGTTTTTTTCCGCCGGTCCCTCCAACACAGTATGTGTGCTTTTCATTCCCCCCCCATGAAAATAAAGTTAGACTCAAGCTGCACTGGGGGGAGATATCTATTTTTAACCCCAGTGAAGTCGAGGCATCTTGTGGGAGAAGGAGAGCACAGGGAGGGAAAACACAATTCAGGGAGATGGGATCCATCTCAGAAGGCAAGACCAGACTTCTGGGAAATATGAGCTTATTGAAAAGCTTCTGCCTAATGCACAACATCAGCAGAGACACGCCAGACTGTCCCTGTCCTGAAAACATCTCATCTCTCATCATTCACAATAATGTTCATTACTGTCTTCGGACATTTCGGCTGGTAGCAGCTGGCTGTTACACGTAGAGACACAATATGGTAACCATGGTTACTAATGTGGAGGAACAGACTTGAAATGGAAGAGATGACATTATCAGAAATAGATGTTTCTCTTCCAGGTATATCTGCTCAAAGTAACATAAGTCTCATGTGTAAGTATAATGTTTATGCATGCAACACATGAACTGCAATATAAGAATTACACACTGAATAGGGGACCTGTTACGCTCGGTTTCTTCAAGAACATGTTTCATGCTTTAATCTTCAAAAACACTATTTTCCCCAAACTGCCTTTGATGGAACACCTGTATTCACACTCTCTATGCGACACTCTGTTTTAGTGCCTGTGTCTTTAAATCCCATTTTTAAAAAAGCCCGGTCTGCTCTGATATGTCACGGTGTTCTGGGTCTTCTTTATCTCAGTGTCTCTACATCATTATTGCAGCTGGGGAATGACTGTAATGAAGAATAGTGACACTTTCAACATTGAGATAATTGTCAGTAATAGCTTTTGAACACAATTGGACATGTTCCAGCAGGAATATGATTAAAAATCAGGAAGAAATTTACAACATCAGCAACCAATATTACAGGTTTTGCTTGATGTTAGCATGTGGCTACATGTATGTTGGCAGAGTATTTGCAGCTGGGGAATAACTGTAATGGAGAATGGCAGCACTTTCTGCCAATAAAAGCCTCTAAACTAAAATCGTCACAATCAAACATGTTCTAGAGAAATTTGATCTGAAATCGAGGAAAAATTAACGTCAGCAACCAACAGTACATTTTTCTCTGATGACGCTAGGGCTGCCCCGACTATGAATTTTCCTTGTCGACCAAGTCGTCATTTAGGGCCATTGGTTGACTAGTCACCCACATGTTTACGATATTAATTTAATTATTAAATTATACATTTTGGGCGGGGCAACACAATGGTTTGAGTTGAAGGTGTGAGAAAGAATCAGTAACATTGTTAACACTGTGCTACATTACAGAGAAATATAAAACCGTACTAATGAACCTTCATTAATATAGGCCTATATTTTATCTACAAGTGCACGTCACACTTGTTAATGACGCTGTCGGCAAAGCAGTAATGATTGTGCTAAGTGGCTAATGGGCATGTAGCTACTTCCATGTTTCAGATGATACGTCATGTTTGTAGTTGACCAGTGAAGATGAGTTTACATATCACCTTGGGTTCGTCCTTCACCTTCTCACAATGATCCCACACTTTGGATTTGCTGCCCAACATGTTATTAACTAGCCTGTGTGGAATAACAGCAGGTACCAGCGCTGGAAATTAACGTGACTCCTGTCTGACTGCTTAGCGTGGCCACTTCCTGTGTCTGTCCTTTCAAATTAAATTCCCACATGGTCCAGTCATATAGGTTTGGATTTTTTTTTATTTTTTTTTTATTTGGTTTGTTTGTTTGTTTTTTTTTTTGTTTCTTTGTTTGTTCTGTGACTAAGCGACCAATGAAATCTTGCCGATCTTACCTTTCTGGTTGACTAACATTTGGTCGAGTATTAGGGGGCAGCCCTGCTGATGACAGCATATAGCCTCATGTAGCAGTGAAGACCACAATGTAAACAGTTGCGTGCAAGGAGCAGACGACCATATAAAGATATTTGTCACATCATGACATCATACTGTGGCCACAGTAGAAAATAATGTTAAAACCTAGTGTTTAGGCAGCCTGAAGCCTTACGTTTTTGTTCACATGCATCACTTTTACATATATATATCTCATTATTTGAAACTTTGGCCACGTTTAATGAACGTCCTTTGTTGTAACACTTTATTTCAGACACAAAATATGGAAAAGTATAATAGGTCCCCTCTTTAAGACAATGGCACCGGAGGAAGCTGTGTGTCAAACTGTCCCCTCAGAAAATAATAAATTGAAATGAAGGCAAAAAGCTGATCTCATGTTCCCTCTCATGACTTTGCATCTAAATTAGGAGACTAGCAGCCCCCTCACTGCTGTATCTCAGTGTAGAGGGTCTGACAAGGCTACTTAGAAGATGAATGATCCTCTGGTGTAGGAGAAAAGCCATTAAGGACTCTGAAGGAAGGATAAACGATAAAGCGAGGCGGCGTTGAGAAAACTCTCGGCTTTCATTACATAGTGACCCGCTTTGCATTTTCCTCTCAGCTCATGAACATCTCCATCGTCAGTCATTTCCTGACAGCAGGGGCTTTACTTCCACACATGAGACAAGACACAGAAACCTGAACCGTGTGCACGGTACACTTCAAGGTCACTCGTCAAAATGAGTGTCAGTATTTGTATGAGGCAAGGCTTCTGCTGAGCTTGTTGTAAGAAGTTGCAGAGACGTCAGCCTCACACAGTAAATGGTTAAAAAACTCAGTTTCCTCTTTTCTTTGTAAAAAAGGTTTTGTTTGTGCTTCCTGGAACACCTTCACAGAGCACAGATACGAGTCCTACATTCAGCTCTCTTCTGTTATCTGGGCTTGGAGCCAGAAGGGTTTTCCTTGCAGAGGAGTAGGTGATGGGCCGTACTTTGTCTGGCCTGGAACCTCCCTTTTTGTCAGCCACCGGGGACTTTACTGGGAGTACTACTAAATTAGGCTACCTCTGACTGTAAGGCACACAAACTCCTCCACACAGAGAGGTGAGAGGACATGGGAAAGTAGAATATAAGAGAGCACACCAGCAGGACATTCAAAACAGTGTTAAGTATTAAAGAGCTGCTCTGTGTGTGTGTATGTGTGAGTGTGTGTGATGTGATGTGTGATAGTGGAGCTGACGGTGAGAGTGGGGGGAGCCCAGTGCCAGTGGAGCCAGTGGGCGGGAATGCCTTCTGTTACTTTTTACTTCCAGGTCACCTAGCATCACACAGGAGAGGCTAGAGATGGACAGTCTGATTCTTTTAACAAACTCTCCTGTCATGTCTAGTTCTAATGATGGACTTATTTAAGTCTAAGGTACAAAAATAAAGCACCCAACAGGCTATACCTACCACCTGTATTTATCCAAAAACCATCATACTGAAGAAAGAATCTCAAAATCTGCTCAGTTTGTTACACAAGCTTTATCGAAAATGATTTGAACTGTCATCAGAAGTGTGTTTGATTTGTTCTCTGAAGCCATTCATTATGTGTAGGAGGCCAGGATGAATAGATGCCCATTGTAATTCTGCAAATGGATTACTAATGCATGCACCCTCTGACCGACTCGCGAAAGCAGTCCTGAATCACTCTACCCTGACAACTTAATAATGAACATCTTAGAGGTAAAGGTAGATTAGAGCCAGCTCCTGCAGGGTCAGACGCATTCAAATGTTAAAACTGCCATTCACTGAAACATTGGTCTGGACTCGTTTGAGAATCAAATTGCGTTATTCGCTTAAAAGGTCCAGTGTGTAGGATTTAGTGGCATCTAGCAGTGAGGTTGCACAACTGAAACAACTGAGAGCTACTGTGGTCATTAAAACACCAAACCCCCATTTCCACTCAACAGTACGATACTGTGCAGTTCAGTACGTTTTTTTTCCACTTCCACTGTGTAAAGTTGTGGATGGTACCATCCCCTTTTTTTGTCCCCCCTCTGTTGGGGTACCTAGCACACAGATCTGGTACTAAAAGGAGAAGCTGTGAACATTGAAGTCTATTGATCAATAGAGGATGGTCACTCTGCTCAGGGCTGAGCTGTGGCTGGTTTTGAAGCTCATGTAACCACTGTTCATACTGTGGAGAGTTTTATTAGTATATATAAAATGAAAGGATGTTTTGCTGCCTCATGCAGCAGCTGTAGTCAAAGGGAAAAAATAATTTAATTCACTGGACTGACTGCAGGCGACTTTAAAGGTGGAACCTTCACTTGTTATGTTACTCAATGCATGAGTTGACGATGTGAATCCATCAGCACACCTTACATTTCACTGACAACTTTAACCATTACTTTAGTTTTTATATGTCATACACTTTTAGTAATGAGTGGATCTTCAAGCGTTTATATATATTTATTTCAACCAGGATGGCATATATCACAATCCTCACTCTGAGAAAAAAAAAGCATCATGGAGCATTGTTCCTGTGGGCTCCGGCAACACTAAACCCCCGAGCTTGCCTTAGAGGGACTAAATACACAAACCCCCTTTTTTTTTTTAAATATCCCATGGAGAGAGACTCTCACTGCAGCCTGTTTTATTTTGTTCAGAAAATGTCAGCCTGCAACCGCATACTGTGGACGATAAACAACGTGCAGACTTCCATCTGTGTCACCATTAATGAGGAAATGCAGTGAGTGCTGGACGGAACAGTGAGTGACAACAACCCCACCCACATTTAAGGGTACTGTTTGCGGTAGAAATACTAAGGTCTTGGCACCATGTCTGAAGGGTTACTGTTGGTTCCAAAGGTACCATACAGAAAGTGTTTGGTGGAAATGGGGCTTAATGGCCCAAGATAGTGATACTGATACAGTTGCTGTCCACCCTCAGTATGCTATTCCTTAACTCTCCACACTGACATAGTTTTCAGCTAGCCTACATACTTTAATAGAATTCCTGAAATTCAGTTATGGCTTTTGGTTTTGGTGTACCACCCCAAGATTTTGGTGGCACCCTCTGGCCACCCTAATGAAAAAATTGAGTAGTGCTGCCTATCTAGAGCCAGTGTTTGGTTTATCCCATCTTGGTGGACCCACTCTTTATATCATATATGTAGATATACATGGCTCATTCTAAGGTAACAAAAGTAATGATTCTTATTTTCAGGTGATCATAAACTCATGAAAATGAAGTTATGAATATAAAGCAAAACATTTTGTTAAACAAAATGCAGTTTGAAGACTAATGCGCAGTGTTACAGTTGGTGGGTAGAAATAGTTCCTACATGAAACTGCTCACAACAAAGTCTGTGGATTATCTTGAGTAACCAGGTTATGATTTCTGGAAAGAGACATTGCTGTTGAGTTTTTCAAATGTATTTTTTTTTTCACTTTGAGCACCACAAGCTGAGTGCCATCTAGTTCCATCATGTTAGAAAGAAGGCAGCCAATATCTCCAACACTCTGCAACTCATACTTAAACAATCTACACTGATAAACAGCACTACAGGTAAGAGGAAAAATATGTGTTTTTGATTTTGGGATGGACTTTCTCTTTAAAGTCCTTAACTGATACTGCAATTCTAAAAATCTAATTTCTGAAAGGTTAAAAGATTTTATTGTAGCTCCAGTAACATTTGAAACAAGCCCTCAGCTTTTACAACATAACACAAATTCCTTAAAAATTTGCACTTAATGTGGACAAACAGGGCACATCTACAGCATTTATTTAGACAGAACGTGCTGTGTCTGTTGCTGTTATGTGATTTGAATAATGAGATGAATGTAAACCTGGAGGCTAGCTTAGGTGAGTAAGTATTGACTGGATCAGCTGTGAAGCTCTGGGGACATTGCCCACCCTGCCTCAGTATCTGGAGGAGCTTTTCTTTGTAAGGCTCCTCAGTCATAGTGTACAGCCTGGCTGTGCACTGCATGGGCAGCTCCAAGTTGTGTTGTGTGTATCTGATTTAATGAATGGGAAGCAGGGAGAGCGTGCATTGCTCATGCATTCACCAAATAAATAAAACTGGAAATAATTTTTATAATGGTGGCAGAAACCAGGGACCTCTGTGTGTCTGTCCTCTTATGTAGGGCCTATTAGTTTTCTCACTGGGTACAATCCAGGCCCCGAGGGAGGAAAGCCGCTCTTACAGAATCATCCAGGGAAGGAGTCTTACATAACAAGTCGTATAATGTCAATGAAAAGGGCCCATTTAAAGGAGCATGAATAACATGAGGAAAAGAACGTGCATTCATCAATATGGGAGGTTCTTTTAAAAATGTTTGGATAATGAAAATGAATGTTATGGCAAATTAGAGTCAGACTTTTAGAAAGCAGCCATCTCTTATTTTCTCTGGTTTCCATCTTGTAAAGCTTAATGAAGTCCGTTTATAACCAACTCATTCAGATGAGACCTTTAATGCAACACATGCCCTCATGTTCATTCAGAGGCTGCACGAATGAAATGCCCTGTTTCTACTCAAAGCAAATGTGCAACACGCAGGAGCAGTTCTCGCTTTGTCAAAATGCCGACCTCTTTTCCATGAATTATTTCTTATTGCGGTTCACTCCCACGGCCACGGAGCGTCTGACCCGCGCACGAGCCTGGGCTGTCGGGAGCGCGCGGCAATCATGCCTCATCCGTCGCACGCCTCGCCACTGTCGGAAAATACAAGAAGAAAATCGCCTTTTATCTAAAAATAATTAGCCGCTATTTGAGCTCTCTTGTGGTCGCGCGACCGCCCGCTTTCTGGCGAAGAAGCTGAATTTTTCTGAAATCCAAAAGTCGTGCGTAATTTCCTCTTTTTTATTTCTCCCGTCACTGAGACAAAGAGGGCAACAAGATACAGGAGGAGTACAGCTGTGGTGATGATGTGCTGTTTCAGGGCTCATCCTTCATTTCGCAGGTCATTCCTTTAACTTGACGCTGTCGACACGCCTGACGCGATTCAGTTTGGGGATGTAAACGCCGGGAAGCCACTTTAACGGACCTGAACTGATGTGACTCAACGAGTGTTCGCTTCCACCGGAACAATGAGCCCGTTAGGAGCCTGAAACGTCTTGAGAAAGGTAAGATGAGACTCTCACAGCTACCTTATAATAATGTCACTCTGTGATTAGCTCATTTTAATAGGTGTAAGAAAAGGCTATCTATCCAAACAGGTGGTGTCCTGCAGGACGAGCTGGTCAGCTAATGAGAGGGGAAAGTACATGCACATGTATGAATCTACATGTTACATTCCTGTGAAGCTGCCGTGCATGTGTGACCTATTTTGAGAATTGCATTATAATTTAAATGCATGCAAGACAGACGCGGATGAGGAAGTGACCTAATTGATAAATATCACATCCTGTATGCTGTGCTTTGTTACACACAAACTTAACAGAGTCTTTTTGCCTGCATAATATCCATGTGATAATTACACAGCTACAGTGTGTGAGATTATTAGAAATAAGCAAGATTAGACACTGAGTTAACACTGTTGGTGACAGCCAGAAAAACACCTGTAATTGGAACAAATAACCCAGATAGTTTACTAATATTAACCATAAGCATTTGTGACTTACTGATTATCCCGCAATCACAAAGCTGATCACACATACAGCAGGGGCATGCAAACTTATGCAGGCAATTTCTGCAATGCACATTTACCAAAGCCTTTCACCTTCACTTCTGTTTTTATCCCTGCAACTTTATGTCGTCTTTGCATTTCTTCCTTATCAAAATATAATACATAATCTAACCTTTTTGTTTGCAACATTAGTATGTGCATGTAATTTGCAACTTAAAATTAAAGTGCTAAAAAGATAAAGGAAGACATGCTTGTTGAAATTCAGCAAGACAGCATTGCAACAGTATCACCTGATTTACCTACCTGCTAAAAGTTCTCAAATGCATCCAATACAGCTTCAGCGAAGGTGTCAGATATAGCCACATATTGACACCTGCCATTAGTGCACAGTGAAGATAGACTTAACCAACCGTAACTGATTTTACAGCTTCCACACTAAGCCAAAGTATTTACACATTCAGGTCCAACAAATCAACTTTTTTCAGTGCAAATAATATTATTAACAATATTATTTTTACCTCTTAACATGAACTCCTGAATTGACTACAAGTGCAGCAAGAGTTATATTACAGCTTTCAAAGAAAGTGAAGTCACATAAATGTCTGTGTGCACCAGCATCTGCAGCATATGTTAATGGAAAAAGACAGAGAATGTGCAGGCACTTAATCCTCTATTGTTTTAATATGTTTCCCATTAGAGGAGTCACAGCAGAAGGAGACCAGAGAGCGGATTACATTACATGCAGTCGTGGGTCAGAAAGTGGCCAGGCAAGCCAATGATCACATTCACTGTTCAGAGAAAGCGCTGTAGCCGACATGTGACAGTTGCTGCTACACCACAAAGCCTCACAACAGATCTCAGTATTTCACAGGGCATATGTGACATTTTGTTTGTCACACATTTGGCTCTGTCATTTTGTGACCGCGTTAGCCCTTGTTCACACTATTCTACTTTTCACTCACACACACACAACACATGGAGTCCGCCATACGACAGCATCATACAATAATGCGGCATTAATGACAATGAGAATAGTATTTTAAAATGATAATCAGGAGGCTTTAAAGGGTAGCACTGGTGGGGGTTTTTTTCAAACTATTTTCCCATGTTTTTGTGTCTAAGTGACAAATGGGAACAATTTTTTTTAAATTAGTCCAGAACTGAGTAAGAGGGCTTCAGCTGGCTGCAACAAACAGGTTGCAATGTAACCACTCAGGGTATTTTTTCACCATCAAAGTGCTTGATTTTGCCACTGACAGGCTCAGGTTGTTATTAAAAGTGTCAGATAACATTATGGAAAGGATCCCTACAGAGAGAGACCTTTTAAGATCCTTTTTGTATAACCAGAAACACCCCTGAAATTGCTATCGCCAAACCCACCAGACTCCATTTGAATAAACAGTAAATTAAGCATGTGTAGAGCCGGGATATTTTCACATCTAACTGGGTGAATAAGAGTTTATTCCGACCAAACCAGAGTTGGTAATTGTTGGAAAAGTGGAAAGATGAACCAAGACAGCTTTTGTGAGCATTATTTTGTTTATGTCAACTTTGAATAAAATGTGTTTAACAATGATAAAATTACTACTTTTTTAAATGGGGTCTGGTGGATTTGGCAATGGCAATTTTGGGGCTGTTTCTGGTTAAACAGAAATTATTTTACTCTTAAACAAACAGGTCTGTATCTGTAGGGATCCTTTTCATAATGTTGTCAGACACTTAGAAAAATAACCTGAGCCTGTTAGTGGCAAAAACAAACACTTTTAGTGGATGTAAACTGACGGTGTACAAATGCCCCGAGTGTTTACATTACAGCCTGTTATGCCGCTGCCGGTATCTACGCTCAGTACTGCACCAGTTTCAAAAATTGTTGTTCCCATCACTCATTTAGACACAAAAATATGGGAAAATGTTGTGCAGGTTGAAGAACACACTAGTTACCCTTTAAGTCCCTTGCACCAGTTTGAAATTATTCATAATTAAAAAAAAAAACAAAACAAAACAACAGATTTTATTTACAGTATGGCATTATTCTACCACCTTAATTCACTTAAACTCGGTGCCTATTTCTGATACAAACTCTAAACCCTCTGCCATATGGTGCCCAGTGATCCAGCTACAGTCATAGCTGGAGGTTGCTTAACATAAACAGGAAGAGAGCCTCTAGGGTTACATTTGTGATGGAAAATTCAACTACTTACTCTGTGACAAGCTGGTTGCTCCGCACAGAAAAGTGCTCACACACAATGTGCCATTTAACATCCTACAGCATGTTAGATTCTGGCTTGTGACCTTTTAATATTAGCTTTTTTAGTAAATTTGTGGGGAGGTATCTAATTGTCACTGATTACACCAGAACAACTGGTAATCTTACATATTTACTGCAGCTTTGTGTTACTGGAAAATCAAGAGTAGGGAGGGAACTATGGATATCACAGTAGATATGACATATCAGTGCTGGGAGCTTGTTGTTATTTAATGACTGCACACAGTATTTAAGGAAATTATGTCAAGCTTGGTTGCAACATTAGTTGGCAAATGCGTCCTCACAAACCCAGCAAAAATAACAGACACTTTCTGTGTCAAATGCAAGCCAAGCAGTCTAAACTTAGTTTGCTTTTTTAATAGACCAACAAATTAAAACCTGTTTGCATGTCTCTAATCAGCTGCAGGACAGGTTTCAGATGTTTTAACCGTGGAAGAAAACATCCATAGAAGATGCCTTGACTGAAGAGCACAACAGACTAAATTTTACCGCACTACAAGAGCCAATTAGCTCAGGAGTTTAGATCTCCTATCAATGGTTATAGCTCCTGCCGCCTCGGGAAAGTACCTCAGAGCATAATACTGTTGATATTAATTGATGGGTATTTAATCAGTGCTACTTAATCTAATGCTGTATGATACATTTAAGTCATGGTGCACCGATGCTTGAATCAGTGTTTGCAGTGTTATGGTAGTTCTGCTCATCAGACGCTCTCTCCTAATCAAACCTGATTCATTAATGACTGATGGATGCTTTCATCGCCTTCCCATTGTAAAATGATATGTTGATGTTTAACACATTGTGATACTGGTGTGAGTTTCAAAGCACATTTTTTCCTTCAATAAAAATGCAGGATTCAAAAGTGACAGGGCTGTACCCGACTCAAAATAATGTCAGTCGAATTAGATTTGGCTGCTCAAGGCGATTGACTGTTTGTTTCTTCCATATATACCATGAGAGTTTGAACAGGGTACATTTAGGGTGACTGTGACATTTATGTGATATAGTAAACAAACCAAGTTAGCCCTCAGCACTGATGGGTGCTAACTACGGTATCAACATATCGGAAATGTGCAACCAATTTTTTTCCTGCGAACACTAGATATCAAACAAAAGCCAGAGATGGTCTCGTATTAAGTTGCTACGAGCGATTATTTCACCAGATGGCAGAAGATAACATTATCTCAAAGCCTGACCGGGCAGACCCTCTCTTCCTCTGGGTAGCTGCCTCCGTCTCACTCAGGGTGCTTTCACACCTGTAGTTTGGTTCATTTGGTCTGGACCACGGGGAAAGAAATTCATACACTGTTGTATTTTAGTTCTGGCCTGATCCTGTTCACACTGAGAAGTAAACATGAAGTTATTCCGACTGACAGCTAACTTGTTGATTGGACAGTTTCGCCTACTTTCATCTTGCATCATCAAGGCCCACATGGGGAAATCAAATTGCAGTAATAGCAGAGGTTTAGTGGCACGTAAATGCTTGTGATGTGTTTATTTATGTTGTTTAGTGCCACAAAGAGCTCATGGAGAAATAACTGATCGTACGCATTATCAGTAGGCTATTATTAGACTGTAAATTGATCATGTCATGAAAAATGACTAATGCAGAAACAGGATCAAAAGGAGGCGTGATAATGATCGCTTCTAAGATCGCAGGCAGATTTTACAGTCTGCAGATGGCTTTATTATAGTAGTTTAGCTTTTGAAATCATGCTGAAATCACAAATCTGCTATCATAACATCCTGTGTCTGGTTTCTCTGCTTTCACACCACAAATGAACCACACCAGAGTTTGTTTTCTTTTTGGTCCGGTTGTTTTGGTGTGGTGACAAACCACACTTAGGGGGCAAACGAACTGGAGTTTGATTTAAACTAACCAAACAGGGCAGGTGATAAAGCACCCTCAGACTCACCCTGGGTATGGGTCCTCAGCTGCCTGTGCCAGAGAGCAAAGCAAGGAGGGCTCACTCTGCAGCTACATTTGAGGACAAAATGTCCCCAGACGTACACTACACACTGACTGACAAAAAATAAACCCGACTGCTCGACTTGCAGAATCAGTCAACTGAGGGGTCTCTGACTGATGGTTCGAATCTTCAACTCTCAAGGGGCAGCCCTAAAGAATGAGCTAAGAAAGACAACTGACTGATCATTTCTTGCTTTTGTGCATGACAGATTTTCATATTTGGTCAGCCCAGTTGCCAGGAGACAATGTTGGCATTGCAAACTGCAAAAATACATCACATTTGTACATTTCATAAGTAGCATATCAACATTTCTACAGTGTCGTGGTTCTGATTACATGTATTTGAGCTGACTCTGCTATCAGGAGGTGGAGGGGATAATGGGTGATGGCATGAAACCTTGGCAACACAGCTGCCAAGCTGCGGACAGCTGTTCGAAATGTACAATGCTAACATTTATCCTGGATGGCTTGGTGCCAGGGGGAGTATTTCAATAGTGACCCCAGTGCACATTGATCAGGGAGGCTGCGTTCAATAATTTTCTGGTTTGATGAAGAGTCTCCAGCGGGAGGATATTGATTCGATAGAGGAATCGTCTTAGCTTACCTCTCTTGACAGGAAGGTTAGAGGTCAAAGTCAGATGACCACCTCTAAGGCTTATTATTTTCTGATGACTGGTGCTGATAGTGTTTCACTGGCTCTGTTTAGAGACTTCTGTGGCCGACACAGGGGCTTGAATCTAGGTCCTCTGGTCGGAGAGCGGGCTGCCAACTCACTCTGCCTCCCTGCTGTGCATTAGTGAAACTCTGTGATTAAACGGAAGGGGCATTTGCTCACAACATGTTATTGTTGTTGTTTCAGTCCTTGAGTATGAGTGCTTGTGCATATTTGCTGTCTGGTGTCACATGCTGTAAGCGGACACTTTACAATGACAGCAGCCGAGCAGAGTTACTCACCACATGAGGATCATTATACAGTATATGAAATGTAAGTTGTCATCTCTCATCACAGGTCAGAGTGCCGTCCTACTCAAATGAATTGTGCTCCCCAGACAATGTTTCATTCGTAGTTGAAAATATGCCAGCTACTGCAAACTGATCTTTGACCTTGTGTTACCTCAGATAGGCTGAGGCAGGATTGTGATGTGGACAGAGAGCTCTGGGAAAATGGATTTGAGTAGCTTTTATTTTTCCAGCATGTAACCGATGAATGTTTTTACCCATTTAGGACCAGACGGACTAACTGTTGTTACAGATGTGGCTGAAGCTTTATTCTTTCAATGAAGCTGGTTTGTGTTTGGGAAAATGAACGTCCCATGCTGCAGTTCAACACTCCTAATTGTGAAATAACATTATTGTGGTGATTTTGATAGGTCAGCTATATTACACAAGCAAATTATTTTATATCATGCTGTACTGAAATGCAGATAAACTTTAAAAACAGCACAAATAATTTAAATTAATTTGGACATGATATTTGGAATGAGAACCATACAGACTAAACTCTAAAGCAGTTGTTCCCAACTGGTGGGTCGCAGTCCAAGTGTGTTGCGTGTCCATTTTGAATGGACTGCAAGTACATGTGAACATGCTTTATTTTGAAGTATAGTGAATTTCCAGCACAGAGCTTTTACTTTGAAGCGTTGTTTCTTGCTGTAGATTCAGTGACTAATGGACAGCTACTTAACAGAGACAGCAAACTAGCTTGACGACATGGCCAAATGCAAGTATGATGCTGAATGTATTGAACTGTTTGAACCTTGTACTAATGACAAAGGAGAAATCTGGACCCTGTGGCTGGACCAGTTGGAAACCACTGCTCTAAAGTACTTCCCTGTCAATTTCTCAAAGTCAAGCAAGAGTCAAACAAGAAATAAACACATTGTTGCTCAGCAGAAGAGAAATTTGTTGTTTTCTGTTTTCTGGTTCTGGTTGACCAGAGCTGTGTCAGAATCACTCCACTCAGTTTAAGCCAAAAACACACCAAGCTGGCTCGCTGTATGGTTACATTTTCTTGGGCTGGGAGGTGGGAAGAAACTTTGTGTAACATAGGTCAACAAGTCACAGGAGTCACAGGACTCTGTTTACTGACTGGCTGAGGTTATTCTCTGGCAGCAATCAGCTGCTAAAAGTTCAACTGTTACCACCTTTTAGTTGGACCATACCTCGCCACAGCTTGGTGTGTTTTTGGTGTAAGGATAACGTCCTTAAATGTTAGGGCTGGAGAAAATTAAATGTCATGATCGTATTTTAAACAAATACATCAATATCAATATTGGGGTGATATTGTAGGGCTGACTATTGGTGCTTTCACAAAATATTCACACAATTAGATATTTAATAAATAATCATCAATAATGTGGATATAATGACAAAGTGGGTAAAGACAAATAAAAGAACAGCTATAACAGTTTGGTAAGTTCAGAAAATTACATGACTTTACTGTGATGCAGCCTTTCAAACCAGGAAAAGACAACACTAGAACACTAAAACATCCAAGCTCTAAGACGATATCTTGTCTCAGGTCACCATATTTATATAATATTAATATATTGCCCAGCCCTATTAAATGTTATGACATTTAATGTACCATTATCCAGTAATCACCACTTTCAGATAGCTTTGGAGGGTTTAGGCTTGATTCCAGAAACAAGTTTAATTCACAGTTTTATATTTATGAGGGTAACAAGGAGTTAGTCTGATCCAATTTTTTTTTTTTTTTTTTTTTTTTTTTCTGCTGAATGTTTCCTTCAAGACGGATGCAGTTGCTATGCAACATACACAATGAGAGATCCAGTCTGGTTCCAGTACAGTGGAGCAGAGCGTCCAATGTGATGGTGGTTTACCAATGGCTGATCTTATGAAGAGATGATAGGGACATGTCAGGTATTGGTGACACAGTAAGCCCTCTGGCTTTAAGAAAACAGCTCTGGGGCCTCATAACAGAAACTTCCTGAGGCTGAAATCCTGTCTTATCTCAGTTTAGGATGACATTTAGGAATTTTGGTGTTACAGAAATGTGTTTCCTAACTGCATTTAGGAGGATAAACTATTTTATTTTAGAAAAGGAATTTAGCTACCACAGAGGCATTCTGACTTAGGGGTTTCCCAAGTTAGAAATCCTATATCAGGATGGCACTGACCCTGTCCTAAATTCACAATACGTGCCAAAAATGGCAGCAGCACTGATGTTAGGTCGATATGGCAATAACACTGTAAATAGGGAGCAACATGAACACCAAAATATGATGGACAGGCTACCTAAACCATATGATGACACTGAAAAACACAGAAAAGGTGGGATTTCCTTTCCTCCACCGACACGATTAGTGCCCCTGACTCCTCGTAGCCTGTTTTTCCTTTGTCCATGATAGCAACCTAGCTAGCCAGTGACAGGGGAGAGCTGTTGGTATTATGGTTTGTCCATCTCAAGGAGCCTACGGGTTCTGTCTAAACATAGACACAGACATGACAGGACGAGTGCTGTTTGAAGAATCAAATTTGCAGTTGTAGTTAGGATTTCTTAAGGTCAGATAAGACAGGGGGTCTGAGATAGGACAGGACAGGACACAACCACGAGTTTACAGATTTGCTTCTGTAACAGGAAGATAAGATTTTTGCTATCTTTGAAATGTAAAAACGCTGTATGTAGGCCTAACTCTGGAAAAAGGTGGTTGATTGTTGAGTTTCATTCTCAGGTTGTCAAATACAAAATGCTTTGGGTTGGTAGTTGGACTGAACCACCAACCCAAAGCGTCAACTGTCTTTCTCTAGTTTCATACAGCACTTTTAAGACAGGATAAGAAGTCAGGATATTTTTTCTGTATTTTTCTGTAATGAGGCAGAGGGCCTGAGGGACAAGCGAGGGAGGAAGGCCATATTTTTTCTTGTAAGTTGAAACCTTGCCATACTCTGCCATGTTACCTTCTTTGGATAAAGAGCCCAGCATGAACACACTGTGAGAGGACTGACAGAGGTCAGAGGAATTTTGATTGATCTTAATTAAGCGTTGCTGGCCCACTTTGGGCTTTGATACATCTGCATTTATGGAACCACATCTAATGAAATAGGTTGACAGATTTATTTGCCATGATGTCATAGAGTTGGTACAGTAGGCGATTCTGGAAATGACTCTCAGATGACCATGAATGGGAAAGACACACTGGTAAAAGGGATGAAAGAATACATTTTTACTTTATAAATTTTATCTGTGCTTGTGACAAAGTAACTCAGCCCAGTAATAAACCATATTAGGTAGCTGTGAAAAAATCCAAAGGCATGACTGGGCAGTTAGTGAGGTCACAGACATCAGCCTTAAAGATGTGAATCACCTGCAGGACAGTAGGTTAAAGCTGGACCTGCTTATCATTTGTCATGCAAGGAGGAGCCTCTCCTGGACTCTCATTGATAACTGGATAATGAGCGCTCACTGAAGATGAGTGAGATTGATAGTGTTTTAGCCTCCGAGGGCCATTGTAATCCCTCATGGGGTGAAGGAGAGCTCTTCATCCGCACTTTGTGGGTGACACTCTGCACCTCCTGGCTGCAGCTACAATAATATAATATGAATATATGTGGAAATGGTTGCAGGGTTTTGTATTTTGTGTCATACACATCATTATTAATATAAGTACTGAACCAAACTGGTGCAATAACAAAAAAAGGATAAAAATGGATATGTTATAATGCTAATGTCTTAATAATCTAGACTGTTGTGATCATTTCATTTTCCTTACCTGCTGATAAATTCTCTTATTTATTCTTTTATAATCCTAGTTCCCTCTGAGGCGACCATGACTTTTTTATTTTTAATAAGCTTTAATAACTCCTTTTTAAAACCAGATAATGGTTGTGGTAAGTCATCTCTCTTGCTGAATGACGCCTTGGTCCACACAGAGAGCCTGCAAACTAAATGTTTGCTATTGTCACATAAAAGATCTTGTAAAGGAGTGTGTCTTCAGAGATCACAACATTTTTGAATGGCAGTTTTCCAGGCTGACCTGTAAATATATTTACAAGCCAATAATTCAGTTTAATGCGACTGATAGCATTGTGACTATTTAATTGATGATGTTCATCACGTATCCCATATGTGTAGCCTTCTTGCTACTGGAAGAATTTTGTCTGGTGTGACATTCGGCCAGAGTTGTTCACCCAGCTGCAGTTAATACCTGCAGGTCTTCGCCTTATCACTTTGTTAAACTGTAAACTGTGAAGTGACAGTTTGAATGTTGCCCACATTTAGCTCTATTTGGTGGAGCTGACCTGGTACCAGCAGGCAACAAACACCACAGCTGGATGTGATTCAGGGCTGAGACACCTGTCAACCAAGCAGACACCCCACAAAGCATGTCTCTGTCTCGCCTGTTGATACTCAAAATCAGAGCTACACATATACAAGAAGCAAAGTCAAATGCAATCAGACCTTAAAAGGAAACGTTGGTACTTTTCACCCTGAACCTGATTTTCCCATGTTTTGAGCCAGAGGGACTGATGGAGACAACATATTTTTAAACTGGCCCAGTACTGAAAGAGACAGCTGTTGCAACATGATCCCTATGGCAATTGTGCATCTTCAATTTATGTCTGTGCTTGTTTTTGCCACTGACAGGCTCAGATTGCCATTACAAGTGTCTGAAAACATTATGGAAAAGACCCTACAGAGAAATGAAATATTCTTTTTTACTTTCACTGATCCAGTCTGTTTGTTAGTTTGTGTAACCAAGTCTTGTTTAAGAAGACGGCTCCTTCGGAAATCTCACAAGAACCGACTTGTTGCAGGAAAAACAATGATGGAAACGTGAGAGTTGGAGAGAGGAGTGTCGGGAAGAGTTTGTCATGTTGGACTAAGTATAGCTTCATATGTGGAAGATTCTCATCGTCATGGCTGACAAACACACTGCATATGCGAAAGGTAAGGAAAATCATCTCAATCCTCTGTGGAATCTTTTCCATAATGTTGTCAGGCACTTCTAATAACAATCTGAGCCTGTCAGTGGAAAAACAAGCACTTTTAGTGGATGTGAATTGACAGTGTACAATTGCCCGCAGGGATTATCGGTCTCTCTCATTACTGGACCAAACGTCTTGTCTCCTTTATTTACTTAGACATAAAAACCATAGGAAAATAGGATCCAGTTTAAAAAATAAATTTCCCTTGATAATTGCTGAAAATGCTTCAACAGTCCAAGCCTGTAACATGGATGTGAAAATATTCTGAAGACTGAATGTTGGCTTGCACTAAATCAGGCTACATGCTCTGATTATGGGAATCAATATTTTGGCATAAGAGACACATTTAGCCTCGAAAGTACCCTGTTATAAACTATAGATGTTTATTAGGATCCCCTTAAGCTGCTGAGAACAAGCTTCCATCGTTTAGAAACATAAGCAAAGAATAATATTAGAGATCAACAGAAGTAAACAAAAGGAGCTGATAACATCTAGAGAAATATAACAGGATGTTTACAGACAAGAAACTGAATTTATATAACCAGAAACCAGACAGAAGTGCAGCACTTTTTAGATATTTTAGATGTTTTCTAATTGCTTTTAAGTGGCACAGGGGAACTTAATGACTTCCCCTGACATGCCCTGTATAATAAGGCACTTAACCCTCAAATCTGCAGAGGACAACTTGTACTGGGCGGCTCCCTAGTACGAGTGTTTGTACCCGTGTAAATGTGAAACAGGGTGCTGCTGCTGCTACTGCTGCTGCTGCTGCTGCTGCTGCTGCTGCAAAACAACCTTACCTGACGACTTGACTTTCAAAGTGAAGCGCCTGTCATGTGTAAGCATCAGAGATATAATATTAAACACTGAGGATATGCTGTGAGGAAAGCCTCCCAGGACAGTGTTTTCCTCTCTGACAGCTCCAGCAATGAGCGGCCGGTCGGGCAGCACACCTGTCAGCAGGGAGCTTCTAAAAGAGGTCCACTCCTGCCGTCTGCTCCAGCTCGAGCCAATGTGAGGCTGAGAGATGTGGGTCAACATTACACATGTGCGCCAGCCTCCCCGCTCTGCACCACACCCAACACACTGACCGACATTGTGCTGATGAGCGTGGTTAGAGCGGGCCTTGAAAATCATCATGTTCCTTGGAATAGGTTTCCATGTAATCATTCGTGTGATCGCATTCAGACACGCTGTCATCCATTTTGGCATTTGTTTTGAACAGATAAATCCGTCTTTGTGCCTGCCAAAATCTGTCGAGGCACACTTGTCTCTTCCTCTCTGTATCTCAGCTGATTATAGTTTGAGATGAAGAATGGAAAAGTGTCTGTTCCCTTTTTCAGCAGTTTAAAATGTGCAGTGATAAGTTATTCATCCAGGGAAAGACGTGCAGTTCCTTATGCAGCAGTTTTCATCAGCCCTCCACAGTGCTGATGGTGTTTCTGTAAATGCTTTGGTGCAAACACACTGTCGGCCTTCATGTTTACATTGACAGATACCTTACGGTAGTAAACGACTTATGCTGTGTCTAGAAAAAAAAAAGGCAATTCTACTAAGAAGTCTTTAGTGAAACACACAAAATAACCAGCCCTGTTTCCTGGAAATGACTTTTATATATATTATGGATTTAAAACAGCCAATACATTTTGAAGTAAAGTTAATGCTGGGTGAATTATGATTTCTATTAACATAATGAGGAAATGTTTCTAAAAAACATGTCTAGCAAGTTGCAAAAATGTTGATGCTGAATGTATCAGCAAAATGTTGACAACAACCTGGTCCCACTCTCAACTCTTCAGATAACGACGCTTGGTCAGTGGCCCTTGTTCATTTCCTGTGAAAAGTTTCTTTGAAAGACTCAATGCATGTTAACAAGTGTAAATTGACACACTATCCCTGAACATCCAAGGCTGGTGCTGGACGGGTACCTTACATGTCATGGTAGGATGTATAGGGCCACTGACCAAGCGTCAGTATTAGGTAAACGCACCCAGCTTAAACAATCTTAATTTAAGAAGTTTACCTGAAAACGGTCCTTTATCAGACTGACATATATCACAGCAGTGTCTCCAGCAGTGAATCATCTCCTCAAGTATTAAATAACAACAATATACATATAATAACAATCTCTGGGTCCATGATTTAGGGCTAACTAACTTACTAGCTTACTCCTTCTTTCGTCAAGCGCAGCTGGTTGCTAGGTAACACGAACGCCAATGGATCAGGGAAAGAACAACTGGTGATACAACCAGCAAATCCTCCGCGGACCAGTCCGTCCTATTTTGGAGACCGTTCGGTTTGGCTGATGTGGTCTTCAAAGAACGTGGCTGACGTTGACTGTGAAGGCTACATCCTTCAAAGACTGCAGCCCCTGCATTGAGACACAGCTAGGGTTATTACATTATTTATTAAAATCTAACCAACATTATGATCTTTCCCTATCCTTAACCAAAGTGCTTCTGTTGCCTAAATCTACAGACAAGCATCTTTGTTATTACGTTTTTCATTGTACTGTTTTGTTATCTGAGAGAAACGTTGTCTCTGAGCACAAACCATGTAGCGATTACGTTGCCACAACAACGTAAGTAAGAAGGCAGTTTTGTAACATACAAACATAATTATTAAGAGACAGGGTTGCAGTAACAATGGGGTTGAAAATTGTTTTAATGCGCTCATTAGCATGGATCAAAGTCTTTGTCTGTCTTGGTACCATAAATATTATATTAAAGAAACAATGTTTGATGACAGAGGTCTCAGAAATCAATTATTTCATGTTCCACAGCTAATCGTTCCACCAAATTTCATCTGGTCAAAATATGAATTATTTACCGTACCACTGCTCTGAAGCAAATCTGCATGTGGGCCTGGGAAAATACAAAATGAGCTTTTATTAAAATGCATTTAAAGCTATCATAACACATCTGTGTTTCCTGATCGTCCTCGTATCAACACCTCAGTCAGCCTGCGCCACTCTGTTAACATCCAGCATCTCGATGTTAGAGAGAGAAAGTCTCCACAGCCTGTGTGTGATTGTCAGTGCTGATTTCCCCTGTGTAGAGGACAGATTTGGCTCGGAGGCCCAGGGGATTGTGGGTGATCGAGCTGTTAGCTCCACTATAGTTAGGAGGCCCGTCAGTCAAGCGTTTAAATAAAACCAGTGCTACAACTACTATAACCACTGCTATTCCTGTTACTGCCACTAATACTCTCACGACAACCGCTGTAATCATCTAATGCTACTACTCAACTTTATTCATGTAGCACCTTTCATGCAAAACAAAGTGCTTCACATAGAAAAACTGAAACATAAAACATAAAATAAATAATAAAAACAAAAATATATTAAAAAAAAAAAATCAAGACTAAAAATCACAACAATAAATCAACATATTGTTAAAAAAAATGATAATTTAAACCCAGTAGAATAAAACAAAATAAACTCCAGGGATTAAAATAATTAAAAAAAAAAAAAAGATTAAAACTTAAAAAAAACAAGGTTATAATATTCCTCCAAACCAAAAGTAAAATAAAATAAAGTAAAATACTCTCACTACTACTCATACATTACTGCTATTACAGCAAAATATACCGACATACTTATTTTAACATATTGTAATTACATATAAAAGTATATTGTAGTGCCCAAACAGTTTGCTATATAGTTTTTGTGATTTCTGTAATTATAATAATTGTTTTCAGTTTTTACAGTCTTCATTGAAAAATACCAGAGCGAATTAATTGAACCTGACTTTCACTCAGATTCAATGTCTATCACTCGTGCAAATGTTGTTGCATTTCCTGTTCATGGCAGTTCAAAGTAAACAGTTTTATCTCGTGGTGAGTCAGCTCAGGATGTGATAGTGACAGGAGAAAGTGAGGAGAAAAAATTCTAATGAGCAGCTGATTATAATCGAGAAACATTCAGTTAATGAAACAAAATCAATAAACGGTGAAAAACAGAGCATTTGTGCCACATTTTCTTTGAACTGATACTAATGAGCAAATTGCAAAGCTTTTACTGATTGGGCTTTTTAGTGTCACTCTGAGCCTGAACAAAATCTCCTTAGCTGTTATTGCCAGGGTTTATACTTTACACCAGTGGGCTCTTTTTCACACTAAAAGCTGCTGTAACTGTTGTAACACAATATACAGTGACTGTTTGGCTTTAAGCCTGGAGACTTGTATTCAAGAAAAGACCTCAGTTCTCAAGAGGAAAGTTCTCTCTCTTTCAGCCTGAACCCGATTTTCTTAGTTCTCTCTATAAAACCTAAAACCACGGATACTCAACTTGCTCTGCCCGGGGGCCACTTGTGCAAAATGCCAGGAGGCCAGGGGCCAGATATTAAACAACAATGATAATATTTATCAGATAAAGTGAATAAACATTAAAAATAAAGGCAAATTAATTTTTCTATTTTCATTACATTGCCTGTTTTTAGCCTTTTGATATGTGATGTCCTCACTCATCTTTGCCACGAGGCAAACATGGACAAGCAGCCCTGCACAGGTCAGGTGTATGTAGGGGCGTTTCTAGGAGTTGAGGATTTCAGGGCTTAGTGCAGGGCTCTGTCAGAAGGTCAGGGGATCCTGTCTTGGCATTTTTTTTTCTTAAACAAGGTATGTTGTTGATGGTTTTTATGCACGCTGGCACGTTTACTTGACCTTATACTTTATTCTATTTAACTTAGACCTGTTGTCCTCATTCGTGGACACTTTTTTGTGCCATCTAGTGGTAGTAAGAGCACAATACACTAATCCATGTAAAAACAAGATGGCAGCCAAAACACAAAAGTGGACAAGGTCCAAAACCTGATGGCATTTTATGGTTGAAACTTGATCATTTCTGATTACTAATGTTTTTAGTTTGCTATGGCAACAAATTTGACCAATTGTAGAAACAGTAACAAGCTAAGACACTGTTAATTAGGAAGTGCTTGTTTGAAGACATTGGGACTTAAATATCATTGACAGTGTTAAGTTCTTTATACTTATTGGGTCCTGCTGATCCCAAATAGCTGGGAGAAATTAAAAATGAATACCAAACAAAAGTTCGGACCTCAGGAGGATATACCAACAAATTAAACTTCGCAGATGGACCTGCTTTTAACTGGATGGGAGTAGTGGATTTGGATAGTGGATAACTCTGCACCTCATGATTTATGGCCAATGCCAATTTTCAGTGCTGATAAAAAGTAGTAGTAGTACTAGTACCAGTAGTAGTAGTGTGCCCTTTATGTTGTAAAGCAGATTGTGTTGGGTGGCCATGTAACAAATCTGACACTGAATAAAAATTTGCCTTTTTATTAATCACCAACACTCTTTTTCTAACCTTGAGCATACTGTAGTTACCATGTCCACATCGTACAGGAAGCAATATTTTTAAAACGATGGCATTCAATGTAAAATATATCTCTGAACGTAACACAGAGTTTTGCAGAATCTGTCAGAGTTGGTGTCTGGAGATAGGGTTGGTTTAATTGGTATCAGTATGTTGATTAGTATGTGTCACGAAGCCTCTGTTTTAGTTGCCACCTTCTATTGCATTTTCCATCCAACCAACAAGAGAGGAATGTGGTGAAGTTTAAATCTGACACTCAAAATTGAATTTTAATGCCACACAATAAGATCCTCTGAATCTCATTGGTAGTCTAGGCTGGTGTTGTACTTGGGGTTGTATTGCAGAGTTTACCCACATTGTAGACATGATTAACTGTGTCTGCATATTCCATTTCTGATCTCTGCATATGCGCTTTGGAAAAAAAATGATGGCAGTGTAGCACAGCAGGGGCATTTTAATCAACCTTTCTCACATGTTTGGCTTGGTTCGGTGCTGCTTGAGGAGACTGGCTGGCTTGATTGAATTTTAGTCAAAATGATGAAGAATTCCACTGAGCATAAATGTGCACAAACACAACTGGTAAGATGCCAGAGAACTGTGCATCAACACTGACATTGTTATGCTCACAGTCATATGAATTCTCAGTGGAGTCATGCATCATCATATACAGTAATGCATACTCTACATATTTTATTTCTGAATATGTGAACAGTGAATGTTAACTAGCTCAGACTGAGAGCGACATAAAGGCTGAAACGATCACAATGAAAGAGGCAAAAATGTAATCAAAGTGGACATCACCAGTTAAAAATACCATCCTTGTACTGTTTGTCTGAAACCTCAGCGGTACCTCCAGCTGCTCCCAGAGGTAGAAAAACTGCAGTTGCTTGTAAACATCCTGGAATAACCTTGTTAGACCTTATTGCAATTTCTTGTATTAATTGAAAGCTGCCATTGTCCCTCTTGAGCCTCATGAGTCACCCAAGCAGAAGAGTACATTTTCTGCTGCACTCTGCCTACGTTGGTAAAATACAAGCGCAGCTGGAAACATAGAAAGGGGAATTGTTTTTGGTTTATTATGCTGAAGCTGAAACATGACTTATCATGGTAATGGAGCACATTGTTGGTTAAGTGGTCTTCTCTATAGTGTCTCTGTGGCTGCAAGAGGTTTTATGTGACATTTCTGAGCAATAACAGAAAAACAGATGTGACTTTCCTTCTTCTTTTTTTTTTTTTCTAAATTCAGCATGACTCGGGAGAAGCCATAGGGCCAAGTTCTTCACTATAACTGAAATGTTATTCTTATTTCCAGTTATTTTTATGGACGGAGGGAAGGCACAACAAACCAAAATCTAAGTTTGATGTTAAACCATAGAAGATTTGTGACCTATGCCTATTAGAAATGACACATTCACTTAATTTATCTGAAGGATTGAACTATTCACTTTAAGAGGTGGGTGCATATCTATGTGCCTAAATCTGTATGTTCAACCAAGTAAATCATGACAGATATACAAAGGTCTGACAAGTACCCTTAATACAGAAGAGATGGTGGTAGTAATGAGCCCACTGAAAATCAACTCTGCAGGACTTCTGTTTTGATGTTGGTTTATTGGTCCTCTTTCACCAAGACATGTCAAAGCAGGAAAAAAGCATAGGTGTCCCAGTATGTCAGTAAATGAGCATGCACAAAACCAGAACCCTGAAACTGGCTTACAAGGTAAAAGGTTCTTTTGCTTTGTTTTGCTGGACTGTATGGCTCCTACTGTCCCTCCCCATCCCAGGTTAAGCTTTAACTGCTGTGTACACAATATAGCACACACAGTACAATTCCCAAAGCATACTTTTTTGATACTATGATAAGAAGTGAGTATATGTGATGTACTTGAATGTGCAATGATTTGTTTGGCCACTTGGAGGCAGTGGAAACAGGCTGTAAACCAAGTCATGTGACTCGGACTCAAGTCAGACTTGGCAAAATCAAAAAAGACTTGCAACTCATCTTGGACTTTAACACCAATGACTCATGACTTTACTTGGACTTGAGCTTGTTGACTTAAGAATGGTTGATGCCCTCCTAGAGATTAAAAAGAATGTTATGAAAAAGTGTGCCACAAGTCATTTCCCTTCATTTCCTGTTACATTTATTACATTAACACTGTTCACTCAGAGAGTGAAAAACTAACAAAATAATATTAAAGATCATTTTGTTTGCATACAAAAACTAAGCAGTGGGGGGGAAAAAAGAATTGCAGTGTGCGAAAAGTGCAGGTTATAAAGTACAGACGGTGACACAACTTCCAACAAAATTGTTTTAATAGATAAATACAAATTTTAAAAAGTATTCCTTTTTCCCCTGCAAATTTGATCATTTGTTCTTAAAACGGCATTGTATTTGGTGAAGAGTGTGTTATGACTTGTTTAGGACTCTAAACTTAAAGTTAAGGACTGGTAAGTCTTGACTTGGGACTTGCAAAACAATGACTTGGTTCCACTTCTGCTGTAAACACAACACTACTATGTCATTACTTGCTAGCAAACTGTCTACACAGCAGATAACGTTACAGAGAAAGATTAGCATTCATTCTCAGTCATTTTCCTGCCACTTGGTAAGCCAAGTCCAATATTCACTGTTCTATTGTTCTGTTTTTGGTCCACTCCTGGGGAAATATTCAGCTTTTTAAACTGGTCACTAATTTTGTCTGCCGTTTGGTGCAGCGAGTAATGTTAGCATACTGTTAGCAGTGACAGATGAAGTAACGCTATTCAGATCCTTTACTTGGATAAAAGTACAAATACCACACTGTCAATATACTAGGCCTACTACAAATAAAAGTCCTACATTGAAAATGTTACTTCAGTAAAATTATGTAAGTATAATCAGGAAAATGTACTTAAAGTATTAAAAGTAAAAGTATTCAATGCAAAAAAAATGGACACTGGGACTGTTACACTGTTATTTGTTATATCATTAGCACTCATGCATTAATGTAAAAGCAGGACTTTACTGCTTTAGGGCTGCAATTATTTAATTATTTATTCGTTATGGATTAAATTGCTGATTATTATCCCCAATAAAGGAGTACCTCACCCAAAAAATGAACATTTGCATATCACATAGTCATGCAGTGTTACCCTGCATTCCTGAAGAGAAATTTGTTTTTCGCATGCCTCCATGGAACACGGTGAAAATACTGATTTATGAACTGTCACTGAAAAACCTTGGAGTCTGGCTTTGAAGACAGCTGAGATTAATTTCACTTTCAGTTCAGTTGTAAATAGTATTGCTTTAGTGAAATGCATGTGTTTGGGAAGTACTGAGCAGATGACTGGGCAAATGAGACTTGGATTATGCCACAGAGTTTGTAAAGAGATGTTTTGATATTGTTTTGCTGTTGCTAAACGTGGTCCCTAATCAATCAATAAATCAACATGTCTGCTGTTTTCTGTGGAGGCATGTGAGAAGAACAAGGCTTTCTTCACAAATTTAAGGTAACACAGTTGATTCGTTAATATAGAAATGGGCAGTTTGTAGGTGAAATATTCCTTTAATTGTTTGTTGAGTTTGTAAAAATTTTGAAAATCGTGAGAAAAGTTACAATGTTTGTTTTTATCCAAACAATAATACAAAATTCAGAAGTTATTAAACTGATTAAAAAGGAAAAGCAGCAGAAATGTTTTTTGCAGGAAAAATGACACCCACTTAATTTTCTATCAGTCGACCAATTGATTAATCGACTAATCATCTCAGCTGTGCGTGTTCATACTGTTAGCTCATACTGGTAGTTTAATTTATAACAAGACATCACATCAGATTATTGCAGTAAAGTAAAATGTACATTATTTCCCTCTAGTATAGTGGAGCAGAAGTAGAAAGTCACATGAAAAGAAAAACTCAAGTCCAACCTGATATTTTACTGAAGCACAGTACTTGAGTAAATGTACAGACTTTAGAGCTTTTCTCTTGATATCAGCTGCAGTAACATTATTAGTGATGACAGTGAACCAACACACAAAAATTGCAGTCTGGATGACCATAACAGCGAGCTCAGAGTTGCTATAAAGCCGTACAGTAGAGTCGAGGGGAGCGACAGAATCTGGTGATAACTCTCTGTTCGTCACTATAAACGAACCCTTTCACATACACCTGGTCATGTGATGACTATATGTGTATATCTGCAGACGTTATATATCCACATTTTGTTGTTATGTTGACATGTAAAGGAGTTAAATGGGAAAAGCAGTGAAAGGGTCGGCTGTATTGTTGTTTATTTCAGCCATGCTTTTCTAATTCATGGCTCTGCAATAACAGATGTGAAGCTGAGAGAATTTATTTCACAAATTCACTTACCAGGTACCTGGATGGGACATGCATTACCAGAAAAGGGTCAGGGTGACACAGTAAAACACATTCCCACTGTGGGGGAGATGGAGAGGAGGGGTAGGGTGGGGTAATACACAGAGATAGCTCAGGTCCAGCAGCGCTGAGAGCAGCCGTCTGTGATTTAGGGGTTGAGAGAAGTGTGAGATGGTGAAATTATGTTTTGTGAAATAACACCAGAGGCTGTGAAGGAGCCAGCGATCCTCTCTGGGTTTAAGACCTGAGAAGGTGTTGAGCTGGAACTCTGACTGGCTGAGAGTCACATGGTCAGTTCTGGCTCTGTCGTGACCAGACATACTGTAACTCCTCATTAAGAATCTGGCAGGCAAAACAATTTTATGTGTGTATACTCTATGGTACTACTTTGATGGCACTCCTGCATCTGCCTTTGTAGCTTCAGATGCCGTGTTTTCCAGTATTTTGACACTGTTACTATGTTTAGTGTTTGACTCAACTGAGGTTTCAGTCAACAGACTGCAGCTCGGTCCATCCCAACCGCCGAGGGATTTCTAGATCAAAGCTATGAATCATTATTTATATATCCCAGCTTGGTTTAAGGTGTTTTTAATGGTTTTTAAGGGTGTGCTAACGTTTTTTACAGAGTTTTCTTTGATCATCTCCACAGTGAAATGTTATGTTATTATTATCTTTTTTTTTTTAAATCTATTTTTGTTTAGTTGGTCTAGACTCATGGACCATGAGTAGCTTGTTTATCACACAGAGTCGGCAACCTGATTTGGCGTCAGGGAGATCACAGCAATCTAATTTCATGTATCCATCTTTTAATTTATTTTTGTCAAAATGAGTCAAGGTCTTGTGCTTGAAGGTCCACATTTCGGATGTTACAAATCTTTAAACCCACCTCTAAATCTGATACTGTCTTTTGACTTTACTTGCACTTACAGTACCTGTAACTTTAATATAATACCATATTTCTACCTAAAACCTACCTCTGCACAGGGCCACATACTATAGCCTACTACTTAACTTTATATTTACTTGCAATGCTTGACTAGACGAAGATGAATTGTCCAAAAATCAGTCTTAAATGTGGTCAAAATTAGCATTAAATTGAAGTGTCTGATACCTGTAGACACCCTGGTGTGTCCTCAGTTCATTCAGTTTTTCTTAGCTTTCTAAGAATGGGACACTTCTGGCTGTCAGATGTTATTCTGGCATCATTTCCTATACCGAGTACCATTTTTTTCACTCCTAACAAACTGTGCTACCTTTTGCTGGAACAGAAGTGAGACTTTATAAGTGTTACTTGTTGCTCTCTCCTGGCCACATCACTAGAGTTAAGGTGCTTCTGCATAAACATACAGCTTCCTCTTGAACCAGCAGATCATGTCATGGTGTGTTTGCAGGATCACCTCCCGATTCATATGGTCACACAGGTCCAGAGCAGCCTATACATGCTGCTGCATTACCAGGTCTGACTGACTGGCTGACAGATGTTCTGGGTGCCATCGCAGAGAAGAGTTAGAGAGGAGGATTAGATCAGTGGAAGCAAGAGCTGGGTGATGATGACGTGGTTCTTGTCATTTCCAGTGTCCCCTCCTAGGGGTCTTGCCCACAGCACATCAGTGTTTGGACACATCAAAGACAGGAAATAGATGTGACAACACGCTCCAGCTGTGCCAAGCATTTTTCACTCCGCAGTGGGGAAACCAAAGTCATCCTCGTCTGATAATTCTCTGACTCCTTGTAACAAGATTACATAAGATTCAGTTACGCTATGTCAACTTTTTAAGGGGTATAGGGGTGGGACGAACCCTGTACATCAATGCTACAAGCTGTTCTGCAGAAAGTGGATTTTATTTGATGCCTCTATGACGGCATCAAAAACTAAGTTATTTTGATTACTTAAGAGAAGAGGTGAAGTCTTGGAATTACTGGTTTTGTCTTACAAGAAGTCCAAAACCGAAAAGATGTTCAGTTTAACATAGCAGCATACCTTTTCAATAAAGAAGCTGGGCGCAGAGGATGTGTTGTGGTTATAGCTTGACGAATCACAAACAGTAGTTAAAATTAGTGTCTCTTATTATTTTTAATTGCCTACTAGATTAATTAATTGTTTCAGCAGTAAATGTAAACCTAATAAAATGGTGTTCATTTCAGGAAAGTCCTTCAGGGTTGTGCTTTAGTGTTTCTGTTATTTTGTAGCATTTTCATATAACTTGATTTTTTTGTGTTAGTTGAATATATATTTTTTTATTGCATGCAAAGTGTTCCCATCACGCCCCCATTCTGCATCTGACTGTGGCTACACGCTATTCCCTGTCATATCGCTTGCAGCATTTTTAAAATAAGCTCTGCTGACTGATTGCTGTTCTGTTTTAATCACATGAAATTGATGGCTTTCTGTATTAGCAGTAATAGTTTAACTGTTGTGATTAACATAACCCTATTAGTTCACTGGGATGAGGGATTTTGTGCGATGAAGGATTATGTTGAATTGGACTGACTCGTGATTTTCTTTACATGCTCTGCCTCTGATCGCTGTATGATCTCTCTCCTCTCCAGCCTCAGGCTTGTAAGGGAACTGGCCCGGCTCTTTCATCCTCCCCCTCTCACATCCCACTGTGTCGCACCACTACCATGTCCTTTCCCCGCTGTGGCCATCCCATGGAGAGTGCACGCCCACCCAGATAGGATGCCTGCCCTGCCCGACGTCCTGCATCCCCTCCTGCCCGTCACCACCTCCTCCTTCTCCTCGCGTGTACCTGCTCTTGCCAACAGTTCCTTGCGGCCCCCCAGGCTCCGCCTTGCCCCGCTCCAACATGGTGGATAAGGTAACCACCATGAAGGATGACGTCATCAACGCCAACACGCTGGCTTGGCTGGTCTGCTCGGGCGTGTCCATCCTGGCCAACACTTGGAGCATCCTTAGCGTCAGTGCCAAGCAGAAAAAGTGGAAGCCGTTGGAGTTCCTCATCTGCACGCTGGCGGGCACGCACATCCTCAACATGGCCATCCCCATCACCATGTACTGTGTCATAACGCTGCGCCGTCAGCACTCCAACTACGAGTGGAACGAGGGTCTGTGCAAGGTGTTTGTCTCCACCTTCTACACTCTCACACTGGTCACCTGCTTCTCCGTCACCTCGCTTTCTTATCATCGCATGTGGATGGTACGCTGGCCTGTGAACTACAGGTGAGACACTCAAGTCTGATGTTCAAAGAATTGCCTGTGCCTTCTCAGATTATGCTCTGAAGGGTAATTTCAGCCAAATTACAAATTTAAGTCTTGTTGATGGATATCATACCACTAGAGAGATGGTTACCTGTATTCAGGCTTTGAGACATTTCTGCCTTAATATATGTATATTTAAATTAAATTAAATATATATATATATATATATATATATATATATATATATATATATATATATATATATATATATTTGTAGTTTTTTGTGGATTTTCTCCATGACCAGATACCCCTGGAGAAAAGTGAGAAAATATGTTAGATTTGTAATTAAAGGTTCAGTGTGTAGGATTTAGGGAGATATATTGGTGGAAATGGAATATGATATAATAAGTATTTTTTTGTTAGTGTACAATCACCTGAAAATAAGACTTGTCGTGTTTCATTACTTTAGAATGAGCCGTTTATAGCTACATAATGAGAGGGCCCTCATCCACAGAGTCTGCCATGTTTCCACAGCAGCCCAAAACAGACAAACCAAACCTTGGCTGCAGATAGGGCCATTTGCGTTTTTGCGTCAGCCACAGTAGCAGCCTCTCCGCAACGAGCAGACCAGCATCTGAAAAACACTGATATGTACCTTGAAACTGCTTTGTTCCAGTTTTTTTTGGAGAGAAAGAGACCTCTGCGTATAATTCAGGTATAATTCAGCTCTGGTAAAAACCTCCTGAACAAAGACGACTGAAGCAATCTTAACCAGGAGAAGTTTTGGCTGGCTGTAATCTGCAATCCTCACCACTAGATACCACTAAATCCTACACACTGCACTTTCAAAGGGAACCGACCCTCCTAAAATGTGTCCGCACATTGCATCACACACTTTTCAACATACAATATATTCTGTAAGAACTGAAACAATGTAACATCAGTCTGTGTTTTGCTAAGCTACTTACTGTAGATATACTTTTATAGATTCTGATCAGGTTACAGTACTTTGCCTTTTTTACATTCAATCATCCATTTTCTAAAATTCTTGGCAATAGAATTTGTAAAAATACAATTTAAATTCTAACCTCCTGCAAGGCTTTCCATAAACACATCTGCCAAAGTCACCTCGAAAGACAACATTCTGACATTTTAAGCTGCAAATATTGGACCCCTCGCTGCTTTTCTGAGCAGATCCCTCAGATGTGATCGGGACGCAGTTTAGATTAGTGTCACTTGTGAGCCTGTTTACCTCAGTTTTTGGGAGGGATGCTCTGCATCAGGTGAAACATCTCTCCTGCCGACACATCTGATGGTTTCAGTTATTTGGGGTAACAGTAACACAATGTGAAACCCTCTAGACAGAGAATCTGCCAGCTCTAGCTCACAGCTTCACTTGACACAACAAGTGTTATTACTAAGTAACACTGAATAATAAAGATCAGGTTCACCTCACATTAACAGTCAGCACCCTGCTGCAGTAACACCGTTTTGGTCTTGTTAGATTCCCAAGACATCTGCTGTTCACGCGTAATCAGATGTTCTGAGCAACATCACCGCTTCCTTTGAAAGAAGATTTTGATGCTATTTCTGTCTGTATTTGGGGATGCACGCGTGCTTTGTTAATATAACCTGTTTCGATGATTGTTAAAAAGAAGCCTGTATTTTCTTCTTATAGGATCCAATGCACATGTAATGATAAAATACTACTATAGTGTTATAGTGCTATCAGTCCATTCTGATAGATATTTCCTACCTGACAGAATGAGCTACTCTACTTATAATTACATTTATATAGGCTGTATGTCTGCTTCTTACACATATCTGACCTGAGTAGCTACTAAACAATGTTTTTGCCAGGGTAGGTCATTACGAGTGAGAGGCTTAGTTCATCAGACTAGTCTGACAGGATGAGCTACTGGTAGCTCATCCTGAGTGGGCAGAGCAAACTTTCAGAACACTTCATGTACAACACTGAAAGTAATCCTTCAGTGCCTCATCCTGTGAACACCACAGGATGGAGACTGCAACACACCCTGCAGGTACTACACTGCCCCTCTGAACTTAAGCAATCATTTCACATCCCGTCTACTATTTAAGTCGTTACGTCAGGCTGCGGCCGACAGTAACATGGCGTATCATTTGTTCCTTAAACCCTTGATATTGATTCGGGGACAATGACATGACTGGATAGCTAGCCAGTCTAGTTGTTAAACATACTGTCAAATTATATTTACTGTTTGTCAGCTGTAATGTTATTGGCTCAGAAGCTTGCTAGCTTAATGTTAGCTTTCTGGCTAAAAGCTGGGCCAAAGGGTTCCATGAACTCGGCGGACTTGAATAGCCTGTTGCTCGATCTTATCTAAGGTTTGTCCTATTTACTGGAGTAATGAATAACATTTCCATAGCATAGAAATCTTACGGGGGGCAATGTTTGTTCCAGGTATTAGGTAAACCCTCAGGTGTTACCAAGGAAACCGAGTTGTGGCTTGTGAAAAACTTTCGATTTTGATTGCAAAAAGCACAACAGTATGAATGAATATTCTTACTTTTGTTTTTCTTTGTTAAGTGACCATTGTATAAGCGGGGTAATGTCCTTCGAGGTGTCCATGATCACTTTTTTGTGGCCTTTGCAGAGGCATTATCCCGTACTTAACACCAAATGTAACCTACGCTCATAGACCCTATAGCTTATGCCACAACATGTGATGTGCTTTGGCAACACATACGAAATGTCATGCCAATAAAGCTTATTGAATTGAAAATGTATCAAATGTGCTGTTGTTAGCTAGCTACCAAGCTAACAATAGCAATCACCTTATCGTTTGTGGTACCAAATTATTGCAGAATTAACCCAAAATACACACTGATTGCTTCTGTAAGACAACAGTAAAGTGATAGTGACACACATGCATAGCCTATTTGGACAATGTCTGGTGTTCACTGCGGTACTTGGCCGATACTTCATAAGTCTGAAATGTGTTTGTGGTCCTGCCCCTTTCACCTGTGTAGGCTAAGTGAGAAGTGTTCAATGTGTGAATCATTTAGGTACTCACAGTGCTCTGCATTTTACCTCCTTCTCAGTATTCGCACTCATACAGATACAGAAGTATCCGACTTGAGACACAGCATTGCAGATGAATGCATTTCTATGGCAAATACAGGAAATCATTGTTCATGTTGCACAGTGCAAACAAGCTACGATATGGGTTATTGAAACAGTGCAGAAACTAGTGCTGTGGTACATGTGGTGAAGATCTGTATTCTGTTGCCTTGCTCTTCCTCCCCTGCTGAAAAACAAAGAATGGTTCTACTTCCTGTGGCACCAGGCCTGCAGATGCTCAGCCTACATTCAGCTCGGCCAATTTTGCAGATAAGCAGACATTCAAATAAGATATGCAAACTTCCTCTTAAATCTATGCTCAATCTTGCTATCTATATTGCTTGTGCAGCTGTCATTATTGGCTGATGCCCACACAGAGATATCAGGCTTTACTCAAATGCTTTTATCTCCCTCATCGGTCCTCGCACTCATCTGACTATAATCTCTCTCATCTCCTGTCTGGAAACATTGACTTTCCTCTCACCAGCTTCTCCTCTTGTTTCCAAGTCACTTTTAACAATGATACCGTTCGAGTGATAGCTCAGGCGATGCGCCGTGTAATTGCTGTTCATCTTTCATTTAAATCGCTCCACGTTCGCGCTGCTGAGGTAGCATGGCTGCCTTGTCTCTGACATTAACACACACCGAAGGCCTGAATTATGAATTCCAACCTCGTACTTCGGCAGCTGTTCTCATCATCCTGCGCTCACTATCTCTTCAGAGCTTTTTCCCCCCTCACAACGCTCTCTCTGTGGTAATAGATTCAAGCAGCTTGGTGACGCAACTTCCCCATCATATGTACCCAGGGCACATTCAGGAAAGGCTAGCATAATTACTCACAGTGACAACAAGACCTACTTGTCTTTGCACTAAGCCATAGTGCAAAGATGGAGGCTACTGCCGCCCCCTCTGTGCCACTCATATTGTGTCAGTGCATGTGAGCCAATCATTGCCAGTTACACATATTTCTAACTAATTTTGGAATCATTTTGTGTGTGAGGCATTATGTATCCAGCCAGTGCCCCCCCAGAGGATTTGGGTGATGGAAAGAAGAGGCTAGGCAACGTGCTCTGGCTCTCTGAAGGGAGGCAGATTGTTTTCCTGCCAAAATTACTCCTTTAGAATTTACTGTATCCCCTCCCGACACAAATGAAGCATGAGAGGTGCATTAATGCAAACTGTCTACACGTCCATTGTTATTATAGCCACTTTTAAAGGTGGCTTTGTTGATGCCAGACTGAGTGACAATAAAATTAAAAGTAACACGCTACGTAATGGACTGTATCCATGTAGTCTACAAGCTAAAAAAAGATCGGCCTCTATGTATGATTTGTGGCTGATGCCTTGAACAGCTCAACACTACTTTAGGTGCAAATGTCTTGGCAGGATAGCACAGTCTTTCGTCAAGTTCTGGAAATGAGAGCACCAGTAACTGCCTGCCATATTTTTAGATGTGCATATGCTGTTGCAAACCTTGAAAAGTGCCACACTGCTAGAGGACAAAAACACATTCAGCAAATTGCTCGACTGTAACAATTACTTGGAGGTGAGAGGAAATAGAAATCCCTTCGTGCTGAAATAGACCTAGATGACAAATAGACCGAGGGACGTGAAAAGCAATCTTTTGCCATCAGCAAAGCATTGATTTCCCTCCATTCAACTCCAGTTTATCTAAGTGATGACTGAGTGGGATAGTGCTTTTTCAGCTTTTATGTCCCAGGTGCAGATCTGCTACACTTATGATGTCGTTTTACAAAGGTTCTTTCCGCTTGCTTTCACAGTCAGACATATTTTTTTCACCATCAGCCTGCTCCATATAAAATATAATTGTACTATCAGACCTCTCAGTAGTGCCTGTTTGAATTATTTTATGTGAGCTGACAACATAGACTGTATATAAAGATGGACAACACGTCTCCACTTTGTCTCACTGTGCAAAAATGAAGCCAAAATATTCCAGATACAAGCACTGCTTTGTTGCACTGGTGACGTCATAGAGTGCTAAAGCAGTGAGTCCTGAAATGTGGAAATGAGTTAGCATGTTGCACATCCCTTTCCTACATCTTGAAGTCAATGATTTTTTAATGGGTTTTTAGTTACATGACTGAAATAAGGTCTGTGGTTAAGTTTAGGAAAATTTCACTTTATGTTCGACGACATACATCAGTTCCCCACTCATAAACTTTGTATGTCTTAAAAAAAGATGGTTGCTAACAAGTGTATAAATGAGACTACAGACCATCATCATGCCGAACACTTTACAGCCTCGTTTTTGTGGTGATGTTAAAGTCATGCGACTGCAGTGTAGTTTGCTTATAGCCTAACGTTAGCTTTTTGCTGGCGATCGCATTTAGGCTTCAAGAATTCTAAAAGGGATGTTTATTTGTGAGGATTATGTCGCTGAACAAAACGTGTAAGTTTGATAAACTTTTGTTTGCCACAGAGCTTATTTTCTGCAATAATCCAAAATCCAATGAAAAAATCCCATAGGCATTTTGACAAGGGAGCCAGGGTGACACTAACTCCTGGGTTGGCCCACAAAAAACCATCATCCCTGCAGCACTCTGTTTGGAGCCAGAGTCTGCGCAGTAGTGCCTGGGGGGTGGAGCCATGGTATCAAGTTCCTGCCCATACACCCATCGGACCTGATCACGAATCAATCACAGCTGTTGATCATGATGTCACACCCACATTTTTATCGCATCAAATAACTAATTAAAATAAAACTTATTGGAGAAATGAACATAGATAGGCACGATGAGAACAATCCAAAGTGACAGAAACCATCTTTGGGAAAAATTTATGTGACGTGTACTAAAATTGGCTGAAATGAGGGGGGCAGGGTTTATGACTTGTACTGAAGCCAGCCATTGGGGGCAGATCAAGATGTTTTGGCTTCACTTTTGGGAAGCTGTAAGGTCATCCATCTTTATTATACAGTCAGAGGTTCACACATGGGTGAGTGGTGTGCGCTGGTATGTGCTGTAAGTGCTATTAGTGGTCCATTTTTCTCCATCTCCCCATTTTGTCTTTTTTTTTTAATTTTTTTTATACAGGTTTCACTTATTTGAAACTGTGTATTTTGAAGTGTGTTTAAATGTTTGAAGAATTTCTGCATGTACTTTCAGTATAAGTTGTCCAAGAACCTGCATAGTTTGTGTGAACGTTCCTTACAAAAGTACTGTGACTCTTCAGATCCTCCAGTATCACAGTCAAGGTCCACCAGTTCAAGACCCTTATGTGCTACAGGATGCACACAACAGAATAAAAAGCCAAAGCCCATTTCATTTAAAGTCCTGACAGCATATCAACTTACTTAATGCCTAAATCTGTGGTTCTGCTTCCAGGTTGAGTAACACCAAGAAGCAGGCAGTGCACACAGTGATGGGCATCTGGATGGTCTCCTTCATCCTGTCCACACTTCCAGCAGTGGGCTGGCACGACACCATCGACCGCTTCTACACCTCTGACTGCCGATTCATTGTGACGGAGATTGGTCTGGGCTTCGGCGTGTGCTTTCTGCTGCTGATCGGAGGCAGCGTGGCCATGGGTGTGATCTGCATCGGCATTGCTCTCTTCCAGACCTTTTCCATTCAGGCGGGCCACAATGCTGACAAGAACAAGTTCAACGTCCCCACCATAGTGGTGGAGGACGCCCAAGGGAAGCGCAGATCATCCATCGATGGATCAGAGCCTCTCAAGACGTCACTACAGATCACCTACCTGATCAGTGGAATCGTCTTTATCTACGACTTCCTGACTGGCTTCCCCATACTGGTGAGTTCACTGCTTAGACATAATTGCAGTTAATGATGGAGCAGGTCGAAGAACCAATTAGTTGAAAGGTCTGGCATTTGTGTATTACCAGGAGGCTCCTGCAAATCGGCTAACAGGTCAAGGCGCAGATGTTAGACATCAGTTGTAAATGAGTGTGTATAGCTTGAGCATTCATCAGTGTTTTGTAAACTCTCTAGAGTTCATGTAGCCCCAGATTGTGTCTCTCATGTCTTATCATGACATTTGATTCACAGAGTGAAGCATCTGTTTTTCTAAACTGCTAATCCTGATGATCCTTTAGAAACTCAGAAGGTCCTTAAACAACACTACCTGCTAGTTTGGAGGTATTTCCAGTATTCTCTAAGACTCTTTGGTCCATTTGGATCAAAAAATATGCCCAAGCTGTAACTGTATTTTATCTTAGTATCACCAGACCAATTCGCTAATGCAAATTAGTCTGGAACCTCTCAGTTCATTTTCAATTTCCAAGTGGCATTATCAGCGACTGCAGATCAGACTGCCTCTTAGGCACCACTGGATGGACCTACAACTAATCAGAGCAACAAAAACATGAGAGGTGGCGCTACGAGTCAGGCGAATAAAGAGACAATAGCATGCAGAGATGAACTGTGATGGTGTAGCATCAATGTGTCTGTGAATGAGCATTGGTGTTTTTGATATCAGAATTTGAAAATAGCACTTCAATGGAAAAGTCCATATCAGCTGCGGCCATCTTAGTTGTTTACGAAAATGCCTTAATGGTGTTCCTCTGTACCACTAGGTTTATTCACTAGGGGTGGGCAATACCACAGAATTTGGTTTTGATCCTACATCAAGTAAAACAGGGCCAGAATTGCTGATATCAATACCAATATGATGTGTGTGTACTTTCCTGTAGGGAAGAGTAGTGTGTCATGATTTATGAGGTGAATAATCAGTCTGCTAAAGTAACAGGTAATGATGACCAATTACAGTTTGAAAATGTAACATTACCCAATGCTGAAGATCTGATTTGACTAAATTATTAATTTCACTATGACATACCTGAATATTCCTTGTCTGAGCCTGTCTGAAAAGACTCTGCCAGTGACCTCTGTCTCTGTGTCGGGGGTTTGGATCCTGAGGCATTTCCCTCCTCCCTTCTTTTCGGTTGCAGCTCCAGCTTCTCTTTCCTGTGTTTTTTTCCTCTTTTATAAAGCTATCACTGCTTTTATGTGTCAGAATAAACTAGTCAGGGTGCACGCCACAGTGTACAGCACATTTTTTGTTTGAGTGCAGACCAAAAAAAGCAGTGGAGAAGCAAACAGTACATACAATGAATGTGTTCATGACGACAGAACGTTGATTGCTTAGCCATAAAAATACAAATAGGTACGACGGAAGAAGAGAATGTAATCCCTTTTTTGGTATCGATCCTAATGACAGAAGGATTGATCTTCAAAATGAAAACATAGTATCTAAAGTATTGATATTTTGGTATTGATCCGCCCACCCCTATTATGCTCTCCTCACCGTACTGTCTCCAGTGCAAAGGTGCAGGAGCCAGTAATGACATCATCATGTATTTTGGCGAAGACGGGAATGGTCGACTGGAAGTCCGTGTGAACGGGAGGGGGGGACAGATCCATCTGCCAGAGCAAATAAAACATGAGCTAAGATTTGTGTGGTTCCTAGCTGCGAGAAACCTGTATCATTGCTTGTTTAATTTGATTCAATTAAAAAAAATAAAAATCTAAATAAATTTTTATACTGTATATACAAGTAGAAAATAATGGAGAGAAAATATTATAAATAAGTGTTCTAGATGATAAAACTTTCAGTTTTGGTTATGTGTTTGACAATACGATAATTATCGCCTCTGTGAAGCTTTTTTTTTTTTTTTTTTTTTAAATTGTCCTGACTACTTTGCTTTGAAGTTTTAAACCAAAAATAAAGTCATAAAAGTCAGGTTTGTGCACATATACACTACAGAAACACAGCTTGTGTTATGATTATAACTCACAGCCACACACAGTATGAACTTTTATGTATTTTCATATTAGTTTTTCAGATGGTGAGTGTAGAAAGAAACACACACAAACATGCAGTGAGATCAGGCTGGTGGCAGCCATTCATGTGACCTCTTCGTCACTCAGGCTGTTTTCTCAGGGTGAGCGAGGTTAATTAACTCAGCACTGGAGACAGAAAGAAGATGAAAAAAATTAAGCAAGAAGGGAAAAAGAACGGTTTGATGGTGGAGTTTCTCCATTATAGCTCCTGTAACCATACCACACTGATTTATTATATATATGAACTTAAATGCTACTGTTCGTCTGGGGTTGTAAGTAGGTCAGGCTAAGTGTGTGATGTGTGTGTCCATACATACAGTCTATAGTGTGTCACTACTGGAGGAGGTTAGGGTTGCTGATTGAGTTCTGTCTATAACTATAGTGATATTAATAGCAATGATAATGAGACTACGTTGGCCAACCCAATTAGAAAAACCTCCAGCAGTTTCATTTATCCTGGCCTGTGACATAACCCTGTGTAGGTCACACACCTGGCTGACAGGTCACAGTTAAGCACTGGAATCACCTTCCCTCTGCTCTTTTAGGGAACTCCAGGCTTTAAAAACAGAGTGTAACTTCCCTCTACTTCCTAGGGGAAACTGGTCCTTCAAGTGCATTATCAGTGGGTGAAGGAGCCAGCTCTGTTTCAACGTGTCACCATTTGGTTTGCAAATACCCCCCTCAGGTCCTCATTCATTTTTAAACAAGTCAGTTCATTGGTTGTTTATGCAGACTTGAGAGCCTGTGGAAGGCTCGAGGCTCATTGCTTGTGATGCAGCCAAACTAGCCATCCTGTCATCTTAAAAGCAAGTCACCATGGTAGAGCTTTTTCCATAAGGAAAGTTTACGTTGGCGGTTTTGTTGAGTGGTATCCTCTGCACATGTTTTAATTACAGTCAAAGTGTAACTGCAAGTGTCTATTGAAATGGTGGCTTTTGTTATATGAGGGACTTGTATATGGTTTCAGTACTACTTCTAAGTGGGAGAACATTATGTGTGTCAAAGTGCCTCAGTGTCAGTTTATACATAATGCATTGCCTCAGTTCTGTTATCATTTGTACAAGCCATCTGTTCATAGTCATTTTTTACATTGGACAAACCTTTTTTAATTAAGTGTTGTATACCTGAGGCAAGCCAAACAGAAACTTCTACACAAAGCTCTACTATCTGCACAAGCGTTTAAAGCTGAAATCTGAAGCACACAGCAATCTAACCAGTACTTTGCAGCATAATCACGGGAGAAATGTGCTTTAGTGTTCATAATTGCATGGTTGTCATTGTTTGCTTCAATTCCAGCAATGACTGAGCAGAAACACCTCACATCCTGATATTGCAGGAACCACTCACAAACCTCTACGGAGAGTGGCAATTTGCGTGATAATAACATTGCACAACATTATTATACTGCTGCAAAGATACACAGAAGCATATATTATTTCTCTGAATGTACTTTCCAGTTTCTGTGCTTAGTTGAATGTCTTATGAATTACATCTTGTGATGATGAAAACAGCAGTGCAGGAGTTTCTAAATATTCATAAATATAATATCTAGTTCACAAGCAACACCACATCATTCTCACTGTCTTAACACTTTATCTTAAAAGAAGTATTTCACTGCTGGAAAGATGGTCTTTTCATAAAACTGAACTGTCTATGCATTAGAAAGACGCAAATACTGCGGACATTGGTGCTACATGACAAGAGTACAGAGAAAAGTGGTGTAGCTTTTGCTCAAGAGGTAGAAAACCCACAACGACCAGAATACACTGCACCACACCGGACCAATAAACACATTTTTCTGTTTTGACACAGGAAACAACATGGCAGCTGGCTGGTTACAAATGGTCTTGAATTACAATTAAACAGTAAGCTAAAATATGTTTTTTTAAGACATTTTAGGCAAGAAATAAGCAATACAGAAACAGAGTCTTGGTTTATATTTGATCAGCAATGCTTAGTTTTACAGTCTGATCAGAGTTTTTCTGAGTTCAAGCAAGAGAAAGGGGCAAATCTTTTTTACTTGATCCTCTTCTACACCATTTGTGTCTGTGGTGGAGGGCATAAGAAAATGTGGAAGTACAATCTGTAATTCGAGCAGCAGCCCAGAACTAGTGGATTTGAGCTGAGAGATAAGATGGGAGATCTGGGATGGAGGGAAGATTACCACATTTACTGTACGTTCACACCAACAGCGACCAGAGCTTCCAAAATGGCGGAAGTCATTAGTTTTCAATGAGAGCCCTGCGACTCAGTTGACTTGGGCGACCTGGCCATCAGCCGCGCGTCTTGGGCGACCAAAGCGACCGGAGTGGTCCGGAGGGGAGTTAAAACTCGTTTAACTTTATGGTAATGAGCTCTGACACAGTTCGGTGACAACCAATTGGAGTGGGGACGTGCTTCGATCAAGTGGGTCCCAGAGAACAAGCCATGTAACTTTGGTTCCTACAGCACACTTGTTCCAACAATGGATATCGAGAAGTTTATTACTTGCGCTCGTGCCCACTCAGTCCTTTACTAATGCTCTTGCACCAGCTGACGAAATTCACCGTGCTGATCGCGGTACTGGAGGATTTCGTGCACCCAAACCCGACGACGTCTTTGAATGCACAAGACGGCAGCAGCACACATCACAGCAGCAATATCATCTTCCATGTTGAGTCGATACGATTTTGGGGAGTAAGCATAACTTTCTGTAGGCCAACTATGAGCTTTTTGACTGGACAACAGCAAGCAGCAACTACGCTGCTTTCAAGCCAGTAGTGCGCTTTGTGGCTCCTTTATATTGACAAGCACGATGGAACGTTCAATGATTCACGTGATGAGCGACTAGAGCGACCAGAGCTGCCACAGATATTTTTGACAGTCGTCCTTCTTGGGCATCCGTGAGAGACTTTGCTTCTTTGGAAGCTTCTGGTTTGAACGTACAGTTAAACATACGACCCACACTGTTACGATACAAAGCTAGTTAAAAATCAGCAAAGTGTCCCTTGTAAAGCTTCAAGCAAGAATAATCTTATGTTCCTAATTGTGAATTTTCTCCAAGACGCATGAATAAATAAATAAGAACACAATAAACCTCACACATAAAAACCAGATACACACAGTAATTAAGCAACACACAATAACAACTGAGGCATGATACAAAGAAATGTGTGCATTTCCAGTAGTAATGTTTTGTTGTCCACTGCAATTCACTAATTCATAAAAAGCATTTCCCTGTGCTCTGATTCTTCTTGAACAACAAACAGCAGCTGTGGTGCCTAAAGACCCGTGAGCTCATCAGTGCTGAGTAATTGCACTTACCAGCTAGGATTAAATAATGAGTTCATTCAGGTTCCATACCGTTATTCACAATCCTTTTTGGTGCAAACTATGACTTTGCAAAATCTCTCCGAGGAACCTACATGTTCCTCATTGTAGAGCAACAGCTAATTTTAGGCAAACCTGTATTTGGTAATGAGCGAAAGCAGTCTTTTTTGAGGTTGAAAACATTGGTAGCATGAAGAAACACTGAGGTGGAAGCAAAAACATGCTAGAAACAATTATTATTAAAAAGAGAGACCATTTTTGAAAAGGCTTGTTGTAGCTCAGCTCAGATATTGGCAAATGGCAGCATATTTATATAATCCTACAAAAAAAAACAGGAAGCATGACTTAAAGGCCCAATTTAAGATCACTTTAAAAGCAAAAACCTGCAACGTGTTAACAACATGATGCCTCTATACTGAGATGTATGAGTCCAGGATTAGAGGGGAAACTGCATTTCTGTTGCCTAGTAAGCTGGAAGTTGATTTGAAAGGACAGCAGTGTATCACTTTTACAACAACATCCTATTATGTTTCTGTATGTTTGTGTATAACAGAGAGGGTTGTAGTATAGTGCTGATGAAAGATCCTATTTCCAGTGCACTAAGAGAAACAACAAAAGTTCCGCGAGCCGTTTTTATGACCTGATGTAATGAGCTATTTAAATGCATGGAAAGCTTTAACACACATACAAACGTGTCCTATTACACAGAGAAATACTGATGAATAGATATTTGAACAGAACAGAACAGAATAGAATCACGACATTATAGACACTAAGAAAACAAGACAAAAATAGAATTATTTACAGAGTGCTGCAGGGATGTGTTTTTTTTGTTGTTATGTTGTTATTTTGGATGATTGCAGAAAATAAGCTCTGTGGCAACAAAAAGTTCATGATACTTAAAGGTTTTGTTCAGTATAACAATCTTCACAAATTAATCTGGCTTTTGTGATTTTTCAAGTGTAAATGCAATCACCAAAAGTCAAAAAGCAAACTCACCATGGTCGCATGACTTTAACATTGCCATCACAACGAGGCTGAAAAGCTGTTTTTCTCATGACGATGCTCTGAAGCCTCATTTGGCCACTTGTTAGCAACCGTCTTTTTTAAGACATGGAAAGCTTACAAATTCACAAGTTGGGTATTTACTGATGTGTTTTATACCACAGAACAAAACGTGAAAGTCTCCTTAGCTCGGGTTAACCATGGACCTTATTTCAGACATTTATTCAAATAAACCATTACCTTAGCACGTATCACAGCAAAGGAGGAGGTGTGCATCTACTCATCCACGAGAGGCTTGTGCTTGTGGCCGCGAGATTTAAACGTCCTACCTGGCTGAGCTACCTAGCCCAGTGGTGCTAAGTGAGCTAGCAATAGATGCACACCTCCTTCGGAGCGCTGATATGCTTGATTAGTGTGGTTTAGTTGAAATAAAATAATTCTTGCATGAAACTACGATAAGCAGGTGTAACTCAGTAGAAATAAATACATGTAGTTCCTACATGAAACTGCGCACAACAAGATCTGTGGATTATTCTGAGTAACCGGATCATGATAGCTGGAAAGAGACATTGCTGTTGAGTGTGTTAAATGTATTTGTTTTAGTGCTTTGAGCACAACAAGCCGAGTGCTATCTAGTTCCATTATATTAGAGAGAAGGCGGACATCTCTATGGCTGATATTTCCAACACTGTGCAACTCACACCACAACGATCCAGACTGACAAGTGGCTCTACAGGTTAGAGAAAAAATATATTTTCTTGATTTTGGGGTGAACTGTCCCTTTAGGTTATGAGAACTGTTACAAGATGTTATCTTTAAAAACCGTGGCCACCATACATCTGTTTATCTAAGAACTTAAACTTGTGCAACACCATCGCTCGTTATCTAACTCCTAGTAACAGCGAAGTTATGTCATTACTCCTTCAAATAGTCACATAAAAAAAGTTTATACAGGTCATCAGATGTCACTTCACTAAATATCCTGTTATCAGTTTACAGGCTGTAAGAGTTTATCTTAAGAGTTTAAAACACACAACACCACTGATGAGAACTCCACCACTCATGAGCTATCTAAAGAACAAGTACCCATCTGTGGAAAAGACATTAGCTGTGACATCATCACAACCTAGATTTTCCAGACTAATACATTGTAGGTGTAATTTTCTGCCTGAAAGTGTGTTAAAAATTAGCTGGTGACGAGAATGACTGATAGAACGAAAACTCAAGTTTACCTACAGTGTCTTTTGTTGTCTCCACTGTCTTCGGTCTGCCTGGTGGTTTTTAGATTGGGTCAGCTCCGTAGACCAACAAGATCAATATCAGGTTGAGACTTCACAACTTCATCAAGTCACGTTGTATTGATGCTGCTGTATGGCTCATAGGGCTGGCTGAAATAACCCAGTACTAAGCAGAAGCGAAACTTCTCCAAATGAAAACGCACTTGATCCTTTTTGTGACTATATTATGGTTTTGCTCGCCGCAAATCACCGCAAGTGTTCTTCGATTTAATGCAACATGTTACTGACCCACTACTGTAGCAGAGCTTACTGTACTGCATACAGTGCAGTGTATTTGATAGAATTTGCAGTTCAGCATGCTGAGCTGGCACCATAACGTTCAAACGCATGGCTATACTACACGCCTGTGGCGTTTTACGCAGCTGAATGCGTTCATTCCCATGATGGGTACTCAGTGAAGTAGAAAAAAGGTATCAAATTTATTGGCATCGGCATCAATTTAGGGGTGCTGGTATTGTATCCTTTAAAATGATACCAAGTCCTAATGTCTGGTGTTGAAGTTCAAGGTACAACCAGAGAAGGTGACACCAGAGATAATGAGTTTGAGTTAATCAATCTGATGAGTGTCTTGGCCCGATGCATTAGAGATGAGGATTAGACTGATCCCGTCAACGTTAATGATCAGATAATGCACTCTGTTGCTTCACTGAGGGAGATAACTCATATTAGCTCCGATGTTTGTTGTAAAAAGGGGTTGTGACCTAAACAAGGTCACCTTCATGATTCTAAGAAGCAGTTCAGTGCCTGAATGAGGAGATGAAATGAGTGAGTAATATAATTAGATGCGCCTACTTTCATTCATAATCCAAACAGTGTCCTGAATGCATTTATACATGTTCCTGATAAATGTTAGAAAACACAAACAAAACATCTGAATTGATTAATTTAAGGTTTTTAGCTGTATTGTACGACTATTCCCTGAACTCTATGAATGCGACGTGGATTTGCTTTTAAATGCACAATATAAAGAAATGTGTATTTCCCCACATTTGGAGTTTACGTGGTGCGGTTGCGTCGTGTAGTCAGTGCTCAGTAATGATGTGAATATAAATTACATCCAGATTTGATCATATTTTGAACTCAGCTTACTCTGAAAGGCAGCGCACATGAGGGCTGAAATGATTACTTAATTAATTAAACAGTCAATTGACAGAAAAATATCTGCTGACTGTTTTATAATCGATTAACTGTTTATGTCTTTCTAGCATTCTGGCTTTTCTCATGTGAGGATTTACTGATTTTCAGTTTTTACATCATTGTAAATTAAGTATTTGTGATGTGTTTTTTTTATTACTTTACTACATTTTGTTGACCTAATTATTATTCGATTAACTGATAAAATAATGAACAGATTAATTGATAACATAATCATTACTTGCAGCACAGCAGCAAATGACAGCTGTTGTATTTGCAGAATTTGTTAATACAAGAGATCTTGCCTGCACATAGTCCATTTACTCTTACGCTAAAGACTGGGTCTGAGGGATCATACTCAGTATCTCGTACTCTCAATGGACACTCAGCAGCCTTGTGCTGAGTGTGTGCTGAGAGCACTATAGCTTGAATATTTTAAAAAACAGAGGGTGTAGTATCGCAGCAAGTATCTCTTGAAGGTTTTAACAGACAGACTTTTAATGGCAGATCTTTCACTGAGCAACACATAAAGTTCAGAATAAATTCTGTAATGCTGCTTCTGTCATCTGGATCAGAACTTAGTCATGATGCAGTTTGTTCTCTAAATTGCTCAGGGCGCTGTTTCAAATGGCAATTGTAAGCTGTCAAGCCTCGTTTCCACTGGTTTTGATTATGTAACCACTGTTCATACCATGGCAAGTTTTACAGGTGGAGCCGGAGCATCACTTTTGCATACACCTCTGCTCTTGCCTGACAAGGACTTGATGCACAAACAACAAAGACAAATTTCCGTTGCTTCTTGCAAGGGACAGTAAAGGTTTTCTGATTCTGAAACCTGCTATTTTTGTATATCCTATTGTGACAAACTCATTCCAGCCTGTTTTTTTGGTTCTTTTTGCGTACAACCCTGTTTTCTAGATCATAAATGAGGTTTAGACATTCCTCTGGTGAAGAGGAAATGCAGTGAGAGCTGGACAGAATGACGAGTAACAACAATCCCACCTACATTTAAGTGTACTGTCTGCAGCGGAAATGCTAAACAGATCTAGGGTTTGGGTACATGACCATATGGGTTACGTACTGGAGTTACATTTGCCTGTTGATCTTGAGACCAGGGACATTACCTAAGCGATGTATCTGCACTCACTCACATCGCTAATTAAACCTAATCAGTGATACAGTCTGGTGAACCTGTAGGATAAGTTAATAGTTTGCTCCGGCTGGTGGGTGGTGCTTGGTTTTTGCTTGACTGTATCCAACATGGTGGCCGAGGCACAAGCTTTCTCATTTTACAACTAAACAGTACACTGAAACATGTTTGTGAAAACATTTGAGGTGAGAAATAGGCAATGCAGGAACAGAATCTTGATTCATATTTGATCAGCTCTGAGTAGTTGGACAATATGACCGCAGTTCATGAGCAGCGATTGATATGATGGACAGCTGCGACAGAGAGTCCTTGGTCCTGATTGGTTGCTTTCGTTCAGTCTTGGTGGATTCTAGCAAATGCCATTAGAAGCAGTAGGAGACATTTTAACATGATTTTTTTTCACAGTTTGACTTGTGTACTACTACTGTTTAGACACTGTGACAGTTTTAGCAAAAATGACAAAAAAGTTGGACAAAGAGTTTTGTATTTTCAGTGGATTTAAGCAGGGGTGTAGCGCCAAATTCTGGGCCCCATGTATAAGCAGTCTGTGGGCCCTCTGCCCTTCCTGTCTTCATCCATCTCTCTCTCAAATAATTTTTAAGAATGTTTTGTTACGAAGTCAGGTTGCTTTCTTTCCCTTTCCTTTCATTCTTTCTTTTTGGAATCCTGATTTCCTACTCTTGAGGAAAGACATGACAGTGAACATTGGTGCTCCAGCAGCATAAGCACTCAGTAACTTGGCTTTAGCTGCGTTTAGACATGAATCCTAGAGCAGGGGTGGACTAAACCATCTTTAAGGAGTGAGAGGGGCCTCAAAGAGCTTCCACTATTTTTTCATGTAAAGTTCAGTCGTTCAATGGATTTTTGTTCTGCTGTCAGATGTATAATATGTTCTGTGCAAGATATTGAATTGAATGATTATGTTTTTCTAACCCTTTGCTGATCCTGCCCAGGTGGTGAGCTTTGCCAGTCTGAAGTTTGACCGCTCCTACAACTGGATGGTGCTGTGTGTGCTGTGGTGCTCCATTGCCCAATCCATCCTGCTGCCTATGTTCCTCTGGGCTTGTGACCGCTATCGGGCTGACATACGCATGGTGTGGGAGAAGTGCGTCGCCATCATGTCCAATGATGACGTGGACGAGGGTAAGCCACTGTCAGGTGTCTCCCTCCTGCCCTTCCTCCTTTTACCCTCCTCTTCACCTGATGATCTGAATATGGATGATTCCTATTACCTAAGACAGGTCAGTGTGGACATGTAAAGGCTCTAAAGAGAGTTGTCTGTACTGTTCAATGCTCTCTTAGGACATGCACAAACTGAATTCTCAATGGTTTCAAAGATAATTCAGTATGTTTTTGCAGTGATTCAAACTGATAGACACTTTGAAGTGAAATTGCAGATAATTTGCTCGTGTTTACAAAATCCAAGTGACAGTTAAAGATGAAGCACGACTCTCTAAATTTAGGGTTTGGACACAGAGAGTCATTTATGTTGAGAAGTGTTCTGGACTGTCTTTGGCCATAGGAATTACAGTGACAAATGTGATTTATCAACCTGAACAGTCTTGTCTCTTAGCCTAGGTAGTAGTTGTACTGGCGAAGTTCATAGCAGCAATATTGCAGGAAGGAAACAGAGGTTAGCATCAAGCTAAGACATCTTTAGTTAACTATTTGATAGAGATTTCCGCCTCTTATCCTTGAGGTACACTTTGGTTTCACCTTTGTGATATACAGTCCTCAGAAGTGAATTTACTGAAACTGCATTTATGCACCAGCAACCGAAACATGCTGTAATTCACAGTACCATTTTTTAAAAATCAAGTTATGACTGAAAATCCAGGGTCATGATAATAAACATGAAAAAGTGACCTCATAAAAGCCAGTTAATGTCAAAGATTTGAGACAAGACAAGCAAACGTTTTACAGTGTATGTTGTTCAAGAACATACTTTCTGTAGCCAATTACAATACAGCCCATTATACACCTATATGACTGCAGTTTGGACAGAGCTGTTCTTCAGCCAGCTGAGAGGTGCTTTAAAGGAGTCTTTGAGTGTTTCGATGTTATTTTCTTGTTACAGTGGCTCCAATTTTCATTCCCAAATGATAGATTCTCGAAGGAAGATTACATATTCCTGGTTTCTACCTCATGATGCAGGTTTAAATTGCTCCTTGACAGGGGAGCACCCGTGATTACCGCAGCTTCACACCCTCGCCCTCTGTGACAGCTTTGCATTGTGTTCTGAATGTTGAACTATGCAATTACAGTCTGTCACAGCCATCTATTTTTGGTCACATCAATCAAGTTAAACCAGGCTGTAGAAATAGTAACGCGACAGAGTAACTGTTATGAAGACATGAAACAATGTTTGATCTTAGCTTGTCTCAAATCTTTGATCTGAACTGGCTTTAGGGTAAAACATTGGTATTGGGAAGTAGTGATTGATTGGATGTATTTACCATTTTTCTTGGTAATAAGGAAACCTTTCTTCCTTGGACTATCAATATATGTATTGCAATAAATAAAAATGACAATAAATAAACAAAAACAACACAATTTATTAAACTGACAGCCTATTTAGAGGGATGTTTAACAGCAGATTATTATGAAGTGGTTAAGACCTTTTCACAAAGACAGTAATTATTTGTTTGGTTCTTAAAAATATATATATACTATTTAGTTCCTTTTGAATGCTCATTATTACTAACATTATATTTTGTAGTAGTTTATGGTCTTGAATTAGTGGTCAAATGTTATCATGTGACCTATCATCTGACCGTTGTTGTCAGGAGATGAAACTGAAGTAACAAGTGTCTGTGTAACATAACGTTCTGTTCTCAAATATATATTTCTGTGTTTTTGTATGTGGTGTGCACTATATAAAATGCTTTACTCGACTATGTCATGAGATTGATGTCATTACAAAAAAAAGAACTATTGCTGGACAAAGGACATATTTACCTTGCAGCATTTTTTTCTTTTCAGTCCAACGCATTTAAACTGGACAGTCTTCCTCTAAAATGCCCTGGCATGAGAGGATGATGAAATAAATGGTTCTCCATTTATTTGTTATGATCCAGAGTGAAACGGGAACGATTGCAGTAAAGCTGAAAAGCACTTTCATGTCACTATGATGGTCATATTTCCCTCAAGTCACAAAGGGATAAAAAAAATAGATTTTTTAAAATTATTTTTCTTTATATTTATTTTTTCTTTTTCTTTCTTTCTTTCTTTCTTTCTTTCTTTCTTTATTTATTTATTTACTTATTCATTTTTTAATTTTTATTTGTGTGAACTTCCACCTACTGGTCAGATTCTAGTGTAGAGCAAAAATACTGAGTATTTTAAGGCAGAAGTCTTGATTATACTGCACTTCGTAAATATCTGGTTAGTAGATTAAAAGAAAAAAGAAAGTGGTCCATGACTTTCATCACAGAATTACAAATGTATTCCAAGGGGGCTGAGAATTTAACATTTCACCATGGAATCACAGACACTTCAACAAAATTCGGTCCCAAAAATTAGGTCACATGATAATGATAGAAAGGCTTGTGGACTGGGTCCATGACCGGATCTCCACAACTCATGCAAACTGATGACAGTATGATGAACCATCTGTCTTTTCTTTCTATTGGCACTGTATAAACTCAACCCGATCTGAATCCCTTCTCTCCTGTTTCTAACCCTCCAAACCTTTTGATCCTCTCCCTCTCGACATCCTCCCTGATAACTGCTCGTTGTCCAGCAGGAGCCACAACACAACACAGGGCAGGCCATATTCTGTGTGATAATTAACACTGCCAGTTCTCTGCTTTTTTCCAGAGGGCTTGCCATGTATAACCCATCACAGTTGTATGTATAAGGATTGTTTCCTGTTTTCCCTAAGCTACTGACTTGCATGCCAAGCTGCCTGTGCAAATAGCCTCTTTCATCTTTCATCTTTTGGCCAGCATTTTCCTCAAGATCAGCATTTTACACCCATCTCCTATTGATCTTTAATGAACATGAATGCAGTAATTGGGAAAGTAAACTTGTTAGATGGGTATTTAAACACTAAGAACACTGTTTGTATGATTTTGTTGTTCAGAGTGTAAGCCCTGTACTTTCAACGGTTCTTTATGCAGCTATTTGGCTTGGCTTCTGAATTCAGAACCTCTTTTTTATCCCCTTATTAAACATTTAAATTGATTTTTTTTTTTATCTAAACTTCATTTCCAGAGCAGAGCCGTAGTCTTAGTCAATAAATCAGAGAACAATTGAACTTGTCTCTCTTATCTATTCGTCTGTCTGTCTGTCTGTCTTGTGTATTGAGTTCGTTGCTCTCTAATCCTGACGCTCGTGCTTTTCTGCACTTTGCAGAAAACAGCCAAGATGGAGGAATTCATGCCGACTTAATATATGACAGACCATATGACTATAGCTCGGCGCCTGAAATCGTGACGGTAGACCGTAATGCCAAGTATGAGTTCTCAACCTTAGAAAGGGGGGTTCCGCAAGGGTATCCATTGAGGGAACAACAGGAAGATAAAATGCAGTATTTGCAGGTATATTTTTATTGATTTTCTTCATTTCTTTTACTTGATCAGTTGAACTATTTCTAAATGACACTGTGCATGGTGAAATGGCCTTATGGGCCTTAACAGTATTTTGTTTGAATTCTCTCAAATCATCAGACATTTTGTGATGCTATCTCTCCCAGATATGCCACAGATTTTTTTTTGTCTTTTTTTTTTACGTGAATCAAAAATACACTCTGGTTGACTATTGTTTGGTAAATATGACCATCAGCAGTCCCATCAACATGTTAGATGTGCTTCAGTTATCTACCACTGTGTCATAGCCATGGACCTACATGCAATTATCTACCTTTTTATGCTGTAAGGAGGTAAGAGTTTAGTAACTGACTTACCTTCTACATTTCAGGAATCCCTCAAGGTTTCATGAAAGCACTTAAACATTTGCTCATGTTCTGCCCAAAAGCATTGTGTCCATTGGATCCGACATCCATTCCAGTCAGATGCAGAGCTGTGAAATGCTCCTTTTCAGCCTGCATTAACAACAAAGCATTTGTTCTGACATGCAGCCTTCTTGGACAATTAAAAAAAACCTACATTTCTGCTTTGGGTCCAGTACTGGCTAAAACTCTGTGAACACCAAATTCTGGCCCAGAATCTGACTATTTGATCAATATTCATGAAAATTAGTGGGCAGTCATGACAACCAAAATCTTGATTGACTTGGCCTGGAAGGCTGTGGTGAGGATCTGTAACTTTAGAATCAACTGGTGCAACCCACACAGTGTTAACTTTTACATCTTTACTCTGTGTCATCTTTGTCAGTAACAATTCAACAAGGGCTTCAGTTTTCTCAGTTCAGCCTGCAGCTGAAGCAGTCTACATTTACTCAAATGATTTGCTTATTTAATATCAAAAACAATTATAATTGGTATAAAACCCCAAATGTCTAATGTTACAATTGACATTTCGAAGACTAGTGATCCCACAGGATTGGATCTCTATTCAGTTTGACTTTTTACAAAGCCTTGAAACAGAGATGTATACAGTAGCTGTCATTTCATCCGACCAAATCATTATTCCATCCATTGTTTTTGTATCCCATACACCACGTCATACGACAGTAGATTCATTTGACTTTATAGTAATATTTAGCTGTTTTTGTCTTGTGTGTGAGAGATGTTGAAACAAACAAGGTGATTTCCTGTCTTTCACTTACAGGATGTGACTGGCTTAATTGTGATAGTCACATTATTTTTGTTCCTGCCAGAGGGGCTAAAGCCCAATTACACCATAATTCAACAAAACCCTTAAATCATTATCAAGTAGCGTCTCCATGTAAGAACTGTTATGGCACTCCCCGAGTGGTTTGCAGAATAAAGCCTCTTTGGCTTTATTGGCTTGCTGTGTGTCTTTTGTCTCCTCATCCTGCATCTTGATTCATTCTAATGCTTGTGCTGCCCTCTGCTGTTCAGCCCTCCCACCTAACCCACTCAGTGCTACTGTATCATCTGCTGTCTCATTTCTCTGTATTTACTAAAACCCACCACAGGGAGGCAGGCTGATATCAATCTTGTGGCTCTTGACGTCACCTTGACAAACCCTCTGTCTCTTGCATAGTTGTCAGAACAGAATGGAATGTGAGTATAAACATGTAGGGAACCATCACTTTTTGCTATTTTCATCTCCAAATAACGGAAGTGAATACTAGTTCAGTTATAGTCCTGTTGGTTTATGTTAAAATGTTCATACATGTTTGAGGGATTCATTAAAAAAATAGAATTGCACTTAATATCTTGGACAAACAACTTATATGTGCTGCATGTAGGATTTTACACAAATACTACAAAATATCAAAAATAGAGTAGACTCTGAAATGAACTTGGAAGCCTTTACTGAGCTTCAGTCACCAACCTAAATATTTACCCAAAGCAGCTCATTGGGACAACTGCAAGTCAGTGTTATTACTAAAACTGCAGTGTAATATCCCAGTGGCATTGACAGCCACATAAACTTGAAGAATCCTACATGTAATATCTTTTTATTTGACAATATAGCTGTTTTATCATTTATTATAATGTATGTTTACCTCTGTGTAGTGCCACAATGCTTACTGGTTCTGTGTTGCTTTAGGTGAATGAATGGCAGATTTCTTTACATACTGAAGGGTTTGGTCTGTGTGTTGCCTTCAGGTGCCCCCTACAAGAAGATACTCCCACGACGAAACCGACATGTGGACCAGCGACCGGATCCCCTCATACCTTCACCGATGGGGCTCCACCGAGGACATGATAGTGACTGCCCACTACAGCTCCACCTTGCCGCGCCGCGAGAGGCGCAGGAGCAGCCTGGTCTCCTACCACGAGGAGAGCCACCATCATCATCACCCGCATCGCAAGCGGCGACGCTCTGAGGATAGTATGCACTCCCTCAAGCACCTGCCACGCGTGGTTTGTGGCGGGGAGCGCTACGAGGACGAACTGCGGTGTTTTAGCCGCGATGAGGTGATTAACTTTATAGATGAGACGCCGCTGCCGAGCCCCAGGAAGAGCCCACGGCGCACATCCACCATCTCACTTATCCCCAATGTGTATGAACAGCACACTGTCATCCTTCCTCACTTCCCGCTCACAGACTTTGAGCGCGAGCCTCAAGCGCTCAGGCGGCTCTCTGAACACAAAAGGAGCAGTAGTAGGGGCAACACGCCTGAGGCGTCCCCCAAATCAGACAGAAATGCTGGAAGGAAGAGCCCCGGGGCGTGTGGCTCTGGTAAAGGCTGCCGAGAGCACGTCCGAGACGGGAAACAGCAGTGTGACGTGGGCTCACCTGGGCACAGCCAGCAGACTCCAGGGCACTCAGCCTGTAGGACCAGGACAGGCAGTGGTACCAGGGCTGGTGCTGGAGCTGACTGGGCGCGTCAGAAGCACCTGAGCAAGGGTGAGAGTAAAGGAAGCACAAACAGTTTTGTAAGCACACCGTCGGCATCATCCTCGGGATACATCACGTTTCACTCGGATTCTGTGGGCTCCACCACCTAAAAGCAACGTTTTCTCTTGTTAATATCAACATTATTACTGAAGTTATTATCAGAACCACTGGAATACTGGTGGATATGGGAAAGTGACATACTGGATGATTCGGCCTTTTTACTTGCGTGCCACTATTCTGTTTTACTATATATAGGCTACCACCATTAAATATCTGAATGCTAAATGGCTTTGGGGGCTTTGGACATTATTTCTGAATGGGCCTAATGCAATTTCATATGTAGGCTGGTGAAAAATTCGAGTGGTCCTGTTATTCAGCTTTCACATTACAAAATATCCACTGAGGACTTTTTTTTCCCAGCACTGACACAATTTTTTTTTTAATGGCGTGAACATTCCCACACCTTGTTTTTGCTGTTTGATGTTGTTTCTTATGAACTGCTCAAAGAATTGGAGGAGGTAGCTGTTAGGGTGGTGTTTTTCTTTCTTTATTTCTTTTTTTGCACTTACGAACTTGAACTTGTATTTTATTTTGCCTGTAACAGCTGTGTGTTTTGTTGTATGGACACATTTGCTTTCAAACCAAACTCTCCTGAAAACTGCCCATGTACCTTGAGATAGACTTAAGGACATGACACATTATACATGTTTATTTTTTAATTCTGATCATGATGTATGACTTTTCTATTGACATTATTATTATTCACAACAGATGAACAGTTTTTTTCAAGCACCCTATGTTGGAGTAAACTGAGAGTGGTAATCCCAAATTCTTTAATGCTTAATAGTTCTACAGTTACTGTGTGAGATATTGAGATATAATGTGAAGACCCCTAAATTCTAAATGAAAATGTGAAGTCAGTTTTTAAAGAAGATTGATATGCCATGTACATATGAAGGATGTTGGATTAATGGTTTCGATGTTCTGTTTTGTTTAATGAGACGTTTGCTTCGGACATTTCCTCCCAGTTCTTATTATTCCAATGTTTGTGTTAACTTTGGAGACCATCAGGCACAACAGCTGCTCACCACTTTGCATATTTACATAGACATCAGATCGCTACAGCTTGAAATGGTGCTTTGTCCCCATCAACTGTGCATATCAGCCTGACCTCATCTGTTATTTGTTTCAGTAACATTTTAAAATGCACCAATAAGGGTTTTTTTTAAGTCAGTAGCTCACTAAAAGGGAACCTCTAAAAAAGCCTTCAAGCTGACTAGATGTAGCATAACTTAAATGCCGGTGTCATACCTAAACCTACAAAGATGTGGACACAAGTGAGGAACATTGTCAGTATGATGGAAATAGAGTATAATTGCAAATTACTGATTTATAGTGAATTATCATATTCAACAAAAAGCAGACATTACATTTGATATGTTACCTCATAACATGCACAAAGTTTGCCAGTGGTTCTGGGAGGATATCTGAGTTTGAAGTCACTTTTTTTAAACGCCTGATTTATCAAGCCCCATGAAGTAATGTACATTAAATATAAGCATTCCCAAAGTCTCAGTAAGGGGTGCTGTGGGGAAATTAAAGTTTTGATTATTATTTTTTATAAATATATATTTGGAGAGACAATATAATTATTTCACCACATAGCAAAGTAAAAGTATAATATTACATTATCAGTCAAACGTCCTCTTATACCCCATAATTTTGGGAAATTCTCACTCATGATGGACACTGCAGTCAACTTTACAATGCAGCTGATTTTACCAAATGTGACAATTTGCTGTTTAAACAGAGTGAGACCTGACATATAACCAACTTTGAGCTGTGACCTCTCATAGCCCGTAACTGCCAACATGAATGTATTTGGACATAAGGTTTGGGTTTTTAAAGACATTAATAGTATATGGCTAACATAAAATAAAACTTTCCCCTGTGACAGCTGTATTAGCTGTGAAATTTTTTTTGCTGTCACCTTCCAAGTAATAAAGTTGCACGTGTTTGTATGTTTTCACCCATCTGCGGTAATTTAAATGTTAAGTTTGAATTCTCATGTATTAGTGTACCTCTCACTCATGGCAGCCTATTCAATCAGACTGAATTATTGTTTTGTTTTCTTTGGAAGCATAACATCACATTCCCCTGTCAAACCTTGCTATGTCATAGAGTTTTGCATTCATTTTGTTGTGTTTACAATATCAAAATATAATTTTGTAACATATTCAAAGATTTAGTACTCAAATATGAATGATGTTAAATGTTATGATTTTCTTGTTCAGATGATGACTTTGTTAAAAAGATATGACTGATTAAATTCACAAGATGATGCTTCAGAGTGTGTTTCTGACTTTTATGAGAGTTGCACTGTTACTGTGCTTGTTGTGGAGCAGTAGTAGGAATCCATTTGAGAAATTAATTTTCCTTTTACATTATGTTGTTTTCTTCCCAGGAGTTTGAACAATGGAAAAACATGAAGGACCAAGGTGTCCTTCACCAGGATATGGCCAAAAAAAGCATTTATAATAGCACAGGCCTATCTAAATTTTGGTTCAAACAAAACTTCGCTAGAGCTGCAAATTTTTCTACATCTTCCTTTGAACACTCAGTAGTCATGTAAAGATTGTATGATTAACCCTAAAACCCTGATTTTTCTCCAATTTTCAGGCATTACTGAAGAAACAACAATTCAGACTTGAAGTGTTAAACCTCCCATAAAACTCAGACCTAAACACTAGGCAAATTAGGTGCATAATAGCTCTTTTTTGTCAACTGACAACTCCTGAAAGTTGAAAAATAGTCTGTAGGGCTTTTTCGACGACATATTATGATCATAATAATCATTCCCATTAAGATTTCACAGAGGAAATTTCGGTAGGCACTAGTCTGACACAGCTTACATCAGACGAAAGTCATAATAAACAACTTGATTAGCTCACGTGAAGCTTGTTTAATGGCTGTGTCCGAAATCACTCACTAATGAAGCTCTAGCGAAACTTCAGTCAGGAAGACAATACTTTTCACTGTAGGTTTTTTTCTCACCCTGCCATCATGCCTAGCAGGTATCCTCACTCACTATCTCTAGGTGTCATTGTCTGAGTAGGTCAATTGAGTCATCAGCTGATTCTCAATCAACCAATAGCACAGCAACACACCTGCTCTGTCAGCCTATCATCTCACTGCTCCTCATTTTACATATGGTTCTTTCTCTGCCATAGTTCTTTCTTGCGGCTGCCGTCCGTGCCTCCCACCTATACATCACCCTCTAGGATTCATCACCCTCATCTGCCTCAGCAGTCAGCAGCCTCAGAGTCATCAGCCACCACCACCAGTGTCTGGACTCCATGGATGGATTTATCCTGCTGCCGCTCAGACGTCCCTTGATTACAAAATATCTCCCTGTGGTGTCCAAGCACCAAAGACTTCTGTTAAATCTTAATTAGCACAAATCATCTGTTAATCTGTACACTCATATTCTGTATTAAATATTATCTTTACTTCAATCTTCTGCCTCTCTTGATTAAACTTACTACATAGTCCACTATATAGTGAGTTCACCATTTTGTAGCGCTGTCCGAATGTGTAGTGGGAATTATTATACCCTATATAGTTGACTCAAAGTATCCCACATTGCATTGTGAAAAGTAGTGTACAACCGATGGTCACTCACCAAGCAATGTATCCCATCATGCGTTGCTCCAGTTTGGACAGATTGTGTAGGATGGACACCAAGACGAGAGAGCAGCTCAATTACAACCTGGTACATGTTTAACTCTTAACAACATGCTTTGGTTTACCTGTTTTTCTGCCATGTAACAAATTATCAATTTAATGTGTAGTCGTGGGTTCCTGAAGAGATAAAAGTAAATTGATCTCCTCTAGTGCTTCAGAGTTAAGCTGGATTCATACATGTGCGGCAGACCCTACGCCATAGCCTATGCACGTGGCCTATGACGTTACAAGCATTTATACTTGTGCATGGTGTGTCTGTGTCACTCTGGAGTTACACCTTCAAAACACTAGTCGGCAGCAGGGTTTCTGTGAAATGTTGTAAAGTTAAGATGATTTAAAACACATTCCAAAAAAATAAACATGACTTAATAGAGACAATCTCAAACACAAATACACAAATCAGCTTCACTATAACTTGCAGCATTCACAGACAAACACTTGTCTTTTACTGGACACATTTCCCCCACAAATATGCTAATGTTTTTAGCACAAGCCTATGGCATTTTACATTGTATAAATTAGCCTAGCAGCTAGCAAACTTTTCCTCTTCTCATATGAAGCCAGGGACAACAGCAACCTTTAACAAAGGTAAAGTTACAAAATTCGGCTCCACCACAACTCATAGTTTCACCGACAAAACAATTGTCATATACTAAACATGCTTTCCAAACAAATGTAACATGCTAATGTTATTAGCACAAGCCTATGGAATTAGTCTAGTGGCGAGTGGAGATCACGCATAACGTTATAGGCCCCTACATTAAATTCATAAGTAATGACATATCTGACCGGTAAAATTAACTTCAGCACAACAAACGTTAAACAGAAAATGACTGCATTAGTAGGAGAGGTTGCTGCTTTCTCTCCCATTGTCTGCCTGCCAGTGTAATGTAATCAATGTAATGTTAAATGTGAGCAGAGCAGCATATCTCCCAACACAACACAAATAGCCAAAGACTACTTCTGTATTGTTCTTTATTAATTTAGGAAGAATAAGCTCCTATATTTTCATGTTTTTATCACATGTAGGCATGACAGTAGGCTATTTGTTATGGATGGTTGACAGCCGACGTTGATATGACGGTTTTTAATTGAGCGACAGCGATGACGTGTATTATCCTCCGATACCCGAACGAGTTTTGTGGATTAAAAAACTACACTGGACTTCGGCATGAGGGTGAGTAAGTGGGCCTACTGTCTGTAGGCCTATTTTCATTCTAAAGTGGCCATTCCCTAACGCTGAGGACGGCTATGAGCTGAAACTCTCCGTTCCACTGCTGCTGTGCAATCCAAAGTAGGCTATTATAGCTAGCCTACTTATTAGTGAGTGCTGTCGGGTTTGTTGTTTTGCTGTAATTTTTTGGACCGGCACCCAATTACACTTTGAGACTCTTGAGTGAGCACGCCAAGTTTGCTGAAGACTTATCTCCATACACAACAGTACTAGCCAGCTGGCAGTGTCCTCCCCAAGATGGCGGCGACGTTGAGGCATCGCTGAAATGGGCCGAAGCCGTCAACGAGGTAGGCCTATATACTGTATATGATATCTATGCATAAAGCTCCCTATGTAGTGAAAACGGAACAGAAAATGAGTGACTGCTTTTTGGACGCAGCCAATTATATACAGATGTGATGAAAGGTTTATCGGAAGCAGAGTGGCGCAGCGGAAGCGTGCTGGGCCCATAACCCAGAGGTCGATGGATCGAAACCATCCTCTGCTATGTGGAAAGATTGTTTTCATCCGGTCGGCATTTCCAACACCGTTTATTGGTCACCGTAATGCTAACGTTGTTCTGTTTGAAAATAAATGACATTTTAACAAAAAGGGTTCAAGTTTTGCGTAAAAATAAATAAACACTTGTTTTTCTTTAATTTGCTGTGTACGGTATTGCAAGAGTTATTCTTCTGTAGCTGTAACGGACCACCAAGCTCTTTTTGTACTCTTATACTGACCATTTCTCCCAAGTTTATTTTTTCACTGGATGTCTGTGTTGCACTGTGTTCAGTTAAAGGAAGAGCACGGATGCAGGTGTCTCTCATTAGATGATTGTGCACTGCAGCCCCTCCCCAGAGCTCTGTGAGGAGGCCGGCTCTGTCTGTTGTCCAAAGTTGCCTGCAACAGTGAGCATGGACACGGCTCTTTGTCTGAGCCCAAGGGTAATTCCACGGTGTGCTGTAGGTCTACGCAGAAACAGCCTGGAGCCATATTGTATAAGGTTCACGCTTATTTACGACTCTTTGGGTGAGTCACACAGCCTACTGTATGTTTTAATCGCACAAGTCATCAAGTGATTTCACTGTATAAGAGAATACTCTGCAGTTGTGCCACTCAGCAGCAAAATGAGCAGGGAACACAGAGGTCTGCAGCGCACTTCATCCACTCTCTTAAGAGCGCCTGACTGGGCCCAGTCTAATGCTAATAACTTATTATCTCCCTCCCCTCGCTTCTCAGCTCTAATATGCGTCCCTATTATTGTGGCAAACCAAACTAGGTTACTTAAACAATGCTGAGAAGAGTTCATAGAAATTCTTAGAAAAAGTTTAAGGGCATTCAGTGTGGAAGTCACGTGGCATTTCCTTTCTTGGATAAAACAAACTTTTCTTGTGCCGTGGGCCTCTGTTGGTGTTATCAAAAGAGTAGCTTTGACTTTGTGGGAAGAGAGTATTAAGAAGATTTACAGACGGGGTTCATGAGCCGATCAGACCGAACAAAGAGCTGGAATAACTAATACTTGGCATAAGGGGGGCTGGAGCTGGGAGTTTAGTCGTTATTTTGCGGGTAGAATAAAACTTGAACCAGGCAGCGAGTGGTTTTTTGTCTTTTACCACTGCACAGGAGCACCCGTCTTTCACTGGCAGCATGTCCTTTCAGCATGTGCCATGTGAAAGGGCTGTGGGCGTTGCAGCGATTCTCCTCGCTGTAAGGTGCCATCCTCTCCAACGCTGCTCTTTAAGAATGGAGAGACAGTTTATGGCATCCCCGCCAAAGCAGCGGAAGAAAACTATAGGGCACTTGAAAAGAGCTGCCTGATAGACAGGTTTGTGTCTTGCGCATGGCTCATAGCCCAACACCATATTACAATCTGTGCGGTGCAACAAATTGTGGGTGCTGCATGTGGATAGGCTATGACATTTTTTTTTCTCTCTCAGATGAATGATTAGGTCTATTAGGTTAATTCAATGACCTGGGTCTGGCACTCCAGGTTGCAGCCTAAGGAACATAAGAGTGAGTTTATGTGGGCCTACAGCTGTTTTAAAGCATATATCAGAGGAGCTTGAAACATCTGAACAGAGAGAGATATAAGTTCAGAGGGGACAGAGAAAACAGCATGGCGTGTAATTAGCAGCCTGTAGCAGAAAATTGTTGTGCTGTCCGACAAGCGTCAGATTTGCCCGCCACTGTTTCGGTACTTATGCGTGAAACCAGAGAAGAATGGAGGAAATGACAGTCAGACCCCACTCTCCACCATCTGTTTTATCTGCCAGCTCCACAGGTGTTTTCATTTTTTTTCTATTTTTTTTCTTTTGGTCAAAGTAGATGATGAGAATTTTTATTTTTTTTGTAATTAAACTTTATCAACAATGAATTATTTTTTTAAACAAGTGTGTTTATTGGATTTTTAATATAACCTACTTCAAATATTACATCACAAACAACAAAAAACAAGTAAGGTACGAAGTAGAACATTCACAGTAAGGCATCATCTTAATAACTTAATAACTGCTACTACAGGGAAATGCAATGAGTAGGCTACTTTTTCAAGGTTCAAAATAAATGATCAGAAATGCTACCATATCGACAGTCTGAAGGAAAGAATGCACACAATTATGTTGCATAGACTTCCGTTGTCTTCTCCCCTTCTAGAAATGTCATACAACTTCCCCATATCTTATCAAAAATAGAATATTTACCCTTAATCATAAAAGTAAGCTTTTCAAGGGCAACAGGGTGTGACAGTCGGCAGACCAGGCTTGTAAATATGGTCTGACAGTAGATTTCCAGAATCTGGCTATGGTGTGTTCTGCTTGTATAAGCAGTAGTGTCATTTTCTTATCTGCTTTGTTTTATTTACACTTTATTTTTTTTATTTCCAAGGACACGCAATTTGGGGCATACAGACACCTTAACACCTATGACATGTGAAATGATATCCCGAAACCTCTATCCAGAAAGCATGGATACTTGGGCAGTCCCTTAAGCAATAAAAGAGTGTGAATGAATTTATTTTTTTATTACTATTATATTTGTTGTTTTTGAAAGAAGTGGAGTGTAGCAAGTTAGATACTGATGCAATAAAGCCAAAATCATGTAGCAGGTGCGAGTTCACAAATTAGAGGAGAACGGGCTGGGGGAAAAAAGCTTAATATTTCTATGAGAATAAGTGGGCCTACTGTTCTGCTTTCAGAGAGCCTGAGCAAATTCATAGGTCTGAAATCAACTTTAAGTGGACTTATGGTGACTGTCATTTATTAATAGTGAGCAATATGAATTCATATGTCCTGCTTTAATTAATGTATTAAATCACCATGAGACTTCCATTAATTAAGGGTTACTTAAGTATATGACTTTAACCCTTATTATTACCCTTTTTGTGGATTCTATGTCATTGCAAAACGGACAAATGAAGTTTGAAAACAAGCTCAATGTTTATATGGGCCTTGTGAATTCATCAAAAGTTTGACACATCTAGTTTGCCCATATGCAGAAAAGAAAAATGCACCTAGTTGTTTGAGGCTCAAAGGGCCGCTTATGTCGTTTTCTTTCAGTTTCACAGCTTCAGAACGAAATCATTTTAGCCTCTTAGGCCTCTGTAGTACCCACAAACCATCATGTGTTCACACACCATTTCTCTTTTTAACATATATGACGTAAAAAAATAACATTTGACTCTAGAATTTATTAGGCCTATTATTATCATTATCATCATTATTATAGATCAGACTTTACTTGCTATAAATCTGTCATGTTGTATTAAATGACTCCTTTTCACGTGCGTGCGAGGTTTAAAAAAAGAAGACATGTTCTTTCTTTAGTCAATTTTATTAAGAAAATAAAACATACATTATAACCTATAATAGCATATTGTGGTAATCTATACAGTACAAATATAAACATTCCATCAAGCTGTAATTTATCATATCTACAGTTTTACCAAGGTCGCCAGACACTGTGCTGAGTGTTTGCAGCTTCATGCCTGTGACTAACAGTGTGACACCTTTTGTTACTGGAACTTTTGTTTTGTGAGGGCGCCGCAACAAGGACTGACTGATTTGCGTCCTCACCCGCTAAATAAGGAGACGTGTTTGAACTTTGGGATTTCAGAGCTTTAGATTTGGCCATTTTTCTCTCCTCAGGTCCAGCTGCAGATGGAAGAAGTCTCAGCACCTCATCCTGTGTCTCTGCTTGGCCCAGGCCTCTGTCCATGGTGCTGAACACTTCCTGTCCTCCCCGAGAACTGCAGAGTTTCCTGGAGAGCTGCGATAACATCCAGCGGTCGCTCCCGTTCAAGTTGTCTGCCATCAGCAAATACTGGTTGACGTGTGCCAGGCAACTGCGGAAACCGGTTTGAAAATCAGAGAAGTCTGAAGCAGCGGAGGTGCCTGGAAGCAATGGAAAGACATCTTAAGGTTAGAAACACAGCAGGACGTTGTGCGTAAAGATGATATCCATGAAATCTTTATCAGTATTTGAATATTTGATAGCTTGGTCTACTGTAAGGTCATAACTTACAGCTCTGGATCTTTTGGAGGTTTCTTAGGTGTTTCACAGTTAGCTCCAAGATGTCGGCCTTTTCCAGTTTGCGTTTACGAATCTAAGAAAACCGAGAAGATAATACATTACAGCAATTCTTTTGTCATGATTATTTTTATTACTGAAGAATTGGTTGCAGTAAATGGTCCGAAGTAAAAGTGAAATTGCATACTTACATTACTGCTGTAATAGCTCTCCAGAAGAGATTTTAACTGGTCCAGACACTTGTTTATACGAGCTCTTCGTTTCTTTTCCATGAGTGGTTTGGATACCTGTAAAAAAAAGTAATGTGAATATGTAAACAACACACTTAAGTAACTTTGTGGTATTTTATTTTCTACCCTTAAATTCTATTCGCTATTCTATGCACTCTTCTCTTTTAAAGTTCATTTTATAATGATTATTTATGTTTTTATTTTGTATTGTGATTTTAATGCATTTTCTTGTTCTGTAAAGCACTTTGAATTACTTTGTGTACGAATTGTGCTCTACAAATAAACTTGCCTTGCCTTGCCTTCGTCATAAGTTATACTACATACCTTGTTTCCAGCGATGGGTTTGGACTTTTCTGCGCAGTCAGTCGTCGCCACCATTCTGTTAGTCCTTTTCTGGTTTCCTTGAAGTTAATCTCTTTCCCTCTTTAGTGCATGGAATGAAGGATTTGACCCTGAGTGGATTTATATAGAGACACCCACTTAACATCTCAATGCAGACAGTCCCGCCTGTCTCTTGCGCTCAAATGAGTAACACTGGCGTCATTTGACAGCCAAAGAAAAAAAAGGCTCAGACGCACCACAGAAAAGTGAGGAATGTTATGCTTTTGAAAATAGATATCGGAAATTGCTGAATGTTTTGCCATATGCGTCCCCATAATTTATTACAAACCTGATCTGGAATTTTTCTGAATTGCTTTGTCAGTTAATTTTAGTCAAGTAAGAAAAGCCTGTTAACAAATGCAGGCCCTGCAGACTGCAGAGGAATGATCACACTTTACAATTTACATATTGTGCATAAAAAATGTTAGTTATTGGGATTATTTTGATGTTGGTGAAACAAACATGCACAGATCACATATCTACAGTATTAGCTCATTGCGCAATGGATATATTACGCACAAAAACCCAAGAAACAACGTGTGGGGCAAGAATCTAAAGAGAAGCGTAAAAATCATAAACATAATGGGTAACCATAATGGTTCTGCTTGGTGAGTATGGTGAGGGTACTATTGACTCCTGTATTCAATCTTTTATAAGTGAGTTTCACGCCACCAGGTCGAAGGCAGAACCGTGGTAATTCCCTGCGTGTCCCCACAATGTTTCGATTTTCTGGTGCTTACTTGCAGTAAAAGTGTTACACCTGCAAAATGTTACTACTACTGTTAAAGGTTCTTTTTAGGCAAATGTGCAGTTATGCTGTTTATTCAAATATATAAGCACGAAAAGCATAAGAGACTTTGAAAAATGGTTATTACTTAAGGATTCTCTGACTATTGTGCGTCGCCAGTTTTTGTCTTTATACCAGGCGCGGTGAGGCACCGAGGAGAATCGCGGGCCGCCCCTTGTCCTCGGTCCCTCGCCTCCCGATTTTCCACACTGCTCCTTGAAAGGGGCGAAGGCTTGGGAAAGTCACACCAGCTGAAACAAAGTATGGACTATAGGCTCACTGCAGTCCACTGCGCATCTTTTGCTCCCACACAGACCATCTGAAAATACTAAATGTGGGAGAGGGCACCCACTTATAGAATTTTAGGCTTTAGCGTCAAGAATGTAAAGGTGTTCAGTGTATCCAGCTAACTTTATAGTCAAGTGATTTTGGGTTGCATGAGTATTTCCAGAAGTAAAAAAGTTTAGATGGTGCGTTTTGAAAGACACGCGACAACACTGGAAAAAAACCCCTATGCCCAGGTCTTCTTGCCTGATCCGGTGCACAATGCGTGTGTTAAAATGTGGGCCTGAGTGAAGGAGGGGCGGTTGTATTCAGTCTGGGGACAGCGCGCATAAAAAGAGGCCAGTTTATAGTGGTGCGCCATTGATCTTTTCTTTGGGTCTGCTGTGTGGCCACAAACGTGTGGGCATCAAAAGATTCCCTCCGTTTCTAAAGCAAACCAACGTGGCTGCTCGTCTCTTCATTCTGTTTTGACAAGATAAAGTAGACTTCATGTATTTGATCTGCTGTTTCATGTGACTTGTTGCTTTAAATTGGCAAGTTTAAGTTTTGCTATTGCTCAAATTTATCTGTATGTTGAAGCCCAAGTTGTTGAATATTTTTTGTTTATTAAATTGCACAACATAATCAGTAAACAGATGCGTTTTCCATAGTTAAGAGTGGATTAATTGGCCTCATCATAGTCTCATGTCGAAGCTATAATAATTCAAACACCTCCGCAATTAAATCGGGGCATGTCAGGCCTGTGTCCGAAGACACTAATTGCGTAAAATGTACCGACAACTCTCCAGCCTCAATCGTGGTGTTATATACTAAAGCATTTAATCGGTATGAAATTTGCCCACGGTGCTCTGGTGTAAGTGCGCTTTCTGGTGTCTTTTGTCCTCTGTGGACGCCACATTATCTGCGTTTTCACGCTTGGTTTTCACACAAGACCGTGGAGCGTCGATTTCAGCATGGAGTCGTGGCATCACAACAGTCCCCTGTCTTGTTATTCTGTGCCACTGAGGAGAGATTTCACCGCTGATTATTCGGTATAATTCCAATTAGTGTTGGCCCTCTGGGGTCTGCGGTGAAGGAATTCATCCAGGCTCTAAAACGGTTTCCCTCCACTGCCGCCTCACTTCTCTCAAAAGTCGTAGTCATCATCTATCCATGAGAATAGCGCAACGAGAAACTTGTGTCCCAAGTGGACATAATAATGCAGGTGCCATTAAATGACAAGTTAAGTGTATGTTTATAAAAGGGCTCGGGCTCTCACTTCACTTTCACTTTTCAGCCCCAGGTCATTCATTAACCCCATCGGGCCTTTGTCATGGATGCCTGCCGGCGGGGACCTGACAATGCTGCTGTAATAATTGGACTATTGGGGAACTTGTTAACAACAATTAGTGAAGCAATTACGCAATTACTGCAATAAACTATTCTTCCTAGAGAGAGCTGACACATTTGCAAGCCAATGGTTAGGCCTATACCCAAACCTTATAATATGCAGAAATGCAGAGGTTACCCACATCTTCCATTTAGGCTACTTCTAAAAACACTACGCATAAAATACGTATTTTTACGTAGCTATACTTTGATAAGGCAACAACATGCATTTTTATGTTAGTGTATATTAGACTACATTTCAAATTAGATCACATTTATTAAATCGAATAGAATATGCATATGTTGCATTTTGCAGAACATTTCAATAACCAGTGTTACAGAGAATTTCGTTCGTATATTGTGCAAGCATGTTGGGGCTATACCGTGTCTGCATGTCACAGTAGAGCACTGTTAAAATATGCAAACACAGGCCCATAATTTGGCACACCATGAGCGGAGCAAATCGATGTACCGCCTTCCATTCAGATGGACCCGAGGCAGCACTGGTGTGACCAAAACGCTCATTGTGAGTAACAAGGTCACAGTAAAAAGAGCAGGTACATGGACAGGTGCTCTAGAAAAAAAAAAAAATTAGAAATATATACAGGACTTTCTGAAAAGCCACGCGACGGACCCGTTGACGAAGCTGTGATCAAACATCAAATAGAAATAGCATCATGAATTTCTATAGACTGGTCCCCGGGTTATTTAAAGACTTCTTACTTTGGTTTGAGAACACAATGGCCGCTGTTTGCCTGTGTGTGCCGGGGTTACCGCATGAAAAGACCAGAGGTGCACATTAACATCGCTTAAGGTTTTCTCAAGGACCGAAATGAACTGACTGGAAAGTAACTTTATAACTCGCTGGAGGATGAAGCCTTTGTCCAGCTCTGAACTGAAAGACACAAGTGCCTAACAAAAGGGGAGCGCCATTGTTAAACACTAAAGCGCATGGGTATTGATGCGCCTTGAATTGCAAAACATCTGCCATTTACTCTGAAGCACTTGAGCAAGATTTGAATAAGAATAACCAAGCACCCTTTAGCGCACTGTATTTAGCCGTGCGTAAAACAACAGTTGCCAGGCATATGATCAACGTGGAAATAAAGCGCTTTGGTTGAGATTAAAAGCATATCAGAAACAAATTTCAGGGGAAATAATATTTGCATTTTCTCTGTATCACCGTTTACCTACTGACTCTCACTCCTGTTGGATTGACACTGCCATCTTCCTACATTACTGGTTTGCAATATGAGTGTTTTTCCGTTTCGGCTACTAAAAAGTGACCTTGTTTAAATTTAGTCCACGTCATGGCATTTTAGTTTGGGTTTGATGGATTTATGACTATGAAGTGCGCATATACTCTTGTTGGTGAGATCCATCTCTTTACGCACAGTGTTAGCCTCAGTAGATCAAACCCACCCTTAGTTTTAAACAATGGTACACGGACTAAAAATTAACTTCTACTAATTGTCATCGCTGAAAGGGGCCCAACTGTATTGATTGTGAGTAGGTGTAAAGATAGTTATTCAAGTCCACTTTAACATGAATTGATTTGATCACTAACTACTGTCTCTGTTAATAATCAAGCCGACATTCTTAAAGACAGGCCCAGCGTTGTTTTAGTGGTGTTTCAAATAAAATGCACCAGTCTCTGCAGACATGACTGATAATTAAATGCTGAACTCAGACTATTGGGGGCTGAAGTTTAGGGGAATAGAAATAGGAGGACGTTTTAAAGGCAAATCCCATATGGCCACCAAACGCAAATGGCCTCCACTTAAAGTCCGTTTTGTTTTTGCTCTCGGCGCAAAAGGAGGACCAGTTGCAGGCCAAGTTTTTCCCAGGGTTTTCCCTTTATCTGACCAAAGTGGAAAATTGAAAGGTACAAGTGAAAAGCCATGGGGCGTTCCTCCGATTTTCCTCGCTCCATATTTTGGAAAACAGAAAAACGTGTCCCCTCAGCAGAAATGCTGCCTCCATCGACTTGAACCAAAAAACAAATAAATAAAACTATTAAAATAAAATGAATGGAGGCATTTATCCCTTACAGAATACAAAAAGTCTCGACATCAAAAGTGGCTCCTATCATTTTGGATATGTGGACTAATTTGAATTTCAAACTCAAGTACGCATAGTCCTATTGGTGAGATCCATCTCTTTACGCACAGTGTTATTTCAATTTAAACTATCACCCTGTAGTCTTTAAATTGGGTGATGTCATCATACACATCAAGCACTGTAGCAGGCTACACAAATCTTGAACTACTACGCTGAAATTCTGCGTGGCAACGTGTGTGGCGAGTGTTACTCTGAAATTGGTATGAAATCGTCAATTTGTTGGTGTCAGCGTTCAGCTCTCCAAACGCGCCATATGCCATGCTAAGTGGCACTATTTACCAATTCGTTCCTAGTTTCACGGTCCATCCTCCCCTTCTCCCTGCCAGGAAACTCAATAGCCACAACAAAATGGCAATTTACCCTCTGGAATTGTCACATACCCCCTGCGGCAAGGCTCTTTCCGTTTCACTTTGTGGGGCTCACCAGCCTCACTGAGCGTCACAGCGTGAAACTGTGACTTTCGAATGGAGGCAGAAAGTTTTCGACCTCAGTACTCTCTCAGGTCAGGCTTCCTGTGTGATATTTGTGTCCCTGACCAACTATCAGTAACTAAACCTTTAAAAATAGTACATACACCTGACAGCTTCATCTCACTGACAAGGACTTAAAGCAGACACACAAAATGCATGGTTGGCATTGCAACACCACTCATGGGCATATGGTATTGTTGGGTGACAGTATGAACGCACAGCTAATAAAGAAATAGACCAGTGTTTCAAATGTCAAATGGCAAGGATGTATTCCCATAAAAAATGAATAACCTAATAAATGTGGCATGAGTTCCCTAAAACACACGCGCGCGCGCGCGCGCACACACACACACACACACACACACAGTGTCTGCACTACCAAGAAGGAAGTTACTCATTACTTACTTCAATACATGGAGACTTCATTTTTCCATGAAGGTACTGAAACAAACGGACACATGCAAAAACAAAATGCTAGCATACATTACTGAATAGTGTTCATGTATTTCCCTAATGTATTAGTTCAGTATAAATTAATGGTTGAATTTATATTTAAACAAAGCTGTGTACAAACAGTGCATTCAATCTTAATCTGTACAAAATCTTGCACCCTCCACCCCCATCCTAATGTTAATCTCAAAGCAATAGCTCTTGACCAAGTGTCGTTAGAGCTGATTTTTGCCTTTTAAACTTTAAATTTACATCATTCAGTTTCAGGGTTTAAAGTCTAAACTTAAGGCAAAGTGACCGTGGAGAATTTGGCATAAATATCACACTGAATGGGTGAAAAATGAAACAGTTTATTTATTATCAGGCTCTGATTTTGGTGCATACTGACATTAGAGTAAAATGAGGTCATACAAGTACATGGTGGAACTGTATAGTCAGTCTGAAGTGGTGCCATCATGTGGTGAGATTGGTGTAACAGCAACCTCAAACATTTTGAACACAAAAACATTCTCCATATTATTGTTTTTATTGAGTAACTTTTTCTGTTATATAACTTCTATACATGTACAATAAAATATCTGAATTTATACAGGGGTGTAACAGAATAACCTGTAAGTGGTTTGTCACTAAATACCCTGAGAGTGTTGAATACAATAATTTCAAAAGATCATAAAGCAAATATTCACCACCAACAAAATGTACATTGATAATTCAGTGATAATGTCATCCTATCTATTTGATATGACAATGTAATATAAATACTTTATTTGTCCCCTTGAGAAAAGTTTTTTAAGTTTAATATTTAATCCAGAAGCCACTTGTTGACACTACAGGCACATTTTCTCAGGAATAAGAGCTCCCAAAGATTGCAAAGAAGTGCCAAGATTTCTTGTATTTAATGTGGAATTATTTTTAGGGGTAAGGATGAGAGTGCTTGTCAAGCAAGGCTACAAAGGTCAAACAAAAAGGTACATAAAACTGACTGTTACTTCATATTCAATTTGCTTGCTGACATTGGCTGAATAATTAGCTGAACAGCTGAAAGAGAAACCATTACAGCCAGTATACATCCACTCTTGAAAGAGATCTGAAACAGTCAGCAGTATCAGCACAGATGACAGATTCAGTCTTGATTAGTGTCACAGTCAGAGCAGGTGAAATTCCACATTACGGACTACAGATATCAGCCATTTAAAGGCTACTTAGAATCTTTATCAGAGGTTTCTGTGAAGGAGTGTACATTGCCAGTCCTCTCTGAAGTAACACCACATGAAATTCTTTTGATGTTTGTTGTTTTGATCTAATTTCAAGGATTTTCTTGTCAATGTAGTTCTCTTAAAATCAGTCCTATCCTTAAAGATTAGCTGACAACCTCAGTTTTTCTGTCTCTAGAACTTGCGACTAGCTGACTGTCATGGTATAACTCTGAATGAGTCCTTGGAAGTATTCCTGTGTGTTTCTGTGGGGTTGAAAAATGATGATGTAACATTTTGGAAGGAAATAAAACAACAGAAAGGAGTAGAGACTGCAGAGTACTGCCAGAGCGTTAAGTGTTTGGATGTACTTGCCATGATAAAGTATGTATTCGGTTGCAAAGATGATCCAGGTGAGGATCAGCAGGAGCAGGCAGAAGGTTATTGCTTTGGCCTCATTGTAGTTTTTTGGGAGGTTCTTTCCCATGTAGGAGAAAATAAAGCAAAGGGAGCCCAAAGATAGAAGTAAAACCACAGGTCCAAAGGATGCTTTGAGATTAATGTCACAACCAAGTATGATTTTGTCTGGGTACCAAAATGTTTCATTGTAGGGCTTAAACGGGGAAAAAGTATAGCCAATAATAAGTAAGAGTGCCTGAGTAACAAATGCCACAGTGATGACCAGCCATTGTCCATGATATTTCATCCACCAACTGTGGATCTTGGGAAACTTGGCGGCTATTTTGAAAATGCAAACAATTAGAAATGAGCGCACAACAAAACATGCTAGACAAACAGTGTAGAACAACAGAAATGGTAAGAACCTTAAGATACAGAAGGAGGTTGTTGGCTTACCAAAGTGAAAGAACACACTGAGACTACACAGACTGAGGCAGCCTAAAATCAGGAAGCACATTGGTCCCCCAGCAGATCTGACAACAGGTGTGTTGTAGTTGATGGCAAAGAGAACAGACATGGTTAGTGTGAGGCCCACAAATGCCCAGGCCCCGATCATGATCAGTATGGCCCCACTGTCTGTGAATGGGATGTACTCCACCACCCGCAGACTGCATGATGTACTTCCTGCTGCAGACCATTCTGTCTCCTTACAGGCGATGCATTTGTACGGATCCTCTGTTTTATATGAGAGACAATTAGTCAATAAAGCTAAGGTCCACTTTAAAAAATATCACACAGCTTAGGAAGCAGTGTTGCAGTTTCAGTCTGTCATATTTTATATTCTCACCTTCTATGATCAGTTTTCCTAAACTTAAACATGCTTTAATTTTTAATTGTTTTAACTATCGTAGAGGTAATTTTAAAAAAGACAGCAATGTATTGCATAATTAAACTTTAAAAAATGCATCTTCTTAGAACCATTTTCAAGAATAGATTTATTTCATAGCGATCGTCTATGCAATAAGCTTTGAATTCACTGGCATGCTCAGTTGTCAGAGAGGAAATGGAAGCCTGTATGTGTGTGTCAGCGTGACTCCATCTGTTTCAGCCATGGGAAAAAGCTTAGCAAGATTGTAGAGTCACTTCCCATCAAGGCCAGAATGACACCACTGCTTTTTCTCATTTTCTTCCTCTTATGTGCAACTAGTAATTTACCTGTGCTGTTGATATAAGTTCCATTTGGACAGATTTCACAAGTGAAGCAGCATCTGTGGATTCCATCTTGCTTTTTCACATATCCTGCATGACATTCTTTTGAACAAAGTGAAATAGGCACCTGTACAAGACAAATATTTAGCAACACATAAAATGTATGTCAAGCAAAGAGAATACTATCAAGTGTGGAGTCAAAAAAAGAGGAAAGTATTATTTTGAATTTATATTCATTTTTCTAAAATGGAACCACCGCAAGAGTACACCAATGTACACCAATCAGCCAAAACATTACTATAGGAGCCAAATATGTTATTGGGAGGTTTGCTTCTAACTGTGTAATTCACTGTGTGGGCATTGGGGGCGCCGTACTGTCACCTGGTGAGTTCAGGTATTTTAGGATGCGGCCTCACTATGGTCATCAGGTGTTTGGCCCGGAAGGGCAAATGGTTTTTGACCACAATGGCGTGGACCACTACAGTTTTGTTTGTTTGTTTTGTACTGAGCGTCAAATGTGGATGTAACAGATGGACTTTGCCATGCACACGCAAAATAAATGTTACGGTGATGCAACGCAAGAAGCCTAATGGGCTCTGATTCAACATTTGGATAACGAAGGTAGCGTAGCCTGTCCAGCAACAGGCGCGTCAACCCAGGTCAAATACCTCAGTAGCTAATAATAGACTTAGCTCCTTTAACAATTACTAACAGGTGAAGTGAACATTGATCATCTTGTTACAGTGCAGTTTTCTGTTGGGAAACCTTTGGTTATGACATTCACATTGCCACCTGACACACCCCACCCTCCACCCCACTAGTGCAGACCAGGTACCCCCTTTTCATGGCAGTGGCACGCCCCAGTAGCAGTGGCCCCCTAGTAGGACAGCGCGCTATCCCACACACCACAAAAACTGCTCAGGAATAGCAATGTGTCAAAGAGCTCAAGGAGTTGACCTGGTCTCCAAATTCCCCAGATCCCAATCTGATTAAAACTATGTGAGATGTGCTGGTACCCCACCTCACAACCCATAGGACTCAAAAGATCTGAAGTCAACGCCCTGGTGCCAGACACTATGGGACACCCCCCAGAGGTCCTGTGTTCATGTCTTGACAGGTCACAGGGTACCAGGTCTACCCTCAAATGTTGGGTCAGATTGGGATCTGAGGAATTTGGAGGCCAGGTCGACACCTTGAGCTATTACTCCCGTTCCTTGGGTCATCCCTGAGCAGTTGTTGTAGTGTAGCAGGGTGCATTGTCCTGCGTGGGGGGGGTCACTGCCAATACTATTGCCGTCACCATGGGGGGGTTTACTTGGTCTGCAACAATGTTTGGGTGGGTGGAGCGCATCAAGTAGCTTTCACATGAATGCCAGGACCCAAGGTTTCCCAGCAGAACATTGCACTGTAACAAGATGATCAATGTTATCCACTTCACCCGCCAGTGGTTTTAATGTTTTGGCTGATTGGTGTATGTATGTGAACATCCCTGTAAATTACACCATGAACAACCACAATTGTTTGATAATTTCATGTTGTGTTTTAAGCCTGTCACAGCTATTACTTAAATATAACTGCATGTATGCATATGAACTAAACCAAAACATAACAAAAAACATTTATTATTATAATAAATGGTATAAATTGTTGATATATTAAACTGCACATACTATAATTAGGAAAAAAGCACTTACTTGTCCATTTGTGTGCCACTGAATTTTGCTGTCGTTGATGGAAAAATTGACTGATGGGTGTAAATGATAAAAGCCAACCTCCTCTGCATCACCGCTTTGGTTCCAGAAAACTATAGAATAGGATCCGAATGTGGGGTCACCATTCTCATCAAACTGAATGCTTCGATCTAAAAGTGTAAAGTTTGACTTCTTCAGCTCTGCTAGAACCTGATGTGGGTACACAAAGTTAGGATGGCCATTACTTCATGTGATCACAACGAACATATGAGGTGTAAATTAAATTGGTTGTTAATAATATTCCTGTGGAGGGAAGAACTGCAGTGTAATGTCCCTCTGTAGAGGAAATGGTAATGAACAGTGTGTAAGATTTAGCAGGATTTAGTGGCATCTAGTGGTGAGGACTGCAGATTGCAACCAGCTGGAACTTCCCAGTTAGAATTCCTTCAGTGTTCATTGTTCAAGTGATTTAAAACAGTGAAAACAATGAATCAAGCTTTGCAGATAGGCTGCTAACTATGGTGGCTGACACGAAAACATAAATGGCCCTATCTAGAGCCAGTGTTTGGTTTGTCCATTTTGGGCCACTGTAGAAACATGATGGTACAACATGGTGAAATCTGTAGATGAGGACATGCTTCTTATGCAGATATAAACAGCTTATTCTAAGATAACGAAAACACAACAATTCTGATTTTCAGGTGATAATAGATTACTGAGATAGATTTTGAAACCCAGGAAATGTTTGAATACTAAGTTTTGATAGCTCTCAATAAATGAAATCAAACAGGGTGACACATCTATGATATTGACAAAGCCTGACGAACAGATTCAGTTTATTAGCAGTTATTAGTAGCGTGTGTGGATGTATTTCCTGAATTTTACCTGAATGTACGACAGGTACCAAGCTGCTTCAAAGGTTATGTTTACATCTTTTATATATGATAACAAAGCAGACAAATAACGTTACATTCTAAAAGGCCTATCTTTAGGTTAAAGCAATGAGAAACATAAATGAGCCAAATCTAAATACTGAGATTATCTGTATGCTTACCATGTGTGGGTACACTGTAATGTTGTTATTACATCTGCCAGCTCCACATTGCAGGACATTGTGTAAGGCGTGAGCAATGGCGTATACAGCAGAATAAACAGGAAAATTAAAAGATGGGTCTGAAGTGATGACATCTTCTGCACTCAGGCTGCTGCAGTTGCAAACCTGATTACAAACCATAATTTGCTCTGTGTTTTCACAATGAGCCTGGCTTCTGGAAGAATGGATAAAATCACTGAAACCAAGTATTGTCACTACTGGCTGAGACACTCCAAGTACAGTCCCAATATTTTTGATTCCTTTCTTCTTGGGGAGCTCTTTGTTTAAGGACCATCCCTCATCTGCTATCCACACTTTGTTGGTGACATTTAGTTGTATTGCTGACTCAATGAGAGCTTCAGCAGTCATTTTTGGAGCAAAAACAATAATGACGCCTACTCCCTGTTCCTTGATCTGTTTGAATATTTGGGAGTAATTTGTATTGTCGTTGAGACCTTTGGTCAATGCAAGGCAGATCTCAGTATCCTTAATCCTTTTTATGATCAATTCCAGTCCATCTTTGCCATAGTCATTATCACTGTAAAGGAAAGCAACCCAGCGCCACTTGAAATGCTGCACAATGTCAACAGTCACTTGTATGGCATTTTTATTGGGGTGCACTGTTCGTAGGAAAGAGGGAAAATTTACGTTTTCTGAAAAGACAGAACTAGAAGCTCCATAACTGACCTGTCAAAAGAGTAATAGAGGAAAAATAAATTTTGGTGACAAATTCTCAAATGTCATGTGAAAATCCATTTTTACAAGAAATGGCTAATAACATATATTGGTGTAAGTTTGCTTTTAATCACTTGGTCTGATGTGAAACTGTTAAAACACAATAAATGGCAAACTTACCATAGGAATGAGACCTGCCATTAACAGCGGAGCTACAGTCACAGACTGAGTGCTTGTAAAAGGGCCGACCAGTGCTATCACTTTGGACATATCCTGTGGCTCACCCAAAGGTTTGATCAAGTCATTGACTGAGAGGAGTTTCAAAATGCCTGGAAAACTTCGTGTGTCTGAGCAGTGGTCAAATATCTCATAGCCGAGAGATACATTTGGCAGGAGGCTGGTGGAGTTATTGATTTCCTCTACAGTGAATCTCATCAACTGAAACCTTCGATAATTTGGGAGAAGGAAGGGTTGGCTGTGAACAGAGAAAGTACATCAGGAGAGTGGAGTTTAGTGGATTATACACAGAATGTGTTTCAGTGTAGCTTCCGAGCAGTATTGGCTCAGTGCTTCAAACATCACTGTTTCTGAAGTGTTTAAATAACACTCATTCCTGGGACCCCTGTGCAGATATGAATGCTTCTAAATAAACTTAAAGGAATAAGGACTAATTTCAGACTAAATCTCATACAGCAACTTTGCCAAGATAGCATTAACAGGATTGGATTAGGGGGGAAATGTCCTAACCATATCTATTGAAGTTTGAAGTACAGAAGTTTGAGGCAAATCTCTTGAGTATATAATAATGTCATCTGAGTACACCAGGAATTCTTCAGTAGTTTCAACTTCAGAACCACTCAGACGTCTCATTAAACTCACCTGGAGCAGTCGCTGGCTTCTGGTCTGTCCTGACAAACAGGTTCACTGGCCTGATGAATGTCAAAAAGTCCACCTAACAAATAATCTCCTTCCAGCTGAAACTCTGATGCTGGGACAGTGCACTGAGCCAAGATATGTAGAAATGTTCTCAGTAGACACAGAGAAGCAAGATAATGTTTCATTGTTGTAGTTATTGTTTATCAATCTGATATGAACTCTAATGGCCTGCCTTTAGTGAGTTACGAGTCACTAGTGATGGTTAAACCCTGTGATCATTTCCATGCATGTGGGAATAAAATACATATCTATAAATGGTTATACACAAATCAGTATGCAAAAATAATCTGAAGTGCTGCTGCACAGTGTCCTTACACAGAGGTTGTAACAATCATGAGCAACAAAGTTTAATGCCTTTGAACAAGTTTTTCCTCCTAGCTTTAGAGCTATTAAATACTCTAATTGTTTTGGTGTGAGTTGCAAGTGTTGGACATAACAACCATAAAGATGTCTACTTTCTTTGAAATAAAATGGAACTGAAAGCGACTCAGCTTATAGTGCTCAAAGTCCCAAAAATATATTTGAAAAACTCAACAGCAATGTCTCTTTCCAGAAATCATGACCTAGTAGATCAAGATAATCCACAGATCTTGTTGTGAGCAGTGTCATTTAGGTACAATTTTCTTTCTGCCAACCTCAACCTGCTAACCGTATCAGTGTGCAGAAGGAAGTGTGCAACCACTGCTAGCTTACCTATAGCACGACTGAGCTAGCTACAGCTTAACCGAGTGGGGCGCCATTAATGTGAACATGTCACGCTGTAATTAGCACAAGCCTCTCAAATTTACTAGTTTTTACATTCAGTGGCTTGCGAAAGTATTGACCCCTCTTGGCATTCTGTCTATTTTGTTGCCTTACAACCTGGATTTTAAAAGGAATTTTGGGGGGTAGGGTTTATCATGTGATTTACACGACAAAACTACCACTTTGAAGATGCAAAATATATATTTTTTATTGTGAAACAAACAAGTAATAAGACAAAAAACTGAAAATCTGAGTGTGCATAATTATTTGACCCCCCCAAAGTCAATACTTCATAGAACCACCTTTTGCAGCAATTACAGCTGCAAGTCTCTTCGGGTAAGTCTCTCTGAGCTTGGCACATCTAGCCACTGGAATTTTTACCTTACTGAGTTAGATGGGTTACGCTCGTGTACAGCAATCTTTAAGTCATACCACAAATTCTCAATTGGATTAAGGTCTGGGTTCTGACTTTGGGGTCATTGTCCTGGTGGAAGGTGAACCACCGTCCCAGTCTCAAATCTCTAGACGACTCACACAGGTTTCCCTCAAGGATTTCTCTGTATTTAGTGCCATCCATCTTTCCTTCAATTCTGACCAGTTTCCCAGTCCCTGCCAATGAAAAACATCCCCACAGCATGATGCTGCCACCACTATGCTTCACTGTGGGGATGGTGTTCTCAGCATAATGAGAGGTGTTGGGTTTGCACCAGACATAGTGTTGTCCTTGAAGGCCAAAAAGTTCAATTTTAGTCTCATCTGACAAGAGTACCTTCTTCATTATGTTTGAGGAGTCTCCAACATGCCTTTTGGTGAATTCCAGATGTTCTGCCTTATTTTTTCTTAATGCAGTTTTCCTGGCCACTCTTCCATGATGCCCAGCCCTGTGGAGTGTACGGCTTATAGGGGTCCTATGGACAGATACTCCAGTCTCTGCAGTAGAGTTGCCCAGCTCCTTCAGGGTTATCTTTGGCCTCTTGGTCGCTTCTGTGATTAATGCCCTCCTTGCCCGGTCTGTCAGTTTTGGTGGGCAGCCCTCTCTTTGTTGGCAGGTTTGTTGTCGTGGCATAATCTTTACATTTTCTAATAATGGTACTCCATGGGATGTTCAAAGTTTAGGATTTTTTTTTTATAACCAACTCTGATTTGTATTTCTCCACAACTTTGTCTCTGACCTGTTTGGACAGCTCCTTGGTCTTCATAATGTTGCTTGCTTGGTGGTAGCCCTTGTTTAGTGGTGTTGCACTGGTGTTGACTCTGGGACCTATCAGAAAAGGTGCATATATACGGCAATCATTTGACACCTAGATTGACCACAGGTGGATCTTATTATACTAATTGACCTACGGCTAAGCCCCGCCCCTAAACATGATGAGCCAATCACAGTGCGTATAGCCATTTCCATACACTCGGACATTCTCTGCCTGGACGTCCATTGAAATGCATTACGAAGTCAGTTTCGTTCGCTTTTATGAGCTTTTTCTGAGATTTGAAGTTTAAAAATGGTCAAACGGTGTGCATATGGGGTACATGCAACTCCGACACAAGGTATCCTGAGAGGCTGGGCGACAGGGTGTATTTTTTACTTTTTCCTAAACCACATCTCAACCGAGAAAAGTGTCTCCTTTGGATAAAGCTGTGCAGTAGACCACAACATCAACTCAACATGAGTAAGATAACAAGGACGTCTACATCTGTTCTAAGGTAAGTTAACATCGTGTTTGAGGCAACATATTGTCACTTTGCTTTAAAAAAAAATATAAAGTTATTTTTAACATCTCTAGCTCACGTTAGCTAAAGTTAGCCTAACGTTAGCTCCTAGCTGCGTTGTTCATCATGTCACCTTGTTTGCTGGGAGTTCATTAGCCTATGTTGTTCTAGTTTTTGTACTTTGGTGATCGTACATCATTGTTAGCTGTTGTCCAAAGGGCTCTAGTTAAGCTAACGTTAACTTCTGGAGCTTAGCTTCATTAACTTATCTGTAATCGCAGAGATAACAAAGGTTGGCAAATGTTATGCTGAATGATTCAGTGTAAATACTGTAGCACCAAACTAACGCAGAGACACTCTTGATAAAGATGGTAAAAAGGCTGTTATCCTTTTCTCATATTCTGAGCCAAAAACCTTAACTTCAGTGGCACTTTGATGCCCCAAACTGTGATCGTTATGTCTCAAAAAATCATCAATTTCCTCCTGCGAAATGTCGTGTACTGTGACACCTGCCATAGCGCTGGTCATTGAATGTTGATATTTTGTCTGAGTGATTGGAGGGGGGCGTGGCTTAGCCATAGGTCAATTGTGTGGCTTCTAAAGGTAATGGATGGGGCTTCATAGCAAGGGGGTGAATACATATGCACACACCACTTTTCAGTTTTGTATTCTTTAGAATTATTTAAAACATTGTTACATAAAATCAAATTTGAAATCCATTTAAGTTCCAGGTTGTAAGGCAACAAAATAGAAAGAATAATAATGGGGGTGAATACTTTCACAAGGCACTGTATGTTTAAAAATTTTGGATACAGCATTGGTTTGCTCCAGCAGTTTTAGAGTAAAAAGCATTGACTGGAGAACAAATTGCTATGATTATACAGTAGCTTCTTATCCCTGAAGGAGAGAAATTAGTTATAACAACACGCTGCCCCACATCACTGCTGGGCTTGGTAAAAAACGACTATTGAACTGAGGTGACCGGAGGATTTGTGTGCAGAATAGGTCTCGCATAGATCAGCACAGGTCATCTGCCTTTAAAGGGTGAATAGAAGTGTTTTCACACAACTCTGCAACTGCTTTCTGCATTGGCACATTTTTCAACGCATCATTTTCATTCCACACTCAAAAGACTGTCATTGCATTCTTGATGTTTAGCTAAGTGTGTTTTCTTGATACGTTATTTTTAGAACAACTAAAACAACTTTAGGCTATTGACCAACAGGCCAACCAAGAAGGTAATTTTATAAAAAAAAAAAAAAAATCTCACAAAGTAAAAATGAGTTTGGAACATCACACAGGAAAATCACAAGCAAATACACCCAAATTAAAATCAAATGAATTCAACCCAGTATCTTTGGTTTATGCTAAATGACCACCTCCTCTTACAAATGATCTCTGCATGATTGAACATTGGACCACACAGGTCATTTAAATTAGGAAAATCTGCAATGACTCAGGAGATGAACATGGTAAATGATCAGAACTCTAACCACAATTTGAATTCCTCCTGGCAGAAGCGCAGAACTCCTTGTTCTGCTTGGTCAAATCAATCTTTATTAGCTACAAACATTATCATACAAGTACAATGTGCAGTGAAATGCTACATTACCATGGTCTGATTAAGACTGTTAAACAGAAATAATAAGCAAAATGTATATCCAAACACCACATGAAGACCAAATAACAGAATAAAAGTGTATTAATTTATGGTTTCTTTTCCAGAAAATAACAGGTTAGGTACAAATTCATGTGGTCATACACAGGTGCACTGTAAATACACTATTAAACACACAAACACATATCATGTGCAATGCTGGCAATATAAATAAAATGTACAGCTTAAACGTTATACAACCTCAAAGTACTGTACATTATAGACAAAAACAATCTGACCTTGTAAAACAGGTGCACATTTATCCTTCATTTAGGAGTCTAACTGCTGTAGGCACAAATGATTTGCTGTACCTTGTTCTAATTTTCTGCTGCAGGATTCTGCATTTTACTCTCTACTCTCAGAATTTCAGGAGAGAATGGGTAGGATCACTGAGGATCTGTTCAGCCTTTTTTAAGAAATAAGTTATTAGAAAAACATTGCTGCAGACACCTGATCAACCCAGGGCTGTCGCAACTGGACAGGCAAACTAGGCAATTGCCCAGGGCCCCGAGCTGGAAGGGGGCCCCCAGAGATGGCTGACATTGGTCCATATCAATGACAATATGATGAAACCCCTATAGACACTGCAACAACGAAAACACATTGGAATCCCCCCTAATGGGGCCCCCTACTAGCTGCTGCTTGCGAGTGGCTAAGTAGGGTGACCAGACGTCCAGCATTTCTGTCTCTTTTCACGCGTCACGCAAAATGAGACCATGTCCCGCATGATTGGTTGCCACCTGCGCTAGCATTGTTGGAGTACCGTAGTACTATGGTACCTCATGGTACCACTACTATGGGATAAGTTCAAAGTCCAATCGCAAGATGGTGAGTGTCCATGCGCCGTCCAATAACGGCGCGCGCTGGCCACCTGGCACTCAATATGCTGCTTTCATGACTGCCCAGAAATACCTGCACAGCCGAGCCGTGGCGGCACACAGGTATGTGATGTGTCAGAGGGGAAACGAGCCGTTCACATTTCTCTCTTTGTGGCAGGTAACGGCCCACAAACCTCACCGCACTTTAGGGACTGTTCTTTATTTGTGAAGGGACTGTTCTTTACTTGTCAGGGGAGGAGGGTGACTGGTTGATTTTATTTCATTTATTTATTTTATTTTGATCCCCGCTATGTTAATCACTTATTGATGCTGTTTTTGAAGTATGAATAAGTCAATAAGTAATTTATTCCACTGAAATATCACTGATGTATTAGGCCTATAGAAAAGTGATTTATCTTTTTATAAATGGTGCCTCTTGCCTGGGGCCCCCAGAGTGTCTTGAAACAGCCCTGGATCAACCCCCAATGATCCTAACCACTGTCATGATCATCTGCTACAGTTTGGCATGATTTTGAACAAACATTTTCTCGAAGCATATTCCTTAAATCTAATGGGGTCATCAATTTCACCTCCAAGGTATTTGTAAATCGAGACCCGCATATTAACCCCATATAGTAACATAATTACTGTCAATTTGACATTACTCTGAAAAAATTTCACAATCTATACTTAAAGTATATAAGAAAAGTTGGGTAGGACAATAAGGTGCATACAGTACTTCACAACAGTGTTTGGAGGAAGCAGTCATTGCTGTGATGTTAGCACTTTAGTTTTAAGAGGTTCATTGCTCTATTATCAGCAGTGTTACTGGAACAGTGACTGTGCTTTTGTTTCCTGGTATGTTAAGATGAAGTTTGACTTTATAGATGTAGTGCTAGTGTATTTGTCTCTGTCTGTCCAGTTTAATCTAAACTTTTTTCTAAAATGCACACTTATTTCATGCGACAATAGAGGGAATACACTGATCAAAGATTTCAGTTAGGCACCAAATTTAGTGGTGATTACCTGATTATACTTCATCAATGTACCCTTATTTTAAGCTCCCACCACCAGAGGTAAAAATAAATCTGTGTTGACGTTTTGGTAAACTTAAGCCGTACAAGTTTATGTGATCTTACAGTAGTCTAGCATGTAGATGTGTTGCCATAAGATTAGTGTTGGAACAAAAAACAAACACAGATTACATTTTATTACTGAATCGACTTTATTCATGCATTGACTTTGTTATTTGTTGTGTAATGTCCAGCGGCATAACCTAATGAGACTTGATAAGAATGGGCACATTTAGTGTACATTGAATCTTACAGTTGTACATGTTTTAACTCACATGCCAAAAATATATCAAGCACATATTCTCTTGTATTGGTTGTCTAAGTGCAAAGATTCAACTTCAACAACACCTCTTTCTTCTGTGTAAGTACATTTCTGACCCGAGCTGATGAGTGGTTCAGTATTGCAGAAGTTTAGGTTTTGAAAGAAGAATGCAAGAAGAGTGCACATTCATATTCCTCACAAGAGAAATTGTTATAGATATGAAACGTGGATGATTCCATCCTTGCAAGGCCAGACAGGTCTTGCATTAAGGACATTCTACTCTAACTCATACAGCTTTATATGCAAATTGCTTGCTATAAGTTGGCATTTTGAGATATACTTTTTGCTTTCTTGCTGTGAGTTACATGAGATTTATTCTGCTCTCAAGCTCCTCACCTAACTTACTGCAAGAAGAAGAATCAGCATATTTCTTAAAATGTTGAATGAGACCTGTGCAGTTGAGTATCTTCTAAAATGACAATCAGAAGAAGGCAGCATTTCCAGTTACTGATTAAAGGTACTACCCATATATATTAAGGCTACTGCTGGGAATCTTTAGTAAAAGCCTCTGTTTAGGAAAAGGACCATGCCAACCATCTCTGAAATAATCTCTTGTTGCAATGTTGGTAACTTTAGCTCATTCCAAGGCTTTGTTTATTGATATATTGCTCAAAAATAAGAAAAATACAATAAAAAACATTAGTTTTAACTCTTAAAAGAAAAGTACAAGAGACAAAGACTCAAATTACAATGTACCCTAAAAGGCAAGATTATTAGCAGGAGGCCTGTGGAAAAACCATCTGTCTCTAGAGATGCATATTTACTTGAAGTTGCTACTGGCTGATTGTTTTGGTATAACTCTGAATGAGACCTTGGAAGTATTCCTGCGTGTTTCTGTGGGGTTGGAAAATGATGATGTAACATTTTGGGAGGAAATACCACAACAGAAAGGAGTAGAGACTGCAGAGTACTGCCAGAGCGTTTAGTGTTTGGATGTACTTGCCACGGTAAAGTACATATTCAGTTGCAAAGACGATCCAGGTGAGGATCAGCAGGAGCAGGCAGAAGGTTATTGCTTTGGCCTCATTGTAGTTTTTTGGGAGGTCTTTACCCATGTAGGAGAAAATAAAGCAAAGGGAGCACAAAGATAGAAGTAAAATTACAGAACCAGAGGATGCTTTGAGATTAATGTCACAACCAAGTATGATTTTGTCATGGGACCACAATGTGTCATGGTAGGGTTTGGGGGGAGCATAAGTATAGCCAATAATAAGTAAGAGTGCCTGAGTAACAAATGCCACAGTGATGACCAGCCATTGTCCATGATATTTCATCCACCAGCTGTGGATCTTGGGAAACTTGGCGGCTATTTTGAAAATGCAAACAATCTGAAAAGAGCGCACAACAAAACATGCTAGACAAACAGTATAGAACAATGAAAATGGTAACAACCTTAAGATACAGAAGGAGGTTGTTGGCTTACCAAAGTGAAAGAACACACTGAGACTACACAGACTGAAGCAGCCTAAAATCAGGAAGCACATTGGTCCTCCAGCAGATCTGACAACAGGTGTGTTGTAGTTGATGGCAAAGAGAACAGACATGGTTAGTGTGAGGCCCACAAATGCCCAGGCCCCGGTCATAATCAGTATGGCCCCACTGTCTGTGAATGGGATGTACTCCACCACCCGCAGACTGCATGATGTACTTCCTTCTGCAGACCATTCTGTCTCCTTACAGGCGATGCACTTATATGGATCCCCTGTTTTACGTGAGAGACAGAGAGATTGTCAATAAAGTTAAAGTCCACTTGTGGAAAAATATCTAGACAGCTGAGGAAGCAGTGTTGCAGTTTTAATATTTTGTACAGTATGTTCTCCAAGATGAAATCAAATAAAATCAAGTTTATTTATATGTCACATTTAAAAACAAGTGCAGTTGACCAAAGTGCTGTACAACATAAAAGAATGACACACAAATGTATAGCAATATAAAATGTACACAAATCTAAAACAAAATAAAACTGATAAGAACAATTACATACATAAAAAGATTATAAAATACTAAGATATTAAAACTACAACCAAAAGCTATTGAAAACATGTATGTTTCAAGATTTGTCAATGGAGGGGGAGGATTTGATTGAGAGCAGAAGGCTATTCTAATGCTCAGGAGCAGCTACCGCAAAGGCACGATCTCCCTTACCCACCAGCCTCGATCGCGGGACACTTAAAAGACATTGTTCAGAAGATCTAAGACGTCGGGAGTTGGAGTAGGGACAGATATGTTCAGCAATATACTGGGGTGCCAACCCATGTACGGCTTAAAAAACAAATATAAGAACCTTAAAATCAATCCTGTCTTTGATAGGTAGCCAATGTAGAGATACTGGCACTGGTGTAATGCTGTCTCTTTTTCTGGCACCAGTGGGGAGTCTCGCTGCAGCATTCTACCCCAGCTGCAAGTGATACAAAGATGACTGGCCGGCACCCAGGTACAGAGAGTTGCAATAGTCAAGCCTTGAGGAGATTAATGCAGTGCATACCATTTCATGTCTTTGTGAGAAATGATGGACTTCAGTTTTGTAATGTTTCGTAGTTGACAAACAATAACTTCTGTTTTGTTATCATGTAACTGAAGACAACCGAATTTTGTGAAAATTGGTCAGGCAGTTTTTGTATAATTCTGCTAACAAACTAATTAATTGGGCGGCATAGCTAAAAAAATGTTCATTTTTTGTGATAAAAGTGCCAAATTTGGTACATTTATAGCTTAATATACTGGAATAGAACACTTTGGTCACAAAACTTGGTGGAGGCATGTAGCATGGTCCAACTAAGGCTGCCTTTACACTACCATGTCTTGATGCCCAATTCCGATTTGTTGCCTATATCCGTGTGCACTTCCGGTCCACCACTCTTGACCACTACGTAAATGTCCCACGGTATTTGCTACAGTGACATTACTGCACGCATGGAAATGTTTACATTACTGAAAGCAATTTTAAGGACTAACTTTAAATATTTGAAGTTAATCGTTAAAGAATAAATCACCTGGAAAGCTGGCGCTGCTCCACATAATTTAAAAGGTAACTTAGCCTACACAGAGTGGTGGGAATGTCCGTGCAGCTGCAGACGGATGCGGCTGGATGGTTGATGCGTACATGCTGATTCGGGTGCTATCAGAGCCGATCCGCGCATCATTGTGGCTTAATAATCAACTCAGTCAATAAAAACAACCCGTCCTGTGTTAGGAGTGTATGTCGCTGACAGAGAGAAAGAAAGAAAAGGGAACAAAAGATAGAAAAGCAGCGTACACCTCACATATTTATTTCTCACAGTTGCGCACACGTTTGGCTGGCAAGCAGAAGCACCGTCTGTGTGTCTGTGTGTCGAGGGTGCAAGCCGCAGCTTCAGCTGCTCAGGTAGAGAGGCTGTGTAGCCCCGGTGTGTTTTTTCGCTGAAAATCTGCAGGTTCTCTGCTGGTACACTGGAGATGGGGATCAAGCAGTTTGTCTTACTTGGGATAGATTGTGCTTTTTTTGGTTCATAGTTTTTGATTAACGTGCGATTTATTCGGCTTTCCTTCCTTTCCCTCGCTCATGAGCACGTCATCAAAATGCGCTGTCATCGCATTATTCATGACGTACGACGTGGATTGCCAGGAAATATCCGATCTGTCTGTTTAGATTACAGACCTATTGCCAGATATCTGATTCATATCTGATATATTTCCACATATGAAGGAGGCCTGAATCTGATCTGACAATATCTGATATCATGTGTTTTTTTTACTGTTTACACGTTCATGTTACAGATCCGATCTGTGCCACTTGAGGTCACTTGAACCATGTAGTGTAAAGTAGGCTTTAGAAGCCATTACATTTTGGAGTGGATAACGGGACGGGTCCATGGGCAGGTAGGATTCAATTGCCTGCTCTGGCCACCAGGGGGCGAGTTTTTGATGCCCCAATATCCAGATTTATTCTAAATATATTTGTCAACACATCTGCCAAATTTGGTGCTTTTATCACAAAATTGAACAATTCTAGAAAAATATTGAACTATGCTGCCCCACTAACAGTGAGTAGTGAGTGATTTCTGATACAGTCGTACTCATCTTTCACTGATCAGGCTCAAGTTTAGTTTTTATTCATGGCAGATGGGTGGAAATTGAAGCTTATATGTGTCCAATCAGCACAAAATGAATGTAAAACCCTCTCAGCTACTGAAAATGCTTAACAATAGTCTGAAATTAACTCCCACCAGGGCCATTGTTTTTAATTAATTCTCTTTCTCTCATAAATAGTAATTTACCTGAGCTGTTGAGATAAGTTCCATTCGCACAGATTTTACAAACGAAGCAGCATTCGTGGATTCCATCTTGCTTTTTTGCATATCCTCCAAGACATTCTTGGGAGCACAGTGAAGTAGGCACCTGCACAAGACAATTATTTAGTAGCAAAGTAGGTGATATACTGCATTATACCATGCATAATTAGGAAAAAAAAACAACTTACGTCTCCGTTTGTGTACCACTGAATTTTGCTGTCGTTGATGAAAAAATTGACTGATGGGTTGAATTTAAAAAAGCCGATCTCCTCCGCATCACCACTGTGGTTCCAGAAAACTATAGAATATGATCCGAATGTTGGGTCACCATTCTCATCAAACTGAATATTGTGGTTTAAAAGAGTAAAGTTTGACTTCTTCAGCTCTGCAAGAACCTGATTTGGGTACACAAAGTTTGGATGACCATTATTTTATTTGATTTCATTAGGTTTTTATTCCTGGGGAGGGAAACATTGCTGTTTGATGTTCCCATTTTTGTCTCTTTCTCTCCAGACAGGATGTGGTACATTGTAGACTTTTACTATCTGTGAAATTTCATGCCCGAGATTTTTAATGCAAGGCAATATTTGAAAGAAACATCAGGTTCAGTCATATGATGTAAAGTTTTATATAATACATATGACAAAACACATATACATTGTGTATGTTGAGTTATGATACTCATCTCTTTTTTTTTTTTTTAAAAGATTTTTTTTGGGGCATTTTTGCCTTTAATGGACAGGACAGTTAAGTGTGAAAGGGGGAGAGAGAGAGGGAGTGACATGCAGGGCCACAGGCTGGACTCGAACCTGGGCCGCTGCGGCAACAGCCTTGTACATGGGGCGCCTGCTCTGTCACTAAGCCACCGACGCCCCAAGTTATGATACTCATCTAATGGTTAAAGCTGTCATAAACAAAAACAAACTTAAACATTATTTGTACACTTACCTTGTGTGGGTACACTGTAATATTGTCTGTGCATCTGCCAGCTCCACATTGCAGGACATTGTGTAAGGCGTGAGCGATGGCGTATACAGCAGAATAAACAGGAAAAGAGTAAGATGGGTCCACAGCAAGGATTTCTTCTGCACTCAGGCTGCTGCAATTGCAAGCCTGATTACAAAACAAATTTTGTTCTGCCTTTTCACAATAAGCCTGGCTTCTAGAAGAACGGATAAAATCATCAAAACCAGGTATTTTTATCACTGGCTGAGACACTCCAAGTACAGTCCCAATACTTTTGATCACTTCCTCCTTGGGGAGCCTCTTGCTTAAGGACCAGGTGTCCCCTGCTATCCACACCCTTTTAGTGACATTTAGTTGCATTGCTGACTCAATGAGAGCTTCAGCACTCAGTTTTGGAGCGAAAACAACGACAACGTATATCTTCTGCGCCTCTATGTGTTCAAATACGTGGGAGTCATTTGTATTGTCGTTGAGACCTTTGGTGAATGCAAGGCAGATGTCAGTATCCTTAATCCTTCTGATGAACATTTCAAGTCCATCTTTGCCAAAAGCATCATCGCTGTTAAGAAAAGCAACCCAGCGCCATTTGAAGCGCAGTATGATGCTAACAATCACTTCTATGACATCTTTATTGGAATGCACTGTTCGTAGAAAAGAGGGATATTTCGCTTTCTCTGTAAAGGCAGAGGACGCAGCTCCATAACTGACCTGATAGAGGAGTAATGAAGAAATTGTCAAAACTTGGAGTAACAATACTTTTTCAAATGTTAGATGTTAAGATTTGTTTCAGTTTTTTTAAAACTAAAAAAAAGTTATTATTATTAACTGATGACTGAACTGGAAAAAAATCTCAAACCCAAATAGCTGGCAAACTTACCACAGGAATGAGATCCACCATGAACAGTGGAGCTACAGTCAGAGTGTCAGTGCTTGAAAAAGGGCCGACCAGTGCCATCACCTCGGACAGATTCTTGTATGGTTCACCCCAAGGTTGGATCAAGTTATCGACTGAGAGGAGTTTCAAAACTCCTGGGAAAGTGTGTGTCTCTGAGCAGTGGTCAAATATCTCATAGCCAAGAGATACATTTGGCAGGAGGCTGGTGGAGTTATTGATTTCCTCTACAGAGAATCTCATCAACTGAAACCTTCGATAGCTTGGCAGAATGAAGGGTTGGCTGTGAACGGATATTGGAAAGTAGGAGAGGAGGATTACCTTTCAATTAACATCATCAGAACTCTGCACAGAAATGGTTGCAACAAAAGGGGATTTCATGGACCCAGGACCGAGGTCAGATTTAATGTTATACAGCAACTTTGGTAATGCAACAATTAATTCTTTTGAGTTAGGGGGGAAAAGTGCGACTAGCTACTGACCTAGCATTTGAAATAAAGCTCTTCAGTGTTCAAATAGGGTATGCTCAGTTACATTAAGCGTATGTCATCAGTGTTATGTGTTATGTATTATGAAACTCACCTGGAGCAGTCACTGGCTTCTGGTCCGTCTTGATAAACGGGGTCACTGACATGATGAATGTCAAAAAGTCCACCTAACAAATAATCTCCTTGAAGTTGAAACTCTGACGCTTGGGCAGTGCATTGAGCCGAGACACGTAGAAATGTCCCCAGTAGACACAGAAAAGCAAGAAAATGTTTCATTGTTGTAGTAACCTCTCATCAATCTGATATGATCTCTAATGGGATTTGCCTCTGTCTTTAGTAAGCAATGTGATGCTCGTAACAGCAAACCCCCAGTATTCATTTCCATACACTTGGAAATGCATGACAGTAGGTGACAAACATACATACCCATCAAGGGTTGGAGGAGAATACACAAATCAGTATGCAAAGAGCATTTAAACTGCACAGACTGTCTGTCATGACTACACAGAGTATAACAACATCATGAGCAAGCAAATTGGATATTTATCATGAATTAATCTGGTAACCCCGGATAATCCCTCCAATAGCCAAGATGACAGATGCACTGTAAAAATAGTTTGTAAACTCTTTAGAACTCACTGTATTTCTGCATTAATGTGACCTAAAATGTGCTCAGATCTTTACCCATGTCCTAAAACTAGATAAAGCCAACTCAGTTTAACAAATAATACAAAAACAATTAAACTTATTCAATTATTTATTTACTAAAATTATCCAACATTATCCAGCTTTGTTGGAAAAAGTATCCTCCAGGATTATCAGCATTTTAAAGGGTATCAGAGTCAAATGTTTCAATCAACAGGATGACAATCTGGTGTGAGTTTAACAGTCTGCATTAATGACAGAATATAAACCTGGGTGGTTGTTATCAACCACTACTGGCGCTACCGGCATCATACCGGTGAGCCTACTGGTTCCACTTGAGGGCGATGAATTTTCCTTCATAGATAAGATTGTGACAGTGTGCTGTGTTTTAACTAATATGTCTCCCAGTATTGTAATGAAACCACAAGGCCACATGTTAACAGATAGTGATAGAGAAACAGAGTGAGGATATGAGGATAATCAATCTGAGTCAATAGTGAAATGGAAAAGCCAGACTGTACACTGCAATGTTTGTAAAATGCATATGTGGAGGGGGGAGTGTAAAAACACAGTTGTTTGCTTGTGCTCTTTAACATGTACTATGGATGTCTGTGACCAAATTCTGGTGTGAGTTTAGCAGTCCCTGCATTAATGACAGAATATAAACCTGGGTGGTTGCTATCAAAGTCCGCTCTTCACCACACAAGATTGTGGAAGTGGGCCATGCCTCAATCAAAGGAGGTTTTTGGGGAATTCTGATTTAAAAAATTGTTGATTGTCACTAGGTAGTGTACAGGTGAAGGGAATTCAGCACCATTTTTGACAATATGCTGCTCCCACTGAGATTGGTTCTGTTCCCAGGGGTGTCTACCTCAGAAGTCGGTACACATGTAAAAAGTGAGGTAATACTGTGAGAGACCATGGTTTCATCCATGTCTAGTTTTAATTTTTCTTTTGGATGTGATGTGGAGCGTTGCCACCCAAGGGAGCTCAAATAGTGGCTAAGTGCTCGGCAGTGTTGCATGTGATCAAGTCAGTGCTCCTACTGATCGGCCTACAGTGGACCCCTTCCTTATGTATGTATGTAAGGGATTCCATATAGACAAAGGGTGACTTCTCAGGGGTAAACAGTAGTGATATTGTGACCAAATCATGGCGTTGCTCTTTTTCAGCTGTATATGACTTATTTTTAGAACTGTTGGTGGGACCTAGCTTAAGAGTTCATTATGCACTTGTATTACTGTTCGATCACTATGGAGTTGTAGTCTGCTGTGTTGAGCATTAGATGTACACTTATTCTGCGGGTGAAGCCACACCAATGGGAGGGACTAAGGGCTCATTTATACTCCCTTTACGTATGAAAATGTATACGTCCGTTTCAAACGATGTTACCGTCACTGCCCACATATTTCCATGCGTCCTTTACGTTGGCATGGATGTTAACCAATATAACCACCAGGGGGCAGCCCAGAATCAAAAGTTCATGACAACAACAAACTCAGAAACAAACATGGCGACTGTGGAGGAGATTGTGATAATGTACCTGTTGCATAGAAGACAGAAACAGGCAGCATTGTAGATGTAATTAACGGCCTCACCCACCACCACCTCGGTGGTGGTGGGTGAGGCCATTAATTACATCGCATTTGACAACTTGCTTCGCCGGGTGGCCCCCCACATCCAGCATGACAAGTTGCGTAGAGCGACTAGCTGTCACCCTGCGCTTTCTCGCTACAGGAATCAGTCAGCAAGCTTTGGCAGCAAGTTACAAGCTGGGTTCTGCAACTGTGAGCTGCATTGTCAGGGAGGTGTGCCATGCAATATGGATTGCGCTCAAGGATGAGTTTGTGTCTGTTCCAGAGGGAGAACAGTGGGAGGCGATCAGGAGAGACTTTTGGGAGCTGTGGAATTATCCCAACTGTATCGGGGCCATAGATGGAAAACACGTGAGAGTGAGAGCACCATCCAACAGTGGTAGAAGTTTTTTTTAACTACAAAGGTTACTTCAGCTTCATCTTAATGGCAGCTTGTGATGCAAAGTACAAATTCAGGTACGTCGATATCGGAGCTTATGGGAGAGACAGTGATGCTGGCGTCTTCTCGAGGAGCCACTTTGGATCCCAGCTCATCAAAGGCACGCTTCATCTCCCACCCCCAGCTCCTCTGCCTGGGACTGAGACCATCACTCCAGCTGTGTTTGTAGGTGATGAAGCATTCCCACAGAAAGTGAACCTGATGCGACCCTATTCAGGTCAGTACACCCTACACATTGTAACAGTACAATACAAAGAGATACACAATACTAAAGACATTTATCAATTAAATCAGGTTTTAAATCTGTTGTTAATGGCATAGTGTATTGTGGCTTTGTTGTTCTCTTTTAATTCACTATTAATATTTGTGCTATTGTTAGTAGAAATGTATCCAGCATAATCTGTCAGCATTAATTATGACATAGGTTTTAGTTTTTGTAACCAATTAATTTTTTTTTATTATTCATTTATTGACCTTTTTTCCTTCTAAAGAATTTGTCCCAGAAAACAAATGATCATGCAGGTTTTAACAGCAATATTGTTTTTACAGGGTTGCACCTCTCAGCTGATCAGTGAACCTACAATTACCGGCATTCCAGGGCCAGGCGAGTTGTAGAGAACGCTTTCAGCATACTTGCAGCGAGGTGGAGAGTATTTGGAAGGGCCCTGGAGTGTTCCGTTGAAACTGCGCAGGATATCACAAAGGCATGCGTTGCTCTGCAAAATTATCTTTGTGATGCAGATCAGTTCCAGCCAGAAGCTGAAAGGTACATCGCTCCTTTACTGATGGACACAGAGGGTGCACCTGGAGAATGGCGGCAGGCGATTCAGGGAGATACTAACCTTCTGGACATGCAGCGCTTCACTACAGCCAGAGCAACACAGGATGACATGGCTGTTTGTGATCAATTCAAAGACTACTTCCTTACTGATGAGGGAAGTGTGACTTGGCAGGATGCTGTCGTCCAACGAGGCACATTACATTAAAAAGGCCACAAAAGCCTGAACACAATAGCTCAGTACAGCACATAATCCATTTCAAGTTCAACCTTGTCAATTAAGTAAAATGAAAACATGGTGATAATTTGTGTTTTATCCAAGGGATAGCACTTGATTAAATGTAAATAGTTAGACTCCATTACTGTCCAAAGATAAACAGCACTTAAACCACTGTTACGTGGGAAATTAAGATTCCTTATCTCGAAGTTTCATTTCCTGGTTAAAAAGTTTAAAAAGTCAGCATGCTTAATATAGAATTTCATGTACTTTACCAAATACGACATCTACAGAAAGAGGCCAGTAAGAAACTTTTATTCAATGAAAGAACTGGCAAATTACAAGAGATAACAGTGTAATCTACTGTTAACAATAAATAAAACAGTGTGAGCTCATGTAAACAATTCATAACAAGCATTGGAATATGAGCTCCATAAAACAATAAAGTGCACAAATCTGGGCTCATGTAAACAATTCATAACAGAATGTGAGCTCCACAAACAAATCAATAAACTGCAAAAACTCAAAGTCTTACCAAGAATATTTGTCTTATTTCTAGCCAAAATGTTTCATTTCTCGCCAAATTTTCACTTGAAATAAGTAGAAAAATCTGCCTGTGGAGCAAGATTTTTTTGCTTGTAATAAGAAAAAAACTTGCCTCCACAGGCAGATTTTTCTACTTATTTCAAAATATCAAATATTCTTGGTAAGACTTTTAGTTTTTGCAGTGTAAACAGTGTTACCTCATGTAAACAAAAAATAAAGTGCAAATGAACATAAAATATGGGACCTTTTAAACAAAAACGTCCAAGCTAAGATTTGTTTGTAACCACTGTGTAATCTGTGTCTAAAAAGTGCATTTCTATATTCTACAAAGCATCAGTTGCTGCTGTATTTCTTTTACTAGCCGTTTGGCGTCAGGTTCAGGAAGTTGTAGCAAAAAGCTGTTTAGGTAGGTTGTGAAAGTTGTATACATGTTTTTGTTTGCCTGAGTCTCCTTGCGAATTTCTTCCAGCCTCTGGAGTAGTGCAGTGTCAACTGGATTTGGTTCCTGGCTTCGCTTCCTCTTTTTTTTCTCATGTGATGATGTCCCAAGTGGACTAGGAGCAGGAGGGAGGCTTGTGACATCAGAGGAAGATAGTGTACCTGAGCTTGATGCAGGTGAAGGAGGATGATTGACAGTGTGCAAACTTGAAGTACTGCAGGGCTTGACGCTAACTTTTTTCCCAGGGAGCACATGTGCTGCTAAGTTGAAAAAGTAAGGAGCGCACAAAGAACTTTAGGGGCACAATGTAAATTGATCAAATAATGTGTTTTCCGTAATAAACATGATGCAAATAGACATTTACAAGCAAAATTATTTAATGAATTTGTATACAAAATGTACAGAAAGGTAAAATGATCAAGTTTTGAAAAAGTATTGCAATTTAATTTTGTCTTTAATGTTATTATCTTATATATATTATTGCAATATGATTATCTTATATAATGTTATTACTATCCTAAAACATTCTCCAGGTCCTCTGAAACTCTGCAGGACTTATTTCCACCCTGCCCAGCAGCGGTACCATGACAAACGGTCAGAGGCGGTCCTGGCTAGTTTTACACCCTGGGCGAACCATCCCTCGGCGCCCCCTCGCCCAACCCCCCACCGCTCCCCACCCCCCATGGTACGATACCAGTGAAAGTATCACGGTTCTGAGTAGTATCACGATACCACGGCAAAAATGAGGCAGATGTGCCTTTTGTCATTTATTAAAAGATAAATCACTTTTCTATAATACATCAATGATATTTCAGTGGAATAAATTACTTATTGACTTATTCATACTTCAAAAACAGCATCAATAAGTGATTCACATAGGGGGGAACGGCTCGTTTCTCCTCTGACTCGCCACATACCTGTGTGCCGCCATGGCTCAGTTGTCGAGGTACTACTGGGCAGTCATGACACCAACGAAAGAGGAAATTACTGGACCTGGAGTTGGACTTCTCTGTCGCCGGTAAGCCGTTATCTTGCGCCGCAGAGCACTATGAGCCTCCGCCGTATTCCTGTCTGTGACCCCCGTTCAACCCACAACCGCCAGAATTTGCCTTTCCTTTCTGCTGCTGGTTGAAACGTGATAATAGGGGCGCCCCAGCGCCCACTCCACTAACTTGACGTGGAAATGAGCGGTAGTCTAGAAAACTGGCGAGTTTTTTTTTTTTGTTTGTTTTGTTTTGCCCTCACATTGATTGCGCCCTGGGCGATCGCCCACAGTGCCCATAGCAAAAACCGTCCCTGCGAATGGTCCCTAATTGCGGGGAGAACGGAGCAGGCTTCCCAGGAGGTCCGCCACTTTTCCCGGTCTGTCTCCTCCACACTTTGACTTATTTCCACGCTGCCGACAGTGGGACTTATATTCATTGTGCCGACAGTGGCTTGGAAAACCGCCCAAAACCGTGTCACACGGGGAAGAGAGAAGAGGGAAGGCGGCTGGAGTTCCTCCAACATTTGCGGTTAGATTATCATATTTTTTATTGACAAAAATATAGGCTGCTTTGGCTGATTTTTTTTTATGCGCACATGTGCCCCTAAATATTTTTAACAGTTCGCGCGCACCTATTTTTAGTCACAAATGCGAGTGAAACGCTCGCACTGTCGAGCCCTGTACTGGCCTCTCTATCATCTTCTGGTGGCTAGAACAAAGAAGCCACATGTAAAGGGTTGGCAGTGTAAATCAATAAGTGCCAAGTTATTTGTTGTGTAGTTCGTATTAATTTATGAACCAGTCAATAAAAACATGACTCATTTATAATCAGCCCGGTGTCAAGTGACCTAATCTGTGACTATATTACCATTAGCACTGTTATTAACTGACGTTGGTTAACATTAGTTTTGTTGTTTTTGTACCCTCTCCCTCCTTTCATGTTTTTTAAAATGTATTTTAGTAAATCTTTCAATGAAGCTTATATCAAAGATGGTGGAAAAAACCCACATTATGAACTTTCAAATGGCAAAACATTAATAGTAAATTGTCTTTCAAAGAATTTGATATGCAGTTATTGTACAGTAGATGTATTCACCCGTTGCAGTTAGCAGTGCCATGTTGAAGAAAGTCCAGCTACTTTCCAAATACAAACATTAAAAAAGAGAAATCCTTACCATGTCATTATTTGGGTAGTTGGTCGCCGTTGCTCAGTCATTTATATACGCCTTGAGCCATCCCAGACGCCGAAGAATTGGTGGATCCACCCCATCAGCAGCATCCCCACTCCGCTTGCTCATGGACTTGTTGTGGGCTCGAACAAATCTGTCTCGCACAGACTGCCACTTCTCCTTCGCTACCGACCACGTCACATTTAATTCCCTTCCAATCTCCTCCCAGCTGTTCTGTAGCATTTGTTTATCCCAGTGTCCAGGAGAAGTGACATCATAGAGATTTTTATAGTTTCTGACTAGTTCGCACAATCTTTCTTCAAAAAGTTCCGCCATTGTTATTTCTTCTTCGTGTCTCACTAGAGCTACGTATCAGGTAGTGACAGCAACACTGCCCCCACGGTTTCCGGTGGTACTGCTCCGTTTGACCCGTATCCGTAAGCTTTATGGAAACGTGCAGAAATACGGACGAAATGAACGCAGAGCACGGACAGAAGGCTCCGTCTGTATCCGGATCCGTATTTAACGTTGAGCATAAATGAGCCTTAAGACTATTTATTCGTTGACACACTGGAGTCAGTTTGATATCTGTGTACCTGAGGAAGAGATCATTTGTGCTCAAAATGTACTTTAATTTAAATTAGTCTATATGTGCAACCAGGGACAAACACGGTTGATCGAAACACCCAATGATAATATACAGATGGGCTGCATGTAAGAGGTGGACACAATAACACCGCAAAATATAAAAGTTGAATAAATTAGCCTATTGATGAATACAGTGTTAATGTTTTTGGATAAGGCTCTGTCGGAGGGGTGTGACTCTGCTCTATTGTAACTTTTAGATTGCATTATATAGTTTGGAAGTTTTGATATTTAATCTAACTCGTGTGGTAAATGATGGCGTTTTGCACAAACAAAAGTTCCGTTTATATTCTGTGTTTGCGAAGTCCATCCACGTTTGCTAGCTAGCAGTTGCTGCTACACTCCTCTGTGTGTTACTGCAACCAACTGTCGATCAGCAGAATGATGTGAAACCAGTGGCAGGAATGTGTACCCCATCTCCCTGTGCCCATGCATGTGCATGTGCACTACAACCAAAACTAAATCACTGCTCTATAGTGCTACTAGTGGTTAAAAACTTGACATGATATTTTTAACTGTATTGTCTGGGTTGCACTGACATTGAAGTACATCAGTCAAAGTATACATTTTACCTTGCCTTTTCAAAAAGATTATTACAAGAGGCTTATTACAAGTATTGGCCAGGACACTTGCAGGTTATGGGTGTCAAAGAAATGTGCAAATGATTGCGATGATGATGCTTTTGGTTCCCAAATGCCTGGCAAGAAAACTGTGACAAAAAAACTGTCAGTTTGTAACAATGAAGAGGCATAAGTCAACAACATCCTCAGTTATTTCTCACAGTTGTAAGGCTACTTGGTCATTTAAGATGAAAAGTGCACAGATAAAACATCAGGAAAGAGCAACCAAAGATCATCATTTCATTCACCAGGCAAATCACAACTGTTAATTGACGCAAAACCACTCTCCTATCTTCTTGCTTTGGTGTCATTGATCATTGTGCAAACAATTATTAGTGTTTCTCCTTGATACATAATTTTTTACAATGGCTAAATTACATAAATCTTTTAAACAATAACTCATGCTTTTTGAAAGTAAAAATTTCAAAATACTAGCCTAATGAAAAGTGTTTATATTGAATGAAAAATTTTGCTAAAGAGATGATCTGTTGATGACAAGGTAAAGTGAAGATGGAGTACAGATGAGGTTGTAAGCTTATGCAGGGTCACACGCAAATGCACACAAATTAATTAATTCAACCAGGTATCTTTGGTTTATGCTAAAATGCTACATCCTCTTACAAATAAGCTCTGCATGACTTACACTTTGACCACACAGGTCATTTGAAAGGAGGTAATTTGCAATGACTCTGTGGATGACACAGCCAGGCCATGAGCTAAACTCTCACCAAAGTTTGAATTCAGGAAACCTCCTGATGAGATGGCGGAACTCCTCGTTCTGCTCGGTAGGAAGGGACAGGCCCTCATCTGCAGGAAGGAGAGGTCATGGGATGATGCCAACTGGGCTGATCACGGCCACTCTAGGCAATTGTTATAATTCCAGCAGATGCAGAACACAGTCCCTCCAGAAAATCGCGATCTTGCGATCGCAATAATTAACGCAATTTTTTTTTTTTTCAATTTTTCAAGAGTCCCGCGATTTTTCCGCGTTTTTCCGGTCGACCGGAAGTCGTCATCAGACGCATCATCAAATGCGCTAATGGCATTGCAGTATGGAGAAACACTCTGTATTGACATAAGAATTTGCACAGTTTAAATGCATACAATATGTGTTGAATGTATTAAAATGTTATGTTTTCAGAAGATGTAGCTTACATGTTGTTTTACAGTCACATTGTCTGGTTTGAGAGCTACAATATTCACTCAGATTTTTTTGCAACATTATTGGACTCCATGTTTTGAAACTAATTAAATAAAACTAAAGAAGAGAACTATAAAAAAAACATTTGCAGCTATTTTTGTAATATTCAATATTATTATTATAGCAAGTGATTACATGACTTATTTTTTGGAGGTAGTAATTTTTTATTTTTTTTTAAATCACATTTCTTTTCTCCTTTTGTCATTAGCCGCAATTGTTGTCATTTGCAGCAATTTCCCACAAAAAATCACTTCAAAATGCTGCAATTTTTACCGCAGTTTTTGACAAAATTGGCTGCAAATTCAAGGGTTTTTTGCTGCAAGATCCTGGAGGGACTGAGAACAGCATGTTTCAGAAGCCTCCCAGGAGCTAGTAAAAATACAAGCCTCATCTAATTTTGAGCCACAGGAAATTGCACAGAACAGATAGTTTTCCTGCTAACAGACACTGTGTGTGAAATATAGATACAATATAATTATGGGAACAAATGTAGGTTACAGCACAATATAATAGCAAATGACAACAATAAACACAACTAAAATAGACAAAAAAAAACCCTTTTCACTAGGAGCACAAATATCAAGGAAAAATGACCAAATCAACAAAATCTACAAGTCTACAAAATCAGGCAGGTAATAGTTTTGCTTCTGAAAAGATCCATGATGTGGTAGGATGCAGCACAGCAGATGGAACAAAACCAAGTAGCAGAAAATAGCAGCTAAAATGTGGCGCAGCTGTGCCCAGAAGAATTATCGCTTTCAGCTCCCCAGTCAAATGGCAGTGAAGATAACAAAAACAGGGACTGATTCATCTCGTAACATGCCTAATTTTAGTGGATCTGGTGTGGAATTTATCTGCGGATGCTCAGGTTCAAATTAAGGCCAAAATTTGACCTGCAACAGATGATGTTGTTTGTTGTTTTTAGCTGAGACAGTTTCTGGAAAACTTATGACCCTTACCTGCTGGTTAAGAGGAGTCAGCAGTCGATGATGATATAAGACAGGTTTTTAAACAACTGTGAATCACCATAACCACGAGAGGTCCTTAAAGCATAGTCCTAAATGTGCACACAAAACATTAGGATGATTGTTCCAGTTGTGGGATTTGCAAGATTAGTTGGGGACAGACAGCCAGACATGCAAATATTCACTTCACATTTGTTGTTCATTGAGTAGTAGTAGTATTAAGTGGTCCTATCTCCTATTTATTATTCTGCAAGGCTTTTGCAGGAAATAGTTTCAAAGAATTGCGTCTGAAGGCTGTTCCATCAGTGTGTTTAACTAATTAGCAGGTGGCACCTTGTAAGATTGAGATTGTGAATGTGTGTGTGAATAGGTTAAAGTGACAGGTGGTTTTCTTAAGCAGAGGAAAAAATGGTGGAAACATGAAGAGGTCAGAGAAATATCCTCAAACACTGGATGGCCGTGAATAAGAAATATTACAGATAAGATCATGCACAAATAATGTGTGTGGTTGATCTCATTAGGGATACACACACATTTCCCACCTAATGCTAAAATGCCAGAAATAAAATGATCACAACACTAAGATATTTAGAAAACTGGAAAATTGCAAAAGTGCAGCAGTTATGACTTAAGTCTGTCTCAGCCCTCCATCAGCAGAGTGATCACACTAACCATGACAACACTTTCAGTCTCACGTTGTCACGCAGTTCATTTCACTTCCACTGGGTGTCCACATGTCACAGGCTCACAAAAGGGCAACTCACATCTGATAAAATAATGCATCACACCTAGCAACAGGGTCAACCACACTTCCTCGCTAAGGTAAACAATTATGTCCCTTCCTTCCTCAGAGTTGCTCTGAGAACTTTCCTAAATCACTCCTGAGCTAGGACTCCTTACCAAAAATATTTAGGCGAAGTTAAGAGCTTTTTGAGAGACTGTTTGTGAATATATTACCCCAGGGTAATTGGGTGAATCTTTGATGGATATTTGAGCAAGTTGTGCACATATACTCAATAAAATCATAAGCTGTACAAAAACGGACGTTCTGCACCCTAATTTTAAGAAGTAATTTTAGAAGTGGCGCCTTCATGTGGTGACACGCGTACAGCAATTTCAAGAGGCTTGAACAAAAAGGAAATCACACACATTTCATTTCATGTTTTTATTGAATCACTCTCACTGTTATAACAACTGTACATATATATGTAAACCAGTGCAGGGCTTAACAGAATTAATTTCATGTACTTAATCTCTGAATGTTCTGAAGCTGGTTAGTAGTGACATTTAAGATTTTAAAGTGTATCTTTAAAGCACAGTGTAGATTGAATACAACTGCAGTATAAGTTTTAATCCATATGTTAGCAAGGCCAGAACGGTCAAACACGGAGAGTCATAAAACTGTAACTTAATCATTGATTACCATGTTTAAATAGGCTATACAATTGACCTATGACTAAGTCCCGCCCTCAAAGGCGATGAGCCAATCACAGTGCATGTAGCCATTCCCATACACTCGGACATTCTCTGCCTGGACGTCCATTGAAATGCATTACGAAGTCAGTTTTGTTCGGTTTTATGAGCTTTTTCGGAGATTTGGAGTTTAAAAATGGTCAAACGGTGTGCATATGGGGTACATGCACCTCCGACACAAGGTATCCTGAGAGGCTGGGTGACGAGGTGTATTTTTTACACTTTAAACCACATCTTAACTGAGAAAAGTGTCTCCTTTGGATAAAGTTGTGTGGTAACGTTAGACCACAACATCAACTCAACGTGTATAAGATTAACAATGATGTCTACATCTGTTCTAAGGTAAGTCAACATTGTGTTTGAGGCAACATATTGTCACTTTGCTGGAAAGAAATATAAAGTTATTTTTAACATCTCTAGCTAACGTTAGCTAAAGTTAGCCTAACGTTAGCTCCTAGCTGCGTTGTTCATCATGTCACCTTGTTTGCTGGGAGTTCATTAGCCTATTTTTTTTTTGCCTAGTTTTTATGCATACATCATTGTTAGCTGTTGTCCAAAGGGCTCTAGTTAAGCTAACGTTAACTTCTGGAGCTTAGCTTCATTAATTTATCTGTAATGGCAGAGATAATAAAGGTTGGCAAACGTTATGCTGAATGATTCAGTGTAAATACTGTAGCACCAAACTAACGCAGAGACACTGTTGGTAAAGATGGTAAAAAGGCTGTTATCCTTTTCTCATATTCTGAGCCAAAAACCTTAACTTCAGTGGCACTTTAACTTGTTGTCTTTGATGGTGACGGCAACGAGATGCGGTTCACAAGCGTACACTGGGACCTGTAAATTTTGGCTTGTAATTTAAGCTTCTCATCGACTTCTCAACAATAAAATGATGAATATATCCCTCCAATGCATAGTTTAGGCCCTTTTGGTTACTTCTCAATGACATCTGATTGTTATGTCCCCAAAAATCACCAATTGCCTCCTGTGAAATGCTGTGTGCTGTGACACCTGCCATAGCGCCGGTCACTGAAAGTTGATAGTTTGTCCGAGTGAGTGGAGGGCGTGGCTTAGCCATAGGTCAATTGGCTTAGTAATTTTGATGACAGTTATTACAGTTGACATTTAATGATCTCAGATGAGAATCAACACTGTTTTATAGTGGGAGGAAAAACTATACAGTATAACAAAGATTTTTAACAGTAGCCTATAGTAGCAATATATTAACACCCAATTTCACATATGAATATAAATATATTTTGAAATGTAAAATACAACATCCCAAATGTTGCATTTCAGGCCATGATGTTAAATTTACATTTCAGGAGGGACTGAAACTCCCGTCAGTGTGTACATTATGAAAACAGATTAAGAAAGCACCACACATTTTTAAGTATTTGATTAAAAAGGATACATTAGTCACACAAGATACACATATCCACAACAATGTCACTACTGTATATACAGCCACTTACAAACTGATGTGACAGATTTTTAAGGGCAAGCGGGAAGATGTGCTTTATGGAAAAATAGTTGCTTCAATTCAAAGAGCAAACCATGTAATTGTTGGTGATACATTTCACTCAAAGCTACCAGATGTCAAGCTCATGATGGGAGGAAGTCATTAGGATTAACAAAGACCCGAGATAACTATAACAAATTTCCCAAAATTAGAATGTTATTGCACTAAAAATTCAGGGGATTGTACTCCTAAGTATGAAGCTAGATGGAAAGAAACTGAGCAAACAATGGGAAAAGGAATACCAGTTAATGCAATGACTGTGGACCCCCCCCCCCATTCTCTCTTAGCACTTAGACAACAATAACACATGGATTACAGTTCACTACAGACGTGGAATGACACACTCCAAATATTTATTAGAGAACATGAGAATTAACCTTTATAAAAAAGGTTATTTCAAAACTGTACGTGGGCCTTCAACAACTAAATAAGGAAAATACATTTAAAGTTAAAACAAGATAGGAAGCTGAGAGTTACGTATCTGATAGCCACACAAGGGGAATGACCAGAATCAATTTGAATTTTGAAGTCATGTGCCTGATTAGATCAAAGAAATAAGTGGAAGAAAAGGGATAAATATCTGCTAAGAACATTATCAGTGGCATGTAAGAAATCCATAACCAAGAAATGGCTGAAGAAAGAATACCTTCTACTGATGAATGCATTGACTTGGTATATGACATTTATGTAATGGAGTGAATGACTTTTAGTTTGAGAACCCAGAAGGATATTTTTATTGAGAACTGGACGAAATGGTTAGTGTATGTCTCAAATATGAGACTTGACGTTGTCTGAATAGGTACCAGAAAATCATTGCGGGGTGACCAGTAGCCCCTCGCTGTTCAGCTAGCTGTGGATTTTGATTATGTATGTTTATATATGTTGATGTTTATATGTGTATGTGTGTATGTGTGTGTATATATATATATATATATATATATATATATATATATATATATATATATATATATATATATATATATAGAAATGCTATGCTACAAAAAGCAACCATGCACCACAATCCCAAATAATGATTAGCATACATTCACTTAACAAAAAATATAGGCGTTTACAGTCCTGATGAAACGTGACATAACTACAAGACGTTGACATGACATGACATCCTAACCAAGATGCAAGCTCTGAGACTGGAAAAAAAAGGCCAACGTTGAACTGCCAAAACCTGCAGTTCCTCAATCGGCCACTTGAGGCACACTCCAACAGTGAGTCAATCCCCACTTCTGGCTTCTGGCACAGTCTGGCAACAGCAAAAATGCCAAAGTCAAAGCTTCACATTTGGAGTCCACAAACCAGTGGGTCATTTAATGGAGGATACCAAGTGCATAACCAGTTGGCCCTACTTAGCATATGTTAGCATGCTCACAGGCTAAAATAAGATAGGGGGCCATAGTAAATATTACTCCTACTGAGCATCAGCATCTGTCAGTGCAGCCAAGTAAGTATGCTGATTAGCATTTAGCTCAAGATACTGCTGTACCTATAAGTAGGCTACAGTCTCATAAAGCTACTAGCATGGCTGCAGACTTTTAGACTTGTTTAGTTCTGAAGTCAAAAGCTCTGATCAGGATTAAGAGATGCCAACCATCCCCAAAACAACAGTATGATTGCCTCTTGATCGCGCATGCGGGTTAAGGGAGAGGTGGGGTTATGACATCATCGTTTCAGAAAAGAGGTGTACTGTCTTGTACGGAAATGCAAAGGTGGCGTCTTCAGATTTTTTCACTCTGGGACCCGGTTTCAAAAGTATTTGGGCTCCTAAAACGCTGGCTCCATGCTTACGAAAGGTCTATACCATAAAAAACCTTTGCAGATACACCTAATCTCATCTCCGTGTGGACATGGCCTTACTTGAAGCTGCTACTACCTGACTGTCATGGTATAACTCTGAATGAGACCTTGAAAGTATTCCTGCGTGTTTTTGTACGATTGAAAAATGATGATGTAACATTTTGGGAGGAAATAAAACAACAGAAAGGAGTAGAGACTGGAGAGTACCGCCAGAGCTTTCAGTGTTTGGATGTACTTGCCACGGTAAAGAATATACACAGTGGCAAAGATGATCCAGGTGAGGATCAGCAGGAGCAGGCAGAAGGTTATTGCTTTGGCCTCATTGTAGTTTTTTGGGAGGTCTTTACCCATGTAGGAGAAAATAAAGCAAAGGGAGCACAAAGATAGAACTAAAACCACAGAACCAGAGGATGCTTTGAGATTAATGTCACAACCAAGTATGATTTTGTCTGGGGATGAAAATTCATGGTAGGGTTTGGGGGGAGCATAAGTATAGCCAATAATAAGTAAGACTGCCTGTGTAACAAATGCCACAGTGATGACCAGCCATTGTACGTGATATTTCATCCACCAGCTGCTGACCTCACGGCACCTCGCAGCTATTTTGAAAATGCAAACAATCTGAAATGAGCGCACAACAAAACATGCTAGACAAACAGTGTAGAACAACAGAAATGGTAAGAACCTTAAGATACAGAAGGAGGTTGTTGGCTTACCAAAGTGAAAGAACACACTGAGACTACACAGACTGAGGCAGCCTAAAATCAGGAAGCACATTGGTCCTCCAGCAGATCTGACAACAGGTGTGTTGTAGTTGATGGCAAAGAGAACAGACATGGCTAGTGTGAGGCCCACAAATGCCCAGGCCCCGATCATGATCAGTATGGCGCCACTGTCTGTGAATGGGATGTACTCCACCACCCGCAGACTGCATGATGTACTTCCTGCTGCAGACCATTCTGTGTCCTTACAGGCGATGCACTTGTATGGATCCTCTGTTTTACGTGAGAGACAGACAGGTTGTCAATAAAGCTAAGGTTTAATTTAGAAAAATCGTCTGTGAATTAAGGGATAAGAAAAACAGTTTAGAAAGCAGTGTTAGACATTTAATCTGTGATATTGTATGTATTGAATTAGTGTTTTGGTTTCTTTATATGATCTTTAGCACCACCTTGTGGTTATTGTAAGTACTTGCACTGAGAGGAAGTGAGCTCATAGGAAAACAGGATGCAGTGAGCATCCCAGTGTGACAACCTTCATAATCCTTTGCCTAAAAGACTACAAAACGGCTTCATCTGTATGTCATACACTATTTACATTTATATTAATATGTTTAAGTCACAATTTCTTGGATATGAGTACAGTATTTTTGATGTTAGCTCAGTTTGTTACAAAACTACAGTACTACAAATGGATGTATGAGTACTTGATAGTTCAAGCATTCTTACTTTTGTAATTGATGTTTACTGTTATACGTTCATCAGTTATCACATATTTTGACATACCTACAAGTGTTAACATTAATTTGTCATTAATATTTTCTCAGTAGCCTTTTCTCTAAGTCTTCCCAGAGATGTTATTTAGTATCTAAAAGGGTATTAACTTGTTTGTGTTCTGTGTTCTTTGGGCAGTTTACAAAACGAAATATTTTGGTTCATTGAATCCTGCCAAACACAACAACCTGTCTGTTCCTTTAAAGAAAACTAAGCTGGAAAATATAATATAAAGCTGGCTGTACAGCTAAAAAACATGTTGCCTGCAACAACTTATAGTGAGGACAGCATATTGTGTATTTTCCCAAAATGAGCTTTTACCTCATGTCAAACTTGGTTTAAAGTTAACACTGATATACTTCAGAGATAACTGCAACAATTAAAATATTTATTGCTGTATCTTAATTGGTGTGTGCATTTCTGAGTGAATATGGAAGCCTGTACAGCAGCCCAGTCAACATGAAATGACTGTTATAACCTTTTGCCCATAGAAAAGCTGAACAGTCTGAAATTAGCTACCATCAATCAGTCATTGTCTTTTTTTCTCATTTTCTTCCTCTTATGTATAATAATTTACCTGTGCTGTTGACATAAGTCCCGCTGAGACAGATTTCACAGTTGAAGCAGCATCGTTGGAGTCCATTATACTTTTGTGCATATCCAGTAGGACATTCTGGCGAACACACTGAAGTAGGCACCTGTACAGGAGAATTATTTAGCAGAAAAGTAAATGAAGTAAGTGATGGGGGCAAATGATAGAGAAGTGGAAGTATTTAGTATACAGCTTTTTAAAATTCTGAACAGGTTTTGTAATATGGAATCAACACTGAGTTTCATATTTAGATGTCAACAAGTGACACCATGAACAACCACCTTTGGTTGATGTTCCTGACATTGGGTCTCATTAATGAAATGTTAGTGAATCTGTGAGTAGATTTGCACATTAAAAACCTTGATACTAAAAACCAACACCAGATATATGAACACTGGATTTGATCATAGGCATGTGTATATGTTCATGAATACCAATCAGTCATAAACTGACAGCATGCTCCTGCAAGTCAGCAATCAGCATACATCCCCGCCCATAATTAGCCAGTGTGTATTATGTATGGAAGTGATAAATACTATGGATAGGTTCATCCTGTCGACTTGCGAGTATGGGGCAAACAAAGACAGAGAGTGAGAGAATGGAAAACTTCTTGGACGCTGAGACTTAGGTTATAATAGGTGAATGAGAAGAGATACATTTTTTTTTCTTCTGTTAGTAGTGGTGTGACTATTTCTTTTTAAAAGATTATATTTTAGTTTTTGAATTTGACCCATGGCATCAATTCTTAATTAAAAATATGCTTAAAAAATTGCCCGACAACTGCATTTGAGTCGAGGCGCTATCCTGTGAACACCTAGTGACTGTCACACCCCCACTTCACAGTCTTACCCCACAAAATGAAATGCAAAATCTTTTCTTGTTTGTACAGATTCTGTTAATTATGAAGTCATATTTCCCTCTTAATTGATATCCCCCCTCTCGATCCCTAAACAATTTCTGTATATTTTGTGGTAGAAGGTTATTATTCACTTTGTACATGATTTGTGCTGTTTGGAATTTCACTATGTCTGTAAATTTTAATAACTTTGTAAGAAGAGTGAGTGAATATGATCCTGATAGCTGACATTATGAATGACCTGTATTGCCCTTTTTTGAAAAATAGTGAATTGATTGAACTCATATAGTTATTGCCCCAGATCTCTGCACAGTAATTGAAATATGGTAAGACAATGGAACAGTATAGGATGCGGAGTGATTTATGATCCAGAACCTGTTTTGTTTTGTTTAAAACTGAAATGCTTCTCAATAGTTTGGTTTGTATATGTTTGATGTGTGGTTTCCAACTGATTTTCTCATCTATTATCACCCCAAGGAATTTATTTTCATGAACCCTTTCAATCTGCACCCCATCTATCTGTATTTGTACTTGTTTGTTAATCCTGTAATTCCCAAGTAACATTATTTTTGTTTTATTTAAGTTAAATGATAATTTGTTTCTGTCAAACCATATTTTCAATTTGTTCATTTCTTAAGTGACTTCCTCCAGTACTACTTTTTAAATTCTCCCCAGAACAGAAAATATTCGTGTCATCAGCAAACAACACCAGCTTCAATACCTGTGACACCCTACAAGTATCATTAATATACAAGATAAATAGTTTAGGGCCCAACACTGACCCCTGGGGGACACCACAAACAATGTCTAAACATAAAGAACAAACATCACCCAGTGTAACGAACTGCTGTCTCTTCTGTAGATAGCTTTTAATCCAGTCTGACACAATATCTCCGATGCTGTATCTTTCCAGCTTTTTTAAAGGCTTTAAAGGCTTTCTTAATATCAATAAATATTCCAACTGCATATTTCTTTTGCTCAGTAGCGTTTGTGATGTCTTCAATTGCTTCTGTTATTGCTAGTGATGTTGACTGTTTGGTCTGAAACCATATTGTCGGAGAGTAATTTGTGTTGTACTATGACTGTATCCTGTCTATTATTGAATAGTTTTCCTAGTATTTTGGAAAATTGTGGTAGTAAGCAGTCAGGTCTGTAGTAGGGCTGCACGGTATATGCGGTAGACGGTAGAAATGATATAAATTTGGCCCACGGTAGAGATTTGCGCTCTACCGTCCTATCGTCGATGACGTCATCGCACCTGCCTCAGTGTGAAAATGGCTGCGAGCACAGAGACAGCGGAGCAAGAGGAGCTGGTTCACGTCCGTGATTTAGTGTAGCACGTGCAACATGTGTTGCTGGAGAACTTGTGAGTGAGTGAGTTAATGTTTTATGAACAGCCCCGGACTTCTCAGACTCTTTTAGCGACTTACCGCTCAGAGGGAACTCATTCAGTGTCTCCTCTGGCAGCAGCACAGCGTCTCTCCCTCTCCTCTCTCGCCGTGCGCACACGGGAGTTGGTTTTCGACAAGAGAGTTTGTCATAAACCTTTGGTAATGTAAACCTATGTGACGCTAGGGGCTCCACAAAAAACTCCATATGTGAATGTGTGATAGTTGTGGTATCATAACAGCCTGTCACAGGTTACAGCGTGATGATTAGAGGAGAAATGGCAGAGCATAAAGGTCCAGGTGGAAAAAACACAACTCAGTCATTTAGGATTTTGCTAAAAGAAGGAAATTACCTTTTGATATAGATCCCAGGGGACATTTTGCACCATACAGTACTGGGTTTTAATTTTGAGTTTTGAGATCTGCATTCTGCACAATAAATGCTTTAAAAAATACATTATATCTTTGCTTTTGTTGTTGTTTTTTTAATCAATTTAGCTTTGCTAAGGGACTACAAAACCCATTCAGAAACACTTCTATTATAACTTTTACACTTAAATTTATACCGCGATATATACCGTTACCGTGAAGGGATTCGATTTATACCGTGATATAAATTTTAGGTCACACCACCCAGCCCTAGTCTGTAGTTGGTGGAATGATGTTTGTTCCCAGTTTTGTACAGCGGAATGACTTTGGCGATTTTCATTTTGTTTGGAAATGAACCAGTTTGAAATAATAAATTACAGATGTATGTTAATGGTTTTGAAGTTCCTTCAATGACCTATTTCACTATTGTCATGTCAATGTCATTATAATCAGTTGAATTTTTGTTTTTACATTTTTTAACAATGTCCAATATTTCTTTCTCTTCCACTGCTTTGAGAAACATTGAGTTGTGATTTCATTCTATCAATATATCCATATTTTTTCCAACTGTCCCTGGATCAGAGATTTTTCTGCAAGGTCGGGTCACACATTTACAAAAAATTTATTAAGATTGTCAGCTACATCACTTCTTTTACAAATTACATTATGCTTATAGAACTCTGGATAGTCTATTTGTTTAAAATTACTTCTTATAATACTGTTTAATATACCCCATATTCCTTTAATATTGTTTTTGTTATCGTCTAATATTTTCCTATAATAATCTTTCTTGCTTGTCCTTATAATATGAGTTAACATATTTTTACATCTTTTATATTTATTTTCTGCCTCTTTAGTTCTCTGTCTTATGAATTCTCTGTATAGTGCATTTTTCTTTTTGCAGGCGTTTTGCAATCCCTTTGTGATCCATGAACAGCTGCTATATTTCAGTTTTCTTGTATATTCTTGAATTGGACAGCTTTTGTCATATAATTACTTAAATACCCTCAAAAATATTTCATATGCATTGTTTCAAAGGCATCTATGTATTGTGATCATAACAGAGCACAATATGAATTAAAATTACAATTTTTAATGATGACAAGCAATATTTATGAGCAATATCTTATTAACACAAGGACTACGAGCAGTCAGAAGCAGGTTATGTTAGTACCTATGAAAAAATTAGAGTAACAAACATATTGATGAATGCTAAAATACATGTAAATCTGCAGACAGTTTACACACAAATTCATTCTGCTCACACTTCATGAATGAGACCCCCGTCAAAGCTATGAGCATATATTTGTGCACAGGTGCGCCCACACACACACACACACACACACACACACACACACACACACACCTCTGCAGGAGTGGGTAAAGCAAACAATATATTTTTAAATCAACATCAAGAATATGAATTATTGCCAGTAACAAACAACTTACTTCTCCATTTGCGTGCCACTGAATTTTGCTTTCATTGATGAAAAAGTTAAACGGTGGATTAAAATTATAAAAGCCGATCTCCTCTGCATCACCACTTTGGTTCCAGAAGACTATAGAATAGAATCCGTAGCTGGGGTCACCATTCTCATCGAACTGAATACTGTGGTTGAACAGTGTGAAGTTTGACTTCTTTAGCTCTGCAAGAACCTGATGTGGATGCACAAAGTACAGATTATTGGAATGTGTTCACGGTGAACAACAGAGGTGTTGATTAAATAAGCAGTGTGATGCCCCCACTTTGGCTCTGATCACTGCACAATGCATGTTGGTTAGGTTTGTGTCTGACTTCAGCCTGACTTGCTCTCAACTCATGCAAAATTGGACAAAAATAATCACTTGAGATTGAGGCGGCTGTATTTTTTTGAGCCAGACCCTACAGTTGCTCTCTACTGACTGCAAGACCCAGAGCATGATGGGAAATGCCCTGTTCTCACCTGATCTAACAGCTGATTTGTTTAGATGTTGAGTGTTGAATTGGAGAGATTTAGATTTTGTGTGTCTGACTTGGAGGTTTATTCTGATAACAGAATACATGTTGTGGCTGATGGTGACTTTAGTAGCCAGATTGACCAAATAGATTCCTATTACAGATCATACTATACATAGTCTGTTGTATATTAAGACTTGTGGTAAGTAGGATGTGTTAACAATTGCAGTTTAAAACACGTCATTGTGAAACATCTGCAGTTGCACCAAAACTACTTGGTTAGGTTTTGGCACCTCTTGGTCAGATTTACAAAAAAAGACTATAGTTTTAGTCACTAGCCCTTTTAATGCAAAGATGGTGCTTCAGAATCCCTATTTTATGCCTCCTTTGCATTTTTACACAGAACTAAATAATGATGGCATCATTCCGCTCCAATGTGTGATTATGGAAAGCATCTTGGCATCGCAGGATCAAAAGAGGCATGACGGAAGTGACATGTAACACAACAACATCGGCCTCTAATGTGACATTAAACACACACGTTGACAGCACTTTATAAACAATAACAATGGCAAAACATGACAGCAAGAATCATTTACTGTTCCTGTTATATGGAGGGTGATCTTGTCCTCTGCTCGGAGGGTAACTGCTAACAGCTACTTTCATATCACCTGTGGTGGGTTTCATGCACAACGTGTCATCAAAATGTCACATGTGTCCTGCCATTGGTCCTGTCTTGCTGGCTGTCCAGTTTATAGAGCTTGTAAGTTGCGTGTTTCCGTTTCTGGTACATGGGACCTAAAAAATCGATTTCTTATAATGTATTTCAATGGCTAGATGAAAATTATTTTCTGGTCCTGTTTGAACTGTGCCATGAATTTCACGTATGTTGTTTGTGAATTTTTAATATATTTTTTCGTGCAAAGAAGGCTACAATTTAGCGGGAAGAAGTTTGATACTTTTTGCTCCGTAGATTGTGGCAGAAGACGCAGCAGCAGCACTGTGAGTTGAGAAGTGGAGGGAAAGCGTGATGACGTGACGTCACATAGGCGACATGGAGTCTTTCTCATTACGTTGTTTCCACAGCCTTTAACTGAAGAATCATACAATAAACTGTCAAACTCTTAACATGAAAAAAATATTATTTAGACCCACACAAAACATTTGTGTCATCCAAGGCGTTTAATGACTGGAACCAGAAAATATTAATTTTCTCTCCATTGACTCCAATTCATATTTTCCGAGCCTAGAGGTCCGATGGGGGTCTACCAGAAGGGGCGTGACTTACAAGCTCTATACAGACACCATTTGGGCGCTATTACTACCTCCCACGGGGGCTTAAAGACGAGACAGACTGTCTCCCCATTCCACAATCGTACCATAATCATAATCACGAACTCTAAAAATCAGATAGTGAGAATAAATGAAATGAATTATCAAGTTATCTGTATGCTTACCATGTGTGGGTACACTGTAATGTTGTTATTACATCTGCCAGCTCCACATTGCAGGACATTGTGTAAGGCGTGAGCGATAGCGTATACAGCAGTATAAACAGGAAAGTTAAAAGATGGATCTGCAGTGATGACATCTTCTGCACTCAGGCTGCTGCAGTTGCAATCCTGATTACAAACCATATTTTGCTCTGTGTTTTCACAATGAGCCTGGCTTCTGGAAGAATGGATAAAATCACTGAAACCAGGAATTGTCATTCTTGGCTCAGCAACCCCAATTACAGTCCCAATATTTTTGATTCCTTTCTTCTTGGGGAGCTTCTTGTTTAAGGACCACGCATCCACTGCTATCCACACTTTGTTGGTGATGTTTAGTTGTATTGCTGACTCAATGAGAGCTTCAACAGTCCATTCAGGAGCAAAAACAATAATGACACCTATCCTCTGTGCCTCTATCTGTTTGAATATTTGAGAGTGATCTGTGTCGTGATTCAGGGCTTTGGTGTACGGAAGGCAGATCTCAGTGTCCTTTATCCTTTCTATGAGCAAGTACAGTCCATCGATGCCATAATCCCCATCAATGTAGAGGAAAGCAATCCAGCGCCAGTTGAAGTGCTGCACAATGTCAACAACTGCCTTTACGACGTCTTGATTGGTATGCACTGTTCGAAAGAAAGAGGGAAACATCTCTTTTCTTGAAAAGATGGAACTGGAAGCTGCATAACTGACCTGTTCAAAGAGTCATAGAGAAACTGATTATTTTCTCTGACAAATTGTCATGACTTTAAAGCAGTTTACATTTTTTACAATTACTTTTGTGTTTTTATTACTTGATTTATCTGGTAAAAATATACTAAAATACAATGATTGGCAAATTTACCATAGGAATGAGATTCATCATGAAGAGAGGGGCCACAGTCCGTGCCTCAGTGCTTGTAGAAGCGCCGACCAGTGCTATCACTTTGGACAGATTCTTGTGTGGTTCACCCCAAGGTTGGATCAAGCCGTTGACAGAGATGAGGTTGAAAAAATCTGGGAAATTGTGCGTATCTGAGCAGTGGTCAAATATCTCATAGCCGAGAGATACATTTGGCAGGAGGCTGGTGGAGTTATTGATTTCCTCTACAGAGAATCTCATCACCTGAAACCTTCGATAGCTTGAATTAAGTAAGTGTTCACTGTGGGGAGAGGAGGGACAGGGAGAATATGAGAATTAGTTTCACTGTTCAAGAATGAGGCAACAGTATTGTAAAGTCCATCCAACCATGGACATCTAAAACAGGATTTCATGGAAATCATATTTTGAATAGAATGTGCTCCTGGCTTTATCCATTGAGCTGACGTGTGAGGCAAAACTCTTAATGATATAATCAGATACAGCAGGTGCTCTGCATTAGTTTCATAAGGTATGCACTTGGATTTACTTAAGACTCACCTGTAGCAGCTGATGGCTCTTGGTCTGTCATGATTAACAGGGTCGCTATGATGAACATCAAAAACTCCACCCAACATGTAATCTCCCTCAAGATGAAACTCCGAGGTGCATTGAGCCAAAGCATGGAGAAAACTTCCCAGGAGACACAAAGAAACAAGAAAATGTTTCATTGTTGTAGTTATTATTTACCAATCCGATGTGTTAGCCTCTACTGTTTGTAAGTTATGAGACACTGGTGAAGGCTACACCTCAGTGATCAGTTTCATTAACTTGAAAGACAATACACAAATCAGTATGCAAAAATACTGCAATGACTGTTCCAGTGTCTGTGCGATGTACACACGCAGGGTTTAACAGTAATTATGTGTATGGATGTTTATTGTTCCCATCATGAACACATGTAGTAAAGCTGAAGTTCCATGTTCCTGAGCTAAATAACCAGCTCACATTTTAAACTTTTGTTTTATTTAAATTTGTGTCACAGTCATAAGACTATAAAAATTTGAAATATATTTATGTTAAAAATTCATGGAAGACACTTTCCCTCTGTTAAAAGATTTGGGGTTTTTAGTTTACCTTAGCAGCCCAGCTCAAAACAAGTAAGGCTTGTAGTGCCCATTGATTTAAGGAGACAGTTTCACTCATCTTCCTGTGACAGGAAGTCACCTTTAGGAAATTCCAGTGGAGTGACACCGTGGGCCCAGATCAAATTTTTTAGTTGTGTGTCTGTTAGCTCTCCTCAATGAATACCTAATATGAAGCTGAGACACCTGTTTGAAGGGACGCAGTGTCTTTAGTAGCATTTGGGGTAAAAGAAAAAAGAACCACTCAAGTTTTGTTTTCTAATTGTACCAAAGACTGCAACTTCTTTTTCAGTGTGGTTCCTCCTTGGTGGCTTCATACTTCCCCCATGGGGTTTAAAAAAGCAAAAAGCAGCATCAGCTGCTCACCTACTAGTGAACAAATGCAGACCAATCCTTAAAATGTAAAATCCTACCCTATCACGGTGCTCATATTTACAAGAATAGGCCAGAATATTGCAAGAATAGGCCAGCACCTTTAAGGCTTCAAAAAATGTGAAAATCATAGTGATAACGATGCCTTTTGTCACCGAATGCCTGACAAGAAAAGTTACATAACCTCAGTTAAAACAGTGCAACCACATTTGTGACATCCTCAACTCACACCCACCGTCTGAATGTGTCATGTATGTCTAAGGATATTTCATGTTGGAATCAGTGTGGGGAGAGTGACGAATATACTATTCAGTACTCTACTTTTATCTAGCAATTTTACAAACAACACAGTCATTTATTTGAGCCACATGGAAAGGGGAACCAAAGATTATCTTTTAATACACTATGCAAATGCCAGCTGCATGACTGATGCAAAACAACTCTCCTCTCTACCAGCTATAGTACACAAGAGGACAAAGAGTTTGCATTAACAAACTCAAAACTGTGAACAAACTGTTAATAGTCCAGCACAGAGAAATGTGGACCTAATGTTCAGCATTTTCGTCCATTAAACCATTTTTTAATGACTAAAAGATGTCAATTTACTTTTTGAAAATTTGTCAAGCCAGGCTAACAAGAATCTAAGATTTTACATGTAAAGATTATGCAGCACAGTGCATTCTGGTAGATGTATGTTTTCTACCTCTTGAGCAAAGGCAAATGCCACAGCCCTTTTCCTCCATTTTATCTTGTCATGTAGCACCAATTCCTCCGAGAATTGCCACCTTAATGTGGTGGAGGGGTTTGTGTGTCCCTGTGAATCTGGGAGCTGTGTTGTCAGGGGCTAATAGCCCCTGGTAGGGTCTCCCAAGGCAAAGTGGTCCAAGGGGAAGGACCAGACTAAGAGTGATTCAAAAGACCTCGATGACACGAACTTTTCGGGAGGTGAGCACCTCGCCTGGTATGGGGACACCGGGGCCCCCTCCTGGAGCCAGACCCAGGGGGAGAGCTCACCAGCAAGCATGTGGTGGCTGGGCCTTAGGCCATGGGGCCCGGTCAGGCTAAGCCCAAAGAGATTACATGGAGCCATCGCAAATAGGTCTCTGACTGTTGTTTGTGTGTATGCACCGAACAGCAGTGCAGAGTACCCGGCCTTCTTGGAGTCTCTTGGTGGCGTCCTGCAAGGGGTGCCGGCTGGGGATGTCCCCAGTTCTCCTGGAGGACTTCAATGCTCACGTGGGCAATGACGGAGAAACCTGGAGGGGTTGATTGGTAGGAACGGCCTGCCTGATCTGAACCCGAGTGGTGCAAGTCATGGACTGGCCATAACGAACACCATGTTCAAGCACAGGGAGGTTCATAAGTGTACCTGGTACCAGAACGGTCTTGGCCAAAGATCAATGATTGACTTTGTGGTAGTTTCATCAGATCTACGGCCATGTGTCGAGGACACTCGGATGAAGAGAGAAGCAGAGCTGTCAAGTGATCACCACCTGGTGGTGAGTTAGATCAGATGGTGGGAGAAGCAGCCAGACAGACCTGGAAAACCGAAACGTGTAGTGAGGGTGAACTGGGAACATCTGGTTGAGGCCCCTGTCCGTGGGGTCCTCAACTCTCACCTCCAGAGTCTGAGTGGTACATGTTCAAAGCCTCCATTGTAGAGGCATCTGCTAGGAGCTGTGGTCAGAAGGTTGTCAGTGCCTGTCGTGGCTGGTGGACACCAGCAGTGAGGGAGGCCGTCAGGCTGAAGAAGGAGGCGTTTCACGTCTGGCTAGCCCAGGAGTCTCCTGAAGCAGCGGACAGGTACCGGTTGGCCAGAAGGGCTGCAGCTGTGGCGGTCACTGAAGCGAAAACCCGGGTGAGGGAGGAGTTCGGGAGGCTATGGAGAAGGACTTTCGGTTGGCCTCAAGGAAGTTCTGGCAGACCGTTAGCCAACTCAGGAAGGGAAAGCAGGGTTTGTCTCAGGCTGTGCTCAGCAGAGAGGGAGAGCTGCTGACCCGAACTAGGGACATTGTCAGGCGGTGGAAGGAGCACTCCTGAACCCAGCCATCACATCCACTGTGAACGAGGCAGAGCCTGAAGACTTGGGGGGCCTCTCGCCCATATCCCTGGCAAAGTTTGCTGAGGTAGTTTAAAAGCTACCCAGTGGTAAGGCACTGGGTGTGGATGAGGTTCACCCTGAGATGCTGAAGGCTCTGGACACTGTTGGGCTGTCTTGGCTGACATGCCTTTTCAGTGTCACGTGGACGTCGGGTACGGTGCCTAGCCAGACCGTGGTGGTGGTCCCCATCTTCAAAAAAGGGGACCGGAGGGTGTGTTCCAACTATTGGGGTATCACACTGCTCAGCCTCCCGGATAAGGTTTGTGGACTTGGACAAGGCTTACGACTGCGTCACTTGGGGGGTGGGGGTGGGGTGTCTTGTGGGGGTTACTGCAGGAGTAGAGGGTGCCAGGCTCGCTGCTACGAGGAGGAGGAGCTGGAAAGCGTTGCTGGGGAGAGGGATGTCTGGGGTGCTTTGCTTGACCTGCTGCCCCCGTGATCCGGCCCCAGATAAGCGGATGAAAATGGATGTGTGGATGGATGTAGCACCAATTTCAAAGGAATTTGCATCTTTTTACTGCATAGACAGTACAGTGTGCATAGTACAGCAGATATGGTCACACAAGCTTATAGATGGCCCACATGAGGGGTAGCATGTTACAGCACGAGTTTCCCAACTATTTTAGCTCAAGACCAACAAGAGAAATTTGGTGTCCTCCCAGGACCCAGTCTTACAATAGTATATCATGGATTGCCACAAAATATATACATTTAATGAAGCGAAGAGGACACAAACATTTATATGAAGATGGACAGTCAGTGTCTGACTGATTCAAAATCAAGACATAACCCGACACACACACACGCAGATTAGTGAAGCATGGATCTAATGACACTCTATCAATAGCCAACTATTCGCCGCTATGCAAAATCTAGTGTCAGCTTGTGTGTAATGTTGTCGTTGTAACAGTGGGGGTAGTATCTGTAAATAAACTGTGGTAAACTTCCCTCCATCTTACCAGCACCCAGATCTCCCTGCTCATCTCTCAGCTCAAAGCAGATGTTTGCTGGCTCTAGGGTTGTTACTTCAACTACAGATTGTATGTTTGGATTTTTGTATGCCCATCACGACAGACATAAAGAGTATAGAAGCGGATTGAGAGAGAGACCCACCCATCTCTCCTCTCTCTTCCTCAAACACAGACCAAACTCAGTTCCGTGCTGACCACAAATAAAACAAGATTCTGTTGCTGTTTGGCCCATTTGTCACGTAAAATGTCATCAGAAACATATTTTACTTACTACTGACTGTTCGGCTGTAATATGGGAATATGTGAACAAGAGGCAGGCGCCATACTGTTTTGTATTATTGTACTGTTCTGTAAAATTGCTGGCAGAATATATTGAGATCAAAAACCTAAACAGTGCTGATCAAATTTGAACCAAGATTCAGTTACATCTTTGCTTATATTTCTCACCTCAGATGTTTTTGGAAACAAATTTTAGCTCACATTTTAATTGTAAATTAAGACTGTTTATTACCAACTGGCCGTCAAATTGTTTGCAAATTGTTTCCGGTGCAGTGCAGTGCATTCTGGTAGTTGTATGTTTTCTACCTCTTGAGCAAAAGCAAATGCCACAGCCCCTTTACTCTTTTTTTCTCTGGTCATGTAGCACCAATTTGAAAGGAGTTTGCATCTTTTTACTGCATAGACAGTACAGTGTGTATCCACAGTGCATGGTTTAATGCATAGTACATATAATTAGCAGATAGGGTCAAACGAGCTTATATATGGCCCACAAGACCAACAAGAGAAATCTTGTGTCTCCTCAGGACTGTAATATCATGGATTGCCACAAAATGTTTACGTTTAATGATGGATAGTGACAACAAACCATAAATTAAAAATGTATATGAAAGGTAAATGTGTATGTAATGTTCCCTTTGAAGAGTTGACAGAGAGGATATTATCATTAGAAATCACCACTCTCACCTGTCACCACCACATTAAAGTTAGTCAGGCACACACAAAGTTTCTAACACTTGTTTGTCAGAGTAATTAACACACACTAACTGAAACACACTTAACCAAAGCTCCCTCTGGCCACTAAACCAGATGACAAAGCATCTGAGCTGAACAATCCAGCGTATTAACAAAAAAAACAGTGGGCCCAACCTCTCAACGAACACCAAAACTGCTCCTTAGACCCAAACAGTCTACTTCATAGGCTTATAGTGGGGCTAAGTAGTCTTTATTTATGTCTCCAGGTTAATGAGGTAAAGCTCTGAATATCTGAACAAAGATGTGCACACAAACTCCCCAAAATCAATATCTGTACACCATCTGCCCCCTGATTTAATTTCAATAAAAAAACCTATGTTGCACTGTTCAAGGTGTGCCAACGGTCAGTCCTGTAGACAGCGTCACAGTGACGTGGCGCCCTCATGTGGAGACATAAGTGTTAAAGAAACTACAAAAGACTGTTGGACAGAGAGGAAATCACACACATTTCATTTTAAGTTTTTATTGAATCACTCTTACGGTCATATAACCATTGTACATAAATATGTAAATCAGCGCAGGGCTTAACAGAGTTAACTTTATGTCAATGAACACTCAGGCTGGTTAGTGACATAAAATCCAAATACATTTTAAAGCATATGATTAAATACAGTGTATATTGAAAATAACAGTAGTATAAGTTTTAATCTATATGTCAGCAACACTGTCAAGCGAGGCCAGAAAGGCCGTGCATAGAACGTCATGAAACTGTAACTTATCAGGAATTATCATGTTAAAATTGGCTGTAGCACAATTGGCTTAAGCATTTTGACAGTAACTATTACAGTTAATATTCACTCCCTTTTAATGAAACCTGCACGATTGACAACGTCATCAAACCAGACTCAGACAGGAGACAGCTCCTTAAAATAAAAGCTCTGTGTCGTAAATTCACTGTACTTAAAAATAAAGTGTGTATTTTACAAACTTGACATGTTTGCGGCCCATTCAGAATGGACTGCATCCCAATTTTGGACTGTGACCCACCAGTTGGGAACCACTGCTCTAGGGACCTTGGATAACTGCCATCCAATAGTTGTTGAGACATTAATACATTTAGTAGCACTAGGGATAAAATCCAGGGATCACCACGTAATAGGATTCATTGTAGGGAACCATGAATGTCTGTACAAAGTATTGTCCCATTCTATAGACTGTATAAAATCATGGACAAAGCTACTGTGACATCACCCATTGGTTTCTGGTCTTCTGTTTTGAAGCCTCAAGTTTGGCATTTTTTTGGAGCCAGAAATGACCATGTTTGGACGAGAGGGTGGAGCTATGGTGAGGCTTTACAGACAGCCTGTTACACAAAATGGCCACGTCTTTAATTATGCATAACTCTAAGTAAGACTTAAAAAGGGGACTTAGATAAAGATTGACCCCATGCACAGTGGTCATGAATGGGAGATTTAGCTACAGAGACCACAACTGTTTTTTCCATCAGGCTATAAAAATATCTATTTCAGTTGGGCATTTTAATATGGGGTTCATCGGGATTGACTCGCTTTTGGAGCTAGCCTCAAGTGGCATTTTGAGGCACTTCCGTGTTGGCTTCATTTTTCAGCTCAGGTGGTTGCTGCTTGTCCCAATCCAACAGGCAGACAGTGAGATATTTCACACATATTAAGTGAAAATTTTGACCTGCTGGCAGCACTAGGAGAAAAGTAGTAGGATTCATCATCTCTGGGCCAACAATATCTGTGCCAAACTCCATGGAAATTCATTCAATAGTTATTTATATATTTCAGCCTAGACTGAAGTGGTAAACAATCTAAACCACCAACAGATTGGCATGATGCTAGCACGGCAATAATGACTGACAAGACATAGCTGCTCATATCCTTAGTCATGATAGCAGCGTGGTTGTATGGATGGCAGTGTAGGTCTGGTGGTATAAATATTTATGGTGCCCAGCAGACGAATCCTAATAAAAGTGGTGGTTCCAGAACTTTTCTCCTAGCGCAACCAAAAAGTCAAAGTTTTCAGTAACCCAGCAAATATCTCTACATCTGCTAGATGGATTAACAATGTTGGGAATGTTCATGGTTCCTAGGGGATGTATCCTAAAGACTTTGACATTCACATTTGTAGTTTTCAATAAAGTGCCTCAATAACCATTGGATGGATTGCTATGCAATTTGGTGCAGACATCCATGTCCACCTCAAAAGAGAAAAAAAGTAATTACTGTAGTGATCCCTTACAACTTTCCATCTGGTGTTATCATAGAGTCATTATTTCAGTTTTCTAACACTTTGGTTTATGATTAAATTGCTGTGATGACATCCCCGTCAGCCTCAGCTAAACTTTGTGTTTGGAGCTACTTAGCATATGTTAGCATGCTCACAGGCTAAACTAAGATGGGGACCATAGTAAATATTACACCTACTGAGCATCAGCATCAGTCATTGTGACCACGTAAGCATGCTGGTGTTAGCATTTAGCTCAAGATACTGCCGTATCTATAAGTAGGCTACAGTCTCATAAAGCTACTAGCATGGCTGTAGACTCTTAGTCTTGATAAGTTCTACAGTCAAAGGCTCTGATCAGGATTAAGAGATGCCAACCATCCCCAAAACAACAGTATGAGTGCCTCTTGTTAAAATGTTAATCACTGTTTATTGTTACAGCTAATCTCAAGAATATTATTAATACACCCCTCAGTGAAACAATCAAATAACCAATTAAAATTAGGTTGCGACAAAACAGAGACAAAGATTTAAACTACAATGTACTTATTCTGACCATCTACAAATTATTATCACTTCATTTTAAGTATTCAGGAGGCCTGAAGAGCAAGAGTTCTGTATACAGATACACACATTTACTTGAAGCTGCTACTACCTGACTGTCATGGTATAACTCTGAATGAGACCTTGGAAGTATGCCTGCGTGTTTTTGTATGATTGAAAAATGATGATGTAACATTTTGGGAGGAAATAAAACAACAGAAAGGAGTAGAGACTGGAGAGTACCGCCAGAGCTTTCAGTGTTGGGATGTACTTGCCATGATAAAGAATGTACACAGTGGCAAAGATGATCCAGGTGAGGATCAGCAGGAGCAGGCAGAAGGTGATGGCTTTGGCCTCATTGTAGTTTTTTGGGAGGTCTTTACCCATGTAGGAGAAAATAAAGCAAAGGGAGCACAAAAATAAAAGTAAAGCCACTGAACCAGAGGATGCCTTGAGATTAATGTCACAACCAAGTATGATTTTGTCTGGGGATGAAAATTCATGGTAGGGTTTGGGGGGAGCATAAGTATAGCCGATAATAAGTAAGACTGCCTGTGTAACAAATGCCACAGTGATAACCAGCCATTGTACGTGATATTTCATCCACCAGCTGCTGATCTTGTGGAACCTGACAGCTATTTTGAAAATGCAAACAATCTGAAATGAGCGCACAACAAAACATGCTAGACAAACAGTGTAGAACAACAGAAATGGTAAGAACCTTAAGATACAGAAGGAGGTTGTTGGCTTACCAAAGTGAAAGAACACAGTGAAACTACACAGACTGAGGCAGCCTAAAATCAGGAAGCACATTGGTCCCCCAGCAGATCTGACAACAGGTGTGTTGTAGTTGATGGCAAAGAGAACAGACATGGCTAGTGTGAGGCCCACAAATGCCCAGGCCCCGATCATAATCAGTATGGCCCCACTGTCTGTGAATGGGATGTACTCCACCACCCGCAGACTGCATGATGTACTTCCTGCTGCAGACCATTCTGTGTCCTTACAGGCGATGCACTTGTACGGATCCTCTGTTTTACGTGAGAGACAATTTGTCAATAAAGCTAAGGTCCACTTTTGAAGGCCATGAGTAAAGAGAGATCAAACAGTTTAGAAAACAATGTGTGTTATTTAACTTTTAGTCAAACACTGCAGCTCTCACATTACCTGTGCTGTTGACATAAGTTCCATTGGAACAGATCTTACAGTTGAAGCAGCATCTGTGGAGTCCATCATACTCTCTAACAGATCCATGAGGACATTCCTGGGAACACACTGAAGTAGGCACCTGCGCAAGAGAGAATTATTTAGCAGAAAAGTAAATGTGAGTGCAGCAGAATGCTGTAAGGGGTGGAGGGATGTGATAGGGAAGCAGCAGCAGCATTTAGGCCCATATGGCTTTTATAAACATCTGAGCAGGGTTTGTAATATACACTGAGCTTTATATCTAGACGTCCCTGCAAATGAGACCATGAGCAGCCACCTTTGGCTAATGTTTCTGATATTGTGTTTTAAATAAACATATCTTTGTACACATATGCACTCATTCACACACACATCCCAGCAGTCGTGGCAAAACCAAAACAGAGTAATTTTAAGTCAACATGGAGAATGTAAATTCTAGTCTGTGAAAAAACAACTTACCTCTCCTTCCGTGTGCCACTGAATTTTGCTGTCATTGATCAAGAAATGGAACGGTGGGTAAAAATCATAAAAGCCAATATCCTCTGCATCACCACTTTGGTTCCAGAAAACTATAGAATAGGATCCATAGTTGGGGTCACCATTCTCATCAAACTGAATTCTCTGGTTCAGAAGTGTGAAGTTTGACTTCTTCACCTCTGCAAGAACCTGATGTGGGTAGAGAAAATTAAGATTACTTTCATGCGTTCAGAATGAACATTGAGGGTGTTGATTAAATAGGTTTTACGAGATATTCCTGTGAAATAGGGTGCTGCAGTGTGACATATTTCAATGTGGCATTGACTTGTAGTAACTTGTTTGATCGATTGATACTGCAAAAGTTCAGTTGTTAATAGGGATGGGCACGAGTACTCGAGTACTTGTTTGGACGTCAGTAGTTTATTTCTTGTTGTTGGCCAATTTACATTGCTATTCTTACATTAGGAATTTTTTTGCAAGTACTAGAGTACTCTATGATAATTTAATGTGAGTAATCAAAATGCCCTTCCCTAGTTGTTAAGGAATTGCTGGGGTCCTGATAACCACTAAAGGATGACTATAGCCCATGCAGGAGAAATTGCCACTGCAGAAGGCAGTACATTCACAATGTCTGACATCAATTGTCATGTCTGTTTACATAAATGCCAGCATACTGATGACGAATCAGGGTCACAGGGGAAGTTTTAAACCACTACCCTTTTTATATGTGTTTCAAGGGGCAAGGTTGCTCTCAAATGAGGGATAGGGGTATAAATATGAAATGGGATTGAGCCTTTGTTTGCATGTGTTATAAATATATTAGCAAACATAAGTATTTTGTGTTATGATTGATCACTTTCAAATAGGCTTGTCTGTAAAATACACTTGTTAGAAGCAAAAAATCAGACAGTGAGAAAGTTATCTGTATGATTACCATGTGTGGGTTCACTGTAATGTTGTTGTTACATCTGCCAGCTCCACATTGCAGGACATTGTGTAAGGCGTGAGCGATGGCGTATACAGCAGTATAAACAGGAAAATTAAAAGATGGGTCTGCAGTGATGACATCTTCTGCACTCAGGCTGCTGCAGTTGCAATCCTGATTACAAACCATATTTTGCTCTGTGTTTTCACAATGAGCCTGGCTTCTGGAAGAATGGATAAAATCACTGAAACCAGGAATTGTCATTCTTGGCTCAGCAACCCCAATTACAGTCCCAATATTTTTGATTCCTTTCTTCTTGGGGATCTCATTGTTTAAGGACCAACCATCCACTGCTATCCACACTTTGTTGGTGATGTTTTGTTGTATTGCTGACTCAATGAGAGCTTCAGCAGTCCATTCAGGAGTAAAAACAATAATGACACCTATCCTCTGTGCCTCTATCTGTTTGAATATTTGAGAGTGATCTGTATATTGATTGAGGCCTTTGGTGAATGCAAGGCAGATCTCAGTGTCCTTTATCCTCTTTATGAACAATTCCTGGCCATCTTTGCCATAATCATCATCAATGTAAAGGAAAGATACCCAGCGCCAGTCGAAGTGCTTCAGAATCTTAACAACCATTGCCATGACATTTTGACTGGGATGCACTGTTCGGAGGAAAGATGGAAAATTCTGTTTTCTTGAAAGGACAGAAGTAGCAGCTCCATAACCGACCTGTTCAAAGAGTAATAGAAAAACCATGATTATGTTCAGTGACAAGAAATTTTCAAAAGTTAAAATCTTTTTTAGAAATATATCCAACTGTTTTAATCAATTGATCTAACTGATCAGAATATGCTAAAATACAATTGGCAAATTTACCATAGGAATGAGATTCATCATGAAGAGAGGGGCCACAGTCAGGGCCTTAGGGCTCGTATAAGTGCCGACCACTGCTATCACTTTGGACAGATTCTTGTGTGGTTCACCCCAAGGTTGGATCAAGCCGTTGACAGAGATGAGGTTGAAAAAACCTGGGAAATTGTGCGTATCTGAGCAGTGGTCAAATATCTCATAGCCAAGAGATACATTTGGCAGGAGGCTGGTGGAGTTATTGATTTCCTCTACAGAAAATCTCATCACCTGAAACCTTCGATAGCTTGAATGAATGAAGGGTTTACTGTGTGCAGAGGAAGGACAGTGACAGAGTGTGAGAATAAGTGTTACTGTCTGTACAGACATGGATATCTAAAGGAGTATTTTCTAGGACAAGGACTTTGATAAATAAAACATTTTATTGTATTTTATTATTTATGTGCTACTATTTTCTTGTTTATGTGCTACTACCAGTAACAATTTACTTTAAAAATGAGGCAGAAACTCTTTAATGTTCATCCGTCATGAGTTACACCGGGCATTCTTGATCTATTATTCCCTTAGATTTATTATAATACTCACCTGGAGCAGTCTATGGCTTCTGGTCTATTATGATAAACAGGGCTGCTGTCATGATGAATATCAAAAAGTCCACCCAACAAATAATCTCCTTCAAGATGAAACTCCGAGGTGCATTGAGCCAAGGCATGGAGAAAAGTTCCCAGGAGATACAAAGAAACAAGAAATGGTTTCATCGCTTTAGCTGTTATCTGTCAATTTGATGTGAACGCTAATGGTGTCAGCCTCTGTTTTTAGTAAGTTACGAGACACTGGTGATGACTACACTGCATAAGGTGTCAGAAATAGATAATTATAAATCTTTGTGGGAGAATATACAAATCAGTATGCAAATACAATTTCAAACCTGCTGCAGTGTCTTTTTGATGTACACAAACAAGTCATCATGAGCAGACAAGGTAAAGTCTCATCCTGAAGTCTGGTTATACTGGAAATTACATGTTCCTTGTTTCAGCCAAATAACCAACTCAAGTTTTAAACTTAGAAGGTGTAAATAAGAAACATATTCATGTTTAACAGTCGGGGGGGGGGACACAAATTCACAAATTCAAAATTAGAAGGAGAGGAAGGGTGAGTGGGAGATTTTAACTAGCGACAAGTTGCCTTTGTATGTCTTCTTCCCATGTGGGAAGGGTAGGTATCTTTACTTGACCATATGCTGGATAAGGTGGGAATGTAAAAGAGGAGATTTGGCAACAGATATTTCTAGGATTAAAAAAAAAATTGTCCCATTAAATCGGTAAGCACAATGATTATTGGTTTTATCAGGAAGATTAAAAAAGTGACCCTATTTGCTTTGGCTATGAATATGCTGGTCAAGTTCGCTGAAATAGAGTATAGAGGCCCCAAAACCAGGTCCGATATCCGGCAATCCCCCATTAGAGCCTTTAGGGATGATCTGACAGTAACAGCCATCAGTCCCGGAAAGCAGATGGATCTCCCAAGGCTTGGAGAAGCTAATCACATGGACTCAGATGCGCTTCAAGCCAGAAAAATCGAGGTCCTTGGTTCTGAGAAGAAGTGACAGACCAATTTCACTTCTCCCTTGGTAGAACCCAAATCCCATCAGTCACAGAGAAACCTGTGAAGAGCCTCGGGAAAGTCTTTGACTGCACCCTAAAGGACACGGCCTCCATCAGAGCGGCAAACCAAGAACTGGAGGGATGGCTGGCAACTACCGACAAATCAGGCGGACCAGGAAAATTCAAAGCCTGGATTTAGCAGCATGGCGTCCTTCCTAGGATATTGTGGCCACTGCTGGTATATGAATTTCTACTCTCCACAGTGGAAGCCCTACCAGCTGCAGAGAAGGCCTAAAGATGGCTGTGGGTTATTAGGGACAAGCAGTGGGCTAATGCCTCTCGGACACAGGCCGGGAATTGATCACTCCCGGTCGGGTCGCCTGGGTGAGGGGGTCTGAAGTTGTAAGACCCAAACACCCCATGACCCCAGCTACTTCAACATTTGCTTCTGGAATTTTGCATTTGTCTAAAGCAATATATTTTCTGTGTAATCCAAAAAACACTTTTTGGATAAAGTAAAAATTATTAATAAATCTCTTTTGTCTGGCCACATCCCAGATTATTTTAAACAAGAAAACTGATTCAGCACTGATAAATATAAATCAAGATTTACTGCATTGCCTATTTCTCACCTTAAATGTTTTCAGACAGTTATTTTAGTGCACTGTTTAGCTGTAAAATGAGAAAGTTTGTGACCTGATTGCCATGTTGGATACAGTTTAACGGAAGTATCAAGCACTGGCCACCAGCTGAACGAACACTCTCATTTTACAGTTGAAGAGTACACCAAAATGTTTCTGAAAACAATGGAGGTGATACATGGGCAATGCAGTTATAGAATCTTGATTTATATTTTATCAGTGTTGCCTGGGTTGACAGTCTGACTGAACTTCACAAAGCAAATGACATGACTGGCGGCTGCGTTAGAGACTCCTCTGCTCTGATTGGTTGTTGCTGACTACGCTACAATCTGATTTTAGCAAAAGGCCATTAGAGACAGTAGAAGGGGAGGAGGGGCATGATTTTTTCACAGACTGTTTCATGTACTTCTTTCAGACTATAGTGACAGTGCTTTCACACCTAGATTATTTTGCTGGCTAAATGTTGAGAGGTTAAAAGCATCGTTTCTCTCTCTTTTTTTTTTAATGAAAATGAATGTACTGAAAATTCTGATTGCTTCTACAGTAAGCTCAAATTTAGCTCTGACACTAACTCATACCTCAGTAGACACTAGAAGTCACCATACACTTCCAAAAACCAGAATAAATCTACAACAATGCACTGTACCACTGCACTGTACATAGCCATGGTTGAATAGAACTCTATTCCAGATCATATTTTGGAAACACAGAATCAAGCCAGGGGTGATTCTAGGATCAGAGGTTTAGGGGTGCTGAGCACCCAGAGAGCTGCCCAGCCAGGCAAGATAAATTTCACTGTTTTGTACATTTTAACTCAATTTCATTCCCACATTTGTGAAAGAAAAGCACTTTTTGGGAAAGTCTGTGACTAAACCATCAAATCTGATAAAGGTTATTTAAATGCTGAGCCACAGCAAAAGAGGAATGGATTGGAATTATAAAAGAAACATATCGTAACCCTAATTTCTGGGGGAAGACAACTCATTTTCATACAGCAGCTCCTCAACATACACATAAACAGTATTTATGTTTCTGGAGTAAACCAGCCCCCTATAGTGAGTACCAAAAATACCAAAAATGGACCCTGGACTTATTTTTTGGACTTTTATTTGAAATGCAATGCACAACATGTAACATTAACACATTAATAGTAATCGACTTTTTCAATGTTTGTCTCTGCCATTTTCCTTCTTGTCTGTATTATATAATACAAATACATAAATAAAAATACACTTCAAAAAAGAAAAATGCTTGAAATCTACAAAATAATAATAATAAATACACACAATAGGAGTTATAATGTTAATGGGCATCCAGTCAGTTAGCTAGTCAGTAGCACCTTGGCTTTAATATTAACACATGCACATGACACAACAGCTAGTTTCTCTCATCCCACTTCAAACGGAGGACAGTGGTACTGACCACCTGTAACGTTTTGTAGCTAGAAAAAACGTCAGCTAACTCCTACCTAACAACATAAACAGTGACCTACGATTAAATGCAGCAAAAATGAGGACTGGTAATGATAATAATGTGTTGGTATTGAGTGGTAGAAGTAAAGAAATGTGCCACATATCCTGGTTTCAGCCAGGTACTTACACCACTACTGCTTACCCACTCTGGAGGGCAGCGCATTACTCTGTGCAGATAGAGCACTCAGAGCCCAAGTCGGGGAAAGGTGGGAGAGATGAGGTGGATCAAACCATTTTTGAGGCAGGGGGGTTGTTAAAATATTATGTTTCAACCAAGTACTGTATGGTTTTGACACTTTTCTAGCTTGTTAAAAAAGGACATACAGTAAAAACATTTTTTAAAAAATCTCTCAAATTTTAGGGGTGCTGGGATCCCAAAAATGGGCTAGAAACGCCTATGGAATCAAGCAAGGTTTAAAAAACAAGTGAAGCAGCACCTCATGAAGCATAAATTAACAACATCCCCAGCGTGCACCCACAGTCACTTACTGGCTGTGTCATGTATGTCTTGATGTGGGGAGAGTAATGTGAGGAGGGGATTTATGAGTTCATACCATGAAATTAATCCATGTTGGAAAATGCAGGAGAGGACACATGGAAAACAAATTTGTGCACCGATGTGTCATACTATCTCAAGTTCAGGTAACGCAGTGAGTCTTAAAACAGCTGATAAACTATTCAGTACTCTTATCTCACAATTCTGAGAACAATAGAGTCATTTTTTTGAACCACATGAAAAGGGGAACCAAAGATTATCTATTCATACACTATGCAAATGCCAGCTGCATGACTGATGCAAAATAACTGTCCTGTCTACCAGTGAGAGTATACAAGAGGGCAAAGAGTTTCCATAAACACACGGCAGTCGTTCAAGGTTTAGCACAAACTCTAAATGGTAGAACACAGAAAAATGTGAACTCAATGCTGAATTAATAGAATTTTTTGTGATGACTACACTGCTTAAACATGTTAACTTACCTGGTGAAGGTTTGTTGAGCCAGGCTCAAAAGAGTTAAGTTTTTACAGACAGTAATGCTATAGAGATGATCTGTAGAGGACAGGGATGAAGTAGATTGAATTTACCAAATACATGCAGTTTAATTGAATCCAATATCTTTGGTATATACTGAAATGCTACCTGAGCTCTGCATGACTTCAGCTTAGACTGTGCAGGTCATTTGAAAGAATATAATTTGCAGTCATACTTTGGATGACAACAATAGATTACCAGCCCATGAGCTGGACTCTGTCCAAAGTTGAATTCAGGCAACGTCCTGATGAAAGGGCAGAACTTCTCATTCTGCTTGTTGGGAAGGGACGAGCCCTCATCTGCAGGAGAGAGATATAAATGCTGTATATGTATATGTTATATGTCAGGATGAATAAAAATAAATAGATAGGTCATGGGTTATCCGCTATGCTTGTCCCTTGTCAATGATCCTGTGTGATTTTCACGGACAGGATCCTTGAGGCGCAGCTGGAGGGCGGAAGGGGTCAGGTTAGGGGACCTCAGAATTGCATTTCTGCTTTTCGCAGATGATGTGGTTCTGTTGGCTTCATCACCCTGACCTCCAGCATGCACTGGGGTGGTTTGCAGCCAAGTGTGAAGCGGTCAGGATGAGAGTCAGCACCTCCACATCTGAGGCCATGGTTCTCTGCCAGAAACTGGCGAATTGCCTTCTCTGGGTTGGCAAAGGGTTACTGCCTCGAGCGTGGTTAAAGTATCTCTGGGTCTTGTTCACAAGTGAGAGTAGAATGAAGCATGAGATGGATCGGCAGTTTGGTGTAGCTTCTGCAGTGATGCAGGCGCTGCGCCAGTCCATCATGGTGAAGAGGGAGCTGAGCTGGAAGGCGAAGCTTTCCATTTACTGGTCCAGCTACATCCCAACCCTCACCTATGGTCATGGGCTCTGGGTAGTGACAGAAAGAATGAGATCACAGATACAAGCGGCCAAAATGAATTCTCTCTGTGGGGTGGCTGGGCTTAGCCTTAGAGATAGGGTAAGGAGCTTGGACATCCGGAGCGAGCTCAGAGTAGAGCCGCTGCTTTTTTGCGTCTAAAAGGATCAGTTGAGGTGGTTATTCAGTTCTGATCAGAAGCCTCCTGGGCGCCTCCTATTAGAGGTGTTTCGGGCATGTCCCACTGGTAGGAGGCCCTGGGGCAGACCCAGAACACGCTGGAGGGATTACATATCTCATCTGGCCTGGAAACGCCTTGGGGTCCCCAAGGAGGAGCTGGAAAGCATTCCTGGTGAGAGGGATGTCTGGGGCACTTTGCTCTGCCTGCTGCCCATGCAACCCAGCCTCGGATAAGCGGATGAAAATGGATGGATGGATAGGTTATGGGGTGATGTCGTAAATAAAAAGTTTTATAGATTCCTCATGAGGCGGTACACATTACAATAAGTTTTGGTGAATAACAATCATTGCTGTGAAATGTTTACACTTACATCCTTCCAAGAGATCACTTGTTAATCAACAGTTTGACCTGTACTGTGAAGTTTAATTTCCTTGTATGATAAGATGAAGTTTGGCTCTCAAGATGTAGAGCTCTTTTCTTTGTCTGTTTCCATCCATCTTAATTTAAAATTAGACATCTCATTTCAACTCCATGCTCAAACTGTCAATGGTAGCTAGCAAATTAATGTGTTCTTGATGCTCATCTTGCAGTGCAGAGGTTTGTTGCATCTCAATTACTGTTGATAAAATTAAGGCCTAACTGTTATATATATTCTTTGTCTTTCTCTGCCTGACTGACCAACACAGTTAAACAATCTGAATAGACGAGTATAATAGTAGAATATATAACTGTTTATAGAAAACGTAAACAAAAATTTTACACTGGTGTGTTATCCTGAGCCAGACATGTCAATATTCACTTCACATTTGTTGTTCACAGTAGTCATAAGTAGTCCTATTCAAGTATCAATCTTCCTCTGATGTTGGGAAACAACTTGATTAAAACGCTGTAGAAAAAGAAACATATAAACCATAAACTAAATCTCCAAAGTTTACATAGAGCTGTACAATTCATCTGTGCTAAAACAGCAGGGATCATGACGAAATCAAAAGAGTCACAGTGAAGTGGTGCCATCATGTGGTGACATTAGTGCTATAGCAACTTCAAAAGATGAACAGAAGGGAAATCACACACATTTCATTTCATGTTTTATTGAATATCTCTTACTGTTATATAACTACTGTACATGTATATATGTAAATCAGTGCAGGGCTTAACAGAATTAACTTAATGCCAGTGAACACTCAATGTCCTCCTGAGGCTGGTTAGTACCATTTTTAAAGCATAGTGTTGATTGAATTTACAAAACCCAAAACCAGTGAAGTTGGCACGTTATGTAAATCGTAGATAAAAACAGAATACAATGATTTGCAAATCCTTTTCAACTTATATTCAATTGAATACACTGCAAAGACAAGATGTTTAATGTTCAAACTGAGAAACTTTATTTTTTTTTTTTGCAAATAATCATTAACTTAGAATTTAAAGGCAGCAACACATTGCAAAAAAGTTGGCACAGGGGCCTTTTTACCACTGTGTTACATCGCCTTTCCTTTTAACGACACTCAGTAAACGTTTGGGAACTGAGGAGACCAATTTTTGAAGCTTTTCAGGTGGAACTCTTTCCCATTCTTGCTTGATGTACAGCTTAAGTTGTTCAACAGTCCGGGGTCTCCGTTGTCGTATTTTACGCTTCATAATGCGCCACACATTTTCAATGGGAGACAGGTCTGGACTACAGGCAGGCCAGTCTAGTACCCGCACTCTTTTACTATGGAGCCATGCTGTTGTAACATGTGCAGAATGTGGCTTGGCATTGTCTTGCTGAAATAAGCAGGGGCGTCCATGAAAAAGACGTTGCTTGGATGGCAACATATGTTGCTCCAAAACCTGTATGTACCTTTCAGCATTAATGGTGCCTTCACATATGTGTAAGTTGCCCATGCCTTGGGCACTAATACACCCCCATACCATCACAGATGCTGGCTTTTGAACTTTGCGCCTATAACAGTCCGGATGGTTCTTTTCCTCTTTGGTCCGGAGGACACGACATCCACAGTTTCCAAAAACAATTTGAAATGTGGACTCGTCAGACCACAGAACACTTTTCCACTTTGCATCAGTCCATCTTAGATGAGCTCGGGCCCAGCGAAGACGGCGGCGTTTCTGGGTGCTGTTGATGAATGGCTTTCGCTTTGCATTGTAGAGTTTTAACTTGCACTTGCAGATGTAGCGACGAACTGTAGTTACTGACAGTGGTTTTCTGAAGTGTTCCTGAGCCCATGTGGTGATGTCCTTTACACACTGATGTCGGTTTTTGATGCAGTACCGCCTGAGGGATCGAAGGTCACGGGCATTCAATGTTGGTTTTCGGCCTTGTCGCTTACGTGCAGTGATTTCTCCAGATTCTCTGAACCTTTTGACGATATTACGGACCGTAGATGATGAAATCCCTAAATTTCTTGCAATAGCTCGTTGAGGAATGTTGTTCTTAAACTGTTCGACAATCAGCTCACGCATTTGTTCACTAAGTGGTGACCCTCGCCCCATCCTTGTTTGTGAATGACTGAGCATTTCAGGGAAGCTGCTTTTATACCCAATCATGGCACCCACCTGTTCCCAATTAGCCCGTTCACCTGTGGGATGTTCCAAATAAGTGTTTGATGAGCATTCCTCAACTTTCTCAGTCTTTTTTGCCACTTGTGCCAGCTTTTTTGAAACATGTTGCAGGCATCAAATTCCAAATGAGCTAATATTTGCAAAAAATTACAAAGTTTACCTGTTCGAACATTAAGTAACTTGTCTTTGCAGTGTATTCAATTGAATATAGGTTGAAAAGGATTTGCAAATCATTGTATTCTGTTTTTATTTACGGTTTACACAACGTGCCAACTTCACTGGTTTTGGGTTTTGTAACTGTAGTAGTTTTTACATCAGCAGTCTTGTCTAGCAAGGCCAAAAAGACTGAGCATGTAAATTCAGAAAACTTCATTGTGAATTACCATGTTAAAATTGGCTGCACAGTAATAATTTGGATGGACACCACTACAGTTAATATTCAGCCCCTCTTTAATGAGACCTGTAACTGACAATATCAGCAAACAGACTAAGAGTCTTCATGCAAGGGGCTCTGTGAAGCTGTTCTTCTGTTCAGTGCTGCTTTGAGCTAAATGCTAAAGTTAGCATGCTTACTTCAGGGTGTTAGCATGCCATAGTGCCATATGCTAATTAGCACTAAACAAAGGGTACAGCTGTGTAAGGTCAAAGCTTACCTCCTGGAGAAAACTTCTCTGGGAGGAAAAAATATAGTTTCCTAGAGATAAATGTACAGCAGTCTCCTATAATAGCACTATATTAGTGCGCAGTTTTAAATATTAACATAAATCTCCCTAAATGTATTCTGCAGCAGCCCACATGTGCTTTTAAAGGGAAATTCTGGTTTATTTCAACCCATCTCCTATCGTCCTAAATTTCTTTCAAGTCACTAGTGACATAGAAATAATAGTTAGCATGTTAGCCGTTAGCCTAGATACAGCCGTAGCGTCAGACCTGTTAAAACGTAATTGAACGGGCATCCTTTCAAGTGCAAAGTTAGTCCACTAAACAAACTTTTTCTCCACAAAGACTGCCTCATATCATTAGGATAAATGTCAGAGAACATATAGAAAACGACATGTAAACGTGTTGTCTTACCTTACCGGTGTGGTGCCATGTTTGTTGTTTACCATTTAGCTAAGGCTGCAGCCGGTCCCATTCCTTGCAACAGAGGTATTCCTCTTCTGTGGGCACTGGGGCACAGCATTCACAGGTAACGTTACACCACCAATCTCCAGAGCTAAAGCCTTCCAGCAGCCATTCCTCCTCTGTCGTCCTCTACCTGTTGTGCCTCTCTCTCTCTCTCCTCCTCTGTTCTTCAATTTCACGAAGCTCTTCGTCAGTGTATTCTGGCTCAAATAAATAAGGGCAGCCATCAAACTCCGCAAAATCAAATTTCTCCTCCACAAAGTCGAAGTCTGGCAAAAAGTCAGCCATTATTCTATGAATATTTCATAAAATAAATGAATGAACTTTTGAACGCGAGATTTCAGGCACAGTATGAGATCGCTGCTTGTTCTCGTGATATTTCGGCCGCACTTTGGGAAGCAGAGGTAAATGGTAAACACACCGTAAGGTAAGACAACAACTCTGAAGACCACCTAAATGTGGAATGTTAGTATATAGGCTTTCCACATTGAGAGGTGATGGCCGCCCTTATTTATTTGAGCCAGAATACACTGACGAAGAGCTTCGTGAAATTGAAGAACGGAGGAGGAGAGAGAGAGAGGCACAACAGGTAACGTTAGAGGACGACAGAGGAGCAATGGCTGCTGGAAGGATTTAGCTCTGGAGATTGGTGGTGTAACGTTACCTGTGAATGCTGTACCCCAATGCCTACCTCTGTTGCAAAGAATGGGACCGGTTGCAGCCTTAGCTAAATGGTAAACAATAAACATGGCACCACACCGGTAAGGTAAGACAACACGTTTACATGTCGTTTTCTATATGTTCTCTGACATTTATCCTAATGATATGAGGCAGTCTTTGTGGAGAAAAAGCTTGTTTAGTGGACTAACTTCGCACTTGAAAGGATGCCCGTTCAATTACGTTTTAACAGGTCTGACGCTACAGCTGTATCTAGGCTAACAGCTAACATGCTAACTATTATTTCTATGTCACTAGTGACTTGAAAGAAATTTAGGACGATAGGAGACGGGTTGAAATAAACCGAAATTTCCCTTTAAGGCCATGATGTTAAATTTACATTTCAGGTGGGACTGAAACTCAGTGTGTACATGATGTGAACAAAGTTATTTTAGAAAGCACTATACATTTTCAATTATTTGATAAAAAAGAATCATCAGTCACATGAGGTATACATATATACTACAATGTCACTACTGTAAATACAGCCACTTACAAACTGATGTGACAGATTTTGATTATACAGGGCAAACAGGGAGATTTGCTTTATGGGAAAAAAAAAGTTGCTGCTGTAGAAATAGTCCCACTGCATAAACTTGAAATGTGTGTGACACAACTCAGACTGTGCAGAAACCTCACAGGTTAATTTCTGTCTGATTGTGATACTGTTTTGGAATATTCAAATAGTGAGGGCTTTGCGAGTTGTACTTAAAATTGCACAAAGTACATAGGCCTAAAAGAACTGGAGATTTCAGATGCAACGCTCATAATCATGCTGCCTTTGGCTCAAAGTACAGGTGTGAATGTCATTATTATAGGCTACTAATTAGTAGTAGTAGTAGTAGTAGTATTATGATAGGTGATAGCAGCAGAACTCAGCTTAAAGGGTGGCATTTGCATCCAAGCCTACTGCTTATACCAGCAGCCAGTTCTACATCAAATGATGGCACTGGATTGATAGTTAAGGGATCGGTTAAGGAGAAGTTATTACAATACATTCTATCCATCACACGAATCATGTAATTGTTGGTGAGACAGTTCACTCAAAACCACCACATGTCAATCTTATGGTGGTGGAAAAGTCATTAGGATTCCTCTAATTTCCAAAAACAAAAATACAACAGTGGTACCAGAGAAAAAGTCAGAGGATCACCAAGTAATGAGATAATTGGGATTAATTATTAGTGAACCATGAATGTCTGTACAAACATACTCCAGTATCCAGTATACAGTAACACATATTTACATAGTTGCTACTACCTGACTGTCATGGTATAACTCTGAATGAGACCTTGAAAGTATTCCTGCGTGTTTTTGTACGATTGAAAAATGATGATGTAACATTTTGGGAGGAAATAAAACAACAGAAAGGAGTAGAGACTGGACAGTACCGCCAGAGCATTAAGTGTTTGGATGTACTTGCCATGATAAAGAATGTACACAGTGGCAAAGATGATCCAGGTGAGGATCAGCAGGAGCAGGCAGAAGGTTATTGCTTTGGCCTCATTGTAGTTTTTTGGGAGGTCTTTACCCATGTAGGAGAAAATAAAGCAAAGGGAGCCCAAAAATAAAAGTAAAGCCACAGAACCAGAGGATGCTTTGACATTAATGTCACAACCAAGTATGATTTTGTCATGGGACCACAATGTGTCATGGTAGGGTTTGGGGGGAGCATAAGTATAGCCAATAATAAGTAAAACAGCCTGCATAGCAAATGCCACAGTGATGACCAGCCATTGTCCATGATATTTCATCCACCAATTGAGGATCTTGGGAAACTTGGCGGCTATTTTGAAAATGCAAACAATCTGAAAAGAGCGCACAACAAAACATGCTAGACAAACAGTGTAGAACAACAGAAATGGTAAGAACCTTAAGATACAGAAGGAGGTTGTTGGCTTACCAAAGTGAAAGAACACACTGAGACTACACAGACTGAGGCAGCCTAAAATCAGGAGGCACATTGGTCCCCCAGCAGATCTGACAACAGGTGTGTTGTAGTTGATGGCAAAGAGAACAGACACGGCTAGTGTGAGGCCCACAAATGCCCAGGCCCCGATCATGATCAGTATGGCCCCACTGTCTGTGAATGGGATGTACTCCACCACCCGCAGACTGCATGATGTACTTCCTGCTGCAGACCATTCTGTGTCCTTACAGTCAATGCACTTGTAGGGATTACCTGTTTTACATGAGAGACAGACAGGTTGTCAATAAATGTCCTCTTTTGAAAAATCCTATGTGAGGAAAGAGAGCTGAACAGTTTAGAAAGCAGTGTTAGACGTTAAATCTGTGATACTGTTTGTTCTCGTAAAAGCAGCTTTTACTTCATGTCAGACTTGGTTTAAAGTTTATACTGATATACGTCTAACAGTGGTTAGAGGGAACCAAGGCTATTCAAAGGAGGATGGGATATGCTCTTTGACCCCATGGGGGCAATGGGGTATGACACATGCACAATGTACCAGGAGTTGTGATGTTGGAGGGTTCCAGCAGACGGCGCCAGAAATAAAGGGACAGGGTGCATTGTGTGCTGGCAGGCAGGGGCGGGGCCCGAGCAGGATTACATATCTCATCTGGCCTGAGAATGCCTTGGGATTCTCCAGGGTGAGCTGGAAAGTATTGCTGGGGAGAGGGATGTTTGGGGTGCTTTGCTTGGCCTGCTGCCTCCGCGACCTGGCCTCGGATAAGTGGACAAAAATAGATAGATTGATGGATTTAAACTGCAGTTCTTACATTACCTGTGCTGTTGACATAAGTTCCGTTTGGGCAGATTCCACAGTTGAAGCAGCATCTCTGGAGTCCATTATACTCTCTTGCAAATCCAGTAGGACATTCTGAGGAACACACTGAAGTAGGCACCTGCGCAAGAGAGAATTATTTAGCAGAAAAGTAAATGTAAGTGCAAGAGAATACCACAAGGGGTGGAGGCAAGTGGTGGAGAAGTGCCAGTACTAAGTATACAGCTTTTTAAAATTCTAAGCAGGGTCTGTAATATGGAATCAACCAACACATTCTCACTCCGATCTCATTACATATCACCGCTTGGTCATGGACTTTTCATGTTGACACATGATGTGCAAGGTACGTCTGTTGTTGACGTTCTGGAACGCAGTGTCAACTTCAGCCTGTTACATGCATTGAGTCTTTTCAAAATAAACTTCTGTTTTCATAGGAAATGTGCAGTTGCATACAGTCTCTTTCAAAATAAACATACAACGTCATTATAACATGCAAATTGATGTGTTTTTTTCCCCCAACAACAAACGCAAACACTTACGTTTAGGCAACACACACACATGGTTAAGTTTAAAAAAAATTACAGGGTTTGGCTTAACATTCTTACAGGAAGTGAACATCAGCCTCCCAGATGAAAGTTGGTGATTGTTGGACCCATACACCACTTGGTCTACTCTGACTTTTCACCCCCTTGAAGCGACACTTACCTTTCTGGAAATTTTACACTTTTCTTTGTTTAGGTTAAAATGCTATTAATAAGCTGATGGCACACTAAAATGTAAGTGAATTCCACCAGAAATAAAAACTCATAATTATACCATTCTCATATGGTTCTAAGAAAACCCTGACCAATCATTGCATTCGGACTGAATGTAATCAAACTGGAGAATATTAATTCTTGTTAGTAAAAAAAAACAACTTACTTCTCCCTTTGTGTGCCACTGAATTTTGCTGTCATTTATGAAGAAATGGTAAGATGGATAAAAATTATAAGAGCCGATCTCCTCTGCATCACCACTTTGGTTCCAGGAGACTATAGAATAGGATCCATAGTTGGGGTCACCATTCTCATCAAACTGAATTCTCTGGTTTAAAAGTGTGAAGTTTGACCTCTTCAGCTGTGCTAGAACCTGATGTGGGTACACAAAATTCAGATTATTTTAATGTGTTAACAATGAACACTGAAGGTATTGATTAAATGGGCTGGTATCTCACAGTAAATTAAATTACAGCTCTATCTCAGCCTCACAGAAATCTAATGAGATTAAAAGTCTCAGAAAGACAAAGCCTGACAATGATCTCTTTGACACTGAACCATTACTCTATTAAAGTATCATGCCGGGAGCCATCAACAGAGTGTGAAGATGTGTTGTCTGATTTATATGTTTGACAGATAAAAATCAGCTTGGATTGTATTCAGAAGATTTTAAGATATTGTCTATGTCTGTTTTACACAATTACAAAGCAGACTAGTTTTTTGTGTTATGATTAGTCACTTCCAAATAGGCTTGTCTGTAAGATAAACCTGTCAGATACATGACCTTCCAAAAATCTGATAGTGAGAATAAATTAAATGAATTATCAAGTTATCTGTATGCTTACCATGTGTGGGTACACTGTAATGTTGTTATTACATCTGCCAGCTCCACATTGCAGGACATTGTGTAAGGCGTGAGCGATGGCGTATACAGCAGTATAAACAGGAAAGTTAAAAGATGGATCTGCAGTGATGACATCTTCTGCACTCAGGCTGCTGCAGTTGCAATCCTGATTACAAACCATATTTTGCTCTGTGTTTTCACAATGAGCCTGGCTTCTGGAAGAATGGATAAAATCACTGAAACCAGGAATTGTCATTCTTGGCTCAGCAACCCCAATTACAGTCCCAATATTTTTGATTCCTTTCTTCTTGGGGAGCTCTTTGTTTAAGGACCACGCATCCCCTGCTATCCACACTTTGTTGGAGACATTTAGTTTTATTGCTGACTCAATGAGAGCTTCAGCAGTCCATTCAGCAGCAAAAACAATAATGACACCTATCCTCTGTGCCTCTATCTGTTTGAATATTTGAGAGTGATCTGTATATTGATTGAGGCTTTTAGTGTATGCAAGGCAAATCTCAGTGTCCTTTATCCTCTTTATGAACAATTCCTGTCCATCTTTGCCATAATCACCATCAACGTGAAGGAAAGCAACCCAGAGCCAGTTGAAGTGCTGCAGAATGTTAACAATCGCCTCTATGACGTCTTTATTGGGATGCACTGTTCGTAAGAAAGAGGGAAAATTCTGAATTTTTGAAAAGGTAGAACTTGCAGCTCCATAACTGACCTGTTAAAACAGTAATAGAAAAATTGTCATCATTTTCAGTGACAAAAAATTCTCAAAAGTTAAAAGCCATTTTAATCTTTAAAAATTAATATAAAACAGTTTGTCATTTGTCATATCTGGACAAATACAATCCTGATTCCAAAAAAAGTTGGGACAGAGTGTAAAACATAAATAAAAACAGAATGCAATGATTTGCAAATCCTTTTTGAAAGATACTTAACTGAATACAGTACTCTGTGTACTGTATTCAGTTAAGATATTTAATTTTTAAACTAATAAACTTTAATTTTTGTAAATATACACTCATTCTGAATTGGATGCCTGCAACACATTCCCAAAAAGTTGGTCCAGGAGTGACAAAATAATGGGAAGATTCTGAATGCTTAAAAGACACCTGGAATGTTCCACAGGTAAACAGGTTAAGTGGTAAGATGTGATAGTGTCACTCTGCCCTCTATACCAGGAGAGGAGGTAGAGAAGGTGGAGAACTTTAAATTCCTGGGAGTCTACATCACTGCAGACCTAACCTGGTCTGTGAAAACATCTTTCACCAGGTGAAAGAGTCCCAGCAGATGCTATACCTCCTTTGGAAATTAAAGCAGTTCTGCCTCCAATAGCAGGACTGGTTAACTTCTTCCAGGCCACCATCGAGACTTTCTTATCTACTGCTGATGCAGCAAGCCATTGGGACCAGACTACCATCTCTGAGGGACATTTACACTGGCCAACTACCAGAGGAAACCAGTTGTATCATAATATCACAAGACCCATCCCACCCAGGACGGCGTCTGTTTGACCCTCTGGCAGCAAGAACAGGACAATAAAAAGCAGAACAGAATGGCATTCTTTTTTCAATTGGATTAATATTGGCCTTTTTGCCTTTATTTGTTTAACTTTTATGTTGCACGCAACCTTGGAGCTGCTAAACTGATTTTCATTGTTCTGAGCACAGTGACAATAAAGATCTATTCTGATCTATCGTGATTGGGTATAAAAAGCTCAGATGTTCACAAGCAAAGATGGGCCAAATTCACCACTTTGTGAAAAACTGCATGGCCAAATAGGTCAGCAGCTTAAGAACAACACTTCTCAACAAGGGATTAAGGGACTTCATCATCTACAATCCATAATGTCAAAAGATTCAGAGAATTCAGAAAAATAGGCACACAAAGCCGAGTTCAGACCAAAGATTTGTAACAAGATGAAACAGTTTTAAAACACTGAATAGAACAGTTGCAGCGGTGTGAACTGGCTGGTCTCAGCTGGACTCAAGCCAGCTGATGGCTGACCTGTGGCTCGGTTTGTCAAGTCGCTAGCAGCTGGTTTTAGGATATGGTCACACATGACGGAATGAAGACGAGTAACTATCACCTACTGAGGCGACAATGTGGGCAGTGCTGGTTTCGATGAACAGGGAAAAGCTAGCTTGGTAAGAAACCTTGCACATCTGTGAAGGCACCATGAATGTTGAAATGTACATAGAGGTTTTGGAGCAACATACGCTGCCATCCAGTGTGGAGTCCAAACAGTGTGGATTAGAAGTGAAAGACTGCAGGTACTAGACTGGCCTGTCTGCAGTCCAGACCTCATATTGAAAATGTGTGTTGTGCTATGAAGCATAAAATATAACACAGACCCCAGACTGAGCAACTGAAATAAGGATGGGAAATTGTTTCACTTTAAAAGTTTCAACAATTTGTGTCCTCAGTTCCCAAATGATTATCGAGCATTGTTTAAATAAATAGTGATGTAAGAGTGGTAAAAATGTCCCAACTTTTTTGGAATGTGTTGCAGACATCAAATTCAGAATAAATGTATTTTTGCACAGACAAACAAGTTTATTGATTTGAACCAATGACTGTATATTAAAATGGAAAACGTGTCTCACGCCCCCCTACTGTGGGAAGGGGAACATGAAGCCAAAATATCCCGTATATGGCCATTGTCATCTGTCGATGGTAAGGTAATTAAGAGCCGGAGTCTGCGCAGTAGAGATTTCCATCATATCGAGTTCCCACCATCCAACCAATCGCGAGCATCATCACTGATTGCAAGCACACAGCGTGGCACACTCACACATCTATCAATCATGATGCCAAGCCCCATTTTGGGAAATAGTTTGGGAAATTAGTAGTGCGCATGCACTGACCGTGCGTGCAGCCTGTTGCAGTCGCTCCTGCCTGTTTTCTTATTCAGCAATTCCCCCCGGGGATCAATAAAGTATCTCTGATTCTGATTTTATAGCATCAAATAACTAATTAAAACTTCACTTAGCAGAAAAATAACACCTGAACATATGGCAGCTACCTGAAATGACAGAAACATTTTGAGTAAAAAATGTATTTGATATGTACTTTGAATTTTTACTTTGGCCTATGTCCCATATCCTAACATGGAGGGGGCAGGGTAGATGACCTAAAATGCAGCCAGCCACCAGGGGGCGAACAAGATGTTTAGGCTTCACCTTTAGGGATCTGTCATGCTGTTCATCTTCATTATACAGTCTATGGTGTATATAAAATATCTTGTATTAGTACTGTATTTAATTGACTATGCTGAAAATGATTTGCAAATCATTGCATTCTACTTTTAATAACATTTTACACAGAATCCCAACTTTTTGGAATCAGGGTTGCATGTTATAACACAATAGTTGGCAAATTTACCATAGGAATGAGATCCATCATGAAGAGAGGGGCCACAGTCAGTGCCTGAGGACTCGTATAAGTGCCGACCACTGCTATCACTTTAGACAGATTCTTTTGTGGTTCACCCCAAGGTTGGATCAAGCCGTTGTCTGATATGAGGCTGAAAATGCCTGGGAGAGTGTGTGTTTTTGAGCAGTGGTCAAATATCTCATAGCCGAGAGATACATTTGGCAGGAGGCTGGTGGAGTTATTGATTTCCTCTACAGAAAATCTCATCACCTGAAACCTTCGATAGCTTGAATGAATGAAGGGTTTACTGTGGGCAGAAGGACAGTAAAAGAGTGTGAGGAAGCGTTTCACTGTACAATTATTACGGTTTCTGTACAGACATAAAAGAGGTTAGTGGTAGTAAAAGAGGAGAGGATCATAATGCAGACTTGATGTCCTTTAACTTGGATTATTTAATTGGGTTAGGGGCAAAATGTGCCACAAGCAATATCCAGTGACTTGGAAGTTTGAGGCAAAACTCTTGAATGTGTAAAGTGTCAGTTACACCAGGTGTTCTTCATCAATTATTCACTCAGATTTATTATCATACTCACCTGGAGCAGTCGATGGCTTCTGGTCTGTCGTGATAAACAGGGCTGCTGTCATGATGAATATCAAAAAGTCCACCCAACATGTAATCTCCTTCAAGATGAAACTCTGAGGTGCATTGAGCCAAAGCTTGGAAAAATGTTCCCAGGAGGCACAAAGAAACAAGAAAATGTTTCATAGTGATAGCTACCATTTACCAAGCTGATGTGAACCAGAGAGTGCATGAGTTGTCAGTAATATTGCCCTTTAAATGGTTGGAAGATTATACACAAATCAGTATGCAAAAATAATCTAAACTGTCCCTACAGTCTCTGTGATGTACAGTGCAGTCACAAAGTATTCAGAGCCTCCACTTTTTCACCTTCTGTAATGTTGATGTGTAAAATGTGCTCCAGCTGTTGGCCAGTTCTTAATTTGTGGCTCAACTTTTCCAAAATGGCGGCCTAGTCACCAACTTTCGTTTTTTCAACCAAAGTATGTTTCGGAAAACATTTAAGTCAAGAAATGGGCAATGCAGTAACAGAATCTTTATTTTGGATAAGAACTGCCTAGTCTGTTAGTTTGAGCAGTGATTGACATGATTGACAGCTGTGTTAGAAACTCCTTGGCTCTGATTGGTTGTTTTCGTTCACATGCGGTAATACTAGTATTCTTTTCTTTTCAGATTAGCTTTGTTGTGTAATACTGTGTGGATAGCGACAGTTTTAAGCAAAAATATCAAAAATACATTTTTTTATAGAAGTTACCAAGTACAGCTTTAAGGGTCTGAATACTTACGTTAATGTGTTATACACTGATCAGCCAAAACATTAAAACCACTGACAGGTGAAGTGGGTAACATTGATCATTTTGATACAATGCAATGTTCTGCTGGGAGACATTTGGTTCTGGTGTTCATGTGGATGCCACTTGACGCACTTCACCCACCCAAACACTGCTGTGGGCTAAATAACCCCCAGCCATGGCAGTGGCCCCCCAGCAGAAAAATTAGCCATGCCACACTACAAAAACTGTTTAGAAATGACCTGAGGAACATGACAAAAAGCTCAAGGTGTCGACCTGGTCTCCAAATATCCCACACCCCAATCTGACTGAGCATCTTGGGAAGTGCTGGTACCCCACCTCACAACTGACAGGTCTCAAATGATCCGAGCCAGACACCACAGGACACCCTCCAGAGGTCCTCTGTCCATGCCTTGTCACGTTCTTGGGCCATTCCTGAGCAGTTTCTACAGTGTGGCATGGTGCATTTTACTGCTGGGGGGCCACTGCCATTGGGGAGTACTGTTGCCATGAGGAGCGCTACTTGATCTGTAGAGGTGTTCAGGTGGGTCGAGCACATCAAGTGGCATCCTCGTGAATTTCTGGACCAAAAGTTCCCCAGGGGAACATTGCATTGTAACAAAATGCTCAATGTTACTCACTTCACCAGCTTCACCGTCAGTGGTTTTAATGTTTTGGCTTATCGGCGTATATTTTCAACTCAAGTTTAAAATCTATGATGTGTGACAAGGACAAAAATGAGAAATATATTCATGTTTAACATTCATGGATACACATGGACTGCCCTCTGTCAGAACACTTGAGCTATTTGGCTTTTCGTTCTCTTTACCAGCAGCCCAGATTTGAACAAGTAAGGCTTATCTTGCCCATTAGTGGTTATCAAGCGATTCATAGAGACAGTTACCCTTGTGTAGCTGATGTGATGAGTGCATGCAGAATACAGCAATATGGAACGTTACATATTACGACAGCAAATTATCTGCTAGCCCTTCTGAGAGTGGCCTGTTTTACAGTGCATATCAAGTTCTGTTCATCTGTGTTTATATCACTGTTGCACTTTTTCATAGTTTATTTCTTGTATTTTTTTAACACCAAACTATGGACGTTTGAGTATGGAAGATGGTGGGTGAACTATGAACTGTTCTGAAAGGGAATCAACTTTAGGAAACAGAAATGTATCGACACCTCGGGCCCAGATCAAATTTATTTGTTTGTCCTTCAGCTCTCCGTCATGAATATGTACAAAATATGAGGCCAAGACAACTACGTACTGTTTGAAGGGACACAGCCTCTTTAATAGCATTTGGAGTGAAAAAATTACACTTAAGTTATTAAAATCAAGTTTTTGTTTAACTGTAGCACAAGAAAACAATAACATGCAATCCATGAGAAACATATTTAATTCATCAAATCTAGAACCCAATTAACCAGTTCTGCTTTCATTGATTTCAGCTGAAATGGATTTAAACACTTGGAAACAGTATGGTGGTTGGAAGAAGAAAAGAAAAAAACAAAACAAAAATAAAAATAATCTCAAAAAAATTTCATATCTTAAAATATATATATATACAAATCCTCCAGACAACCTTTTGAAACAAACTTTTTACAGGAAAATGTTTTGATCCCTTACTACAGTGCTAATCAAAGTTTAGTAATGACAGAGAAATCCCCAGCAATCTGATAAAAATGTAGAGGAAAAAAAAAAATCAACAGGTTTATAGAAAAGAAAGTGTGATCGCCACCCACTTCATCCATTTGTTATAATAAAAGCTCTCAATCTCTGTTTTCTTATGTTTCCTCTGCAAAAGAAAGAGAACAAAAGTTTGCTTGGAATGACTATATTTACCGTAATGTTTTTCAAAGTAAACACAGATTAATGAAGTACTACAACAGCTAGTCTACATAAATCGAATGGACCCCAGGCTTTGAAATCCAGATGGGTAAATGTTTCAAAGTGAAAAGGATCATCGGGATGAATCTGTAATTGTCTCTTATCTCACATTAGACCTTCTTATGAATTTGACTTGAATACTGGTTGTGAACTTTGAAGACAAAGTGTATATTTTCAATCTGAAATGAATTCATTGACTTGCCATTTCAAGCAAAATACCCCCTAAAATAACGCTGAATAAATATGGATTATAGGGGTGCTCAATGACACAGTATCCCATCTGTTAAGTTCTACAAAGGTGCTAAAGTAGAACGGATTTAAAAAGGCAGACTACAGGCTACAGGAGACTAAATGGGCTGGGATTAGTGACACTTGCTTTGAATTATGCATTCACTGATGTGGTGGGTGGCTCAAGATTCAAGTCAAGATAATCATCCATACTGACTCTTGCTTCGCTGGCTAGTGCAAACAAAGTAATACACAGAATTACATCAGTTGCCAATCCAAGATAAACATCAATTGTGCAGAGTGTAATCACTTCAAGGGAAGAATTATGATTTCTGCCTGTCATGAATGCATATTCAAGTGAAATGTGACTAATTTATCCAACGTGTCTGTGTGTAGTACAGAGGACAATTGGCCGAGACACTTGTAAGCCAGAGCAGCTGCACACTTTTATCACAAAAGATGAAATTATTCAACTTGGAGACTGTTGCGTTTCCTTCAGATTTCATCTTACACATCTTATCATGTTATTTTTTAACTAACACTACTAACTTTCAATATATAACTTGTTACAAATAAGTAGGTACCAATATATTAATCAAATGTTGGCAGATTTATTTCACTCGGGAGAAGATGTACTGGAATCACCATCATTGAAGGAAAAAAAAAACAAAACACAAATTTCACTGCAACTTCTTTTCAGTGTGGTTCCTTCTTGGTGACTTTATACTTACCCCATGGGGTTAAAAAGGCAAAAGGCAGCTCTGAGTCTGACCTACTACTGAACAAATGCAGACCAATCCTAAAAAATGAGGATCTGGTCCTCACGAAAAAAAAAAAAAAAAATCCTACCCCAATAGACAAAGGCAATATTCCCAGACTACTTTGATCCATGCTGCTCATAGCCTCATCCAACACTGAACCACGGATCAAAAGTCGTATTTTTATTTATATGTTTTCATGTTACTGTCCCGCTTACAAAAAAAAAAAAAGAAAAAAAAGAAAAAAGAATCTCTGACCCTTGCCATTCCCCACTAGCTGTGACTGATAAATTTAAAATGAGAAGGAGGGGGAGGTTGAGTAGGAGATTTTAACTAGCAAAAGTTTTCCCTGTGTCTTCCTTGCCTTTGTATGTCCTCTTCCCATGTGTGAAGGGTAGGTATCTGTACTTGACCATATGCTGGAGGAGGCAAAAAGAGAAGAATTAGCCTCGGGTATTTCTACGATTTTCCCACGAGATAGAGAAGCACAATGATAACTCGTCTTATCAGGTGGATTAAAAAATAGAAATTAGCGCTTTAAATGAGGTAATCAGATATTCAAATAAACAAATGCACTGCATATGAAGACTGGACATTACAGAAACACCTGTACAATATGTTCAGTTGAAGAAAATACCCCTTCAAAACACATAACAATTGTGAATGTTAAAGGGTCTGTATGTAACTTTCAGAAAATAGTTTTGATTAATGCCATTGGTGGCCTTTAAGTGAACTGTACGAGACTGACTGGAATCATGTTACTAGAATGCTGGAAAATAAATGACAACCATATTTAGAATAACGTAATAGCGTTTTTTGGACCATTGGCTCCATGTTTCTAAGTAGCTTGCCATTTGCAAATTACTTCATCAGCTGACATTATGAAGCAACCAACTGCAGATCCATGCGCCTAAATGCGAGTAAAATATACCAGTGGCTGCTAGATTTGCTTCACTCACCTGACAAAAAAGTTAATTTCCCACCCCAACCCTGCATGCAACGCAACTTTGCACTTAGCTAGCTAATCTTAGCTTAGGTTGCAGTTGGCTTATCAAGTGCCGCCAACCACCACCACCACCACCACAATGCTATTGGCTAGAACGCGCTTTGTACCGTTACTCCATTTATTGTTGGCTAAATCACCACCATTTGTCATAATACACAAGTTAGTATTGTGGATCACATTAGCTGGTGCAGTAATTTAACAAGCTAGCCAACTGACAAATCCACTAACATAGTGCTGCTAGCGATAGTTAGCGAGCAAGCAAGCTAAGGCTATCCGGCTAGCTGTTAGCTGCTAGCTGCTACACTGCATGGATCTCGCGTTGGCTGCTTTGTAATGAAAGCTGATAAAGTCATTTGCAAACCAGCCGCAGGAGTCTGGATACAGAGCTGTTACAGGCAACTGATAAGTCGGGGAACATCTCACTTTTCAAGTTACGTTGCAATCTGTTCAACTGTTGTCAATAAGAAGCGATTATTACATGTAAGAAGTTACGCACAAAATTTTTAAGATGTTTAGTTTTGGTAAAAGCTTTTTCAGAGAATTGTTGAGTCATCTCTTCTTTAATTTTTGGGTTGAACATTATAGTCTGGACATTTCATACAACTCATGTTTGTGGTCCATGATGAATAGATTAGCTTCTCGAGTTCTGCATTCATCCCGAGCGATATATCTTCTGTGTAATCCAAAGATCACTTTGTGGATAGACTGCACTGTTTGCATGACTCCAGTACAGCTGCAGTGTCAGTGTATGCAGTGCATGTACTATAGTGTGTCGGTCAGTGTATGCTTCTTACCTTGATCTGCCTCTTCATGGTGATGCAGAAGAGCATGATGAAGTACATTACAAGAATAGGCCAGAACACTGGCACGTTGAAAGCTTCAAAAAATGTGCAAATCATGGCGATGACGATGCCTTTTGTCGCCGAATGCCTGACAAGAAAAGTTACATAACCTCAGTTAAAACAGTGCAACCACATTTGTGAAACTGAAGAAGCACAAATTAACGACATCCTCAACCCACGGTCATTTACTGAATGTGGCATGGATTCTAGACACTAAAGGACGTTTCATTTTGGAATCAGTGAAGGGAGAATATGGTGAGGAAGGGATTTATGAGTCTGTAATACGAAATTAATCCATATTGGAAAATACAGGAGAGGACAAGTGGAAAACAAATTTGACAAACAGCAACAAAAGGCTGTTGGATAAACTTAATATTTCAATGTGTTGTAATGAATACGCTATTCAGTACTATTACAGTTATCGCAACAAAAAACAACACGGCCATTTATTTGAACCACATGGAAAGAGGAACCAAAGATTATCTTTTCAAATGCTATGAAAACACCAGCTGCATGACTGATGCAAAACAACTTTCCTCTCTTCCTGTTTTAGTACACAAGAAGGCAGAGTTTGCATAAACAAATGGTAGTCAGGAGAGGTTAAATACAAACTGTAAACAGCAGAGCGCAGAGAAATGCAGACTTGATCCTCAACTAGTGGCATTTTTGTTGATAGACCATATTTATAATGAGTAAAACTGCTAAAACTTTCAGGTCAAAGTTTGTCAAGCCAGCCTTGAGGTAAAGTCTACATTTTTATATTTAATGTCTCTTTAGGACAGTGTAATGCTTTGAGGATGGTCTATAGATGAAAGGAATAAGGTAGAAATTCAACTGAGATGAGAATATAAGATCACATAGGGTCACAGGCAATTACACACAGATTCAATCCAGTATCTTTGGTTTATGCTAAAATGCTACATCCTCTTCTACAAATGAGATCTGCATGACTTAAACTTTGACCACACAGGTCACTCCATAGAATATCATTTGCAATGACTTTGCGGTTGTCAACAATAGATAGCCAGGCAATGAGCTGGACTCACCAGAATTTGAATTCAGGCAACCTCCTGATGAAAGGGCGGAACTCCTCGTTCTGCTTGGTAGGAAGGGATGGGCCCTCATCTGCACGAGGGATAAGTTATAGAGTGATGTTGTCGTTGATAAAAACATGGAATCTTCAATCACGACCAAGCATTAAGACCAAGAATGTACAAGCCAAAGGTTAAACCACTATCGGATCAAAAGTATTCATATATATTCATATTTTACCTTCTTTAATAAACTCAATTACTGTGGGACTGGCACTGGTATGAAATGTTTTTAAAATATAATAACAATTTAGGTATAAAGGAACAGCTTGTTGGGGCCACATAAGGGGAACAAACTACTTCACAATAGTTTGTGGAACTCTGCAGTCACTGCTGCTGTTATGTGCTTGCACTTTGCCTCCAAAGGATCACTTGGTAATAAATAGTATGGCTGAAATTTTATTTCCTTGGATGACAAATTTGACTTTGTGGATTGAGTGTTTTTTGTCTTTTGATACTTGACAAAATGTGCGACTCTGTGATAAAAGCCTAAATGAACGGGCAGGTAACAACCCTAAGAGAATCTACTGCCAAGTACACAACATGACCACCTTACACAAAAAAGATCAGATTTATTTGAGTCAACTTGCCTTCGTCAAGCAGTGAAGGATCCACTTTTGGCGATAGAAAAGCAATGAACAGGTTGAGATGGTAGATTCCCAAAGCATATGTTACTATATACCAGCCCTGAAAAGCAGCATAAGGAACATCACCACATTAACAGGCTTTCTGGGCAGCCAGTGAACATGAATGCGCACCTTTGTTAGTAACAATTATGTACACAACTGAGCATGAGCAAGAACATTTTCATGGAAACAGAGGAGGCGAGTAGACAAAGAATTTCAAATGCATATCACACATAAGACAGGTGAGTCACAAAAAAAAAAAAAAAAAAAAAAAAAACCCAAAAAAACAAAACACAGTCACTGCACCGATCCCTCAGCCAGTCTTTCACCTTTGGTGAAAATCAGCAAAAACCAAGGGCTAAATGATATGGAGAAAAAAAACATTTTTAATATTTCTGACCAAATACCTATATCAATATTGCAACAATAATGTAGTGTTGACTTTTGGTGCTTTTACATACTATTAACACAATGATATTTTCACCAAATAATTATCTGTTATGTTGACATAAGTGGGTAAAGGCAAATAATAGAACAGCTAGAACAGTCTGGTAAATTCAGGAAACTACAATACTATAATGCAGCCTTTAGAACCAGGTAAAGACAACGCTATGATACTACAATCTCCAAAATCCAAGATAACATCTAGTCTCAAATAACAATATCAATATAATATCGATATGTTGCCCAGCCCTAAATGAGCCATCAATATAATGCAATCCAGTACAACAAACTACTAGTGAAATAATTAGTAGAGGTGAGTGAACATATCTCACCAACAGCCTAAAAAAACTGGACATTTTCTTTTTCTAACTGTGTTGCTGTTATTACAACTACTTACAACTCTCATGGCTTACACCTGCTGACTTCACTGAGCACTGTAGTATATTAGGAAAAAAATACAGAAATTAACAATTACCTGTAGTATGTACACTCTGATCATGTAGACAGCTGTAAGTAGTAGAGTAGCTGCCCATCGCACTGCATAGAACGGCGTTGACTTGTCTAGCCATGACTGATAGACCTGTCAGTCAGGAGAAGGAAACAGTAAGTAGCCATCAGAGGTAGAGAATATCACTTACAGACAAGTAAGACACAACCTTAGGTAAAATACTTTGTGGAGATACAGTGATACTGGACATTAACTGAGCATCCCATGATGATCATTGCTCAACTTTCTACTCACTGTATAAGCCCTATTCGGATGGGATTAGTTTAACATGGACACGTGGGGTAAAGTAATTATTACCAGGAATTTCAGTCCTGTCCGAACACGCCATATCTGTGATCATTACGGACAATGTCAGTAAAAACTTTTACCCTCTGTAAAACGGTCCAGAGAAAATACCTCATATTAATCCTGTGCGAACGCGATCCTCTGTAAAAATGCATATAAATATTTAGTCACGTCCTGTTTACGACCATTTTTCCACATTTAGAACTAGTTTTCTGTGTTTTTTCGATGATGGTGGCGCTTGAAGAAGCATTCGGTGTTGTCGGCAGTCGTGATAATGGACATTCTTCTAATGATCACATAGCCCTACGTGGGAGACCAATCAAAAAGGTCAAGAAGAAAGCACTTTTCAGAACCACGAGACTTCTGGTTGTGTTAGGTAGGCCTAATATAAACCCATATTGCTAATCGTTGTGTACACACAATCCTGATCATGGGCAATATTTCATATTGGGCTAATCATTAATTATGATTATCCTTAAGCTGATGCTTACAGGAAGCAACGTAGCACACACATCAAGACAGGGAGGTGATGCCAGGGCGCACACCGATTTACCACCCCCATCTCTGGGAGAATTACGGAGATTTCTTGTCCCGTGCGAATCGGACATTTAGATTACAGACATCCTGTGGTAAACTGACATTAGTCCACATCCCTATGTAAAACTACTCCCGTCCGAATTGTACTTAAGAATATATTTTAATTTGTGTCCCCTAACCCTTGAACCCATGTCTTTCTTAGCCTGACTGACCAAAAGAACTATGGCGGCAGACGCCACACAAATGGCCCTATCTAGAGCGAGTGTTTGGTTTGTCTGTTCTGAGCTACTCTAGAACAACATGGCAGACTCCTTGGAACTCCTTGGAGTCCCCTACTGAAATGATATATGTGTGATCTGAGTAATAAACATGTTACCTGTCCAATCCGTGTGAAAAAGGCAGCGACTACAGATGGTTTCCCATGGATTGACTCCCCGACACTGTCCCCTTCTGACATTCTGCCAGTGAAAAAAAAAGAAAAGAATTTTAATTAGTATTGCATGAATCTATGCTGCTTGACTAGTCTTACTGGAACAGACTTTATAAGCTGCAGTGGGCAGTATCATTGTCAAGCATGCACATCTAACACTCTTGGGTGTATTGGCTATAATTGTAACCAAGTTTGTAAGACAGAATGGTAGAACTGTTTCCAGCCTACATTCTCGTTGTAAAGAGTCAAGACACATGTTAACATTTGCTTCACTAATGTTTACTTTCCCCTTCTGTCATGTTTGACTTCTTAGTATGGATGACTGTGAAATGTACTTAATTTCCTTGAATTTGGGAACTTGTTCGTGAACTTGTTATTTTTGGATATTCTTCAAAAATAAATACATTTTATGGTATCATGTTTTACAATAATCTACCCTTCTGCAAAGCCTTTTCAAACGATAGACCTAAGGGGATCTGTAAATATAGAAAGGGATTATGGCAGTTACAGGACATTAATACCACAGAGTTCACAACATGAATTCATAATAAAGACATAGTACTAATAGTGATCACCTGGTGCGTTGAAAGTGCTCCTGAGAAATGATCAAATAGTTGCAGAGGACATGTATATTTCTGCATAAACAGTATGCAGCAGTACAGTATGGTGTGCTCTCAATTCAATATAGACATTATGCCTGCTTTTTACTAAAGGCACTGTAACACATCCAGGAAGAATAGTTAAGAAGAAGATATGACTACTGAAATTTGGGATCAGCTTTAAAAAGAGGACAAGCTGTTTGGACCTATAAAGACCAGAAACTAGTGGCAGTCTCTGTGTCATACACTCTTTCAGCTGTGATGATGTGGACAGGATAGGCAGCTGTTTGACAGTCAGGTACACACGCACAAGTGGAAGAGGAGATCAGAATGATATACATGTAGATTACGGGCATTAGGGGAAATGGCCTGGAGAATAAAACCTAGTTGTGGCTCTGTAAAAGCTAACAAGCTAAGTGACGATGTTAAAACGTAAATGCGACCAATAGCGACATATTTCGGCTACGTTCACTTTGGACTTCTCAGACATCCGTTGACTTCGTAACGAGTGGATCATACATTTTCTTGGCACGTTAGCTGGTTGTCCACCTTAAACACTTAAGTCTGGGGTTGTGTTTCAGATACACTTAATCGCAGCTTGTAGTGTGTTGCTGTTGCGATTATAGGGCCTTTTAATGACTCATTTTTGACATGCAACGTTAGCCAAAGAGAGGCAAGACCGTGTAGAGCTGTTCGTGGTTGTGGCTAACGTTAGCTGCATACCTAGCTAACAGGCTTAGGCAGTCAGGAAGGCAGCTAATAAATCATAATTCTCACAACAGGCTCTTTGGGAAAACCATGACGTGGATAGTATCGAAAAAATCACGCAACAACTGTTACTTAGGTTTCGTCAATGATATTATTTTAAAGTTTAGTTTCGTTAGCTTACAAATTAGCCCTAGAAATAGCTAACTAGCCATCTAAATGTACATTGCCCTTTGGCCCAAATTACTGCTCGTGTGGGTTATGTAGTTTTAGTAAGGATTCAATCGACCCTTTTTGGCCCGTAAATGCATTTATATACCTACATTTCACACGACTGCAGTGTACCGTCTATTAAAATCCTGTCAAAAGAAAATGTAGTTCATGTTTCGATCTCTTTCCATTACAATTTGCGTTTATAAGGAAAATATTGAACTACAAATACCAGCAAGGAATGCGACTATCTGACAACTCACTTCCGGAGATACGGTATTACGTTGCCAACGGCTTCACAGCTAGCCAGCTAGCCCGGTTAGAAATAAAAACCATTCTCTTGTAAGTTGACCACATCCGCACTCACTGAATGATACACTCGTTTTAAAATGTGTTTCTTAGTTTCAATACCTGTCTGCGTCTCTTGGTTGTGACTGCGATTACGGTGAAAATAATCAATGACAGTCTTTTCTTACCTGATACGGCCGCTGTGTCACTACCCGGCTCTACCTAGCTAGCTAAACTAGCCACTTCTCGTGCAAACTGGTGTGAACACGTCAGTACTTCCGCGAGGTTTCGAGCTGACGGCAGGAGGGATAGTCGAGCCCAGAAAATAACCGATGAACTGCTCTCGATTATTGAAGACTTCCGCCTATTGCCATGAACCCATGAACCTATTTTTATACAGTCTATGCCATGAACAAACACATGAACGCACTTCCCTATGTTAGTAATATAATCGAAACTAATTTACGGTGCGTGTCGCAATGTTGACAATGAAGTTTAATGTCCATTCAAGTGAAACTCAGACCAGTAATTAGTCTTAAGCCTTTTTTTTTTTTTTTTTTTTTTAACTTTGATAAAGAGACACATTAGGGACTGTTCTTTACTTATCAGAGGGGGGTGGCTGGGGTGTGTGTTTTGTAACCCTCCACTGATGTACAAATATTTTTCTTGACCCTCTCTATGTGACTGGCAGAAAATGCATGATGCTCCTTCTATAATAAATTAGTCATTAGATTTTTAAAACGTACCCTTTGATGTTTAACAGTTAAAATCTGGAAGTTGGGAAAAAGCGTCTGTTTTTTGGTGGTTAGGGCAAACAGTTTATTTTTGGCTAGATTTTAAATGAGATGAAGTGATTTTGATGACATATCACCTTTTAAGCTCAGATTTGGTTGTTTTTTTGTTTTGTTTTTTTCTGATGGAAGTGTTGGTCGCACACGATGTGTTCAAGGACTGTCAGAAATCCAACAATACTTTTTGTTTTTACAGTCTCTGGCTATGATAAATGGTGTAATTTTACTAATTTTTAAAGAAAACAACCTTTTATAGAAAACATGGCTTTCCAACCTGCCCGTATGTTTTTGTTAAAAATCACGAGTAAAATAAATAAATATAAAAAAAATGGATACATTAAAACAGTCCCTCAGAGGAAGGCAAATATTTTAATATCTAAGATTTTAAGAAAGAAAAATAAAACACTGTACTTAACAATCTTTTCTGGACACAGATGAACAGCAGTAGTCATATAGGTACACGTATTAATCTTTACAAAACTGGTGACAAAAAAAACAACCTTATCAGGTATATTAAAACAAGCACTATTTCTATTCACATTGTGGTTATGCATAATACTGATCATAAGCACAAATAATCCTAAACTGCTTTACTTTTAAAGCATTAAAGTGCTCTTATTTGACCAGTTGGTGGTTAGTGGGTGAAAGTATGTTTATCTTTGTAAGTGAGAAGGCTTTTGTAAAGAAAATGGATATAAAACAGGTACAAATTATCATGTTACAAAGTCAAGTAGTTACTACAAACACATTTTTGACACTGTTACTAGAATTGCACCATGATTAATCATTATGGATGTCAATCTAGACATAAAACTGGAATGTTGCTATTAAATATCCACAAACAAGTGCCATGAAGATACATACTAGGTACACAACTAGCTATGGTCATCAATATGTGAGGACCTTGCCCTGCAAGGTTTTCAAATATACACAGAGAAGGACAAAAATGCTACGGTCTTTTCTAATGTCTTGGTAAACAGGGATGCTATTCTTAATGTATTATTCACAATTACGATTAGATCCCAGTTATTAAGATATAATACTGTTTTTGATAGTTTGTCTCTCACCTGTTTTGCAACATGTTTCTATACAAGAATTACAGTATTTCCTGAAAAAGTAATGGATACAATGTCTAACTTCTGATCTTACGTGTTGACTGTGATTTCCATTAGCTTTCATGAATACACACAATTAATACCAAAGCCCATTAAGCAAATTTTAAACAATGAAATGATAAGCGTATACTAAACTAGAGGTCATCACATTATCATAGCCATTAAAAATATACATGACTATGAATTACCATGGGTGTGAGTTTTTACCAGATTTATCATTAAGTTCTTTACTTTTGGTTCGAACAGGAGATACAACATTTTGAATCAACATACCCCTTTACAACCACATCTAGTCCAAAACATTTACAACATACAGTATATACATTTATACAAGTGAGGGAAAACTGTAAGAACAATAAATAAGTCAGCTGAGAACTACTTTTGCATATTCAAACACAAAACTGAAACTAGCAAGTTGTGAAACGGTGATTCGTCCACTCTGACATTTGTGATTGTGCAATTGCTACATTTTTTGTTCACTATAAATGTAACTGGATGCTGTAAAAGAAAAATGTATTACTTATTATTGCACAGCGCAACTAAACAATATTCTAGTTTTCCAGAAAAAAACTCAACAATTATTAACATGCATTTATCAGAGTCCCAAAAAGTACAGTCCAGTCCGTTTGTGTTTAGCGTGGTCTTGACAATGCTATATTACCACAATGGTATTTGCTAATTAGACTTGAGACGTCCTTTTGTGTCATCTCATGTTCAGTCTTCTGGGTGAAACAATCGTTCAAGCACAAACTAGACTGCACAGGAAGGTGCATTAACACACTGAAATGTCCCACAGTCAAAATGGAACTTGATTCTCTGCAATATCACTGACCGAAATATGATAGCAACACCTGAAAGCACACTGAAAGACTGTATTCACATGCTTTTACTTTGTAAATAGGCTGCTGCTGACAGTCATATTGGAAAACCAGTCCAAAGAGGTTCTCTTCAGGCTCATTGAACATCACTGTCCATGAACTCCTCCTTGATGGAGTGCTTGTTGCGTGACAGCTTGCAATCGGGCATGTCGAAACCAAAGTCAGCCCACTCATCAGTAGCTGCTGCCATCCCTGACGTCCCAACGACCCCTGACCTGTTGGGAATGGTGATGGTGTGGCGGACACGAAAATGCACAGCCTCCATGACGCGCTGACGTTGGAGTTCCCCACTGGCAGCCCCGATGGCCGCCATGGCAGAGGCAGTCATGTTGCTGCTGGAGCGAAGAAGCTGCTGGCCATGATAGTCATGGTGATGAGTGGAGGCAGGCAGTTGGAGGGGAGCACCTTGTTTCATGTCTTGCAGACCTCGCCAGATGGCAAGGCGGGACTGCTCCGGTATCTTCAGTGCACCTAAATCCTGGTGACGGCACAAAGTTAGACATTGGAGAAGTGTAAGAACGTGGGAGAAAACTATAAAGAAGATAACCAATAAGATAACCAAAGAGTGCATCCGCATGTTTGCTTATAGACACAAATAATATGGGGCCTGCTCTGTACATCATCACTAGTGGTCACACCATGGATGTATTAAGAGACCTGGACAAAGCATTGGCTGCGGGCCCCCATTCATTCAAGTGAGAAAAGCTCTTTTTCTGTGGTATGAAATTACCCAGAAGATCGGCGCTGCTTCCACATCATTGGGCCCATAGAGCAGGCGCACTAGAGACTTACGGCTGCCGAGGACACCTGAGTGGCAGACTTCTAGTTTAGTGCTCCACTAACTTGAATGGGGATAAAATAATTCAATCTTGCAGCTCTTTTAGACTTTACAACTGTTCTCAGTGGTGGAGTTATTTTGCGGGGTGTTGTGATGCTCAAAAAAATGTATCCACAGATTTACAGATGCCTCTTTCCCAATTTAAGTCTATGGGGAAAAGTCTTTTTGGGAACAAAAGCATCACGTAATGGACGCTGGAAATTGCAGTACCACTGTTTGGCCACTATGAGAATTGGCTTCAAAGCCAGGCACATTTCCTGGAGGCCTGGGTCACACAGGGTGTGATTAGGCAAAATGATTGCCTTTTCAAAAATGTTTCTTCTCTTTACTTTTTTTTTTAAGATAACTGTTTTAATGTTCGTCATTGTTTGTTCTTTCCTTTACTGTTTCCTTTTTCCCTTCTCTTTGTTTTCTGTGAAGCTCTATGTACGGAAAAAGTTATTTTCACTGTGAAGTTGTGAGTGCAAGAAGGGAGTGGTTACCTCCATGGAGAGAGTCTGGAGATGGTAGATAGACTGGAGGCCTTGGGAGGTGAAGTATTCAATGAAGTTCTGACAGCCCAGACTGGTTAGAAAACTGTAAGGGGAGAAAAGCAGGGCTGCTTAGACTGCCATTGGACCACAGCTACACGGCTAAAAGTAGGACTATAATATAAAAATCAACTCTAGTAACACAGCTGAAAAGCCTAGGTATGCTTGAGTAGAATAAAAAAATTCCCATCTTGATAATTAGGGTCAGTATTTAGTTTTAGACAAAACTGAATAGTAAAGCATCTTATTCAGTCATGTTACGTCACAATCCGCTCAAGCTAATATCACTTTAGTTCAAAGCTTAGTGAAAGAATTATGGCACAGATCTAGCCTCACGTTTACAGGAATGTTACATCTTGATAGATGCAGTGAAAGTAAAACCATAAACATGCATTTATATTAATGATTCATAAGGCCATTCTTGCTTTGATGAAGAACCTTTATTATAAATACATGAAATGTTGACGTTTTGGCAACATACAGTGTAATCGAATAAAGAAGCTAGCTGTACAATTTAACTGTACAATAAACATGACAATCTAGAAACCAAAAAGGTGGACAAAGTCTGCTGTATCAAAAATGTTAAAATTGCAAAAGCAAAGTCTAAGTATTAAAATGACTGCATTGACACATTATCTTAGAAAAAAATATGAAAAAACGTTTTAAATTAAACAGAACTTAAACAATGGAAATTTCTTTAGAAGAAAATTCAATGTAGTGCATTGCAAAGGATGGCTGTATACACAGTGACAGTGTGAATGATTTTAAATCTAAAGTGTATCACACAGTTTTGGGCTTTTGGGTGACATAACAAACCCTCTGGCAGCCATAGTGGAGGTCTACAAGTCTGGAGCAGCTTGGCTGAATGAGCAGAGTAAACAGACATGATTAATGTGCTGTTTTTGAATGGGAGCTGATCAACACATCTGATGTAGACTGGATAGGAAGTAGCTTTGGCAAGAATACCAATTGTTTTGTAAATTACTTTTCGCTGGCTAACAAAGACAAAGACAGACACTTTTAGACAATTCTTGTAGTATTGGGGACAGGAACGTTTTTTTCTATGGGAGCAAAGTCTGGAATCAAACATATCAATACACACTTGCTTTTACTTAAAACATTAGCGTCAACACACTCCCCTTAACACAACCTTTCAAGGTAACATCTTTCCAGTTTTCCATGCAGCCAACTCTCCAGTAGACCCGCATTATGACATCAGCCGTGGTTGCAAGGAGATTTGTAATGTAACTGCAAGCCTTTACAAAGCAGCCATAATCAAAGCAAACTGACTGCTTAACACATTTCCATCTAGACACATTTTGCTGCTTGTTGACGAAATTTGTACGAACATGGCCAAAAAAAGTAGCCGTACTGGCATCGACATGGCACCCATTCATATTTAACCCAACAAGTGCATCTGATTGTCTGCTGGCCCTTTACAGGAGGATAAAGAAGGAGTGTCATTGGAGGGTGAGGTACCTGACTAGGCTGGGGTCAGGGTTATACGGAGGGGGCGGGCTGCAGTGGGAGGCAGACACTAAAGTCTGACTGCCGTGGCCTCCGTTCATATCACCATTTCCCTGCATGTGGTGGCTGTTGAGCATGTTTGAACCTGTGAGAAAGGGAGTGGTGATCAATGAATAATGGCAAATGAATGAAATGATAAATAGGCTGACTTGGTATTGATATTTTCTGTTTAGAAAACTTTATAGCAAATTGGTTTGAAACCTGCTTAATGAGTTCATCTGATCTGATTTGAATGACACACATAGATGCTCACCCATATGAGGTATGGAGGTGGGGGCAGTGTGGTGTTGCTGGGGCTGCTGCCCCACCAGCTGGTTGACCGAGGCTGATTTGTTGAGGCCTCCGTGGGCATGGAGCTTGTTCATGTTGGACAGTGGAGAGTAAGAGGAGGGGGATGCTATGTGGCTCCTAGAGAAAAGAAGAGAATGATTCGCGTTAGACCTTTCACACTGTGCTCTCTTGGCCCAGGGTTATCTTTATCCCTGGGCAAGGGGTTGATCCTGGGCTTACTTAACCCCTTTAAGGGGGCTTTCAGACATAGAGTTGTCTTGCTTTGGTCCGAATCAGGGACTAATTTTTTTATGAAGTTGCATAACTGCCTCGAGTTGGTTTGTGTTCTCACAGCAGCATTTACAAGCAAAAGTTGCCCTTGATTGGTCAGAATATCCACGCAGGAAAACTCCAGGAAGTAAATAAAACATTGAAGAAGAGTACACCTGCAAGATAAATGTGACACTTTCTAATGTCACAATGGAGGGACAACTACGCAGGTTGATTTTAGTGCTGGTCATCGTGGACTATATTGCTGTCATTGTCCATTTTAGTCAAACCATATAGTTTGAAAACGAGGCGCGGCTCCAACTAGAAAACAATGTTTTGAGGGAGTGGATGCGCCGAATGCACATATTAAGGCAGTACAGGAGGAGGTGCACAATAATACTCCAGGACTATAACATGCTCATGTTTAACCCACACAATGTGTCATGTGACTGCAGTTGGTTCAGTTCGAGGTGGGTACACGTTCTCACCACAAACAAACTGCACCAGAGATTGTTTGTAGCCGGACCGAGACCACCTCTTCAAGAAGGTCTCGGTCTGGTTGTTTTGGTGCACACCCGAGTGTGATTGCTGTGTTCACACCTGCCCAAAACAACTGCAAGTAGGAGGCAAGCGAACTTGAGTTTAATTGAACCGAACCAAACCGGGCAGGTGTGAAAGCACCTTCACCTTGTCAACCCAGGCTTAACATAAGCCAAGGGCTTTACCATTCATACTGCACTTCTCCTAGCCCTGGGTTAAATGTCAGGTGGAACACATAATTCATGTCAACATTCTAAAATTCTGTGGTTTACTTAGCCTTGTTTTACACTGGCAACTTTTAGCCCTGGATAACCCTGCTCCAAAGCAGGGCCAAGGCTGAAGATGGGGTTAGCCTACCTGGAATGAGTCAAGGTTGTGTCTCTGTAAACGCTTTCTCAGCCCCAGACTAACAGCTCCCTCAGCTTAGGGCTAAGAGCAGGATGAAAAGCCTTGTGTGTGGCTGTGTGTTAGGTAGTGCAAAAAACACTTTGCAACAGTTTGATGAAGGCGGCAAGACTTTAAATTTAGCTTTTTGTGAGGATCACTCTATTCTGAGTTTATAACTTCTTTCCTTCATTGTACTCATAGACTCCAGCTGAAAAACTAGTCATAAAAAATCTGCATGTTGTTTATGTGCCTTTTTGTATGTGTGTGTGTGTGTGTGTTTGGGCTGATCTAATCTTTACAGTCACACCTTCATGTACGGAATGTGTGTGTATGTGTATGCATGTGTACCAGCAGCTGTCTATGTGCTTGTGCATATGTTAGTGCAGGAGTGACTCACGGTCTCTGCAGAAGCTGCTGCTGTGTTTGTTGTCTGTAGGAGTCCACCAGTGGCTGTGGCACTAGCTCCACCAGCTCCAAACTGTCTTTAATCTTCATCAGCAGCTCAAAGTTCTCCCGACCACGAACCTGCACACAAACACAACACATGCAATAATATAACATTGGCAGTCAGGGAATAATGACTGGTGAGTCTGCATAAAAATGGTATTTTTGTTTTCAGTGTTTCATACGATGCTTTTTCTCTCTTGCTCTCTTGCAGTTAGCATAAATATTTCCACATACTGCCACATGAAAGAATTTGACTATTTAAAGAGTGAAAATGGCATACATCAGATAGCAAAGTGTTTGAAAGGCTCTTACAGGAATATAGTAAATCTCTTCTTCTCCATGCCGCCTCTTCCTCATGTTAATATTCGGACTTGGAATATTTGGCGGACTCTGTTTGAAGTCTGCAAACAACAGAAACAGAATTATGATCAAACAGGTTTCTCACACAATCTTAGTCTTTTGGAGGGCGGAGATATCTTGGACCATTGTGGTCAGTGCTGATTGAATGTACACCAGCAGCCAGCCAGCAAGACCAATACTTCAAAGTCAATTAACCAGTTAACTGTGTGGTTAACATGAACGTGTCATTTAATTCTATTAAACTCACTGCGCTTGTTGGCACTGCCATTTTTGGCCACACTCTCATTCAGGGCCTGTTGTTCCCTGAAGTGGTCCTCATCTGCTTTGCGGTCTCGGCCCGGACACGCGCATATCCGACCTTCAAACGACCTTCTGCCCAACACTTGACCACTGCAGAGATGATTGGGGATAGAAAATATACTCATCAGGTGATGTTTGTTAAGAAAATACAGGTTCTCTAACATTCCAATTCTCTAACATGTCGTGAAACATTTGTAAATTCTTAAATCCAAGAAGTACCAGAAAGAATTAAAATAAAGTGCATGACAAAGCACTGAGAAGTGCTTGTAACCCTGTTTAAACTGTAGAATCATGAATTGCTCACTTACTCCCTGGTTTCCAAGGTGATGATAATCAGGATGGGTCTCCTGTTCATCCCGCCAACACAGCTGCTGTTGCACATGAAGTTATACAGGATGGTGGTGAACTCAGTCCCCACCTGAAACACAAAACAGTGAAGCCCACCAATAAATGGTTTGCTTATTTGCTTTTTGGTTTGGTCTTGTGGCTCAAACTGTTTCTCCCTATCTGCACATCAGCACACGACCGAGCCTCCCATCTTAGAGGAAGTTTCTCAATCCACCACCAGAGAGCAGTGTTGCAGTGCAATCTGGTGTGAGGCAAGACAGTTGAGCTTTTTCATTAACCTCCTCAGGTGCAATCACAGACATGATGATTTCTCACTCTTGTGCTTGTTTGGACCTGCCCGGCATCTTTATTTATAGACATGCTTCCCATGAAATACCCCATTGAAATTGGCTGTTTCTTTGGTATGAGCTTGACTGATTCATTCTGTGTCTTGAACAACTACATTTGGGCTGAATGTGCAAAATATTAAGGACATCTTTCAGATATTGGGAAGTGTAAAACATTTGCACATTCCACATTTAACATCTCATTTTTCAAAGGCTTTCTCTGCCAGCATCTATTTGCCTTCAACCCAACACCTCCTTTTAACTGGTATAATGGAAATCACAGAGTCTTCACCTCATCAGTATACTCCATGAAAAGATTACATATCCCAAATATTTTGTACATTCACTCCAGACCATAATTCCTGATGTTTGAGTCCAGTCCCTGAGGTACAATGCATTGCTTGTCTCCATGATACAGAGTAACAGATGAAGCACCAACCTGTGGAGCCTCATACGGCAAGTAGACACTCTGCCGGCCAGTTACAGGATCATCCACGTACTGACATAGGTTATTCCCCTCCACTCGGATCAGGTGACTGGCGGGGGCTGTTTGACCTGTGGAGAGAATGATGGAAGCACAGGTCAGGAATAGATGGTTGATCCAAGTCAAAGTATCACACATACCAGACACCATGAAGTCGTTTATTAATGTTTAATGCACAAAAAGTTATGATAAATGAATTATGTATCTTATCCTCTCCTGGGTGATTTCACAACAATTATAAAATGTCAAAGTATGGTCAAAGGACAAGGCTTGTCGATCATACCATCATTGAAGTCTCGTCCTAGTTCATGGTTGGGGCAGCGTTTGACCACTTCTGTGACATGCTCTGCCTTTTTGTAGACGGGCATGGCTCTGATGATGCTGCCATGAGGAGGCGAGGAGGACAGCTTGATCTGGATTGGACAGGTCTTGGCAATCTGACAGTAGAGCTTCTTCAGCAAGGGAGAGTACTGGGGTGGGAAAAGAACACACAAACAGGACCGGAGAGGCTTGAGTCAGTGCTCTGCGTTGATATATGATACAGTGATGCGATGAAAGAGCTGTCTGCTTCAGATATCCTCAGAATATCACAATCCGTCAGTCACATGAGTGTGAGCTAATGCTTAGACCGACAACTTGCTGATCATAGTTGTGTTAAAGTGTCATCCACAGCTGCAGGAAATCTTTCTTTCTCTTCTAATTTGAACATTAACACTTTAGGGCAAGATCATACAAAAAGAATCAGACCCACAAGTTATCTAGCATATATCAATAAATGCCTACACATCTATATTTTCTGAACAACCTGCAAACTAAACTGAAAGACATTTAAACTGAGAGCCGTAGCTATAGACAAACTGAAGATGGGAAAAAATATGGGAGGCTTTTAGATTTCTTGAAGTGGGGTTGTATGAGGTACTTATCCATAGTCATTGTTTTACATACAGAAGATCAGGCAGTTGGTGCACTCGCTGTTTGGAAAAGCAGAGGGGACTAGCTTGCCATTTAAAAAAGTCCTAAATTAATATCTGTCTAAGTGAACGCTGTATTGAGAATATTTTTACCGCTCTATCTTGCAGCAGCCCTTTCCTTTGGTACTACATTTTATCAACATATAATGTGTGTTCCTATGCAAAAGCGCAACTGAACGCTTACTGTGTTATACCGCAGGTCACCTGTTTGGGTCAGACTTAAAGCAGTTAATAAAAGAGCCAACAAGAAAATTAAAAAAGAAAACGGAGTGATTATAACCCTTTAATCCCTAAGACTGTTACCACTGACATCATAGCAAAAATAATATCTTGGGAGGTGGAAATGTTGTTTCAAACTGAAATAACATGTGATTTGAACCATTAAGTCATCCATCAGCACAGCAGCCAAAAAAGTATTTCAAAAAACAGCAGACAAGGTGGACAAATAACGAGCTGGGTGATAATATGATGATAAAGTAGCAGGCTGTGACCACAGGACACTGTAATTATCACATAAAATCATGACTGGAGAACAAATTGTGTCATTTAAGGAAAGGGAAAGCACGAAAGGAAGAGTAAAGGGAAAATACACGAGGACCGTAAAACAGTCAGCACTAAATTAACGTCTGTGTGGCAAAGGTAATTACTGTGTTATTAGAATGAATATATGATTATTATCCAGCAGACTGGGTTTGTGGGTAGTAATGTGTGAGATGCTACAGCTGGCGGAGGAGAAGCTGGAAGTTCGAAAGACCAGTTTGGAAAAAAATGAATTGTGTCTCAGTGTGTGTACCAGCTGAAAAAAAAGAGGATGATAATTAATCTGTCACTGTCAGTCAGTCCCAGTGAAGTTCAATGAGAATATGCTAGGCTGTGCTAAAGCCATGTCTTAAGTGATTCCTCAGTTTACAGGCTTTTAGACACATACATGAACATATGTGTGTAAATGCCAGTACAGACACATCCGAAGACACTGGGACAAGGGATGGAGAAGCCTTAACATGCCCCAACGCAATCATGAAATCTCAGAAATCCTCCATGTGAACATCAAACTAAGACCTTCCAGAAAAAAAGAAGACAGTTGTCCTGTGTGGACATGCTACAGTGGGTCTAAATACAAATGCAACAGCGCACTCTGTGGCAGAAATACAGTACATGCAGCTCAAGATTTGTCGTGCTGTATATGAATTTGTAAGGCATTTTACCTTTTTGTATTTAAAAGGCGAGAAAAAGAAGAAAGAAGCAGATGAGAAGAGAGGAAGAAGAGAGAGTGACAGATGAATGGTCGCACTCTGGCCCTATCAGTTACATGGTCTGCATCTTCATGGTAAGTCAGGGTAAGCAGCATCTCGTTTTAAGCTTCATTTTTAAAGTTTTTATCCAGCAAATTTTAGATTATACACCTTTCTAAAGTTTTAAAAATCGAGATTACGGTTATCTTAAGTCCCTAAAATTGCTGCTGGAGCAATTTAACTGCAGAAGTCATGTCATGCTTTCGCCTATATTGCTCCTCTCATCATTGTCTTTAAAAAGGTTTCTCTATTGCATGAACATGTTAAATTCTTCAAATATAAATGTAAGAACTTTTTAAAATGTCCCACTGGTGATCCACACTTGGAGTTGATTCACCCAGACACCAGACAGCCTCTGGCCCAAACGAGGCTGGGAAAAAGTCATTTGTGCACCAACAACTGATTGGATTCCTTGTTGTGACACCGTTACTAAGCCCCTCACAACCACACACACATTGTAAACCCTCTCTCGCACACACACATATAAATGCACACCCTTAGCCATGAGCCGTCCCTTGAGGGCAATGGAAATACCTGTGCACAACATTACCTTTTCCCACCTAACTTTCCATGACAAGTCTCGACAGCCCGCGTCCATACCATGAATAAATAATTTCTCTGAGATGCAACAGCCAAACAGACTTCTTTATTTACAGACCTGGGGACTTTTCCCGCAGCAACAATCACATCTCCAAAACTGATCTAATGCTAAATGAGTTAATATTCTTTCTGTCGTGCTGCAAAGCATATTAACTCATTTAGCATTTCAGAAAAGGAGCATAGGAAATGTGGTTTAATGTTTTAGAGGCATCACAGAATGGAGTCATTGATATCCAGTCATGGTGATGGTTAGAAATGGTTAGAGATGAGTTTGTTTAGAAAAATGCAGGCAGTGCACTGACTTTGTTTTTTGGTATCTATAGTGCCCTCTACATCAAGGCTTCTTAGCACTTGGCTTACAAATGTTCGACAAATGTCAGGGAGACTGTGAAGACAGCATGGAGAGTTTTAAAATTTTCCATGTTTACAGCATCATTACGCAATGACACAATGTAACTTTGCCAACAAAATATTGTTCGTATTAAAGGACATGTACGGTCCTGTGAGCTTGTCAGTCATTTAAGTAGACAAAAACTTTCTTTCTGAAGGTGTTTGGAAATAGAGACTAAGTCCAGGGGCCAAATGTTAAAGACAAGACTGTGAACTGTGAACTTACAATGATACTGAAACCATTTACCTAGACCATTCACAACGCAACTATATACGTATGTAGATATGGTATATGATGGTGCCAGCTGGGTCACAGAATAACTTCTTTTGGTTTTACACTTTGGCCATGATTAATATTATTTCAATCTTACACACCGCCACACTGACATGATGTTGATGATGATTTAAAATTCCCCCTCCACTCTGAACTCCAGTTGGCCCAGAATTACTGTAAAATGGATCATTGCAAAAAGAAAGAAGCCTAGGGATCAACAGGGATCAACATTTGGTGATATCGTTTTTAAACATCGCAGAGTGCATGAAAAAGTCATAAATTACTTTTTGTGTTCTCACTCTTCCGGGGCACAGATGCCAAGGGAGACGTCTCAACTCGTCCACCACACAGACTAGTGTGCACATGCACAGGCGAGGCATAGGCACGCACACGCATACACACAAATCTGTGAGACCACCTCTGTGTGTCACTGTCAGAAGTGAAGTTAAGCATTGATAAAGGTACAGTATATGATCCTTTTGTACAGACGAGACGCTGAGTGAGTGATGGATAAACTGGGTTTTGTTTCAGGACATAGAAAGTATGGAAAGAACAAACATGATTGAGGGCAAAAGAGACTATTTTGCTTTGTCAGTGATCTGGAAAAAAATTTTCAAGGTGAGTCAAAAGAGGAAATCCAGAAAGGAAGGAAGAAAAGGAATGGATTACATACCATACCACCATAAACCTTGGCCAATTTGATTTAACTATCCACCAGTTTTCAGTGAAATCTGGTGACAATTTTATGAGGTATCAGACTAACCATAATGAACAGATCATGTCGTCTAAAAACAAGCTTTGCAAAGAACTGCTACATATAAACTTTATGGACTGCCAACCCTCATTTCCATAATGTCGGACTAATGGTGATATGCTCATTTTCTTGGACTCCTCTTTATTCTTGAGGTTAAAGCGTGATTTATACTTGTGTGGCAGACCCTATGCCGTAGCCTACGCCATCGCCTACACATGCTGCCTACGCATGTCGCCTAAGCCATTGTGAGCATTTATAGCCTACTTGTGCGGTGGTGTGTCTGTGTCACTCTGCAGTTACACCTCCAAAACAGTCGGCAGCGGGGTTTCTGTGAAGTGCTGTAAAGTTTAGTTGATTCAAAACACACATTAAACACGGCTAAATAGAGACAATTTCAAACACAAGCACACAAATCAGCTTCACTATAACTCGCAGCATTCACAGACAAACACTTGTGTTAATCCGGACACATTTTCCCCACAAATACAACATGCTAATGTTATTAGCACAAGTCTATGGCATTATACATTGTATAAGTTAGCCTAGCAGCTAGCGAACTTTTCCTCTTCTCATACCAGGGACAACAGCGACAAATAACAAAGGTAACGCTGCAAAATTTGGCTCCATTACAACTCACTAAGTTCACTGACAAAACAACTGTCTTACACTAAACACGTTTTCCAGACAAATACAACATGCTAATGTTATTAGTACAACGGTATGGCATTTTACATTGTATAAATTAGCCTAGCGACGAACATAAATTTCCTCTGCTCATTTTATCATATATGCAGGAAACAACCAGTAATTCATCCAAAAATGTTATGATGTGATCATGACAACCAGAGCGCTGTATAATGCAATCCATCCATCCATCCATCCATCCCTGCCTCTACATGGCAGACCAGTGGAGGCAGGTCCTGACAGGCTCCTGGAGACAGGGTGATAATTGCTAGACCGTCATCCATATACACAAGCATCAGCTTGCCTGCTGCAAATTCGCTTAACTGTCCAAATATCAAATACATTTACACACACACACACACACACACACACACACACACACAGACACAGACACACACACACACACACACACACACACAAAGCTGACGTACAGTGTGTACGCTGTACACTTCCACACAGCCCGAGCTGGATTTCTACGCAGTCTGTAATTACATTGGATTCAAATCAATATAGAACATTAGATAATCTCCTACACTTTCTTTGATGTCATGGTAATTACTGTTTGTCTCAATGAGACTTTTAGGGGAAATAAGGAAAGCAACATTATCTAACTGATGAGTCATTCAAACCTGACATGTCATTTTTGCCCCAAAATACTATAAATTAAGAATTTTACTGGAAAGATTGTTTTCCCTCTTCTTTTCCCACAGTTAAGGGCTCATAACGGCTATTCACTGAACTCTCAAGGATGTATTTACAGCACTGGCACAGTCCATGGAGACTGTAAAAGTCTTTTAGACAGGATGGCATACACACAGTGTTAGTCAGAGTGTTAAGGGACACACAGCAGAATAGACCAAATAATTAACGTAGTTTCCTGGATTGATGGCATCTCACAGTCCAGAACATTTCCAGTGTTGATACTGAACAGTTAGTTAAGATATCAGTCCTGGAGCTTGTTTTCATTAAGCACTTCATGTACTGGTAACCATTAAATTAACAAGCAATTGCTGAAGAAATTGATCTGAATCACACAAAGTCTTGTATTTCTGAATGAATTCATGTATTTACTTGTGTCTTTTAATTGATCAAACACATCTGAGCACTGAAATCTTTCTTATCTGATGTGTCTTCCTCGAGCCGATGCTCGGCAGGAAGGCCAGTGGTGATGTGGCCGTGGATGATGCATTGGGAAAAGAAGGGGAGGATGCGGGGCGTGTTGGGACCTGTGTCCTAACGGAGAGAGGCTAATAGCTGGGAAGAGCAGCTTCTGACAAGCCGCCATGCAGTGCATGCTCGAGCCCGCATCCACCGCATCACACACCCTCCCACCCCTGACACATACTGTACGCACACACACATATACACATAAACTGAAGTCTGAGTGTATGGAAAGAGGTCTTATTATTTGACAAGACCGGGGTGTTAGATCTCATTTCCAGCCGCAGCTACGCTTGCCTGCATCCAAGCCAAGGAATCATCTTCAAGAGGCAGGAGAGCATCAGAGTTTCAGAGCTATTATCACTAATGCACAGTGTCTTGATGAGACAGGAGGGGGACTGGAGGATTGCCAGACTAGCTTAACATGGGCTTGGATGGACTTACTGTATGTGGAAACATTAAGATAGATGAGAAAAAAAGGATTGTGTCTTCTGTTCCTATCTCTTCTCTTGGTCTTTGTTCTCTTCTTTCTCCTTTTGAATGGTGAAGCCAACATGGACTGGCTTGGTGGCCAGCTGCATGCAGCCACAAACCTCCCGTCAATCATCCAGTTGACAACTTGAGAAGAGGGGATTTAATGACAAATACTTGATGCAATAGGCAGCTGCATTTCTCGTAATCTCCCCAAACACTGCATGCCACCCGCTCTTAGTGGGAAGCAGAGGGGTGGGGACGAGGGGCGGCAAGGTAACTGATTATAGTCAATATGCCCCTATGGCATTCGGCATTCCCCATTGCCTGAGGCCGTACGAAATCAGCAAGAAACCCAGAGACCGTTAACTCCCTCATTCAAACAAGGTGACTCAGTCTGGTCCTCATAGCCATCCTCTTATTTCCCAAGCATGTTCAAACCTAGGCCTTGCACTGAATTTTGCATAAATACACACACCCACATGTGCATGCACATTAGACACACAAATCTTTGTGCATCCCTAGTGTTATTTTTGGGAAATCCCCTCCCATTAGTAAGAACAAGTTCATTCTGAGAGGCTGGACCATAATCTCTTTTCTTTTCAAAGAGAAAACACTTCTAAAAAGACTCGCCGAAATGATGTGGTCTGAAAAACCTTTATGTACATTTGTATTTTCTTTGACACATGAATAAACTCCTGCATGCTTTCATTTTTATTTGGATGTTTTTAAAGGGAACAATTGCATGTAGATACAAGGTATGAAGAATACTAACATCTGTGAGACCTCATGTAAGGCCATCAGTGGTATAATATTCTACAGGATTGCATATGATCATTACACTTCAAATTTTCAATAGATATCGTGATAATATTGTTACTGTGAGCTCTAACTCGTGTAGTGAACATCTGATATTGTGCCAGCCCTATGTCAAATGAAGCAGTAGGATATGGAAGTCTAATTGAGACCAAAAAACAATTTTTTTTTCTGAATTAATGAGATTATTACTTCAGAGTTCTGAGAAAAGTTTTTATGAAAAAAAATTGCTCTTGTTTTTTTGAATTAACCAGATAATAATCTTGTTAATTCCGAAAAACATGGGAATTTCTTTCTCAAGTAAATTGCATTACGAAGTTGCATTAAAAGTTCACAATAATAATATTATCCCTATATCTATATAAAAATTGAAAAATAACAAATATTACAATGCTATCAGTCAAATTAATCTATATCTTTGTTTTTGTGTGTTTTGTCTCTTTCTTGGCAAATGAGTTGTACTCAATAATACCTCAGAAACTGTTTAAATTTCTAGTTGTGTTTTCACTATCCATTAAGTGTATTTGCTCTTTTTTTAAACTTTTGTACAGTTATAGTTACACACTCTCTCCAACTGCCTAAACTCATATTTTCATATGATATCACTACTTTATTTTTAAACATCACGATTATCATCGGTAGCGGTTTACTGCTAAACCTCTAATATCACACATTAAAAAAAAATTGTGGTTCCGTAGCTACTGTATAATAACACTTAAATGCATCTTCTAATACTTCGCCAATCTCATAATCAGACCTGCAAGATAAAAACAAAGCATTACAGTAAACTCCATAAACGCTGTGAGCAATCACCTGGCCTCTCTCTCTCATTCTAATCCCTCCTTAATGGCAGCAGAGGAATCTGAATAATCACAGGTTTCTTCGCAATCCTTTTTCTGCTGCGTCATCACCTGTATCTTAAGTCGTGTGCCAGTAAAAAAAACAACTCCTTTGTCCCTCCTCTCCTGGTAATGAAAAAAAAAACCCTGCTATGACTTGAATTGTTCAGACAGGAGGATTCAAAGCCGCCTTCTTTGTTCATAAAATAAGGATCATTTTCAAATTATTATTTATGTAAACCAAAGTAAATAAGGAAGGCTTATTTGGTTGCAGTGGGGTAGATGGGACTGCAGGGTGGAGGAGTGAGTACAGACAGTAAGTGCGTGTCCATTAACCCTAGAAATGTGCAAAACCTAAATATCGCAATAAAAACTGGTAATGGAAAAACTCTCAAATATCGAGAAAAAGTTTTTACGCTCTCATGAAGTGGTTTTTCAGATGTGTCGATATAGAAGTATATTGCAACAGTGTAATGGAAACACTTTTTTCACAAATCACCGGACATGACATTGGTGAATTCCTCGTTCAAGATCCTCTCCCAGAAATCCTTTATCCGTGGTCGCTGCCACACATAAGGACTTTGCCTTTGGAATACCACTCGCTCTCTTCGTCTTCAGTTGTAGACTACTGCAACAGCAGCAGTGGCAACCAAGATGACTGTTCCAGCTCGCAAGAGATTTGGAATGTCAATCTTACTTCCGCAAACGAAGTGGAGTCTCGCGGGACGAGATTTTACAAGAATTACGGCTCATACGCAAAACACCTTTTAATGGAAACACCTGCAAGTCGCAATTGTACTTTGTTGAAACTTTAGAAATATCACATTTATTTTGCGCAAAAAATGTAATGGAAACGTGACTACTGAATCTGAAGTTCTGTTGGCAGCAGCAGTGGTGTAGATGAGGTGTACCACTGGGTAGATGGTTAAGCTCCTACATATTCCAGTGGCTTTTGGGCTGATAGGTGGGTATACTGTAAACAACCAGAAAGCGAGGTGCCCCATGTACTTGGGTATACCCTCCACTACACCACTGGTTGACAGGCCCTTCGATTAAGGGTGAAAAAAGGTGGGCTTTGATTTCATTAATAAAGTTATCAGGAGTAGTCTATTTCAAACTTTAAACCAATGGGTGTCAGGGACAGAGAGGAAGCTTAATTTGAAAGGCAGAGTAGTAAGCATAATGCTAAACCAAACAAGCTGAGACAGGTTTCTGACATATTTTAGGATTTCATTTCATTGCAGTAATTTCTCAGGTAAAACAAGCTAATAACTCTTGTCCTTGTTTTCTTTCTTCCCGTCAATGTAGTTTGGCCGTGAGAAAGACCACAGCCAGAGGATGGAGGTGAGGGAAAGGAGATGATAGACATACTTTAGGAGTGGACATGACAAAACTTTAGGCGCCAGAGGTGACAGCCTTGAGTGTGTGTTAAGACCGGAGGAAGAAAGAGACAGAGAAAGAAAAGCAGCAGGTCAAAGACCACAGCTCTGATGCCCAGAGGGGGATCTTCTTACTAAGTGAAGGAGCCCACCACGCATGGTTACTTCTAGCAAATACATCTGCGGAGGAGCCCCTCAGTCAGAGAGACGTTCACAGTTTGTCTCTTGGCTCTCTTGTTTCAGGGAGGTCAACTGTGTGACAGTTGGAGGTGACACCTTTCCAGCGGGAGACTTCTCATCAGGTCATGACAAATTGCACAGCTCCCATTTCACCTGTCTTTCACCACCATCACATCTCAAGGTAGTTGTGTGGTTTGGTCAAGTCTTTTAAGTTCAGGGTTTTTGTTTAATCTTGTACCCAGTAGAACGCCAAGATGTGTAGTAGTGTGCAACTACTACAGCTAGTGCTACTGTGTAGTGGTGGCAGGAGCAGTATAAAGATTTTTTTTTTTTTTTTTTTTACATTTATGCTTATTATATTAGCAATATGTGTAAGTGTATGATATTGTTCCTGATGCAAAACAAAGAATAATCTTCTTGCAACATGTGGAGGCCCTCTTAGTAAGAAGCTTGTCTCAAAAGTTCTAAACAAATACCAGATGTTGACTTTCAGTAACTCAGAAAACAACACCACCATATATGGATTAAAACTGACATACTATAACGGCCTTTTCCAAATATTTACATCACTGTAATAATACTTTTTTTTTTTTTTTTTACAATGTATTATTCCTGCATTGATCTCATATAGTGTAGCAGTATGTGATTTACCATTTCTGGACTTACATTACGCTATACATAAAATCTATTGATTGATACAGTAGAGGAAACTCTCATTAACTTCTCAAAGTAATATTGACCCATGTGTGTTTAGACAAAATGGTCTCAGAAGCTAAAATGTAATTTTTAAAAACCATGAGTCAAACATTGTTTTCCTTAATAGATTTACTGCTAAAAACTTTCACAACCACGTACCAAACTTTCCCTGTTGGATTCATCACATCAGATTTGACTACCGGAGGTTAATAGAGGACATGATGAATCACTGAATGATGCACTACTTTCTCTTGCATGTGACATGCCTGCACATGTGCTGACTTGAGTGAGTGAGTGTGTGTGAAATAATGTCTTTGTGTGCATGTTTGTGTGTGTGCATGATAGAACCTCAGTAAGACATGAGAGAGAGCAAAAGACAGAGAAACACACAGACACACAAACACTGCCAGCCAAAGCCAAGAAAGTGTGTGTACTCACGGTCCATGTGGCCGACTTGGCGGTGCTAGACTGCTGGAAGGACACCTGGAAAGTGTGCACTCCGGGGTAGTCGGTGCAGGAGGGGATGGCCGGGGCAGGCGACAGGCCCTCAAAGGTAGAGTTGGGCTGGGAGTAGGGCGAGGGGGTGGGCACGGCCGATGAGGAGGCGTTCTCGGAGCTGTAGGGGCTGGCGGACGTCGCACGGCTCCCCAGGCTCTCCATGCTGCTGCTCAGCAGGTTGTATTGGGACTGGGGAGAAAAGAAGAGGGAAGAGAATGAGGGAGGCAAAGAGGGAGGGAGGAGAGAGGCGGAGGGAGGGCACAGGTAGAGGTGCCGGAGAGACAGGGGCTTGGAGGCTTAAAGGGAGGTCAGATTACAGGCAGTTACAGGTAGTGTGTGTGATGCTGCATGTGTGTGGGATGAGTTCATGTGTAAGTGTCCACGATCAACGCAGAGCACTTTTTGTGGGATGACTGAGATTTGGTGATAAAATTATGAGTACAAAGACACAAACTTTGGTGTGTGTGTGTGTGTGTGTGTGTGTGATTATAAATGAGTGATGCAGTGATTGCAGTGAGGTCCCCTCAGTAGCCTCCTTGGGGCTATGTGAGATGAGCTGTAAAACACAAGTGTAATCTGCCTAATTGTCTGCCATTCCCCCTCCTGTCCTCTTTGCTGTGTTTGAGAAGAGGGAAGATTTGTTGCACTGATGTGTGCGTGGTGACACACTTGTCAAAGTTAACGCACTCTGTGAGGCCCATATATCGCTGAACACACACAGAAGCTACTGTAGAAGGAAAACTGCTGTTTTGTTTCTAGATCATCCATGACATGTTGATTCCCCATCACACTACTTCAACAAAAACACAGAGAAGTCAAAGGCACAAACAGCCAGCTACAGTACTGTGAGCCCTCCTGCTCACCTTCTACTCACCAACATCAGACCATTACTTTATTTGAACATCAGTGAATCTTTTATCCAACCAGTTTAACATCAGATCATTCAGATTCAACCAGACAAACCAACCACCATGTAATGACATTAAAACTTAAGCAATCTAGATCATTACTTTAAAAAGATATTCTCATATTTATCTCTGCTGCCTGTACTGTATGCGTGTAAGATACCTGACACTGATGGCAGGCTCACACTGAAATAGCCACACATACACACCCACACACACACACAATTATGACAAATGACAAAAAATAAATAAAAATAAAAAAAATAATTTTTACCTTCTTTTTCACGTAGTACATCCTCTAGTGCTTTAGTCTCATTTGTCAACTCTTCAGTCAGAAACGTCCAAACACAGCAAAGCAAAGAGAGCGCGGGACCATAGCCTAACCAGAGAGTTCAAGTGAGGTGTGCATCAGTGGACACTCTCACACACACAGACACATGCACAGCCAGGACAGGGAGAAAGGTGAGGACCGGCGTGGAGAGAGAGAAACGATAGACTGAGACGAGGGGAGAGAAGGAGAGAAGGAAAGAGGGATGGGAACCCAAAAAATGGTACAACGTTCTAATTATGGCAAGCCCGGACATAGACGGCAATGCCGGGGCACATGTACACACACGCTCCAAAACACCTTGTGAAGGCCTGCACTAAGTAAACACTGTCTGGTCTGACAGAGAGCGGGAGAGAGAGAGAGAGAGAGAGAGACAGCAAGAGAGAGGCAAGACGGAAAACACATGAAAGAACAAGAGTTCAAGGGTCAGACCCCCACCCCCCACCCAGTATTGTATATCAATACAACATTTAATCAGCAGTCAGGGCGGAATGTTTTTTAAAACAGGGCTCTTCAACACTTTGGACGCCTTGAAATAAATCATCAATACTGGATGGAAATGATCTGAATCAAAGGTTTATACTCTATTGGTGTTTAAGGGGATTCAGATACCCATATTTAATTTGTACCCAAAAAATGTAACCTATAAGAAAAAATGATTTGCTCAAACTTTATCAAAGAGGATGAACAGTTTTGAAATGGCCTCTGCAGCTCAGACTGAAAGTAAAAGGATTGCTTAATCTCAGTTTCTCAGGATATTTAACTAAAAGTCAGCTACCTGATTGTCTGAAAAAAAATAAACCCTCACAAAAACAGCAACAATCACTCACAAAGAATTTGTGCATTTGAATTTTTGCACTTGGACAAGATAGAGTACAACATATTACACAAGTATGAAATCAGTGATTACATGAAATCCCCCACCCCCCCAATATACAGCATCACTTCACCTCAGCTCTGCGTGCTTTGAAACTACACCACTGGCTGCTAGAGACACCAAAACCGAGACAAAGTTACACAAGGATATGTAAACTCAGTGCCATGGATCATCAGATGAAAGCAAAGGGACAGGTCAATGTACTAGACTTAATGCAAACTGTGTAGGTTAAATGAGGATGCACTCATGCGTGGGTGTTTGGATCTATACAATGACTCTAACTCGGGTGCATGCAGCACAAAAAATCATGTAGGACACAGCTGGGTTTAAAACAACTAATGCCTAATTTGATTGCATTAGTAGTTAGTATGTGAGAACTTCTTTGCCTTTCTGTGTCATATTTAAGGGCTTTTTAGTGGTGGTTTGGATTAAAAAAGGACTCTGAAGATGCTTTTTTCACTCTTTGCTGATATTTTGAAGACAAACAATCAATAGATGAATTCAAGGTGCAATATATGACATTCAGAGTCTGCACACGGCTCTCACCTCAGGGGTCACAGGTAAACATGGAGGTGGCTGAGCCAAAATGTGCTAGTTGCTAACTGTGCTAACAGGACTAAATGTGCTACCAACAGCAACAATGCTGACAGAGCTAACAGCAGTACGGTGCCAAGTAGCTAGCCAGTGTGATATAAACACAGAGACTCACATGCACTAGTGGCCAGCCTGGCTGCCAAAACAAAGGACAGCCATTACGACACTATATCTTCACATCGCAAAAAGTAGCCTGTTCTCACTCCCAACTCGTCTTGATGCACAGAGGTACCTTTTGTGGTGGCATGATACACGCCACACGCGTCTGTTTGAGAGGCAGCAGTTAACAACCCAAGTTGTCAAATAATGCTGCTTTGTCAGTGGGTGTTGGTGTCAGACATGGGCGCAGAGAGACACCCTTTGCAATGGTATGATTCACCCTGCTCGGCAGCCGTGTGTAACACTGCCAGTGGGGGTTGGGGGAAGTGGGAGGGTCAAACAAAGTCAGGACTTTCACCCAGGAAGCCGCTGTTTGCTTCCTGTGTGAATTTTAAGCCAAACCATGATGTTTTTTTCCTAAACCTAACCCTGTGCTTTTGTTGCCTACACCTAAGAAAAATCAACTTGACCAGTAAGTGTTTTACTTTCTTTGTAAGTTTTATTTTTTAAAAGACTGTATGCATGTAACAAGCAGAAACTGAACATTTCCTGTGAAAATTAAAGTGTATTTTAAAAATGTAAAATAGCGGAAATGGACAGCCCATCTGTGAACGTCCAAAACGTATGCAGGAGGGTAGCATGTCAGATTCTGACATGTATGTCCACTGACAAAACAGCGGAATTTCACGAGTTGGGATGAGAACGTGTTGTAAATAGTTGTTTGCTGCTATATTAATGCTCTAAATGTCATAAACAGCACCCTATGGTAGTGGCAGTCTTAATCAATTGTCTTAAATGTCTAATATCTGGCAGTGGAAAGTAGGGCCACTATACAACTACCTGAGATACAAATGTGTTCACCCTCATGAGATATATTAAAATGAGAATGTAGGCTGATGTGCCCTAATGTTTGCTTTCTCCCTATAGGTGTATAAAAAAAGTAATTCTGTCCTTTAATGTCTGACTGTTTACTAACTTTGAAAGCCTCCTCTAACAGGTATTGTCAAAGGGGCTTTACAGGCATAAGGTGAGCCCAGGTGTATGTGTCAACAACAAAAAAACACTTGACACACACACATGCAAATGTGCACACACACACACACTGTCACACAGACCCATGTGCTCACAGGTGTGCTTAGACCTAATACCTGAACTCGATCCGCAACAAGTTGCAACAGAGCTAAAACCTCAGCCGCCACTGTGTGAGCAAGTGTGTGTGTTCACTGTGTGTGTGTCAGCGTTAAAGCTTCCCACCCAGCAGCATCTGATGTCCCCTACGGGCAGCCATCCTGGTAGCTGTCACTCAAAGCCGATCTTTAACGGCTCAAAACATTTAGAAACGTAGATAAGCCAGCCACAACAACCCTCACTTGTCAAGATGAGTGAAACATAATAGACTGAGTATAAGAAGAATATCATCCTGCTAATGACCTCTGTTTACAGCCACTCATTAAACAGTTAACAACAGGCACTCAGACGCTGTCATATGGCTCCCTGCTGACATAAGGAAGCAACATGACCAAAATGAAAACTTAGGCCACATAAATGAATGACATGGCACCATGTGAAAACTGCAGCATGTCTAAACTACACCAGCTATGTTAAATGGAGGTGAGGATGAGAGGAGGTAAAATGTGGAGGGATGTGTGAGAAGGTTGCCCCCTGTTGGGGATATTATGCAAAGTGCAGCCTGGCATTCATTGTCAAGAGGTCCACAGTCACACCGACCTACAGAACAGGGGTGTCAAACTCATTTTAGTTCTGGTTCCACATACATGCCAATTTGATCTCAAGTGGGTCAAACCAGTAAAACCATTGCATAATAACCTGAGAATAACAAAGCCTTTAAATGTTTCCCTCTCTTTTAGTGTAAAGGTGCTGAGAGGTACTGTAAGCATACCAAGCACACTTCTCACTTACCTCTGTGAAGAAATAGCAACTGGTTCATTTGGACAAATAGGAAAAGCAGTATGTTTAATTGAAAATATGGAATTAATGACTTCTCTGCAATTTTTACACTTGGCAAAGTCAATGAGTGGGCAAGATTGGACCCTTTGGTGGGCCAGTTCTGGCCCCCAGGCCATATGTTTGACACCCCTGCTATAGAATGTAGATACATGTATTTATAAATTTAACATAAACATCTTTACAGTTTTCAGTTCCTCAATATTTAACAATCAATGGCAGAAGAAAATGAAGCAAAGTTAAAACACAGCCAGCCATTGCATCATGTCAATCCATCAAAATGTGTCTCAGAGGTGTGAGTCACCATCCATCTTCCCAAATTAATTCAACTTGTAAATGTAAGGGTTATCAAACTGGTCCCATTATAACAGGATACGTATATAATCGTAATGGCCATGGCGGCTTACGCATACATGTAAAACTCCAATATAACAAAGGGCCGGTTTCAAATATCAACTCATTCTCAAACAGCATCCGTTTAACTGCCTGAACCAAAGTACTACTAGAACCTCTGCGCTCCATAACACAAACTACAACAATCTCCACTACCACACCAGTAAGACGTAAATGTTCAAACATTTAAAAAAAAAAAAAAAAAAAAAAAAAAAGGTCTGAATATGCCAGAACACAATTACTTACCACGCCACACAGCATCTTAGGCTCCTGGAAGATAAGATGAGCTGCTTCTGTGATGTCTCTGTGACCTGGCTCTCATTGGACTCACACTCTGCTGTGATCAAGTGTGGCTGTAACAGTCAATGTCTCCACAACCAGCGGAGCCCTCTGTGGAGCGGGACATGATGGAGGATGCAGGAGACGTCCTCCCTCTCTCCTCCACTTGTTTCCCTTGCCTGACTGGGCCTTCTCAACTTGCCTTGCATAGGTGCCTAACAACAAATCCTCGCTCCGCCCCCTTATTTTTGTCATGACTATTCATTAACCGGTCAGGCAGGCCCAGGCTTGCCCACTTAAAGATTAGATCCAACCAATATTCCAGATCAGAAGGGGATGGAGACACAGGCGTGTTTGGGAGTGACTTCTGATGTCACGTTTGGAAGACAGAGATGGACGGAGTGAACAAATTTACAGGATGAACTGTGCTTATCGGTGTGATCCTGCGAAAACCTGACCTTCCACTCTCAAAAACTTGCTATTGAATTTATTTCCGGAAAAGTCACGGTGGTTAAGATGAAAACTGGGCTGTTGTTGGTCTTCATTCATAAAAAGCTGGCATACTTTCTTTGGCTGCGAGGTTTCAATTCAGGAACACAAATATTAAGATGCATACACCTGTAAACATATGTGCATGTTTGGTAATGCACACAGACACACCCCAGCCTACAGATGGCTTTACAGTGGAGCAGCAAGGGGTCCTGGCTTGGGGTTTAATTAGCCCTCCCCCAACACACACATACACACACACACACACACACACCACAGTCCCTACAGGCCACTCAGCAGACAGAGAGGGAAAAGGCTGCAGAGAAGAGGGAAACTACTTAGGAGGGAATCTCCTCAACACTGGAGGGAAAAAGTCCAAAGAAACAAACAAAATGGGAAAAGATCTTTAGCTGTGTATATGTGTGTGTGTGCCTGTGTGTGTGTGTGTGTGTGTGTGTGTGCTCACAAAGAAACTATCAGATCACACACAGAGGAGGAAAACACCCTTCAAAGCAAAAGCAAAATATTGACCACAAAAATACAAACTGAAGTGCAAAGGGAGCTCATGTTCCTACCATCACATTGTCGTTCATGTCCCTCATTTGGTAGACGTCCATTGAGACCTCTGCAGCGCTGCGGTGGCTCCCCGGGGTGCTGGTAGAGGGCACTGGGCGCTCACCTGCCTGGCTGCCTGGGGGGAGCTCAAAGTAGGTGCTGTCTGGCTCCCTGTGAACACAAGACACCATGGATGCAAGTTGACTGACAGAGGGATGAGCTTTTAAGAAAAAAAAATTGCATAGCACAATCATGGCATGTGACCAAGTACCTGATGTGCAAAGAAACAAACAAACAAACAAAGACTTATTAAATTATTAGAATAGTTTTTTTAGGAAGGTAAATATACAGTTAGGTAAAGTTATTCCTGGATCTTTTTTTGTTGTTCAAAAACAATTACAAAAAGGACTGCTTGTTTTATTACAGGAAAAAAATCAGGTATTTCAAAGGAATACTTATAAAATTAAGGGAAGGCCTTAAGCAGATTTTTTACAAAACACTGGAAATCCTGTTGGACATCTAAAATGTAAAAAAAAAAAAATACAACTACTGTATAACTACAGCTACTTATTTGATTTCTAGACTCATTTTATCAATGTAAAATGCAGTGAGACATCTTTCCCTGAAGGTTCGGCACGACATTAAAGAATTGGAAGCACCTTTGTTGGAAAAAATGAAAATATTCATTACAAGATTTGCAGAAAAATGCACAGAAAGCAAAAGATACATGGCTGAAAATCCAGATATTAAGTTGTCTTTGACCCTGTGCTTTTGATCGTGTCAGCACACCAATAACTCTGATAAATATATGGATTTTTTAATGTTTTACAGCATAAAACAGAACATCGCGTCCCCTTACATGATTTATAGACTGTTAATATTTTAAAAATAAAGCAAATATGGTTAAATGTTAAATTAGGGATAATCATTTCATAATTTACTTATAAAGTAGGTGATGACAAGATCATGGTTGTAATTATTGCCTGATGCATTTCACATTTTTTAATTAAACCATTACGTCATTTGGAAAATATGTTCATTGGACAGAGAGTAAAACAATCGTCAGCAGTTGTTGTTGACACTCACAGGGAGCTCCACAGGTGCTCGAAGGTGCCTCCTTCCTCAGTGACAGTGGACTGGGACATCTTAGAGGATGGGTAGTCTGGTGAGGGGCAGATCACTCTGCAGTGCGCGCGCGCGCGCACACACACACACACACACACACACACACACACACACACACACACATTAAACTACTTAGAATGAAAAAAAAGTGAAATATGTTATAAAGACTTTAACCATATCAAAAAGCTGCAAGTTGAAGCAAATTACTCGTTGCTCATTTTATTATTTCTTTTAAAAAAAAACCACGCACATAACGCATACACACTGGTATATCCAGGTGTGATCATCACACCAATGTATAGTCCCAGTGAGGTGGCGCAGGGTGTCATGGGGCCCGGGCGTGCCCAGACCTGCCTGCCTCATCACCCTCTCAATCCGAGGGGAAGCTTCCTGTGAGCATCACCTCCTCCGCCTCTGTCTCAAAATAACACAGCCTGCACTGCAACCTTAAAATGTGTTCAAGCTGCGGAGCACAAAGACGTTATGTGCATTGTTTATCTTGTGGTTGTCTAAAGCAGTAGGTCTGCGCACTTCATCGCACAATGAGAGAAAACGGTGGGGTCTCATTTTGGCAGAGCAGATGATAAAGACATTATCGTCAAAGTTTGGAAATGTACCTTCAGTGGGGGACATCCGGGCCTCTTTGCAAAGGTTTGAGTCAAAATACATATAAAATAAATCCGTGTTTCATGACCACAGATAGAAAATCAAACGGGCGGCAGGCCCGTTGCGCAAAGCAGATCAAGGGACTCATCCATCCAGCAGTCTGATGTGTCAACGATCACAAAAAACAGAAAGTCCTGTCGGGCATTGGAGTTTACTTGGCTATATTCACAGTTGCGCAGCGTCGTATCTCCTTAGTAACCTGAAAGACTACTCAAGTAAAAGTGTGGCAAAGGTGCAGGGCTTTATTGCGCGCTGCGGCGAATCATAAATGCAAACCTTTCCTTTGGAATCAGTGACTAATTTGGCTGCACGTGTGAACTTTTCTCTGAATTAGTTGTTTCGTAAAAGTGACCCTGTCAATTTAAAATATTATTTTGTACAGTAACCTTATCTCTGTGTATTTATGTAACAGGTTTTTTTCAGTTCAGTCTGTACTGAATCGATTGAAGATATGCAGCTCAGTAAACATCTGAGGTGATGTCATAATTATTGAACAAAGGCTGTTTTGTTTTTCAAACTGATCTTGTGGCTGATCCGATGATCAATGATCCAATTTACGTGACATAAAAACAAGATAGGACATACATGTTAAGGAGGCCTGCAGCACGCTTACGCATGCAGATACGTAGGCTATATAATTTGGGCCTGGAGCTCTGCATGCAGCATCTGTGTGGCTGCAGGTTCCCGCTGCTCCCGAGGTGGCTGCCGCCGAAGAAACAAGCTCCCATTCCCAGTTTGTCCCTCAGTACTGCCTGTTCAGATCCCAGAGCAGCTCGTGTGTTGCGCAGGGGATCTGACGTAGCGTCAATGCAGGACGAGCAGAGGGAAGACAACGGGTTGGCCTCAGAGCTCTGCTCCGCACTTTGAACAGTTTAATTGGGATTCCACCTGGACACAGACTTTTTCACTTAGACTGCACCTCAGGGAAGTCTGCTTCTCTTACCGTGACCAGAGATGATCAGAGCTAACATTCTGAAGGCTTACACTTGTTATTTATTACTTATGATTACTTATGATACACTACACAGAACAGATGGTTTGCCTTTTTAATAAGGGTGGGAAAATATTAATACATGTTCCCACTATAAGAAAACATATAGGCCTATTATTGCATCATAGCACCAAAACCAAACACTATCTTTACTTCAAAAAGTGAGGGTTTTTTTTTTTTTTCAAGAAAGGTTACTTGAAGCACCTTCAATGTAACTGTAAGTTCTTTGAATATCTAAATAAATATTTGGGTAACCTCAGCACCTCCAATATATTTTAATTTCCTTGGTACCCCATAGGATATTAGAGGCAGGTTTGGTTTTTACAGTGTAAACGCGTGAAAGTATTTCATTACGCATGCACTGACAAAAAAAGATTTCTCTTTGATATCAAATTATCAACACTTGCCCTCTGCTCTTTTAATATTTCGCACAAAGAAGCCAAACACGCCTTTGCTATTTCTGTAAAGCACGGCCTCTGCTGGTTCTTTGCCTTCATGTCACACCATCTTTTAAAGTTTGACATTGTGCTTCGCTGATATTCACCTGTTTCTTTGTGTCTCCACTCCCGGGTTACGGCACCCATGACAACAACACACACACACATACACACACATACACTGCCTTCCCAAGGGCCATTTTATGCAAGAAAACAGAGTCCCAATTGAGATGAAATTAATTTAAAAATTGTTGTAGATTCGATCCTCCACAACCCCAAGTGGAATATTTAATGTGCCATAAGAGGATTCAATAAGAGGTTGTCATTGCTGTCTGTGAAATGTGTGAAGCATCATTTTGCTTCTATCTAAAACACTGCCATTTATTGATTAATAAAAACATAAATTAAGTAATAATATGACTATAAAATGCTCTTTTGTGAATAGCAGGCTATTTAATAAATGAATGGCACTGAGCCACATATGGAAAAGATAAACAGCCTTTCGATTTTCCCTCCCCAAACATTTCATTTAAAAAAAAAAAAAAATCAAATGGGGCTAGTAATATTAAACATGTGCACATGGGATTCTCTGTAAGGCCTGCATTTTTTATTTTTGTTTGGACAAGATATTTTTATTAGTAGGCCTATTTTTTAAACTGTTCTGACACTGCATGACGCAGACCCTAACAAACCATTAGCCTACCCATACCACGATCAGCTGCAAAATCCCATCAGCAAAATAACCAGAAAGATTTTATAGGCTACTAAGACACTTTTTTAATAATCGGAGTCTTATTCAGCCTTAGCAAATTCTCAAGACAGCTGGGCCTATCTTGTCAACAGCCTCGTTTTTCTATTTTCCCTTATTTTTTTTGCCACATTTTGCAAAATAAGAAATATCGGCAAAAAGATAAAAAATGAAGCAGATTATACACAAAACAAAACATATGACATAAATAGGCATATCTAAATCACTACTTATAGGCCATTACAGTACTAAAATAAATCAACGTACCTGAAGGTTATTATTACTCCAGTCCAAACACCCAAGAATTATGTTGCGCCGAGCACCCGCCTGTTTATTATCGAACATGCCAAGAGAGTGACCCTCCATAAAACAACAGCAGCAACAAAAAACTGAAAAATCGACCGACTTTACAGTATGATAACAGCGACTGGAGATGATTGACTTTTCGGAGAATTAACTGTGAGAAAACAGGCTGAAAACTGATTTGCATGCTGTTCAGGGAAGCGTGAGCTTTGCTGAGGGAGACCAAGGAGGAGGTGAAGCGTCTTTTGCGCTGGGAGAGGAAGGGAGGCGGTAGCGCGGTTTGGGCGCACATAAGCGGGAAACCTTTTCCAGCTGGTGGGGGATATAAAAAGTAGTTTTATTGTTCCGCACTAAAAGGAGGGTTCATGTGAATAAAACATAACCCACAAATTATAAATGATTAATGATTAAAGTGTAAAATATGATAAGGTGAGAGAAACCTATAGAAATATTCCACATCTATCATCTTACAAAATGATAGTCTGTAAGAAAAAAAAATACTGTTGCCTATACGACTATATTAATTTGGTATACACGCGCTCAAACACACGCACACGTTGACACCATTGACACATAAAACAAGCGAGAACACAATAATGAACTTCATTTCCCAGAAGGCAAAAGCAGCCGGCAGGCGGATTCTGATTGGACGGCACCGGCAAGTCGTCATCGGCTCATACAAACAAACTAGCAACAGTTAGATCCACAGTCCGTGTCCCGAAGACAATCATGCGAAGAAAAAAACTTTTCTAGACCACTCGTGGGACGTTTCGCTTCACTGAATTACTTGACTACAGCAACACAATTACCATTAGAGGTGAGTTTTACCAATGAGGGGGAAGTTAGTGACGGTTAGCCACCTGCTAAGTTGCTATCAACGTTACATGCTAACGTTAGAACTGAATGAGTCCAGTGACAGCCGACAGCTAACTTTACCATTTGCATGTAAGCTGGTGCTCTCCTCTGTCTCCACCAGCTCGGATATTATGTAAAATACATCGATAGCAAGACGATGGCATGGCAGTGAAGTCGTGATTTAGACTGGGTTTATGTGTGGCTTCATTTTGCTTTAGCTACACTAGAATTGCGAGCCAGCTAGCTAGGCTAACTTAGCTACCTGTAGCTCAGTTCTTTCTATCGAGGCTGTGCCCTGAAACGGACGTTATTCGTTTTACACAGTGCTTCTTCCACATAATGACTCGTCTTGCATGAGAGAAGAACTGTTTATCTGTGTATGTAATGTGTATGTTTACTGTGTGAAGCACGTTTATGTATTGGACTTACGGCGCCATCATGTGTTTACATGTCGAAACTACACCAGTTGATTTGAGTAGGCTGTCAGGCAAAACTGTCCATCTCCCATGCTGTTAGATGTTTGAAGAAACTCACTTGGGCGGTTTAAAAAAAAAAAGGGCATGTCATGTAACTGTAATTTCCTCCTGTGTAGGAACAAAAGATGAATTTCTCTGAGGTTTTCAAGCAGTCCAACCAACTCTGCAAAGTTTCACCAGATGGAAAATATTTGGTAAGTGTTTTTCTTTTTTAACAATATTTGCAAATGTGTAGTTTTTGCAGTGCCTGTAGTAAAATGCAGTGAAAATAATACTTTTGCCTCTGATTTCATTCTCATGGTTGGGATGCTACTTAGTTACACACAGATATAAGTGACGTGTGTTAGAAGTTGTATTCTTTCTGACCTGTTTATTGGGCTGTACTTGTCAGGCTACCTGTGTGCAGTACAGGCTGGTGGTGCGAGACGTGAGCACCCTACAGATTCTGCAGCTCTACACCTGCCTAGACCAGATATCCCACATGGACTGGTCTTCTGACTCTCTGTTTGTCCTCTGTGCTATGTACAAGAGAGGACTGGTACAGGTAGGTTATCAGAAAGGGACAGTAATGTAAGTATGTATGTAAATGCCTGGTGGTCAGTCACATACTTGGTAGGTTGCAGTCGATGTTACTGGTGATAAAGGTAATAAATTGTAAGCTTTTGATGAAAGCAAATGTTTTAATCTTGTTCTTTTTCGAGTGTCACAATAACCATTGATCAGACCGTATAAGTTATATGAAGGCATCCCTTTAGGCTCCCTGTGGTAGTCATTTGCCATTAATCTTGGTGTTGTTTTTTGACACTAGTATGTATTAAATAATAATTGGTCTAATAAATCATGGAGAGAGGAATCAACAACTAAAATGGTTTGTCGTCACAGCCTTAAAAAAACTTTATTATACACTATTGTCGAAGTAGAACAATATAAGTAACGTGTTATATGGTAAAGCCTGTTTCTGGCAGACATTTTCAAAAAGTTCTATGTCAGAGAATTATAAAGGATTACTTCACCCACAAAATGACAATTTTTACATCAATAACTCACCCGTGTTACGATGAATTCATGGAGAAAACTTTGTTTTTCTTGCATGCTATGAACGAAGAATCCAAAAATGAAGAACATTGTTGATGAATTGTAGTAAAAGGGGGCAACGTTTATCACCATCAAAACTATATAGGAAAAAACATCTCTGTACAAACTCACACAACTTGTGCTGTATAATCCAAGTCTCATTTATCCAGTCGGCTGTTTAATACTTCCCATTCATATGCGTTTTCACCAAAACTTAACTATTTTGAACATTTCTACATGAACAGTCTCACGCATGGACGGGTAGGGCACCTGAGAAAGCCCGTGCATTTGAACTCTGCTCATTGGAATGCACGAGCAGAGTTCAAACAAACAGACTTGCTCAGACGCGCTGCTTGTATGTGGAAGTGTTAAAATCATAAGGTTTTAGTGGAAATGCATGTGTTTGTGAAGAACTGAGCATACGACTGGTTAATAGAGACTTGGATTATACTGCACGAGTTGTGTGAGAGTTTGTAAGCATATGTTTTATATAGATATATGTTTTATACAGTACAAGGCAAAAGTTTGGACACACCTTCTCATTCAATGCGTTTTCTTTATTTTCATGACTATTTACATTGTAGATTCTCACTGAAGGCATCAAAACTATGAATGAACACATGTGGAGTTATGTACTTAACAAAAAAAGATGAAATAACTGAAAACATGTTTTATATTCTAGTTTCTTCAAAATAGCCACCCTTTGCTCTGATTACTGCTTTGCACACTCTTGGCATTCTCTCCATGAGCTTCAAGAGGTAGTCACCTGAAATGGTTTTCCAACAGTCTTGAGTTCCCAGAGGTGTTTAGCACTTGTTGGCCCCTTTGCCTTCACTCTGCGGTCCAGCTCACCCCAAACCATCTGGATTGGGTTCAGGTCCGGTGACTGTGGAGGCCAGGTCATCTGCCGCAGCACTCCATCACTCTCCTTCTTGGTCAAATAGCCCTTACACAGCCTGGAGGTGTGTTTGGGGTCATTGTCCTGTTGAAAAATAAATGATCGTCCAACTAAACGCAAACCGGATGGGATGGCATGTCGCTGCAGGATGCTGTGGTAGCCATGCTGGTTCAGTGTGCCTTCAATTTTGAATAAATCCCCAACAGTGTCACCAGCAAAACACCCCCACACCATCACACCTCCTCCTCCATGCTTCACAGTGGGAACCAGGCATGTGGAATCCATCCGTTCACCTTTTCTGCGTCTCACAAAGACACGGCGGTTGGAACCACAGATCTCAAATTTGGACTCATCAGACCAAAGCACAGATTTCCACTGGTCTAATGTCCATTCCTTGTGTTTCTTGGCCCAAACAAATCTCTTCTGCTTGTTGCCTCTCCTTAGCAGTGGTTTCCTAGCAGCTATTTGACCATGAAGGCCTGATTCGCGCAGTCTCCTCTTAACAGTTGTTCTAGAGATGGGTCTGCTGCTAGAACTCTGTGTGGCATTCATCTGGTCTCTGATCTGAGCTGCTGTTAACTTGCGATTTCTGAGGCTGGTGACTCGGATGAACTTATCCTCAGAAGCAGAGGTGACTCTTGGTCTTCCTTTCCTGGATCGGTCCTCATGTGTGCCAGTTTCGTTGTAGCGCTTGATGGTTTTTGCGACTCCACTTGGGGACACATTTAAAGTTTTTGCAATTTTCCGGACTGACTGACCTTCATTTCTTAAAGTAATGATGGCCACTCGTTTTGCTTTAGTTAGCTGATTGGTTCTTGCCATAATATGAATTTTAACAGTTGTCCAATAGGGCTGTCGGCTGTGTATTAACCTGACTTCTGCACAACACAACTGATGGTCCCAACCCCATTGATAAAGCAAGAAATTCCACTAATTAACCCTGATAAGGCACACCTGTGAAGTGGAAAGCATTTCAGGTGACTACCTCTTGAAGCTCATGGAGAGAATGCCAAGAGTGTGCAAAGCAGTAATCAGAGCAAAGGGTGGCTATTTTGAAGAAACTAGAATATAAAACATGTTTTCAGTTATTTCACCTTTTTTTGTGTTCATTCATAGTTTTGATGCCTTCAGTGAGAATCTACAATGTAAATAGTCATGAAAATAAAGAAAACGCATTGAATGAGAAGGTGTGTCCAAACTTTTGCCCTGTACTGTATATAGAATTGCTGCTGTTAAATGTGGCCCCCTTTCACTCCAATTCATCAAGAATTTTCTCCCAATTTTGGATTCTTTGTTCACCTAGGAGGCAAAAAAAAACTTTCCCACAAACGCAACATGTGGTGAATCATTAATCTTACACATGATCAGTTTGTGGGTGAAGTATTCCTTCAAGATAAAGAAACATTTTTGAGAGTATGGAAAAGCTACATTATCAATAAATATTTCAGTGTATCATTAAGACATTTCAATCTTGATAACAGCGTTGGATTGTACATCTATGTGACGTTTTTGTGGCTGTGAAATCAATATTTTATAGCTGTAGTGCTCTCTGGATTTTTCACATAACATATTGCACTGGACTACTAAAAGGCCATTGTTAATAATAATTCTACATACCCTGTGTCAACAAGTCTTTGAAATAATTTCAGCAAATGCAAAAATCACATTTTCTCTTTCATTTCACTGGTAGTGTTTTGAGTTTGAATAAGTTTTAAAAATTCACTTGAATATGGTGCAGTTGCTTCAAACATGCCCTCTTTTACATCACAGCTGTTTCTTATTTTAGAAATGGTTGAGCGGTTGTTTTGTCATTTTGGTGAACAGTACTTTACAGCACTGTAGATACATTTGGATTTCAGTGTGTGTACTAGTTAAATTTTCATATTGTTAAGTAGTTTTTCAGTATTACTTTGACTAGACATGTAGACCACACATGATATAAAGTGATGCACACCAGAAATCTGAGACTGAGAGGCTGCTGTTTGAAATGACCTCAACATTTAACAAACAATGATTAATGAACCTTCTTTAAATGTGACACTTAAGATTCTTTTACAAATTTTTGTGTCCTGAATACAGAGTCATGCCTCATTTATCGACTTTAGAATCATGCTGTTTAATTATCTTGTGTCCTGTAAACTCACATTTACACCAGGTCCTATTTATGTTATAAAATAAAAAATATATATTAAAAAATAAAAAAAAAAATCTGTTAATAATTTATTCACATTTATGTAAAACAGGGATACCCATTTTTTTTAAAACATGCATTCTAACTGACGGACAGAGTTTGTAATAACAACAGGTTCTGCAATGCTACTGTAATGTCACAATGTGCATCATAGGGCAAGTTTCTTACCTTTGAAGGGGTATCCAGCGCCAGTCTTTCATGGTTTCCGATGCTCAACTGTTTCTTACTATTTGAAATCAAGTTTAGGAAGATGCAGCATGTGTGTGAGGGATGTCATCAGTGACGGCTGATTGCTGTTCCTCTGTCACTCTCTGTCTTTCTCTTCAGGTGTGGTCTCTTGAACAGCCAGACTGGCACTGTAAGATTGATGAGGGCTCAATAGGACTAGTCTCCTCACGGTGGAGTCCAGATGGACGTCACATTCTCAACACCACTGAGTTCCATGTAAGTGTGAAGTTGGTGCGTGCATTCATGCACACGGAAGTGTGTTTATGCATATGCTTGTCTGGTTTCAACTGTTGCTGGCCCGCAAGGAAGGGGGGACCTGAAAATAGCCAGACACCAGAGCCTATCTTGACCGCCCCTACACCCCCCCACCTGCTGCATGTATTCAGCCTGATTTCATAGCTCCCCTCCTGTTAGCGTCCTGTCATACATGGGTCTCAAGTACCTCTGGAACATGGGTGCAATGTGTATGTGCCCTTCTAATGTAAGTCTGGTATTTTCTTTGGCAACAAGTCCCATTAATGATGTTCTCAGGTCAACAAAAGTGAAGAAAAAAGCTATAAAAACCCCACACAAACCAAAAATAAGAAGTAATACAAAAAGACAAAAGCAGGAAGTCTGAAGTACAAAATCAGTAAAAGTTTAAAAATAATGTTTTAAGTGATTTAATCAGCAAGCCTCAGCTTCTTAGATAGATTATTCCACAAATCTACTGCCATATAATGGGTCTTGTTTGGTCACGTGTCTTATATTTAATAAAAAGTGTAGTTGTCTCAATACAGTGATAATAAATCACAGGTCACAGTTTGGAGGCAACCAGATGAAAGGGAGCTTATTTTGGACATGTCTTTCATACTTGGAAACCGAAGTTTGGATTAGTTTACTTCTCAGTGTGTGGCAGCAATCTAATTAACATAATGGCAAACAAGGTTAGTGTGAAATGTGAAGCTGAACTTGACCTGAGCTAAGTTTAAAAAATCTGATATTTCAATACAGCAGTTCTTTACTTTACACATACTGTATCTTTGATAAGCAAATATCGGCCAGTGAAGTGAAGGGCTGTACCGAATAGTTCGACGCCTCATTCACAATGTTGACATTCAAATTCTAAATCAACATTCAAATGCTATGATGACAGACGTTCAAAGATTAACTCAAAAAATCTCAATAGAAGCTGTAAAATGTGAATGTAAAAAATGACATTCAGTACAACCCTAGTCCAGTGGCAGAGAAAGAGAATTTTGTTGTACACAGAGAACAGTGAAGGACCCAGAATCAAACCTTGAGGAACACCGCCTGCAAGATTAGATTGAGTCTGGCAGTATAGTAGTCATCCTTTTTTGGTGGTCGAGACTAGTGTAGTTTTTTCATACCATAGTATTGACTCTCTAATAATACAGGGAGGTGTAACCATAGTCATATTTATCACCAAAAATATTTAATTTCATGACTTTAAATGCTCTAAATCACAGTAATGTAAAAGGCACTGTGACTGTTGATTGCTCCTGCCATAACAGGCTTATGACAAAAGAGGAGATGTTGAATGTTGTTTATAACAGCCTGCAGAATGGATCTCAGACTAACAAAGATGTGTTTAGTTCCATTCTACATGTATGTCTCTCTGTACTCCTGGTTTAAATTCACATCATAGTAAGCGCGTGTTGTAAGGGGTGAGAAGCTATAGCAGCTACCCTCGGGCCATGTGGAATATGATGGGGGCACCATGGTGGGTCGTGTCTGTCATGCTGAACCTGACTCCAGGAATCATTTGACAGGTGTTGTGGCCCAACACACAACTGTGTCTGGTCTGGAGAAGGGTGCAGGGAGTGCAAGTGTCTGTGGCATGTCTGCTTTGTGTCTGTCTGCATCTTCAAAAAAAAAAAAAAAAAAGGAGAAGGATGGAAAAGAGTGGAAGCTTCTTCCCTAAAAAGATATAGCATCTGCATAAAACAGTATAGCTTAGGTCTTCAAAATTCTGAGTGGCAAGTTCAAATGATTAATATCAAAAGTATTTATTTTTCAAATGTATGTGCCAAATGACCCCTCATAACCAACCTGAACTGCCCACTGTCATTAATTTCCTGAATGATTAGTTGGTCAACAGAAGAATTGCCAACTGTTGTGAAAATCAATCAGTTGTTTTTTTTCTAGCAAAAAAGTCTTTTGTCATAGCAGTGCTCAGTGTTAATGTTTTTTTTTTTTCACTTGCCCAGTGGAGCAAGTGGGTCAAAAATCTACTTGCTCAAAATCGGTCTTTACCTGCCTGAAAACTTGCTTTATTTATCAGCAGTTATCAGATATCAACAAAGACTAAAGTTGGAGTGCCCAAATCCTCTAATGCCACCCAAATAAACTGTTTTCAGCTCATAATCTTTGTCTTTACCTGCTGTCATTTTCTAACAGCCAGATCGGTACTGCATATGTGCACCTCAGCAGAGATAATTAAAAACCGAGATGGCTCACTCCTCAGTTACTTCCATCATTAAGTCTGGGGAAAAAAAACAATGTTAATTTTTTTTTTACTACTTGCCAGATTGGGCACGTGAGTTGATAGATTTAACAGATGGATGTGTCACTTGACATCCCCTGAGCAGTCGGACATACATTATTGTGGAGCCCTGCATAGCGAGGTGGAGTTTCGGAGTATTGGTCAAAGCGCACATTGGTAACATTGGACTTCAGAAAATATTTTCTTACCTATATAGACCAAAGAATTAGTAGAGAAAATATTATTAATAATAATAATAATAATAATAATATTAATAATAATAGTATAGCTATTTTCATAGAAGAAATGCAGCACAAAGAACTTTACAGTAAGGGCATTGTAAGCACTGAGTGCTTAACATGAAAACAGACATAATGTACAAGCAGATTAGTCGATGATGAAAATGATTTTTAGTTACAGCCCCATACTAGTGTTCCCTGAAGCACCTCTTCAGGTGTTTGGAGGGGTTTGTTTTTTCCAGCCTTTTGAAGCAGCTGTTTTCATCATTTGTGTTATTTTTTGAGATAGGTATTCCTATACTGGTTAGATCACTGGAAAATGATATACAAAGGTCAGATAATGACACTCAACTTCATTTAACCTAACACAAGTCTAACCTTCAAGTCACACTGGGAACAGCAGTTGAATTCTGTTTAAGGAAGCCACTCTAAATCAGTATTTCTGGTCAAGAGCTCTGAGAACAGGGATGCCAAACCCTTACCCAAAATTCTAGACACATTGTTTCTTATTCGTCAATGTCATGTCAAGATTTTTTATAAACCACTGATGACCAGCTTTTCTTGGTTGTCCACTTCTCAACATCCTCTCGCCTGTGCTGTTGTGCATTAAGAAAAAGTGTTACTCTCTCACTGCCCTTATCACTCAGCTAAAACTAGCAGGAAGATAAGCACTGCATCCTTTGGTAGTTGAGGATGAAGACGTACTTTAAAAGAGGCAAAGTAGGTACCGGCTCCCACATTGCCAAGGGGCCCACTGAACTTACCTTCACCCCGGTCCAACATTTCATTAAGGCTGTGCCAGACGGGTGTTCGTGTCAGGTTTGAATTTCAGCCCCACTCATAAACAGCCTGCTATATTAACTTGTTTAGAGACAGCTGCCTTTGGTGTGGATCGTGCCACCATGTGTGTGTTTGTCTGTCTCTGTGTCAGTAAATCTGCTTAGCTGGCTGTGTGTGTGTGTGTCTGGCCTTTTGTAGCATTTGAGGTGAGTTCTTTTTAAACTCAAATTGAATATTTTCAAATCTTTTGTGGGTACACAATACTTTGTTTTTAGGACAATGAAAAAGCATATTGGTTTCAGGGACAGCCCTAGACATACTACAGGTAAGCGCCTCTTATCCAGGCAGCTAGCAGCACCCTTGAGCTTTTTCCTGGAACTACTATGTTTCTGGAGTTGGCCATGTTAAAAAAACATTTGCTTTGAAATGTGGGATGGCGCCATGTCACAGATTTAATAGAAAGTCTCATTGCTGAAACCTAGCCCATATATTGTGAGGCTTCACGCAAGTTGTCTCGTATTTGAATTCCAATAGTTTATCTTAGGACCTCACAAAATGCCACTCACACATCCATGTTAATCCACCTTTACCAGCTGAGGGGTGATAAACTGAGGGTGGAAAAACTCCAGCCAAGGACATCATTGAGCTTGACTTCTCTAATGGTTTTTACATTGTTGGGATGGGATTAGCAATAGCATTCTTGGCCAGTACTGCTGGAGCTTTGCTAACGTGTAGCATTGTTGGCAACAGCGCTACCGGACTAAACTGCAGACGTAGGCAGCTGCCTCACTGCAACATGGGACAATAGCTCGCCCATACCTACGTGTGGGGTGCGAGAGGCTCCAGTTCCTTGGTAGAATCATGAGGCTGTAACAGGAGAAATAGGCTATATTGGTTTGAGATGGCTTCCTGTGTGGAATGCCAGCAGTCTAATCCTCTGCTGACAGATAGGCCTATATGGCATCAAATACACTCTCCCATTCTCTCGCACTCACATAGGCGCGCAACGAGAATGGCTGATAGATACGTTTTATTCCAGGTTGCTGTCAGTAACTTTGGTTGACAACTGATAACAGTTATCATGTTGCCCACAGGCTGTCCTGCTAGGAATGTACCCTAATTCTTAGTTTTTTTTGTTATGAATACTTGCTAATAGATACTAAGTGGTTGTGATGGATGAAAAAATCATCTTCTTCTGCCTCCACATATTGCTACATATGAATGAAAACAAGCAATCAGAGCAGAGGAGTCTCTAATGCAGCTGTCAATCATGTCAGTCACTGCTCAGACTGTCAAAGTAGGCAGCACTGATCAAATATAAGTCAAGATTTTGTTACTGCATTATGTATTTCTCACCTCATTTGCATTCGGAAACATATTTTAGTGTACTGTTTAGCTGTAAAATGACAAAGGTGGTTCTGCCAGTGGGTGGAAGGCAGTGCTGGGTCACAAACGTTCTTATTTTACAGTACATTACATAATGTCTCTGAAAATATTTGAGGCAAGAAATAGGCAGTGCATTAACAGATTCATGTTTGATCTGCGCTGCCTAGTTTGGCAGTTTGATCAAAGTTCACGAGCACTGAGTGACATGATTGACAGCATTACAAACTCCTCAGCTTTGACTGGTTGTTTACGGTGCACCACAGTCAGTTCTAGGGAATGTAGTTAGAGGCAAAAGGAGGAGGAGCAAGGACATGATTTTTTTTCACAGAATAACTGTCTCATATAATACTTTGTGGATGTGGTGACAGTTTCAGCAAATATTACAAACAGCTATCTTCATACAAGTGAACAGCTGTAGCCTTAAAATAGAGATGAAGTGGAAAAATGCCCTTTTAACCGTTTAGATTACATCCCGGACTTTTTTTAACAATATATACCCCAAAAAATACCAAAAAAAAACCCAATTTCTTTATATTCTTATATCAAAATCACTGTCCGGTTTTCTTCCTGTAAAACAAAATATGTTAGCTATTTCACAACAGGTACCTCAGTCATTCTTTGTCTCTCTAAAATAATGTGGTTATGGGCTGTGGGCTAGAATTTATTCACTTGAGTGGTAGGCGCAATGCATTTTACAGTGGACTGCTTCAGCAACTAATGTTACATGGAGCATACGATGGACTTCGTCACTCTCTCCCTGACGTATACTAACATTACTATCCCGTTTGGTGACACCATTGTGGCCTCGCTGTTATGACAGGCCCATTTTTCAACAATCAGACCTTTGTTTTCATTTCCAAAACAATGGGGCAAAAGTACTATACCTTCATTCATTAATCTAATTCATTCACTCATTCATCTCTCCCTCATCCTCCTCCTGATGTACCAATAAGAGAGGTGTGTGTGGAGCCAGCAGGCCGCTGTCAGTATCAGGCTGAACTCTAAGCTTACCCTCTTTTAGCAGTCCAATCAAATGCGATGGATTTTCACGTCACCCTCAGGTCCCTAGCCCCCGTCCCTGCTGCTTACCTTTAGTGAGGATACTCCATCTAAAGTGTAGCTCTACCAACTAAGGATCTCATTGCATACCACCCCACATGGAAAAGCATTTCCCACCTATTTTCTTCATGCTACCCTTCCTCCACCCAGTTTAAAGTTACACTGCCTTTCGGGTCTTGATCTCCCCCGCATCCCCTATGTGGTGGGTTCAAGGCATCTAAGAAGTGTAAGTCTGTTTGTGTTTGAGCAGTGTTGATTATGGTTGCCATGACACTATGTCTGAGGGGATGTCCAGGAAGCGTGCGGTGAGGTGTTATTACAGGGTCCACACAGCTGGATGTCTTGACCAAACAGGAGGGTCGACACTTCAGCCCAGTTAGGTGACAGACTTGGCCCAGTTCAAATGTCTGTCTGGACACCATGATGAAAGCCTTGTCACCTAAGTAGTTTTAGCTCTGCACATTCTTAAAAGTAAAATACATCAGTAAGACTAGGCTTAAAATTCTATTGCCAAAATATTTTTTAAAAGAATCATTTGTTATTGTTGTATGCAGGGATCTCTCCAGAATATCTGGCTTTGATGGTGCTAAGAATTTTATAGTAGTACTAGATATTGTTCTCACTTCCAGGCTTAAATTGCCCATAGTGGCTACAATTGTAATTCTATATTTTTTTGTTCAACTTGTGTTCCCTAAAAGAAAAGCGGTGCATTTAACTGCCTACATAGCCTACATAACTAATTCAGCATTTTCACATCTTAAACATTCAAAGCATGATCAGACAGGGCTCTATACACCAGCTTTATATTGGCTTACTGTAAGCTGTAAAGTGTGGTATGAGTGCCATGCATTTAACACCCTTAATGTTGCAGTGTTTTGCCTGCATGCCCTTGATATATAGATTGTTTTTAATGACTGCTGTCATAGGTTGTGTTTAAGAGAGGAGTGAACCAAATAAGAGGAAAGTTTGTTTGAAGCATCAGGAAAGCAGTTCTCAACTGTTGAACTACTATATGTGAAACTACATATCTGTTCACAACACAGTGGCCTGTAAAAAAAAGGAATGCAGATGTATACTGTATGTGTCACATGAATGTGTATGATGTATTTGTGTACGGTCATTCTTATCCTGGTATTGGTAACAGTCGTAGTGCAGCTTTCTCTGTGAACGCCTTAACACCCAGGCAACTGTACAGTAGTACAGACCACATTTTCTCTAACAGTTTCCCAAAGACTGTCATGTGACCCTTGTTTCTTGAAGGGCAAGATACCACATATCACCCTTGTCTGTAAGTCAAAATGTGCTGCAATACTGCTTGTATTAGCATTAGTCTTGTTGAAGTGAAACCGGTGTGTATTTGAGTGACTGCTGTCAAAACTTAGCATTAACACATGTGGTCTCTTTGTTATGCCGACTTGTGGTCAGATAGTTATTCTCTGGCACTGCCTTCCATTTGTGGGAATGCACACAACCTGCTGGCAATGCAACTCACTGTTAATTTGTCACACGTGTCTAACATTACTTCTTGAGTACCAAATGGACTGGTAGTATTTTCTTGCCATGTGTCGAGATGTTGTTTTGGATCTGTTAATTTAATATGTGCTCTAGATCTAATTTAATTGGTATAATCTCTTTCTATCCCTGTCAGTAACTGCAACCCTTAAACATATGTGATCGTTCCCTGTAGAAATACACTCCACACACTCAGAGCCCTACAGGGCCATCCATCTAATGATGGATGGATTCCATGTCAGTGTCACATATCCCTCACAGAGATTTATCCCAGACCTCTTCAAAGACATAAGGCGCTGTCCACAGCCGTTAAAGGCCATGATGAACCATGCTGTAGTCTGTATCTGCCCAGCTGATGGACAAAGTCTTTGGCTAAGGAGGAGCACTTAGAGGCCTCAGAAGGCTACTGGCCTGGTTGATTTAGCTCTTATTAGACTGCTGTTGACACCCAGTCGCCACACACAACACTTATTTGATCACAGCCTCACATAAGATCGTCTTACCAAAGACCAGTGGTCAAACTGATCTCACATAGACTAAAGGGTAAGACTTTACTTGAAGGTATCTACATAAGAGTGACATGACACTGTCATAACGATGACATGACATGGTCATGAACCTGTCATGAACATTATGTACATGTCATAAACGTTTTTGACTGCTGTCATTAAGTGTCATTCGGTTTTTGTAATGACAAGTTGACATTGTTTGGGATGTCCTTATTGACAAGATGTCTTTGTCATAACAACTTGACATTAACCATAACAACTTGAAATTAACCAGGATGACATTACCAGAAGATGTCTTTGTCATGACAAGTTGACATTAAATTTGTTTGGGATGTCCTTATAATGACAACTTGACATTAACCAGGATGACATTACCAGAAGATGTCTTTGTCATGGCAAGTTGACATTAACCATAACAACTTGAAATTAACCAGGATGACATTACCAGAAGATGTCTTTGTCATGGCAAGTTGACATTGTTTGGGATGTCCTTATAATGACAACTTGACATTAACCAGGATGACATTACCAGAAGATGTCTTTGTCATAACAACTTGACATTAACAAGAAATGCTTTGTGTTTATGACAAGTTGACATAATGATTATTATTGTTATAACAAATTGGTAATGTCATTCTGGTTAGTGTCAAGTTGTCATTATAAGGACATCCCAAACAATGTCAACTTGTCATTACAAAAACCGAATGACACTTAATTACAGCAGTCAAACGTTTATGACATGTACATAATGTTCATGACAAGTTCATGATCATGTCAGTTGTGACAGTGTCATGTCACCCTTATGTAGATACCTTCGAGTTAAGTGTTAATGACTAAAGTCTAGTAGAGAGTGTTTTGTCCAAATGGTCATGCAGTTTTCAATGTGGCTTGCAAAACCCGTTTGCTTCAAAACCCCATCCCTAATCTAAACTACATGTGGTGTCTTGAGTAGATCTATCAGGTGATGGCAGATTTTGTTGTCCGATTTTAGATTGGCACTGTTATTGAGTAAGACGGCTGGTAAGTAACAAAAAGCCACAGATGTTTGTATTATGGTAACACTCTTTCTAAATGACAGTTTTTTCACTAGAGAGCAGCAGAGCACCTAAAACTGAAAAATTTTGACAGTAAAACATGCAACTCTGAACATTTATTGATCACAATTCTTCAATAACCACAGTTAAAGGATCCTTATCAAAATATTTGTTTGTGTTGTGTGTCTGTGTTAAAAAAGAATATTGGCTGATATATTGTAATCAGATTTTTTTTTTACTCCAAATCATCAATATATATGTATTGGCCTCAAAAGTCAAGTATTTGTCAGGCACTGACTTCACTGGAATTATATCGTATAACCGTGTATGATTACATGTGACAAAAAAATGGATTGATTGATGTATTTATGGCCTTTGTACTATCTCGTAGTATGGTGTGTAGACTTGGGCAGTATCAAATTTTTCATAGCTTTCTGAAATTTAACCAGGCTATGCAGTATATGAAGGTAGGAGTGCATGATGCTACCAACTCCTACCCTCAGTCTGGTGAATTTGCTACTTTCCACAGGCTCTCTTACCTTAAAATTAACAAAAAACAAACAAACCCACATTGTCAAGAAAGGTAGTATTCTTCTACCTGTTTTCCTTACTGAACAGATAAATACAACCATACACCTTCTGAATTCAAGTTTCTCTCAGTCACCGAGCTTAAGTGCCTTGTTAACTCATCATAAAACACACTTTAATAAAACCCGACAGAAACAAAATAAAACTCACCAAAACTGTCTTAGTAAGTCTTGTTAGTCATCCAGTTAGTCAGGCCAATGTTTCAACAATCACCTGAGTCAGATATGAAAATATTCTTTACCCTTGCGATCTCGCTCTGTTTTAAACTCTCTCGCTGTTGCTGGATGCTTGTTTACAGTCCTGTAACATTATCCCAGCTGCCTGTTTCACCACTAGGGACCAGAGACTGCCCTCTGGTGGCATGTGCAGTGCACTACATACAGCAAGTTAATAGAAAGAGGAGCACCTGTATTTTCAACCGTAATGAAAATCATGCCGTCTGGATTTTTTGAATACCCTGATATACCATGATACTGCCCAAGCCTAATGGTGTACTTGTCATACTTATCACTTGCGAGATAATCCACAGTGATTTTTATTCCCTCTTTCCTCTGGTGCCTTGACAGCTGAGAGTCACCGTCTGGTCCCTGTGCACCAAAGCCGTGTCTTACATCAAGTATCCCAAAGCATGTCAGAAGGGTCAGTATGAAAATGATATTGTGCCATTTATTTTCTTGTGGCTTATGAGTGTATATGTATTACGAGGCGCACCTGAGGGTAGGGCCAGTGGTCCGAGCGCCTCAGCATGCCTCATGAATCACATGCTGGTCTTTACCTTGTGCAGCGACCATGGGTATGAGGCCAAACTATGGTCCTCTGCTGACAGCTGTGCCCCTCTTCAGTAAATGGGGCATGCTCTTCATAACAGGCCTGTCAGCAGCTTGGGGAAAAATGATTGTCCATGACTCTCCCCATTTTTTGCATGCAATACTATGTCCCTCTGCAACTTGTGCACCCTCCAAACGGTCATATAAATAATATGGCCATGATAGTTGCATACCATCAACCTAATGGTGCCAGAGTGTCTGATAATTACAGTAGGTGAAATTAACAGGGGTGTTACATGTTCAGTTATCAGAATAGATAATTGTCCTTTTCTTCTAGCCAGTCTATAAAGATTGTTTTGTCAGAGTTTAAAATAATTTGATTGTCATTCATTTATTCCTTGCTGCTGCTGCTACTAAACCTCCCCTAAGGAATCAGCTTTGTGAGTGTTGAATAAAGTGGCCAAAAACTCAATATTTAAGCTGTACAAGTTTTCATAGTTTTTTTTAACATAGCATTTTTGAGTCGATCTTGGCTGTGAAGGTGTTGTGATAATGTGCCACAACTGACTGAATTATAGCTTACTCGCATTGTCTTTCACCCACAGGTATAGATTTCAGCAGAGATGGCTGCTATATGGCCTTGGCTGAACGCCGTGACTGCAAAGACTACGTCAGTGTGTTTGTGTGCGACGACTGGCATTTACTCAGGGTAAGTAGGACATTCAAATTATATTTGAGTTTTATGACCATGATTATACATTTGGCATTTGAGTAAGCTAAGCAAGCAACAGTAGAAGAAATCTAAATGTAGGTGACCTAAAAGGCATACAGAATCCACCTGTGACAGTGGGAATATAATTTGGTAAAACATCTCAAACATTATTTGCATTACAGTAAGATTTACGACATACTGTAAAAGCTTTACTGCCGCATGGAGTCCAAAAATCAGTTTTTTAAAAATGCCATTGACCAAGATGGAGTGTAAACTTTCATCGTTCAAGATGCAAAAACTGTTTGTAGTGTTAATGTGTCTTGTAGATTTATTTGATTAAATTTCACTTGACTCTGTCACAGCATTTTGAGACTGAGACACAGGACCTGGCAGGGCTGGAGTGGTCTCCCAATGGCTGTGTGCTGGCGGTGTGGGATAGCTGTCTGGAGGTGAGTCATTTGCCTTAAAGACTTAAAACTTAACAAGAGTGTAGGATAAATTAACTGCCCTGCTAGGCTACTGTTTCACATGTGTCACACTTGGACACAGAAACTGAAGCTGCTGGCTAAGAGTGGTCAGTTGAGAGCTGAATACTCTAGTGTAGGAGTGCATATCTTAATAAGTGCAAAGTCTCAGTATGTAACATCCTAACATGTCTGAGATAAAAGAACAACTGAAGTCATAGTGCAAAGTCCCCTTGCAGAAGCATATATTTAAAATTAAATAAGATGAGACATATGTTTTTGCTTGTCATCGGTGTCAGTATTGACTTAAACAATCTAGCACATTTAAGTGTACCTATGTAAAGAAAATACATGAATTAGAAAATGAAAGGAAATGATTTCCAACATTCTTTTATTGAACAAATTAACAACTGAACTGAACACAAAAGGCACCAATAAAGATAGAAGTGTAGCAGTTTTCTACTGATGCTCTTTTTCAGCAAACTCAAAGAATCCCTGAGCATCTGGATGTTCACAGTAAATGTTCCTCTCTGGTATTCACACTTTCGTCTGCACTCATCTTGTCAGACTTTTGTCCTTCAATTATACAGAGTAGCACAACCGTACATGTCCAATATCCCTCACTGCCATGCATGCAGATTCTGACAAATGAGACCACGCCTAACGGCAAGGGCTTCGTCTGATTGACCAGAGAGTTAACAGCAGACAAAATAGTGCCTACAGACACAGTGTAATTTTGTAATGTTATAGCTGTATTCAGTGTGCAGTACAGTCTTTTGCGATGTGTTTATCATGCAAGTTGACATCTCAAGATAAAAAATACATCGTGCAGCTCTGCAATTTAGCACTAGCAACAGAAAACCAGAAACAGAAATCTTGGCGCCCAATCCTATAGAAACAGATCTGTACAGTAACACTTACTGTCCCTTTTTATTTCTAAAGGAACCACCATTTTATTTTGAGAGCTCCTTACTCAAAAAGAACACTTGACTGAGCCTAGTGGAGCTATAAACAAGATGAATAAATAGTGCTGTTGCTTTCATGTGTGTATTATCCCCACAGTACAAAGTGTTGCTGTATTCTCTGGATGGCCGGTTGCTGTCAACCTACAGTGCGTATGAGTGGTCGCTGGGTGTCAAGTCTGTGACCTGGAGCCCCAGCAGCCAGTTCCTGGCCATTGGCAGCTATGATGAAAAAGTATGGACAAAGTCTTGGCTTACGACACTGAAAAATAAGTAGAGATGCACCGATATGGATTTTTTCCACTGATACCGATAACAGATAATTACCTGCTTCCTATGGCCGATAATTGATACGATGAGTGATAATTTCACATTTTTGTATTTTAAGAAGAAGTGCATAACCTGTAGTTTATGCTCACCTGAGGGTAAGAAAAGCTGAGATGTAGTGAGAAAATATGGGTGATTTCATATTCCATAGCTCTGGCTGAACCAAATCAAACTGACATCACTATTTGCTAACACGACGAAAACAAGGAACAGTTTTGACTCCTCCATACCTGCCAACATTAGGCTCCGAAAAAGAGGGAGATCTTCTGGGGTCTTGTCAAATGGCCTACCCTTAACGCCTCTGCCCCCATATAACCCTACACTACAGATGAACATAATAAATACAAGGATGTGAAAGTAAAATGAATTTTAATCAGTATTAAATTTATAGTTAATGGAGAGAGGGAAATTATGAAGCCCAGTGTTACTGTGTAATTCTCTGATGTATCAGTAAAGTGTATAAACTACACTGCAGAGTGGAGTCTCTACTAACAGAGACAAACAGTGACAGGCGACTCATAGGAACATCGGCAGGTCCACGTTACATCTGGTGTATTAAATGTTTATATCATCACACTGCATTTATATAAACACATGTAGGCGCCATCTCGCCATCCCATGATAGACTAACCTACAACTACTAAGTAGAATAGTGATGCACTACAAACATGCAGCTGTGTCTCACACACACAGGCAGCCAGAACAGTAATGAATGATACCAACAGAGTCGATCCTTTAAAAGCTTGGTGTTGGATGTAAGCCGCTGCTGCTAATTAGCTCGTGCTAACACTCTGGAGACGGTCCTTCAGCACTGTATCTAACCTGTGTCGGGCAGTCGGAGATCAAACCCTCCACGCAATCCTTTTGTCTTTCTCTGGAACTGTGAAAGATGTCCATACTGCGACATGTTTTGCCCTCTAGACAGTGTGTTGCAGTTGTTGTTCTTCTCTGTTTATTGGCAGCTCGCAAACCAAGTTTAAAGGTACATGTACTGCCACCCACTGTGTCAGGTGTGTAAATCCTGCCTTAGTTAAGTCAATGAAAGCAGTCTGGCTGCATATTATCCGCGCTATTTATCAGCTATAATTTTAATTATTGGAATAATGCATCATAATTAAAAGGTCCTATAATCGGCCCGATATGTATCGTGCATCCCTACAAATAAGATATCACATTACAGCTTGACACGATGTAACTGCAAGTAATAAATGTAAAGCCATCTATCTTGAAAGAGTGCTCCACTGATTCGGAATTTCTTTTCTCTAACATTGTCAGACTCACCATGGACGGTTTTTAAAGAACGGATCTTTTTTTTCTTTTGCTCACCTCTCTTCCGTGTCAAAAGCAGTTACCTGTATTACCCACAATGCAATTTGACCGCCAACAGTCAGATATTTGGATGTTCTGTGTTAGCAGCAGCTAAGTCTCAGGCAGAGATGAGGAGTGGACCACAGGAGTCTGATAAGATCACTTCTTATTAACTCCACACCTTTGGATTTTTATCCCTTTTCAAACTTGTAGCCTTCAGCCCCAGCTGAACTCAGGTCACATCTCTTGAGGCAGTTTGTAAGACTGTGCGCAGCTCCATCTTGAGCCACAAAAGTCTTAAAACAACTTTTTTTCAGATATGCAGTTGTCTTTCCCAAGACCTGTAAATAGACTTTGATGTGTAAAATTGGTGTTCTCCTTTAAGAAATCGATTCACTCTTTTCTGCATATAAAGAATAATATAAACTTAAAATGTCAAATATGTTTAGATGGACTGGATTTGTTGCATTATCAATATCAGCACAAAATAAATGACAAGACTTTATTACCCTCATGTCAGGTGCGCATCCTCAATCATATCACATGGAAGAAAATCACACAGTTTGAGCACCCAGCAACCATCAACAACACAAAAGCAGTGAGTATTTTTCAGCCGTCATGATGAGCCTTGAAGGCATTGCAGATCAGTTATTAACTGTTTGTTGTATCTCAAGGTTGTGTACAAGGAAGTGGAGAAAAGGCCAGCTATTGGCAGCGATGACCTATCGCTACACAACATCACAATTGGCACCACCCTCTTCAACACCCAGAGTAAATGTATGTCAGATTTTGACATCATTAAAAACTTATTCTAAAAGAAGTATCTGACTATAACTACTAAAACTTTCATTCATTGTGGTTGCCTACTCCAGACGAGATCTGCCCACTGCCTGTCCAAATTCCTGTCGTCAAACCAGACCCAGACCGAGCCAACCCCAAGATTGGTGTCTCTACTTTGGCATTCAGCTCAGACAGCCGCTATATAGCCACCAAAAACGGTAAGACTTCACAGCTGTTCATGTTTACCTTCATTGTGAATTCAAGAGAACCCAAGCTGTATTATCATCAGCTTAAGGGTTAACTTATTTTTGCTGCAATGCTAGTGTTCTGTATGCTGAGACTGACTGTGAGTGTGTATCTGTTTTTCTGACCTTAGACAACATGGCCACTGTTGTGTGGGTGTGGGACATGCAGAAGATGAGCCTGGAGGCTGTGCTTGAGCAGACATCAGCTGTGCGTTGCTTTCAGTGGGACCCCCAACGCCCCCGGCTGGCACTGTGTACAGGCAACACAAAACTCTATCTGTGGTCCCCGGCAGGCTGTGTTTCTGTCCAAGTCCCCACTGAAGGTAATGTGCCTGGTCACTAAGAGTTTGAACTGTTGTGCAGCTGGAATACACAGCTCCATTATGGTGGAGAAGAGCGCCAGTCCTTTCTAATGTCTCTGTCTTATGTTTAACCCTAACAATGGGCTCACACTGGACATGTAAGAGCCACATTTCCGTGGATTGCTACCTTTTTCCCTTTGGCGGCCATGTTAACCAGTTGGGCTGTTCGGTTGTGGGCCAGCTCACACATTTTTTTTTTCTGTGCACTGTGAGCAAATCTGGTGAGAAAACACACTGATAATCCATTCTGAACAATAAATATGATATAAATTATCTGATTTTGATAAATGATAAAATATGCTTCCACATATTTGTGATGTGTCTAAACAGAGAGCACAAAAGATAAGCAGACACACACACACACACAGTTCTACACCTAATTAGAACAGAGCAGAGGAGTAAAATCGCTTGCCGATCACTGCAGAGAAATGAGCCTCTGGTGTGAACAGCAAGGTGGCTGCAAGACAACTTACATCTCACAATGCTTCTGTGTCCAGTACGAACATGGTATAACCCAGCTGCACAAGGCAACTTCTGCATGTTGGCAGCAAGAGGTCAATATTTCAGTTTTTAAGACCAACAAACCTGGAACTCATGAGATATGACATTGGCTCGATCCCAGTGAAAAGCAAGGCCTGGGTTAAGTTGTTTTTCATTTTCAAATTGTTCCTTCTCGTGCAAAGGGAAGATATCTCACCAGTGATTCAATGTCAGAATTTACATTGCAAACAGATCAAATCTGTGGTATCTCAGTTTTTACTGTCATGACACTCATCTGTGTTGCCAAGTAGAAAACAACTAAAGAAATGAATTGAAAATGTCAGAATTAATAAAACTTTTTTGGGGGCGCATGAACTGAATGTTTTATGTGGATCCTTAAGCTTCACAATCATTTTTTTTCACCTTTATTTTGTGTACCAGTAGATGCACTGTCATCACACTTGCCCTTTTCTCCATCCTGCCAGGTGGTTTCCAGGTCCAGTCACTAAACTGGCACTGCAGTGGAGACTCACTGATCCTGCTTGGGAAGGAGCAGCTGTGTTTGTGCTACATGGACACTGACCAGGAGGACAAGTAAAACACACAGCACAGGTCTCGAGAACAACTGGATTACAGTTCTGCTTTATCTAGCCTTACACACTAGGCCGGGAATGTGTTATGGTGAAGCCGAGAGACTGGTGGGAACACTCCTCAGAATCCCTGCACATGTTGAACTGTAGCTGCTTGCCAAGTTCTCAAGGCCCTCAGTGCAGGTTACAGGGATGTTCCTTTTCTTGTCAAGTTGAAACCTATAGAAAATCTGCCGTGGCATTCCTCCAGAGAGATGTAGAACAGATAAATATGACTTTTTAAATAACCAAATGTGTACTGAAGCACTTGTTTCAAACACTGTGAGAAGATAGAGTTTACAGAGTTAAATAGAATTCACTGTACTTTTAGTTTTAAGTATTTTGTATGTTTAATCTTGAAATTTGAAATTATTTTGAATAAATTTTGTAATAAATAACGCAGCTTAAGGCGAGTTACTACAATTTGTGCATCTAAAGCTCTCAGTTTATCAGAACAGTTTTTGTTCTCAGTTCAAGCAATACTAAAAATATAAGGACTGTATTATTTGGCCTTCAGGATGCTCCAGTTGATTAGCCACCAATCTTTATCGGACGATACTTCCCCTAAATAGTTTGATTGGTGAAATTTATAAAGGTCCATCAGGTGAGCCGATAAGATGGCACAAAACAGCTGAGACAGTTTGTCCACCCTTCGCTAGGCCTGTTTCTCAAGGAAATTCCTTGGGGAGGGACACAACCAAAACATTTCCACACCAGGTCAAGGTCATCAGCATCAGCCACACAGCTTCAAGCGATTGAGCGATCGGTGAGAGGGCCCAAAAATCTTGGGTAGAGCACCATGACTCAGCCTTATGGCATCATCTGTTTGTATGATTAATATGTAAAAGCTTACAATTTGTAAAACTGCCCAGCCACTTGAACTGCAACTGAATTGCCATCCTGACAGTATGAACATGTGTAAATGCACTTCTTCACAATAACAAGAGCCGAAACCTTGACAAGAACATGTAGGCATTTATTATTCTTCATTGTGGCTACTGTGCTACAAATATGTAGAACAAAAAGTTAGCCTTTACATGTTTGTAATAATGAGATCATCTCTTTTAAAATCTCTAAATGAAATACTTCAGAATTGGCAATGAAATATTTATCTTCTAGAAGCATTCGTGAGTTAACTGCATCAAAATAACAGCAGATAAATAAAACCTAATTAGTATTTACAGATCCATTTAGAAGATTCTTTTAAAAAACATCTGTCATGCAAACTCAACGTGCAGGGAACATGCGCAAGTAAAGACCAGAAAAGGCGTTTTGGGACACAATTATTCATCAGCATTGTTGAGCATGAAACTATGGCCTGTTACCTTTGGTTGCACAACCATATAGGATGCAGTTTTGGAGAAAAAAAATCACCTAAATCCTGTTCACACGATAGATACAGTATGGGCTTAATGAACTAATGCAAAACCTTGTCTGCATGTATTTCATTTTGTAATCTAACCAGTGCTCCCACTGCAGAGTTTAATGCAGCTGAGTGCAAATGTGTGTGTAAAACTAACGCAGGGCCTTCAAGGCAACTTACAAACAAACATAAAGACACCGTTTACAAGTTAATGTTGCATAAAACATCTGTAACATACAAGAACATTTTAGCTATAGTAGCTATAGCAACTCTCCAAGTGGTACATGAGCTCCCTACTCTGAGCAAAGACATGAAAGCATGGAGAGCACAACATTGGCCAATAAGAGAGGAAGGTCACAACATGTAATTAATCATCTCCACTGAACAAGTTTCACGGATGCTGAAGAGTGTATTTCAGCTGTTATTTTCCATAAGTAACACAGCTGAGCCCAGAGCTTATCAGTATAGTAGTGCAGATCCCGGAGCAGTTTCCTGATTAGTAACATTTATTAAAACAATCATGTGACCGTTAAACTCAGTCCATCAGCTGCTAATCCCTTCAGTGAGGCCACGCTATGGCCCTACGATCTGAATAATGTAATCCTTTCTTTCAAACCATATTGATGTAGCAAATATGGAACATACTCTTGGCTGATGTTTCTGTATCACACTGCTATCATTTCACTGCTCTTCTCTGGGTGGCATCTTTTTTTACTGCAGAAACGAGCCCAAACAAAGCACATCCTTTACCCTGAACTAAAAATGCTAATGTTTGCATTCCTCAACCAAAATCTAAACTTCACCTTAGTTCTGACAGTCTATCAATCAGTGGTTAAACAAAGAGCGCGAGATCACAAGAAGCTCAGCCTAGAATAAGTACAGAGGTGATGAACTGATGCAAGTGCTGTGTCCTTTCTCTCCAACTTGTGTCACACGGGCATACACTCCTGTGGGCCCACATGGGTATGACAGATCTGCGAGCAGCTCTTTTTGAAGGGTAGGGACTGGGAGCGCTAAAAACAAATGAGTAGACAGTCCATGCAGCGCTGCGCATCATTTACCTACAGTAGGCTGTCCACTTGTCTGTAACACCTACTTGGAGGGAGGTGTGGACATTTCATGGGCTCAACTTACACACACAGATTGTGCATTGCACTGTAGTGGAGCGACAGCTTCCTTCAGACAGCGCAGTGTAACACAGACACATGGGTTGAACTCTGTTGTAATTTGGACAAAGTGTGGACTTTAGAAGCCGATCTTGCCGCGGGTTATGGAGTAGCCCAACTTGGCCTCGTTGTTGATGAAGGACATGATGCCCAGATAGGTCTCAATGAGCAGGGGCCTCTCCAGGATCAGGACCCCATTAGCTCGACCGGGGATGGGGTGCTCCTTGTGGGCTTTCTTCACTGCCTGCACCAGCTGAGTCTTGAAGTTGTCCAACTTGGCGAGTAAAAGAAAAAGAACATGAAACCAGAGCACCCCTCCAAAAAGTTCCAATCAATTATGTTGTTGCTTTTTAAAAGAGTATAGATTTTATATGTGTATAAATCACTCATTGTCAAGAATACATTAAGTAGTAACATTTCCTGGACCCTTACATTTGGAGTATTGGATATGATTGAGACTTTACAGCTAAAATAACTTGCTCCTTTTATTACATGTAGCAATGCTAATGCTCTGAAGGAGAAAATGCACTCATATTCCCAGGAAATTGCCCCAGGTACTGTTGTTGCCTTGCCAATAAGAAAAAAAACAAACAGCTTTTAAAGCAACTGTTCATACACAAAGTCATGACTACACTGTTTGAAGTTGTATGAATAACTGGCTTTCTGTTAAGGGATGATTTTTGGTTTTAAGGCAGCAAACAGTCCTTTGTTTTCAGTGGGACTGTGACTGCCAGAGCTGTTTTTGCTGCCTACTTTGCATTAATGAACTGCTGCACCACTTGTCACCATTGTTTGTCTTGTGAAATAAGCAGAAGGTCAACACACAAAAATTTTCAAGTAGCTTTCCGTTCAAGCTCTAAATCCTCAGATGTTTTTAAAATGTCAAATAATCCAAACGTAATGACTCAAAATGCATGTTACTTAGTTAAAGGGATTATACCTGGCAGAGAGAGGCCACCTTCTCATCAGCGTGAGCCATGGGGTGTTCTGTGAGGGTGGCGTAGGGCATGTCTGTAGACCAGGGGTTCCAGCGGTTTAGGAACGAGGCCCGAGGACGTTTGTCCCACTGGACACGAATCCCATAGCCTTCTCTCCTTTAAAGAAACCCACAACAGTCTAAGAGCGGTGTCACTTTTAAGGATTGGCCTGCTACACATGTCAGAAGCACACCAAAGCACTGCCACCGTGTTAAGACAGAAAGCCCATTTTTTAAAATCAGGATTCATACAGCGTCTAGTGGAGACAACAATATTTGAAACAGGTCCAGTTTTGAGAGGAGACCATTGCAGCCGTACTGTCCAAACAGACTGCAATGTAATCCCTATGGACAATTGTGTACTGTCAATTTATATTTATTTAATGTGCTTGTTTTTGCCACTGACAGGCTCAGATTGTTATAAGAAGTGTCTGATGACATCACTGAAGGGACCCTCAAGGAGATCACACAAGAGGTGACTTGTTGCAAGAAAAACAACAGTGGAAATGATAGCAAGAGTTGGAGAGAGGAGTGCCCGGAAAAGTTTGTAATGTTGGAGTACACAAAGCGTTGCTTAGTGTTGTCTAAAAGATTTTCAATGTCATGAATCAACATTTAGCTAATTTCAACAATGTGGAAAAGTCAGCGAGATCGGAGAACAAGACTTCACCTTCACCTTCACTGAGACTTGCTCACAATCGCAAACACACCGGCTCAGCATCAGGTAAAGAACAACGTCTCAGTTCTCTGTAGGTTATTTTCCATGATGTTGTCAGACACTAACAATAACAATCTGAGCCTGTCAGTGGCAAAATCAAGCACTTTTAGTGGATGTAAACTGACAGTACACAAATGCCCGTAGGGATTACATTGCAGCCTTTTTCGCTGCAAGGGCTGCAGCGCTCTCTCATACTGGACATATTTAAAAAATTGTTGTCTCTATTAGTCACTTGTCAAGTTTCCATTTAAATAAATCAAGCTTAGTATTACTAACTTAACAACATAAAATAATAATACTACTAGCAATATAAAGCTTGAACTCTCTGTAAGAAGCGTATTATACACAACTAAGCTTTTTATTTATTTATTTTTATTTTTATTTTATTTTTTAAATCAAATCCAATGCCACTTGCTTCACTGGAGTGGAGTCCTATTCTTAACTCTTGCTTCAATATACTTAGAATTAATACTAATTTGCTTTTGGCAGACTAAAATGTGCTGGCGTACTTGTTAAGGGATTTAGGTGGGAACTCAAACTCGCCCACTGAGATGGTGTCCACAGCGTTGAGAGAGATCCTGATGACTTGCTGACACAACAGGTTGATGAAGTCGTACTTGCACACCAGCAGTGACCTGCGCACACGACCAAAACATATCAGAATGTGTCAGTGTATGATATCAAATGTCATATCTCACGTGGTATATTTCCTTAACCATACAGATCAACAAAACTTGTCAACTTACCTATCAGTGATAAGTACAAGTCTCTCCCTCTCATTGTTCCAGTGGTCAATTCTGTAGAAAACCCACACTACATTAATATGCCAGCTGCTTTTTGGCAGTCATAAAGCACAATCTGAAACCTGGCTGAAAACATTTGTCATGCTGCATGGTTAAAAAAGTGAAATATGTCAAACTAAAAGGTGAGGGGGAAAAACGAGCAAATGTTTGGCACCCATGTATCATCATGTAGCAGAATGAAAACAAGATCCTAAAAACCAAAGAGCTCACTGTTGACACACATTCAGTCTGTAGCTTTAACATATCTCCAGCTGATGTATGAGTATAATAAACCCTGCAGCGCACACAGCAGCTCATCTAAACAGTCGCTTCATGTTTCAGGCTGATAATAAAGCAGTCACATGCTGCTGGGATACTCACTCAGCTAGCAGCCAGACACTGAGCACCTCTCCATCCTCACAAGGGAGTGCCACAGTCCTGATGTCGCTGACAGCCTGCTCTATGGTACCTGGCTGGGATCAGCATCACACTACCGTCAGTCAGCATCATCCATGTCTCCCCGTGATGTGCTGGTGTAGCTTTAACAATGCACTGTTAATACACTGCAATGCACTGCTACCTCACCGTGGTGAGTTAATGGTCATGTTTACTTACCACAGTTGCCTTTAGGAGTACGAGTGTATTGAAAGGGGCTGTTTTTAATAAGCATATCGTCGTATTACAAACACTTACTTACCCTGAACACGAAATAGTCCTTAACTTTCGCTTGCATCGTGGGGTTATGCACATGAAAAGGCGTCAGCGTTTGCAACGGGGGGCAGCAGGCCACGGAGGCTCCGTGTCCGAGGCTTCGTCCGGCCTCCGGCGGCGTGAAGGCAACCTCGACCCCCTCCTCGGTCTCTGCAGGGTGGAGAATCGCCGCGCCCGGACTCTCCGGCTCCACCGTGTCGTTCAGCTGAAGCATTGTGCACCAAACGCTGATCGGGGAGCACCCCAACAATGTGCGCCAAGTGTTAGATTAGACGATGTGCTATGGAGGATGCGGACTCACCCATTGCGCACGAATAATGTTTTGATTGTGACGGCTACGAGGAGGAAGTAGTGTCCTCTTGCTTCACTTCCCCCCTTTAATTTCCTCCCTCTTAAAGGGGCACAATGTGTTTTTACCCGAGCTAATTACCGAAACAGGTGTTAAAGGGGGATGAGATGTGATGAGTCCACTTGTCATGATTGTAAGTTGTACAATGGCTAAATGATTTGAGGTCGGGTGTCAATGTGATTCCACGCATTAACCCGTCATTATGTAATTATGATGTGGCCATATTTAAACTCCACACCCTCAGCCTGCCTGTTTTTATCAGTTCCTGCTATTATACTACTGCCACTGCTGCTACTACTACTGCTGCTAGTAGTGCTGCCGCTACCACAACTACAACTACTAGTACTGCAACTACGACTGCTGCTACTATTTCTACTACTATAGTCTGAGTGGGCGGAAGTTTGCTGCAGAGATCAGCCTCTCACTGGGCGGAACGAGCCACCCGCTGAAGTCCCGCCCTACCACCTCCGGTTGTCATAGTCGACAAACGTCCTTTACTAACTTTTGCGGTGTTTGATCTTGCGGGGAAGTAGCCATTTTTATGCCATGGTTCGCGTCCTGTAGCTGATATTTTTGTGGGCGTGTTACACCAAAACCTGTTTCCCCCCGGCAATATTTTTGCAAGCGCACCGTTACTGTGGCACCGCCCAGAGCGATTGTGATTGGTTGAAAGAAATAAAAAAAAAAAAAAAGCCGGGGCATTTTTTCTCCAATCTTAAAGTGAGAGTAGGCGCAGCGAGACTACTACTACTACTCCTGCTAATAGTAGGCTATTGTATGGAAAGCCCTTTGAGCATTAATTAGAAATCATTGACATCAAACAAAAGTGTCCTCAACTAGTTCGATCTTTGGCAGCACTAGTTGGACATTTTGTCAAACTAGTTTGCCATTTTGCCGTACTAGTTGAACAAAAACTCGTACTAGTTACGCTTTTTCAGCAACTAGTAACACTTTTGGCCGACTAGTTGAGACAAAAGCCGAATTAGTTGAGCCGAGCACCGCACTAGTAGCACCAAAGTCCCAACTAGTTGGCTTTTTTGCGCACTAGTTGATGTCTGGACCCAACTAGTAAAGCTCAAAGTCTTACTGCTAGTCTAACTGCTACTACTACTACTACTGCTAACCACAGGTGCCTTTAGGAGTATCAGAGTATTAAAAGGGGCTATTATTTTTGATAAGCATATTGTAGTATTAAAAACACTTACTTACCCTGAACACGAAATAGTCCTTCACTTTCGCTCGCATTGTAACTACAACTACCACCACTACTACAATTACTGCTACAGCTACTGGTACTACAACAACTGCAATTACGGCTCCTACTATTAATGCTACTTTTACTACTACTACTATACTGTATATATATATACATACATATATATATATATATATATATATATATGCTATTATTTTTACTGTCTATGGGCCCCTATCCACTTTAAAGGGACAGTTCACACCAAAATGAAAATAAAAGTGTTAGCCCTTATCTGTAGTGCTTTTTATCAGTCTTGCAAGATTGTAAATTATATTTTATAATCAACAAACAGCTGGCTCTATAGCTTGTTTGCAAACGTGACTATTTATGACTTGCAAAATTCAGATGGAGGGCAGGAAGTGATAAATCCATAAACTACGTTAATGTGAAATAGAGGAACGTGACTACATAACGGTTTGGATGAACCTACAGACAGCAGGTATTTTCAGAAAATTGAAACTGATGTGGGATGCAGAGGTGGGGACTCGAATCAGACTCATTCTAGTCACATTTTTGATGACTTCAGACTCAACTTGACAAAAAACAGAACAAAACAAAAAACAACAACTTGCAACTCCACTTGGACTTAAACACCAATGACGTGTGACTTCACTTGAGCCTTTCATTTTGTGACTTCAAAATACTTGATACCTTTACCTTAATCCAAACATTAAAACTATGTTATTTACAAATTTTGCAACAAATCATTTTTGCTGTGTTTCCCTTATATTTATTGATTGATAATTAGCACTCCTGCTACAGTATATAAAAACCTCCCCATACACCATTAACACGCTATCTCTACTTAAGCAGCCAGAGAAGGAGACGAGCAAGGATTATAAAAGTACATACCACTTTTATATATATATATATATATATATATATATATATATATATCAATCAATCAATCAATTTTATTTATAAAGCCCAATATCACAAATCACAATTTGCCTCACAGGGCTTTACAGCATATGACATCCCTCTGTCCTTAAGACCCTCGCAGCGGATAAGGAAAAACTCCCCAAAAAAACCCCTTTAACGGGGAAAAAAAACGGTAGAAACCTCAGGAAGAGCAACTGAGGAGGGATCCCTCTTCCAGGACGGACAGACGTGCAATAGATGTCGTACAGAACAGATCAGCATAATAAATTAACAGTAATCCGCATGACACAATGAGACAGAGACAGAGAGAGAGAGAGAGAGAGAGAGAGAGAGAGAGAGACACAGAGAGAGAGATGCAGGTAATAACAGTAGCTTACAACAACATTATTGAAAGTAATAATATTATAGTTATAGTTCTGGCTACTGTGGTACAATATGTTGAAAGTATGTATTAATATCTGGCAGTATACATGTGTGACAATAGTCATATGTGTATAATAACAGTAGAAGTATGACTAATGACTAATGATGGCAGTAGCAGCAGGAGGCATCTGGCAGGACCATGGCAGCAGCACAACCACACACGTCACGCTGTCCAGGCACCGCTGCGATATGAGTTAATCTGAGAGACAGTGGAGCACAAAGGCTCCGGAGAAGAAGCCGAGTTAGTGACATCCAGAATGGCCGAGTTAGCAAGATGCAGTAATAGAATACGAGAGAGAGAGAGAGAAGGAGAGAAGGTGCCCGGTGTATTATAGGGGGGTCCTCCAGCAGACTAGGCCTAAGTCAACCTAACTAGGGGCTGGTACAGGGCATATATATATATATATATATATATATATATATATATATATATATATATATATATATATGTGTATATATATACATATATATACATATATGTATATATATATATATATATATATATATATATATATGTATATATATACATATATATATTATATATCATATATCATATATTCCAGTGTCTGAATATTCTTCAGTATTAATAGTTAACTCTGTACTTACATTATTGTGCTATAAATGGTCAGTAGCATAAAATGGTCTCAAAATGACAATAACATTGTTTATCACAATTATTCCTGAACATATTGTCAAACAAAAGTAGTTATTGTGACAGGCCTAGTTTTGATGTCATCACTCAAAAACTTTTTTAACTGTTTGGATACAATTTTTATCTAGGTAACTTGTATCTGTGTTCTTCTTGTTAACAGTCAATCAGATGTTTTTACATGCAATATATCGATTGAAACACTAGATGTCAATGTTACATCTGCCCCCATGTGCAGGAGCAATTGTAACCGCATATAGGGTATGGGAAGCATTTTATCGAACATAATTCGACATCTACAGCTGTGTACAAATAAGTGTCTAAGGCCCTTCTCGTGTCAGCTGACACACTTAATACATGTTATTACTCTGTTGTTAAAATAACATTACATTTGGTGAAGAGGGCATGATGACTTGTCTAGGACTGGAAACTAAAAGTTAAGGACTTGAGACTCATCTTGGGACTTGACTTGGGACTTGAGTGCAAAGACTTAAGACTTAGTTGTGACTTGCAAAACAGTGACTTGGTCCGACCTCTGGTTGGATGTGATCTACACAAAATGAAGAAAAATGAATTCTCCCACAACTTGACCAACTTGCTCGTTGTGGACACGATGGTCGTTACAAATTACCCCGTCCACCAGACCTCCTAACTTTAAAGTTGTCACAGCACTTTGCAATTGCTTTCCATTGGAGGCATGTTTAACACAACACAGTTGTATCAGAGTGTCTGTGGCCCTCCTCTGGCCGCCCTTTGGGGGAGCTATTCATGCACTGATGTGCTATTTGTCTGAAACCAGGTGGTAAGACAGGATGAGAAGTGTGACAGTATCACTGAGTGCATGTGCAGTTTTGCTGCATCTCATCTAATTTCTTATTCACTTGAAATGACCAAGTTTGTGGTTAATTGTTTTTTAAGATTTTGTGATTTGCTTTTTGTCATACTGTGACTTTATGACTTAGTATTTGTGTTTGGTTTTGGGGAGAGACGTGTTAATGTCGGTTTATAAAAATGAAGCTGTGGTGAAGATCACATAAACTGCACGTGTGACTGCTGCTCTCTGCCAGTGAATGTTTTGTGACGTTGTGTTGTTGTTGTTTTAAAGTCAGACTCTATTACCGTGCTGGATTTATTGAGGAAGCAAAGAGAGAATTGTTTTATTACTCCTCTAACTAACGGTTTCTGGTAAGTCTTTGCTTATCTCAGCCAATTAACAACCTCAGAAAGGTCACTGTATCTGATTGTGTCATTAATGTTTGAGCAGGTACACATGGTTGTCTTTTGTTTACTTCTGTTACTTGTTTTTTTACACATATGAATTTATTCAATGTTTACGAATTTACATTTCAGTGAGGATGACAATTACATCTGTCTAGTTGTGTCTTTCATAGAAGCTGTCAGCGTTCTCAGCCATGAGGGCATTTTAAATAATAATTGAACTTTTGATCATCCACATTGTAGTCGTTTATATGTAACTGCAACTCCTTAAATGACACAGTGAGACTTCCAAGACACACACACACACACACACACACTTTTGAGAATATTACAATACACTTTTTGAGTTTTGGTAAACTGATTATTCAAGGACTGGAAGCTACGTTCCAACATACTAGCAGATCATTTATGTTCATGTGCTGTGTTTTCAGTGTTGTTTTTCCACATGATGTTCTCCAAGTAATAATTGTTATCAAACTGATCTCCTGCACGTGTTTCTGACAGATATTTCTGGTAATAATTGATCAGCATAAGACACTATTTAAGGCTGGGATGAACACAGAAACTACAGAGTAGAACTGTACAGACTGCCACTTTGAGAATGGAGATGACACTGTGTTTTCCACTGTTGCTGCTGATCTGCTCTCTCTCCACGGCTCAGCATCAGACAGAGTCTGACAATGAAATTATTCCACATGGAAAGCAAGCTGAATCCCAGGGAAGAGGACCAACAAATGTCTCTGACCGCCAACAAACCGGCACTCAAGACATCCATGCTGTGCTGAGAGAGATGAGCGCCTTGTTGGCTGAACAGAGGGTGGAGATGAGGCACTTACAGAGAGAGAATGAAGGTACAGTAGTATGTCAGGTAGTGAGGGAAGTAAGAGCAGTAGGAACCTCTGGTCTGGAGCTTTCTATAATAGCACGTCATAGCCATTCATACTCAAAAGGCAGAAATGTTTGTAACGAACATATCATTGATGAATCCTCTTTTTATTTTTAGCACAGGCAGCTAAGCTGAGAGAGCTGGAGATGCAAAAGACTGAGGTGGACAAGCTGAAGCAACAGCTCCAAGGTATATGTTTATATTGAGCAGTAACAAATAGTCATAAGTCCTTTTAATGATGCATATCACTCAGTTTTTTCTGGACAGTATGAAGTAATTTATTTGAACAAATTTCAGTGGCTAACGCACAACCTAATGAAACCATGATGATGGAATACTTTTGTCTGCCATGGATTGTTTTCATTGGAGACAATGATTTATTTCACATTACTACTTTTTCAATAATTGCAGCACAAGCAGCAGAGCTGATAACTGTGAACACCAGGTCAAATGCCACAGAAGGGCAGGTGGAGGCTCTCAAGAGAGATGGAGAAGGTCAGACTCAGAACTAAACTAGCAATTAAGTATTTGTATTTTGTATGTAAATTAAAATAACTAAATATGTCCTGTTGGTGGCAGTGGAGTCATAAAGATGTATCCCCTGGGGACCACATATGTGTGTAGAGACTGAAAAACAGGCTTTTCCTCCCTAGAAAAATGTAACTCAGCGTTTTCATGAAGCTTTTTTGTTGTTTGTTGAATCAAAGAGTATTTCCTATTGGAGCAACTACACAGATATTAATGTTGCGGTAAACTATAAGTTAACACACAGGCATTTGCTCATTTATCAAAGCACAAACAGCTAAGCTGAAAGAACTGGAGCTACAGAAGACTGAGGTGGAGAGGCAGAAGACTGAGCTGGAGCTACAGAAGACTGAGCTGGAGAGGCAGAAGCAGGAGCTTCAAGGTATTTTGTGGAGAACATCATGGCTTAAAGTTATTTATGATAGTGTATCATAAGCCCAAAAAAATTACAAGACATTTCCTACAACATACTGGTCAGGAAAACTAAGATATGCATCCAAATTATATTCTAAATGTTTTTTTCTAACATAAAATCTAAATGTTCAGTGGCCAGAGCAAACCTTGATAAAGACAGTGATGAGGATTTTGTGATGTTTTCATAAGACACAAAGTTGTAATGATGCCACTTTTTTGCAGCACAAGCAGCAGAGCTGATCACCATGAAAGCCAGGTCAAATGTCACAGAACACCAGGTGGAGGCTCTGATGAGAGATGGAGAAGGTCAGACTCAGAACTAAACTATAATTGAATTTAGTATTTGAAAATGTTTAGTCTAAACAATATGTGCATAGCAAAACTAAAAACCAGTAAGTTTAGAACAATGACATTGCTCTCTCTTTATCTCTCTCTCAGTCAAACAGGTGGCTTTCTCAGCCTCTCTGTTGGCTTCAGGTTCAGGACATGTTGGACCATTTAACACACAAACTCCTCTGGTCTTCAGACATGTCCTCACAAACATTGGAAATGCCTACAACCCAAACACAGGTATGTGAGTTCAGTTTAAATTGTTACTTTGACTTTTTGGCCATGCTGACTTCACTCTGCTACAGATGATTCTCTTGTTACATTCACTGACACAAACTGTCCCACAGGTTTTTTCATTGCACCAGTGAGAGGAGCCTACCACTTTGAGTTGTACATAGGTGCAGGCGGACATGCTTCACATGCTTCAGGTGCACACTTGGTCAAGAATGGAGGACAAACTTTTATGGCATATGAGCATCAGCCGTCCGGTTTTGGCAGCTCTGCTAATGGTGCCACGCTGCTTCTAGAGGTCGGAGATGTTGTGTTTTTGCGTCAGTGGGGGAACACAAGAATATTTGACAATGAAAATCACCACAGCACCTTCAGTGGTCATCTGCTTTTCACCATGTGAAACAGTCCTTTCTGTAGCTACATGATAGCTGTGCACACACTGCAGCAGTTTATCAGTACATGTTGATGGAAGTGTCATTTGTTTTTCCTTTTACATGAAAGCTGATTGATAAGGCTTCACAACAACAGCAACAACAACAGCAACAACAACAACAATATTTTTAATAACAAAAAGTTCATGAATTTTTCATCTGCATCTCTCTCTGGATTTGCATCAAAATACACAGTGATAGACAGTGAGGGAACTTGTGCCAGAGCTTTTTAACATTAGATTAAGGAGGTGCAGTAACTGATGAGAAAATTGTGTAAATGTTGAAAAGTTGTTTGATTTATCTCACAAGCTCACGAGCAATCCTGTATCTTCACCTGGATCCTGATTAACACCAGAAACTACCTGCTGGTTGGACCAGAGCATCAAACCAAACCACCTCACTTTACTCTGCGACTGTTTTTACTTTGTTCTGCAGAAACTTGAATGGTCTTGTGCTGTTAATGTGAGAGGGGGAGTTCCCTTTGTTCCTTCAGATGCATAATACACCAGCTGTGCTGTTTTTATTTGTAAATATCTGGACATACAGGAGTATTGTATCAGTGAGAGCAAATCAAAGTCTCATTTACAGTATTTATCCTGTGTATTAAAGCTGGATGACAAAGCTTTGCAGCAACAATCTTTTGTACATATTAAATGTCTTATTTTCATGTCCTCTTACATTTGAATAAAAGCATAAACAAGTCACTGCAGTACTGTGTGTGAACTTGTCTTTCTTCTGAGGCGGCTACTGCAAACGCACGATTGTCTTTACCCCTTAACCTCGATCATATCATCTTCAGGAGCAGCTGGTTTGAGTATCTGAGAGATCTGGGTTGGAAACTATAGGCAGAGGAGCTCAGAGATGTGCTGGGGCACCAGGCCTACATGGCCTTTTTACAGCTGTACATCAGCTTAAACTCAGTCTCATATTTGCCCTGTGGCCAATGCAGGGACACCAGTGGGTGTGATGCTGTCTCTTTCCTGGGTGCCAGTTAGTAGTTTTGGAGACCAGCTATGATAGGGGTGACTGTGGCTCAGGTGTTGTTTTTGTTTTAAAGTTGGACTATTACTGTGCTGGATTTATTGAGGAGATAGGTCTTTGCTTATCTCAGCCAATTAACAACCTCAGGAAGGTCACTGTCTCTGATTGTGTCATTAATGTTTGAGCAGGTACACATGGTTGTCTTTTGTTTACTTCTGTTACTTGTTTTTTTACACATATGAATTTATTCAATGTTTACGAATTTACATTTCAGTGAGGATGACAATTACATCTGTCTAGTTGTGTCTTTCATAGAAGCTGTCAGCGTTCTCAGCCATGAGGGCATTTTAAATAATAATTGAACTTTTGATCATCCACATTGTAGTCGTTAATATGTAACTGCAACTCCTTAAATGACACAGTGAGACTTCCAAGACACACACACACACACACACTATTGAGAATATTACAATACACTTTTTGAGTTTTGGTAAACTGATTATTCAAGGACTGGAAGCTACGTTCCAACATACTAGCAGATCATTTATGTTCATGTGCTGTGTTTTCAGTGTTGTTTTTCCACATGATGTTCTCCAAGTAATAATTGTTATCAAACTGATCTCCTGCACGTGTTTCTGACAGATATTTCTGGTAATGATTGATCAGCATAAGACACTATTTAAGGCTGGGATGAACACAGAAACTACAGAGTAGAACTGTACAGACTGCCACTTTGAGAATGGAGATGACACTGTGTTTTCCACTGTTGCTGCTGATCTGCTCTCTCTCCACGGCTCAGCATCAGACAGAGTCTGACAATGAAATTATTCCACATGGAAAGCAAGCTGAATCCCAGGGAAGAGAACCAACAAATGTCTCTGACCGCCAACAAACCGGCACTCAAGACATCCATGCTGTGCTGAGAGAGATGAGCGCCTTGTTGGCTGAACAGAGGGTGGAGATGAGGCACTTACATCTTACACTTGAGTTCTACATAGGTGCACATGGACATGCTTCACATGCTTCAAGTGCAGTGTTGTCCAAGAACGGAGGACGTGTTGTTATTGCATGGTCGCATCAGTCGTCCCATTATGGCAGCTCTGCTAATGGTGCCACGCTGCTTCTAGAGGTGGGAGATGTTGTGTATTTACGTCAGTGGGCGAACACAAGAATATTTGACAATGAAAATCACCACAGCACCTTCAGTGGTCATCTGCTTTTCACCATGTGAAACAGTCCTTTCTGTAGCTACATGATAGCTGTGCACACACTGCAGCAGTTTATCAGTACATGTTGATAATGATTATGTGAATATTTAATGTTATTATAAATACATATGTTTTGGAGCCACGCTTTCAGCAGTTTCAAAGTAAATAATATTATAATCTTAATCTCTTACATTTGAGTAAAACTGCTAGACGCACTACCCAAACATATAAACTGTGCTTTGTATGCAAAATGATTAATTATTAAACTCAGCAATTAAATGTGATTGAAACTGGCTATGTGCTACTCATTAATAAGATTATGGTGACCATATTATTTAAAACATACTGTACAGTTCCTGTATTTTGATCTCTGCCTCCATCACTATAATGTTCCTGTAATATTTCTTTCTGCCTCTTCATTCAAATATTAAACTGCTGTTGTTCTGGTCCACGCCAAGGTTTCCTGCATAGAGTAAAATGTTCTTGAAGGTAACACTCAGGTTGTGATTATTTGATCTTTAACTCTACCTCTGTGATCTTTATAGAGTTTAATACTTAATGTAATATTTACAATGGGTATATGGCAAATAAAGAGTACAAGTATTGTGATCTCGTTCAGAGCTGTGTTTCTGGCCACCTGGTACAATATTCACTATCTTTTAGTTGCTTTTTGATCTCTACCAACTCCTGAGGGAAATATCTGACTCTGTAGCTCATAAATGCTTCACTGTGTTCGCCATCTCTGTCTCTCTGTTGTTTTGTGGGGAAGAGGGGACATGACATGGGCTCGCTCACATGTGGCTTGGGGTTTTTTAATGGTATGAGATTTTCATGGTGCAATAACCATCTCAGAAAATATTGTGGTTTCAAGATATCACAGAATTTATATTATTATCAGTTAGAATGACCTGTAAAGGAATGAAAACAGAGGGTTCATTGTTGGTTGAACAAACATTTTATAGCTACAACTGAAACCACTTTGTTGATGGAAGCATGTGTAAAAAGTCTCCCCTGAGAAAAATAACTAAAATAAAAGGGAGATTTAACGTCCAGTATCTTTTTTTTCCAATATCATAGATAAGCGTACATGGTATGATGATCACTAACTTTGATATCACAATATGCCTTGAATCAGATGTATAGCTACAACACTATTGTGGCTTTACGATGTTCAGATGTCATGGATGTCTTAAGTGCTAAATCGTAGGCAACTCAACTTGCTTGAGTTTCTTGAAGACATTTCACCTCTCATCCAAGAATCTTCTACAGTTCTAACGGACTGGTGCGGAGTCGCAGGCTTTACACTCTGTGTGGGTGTGAACCTTTAGATCATCGTTGAGGTCACATGTGAGTTGTTGACCCACCCAGCCATCGTGTGTCGTTAGGGTTACATGGGTCCAGGTGTGAATGGGTGTTAAGTCGTCTGGGGAGGGATCCCAAGACTGCATTGTAGGTGGGTGATGAGTTGTGTCGTAGGCCACCTCCTCTGTTTAAAGATGGTTGTTCCAGTGTGACGTAGATGGCTTCTTTCATGCCTCTTTCAAACCATTTTTCTTCTCAGGCCAAAGATTGTCCCTTTTCCTTTACATGTAAATGGACAGCTGAGTCTTGACCTGAGGAGCTGGCTCTCCTGTGTTGTGCCATGCACTTGTGGAGTGGTTGTTCTGTTTCACCAATGTACAAATCCATACATTCCTGGCTGCATTGAACTGCATACTCTACATTACTCTCCTTATGCCTGGCTGCCTGAGAATCTCCACCAACACCATGGATGTCTCTATTTCTACTTGCTGTGTGTCAAGTCAACAAGTCTATAGTAACTTGGGTGCAACCCGTTTCAACAGGTTATCACTTAACTCCCACCCTACGGTCAAATGTGTTGTTTAGACTTACACACAGCAATCATGGTTGCCATATTATTTAATAAAATAATCATCTTTTGATCTCTGCTTTTATAACTATAACATTCCTGTAATATTTCTGTCTGTCTGTCGATTCATTTGAAAATTTAAATTGCAGTTGTCACAGTCGTTGAGATGAGATTACAAGCTCAGTGAACACAGTAACTCTGATCTATTTTCAGCTGAGAAGCTCTTCACCTTGTCTTATTATGACTTTATGACTTAGTATTTGTGTTTGGTTTTGGGGAGAGACGTGTTAATATTGGTTTATAAAAATAAAGCTGTGGTGAAGATCACATAAACTGCACGTGTGACTGCTGCTGCCTGCCAGTGAATGTTTTGTGATGTTGTGTTGTTGTTGTTTTAAAGTCAGACTCTATTACCGTGCTGGATTTATTGAGGAAGCAAAGAGAGAATTGTTTTATTACTCCTCTAACTTGGGTTTCTGGTAAGTCTTTGCTTATCTCAGCCAATTAACAACCTCAGGAAGGTCACTGTCTCTGATTGTGTCATTAATGTTTGAGCAGGTACACATGGTTGTCTTTTGTTTACTTCTGTTACTTGTTTTTTTACACATATGAATTTATTCAGTGTTTACCAATTTACATTTCAGTGAGGATGACAATTACATCTGTCTAGTTGTGTCTTTCATAGAAGCTGTCAGCGTTCTCAGCCATGAGGGCATTTTAAATAATAATTGAACTTTTGATCATCCACATTGTAGTCGTTTATATGTAACTGCAACTCCTTAAATGACACAGTGAGACTTCCAAGACACACACACACACACACACACTATTGAGAATATTACAATACACTTTTTGAGTTTTGGTAAACTGATTATTCAAGGATTGGAAGCTACGTTCCAACATACTAGCAGATCATTTATGTTCATGTGCTGTGTTTTCAGTGTTGTTTTTCCACATGATGTTCTCCAAGTAATAATTGTTATCAAACTGATCTCCTGCACGTGTTTCTGACAGATATTTCTGGTAATAATTGATCAGCATAAGACACTATTTAAGGCTGGGATGAACACAGAAACTACAGAGTAGAACTGTACAGACTGCCACTTTGAGAATGGAGATGACACTGTGTTTTCCACTGTTGCTGCTGATCTGCTCTCTCTCCACGGCTCAGCATCAGACAGAGTCTGACAATGAAATTATTCCACATGGAAAGCAAGCTGAATCCCAGGGAAGAGGACCAACAAATGTCTCTGACCGCCAACAAACCGGCACTCAAGACATCCATGCTGTGCTGAGAGAGATGAGCGCCTTGTTGGCTGAACAGAGGGTGGAGATGAGGCACTTACAGAGAGAGAATGAAGGTACAGTAGTATGTCAGGTAGTGAGGGAAGTAAGAGCAATAGGAACCTCTGGTCTGTTACAAGAGTTATTGTATTATGTTGTAACACTGAAGTGTTTTGCAGTGGTTCAGTTTAGTTCACTTCTCTTCTGTTAAACAACTGTACAGAGTACAACAGGAGTCAAAGATCAACGTTTGTGGATCTTCATGTAGTGTTCTCAACATGCACACATGTCAGACATCTTTTCAGTCTAAAGAACTCTTCTACGCTTTTTAACACTCTTTAATTTCTCAAAAATCTTAGGTCACAGAACACATGTACCGCTGTTTTAATTCATCGTCCTATAATGTCTCACAACTTTCTACACAAATTAAGGACAGAAACAAAACAAGACCAGTTTGACATGTTTGCATGATGAGGAGACAATGGGCCCCTGTGCACAGACATGCAGAAGGCCCCATCTCCTCTTCTACAAAGAGCAAGACACACAGACTTTATAGTTGTTCAGGCTCTTTTTGTTGTTGTTTTGCATCTCTCTGTGGTCTTTCTGTGTCTCATTGTAGGTGTTTTTGGTCTCTTGTGGTCTTATTGTGTCTCTGTAGTTTTTTGTGTTTCTTGTGGTCTTATTGTGTCTCTGTAGTTTTTTGTGTTTCTTGTGGTCTTATTGTGTCTCTTTGTAGTTTTGTTTGTGTCTCTTTCTGGTCTCGTTGTCTTTCATTTCAGTCTTTTTTAGGTTCTTTGTGGTGTTTTTTGTCTCATAATTGTTCTCTGTCTCTTTCTGGTGTTTTTGTGTCTCTATATAGTTGTTTTATGCTTTTTTTTGTTACGTCATTTTGCGTCTCTCCTAGTCAGTATATATCTCTGCAGCCCCTTTCACAATGGACAAAGGACCCACAGGCAACCACTGACATTTGGCTTTTGTATTTTACAGGAAAGGTTACAACTGCCATTTACTCCCGGGACAAATGACTCAGCTGCTATATGCTTTGATTAGCAGTGACGGAAATGCGACACTCAGATGGACGTGCAAATTTTAGCCCCAGTTACCTGCACGATGAAATGACAGCCCACCACAAAATACTGTCCATCTCCATCCGAGCAGCGCTCCAACATTGTTTCAAATTTAGACAGCACCGAGTTTGAAAGAGAGACTCAAATAAGTAGAGATATAGCCACTGTTAACATTTTCACTGGCCTCCATGCTGCTTTACTGTTTACTAACCTGTTTTCTGGCCGGTCTGTGAAGTTTTCCTGCTTTTAAAAACCTGCATACATGCACTAATTTTGGTGGGCAAAGGGTATTTGAGTGTCATTTTACAGGTGAGGGATAGGGAGGCCCTGGGCATGTGCCTGATAAGCCTATTCAGTAATCAGTCCATGAAAGTAGCATGCTAACATATGGTAATTAGCATGTACACGAAGTACAGCTGAGGCTGATGGGACCATCTGTAGTTTTGGTCATAAATCAAAGTGTTGGACTCTCAGTCAGAGTCCGAGGTCAGAATTTACCAGTTGAAGTTTCCACCTTACAATCTCCAAGCATTCCAGGGGCCTGTATCACGAAGCGAGATCAACCTTTCCTGCGTTACCCAGACCTATCCTGGGAAGACTAACCCTAAGAATGGCAATCAGGATAATCGGTATCACGACACTGGATATCAATTCAGTAACTCAACCCAGGGTTGCTTTATCAAGAGCCGTGAACGCGCACGCAGTAGACCAATCACAATCACGAGAGAAGCGCAGTGTCACTGAGCGTCACTTAGCGTCCTCACAGAGCGCCGTATGTGAGGAAAAAAAGTATTTCTCATGAGGATCAGAGATTAATTCTACTAAAATATGAGGAGGAGAAAAGCAACATTACAGAAAAGGCCAACACCGTGGCAGCTGCAGGAGGAGGAAACATGCGTGGCAACGCATAACGGGATGAATAATGTTTAGTTTTAGTTTAGATTAGTTTTTTTGCACATAATGTTAAAAACAGACAGTATAAAATTTACAAGATTAAAAGAAAAGTACCGGAGAGGTTAGAAGCCACTCAAAGCTTATCAAAGAAATTCCCCTGTCAAAACATCAATGAAATCACATAATAGAGAAGAAAAAAAAACGTGTAAGGAAAGAAGAAATAGAGGAGGAGAGAGGGAAAAATCAAGACAAAACAAGGTAGCAAATAAAATGATGTGTAGGTTAAATTACTCATCACTGGTTCAAGTAGCTACAGTACCTGTACCTGTACATCTGACACTGATCACACCCTTGAATCCCATGAAATCAATGCTGCGCAGATGAATTGCGTGTATTACAATTATCGTCTAACATCATTGCGTCTGATAAATTGGTCTTCTTTGTCATAACGTTATATATGCTACAATAAAGCTTAAAGCTGACGCCACAATTAAATCATATCAACACCAAATTGATAGTCTGAATAAAATCATCCTGATATTGAGCTGTGTTAGAAATTAACAGCTGCGCAAAAATATAGGCTACCTATATTCCCTCTTTAAAAAACAAAAAGGAAAATCCCTCAAACACCATGAAGTGTAGACATGATGGGCTACTTTCCACATTTCCAGCAGCAAAGCTGTCAATTAGGCCCATTATCTTTAACAGGGATCATTTCCTCCAACAAAACAAAATGTTGGCACTAATTAATGGTGCTATTAAGTGTCCGCAAGTGATCAGTTTCTTTCTTATGAAGGGGTGGGATGAAAGTTCGACTTCTTTCCACTCCTTTTTGAACAATCTTTTCATTGTCTGCTGTTGTTGCTTTCTTTTCTTTTTTAATGTTCAAAATAAACTTTCAAATCAAAATCTATCAAATTAATTAAACTTCCCGTCATGACTGGGCTGCACTTCTGTCAGCTGAGTCATTTGGGTGGTCCTTTTTATAGGATCAGATTCAACCCTGAACTTACCCTGCTCCGGAGCAGGATAGCCGTTCAGAGTAAGTTACCATGGTGATCTACCCCGATAAGAACTGAACCGGCTTCGTGAGACGGAAAACCCAGGGTTAACCCTGAAGTTACCTCGCTAAGACATTAATCCTGCTTCGTGATACAGGCCCCAGGTGCATGATGCCAAATGTAAACAAACATGGCTGACGGTGACAAACTGATGTTTCTTTGTCAAGTGTGCACACAACTAAACTCTCAGCAGTGCATCCTCCTTGCATACATAACTGAGACAGAAGCATTTTTGACATTCTCCCAAATAACGTTTGTGCAGAGAAGATAACTTTAAGACATTTTCTGCAGCTTCCTCATATTAGTAATAATGATAATCTTTATAATATTTTGACATCAATTTGCATGCAGAACAAATTTTGCTATATAATATTATGTATTCTCTTTTGAAATACAACCAAATGTACTCTACCTTGTGTTTTTGTTGATGGTTTAACATTTACAATGTGCTCTTTGATGGGTTTTGCCATTGTTGTGTTACATCAGAAAGTGTCTTCATGAAGTCGGGTCGGATGGTTTTGCCCTGATTTTACAAGTAGAAACTCCAACGTGGCATTCCACTGTATTTCTTATTGTAGGAGGTTGAACATTTCAGAGTTATATTGTCCAGCACGCATCACAATGTTGACAGTTATTTTAATGAGGGCCTATTACCCAATGGCATTGGAACAATTTCCAAGAAATGATTGATGGAGCAGTAAAATAAGATATTAACATTCAGTCATTCATTCATTCATTTTTTAAAGCACAAACAGCTAAGCTGAAAGAACTGGACCTACAGAGGACTGAGCTGGAGAGGCTGAAGCAACAACTTCAAGGTACTGTGTGGTCATTGTGGTCCTGAGAATGTATAGTGAGCAATAACAAATAACAGTAAATCAATTTTACAAATTAAAAATGAAAACAATCAAAGGTTTTACAATTATGCTGCATATGACTATTTAAGTTTGATATTGTGTTTAAGCACAAACAGCTAAGCTCAAAGAACTGGAGCAACAGAAGACTGAGGTGGAGAGGCAGAAGCACCAACTTCAAGGTATTGTTTGGAGATCTTCACAGGTCAAAGTAACTAATAGTGTATCATAAGCTGAAAAGAAAATAAGAACAAGACAGTAAAGCCTGTCTGAGCCGACATATTACAAGGAATGTCATATAATAAACTGGTCAGGAGCACTGAGCCATATGCATGAGACACAACTTTGTAATGATGCCACTTTTTTGCAGCACAAGCAGCAGAGCTGATCACCATGAAAGCCAGGTCAAATGTCACAGAACACCAGGTGGAGGCTCTGATGAGAGATGGAGAAGGTCAGACTCAGAACTAAACTATGATTGATTTTAGTATTTGAAAATGTTTAGTCTAAACAATATGTGCATAGTAAAACTAAAAACCAGTAAGTTTAGAACAATGACATTGCTCTCTCTTTATCTCTCTCTCAGTCAAACAGGTGGCTTTCTCAGCCTCTCTGTTGGCTTCAGGTTCAGGACATGTTGGACCATTTAACACAGACACTTCTCTGGTCTTCAGACATGTCATCACAAACACAGGAAACGCCTACAACCCAAACACAGGTACGCAAATTCACATGTTTAAATAATTAATCTGACTTTAAATAACACTGTGCTGACTTCACTCTGCTACAGATGATTCTCTTGTTACATTCACTGACACAAACTGTCCCACAGGTTTTTTCATTGCACCAGTGAGAGGAGCCTACCACTTTGAGTTCTACATAGGTGCAGGCGGACATGCTTCACATGCTTCAGGTGCACACTTGGTCAAGAATGGAGGACATACTGTTGGTACATGGTCGCATCAGTCGTCCCATTATGGCAGCTCTGCTAATGGTGCCACGCTGCTTCTAGAGGTCGGAGATGTTGTGTTTTTGCGTCAGTGGGCGAACACAAGAATATTTGACAATGAAAATAATCTTAGCACCTTCAGTGGTCATCTGCTTTTCACCATGTGAAACAGTCCTTTCTGTAGCTACATGATAGCTGTGCACACACTGCAGCAGTTTATCAGTACATGTTGATAATGATTATGTGAATATTTAATGTTATTATAAATACATATGTTTTGGAGCCACGCTTTTTTAGCAGTTTCAAAGTAAATAATATTATAATCTTAATCTCTTACATTTGAGTAAAACTGCTAGACGCACTACCCAAACATATAAACTGTGCTTTGTATGCAAAATGATTAATTATTAAACTCAGCAATTAAATGTGATTGAAACTGGCTATGTGCTACTCATTAATAAGATTATGGTGACCATATTATTTAAAACATACTGTACAGTTCCTGTATTTTGATCTCTGCCTCCATCACTATAATGTTCCTGTAATATTTCTTTCTGCCTCTTCATTCAAATATTAAACTGCTGTTGTTCTGGTCCACGCCAAGGTTTCCTGCATAGAGTAAAATGTTCTTGAAGGTAACACTCAGGTTGTGATTATTTGATCTTTAACTCTACCTCTGTGATCTTTATAGAGTTTAATACTTAATGTAATATTTACAATGGGTATATGGCAAATAAAGAGTACAAGTATTGTGATCTCGTTCAGAGCTGTGTTTCTGGCCACCTGGTACAATATTCACTATCTTTTAGTTGCTTTTTGATCTCTACCAACTCCTGAGGGAAATATCTGACTGTAGCTCATAAATGCTTCACTGTGATCGCCATCTCTGTCTGTCTGTTGTTTTGTGGGGAAGAGGGGACATGACATGGGCTCGCTCACATGTGGCTTGGGGTTTTTTAATGGTATGAGATTTTCATGGTGCGATAACCATCTCAGAAAATATTGTGGTTTTAAGGTATCACAGAATTTATATTATTATCAGTCAGAATGACCTGTAAAGGAATGAAAACAGAAGGTTTATTGCTGGTTGAACAAACATTTTATAACTCTAACTGAAACTTGAAACCACTTTGTTGATGGAAGCATGTGTAAAAAGTCTCCCTTGAGAAAATAATTAAAATAAAGGGGAGATTCAACGTCCAGTCAATATCGTAGATAAGCGTACATGGTATGATGATCACTAACTTTTATATCAAAATGTGCCTTGAAACCAATATATCCCTGCAACCTGAAACACTTATGGCTTAATGATGTTCAGATGTCTCGCCTTCTTTAGACACTGAAATTGCTGTATGCACAGCAGAGGTGAGACCAAGTTATTGTTTTGCAATTGACAAGGGAGTCTCAAGTCTCTTGTTGTCAAGTCCCAAAGACAGGCAAGTCCCTAGTCAATCCCCGAGTCATAATGTGTTCTCAGTAGAAGTAATGCCAGTATTGCTTTTTAAAATTTGCATTTATTTGTTAAAACAAGTTTTTAAAAAAGTTTTATAGCTGTTAACGCTAATGTTAGCAAGGCGTGAGCTAGCTAACTATGTTGATATAACTTACCGTTCTTTTAACACTTCAACTGTTAAATAAAGTTGAGAGCAACTGCATCACGGTCTACAATTTTCAAACCCCGCGTTTGTGACTTTTTTCATGAGACACGTTGCTATCAAATCATCAATCAATCAATCATTTGATACAGAGAAATCTCAATGTGCTTTAACATACAACATGTGAATAAAAACAAATCAAGTTTTGACAGTAATACATCCCTAGCCCACCCACACAGACATAACCAATCATATACCAACAAAAGAAACAGAGAGAGAGAGAGAGAGAGAGAGAGAGAACCTGGGAGAACAGGTAGGTCTTAAACTTGACTTTAATATGCTGTGACATTTTTATGATTTTTTCATGACATACTGTACTATGACATTTTTTCTATTTCTTGACATGCTATACAATGTTATATTTTATCATTTGTCTCATGATATACTATAATATTTTTCATTGTTTTTTCATTACATACTATATTATGACGTATTTAAGATTTTTTTTCATGACATGCTATGCTATGATATTTGTATGTTTTTTCATGACATAGTATATTATGATATTTTTTCTGTCTTTTCATGACATACTATACGATGATACTTCTATGTTTTTTTTCATGACATACTATACTATTACATTTTTATGATTTTTTTCATGACTTACGATACCATGACATTTTTATTATTTTTTTTTCATGAAATACTATACTATGATATCTTTATGATTTTTTCATGACATACTATACTATTACATTTTTATTATTTTTGTCATGACATACTATATGATGATATTTCTATTATTTTTTTTTAAGACATACTATACTATTACATTTTTATTATTTTTTTCATGACATACTATACGATGATATTTTATTATTTTTTTCATGATATATGATATTATGATATTTTTATGATTTTTTCATGGCATACTATACCATGATATTTTTTTTATCATTTCTTCACGACATACTATACTTTTATATTTTTTATCATTTTTTCATGATATACTGTTCTATGACATTTTTTTTTATGATTTTTCATGACATACTATACCATGATATTTTTTTTATCATTTTTTCATGACATACTATACTTTTATATTTTTTATCATTTTTTTCATGATATACTATACGATGACATTTTTTATGATTTTTCATGACATGCTATACTATGACTTTTTTTCATGATTTCAGACCACATAGTATAGTATGACTTTTTTTTCATGATTTCGAACGCCATACTTTAGTGTGACATTTTTTTCATTATTTTGGACCACATACTACAGTATGACTTTTTTTCATTATTTTGGACCACATACTACAGTATGACTTTTTTTCATTATTTTGGACCACATACTACAGTATGACTTTTTTTCATTATTTTGGACCACATACTATAGCATGACGTTTTTTTCATGATTTTGGACGACATATGACATTTTTATGATTGTTTTCATGACATACTACACTATTATATTTTTTTTTTTTATCATTTTTTCATGATATACTATTCTATGACATTTTTTTAATGATTTTTCATGACATACTATACTATGACGCATTTATGACTTTTCCTGACATACTATACTATTATATTTTTATTTTTTTTTCCTGACATACTATACTATGACATTTTTTTTGTTTTTTTTCATTACATACTATACTATGACATTTTTTTTGTTTTTTTCATTACATACTATACTATTATATTTTTTTTATCATTTTTTCAAGATATACTATTCTATGACATTTTTAATGATTCTTCATGAAATACTATACTTCAATTTTTTTTTCATGACACACTATACTATGATATTTTTAAGATTTTTTCATGACATACTAAACTATGACTTTTTTAAACAATTTTTAATGACATTTTATTTTATTACATTTTTTATGATTTTTTATGAAATACTATACTTCATTTTTTTGTTTTTTTTCATGACATACTATACTATGAAATGTTTGTTTTTTTCATGACATGTCACAGCCTCCTTTGACTTTTTCATGTTTTTTCACAACATACTATACTATTATAGTTTTTATCATTTTTTTCATGACATACTATACAATGACACATTTATGATTTTTCATGATATACTATACAATGACACATTTATTATTTTTCATGATATACTATACTATTATATTTTTTTCATCATTTTTTCATGACATACTATACTAGGACATTTTTCATGTTTTTTCATAATACACTATACTATGACAATTTTATGATTTTTTTCATGACATAATTTACTATGATATTTTAATTGGTTTTTTTTCATGACATACTATACTAGGACATTTTTCATGTTTTTTCATAATACACTATACTATGACATTTTTATGATTTTTTTCATGACATACTATACTATGACTTTTTTTTCATGACATATCATTTTATGATACTTTTATATTTTTTCATGACATATATATATCTTTTTTGATTACATTCAAACTGTCACGTTTTTAATGAAACAATATAGTATGATTTTTTTTTATGATTTTCATGACATACTATAGTGCAACATTTTTTGAGTTTTTTTTTTTACATACTACACTATGACTTTCTTTTGGTTTTTCATGAGGTACTATACTACGGCAGTTTTTAAGATTTTATTTTTTAATGACAAATTATACTATGGCATTATTTTGTTTTTGTTTTTTTACGACATGATATACTGTGACACTTTTTTAAGGTTTTGAGGATTTTTGAGAATGTCATATTATAACCTTCATAATAGGCCTACTATACTGTGACCTCTTTTAATTGTACAATACACTATGACCTTGTTTTTGTATTTTTCTACATTGACATTTTTCTATGACATACGATACTATGATGTCTTTTATGTTTTTTTTATGAACTAGGAAATCAGTTGTTTGTGTTCTGTTCACTCATCATTCCCAGGAGCTTTCAGCTCACAAATACACAGTGGTCACGTTTTTTAAAAAGCACACAGGTTTTATTGCATATCAATTTCATGTATAAATTCTTCATAGCATTGGAAAGATTACATTTGGTATACATTGCTATTCTACAGAATTAACATCAGAGTCATATCTTTTCAATGAAATTTCTCTAAAGTACATCTTCAATAATCACAAGCATCAAAAGAACTGCAATTTTCAGAATTGTTCAATATTATTCTACAATCCTTTAATGTTTTTCATTATGTCTTCTCCCACAAGTCTTTTCTAACGTCTTTCAGAGCCACCTGCCCAAACATCTGTAAGGCAGTCAAGAACTTGAAGTCAAACCTACCAAACTAACCACATGTACAATAAGTGCATCTACGGATTTATTTTTTTCTTTTCTTTTCTTTTTTTTCTCATTTTTTGATTTGATACACATTTCACAAATGGACATCATTATGACTGCTAAACACGTCATGCACAATATCTTTTTTTTGTTTGTTTGTTTGTTTTCAATAAACATAACAGAGGCGATATACAACTCAGATTCAAACAAAACAAGCACCATCCATTTAAACCCATATTTTTCAATGATTTTTTTTCTTCAGACAAATGCACCATTGTTTTTCATTCTTTAAAATACTATACAGTTAAAAAGAAACAATATGTATATTTTTACTTTCTCCTGTAACAGTGGGGGGAAAACAGCAACCATGTTCTATTATGCTGAAACATATTTCAGCGACCATCTGCCAGAATACTTTCTGAAGTCGGCAAAATGGAATACTTCAATGCCTTCAATTCCTTTGCTTTACACAGCGCGTACTTATTACAGTAGTCCATGACATGAATTACTACATACAGTCAACCTAAAAACTTAGCAACCCAAGTCTTTACATTTTATAACCACGACTTGGGAAAACAATGTGTTAACCATGAATGAAATCTCATTCAGTAGAATTATTAAAAAAAAAAAGACTTCTGTCTTTAGAAAAAATGAGATGATGCAGCAGTCCCAGCATCACACCACCACCTGCTGTCATGAATAAAAATTACAGTGCTTCTGTTTCCGATTTTTCTTTTCTCTCCATGTCGAGCTCAAGTTGCTTATCTATTGAAAGTGAAAATGTGTTGTACGTTCTGGAGACCTAAGCCTGATCAATTTATGGCTTGGACCCATATGGTTTAAGTACTAGTTTGAAAATACAGCATCAGGCCTAGTTCTGAGAGTCCCAGTATGCAGGGAGGACCAAGGCAACCATGATCAACAATGCTCACCCCCTCTGCTCCTGCAGCTATCTACAGTTATCTACAGTAAATGACTCATGCCCTCCACGGCACAGCTACCTTGTAGACCACATGGAATGAGTTTTTAGTATGACCTCAGAAGGAGATCAAGGAATACAAAGTTAAGTCATGATCAAGTGTTTCTGTTTTCTCTGTCCAGCATTAACATTGCTTGGCATGTGTTGAAGGACCAACCACTACAATTCAGGTGTCCATTTTAACTGTGGTTACTTTCTTTTTCTTTTTTCTTTTTTCTTTTTTCGCTTTCATGAGTCCTTGCCTTCATTCTTACATGACCAGCGATGTTATCGCTCCAATGTGGCGAAATTTAGATGCTCATGCAGACGTGACTGTGTGTTTTAGACTTTTGGACCATGTAATACAGGACAACTAATTTAAAAAGGAATAGTCATTGTTTACACGAAATGCCTCTAATGAAAACAGAGGGGAAAGGGAGCTTGATGTGGTGGAAACTAGTCAGATTCAAAAATATGACAATGTAATGCCCTTTTCTGACAGTCATAGTGAAAGTTGTCCACGTCTGTCTCCACATAACACTAAACCAATGTGAACATGACACGTTCAGCATACTGGGTAAAATGGTTGAACTGAAACAAGAAAAAAAAAAACTAAACACTGAAGGACAATATGATGCCAAATAGGATCTAAAGCTAACTATAGCTATCTTTCACTATAAATAAAAACAGTTAATTTCATGGGTTCTTTCCATTTTGGCACACTGACGCATCAAAACCAGAGATTCAGAATCTCCCTCACGTTCTGACGGGCGTTCATTCCTTCAGTATCAAGAAAAGAGGGATAAAATGACATGTCTTCATTTTCACTCCTCCAGTCATGACAAAACAACCAAAAATAAATACATACACACTTCGGAAATCAAATATATAAGAGCGTAATAAGAAAAAAAAAAACCATGACAGTAAATGCAAGCCCCTTGGAAATGAAATGATTGTCAGAGAACAAAACATTTTCTATGGGTTATTTGGCACATACCACTCTTGCTATGAACATCTAGGTTATTTTGTACATCATATGACAATATCATACAATTTTGGTCCTTCTCTAAAATAATTATATTAACAATTTAGCACTGTGGTGCCTACAACAAAACAATACTGTGGTATCTAAGAGGAGAGAAAGTAAATAAAATTAACACATGACGATGAAATAAACAAGCAGAGAAAGACTTTCCTCTTTTTTTTTTTTTTTTTTTTTTTTTTTGAGTATGATTTAAATTCATTTTCAGCATGATCAAATTGGGTAACCAATTACAATGGCTAGTGTCCCAGATAGCTCATCGAAATCACCAGTTGCTGTGCACATTTGAACATTGAACATCATTCTCCATTGAATCATTCAAAAATCAACAGTCTACAGGAACCGCCATTTTCTCAAGTAACATTTAGTGTGGTGCTATTGTTGATTCTGCAGTTATAACTGAAACAAGATCAGTAAATGAGTCGCCTTTGATTGGGTGGGGGAAACCTGGAGACAATAGTGCACGCGCCCACTATGTTCCTGGTGAAACAGCACCAGCTTGTGGACATGCAGTGCTAATGCTGCAGTGCTTGTAGTAGGCGGTGTACACAGACTTTAGAGACTACTAGTCATTAAGTGTCTTTATGAGAGCCTTATGTAGGGTCTCTGTGGTGCTGGAGTGAGCCTTGTGGACTTGGGGAGGATCAGCGTAATGCAGAGTTTTAATGCTGTTGAGAAGCATTCATCATGTCCTTCACATCAACAGGAGCTTAGCAGTGCTTTCTTTTTGACAGAGTCTTGTGAGACGCCTCACCTAGGGACAATCTCTCCCTCCTCCCTCTCTCTCACTCTCTCACACACACACACACACACACACACACACAAACACGCACACACACACACACACACACGCACACAAACAAACACACACACACACACACGTATCCTCACAATCCTTTCTATCTTGAATGTATGTGACACTGAATTCTTCTCCGGCCTCCAGGTTTTTTTTTCACTACTCATGTCAGCTCAGTCTCGTTTCTATCCATTTGGGAAACTAATGTTCCTCCTACTCTTCCTCCCACTTCCTCTCTCTCTCATCTAGATGTGGTTGAGCGGGTGAAAGCTGCTCGTCTCAGACGGTCCACCTCCCATGCTCAGCCAAGCGTCCAGAGAGTTCTGGGAGGGCGCGTGCAAAGGGTTGTTCTCCGAAAGAGACAGCATCATTGCATAAGCCTGTGGGAGAAGACAGTTGACTTTAAACTAGAGGAAACTCAGTATTTTCAAACACTCATTTTAAGTTATACTTCTTTTTGTCCAGTGTATTGTTACTGACAATTTCATGTCATGCTATACTATGACCAATACCATACATTCTTTATTGGCAGATTATACTATAGCATTTCTTATGATATTTTTATGACATACTATACAATGATGTTTTTTATGATTTTTTTAAACGACATACTAAATTATTTACTATTTTCTGCTATTTTATGACATAATATACTATGACATTTTTATCCCATACTAAACAATGATTTTTTTTAATTTTGTTTTTCTTTATGGCACACATACTATAACATTTTTAATGATATTTTTATGACATACTATACTATAACATTTTTTATATTTTATGACATACTATGCGATAACATTTTTTATATTTTATGACATACTATATTATGACATTTTTTATATTTCTATGACATATTAAATGATAACATTTTTTATGATATTTTTATAACATACTATACGATAACATTTTTTATATTTTATGACATACTATATTATGACATTTTTTATATTTCTATGACATATTAAACGATAACATTTTTTATGATATTTTTATAACATACTATACGATAACATTTTTTATATTTTATGACATACTATATTATGACATTTTTTATATTTCTATGACATATTAAATGATAACATTTTTTATGATATTTTTATAACATACTATACTATAACATTTTTTTTTATATTTTTATAACATACTATACTATAACATTTTTTGTATTTTATGAAATACTATACCATGACATTTTTCATTATTTCTTTTGACATACTATACCCTAACTTTTTAATGATTTTTTTCATAACATACGATACTATGACATTTTTAAGAATTTTTTTACGACACACTGTACCATTACATTTTTTATTTTATTTTTTCATGACACACTGTACTATGACATATTGTACCGTGAAAATTTTCAGGGTTTTTTATTATGGCCCAATATACTATGACATTTTTAAATGATTTTTTTTCTGTCTTTCTGACTTTATTTACTTTTATTTTTTATGATACACTGTGATGTGACATTTTTATAGTATACTATACTGTGACATCTTTTATCATTTTTTTCATGATATATTGTAGTATGACATTTTTTATGGCATATTACGATATGACCTATTTATAATATGACATACTAAACCATGACATTTTAATGATATTTTAATGGCATACTACATCATGATATTTTTTATGGCTAAACTACTATATTATAATATTATTTTTATTTAATAAATTTAACTTCAGGATTCCTGCATATGCCTCCTTATCACATCTTAGGTCTTATTTCAGTAACAATTTTTTCCATATTTACAAGATTGTCTGACCGCTTCTTGTTTTTTGGACCTCTCTGTAGCGATGTTGCCATGTTCCCAAATCCATAATTATCCATTCATTTCTTGACACTACACCTTGAAATTACGTTTCATTAGACTGTTCTAAGACTGAAGGTCAAAGAGAAGATAAGAGCAGTTTACAGGTAATATGTTAGTCAGTTAAGTCGGAAGAAAAGATGTGAGATAGCAGGACAAGAGGCACTTACTCGGTACAGTTTCAGCCAGTGTTAAATAAACTATTCACTTTTCTTTTCTCAAGCATCTGAAAATATTAAAGGATCCATCTCATCTCTTATCTCTGTATCCACAGGACGCATTTTGTCTTTCCTCCTGTCTTATCAGAGCAACATGTCTTTCCTGTCCCCTCCCTCTTTCTAGTGGTCTTCCAAAAGCCAGTCACATACCTGGGTTTTAGCCTGCCTGTACAATGTCTCTTTCAGTGCCTCCGACTCTAGTGAAGTATTAAATATGTCTTTAACATCAAAGGGTTGCTCTTCACTGGCTGCTTTACGTAACCCCTCCAGGCTCTTGGGAAAGCTGGGCAGACCCTCCAGGTCCAAGAGAGAGCCCTCCTCCTCTATACACCTGCACCGAGGGATGGATGATTGGCAGAAACAGGGCAGTATGGATGGGTCGGTTGATGGATGGGTGGGTAAATAGATGGAATGCAGGGAAGGGATAGATGGAGAGTTAATGCAATGAAGGGGGAAAAGAAAACGAAAGAGGGAAGTTAAGGTGAAAGAAAAGACGAAGAGAAGGGAAAAGGAGAAGTACGATTAATAAAAGGTAAAGACAAGTAGGGGAATATATTGGGAGAAGGAAAAGGAGAGAAGAGTAGGAGCTGAAGCTGAAACAGTCTTTTGTTTTTAGTTTTCTATTTGTGAAGGGACATTCAATCCATGTTTTACTCCTGTCTGTAGTGTTTTATATTGTCCTTAATCATAATGAAAGAAGGTAAATGTGCAGTTTCTGTTGTAAAGTTTAATAGACAGAACACAAAGTGAACATTTGTGTGGTTGATAGGTGTAGATTGTAAACTTGCATGTTTTTTTTGCACAGTTAACAAAATGAATACCTGCGAGTGTGTTCATAGCTCATAGCTAAAGGAGCTGTCTCCGTCTCCTCCTCCTCCTCCTCGTCCTCCTCATACACTCCTGTTGTGACGGGAGACGGAGACTCTGGCGCCTCGTCGTGAGACTTCTCCGTCAGGCTGCCTTCCTCCTCCTCCTCATCGTCGCCCTCCACTTCCTCTTCTTCCTCCTCCAGCCCCTGGAGCCCTAGCTTGGAGTTGGACAAACTGTGGCTGGGTGGGCGTTCCTCTTCAGCCTGGTCTGATCTGCAGAGGGATCGAAGGTCAAAGTAGACAGGAAGTGTTAGTGATGTTGGCAACTGTTTCTGAAATGATTGCCTTTTTCCTCCTGCATGAGGGACATTTCAGAATAAGAAACAGCCATTTAAGCCCTGTCTACACATATACACATATTTTAGAAAGCAGAAAATTTTGTTTGTGTTTTGGCCTCTCGTCCACACACAAACAGAATCTTAGGTCACTAAAACAGAGATATTTGGCAAAGGGAGCAGATTTTTATAACTCTGGTTACTTGGTATCTGTGTGGACATGTAAAACAGACTGTGTGGGACACGATGACGTCATCTCCTCGATTCGCACAGGTCCATTGTTGCTTTGTGTCATGAGAGAGCGTCAGAAAACTTGACAACAATGGCAGACTACCCGTTTGCTTATGTTTTGTTAGCAGTGCTTGGTTTAATGACTACTACGTACCTCATACTTAGTATTGCTGCACCACTTCACCAATGAACAGAGGCGTCTGCTGCGCCCAGTGTTAGTTGGTCCACCTCAGTGTACATGATTTTAAGTCTGCCAGAAAATATGGTTTTGGATAAGGATAGAGGATTGTTGGACAAATTCCAGAGTGGGATTGCTGTCTCAGAGGAGTAAAGGGGAAATTTTCTCATGTCCAGAGCATCACATGTATCAGTGAGCATCTCCTTCGTCCTTATATTGGAAGGGATTAACAGGGATGAGATCCCCAGTAGGAGTTTTGAAAATGTAATGTAATGTAAATTTTCAAAATATATCTGTATATGTGTAGACAGGGACCTAGAGCTCTTGTGACATTTAATGCGGTCTGTGGCGCTGCATGTTCTTTGTGGGGGAAAAAAAATCTCAAACACTGTTATAAACATTACAAAAAAAGCTTCTAAAATTGTTAAAGGCAAAAACCATAAACTGCTTCAAGTTGTTTCTGGCTCTTAAAGCAACTTTTAGCTAGCTCTCTTAGCCTCCAGAAAAAGTGGATATGAGTGTGAGCAATCTGCCCAGCCAGCCATTTTTCAAAATAAATTTTCTATCAAACCTTATTTGCAAATTTAAATCACTGAGCGCACTTTTTATTTCGTACCAACAATGACTAAAAGGTGAAAATGACTTGTTTTAGTTTAGCTCTCCGGCTGTTACCATTTCCTGACCATCAGAAGACATGACTCATCAGAAGCACAGTTAGAAACATAAATAATCTGTTGACGGCATGCACAGTCTGACTCCAGTGTCCACACAAACAACACGGTTGTTGACAGCCTGCCCGGAGTGCTTTTCAAACCGGCCCACACATGATTAATTGTCCAGCTCCTCAGAAACTGAGCAGAAGATGGCCTGTCTCAGACCGGCTCCTCTACACCCTGTAATGGTGGAACATACTTTGTGTGACTGAAGGAAGATGATGGCTGATCTGCAAACAGGCTATCAGCACACCACCATTATGACCTGCCATCTGTACATTTTCCAGCAAGCACCCCCCCCCCCCCACCCCCCCCAGACCACGATGTCATGGCTCATGATATCATTTCCTCTGGGACGGCAAATTTACCCCTTCCATTTTTTGCCACACAGTGGACATTTATCAGCTCAGACAGGATTACCTTTGGGAAGGGGTGCGCAGGGACAGGATTGGGTCACACACAGTGGGTGGGTAAATGCGGGTAGGGGGACTTTGTTGGGGGGGGGTTCTCCTCTTTCAATCTAGATTAAATATCACCATAATCAAATTGCAGAGCTGGTTGGCGGGGAAAAAGTCCATGCCTGTGTACAGAGAAAGAAGCGTAGCTCTGACATTGGGGGCCCTGGGTTTTGTCATTTAGTCTAAACACGTCAGTTGGGTGTTTGTGTTAGCGGGCCGGGGGTATGGATATAGCGGGTGGATGGGGGAAGAGCTCCATCATCAGTGGATCTCCTAGATAAATGCCTCAACCTGAGTCCCCCTCAGGGTCCAAACTGCCAGCTATTGTAGCCCAGTCCCAGACAAGGAACCAGCTCCAACTGCGGCTTTATCCAAACCATAGAGCTCGAGCCATGGCCTGGGTCTTCGTTCCAGCCTTAATTATGACCTGGCTTCCAGTCCCGAGGAGACAGATACCCCTTAGTCCTTCAACACTGCAGTGCTGGAAATATCTGTGTTCATCTAAACCCCCTAACTTGTTTGTTTGAAACTTCCCACCCTCAGAGCAGCAGTGCTGCCTCAGCATCTCCGACGTCCCGAGCTTGGAAACAAGTTTTCATGTGAAAACAAAAGCTACCAGAGACTTCTATTTTGACTGGCTATGATGCTGAAAAAGTTTTAAGAGGGGAGAAACTATGTTGCAAGGGCGGTTAGGAACGATTACAGATAGTCATCCATGAACGTGTGTTTGTGTTCAGCGTTTGACTTCAGTCACTCAGAGGGAGAATAAACAGCGGGCTGTCTGGAGGGAGGGCAGAAAGCATAATACTTAGTCTGAATTACAGATATTAAGATGTCAGGCCAGCTTGTTGTGGATGAGACTCAGTATTGATCCCAGATGGCAGAGGGGCTAAATTGCCACTGGGTCCGCTGGCCATAATGCGTGTTGACAAGAGGGAGGGGGGGATGATGGAAGAAAAGACAGACAGAAAGTGAGACTACCAGAAAGGAATTCACATTGAGAATGAGCGCGAGACGAAGAGTGTGTAGAGTCAAGGAAAGAGGCAAACCACTGACTGAAAGAGAAAAAACATTTCAACCTCCTTTTCTTTTCCAATACCCTCTTCTTGCCTGAAACCTCTGAAGCTTCCCTCCAGCTGAGCTACTAACACTGAAAGCATTTCAGGACTTTAAAGCGGGGAGCTGACCTCTTCATCCACTGGTCCGAGCAGCTGTTTGGTTTAAAAACAAACCAACCATTTTCATCATTTTACGAGTTTTGGTTTTTAGAGTGCAGAAAAAACAGACAGGGTGATCACTCCTGCCAGAGTTAATGGTAAGCAGAGTAATTTACCCACGACAGCAGGTATGAATTGCCATTCTTCACAAAGACAACTCTAGTTCAACTTTAGACATGGCTGACATACATTAAACTGGAGAAACTTTTATGGTTGAGATGGCTACATGGATTGAGCTGAGTCTTAAATCCCTACAACAAACAATTCTGAGCATTAAGAAAAAAAACTATCATATTTACTAAAATGTAATGTTTATATTAATGTTAAATGTTTGTGTGCTACACCTTTGTGCCACAACGCACTGCACAAAACACTATTAGAGGCAACTCACAGTGGCAAATGTAAAAACAAAATGTGGATGGTGTCAAAGCAGCTGCAGTCAGAGCTTTGCTTGTTTCATTTTTGTTGAATTAAATTAGCAGAGGCTTTTTAAAAGTTGCAGTTAGATAAACTGTTTATCCTAGCTGTTAGTGGATCCAGTATGAAATCAGGACACAGCTCATGATGGTGATTGTTGCTGTATAAATTTAGGCCAGCAGAGGGCACTGTGCACCAAGTGCTAACATGTATGATACTGTGTGAAGGGAGAGGGAAGGAGCTATGAAACTATGAGCACACTGTTGCTTTGAGTTTAACAAAATTTATTTGTCCCTGCTTTGCCATACCTGTCATGCTCTGATAAGGGGAGCGATATCAAAAATGTCTTCAAAGTGTGGACATTTCACCAGTTCTTTTTGCTTGAGAGTTAGATTTGCCGTTAGGTTTAAGATGAGGTTGGGGTAAGAGTCAGAGCTTGGCACGAGGAGTAGAGGGTTAGCCTCACGGATCAAATGTAATCATTGAAGGTCTTTGCAAAAATCTTAATACAAATGTGGTCCGTGCGAGCAAGTTACCTCTTATCCGTGGAGCTGGAGGCCTGGTTCATCTCACTGTTGGAAATGAAGTTGCGGATTTCTGAGAAGTACGAGTCCTCCTTCTCATCTAAAAGTGCATGATTGTCTGGCTCGGAGTTTGGGGAGGAGATGGTGGTTCCTAGGTTGGAAAGCATCCCGGACTGTTGGCTCACTGTTGGGGAAAGCGCGCAGACATACACATCCAAACACATCAACACACATGGACATGCACACCAGCCACACACGCGCACACAACGAAACACACAAGCATGATCAGTTTAATGACCATCAGACAAACATAATAGATGAGTTTAAGGACATTTTTCACATTTTAATATCGTGTCAAAAAGGCTGAGATTGTGCATTTTTTGGTTAAATTCTGTATTTTGACAAACAGGATAATGTTAATGGAATTTTATAGAAGATACGGTGACAAAAAAGACAAGCCCTATTACATTTCGACAGGAATGCTTTTATGTCATTTGTGTTCTTCCAGTTTCCTGTGTGTCTTTACAGAACCTTCTTCTGAACAGTATAAGGGGAAGATCACGGTTAACTGAGGAAATGCACTTTTTGGCTGCAGCTATATCGCTCCTTCTGATGGTTGGTTGGTCAGCTGGTTGCTTGGTCAGTCCTCAAAAATTGCTCCCCCCCTTGGCAACCACAGTTTTTGCCCCATCAGGCTGAAATTTGCTATGGAGGTCAAGTGTGTGAGTGTGTGAAGGTGTGTGTTGTGTTCATGCCAAGTGCTTAAAATGGGTTTTGGCAACTGGGGGGGATGCATGCGTGCACAGGGCCGCAGCTATTGCAAATGGGTGCTTGTTTTTTTTTTTGCTAATTTCAGACACTTTGATTTAGTGTGTCTGTTTTTTTGATTGCCTCTATCAGATAGCGATATTGAAAGGTGATAGCAAACAAGGAAGAGAGAGATGCAACAAAGGTCCACGGCTGGATTTGAACAGTGAACACTGAAGTTCATGTTCAGCGTCTTAACAAACAGCAGGGGCAGCCCATAATTCTGTTTGTTCTTGATATAAGACAAGTTCGACTTGTGTATGTGTAATCAAACTTGAGCCTCACTCATTGATAGGTTTACAAAAATATTTTACCTTTCTGTTCTCTTTCTTACAGATTTTATAACATTGATGTTGGATGAATTGCAGTGGTATTCAAGGGGAAAGGATCGTGTAATTTACTAAATATAAGAATACACATGTTTGCATTTAAGTTTGGGTGTTTTTTTAGTCTGTATCTTTGAAATTTACATGGAATATTTTTAGTAGATGCTATTTCTTACGTTAATTTGACTCAGAATTAGGATTCAGTCTTTTCATCAGGAAACAAAACATCTGGGCACTCTGCCACAAAGAGAACTTGAGTATGAACTGCCTCTTATTAACATACTCAAGTCAAACAATGGCATCCCATGGTATTTGAAAAAGTGAGTTTGTATGGTGGTGATGTCACAGCAGTTTACAGCTCCACTGGGTAATAATAAGTTGCATAAGGTGGAAACCAAGTGTATTGCCTAGTTTTATTAGGGTGTCATTTCAAATTTCGAAATGTCAGCACAATTGTGTAGCATGGATCACTTGGATGTAAATGCTTAAATACACAATCACTCTGTTAAAAAGTTTCTGTTCCATCCATATTCAGTGGCACACTTTCACGCTGGACATAAAAAGGCTGTTTTTGGCAACGTAATAGGAAAAGCAAGTGTGAATTCTTTAATTAAGTAGTTTTCCCACTTTAAATCATTCACGGCACCAAGCTAAACATTTACTGAGGTGAATATTTAAAATTTTCCAAAAGAGTAATGTGAGCCATTCATTTTTCAGTCCATTAACATAATACAAAATACCAAGTCCCTGTTTAATAACCACATTTCAGTTCTCACAGCCTCACTTTTTTCAGAGAAAACTGAGTCATGGATGTTGCAAACTAACCAGGAATGTTCTCATGCTCGTGCTTCTTGAGATGGCGGTCGAGGTTGGTTTGCTGACCAAAGCAGCGGTTGCACAGGTGACACTTGAAGGGTTTCTCCTTGTTATGGATGTTGCGAACATGGCGTTGAAGATTTGATGAGATGCTGAATGAGCGGTCACAGTATTTACACCTGCAAAAGGAGTACAGAGGGATGTGAATGTGGGGGATAAAATCATAATCATTCAAACTACATAGTAGTTGCGTTGCCATTGGTATTTTCTAAATCCAGTTTTCATTATTGATTTTCTCTTGTTTTTTAGCAAATCTTTGCCAAGGATGCATGGTTGCAATTTCAAATCTGATCCCAGAGCCCTCTTTATCCCCAAAATAAAACATTATACCACAGTGTGCAAAACACATTGGGATAATTGCAAGTAAAATTAGGCCAGAAATTGATTAAGCCAAGCAAAAGCAGAATAAAGACAGTGCCAAGCACAGGGATGTCCAGTGTGGAGAAGAGCAGCAAGACAAGCAGACAAAAGTAAAATATATCAGTGAGTGAATCTGTGATCGCAAAGAGCCTTTCAGAAAGATTTAAGACTAGACTGAGCTAAAATGCAATACCTGTAGGGTTGTTCCCCTGTGTGTGTCCGCAAGTGTCTGGTGAGGTTTGCTGAGCGAGGGAAGATTTTTCCACAGTACCTGGAATGGAAAATGGGCAGAAAGGCAGGCAAAAGGATGTTAAAGTAGTGTAACATAATGCAGTTTCATGTATGTAAACCTATGATCAACACTGGAAAAAAATGCATAGCATCCCAGGGCACTTACCTGCAGGCGTAACGCTCCTTGCCCTTGCGGAGGATGGCGTCTGAGAGGGAAGGTGGTGGTGAGCGGAAGTTGAACAGTGGATGAGCTGAGTGTTGCAGCGAATTGGGCGGAGCGTCCAGTTTTAGAGCGCCAAAGCTCTCCAGCTTCTCTGTCATGTTCTCCATGGCTGACATCTGAGGAGACAGTAGAAAACAAAAAATGGGAACAGATTAGATAAAAGATTTCGATGAGAGTCAAAAGATTTTGTTTTTATTTTCTGAAGTTAATCACACTCATTCAATCAGATTGTGGTATTACTTGTGTATTAAAGTTGTGGTTGATAACTTTTATATTTAAAATACTTAAATACTGAAACTGTCACTATATTCATGCAGCAAATAATATAAATAATGTATGAATGTATGCCTACCCTACTGCTTTGTAATGGCTGTAATGGCCCTACCGCACATGGGTGAAAACAACCAATCAGAGTTGAGGAGTCTCTGTCACAGCTGTCAATCATGTCAATCACTGCTCGTGAACTGCGGTCAAACTGTTAAACCAGGCAGCGTTGATCAAATATGAATCAAGATTCTGTTACTGAATTGCCTATTTCTCTCCTGACATGTTTCAGAAACATATTTTAGTGTACTGTTTAGCTGTTAAATGAGAATGTTGGCTGCCATGTTGGATATAGTTGAATCCGTAGCAGCGGCAGTAGCTCAGTCCATAGGGACAGGTTCAAGTCCCCATCAGGACCAATTATAGAGCGTGGGCTGGTAGCCGGAGAGGTGCCAGTTCACCTCCTGGGCACCACCAAGGTGCCCCCAAGCAAGGCACCAGGTACCCCAACTCACCCTGATAGGTACAAAACTCCTGCTGTTGCAAATCTTTGTTTCACAGATTAACAGTACACTAAAATATATTTCTGAAAACATTTGAAATGAGAAACAGGCACTAACACAATCTTGATTAATATCTGATCAGCACTGCCTAGTGTGACAGTGGGAAGCAGGAGGAAGAGGAGTAAGGAGGGACATGATTTTTTTTCCACAGATCATTTGTCTCATGTGCATCTCTCAGAATAATGTGACAGTTTCCCCAAATATAACAAAACATTATTTTAATAAAAGAAAAGAGAAAATAGAAAGTAGTGAAATGCTCATTCCAGCAGTTCTGCATATATAAATATACGTGTGAGTGTGTGTGTGTGTGTGTGTGTGTGTGTTAAAAGAGCAAAGGAAGCATTGGAAACAAAGACACAATGTCAGAAAAAATAGGGAGCGAGGGAAAGAGACAGAGAGCGGAAGCTTTGAGGAAGCAGTATATCAGAGGTTAGCCTTGTTGTTTGTGCTAAAAGCGAGTCACCTCCGTGACCTATAACACATTCACAAATGCTCAAGTACCATTCCTCCAGTGCCCCCCCCCCCCATACACCCTCACCTCCAGCTTCAGTGCTTTGTTCTCTACCTCTTACCTTCTTCTGCCGAAGCTACTGTTGCAGGCCGGCAAATTGGCTAAATGAGGCATTCAAGAGTCCCGATTGGAGCTGTACAATATAGTCTGAGATACCCCCAACTGATAGCCACTTCCCCTCCCCTAGAACAAAGGGGGGCAGTTATGTAGGAGTTTATTTGCCAAAAACAGCTTACATCCTTCCTTTTTTTAGTGAATACGGGACGGGACAGACAGGGACAGACACTCCGTCTCGATGTGTTTATTCGCAGTCTGAGAACGGGTGGAGGGGGGAGTGGGGTGATTCCGTCATAAGACTGAATTAGAGGTGGCATTGTGTTTGGATCACTGGGAGGATCACAGCTGAGACACTCTGATATGAGAAGTTTTAACATGGGAGCCTGTGAAAACTTCTCATCATGGGGATATTGATAAATTATGAGATGATGCCTCATCATCCAATTATGAATAATACAATGTCATGAGTACGAGGTGAATGTAATAGTGCCAATATTTTTTTGTATGTGTGTGCAACTTACAGAAAAAAATCCATGTTAGTTACTGTTACCGCTCATTTGTAAAAGCATACATGTAATGCCATATATGAAAAATGCATTTTCATGGGTAGATTTATCTGTCTGGCCGTGCACCAAATGAGTGTTTTGCAAAGTCACAGTTGATAGAGGACACAGATTTCCAGGTCAGATTAAACCGTTTCCCCAACGAGAGCCCCCCATTCTCCTGGAGACAAACACAGGATGTCCTTGATGGACATGGTGCTATTATCTAGCCAGCCAGCCAGCCACAGAGAAAAAAAACTTGGAGGGGCTTGAGTTATTAGCTGGCCTGTGGGCTCCCAGTACATGAAACAATGCCACAACTAAGATTAGCGTGGCCAAGAGAGGCAGTTTGTTACAATTCAAACGGTTATTATTCTCTCTTTTATTAATACTATCATTCCTTGTAATCAAGATTTGTAGAGGTAGGGAGGGTCTGGGGACAGTCGAACAATGTGACTGATTATCAAAGGGGCTGCGATAACAGACTGTGTCTTCTGAAAAAAGGTAGAAGTGACGAGGTACACAGGCGCCACTCAGTAAACAAAGGAAGAAATCATACAGAACCCTTGAGAAAATAACATCAACACTGTGGAATGATGGTGCATAGGGCCCTGTCAATTCAGGTTGCAGCAGCGTGGGAGGCAGGAGTGAGGTATTTTCACATAATACATGGTTTGAAAATAATAGTCGATTGCATCTGGGAATAATCAGCCTGTATGCAATACCTGGAGGTCAATTCCCCTGTTTCGTATTCCCTTGCTGTAGTTTTTGTTCAAAGTGCATGTACCATTTGCTGTTTCTACCACAGATTAGACCAAGTGCCTTCCTAGATTTGAAATGTGTCTGTGCGGGTGTGCTGTACCTGCGGATGGAAGAGTGGTGGTGACGGCCTGAGGAATTTTTCCTTCAGAGCTCCTACAGGGTCAAGTAGCTTCCTCTTCTCCACCCTGCTGGACCAACAGCAAGGCAGAGGGTTACGTACCAAGGTCAGAGTTCATCTACAAACACACACTTAACACCAACTTCTACCTTTTTCAGTGTGTGACATAGCAGTTACTGGTCTAATTGGGGCTGAAATACCTGTATATGGGGTCCATGAAGAATGCTGAGGGCTTGGCGTAGTGCAGAGGTGGTGGCTGGTGTGGCTGTGCCTGGGGCTGCTGGTGCTGGGCGATGGAGGATTGGTGCAGTGACTGGGAATGGGGGTGTGGAAACCCAGGTGGAGTTTCGTCCTTGATGGAGACCCCCTTTCCGACTCCAAAGATGTGGTTCTTTCTAGTTTGCGGCTCAGCTGCCACACCATTATGACCACCTCGGCTCCGGCCGCCAATGCTGAGGTCCAATGGCTGTTCTTCACTGCTAGATATTGCTAAAGGTCCACTACTGCTCCCAGTACTACTGTTGGGGTTTGAGGGGTTTGTTGGGGTGGGAGGAGCTAACTTGGTCTCCTTGGGTTTTGTGGTGAGATCAAATGGTGACTCCCCTGTGGAAGCAGGAGCTCCTGGGGCACCAGGCACCATCTTGTGCAGCTGCTCACGAGGTGACTTGGGCTCTGCCTTGAAGAACATGCTATTGTTGAGGGCACCTCGATCGGGGCTAAAGGGAAAGAGGGAGTTGTGAAAGTTGGGCAGAAACTGGATGGGAAACATGGAATGGTAGGGCAATGGACCCATCTTCTTATCCTGATGAAGACCAATGAAACCTGGACCAAAATATTTCTCAGCAATAGAGGCAATGGCTTTGATGGAATCTGTTGTGGCTGCATTGGCATTTGTGTGGGTGGGCGGGAGGGCTTGCTCATCAGGTGGAGGAAAGAAGGAGTGCTGCGATGATGCAGAAGAGAAAAAGGGACGATCACTAGAGAAGTTCCCCGAACTAGACACGGCTGATATCAATGCACTGTTCGTGTCTTCTAATTGGTGGCCTTCTTGACTTGATACAGCCCCAGACGGCTTTCTTCTTTTACCACTTCGCTCACGTTCACTCTCTCCATCGCTCTCCAGGTCAGAGCCATCACCTGAAGCAGTACCAGTAGTGGTGTCCAAATCTGTCCCACTCGTGGTATTAACGTCTTCAAGGTCACTACCGTCAGACATGTCTGCCATCTTAGATTTTGGCTTGGCTTCTCCTGAAGACAAATCTAGTTTGTTCTCTTTTTCTTTATCTTCCAGCTGACCGAAATTGTTACCACCATTGCTGTTTGTGGAGCTAACCAGGGACAGTGGAGGGGCATCTAGGGGACTCCGAGGCAGTTTCACCTCCTGACTACTGCTGCCCAGCGGGCTCTTTAGCAACGGACTAGCCGGCAATAAAGGTGGTCGTGGATACAGTGATGGTGAGAAGATACCTGGGAAACCGTGAGGGAGGGATGGGAAGCTATGAGGTCCCGGTGAGAAGGGCAAGCCAGCGTGAGGGTGAGGTCGGGAGGGAAAGTAGTCAGTGAAGCCTAAACCTGACTGGTTTAGACCAGGGAGGTGGGGATGGTGGGACTTGGCCTTGGCCATGATAGGGCTGGAGCTCATGGGGATACCAGGGTTGAACATCCCTGCTGGAGAGCCGTAATGGTTTTTGCCCTCACAGAAGCGGCGATGCTTGTTGAGGGAGGAGGTAGTGCTGAACAACTGTCCGCAGTCCTTACACTTGATCTGGGTGCGGCAGTCAGCATGCATACGCTTGTGGCGGCAGAGGTTGGAGAACTGGGTGTAGGATTTGTGGCACACCTCGCCTGGGGGAGCAAAAAGACGCAGCCCATCAGGGCCTGGTTAAACCCATTTTAACACTGTCTCTAACTTTGTATACCACATCAACAGCAATATGTACATCTGAATGAAAACTGCTGATGAAATAATTCCAGAAAAAAGAAAAAGTGTTTTGTTTCCTGTGGATAAAACCAAACACTCATTTTGCAATAGAACCTGCCGAATTGTTCCTGAGCTGCTGTATGTAGTTGTACAAAGTATGTGTTTTACTGCCAACTATTAACTTAACATGCAAAACAAAGATATAAAAAATGCATATACTTTTATTTAAATCAAAAAGAGCAAAAATAGGTCAAATATTCTAAATGAAATACTATATGTCAAATTTTGTTGGTAAAAACTTAAGAGGTCAAATCTATTATTTATAGAAAAATAATTATAATAACACAATCAAACTACTAACAATAAAAATATGATCCCTGGACTCTTGGCTCAGACGATGTAAACTGGATCAAAAAGTTGGTGTAAATGGAGGAGTAAGAGACGACAGGGGGATGAGGTAAAAGGAAAAAAAGGGATCAAATAAATGGAGTGTTAAGAATGAGGCAGTCATTAACTTCCAAAGCTCTCACTTACAGATAAAGGGTTTGACACTGCTGTGGATGTGCTTATGCTGCTTGAGACCTGACGAGGTGGCAAAAGTTTTGCCACACTCAGGACACGTGTGAGCGCGTGCCCCCACGTGCTGGGAGCGGATGTGGCGCTGAAGGTTGCTGGGATCTGTGAATACCTGAAATTTGAAATAAGTATATAAAAATACAGTGTATGCCATGATTAACAAAACAAAAAAATGCTGTTCATTCAGAATGACCAAGTCTATGTCCAGTAGCATTACGAATTATGCCAAAATAACAAGACCATCAGAATATCTGAAGTAGATAAAAGCCTGTGTGTCCTGTGCACAACTTACGTGCCGGGTATGCTGTACCTTATCACAGTTTTCACACTCAAAGCGCTTGCCACTGTCATGTGACATCTGGTGACGGATGAGGTTGGACTTCCAGTTGAAGGCTTTGGGGCACTGGTCACACTTGTACTCCCTCTCCTCTGTATGGACTATCATGTGTTGGCCCAGACTTGATAAGGAGAGCACAAGGCCATCAGTGAAATCAATGAATCATACAAGTCATAATGGACTGTGTGTGTTGAATGTGTATATTCTGGTGAGTGCTAGAGTGTGGTGGAAATTGTTACCATGTGTCTGCGTACCTGTACTCATTTGGGAAGATCTTCTCACAGTCTTTACACTCGTGGACGGGCTCGTCGCTGTCCTCGCGTTCCTGTTTGAAGTCCTCTCTCAGTGTTTCAAAGATAGAGCCGGTACTGGAGCACGAATATTTCTGGTGCCGCCGCAGCTCAAGTGTTGAGGAGAACAGCTCATCACAGTCTTCACAGCGGTACATCTGCTCGTCTGCACACACACAAACACACACAGATTTGTCTAGCAATCACACAGTAAAGCTTCCTGGAATTTACAATACCCACTGAAATCCACCTCCAGTGCTGAAAGGAATACTTCACACACAAAATGACAATTTTTAAATCTGTAAGTCATGCTGTGTTTTCTTGAATTTGAGAAGGAAACTTTGTATTTCTCGCATGCCTCTACAGAAAACTGCGAACATATTGATTTACTGATTGGGGACCACGTTAAACAATAGTAAAACTATAACAAAACGGCAGTTTACAAACTCTCACACCCTCATTTATAAATTCATACCCTCAGAACTTCCCAAACACATGCATTTTCAATAAAACCTTACTATTTAAAACTGAACTGAAAGTCAGACTCCAATGCTAAGGTTTTTTGGTGAAAAAGCAGGTGTTTGGAAAGTGTTGAGCACACGACTGGATAAATAAGACTTGGATTATACTACATGTTACATGTATGTGAGAGTTTGTAAACACGTTTTGATATAGTTTCACTGTTGTTAAAGGTGGCCCCCAATCAAAGAATGAATCAATATGTTCGCCATTTTTCATGGAGGCATGTGACAAAAACAGTTCACAAATTCAAGTTAACATGGCATGAATAGCTGATTTACAAATGGTCATTTTGCGAGTAAGGTATACCTTTAAAGAAGTCTTTCACACATGTTTGATATGAGTAATACATCTTTTTTGTGATACTGTTTGACATTAAGTCTATCTGTTTAACAATAAAAAAATGACAAAATTCCAAATGTATGCCTGTTGTCAAACCTGCATTTAAAACAAAAAATCTTTCTCATATATCATTCTATAAAAACCTTTAATAAATACATGTAAATATTTATCTAAAATCAAACAAACAACTAAACTGAACAAAAAAGTCCTCGTGAAAATAAAATCAAAATTTGGAGTCACATTTTCCAACTTTATGTTTAGGAGCAGGACAAAAACTTTTTTAGTACTATAAGCTTTTTAACATTTCAGGTAGCAACTAAGCCAATTCTCCGTGTTAACAGAGGACATTTAATTGTGTCCACTGTCTTTTAATATATGCAAAACATTTTTTATGGGAGTCAAGACAAACCAACTTCACTGTGCTGTTCTGCATCCTACTATTTACTAACTCCTGTACATCTTCCAGAGGGTACAGAACCAAACATCCCACCAAACAAGAAGAAAAATATATCACCTATCTGTGAGTTAGTTACAGCTAAACAGACTCCCATTCAAATGGCAAAAGCAACAATCCTGCAATTGACATTTACATAAAATGGAAATCAATTAGCAGTGAAATGTAGCCTTCATTAACACAGTTAATTGCTTGTTGAAGCAAGTGTTTGCTTGAGACTGTAGGTGTAATAGCACACAGGGGAAACAATATGGGCTGGTCTTCCCCTTCCATGTTGATAACCTTTACAATACTTCTCACCACCAAGGTCAAATACATAAAACTCAGGCCAGCTTTTTCAATAGTAAGTTCCTGAGTCAGACGCCAAGTTCAACAGATCAGGGGAAAGCCCAGCGGAGTGTCTTTGTGCACGGGCATTAATGTGTGTATGTGTGTGTGAGTGCGCATGTGTTTATGTGAACGTTTTCCAAAAAGAATGAGCCACAAGGAACAGAGGTAAGCAGGGGCACAGTGGCGCCAACCCCATGGTGATTTCAGCGCCAACCTGCCATACCCTCTTTGCCATGACCCAAGCAGCCAACGCCTGAGTCGGCCCCCCCAGGTGTCCCAACACGCCATGCACACCCATCCATCATTTCAAGCTGCACTAAATGAGTTTATCCAAAATGACTTACAGTGCATGGCTCACCTGTTTTCTACTGCATGTGACCGTTTATCCAGCTGGAACTTCTTGGGCACATTAAAAGGGCATTAGTGTAGCAACATCAATGTGTCTAACCTTGGGGAGAAGGATAAATGACCTTCTGGTCAATGGGCCATTACACTGAGCTCAAATGTTAAACTAACTCACTTTGACACTGGCGTGCACATATTTCATGGAGTGCGAGTGTTTTACTGTGAGAGTTGGTTATCATTTACCCTGAAGCACAGACACCTCAACACTCAGGTGCTTTTTGTCTGTCGCCTTGAAGAGTGGAAAATGTTTTGTGGAAAAAAGAGGTGGGTTCGTACGCAACTTCAATAAACTGTTGAGTTTGAAAAAGCTTGTGTGCATGACGACTTTTGCAACAGGAACGTCAGTGGTGGGAAAATCTCTGTGTGGACACTCAGGTGTGCATGCACGTGTGTTTCAGGGAGGATGCACGTAAATAAAGGTGATTGCTTGAGTGCATTAGCGTGCCAGTGTTTTTTCAGTTAGTCTGGTCTGGGCGGGTGGGGTGAGGCGGAGTGGGGTGTGGGGGGGTTATAAAGGGGAGACTAATAGCTCTCTGGGAGACGAAGGGAAGCACAATTATGTGCAGTTTAGCAGCTAATCTGGGAGCATGGGTGAGGTCTCAGGGGACTCCTCAAGTCCTCTACTTCAAATTCCTTCTCCGATAAGCCAGACACAGAGAGCAGGGCTGCACTGCCAAGCTCCCACTCAGCCCTGTTACCTTTCTCACATCACACACACACACACACACACACAAATACATGGAGACAAAACAGACACTCTCATCCCTACAGTGGGTGTCTGTCTCTCTTTGTCCTCCTTTCTTTCTGTTTTTCTGTCTCTCTAACTCACAAATAAACATCTTAAAACAGTAAACGAACTGTTTTTTTTTTTGCTGTCTGCCTTCATCCCTCTCTCACACCAGCACACAATGCCAAATACTTTGGCTCTGACACACGCATTCTGGCAGGTGGAGTGTCTCTCTTTTCGCTCTGTCTGCCTCCCTCTCTCTATATTTCACATACACACACACAAGGGAATTGAACAAATCATTTACAAGTCTGCTCCATCTTTGACGCACTCCTACAACACGCCAATCTGCTTCTTTTCAATAATCAAGCTAGCTTTGAGCTCCCGTTTCCTCCTGTTCCTTTGGCATGGAGATCTGTGCATAAACCGTGCATCACGCAGGGGGGAAAAAACTGGTGAGCTGCAGAACATCTCACAAACATCTTGTTCTCCCCCTCCACCATTTTATAGCCAATGACATGTAAGAGTAATCTGATTTTTTTTTTTCATCTGTGGTTCCAGAAAGACTGGAAACACAACAAAACAATGTTACCTGACAACAGCACTTCACCACAATAAGTCCAAGATGTTTGAAGAAATCCAGCGGAACTACGGCCCCTTTTCCGCTTAAGTGAACTTTGAAAGAAAAGCCCAGATCGACAGTGAACAGCTGTCCAAGTTAGATTGTGAGATAAAATATTGAATGTATTCGGTCTGACGTATAGAGGCATGGTTGAAAGGTAGTGAGTACAGTGAATCAGGTTACTTACTCAGAGAGAAGACGGGCGGGTGAGAGCACCTAAATGTGACGCACTTTGAAATGCGAGCCAGTTTACAGACATCAGTGAACAGCAAGGTGCGGGTTCACTTAGCACACACGATCTTGCAGATTTTAGTGGTGTAAAGGAAAGCAACGATCAAACTAAAATGCACAGACATTTATTAGAAAGATAGATCAATAAAAATCAGAATTGAAAGAGGCCATTTTTCATTTTATTTGACACCACTGACCCATCAGCCACTGTTAGGGAGTAGGATTTTTTCCCTCTCAACATCAGTTGTAATTTGCATTATCTTTAACTCGTCTTACAAAAATCCTGGGCTAAAAGACAAGTGGATTAATTTAAAAAAATAATAATAAAAAAAAATAAAAAAGAATTTCAGATTGCTGCATCAGGTTTAATCGAATTAAGTATCTTGTCAATAATTTAGCAATACTTGACTACATGTTTCACTTGTGTTGTTATTTTTTGATAGAGCTGCAATGGTTAATAGATTAGTTATCAACTATACAATTAATCACCAACTAAAGTGATAATCAATTAATCAGTTTGAGTTATTTATTTTCTTTTAAGAAAAAAAAATCCTAATTCTCTGATAGCTTCTAAATTTGAATATTTTCTGGTTTATTTCCTCATCTGTGACAGTAAACTGAATATCTTCAGGTTGTGCACAAAACAAGATTTGATTTGATGACGTCACCTTGGGCTTTTTCACCATTTTCTGACATTTTACAAACCAAACAACTAATCGATTAATGGAGGAAACAATGAACAGATTAAGTGACAATGAAAAATAAATTTAAATTGAACAGGGGTATTAAAGGTGCCACTAAAAACAACATAGCCTAAATAGGGTTGGTGAACTTTTTTTTTTCTTCGCTGGGAACATGGGGCCAATTCCCAGGAGCATCAAGTCACTAACGCGTGGCAGTGAGTCCGTGAGTCTGATACTTCACCAGCCCAATGGCCACTAAAACTTCCAACAACACTTAGGCTGAATTTCTGAGGACAAATTGCAACGCTGACTTGTGAAAAGTGAGATATCATTATTACTATTATTATTATTATTCTTTGACTGAATTGTGACAAACAGAATTCCGATGTCTCGGCTTAAAGGTCCCGAGTGCTCCCATTTAAAGTGTTTGTAAGGCCATGACTTCCTAATAATTTCTGTTTGATCCTGGCTTTCCGTTAACAGAAAATTTCTACTCACATAGGATGGAATATGACAAGTGCCAATTGACGCCCTAATACAGTATTTCAAGCAAAGAGGCCCATTACATAGCAGCATTGTGCGCGCACAATTCAGACCAGACTCTTACCAGTGGCCTTCATTATTGGCAGGCCCTATTCTAAACGACAGGTCCAAAAACGGCTTCAACCAGATGCTTTAATGCGGGATTTAATTCCATCCTGGAAATTTATGATTCGAATAATTCACATTTCTTGAGGAAAGAAAAATATCTTGGAGGGAGAGATGGTGTCTTTTCCCCCGTCACATTAGCAGGGTTATGGAGTGTGTTGGCCGCGAAAGCAGCACAGGATGCAGGTTGGAGTTTGTTTAAAATGTGCGCTAATGACGCGCATTAATCTTACCTTGTAGGTTGGGTGCCATGGATCCCTCGGGGAAAATACCGTCCTTCATATACACTAAGAGCTCCTCCCCTGCTTCAATGTCCCGGACAGCTTTGTAATAAATCTGGGGAGGGAGAGAAAGAGAGAGGGAGACTTTAACTTCAGGTCAAGATGGCTTTAATAAGTCTGGACCCCCGCATGTTTATTATCGCACTTTAAGGAAGAACCTAATGTTGAAACTGATCATATAAGCGTAATAATATGGTTGTTATTCAACACAATAAAACACAAAATTCATGTCTAAAATAAGATACATTATCAAGGCTGCAGCGGAGTTAGGAGGAAACATATTTGCTTTGCAATATGGTACAGTTAAATTGTAATTCAAAGCCGGGCCGTCAAGGGTTATTTTGTTTTATTCTACATTTACTCAAACTTAATAAAATAAGCAAAACGAATAGAAAATAAATATCACTTACAAAATAGCCACTTGAAATAAAAAAAAAAGATCTGCATTATTTCACAAAGAATTACTCAAACATTCAATAAAAAAAAAATGAGGAAAGGAAATTAAAGAGAGAAATCCAGACGACAAAAATACCTCTGCAATGAGTCTAAACAGAGTGAAAGAAAAGTGGTGGCAGGAGGAAAATAAACAAACAGCTTTTTCATTTACAGCTGCAACCCGGGGTATGTCGGGTCTTTAACCGCACACAACTATTCCTTTGATTGAGGTAATTTAACTTGTGTGATCGGACATAAATTACTGGTGGATTATAATTTTTTTTTTAACTTGAAGTAAAGACAAAGAAAAACTGAGGAAACGAGAGTGTTTGCAATATTCAAGGCCACTCAGAGCCGAGGCCTCAATTCTCTTTGCAACACCTAGAAAATCTGTGAGCCAAAGCGTACACAATCTATAGAAATTTCATTAAAAAGCATCATAATTGACATATATAATTTTCCAATAAAAAAAAAAATATCACAGCTTCATGCATCCCAATAACCTACAGCGCAAACAACCCGCGTCAAGCTGCATGCAGAGGCTGTGATGTGGCGACACATGGGGGCGCTCTGCACCAACTGAACGATGTCACCACAACAAGAGAGGCAGATCACACTTTCATTCATACACACACACACACACACACACACAGTCACACACACAAACACACAGACAGGCCGGTGAAACTAACTTCCCAGACTTAGTGCTCTAAGACGAGACAAGGAGCGAGGGCCTAAAATCAATGAATAGGCCTATCATTATTATTATTATTATTTTCAACAATAATAGTATTATTACAGGCCTGCGTATTTGCGACAATCAGGCTACACACACCGGCTGCGGCAGCCTCGCTCGACCTGACCTTTCTTTTCTCCGTGAGTCGGAAGAGTTGAGAAAGTTGCGCGGCGCTGCGGAGAGCCTCCAGCTGCAATAGCACTTCAGTCCCGGTGGAGTTGGCGACACAACCCATAGTAGGTCTACCGGAGAGATAGCGGGGCGCTGGAGCGGACAGGGACGGGGAGAGGCGGTCGCGGAGCGGCCAATCGCGCTGCAGACGGTCGGTGATCGCTCCCTCTGGCTGGATGAAGCCCGACGCTCCTCTGCTGCGCTCCTCTCTAATCTAGTCAGTGAGCGCGTCTTTGATGATGATGATGAGTCTCTCTCTCTTTCTCTCTCTGACTCTCCCTCTCTCTCTCATTAGTGATTCCCTATTGCCCCTCGGTGCTCTCTCGGTTACCCGTCGGCCACTCCTCCTCGTCTTATCTCCAGCCAAAAGGATTGAGGGATCTACGGCGCAGACCCCTCCCCGCATCTCCGATCTCAGCCGCCGCTTTGGCCGCTTGATAAATCTATTATTGATGTAAATAATGGATAAAGCAGCCTGACAGACTCGCACTCACTTTATAGGTCACACTCAAACGCACGCGCGCACCAACATATAGATAAGCACAAGGAATGTACCAGTAGGCCTTTTGCTGATTAATGTTATCTAACTTTTATTACAAGCATCATTTCGTTCACTTTGTTCCAAACAGGACTTAAAATAAGTTTATAAATGATGGGATCGATTCTATAATTTGAGGTCAAGTTTGGATTAAAGGAGGTCAATTTAAACTTTTTCAAGATTTTATTTTAATACAACCTGTGACAAATAAAGTGGGTTTTTTTCACGCATTCGCCATCCAACAATTATTTCAAAAAGAATTCAACATTAATGTCATTATTTTTTTTTTTTTTACCAATCATTTAAATTTATATTTGGGGCGGGGAAAATGTTCACTAAAGAAAAATGCTTGAATAAATTATAAAGGATGAACAACGTTGCAAAATCCTATTTAAGTAATTCCACATTCTTTATGTGTGAAATACCCATGTATTTTCAATATTTTCAAATCTTAACATCTTCCCAATTATTAAGACAAGATTCTAGATTAAAACATGATCAGCAAATATTACTTTTTAATGAATACAGCCAGATGATAAATGAGGATATTTTAACTGCTGATTAATATTTGTAGTGTCTGTTTGTTTGTGTGTGTGTGTTTGTTCTACAGTCAGGCCTGCACACTCAGACCTGTCTTGACCTCTCCCCATCTCTGTCCAGTGTCCAAGGGACGGATGCCTCATCGATCAATGCCAGCCGTAGGGCGTGCAATAATCCCCCACTGTGGCCTCATACACATGCACACACACACACATACACACACACACACACCAGTGTCTATTTATTGATGATGATGATTGATCTCGGGGTAGAGGGGCAGATCAAACAGCGTCGGAAAGGCCTCCACATCAAAACACAAAAGATGAAGGACTGACAAGAAGGTGGACAAAGTTCATCTTCTCAAACACCCAACCATACACACACATATACACACACTTCACCCCTTGCTCTCTCAGCCGTTTCCTTCACTTGATGCCACTTGGCCTCAGAACCACTGAGTGGGCTCGCTTACACACCAGTTTTGGCTGATTGTTGACATTCTAAATCAATGGGAACTATTTTATAGGGTAAGACACACACACACACACACACAGATGCACATGTACTGTACACACGCACTCCTGTTGTAAGGCCATCAGAATATTGCCAGAACATGGCATTAGGATGCAATTGCGAGCAGGATTAAGTGAGAACAGTTACAGGAAGTGTGTGTTTTTGTTTTGAGGACTGATCAAGAAGAACAGAAAATAACATGATGCCTACACAAAGCACCAGTGCATCTTTCTTAAAACAGACACAGACATTTCTCATTTTGGTAATGCTCAAAAACTTAACAGCACTTCTGCAGAAGAAAATGTGTCCAGAGCACATTTATTGCACCGCATATATATGGAAACAAATACATAAAATAAAACCAAATTATCGCATGACCACGAATATCTAAATTATGCATGATCGTGAACACATTTGTCCATCTTACATCATTAATGACAAACAAATAAACAAATAAATTATCCACTTGCTTTTTAAAAGGTTACTGCGCGCTGTGAATTTGCCCCGTGTGCACATATTTCCATAAACTCATGCATTGTGCATGCTGATACAAAAAAAAAGAAAAGAAAAATCACTGAATAGTCTGTTGAATTATACATTCTAGCACTGAGTGGCTGTGTATTTGTGTGCGTGTGTGTGTGTGTTAGTAAATAAATGATAGGGTCATACCTGTGAGCCACTATACACCAAGCAACTGGCCAGGCAAACAAAAGCAAAGCCGTGTGCTAAGTACAAACAACTGCAAAACACATCAAAAAACAATCATGCACGTGGCCTCTCTGGCTCTGATAATTCTCCACAATTTTCGCCGGTGCCCTGATTCTTTCTTTGACATTGTGTGGCAGTGGCAGGGGGCACTGATGTGAAAATCTTAAAAGGATTAGGCGGGTTGGTGTTGCCAGCCAATTGGTGCTTGTCAATCTCGGAGGCCCCTGTGTGTTCCCTCTCTCACTTGGTCCAAGCCCCCTTTCTCTCTATCGGTCAGGCTTAATGTCTGAAGCTTAAATGGACACACTAGCCTGTCCCCTCGGTGTGACAGAGTGACAGGTGGCAGATCAAGACATGAGGACAGAGAAAGGAGACAAAGACAGCGAGGAACAGGCGGCTAGAGACCGAGACAGGAGGGGGAAAGAGCCATGTAGGCAGGGATTAGGAAACAAATAAGAGAGGAGTGACAGGAATGTGGAAACACACAGGCAAGTCATACGGATGCATTTGGCTACTGTCATACCTCCGTCATCTTTATTGCTTTGTTTCTCTGTCTTTGTTTTCAAGCGGACAAATTTTCATTCTCATTATGCCTTTGGATGCATTTTTATTTTGTATATCCCAGTGCATGTGAGTTATCATAATAATCCAAACTGAACTGAGAGTGAAATGTGTGTCAAGTAATGGCAGAGTAACACCGCTGGTATTTCATTTACAGAAACTGGGACAAGAGTCAGCAAAGCAAAACAGAAAAAAATAAAAACGCCTGTGCAGGATAAAGAGAAACAGAGAAATATGCTAATACATTGCAGCAGTAAGTTGTGGCACACACATTGCATGGGGTTGGGGTTAGGGCCTAGTTAAGCAGTTGGGGTTTTATGGGCACTGGCTGGGCATCTTTCCAAAAGTATCCGATGCCTTACCCAGGTTTCTTCAGCGAGAGGGAGAGATGGGACACAAGAGGGAGAAAGGCAGAGAAACTGCTGCCTCCACAGAAGAAGGCCGTGCCTTGGATAATGGTTATTATGGGACTCCGGAGTGTCAGGCTATTCTTCAGCCTCTTTACATGGGTCATTTCCTAACAGCACTGGCAACTGGCCCAGCCGCAGACACACAATAGAGCCATTCCTTGGTCATTACCAGCGCACACATTTTGCTACCACAATGGTAAACACACACACACACACATAAGTGTGCATGCACAGATTCACACAGATCAATGCAGTGTCCACTCTCTGCAAAAGGGAAACAGTTGCAGCTACTCCCCTTCCTCCCTTTTGCTGACAACATGGTGTTGCTTCTCATATTCTTGGACCACAAATCCAACCAGCACATCTCTCACGTCACTCACCTGGTCTCCGGTGAGGTGACAGGCTGCGAGGTTCTGCTCCTCAAATGACGGGGCAGAGCGGACGTATTTGAGCCAGCTGTTACTTGTAGCATCCGGGCCTGTGTCAAGCGCAAACTTGACATTGCCCATGTCGTCCACCACCTGTTGGAGAGCAACAAGTTAGATATTATTAAAGGAAAAACAGGGACAATCACTTGGAATATTTCTATAAATTGTATTTTGCAAAGAGGCTCTGGGCAGTTAAAAATGCATTAGGGTATCCCGGCTGTGCCAGGAGTTTGATGTCAGTCAACTTAAGACGCACACAGTCAACATGACAGTGGGTGTTAGGGCCACCTAACCCTGTCAATCCCAACAACAAGAAGGGAAAAGTAGGAAAGGAGGAGAAAGGAGGAGGGAGTAGACAAACTGTGGCTTTTTCACTTGTCTACAGACTTTCTCTGGCACATATTGATCACCCTTTGTAACCCCTACGTCCCCCTGAGACTCCAAGAGCGGGTTTCATGTTACCCGCTTTCACAGAGAATGAAGGAGGATGGAGGTAGAGGTGAAGGAGGAAGAGGAAGAGGAAGAGCAGAGAAGAGAGGCTTATTGTTGAACAAAACAAGGGGAAAACCAGCAAGGAGTAACAATGCTTTGTGTATGCATGTAAAAATGGGCCCTCATTCTTCCCAGAGTTGCACATTATGAAATATTTGAATGCTAGAGAATGAGAAAGTCATCAAATCAGCCTAAAGGACAGATATAAGACAACAATTAGTGTGTTTGTGAAACAGCAGAGATTACAAAGACAGCGCATGTGAGGCCAGCAATGTTGGTTTCTACTCTTGGCTCCTTTGAGTGCATTTGTTTGCATGTGTTTTGGTATGTGTGTGTTTGTGGTGGAGTTCGGCGGTTCTGTTAATCTGGGGGCGGCTCAGCTGAAACCCCTAAGCTCACCCTCTCCACCAAGCTGGGGTTGAAGCTCCGATTTCTCCGCAGCACTGCACGTTGATACTGAGCCTGTGTGAGTCCTCAGGGGAGAACTGGCTTGAGACAGAGCAACTCCTCTAATTACAACTCCCAATCAGCCTGGCCTGAGTTCGGCTCTGACCTCTAGCTTGACTCTCAGCGCTCCTAATCACAGTCAAATGTCTGCAGAAGGAAATCGAGGTGTGATGGAGAAGAACCAACAAGCCGTCTGACGTTTTTAGATGTGCAAAGTTCGTGAACCTCTCTAACTGGCTGCTTTTCTCAAGGCATGTTCGTGGTATTTTTTTCCCCAGCTCGTAAAGTGTGAATGGTCATGTTCTTGTTGTCTGGGTGAGCGCGTGCAGAAGGTGTATTTTTCGTGGGTGGGGGTGCAGGTGCCAAGTTTGGTGAGTAAATATGTAAAGGGTCTGGTTGAAGGTGTGGAAGAACTGCCATGTGCTTGTTTGTACAAATACGGCAACCGTATGCATGTGCGCCTAATGGCTCGGGGTAACAGAAATGTTTCTACTTTTGAGCAAAGGTGTGAGTTTACCCTCCTCGCTTGTGCCTGCTGTAGAATAACAATGCCTGTTAGTGCCTTGGCTAAAAATAATCAAAACTGTAACTTACGTTTTAAAACCCTGTTTCACAAGCCTGAAATAAAAACTGTGGCTAGTGCTTATGAAAATGTATTTGCTGATTGTGAGAGTGTGAAAAGAGACTGTTTGTACAAATCAGTTCCTGTTATGTGTTTTCTGTAATTCACACTGAGATGCTCAGAGGCAAATAATGTGATAACGCCCACTGGAAGAGCTTCAACATATAAACCGAATCCTATCTGTTCCTCACCCTCCACCTCTACAGCTACTGCCTCTTCTGCTTCCAGTTTACAACTTAAACACTTGGCTTGATCGAGTCCAGGCCTTTATTTTATGTGTGAAAACAGTCACTGAAAACTAACCAGGCATACCCACTACTACACACCTACTGCTCCACCCAATATGTTTTCTGCAGGCAGTGCAGTCAGGGTGTGTTACCGGGGAGCTGCGACAGGTATCGTACATGTTTTATGAACACATGGAGAAAAGCTGAAATCCAGGTGGAGTCAAAATGGGATTATTTCCTTTCTTACGTAGGAGTAGGTGTGGGAAGGGGGGAGGGGAAGCACGACTCTGCACAGACTGACACACATATGTATGAATACTGCCATGCCTACGTATTAGGCATGGTCACACACTCAGACACATTTTGGTTTCCCCCTTCTCCTATACACACACACCCAGGGGTCTGATCACAGGCTTAATGAGCTGCAGACCTGTGTGTGTCGTGCGCTTTTCTACGTGCACATGCGTGTGTGTGTGTGTGTGTGTATGTGTGTTGTCTGAGAGGCCTGCTAACACCCTGTCTCCGGGTGGAAGCCTGATTTATAAGGCTTCAAATGAGGTGCAACAGAGAAGGAGAGCCAGAACAAGCCCACGGCTGATTGTTTGTTTATTTACCTTTCTTTTTCATTTTTCCCCCACCCTACGTCATGGGGGGGAGGAGGACCTGGGTGGAAATCATCAGCTCCACGTGCAAAAGGGTTTTTAACAAAACAAATCAGGCTGCTCAAAGTTTTCCCTTAAAGTTCTCTCTCCTCCTTCAGATCAGAGGCTCAAAATGAAAACTGTGAGACTAAAGACATCAGGGATGTTGCTTTTATATTTTTAAAATGCTCTATTACAATTAATGTCTAACGATAACCACCTTGCACTGACTCATGCTGTTTATTTGGTCACATCAACGATTCACTCCCAACTTAATTCCTCAAGCCAATTTTCTGATCTCCTGTGTCTGACAACCTCCTTCAACCCAATCGACAGAAAAAACATGTTGGCATTGAATATTTCTGCAAACCACGGATACGTTACATTTGCATGTTATTATGTTGCAGATATGGTGAAACGTCACAATGCTGTGGTTAACGTGTGGCTACAGTTGGTTAGGAAAAGATCATATTTTGGCTTACAATGCCCATATGAAGGTACAATCCCCACTGGAAAAACAGCGATGTCTTCTTAAAAAACAACAATTTTTCAGGCCACAATCCCGGCAGGAAATGCAGTGATGTCTCTGTAAAAAACAACAGCTTGTAGTGCTACTTTCCCCGCTAATGAGTTGCTACAAAACACCCACGATTGGAGCCTAAAAACCCACTGGAAGCAATGACTTGCTAAAAAACGTGCTAAAAAAAGTGGTTTTGTTGTTTGTTGGTCTTAAACAGTAGTCTGCAGTAGTGTAGCAGGCCATCCACCATCCTCTCTACCTACATGACAGAGTCAGCTCACATATTATTTAGAAATGTTGATATAATACATATGAAACAAGCAAAAGTCATGTATTTGGGATTTGCAGAAATGTATTTGCCAACATTTTTTTCTGATGACTGGCCTGTCTCCTTCCTCTCCACAATACTTTCTGGATTGTTTTTATAGTTTTGCAGATCATTCCTATCACTAATGACATTATGCTATTCACTGTTTTAATTGTTACAATCTAAGAATGTGGCAAACTGAAGAGAAGTTAGTTGGATACTGCAACAAACACCCCCAATCAGACGGGTTTAAACAAACCCTGAGGTGAGCCAAACGTATTCGGAAGAGGAAACAAAGGTGGGAATTAAAATTATGACGCAAAGTGCCCATTTTAAACATCCATCACAGTATAGAGATTGATTTCTTGGTTCATCTTTGCCATACCTAATCACATTTTCCAGTAAGGGAATAATGTCAACATTTGAGTGGTGTTTACTTTTGGTTTTCCCTCCAAATATAGTGACATAGATAATGTCGTTCAACACTTCGCTTGTTTACAACCTGTCTGATCATTGGACTGCTTGTGTTTCTGCCCTGTCACATTTTGTTGTAGTAGTTTCTGCAGATTTCTGGAACTCAGTGAGTACACCCTTATTATAACTGATAGAAATGATGCAAAAGCCTATGAAAATAATATCAAAGCTGTAATAATTGAAGAGAATTATCCATTGGCCAGTAAAGAGAAGAAAACAGTCACTTCTATCATTTTTTACTTTTATTCACATACTATTGTAATACTATATCACCGATTTACTACCACCCCCCCCCACCATGACCAAAAAAATCAATTTCTTGACCTATGGTTTTAGTTTTTCAAACAGCATCAGAAAAAGACTCACATGACAGCACGCGCGCGCGCGCGCACACACACACGCACACACACCCCCACACACGCACGCACACACACACACACACACACACACACACACACACACACACACACACACACACACACACACACACACACACGTACCAACTCGAACACAGACACAATGAGACTTCAGTGAAAGAGAAGCGGCTCTGAGTGGACAGGATGCAGAGCAAACTCCACAGGAAGCTCTGATAAGAGCACGACACTTATATCGCTCCTCACAACACAAAGGGGAACCTTTGACAGCTAGGAACCTTTAATGGATGTCTCGGCATGCCCTCTCCTCCGCCAGTTATATCTGACGGATGTGTGTGGCGTGCAGGGCTGAATTAGTAGAGGAAAGTTGCTTGTATGGGTAGACGTTGGTGACAAGGTACATATTATTTTCTGTTTGACGGAGGGCAGAAAATGGAAATGGCAGCTCGGAGCGCGGTGGTGATTGTGATTCTGATGTGAGACGGAGATAGAAGCAGACTTACAGCATGTGAGACATAACTGCTGGGTTATTGTGTGTCTCTTAGGGGGATATTTTTACGAAGTGTGATCTTAGTGCTTTGTTACACTGCCCCAGGTTTTAATATGTGAACACACCCTGGTTTGCATGTATTTGCACATGTGTGTGATAGTTTCAAAACTCTAAAAATGTACCAACTTCATTCTGACTTGTCTGTGCAAGTTTTCCATGTAATAGGCAAAAATCCCCTTAAATGTTTCAGGGGATTTTGTTTTGCCCTCACATCAGAGGGTATCAAGACGAGCAACAGCAGCCATCCATCTTTGTGAAAGTCCATTAAACATGTCTGTTTTGGATTCAGGTAGTCAAGTGACAAAAGTGATAATCACACAAAGACACATAGAGACTCTTTTTTCAACAAAAGTTTGCTGAGAGAATTCTGTGCATTGAAGTTTTTCCACCTGTGGAAAACAGGAAAGCAGCACTATGAACATGTAAAGAGAAGGCTGACTCTCCCCTGGTTCACTTAGTCATGTCCTGGGGAAGTGGCCGACAAATGAAAAAAGGCTGTTTCAATGAGGAAGCTCAAAGAACAAGGAAGAGATTGCTTTTCAATATGGATCTTGCTTTTAATCATTCTAGATCAAGAATATGTGAAAATGTACACAAAGACAAACACAGAGGGATGAGGAACACTAGGAGGGGATGCATGCACTTCTCCTTGGCACAGCTAGGGGGCGGCCTGGAATGAAATCTCTCCAGGTAGAGGAGCAAAAGTGGAAATTAAACTTCCCTCCTCTCTCTGCAGCTGTATACACATACATACACAAAAACACAATATAAAAATGGTAGTGAGAGCAAGAATGTCATGCACGCACACACACACGCTCAGTTTTACCCCGACGAGAGGGCCAGTCATGGAACCAGAGCAGTGACAGTGACAGATTGAGTGGCTGTGAAGTGGGCTGTGGAGCTGGTTGTTAGAGGTGTTGCAAATTAAGGTGCAGGACGACGAACAAGAAATAAAGAAGTGTGTGTGAGAGTGTGTATCCTTTCTGGAAAAGGGTCTGTTTCCAGTTGGGAGGTCCCTTAACATGCACATACGCACACATCTACGCACACAGGCGGACTAATAAAGCGGCTGACAGAGTACAGATCACCACAGCCTCTGATGTGTTTGTGCACAGTTACATGTGTGTGTGTGTGTGTGTGTGCCTGTGTGTGATGGATGGGGGCCTGCAGAGATGACCCTACCCTGCCACATCACTCAACAGTCTAAATGAGTGTGTGTCCATCCACATTTGTGTGTGTGTGTGTGTGTGTGTGTGTGTGTGTGAGTGTGGAGGTGAGAGGTGGACAGGCACACAAGGGGTCCTGTCAGTAAACCCTTTCTTACAGAGAGGAAGGAAAAAGACAGAGAATAAAAGACAAAGAAAAAGAGAGATTATTCAAGTTTTATTAACTTCAGTGGCCGCTGGGTGAAGATGATGAGGGGAGGCAGTGAAATGAAGTGAAGATGAAGATGCACACAAAAATCGATCAAAGTATCTAACCATTAGTCTTCATGCATCTTAGTAAACCTGGCAGTGTTTGTGAGTGTGAGTACATGTGTAGCACATGAAAGAAGGAAGAAACCCATGAGCTCACATAAACCTTAATAAAATTCTGAGCTTGCTAAGAAAAACATCAAAGCCTGCAGCTGCATATTAACTTTTGTAAACCTGTGAAAAAAGTATGAGAAACTGAGAAATTTGTGCAAGTCAAGAAAATGTTTAAACAAAATTTGTACACAAATCATTTTACCAATGAGGCTACGCAAAGACTCAAAGTTGTGTGCTTTGAATTTGGACTCAGACGTCAACAAAAGCAGCTCTTATTTCTCAGTCTTTATGTAACCTCACTGTTGAGAGAATTTGTGCATACACTTTGCTGTAGAAAAAAAAAGTAGATTGTGTAAATAGCGTTTGTAATGAAGGGGTTGTTCTTTAAACAGTTTTACAAAATGTGATGTACAATAAAGGGCTTTAAAATGATTCCTGAACATCATTTCAAAAACTCAAAATCTTGCTGACCTTTATATGAACCAATAAAAACAGCATGCTAAGTACATGCAAGCACACGATAGACACATAATTTCACAATGTCAAAAAACACTAAACTGATGTGGGAGAAACCAGAGAGTTAAAAGAAAGAGAAATATACCTCGAAAAAGGCTTCAGTTAATTTCAGTTAGCTCAAAATCATATTGAATTTATATGAAACATGAGTCTTACATTCATCAGTCCAGGGAAATTTACTCTATTCAGTACTGCTTTGATGAAGCAGTTGACAGTATGACTCACTCATTTTCATAATCTAAATTTTTCCATCCATTAGTTTTCTTCCCAATACTATAAATTTTCTTTTCCCTGTCTTTTTGTCACCACAACATCTGCTCATGCCTGACTTTTCATGCTTGTACTGTAAAAACACAAAGACAACAAACCACCTGCACACACAGAACCAAAAGCAACATTAACTGTCACGTAGAAACCGAGAATGTGTTTTTCCAGCTAAATTCAAATGACATTCAAATATTATTCAAATATGTTCTTTAAATTGCTTTAATCTGAGATGATGTATGTACTTCAATAGTCTTAGCCCATCAAGGTGTGCTGACAATATCGCTTTTATTAACAAACACATTTAATAATTTTAAACCATCAGAATCATGAAATTACTGGACTAAAATGAAAGATTTTAAATACTTTTAGTGAAAATTTGTTGAGTCCTAAAAAAAGAGAATCAGCAGCACAGCCAAAGTGTTTCATCAGGAGGAGCCATACTGTGAGAATAGATTGGACCTTTAAAAATAAAGTGTATGTGTGTGTGTGTGTGTGTGTGTGTGTGTGTGTGTGTGTGTAAGGCCAATTACTGATGCTGGTAATAGTAATAGTACACCTGTGTAGCCATGTCTGGCAGTCTAATGACAGCTAAAGAGGAAACAGGCTGTAAATCCACACACACACACACACACACACACACACACACACATCCATTTATCGAGGCATTAACCCTTGTGTTGAAAATCACATTTATTGTTTATTTATTGTGTATGATTGTTAGTTGCATGACTACTAAATATGTATGCAATGTATTGGAGTGTGTGTTTGCAGTGTGTGAGTGGATGTGGGGTGTGTGTGTGAAGGTGAGTGAAGGCGTGTTAAATGTGACCCATTTTATCTGGGCTGGGCAGCCATCGACATAATTAAAAACCAGGCAGGCAGGCCGGGGAGGGCCTGGGGCCTTGTAAAAGCCATCTGGGCTGTAGTGTGTGTGTGTGCGTGCGTCTACATGCATTGTGAGTGTCAGAATGTGGCCCGGCTCACTAATGACCCAACTTGCTTCTCTTAAATCAGCGTCTCTACAGTCGCCGTCACACAGCTATCATTTGTGGTGAGCATGCATGTGCCACACTGAAAACAGCATGTGAAAAGTCCCAGTGTCTATCTCCCACACTCCCAAAATCATTGTAGAGTCAAATCTCATTTTGTTTGAGTTGACCCGTCTGACTTTTCCCTTTAAGTGAGAACTTGAACAACAGTTCCCATGCAGGTGGGGATATGAGGATTTATGATGATAATTTTGTATTTTATTCATTTATATCACAGGGACGATAAATGTAGGTATTGTTACATTTAAATTAAGTGCAACCAAGGCATGTGTAGTCTTGGTCCTGGATAGGCTTTCGAAGGATTATTTTATTACTGTTGAATTTCGTAGACATGCGCAAATACACACAATATGAATGAATACACATTTTTATCTCTGGTAATAGATTTGTAGCTTCTGATATTATAATAATCGCCAGAAAATGTAAATGCATTTTGTTTAGCAGCTGTAATAATGTACCATTAAGAGACAAGAATAACCTCATAAAGTGTGTTGTGTATTGTTACCTATTGATAAAATAAATCACTGATATGAACAGTGTTCAGGAGTAACCAGTTACATATAATGTTAATTAATTATAATCAGTTACAAATACCTAATGGAAAAAAAGATACAGATACTAATCAATATGTTGGTGACTATAAAGGAGTTAACATCCAAATATATTCTTTTCACCATGCAGGACTGTCTTCTTAGGGCTCGGCCTGTTTAGAGACATTTTTCAGCTTTATTGTCCAGTTTAAAACATTTGTGTGAAAAGAAATCATGAAGTAATGAACTTATGATGAAGTTACATTTCTTTAATGAAGTAATAAAAATAATCACATTTCTTATTACATTTTAAATTGGGTAACTAATACTCTATAACCTACAAATTAAAAAAAAATAAAATAAAATAAAACCTTCCTAACACTGGATATGAATTATTGCATCAGATTTCATTACATTTTGACTTATTATTCTGTTACCCAGCAGTTATGACTGTCTTTATGTTTGCATCATCATACTGTCAGTAGGGACATATTTTTTCGGCCTCTGTTACTCTTTTTTTCCTAGCAGGGGGAAGCCAAACGTCAAATCTGCTTTTAAATCTACCAATATCCATTTTTCAAATTTGTGTTGCTAATGTGTCTAATTCAAACAGGAGAGGAGATTTTCCTGTGTGTAGCCAGTGATTACATATCTGTTATTGTTAGCATCATGCCGCCACGTCCACCTCCGCACCCCTGCAGCTCATCTGAACGAGCAAGTTGCCATGTGCCGGGCTGCCAGGTTAGTGTAACTTTAAACAGGAAGTGTGCACGCTTTAAAAGAAGAGAGGCAGTGGGTTTTTCGGGCTGGACCTCGTTAATGAAATGGCTTTGTGTTATTTACAGCCTCTTGTTAAAAGGCTGGATGAGTGTGTGCAAGAGTGTCTGTGTAAATGCGCGTGTAAGCCATCTTATATGTGCAGGTGTGTGTGCTTATGCGCTGTGTACATGTGTGTTTTTATGCGTGTGTGATATGTTCAGTGTACATGTGTGCGTGCACAGACGTTACCATCATGCTATGTCTGTTTTACCGTTGGACAGCCCTTTCACAGGCCAGGCTTTATGATATGTATTTAGGGCAATTAGTGAGCAGATATATTGGCTCATTATAGTGAAGCAGGTGCAGTGCAAATGGGGAAATATATGAACAGCACATCAGGGTCACACACTGTGTCTGTGCTGTTTGAAGGCTAGAGCTAGACTTATGTGTGTGACAAACAGGAGCACACACACAGTGAACTCAGTGAGAGCCAGACAGAGGAAACATTTTCTCATACTAGCCTCTGTCAGAAAAATCCAACGATCAATGAAGAACATTTATCACATTTCAAAATAATTGTTAGCAGGCTCAAGAGGAGGAGAACAAAGTGAGTGAACTGGTTGAACATTAACTGGGAGGGAGGCAGAGTTAGTAAACTATGTGTTTATTGGATGGAAGGGACGCACAGTGAGCAAAGTGGTTGTTTATTGGCTACAGTGGGGATACTCAACTTGCTTTGCCCGGGGGGCATCTTTTGCAAATGACTGGCACATATTTGAATAAACAAGCTCTATTTTGATGCTTGTTTAATGGCACATTATTTACATTCAAAGTACATTTTTATAAAATGTGAATCAATTTATTGTGATTGTGAATTACAGAATGGTTGGTGGAAGGGATAGATACTCGAGTACTCGTTTGGACATCAGTATGTGTTTAACGTATCTCGCCGCCTAACCTTCCCCATGTAAACATGACTTTTATAAATTTTTGTACGATTTAAAATGGATAAAATCATATTCCACTGTAGAGCTGTGTGCTGTGTATCGATTCACTTAGCACCTCCTTGCCCTGCTGTCACTCTCTCTGTTATCATGACACTACTGCTGCAGGAGTGTGAGCCCTGCACTCGGAAACAGTTGGTGGGAGTCTGCCCCCACACAAGCACACGCACACACACACACACACACACAATGACAAGGCTAACTGTCAGCAACACAAAGCTATCGTTAACCAAGTTATTAACAGGACAATGTCAAGCTGCTTGTTTGTTGGGATCGTTAAACAGCTTGGTGGCGGATGTGCACTGCTGGTGATGTGTTAGCTCATGCTAACCAGGCAGATGTTGAACTGACCAGGAGAAAAGCAGCTCTGGACTCCAGAGATGTTCCTTCAGTGCTACGTCTAACCAGGGTTGGAAATAAACTTTTTTTGTCCATCTGCTACTGTGGCTGGTGGATTCAAAATTCTACCATTGTTTTTGTGGCTGGTGAGTGAAGCAAATCTAGCAGCCACTTGAATATTTTACCAGCGTTTGGCTGGTGGCTAGTGCAAATTTCCAACCCTGGTTGTACTGGGCTAGTCTCAAAAAGACTCCACACACAAACCCACAAAAACCTACAAACCCAAACTGTTATACTTAATTACTGCATGTATATACAGACACTATGTGTAGGATTTTTATAAGTTTATAGCAATATGTTTTCAAAATTTTCTGATGTCATAGGTTCTTGTTAATGGGCACAAGAGTTGGAAATATTCAGATTTCACACATACTGGTTTAAGTGTTTTCTAGAGAGTACACAGATGTTGAGTTTTGTACTGCTGCAATGAGCTCCAAACCAATAATCTATGCATTTCAACATGTTGTCCTGGAATTTGAAACATTAAATATTGACTCAATAAAACATCAAAATGAGGAGGGCAAAATATGGATCTCCACATTTAAGCATATCATACATATCAGCAATCACAGCTCTTTCTTTTTTTCTTCAAACAGTTGATATAATATGGCGATGTAAAATAAAATATCCTTAGCAAAGCAACTAAATCAATCAAGTCTAATGCATCCATGCCAAGAATAATGGCAAATAATAATGAGGCAAGGAAGCTGGCATTCAACACTGACACAACTTGACCTCCACTCTATCGACTGACATCGGAAGTGAAACACAAAATGGGACAATTCCCGGAACTGTGCAAACACAAATAGGGAAGTGGTGCTTGGTACAAATTTATAGAGCACGTAACACCATCAATTATTTATTAACACCCAAATAAAAGAATACTTCCTTCAACAACATTTTCTTTTGTGATACAACAGAGAGTGATGGAGGGACAGAGAAGCGGAGAACGAGAGACGAAGAAATGTAGTGACAAAAACTATTCATTTACAAACATATTTCTAGTGATCTAAACCAGACAACAGGGGTTTCCAATATGAACTAAAAGAGAATTTTTCCCTCTGCATGTCAGTTCCTGCTCAGTATCACATCAGTGTTGGCCTCAACATTTATCCCATCGACTACCTCATTCCTTGAATCTCGCAGAAGGAGACTGACACAAAACAGGAGATGTCATGTCTGTCTCCAACCATCTTCTTTAAATTTCATTTTTTGGTGGAATGTCATTTTGTGTTGTAGAAAGTTGCAGTGTCCTTGTGTGTTATGAGATCAATGAGTTGGCAGGACAGCAGAGAACAGAGAAAAAAAATCAAACATACCCAAAAGTCAAACTGAAGAGAACCAGTAGGAGAGTGATAGACACTCACACATTCCTCTCTTAGTCTTCCCATGTCTTTCTCAACCCATCATCACCCATACTCCACTGAGGCTTTCACAGGTTTGAAATTGGGAGCTCAAATTGAGAAGGAAAAGGCCTGAGAAATAAAGTGGTGCCCTAAAAAAAAGCAGCAGCTGGCCAGGAGAGCATGTGGCAGAACCCCTGAGTGGCTGCAGACCGGGGACTTATTGGAACCATCTGAGCAGAACTCTTCGTTTGCTCTAACTACCAGACTCCACTCTCTCCTCTCAACACCTCCGCTCTCCCCCTACTCCTATAGTGAGTAGCCAGGCTTTACCTCTCTGTCTGATGACCCAAAATACAGGATAATCAAAACATTTATGAATTACAAAAACAGATATGAACTTGTAATGGCTCAATAAAAACAGAAGCTTCATTATTACAAGTTGACACCCTATTTTGTAAGACCTTTTTTCAGATGGTCAGATGGCTGGCTCATCACTGCTGCTCTGAACTATACCTTTATGGTGTCAAGAGTGGGTTGCACACTAACTGGTAGATCAGTGGTTTGATCCCAGGCTCCTCAAGTCCCATGTCGAAGTATCCTTGGACAAAATACCGAACCCCAATCTGCTTGTGACAAAATTGCTGTGCCATTGGTGAGTGAATGTTTAACCAATGGCCAGGGGGCACCTTGTATGGTAGCCTTTACCATCGATGTATGAATGAATGGGTGAATGTGGCATGTAGTGTAAAGTGCTTTGAGTGGTCAGAGGACTGAACAGACACTATTCAAATGCAAGTCCATTTACAATTTACCAATTAAGTTAATTGGTAATAAATAAGAAAATAAAAATCTTTTTATACACTGAGAAATGAAAATGTGACAGCGCCGTTCTTTACTGCTTTATAGATGACTGTGTCTTGGCTATTTCTGCAGTAAAATGAGAGCCTTGCTTTGATTTGTTTGCTTCTATGGTAGTGAGTCACATGCCATGAGCAGCAGAAATGTCCTGAATGTTTAAGTGGGATAACTGGAAATGTTTGGGGGCTGACTATCTCTCACAGACTAACTTTAGCGAACTTGTAGAAACTCGCTAGCTTAGCAAAATTAAGGTTACAAACAATCATAATACAACTCAACACAAGTCAAGAGAAAAAAAGCACTATATTTAGGCCAAGTTGTGTCACACAAAACCCAAAGGAATATGAATTAACATGGATGGGGGAAAATAGCATTTTAACCTTTTAAAAACTAAAATTACCCCCACATGGTTGTATGCCTCTGTGCACTAGTGAAGTTGCAGTTACAGTTTACATCCATGTCTGTGAAAACATGGATGCTTCACACACATTGTCCCCTCAGCAGCACAGAGGATCTATACAATCAGCACAGTTTCAAGGTGGACACTGAAGATTAGTGTCACCAATTCAATATCTGACAGAAAGTCTCCCCTCTGTTCCTGAGTTATGACTTTGAATAAGGGCCAAAAAAGGGTTTTTGCAGAACATTATGATGTCACAGTGAAGCTGACGCTTACTTTTTGGATATGAAATGTCATCACCTCATCACTATATCCTATTAGACATTTGTGTGAAATTTTGTCATAATTAGCCTATGGATTTTTGAATTATAGACAAAAACATATCTTGAGAGGTCACCTGTGACCTTGACCTTTGACCACCAAATTTCAATGAGTTCATTCTTGAGTCAAAGTGGAGGTTTGTGCCAAATTTGAGGAAACTGAATAAGAATGAGACATATGCAAAGTGATAGTGACCTTGACCTTTGACCACCAAAATCAAATCAGTTCATCGTTGAGTCAGGACAGGACAGACGGATAACCCGAAAACAAAATGCCTCCAGCCATGGCTATCACCAGCTTGGAAGCATAATAAAGGTTAAATGTATAACTCATTACCAGCAACTGCTGTAGATATACCTTAAAAAACTTGAAATGGAAAAAAAGACAGCTTTATTGATTATTGATGTTATCATCATTGTTGCCAGAACAAGGTAACTGCCTTATCCCTTAAATGTATCTAAAAAGTCCACTCTCCTCTCCTTTCTGTAAAAGCGTAAAGTAAAGAGAAAAAATAAAGCACATTCTAACTCTTGACTCCTCTGTCTGGTGGATGTGAGGAGAGGTGCTCTGCCCAGAAGGATTAGCTGTAGCCATGGAGGCATACGTGATGCTATGAGACGTGTTACTCTCGTCAAACAGGATTAGAAGAATATCTGGCTATTCTCATTTCTACCAAAGGATAATTTAATGTGTGTGTTCTCATCTGCGCTCCGTGTGTGGCTGCAGAACATAGGTCTGCCTATCTGAGTTTGTCTCAGTCCAACACATAGCCTTTACGTCTGTCTACACACATGTAGGCCCTCCCCTCCTCTGCCCTACCGGGGGCTGAGACTAGCCAGGACAGGAGGGCCAATAAAGCTTACTCTCTGAGTGTTGGGCCTGCTGGCGAGAAACAGAGGAAAAGACCTATTTCACTGTTGTGTAAACCATTGTTTCATTTCCACACTTTTCTCTCCCTCTTTCTGCTCTGATATTTCACAGGGTTTTTGGCTCCCGTTCAAGTGTGAACACAATACAGCTATTGAGATCATGGCTCACACCTCCTGGCCTGAGCTGGGCTCTGCGCTAGTGTTAGCGCTCGCATCTACCACCTCATGCTCAAACTGCCATAACTACTTCCTTTTCTTTCCTATCCCTAATTTTTTGTTTAAGTCAGGATGCGGCACAGACAGACTCACTACACCCCCATGCCCCATCCCCCATCTTGTCAGCTTAGGCCTTCACCCTAACTCTGGCTCTGGAGGGCCCCAATGTGCAGGTAATGGATCCTGCTTGACCACCTCCACCCAGAGGCCCATATATCCAACTTTTAATTAAGAACGCTCATCCCCTCTCCTGAGAGAGAGGGAAATGGTAGAATAGGCTGGGGGTAGCAGTGTGTGAGTGTATCGTGAGTGTGTGTGTGTTGCAGAAGAGCCCTGCAGCCATCTGGTTTGTGTTAGACACAATATTAAGAGTGTGTCAGTGGCCGAGGCCTGGCTGATGGCTATCAATCTGCCCTTTAATGTATGACGGGATATATGGAGGGATGGATGGATATGGGCCCCCCTCAGAGAAGCTAATGGCTAAACGGGCGCATTAAGGTGATTGAGGCCCATGGTGGAGATGAGGCCCAGAGTGGAGCTGCACAAGGAAGCTTGAGGGCCGTCCTATCTCCTACGGCCTTGAAGCCATTGGAAACTGCAGGGCAGCTGCTGTGGGAATGGATGAGTGGAAGGATGGAGGGAGGAAAAAACGCAGAGGGGTGCAGATGGATGGGTGAAGTATGGTGCTTAAACAATAGGAAACCTTCAGGAAAACATACAAATAATGCTTAAATGATAAGTCAGTCAAACAATCATATCAATTCATTGCTGAGGTGATTTTGTCAAGAAACAGGTAATTTTTTTTTTTACATTTTAGAAACTAAATGATTTGTATGAAAATATTGATCAGTAATCAATATTATAATTAGTTACCCAACCGGCAAATAAAAACTAAGCAGCAATCATACATGACGATGAGCTGCGTGAGCTTTTAATTTGTGCAGAAAAAAGTGTGGGAGGAAGAGAGGCGGTAAGGACAGAGAGAGATAAATGAGGAGGAGGAGCAGCTGTTGACACAAGCCTTCTCCCTTCTGCCAGATAAGAGATAACTGGGCTGCCAGTGTTTAGACGCACCATTAGTAGTGTCATCAATCACACACACATATATTCACCCACACACCAGTGAGGAGACGGAGTAGGATTACTGGGGGGGGGGGGGGGGGGGGACAACAGATTGCTCTATTAATGCTTCAAGCATGTCAGACTACGTCCTTCTCTTCACAGCTCATCACACACACACACACACACACACACACACACACACACACCCTCTCAGTAGCTGCTGGTGAGCGTTCAATCCCGTTCATCTGCACTGCACATCACAGAGCCAACCATGTTAGAGACTCTCGTAATCCCTCGTAATTCTCTAAGAGAAGACTGATGCCCAGAGGAATTTTTTGTTTTGTCCATGATTTGTTCTTTTGTTTCACAGTTTAAAAATAACTAAAAAACTTCACCCACAAAATGATCATTTGCATAACAATTAATCACTGTGTGTTACCTTGTATTTGTAATGAAAAGTTAGTTTTTCTTGCATGCCTCTACAGTGAACGGAGAATCCAAAAAAAAAGGAATGAACATTCTACATGACTTGAAGTCATAGGGGTCTGCGTTTAACAACAGCAAAATTATGTCCAAACATCGATTTACAAACTCTCACACAACAGTATAATCCAAGATGCATTTATCCAGTTGTATGCTCAGCCCCCCATAACCGTGTCTGGAAACATGCATGTGTATGAGTGTTGCTTGAGCAGAGTTCAAAGGCACACATGTGCCCGGCCATGCATTATACTGTTTCTACAGGTTTTACATTGTGAATTTAGCAAACATGAATGTGTTTGGGAGGTACCGAGCATACGACTGGATAAATGAAACCTGGATTATACTGCGTGTGATAGTTTGTAAAAGAAGGTTTTGATATTGTCTTGCTGTTGTGAAATGTGGTCCCCGCTTATTTCAATTCATGAAGAATGTTTGCCTGATTTGGATTCTCCGTTCATTGGGGAAGCATGCAAAAAAACAAAACAAAAAAAACAAAAAAAAAAAACAGTTTCATCATGAATTCAAGGTAGCACATGGTGAGCAATTGTTACCCAAATGGTCATTTTGCAGGTGAAGTATTCCTATAAGTCCCAGTTATGAGATATGCCAATGCTGCAGAGGGCAAGCAACCTAAATGGGCATACAGTAAATGTGTGTGTTTGCGATAGCGTACTGTACATATGTGCATGCAGTATGTTTTTTTTTTTTTTATGTGTGTATGTATATAAAAATGTAGTGTATGGTTATATATTATTCATTATATATAATTAATTTAAGTGCAGGGGAATTAACAGAGCAGCAACATGCAGTGACAGTTAGATATACAGAGTTGGGCAGGGTACAGAGGGGTCATGAAGGACAGAGAAAGGGCGCAATTCCAACTTTAACTCCCACCTGGAAACTTCTCATTAAAGATCAAACGGCCCACGGCATCCAAGTCGCCGTTGAAGTCACTCTAGCAAATAACAATGACTTTCAAACTATCCTTTGACTAATAATGCTGTCACTACACGTTACTTGTGGCTTTGCAAAGACCAAAAAAAAAACTTTTTGGAGTGGTCCTGGGCTCCCCATGGTCACATTAAAAGCTAAGGCATAATTTGGCCATTCACTAACAACTCTTGGAGAAAGCTTCCCTCAAGGAACACAATCAGGCATAATTGGCCAATCAACATCGGGAACAAACACAACGATATACCTCACACAGTGAGGCTGTTGGATACAGTCATGTGGAAGAGACGTCAAGAGACGAGGAAAAGGGCACAACATGGTATTACTGTTAATCTCCTGAGAATACACATTGTGCTGTTTAAAGGTAGGCTGATTGAAAATATAGTACATGCATCATACTTTGGAGATGCTCAGGTATATGTACAGTGGAGGGATCAAAGAAAGAAGCAAGAACTCTTCATTGCTGCTCAACCATGTTGATTCACATGCTTACCTCACATTTTATATGGCTTTAAAAAGGTCCAATCAATAATATTTCTGACCGTGAGCTACATGTATACTCATATTAAGACACATGATACATTTTGACATGTATATGAAAGGTCCTTTTGTTTATGCTGATGTAAACAGATAATAGTAATAATATCAGATAATAATTCTAGATGTAGGCTGTGTTTTAAGTTTTGGTGATGTGGTGACCTTTCTGTTCACATTTGCATCACTGATAATCCTTTCATATTTGTATGAATCTACTGACAGTTTATTTGAAGATAGCATTTCCACTCAGCTACAGCTTGTACATTTTTACCAGTTTTGATGATTTGCAAGTTTCATGTTTAGTTGAGGAATCAGTCAAGCAGCTGCTCTCAAAGCCTGTTTTTTACCGAGTCCCTGAAAAACTGTACACTTTAAGGTGCGAGGCTTTCATCCAACAACAGGACAACAAATAAATCTAATGTAAACAAACAGAAGCTAACCTCTGAGGCTGTTTGAGTATGATCGATAACACTGAGGACACTTGAGCGTGTCATCGCTCAGCACTCAGACATCATTATCTATTATGGACTAACTATCAATCAGATCAACCAAAGGGAGTCAATACAGTCATAGCTGACTTAATCTGATAGACTGTAAAATCAATAGGAAGTATTTTACTTTGATAGACTGTGAAGTCAATAGAAAGTGTTTTAATTTGATAGCATGAAGGAATTTAGGGAAAAAAAGCTTTTGGAACTCTTTGCATTTGTTTTGGCAGTTCTTCAGTACTTGAAGGCATCATGAACATACATTTTTGCATACATTAAAGTAATATGAACAGAATGGAATTCTTTTTCTCTGCAACATCTGTATGTGTGTGTGTGTGTGTGTGCATATATCTCTCTTAATGTGGGCTTGAGCTTGTTAGTTGTACTAATTACTCCAAACAGCACAATGGATCTTTTTAGCCTGAGGGGCGTATTCACTATGACCTCCCCATGTGCTGTAGCTCAGTGGTCCTTGGGGGTATTTGGGAGGTAAACATGTTGACTGCACCTCTACCCCACCATACCACCACCCATTTACTTCCCCACACGTGCAATTAACGAGCCACTGGCTAATTTGGGGTTGGTGCATATATGTAAATGAAAGGCAAACAAAAGGAGTGGGTGATGGATGACAAGAAAGGGGGCTTGGGAAGGGTCCGTGTGGGACACTTAGTGCCGCGACACTAATTAAAAAGCCATAGCACTGAGAGCGCTGAGGTAACTCATTAGCCGCAACCTGCTTCCGAGCCACACAGCGCACTGAGTGCTAACGCTAGGAAAGCCACATAGAGAAAGAGAGGGAGAAAAAAACAGTAAGAGAATGATGGACGTGAGCATTGTGCTAGACTGAGGTGTCCGTGTGGGCATATAAGCCCAGCCAAATTAGCTTGGTTGCATTAGCCCTCCTGTGCCATTACCCATTAGTTTAGTGCAGGGGGTAGCAAGCTGAAGAAAGGTTACCATAAGCATGGCAATTAGGGCTATAATAGGATAAACAACAACCTGGCCGATGGAGGGAGTGAAGCAGAACACAGTGCAGGGAATGATTACAGAGGCCAAGTGTGTGGAGGTGGGTGACTTCAGCTATATCGATCTGTGGCACTGTGGTGGAGTAAGCTGAAAGTGGCACCCACTGAGCCTGCATGGCGTCTCTACTCAGTGGAGACAATGCCAAGAGTGTCCACATGGAAACACAGGCACAAACAGATGTGCACAGACTCTTATTCTCTAATACCTGCAAGCACACACATGAGGACATCGTACATGTACATGTAGGTGCTTTGTGTGTGTACAGTATAGAACGTAGTCTATGCGAGTGACCTCTCTCCACCAGGTTGTGCCCGTGGTGCGTTTCTCCTCTGGCGATTCATTTCATCTCAGTATGAATCGTCACGGTCTTTCCCCTGCTGCTCTTTATAAAACACAGTCATCTCCTAACATTTACTTCGTATCGTTTAACAACAAACCTCCAGAAATGCCATTTTCATAGAGGAGGACCAGGAGGAGGAGAGAAAAAAAACAGGAGGGAGAAACAAGTACTGTGGGATCAATGGTGCAAAAAATTGTTTTTATCGAATGCTGCGTGGCTCACATTTCCTGCAGACACAGATAAGAGAATCGGAGTGAGCAGACCCTCCTGTATGTATGTGTGTGTGTGTGTGTGTGTGTGTGGTTGGTTGGGTGAGAGGAAGAGGGGGGTGCGAGAAAATAAATGAGATTATTGATGTTACATGTCAAATATAATTGCTGAGATTTGAGCAAAGAGGAGGAGAGAGTAGGCTGATGGGCTCGCTGATCCGTGGAACGCTTCATTTGGAGGAAAGGCCAACAAGTCACCGAATTTGGATTGTGACCTCGGGTGTGTGCATATGTGTTAGTATGTGATACTGTGGGGGAATGAGATCAGTCAGCCTCAAAACTGAGTTGTTGGCTTTTAAACTTTAGTTCCTAGACACCCACGCGAACACACACACAAATCTCTGGCCTGTATGTCATAATCCAACAACAAGGCGTCAGAGTCACAGTCTGTCAGATGTACTATGGTCTGATGTTCGCCTGTGCATATACTCTTGATTTTTCACCTCTCGGGTCAGACTTTTTGGAAAGTCCCTCCATTTTGAAATTCACTGAGGCCTGACAGCATGCATGCTTTATCTCCCCTGTGCATCCAGTTTTAATCAAAGAAGAGCTGAATGATAACTTAGGTATGCCTCAGACTAGTACAGGATCTGCATACAGTGTGTGATGAAAAAAAAATCTCTTAAATCGAGTGTGGGAATGCATGAAATCCAATCTGATTGGAGTTTCAAGAAGACTTCTGACATGCCATTGAAGGAGTCATTTCAGGTTAATTTTCTGATCAGGTAAAGTAACATAAGCTTCTTAGTATGCTACATTGCATAAACCATGTTTGCCAGAAATGTGCTCATTACATCAGATACAATCAATCATGCCTCTCCACTTTGAGACTGAAAACTATGTAATTACATCAGATGAAAAGGCCACAGCAAAAGTTTAGCTAAAGATAAAGTTAGATAAATAAACGGATGAATGGATATGTGTGTGTGCATGTGAATATGTGTGTGTTTTGGATAGCATATAATAAAAGTCCCATAGCTGGTGGCTGCAGTCCCAAAGAGAGAGATGTTCAGAAATTGGATGAAATTAGAGATCATCTGCAAGGCCAAATGGACATCTGGCCTGTGTGTGTGTGTGTGTGTGTGTGTGTGTGTGTGTGTGTGTGTGTGTGTACCCACTCACAAAGACACATTCAGAGGCCTTATGGCTCCGGAGAGGTTTGGGCTTCATGATGGAGTCAGAAATCTCATCTCATTCACAAAGCAAACATTCCAACTTTGCAGCGCTTTTCAACACTTTCCACTAATTCTGCTCAACTCTAGCGTCCATCGTCTTCGAAAGTAAACAGTTGCTCTCTCCTGGAGGAAAATCTCAAATCCTGATTTATCCCTCTTAAAAGGTAACATTTTCCAGCTCAGTGGCCAAGGTGGCCCTCTGGCTCCATCATTATTTAAATGTCAAGTGTCAGCATCAACTCCAGGACAATTTGTTCCTTTTAACAGAGGGATGTGTTTGTGGCAACAGAAGAAAGTCCGAGTCTGAAGCAAACTGGTCTGTGCTGTCCATATACAAAAAATAAATATGTGAGGATTCATTACCCTCCTGAGACCCGAACTTTTGTTTGGTTCACATTTTTAATTTCTCCTAGCTATGTGGGATCAGTAGGACCTGGTAACTATAAAAAAATAAATGTTGTTAACGATAATTAAGTCCCAATGCCTTCAACGAGCTGATGATAAATTCCTTGTGTCTTTAAACAAGTACTTTCTAATTACCAGCATCTTAGCTTGTTACCGTTGCTAAAATTGGTGAAATTTGTAGGGCTTATCTAACTATAAACATTACTGATCATAAATAAACAAGTTTCAACCATTAAATCTGAGGGTTTGAATAGGGTTCGGCGGGACATTCAGGATGACAGTAGCGTTTACTTAATATCATTAGACAGCCACGTAAACCCTCACACACCAGATATCAAACAAAAGCCAGAGAGTGTATTGTATTAAGTAGCTATGAGCTGTAAGTTCATCACCTCTAAGCAGAAAGCAGAAGATAATGTTATCACAGAGCTTAAACGGGCAAATCTTCTCGTCCTCCGGGCAGCTGCCTCCGTCTCACTCAGACTCATCCTGGGTCTGGGTCTGCAGCTACCTGTACCAGAGAGCAGTGTGAAAGCAAGGAATGCTCACTCTGCAGCTGCATCTGAGGATCAAAATGTCACCAGAGGTACATTGCACATGGATTGAAAAAAAAAAGACTGCCCAACTCCTCTGACTGATGATTAAAATCTTCATCTTTCTGTTTGTTCAATTTGTTTAGCTTAAACAAATTTTGAACATAAGTAAATGTTTTTTTTAAAACCATTTTAAAGTAATTTAGAATAAAAACCTTCTACTTCATACACCAACATACTGCTACAGGAGCTGTTTGTCTGTTAGCAAGCTTCAGGGTGATTCTGTGTGTCATTATGTCTTTTTTCCCCCTGAGCATCTCTCCTCGGCGCACATCCTGTCCATCCCCAGTTAAAGCAGGCCAATTTGCAATAGGATCCCGAAGGTAGTCAAGTCCCCCTGCCAAGTCTCTCATATTTTCAAGCTGACCGTTTTATGGCAAGATCTGTAAAATAAGCCCTCCACCTTGGCCTTGGGTTCACGCCACCTCCATAAATACTGGGCTTATGACAACAGGGCACAAGGGTCAGGCCAGATTGAAGAGAGAGGCAGTTGTCAGAGGACATCTTCAAGCCAAATGGTTTTCTTGCGTCTTTTATCACGAACATTAATCCCTGCTTTATTTCCAATACTCACAGCACACTTTTCAAAAATACAAGACTTTTACGATTATGTTTAGTTGTATGCCAGCAATCATTTTATGGATTTAAGTGTTGCATTTTAAACTTGGCAGATATGTATTACCTCGCACTGCCTCTCTTCTCACTCTCCACCCGTCTCTCACTCCACGCTCTTCTGAGTGTGTGTGTATTCAGATGCTGGTTGGGAATGTATCTAATGACTCCAGCTTGTGTGGACAGTGAAAATCAATGGTTCCACACAGAGCTACCTGAGGTCCCCCACACTTCCTTTGTCATAACCGCTCAATACATCAATGAGCAGAAACTACAACACTTTTCAGTCAGGAGGCTATTGGCGAGCATGGTGGGTGTAAATCTTTTTGGTGTTTTCCGATGATTGTGAACTTCTCCATTTCAAAGCGGCATTGTGTTGTGTCAAAGATCACCTATTCAAGTCTGCTACTGTAGTCTTTCTTTCATTGATAATTCATTCATCCGTTCTCTTTGTTCCCCTCGGCCTCTCATATTTTGTGTGCATGATCTTTCTCTGATAGATTCAATTTTTTTTTCCTCTTTTCCCTGTCTACTTTTCTCTGTCACTTTCTCTCCTTCCAGCTCCTAACTCCCTTCTCTCTGGGCGCTTATTGACATTTCCCTGCTAACCTTCTCTTTTACGCTCACCTTAATGTGCGCTGCCTTATCAGATGCGCAGGTGGTTTGGAGTTTCATTCGACCTCACTCCCTACTCTTCTCCTTTCCTCCAGGTTATTCATCCTTCCTTCCTGTGCTCTGAAAGTCAAGCTTGCCTTTACAAAACCCCTGCGGTCTTATCTGGGAGACCCCGTGACCCCACAGTCATTGCACCAGCCAGCGGGAGAGAATGGAGACCACAGCCCCCTTGGGAGCAGGACAACGGGACTAAGGTGTGTGTGTGTGCAAGTGTGAGTTCAGTGCCATTAGAGCAGTCTATTTACTGCCCAACTGTCTAAACACTTGTGATAACATACAGTGGTGAAGCAGTAGACTACAATACTCTTGGGACAGTCTTGATGTTGCTCAACATGGAGTGAAACTAAAAACTAGGGCTGCGACTAACAATTATTGTCATTATCGATATATGCATTGATATTTTTTTGTTTTGTAAAGCTTATTTACAAAATGTCGCAGGTTCCTGAGGTAACATCCTAAAACTGCTGATCCAAAACTCAAAGAAAAATAAATTCACAATAGTACAAAACATGTTGGCATTTTCAACCTTATTGCCAGAAAAAAAATTTGCATTGGACATTTGTGCCACGGATACGTTACATTTGTGCCTTATTAATGTTAAATTTTATAGTCCAACAAGCCTGTGGTTAATGTGTGGTTAGGTTTAGACACAAAAACCACTTGTTTAGGGTTAGGAAAATATCATGTTTTAGCTTAAAGTACCCTGTTTGGGGGGCACTGATGTCTCTGAAAAAAACAACAGCTTTTCATAGCACTATCCTTGCTAACATTTGGAGCCTAAAAAGCTGATGGAAACATACCAACAGGTCGGTACAAAGCACCCATGTTCGGAGCATAAAAAGCTGACAGAAACACACCAATGGGTCCCTACAAAGCACCCATGTTCGGAGCATAAAAAACTGATGGAAACACACCAATGAGTCGCTACAAAACACCAACATTTGCTGCCTAAAAGTCGACAGAAACACAGTAATGACTCGCTAAAACACAACTGGTTTTGTTGGTCTTAAAAACTGGTCTGCAGCTTGGCAGGTGTCTGGCCTAGGTGACATGCCATTTACCATCCCCTCCACCTTCAGATGGCAAGTCAGCTCATATACTACCTTTCTTGTCAGCTGGGCAGACATTTTTGTTCGATAAATAGTTTAAATGATTGATCAGTCATGAAATTTGCTTATTCATTTCCTATTGACCAACTACTGAATTAATGAATTAATCATTTTAATAATGATAAACCCATTGCCAGTTAATTTTGGTGTGGCCCTCTGCTAGGCAACACTACCAGAGACCCATTAATTTTTTTTTTGCTAATTTTGCTCGTACAATTTCTTACTAAAGTGATTTTTGTGAACATTTGTCAAAGAGCCAAAGAAATGCAGTGATAATGCGCAATGGAATCTCACATTTCCTCCCCATGTCTTTTGTTGGTGTGCGTGTATGCTTGTGTGTGTGGTCTTTGTCAATGTCTCTGCAGGTGCACCCCAGTGCACATGTCCTATATTCATATCCTTATTCTATTCTGGCCAAGAGAGCTCTCCAAGGAGAGCACCTGCTACACACACACGCACGCAAGCACACACATGCACGCACGCACGCACACGCGCGCGCACACACACACACACACACACTGCATTCTTGCCCATTTCCTCATGTTCTCCTGTTCTCTTTTTCCCTCCTCAGCTTCATTAACAGCTATAAGGTATACCCCTCTCCCTCTCTCATTCATTGTTTTGCACAAACATACTCACACACACACACACACGCACACACAGATTTTGATTAATGTAGAGAACAATGGTGAAAATACGCATGGAAGCGCAGGAAAGAAACTGACACCAGAGGGAATATAGGAACTAGAATGATATGAATAGGTATTGAAAATACAATGAACCCCAAAGCTCAACACTGAGGGCCGCTAAACAAATTAAGAAGTGATCAGTTGCCAAGTAATGATCGACTGAAATCACAGGAACAGAAAATACAAGATTTAAAAGCATAACACATTATAAGAACTGCTGATACAGAAGTCAGACTTTAAACTTTATTTTACACAAAATCTGTCATTTAAATCATGTTAACTTTGAGTCAAGTTTTGGGCTTAAATGGTCTGTGCTAAAATGTCTTCATATATGACTATTTAAGGTCATACATTCCAAAATGGTGAGATGGGTAGAGATAGACAGACAGGGCCTGGCTGCTGCTGCAGCAGCGTGTATTTATAGGTATTATCATCCAGTCTGTAATGCTGGCGATGTACCCTGAAGGCATACTATAAGATTACAGCAGGAGAATGACATCACATTAAAACGAGAAGGACAGATGATAAAGACATTACGGTTGCTTTCAAAACTTTACTTCAATTGCCCTTTTTGGAGAAAAATATCATCACCTCAGATCTGATGTCAGATCCTTTTTGAAAACTGAATTTGGGGAAACAGTTATGAGCTCATTGTTACCAGGTCTTTTACAGCTACCTACATAGAGGGGTTTTATTTTTTTGACAAGTTGTTTACAAAGCACGTATACCCTGCTGTTCTCACCCAGTCTCAGCCGGGTACACAATGAAAGATGATGGAGAGGATATTGACAGAAACTAGTGGGGCTGTGTCTGTTATAACATGTAAACAATCTCTTGTAGAGTGCTCCAAGAATGAGTCCTAAAGCCTTGAAATAAGTTGGCATTTAAGCACTCCCTGTCTCAAAATTAAACATGTTTTTGAATGCGTTTTCTGGTTAGATGCCTGAAATAAGTTCTGTGTTTAACACAAGCTTAAGATATTTTCCCATTTTGCTCTGACTTAAAATACCTTGGTAAATACCCCACTTGTGAGTTATGAAGCCTATGTTATGTGACCACGGTGTAGTTCATTTTTAACCTAATGTTTGCTTTTTACTTCTGGTGATTGCATTTACACTAACTTTACTTCCATTTGCAGTATTATATTTGGCAGTACGGCTCTGTTCTGGGGCCTCTCTGCCCTTCCTCAAGCCTACGCAGACAGCCTCTTCTATACGCCTACATGGAAAGCATGAGGCAAAGACAGCACATCTTTCCACCCTTCTGTGTGACTATGTGGAAAGGCTAAAGGCAGAGAGAACAAACCTCTCTGCCCTTCCAAATGCAAATGAGGAAAGCCTGAGGCAGAGAGAGCAAATCTCCCTGCCCTTCCATGTGCCTACATGGAAAGCCTGAAGGCCCGAACATACCTGGGCGGAACGTACACGGAACGGACTCCGCGGAGGTCCGCACGGACTCAAAGCGGACGTCCGCAAGCCCTGTTCGCGCAAAGCTCAGATTTTACGACCGCGCAGACTTCACTCCGTGCACCAGTGACTACTCGGCATGTATTTTTCACATTGCAGGGATTTTTCATTTTTACAGGAAACTACAACGCAGAAGTGCCTATGGAAGCCCGAATGACTGTGGACATTCCTTGCGGAGTCCGTTCCGTGTACGTTCCGCCCGAGTATGTTCGGGCCTTAAGGCAAGAAGTGCAGCGGCAAAGACCCCCTGGGAACAGAACAGAGCAAGCATCAATGACAAACAGAAATGACACTGATAAGTCAGATACAACATGAAAAGGAGGAGCTGGGGTGGAGGCAGGTTGAAAAGGGGCTTGCAGAGGAAGCAGCAACAGTAGACAGACCAGAGCAGTTTAAATAGGGCGACCTGAATGAGATTCGCCAATTGATTGCATGACTCCCTTTCATCAATCAGCTGCTCCATCAGTTGATTGGGCTTCGTTTTGCTTCAAACAACATCCTCAGCGACAGTTTTCTATAAAAATGAAGGTTATCTTTTTTTGTATTCCTGTTCTGACATCCAATGGCACAACAAGACATTTTTATTCCGGGTATCTCAACCATTTCTCTCTGGCTTCTGCTGTTTTCTGTTTTCAAGATGCGCGCGCAACTGTAACTGTGATGTCCACTCCAAATTGTTCTATAGGCTCAACTATGAGAATAATCGTATTACACTACTTTAGAAAACCAAGAGCAGCCTCTTATTTTGCCTTTCTTCTTCTTCCAGTTGAGCTCATTGTCTACGTATATTCCAAGACATGTTGCTTGTTTCACAATAAGGATGTAATGTAGTATTTTATATAGTTGTTTGCAGATATAAAGTTGTTTTATGTGTTACTGATATACAGTATTTCAAATGTAAATGTTCACTGTTCACTAATGAGATTCATGTATGCAACAAGTTTAACCTAAAGTTTCAATTTGCACTGTTTGGTGTCTGTCTACATCTACAGCCTGATAACATACATGATGAGGGATACATAAAGAAAGAAAGAGGGATATGATGATAAATAAGAAGGTGACAGGGTAAATGATGGAGAAAGGGGGTTGAAGGCAGGAGGTGAGAGCCCGAAGCAGCATTATGCAGGAAGTGACAATTTGGTTGTCACTGAGTGCTCTATAATCTACACCTCATTCTGCAGCTATGCTCTGCCTGTTGGATACTACCCAAGATCTGTGTGTGTGCCAACAGTACATGCTTGTATTTGGGCTGTAATGGGGGATAGTGTTTCAGTGCATACACAGCATTACCTTGTTTCTGTGGAGGTCAATCTGTGTTGATATTTAAGCCATTTTTGTCTGCTTACTTGCAATTCACTTGCTGTCTGTACGTTTGTTTGTCTGTGTCACACAGCTACCTGTTGTTTGTGCACTTTAGCACCTCTTCATATGCACTGTAAACGCTGTGTTTGTGCACGTGCATGTTCACATTTAAGTTCATGTGAACAAAAAGCCCCTCTGTATCAAACAAAGACTAATATGTGAGGCTCAGTGCATGATAACCAGTCATCTAAACTGGACAGTTTGTTACTGAGACCTGGGGATCTGTGAAACAGCCGAGACGCCAGCACAGATTAAGCTGACATGTTTGCAGAGGGGCACCCGGAGTCCACATACGCACATCCGTGCACACGCACACCAGTGACATCATAATCCAGACAGCCAAAAGTTAAGTTTTGACTGCAAAACTATGGTGAAAGGCACTATGAAGAGGGGTGTGTGTAAAATGAGGAAGTTGTTCTGAGCGTGTGTTTGCAGTAGGTAGATGCATATTATATGTGGAGCTGTTCAGGTACACACACACACACACACACACATACACACTGAACATCCAGTTGAGGGATACAGTAGCTAAACTCCCAGACAGAAGACAAGTCTTGCCTTTCACCTAAACACTAAAGGTTCTCTGTCTTCTCAACTATTAGCCCTGGGGCCAACAGATATGTTGTTAATGGCTAAAATAAATGGTTCTCCAATCACGGAGGGCGAGCGGTGGAGGTTATCATCCCTGGTGTAGGGAGAGAGAGGGAGAGACAGCCTAATTCCTTCCAGCTGCAAGGCTCTGAGTGCGTGTGTGTGTGTGTGTGTGTGTGAGTGACTGAATGTTCAGGGGCTAAAATGACAGATTTACTTCACCCCTTAAATGCACCAGACAGGCCAGGCTGCATATACTGTAAGAGAGGCCTTGTTAGAAGAGGACGAGGCCCCTCTGACCAGACTGTGTGCACATGTGTGAGTGTGTGTGTGTGTGTGTGTGTGCATGTTTAAGCGATCCATTTATTGATTTAAACAAATGTATTGTTTCTATTATTTTCATTTTCCGTACTTGTACCTTCGTTTGTATGTGTGCGTCTAATTTGAATATAGCAGCCACCTCGACACACACATAGTCTACACACACCTTTTCTCCCAAGTCCACTTAATTCATTTCCTCACTTATGTAGTTACAGTAGTGGGACCACCACAGCCTCTCCTGCAAAGCCCACCTTGTGGCGAGAGGCACCTAGTTCACAGCCTCACACAAACACATAAACACACACACTTTAAGTGGGTTTCCCAGACCTATACATTGCTCTTGGCCAATGCTCGGCCAGTGCACACTGTATGAGTGAGGTTGGCAGCACTCAGTGTAAGGAAGCCACACATTTGGAAAAGGAGAGGTGGGAAGAGTGGTGGAGAGGGGGAGGGACAGGAGGAGCAGGAAGGAAAGGTGGAGGAGATTATCAAATGATGGACTGTGATGCTTTTTATGGCAGAAGACCTAGGGGGGAGAAATGATCTACCATCAGTGTTTTTAGTTTTTAATCTTCAAAATTCACAGTCTTTCTAAGGGACTTTGGCGTGAGGAGAAAAGGGCGCATGACAACTGGGGTATAGCAGAGTAGAGAGATGCTGATTTCACTGCAAACCTTTGGAACAGTGCACAAACACTCATATATGCAAAAGTGCAAACATGCACACACATCCATATGCATGCAGGTACACTTAGCCAAATGTGCACGTTGAGGCACATACTGTACTTTTGGTCCCTCGACCTGTATGCATAGACACAAAGAAAAAGAGAAAAAAAAAAAACACGAAGGGGAGCACAGAAGAAAATGCAAAGGGTATAATTTTCCACAATCAGCCTCCGCTTGAAACAAGCAATTAGGGGGAATGTGCAGAGCATCCCCTTGTGCTGGGGGAGGCTCAGTGTGTGTGTGTGTGTGTGTGTGTCTGTCCATGTTTGTGCAGACCTTTCGTCTCCTCCTCTAGGTCTTTCTTGTGGTTGGGTAGGCTGGTTCAGGGGCAGCGCACAGCAAATTCGATAATTCCACCACCAAATGGGCCAGAGCATGCCCTCATATCACGGGTATCCCATATAGCATCACGATACACTTTATCTGGTCACATGACTGTCTTGGCTGCCTACTTACACTACTTACTATGAGATGGATAGCTATTATTTTGGGCAAATAATAAAGAATAATATGCTGGGATAATTACTGAAGCAGACTTAATTTGACTGGTTGGATCAACTACTTTACATGAATACCGTCTTTGTGTATTTGAAATATTAGTATTTGAATAATAACTGCACATTAAAGTAGATAATCTGAATAGAATAAATCACTACAACAGTAAAGCTCACAAAATACTCAGATATCAGGATGTAATGACTACATTGTAAATCATATTCATAGATATTTTTAAGGGAATAGAAATATTTAGTTTATATCTGCTATTAGGGTTCATCTTGGGGGATTTCTGTCTGACGATCAAGCCGTTGAAGAGAAGAGAAGCAATGCTGCACGACGAGCAGAACAGAAATATATTGTCCGAGGCAGCCATGGCAGTAAATTGGGGAAACACAAGCCTTAATCCCAGAGGTGGAGTTTCCTCCTTCAGGTTCCTTCAGGAGGAAAGAGAACAGAGCACACTCTTTTATCTGTGTGGTCCACCGGCTCAGTTTTCTTTCTCTCTGTCTGTCTCTGCCCCTCTTTCCCTCCTGCTATGACTCGTTCACAGTTCACAGATGCGGTTTGTTCTCTGTTCAGGTAGTGTGTGTATGTGCATGTGAAGTCTGATCTCCTCCCTCGAGGTGCCCCTTTACCCCTCAAGTCACCTGTGTGACCTGTCCTTCCTATTAGCCTCAACTATTTATGTTCACTCAAAACCCTAAATTTACACTAAAGACCATTTTCCACATCTGATTTACTCGATGTCCTTCACCTCTTATTTTATCCGGTGACCTTTAACCTTTTACCAGCTTCAGAATCCACCTCATGCAATCGCAGAACATGTGAGGTAACAGGATATGTGGTGGCTGCTATCAGCTTACAGCCTTGTCTGTCTATAGAATGGACACCAGTGTTTGTCCTCCAGATCTCTTCAATACGTTTTCCCATCCAAAGTACACGGTGGCAGGATCTTACGTTGCTTAAAACTTGCATTCTCTGGCGTGATTATTTTCCTACAGGGTACTTCTGCCCAGCACATGTGTATGTGTGAGGCTGTGTGTTTATCTTAGATTAATTACTAGTGCCTGTGTGTCTGTAGGAAGAAGTGAGTGCGTGTGTGTGTGTGTGTGTGTGTGTGTGTGTAGGTGTGAATGTGTGTGTGTGCAGCATCCAGGGGCCAGGTTTATTGAAAGCCGCCGTCCCTCAGATAAACATACAAGCACCGACAAGATTCTCCAAAGAGGAACAAGGTGTCATGGGAGATGCAGGGAAAATAATCGGCCGAGTTCAGAGGTGGAGAGAAGAAAAGTGCGGAGAAGAGAAGAGCACAGAAAACAACATGAGGGAAAAATAAACGGCAGGTGTTTGAGAAGATTTAGTGTAGCACTTGCAAAAACGGGAAACGGGTTCACGCAGAGGAGGAGGAGGAATTCCACATTCTTGGGAAAAGACTAGCGTCAGGGGTACTTTGGAATAGCAAAGCAGGCGGGGAGACTAAACGTAAACCTCTCTCTATTGTTATGCTACACTCCCCCTTTTGCTTGGAAAAACACAAGGTAATTCAATAAACATTTACTGCTTGAACAAGAGGGGGCTCACTCCTACTGCAGTCTACGGACTCGGGGAGAACGGTGCAACCAAATGGCAGCTGGATCGAGGCTGGCCGGGTTTTGCTCTACGGGCCGGTATTAAAATGAAGTGCTTGTGGCTGGTGTGCAGAGAGCGAGGCATCTGATATGGGGTCTGTAAATGGGAGCAGTAAAGGAGGGAGACTCATTCCACCTCCTCATTTGGGGGAATTACGGTGACAAAGAGCAGGCCTACCAAGACCAGCAGCATCCTGCCATACACGTGCAGACACACACACACACACACACACATACAAACATGGGCATGAAAACAGACACACACCACACAGAAGAATTCTCCAGCATCTCTGTTTAAATGTGTCATTCATTGACTGCATGCTCCACAGTGAGTGAAGGGAGAAAAAATGGACCACGATTCAATAAAAACTTTGTAGTCCAATCCTAACAGGAACACGGATTAAAATAGGAACACCTCACAAACCACAGACTTGCTTTGTTGGAGAGAAGTTCCCAGAAAGTCCCAGAGGGGGAAAACAGGGCAATGTATGGAGAAGACAGAGAGAGAAAAAACAATCTGCCTTTCTTAAGATATTCTTCCTTGCCGCCATGGCGGCAAAAGCCACAAAACGATGGCAGTACCTGCTTCCCAGGACTGGAAATACGAGCACTCCTAAAATAAACCTTTAACTCTTGCCACTAGGCAAAAATGGGCACTAAATGCGGTTTTCAAAACAGCAACAGCTAAAAATACAATATTGGTGGAGTGTGAGGTCCGGCAGCTGTGCATGTGTGTTTATGTGTATGTGTGTGTGTGTGTGTGTGTGTGAGAGAGAGAGAGAGAGAGAGAGAGAGAGAAAGAGTTAGGGAGAGAGAGAGAGCGAGAGAGAGAGAGAGAGAGAGAGAGAGAGAGAGAGAGACGCTGGCATTTCTGTGGCGGGCCATGAAGCATGAGCCAAAGGACCCAAGGCAGGCTAGCCGCTGGAATGCCTGGGCCAACCACGGCTTCCCCCTCACAGTTATTGACAAGTTGCTGCTGGCACCTGCTTGGGACACCCGTGGGACAGCAAGAAGCCTCTTTTCTCCGCACTACAAATTAATTTCTTATTTAATCACGGATCATCTTGTCCATATTACTAACTACAAACTGTTTATGAAATAACAGGAACACATAACAAGAGCACTGTTCCATTAAAATGGCTGCAATCATTTCCCGGTTCAATTAATGTGAATGCAATCACCTTCAAATTGAGAGTCAGGACTTCGTACCTCGTAGACCTAATTATTTTCAGTCACCAGTAAAATTGTTGGTATTGTCTCTGCAAACCAGGGGTACATCACATTTCTATGCTTTATATGCATCATATCAACACTTTAAAGGTGATGTGGTTCAGATTACATTAATGAGCTGCCTTTGTCATCAGGAGGAGGAGCAGACGGCGGATGGCGTGACGCCGAGGCGAGAAGATTGCCAAGGTGCAGACCACTGTTTGAGACCAAGAAACAACAAAACCAGTTGTCCTTTGGCAAGACATTGGCAGCATTGTGACACCAAAACCGGGTATTTTAAGGCAAAACATGATCTTGTCCTAACCATAACCAAGTGTTTTTTTGTGCCTAAACATAACCCTAAGTTAACCACAACATTGTTGAAACATAATGTTTCAACATATCCTCTGCATAATAATGTACAAATGCTACATCTATCTGTGGTTTGCAGAAACCTACGATGCCAACATTTATTCTGGCAATTGGATTGTGTTTTCTTACTAATAAAATGTGCTGTAGTACAAAAAAGGCACTTACAGACTGCACTGTGAAACTAGAAGAGACTGTATGACTTCCTCTTTTGTGTAAATGTATTATAATTTATCACAAGACAATTATTGATGGGCATTTTTCTCACTATTTTAGGGATATTTTAAAGACTAAATCCACTGATAAATCAGTAATAAAAGTAAGTGTTACTTGCTGTCTAACACACAGAAAACATTTCATACAGAGATCATTCAAAGGTACAATTTGTGTTGCTAATTTCCACCTCAGTGTAATATTATTTAACATTAGTCAATGGGAAATTTAATGGAGACTATATGGCCATAGACAGGGAGAATGAGGCAGGGGAAGATTCCTGGAGCATGCCAGGTAAAATATGATCCATGTTTCTTTTGGCCAAATGGAGGCTAATGGGGGGATTTGGAGGTTTAACGGGGGGCAATGAACGGCGCATCTGCAAGCACTGTCAGCGTCTGGCATAACATCTTCCCTTGTTTTAGGAGGCCAGGAGAAACCACTGTGGGCCTAGTGTGTGTGTGTGTGTGTGTGTGTGTGTGGGGGGGGGTTCTGGGCCCATCTCCAGAACCAATGTATTACAAGTGTTCCCGCTGTAAGATTATATTTGGATTCTCTAGGCCCGCTTCCAATTATTACTGGCACTTAATACTTTTCACACCATTCACAGATCCCCTTACTTCACCACCCGTCATCCTCTCTCTCCCTCACGCTCTCTCTAACACACACCTCAGCTTTTAGCTGAAATCAGCACTTTTTATTGGTTTAGGAAGGGAGGTATAGGGCCAGGAGATTGAATAAGTAAAGGAGGAAGTGATTTAATCCTTTTTAGGTTTAAACACAAATGGTACATGAGATACATTTAAGCAAATACATCAATCACACACCAGCCTGAGGAGAGGAGTTTTAACTGGTGAGCTGAACGTACATTTGCTCAATCAGAAGAGAACTTAGTTGTAAGCGTAACTTCACCAAAGACAGATCTTCTGTCAATCTTTATATTCTCCACTGACATGACAGTTTGTATATTCTACTATCTGTATTCCTCCGAATTCTATACACAGACACACACAACCTGTGACAGTAAGTAGTGCCACTGACAAAAGAGGAAAACATAGGAAGTGACGATCAGGCGAGGTACTGAGACAGCAGGGGTGACAGAATCAAAGAGGAGAGGTGTAGACTCTTCTGGATGAGAGTGAGTGACAGGCTGCAACAGAACAGGGACTGTTTCAGCACTTATCTGTTTTTCATTACACAGGGTGTGTGTGTGTGTGTGTGTGTGTGTATGCATGTGTGTGCAGTATGGCTGGAACATTTAAAAGGGAGGACCATCAGGGAGAAAGGTAGATGAGCCCTCCTCTACTTCACTGCAGGACACAAATGAGGTCTGCACACTGTAGGCTCCAAATTAATAGTCTGTTTCTCTTTTAAGGCAACGGTTCAACCTACAAGAGCTTCATCCAGCCTCATACTGTATCTCCTATTAATCGAGATTTTGCCTCAGTGAGAGAAAAAAACATATTTGGAGCTAACAGTGTGCAGACCTCCTTTGGTAAGTGAACAGGAGTGAAAAAAAAAATTCTGCGAGCGTAAAATTGATCACACACTTTTGCTACAAATATCTGCATACATGTGTGAATTTTCAGCAAAACATCCATACACACCATTATCCAAAGTATTATTGCCAATATTATCCCCGAGCGACAATGATTCATTCTTTGCACTCCAGTGAAATGTTTTAAGAAGTTGTTTCGACATTAGGAAAGCCCAGAGCTGGGAAAAGACAAGAATTGTAATGATGTTATTTTTCCTTTCCTGGCGTGAAATGGAGGTCAACACACTGCTGAACTGGGCCAAATTCACAGTCTCTTCTAACAAATGTTTAAAGTAGTACAAAGGATGAAGGCTGCCAACCAAAAGGAGCCCAACTTCTTGTTTTATAACAAATGGAGATCGTGCTTGTTTGAATTGTATTGCCTTAATAGACCAGCATACTTACATGCATATAATTAGGCACAAGTCTGTGGATATTCAGCCCCTTTCAATTGCAACATTTGCTCAGTCAATCCAACTCAGTTTTATTTCACTATAGACAGTATATGCGTGGTAATTATTGTCAAACAGTTACATAAAGTTATATAAAATTGTGGACTGGACTTGGTTTTGCAAGCATTACTCTTGGGCCAAATCCCAATAGAGTCTAGGGTGTCCCGATTTTTGTTGTGATAGAAAGTTCGGGCAACCTGTGGGGGCTACATGGAATCATCAGCAAGATGGCTGCACAAACAACAAAATAACCCCACAAATGTATTTTCTTCGTTAATAGAAATTTCCAACTTACAATAACCATCTTATTATCTTGTAATATCGTTTCAGTGTATTATGGTCCTTTTGTCTATAGCAAGCATAACAAGAGAAATAACTAGCTTGCTGATGTCTCAATAGCTAAGTAGCTAGCTAGCTAACATTACGAAGTTATTGCTGATTCGTACACAACAGTCCAGCATTTTGACATTTTTCCCAACCCCCCCAGTGTTATATGTTGATTGGTATTCAACATAAGTCCAGCAGCGAAGTTGCTGCACTTGTTACCACTTCTCTAATATCAGTGCACACAGGCAGGGTAGGGGCACAGGTTGCCAACATTTGTTTAAAGTGAAGCACTAGTGGCCTAGTAATGATTGATGACAGATTGAAAGCATCCTGACAACCGCAAAAGGTTATAGCCATTGCAAGAGAAATCACCACAGCACAAGACGGCATATTCACAACGTCCTGCATTGCTCGTCAAGTCTGTTTTTCCCAAAACGCATCAGTGACTACCGATGACATATCAGGGTGTTAAAAGGTTGTCCCACTTCATAGGGGAAAATTCCAACCACTACCCTTTGTAGCTCTGTTCCGAGGGGCAAGGTGGCACTCGAAAATGACGGGTAGTGAAATGGAATTGGGCCTTGGTGATTCTTTATCTAATCTAAGCACCCACTGATTCTATAAGGCACTTGACAGGCTATAAATTAGCTTACCTGTCTTGTTATTGAGTGCAAGTAAGATTTTATGGTTATTTCTAGCTAAAGATAAAGTGAAGAAGCACCACCACAGAACCCTCATGTTCAGTGAGAACTAATTCTTTTCATCTATTACCACCTGGCTGCTACTCATGTCAGTAATCACGTCATGCAAACAGAATCCATAGCCTGCTTCTCTCAAACTATTATTATTTCTGCCATACAGTAGAGTGATGGGTCTTTCATGCAGTTAAAGCAGTAAAAGTTTAAGGCTTTGATTAAGTTTAGTAGCAGAACTGTTGTTTTGGACACAGGAGCTTCCAACTCGCGCTTGGTCGGCAGGCACACTGAAGCTCTGTGTTTGAAGTTCAACCAAGTTGTATTTTATGGAGCAGTAAGATACGCTTTGACTTGGATTTCTCTGTGCTCCGCTTGGTATCCAGCGGTATGCCTGGTGCGATCAAAGCTTTGCGCTCTCATCTTTGGATGGTGGGGGTTTCTTCTGATTTATTCAAGAAGCCTGAAAATAAATGCACAATCTAGCTACATGACATGTGCTTTAAGGTGCTATTACAAAGAGGTATAAGGTATACTTCAGTTCGCAGATGCTCAAACACTCACAGCAATCAATTGGCCATGTCCTCAGAGAGCACACCTTTCTTGGGGAAAAAGGGAATTATAATAATTCAATAAATAAACAAGTGTATATATGTAGTCAGCAGAAACAGTATATTCCTTTGTGTGTGTGTGTGTATGTGTGTATGTGTGCGCACGCAAGATTCCTTTTAGTTCACAAAGGTACAACATCCCCCCACACCAAACACACACACACACACCTCGTCACACACACGCAGAGCCTGTGTCTCATCATCTGTGAAGAAATAATGGAATTATATATATTTTCTCCCCTGCGCGCGGCGAAGCATCAAAGTTCAGTGCTGTGATAAGTTGCCTGTGTGCTTTGCCCCTGGCCATAACGGTGTGTGGTGTTTTCCTATTACTGGCATGTCCTGTTTCATAGATGGATGGACCTCAGGCTGACGTCTGCCACTGCCTCTGCTCTGCTCTCCGTGTTATTACCGAAATCGATGTCCATGTCTGCCGCCATTTATTATCCCCCCACCACCCCAACAAACAACCACACACACACACACACACACACACACACACGTAAACTGAAATGAGATGAAGGGGGAATATTGGGAAGTTCTATAGCATGGAAATTCTGCTGGGCTTGTGAATCTCTGCGTGTGTGTGCTTCAGAGTACACTTTTGCCCCAAGATACGCAACGCTTTGCAGATTTTGAAAAGTAAGTAATGTTATTTGTCTCATGGCGCCTGTTTCCTCCTCCCACTTTAATTTGCTCTGTATGTGTAGCCCATAATTTACTTCTTGTATTGTTCCTCAGAACATGAGCTCATCATAACAAGGCCAAAGGAACACATGTTAATGAGCAGAACTAATGAAAACCAAATTTACTACATTAACGTGCAGTTTTCTGAATACATCTAAAAAAGATCAGATGACATCCTCACTGATAATAAGGACATTATAAATTCAACTGCACTGTACACAAAATCTTTTCTGGGGCAAGTAGGTAAGTGAACTTGCGACTGTGAAATTTAACTGGAGATATTTTCCTCTTTAAATGGTCAATTGTCATTTCAACTGAACTGATAATTCTGCTCAAGCATTGTTTTCTATGCACCGTGGGCAAGCGAGCAATGCACTATTTGTAGTATCAGTGTGTAGTGTCCCTGTAAGACACAGACATAGAGAATATTTTCAGTCACATTAAACGAAAAATCACTACATTTCCTGATGGCAGAAAAGTCTGACTTTCTGAGGTCACAGCAGGCCCAGTAAAAAAAAGAAAAATCCATGTCCATGTCCATGTCCGTCTGGACATATGTGTATGAGTGTGTTTGCTTACGACTATGTGTGTGTCAGTTTGAATGCACGTGTCCTTGTGCATGTGTGTTATGTGAAGGTAGCGTCTCAGCCGAGCCCCCGCGGTGCTCCGGGCCTTCTGTCCTCCCCTCATAACCTCACAAAGACACTAATAAGCCCCCCGATGATGGACGCTTATGGATTTCTGCGCCGCTAATTTCCGTAACTATCACTGTTTGAAAGATAGCTGAGGGATTTAGCAGAAGGGGCCAAGAGAAGGCCCCCTTGTATTCTGTGGGAACACAAGAGCTGTATTATGTGATATAAAAAAAATGGAACGTCCCCCCTTTTCTCTCCCTCAGGCTAAGTCCATGATATTTATCTACACACAGTCACATGAGACCATTATGTTTATGGAATATCAAATGCAGGCCCAACACTGTTGTGTTGAGGCGAGCATTCGTAATTACCAGGGGGATGCACAAGTTTTCTGCCACAATTCACTCTTTCAGAGGTGACATTTGAACTTTGCTTAATAGGCTGAGATAAAGTTGTGTGGCCCTTTGAATAGAGAGTGCAATAGATTACTAATATTACAGTTAAATGTACCAGCAGTGTACAACTGGGGGGCAACACCAGTGTGTCCCCTGATAAACAGGAAAAAACAATGTGATTCTTTCAGAAGCAACAACCTGTAAGGTGCCTATGAAATGTATTAACTTTCTACAATTGATTTGCTAATAGATTTCCTATCAAGCACCCAGCTCTCCAAGCAAGAGGAGTTTGTCATTCTGAGGCCGTAGGCCCCAAATATCCCTTAATTACATTGTAAAGACAAATGCAGGCGAACTCCTGTAACCCTATCCCATGCAGCTGAACCAAACACTGGCCAGAGACTGTGCCGCCTGATAAAAACAATGAGCCAGAGAGCACAACTTTTATATCACATGCACCACGTAACAAAATGTCTTAACACACATTTCCAACTTGTTGTGCAAAGAGCTCTGTTAATGCTACACGGCTGTTTACACTTCCACTTTAAGAGAGTTTAAATTTAGCCTATTCACACTGCTTCCATGTTCACTTTCTTTCCTCAGGCTTCACACACATTCACACATGCTGCAGTCTCTAAAAAGCGAATGTGGAACAGGTTTGCCCCCACGTCCCCACTTACTGCTGAGTCCAACACTAAACACCATCCATCACTGCCTGTCATATCAACATGCTACAGAGCTCACTGGATACACCAGTCGTGGTAAGTCAGACCACATGCACAGTAGCTGCACACACCTAAACATGTATGTGTGTGTGCGTTTTCGCTTCCACTTCCATTAATTAATTTGTCATCACCGGTTATCCCCCCCTCCCCCGCCTCGCCTTCACCTCTACAGTGGATGGATCCTCCCGGTGCTCCAGCCTTGCTATGATGGGTTTTGCTACCTGGTCCTTTGCAGGGGTGGTCAGGGGCCAACTTTCTGTCAGTGAGGAATGTAATTAGGGAGAATTAAGCGGCATGGGGCTACAAGGGAGGTCAGGAAGAGCTGGCAGGGTCGAGGCGGGTCACTACCAAGCATTCTCTCTCTTTCTCCCTGTCTCTCTCTCTCCTTTACTCTTCTGTTGTAAGACAGGGTCAGGGTGAAGAGGTGTCATATTTAGTCCTCTGCTGCACTGTGGGAGGCTAACACAATAAGCAATGGATCTTTTCTCTCACTGCCCCTCTCTCTTCCTCCAGGTCTACTGTCACTCATGTGAGAAACAGACTTGGTGCAAGTCTGCTCCTCACTTAACTTCCTGCACTTGACTGCAATGAATCAGTACTTATTGAGTGTCACGGATAACACTTATGGTTTGTCTTTGTCTTATAAGATGCTGTATGGGGGAAAATGCTTCTTGGGCCAGTGTGTGTTCTGTGATACTCAACTACAGAGTGTGGCGTCTACACCGAAAATGCCTCATAGCAGAGAGCTGCAAGTTGTGGCTTGGAAGACCCAAAATTAATGCATCAAAACATCCCTTTAGACACCTCATGTATAAATGATGTCACACTTGCAAGCTGCATATTTATGGACAATCTATGCAGAAAATTTCAAGCAGAAAATTGTCAAATGGTTTTGGTTTTCTCCACGTTGAATTCATGGAGAAAATTTGCATTTCTCACATGCCTCCTTGGTGAACAAAGAATCCAAAAACACAGAAAACTCTTGATGAATTCAAGTTATAGGTGAGCTAGCTAAAAAAAGCAAAACTATATTAAATCATCTGTTTACAAGCTACAACTTTATCCAGTGGCTTGCCAAGTAATACCCGAACAGACAGTCCTTTTTGATGGGGAACTCAACGGAAAATGAAACTCATTGATGTTCTCATCAAAGCCAAACTCCATTGACAAAAACTGTTATTTTACCTCTCTGAATGTGGGAGCTGCTAGTCTACTGCTACCTTGATTGGAAGTTTGTTTGTGTTATTGTGTGACTTAAGTGAATCTGAACTAACCCTTTAAGACACATAAATCACATATTAACACAAACAAACTAACTGATTGAGGCAGTGGTAGACCAGCAGCTCCCGTGTTCAGCAAGGTAAAATTAGTGTTTTTGTCAATGGAGTTTGACTTTAAAGAGAGCATCGATAGGTTTTGCTTTCAGCTCAGTTCCCTGTTGGAAAGGACTGTCTGTTTGGGAAGTACTGAGCATAAAACTGGTTAAATAAGACTTAGATTACACTGGACAAGATGTGTGAGAGTTTGTAAATGTGTTGTTTTGCTGTTGTTAAACGTGGACCCCTTTTGCTTCAATTCATCAAAATTTTCCATAGTTTTTCAACTCTTAATTCACCATAAAGCCGTGCAAGAAAAACTAAATTTTCTTCAAAAATTCAACATAACACTGGGTAAGCACTTGATACACAAATGGTTATTTGAGTGGTGAAATATTCATTTAATGTATCCAATGTAAAGTCAGGTATGAATGCACTTGCACTTGTAAATTATACTTCAAGAATACTCCAATGGCTTCGGACATCTGCAGTGCAATCCTGAGAGGGTAGGTGTGTACGCAAGGATGCGAGTATGAGACATAAAAACCACATGTGTGTTAAGGCCATCAGATACAGTGTGGAACAACATTAAGACAAAAATCAGGCAGGAAGCCGCAGCCAGAATACATCCAAACTAACAGAACTGCTCCCGGCCATCTGACAGAGTGGGAGGCCGATATGACTCTGAATATATTAGGGCCTGTATGTGTGTGTGTGTGTTCCAGCAGAAGGTCTGTATAAGTGCTTTTGGATGACATAATATAGACAGGGAGTCCTCGGGGTAGAATACACTGTATAAACTGAATACACCCCTCTGACTGTCTCAATTACACTGCACACACACACACACACACACACAGTGCAGCTGGATGATTTTATTGAATGTGTGCACAGAGGGGATTTCCCCACTCATCTCCGGTTCAGTCTGTCTGTCATTGGGCTACTCACTCGCTAACTCACCCTACCCGTCTCTCTCTCGGGACGTCTCCTCTTGCGCTGCCTCTGCATCTCCTCGTCTCCTTCCTTCCTTGTTTTTGGCTCTCACTATCGACTGGGTCTGTATTTTCCCTCCCTGTCTCTTTCTTGCCTGTCCTATAACTCCACTATTCATCTTTCGCTTCACCTGCACTTTATCTCTCCGTCGTCTTTTCTATCACCTTTGCGTCTCAGTTTTGTCTCTGTCTGCATGTGCTCGTCTTGACTAATGAGGGATGCTGTCTGTTCTGTGACACAATTTTATCATTTGAAAGCCTGCTTTTGGGGAGTTTAAAATAACAGGATTATTCTCAATTTGATGTCCAAACATTTTTTAAATTCTTGTACGTCTTTTACATAGGAATAATCCTAGTTCCAGCCTACTGAAGCCTCCGAGATCTTTGATTTTTATTTTCAGCAAATAAGTCTGGTGTTTTGCTCATTGATGGCTGTTTCCCAAGTTGGGATAACAGCCGAGCCAATCAGAGCTTTATAGGTGGGATTAAGGATGTCTTCCTGTGCCAGAGCCAGAAAAATAGTGATAGAAAAATCAGCCTATAAAAATGGCTACAAGCATCAGTAACATTGACACAACTGTGCACGTTTTTTCACAGAAATAAACGTTTTTAACTAGCATGCTCATCTGATCAACAAGACACCAGCGACCACTCCTCCCACACAGAAAATGGATAACATGAACTCAATGTCAGACTGAAGAATGACGTGAAAATGAAAAGGAAATTCAGGACTTGGTTGGTTTAGAATAGGATTCACAGCTTCACCTATGACACACATGAACTGTCAGCTCAAATAAAAACATGTAAAATACCTATTAAAAGTCTCTTCTGTGACAGGAGTGTGAATTCCTTTGTGATCTGACAAGGGCTTTACAACATTGCAGTGAAAGCAAATACCTCTTTTCCTTCCTCTCTCCTCCCAACATCTCCTTTTCTCTCGCTTTCTAAAAAACTGATGAGACTGACAGGCAGCGGTGTGTTTCTTTCTTTTTTTTTGCACTCCTCTCCTCCTTTCGCTTACGGCAACTGCCAAATCCTCTGAGGTACAAGTGGAGGGAGGGGATGATTTGAGGGAGAGGGAAGGGAGAGAAGGAAAGTCCTGGAGTTTGTGTTGTGTCTGCTGGATCCAATAAGAGCATAGATGGGAAGAGACAAGGACTGGCTAGACAGAGAGTGAAAAGGAGACGGAGGGATATCTCGTGGAGTTTAAATCATGCCAAGTTCCATGTCCAAAGAAAGGAAATAGCCACCATTTGAAAGAGAATAAATTGCACAATCACTTCTAGGGGATTCCACCGTAGATCTGAGTACGGTATTTTAGACATTTATATCACATGAATGTTGATTTTAAAATAATCTTTGCCTTGTAGTTTACATTAAGCTGCACAACACTGTCAAAAACACTAAAAACTATTTCAGTAGTAGTATTAGCCTCACACAGAATTCGCGTGGGCACAGAAACATTAAATATCTCTATCTTGGTCATGTTGGCTTTGAATGCCATCCATCCCCAACGCCTCACCTCCTCCACATGTTTTATGCAACAGCTGGAGAGAATTACAGCTATGTTGGAAAGCGATCTCGAGGTTTTGGAGAGACAAGCCAGATTTAGGCTTAACATATAGTGTTTTAGACCATAATTACATACGTATCGTATAATGGTCCAAAATAGAAAATGCCTGGTAAAAAGCATAATTAGGAAGAAGTGCTGCTGCTGCTGCTGCTGCTGCTGGTGATATAGCCTGAGCTGGAGCTTGTGGTGCAAAGAGGTGATTGTTTTTTATTGGTGGTGGTTATTGGGTCATTTATAAAGTTGCTTTTTAAAATAAATGCCATGTGAAAAAGAGTTGGTACCATTATTCATTATGTTCATTCATCTTGATTCCTTATTATGTGAATTATGCTATGCATTGCAAAAACAAAACTTGAGCAGATGTGTCATATCTGAGTAAAAGAATTATTTCAGTTCAAGTTTTATCTTTTGATTACAGTAATGAAGACAGATATATCACCCAAGTTTTCAACTCTTAGCTTCCGGTTTTTGTTGTAAAGCCTGCAGCTGCCAAGCATGTTTTTGCAATTCAATCTTACTGCTAAAGTTGAGGCAGTTATGGACACACACACACACACACACACACATACACACACACACACACACTAACAAGTATCATTATGCGACGGATGGTCGTATGGGATGGTGTTTCTTTCGAAACAGTGGGGGGATATTGGAGCCAGACGTGTGGAGCTGTCAGGGTCTAGTGATAGGAAAAGGTGTCAGTCACATCCCAGGGGTCCACACACAACGTTATCATTCACCCTTTTGCTCTCCTTTGTACACACACACACACACCAACACACACACACACACTCACACCCACACACACACACACACACACACACACACACACACACACACACAGACACACACAGATGAGTGTGATTTGATGTGCTGTAGCAGATGTAAGTGGACACCCTTATTCTCCTTAATGAAGATATATTCCTGGCCAGGGGTGGATGTGGGGCTCTGACTCTGCACCTTTACCATGCAGGGCTCAGTCCACATCTGCTTCCCATCAGCCACAAGGCTTACCTTTTTAAGGCAGAGGCGAGGGCGGGCGGGGGAACGAAGCAGCGTTCGGTTTTGGCTTGATTCAATTACTAGCACCACCGTGAGAGAACATTCCCCCTCGGGTGTCTGACTGTGTGTATGTGTATGCATGTGTCTGTGCTGACTGCGAATCAGACTTAACAGTCCTAACCCTACAACCCAGGGTCAGTGACATGTTGGCTGGTCACTTAGTGACCCGCTAAGGCTCATGAAAACGTCTCTGGTCTTCCTATTATTTCTCAGCCTGCTACATTTCCTCTCAGTTCTGCCAGTGGCCTGCTCTCCTCTCTGCTGTGCTTTATGACAAATCAGAGTGGGTGGCTCTTCAGAATCAGTGGAGAAAATGAGTGGATTTGGTTAGTAGAATTAGTGGAGAGAAGACAATTACTTTGTTTATGGAAGAAAAAAAAGAATGAAACCCAGTTTGCACCACTTCTCAGCATCTAATAACAGTTAAAAACTGGCACAGATTTTTAAGGGCATCAGTAGTTACCACAAATATTCACGCTGTGCCCATGATAACAGCTGGCAGCACATGGCCTGTGTGTTGGCAGAGAGGGTAGCTGACAACTACTCATCAGGACCCTTTAAAATAAAGTGGATGAACACAGACCAGACAGAATTCTCCTTCTGGTTTATGTTATTTTCATGTTACTGCTGGTTACAATTACAGAAAAGCTTGAGTTAGTTATGAGGCCTCATCTTTGACTACAATCACTGCAACAGGAGCAAGCTCATAGTTTGGCATTTAACCGTTAACACACAACAATCACACATTTTGAATTTGTTCACAATTGACTGATCTAAAGCCCAGCCCCCCCAGTTACTGTTGCTAGGTCAGACAAGCTTGACAAAAGAAAAAAAACCCACAACTTTACGACCCCTGCTCCATTTAGCTGGGTGCTGCCTTAAAAACCCAACAACAAGGACTACAGAATGTAATGAAAACACATATTCATAATATTACCTTTTATGAACAAGGAGAATTGAGGTCATTACGGTTTCGACAAAAAAGTGGACTGAGGATGACACTATCAGTCAGCATTGCTTCTGTACTGCCGAGATTTGTCCCCTTATCCCCTTCTGGGATCAGTTAAGTCTCCATTTATTTATTACTGAATACAGACCACGGTGCTGACCTAACGTTAGTAACATAAAAAGTTACTCCAGGGCAGCACATAGCCTTAAAGAGATAATATTAACAGAGGGATGTTAGCTTCAATCTTTTCTGGCTAACGATAATTCATGTAATCTTAAATATATGTCAGCAACCAACTTATTTGTTCTTTTCCAAATCTCTATAACATTAAAACAGAAATAGGGAGGAAGCAAGCCTGGCTGACTTTATCTGGTTAACTCCTATTGACGTAGCTATACGTTAGCTAACATTTTGCTAACATTACCCAACTTGAGATGTTACTACAGACAATGTAATGAACCCTGGAGTGGGGGAACCCTTCTGTGCAGACTTTGCATGTTCCCCCCATGTCAGTGTGGGTTTCTGGGGGTACTCCGGCTTCCTCCCACAGTCCAAAGACATGCAGGTTAACTGGTGACTCTAAATTGGCTGCTGGTGTGAATGTGAGCGTGAATGGTCGCTTGTCTCTATAGGTTAGCTCTGCAATAGTCTGGCGACCTGTCCAGGGTGTACCCCACCTATCGCCCAGTGTCAGCTGGGATAGGCTCCAGAACAAGACCCCTTACAGGATAAATGATTATGGAAAATGAATGAATGAATGAACAAATGAGCCTAACACATAGCATATCAGGAAAGGGGAAAGTTGCCTGAGGTTCTGCCGGGTTCCAAGTTAGAGATGCCAACTCTTTACAATAAAAGTAGCTAGCACTAGCTCCAAAAGTCACTAAAAGTTGCCAGATAACTTCAATGATCCTCTCCTCCTACCTGTACTACAGCAACTGCACAATGCAAGAGGAGAGAGGGGGAGAAATCCTACGCTGATGGTGGAAGAGCCATGGACTGCAATCACTCTAGGCAGCATGCATGGGAATGATTTACAATATATTTCTCCCTTTTGACGTGATGATCTTAATAAGTCCCTAAATTTGTTGCTAATTCCTTTTTAGTTAAAACGTTGCTAAAAGGGTCTAAATATCCACTCAATCTAGCGAGAAAGCTTCCATATTGGAGCACAGAGCAAAAAGGGGCGGGACTTAGGATGGGTCAATTTATCAATCATTTACATTCTTCAGGGAGGGGCAACTCTATGCAATCAGCGGATGGATTTGAAGTGTTATCTCCAACCAAACACGACATCAGATAATTAGCACAACACTTTGTAGTAATCCATCACCTACGTGTATGGAAAAGTGCTTATTTCCATCTTTGCTGTGATTGTGTGGCACATAGGCTACATTTACATGAAAGCTGCTGACATTATCATTTAGTGAAAGAGAAACTCCTGCTGTAGATTGGATTTTTCATCATGTTCCCCTCCTCCTCCTCCTCCTCCTCCTCTTCAAACTATGTGACATTTTCATTTTAATAAATGTCATACTGATAAGGAGCGAGGGTTAGCAACATATGGGCTGGGATGGACTGTATTGGCTGTTGCATGGCTACCTCTTAAATATATGTGTAAATGATGACAGAGTTGCTGTCTGTACATCTTAGAAGGGTGCACCTTAGATGATTTATGGTCTAGCAGCTAAGCTATGCTAGGCTTCAACCTGTCTCCATTGTTTTCATTGTTACATATGATGTGTAGTCATGCTAATCATCAAAACAAACAAGACTAGTTGTGGCATCTTGACAGATCATGAATGCAGGTGCAGGTCAATTTCCATTGTGGCTTTTACTATACATGGCATTATTAGCTTTTAATAAAAAGCTACTATTCAGCTATTAAGATATGCTGAATATAATTAATTCTACCAACATGCTTGTGGTGAAAAGCAGGGAATCCACTGGATTTGTTTGTCACACTTTGTTCACATGTCTCAACTATTGTACATCAACATGTCAACATCTGGGGTTAAACTATAGCCAGGTATCTTAGTTGTATGTTTTTCTATTGCTGTTTCTCAATTCACGTTCTTCTGTATTTACACTTGCTCATAATGGTCAAAAAGTTGAGTGTGGAGCGCTGGGCTCTTCTCAACCTCAATGTTTGCCATCTTGGCCATGTAGCAGAAGGGAAGGGACCACCAAATGGTGGCTGAGGAAGCTGCAGTGGTTGCTCCGGTGAACGAGCAAACAAGCCGGCAGATATTTTGGCGGGTGACAGTTGTGGTCAAATGTTGGTGGTAATGCTCCGCCAGGTTGCAATTTGAAGAAAAGAAAAAGACGTGGTCAAATTTTGCGATTGTCATTTACGGTAATTACACGACAGCTGTGTTCGATTTGAAACACTACACAAGTAAGTACATAGTGTACAAAGTGTACTACATGGAAGTGTACTAAAAGGAAGCACCTAAATTGAGACACAGCATCTCTCTCTGTCTCTCTCACACACACACTCACACCACACACACCTTTCGACTTTTTTCTTCCACTGTGGCATGCTTTGAGTTTTAGAGAGCGGCTGCCTGATGGGCTCACTTTTTTTCCTCCTTTTTTTGAGAGGGGGTGTTGGTGTCTGAGACGGTGAACAATGGCCAAACTGTTGAGCAGCGACTCAACTCGGCCCTGAGGATTTCCTCCTCAACCCTGGACCACCTAATACTATATGACACACTACATCGTGAAGAGAGGAGACACGCATTAAAAAAAAACAGGAAAGGAGAAAGTGAGGTACATTCTATGCAGTTTGGTGCGGGCTCACAAAATCAGAGCTTTGCAATTTTTGTTGTTAAAAACTGGGGCTTGTTTTCAAGACGCTGGCCTCTTAAGAATGGACTGCCTTATTTTCTCATTTGCCTTAAAAAAACAGCTTTGCTATTGGGGAGAGAATGCATGATCGTGATTAACAGACTGACAGACAGACAGACAGACACACTTCTGACTACACACACTCTTTCTTACCTTCTCCGCACACATCATCATCAAAACGACTATTTGACTAACACATGGGTTCCCTTCCATCGCTTCCACAGCCCAAATGCTTTTACATCATAAATCAGTAGTAAAAACATCGCTCTGTGTAGCAGCTCCACTCGTCACATGACTAGCTTTGACCTTCTCCATCAAATATCTCCCACCTCGGCCTACTGTAGCCTTTAGCAGTGCTGCTAACCAGACACAGATGGATATTTACAACTGACAGCAGATGGAAAGAACTTCGCACACTGCAGATTCGTCTACAGTGTGGTGACACATTTCTAACAGGCTCTGTTTTTACAATTGTCTGTCTTGCACCATGGAAGCCTTTTTAATCCATCTCATCTGTGTTTGACTAGTTTTATATGAAAAATTCCAAAAACTTTGCACATTTTCATGCAGTTATATTGCTATGTATGCAAATGTACAATTACATATGAAGTAGTTAGCAGAAATTGGGTATGGAGTTCGTGCATTATTAGCTGGTAATAACTGATTGGAAGTTTGCATTCAAACAATTTATGTCCTTAAACTTTTCCTGTGCCCAAAACAGTACTGTATATTCCTATTAAACATAAACATCATTCATCCATACTTAAGTTTATAATCAAATGCCAACAGGTAATTATCAGCATCTGACAGGCAGCTATCATTCTCATAAAAAATCTGTAACTGTTTATTGATGTTTGAAAACTATTAAACATCATCATGTCCATTATCTTGCCTTTTCTCTCCTCTCCTCTCTTCTCCTCGTAACCCCCTTCCTACCCTAGACACACCCAGGGTTGTCCCGCGGTGGGCAGACAGGGCTTAGGCCGGGGATAAGAGAAAGTGCTTCGTAGACGACGCGGGCTAATTTGTAAAAGATACAGCGGCTGCATGGCTTTCCAAGGCGCTGTGGGGGAACCAAAACATTCAGCAGTTGTCCAAACAGATTCCTCGCTACACTCCGCAGTGGACGACACGACACTGCTATAATTTACACACACACACACACACGCACACACACATACACAAAAACACACAGGCACTCTCTTTCCTCCGGCGCAGGAATTTATTTTGCTTCGGGTGATTGCTGTGTCTGCAAGTTTTGAAGCCTTGTTAATGAATTTGAAACGGGGTCACGCTGGGATTGATGGGTGAGAATTGTGTGTGTGTGTGTGTGTGTGTGTGTGTGTGTGTGTGAGTGAGTGTGTGTGTGCTGCAGGAAAGGGAAGTGTTATGGGGGCTATTATGAGATCACGCAAACTAAGCACCTTTGTTTCACTATAAAGTCTGACGTTATTTTGATAAAGATGATCCACTGTGGCAGATTTGATCAATGTATGATGTGAGATGTGTTATATGATAACATGACTGTCAACGAAAGCCCGTGTGTGTGTGTATGTGCGTCCACATGTGTAACTTTTCCCTTGTTTGCTCTCTGCAGAGAGGAAAGTGAAAGGTAATAAGCAATAGGGGGCGCCTGCACACAGCTGGACATTCAAGTAATGCCACTGCATCCACACACAGGGCACACACACTAACACACACACACTGTGACAAGAGAAAGTTGTGTTTATGAACCCTTTGTGTCCCCTGTCACTCATTATCTTTGATCAAATATATATTCAAACATTAACAGTAAATTTCCTGGTTGAGTAACCTTTTTCAGCACTAATAACTTCAGCATAATATTTCCTGGATCTGCTCTCTGGGCACTAGCTGTGCCAGTGTGTGTGTTTCTATGTGCATAAGTGCGTGACCACAGCTGCCCTTCCCATATCTGTCTCCCATCGCTCTGTCTTATCACAGCACACACATACCTCAGCATTGCCTCCTGTGATTGTGTAAAAAGCCTGGGGCTTTTTTTCTCTCCGCGCCACAAAGACAAGGAGAGGAAAAGTGAGTCTCGTTGTATGTGACAATACCAGGGTGAACGGGCGCTGCGGTGCACGGGAGATTCTGTTGTTATAGGGACAAAACAAATAAAGTGTCAGCCATTCAAAAGATGGCTCAGCTCAAGAGGGTCAGGCCAAGCTAATTCTTTTGGAAAACAATCAGCTGCCATCTTGTTCTCTCCCTCAGCAGCTGTCTTGACTTTTTTTTGCTTTGATAACACTGATGGACAGTTTGGAAAACTCTCCAGTGGTGACACTAAGGTCAAGGGTCAAGTTACCAGTAGAATAATACAATAAATTAGATGTTAAGAGGTTGTTTCACCCAGATAAGAAAAACTAAACATTTTCTCACTTACTATCCACGTGGCAGCAGATGGTTGGGTTTTATTTTCCCAGGTTTTGACAGATATGTCTAAAAAAATCCAGGTCGTCTCTGACCAAACCTTCATCTGTGATGATCACAGCTTTGAAAAATGACACATTAAGAAATTCAACAGCAATGTATCTTTCCATTACAACTGTCCCAGTCCTTCCAAAAGCCTAACTGTGTTCAGATGAACTACATTCTATAGGAGAAACTGTGCCAACTGCTGACAATGTGTTTTGCAGATTTTCAGATTCTTGATGAAAATGTGCTTTTTGTAATTTGGGTGAACTAACCCTTAAAAAAACAAGCTCATTTCTTTGCTGACTTTTGTAAACTCTCCACCTTTACTATGTGGACTGTGCCTCTTAAATATTCTAACAACATTTGCTCAAACATTTGATGCCAGGTTAGGCAGGTTGCCAGTTCATCCCTGGCCTGCCATGTTGTTTAAGGGCAACAGTCCGGCAGCTGTCTTTCCCTGTCAGTGAGAGTCGGTGCTTTTAACTTGTGTTAGCACTGGAAATGGCTGCGCTAGCAGGCTCAATACATAGGTCAGCCAGGATAACCCCCATATCCTGATTACTGACACTGAGTGCCCTCTGGAACATAGGCCAGCAATAAAAAAGGATTCAATGAGCTGCTGCAAACCTGCCTGCATGGCTAGTATGGCTGACTGGGACAGAGGCTGTAACTATGAAGAGAGATATTAACCTATTGTGGAGAAAATGTGATGCTGTGCTGTGTTTTCTTGTGTGTGTGTGTGTGTGTGTGTGTGTGTGTGTGTGTGTGTGTGTGTGTACAGTGCTATATGGCTCACCTAAAAAAATAAATGTTAGAAAGAGTTGAAAAGTAAATATGCATGTGTGTAGAAATCAATAGGATAGTGAGCCGAAGCAGGACTAGTCACAATGGTCACAGAGCTTTGTGTTTCCCCCGCTGCCTCCACTTTGTCTAACCGGGCTGAAAGATTGATGGGGAGAAAAGACAGAAAAAGATGGAGACACATAGAAAGAGAGAGAGAAAGATACAAAGAGTAAGGGAGACTGGGTGCAAGACGAAGAAAAAAAAACAGGGCTTTTAAATCTTCAGCTGATATGGCAGAGTGCGAGCCCCCCCACACGTCTATGAATATCTCTTCTATTATTACTATTGACCCATGTGCCATAAAGAACGGTAGGGGCTCTGCATTACTCAAGCCTCGGAATTATGCGGCTACTACTAAAGGGCAACGGCCTCATGGACACACAAACAAATAGACACATACACATCGATGTGCTCATTAAAATACAGGGAAAATGTATAGTACAAAAACCTCTTTACACGTGTAACAGAAAGACAACAACAAAAAATATGATTCTCAGTTTAAAATGAAAAGAAATGCTTAGAAACATTAGTATGGACAACATGTATTTGTCAAAGAAGAATGAAGTATGTTCATATTATTGGGTACAATTACACTGAAAGATGATAAATGACGATGCCAGTAAGTGACGAGTCATCTTAAATAAATGGTCAACTGGTGGAGAAATTTGGGGGGATGGAGTAGATATGCATTGTATAAAGAAACGACTACTCCCAAACAGCTTTTTCCACCACTTATACAATACTCAGGGACAATTCCTCTAATGTGTGTGTGTGTGTGTGTGTCTGGGGGGGAGGGGGGCCTTGCCTTTGTATGTGCATGTACTGGGGGGACACTTTGATAAATGGGCAGTTTATGGTGCTGTCACACTGAGGATGTCTATGGGGAAATACTTCCCCACAGGCACTAGTGTGTGTGTGAGTGTGTGTGCGTGTGTGTGGAGAGGGGTACAATGCTCTGGTCATCTGATCGCAAGACTGTGGTCTGGCGCATGATTAATCAAACTGATTGGATGGGGCAAATATGGTTTGTGATAGCACAAAGTGGGAGAGGCTCAGAGAGAGAAATGGATTACTCTGTTGTACGTGAAGATGTGTGTGTGTGTGTGTTTGTGGATGCGTGTGTGTGTGTGTGTGTGTGTGTGTGTGTGTGTTTGCGTGCGAAGGCGCAGAGGTGTGTATGAAGGGGGCTGAAGTGAAGCTGCTGTGTGTTTGAGGGTCAGGGGTCAGATAAATGGAACATGAAAGACTAAAAACACAGTGCGGCGCTGCTGACACAGCCACAACCCTGTTAATATCTCACAGGGGCTACGCACTCACCGAGAGTACACAGACTTTTTTCTCGCACACACACACACACTCACTGGCACACACTCACCTACAAACACATGTATCCCAACGCGGTACACAGCAACGTTTGAGTAATTGAGCTGTGCCATTGCAGCTTTGTAATCGCTGACGTGTCTTTACATAGCCTTTGTGCCTGAACAATAGAGTGCCAGGACTAAGTTGTCGCTGGTCACAAGAAAGGAGGAGAGGAGGAAAAGGAGAGAGTAAGAGAGGGAGGGGGCAAAAAGCAAACAAGCTGCTCAGCCTGCATGTATGGGTGCCACCTGGTCTTAGATCAATGCACTGACACATAGGTCATTTTTAATATGCTTTGATCTGTCACCCCAGCTGGGCCGTGTGTGTGTGTGTTCAGAGGGGTGTTCGGATGTGCTCTATCAAGCACATCTTGTTTTAGGATGCCAGACACAGTGTGTGAACTATCAAATTGTCCCTTTAATAGCCCCATTCTTCTTCGCTCATTATCTCTCTAACTGCCTCCCTGGAGATGGGGAGAGGGAGACAGAGATGGGCGGACGTGTTCAAGAAGGAGTGACACGGGAGCAGTTTTATGTAGTTATTAATTAGAAATTAATGCTTTTGATTTGTGGACTATTTATGTGCATATAAAAGGATTACTTAATTAAGTAGGCTATGGAAGTTAATAGCAATTGTTTTCTTTAATGTCTACAGAACATTTACCGTCTTCCAAGACCCCAAAAATCATGTGTGTCAGCTAAGCCGAAACACAGCGCTTATTACAGCTCTCAAAACAGAAAACTGAGACTCAGATAAGCATCTTTTTAGATTTGTGTGTGTGTGTGTGTGTGAGTTGCTCATATTTACACAAACACAAACCACTAATCAAAGTCAATCTTACTTTTTCAACCTCACATTCTTCTCCCCTCATACCACACCACCCTTGTCAATCATGTGCTGCCAGTGAGAAAAACAACTCCTAATTGTGACACAGAGGTGGCGGTACATAAGAGCATCCCCGGGTTTACTGAATCGCTGCACCCAATCAGCAAGACATGAAGATAATAACACACGCTCCTCGTCTTTCTTTACTCCTCACTCTCTTTCATTTTCTTGTCTCCTTCTCGCTGTCTCTTTCCTCTCTTTCTCTCATTAAATCTGTTCCACCCTTTAACCCTGTGGGCAGGTGCTACTGTAATTAGCCATTATTTGACTATCAAAAGTCAGGAGTTGATTAAATGGGCGCGAAGCAGCACGCAGAGCACTTTCCCTCTGAGCCCAGCCCCATAATTTCAAAAGCTTCTTGCAACCTGCTGAGGGCCTTTCAGGTCTGTGAGACGCCGCTTCCGACCGCTGGTAAGAGCCTGTTGCCGGCGGTAATCAAAACTGATAATCTTACAGGAGAGAAAGGGGGGGTGTGGAGTGGGGTGTGGGTGGAGGAGAGAAAAGAGAGCGAAAGAAAGAAATGGTTGGGGGCTTTCGGGAGGTTGGAGCTCAAGCAGCGAGCCTTCCATTAGAAATGTGTTGTGGCTCTGAGGGGGCCGGTGGCCAGCAAGCGGTGAAAAATGCTGCCTTCTTAAGGCAAGTGAATGGCATCTCTTTAGTGATTAGGAGCGGTAATAATGGGCACCCCTGCCTGTTACCCCTAAGTCCATTTTATTGCTAATTCATTTACCTGTTATTTCAGACAAACTTGACAGGAGTCACCTGCTAAGAAGTCATGTTTGTCAGGCAGGTATGCCCATTAGCTGGGGATCTTAAATCAGCCTCACAATGGTGGAGGGGAGTAGAAAGGCTGGCCTCATTGTTAGCAGATAACACCACACCACAGTTATCCTGACCAATGTGGAAAATCTTTTCTGCTCCAAAAATAATTAGACTTCATCCCTGGAGCGATTCTTAATTAATGCATTTTTTTTCTTCATTGTAAGTGGATTTTAAGCCAAGCTGATCTGCTTTTGAGCTCTGCTGTGAAAATCCTGTACACTCAGGAAAAAATATTACATCTGACCTGGTGCATTAAGGAAAAACAGCTGATTGAAAACGAGTTATGAAAACACGTAATAATCTCTTTTTGTGTGAAATGAAATCTAGCTGTTGGACCCAAAGAACTCATTTTGAATTTGGTACAGTTTCAATCGCGGACCAACGTTTTGTCGTTGTTTTTTGGGGTTTTTTTTTGTTTTCACAGCAGAATCCCTTTTCACTGAGCAAAGCTATTAACATCCAAATAAATATTTGACTAGATATAGTTTATATTAGAATAAATCATGTCATATACATGCGACTATATTCCCCAAGGAGAATTGGGGCAAAATAATCACTTTGACTCCCTGGTTAATGTTCTGGATAATTCTCCCCAGGGAAACACTCTCTATGATAATACCCTCATATGAGCATCTCGATCTGAAATGTCACAGCTGAGATTAGAGCGGGGTAGGATCCCGCTGTATAGTGTATTCCCATGGAGTGTGGAAAAACGAAATGGGTTTCCGTATGGACGTAGCGGAGTGAAGAAGCACAACAAAATATGTAAATATATACAAATATTTGATTGCATTATTACATCAGGGTATAGGATTGTTTTGTCAAAGTCTATTGCTTGAGACAATAATCACCACTGAAAAAGAAAGGAGGTGTAATTGCATTTAAATTGAGCCTTTGCCAAACATCTCGGCGTTGTCGTCAGATCGGCCTCTCCTTCAGTGCCCAGGCCACACGCATTATCTTGTATAAACGGAGTGCAGGTCACTCTGAGTGACTGCAGTAAACTGTTCCCATCCGTTTCAATGTTGCTAGCTGAATAAAAGGATTATCCACTATGAATTAGTACTAAGACACAGAAAACCCCTCTCTCGATGATGATGATGCTCTATGTGTGTGTGTGTGTGTGTGTGTGTGTGCGTGTGTCTCCTCTCATTGCCTGCCTCTCCTGGGATCCCCCACTCAGCCTAATCATTGTTTCTCTAACAGATAATTCTCCATGTCCTCACACGTGTCTGTGTGTGTGTTTGTGTATGTGTTAATTAGCGCTGTACCGGCTAAGTGTGCTCTTCCTTGTAATCACTTAATTAGGGGTGACGGCCCCGATGCTTGTTTACTCAATTAGCCATCCTCCTTAATTATCTAATTCACAGCAAGTCAACTGTCCTTGCTGAGCCCAGTGAAGCAGCGATACACTGATACGGCTGTGTGTGTTTCTGTGTTTGTTTAAAAATGTAAGCGTCTTTCCACCTGAGAGGGAGAACATAAATGTGTGTGAGAATTTTTCTTTAATTGATGTTAAATGAGACAGCAAGAACATGGGACAGTAAAAAGCTATATGCAGAAAAGTGATGCTGGAGCCATGTAAAATAGTCTGGATGTCCTCTTAAGAGAACACACACACACACACGCATCATCAGACACTAGGCCATGCTCACGGACTGCATATGAGTGCTGAGCCACATGCCTCAGATTACTGTCACTCTGATTCCCTGAGATTTAGTCATTAATGATAAAATCTACGTCAAAAAAAGAAAGAAAGTGAAATCTCATGGTGAGTATGATTGATGGTTGCTTTAAATGGAGGCGTCCAGGGCTGGCTCTATTGTTTCTCCTGACCAGCCTTGCCACTTACTCCACCACCTCCACCCCAGCTCTTTCATGTGGATTAAGGCCCGCCGTTTATTTAACAGTTCATTTGAGCGAAGGGGTGACCAAGGTGAAGCCAATGGGGGGGGGGTTAGCAGGGTGTCTGTGCTGTGCCGTTGCGGGACGTCCCTTGCGGGACAGTGCCAGGCTGCGCTGTGGGGAGACGAGACAGGGCCTCCCCAGTGGACTAATGCCCTGTAATGAAGATTAAGACTCAGTCAAAGACCATACTGTTCGGAGGGAAGGAGAGAGGGATAGAGGGATGGAGGGAGGGGGAGAGAGAAGGAAGTGAGGATGAAGGATGAAGGATGAAGTAGGGAGAGAGGACAGAAACCCTGATTTTCAGAATGTGTTTGAGGGTGGATTATCCTCATTTGCAGCAACAGGTACAGATACTGTCAACTATACTAAAATTAAATGCATTAATCCACATTTTGTACCGTCTTTAAGTGCATTCTAGACAGACACGTCTGACCCAGCTGGGAACAAAAAGAGATTTTTGACAATAATGCGTTGATTGCATTACAAGCTGTGAGGAGCAATCGCCTCTTAAACCATCACTGCAGCCACAAGCATTTATAGAAAAGTTCAGTGAAACAAAAAAACGCTATAAAAATTACCATCCTGCATTCAAGAGACCATAAAGTGCAAACTAGGAACAACAAAAACATTCATCAGGAGAAGATTTGGGAAATTCATTTAAGCCCTTTTTCAAGTGCACATTCGTGTGCCCCTTTCCTCGAACTTGTCTGAGATCATAAAAATAATGCGTATCCAGATGTGTTGTGAAAATTGACCCAAGTCAAGAGCAGGCAGAATTTTAATTATGGAAATTGACCGACACACACTGTAGCAGTTACAAGCTGCAAGTAAAAGCACTCCACACTATCGATGCTCATTGACACCGCCCTGATATATTACTACATTTAAAAGTTGCAGCTAATGTTCTGCTCACCTACACATCTATAGATATGGGGCATCAGTAAAAAAAAATTCCCTCATGTCATGTGCAATAGCCGGATTTTACTGTGTGTGACACTAACTGCTTTTTGTATTTTGGCCCTGATCTATAAAACCGATTGATATTAGTGACAGATACATTTGGTAACTTTCCGGTCACTATGGCCGATAAATAAAACGATACATCGTCTATCTGAGGCCCACCACATGACCAGAGATATACACACATGCGCATATGTGTGTGTCTGACGCCCTCATAAGTATGAAGACAGTTAAACAGAGCAGCCTCAACACACGGCACGCTTCACTTACCACTCTGTAGCTAAAAGCTCCCCTAAGGCCTGTTACGCCGAGACACACTTCCACTGTCTCCCGCCATCGCCTCATCCTTCACTTCTATCTCACTCCGAGTCCGTTCTCCCCCCTCCTATTCTCTTCTTTGTTTAAGGAATAATTTTCATATGTTTTTGACCACCTAAAATATTCAAGGGGCAGAGTGATGTGGGACATAGGGATGGATGGATGGATGGATGGATGGATGGGTAGGTGGGTGGGTGGAGAAAGGGGGATCTTTTTTCACATGACCTTGTGTTGGCGGGGCCAGCCTTTCACCCCCCACTCTCTGTCTCTCTTCCCCAGACGGACTGTGTCTGTGACTGGGCTGGCAGTTCTTGCCTCTCTTGGGCATTCTGGCATTCCTTCCTTGTCGTGCCCCCCCATCCCCCTGCCTCCGGCTGTCTGTTGCCCTCTGAGGGTTTCCATCTTTACTGACGCTCACTCTCCTGCCTGAACTCCATCTTCTGCCCGTCCATCTATAGACGTTGTGTTGTGTCAACACCTCCCCATCTCCCACGCCATCTCTGTTTCTCTGGCTGTTTTTCTGCCTTTTCTCTTTTCAAGCTGATTAATGACGAGTTGGGAAAAATAACAACAAAGAGGAACATTATAAAAACGTAGAAATGGTGTGTCCATAATTGTCCTCAATATGCTTAAGTATTTTGTGAGATATTCTTTGTTGTTGTTTAAGATATGATTTTGTGCTCGAAATACTCAGCTGCAACAGCTGAAATTTACATTAGAAGGTAGGCGTGTCTGTAGTACAGTGTGACAGAGGACTTTTGCAACACTAAAGAAATTATCCTCCTTACGCTGTGGAGTTTCAAATGCACCCAGCCGTTCTCACGCACACATGAAGGGAGATCCTTGTCTGACACGTGAAAATATTTTTGAAGAGCAGGACCACACAACTCTCTGTTCTCTGCCTCCCCCTGGTTTCTAAGTCTCCGTGGCAACGCCATGCAGGTCGTCATGTTATTATCACCAATGCTTGACCAGCCGGCCTTCTGCATTCACTCTGTCTGCTTTAATGGACTCGCTGCTTTCTTGACAGACAAGAAAGAGAGTGTGTGTGTGTGTGTGTGTGTGTGTGTGTGTGTGTGTGTGTGTGTGTGTGCCTTTGTGTGTGTGTGTGTGTGTGTGTGTGTGTTCTTGTGTCTATCTTGAAGGGTGTGAGTGCCAAATGTCCTTTAAAGCAAAGAAAGATGCAGATTATCCTTCAAAGTGGGGACACTTCACCAATAAGTGGTTAGGCCAAGAGATGTCAAGTGAAAAATCCCAGCTTTCAAAATGTCCATTTATTTGGCACCACATCATGTTTATAGATTCAAATCATACAAAAGAAGAGTTCAAAGAATATTTATCCACCTCAATTCAACATATGATGTCCTCTGGTTTAGTACAGGGATACTCAACTTGTTTTACCCGAGGGCCACTTTTGCAAAATGACAGGAAGCCAGGGGCCAGATCATTAAGGAGGGATGCAATGTTAAAATGATTTTCCAGGCTGTGACTGCATTATATTGTTGTTTACTGAAGCTACAGTGTGCATGTATACTGCAATTTGGAGTCCTCAAATCACCCTTTCTGGGCTGAAAACATATCTGCTTTAAAAGACCTTTCCTGTTACAAAATACTTCAGTATGACTTCATCTACAGTAGGCCTATGTGTGACAGGTTATCCATAGGAACAGAAAAAAACTGCACACTATGTCAAAAAGTATTACACTTCACAGACATCCTATGCAGGATACTCCTTAATATGGGGCACCCAGTAGCTCTCCAGCAATGTTGGGCAGTAATGCATTACAGTAATAATACTGTACTGTAACGCGTTACAGTTGTAATATTACTAATAACATTACTTTTTCCAGTAATTAGTAGTGTAACTAGTACAATTACTGCACTTACAATTACTTACTTAATTTTTACTATTGCATGACTACTGACATGAAATACAACATCACATCAGCGGACTCATTTTTCATAATCGTCGCACTGCACAGGCAAGCCAGGAAGCAGCAAGCTAGTTTAGAAGATTGAAACGCTTACTTTAGCGGCCAGAAACTTTGGCAACAGCAACAGTGTTCTTGTCATCTTTCCACCAGGCAGAATAAAAGTAACGGAAATATTACGACCGACAGCACAATAAGGTGAAGCTCCAGGAAGTACATCCCACCAGAGGTGAGCCCTCCTTGGCTGCGGAGGTCAGCTGTAGCACTACACTGGCTAAACAACCAAAACTGGATTTTACTCATGGGCAGCTGCAGGCTACAAAGAAGTAATAAAGCTTGTGGCTGGATATGTTGTGGATGAAATGTTGCTTCACAAGTGAGTCTCTGTCTTCCAGGCAGAGCCCTGGGAAAATACTGATCACAGGCAATCCCTAGGTAAGGTTTTTTTTTTTTTTTTTTTTTTTAAAAAAAGATCATTCATTTGCATGCTATCTAGCCTTAGCTACACTTACCGGTGATTATTTTGACATTCACACAGAGGCACACATCTGATTTTTGGGGAGATACACAACTAACAAATTATTGGTTGTAAGGGAAAAGTAACATAACAAGTAGTGTAATGAATAACTGTCGGCAGGGAGTAATAAGTAAAGTAATACTATTACTTTTAAAAAGAGTAATAAGTAATTGACCATTTTTAGATTTTTAGACCAACGAGCCCAACACTGCTCACCGGGAAGAGCAGGTGTCACATGTATAAAGGCTATCCTTGCCATAGTGGCCACAGGTTCGATTCCAACCTTTGCTGCAAGTCACCCCCTCTCTCCTTTCATGCTTAAACTGTAAGTCAAATAAAGGCAAAAAGCCATTAAAATAATTTTTAAAAATCAATGTCATACAAAAGTATGAGTATTTTCCTTTTTATTTTGCTGTGTTTGGGATGTTCCTGAGCACAGCACGCAGATGAGCTTGGGACTTTACAAAACCATAGCAACCAGGTAGCAGCAGCATGGATCCAGGAGAAAGCTTTAAGAAATACAATAAAAAATATAATACAGCAAGGCAAAACACCAGGTGGACAAAGGTTGTTCCAAAACGAGAGTGAATCTGGGGTTGGCTTTCACGAGCCACGTGGAGTTGCTCTGTTTTCTGTTGGGCAGGTCGGTGCAAGCAGTTGGCTTAGATAGCTTGCTAGAGTATCGCCTTTTCTATTACAACAACAAAAAAAAAAAAGTTCTTACAACAGTAGCTTGTAAAATTAGTGTAGGGAGGAGGGGCCAAGTTTGAATGTTGTGTTTACAAACAGTAACTGAGAATTCCTGCAGCGTATACCTTTAGAAAAATAAACCAATAAGTTTGAGTGTTTCGGAGCAGAATTTAGTGTCATTTGACATGTGGCGGAGAGGGTGATGATTAGGGACTGACAGAATGTCCTCATACGGATAGTAAAAACAAATATGTGAGAGTGTGTGTGTGTGTGTGTGTGTGCTTGTGTGAGGAAACTCATATGACAGCCCCCGCAACTGTCAGACTATCGCCCTCCTCCTTTTGTTGGGTGACCCCAGAGAATGTGTTGGAATGGCCACTGTGTGAGAGATTATGGAGAGACAAAGACTGCAAGAGAGGGAATGAGGGAAGGATAGAGAGAGTGAAAGGCGCAAGAAAAGAAAAAGACGGAGAGAAATAGAGAAAGTGAGAGAGGTCAGGGAGCCAGCTGATGTGAAAGTGCCTCCGATCACCTCGTGCTTCTCCTCCGCCCCCTCGCTCTGTCCCTCTCTATCTGTTCCACTCTTTCTTTCTTTCGTTCCCACTTGAATTCCTCTCCCAGCGCTTCACTCCATTGTGACGTCGGGTTTTGATCGACGATAACAACAGAGATGCGTCAGTCAGGGCCCACACACACACACACACACACAAAGTTTAAAGTGCCTCTGCAAGTTAAAAGTGGCACTCAGACACACACATACATGAACACAGTGACACACAGCAGTGGCCTTTGAGTGAATGCTCCTCACAAGGCATAATGACAGCATTCTGCAGTAACCATAGCTGGGACAGTTCCCACAGACAAGACAGACAGAGAGAGAGAAAGACCATTTCTTTCTGTCTTCACCTCTCCTCCTACTCCCCACCTCCTCTCCAACAACCCTGACTTTGTCCGGACCATGTGACCTTCCACAGATCAACGCTATTGGCTAAGAAAAGTCTGGACAGATGACTTGGGTGTCTATAATCAATGCAATTACAGACGCATTCAAGGAATACTCTACGAGAGAGTACAAAATACTCTCTGCTTGTAAGACTGAGAGTTGAAAAGTTTGTAGCCTGCAGAAAATAGAAACTGCTCCAACCACTCCTGCAACGTAATCAATATCTAATCAATAAACGGCTCATTATGAAAGCTCCACCTAAGCTTTTGAGCTATGGGGAGGTGATAGCATGACATATTTACATGCATGAATTTTCCTGTGTTATGTGCAAATTCTGAGTGTGATCAACAGCAGATTTGCAGAAGTGGTTTGAGATGGATCTTTGTTGCCCCTGACATCCATTCATTCACTGCAAAGCAGAAAGCCTCAAACTTTTCAGAGCCACCTTTCAAACCAAAATGCACTGAGCATTTCAGCCGAGTATTTATTTTCAATTTAACCTTCTTTAAGCACAGGTCGATGTTAGGAGGCAGACGGTATGCTTTGAAAGATTATCCTCAAGATCCAAACATTCCCCAATATACATGATTTCGACCACGTGAGCTCAGTCTCTGCATATTTGTCTGTCTGTCTGCAAGGGACCACTCCCCATCCCTCCGTTACCTACCACACAAACACTACATGGAAGCTCTGTACAGACTGCCTCCGCTTTCAAGCCACTTTTTTTTCTTCGTCTGACCTGACACAGTGCAGGATTTGGCGTTGTATATTTTGAAGAGGGGGATGGGGATGAAGGTGGTGACGCTGGTGCCGGTGGTGGTGCTGGTTGGAGGGGGGGCAGGTTACGGAGCCAAATGAAAACATGTCACTCAGGGCCCATTAAAACGTAACCCTGCCCAGCAGAAGAAAGGGACCCATATCATCATTAAGTCATCTCGGGGCGAAGCGAAAACCGCAAATATTATTCCTACAGCCCCCCCAGTACACACATATGCACACACACTCCTCCCCTTCTTTTCCTTCAGATGACAGAGAAGACGGGATGATTGGAGCTACGGTGTGTTTGCTCACTGCCTGGGAATGACAAGAAGATGTTTGGTAACTTCCTGATCATGCAACAGTCTGTATGTTTTTAAGACCAAACATGTGAAGTGAATCATACAGGCTGTGCAACAAACCTGTCCATGTATCTATTAGGAGTGCGGCGATACAAAAAAATCAGTGGTCTGGTAAGTACTTCGGTTTTGGGGTCAGAGTTCGGTGCGGTTTCGCAGAGCAGGGAAAAAATGCAGTATAAACATATTTTTCACTTATTTTGAAAAATGTAAATATTCAACAGTGACTCACTGGCCATAACTCTTATTGTAAGAGTTGAGGCACTCAAATACTGGCATAATGTCAAAAGAAAAAAAATAAACAAAAAATAAACAACACAAATGTCAGTTACGTAATATAAATGTAATTCTCCATCATAAGACTCTGACCTGTTGTAATTCCTGAGTTGCAGCTTGCACTGGTTTATTGAGCAGCTGCAACAGACTGATCAAAATGAACACATATAGCACTAAAGCATTAAAGGTATACAGGGACATCATTATCTGTACTTCTACCTGTTTAACAAACAAAATTGTCTACGTAATGCTATCTATGCTATCTGTATTCAGATAGCACACCGGAAGTGGGCATGGTCCACACTGGAAGTGACAATAAATGGGGCTTCTTCTTTTCTAACCTAATATTTATTAGTAGTGCAATTGTTGGGCCTTCAAAGGAGATGATTTATTTGATATTGGCATATAATTAATTATGAAATATATTTCCACATCCTCATACTGTAGCCATACTTTTCATCTCTCTTTCCATTTTTATTTTTATTTTTATTTTTAACTAAACTAAGTTTAAAGGGCCAGTGTGTAAAATGGTTTGAAAACCACTGAAAACAGTGACATCAGTGGTCAAATTCTAGATTGCAGGGCTCACTCGCTCACCCCTCCCGTCGGGTAAATGACAGTGGCCTCGTAGGGACAAAAAGCCTTGCGCAGACACGAGTTTTTCAGGAGTAGGTCTATCTAGCGACGAGGTGAATGTTTATTCAGAAATCTAAACCATGTTACAATATTGTAATGAATCCCTCATGAGCAGGAGACCAGAGTAGCGTTCGGGAAAAAGGCCAGTTTATTTGAGCGCTCCAAAAACTCCGGTAACACTCCAGGGGGTAAACGACTCCGTCCCAAACTCTGACTCTTCTAGCATAACAGACACACTCCATGCACACATACTCGTTTACAATACCTAGCGGGCACCCCCTCCCCCCTCTGCTCCACCAATATCCAGCCCGCACACTGACTGACAGCGTAGCCTGTAAACAGAGCTCAGCTGTTTATTTAGCCTAGCAATAACTCCGGACTATAGCAGCTGCAATGGACGACTTTGAACGCGATTTTGAAGAGTTTCTTGTAGCGGACACAGACCCAGAGCCATACCTGTTTGAGCTGGAGCATACAGATGAGGAACTTGGATGCTGAGCGGGCGAGAAGAGAGGCTGAATCCTCCGCTCCCATTTTGCTGCACAGAATGGGATTCGGTGCTACTGCTATCATCGTTGGGGAGATATATCATCAGGAGGAAAAGCGCCGCAGAGAGTGCATCACAAGGAGTGAAGTTGCATCTTCTTTTCCTCACAGATGACGGTTCGGGTTCATTCTCTCCTGTTGCGTGGTAAGTGTGGTCCATTCGCAAACTTTATAACTAAAAAAACCTTTCACTACTCTCTATCGACGAACTACTAACACTCTCTGCTGTTTCCTCCTCCTTCTTCCTTCCTTCCGCTGTCTTCGTTGGTTTATTTATACACTCGAAACGCGTTCTCTGGCTGGCTGGATTGTCCGCTCGGTCTGCCGTACATACATGGTGGCGCAAGATGGCGACCTCTCTAAAGCAAGGCCCTTGCTATATACAGTACAGGCCAAAAGTTTGGACACAACTTCTCATTCAATTCGTTTTCTTTATTTTCATGACTATTTACATTGTAGATTCTCACTGAAGGCATCAAAACTATGAATGAACACATGTGGAGTTATGTACTTAACAAAAAAAGGTGAAATAACTGAAAACATGTTTTATATTCTAGTTTCTTCAAAATAGCCACCCTTTGCTCTGATTACTGCTTTGCACACTCTTGGCATTCTCTCCATGAGCTTCAAGAGGTAGTCACCTGAAATGGTTTCCACTTCACAGGTGTGCCTTATCAGGGTTAATTAGTGGAATTTCTTGCTTTATCAATGGGGTTGGGACCATCAGTTGTGTTGTGCAGAAGTCAGGTTAATACACAGCCGACAGCCCTATTGGACAACTGTTAAAATTCATATTATGGCAAGAACCAATCAGCTAACTAAAGAAAAACGAGTGGCCATCATTACTTTAAGAAATGAAGGTCAGTCAGTCCGGAAAATTGCAAAAACTTTAAATGTGTCCCCAAGTGGAGTCGCAAAAACCATCAAGCGCTACAACCAAACTGGCACACATGAGGACCGACCCAGGAAAGGAAGACCAAGAGTCACCTCTGCTTCTGAGGATAAGTTCATCCGAGTCACCAGCCTCAGAAATCGCAAGTTAACAGCAGCTCAGATCAGAGACCAGATGAATGCCACACAGAGTTCTAGCAGCAGACCCATCTCTAGAACAACTGTTAAGAGGAGACTGCGCGAATCAGGCCTTCATGGTCAAATAGCTGCTAGGAAACCACTGCTAAGGAGAGGCAACAAGCAGAAGAGATTTGTTTGGGCCAAGAAACACAAGGAATGGACATTAGACCAGTGGAAATCTGTGCTTTGGTCTGATGAGTCCAAATTTGAGATCTTTGGTTCCAACCGCCGTGTCTTTGTGAGACGAAGAAAAGGTGAACGGATGGATTCCACATGCCTGGTTCCCACTGTGAAGCATGGAGGAGGAGGTGTGATGGTGTGGGGGTGTTTTGCTGGTGACACTGTTGGGGATTTATTCAAAATTGAAGGCACACTGAACCAGCATGGCTACCACAGCATCCTGCAGCGACATGCCATCCCATCCGGTTTGCGTTTAGTTGGACGATCATTTATTTTTCAACAGGACAATGACCCCAAACACACCTTCAGGCTGTGTAAGGGCTATTTGACCAAGAAGGAGAGTGATGGAGTGCTGCGGCAGATGACCTGGCCTCCACAGTCACCGGACCTGAACCCAATCGAGATGGTTTGGGGTGAGCTGGACCGCAGAGTGAAGGCAAAGGGGCCAACAAGTGCTAAACACCTCTGGGAACTCCTTCAAGACTGTTGGAAAACCATTTCAGGTGACTACCTCTTGAAGCTCATGGAGAGAATGCCAAGAGTGTGCAAAGCAGTAATCAGAGCAAAGGGTGGCTATTTTGAAGAAACTAGAATATAAAACATGTTTTCAGTTATTTCACCTTTTTTTGTTAAGTACATAACTCCACATGTGTTCATTCATAGTTTTGATGCCTTCAGTGAGAATCTACAATGTAAATAGTCATGAAAATAAAGAAAACGCATTGAATGAGAAGGTGTGTCCAAACTTTTGACCTGTACTGTATATATATAAAAGCATAATTATAAGGCTACGAAAACCAATTATTATACACTTATATAAACATATTAATGGGTAGAATATTCAGATTCAGATTCAGATTTGACAATAAACCATGCCAAATATTACACACTGGCCCTTTAAAGCACTGTCTGTAACTCCGCCACTGCCACTTTAACTGGGGGACAATCAGAAAAAAATGTTTTATAAGTCGAATGATTCTGTTTTACATTGTAAATACGATGTATAGAAAATATATCCTTCAGTTGCACAGATTAATCTTTAATTTCAATGGTGCTGCATGTATTTATTTTTTGACTTTAAAATGGAGGGAATTAACACAGACAGCTAACACCTACAGGTATAAGCTTCATTTTGATGTAAAGATTGCAGGGGTTTGAAGGAAATCCAGCTGCCACACCAGGCTTTTTGTCTCGCTACTCCCAAGTTTTGAGTGCTAGCCTGGGTCGACCCACCTGCAGGTCCCAGGTAGGTTCTGGAAAGCTTACTGGAACATAGCACTGTTTGGATGAGCAGGGCAAGAAGTGACAAAGCAGTGTTCTGAGTAGGTTATTAATAATTTACAGAAACACTACATGCAATAGTCCACCTTCCACCTTCTCTCACCTCCCTGTCTCTCTCAACTGAACCAAACATGCAGTACCAAACAGTTCAGGATGATACACATACTGTTACACCTCAGATATCTATGTACTTTACCTACCTACCATCTTATTTGAATTGATGATTAGTTGTTTAATGACTGATTTTAGGAAACGAAATGTCAGAAAAAGTGAAAACTATTCCTCACAACGTCCCAGAACCATAGTGAGGTCTTCAAACTGCTTATTTTGTCTGACCAACACTCCATAACATCAGAGATTTTTGCATTTTTGCTTAAAGTTACAATGTGTAATTTACGTGGTTGTTTATTAGCAAATATCAACTATTGCTTTCATAAATATATATTTACTACTCCTCTTGCGTCGGCATATTTGAATACAGTGGCCGAAAGGGATATACGCGCTTCGCCTTTTGCGTTTACCTAGAACTTGCCATCACTGGAGACGGTTAAGGTGAAGCTATATCCGGGGCGCTTCTGCGTGAACCTGCTTTGTACTTTTATGATTCTGATTGATTGATGATTATGATTCTATTTTTTTATGATTCACACTTTAAATGGAGGACCACACATATGTTTTGCCCCGTAAGATGGAAACCACGCCACCAAATAAAAGAAAAAGGTCAGATAAGTGAGGACGGGACAAAACACGAGTGAATATCGGCGTTGCTTATTCCAGGTGGAAAGAACTCCTGAAGGAGAAGGATTTCACAAGGGATGCGGAGGTTGCCTGCTTTCTGCTAGACAGGTAATTCAATCTCATATTTTTAAATCATTTTGGCTTCATGTTTCAACGACTTTTCCCTCTCGTCTAAGTTCGAGTGACAGCTACGTTTACGTGCTAACGTTATCCTAGCCTTGGCTAACGTTACCCCAGAGCTACAGCTAAATGGTTAGCCTAGCCTAGAGCCTAATCTGTTGATTCCTCTCGCGCTGCTGCAAAGGCTGCCACCCTCTCCACCTCCTCTTCCCTCTGGGTAGTCGAGACACACCTCTTTGCCTGGCCGTTCCTGCACCGTCTCTAACCCCTCGCCCCCTTCCTCTCCCTGGTCTTCCTTCTCTCTCTCTCCCTCTTCCTCATCTCCCTGTGTCCTGTGGAAGAACACTCTGGAAACGCATGTATTATAATCGTACCAACTTATATTTGCCGCACTGTGCCGTGACTGTCACATAAAACGTGTTATTTTAGCATTACTGTGCTAATGCTCGTGTTACCAAAACAATCAGAAATAAAACACTTAAAATATATCTCACAGATAACCTATATCTCACTGGTAAGCTATAACATATCGTAACATGGTTTAGATTCCTAAATAAATATTCACCTCGTCGCTAGATACTCCTGAAAAACTCGAAAAACTCTTTTGTCTGCACAAGGCTTTTTGTCCTACGAGGCAACCGTCACTTACCCGACGGGAGGGGTGAGTGAGCGCTGCAATCTAGAATTTGACCGCTGATGTCACTGTTACTCACCATTTTTACACACTGAGGCTTTAATAATTGTTTTTTTTTTTCAACGATTAACAAAATTGTTTCTCTTGATTGACTTAAAAACCCATTTTGCCACTACATCCATCCACAAATACATTTATAGTAACTATGCCATACTTTGTGAAATTTAAATGTAACTGAGATGTTTTGGTAGATGCAACTTTATAGGCCTTTCTGTTTATCTCTATGTGTGCATTTGTGTGTGTGTCTCTGTGTGTGTGTTCAGGCCATTTCCTGCTCTTTGGGCGCATCACTCCACAGTCAAGTCATGGCCCTAGGGAGCCCACTGCCAAGCCTTGGGCATTCACAACCCCCCTCGCACACAAACACATACACATCCAGAGCAACCGCTGTAACCAGGGGGCATTTGTGACGTTCAGCATTATGAAAAATGACTTGCCCCCGTGGCGCACCGGGGTGGCAGTGATTATAATATCCAGATAATCATTTCAAACAAATTATCATAATTATCAATCAATCATGAGCCTTTTTAAGCAGGGGGAGGGATGGGGGAGTGTGGTGCTGTTGGCAGGGGGTAAACTATAGCCCGGAGCACTGGATCACTTCTGTGACCCATGAGCCTCCCTCTGTCCCCATAATAGCCCTCATACATTTAGGGTCATTTAGAAAGTGTATTTAGAGATTCAATTCCCCAGCTTGATATGGGGAAAAAAAGACCCCGTGCACATACACACCCATCGACTCACAACTGCAGCTGACCCCCATTTGGCTCCCTAGTCTTTCAACATGGGGTGGGAAAAATCTACTTATAGGTCAGAGTTCATATCAACCCCTCTCATTTTCCCATTTGAAACTTATGCTGCATCTAAAACACACTTACTGCATATGTGGCATCATGATACAGATGGAGCAACAACTGGTGCTGGAGTTTGACTTAAAAAAAGCACATCTCTGTCGAGAATAGAAAGAAAGACGTGTATCACTATCTGGAAACCATCAGTGCTTAGGAGAAATATGTTAGGCAAGCATGTCCGCATTCACTCAGACAAATAAGCGAGGAAGAGTGACACAGGCGGAGTAAGAGAGACTTGATCGTCTTTAAGAGATATTCCGCTGTATCTTTTCACGCTAAATCCCCAGTGAAAAGCAGCATGAATTGATGCAATCTCAGTGGTATTGAGAGGTGAATGAATGGGGCTTGGAGAGAGAGAGAGATGGAGAAATTGAGAGAGACAGTGAGATAGAAGGAGAGAGGGAGGAGAGAGATAGTAGCCTTCGGGGGGAGATGATCGTCTTGGGAAAAAAGCAATCAGTGCTCATTGATTTTCTCTGCTGGTTGAATGGAGGGTGTCTATCTGGAAGTCATTATCTGCCATCTGATCTGCTGGAGTGTTTACACACGTCGGGATGGACAGCGGCGCTCTTCTGAAGATGAGGATTAACACACACACACACACACACACACACACACACACACACACACACACGGACTGCCTTATTTCCCCCTGCTCCCTATCTGGCTACCACTTTTAAATCCAAGGAATCCAAAAAGAAACACAAGTCCTCCGATACCCTATTAACTGCCAGACACACACACACACACACACACACACACACACACACACACAGACTTAAGTGTATGTGCAGTTTGTGAATGAGAATATACATAAGCAGGGCCTAGACAGCTAAACAGACAGATAGTCCTGTTTTGTATGGCCGGACCGGACCAAACCAAACAATCCCTGATCCTATCACCAATAGCCCCTGATAGCAATCTATAGCTCCAACAACACCATACCGTCTGCTGAGATGGAGAAGGAGGGATGAAATATGTGGGGAAGGATGGATGAAGTGAGCAGAGAGGGAATCCCGACAACACATCTTTTTTAGTTTTTGCCTGTGGGTGGGGTGTGAAGATGCATGCCAGTGTGGCTCAAATCATGTCTAAGGAAGTGCTAGATATGAATCCTAGGCCATAAACCCCTCACGCACATGTATGCACACTCACACACACAGCTGTAAGCTCTGGGCAGCTTTCAGTAAGTGGGCTACTGAAGCTACAATAACATCATTGCTTCTGTTTTATCCCCCGCCTTAACCCCGACTCTACCAGTGCCCCCCACATGCCTTTAAACTTCTTTCAGACTGAATCAGCAGCGTGGAATGAACCTGTGTTTGTGGTCAGTTTAAATGTGTATCTACAAACTGTAATTCAGTATAAATTTAGCAATGAAGTCCATCAAACAATCTGTCTTTTGAGTACCAAATACTTATCTTGTGTCAAATGTAGGGTGTGTGTGTGTGCGCAGCAGTGGTATAAGTTATGAATTTGACACATATTGATGAGGTTACTAAATATTCCATTACTTGTGAAATATCTACGTCAGTGCCTCTGGAATTCATTTAAACAGAGAGAGACGCCAAAAGTAAGTCCTCTTTATGTCTCCCAGTGCTTATACATCTCATCTCATCCATTAATCCATCCATATATCCTGCCTGTTTTGTGCAGCTGCCGTCAGCCAGCCTGTATAAAATTAATTTATGACTATGGAGGCTGAATAAAGTTTACATCACCTCGATAATATGCACAGTATGATATATATATATATATAAAGATATAACTGATCTGTTTTACTGCAATGTAAAGCACAGTAACAAATAAAAACTAATAACACCTTGAGTCCTGCAAACACACACACCTTTCAGCAGTGAACTAGTTTATTCACAAGCTGCAACTCAATTAACATTCTGCCTTAATCAAGCATAGCGATGTTAATGACATGGTGGAGAAAGGAGAAGTCAATGTTTATGTGCGTGTGTGCGTTTTTGTGTGTGCCCATGCCCTGTGTTGGTGTGTGTGTGACTGCACGATGTGGATGAATGAGTCATGTCATAAGGAATGGCTCATGCATAATTTCATTCATATTCATAACAGGCATGTGGTCTGCCACCGCCCGATGAGGGCCCACCGCAACTCACACTCTGCATAATGAGATGTGGCCAGTGTGTGTGTGTGTGTGTGTTTGGATTTTATGTACCATAGGTACTGTAAGCATACTGTCTGTCTGTATTCTGTCATCTGTGTTAGTGTGTGTATCGCAACTTTACACTCCTATCAGCGCATGAAGGTGTGTATGCGTGTCTTTGTACTCGTGGCTGTGTAAATGTGTGTATGGGCCACTCTCATGTGGAAGGTGGTTAGGTAGTTTATAAAACCGTCTAGGTTTTTCCACATTGTACGAACATGTGGGAAACAGGGAACAGCCTAAACCACCTGCGGTCAACTCCTAAAAAAAGCTCATTGACTAATGTAGGATTTCAAATCAACCAAAGCAGTCGGTGATTTGCATGCCTGCCTGTTTATAGAGGGTACAGCAACGAGACCCTTGACCTGAAATGCAAATGAGGGAAATTTAAATGATCTTGTTTTTCTAAGCGCCAAATTGGTCATAATTCTAAATTACGCCAAAGGAGATTTTAAGTGAAATACGTCAAGCTAAGGTTGCTCACATGGCGTCTCCTCTCACACACTGCTTTAATTAAGGGGAGCTGGATTATGCATTGAATAGTAGTCCTCCATTAGTTCTGCTCCTGGTGTTTTGACCATCCTGTCATGTAAGATAAGACAAGAGGCACATACAAACTTTGGAGACAGAGTCCAAATCTCACTTTCAATTTCTTTGATAGCTAAATCCACAATGAACGCCACTCACGTGACATAATGAATGTTTTTAACTCTGTTCTGTCAACCAACATTAATCAAAGAGCACTTATGAATTGCAAACAAATGTTAAAGCTCATATTTCAACTATTGCATTGTACTGTTATTGTGCTGTGAAGTCAGTTAATCAATTTGGATGTGAAAAAGAAAAGAATCTAATTTTTCAAGACAATGCCAATAGTGGGTTTTGGGGTATTTAAAATGCTGTTGCCATACTGCGAATATGGATTGCTCCTCTAAAACTCAAATCTGATAAAAACCCCTCATAATTTACGGCTGTCACATTTTTAACCATTGATTTATGTTTCAGCTCCCCTGCCATTGACTTGAGTTGGAGCTAAGCCTGCATGGCTTCAGTCATTCTAAGAGAGAGCGTCCACTCTGCTGCAGCCATTGTTCTTTCATGGACCATTAGATGGACATGAACTTTCTCGCTGTCCTTTCCTGACCTAGCAACACTGGCCGTAAAAGCAAACTGCCCAGCCTCTTCAATAAATTTATCACCTCATAAAGTGGTCAGTGACTGGTCAATGGGACGTGTCGGTCACAGTGTGTGTGCATGTGTCAGTGTTTTTTTCAGTGTGAAGAGAGAGGGGTTTCTGTTCTTTGATAAGACAGGCTTTTGAGTTACAATCAATGATCTTCGTCACAGGAATGCTCTGCTGAAGCTTTTGTAGAAAAGAAAAAGAAACACTAAAGTAACACTAACTGCTATTATATTACTGTAGGTATTTAAAATCCAAAGCACATAGATTATCCTTCTGTATCCTAAGCAGGTGTTTTAGTTAGTTAGTTAAACTATATTTACTCAGGAGATCTCATTGAGTTTAGGGTCACAACTAATGATTAGTTTCATTATACATTAATCTGCCAATTATTTTCAGGATTAACTGCTTAATTGTTAAGACTATTAAATGTCAAAAAATTGCAAAATTCTTTATTACAATTTCCCAGAGCCCAAAGTGACATCTTCAAATTGCTTCTTTTGTCCAACCAAACCCAAAGACGCTTCATTTACTGTCATATATAATAAAGAAAAGCAGCAAATTCTCACATTTAAGAGGCTGGAACCAGCAAGTATCGTATATTTTTGCTTAAAAAATGACTTTATCGTTCATCATTTATCGAAATAGTTGGCGATTAATTTTCTTTCAATCAACTAACCGATTAAGCAACTAAACACTGCAGCTCTAATTGAGATCAATATTTGTTTAACAAGAGAGACCCAAGAACAGATTACATACTACAAGATCACACAACCATCCAACACACACACTGTTACACTTATTGAAACACATAATCTTAGAAATTTACAACAGCTTTAAAGTCTCTCAAAGTAAATGTACAATGACTCCAAGCTGTGTTGCACTTCATCCCAGTAGTAAGTTGTACCTGAAACTATACTTTTCCAGTCCAGAGTCGGTATGAGGAACTTGTAACTCCAAGCTAACCTGTGATCTGTTGTCACGGGTGTTAGCTCTGTATTTAACTAAGGATGTAAATATCCTAGAGGCTTAGATAGCTAGGCCTTAGAAATGAAGACACATTTATAAGGCCTTAGCATCTATACGCCAAAATATCAGTCAGACCCACTTTATTACTTCACCCCAACCTAATATGTTGATGTAAACCCAGCAGGATAGTTATCATGCAGGGCAGAGGCACAGAGACAAGATTCATTTAATAGCATAAACAGGTGTAACTATCCTACCTTTTTGATGCAGCTGTCAGGGGAGGCTTCGTCATGGTCGTTCATCATCTGCTGAGAAAACACAAACAAAGAAATACACATTTTTAAAGTGCTTAATGGTACCAAAAACCCACACAGGTATTCAAAAATCATGAGTAACAACATTTGATTTGTCAAAGCTTTAAAAGATAATATTGATTCCCGCGCTTCACAGTGACCGTCGCCGCTTGATGACATGAGCACAGGGTGTTCACAGTTCATCACACAGACCCTCTGGGCTAATGTGACCAGAGGGATATAATAATGGACTGAGAGGTCACAAAAACACATACAGAAGCAAACATAACACTACACACACACACACACATACACACACACTCACTCTGATGAATGAATGCCCCACAGATTTGACGTTAATTCTCTGCTTCAGCGTTGCAGGAAATTTCGCTGAGACTGTGTCTGTGAGTGTGTGTGTGTGTGTGTGTGAGTATAATTAAGCCTTCAAGCAATATTTACTGGGGGCAGATGGGTGGTAGAATGCTCCCAGTGTCTGCCAGAGGAAATGAAGGAAGTGGGGGAATGATGAAGAGATGGGGCTGCCCTGCTGCAATGAGGGGGCATTTCACATATAATGGCAACCCAGAGTCTCTCTCAGTCTGTCTGTCTCTTTCTCTCCCTCTCTGAAGCCCATTGATGGCAACTGAGGATCAAAAAAGAGATGCAGACTGTTTTCAGAGCAGTTTTTAGGTGGGGTGGGGGAATCAGTGTTGGCACTTTACTGAGTTTAAGTGAAATTAGGCCTATAAAACTTCCTCAAGCACAGACACACGGCGTATCTGAGCCTCCCTTTTCCTGCTCCCTATCCTCCCCATCTGCCCTTTCACAGTAGGTGTGTTGTTTGGGTGTTGTGACAAGACTGGCTGCCTTTACATTAGCGCTGACATATAAAAGTTTGTATTTCCTAAACCAAGTTGGCCCACCGTGATTGGGAAAAAGACATTTATCTGCTGTGGAATCTGCCATGGAGACTGTGGAGCCATTCTTTCAGTCCTGGCATACAGCAACTTCTTTTATGCACCTTCCTATACAAGGCCTCAATTCACAGGAGGTGATTATGAATTGTGTGTATCAGCTTGTGGATGTTTACACTCACATGTGCCTCCAGATAAAGATGTCCACAAGTTTCTCCCTAAGACTGTTTATTCCTCAGTGTAATAGAATAACAGTTATCTGAAATCATAGTAGCCCATAGAAGTTCAGTCTCAATTCTTCTTACTCCCCTCTCACTAAACAGTGAACCAGATGGGCCATATGTGCAGCACTGTGCCATACGGAGAGCTTTCCTATATTAAGCTGTCAAGGGATCTGTTTCTCAGCCTCAGCAAATGGGAGCAATTACACCACAGATACTTACAATAGTGTTCTCAGCCTACTTACACATCATCTAAACCTTTACAGAAGCATCCTGTTCCTGAAATCAGTTACAAACAACGCAACAACATGTCATCCCCCACAAGAGACTCCTAGTCCCTAATGGCCAATCAAATTTGTCACATCATTTTGACTTGTAACTGGAGCACCCTTTTTTAAAAAAGTAAAGAAATATGAATAGAAATACAGAATGCGAAGTATGTTTAATCAACGTCTGATTGTGTGTCTGTGATAAATGACCATGTCAGGTCTTTAGCTTTTTCTCAGTATTTAGTGTTGCGCAGTCACACAATACCAACAGAAAATGTTGTCATTGTGCATTTCTGCAAACCAAAAATGTTACATTCTATATTCTACAATTATCATATCAATGTTATAAAGTAAAGTAGTTTTGATTAAAACAACAAAACCAGTTGTTTTTTAGCGAAACATCAACGGCATTTCCAGCAGCAACTGTGTCACCAAAACTGGGCGTTTTATAGCGAGACATCGCTGCCTTTCTCGCGGGTATTGTAAGCCCAAACGTGATTGTATCCAAACCATAATCAAGTGGTTTCTGTGCCTGAGCATAAGCACACATTAACCACAGTGTTATTGAAACGTATTGAAACTTTAAGTGTCATCCGCTACATAAAAATACACAAATGTTACATATCACTGGTGTGCAGAAATGTACAATGCCAACATTTATTTTGGTAAATGGGTTGTTTCATGACACTCTGTTATGTGTATGCCAGTTGCAAAGGGATGAAAAACTCTGGAAAGTAAAGAAACCAAAGAGTTGTTAATAAAGTCATGACAAGTGATTGAAAATGTGCAGGAATCTTTGATATCTTTCCCTATTGTGTTGAAAATGACTGTTAACTTGCTGCATGGAGTTTAATTTATGAGTAGACAAGAACTGTGGCCTCTATGAGGCATCTTGTGAGGGTATGCATGTGTATTGTATTTCAGAAACAGAAATGGTTATGCTTTTTGTAAAAAGTAGCCACAGATTCTGATGTGCTGGTTTCAACAAACAAGGGACTGATTACCAAACAGCCATTTTGCCTAAAAACAAACAGTTAATTTATTTAAAATGTATTACTTTCTGTTTTTTGTTTGTGGAATACACAGCATAGCCCTTCAAAGCAACAATTTACCCACTGGGTAAAGCAGAAGGGGTTTTGTAATGACTACTTAATAAAAAGAAAGACAAATTAAGTTAATGTATCTGCTCTGTAAGTTCAAATGTGCTTGTGACCTTTAAGCATGGCCATAGAAAAGATAGTAAAATAGAGACAGAGTGAGTAAGAGAGAGAAAGGGGGAGAGAGAGGACTTCCCCTTTCTTGTAATGCACAAGACCAGCTGCAACAGTTTACAAAACCAACAGCTTGGCTGGGTCGTCTAAAATGCTACCAGGCGTTCAACAACTATAGGACAATTTCTGGACTTTCCCCCGCTCTGTTCAGCTACATGCCAAGTGTAAATATGTGTGTGTATCAAATTGTGCAAGAGTAACCTAAAACTGTAGAAGACATGCAAGCAGACATGAGTGGTTTTACTGATGCCTTAATGTCTTTCAGCTTCAGGTGGGGGGTCGGGACGGTGTGGGCTTTCTATCGTCCAAACCTCAGTGTTGGGTCCAGACACACTGAGCTGACTGTCAGGAAAATGCTAATTATAATGCTTCCTGGCTTTGAATGCTATGCAATTGTAATCCACATTGTTTGTCTGTTGAAATGTTACCCAATGAGGATTTTTTTCTGTAAAAAAGATTGTTGCGTGAACAGGGTTTCTAGTGGGGAAATGCAAGGGCTTGTGCAATGCAGACAATAACTGTAGCAAAAAAGGCAGGTGGAGATGCTCTTTCAACACTGGCATACTGTATGTACACACACACACACACACACACACACAGACTTATATATGTATACACTAACACACATACCAGACAAATACAGACAGACAGAAACACACACAGAATAGCTTAGCCCTGCAGCAGAACCCCGCCAAGCAAATAAATAAGCTATTAATTAGGGAGGGAAAATGTGATTGGCCACTGACTGGTGGTGCTATGATTTATTGCACGTGTCACCGTCATCTCAAAGTGACTTTTACTCTGGGTCGGTGAGACAGGTCCAAATAGAGACTGGCCTATGTTGAGAGGGATAGATTTTCCACTACACACAGAGAGGTAAAATTGTCCATTTGTTCTGTATCTAGCCTGGTGAATGCTGACATGTCAATATGTCTTATGGAAAAGAGAAAACACTGAAGCGAGGGTAATTAGAAAGTGTGTGTAAGTGTGTGTCTGGGCACACAAACTTCTCTCTCTGGCCCATATGACCTCAAACATAAACAAATCCACTCGTGGCTTGATGAAAGTGCAGCCACCTGCAGAATCCTTCCACCAAGAGCTGTCCAGACCCTCATTAGGGGTGTGCGTAAATGTGTGTGTTTGTGTATGTGAGAATGTGTGTGTGTGTGTGTGTTAGTATCTCACCGTGTCTGTGGTGTGTGCTTTCACACCAGGCGGGAGGGAAAACCCCACCATTATTAGTGTTTCATAGCACAGCTTTTGTTATTGGACAGAGTCAGGAGTTTTTCAACACCACTTTAGCACCATTCGTATTGACATGCCATGATGACCAAGCGGAACAAAAGAAAACACGACGTGGGGAGAGACACTCAGTGAGTGGACTGCCTCATTGTTTTTACAAGGCCTGTCACAGCCTAAAACACATGACGGTGCGAAATCCCGCTCAGTTTATTTCCAGAACTCATTTAAGGGGAAAAATGCCCCAAGAGGGTTTTCTGTAAGGTCCGCAAAGCATATGTGGTGGTTTTGCATGTACAGCTCAAGTCAAACCTTCAGAGAATGACCCGAACATCATAACTTCTAGTCATACCAATGAGAAGGCTGAGAAACGCCACCCTTGCACCGGACAACTTTTCAATCAATTTCACTGGTGCAGACAAATTTCCAAGGTTGGAATAAAATAATGAGAGTTTTACCTCAGTTGGTGCACAATTCCTTGATTGTTTGGTGTAAGGCAGTCATAAAAGGTGGTCATAAAACTTTTTCTTTTTCTCGTCTTGACATTCTGACAAAATCAAACACGTTCAGTATTATCGTAAAATTTTAGTCTTGGCTCATGTGAATACTGAAGTTCAATGACGTGAATCTTGTCAACAACCAGTAGGTGCGCTCGCACTCTCCAGCACTGAACAGGAAGTAATGCACTGGGTAGAGAAACAGGGAGCAGACAGAACATGAAGAAGTCTTGGTTCTCTTATACCGTAGAAAAGGAGGAGAAACTGGTGGAGTTGTGGAGTGAATAAGAGTCTGTGCTCAATAGGACATGTATCTGATCCATGAACTGGCACTTATTTAAGTAGGAAATCTTAGTTTTTGAAATGGTTCACCTCTTATTCCCGTGGTCTCCTCCTACTAAAAAGCGCAGCTGACCAAAAGAGGCTGGTAGCAAGTTGAGGTGACAAAATCCAAAATGCAAAGTTTGCACGCAAATACAGTTTATCTTTATGGATCATACTGACGCTGAATAGGGGAGAACACTGTCGACATATGACACCCTTTATCTTGTGTTTATAGAGTGATGTTTTTATGCAGACATATGAAATTGCTAAAATGTCATCTTTCTTAAAGGGAGTTTTCTGTAATATTTTCCACCAGAAGCAGGATGGGAAATAATCTCACAAATAATCTAGTTTTAGTCTTGCAAATAGTGACAGTGCAAGATCCTCAGTCTTTACAAAACCTTATAGTCTGTGACTAAAAACTGACATTGTCTTTAGATTTGAGACAGTGTCAGACTTAAGTCTTTTTAAAGTCTTTTTTAAATTCTTCAAAGTCTTCTTCTGGTGTGTAGTTGGTATAAGTAGCCATAGCAACTAGAAGAGGACCTTACAAAGCTTGCTCATCATCATCTTCAGCAGGGAGAAGAAAAGGGCCCCACTTGGAGGTTTGCACCGTAGGAAAATGTTAGCATTCTGTTGCCAAAAACAATTCTCCTCAACTCTGGATAATATGAGGCAATACAGCAACACGGCCCAATGGATGGCTACGGATGTCACAAAGCCACAAGTTTCCAAAAAGAACTAGCAGCAAACAAACCTCAGGCCTTTTTGAACCAGGACCCTGAGTGACAATCCATTGGCTGCAAGAGCCACACCAAGAAAGCCACAAATTGAAAGTTTTGCTACGCATTTATTGGGAACTTCTGCAGCTTCTTGGCACGCTGACAGGATTTCATTGTGGTAGCAATGCCCTGGATGGGTTATTGATCTTTTTGACGTATAGATGGGAGAGGAAGCGGTCTTTCACTGTGGGTCGTGTTGAATAATAAACTGCAGAGAAAGTGCATTTATGTCAGAGAACGAGAAAGAGGGAAAAAAGAAAGAAGAATGAAAAGGGAGGCTCTGTTTCTCATTGCTTGAGCCTTTAAAATAGGAGCTAACCATCATGTCAAACATGATCTCAACAAATGGATCTGACTCCTCCAACTCCTAGATACTGGCAAATCTGATCGGAACACTATACAATCAATGAAACAGCACGACTGCTCCAAAAAAGGAAGAAAAAGAAGTGGGGATATCAAGTCGCCAGTGTTTTTCTCTGAGGTCTCCTGCTATCATCTGAACTCCCTGATAACGGACCTTTTACACGTTCCTGCCAGAATCTGTTAGAGACTGTTTGACTAAGGATACACGTCTGAATCAGTCTGCTTTTTAGCATTAAGTCAGATGGTGCCTGGTTGTAGTTCCAAGTCCTTTCCCTGGCTTGTCCTTTAAAAGGGTGTAAAATGGGGCTATTTCGGGACTTCCCAGAGATAGGGGCCTTGACAGCTGACCCAAAACAAGACCAGAGCTATGATTTCTTAAAAACATACCTCAACAATGAGGTTGCTCACAGGGCTTAAGTAGGGAGGTGGGGAGACTAAGGCAGGAGAGGAGGAAACAGGGTAGAAATTTGCACTGCTAAATACCAGGAAACTGGGCGTTCTTCAGATAAAATATATTTATGATGACTTTAATAAGCGGAAGAGGTGCTTCGGCCAAGGCAAACATCAAGGGGAGTCCTGATAGGAAACTTTCCCTCTTTGGCTCCCTCTCTTTCTCTGTCTTAGTTGATAGAGAAGGTAATTATGAATACAATCACTGTTTGATTCCTTATCTCCATCTCCGCTTTTCTATGAAGCTTAATGTGAGAAAATTATACAGGTCACTGGTAAAAGCAAAAGAAACTGATGCCAAAGGAATGCATGAGATGCCATTGTCTGAAAGAAAGAGGAGAGATCAGATTAGCTCAACACTTATCACACCACGCTAAAGCTAACACTGTTACCCAACCCTTCATCCAGATGGGTCCATGCAGGGTGCGGCCTGTGACGGAACTGAGAACTGTTGGTGAGATAGAGCTTAGTGCACAAAGGTTAGATTTGGAAGGCAAACACTCAGAACTATTGTGCGACTCTGGAAAGTCACGGCCACTTGTCAAACACAAACGGCTGATATTTACAGAACGAGCATTGACCCCGTATGTCCTAAGAGTCTTTGTGTGATTTATGAAGAAAATGCCATAGTGAAATATCCTGGCAGGGTTTGCATTGACTGTGGACAGGCTTGTCTCATCATTTCAATGTCCTGTATGATTCACAGGTCTTGCATAGACATGTGTGGTCTAGGCGCTACACATCATACGCCTGGTACAAATGAGCAGATTAAATATTTGTATTCATACAACTGACAGTTGTGCCGTTTGAACTCCTTTCTCTGTAAGAAAGTGATGTTACAAGGTGAGGTTTGCAGCAAACAAACCTTGGGAAGGAAGCTCTCTTTCTTGAAAAAGAGAGAGGGAGGAATGCAAAGGGAGGTGGAGGGAGAGTAGGATTCTGCAAATTTATTAAAAGGGTCATATTTTCATGGGGACCTTGTATGACCATCCATCACATGTCATCTAAGGCCCCTTATCCTTTTAAGGCTGTTGACTCTGAACTTGATATCGACAGAACCATACAGATAAATTATCTGCTTGGCCTTCGCTTTATTGATAAGTCATTTGGGCAGATGATCAGTAATAATCATAAGTGAATAAGGGTGTGCCGATAGATCTTCCGCTAGCAGATGTTGTGACAGCCGCAGGGTTGAGGCCCAATAAATAACCCTACCTTTTGGCCTAAGAGGATTGCCTACACAGCATCAGCAGCTGCCGTGGCATGCCTTTCAGATAATGATATATCACGTCCTCCCTCTTCATTTTGATAAAGGTTGCAGTTTATCGATATGTGGCAGCAAGGAGAAAAATAATATTGCCTTATTTCTAATGATCTCCTATTCTCCCTGTGACACGTATTGCCTCTGAGCAAGCAGGGGGTTATGGGAGTAAGATTTAGGGTCTTGACTCGAGGGCATATAGATCGAATCAAAGGTCATGCCACGGATACTTTTCATTTCCCATACCTCAGCTGAGCAAGATGCCTGCACAGCCTATGCATATATGAATGTTTACATTTATGCACTACATAAATCTGATATCGGCTTTTCAGCTCAGCAATGTCATATGTTTCATATCTCCATTTCCCCTTGCAAACTGAATTTGTGTATTTAGAAACATACACCAGACCACACTGTCTGTCCCTCTGTCTAGTGCCAATATGAATCCCTAATTCAAACCAGGAATTCCTTTAGGTAGGTAGAAAGGGACGCGGAAACACAGAGAGGGGGATCTCTCATCGCACCAGGGGCTTTTCTGGACAGCAGCCACTGAGATATTGTCACGTGACGACGGATAACTGGCGAGTAAATTGCATATCGTTTATCGGGGTCCGGCTAAATATTTACACCGTTTGCATATTTCAACATAAACAGAGGGGTTTTGGTAGCTTTTCATTCCTCTACTCTCCCTCTTTCTTCAAATCCAATATATGTACAGGAAGGACAAGCTGGCTCAAACAAGAAGACTGGATGTGGACACAAGTTAGACAGAGTGCACGACGGAGGGAAATGAGGAGAAAGGAAAATACATTTTGAGAAAGCTAGTATCTGTACTCGTGTGTGTTAGTCGGTCAGGCGTCCCCCTGCAAATCCATCCTGTGGCTTTTCTGCATTTTTGACCACACACACATACACACACATAGTACTACGAGCTTGGGTGCGGGCCCAAACATAGAAGTGAAAAGTCTCTAGTGACTTGGAGGCTAAGTGCATGTATATATGGGTCAGTGCCCAGGACAAGCAGGGGCTTTCTTTAGGGCTCCAAGGGTTTATACCAAGGTCAGGCCCTACACACGAGGATGATGATGATGCTTGAGAAGGCCAAAGCCACGCCGAGTGACTAGCTGATGAGATTTCTCTAGCAGATAAACAAACACGGCCTGACTGTGGATTTCCTGCTCAGAGGTATGAGTGTGTTTTTGTTTGTGTGCAACAGGGTACTTTTGAGTTATGAGTTTCATCTGAGGCAAATTATACACATGCTAGAACCATTACATAATTACAGTAGTAATGGTTATGCAGATCAATTATCAAACACCTCCCACAGCTTCTCTGTCATCTGTACACTCGAAATATCCACCTAGTTCTTTAGCCTGTCTTCACTTTCTCAATAGTCTTTTTGTATCGGTGTGGCCTCTGTGTTTACATGGAAGACGAAGAGCTTAGATGTTAGGTCATCAGTAGGACAGAGGTGAATAGTGTGGCGTGTGCTGAGGAAAGAGTAAACAGATCATCGTGTTCATAAGACACTCTTTGTTAGACAGGTAGTCTGTGTTTTTAGTTGCTTTCATTGCACCACTACGCCTGAACACACACTGTTTTCCAAATGTTTTATTAACCACAAAATGATCAACGCTGTCCTCCCTTTTACTGAAACTCACCAACTGTAAGAATAAAGAGTGTGTTTATTGCATCTAAGACTGATTTGCCATTCTACATTGACATTAACAAGTTAAAGGGATACTTTGTGGTAGGTGCTGATCAAATATAAACCAATATTCTGTTACTGTGCTGCCAAAGTTTCACCTAAAATGTCTTCAGAAACATATTGTAGTGCACTGTTTGGCTGTCATACGAGAACTTGTGAACAAGAAGTGGGTGCTTTACTGTATCCCGTATTGTTAAAAACTGAGGCTGAAAAACTGAGATCAAGCCAAAGAACTAGGCAGTGCTGATAAACCTTACCCCTATGACTCTGTAAGGGTTCATACCCACACAGGGTTTAAAGCCTGCAACTCCGTACCAGTCATTTAGAACTGAAGAAGCTTCCTTGATGAGAGGTAAAACGTCTTCAAGAAACGCAAGTCCAGTTGCCTACGATATAGCTCTCAAAATTTTAGTGCACTGTTTGGCTGTAATACAAGAACTTGTGAACAAGAAGTGGGTGCTATAATGTTTCCTGCAGTGTAAAAAACAGGCTGAAAAACTGAGATCAAACAATAGAACTAGGCAGTACTGATAAAATATGAAGCAAGATTCTGTTACTGCGTTACCTATTTTTCACCTAAAACGTTTTCAGAAACACATTTTAGCTTGCTGTTTAACTGTAATTCGAGACTGTTTGTTACCAGCCAGATACGGAATTGTTTCCTGTGTCAAAATGGACAAGCTCACATTAGGTTTATTGGTCTGGTACAGTTCATTCTGGCAGTTGTAGGTTTTCTAACTCTTGAGCGAAAGCAAACACCACAGCCTTTTACCTCTGTTTTCTCTGGTCATGTAGCACCAATTTCAAAAGTATTTGCATCTTTCTGCTGAGTCCAGTTTTAAGAAAAGACCATCTTTCCAGCAATGAAATACTCCCCAAATCACAAAACTTCAATCAAAACTTCTTCAAAGTTTAATTCAAGCACCACTGACTGAAGCACGTACACGATATAAATACCAACAATAATAACAGCAGCTTAATAGTTGTAATGGCTGCTATTAGCATGTGCATTATTTTGAGTATGATGTGGAGATAAAACACAAAAAGCATTTGTGTTTAGCAAATGGACTGTAACTAGTGCAGTGTTTATCCTTGTGATTTCTTTTGGTGGCCAATCAGATTATTTGCACGGTGGAAACATATAAAGACCAGAGCAGTTAGGCCGGCTGCTACTGCCAAAAGATACTGTCTGGACATACTGGCTACAAATAGTTTCTTTCACTGAGGTGGCAGTGAGGAATACATTTTGTATAGGGTTTACGCAAAGGGAAAATGAATGCCAAATACATATAATGGCCCCTAAATCATGATGACTGGTTATTTTTAAACCCTGTTCTTCCACTAGTCATTAAGTTCATGAAAATTTAAATATGTTCTAAATAACCCTACCCTACCTTCAATAACTGAGTAATACAACTGTACTTAGATTATACAACAAATAGTTTTGATAATTGGCACACTTGACAACCACAATTATATACACTAAAGTATTGAAAATTATACTAATTTGAAGAGCATCAACAATTCAAAACACCAAGGTAACATTGAGAAATGATTGATCGAACCCATTGTGCAAATGAATCCTCCACCATTCTGCTCTCATTGATTCACTCAATCTAACATTTGTTGCTGCGCAGCAACCTCTTTGGGGCTCTCGTGCTCCGTGTCCAATTTTTTTTCTTTTTTCCAACCCTCCCTCTGTCTTTCTGTACACACACTCTATTTATCCTTGCTCTCAAGAGATAGCAACATTTATCACCACGAGAGCTGTCTCCAAGTCCACAGGATCAACCCATCACCTCCACAATAAATGTCAAGCTGTCATGATTTATGCAGCTAATGAAATTGATTAGATGGCTACAATGTCCCAGAACACTGTAATCGCGTGATTCACTACTGTCCTGTTTACTCAACTTGCTTCGGAGATCAACGTCTGTATGTCTGGGGATGAAACCAGCACTGGGTGGTTTAAACAGGTTGTGAGACATCTCGTCAACCACGGCTTGACAATGATACAGTTACATCTTTGGAGCCTCTGTCATCAGTCTTTATGGTTTGGCCTTGAGGACTCTTCAGAGACGATATAATTGAGTGGAGATAATGTAGCAGTCCCACTCCCTTGTACAAAGGCCATTGTCTGATGTTTTTGCCATCAAAACCCAAGATGAGTTGAAGTGTCACTGACTTTGATAATTTCAGGGCTGGTCTCAGACTTCAAAAGACTGCGTGGCAATGATGTTGCAAAAGCGATGATATGATGCTGCGGGCTATCCTGGGGCACTGAATGGAAAAACTGTGGACTTTGTGGTGCGAGACACTGCCAAGTAGAATTTGAATATCTGACAGATACCTCATGTCATTCCAAAGTTCAATCTCTCTTTTGACATATAAAACAAGTACTCTCACATCAATACCAAAGATCCCAATTTTGAGCCCTGCATCAGAGGCGTGTCAGGCTGCCAAAATACATGATACTTAATCAAAGATAATACCCACATCTAATAATGTAGGTTAATGAAAATATCTATTCACCTGACCTTCGGGCTCATCACAAATGAGTTTATTAGCTGGGCCATATAAGGTGAAGGCCCTTTACAACCCTGTTAGTGTGAAGCAGAGACTATCTCTGTCTGTGAGATTGATGTTGCCTTGCTTATCGAGCGCTTCCGTTATCAGTGAAACCCTTCAGCAAGGAATACCAAGTCCCATTTGCACATTTTAGACTTGAGACTCATCAGACTTCACAGGTCTTTATCATCGTCATCACCAACTGCTGAAAACTCTTATCATTATTATCTTCATTGGTGGCAGTGATATCGGTTTTATTTTCTAATGCAGAGCTGTCATCCTCCTCCTGGCTGTTAGACTAACAAAGGTATGACATAAGCAGATAGGATGCTCTGCCGTGTCCTCTGAACCCTGGTTTATAGCTGTCTGTCTTTCTGGCCAGTCCATGGGATGATGACAGATGACTTTATGGGGGGAGTTGCATGGTCACAACTTGGAGCTGGGACTTTCCATTAGTCATCTAACTAGAGCAATCAGCATGGAAAATGTTTGCGAACACCCTCTCGACCCTCTTTTTGTTGTTTTTATATCTGCAAGGCCAGAACGTAAGCTATTCTTCGCCCACGCTTTAGTCTATTTCAATAACAAGAAGAAAAAACAAAAAAAGGCCAAACAAACTAAAAGAAGGGAAGAAACTGAATTTGGAGCCGTCCACTCATTAAATTTCTTCTCATTTTGGACCCTGCGGTTGTAATAGATGACTTAGGGAGAGAGTTATTGGACAAAGGAGGAGGGAGGGCGAGGGGCGAGCTCGGTGAGAGGAAACTTATCTGTCCTTGGGCTGTGGGACAGAACACAGTGCCGGCTTTATTCAGCGTCTCGGCCCTGTCGTTAAGGAACGATGACACACTCCTCCAGGCCCACATTAATCTTTAACAGTGTGATTTCTAAAATAACACCAGTGTTTTCCCTAAGGCACGTGGGGAGAGAAGGCCCTGCTCAGTCCTGCCGAGCTCTGTCAAGGCTTTTTTTTTCTCTTTTCCCCCTCACTGTTAACACTGCATAGGAGAGAACAGGGGAAGGGGTTAGAAAACTAAAAAGATGGACAAGACTTTAAACGGAGAGAAAAAGAAGAGACAGTGAGCATAAAGTGGAGCTGGAGAGGATTTGGTGCTACGTCACCAGCCCTTGACCTCACTTACTCACCCTGACAGTGGCAGCTCCAGTGGCTCCCTCGCACCACACATTATTGTTGTTAACAGTGTTATCACAGGGCTGCCCTGGGCAAGATAAAGACTGTGGCTGCTGATGGGCCTTAAGTGAATGAGGGACTGGCTGCAGACACATAGACAGAGGGGAGTGTCAGTCAGCTTGCCTCTGGTTAATGACAGTGGAGAGATAGAAGCTGAAACAACATTTTGTGGGGAACTGAGTGTGTGTTTAACAGCAGGCTGGGAAAGGGAGAGCGGGAGAATTAGGACAGTGCCACTAATGTTGTTTGGGTTTTGGGAGCCAGACAGGAATCTCTCTTTCTCTCTCTCTCTATCAGGGCCGAGGGAGGCAGCTTGGCCGCTTGCTAGTGACCATTACACAGCATGATAGCGCTGTAGCTTTGAGGTTTCCCATCAGGACAAGCAGGGGGCTTCATAAGGCACAAAGAAAAAGATGGAAGATCTAGTGAGCTGATTCTGACAGATAACCGAAGCCAAAACCACAAGCTCACGAAGCCAGTGGATTCTTGCAAACATCTTGTCTCACCAAATAGCATCTCTCTCCCTTTATCTCTTCTCACCCGCTGTCTGGATACAGTATATCTTGTTTCACAGCATTTTCAATTCAGTAGATGTGAGACTGATAGGACCGCTCTCTTTATAAGACTTTTTAAGACTTTTTTTAGGCTGTTAAGCTGTCGGATAGGCTTATCCTTTCTGTAGCATTCAGTAACTTCCATGTGCGTTTCATTTCTCATCTCCTCCCTCCTTCCTCTGTCTCCTTTCCGCTGAGTGCTCCACACAGTATACAGAAGGTCGGGCCAAGGCTAACATGTATCTATAATGTGTTCGTCTCAGGCAGCCCCCTGAGGAGTGGAGCGCTGCTCTGGCTCCTTGGCACAGTGGACAATGTGGGTGTTGTGTGGAGGAGCTGGCTGGCTGTACACTCACAGACGAGTCAATCTGGGGCCACTGCTGAACTGCTGCCTGTCCTGCCGCTCTAGTGCCTCAATAAGACCCCTCTTCACTGACTTAAAAAAAAAAGCGCTTCCCTTATTTGTTTTGCATTAATTTTTTAAAAAATGACTTAAGTTTTTCTTCTACTCCGCATGCTGGATTTGATCTGTTCTCACCCCTCACACTCAGTACAGCATGCTTTCTTTTATGGGCTTGTGTGTCTCTATAAGTGTGTGTGTGCCTACATGAGAGTACTCCTTTTCACAGTGCTGACACCCGGCAGATTGAGACATCAGGCGCCTGCTCGCTGTGGTAAATTAGCCATTCTTCTCGCAGGCTAATTGGAAATCTAAATGTTTTGCAGGGGGAGAGAAGAGCTGTGAAGGAATGCGCACTGCCTGGGAGCGGAAAATCAGATTACAGATTTTCTTTTTTCAATATTTCTATTCAATGATATTTTATATGAATTTACTCTGATCATCGCAATGTTGAGGGAAATGCAAAGAACAAAACATAGTTAGCGAACACTGGATACTGGAAGGCAGTGAACAACGTTTATCAAGAACCCTTTGTGGAGACGTATTCCCATCCTGAAACCCTTGCCACTTTTAATGAGCAAACACTCAAAGCTCTGAATTAGAGGCAAATACATTTCCATGCATAATGACCCAACCACAAAAAAGAAAAAAAAAAGAGCATTAATTACAGTGCCTCCATCTACATAATTCAGAATAAAATATGAAACAAAAAATGCCACTAACACTAATTGACTAATTCATCACAGGACCTTGTTGGTAAATGTTCCTCCCTGCTTGAGTTGTTTCGCTAAAATGAAAATATTTGCATAAAGTTAAGGTTTGAGGCCCACCAGTGAAACACTGAGACAAAGTGAGAGTGAGACAAAATATTGTTAAACAACAAAGCATTTCTTGATGTAATAATTATGAATACCACGACAGTAATGAGTTGAGTTAAGGTAAAGAAAAAAATGGATCTCTTCTTTGAGAAAATAGCGATTTTTTTGTAATTAATGTCAAAAACATGTTGTCGTTGCACAGCCGCAATGTATGTTGTACACAAAAAGGAGCAGATGTATACATTTCATTTATTAACTCTGTTTTAGGAAAAGATTTAAGCTTTTCATGTGCTGTTCCAAAACTTAAAAACAGCACATCTTTGCAATGCTAAATTTCCTGGCAAACATCATCTTCAAAGTATCCTGACAAGTCAAAGTGGTGTGACTTTGTTCTTTAAAAGCAGACAGTCCTGTGAATGTGGCCGGAGGCTGGCCCGTGCACAGTTATGGGCGGTACTCCCTGTTGTTGGGGGTGAGTTTGAGGTGCTGGGAAAAAAGGGCTGTGCATTCACAGTAAATGAAGCCTTGTGAGTAACCGTGGAGAGAGTACTCCTTAACTGATGAGTCCAGAGACAACTTCCCAGATCTTCTCTGCCACATGGAGACACCCACAATGCTAAAGACCTACTGCCATCTTTAGAGCAAACCACAGAAAGCTACTGAATAGCTCAGTTTTAGCCTCAGCCATGAAAACAAATCTAAACACTGTGAATTGCGTTTTGTCTTATTCCACAAAATAATTGGCAGCAGCAGGTTTTTGCCTCTTTTTCTTCTCCGTTCAATATGAATAAATGCGACAAGCTTCTGATCCCGGCTTTTCAGCCTATGACTGTTTATTTATCTATTTCAACTACACCCAAGGGAACAAAAGGCATGCAGAATGGCCACTGACAGCCATGTCGAATATCTCTTTCTGCCAAATCTGGCTGTTTTCTCTCACTGCTGTCACTTGATGTCTTTATGCGAGGCTGAGAGTTCACCACTATGAAAAGGGTGGGGGCGAGCTGAGTGAGTGACCCCCACAGGAGGGGAGTATTAAAAGTAAAAAAGAGAGCGAGAGCAAGCGATGGATGAACCAGAAGGCGGGAGAAAAGTAGAAGGGGGAGAGGGGGCACCCCTGCCGGGTCCCAGGCATCTCGGCTGGCAGTCCCCATCTTGGCTTCAGACGGCTTTTGTCAAAGAGGGGAAAAGAGGGTCTCTTCTTCACTTGGGCATGGGACAATAGACGTTTTGTCAGTCAGGGAGGGGGTGTCGGTGGGGGAGTATGGAGAGATGCTGAAAGAGGAATAAAGCCAAGGACCCATCTTCACAAGGGGTGGGGTGGCGGCGGTGGGCAGCCCTTTGGGACTGGGCAGATGTTGAAACGAGGATGATTTATTAGCCTTAGTGTCCTTGGTGGCACTTGGCCACCATCCCAGATTTAGGAGTGAGAGAGAGTGACTGAGAGTAGGAGACACAGGGAACAGGAGGAGGAGGAGGAGGGCAGCTATGTATCAGAGACATCTTAATACCTTCTATGGGCATGGGGCGCTTCTTGCTCTCCGACCGTCATGGTATTTTTGCCCGATTCTCTTGTAGAAAAACAACTTGGTTGGGAGTCATCTGCATCACTGAGCTGGACCTTGTCACCCAGCATTACCCTCGCCCTCCAACACAACCTCCCCCCGAACAGACCCAAACACGCAGACTGTGTTTGCTGCCCTCGCTGCACCACCACCATCACCACCATTGCCTCCCCTGCTTATATAAAACAACAAATTACCAAATTAACATTCCCAACAGCCCCTACTCTCCCTTCACAGTTCTGGGCAGAGGCACTCTCAAACTTGCCAGAAAACAAGTGTAAAAGAGAAAGCATTCTATGGGTGCATGTGGCTGTGTGTGTGTATGTTTGTGTGTATTATGCATGTTTTGCATGCGTGTGTGGTCAGGGGCATCTCCACTTGTTGCTTCTGTTGCTAAAAACAGAAAAAAAAAATAAAAGAAAGGATTAAAAAAGTGTGTATCCGTGCAGCTGCAGATCCCCATAGCCGTAGCCCTACACCAGGCTGTAATTGGGTGGTGTCACATGTTTTAAGTCACAGCGTGTCATCCTGTCATGCCACCCATGAAGACCCATGAGCCTAGTTGTGTGTGTGTGTGTGTGTGTGTGTGTGTGTGTGTGTGTGTGTGTGTGTGTGTGTGTGTCAGAAGCTACTGGACCCAAAGCAAGAAGAAATAGGACGCATTCCTCGGTGCAAACCTTCCTTAGCTGATTTCCATTTTTTATACCGTATGAGTGCCCCTTTCCATCTCGCCCTTGGCTTCAATCCAAACTCTGCAACCCCACTCCCTTTACACACACACATTTTCTCTTGAACTTGACCTCCCAATTTCTCTCCCTAATTCCTAGGGTTCTCTCTGTCTTTTACTCTCCTTTCCTCTCTCCTCCCAGCAACATTTAATCTTGCGACTTGTTTGTCCACCCCATTTCCCAGCCCTCTGCTGACAAACTGTAGGAGGGTTACTTAAAGTAGTGAAGGAAAGTTTGGACAGCTTTCATCAAGGGTACCCCGGGGGAAGATTGATTGGCAAAGTAATTTACTGCCCAGTGTCCGTTCGGCACTCCTTGCTCTCTGCCTCTCTACCTGCCCTTCTCCTGATCTGTCTATCCATCCGTTCATTCGTCTCCAACTCTTTACAAATCCATACCTGCTGCCTGGAGGTAAAGGTCTCAGTGGGAGTGACAGTGAGTGAGTGTGTGTGTCTGTATATGCGTGTGTCTATGACAAGGTCTGCAGGTCTGCATGTAAGGTGGAGAGGTTGGAGTCTCCAATGTAACCAATGTCCAAGATGAAAAAGACTGATTGTCATCTGGTGGATGAAGAGATTGGCTAGACGACTGTGACTGTGTGTGTACGTGGTGTGCACGTGCACATGTGAAGATAATAGGCATGTGACTTTGGAAGTCTGGGTGGGGGGCAAGAGCTTTTGACATGAATGAGAAGGAGGGTCATCTATCATCTAAAGAGAAGGGTTGAGGAGGGGTTGGAGCAAAAGGCAAGAGAAAGGAGAGAAGAGGTTGCAAGGGGTCAAGTCTCCGTCACTCTCGCTGTCTTCTGTTCTCTCACTGTCAACCTCGTGGCGACTGACCACTCAGCAGACTCTACTCCAGCCTTGCTGCGGCTGTTCTCCCTCACAAACCGTTCCCCCCTTTCCACGGGGCCCCCGGAAACTTTTGTTCCGTTCATTAGTACAACAAATACATACAGATGCTTGGGGAAGGAGGACGCAGAGAGAAAGGATTTCTAAGCACATGCTCCCTCCCCAAAATGACTGCTGATTTGGAGACAATCTGCTTCTTTGTAAACAAACGGCATGCCGAGGAGCTCATGCGAGAAGTGGTCTCATTATTCAATGTAAACGTGGACAGTTAAGTGTTTAAACAGGGTATTAGTGATAGGATGGTCTGTGATTTGCTTTACTTATTTTCAGGTTAATAGTGGAAATGCAGGATGGAAAAAAAGGGCAAATGCGGCATGTGACAATGAAACGGACACCCATGAGTTATGGTAAACTGACAAGTGCGCGTGGGACGTCTAGAGATGCTGAAGGTGCTGATTTTATGGTTTGTGTGTGTACATGAGTGTCTTACATGTGTGAAAATCATGTGAACATGTCTGAGAATGAGTCCTTATGGCTAACGTCAGCATCACTCCACCGTAATCAAGTTTAATTTCACCTAAGCAAAGCTCTGCCTCTCCATTTGCTCTGCCTTGATAGCTACCAGTACATTCGGGTTAATGACTTTTGCTTCTGTGGTGTCCATCAAAATTTCCACATCAGCAAAAAAAAAGGAGGGGGGGGGGGGGCATGAAACATCTATTTGCCTGGTTCACCAAGGCATGATGAAATGATTTCTTTCCCATGGAGACATGTCTTGATAGGAAGAGAGGCAGCCAACTTATACCAGGGGTTAATGACGAACATGGAACAATGACTGTGTGTGTGGGGAGTGGTGATGAATGGAGAGAAGCAGGGAAGATGGGTCCGGGGGCACAAAGACTGGCATACATGTCCCTCCACCCCCCAATGACTGCTCCATCCAAACTTTTTTTTACCACTCAATGGCCGGTTTTCTCCTGTGTGTCCCATGAATTATGTAAACGACTATGGAATCCCTTTCTTCCCCTGGCTGGAGGAAGGCAGGAAGAAAACATAGAAGTGAGTAGAAATGCCTCCTCCTCACTTTTCTGTCTTCCTTAGGCTGCTTCTGAACAACCTTTCATGTTGGCAGTGTGGGCCTGGGTTTCGGATCTGCGGCCATGTGAAAGGATGGTGGGGGCGCTGAGTTGGTGGAGGGGGAGGGTCAGGGCACAATGACATATACGACGAACCGAGGAGGCAGGCAGGGAAAGAATGCCGGCCTTGTTGTTGGACGGCTTGACATTGATTAATGAGAGAGAGAAAGACAGAGAGAGAAAAAATAAGAAGAGAGGGGTGGCATTGGTATAGTAGGCCAGACAGGGGGGAGTTGGACTTTCGTAGGGGTGAGAGACTCCGGAAGAGCCCTGGGCTGCACTGCTGATCAGGAAGAGGGTGGCTGCAGTGCAACGCCGGCCATCAAAAAAAAATCTGTGCTAGTGTGTGTGTGTGTGTGTGTGTGTGTCTGGTGACTATTTAGCCCGAGGGATTGTCTGTCTTTTCTCATACAGAAAAACGCATGTAGGCACACACAATTCAACATAGGTCACATCAATCCTCATCCATCAAAGCGCTCCTAAAAGGCTGCCAACATCATCACCATCATCATCATCATCATTAGGAGTTGCTTTGTTGTCACTTTGTCACACACATCTAAAGATCTCAGCTGCTCCATCGGGAGGGGAAACAGCAGTAGTCTGAACTCTACGGTGCATGGACCTGAAGTTTGTTATCTATGCATATTATATACACCTGCTAGCTAAATTCAAAAAAACGTAAATTGAAACTCTCTTGTATGACTTTTACACCCAAATTTAAGAGGCGATTTAAAATAAGCAAATACAGGGTGTGGGGAGAGGCCTTGGCACCATCAACAGTGTCAACAGTTTATAGATGGAGTAGTGAGCAAAAGAGTGTTATGTGGTGTGAGAACTTTCAATGGACATTGTGAGAGTTTTTTCCTATAGCAAATTGTAAGGGAAATGAATTCAAGCTGACACAGAAGAGAACTGATGACTTTCACCACCCATCTTTTAAGTCTACAATAAATGTTTGATACTAAAATGACAGGTTTGGGATTGGAGTATCACTTTATAATCCTCTGCAACACATAAAAGTACCCAAACTACTGTACCGTTTACACCTGTTGTAAAGTATCTTCCTGATTTTTCGTCCTTCCAAATTAAATCCCCTTCCATTTGGTGTCTATGCTGACTGAGCATTGTTGACCTTTTCTACACCAGGAGCTACTCCAGGCCGCCTCCGTCTCCAGCCAAGAGGGATTTCAAAGCCTCTCCTGGATGTCCCAGGATCCTTTGTCTCCACTCACATCTATAGGTAAGCACAGTGTGCACCCCCCTCCCCACCACCAGCCTCTTCAAAACTCTGCACAATAGCCAGATTTCCTCCCAATTTGCTGGTAGAGAATAGGAGGCTCAGGAACTCCTTTCAGTAGCTTTGAATGGTGGGCCTAATTCAGACTCAATCTTTGGGTTTGCCAGGCCTCACCCCAACCTTACTTGGCCTTACTTTGGAGCTCCTGACTTTGGCTAATGCTAGGGCAATCCCACTGTTGAAGGACTTAGGCTTGTGCACATTTGTGCCTCTTCTGCAAAACACGCCGCCTTGCATTTATACTTTTGTGTGTGCCAACTGATATTTTAAATCTTACTTGCTGAGGGTAAGCCAACAGAGCACATAAGCTCTTTCTCAGTAATGTTATGCTTCACACGCTTACACTCATTTCCATCTGAGAGCTTCCCACTACAAACCACAGGCCTCCACTGTTTGCCATCCCTGACTGGGGAGTGGAACTGGCAACTTTTTCCATCACAGCCTCACTTCTCTAACCTCAAAGTGACCAGTGCTCCTTAGACATATATATGTGGTGAGTGTTTGCATGTTTTTTTTATAGACTTTGAATTCACTCTGCTGACCATTTGTTCTACTTGACCTCTCTGCACTCCTCTCTGCCCCAATTATGCAAGCGCACACGTCCACTTTGCATATTTGTACTTCTTTTTTTCCTGACACTCTTGAGGTCAGTTCTAATCAACCACCCTTCGGTTGTACACACACACGCGTGCACAAACACACACACACACACACACACACACACACACACACACACACACACACACACATCTTTCTCACCAGAGTTCCTTAAAGACGCCCACCTTCTAGGTCCAAGGACTGCTATTAAAGCAATCAGGAGCTTTCTAAGCTAGGTCAAGAGCAAGGTGCTCACATGGGGATTCTGATTTGAATTATGCAAAGGCAGGAAAGGGAGAGTAGGAAGAAAATAGAAAGGGAAGGAGACACACAGAAAGAAAGATGGGAAAGAAAACAACGTAACCTTTTGTAGTCACACATAGGTGAAATCTTGCAGGGAAAGGAAACAGTAGAAGTGAAAGCGATAAAGGTGGGCAGGTGACTTCTGATGAGACAAACGGGACTGAAACAGTTAGGAATTTAAAAGATTAGACTTAAGTCGAAAACCCCGACCTTCAGACCTGATGAAGCATTAGGAAACACGGTGAGGACTGAAATGGTGGGACCACACGCAGTTGTGTGTGTGTGTGTGTGTGTGTGTGTGTGTGTGTGTGTGTGTGTGTTTGTGTGTGTGTGAATATGTGTCCGTGAGATCGGCTTTCCCTGTGGTCCATTCAGTGTCTAGTGGCTCAGGATACTGAGACAAGAGGAGCAAGAGGAGAGAGAATTATCTTGAAATACGACTGGATCCTGTGTGTGTGTGTGTGTGTGTGTGTGTGGAAAAGAGACAGTGAGAGAAAGAGTCAGTAAGTGAATGGAGGCAGTAAACACGGTAACTGTAGAGCTGATATAGTAGCGAGTAGGGAAATGGGACAGGCAGAATAAGTGTGCCTGTTTTGTGTGAACCGGGCATTTTATATGTGTGTGTGTGTGTGCGTGCATGCACATACTGTTTGTGTCTTTATGTACTTGTTAATGCACGTTCAACAGTTCAAATCAATTGAAGCAATAATGGATGACTTCACATGCTACAAAGGAAACAAACAAAAACAAGCAACATTTTTTCACGCCTCTGGGTTTAAGTAGTACTCTGAAATCTTTGCTTTATTTTTGTGAAGAGATGCTTCTGTTAAAGTTTCATTTGGTACTTCTGAATTCTGTGAGCACCAGAAATATAGTTGAATTGACCTCCAGTGAGAAATAATGTTTAGCTGTTATTTTTTTGTTGTAATTTGGGTCAATCGGTCCTTTAAAGAAGGAAGAGTTCAATGTTATTTAAGGTGCTTACATCAACACTAGTTTTTTGTCGGTGTTTGGAGAAACAAACAAAAAAATAGCGTGAAATAAAATCTAACATTTGTACTGAAAAGCCTCTGCAATATGTGAAATGTCTAAAAATGGAACTAATTTGTGGAAAAAAAAGGTAATTATTGCACCGGTGTCCACATATGTCATTGTACCCGTGTCCATTGTGTGTAGCTGAGCGTCCTCTGGCCAAGCCTACCCTGTGGTGAACATAATCATGGCCCTGTCGTCCCCAGGTTAAAGGCTCACTGCTGGGTGTTCTGGCACTAATGCAGCGCCAAACTATAGGGGTCACATTAGCCCCGGCTACTTCAGCATGCATTATAGCAGAAAGAACTCCATTCCCCATTAAAAGCCACCAGCAGGCTATGATGTGGGCCTACCTGTGATGGCCTAAATGAGTCACTTAATGATAGCTGTGCTGCGGCGAAGGAGTGCTCAGACAAAGAAATACTGATTGGATACTGATTTACTGCGAGGGTCAGAAGAATATGAGTCAGTATATCATATCAGTTCTGTCACTTTTGTCACTTCAGGAATAGCAGGGGTCCAAACTTTGAGTGGTTATTATTAGAGATCACATACTTTACATACTTTTTGTTGCTTTTTGTCACATTAATACACTGTGCAGCCTGCGGTGAAACTGGATGTGCTTTGAAATTTTGACCAAAACTTCCACAACCTGTCTTTATGGTATCACGTTCATGGAGACTAAGTTCTTATACAACAATAATGAATGCCACGAGTTCACAGCATGGCTTGACTCGAGGGCTGGAACTAACAGTTACTTTTATTATCAGTTAAGATAATCATAAAGTACTTTGACTGTTAAGGTTGAAAAACACAACACAAGTGCAGTCCGTTTAAGGCTCATTTATCCTCCCTTTGAGAACAAAAATAGATACGCTCATTTCAAACACTGTGATCCTCACTACCCTCATACCTCAAGGCATTTCAGGAAACTTGCACAAATACTGATGAAGTGAACGCAGAGTACAGACAGAGGGCTCCATCAGTGTCTGCATACGTATCTAACGTTCAGCTAAAATGAGCCCTTACCATTCATTTGTCTCATCCAGTGGCTTTCAAACTTTTTGTGCCCAAGGCACACCAAAGGGTGAGCCAAAATCTCAAAGCACACCTGTATTTATATCTGTGCACAACTGCTTCTATAACATGTGTTATCACTCTTACCAGAACATAAGACAATGGGTGCCTCTCAAAGTCAAGGAAAGATCCTCAAACAGCCGAATTTCAAAGAGGCTACATCATCTAACCCCGCCGAAGGACTGTTCCAATGTCAAGGATCCTTCCGAATTTCACCAAGGACCGAGTCCTCTTTTCAGAGAAATTCCACGTAAAGTCGCATGACTCTGATAATACTACCACATTTGTTTAAAATTGTACAACAACATTAGACTTTTTTCTCTTTTTTTTCCAGTGGTAAGTGGTCTTAGCTGGTGCTTTGTTGTAATTTGCTCCGTACAATAAAGCGATCCATTGTCACACTCAGAGCTTTCTCCTTTAAACTGTTATCATCTCTCACACTGGCTGCCAATCAGGGCTTGTGATGTGTCACGCGCTTATAATTCTCACATGCAAACGGCAACAAAGTGAAGGTTTTTTTTTAAACTAAATTAAATTAAATTACATTTTTTAGCTAGAATTTGCTTCTTTATTAGGAAATGGGTGTGTACAAGAAACTGATACACGCAATTTAAAATGAATTCATAACTTTTTGTAAAGGCCAAGTTGAATATTGCAATAATAATGTTTGGTTATCACAGAATCCCACTGCACAGCTGGCATAGCATCACGGCACAACATTCGAAAAACACTGGTCTAGTCTACAAAGCATCAAAATAGTCATTTTTAGATCATTATCCAAAGCGCAAAGTGACATCTTCAAACTGTGTTGTCCAACCAGTGGTTGAACACGCAGTGATAATTTACATCAGGGACAAGCAGCAAATCTCGACATTTGCAAGGCTGTAATCACTGAATGTTTGGCTTCTTTTTTTTTTGATAAATGGCTGAAATGATTAATCCATTATCACAATTGTTGCTTTTCTAGACTATCAATAAACTAATTAATCAATCGGACGATCATTTCAGCACAACTTGACACTGATAGCTTTGCAAGCTGCAGGCTGATATATTATCAGTTTGTTTCATATCCTTCACTTGATGTCTACTGTGTGTTGTGTTTTCTCATTCATTTTGTATGTTGATTTCATTTTCTTCAAGTGAAAAACACAAACCACCTGTGGGTCACTGTGAGACTACTGGAGCTCTGTTCGTCTTTCTATGAGTTCATCTATTTATCCAGCAGACCAGGAAGAAGGCCCGCAACATCCTGGAGGACAGAAATCAACTCCTGCATTCCCCCGGGTCCATCAGCAAGGTCAAGTGCACAGCAAATAGGTTCAGAGCCTCCTTGGAGTCTGGGGCCATATGGCGGGTAAGCAGCATGATTAATGAGAAATCTGGGCTGATATTAGGGTTAATTGACTGTGTTAGTCAAGCCTTGGATATGGCATTTCTTGTCCTTTGCACTACTAGTGTTGACAGCAGAAGTTACTAAATGCACTTAGCAGACTTACAGTCCTTGTAATGACTGTGGTTGTATTTTAATGCTCTCATATTTCCTTTCTCAACTGTAGCTGTCAACCAAACATGATTTTCTTCAAATGTACTTCCTCTGCTGAAACGATCTTTCTCCCCTAACCTCATTTCTCTGTTTTCCTTCCAGTGCCTGTAGCTTTCTGTGTCTTAAACGTATTGCCTTATTCTCTGGAAATCAATAAAGTTGAACTCAAATGAACTATCTGAATATTAAATACCTGATTATAGTGTTTATTTATTTGCCTGGCAATTAAAGGAGAAATCTTGAGCGTGTCATTCAAACAGATTTTGGTTCATCTCTGTGGACCTTTAGAGGAATACTGGGTGTAAACATCCACGAAAACTTTCTCAATGGATGTTTGTGTCCTCGCTGAGGGATGTGGGAAGAGAGGGTGAGTGTGTCCCAGCAGCGGAGATGAGAAGAGGGTAAGTGAGCCATGTGGAGGAAGCCAGAGGGTGAGTGGTGATCTGTAAGACGATACCCTGCTACCTTCCCTGACCCCCCTGTCGGGCCACTCTGTTACCTGGACAAGATGGGAGGTATTAAGTGGCCCGCTGTCCCGCTAGGTTGAGTTGCTGATCCGCTAGCCAGAGAGGAAAGCCAACCCCTACTCCCATCTTCACTTCAGTGGGAGCGTTTGTTTTGATTTTTGTCCTCTCTTTCTCACAGACAAACCTGAGAGGCCCAATTTATCTGGGATAGAGTGAGGGGAAATAGGGCGCCTTGCCACTTGAACACTAGAACTTTAAGCCGGCAACGGTTCGCCGACTCTCTCTGCCAATGTCTTCCTTGACTGTAACGCAACGCTGACATACACAGAACAACAGGGGGCTTTTGATAACACATTGACAGATTAATAAATAATACATCATTGTAGAAAATTAAAAAAGGACGACTAAACATTCTGGTTCTTTGATGGATTTGGTATCAGAAGAAAAAAAAGCAGATGTAAAGTGGGATCAAAAGTCATCACCTCCACCATGTTTTTTTTCTTTTAAACTAGAGGACATCTCTACATTTCCTGTGAGGAGTCAACAATTTGCGCGGGTGCCCACCCACATCTTTAGGCCGAGCAACACAGGGACTGCCGAGAGAACAGGAGGAACAATTTGCTCATTCTCAACCAAGACATGGGGGCTTTGGATGAAGGGAAAAAAAGACACCCAATATCCAAAATCCCTCTCTCAGGGCCATCATGTGAAGAATTCCCCCTCTTCTCCTCCTCCTGTGCCTTCCCTCCCTCCCTCCTTTCCTCTTCTCTTCTCTTCTTTTCTTTTTTAATCAAGCCGTCTGGGGTTGTCAGGTCTTTTGAGACGAGGACTCCCAGCCATGTGAAAAGTTAATCCCTTGTGGGCCTTCTTCTCCGTGGCGCTCATCTCCCTGGGAACACTGGTGGTGGCTTGCAGGCAGGTGGTGTTGGGCGGGGGGGAGGAGGGATGGATGGAGGGATGAACACGGGGCCACCCTCACCAACAGATAGAGTGGTGCAGATTCTCTCCGATCCTCCATCACTGAAGCCCACACCTGAAATGCCCCTGTCCTGCCACATCACCCCTGCCCACACACACACACACACACACACACACACACACACCACAACCTTTACTCTACATAAACAACACTTCTTTCCTCCCCTTTTCTCCACCATCATGCCTCCCTCCACCTGCTCTGTCTCAATCCCCAACTCCAAGACCTTTTGATGAGGTTCCCTGCCTGACCGACATACGGCTAGAATAGAGAGTGGAGAGGATTTGCAGCGTGAAGAGCTAGTCAAGTGGCTTCTGAAGGATGACAGTGGTTCACAATGGAGAGGGTACTCCTGTTGCATTGTGCCCCAAACCTCCACGACACAGCATCGACCCCCACCCAATCCACCCCCTTACCCAGCCACTTGGCTTCAACCGTTCCTCTCTCGCCGTTTCACTGTGTGTCAAAGCAACAATCCCGACAGACTCCTCTTGGGCCTTCTGCCAAGGAATGAAGGACATGATAGATAACAATGGAGGTAAGACGAAGGGTTCAACGGTCCTTTTGTCAGGATTCTCTCAATGAGCCGTTTCAGGGACGTCAACAGCAAGTACCAGGAACTCCAACACCAACTGTCCCTTTTACGTCAGAGAAATCATATTTCTGGCTTTAAGGCAGGAAGGTCAGAGAATGTGGTTGACAAAAGCTTTCTCTCTCAGTCTGAAGGAGACAGAAAAGAGCACACTTGAATGCTTTGCTTGCAGTGCACTTTTTCCTCCTCAGCTTCCCTCTCAGAGCAAAGTGCCATTGGAAATATAGACAGGCTCAGTCAGCCATCTTAATCCCTCTCCCCTGTCCATCTCACGCTCACTCAATCCACCCTGACCCCACACACTCTCACTCTTTCACTCACATGCACACACACTCATTGGTCCTCTCCCTCCCACTTGATGTGCCCCAAGCCTCCCCTCCACCCACCCTAAGAAAAGAGCTTGAGGCAGAGGGAATCTCTGTTGGAGGGGTGTACAGAGCGAGATTTGGGAGTTTGTAAAGGTCAGCGCGGACTTTGTTCAATCTGAGGGTTTATCTCAGCAACAGCAGGGCAGGACAATGGGGCCGCTCGCCGCGCAACAGAAACCCAAGCTGTGGCAGCTAAATTACTTCACTGATAAGGCCGAATTAGAAGCACTGGGACCCCGGAGGCCAGGAAAAGAGGAGGGAGCAACAAGAAAAGAAGGAGAGGAGAAATAGAGAGGAAGGGCACATAAAGATTGAGAGAGGGGGTGGAAAAATCAATGAATCACAAAAGAAAAGATCTGAGTCTGTGATCTTGGTATAATTAAAGCACATGCCTTGTATTTTGTCATGAAAGCACGTAATGTCTAATTCACAGACATCAGCATTTGACAGTACATTGACATGCAAAAAAAGGGGGATCAAAGTCTGCTACCTGCAAGCAATGTAATATGTTTGTATATAAGTGTACAGCCAAACACAAGACCCCGCGAGGGATGGTCAGAAGGCCTTGTGGTGATCCATCATGTTAATGCTAGACAGAGGACTGTGTGCTCTCTGTGTGTGTACTTGTGAACACATGTGAAAGTGTGCCAGAACAAGGGTAAAGAGCTGAAAAGAGAGAAAAGAATATGGAAAGTGGTGTAAAGACAGGACGTGATGATTATGCCTGTCACGCATCCCACACTCCACGGGAGAAGAGGAAGCATTGGAACAAAAAATACAGTTTGTACTGCATGAGTAGTTTGATATGGGCGCCATGCCTCAAGTGTGTGTGTGTGCGGTTCACTGTGTTTGCTGGTGTGCTCTTGTACTGTACACTTGTATGTTTTTTTTTTCAGTTGTACTCCCTCTCTCCCTGAATAAACAACACTGGCCACACAACGTTAAAAGCACTTACAACTTGTTCAAAAAGTGGCATTGTGAGCTCTCGGCCAGCAGAGGGGAGCAGGCTTTGTCACCAGAAACACTCCGGCTGAATAATATAACAGCAGACAAACTGACATATAAAGATGTTCATAATAACCTAGTGTGTCAAGTATTTGATCTCATAGAAATGGTGCATTACTTGTGTTACAAGTGTTAGGAAAAAAAGAGGACATACATAAAGATAAAAACAAGAATAGTAAGATTTTCTTGTCTTGCCAAATCATGTGATCCAAAAGATAAAATTGCAACAGTAACATTATCTGCAGGTAAAGGTGGGGGCCATATGTACACAGCGTCACACTCTCACACAACACGATGACGCTTTTGTTCTGTTGTTTGGCATAACTTCTGCATCACATGGCTCAGGCCTAAGAGTCTCAGAAAACCAGAGTATTTTCCAAGGTTTTTTTTTTCTCCACCCCTCTGTGGTACCGGGTGGCATGCTGGGTACCGCCGTGTACCAGCTGCACCAACATCAGCTCACCTCCTCTACAGAAAGAGTGACACAGAGCAGAATCATATGACATTTGTAAAGGACAGAATGACTGAGAGCCTTGCAGTGCACTGCTCCGACCACTAAGAAGATTTGCAGAACTCAAGTTACTTCCCTTTCTTTCTGGACACCCAAAACTAATAATCAGGTTATTGTTCCGCGTGGTGAGAACAAAGCGAGGACTGGGATTGATTGATCTATGCCTGTTCATTTGTTCACTCGATCTGTCGGTGACATTTCTGACACAGCAAATTGTATTTTGACAAAACCTGGCTTTATTTGACTTCTTTTTCAGGAAGGTGAAAGTCATTGTAGAAGCCCCTCATATTTCATACAGCTCTCTCTGTTGTATTAGTTAACAGCGCCTGCATATCAACCCCTCTGTGAAGCAGTAGCATAATAAATAAATAAAGAGTCTCTTTCACACTTCCATGTAAATAAACATCTTGGTGACAGTTGTAGGGGCTAAGTAAAACAAGCTGTATGGATGTCATGACTTGGTTAACATGTTATGTAATTCTTGAGCCATGATTAAAGAATCATTTAATAGTGTCTGACTAACTTTCAAAGACTTCCATGCTGTCATTTTCCAAGCCATCTTTAAAAATCATAAATTAATATACCAATAAACATCTTTCCATGAATATACTTAAAATTACTGTGCTGCTACTGATGACAATAATAAGCAACATCGACATCAACTACCGCTGCACTAATGCTTTACAATAGCCATTAAACATCAAAATGCACTGTCAGGATGATTAGTGTGCAGAATAATGCAAACACAATTGAATGAGGCAATGATATCTCATAAATGAAATGTCTGGGAAACATCTGTTTAAACTGCTATTTGTCATCTTGACACAAGCACTCGCACTGAATTAAGATGTTACACCAAACTCCTGCGGAGATCCTGTTTTAGTTGGGGGAAATTTGACAGATTTAGGATTGTGTGGAGGACTGACTAGCGCCCAAGATGATTAACAGACAAAAATGTGGACATGTGCTTCTGTGTGCACACAGACACACACACACACACACACACACACACACATGCATAAGCACACCTCTACAAATCTTGACTCTGTCAAAACCTCCTTGTTGTCTCATGCAGACGAGACTGCGAGTCTTGCTCCCAATGACAGTGGTGGAGAAAATGAGCGAAAATCACCCGAGCGATTCCGGAGGCCTTCCAAAGTAAAGACGTCCCGGCGTGTTCGACACTTTAACAATTCAACACTGTTTTTAGATCTGATGTCGTCATCGTGCTTAGCTTCTCACTCTACCCTGTTATTCTAAATGACCGAGTAGAGGAAAGAATAACATGGGAGAATGTCTTTTTCCTGACTGCCTGTGTCTCTTTATGTTTGTGTGGACGTGCGCGCGTGTGGTAATGTACAGTTTTTATGCCTGTGCACGTTCGTGTTAAACCACATTATTACAGTATATACACACCCAACTTACAGTGTGTTGATACTGTATTTATCTGGAGGTTTTAGCAACAAAGACAAACTCTTAAAAAATGGAAATGTGAAGGTTACCTGAACTTTTATACTTATCATGAAACGATTGGTTAGTGTGCATCCTCCCTCTCCTTCCAGAGCCAATCATATGCTTATGAGGGCTTTATACTCTTTTTGTACTTTGACAAAGACACACACTGTGCTGAAATGTTAGTCCTTATACCTAATAAAAAGTAATTAAAAGGCACAGGCGTGCGTTCCACTTTCCTCCTGGGCTCACTACTCATGGACTGAGGCCTACAGCACAGCACAAGAACTGTAAGGAGTTAACGAAAAGAAGTCTTTCTACAGCCAAGGCTTTTAGGCTGTGTTGTGTATCTGATTATGGAAAATGGCAATCACAACAGCCACGGGAATCTGATTAATAGGTCACCACCTCCTGCTTGAGTCACAGAAATGTTAAGCAGCACAAGGGATTGAGATTTAAAGCAAGGGAGAAAGGGAAAGTGAGTGAAAATGGAAGAAAGAGTCAGCGATCTGTGACTAACAAAAGGTCTGGCATTGGAGGGCTCGCACCTTTATGCTTATGGGCACACAAATGTAACGCAGATATCTGACAGGACAAGACAAAGCTGAGATAAGATGAGCCTTGTTTCATGAGTAATTTCTAAATATCAGCCAAGCAGCACAAGCTGGGAAGGCGGAAAAGGGTATGCCCACATAATATCATAAATCTAATCACCAATATAAACAGCATTTGACAAATGTCATCATCTTCCACTGTGGCAAAGAGCAGCGTCATTGTCTGCTCCTGCCCCGAGGCCCAAACTGATGGGACTATTCATCAGGGCAACGATGAACGATGGGTTTTCACAAGATACACAGTGAAAGAGAGAGGGAGAGGGGGATTGGACAGGAGTTACCTGCGCTTCACCACAGAGGACTGATGGAGCAGTGTGAGGGTTTTTAAATTAATGTTTAAAGCATGTCTGCTAAGAGAGACCTCATGCAATAAAGGATAGCATTGTGGTGGAGATGCGTGAGGAGACTGTGGGAGGGTTATCCAGGCAAACAAGAGGTTCCATTGAGAATGGTTGGTTGGAGTGGCTGAGGTCTGAAACCAATGACCAAATAATAACAGCCCAAATCCCGGGGACAATATTTGTCGAGTTCCACTCTCTTCAAAGATGGATGACTTTGCCCCATGTACTTCCTCAGGAGCCTGCACACCTTTCATCTGAGCCCTGCAGATTAATTTATTAACTAATTAACAGATGTTGGTAATGAGTTATGAACAAATGATAAGGTATCAGGCTTCTAATCAAACCTGACATTTAATTTGCTGCCCTGCTTCCTCATTATCAATTACCATGTTCATTGAAGATAATTGACAACGGTTTGCACTGGGACACAGGAGGCTTGTCTTTAACAGCTTCTTAAAAAAGCCCAGTGCTGCTGCGGTGTTTCTAGGGGCAACGACGACCATATGTTTAATATTAGATGGAATCTGTTCCACTGGAGTGCTCCGAAAGCTGGGAAAATTGGATTAAATTGGCTAATGGCATGTTTAAAACCTACATAAAATGAACGTGAATGGAAGATATTACAGCACCCAGGCCCGAGACTTGTGGTGTTACGCTCTCTCTCTGGTGTTTTTGCTCCGTGTATAAACTTGGGGTTTATGTCAAAGTCAAATAATGATGACAGAAAACCGCACACTGTTGGTCAATACTGTTATTAGAAACCACAGGTCTGATATCCCTTTCATTACAATGTGGGACTAAACGCACATGTGCCAAAGTAACTCCTTACCTTAACACATACTTTCATAAAACCAGTCCTAAAAAATATGCTGTTCACTGTAAATATACGTTCAGTATTTTTACCATTAAAATATGGTAGACTCCTTTTTTCAAAAGATATTTTTCATCATAGCACTGATTTAAAATCAGGATACTTCATGTATGTATCATGTTGTCTGTTCCTCAGTGCAGCAGTGAATATTATGGATCTTGTAAGTTAAAATTAAGAAAAAGTAATGCCTGCACATTGACTCAATGCCACAAAAAGTTTAATGAAGACGTTTCAATCTAACTTGGATCTTACTCAGTTCAAAATGTTTAAAAAGTGGGAACCACACCTATATTTGTATGTAATACACGTCAATAGGCTGACAACCATATTAACTGCCGAGGATGATAAAACTATTGTTTTTAAACAATTCAATAAAGTACATAGAAAAAACAGTAATACAAAATCCATATTTCAAAATATCAAACATATGTCTTCATTTGTAAAACGTATTGTCCAATTCACCATCCAATACATCAGCCTACATTATCTACATTTAAAAATGGCTTCCTGAGACCCGAACTTTTGTTTGGTATGCATTTTAAATTTCTCCTAGCTATTTGGGACCAGTAGGACCTGATAAGTATAAAAAACTAAACATAGTCAATGATAATTAAGTCCCAATGTCCTCAAATGAGATGACAGTAAAGTCAAAATGTCCTCAAACGAGACAATAATAAACTTCCAATGTCTTTTAATGAGCTGGATATTCCTGATGTCTTCTAAATGTCCTCAAACTAACACTTTCTAATTAAGAGCGCCTTAGCTTGTCACTGTTGCTAAAATTGGTCAGATTTGTATGGCATACCAAACTGTAAACGTTATTAATCTTAAATAAACAAGTTTCAACCATTGAATTTAATCAGGTATCATACCTTCGTCAGTATAAGGCCCAGTAAATCCAAAATGTAATGGCCTCATATGAGGACACAGGGTCTCAGGGGGATATTGTATTAAGTAACAAAACAGAGGAAATCTTGAATATGTGTACAGAAATACAGAAAAAAACTAGTTGGATACAAAGAAAGTGTGCAGGTGTTCCCTTTACTTCATTTACCCTGATTTCTGATAGCCTTGCACCTATGTGATGTGTGTACAAATACTCCTCAACATGATCTTGTCAGTTAAAAATTAAAAAAGTGGATATTTTGAGCAAAATTTTTAAATGACTGTTCGTACAAATCACATAAACATAGTAGCTGATAACTACACAGATAGCTTCAGTATTTTGCACCCAGGTTTTAAAGAATTTACTTTTATTAAAACATTCAATGCTTGTGCAATATTTTGCACAAAAAAAGGAATTCTATTCACCATCCATCTCTGTGAAACAGGGGTGGCAGCTTAAGTCTCACTGTTGGATATCTCAGAACTGACTCCATAACTAGACAGTACAAGGGCTAAGTGGAAAAATATGTGTTTTTTTGGGGTGTACAATCTAGGTGAACTGACCCTTTAATACACAATTATCCTCCACTTTCCAATGAAACTGGATCTGAGGAGGTAAAACTATCAAGGCCTGCTGTTTTTCCTGTTAAGTGGCTTCGAGAAGTACGCTCAGCTCAAGGCCATGCTCATCAGAGCATGGTCCTGATTTGATTACTAAAAGACATGATAATGACCCCATTTACGTGAAGAGCTTCACTCATGCTATACAATAGTCCACACAGTAGGGGTTCAACTTAACCGAGAGTAATGTTAGGACGGAGTGTCTTAAATAGCTGATGAAATGGATTCATGTAGCATTAAGGTTTCCTGTGTTATGGGTAGTGAACGCTTACTTTCTCTGACCTTAACCAATACCTATAATGGAAGTGAGAGAACACAGCGATCACTGTGAGAACACTGTTAGGCACATTAGTCAAATCAAGCAAGAAACAACTTTATCTCTTGTTATCTCGCTCCTTCTCATACTATCCATTCACTTGGTGTGACTACTGTCTCCTGGCAGTCCCAGGGAGTTTCTGCCCTATCAGTTCAGTACCAGTCACCTTAAGGGCCAAACATCAAGATAAAGAACACCTTTCTGTAGAAAGCAAACAGATCAGACAAGTTCCAAGCTGCACCTTGAATGCCCTATAGGGATATCTCGCAGCATAAGAACTTGGCCATCCGCCCTCCTCAGGCAAAACACAAAAGGCGAGCAAACACTTCAGGAGGCGAGAGGTGGGTCAGGACAGATAAGTGTCAGGGTGCGCCAGGACTTCTTCTCCCTAAAGTTTGGAGACAAGGACGTTAGCTTAACTCAGCAATTAGGTCGAGAACAAAAGGAGCACAGCGTCAGCGTGAAAAGCGAGCTGTCAAGCTGGAGATTTAGTGCCTGACAGAGGGTGAGGGAGATTCATGATGCCATGGCCAGATGGGTATCTGTCACGTAGGACCTTGGCGACATGAGAGTGCCCGCCAGACGTCTTAGCCTATCGCTAAGTCAATAACAGGGTAAACAGAAGAGCTAGCATACTTTTCGCCTCTTTCCACACATCACTGGATGAATGATACTGATATGGAAAATCACCCCACAAAAAGTAAACAGAAAAAGAATGAGGGACAGAGAAAAAGAAGTTTGCCTGGCAACAAAGTCATCCCAAGGTCCACCACCACAAAGAGACAAATATGCCTGCAAGGCTGACATGGACGCTATGATACATGTCTGTAAGCATTTGTGTTGACCTTGTCTAAAGGATCTACACCAATGCACAATCCCAAAAATCAAAACGCACAATGTGTCCTTCTTATATCCCCGTTATCATGCCTCAGAATATACCATACCCTGAAGGTATCGTGCTGTGTAACATTTATATTCTAAAAGCTGACCATGGCAGAACACCACGATTGGTAATTACAAGTTTAGCAGCCTGTCACTCGTCCAAAACTGACAAGCAAGTGACACAGCCTTCTTGCAGCTTATGAGATTGTGCTGTGACGCCTGATGAGCATTGACCTTCAAACGAAAACTTGGTGAGATAGCAAACACTCAAGTTGGGGAAACAAAAGAAGTGAGAAAAGACAAAGCTCATAGGTGCTCGAGGAGTGTCAAAAGCCATGATTCAGAGGTGCAAGGACACGCCCAGTGGTCACAGGGTAAGGAGAAGTGAGAGTAAACACCATTAATATCACTTCGAGAGGGCTTGGTTTGTTTGCTTCATGAATGTTCTAAATACACACATAACTAAGAGGCTTGATTTTATCATGTTTTTCCTCTAAAGATCAAAGTCAAAGTCATTGCTGTGGAAAGGGTTTAATGTTGCTCATACATTCAAGCTGTAAATTTGCAGTTTGTTCCTATTAACATGCACCGCTTCCTCCAAACACATCCTCAGATGTGTTGCCCTCTCTCCTGCCATCTGAACACCCGAGGGAGTTAGATCAGTGAGTCTATTCAATGCCAGTCAGTCCACAGAGCACAATACCTCCAGCCATTGTATGGTGACATGTCTCTATCAATAGGCAAGTCGGGCCAATCTACCGGCCAGATAATAGCAGCAGTCACTCTGACAGCAGATCCCCACACTGGACTCTCTGAGGGCCTTGCCTCACTCTGCTTGCTCAGGCTCTCCTATCCTGAGGGGTTGGCAGCCCTACACACACACACACACAACCGGAGAGACACACACATACGGTAGACCTGGGGCCCAGGCGTTCTATCATGTTGTGCTAAAGGGGGAGCATAATGATTTTTAAATGGATGACTCGGTGCTGGCCCAGAGAGGGAGTCTGAGACAGAAGAGAATGGCCATGGCCTGCAGCAAAGCAGCTCTTAGATTGAGCTGTCCGTCTCGCTGAAATGAGTCTGAGTTAACACCTCTTCCAGTCCCCAACGCCCCGGGACAGACAATAGTAGGCTTCCTTTCTGCCTTCCTCTTTCTTCTTTCCCTCACTGCTACTCTTTCACTCTCTTTCTATCACTCTCTCCATTTCTCTCCACCAATCTACACTTCCACTCAGATATCCAGAAAGCACCACAGTGTCCGCCGTGTGATTGTTAGAGCTGTTTGGCTTCGTTGGTAGACCGCGGAGCTCGCAAAGCCAACATAATGAGTTATTGCCAGTCTTAGTAAAAAATCCACAAAAATGCAGTCAATGTAGTTAAACTGTTTTGGATTTGAGAGTTTACTGGTTCAGATGGCATATATCATTGTTGAAGAGAAAAAACCCTGTCACTGCAATTTCAGTGATTTCATGTTTTTAAAGGATTATAGGGCTCCATGTACAGTATAGTCCACAACCTCTGATCTTAAAGGGATGGTTTGGATTTTTTGAAGTGGGATTGTATGAGGTACTTATCCATAGTCAGTGTGTTATCTACAGTAGATGAATGTAATGTAATGTACTGTGCTTGATGGGGACAGCTATAAAACTTATTTAAGAAACAGCAGCTCCTGTGTTATGAGAGGTAAAATTACTGTTATCGTAAAAGAAGTCAGTTCTTTTCAGAAATCAGTTCATCGACAGAAAAGGCTGTCTAATGGCAAGGTAAAGCAGCGGAAATATTTCTTAAATATATTGTACATGTAAACTGACAGTGATTGTTTTAAGTGGGCCTTTTAATAGGTGGCCAAAATATGTTTTGCAAGCCTGGTCTCACTCCGAAGTTGTCGAAATCCGGCAATTGGGCAGTGACTTGCAGTGCCAGAAACCCACGGAAAAAGGCGTCCTTTAAAGTCGACTGTTATTATTTAACATGGCCCGGTAGCATCAGGGGGAAACAAAGGTGGACAAGGACAAAAGTTTAGGCGGTGGAAGTCCGAGTGGGGCAGGCGGAAGTGGTGGTGGATGGGTCCAACAAACAGCGACTTTCACCCGAGAGAGCAGTGTTTGTGTCCCATAAGATTCTAAAGCCAGACCATGTTCTTTTTTCCTAAACCTAACCACGTGCTTTTGTTGCCTACACCCAACCATGTGTGTTTGTTGTTGAAGGCAAAAAAACCCGTCAAATCGCAGTGTTATACCAACATAGTGCGTTTATTTTGAAAGAGACTGCAGGTAAACATTACATTTCTTGTGAAAACGGAAGTGTATTTTGAAAGAAGACAATGCATGTAGCAGGCAGAACTTGACACGGCGTCCCAGAACATCAACAACCAACGCACCCGGGGTACCTTGCACGTCATATGTGGATGTGGAAAGTCCATGACCAAAGTGAGAATGAGTGAGAATGTGTTGGTTTTGTTGCAGCACCCTGCCCTCAGCAGTACATGGCTTCGCTTCGTGGCAGTACGCCTGTCTGCTGCTCCAAAGTGAGGGTGTGCCAACCGCCATCTACTGCAGGTAAAACACTGACTATGGATAAGTGCCTAATAAAAGCCCACTTCAAAAAATCCAATCTATCCCTTTAAGTTAATTTAGTCAACTTAAAATTAAGTGGCCATCAAGAAGAAAAAAAGGCTAGTTAAATTTCAGGAGCATTTTAGGGAAGAAAAGGTGTTCACCCAACATCAACAATATTATGTACAACAATTTATTATAAAGTGGAAGTACAGTTACACTAATCACCCCGATAACTAAAGTCAGCGCTTAATCCAATTTTGTTTTCCAACCAAGCAGGGCTGAGACAAAATGTGTGAGGCCTTGGTTTGATATGATCACATTTACACCACAGAGATCTCAGATGACTTCACTTATTATCTCTCATAACACATCCCCCTGTTTTGGCAGGGGACTGGTGTAACACACATTCACAGAATTTCCATGAAGAGTATTAGACTCCTCCTGTGTTCCTAATACTGTGAGAAATGTTTTTTGTATCCTCTTCTTGCACCATCCATCCCCATTAAGCCTTGTTTCTCTCTGGTTCCTTTTAACATCTTTCTTCACTCAGCCATACTTCTGTCGCTACCTCGCCTGTCTATTTGTCTAAGACCAGGGGCAGTAGATGAGTAGAGGGGTCGACGGTGAAAGGGGGTGTACGGTACTCCTAGGGGAGTCTTTTGATGACTATCAACAGGCTGACTGTTATGACTATCTGTGATAAGAGTCTGAGAGAGGAGAGCCCCCGAAGGCTTCCAGCCCCAAACCAGACAGGATAGCTTAAAAAAAAAAAAAAAAAAAATACAGCCAGAGTCCTCCAACAACCACTCGGGAGGAGGAGGGAAAAAAAAGGATCAATCGCTCCCTTTTGACATGTTTGCAGGCAAAGAGCAAAGATTTTACCTTGAGGGGAAACTAAATTGACTTCAGGCGAACAGCAACATGCCAATTGATCTGGAAAAAAATGCACTGCTCACGAATAAAATTTCCAAAATGCCACCAACTGAACTGTGTTCATGTACATACTGTAATGAAGTTAATTAAACTTCATCTTTAAGTGATCAAAAAAAACTAGACATCTTCAGAGTGCAACAACATGCTGAGTCTCTCTCCTTTCAGGGTGGTGTGTATACCCCAGGACTTTTCTGTGAGCACATGTGTGAATGTATCTCTTTAGAGCTGAAGGCGGCCTTTTTTTCCTACGAGCCAGAGAGCTAAAGCTTAGCTGATGAATATGCATTAGTCGGGGTGTCTGGGGAGAAAAGAGGAAGGAGGAAGAAAACTGAGAGAAAACACGAGAGCTACGGGGAGAGTGTAGCTTTTGGAGAGGTGCCCTTTGCACCCCGAATGGCTAGCCATAATATGAACTTTAAAAAGGAAAACGTTCAGCCTGGCACACCGCCACATAGCGTGTGCCTGTGTGCTCTAATCGCCTGCATGCTTCTACAACTGTTAGGAAGAAAACAGGGTGAAAAGAGAAGTGGAGGCTTTGGGGGAAAGCACCAGGAGTTCTTCACACTGAAGCCATTATGGGGTTTCTTTAAATCTTGTCAATGAGGAATTAATCACCATGTTTTTATGAGTTTTTCAGAGACATTATATTTACAGTCTATACTATGGATATATACATTTTCTCTCAAGAGAAACCGTGACAAGAATTGCCAAATTCTATGACAATATAATGGTTAATAATGATGTAAATGTAAATTTAATTCTAAACTTATTTTCACTAGTATCTTAAACAAAATACTACAGTCTGCCATAGGTGTATATTTTGGGGGGGAGGGTGCAGGGGACATGTCCACTTCAATATTTAGAACATGTGCATTTGTCGCCCCCCACCCCAATAAAAACATGAAAGTGCAGAGAACTTTTTTTTGACAAAATTAAAGACATTTACACCAGTTTACACCAAATTAGTTCATAAAATTTACAAGAATGCCGGAAATTAAGTGTTTGATGCTTGAAATTTTTTGCTGTTTTTTTTTTAAATTTGTTAAGTTTGTACTAGTTCCACGAGTAAACTTTATCATTTTATCTCATCAAATTTATGTCGTCCAACATGCTAACGTTGAACATTTTTATGGTCTTCTATACTCATAGTTCACAGAAACTACAATAAAAAAAATTTAAATAATTGCGTGGCCTGTTGGTTTGCATCCAAAATGTTTTTGAACTTGTGACTTGTGTACAGCAGCTGAGGGTGTCTCATTCAAGCACATCATGCCCTGTCCAACACGGTGTTCCAATGATTAACTTGTCAGAGTCTCTATTCCTTATTACAAACAAATGTAATATTAGACTACACGAATGACCAGCCCCCTAAAAATGAAGAGTCAGGGAGTCAGTGAAATGAAAAGCAGGCCAGTATAATTCATCTCTGATTAGGCATGTAAGAAAGACAGAACGGGAGGCAGAGAGGGAGAAAGAGAGAGAGAGAGACAGAGATTGGGAGTTTCTTTTTTTTTCCTAATGAGCTTACTGAAGCAACTTCAATATCCTCTAATGTCATGTTAAAATGAAAATTAATAGTTCAATATGCCGCCACCGCATTGGGCCATGCTTCTTCCATTTCCATATCGGGTGGCGTGACCAAATGAGTGTGCTCGCTCGGACCGACGCCCAGAAAAGCTGATACCTCCACTAATCAGCCAGATTTTTCCATCTGACATCGCTGTGCTGCTGGAATTCTGGACGAGTGCGTTTTGTGTCTGTGTGTGTGTGTGTGTGTGTGTGTGTGTATGTGCAAAGATGAGGTCCAATCACACAGGGGATGCAAATGGAATGGGCATCTTTGCTGATGATGAGATCGCCTGTGGATAAAGAGTGATGGCTGGAAATGTGAATGAATGAAGAGCGGCTCGTTCATTCACTTACCCTCATCAGTGTTGCTTCATTGCTTCTATCACTCTTTCATTTCATATATGGTATTGTATATTTGTGTTTGTGCTCCAAAATATGTAAGTGGAGAAAAGTGATAGAAGACAGTGAAATGAAAGGAGAAAAAATGCAAACAAACCAAAACCAATTACAAAGACGCCCGGCTGGTTCCTACCTCCCATCCGAAGGAGCCGTCTTTGCCCGTGGCCTCGTGATGCAGCGTGCTGTGCAGACCAAACCTCTCGCCGGCACAGATGCGGGTCTTGGCCCAAACGCCCAGGCCGGCACCGGGCACAGAGGACTCCCGCAGCTCCAGTTCGCTTGGAATGGGAATGTCATCAGGAATGTAGACGGGTGCCTCATATGGCGAGCCCTCCTTGGGTGTGGTGAAGTCCTGGTCATTGCTGCTGCTGTTGCTGCTGTTGTGAAGGTGGTGGTGGTGATGGTGGTGGGTGGCGTAGATGTGGGGGTGCAGCAGGTGGTGGTGGTGGTTGTTGTTTGGATGTGAAGGAGTCGGTGAGGGAAGGGGGGACATGTTGATGACGCCGTCTTCTGCGTCGTCTTCTGGGCTGTCGGCACCACCTCCGCCTGCTAAACCCGGGAGGTCGGCTTCTGTGTCGTACATGCTGTCCACTGGCTCACTGTCATCTACGAGACGAAACACAGAGACAAGTATTATTAGGCAGGCGGAGGAGGTGTGATATTACATGCAATTTCTTACAAGATTACACCATGGAGGTCATGGATTTTACTGTCAGCATGTTAGGAAACGAGAGAAGTTCAGTTTTATCCAACCAAGTGATTACTATTAAACCCAGAACTTGACATAAAGGGACTCAGACATATCTCCATCCACAGCAGTCACTATTTATCCAATGACTTCTTGAACCTACATTACAAAAAAAACACTCCACTTCAATCTCCAAACCTCTAAACGGTTCGAAAATCACTCTGTGTGATGAAAGAATTTGGGGGTCTTCAGAAAAGAATACCTATCTATCTGATGACTTCAGCTGCGAGATGCTGAGTTCACAGATTTTCCAGAAGCTGAGTGAGAAGGGCCAGACAGACGGAGAGAAGAAGCTTTGGGTTCGCCAAGTCCTCGATGGGAAAAGTTCTCAGTTCCATCGCAGTCACTGTTTTCAGCCAGGACTCATCTTACAAATAATCGCTGTGTCTATCACTGACCTGGTTGGCCTCGTCACCTAGCATTATTGTCACATCCAGAGATTGACAATATGATTGTGCCTGCACTCAAGGATCCCACCATTCGACATGAGTGAAAACGATGATGAGCATTACAAGTGTGTGAGTGTGGATGCACATTGTGTGTGTGTGTTGTAGTTGTACATAAAATTCGGCTTTAAGTTTCTTCCCATTTCTCTAAATGTGTTACTGAGGGGTTTTTTGTGAACAGTGAAGGTTTATGTGGTATGGAGAGCCATTTCTGCCAATGTGATAAAAAAAAAAAAAAGAATCAACAAGTAATTATAATGAGAAACTTTCTTTGAACAATGACTGAGTATCTCAAAATAATGAGCCAATTTCTTAAAATGATGAGAACCTTTCTCAAAATAATGACTTAGTATCATTCCTCATTATTTTTGAGATACTAACTCATTATTTTTCAAAGGTTTTTCATTATTTTAAGATAGAAAGTCATTATTTTGAGATACCATCTTATTATTCTAAGAAAGTTTCTCATTGTTTTAAGATACTAACTCGTTACTTTCAGATAAGTAAGTCATTATTTTGAGAACATTTCTCATTATTGTGAAATACTAAGTCATTATTTTAGAAAACTTGTTATTGTTTTGAGAAAAGTCATTATTTTCAGAAAGTTTCTCTTTTTTTGATATATCAATTCATAATTATGAGAAAGTTTCTCATCATTTTTAGATACACATCTTTTCTCATTAAAATGACAAACAGAGTCTGTTGTTTTTTTCCACTGGCAGAAAAACAGGCTTCCACTGTGTGTGGTACGTGGGATTTAACAGCACATTATTTACCGTATGCCTCACTGAACATCAGTGCTGCAACAATATCTGTTTTTTTTACACTGATACAGAGACAATACTTTTTTTAACATCTTATTTTGAGGAATAAGAAAACTGAAGTGATTTATTTCAATTACAAAAAAGCAAAACTTCTCAACCACTGAACACAAGCAACCATAAAAGGACTTTACCCTCCTCTACCACTACACGTCAGTCAATTAAAAGTATAAAGGTTCAATACCATGTCCTAGTCTGTCCTTATTTGTTTGTGTGTGTGTGTGTGTGTGTGTGTGTGTGTGTGTGTGTGTGTGTGTGTGTTCATCTCAGTACACCAATGTGTGTCTCCTTCTTTCCTTCTGTGGACAGATCCTGGTGTCTTTAGTCAAAGCACCACTGCAGTTTTACTATCTAAACACAGGGACTGGCAATCAGCAGGCTAACTAGGCCCAAAATTACAGCAGGAGTGGTTCCAATCAAGCTCCCTCCCTCTGTTAGCCTCCATCTAGCCTGCTGCCAAGCCTGCCACCGCTTCCCAGATTTTTAGCTGGAGCTGCAACATGACATTTTAAAAATGTGCTTGTTAGTACATGAAAGTTTATTAGGTCATGAGGAAAGTTTGTGGGTTGAGTTTGAACACAATAGACATGAATCATTAATAAGTTAAAACTAAAACAACGATTAATACTTTTTATTTCTGTTTTAGGAGTTAACTAATTTCTAAACTATTTGTCTGTATCTGCTTAAAAAGGTGAGGCCTGTAATTTGTAAAAAAGACTCAGTGAGCCGATCAAGAAACCAAAGTAGAGAAGGCATCACTGAAACTGGAAATGAGCGCGCTAATCGTTCAGCGCATCAGATTTTTTTGTTGTATGATAAATATTTGGGTTTCTGCCAAGTGACAGATGTGGACTGTGAAAGCTGTTAAATTAACTGACATGTACATTTTAAATATGAAATGTGAAACTATGCAAGCATGTGACAAGGGCTTTTCAGTGCCTGGCAAACCTGCAGCATGTCCACGCAGATCCGGGAAACTTATCATATAAAGCTGCGGCAGTAAAATCCAGCCTTTTATGGCTGATTCTGCGTCATCCAGTGATTTTGACTGGAAAAGAACCCATTTTTTTAATGATCACTGTTTCATAGGGGCTCAGAAACAGGCGCGCAATTAAGCATTGGAACAAGTGAGCCAGCAGTAGCTTCCACTTTTCACAGATCAATTAAAGTTTTATAACTCAGCCCTATCTGCTGCTCCCTCTGCACAATCAAAAGTGTTTTCAGGCAGTTAAACACTCTTTTTTTTTTCACTCACTCTCCCTCTTCACTCCCCCACTCTCACTGGCACTTGACCCATTGAGAGCAATTTTGACAAGCAGAAAGACAGCCTTGGAAAATCTATTAAACACTATTTGGCTTTAAGAGCCTCTGTGCACAAAAAATGCACAGATCGCTACGTCAAATAATTGAGTAACAAGGAGAAAGAGGGGAAAAAAAAGCTCTTAATTTTAATGAACAAAACATCTTTTGTGAGACACATGAAGCAGTAAAGCGAGGCTGAAAGGGCTAACGCAGTGTGATATTAAAACACGTTCAACTCTCAGTTGTAATGTAGTTAATTCATAAAAAAGTTGCCTGGAGAAAAAAAAGTGGGAAATTTTTAGATTACTCGCCACTGGAGACAAGCGCTCACTCCTCTCATATGTAAGACAAGTTTACCATGTTCAGCCAGCGCCCCAAAAAAGAGTTGCAGATGAGAAAAGTAAGCAGGAAAATAATGAAAGGGGCCAGGAAGAGGACGAAGAGGAGGAGGCGACGAGTCTAAAAACTGACGACTGAGCTGCTTTTAAACAGCTGTATGTTAGCTCAGGGTCTCAGAAGACCCAGAAAAAGATGTTAGGTCCGTCTCCCCGAGGGCTTCTTAAAAAACACCCTGGCCAGATAGTGCCTTCCTCTCCCTGGCTCCTTATGTTGTTCTTTCTCTCTCTGTTCCTCTTGCCATCTCTTTCTCTTTTACGGGGAGCTATTTATCCTGATTACATCAGGGGTCAATCATTAATTCGCACCTTGGGGGTCCCGGTGGTGGCTGCGGCTACAATGGGCTGCTTGTTCAGCGGCTGTTATTCCAGTGGAAAACTACGCTGCTCTGCCTGAGAGCCGGGCCCAGGCCACATGAAGGCATCCCATTTATTTGATAAATTGTAAATGCGTGCCATAAACGGAGCTCTTTGCTTTGTAGCATGGCTTGCAATAACAAAGATTTTAGGGCACGTATGAACACAGATGCAGGCTATCACACAAACACACATCTGTTTGCAACTGCAGGAGCTGCTGCTGTACTCTAAACACATGTGCAAGAGATCAGATGGTGTTGTAGGTAAAGATGATATCTCATAATTACTGCGTGTCACAGTGAAATTACAAGATATGACATAGATATGACATTTATAGACACTAACCTCTAAAATACACGTTTAACAATGTCAAATATATCAAAAGACAAGCACATAACTCGAGCCATTAAAGAAAAATCTGACTGCATTTCCTTTAAAGAGTCAAGATTAAAAATACTAAAAAAAAATATGAAATGCTGATAACATTGTAATCAGTGTTGCCATGGCAAAATAACTTGACACGGTGCTGAAAATCAGCGGTTTAATCGGAGGGCCTTACAACAGGCAAATTGTTCTGTGGTTGTGTTTAATCAGAGCACTCTAGACTTAAACGCAGAAAGATAGAGATCTGGAGTCATTTTCTGCCGTCTGCCTGGACACACACAAACACATGTGCCTTGTGGCATATAGACTGAGCTGTATTGTCGATGTAGTCTGGGTAGAAAGAAACAACACTGACTGCATGCAAGAAATCTGGGAAGGAACCTATAAATACTGCATCAAATAAGGACTCAGCAGCACAAGCAGTCAATCATGAATCTTTGTAAAAATTTTACTTGTATACAGGGATGCACAGTGTAAAGCACTGCAGACGGCAGGCGAGAATGGATGCAAGCCATAGCGTGAGCATTCAGAGCCAGGTGAACGTTTTGCTAGAGAGCAAGCAGCACAGTGGAGCCATGACTGTGGCTATGATAACAACAAAAAAGAGCTGGAAATAGGACGTGTGTGCCAATGATGGCCATCATAAAGCACACACATCCTATTTCCCCTCACCGCCTTCCCCCTCCAATGCACACAGAGACTGTATCTTTGTCTGGCCGTAAATTGATCTGGTTCAATTCAAAAGGAAAGGCAGCCACTGATGAAAAGACAGTATCCAGGGAAAAGGCAAAACTATGCAAAATTCTGCACCGGCTCCAAATATGGGGAGAAAAGATCATCTGGAGAGAAAAAAAAAGAAAAAGAAGGCAGAGGGAGAATGTGTGGACCATGACAGATATGAAAAATGGGTAGCTGGTTGAGCAATAAATGACCAAACATTTTGATGTGGGGGCTCTGTGCGTACATGTGCACACATGTGCGCGTATAAGTGGCGCGTACAAGGGGCGGCATTCAAACCCAAAGCTTAATCTGCTGTTTGTGCCGCTATATTGCATCAATATGGTCCCACTTAGCTGCGTTATTGGGCCACAGAGTGATATTGGTACCTGTTCTTCTGTATTAAGCAGGCCTTTGATGATTCTGTCTCCACACAAAAGAGCCCAAAACACTCTTTGCTTTAAAACAGGAAGGGCGGAGGAGAGAGGCAGCTGTAAAAATCAAACGAGCGCAAATCAAAGGTAGAGTGAGCAAGAGTGAGAGGTGAAAAACTGTACAATGGTGTATTTTTCCACGGTGGCACGGGGGTACCATATATTCAAAATGACGTATAAATGGAAGCATGTGACGAGAGAGCCAAAGGAGAGCGTTTAAGGGGAAGGAGGTGTGTGTTTGGCGTGCGTGTTCGCGTGTGCGGTTGGAAGTAGTGAGCGAGCGACGGGGGCACGGTCAGCTACAATACCAGCGAGCCTCTCCGAGCGAAAACGCCACACACTTTCCTCTCGTAAAAGCACCAGGGAACATTTCCAGGCAACACTTAAAAACTGCAACATGACTTCTTCAGAGTAAAGAAAGATCACAGTGGCAGAAATAAAGAAGGGAATATATAAAGAAAGAAAAATGAAAAGGAGACAAATTTATGTTTTTCCCCACAGGGTTGCACATGTACTGCTGCTCTGCATAATCATTACACAATAACCAGAACATGTTTTAACTATAGTTATTGCTACATTAAAGTTTATGCTATTGTGAGTCACGTTTTATACTGCTTCTGTTCTTATGTGTGGTCAAACTGTGTTTATTACTTTAAGTGCCAACATGACCAAAGCTGACATGAAAACAAAAATACTGTTTTGATTTATTATATAGTGTTTGAACTCGTACAAAGGTTGAAATCCACACATACTGCACCATACATACCTTACTGCTTGCCAACATTCAGGGCATAGTCTTCAGTGTGTATGTGTGCCTACATGGCTGCTCTTCCCTTACTATCTTTGACTGGTTATCAGTCTATAAAACCTGCTAGGGGGAGCTGTCCAGAGCCTGTTCTCTCTCTCTCTCTCTCTCTCTCTCTCTCTCTCTCTCTCTCTCTCTGCTTTAGTTTGTTTCTCCTTCTTTTTTTCTTGTAGCAACTGACCAGTAAAAATAAAACTATAATCACAGCACTTGTGAACATTTCCACATGAAAACATCAGAAAACTGGACTGAATTCGGTCACTGCAGCTCAGGAAGGAACAGACTGGAGCCTTTGTGTGTGTTTATTTTTTATTACGTGAGTGTGCACTTTTGTGTTTGTGTGTAGCGCCGATACAACACGGCTGATGTATTGATGTGTTATTTGTGCTGAGCAGCCTAAAGGCATTCTGCCCTGCAATAGCGTGTGTGTGTGCCTCCGTGTGTGTGTATGTGCGCTGAGATCAAGCCTCCAGGCACACAGAAGACAGCAGGCAACCTCCTGCAGTTGAGAGCAGGTGTGTGTGTGTGTGTGTGTGTGTGTGTAGTGGCCCTGTGGTCCCAGGGGACTGCTGCAGACATTTATTAACAGGGCAGATTAATAGCACTAGAAGAAAACATGTTCACAAACATGATAAATATTAATAATAATCAATATTGAGTTACATTTGCCAAATTGAGTTGCAAACATCACCCAGGGGGAGGGAGGGAGAGAGGAGGGGAGGAGAGGGTCAGCAACTGAGAGGATGGATGGAGAAAGGAGCCGGACTAAACAGGAAGAAGAGAGGGGAAAAAAGAGGGGAAAATGAGAAAGTGAAAAGGACGAATCACATGGAAATAAGACAAGAACAGAGTGAAATAAATTAAGATGTTGTTTAACCACATGAACCACTGACTACATTTCATTGCACACTAAATACCCCACTATTATTCCAAATATGACAATATTATGAATTTGATACAGGTCATATAAACAGCATATCCTGTCTGGATTTTCAAATGAGGCCTTGTTACCAATGTAGCATTTCTCAATGAAGACATGTGGGATATGTCAGTGTTAGTGGGGTTTTAGGAGCATTCTTTGGATGTGTATACAGCACATTCAGAATATGCGTCTCAGTTGGGGTTTTTACTGCAGTTTGCGACACACGCAGGGCCTCTTACCAGTTTATGGTCAGCTCTGTGCGCTGTCTTGGAGACATTGTACACAAACCAACTAGCCAAGAGTTTGCAAGCCCCGGGGTAGAGATGCTCGCCCAAAAGAAAAGCCCACATTTTTGGTCGGAAGGAGAAACACACCTACTTTTAAACATTATGAAAGACTTGTATATTAACAGCTTTTTAGATGGGCGCAAAAATCGCAACGCCAACCGTTTCAAGGAGGTGGTTGGAGGACAGAAAGATGGAGGCTGTGTTTGCATGGTCAAAAAATGTCCACCAATGGGAGGAAACTAGAATATTTTGTGTATGTAAATGTAGTCACTGACAATAAAGACCAAAACCTTCACAGAGGGAGCCCAGTTTCACATCTGCACACCTCATTTTTACCGTCACCACCTCTATCAACTATTTAAATAAGGGTCAGAGTCAGATCTGTCCAGGCAGAACAAAAGTTATCTACAGAGTTAATTTAAACCAAGATATTGCTACTTAAGATGCAGTAGCAGCTACTAAGAGTAATATCATCCGCTTTCCAGATAAGCATACATTTTACATATATTCTTATATCTGCAAGGCTCATGAACATCGGAAACATTTGTGGGACAGTGGCACCAGACCAGTGACATCATCCACACTCACACAAACATGGTGGTGCAGCAAAGTTTGTATGTCCACCACTACAGTCAAATCCTCTCCACTATTTAAAATGATTAGGAAATTGATTTTATAGTTTCTGTCCTATTTCACTACGGTAGCATTTTGATGTGGAAAATCAGATTTATGAACACATCTGTGAGGGGGAGGGGCAGCAGGGACTATGTGTCAATGTACAGAGACGTGATGGAAATCAATAACAATCTTTCTATTTAATTTTAAGACCATTTTTCAACAATGTAAAGTAAACAAAATGTTAGAGGAAAATCTCCCTTGCAAACTCTTGTTAAAACATGAATGTTACATAGGGTGTTCCAGATAACATGACAGAGGAGTGAACAGAGGACACCTCCCCCTTAGTGGGAACAAACTATTACACTACTCCTCAGTGTCTCTTTTCTTTTCTCTCTTCATCTCAATGTGTATGTGTGTGTGTATGTGTGTGTGTGTGTGTGTGTGTGTGTGTGTGTGTATTTATGCCCACTGGTGCAGTTTCATTTAGCAAGCCACTCGCAAGGCTAGACAGCCAGCTCAGGGAGCACCAAGGCAGACAGCGTGCAGAACAAACCCATCCATTCTTATTAACCAGGGAGGAGAAAGGGTTGGCTTGTGTGACTATCTGTGTTCATGTCAGCGTGCACATGTGTAAGGGAGACATCTTTTATATAGTGTTAGTCTTTGTCTGCGCTCTAAAATGTCAAGTCACATTTGATTCAATAAAATCTTGACCAACTTCCTGTCACATCCAGCTGAGTTATGTGCTGTACGTCTTCACTCTTGTGCAGCTTCAAACTAAACAAACAAAAAACAATATAACAATATCTAAAATGAGGCAATGTGAGGCAGAAAGAATACTGGCTGTAGGCACAAATACGCTTCATACTTCTTCGTTTTTTTTTGTAAGTTCATTGAAAAATGAACAATCCTTTTATCAACAACTGCCACAAACATATCCATGCAAAATGTGCGGGGTCCAGTAATTCTTTTTTCCAATTCTGGCAATTTTTCTCACAAAACACAATGACAGTCTTATCAATTTTAAGAACCACTTTTACGAGTCACAGTCAAATGAAAATCTGCAAAAAGCTTCACACAACAACGCCTCCTAAAACTCAGTTATTCTCTCACTGGATCTTACAGCAGTCTTTTAAAATGTAACACAATCTGTCTCAAAATAAAAGGAAATTTGATGCCAGTTTGCGCGCAATATTTTGAAAACCAAATCATTTCATTTGCAGTCATAAAAAAATACTGCGGGATCTTGGAGGTCGTGATCAACTATGTCATTGAACAGAATTCCCAATATCTATCTTCTATTAGTGTTGATATGATACCTGAATTTCTGACTGTGATACATTGCTTTGAAATATATAAATATTCAACAACATTTTTGATACCACAGGGAAAAAAACTAACATTAAGGGCATAACATTTTTCTTTTCTTAGTTAGTTGCAGACTGTATTAAACATTTACAATAAGAGCCAGCATAAGTGTGTGTGCTACATCCCAGCTTCTTGTGGTTGCTATACAGTAGCTGTATGTCTGAGGTTGCACTGATTGGGGGGGGGGGGGGGGGGGCTTGTGTAGATGGAGGGGGGGTGGTAGAGAGGTGATGATATTCACCTCTGCCACTGGAAGCAGCCTACACCCATACATCAGTCTATTACTCTCCAGCCTAGCTCCGCTCTGCTTCTCTCTTCTTCTCGCCTGCTCCCTCCAGTCATTAACCAGTGAATTAACGACAATCCAGCGTGCTATTAATCACCCTGACAAAAGTGTTAGCATTGCCTGGCTAGGCGGGCACGAGACTGTGTAGGAGGAGGAGGTGGAGAGGCAGGAGGGTGGCGGTGGCGGTGGCGTTGGCGGTGGCGGTGGGAGAGAGAGAGAGAGAGAGAGTGAGGTGGGTCATGGGAGACCAGAGAGTCTGTGCGGTAGGAGAGAAGAGAGCCAAGAGAGGAAGGTACTGAAGGAGGAGATGAGCTGAGAGAAACAGTAGAGATGAGATAAAGAGAGGGGAGTTCGGACAGGAAATACGTCTGTGTGTGTGCAAGAATGTTTTTGATTCTGGTTTTCTGTAATGGTGCAGTTACGGACAGTTAAATATAGTTACAAGACGCAAACTGCACTCAAGGTGAACAAGAATAATAAACCAGTTGACCAGCAGTGGTCTTGTGGAGTTCAATGGGCAGAGCTGCTGCAATTAGAAGTTCCATATGCTTAAAATAATACAACCTATTTTTGAGCAAACTCCTCAGCATACAATTACGTTTATTTTTAGTTCAGTGTAAAAAGTTGAATTAAATTACTTCCAGGCAAATAACAAAAATCCAACAAAAAAGTCTGAACTTCATATAGACATATATCCAATATGTTGTAAATGCACATATGAACAGCCATTTGTGGTTTGTGTTTTACATGATTATTGCCCTTTTCATACTGATACCATAAGGACATGCAAAACAGTCTACCCTATGTATACTCTTATCATCTTTATGATATTTATGATTTCGTAGGCCTAGCATAGACAGTAATGTGCAAAGAGGAGGAGCTGACAGGAGAAAATAGTAATTAGTACTCGTAGTAAACCAGTATCCGAGACAAAACAACAGACAAAAATGTTTGCTGTTCAAACTCAACTCTTACAACCACTGAGAGCATGACTTTGCCTTCTATAAGCCCATCTCTGACTCCCCCCACCTCTTGCTCAGTCTCTCACCCTCTGTCTCCTTCTCTCTCCCTCCCTTCCAGAGTCCGACCACCTGCTGGGAGGCCTGAGCCACGGACGTCAGGTGGGTCGCGGCCGTCACACAGTCCCATGTCATCAGGCTGTCACAGTGAATGGAGCTGACATGGGAGATATGCTAATCCACTTAGCTTCAATCTCAGCCAGGAGGCCGGTACGCAGCCTTGCCTCAGCCCGCAACGAGCAGAACACACACACACACACACATCTGAGGCGGACACATTAAGCCATGTAACGCTGAACTTTCCAGAATATGTATATTAGATTAGATCAGATGAAGCTTAAATGATCCCTGTGGGGATATTAAGCTGGTGCTCAATAGGATATATATTATAAGATGGGCCATACAGGGGGCGGACACATTAACAAAAACACCTGTAAATATAAGGCAAGTCAACACAATAGCCCTTCAGTAAATACTGGCCATGTGAAGATTTTAACGTTCAGGTTTTGTTAAGATTATGTCATGTTCTATGGTCATTTTGAGGCTTTCTTTAAGGCAATCAAATAAGGCAAATGACATAAGATTTCTGAAACCTTTTTTGATCATCAGCTAATTACTTCCATCATTAATCAAGCAAACATGCAAAAAATTCTCTGGCTGAAGCTTCGCAGTTGTGGGGACGCTTTTCTCAGTTAGTGCTAGTAGTGGTTTTAATATTGGACTGCTGGTCAGACAAAACAAGCTCCTGAAAGACACAAACCTTGGCTGTTTTGTGAGAGTTTGTGACGGCCATCTTTTAAAACTGTTTGAGTTTTATTTCATAGACTAAACTATTAATTTGAAAGGGTTCAGTCTCAGTTCTCGCCACAATAACACCTCTTAATTAACACAGAGTGAACCAGGAATAACTTGCGTGCTGAGTCCAGTGACACTAAATCAAAGACAACTATTAGGACGATGTATGAATCACCTGAGCAAAGAAGCAAAATCATTCTGTGATGATAGCTTCCCAAATGTACGGATGGGTCTTTGTCACAAACAAAAAGTTTGATCTGAAAAATCAATCGACAATAAAAACAAATTTTCATTGCAGCCTTTGATTTAGAGCATCAGCAGCACAAACTCTCTCGGACTCGGCCTCAACAAATACAGTAAAACTACAGGCCTATCTCAGGTAGGTTTTTTCCACAGTTACTCCATTAAACAAAATTGTGAGTGCAGGTGTTACTATGTTCCGCCCATGCCAATGAGATGCAGCCAAGTTCGGCTCCTTTAAACATATCAACTGACGGCTCTGACATGTTTGGTAGGAAAGTGCAAAAAAAAAAGTTTATTTGAACATAAACAAGGAGAGTAAAACAGCAGACGGGGGAAAATTACAAAAAATATAAGATATTCCATCTCGCACATACACACACATATGCACACACTCTGCACCAAAGTGATCAAAGTCAGCCAGCGAGCAGCTAGGTGTCAGAGTTCAAAACTATTGCGCCACTCAGCCAGATGATATCTTGAACCAATCCATCGTATTTCCCGACCATGACTTCCCCTATTAGGAGCTGCGACGGTGCTATTACTAATCTGTTCACTATCCCACAGAAACAGGAAGGAAGAGAGGGAAACAGATGGGAAGGCAGGAGAATGGCGAGCGAGGGACACAATGCTTACTGCTCCCTTCCTCCTCCTCCTCCTCATCCCCTCTCCCTCCGTCTCCTCTACTCCGCTTGCTCTCTAGCGTTCCGCGGAGCGAGGGAGAGCGGAGGCTCACAATCAGTCTGACAATACTGTATACAAGTGGTGGCGAACAATGGAGGCCAACCACAAAGAATTCTGGGAACAGGGGCACAGCCTTCTTCTCCTTCGGGTGGCTCCTGCATGCCGGACCAATCGATACACATCTGCCTGCTGAGACTGACCGGTGCCAGAGAGAGAGAGAGCGGGAGGGAATATAGAGATATGAGCTACGTATGAGAGTTGCATCATAATATTTGTGTGTGTGTGTGTGTGTGTGTGTGTGTGTGTCTGTCTGTCTGTCTGTCTGTAAATGGCATTAATCAAACAAACAATGGCAATAATCACACACACACCCACACACAGGCTCAGTGTCAAATCTTGCCATAATTAGGCCACTTAATTACCAACCAAAGAACCACAGAGTAAACTGGGAATAAATATGAAGTGTGTGTCCCTCTGCGTGTGTTTGTGTGTGTGTGTGTGTGTGTGTGTGTGTGTGTGTGTGTGTGCGCGTGCGTGTGCGGTTGAGTGGGCGGTTGGTTGAACTGACTGCAAAGCCTGCAACAATAGGCATTTCTCACTGGATGAAAAAAATACTGAAACAAGAGAAGGAGAGGATAAAAGAAAGACAGAAGGACGATGGGACTGGAAGAACGAATGAGTTTGACAGACAGACAGACAGACAGACAGAAAGAGGCAATTTTGTCCCTCTCCTCCTAAAGTGTGCAGGGTGTGGGGTGAATGCGGTCCATTTGGAAATAATTGGCTGGTAATTAGGCGGGGGTCGACAGGTCGATTTGGGAACAAATGGCTGTCTTTAGCTCAGGTGGCCCTCCACATGAGATAATGGGACCTTTCCCTACCTCCCACCCCCCTTCCTCTCCACTCTCCTCCCCTCTCCTCTCCCTTTCTTTTTCTTTGACTTCCGAATCTGCTCGTGTATGACAAAAAAAAGGCCTTGCAGATACTCTGACAGTATCTAAACACTTCAAAGTAATATGACGACAACATTTTCTACTGGTTAAACGTGCAGAGGCACAAATCATGATATTCTAGAGGATGCTGAATTCACATCCAAAGTACGATAGCTCCAGGGCAGAGCCAGAGGACGAAGGGATAAAGATCCAGGGAGGATCAGTAGCTGAGTAAAAAAGTTCACAGGTAGACACACACAGTCAGTCACCCAACAACACAACAAACCCAGCCATTAAAAGTGCATTTTTTGTTGTGTATCTGCATGTACACACTGAGACAGGGGTTGATTTGGTATGAGATTTTCACAGTATGATAACAACCTCGGAAAATATCCCAGTTTTATAGTTTCACAGTATCCTGTATCACACAATTACTATAATTATCGGTTACAATGACCCTTAAAGAAATGAAAACAAAAGGAATTTTTTGGTGAACGCTTTGTTATATTTTAAACCTGAAACCACTTTTTCAAGGAAGTACGTGTAAAAAGTCTGACAGACGCTACGGGAGGAAAGATGTAAGAGGTGTGCATGTGTCCGGATGCATTTTTCTTTTTCAATACTGTAGATAAACAAATGAACACTGGATGATAACCGTTGATTTATATATCATGGGATACGGTTTCACGGTATACTGTTGCAACTCTAATTGAGATGATGCACAAAATGTTTGTAAAGGTGCAAAACTGCATCTGTAAGCATTGTTACACTCTATACTGTACATACATGTGAGAATAATTGTGTTTCTTTTTTCCTACTGTAAATTTGTGACACATAAAACCAAATTTCGTTGACGACTACTGTCCGCTCCAGTAAAATCATTTTAAGATCATGTTTCCCTGAACAAACTCCTTTGCTTCCCGTCACAATCAGGATGCTGCTACTTATAACCCTCCTCTCTGGCACTGCTTTGCATGTATTTTCCTTCATTATATTACTAAAAAAAAAAAGGTGTTAAAACATGTTGGAAAAGGTTTTTATTATTGTGAGACGCTCTGAAAGATTCAGCTCTGTTCGCACTTGAAAAATAACACTTTTGGTTTGTGCCACCGACCAGTAACACACATTGTAAAATTCAGGTAAAGGCTAGTTTACCATCTTAATCTTACAAATTATGATTCATTGCTGGATTACAGTTGTCAATGTTTAAATGCTACGTGTTTGACCTTTAGAGTATGCTGCATGCTATTTAGAGTCTGTGTATCTCTTGTCTACGAAATAGCAGCGTGCAGTTTGCTGCACTGCCTAATTGTGAAGTGGAAGTGCCCCAGTTTATGGACCCCTGAGTTTTACTTAACCTTTATTTAAGTCACAGAGAACATATTGAGGGCGGAGAGCTCTCATTTACAACGCTGAGTTGTAACAACATAATAAGAGAGCAAAGCACTGCAGCTCACACAAAACCAAACTGAGAATTAAATCGTTGAAATGCTTCAGAGTTATCACGGTATCAGATCTGAACTGATATTCATACGAGGCGACACAAAAAAAACATGCTGTACGTTCAAATACACAGACATGAAAGGAAACATAGAAATACAACTGATTCAGCACCTAAACAGTTTGTGTGTGTGTACGTTGGCTAGTGCAAGCCCCCCTAACTTCAGACTCTCTCTCTCCCTCTCCTGTCCTCCCATTCAGCAGCGCCGGGCTCTTGTTTGGCTTCCTGCTGTTTGTGTCCAGACAAGGCCTTGATTTGAATACTGATTCCCCATTGATAGGCCCGCACTTCCGATCTAATTAACTTGTTTTGTCTTTGGCTAAATGGAAACGTCCGAGGGAGGGTGAGAGGGAGAGAGGGAGAGAGAAAAGAGGAGCGACACCAAACAATGTCACAGATCTTTGCAGGAGACACGCCGTAAATAACAACAAGTAAATACAAACAGGATGGAGGTTAAGGAAGGACATGTTAGGGATGAAAAAAAAAACCCCACATTGTGCGCACATCAAAAGGGTCACGGCTGCTTAAAGGATGCACATTTATCACACTAATCAGAGGATATGATTCGAATTCAAAGCATCACTGAAAGTACGCACGCAGAGTGAAGGAGGGGAGTTTCGCAGTGCACAGTCACGGAGAGCTGAGTGGTGACTGAAGCAATAAAAACAAACTGCTTACTACAAAGCTCTTGCAAAATGTGATTAAAAATAGTAATTGTCAACAGACTCTCAAGGTGTCATGGCTAAGTTGCAACTGTGTGGCCATTTTTTGACACATCCCCTTCTGACACTTGGGAAAGACATCAAGGAGGATTTTCTTTTATGACCAACTCATGTCACGCAGATGTTTGCTGACTTAATGGCCAAAATATTAGCACACATCAAATCAGCATTTCCTTCAATTTGATGTCCAGTAAAAGACATGGAAATTCCACTCAGCTACAGAGGCGCACTCATTTGGATTTTTTTCATGTCTAAGTGATGATTTTATAGTCATTTTATGGTATCATTTAATGTCTGTATCACATGTAATAGTGCTGCATCATGAGCTGCAGATGGGATCAAGCAAAACAAGTGTGCATGTGGTTTCCCTGCTGCACATTGTCCTCTGGTCCCCTGTGTGTGTCTATTTGTGTGCGTATGTGGCCCTTGCAGCTATTTTGCCTCGGCTCCGTCATAGAAGAAAACATTGGCAAACAGGGCACCAGAGGACAACGCACAATATAGAAGACACACATACAAGGAGGAGGAGGAGGAGAGGAGAGAGGAGGCAGACAGAGACGTGAGTGCGCGCCAAGAGAAAGATGACAACAACTAAAGAGGCTACTGACAAGAAAAGGCAGGAAGGCAGAGGGGTGGGGGGTGAGTGGGGGCAGATAATGTCATACGACCCAAAATAAACTGCATAAACAAAAGAAAGAGCGGCTGAGATGGGCTCAAGGAAGAGGAGAGGGGGAGACGGAGGGAGGATCAAAGGGGATGTCCGCCGCTGATACCGCACCTCAGATAATGTGTGGCGCAATTAGCGCGCTGTGACGATTTCCATTAGGGCTAATCAAATATTTATACTGCCCTCTGAGCATGTCACAATGCTGCCCCGGCCCTTCATATCAACGTGACAAATGCCTAATGAAAGAGCGGGTGTATAGACAGTGAGAGGAGGTGGAGAGACAGATAGAAAGGGAGAGAGGGAGAGAAAGAAAGAAGAGAGGTAGAGAGGTGTTGGGAGCAGAGTTTGCTCTGTCTCCCTTTTCCACATTTGGTTTGCAAATGGTTAGCCCTCTGTCATCAATTACAAGGCTGGTCTGGTGGCAATGAGTGGCTATATGTATGTGTGTGTGTGTGTGGGTGTGTGTGTGTGTTGGTGTTTTGTATGTGTGTGTGATGAAACAAGGACGAGGCAGAGCTGATGCTACCTCACCTAGAGCCATTAATCAAACTGGGCCGGGCGGCTGCAGAACCAGTCCAAATTGGGCTCATCAGTCTGAGCATTAAGCAGGCATCAAGGTGCAAGGACGAGGGGGAGGAGGGAGACAGAGAGAAGGAGAAGGATGGGGGGTGAAAGAAATTTAAATCTACAGTATTTTCACTTTTTTTTTCACTCCTCTATAATGGTGTCATTCCTCTCAAGAGAATAATGTTCCTCAGTGTTAATGATGATCTCCATCATTTTAGGATTTTTCACTCTTGACTGAAACTTGCTTGAGATGTGGTGAGCCTAACTGGATGTGGTTAAATCTATGTCTCAACACATAAAAAATGACAGTTCTTTTACTTGAGAACAATATTCTAGCACTCTCCACCTCTGGTATTATTCCCTATCCGACCAATTTACCTTAACGTCTATACAGGCTACTTTCCTGTATTTTAAAAATATTACAAGAAGCTTAATTTATTTTTCACCCCAAGTGATTTTCTTTGTCTATAATTTTAACGGTGGCTTTCAAAGACTTTGCGTGAACCATGAGCTATAAATTTTCTGCCTTTGTGAGTGAAAAGAAGACGCATTAACCATCGGCGGTCAGTCACACAATCAACTGAGGGTTAGGGGTAACAAGATGGGCGGGCCTCCAGAGGTGAGAGGTCAAGTCCTGGCCTGACAGACAGATGGAAGAGAGTGGTCAGGACTTGAAGGATGAGAGGGGAATGAAGGATGGACCGGGCTGGGTGCTGTGACAGTCTGGGATATAGATGACCCTCCACACCAATGTGACAGACAAATGGTTAACAAGGTATCAACCTTTATTTATTTTAAGTGGAGTTTTAGAGGGATGTGAAAAGAGGAAAACAGGAGGAAAACAGCCGAAGAAAATACTAAAATTGCTGAGTTTTTGTCACTGAAATACAGCATTAAAAACAGTCCCACAGAACAAAGACCAATCGTGCAACACAGAAACTGAAAATGAATAGATGGTATATATGAACACATACACCAAGTAACAGCATGCAGCACAGTTAATACTTGGCCAGAACACATATTGCGATACTATAAATGCTGCTTTTTTAAATATCAAATATTTAAGTGTGTGTTAACAAAAACAAAGACGGAGATGAAGCAGTTCAGCATTAGAAATTTTTGCAAACTACAACAGCGTGTACAAACAGAAAATGCAAATTATTATCACAAATATCCTAAAATGACAAAAATAAGTACCATCATTTTCCATATGCTGTATAAAGACCATTAGAGAGAAAATTAACATAGAAAAATAATAGTTTTGTATCCATAAAAACTAACATTTAAGGTTTCTTAAATGAAATAAATTGTGCTAGACATGCAACAAACTTGCAACTCTCTAAACATTATTCTTCGGTATGAGGCTACTGGGCAAGTAAAGCCTGGAAAACACTGAGATAGACCTCTCCTTCTAACCTACATAACTCAGGATAACAGAAAATGTCAGGATAAGATGCTACAGCGAGCTAATCTCTGGCACAAGCGATAACATTCAGTGTGTGAAACCATGACAGATGAGTATTGATCTGCTAGTTGTTGAAGGAGGGTAAAATAGATAACTAGACCACTTTATTGATATTGATTAAAGAGTCACAGGGGGCAAATAACTTCTCTTTAAAAAAAAAAGCCTTGTTGAAATATTGTGCAGTGAATGTGGATTAGGTTCAGTGGAGGAAAAAATAAAAGATTGATGTTTAATAATTGTAAACGTTTGGCTACAAGTAAAAAAATGCTAGCAAGTTGTGTGTGAATTAAAGGAAGCTCTCACACTTAAACACACAGACACATGCTGGCACAGGAACGAATTTCGTGTTATCCAAAGTTGTCCACATTTAAACGAAAGATGGTCGTCCTTGCAAACACCGCCATGAGACAAAAACCTCACCACAGCGACACAACCTCAAATTCAAACTGCACATGCGATGACCCTAATCTCACACAGCGCCCGACTCCAGACATGCCTCTCAAACACTCACACGTGTGTTCATAACTCACCAAAAGCCGACATATTATCTCACGCGTCTTCTCACTACAGCGTAGTCAAACTATAAGTTCCCGGCTGCCCATAAACTCTAGTTACCAATTAACCATGTGTGTGTGTGAGTGTGTGTGTGTATGTGACAGAGATACTAGGAGAGTACAGGGGGTGTCTGGCAGGCCTATCTGCGGCGCTGTGATGCGCTAACGTGAAAGAATGCCAGTGTCAATGTGACAGAGATACGGGAAGTGCATGAGGCTGATGGCCTGGGTGAAGGTCGATGTCGAGGTCAAGTCCTAAAGTGGTGGACACTACAGCGACTGCCACGCGTTTGGAGAGTGCTGAGAACTCTCACATGGTGATTTGTTATTTAATGCTAAAACGGTGCAAATGTGACTTTTGAGCAGGTTTCTTCAGGCCGTATGACAGCTGCAAGAGCAGCACCTCCAGATGAAATCCACTTCCTGTCGACACTTTCTCACAGTTTTTAAAGCCTTTTCAACACTCCTGGATATTCTGTCTTTCCCATAATCCTTCCTTTCTCTATCACTGAAATGCCACTCATTTTCTTCATCCAACTTAACCCTACAAAGTATCTGCACCCTTAACACAATGTCTGCACCCACATGCTTGTGGTGATCTTTGGGTCCCCTGGTGATGGCAGGAGACATGACTGTTACATGCAAGTTGGAGTCAAGTCTGGAGTCACTTGAGAAATGATCAGGTCAAGACTTGGGTCACTGAAGACAAGTCAGGTTTCAAGCAAATCACCATTTGCTATGTAAAGATACAGTGAAGTAATGGTGTCCTAAGAAGAGAATGTGTGTGTGTGTGTGTGTGTGTGTGTGTGTGTGTGTGTGTGTGTGTGTGTGTGTGTGTGCGCGTGTGTTTTAATCCAAGCTTCTGTGTTCTTTGTTTTGGTAGCCGGGCCAACTGTGCGTGCATGTTAGTCCCTTCCTTCATGTCCCACTGGCGACAGCAATTATCACTTATAATGCCGTCACCCATTGTTAACATTCTTAGTTCTGTCGGCACTGTTGTTGTTGGAAGCACTGTTAGCATTGTTAGCATCGCAAGCCACAGCCATTTCGGCTCTGTCACCTCAGTGTTTGCTTGTGACATCAGAGGTGACAGCCGTGTGCAGGCAATCCCAGCCCAAATTCTGAATGATGCACCAAGTTTATCTGGGCTACTTTTAACTCAAGGCCTTATGGCAAAGTTCAAGTCATTCAAGACAAGACCAAGACTTGACTTGGCTAAGTCAAGTCTCCAGTCACGAGACACATTCAAAATTAAAAAATGCTTATTGCCACGTTCAAGTTTATTTGACCTACAGTCCAAAACCAAAAGGTATTAAATTTGCAATTATAAAAAAGAGAAAGCAGCAGATCCTCTTGTTAAGAAGTTGCTCAAGTCCAACTTGAGTCCAAGTCTAACGTCTTGGGTACAAACTCTGTAAGGATATAACCAGGAGAGAAGGTGGGGGGGAGGGAGAGTAGGGTGATTGGGTGGGTAAGGCCATGGGACACTGGAGCTGGAACAGACCAGCATTCCTCATGAAGGGATGATACTGGCCAGAAAGGAGTGATGTGGAGTGGGGGGCTAGAGCAATGGGTGGCAGAGGGTGGGCACTGAGCAGGGGGATGAGGGGTGGGCGGGGAGTCCGCCACTAAATCTGTTCCATATGACACACACTCACATGGCCTCTGTCTGGACTCACTTTCTGTCTGTCTGGCTGTCTCTCTCTCTTCAGGCTGGCGATGAGGGAAAGGAGGTGGGGGTGAGGGAGGGGTGGAGGTGGGTATTTCTCAGCCACAACAGGAGCTCTGTGATGACAGGGGCCAGGCCTTGTCACACACCAGGGACGCTGGTGGCTCTCCTTATCACGCAGAGAGGGCTTTTCATCAAATACCCTTCTTCTTTCCCTCCCTATCTCTCTTTGTCTCTGTAGCCTGACAAAAACAACACACCACTGCTGAGGACACTCACTGTGTGTCTACAATACATGCAGCTTGGCCACACAGATATACATGTGTATACATGGACAGAGACCGAAGAAAATGAATCAAAGACAAATTTGATTAACAATGAATCCATCTCCAAGCTAGATAGCAACTTGATGTCTCAGTCTTTTATGTTGATTCATTCAGATGGGAAGGGGATGTTTTCATGTTTCATGCTGCATACCTTTCACCTCCATTGGAGATGGTTAGATTTGGCCTTGTGGGTGGCCGTTCTGTGTGTCCCTCTTGCTCCAATAATGGAACTGTAACCCTGGATTCACAAACTGTTGGGTACTTATGAAAATGCAGGTGGAAATGTCAAGACATTTTTGCTCTTTACGGTTAAAAACACCATAAAGAAACATTTTTTTAATTACTCAACATACATCATTCTGTTTAGAATCCATGTTTGCTCATCATCTGTTCTCCGGGTTTCATTTTTTGACATAAATACAATCCTGTTCTGCATCTGTCCTGAAGATCTCATAAATCAGACCAGCACATGATGGCCAAACTCAAATAAACACTATGCTCCTTAGCACATATTCTTAGTCAAAGTAAGCTTAAACACAGTAACATAAACAGCATATTTCATGTTTATTGTATTTAACAGATGCTTAGCAGCATCTACATGAATACACTGTAAATACTCACTCTGAACATGTATCACTGTTAAAACTTATCAGGATTATTCACAGAGGTTTTACATAATGTAAATACTTTAATAAATTAATTAATAAATCTGTTTTTCCATACAACACTCTCCTTCCTTCATACCATAAAAATTTAATTAAAAGCCTAGTTCCTATTAAACACCTGGTCCCTTTTACGAGCCTGGTGTCGCTACACATTTTGAAAAATAAAGGCCTGTCTCAATTAGAGGTCTGGGGTCTCATTTATAAAACAATGCACACAATCCATACTAAAAATGTACATGCAGACAAAAGCCAAAAATGGCATGTGCTAAAATATATGTTACAATTTCTACACCCACGCTTCCATCTCATCATCTGCCATTGCCAATTTTCCATCTCCAAAATGTTGGTTAGCATGGGTCAGAGTTTCTCCCATCAAGTCTGTTTTTATAGATCACAACTTTTGCATGGCAAGTGGTGTATGCCTCTTTAAGGCCTCGTTTTGTGCATACGCAGTGTTAATAAATGAGACTCCTGGTCTGCTTGCCAAGCCATTTATTTTTTAGAAGTGTAAATGTGTAAAACTGGTTTGTTGACTACCCACTTGAGCTAACATTAGTTAGCTGTTTAGATCACGCACACAAATATAAATATTTAAACTTTTGTCAATGTGGAGATGCTACACATTGTTAGCTCGGTTCATTTCATTTTGGGGGGTGGATGTGCATGTTTTTTCTAGTTTACTCAACCTGGTAGTGTTGTGTCCATCAAAGCATTTTTTTCCTGAAGCCAGCGTCTTTTGTTTTCTTTTTTACAATGGGAGCGGCGATGTGTCTATTCTGCGCTGATTGCTACATGTTTGGTGTTTTTTTTTTGGTCACCGAGAGTTTAAACATGCTCAACTTAGGCTAAAATGCTGTGTTTGTCACTGTAACTTTTTACCAAGCCCCCCAACCACAGTGGAAAAGTAATGGGACAAATACCACAAAGACCAACCATTACACCCTACATAAACAAGTGCTAAACAACAACAACAACTGAGGAGAAATTAATACCGCTGGCCACATAGACTGACAGGTCCGTCCTCTCTCCCTACTTGCTTTGGCCTTCCCTTCCATCAGACCAAGTAGCCTACCTTCCGCCAACATTTTAACTTTCACAGATATTCCATAACATAGCAACTAGATGCAATCAAGAGTCTCAGCTGGAGAGAAAAACGCTCTCAAGTGCTCCCAGCTAGGTATTTTCAGAATTGCATTTGGCATTTTTAGCTGGAAAAAACACCTTATGAAAGTAACACCAGCGATTATCCGACCAATCAAAATTTGGTTGGACAATAGCAGACTGACCAACTAATTGACCAACCGACCAGAAGGTGTCAGCTCTACCGCTAATACCTGGACTGATTGTTATGCAGCCACCACACACACACAGGCCTGGATCAGTCTTGTCCCCTCAGACTGCACACCACAGGCCTGATGACTCTCCACACATCACACACACACATACACTCGCACACACACACACTAATCACACACTGCCCCATGCCTCTGCCTGTGAAACAAAAGCAAGCCTTGTCTGACCAGGTCCAACACTTGTAAAAGAGGCTTAGGGACATTTTTCTCATTTTTGAACAGCTAATATCTTGCAAAAGTTGTCTAATCTCTTTGCGTTTAAGTTGAGATTTGTGCACCCCCACCCCGCAGCACCCCCACCTGCTCCACATGCCTAACACCTACCCCTGCTAGGCCCTGACGCATGGTGCTTAACCAGGCCATTTTAATTAGGTTAGATGTGTGTGTATGTGCGTGTGTAGGTGTGTGTGTGTGTGTGTGTGTGTTGTGTCAGCATCAAGGGCTCTGTAGACTTACAAGCTGATATAATGAAACACAGCAGGTGATGAAAAGATCAGGACCGCTTTGAAATCACCAACTCAATTTGTAAAGAGACTCAACAACTAGGAACTGCCTCCAATATGTGTTTTCTTATACGTTGCCTTCAAAAACATATTCTATATTAGTTATCTACACTTTCACACTTAAGGTTTAGCAAAGCAATGTTACGTCAAGTTATGAGCTGTAGCATTTTATATTATCAAATAAATTTTCTCTTGATCAATGAATAAAAAAACATTAGGAGATAATTACTATCCCAAACGATCCTGTTCACGTGTCCTAACACCACAATCTTAAAAACTGCATTGTTCATGGTACAGCTGAGGAATGTGTTGCTGCTGTGGTGAGTGTTCTGCACACGAGTCTTGAGAACATCGGAGAATTTGAGACTTCGTAAATCCCCCCAAAAAATCTACAACTCCTGTCCACATGTGTGCCCAGTGTGGGCTGCGTTCAAATTAACGAGTTATGCGTTTGTTAAAACTGACAGCTAACCTTTCACTGAAATTGTATTCATACAATTTCATGTGAGGAATAATTGAATTGAGTGATTGACTGAACTTGACTTTTGGGAAAAAGTGACAGCCCTAAGTGACGAAAAACGTTATGTTGCTATAGCAACCTGTTTGGTCAATGATGACAGGGCATGATTTTGGTTCAAAATGACCTGTATCAGCAGAAAAGTTAATTTAAAGGCACATTTTTTAAGTATTCATGTTTATTTTCTTTATGTTTAGTTAGCACATGCATAAAAAAAAACTAATTATTTGTCAATCTGTCAATCAATCAATTTTTCTGAGTAATCAATTATCTGTTTCAGTAATCAACTATCAAAATAGCTGTTAGTTGCAGCTCTTTGAGACATATATAATTTTTACTATCAAACCTGACTTGGCTTGACTTTATTTCTATCCATCTCTCCCAAACATTCCATTACTACATGTAGATATAATGCCACACACACAAAGTATTCCCATAAAACTTACATATGGAAACAATACATGTGGTAAATCATCATTTTAACTAAAGGTGAAGAGGAGGAAGAGAGTTGCAGTGAATCCAGTTTAGACTCCTTCCCTGCCTACAGCATGAAAGGGACCATAGACACTAAAGCCAGACAATGTGCTGGGAGCTGCAGTGCAACTACAAACCAATTCTCTCAGTGAAAGGAATAAAGGCTGCCAGGGTTACAGGAAGTACAACCAAGTTGGAGAGTGACAAAGAGACACAGAAAAGGAAAAGAGAGAAGGAAGGCGAAGGAGAAGAAGAGGGCTGTTTTTGAGAACTGAGAGACGGACGGGCTGTTTTCCGACAGTCTGTGATGCCAGCTCTGAGTGTGCTGACGGCCATGATTTCTAACAGGCTTTAAAGAGGGTCATTTTCTGGGCTCTGCTTCTCTCTGTCTGTCTACCTTACTATCTATCTTCCTCTGTTTGTGCCATTCTGTCTGCTGAGCTATCTCGCCGTCTGTATGTGCACAAGATTGTGTGTGTGTATCTACGTATATCTGTGCCAGTGTTGAGACCAAGTGAGATAGAAAAGCAAGGATCGGAAAAAGACATTCATATAAATGTGGGTTTTTTTTCTCCCCTTGTGTGTATGTGCGTGTGTGTGCATGTGTGTTGCCACTGTGAGCCATTCTCTGGTGTTGGGGCACTGTGCTCTACAAAGGCAGCTGATTAGAAACAGTGGGTGAGCTTTGCTAACAATTCCCAGTGAATATGCAAAAAGAGACAGGCCAAAGAAAGAGATGTGAGGACAGAAAATGATGGAATCGTCGAAAAAAAAAATGGCAGGGATGCATGGAGATCTCAGCCAGATGAAAACGAGACAAGCTCAGCGCTGTTTCTCTCTCTCTCTCTCGACTCCTCGAAGATCTGAGTCCTTATATGGCATCAATTCACAAAACAACTTGGGCTCATATGCACACACAAACACATGCATACAGACACAGATACACTGCAGGAAAAACATACACGCAACACATGCATAAGACCTGGTTGCTAAGGAAATGTGTGTATTTTACGCCTTTTAGGTGATAAAATAATGGAGCCGCATGACCTTGGTTATCCTGACCATCACAGCATCATGTCTAGTAGAACACTAGAAGGTCAAAAGGGGCTGCTTATGTTGTTTTCCCTCAGTAGCATCAAAACTGACTCTGACAACGCTTAGTAAACTGTCATGTAGTTCAACAGGAAGCTTGGTAAAAGTTTGACCTCCTCTGCCACAGAGCATTGTGTTTTAACTTTTTATACTTCACCCCTTAACCATGCAGTGTGCTCAAGCATTACACTACATGCATAATTGTATGAAATCAAATGCATATGGGAGAAGGCTGCGATTACTACTTGTTTTTTTGTCTTTGCCAAAAATGACATATTCCCCTGTAATATTCCTGAGAAGCGTGAAGGTTGCTGATCTAGGCCCCTCCTTTCCAGGCCCTGCTGAGAGTCTGATCCAAAAGAAGTCAAAACTGATTCCAGAACAGCACTTACACTCTCAAGAGCTTTACTTCCATCAGTACTACTAGAATCAAGCAGTGTAGCTGGCAGTCATTCCCATCCTTAGACAGCTGTTGAAACACTGAAAACTGAAATCAGGCAAACTAAAGTTTTTAAGACAAAATAGTGCTTTATGTTCGGGGAATCACGCTAATAACCGACCTCTTTATTACCTCTGCATGTCGCATGTCTCCTCTGTCTTTTCCCTGGAACAGAAATTAACTTTTCTCTGAGCTCTAAGTCAAACAGTCAGCGCCCTCTCTTCATAATAAAAATACCAATTTTTCCCTCAGCTTGGGAAGTTGGCAGACGACTACAGTAGACATTCTCTTCCTGTTGCTTCATGTTTTTGGATGGGGGCAGCGTGTACCCTCGACTCACTGCCTTAGAGATTCTAAATAAAAAGTGTTTGGAGCTATTTTGGGGCCAGATATGTTTTCAGCCCTTTTTAGCTTGAGCAGACTGGTCTAAGGTCAACAATAAAAGACAGAGAGTTGGAGTTAAATAAAGAGGGAAGCTGGGTAAAGATCTATCTTCTTGAAATGAACACATATTCTCTCCAATACAGCCCTTGCTTTTGTATTTCAGCAGTCAACGTGTGTGCATGTGCTCTTGTGCATCTGCATGTCTCAGCAGGGTGCTTGTATTCAGGGTTGCAGGGGCTCTCGCCATCAGCTGCTTTGATTAGAGCCATAATTAAAAGCTGTGTTAATTGGTGTTGAGGCCAACACTGGCCACCCAGTTCATTAAGGACCTCTATACAATTCTCCTTCTGCATTCCACTGAATGGCCAAAGAAGTAGCATTATCAATCTGCTACACCCGGGGGACAAGTCAAGTGTGAAGGAGAGAGACTGAGAGAGAAACAGAGGCAAACAAAGAAGGAAAGCTCTTTCCATATTGATCAAGTTGATCCCTACTTGGTCAATGTTTGAAGGCAGAGGGTTCACAGTGATAGATTAAAACAAACTGAGGAAAGATCAGACGAGAGGTGAGAAGTTCATTCACTAAATGTATCAACATTTGCAGAACATCTGAAAGGATCCATTGCAGAGAACATCGGCCAACTAAACTCTGAGCAAATATGAAATGCAAAGAACAAAACTTGGTACATTTTGTTTGGATAGTGCATCTACAGAGTATTTATAACATTTTAATAGCTTAACTGTTTCACTTGGTCTGTAGATGTTTCTCTTTAGAGTTTATGTGACAATTCACTACATATTCTCCGAGTAATTTAGCTGAACCTGAACTTTTCACTTAAGCCATGCAGCATAGGTTGAGTGAATAGTTCAATTTCAGCTAAATTATTCTGAGAATATGTAAGTACGTTCATGAATTGTCAGATAATCTAAAATAATCTGTTAAACGTGCACAGAATGAAGTGAAACAGTTGTTGAATCTCAACTAATACGCAGTTGAAATGTTACAAATACAGACTAATCAAATCAAGTGTTCCCTAAAAGCTCTTACAACAATCTTTTTGTGAAAAATAGTTTGAAAAAGGAATGGGTGATGTGAAGAAAATCAAATCTCATGATGTGTTGACTAAATACCTTGAAATCAACATTGCGACGACATTGCAGGGTTGACTATTAGTGCTTTCCCAAACGTACACAATGAGATTTTTGATGAATAATCATCAGGGAAGTGAATGTAATGACTAAGCGGGTAAAGGCAAATAATAAAACAACCAGAAAAGTCTGGTAAGTTCAGAAAATTACATCACTTTACTGTCATGCAGCCTTTAAACCAGGAAAAGTCTCTAGTCTCATATCATAATATCAATACACTGCCCAGCCCTGGTTTGAAGTAAAGCTGGTCCCAAAAGACAAATCCTCTGCTATTGTTTTCCTCCACTGTGTTGTTTGTTCTTTCATCTCTCACATTAGTATCATTCTCCCTCTTCTTTCTTTCCCTCTGCACACACAAGAGCTAAACATAAGTTAAATCAAAATACCTTAAGCGCATTAGCACTACCTGGTTAGGATCTTTTTAACTATTGGTGTGCTATCTAATTGGTTTTAACTGTAAACACACCAGTGTATTCAGCTACAGGAGGTATAGGAGAAGTCGGTCTATTCTATTGACAAACTGACCGAGCACCCTGTAATGTCTTTACTAACCTCCATCTGATTTTGCTAATTGCACTCACGTGCCAAGTTACCGGCAATCTCATTATCACCCATTTCCCCAAATTACTAATCAAGATCCAAGAAACAATTACTTTTCACAGTTTAGCTGAGAGCTAAAACACGTGGTGCTGATAATGACTTTTCTTTTTCTTTTTTTTCTCGCAGTTCTCGCCCACACCTCACTCATTCTGGTCTGTGTGTGTGTGTGTGTCGTAGGTCGGGTGGGGTCCCTCTCTGTACAGATGTCTGTCTCGCTGCCCTGCCTTCCAGGAACAAGTTCAAAAAAAGTATTCATGCTTCAAGGAATGCTCCTTTGTGCCAAACAGATCAACAACTTGAAATGCACCAGCTGTAGGGACACCTGAAAGGCTTGGTCTTAAACTCCTCAATGCCAATATTCACAGGGCCTAACATCAATTTCCTGCCCTCCTAACTAACTCTTGGAGGGGACAATGTGTTTTCTCATACCTGTCTTGTGAACGTGATACATCCGCACAGCGACATCACTGTAAGAAACCTGAAGAGAGAATCTCATCACCCTTCCGTGACAAAAATGTTGCTTTAACTGATTAGTTAACCGGGTGCATGTAAAGGTGAAGTGTACATTAAATAACTCCCTTGTAAAACGCTCCCTTTGTCAGTAAATAGTCTAGACTGTGCCCCCTTTTCCCTTCTGGAGCTCACCAGCTAAGATGTTGACACAATGAATCCCTCGCAATAACACTTTTGTTTTTGCGCCCTCTCTGGTTGTGTTTACATTCACCAAGCTCACAGACAAGGAAGCTGTTCAGTGTCCAATGGCCAAAGGTTCTGTATGTGCGCCGTGGAAGGTGGGAGGAGAAGAGGGAGGAGACGCGGGAGGTGGGTCCTGGTACTTTCCCACTTTTTTTTTTTTTTTTTTTGACATCACGGAGGGCGGACCGACAGGTACAGAGGAGAGAAGGAGCGAACAAACAGGAAGGAGCAGAGGGGAGGAGCTTCACACTTTGTCAGGTGCCCGACATTTAGACGTGGTGGAGGCAACTCGGGTTTCACCCACCCGTCCCAAGGTCAGACGCTGCTTTTCATGCAGCCTGGCCTGGAACAAACACCTGGCACGCTCCAGAGACAGGCCACTAGCCATGCCCAGCGTTCGTTAGTCATTACTGGCTCAGCAGCATGGCCCCGCCATTCTCATGTAAATATCCACACCAGTCGGCATTTTGCATGAAAGCCTGTGATTAATGATCTAAAGCAAAGAAAATGGTGCGTCAGTATGAGCATTGTAAATGTCCTGACAATGACACAACAAATGCACCAGTTATTATAAAAAGTAAAGATAAACAAGTTGACTATATTGTTGTGTTTAAAGCATCCATGATATGTTTTGAGGAGTATGCAGCTGGGCTACAGCTCCATCGTGTTTGAATCAAACGTAAGCCAGAGCCCTTCCTCATACACTAAGCAAACACAAGCCAGCATTCCTCTGTGTCTGCCATTTTAGCTCCAGTCAAACCCCACGTCGACGCGAGGGCATTAAAGCATTAGTGGCTAATGTTTTTAAAAGTGTACGGTATCTTGGAGGGATTCGGGAGGTGGGCGCCGTGTGCGTGTGTGTAATGGTGGATGAGATGGGTCCGCACATGGCAACCATTACACACACAGCCCCTCTAATCGCTGCCGACCTGCCTCCCCGCCTGCAGCCATCCCACCTCTGACTGCTGTGTTTGTGTGTGTGTGTGTGTGTGTGTGTGTGTGTGTGTGTGTGTGTGTGTGTGTGTCAGGGGGCATCCCAGGTTCAGGAGGGCAGAATGTTCACATAGATGCATATTTTGCCACATTAACACACCCTTTAACACACACACACACACACACACACACACACACACACAGACATAAACACACATGTGAACTTTGAACATTTTACACAAAACTTCCCTCAAATAAATAAATATGTAATAGCATACATAAATAAATACACAAAACACTCCTCCTTCACAGCTTTCTCTGCTCCAGTCAGCGAGGTACTGACTGGATGAAAAGTTCCTGAGGCTACTTTGGCAGGCAGATGAAAAATGAAGATATGGACAGCGGGAGAGAGCCAAGAGGAAGTAGTAAATAATGAGAGATGTGTGGAAAGGTTGAAAGACTGAATGGTTGTAACACAAACTACTCAAAGACACTCAAAACCGCAAATGCTACATGAACAGGGAAAACAGAGGAAAGGGGCTGTGGAATTCTTTTTTGGTCAAGAGGTAGAAAACTTAAAACTACATGAATGCATTGTGCCGCACCAGACCTATAAATGCTCCTGCTGGTGGGTGACGTGATGCAAGCTTGGCTGTTTTTCGCCAGGAAACAATATGGCAGCCATGTGGTAACAAAAGATCCCTAGTGACAGTTAAACAGTGCACTAGAATATGTTTCTGAAAACATTTGAGTCAAGAAATCGGACAGAATCTTGGTTTATATCTGATCAGCACTGTCTGGTTCTACAGTTTAATCCAAGTTTAGTCTGCGTTTAAGGGTGAGGTGGCAAAGAATCCCTTTATTCTGATAAATGAATAAACAATTTAGAATAGCTTTAGTGCCTTGTTAGAGAAATCTGCCAGTGATAGCTGAGAATAAATAAAGATAGATGGATGAGTGGATGGATGAAAAGTTGGTATTGTAATAGCATACATAAATACACATAACACTCCTCCTTCACAGCTTTCTCCACTTCAGTCAGTGAGGTACTGACTGGATGAAAAGTGCTTGAGGCTACTTTGGCAGAATGAAGAGGAAGTAGTGGGAAATTATGAGAGATGTGTGGGAGGGTTGAAAGACTGAATGGTTGTAAGACAAAATACTCAAAGAGGTATTTCACTGCTGGAAAAGCTTTCTATGCAGTAGATAACCACAAATTCCTTTGAAACAGGTGCTACATGAACAGGTAAAACAGGGAATGATCTGTGGATTTTGGTCAAGAGGTAGAAAAGCTAAAACTACAAGAAGGTATTGTGCTGCCTGCTGGTGGGTGACGTGATGCGTGCTTGGCTTTTTTTCCCCAGGAAACAATATGGTGGCCGGATGGTAACAAATGATCTCTATTGACCGTTAAACAGTGCACTAAAATATGTTTCTGAAAACATCTGAGGTGAGAAATTGGACAAACACAGTAACAGAATCAGCACTGCCTGGTTTTACAGTTTAATCCAAGTTTAGTCTGCATTTGAGACACAGAGAGAGATGGCAAAGAATCCCTTTATTCTGATAAATGAATAAATCATATAGAATAGCTTTATTGTCTCCTCAGAGACTCTGAGACACTCTGCCAGTGATAGTTGAGAATGAAGACAGATGGATGAGTCGATGGATGAATAGTTGGTATTGTTTTTTATTTTAATTTGATTATTGTTTTATTGAGATTCGATATACAGCCTTATGGACGGATGGATTGAGGATTGGTTGTCCAACCGCCGAAGCGCTAAAGCTGCTGTGCAGTCGAACTCTCGAGAGTGTACGAGACTGAAACAAAAACAGATATGAAGCCAGGTGGAAAGAAGCAAGAACAATGTGTCTTCGTGTGTATATACATGGGGGTGCACATGTCTGGAGTTGTGCGCATAGGGAAATATCTAAATATTATGGAAGATTTTGTTGTATGTTTATGTCTTGAATCTCTGTGTACGTGTGTGTGTATTTGGCTCTACGTGTCTGCATGCACATGTGTGTACCGGACATCGGTGGGAGAGGCAGCGTGCCCCGAAAAATTCATGAAGATACATCACATGTTCAGCCTACACCTACTCGTCTCCATGAGGACATGCACGCACGCACGCACGCACGCACGCGTGCACACACACACACTCGCACACAACAAACATACATGCAGCTGCCTCAGGTGAGCGTGTGTGTGATCTGGAGGGGGATAACTCTGTGGCGAGACCACACAGGAGACAGCTTTCAACTGAGTAAACACCACATCAAACACACACACGCTCTCTCACACACACATACACATATAGCACTGGATACAGTTTGCTTGCCTCCCTCCTGCGTAATTGAGAAAAGCTGCCGTCCATTAAAACTTGCTGACATCACTTAGACAGCTAAATATGCAGCGAGCTAACGAGCTAGTGGGGCCTTTGATTGGGCTTCCAAACAGGTTCAAACTTTATCGCCAGCTACCCGCAGGACAGGACACAGGCCTGCCACACATTCGCAATTGAGCATCTCAAACAAACAATCCCAGACACCAGCAGTGGAGGTAAATATCTCCAGAGTGAAGAGCTTCCCATCCTCCATACATAAAACCCTGTCTATCACACTGCGCCCTCTCTAAACAGCAGGCAGCATCGCAAATTCAACTACTATGTGGTTGTGTAGGTTTACTGCAGCATCTGTGTGGACATGCTTTTTTTTCCAAGAGTGTAGCCAACCAACACGCGAGAGGCCTCACTGCAGTCCTCAATTCCTCCCCCACATCCCCTCCATCTCTCACTCGCCGCATCGCCTTCACCTCAGATAAGGAGAGAGAAAGATGTAAGGTTGGCTGGAGCCTGAACAAGCCTAATTAAGTCTGGTTAACTTAGCTCTGAGACTTCTATTACACGCATGCACACACTCACACACGCGGGAAACACACACTCGTGCACACACTCTTGCTGTGGCTCTCTCCTCTCTCTATTAACACCTGCTTCTTTTCCAATTAGCCCTCCAAATAGAGACAAATGGGCCAGAGGGGTCTGATTAATTCACTTCTGTCAAGGACTCTGCTGCACAATGCCGTCAGGGCGCTTGGGCAGGCGTGGACTCGTGCATGTGCAGACACACGCACGCTCGCTCGCAAACACAGGTTACACTGAGCACATAGCATCAGAAAGTACTGACAAAAAAACATTTCAAATTTGTTTCACAAAAATGGATAATAATCACATTAATGCATTTCACTCTTGAACAAGATATTTCCCCCTTTTGGCATCCAGAGGTGAATACAAAGAGGAGGGATGTGACGTTTCCTTCTTTTCATCCTCTTACACACATCACCAGTCTATCTCCACCACCCCTCTTCCAGGGACAAATTCCTCTCATCTTTGCTCTGGTGACATTGTGAGTGCATACGTCTATCTGCGTACGTGTGTGTGTGTCCATACATGTGTATGTAAGCTGCGTGGATCCCATCATTAGTCTTGCTCTCCTGTCCTCCCCTGTTTGTTTAAGCAGAGCTCTGTGTTTGCTTGGAACTGCATGTCCTCCACAGACACTGCTACAACGCAACCACTTCAAAACCTAACTTGTTCCCTTCATGCGCACACACACACCTACACATAAACACAAGCAGGTAGCTCATAGACAGGCGCTGGCTTGTTGATCTGTGACTATGACTTTTTCAAAGCCTGCATCTTATTGATAAACAACCAGGGTTTTTGTCCGAGGAAATCTCCATAAGATCAAATGCAAAGACTTTCAATATCCCAATATGACACCAGCAGAATAACTTGGCATCAGAACATACAACTTAAATTCCCCATGCTCCATGTTTACACATTGAAGAGCTGTGTGGGCTGTGAAAAATGCATTGTTAAATGTTGAATTTCAAAATACATATCTATCAAACTAGATTGATATAGCAAGTTGACTCATAACAGCACAGAGAGATTTGACAAATAGTCCCAGAGAAGGATTTGACAATCTCACCTTTGAACTATGAATGATGAGGACTGATCTTTTTATGAAGATTACCGCTGTTTACTCAGTGGGTGGAGGCTTGCACTTCTATCAAAATAACAGAATGATGCAATGCCTTCCACTTTTCAGAAGGGCAGGTGCCGTTTTGCACATTTTTCTTGTCTACAATATGCTTTCATCAACCTAAAAATAGACTTGCTCTTGGAATTAAAGTAAAAATGGCGATCCTGGAGGAAGAGTCAGCCTAACTGAAAAACAAGCTTTGGATTTGTACTTTTGCCATGACTTTATTGGTCTTCTGACAGATGACAATTCAACCCCAGTTGTCAGCGGTCTTGAAATGGTATTAGCACCCAGGTCTGCTGACCACCAGCTTATCCAAGCACACAGCAACTCAAACACAATGCTAACATTGCTTCAAATCTCCGCACAATGGTGCGGCCACACATTAGTTTCACACCAAATAAATAGCTGCTGCTTCAGTTCATAAACTCTGGGTTCATAGGTCGAGCTATGTCAAGTAGGGTGCTGAATGAGAAGCCATGGGATAAAAGAAAGACAGAGAAAGGGATTTAGACGGGGAGGTGGGTGGGGGTGCTTATAGAATACCCCCGGCATCTCCCTTTCTCCAGTCCACCCGTTGAGTCTCAAATGCCACTCTACCGTTGGCCCTATTGTGCGTCCGTCTCAAAGAGCTTGTCTTCAATTAGCCTGATAAGAGGAAAGAGGACGAGGGTGGGGCAGAATTTGGGAGGGGGGGGGGGGGTTACCTGGGCAGCCACTAATCACTTTGATGCCATTGGGCCCTTGGCTGCTTTTGTCTTTTTTGCCCCCTGCGTTGATGTTAAATTTGAGTGTGCTATTTATCTGGTGGTTGGGGCAAATGGCAGTTCTGGAGGCAGCCACCTTTACTTTTGTTGTTTTAATGACATCAGTTGGATCATGTCAGACAGTTAACAGATGCCTGGACACCAGACAGCACATTTTAGGAGATGCCAATCAAGTGCACTGTGCATGTAAAAATAAAAGGTGGAAAAAAAGACAAGCCATCAGCCTATATGCTCCAAAAGAAGGTACAGGGAGCAGAAAAGAGTAAGTGGATGAAGTGAACATTGCGTCTCATTAAATCTTGCATGTCGCACCTCTCTTGGACCTGTTTCCTCTTTATTCTGCATCTGCCATCAAGGCTTCCATTAAAGCTCGGAGAAGCAGGGGCCTCTTTTTTTCCTCCTCCAACCCATTCCTACTCTCCCTTTACAATCTGTTTGCTGAATGAAAGTTAATTTTGAGCATGTGATTTATCACGCTGGGGCGACCAGCCATTCATTCGGCCACCTTTGTCCAACAGAGTAGGTAAGTAGGTAGGCAGGATATAATCAGAGGAACGACACATAGGGGATGTAAAACAGAGAGAGAGAGGGAGGCAAAGACAAGAAGATCAAAGAGGAAAAAAGCGTAAGGGTAAAAGTTATTACCAGCGGTGTCTGCTGATTGCATTCGGCAGGGGATAGGAAATGGGCAGCCAATGAACCATCTAAACTCTGTGCTCTGAGATCCTTCTGATGCAGGAGGAAAAAAGAGTTAAAAGAGCGAAGAAGACAGAGACACAGCATCAGAAAGACATGCTTAAACAGTCTGCGAGGATGAAGACAAAGTCGGGCTACTACAGCGTCTTCTATTACCAAATACTTTATGTCTCTCAACTACTTTGCTCTATAATGAGGCAATGGTTTCCTCCGAAATGAGCTGGTCCTAGACGTTCTGCATTTATTTTTTATTTCTTCTCTCTTAGTGTGGGTCCTGTGTGGACCTCTTCTACTGTTAGTGTTATTAAGGGCTCCACAAATAAACCCGACAATTTCACCTCGCTCCTCTGCAGCTTTTTTTCTGCCTCTGGTCTTCACCTGTTGATGGAATAAGCTGTTGTGACAATCCACCAACACTGTCTGCCAGTATCTTGTCAATGTGTTATCAGCACGAGGCCCGATTTGGCAAGGCCACAGGCTGTCACAGCTGTAAACTCTCACACACCAACAACACTCCTGTGTGCAAGCAAAGCCCCTGACCCCAACACATCACCATTCCAACTCTCAGTGTCCAATGTCCGAACAAAGCAGAAGAAATATGTTTGATCATAACCAAAAAAAGGAAAGTATACATTAGCTTTTGCTGCATGTTTTAGTGCATTTATCCAATGCTCCTGAGAATAGTTGGCTTATCCAAACAGTACTTGCATCTGTTACTCACACACCCCAAAGTCAGTCCAACTGTGCTGCAATCCACCTACTCAGCTAGTACACAGTTAAAACACAAAGAAAGTGTTCTGTAATACACACTAATGACGGAAAGCAATTAGCTTAGCTGTTTGTTAATACAGGTACGGAATGTGCTAAGCCAGGGAGAGGGGGGTCAGAGGGGAGCGTGTCCGTGTATGTATGTGTCTTGGCCTTTTTGTGTGTGTGTGTGTGTGTGTGTGTGTGTGTGTGTCAGATGGCAGAGCAGGGATCTACAAGCATTATGCACGTCCTGCCTAATCACTGTCATATGGAAAGGATTGAAGTGACCACTGCCACGCAATGGGCCAGACCACACCACATCTGTCATCAACTACATCCCCTTTATGTGTATGTGTGTGTGTGTATAAAACATTACATTAGGCATTCAGAGGACAGTCTCTTATCCAGACTGATTGACAGTGAGAGAAAAGGTAGAAGTTCAAGGACACTAACCGGACATGTGGCTATTGATAGGCACAAGTTTAACACATGTAATCCTCCAGTTATGTGACCATTGCTGTAACCTGCATGTAAGAACAACCCTGTGTGTGTGTATCTATTGTATTTAATGTATGTGTTAGTGCTTGCCATAGTTACCCAATGTCTGGCTTCTTCTCACTTCAATGCCTAAATGACACTGATGACAGACACCATGAAGATCCCCTATTCAGTACAGACAGTTTATCTTTCTGTCAGCAGACACACAGAGGGAGTGCAATATCGCCCAAACTTCTGAAACGAGTCGAGTCTGCTAGCATGGCAGGGCTAGCAGCCCATCTGCAAGTGCTTATCGTGATGGATCCAACCCTCTAACCGCACATCTAGCTGCTCAAGAGGACAGAGATAGAGGGACGGAGAGATGACTGAGGTCATGAGAAATGAGACAGATGACAGAGGACAGCCCAGACCACGGAGAAGCGGCTGGGATAAAGCTAAGGCCTGTGCATACTTTTACGAACCCCTTTCTAAATAAAGAACACATTATACCACTCTGTATCAATCAAACGTTAAAAATGTATAATCACATAACGGACTGCAGAGTGGGTGACATTTGGCATATGGATGAATGAGGATTTACAAAGTGAATCATGGTGAATCTCAATGGTGATTTGATGCTTGAATCAACAGTAAAGCACCTAATTCCTATTATTCAATTCAGTCTTTTTCAATGTCTTGTGTAATTCAACATTTTTATTATTTTTAATTGTATTATTTTTTGCATGTGATCCCTTAGTGCGCAGCCATGGTCAACTTTGACATCTCTTCAAAGGTTACAGTTAGGCCTGTCATGGACAATATGTTGCCCAGAAAAAAATTGCGATAAAAGATATATCACTTTAAGACCATTTTATGCCACTGATATGATGATATAATAACATAATAATGTAAGTGTTGTCTTTGAGGAGTTGTTTTATTTTTCTTTGGACTCGCACCAGAAGCCAAGGGTGGGTAGAAAAAAATGTAGAATCGCAGCATCCAAGTGATGGTCGGCAAAACCCTGCTGTTTCTTCTGGCATCATGTTAGCTTAAATGTTGGTGACATTCTTATTTACGCTTACACACAAACAAAATGGGCAGCAAAATGATCAAGGTCATGTCTGTATATGGTACGATAAGTCAATAACATAATTACGCCTCTTTTCCACATATGTATGTCTACGGAGATGAGGCATCCGGAAGTCCATTCATTACTATGGGAATCTCTGTGATATCCGATGTGCCTGCGAGACTCCTCCCCTCTGTATTATTTCAGTCTGACTCGAGTACGTTAAAAAAATTTGAACTTTTGGGGTAGATTTTGGAGAGACTGTATGATAGTGTGCTAGCTTAGCTAACAGGCTATTACCTTCAGTTCAGTTGCCTGTGTTAATTGTCAAGTGAGTTTGTATAAATAAAAAGAACTTGTTTATCTAATTTTTGTCAATCAGAGTAATGTTATTCTGCTAAAATATGGTTATACATTATATACAGTCAGATCGTCATTGTGACCAGTTCAGCCATTCATACGTGTTTTTAATTAAATATTTCACAAAAGACGGCACCTGGCAGGCCAACATATTCATTTATTTGTTGACATGCAATATTGGTCCTGTTTTTGTCCCGGTAATGTTCCAAGCACATATTCCAAACTACTGGATGGCAAAAAACGGACAAAATTAGTCTGTCCCCAATGGTTACAGGTAGTTTCTATCAGGTTTCTATCCATCCATAAAGAAATGCACTTCCTTACGTTGGACACTAGAGGCACCATCCGTATGTTTGCAGATCTACGGATACCAGTCACATACTTAAGTGGAAACGAGGCGTTACCATGGCCTAATTGCATTTCTATGAGTTGTGAGCAGTTCAACTGCAGAGTGGTTTGGCCTTCTTAGATTTTTCTCATGCGAATATTTTCAGTCCTAAAGATGTAAAACTTTTTCAAATTTCACAAATATTGAACACGCCAAATAAACTTTTCTACCCCTTGTCACCCTGTAGATTAATCTTATGACCTCTGGGCCTGGAACCACTACTCTAGTCAGAGCTCTGCTCTGCACCAACAGCAGACATTAGAAGTGGGAGCTCTGAACCAGGAAAGAGAAGTAGTCGCTGTTGCAACGCTGAGCAGACGTATCCCCACAATGGCGGCTGTCACCTCTGACCCTGCACACCCAAACATTGTTCAGGAAACCATTTGTCCCCTCAACACACCAACCAACAGCCCAAGTCTCCTCGTCCCTTTGGCCAACCCTATTTCCTCTACTGAAAACAAGCCATCACCCCCTCCTGCACCCACCACCACCCCCAGCATCCGGCAGAACATGAGGCCCAGCACCAGCCACCGAGCGTCCCGTTCTTTATTGTGCCTTCTTCCTGCTGTACTTTTCTCCTGACCCCCTGTTGTTGTCCTCCCTCTGCCACCCCCCGCCTCTTCCTCTTCAATTGCCCCCCCCCCATCCCTCCACCAATCCCTGTTTCGTGCTAATTAATTTAATCCTGTAAGCAGGTGTAAGCCCCGTCATTAAGTGGAGCCAAGTCACAGTAAATGGGGGGTGAAGGGAAGGAGGGGTGCATTGTGAAAGCGAGGACGGAGTGGGCATAAACAACAAATGGGGAAATTGGTGGCAAAGCGGAAAAATCCTGTTTTGTTTTTTTTTTCATACAAGGGGCAACAGGAGGAGGGTATGGAGGGGCAAGGGAGCCCAAAAGAGGGGAAAATCTTGTTTTCACTTTCTCTAAGGAGAGGAGTGGTAAAGTGAAGGGGCATTCAGTGAATGTTATATCGATATCTCTCCGTCTCTCACACCATCCATTTCTCTCGCTTTCTCTCTTCTGTCTTTTTGTGTCTCTTCCCGGAGATAGCTCCAATGGGGGTAGAGAGAAAGAGAAAGGGGTGAAAAATGGGGACGCAAGGCTTGTTTTTCTCCTTGGGCCAAACAGAGCAGGACTATGGGCCCAAGTCTGCACAAGTTCTTTTTTATTTGCCAACCATCCTTTCTCTGTCTCTGTCTATCCCTTTTCGTGGGACCAGGGGGGTCTGAATTGAATCTGTTTGGAGGGGGTGTGGGGCATCCAAGTGTTGTGAAGCAGTGGGTCTTAGCAACTGGTGATGCCCCCTGGACTGGAGTTACAGAGATGCTGCTGTAGCAATAGGGGGGCAAAGGAAAGGGAAGAAAGGGAAGGAGGGGGTGAGTTTGTTAGGTGGCATCCAGACCGCATGCCAGGAGCTCCCAAGTGGTTTCTTCCGCTGGGGCTCCTCTGTCTATCCTCCAATGGGGCAGCAGTTTACCATGCTGCTCGCAGCTCCGGAGAAAGCAGACTGAGCGGGACGCTATTCTTCTCCGCTGGCCTCAATCCCCCAGCAGCAGTCAATCAATCCCGCTCTCTCGTCCCCTCTCCTTCTGTCAGCTTCTATCGGCACCTCAATCTGCCTCCCAGCGCACATCCTCTCGCAAAATAGAGGTCGCAATTCAGGCACTCACTTTCTCTCACTCTCTCTTTTCCACCCCCTAATTCCTTTTTAACTCAGTGCGCGGGTGTCAGGGATACAACTTGGTGCATTCCTGCCTGGCTTGTAGCGCAACAAGCTATTGAGCAGGAGATAAGCCTCTCTTTTAGGAGGGGTTGAGGAGAATTGAATTCAGGCCCTGAGTGACGGGAGGAGGAAGATTTATCCCCGTCGGTGGACAATGCCGCCTTTTCGGGGACTTTAATCTCCCCGGGACAATGGGCCTGGTTTTCCTCCTACCACCAACTCCACCACCACCGCCGCCCCCGTCCCCCTGTGCCTTTCCCACGATAGTCCCTGATTAGCACCACGGGCCGATTGGACAGAAGCCATTATCTCTATCTTGTTGGATTTTTTTTTTCTTCAAGGGGACTCATCTGTGTTTTTGTCCAGAGAGGAATAAGGCAGCTTGGAGGAAAGTGATAAAGAGACAGTGAGAGGGTAAAGGATTTGTAAGGCAATGAAGAGAAATGAGGAGACAGACAGACAGGAAAGAGAAAGTGAAAGGAGGCCAGGAGTGGTGAAAAAGGTGGCGTGAGTGCCAAGTTCATTGAGTGTGCCCGGGACATGATTCCCCTCAGCTGGGTAGACACCCACACAAACACACACGCACAGTCATTACTATGAGTCGTGTAACCCAGAGTGAAAGAGGAAGGGTTAGAAAACAGACAGTCATCTTTAGGACAGGCAGGATTTTCCAGGATTTTGGGCTGGGTGGAGTTCGGATAAGGTTACCTGCACCAGTCTAATACAACAGCACTTTAATAAATCCTTTACTTTGCTTTTAGAGAGGTGTTTATTCAACTTCGTGGTTTTTCTCCAGACACAAGGATGAAGCCTCATCGCATGATACAGCTTTGAGACATGAGGGCAATATGAACAATCAGGCAGGTGTGGAAGTTCTGTCTCATCCAAACTGCTTAGACCCAGGATAAACTTTTACTATTACTATTATTAATAATATTATTACTATTATTACTATTAGTTTAACTTTAATTGTAAATTTCCACTGTATTGCTACCAGTGTTGGATGTAACGCATTACAAAATAACATGTAACTGTGATCACAGTAATCACATTACAGTTAATAACCACACAATCATGTCGTTACTTGTGTTACAAGTGTGTGATGGACAAATAGGAAAAAACTCATCAAACGTGCAGACAACAGCAACACTCTCTAGTGTCCCCATGGAGAGGCTCTTAAGCCCAGGCAGTCTGTACTGACCGCAAGGAGAAACATGTTCTCTGCAAAACAATTTCAGGATCTCAACCACTGCTTTGGTGATAAACATGTTAAAAAAGCTGCACTAGTTGACCATAAAGCAACAGTTTGGTTAGTGTGCAACTTGAGTAAAGTGTTTGGCCCATAACGTGCACTCCATCTGCCATTTAAACATGTTTTTTTTCCTTTTACATCTTCATCATGGTGTTAGGAAGGCTATTTGGGTAAGGTAATTAATATTCTTACTATGCCATTTGAGAAGGCCAACCCTTTTTGATATAGTTTCATTCTAAGATAGTTATACTGCAGTGCTGTTGTTTAGTGCTGATATGCGGGCATGTGATATGTAAAGTTTCATGTTATCTTGTTAACTCCCAGTTACGTGACAATGGTTCTTGGACGATGTTGCGGAGTAACACAAATGTAACAAGTAGTGTCAAGAATTACTTTCTACAGGGAGCATTTAAGTAACGAGTAATGTGTAACACATACATTTTTTGAGTAACAACTCTAGCACTGGTTGCTGCTAGGTACTACTTATTAGCTGGATGTTTTGACCTACAGCATGCCCTGCTGTAGTCTTACAAATCAATGGCTGATTATAAGGGGAACGATTTTTTGAAACCTCTCTGACTGCCTGTAAACTGGGCTTGCGGTGTCATCACAAAACTGAAAACTGCAGTAGAATTGCCAATAAGTTAATCTGTTGATATGTTTTTGGATTAACTGTAAAACATTAAAAAAGAAATGGCAAAAAAGGTATGTCTTGTCTGAATGCGCAATGATACCTAAAATAATCAAGTTACCAATGATATGATATTTCAAGTTCTGTTTGGAAGTGGCACAGACTCTGACTTTGAATCTTAACTTGGTAACAAGATGTTCTTAAGATGAACACCTTGTGCCAGGCAGTGAGGTCTAAATTTATAAATACATTACACGTGCAGGAGTTGTTACAAAGTCAGTCAAGCATGATGGGTGGGTCATAAGTGTTATGTAATGCAATGAGACGTTATAATATCAAATCTCTTTCTCTTGGCATCGGCCAGAGTCAATCTGTCGAGCGTTTACTCCACTGTGAAAAGTTACAGCCTCTTCCCCTACTCACATTCACAGCTGTGCACAAACACTTAGGCACACACTCGTGCACATTTCCCCCCACATTACATTAAATCTCTGAATTATGGGTTACCAATTTCTAGTCAATGTACTGTGAGCCCTTTTTTCTGCTAAGCTGGATGTCTTGAGCGGAGTGTGTTTCCACGTCCAAACCACACCACGGGACGCTCCTAACCCAGCGGGACGATCTGAAAAAATAAATACTGCCATAATTACAGAAGAGAGAGACATGGGCCATGTCTGACATGACAAACCCCAGATGGATATCTCAGGCTGACCACGCGTGTGTTTGTGTGTGTGTGTGTGTGTGTGTGTGTGTGTGTGTGTGGGCCTGTTTGTGTACATGTTTGTACCCCCGTTTGTGTGAGTTGGTGTGTGTGCTTGAGTGGAAACATGATCTGTGTTCCACGTGTGCATGGGCCCCTGCTCTGCCGTGTGTTTTGTGGGGGGCCACGATGGAGAGAAAGAGGGTCGATGAAACAATGCGTAGATAAAGAAAAGAATCACAGAAGGAGAAGTGAGAATCAGGAACAAAAAAACAGAAACGAGACAGACTGACTGAAATACAGCGGGACAGTAACTGAGGACAAGCGCGGAAGAGACAGAAAGCACAGGGAGAAATCTCTGGATGTGATTTGGGGAAGCTTAGAGTAAATATTTATTTCCCATCGCAGGGCCTGTCAGTGGTAACGTGATGGATTCACCGCCTGATGTCTTCCAACGCACACTGCTGCTATTCAAAGACGCCTGTCCTCCCCTGGTGTTTACGGTGGCATGACTTGCACTGCGGCCGACTGCTACACAATACAAACGAAAAATGAGATACTTATGCTGCGGCTGTGCGGGTACACAGTCGCAGCCCCACACATTTACACACACAGACGGGCACACACACAAACTGACAAACACACGTGTCTCATAAATGCATTCCTTTGTTGGAGGGAAGATTACCAGCTCAGCTTATCCCTGCTTGTTTTGCACTCTTTCCTTTTCTGTGTGTGTATGTGTGTGTGTGTGTTTTGCATCCAATAAAATACCTGTCTCTCTGGCTACACACAATATACTGAAACGATGATATCACATTCCAGCTCTCTCTTGCAGACACCCACATAAGTATAATTTGTGTTTATGTGATGTCTCTATCTTTGCTAGGAAAACAGAACTACACATATCTGAGCGTGATCTTGGAGAGGACAGTGAAAGACGAAAAATGTGACGTTTTTAAAACAAAGCAGAGAAGACAAAGGGAGACGAGAAGTGAAATGAAGCGATTTAGCCATTGCGTGAGGAGAAAATTACGAGAATAAATCTTATTTGATGTACTGTATAAGATGATTTCCAGCCAACGATCTAGCCTTTCTATCTCTGTCACTACTCAAAAAGCTTTCTCAGCATCTCTCATTTCTCTGCAGTTGTGAAACACTCTCCAGGAAGCCTGCACAGATCCATTTTCCCAAGAAAAAGCCAGCTCATCTCTCGTTCAACACGTCACAATCATATGGGCCAGTCTGAGCCTGCAGGCTCCCTGTCCCTCTGCACACCCCCTTCTGGTCATCCTTCTCCCCTCAAGCCCTCCGTTTTTTTTTCCTCCCATCTTCCGAAATAGTCTTCCTAACGAGTGTTGGCCCATCCCTGTTCCCAGCTATAAAAACAGGCCCCGGTGGCCGAAGATGCTTAGAGAATGTGGTTATTATTGCACATACACACACATACGCAGGGGCCCCTCTCCAGTAGTTTGGTAAATGATGCCCCAAACTTAGCTCGAAGCAGGAATGAGTCCAAGGTTTCTTCTCATCATCATCATCATCATCATTCCTCGGCAGGCCCATGACTCAGCCCGAGTCACATTATTTGTTCCAGAGAAAACATCATTTTTTTTCTGTCAGGCCTCTCTCTCCCTCTGTTTTCCCTCTCGCTAACTTGTACTGTTATTCTTTCTTTTCATATCTTCCTATGTCTTTATCTGTTTTGCTCCCACTGTAAATTACCTCTTGTGTCTTTCTTTCTCTCATTTCTCCCTACGTCTGTCTTTCGCTTTTCTTACTCAATACGCGCTCTCTGCCCACTCTTTTTTTTTTTTTTTTTTTTTTTTCCACGGGCAGACTGTTCTTTAAGAAGCAGGCCGGAGTAATTCAAACAACATGGCTCTAATTTGCTATGACATGTTTCATTTCTGACCTCACTTCAGATAACCATCTTACTCTCTCCCCTTTCTTTCTGCATGTCTCTTTCTCTCCCTCTCACATTCAGGGATATGCTTTGGATGAGCCCGGCCTATTTGTGGAAGATTCTTCTAACCATGCGCTCATGCTAACGGTTTTGCGGGTACTCAATAAGACCAAAATGTTTGCTTTTGCTCTGTAGGTCATTTAAACAAATGTATTCCACGGGAGCCAAATGTGCTGGAGGCTCCATGAGCCGTCCATCAATTTCTTATCTGAATTCGAGAGTTTTCGGTGATCATGTTTTTGGAGAGCAACTTTCTTTATACATTCAGCGTGGGAGACTACTACACAGGGAAAAGACGTACTACAGGACACGATGTTTAGCCCTGGCGGACTCAACAATGAAATTTGACATTATTGGCAAATATGGGAAAGGGAGGTGGTTGAGGGGGGATGACAGGAAATGACTGAACAGTTCAATTTGGGTGCTGGGGTAAGTCGGAGTGAAAAAACTTGACAGGCGCAGCACACTCTGCTGCCAACCCCGAAAGCCACAAATATGAGCGTGTTCCCTGAGAAGTCGGCCATGTGAAAACAAAAGTGCCTGGCAGTGGGCAGTGGAGAGAGGCTGAGGGAGGAGAAGAGAGGGAGAGAACTGTGGAAGTTTAATTTGGGTGAGAGGTCAACATGGAGCCAAAGTCAGAGGACACTCACCGAAGATGACATGTCTTTCTGCTGCCCCTCTGCCAACACACACACATATAAAACATGTTGATGTTTTCTATCGCTCCCTCCTGCATATACATACACCACTTCAGGACCTTCATCGTAATTTTAAGTCCTACTCCAGTGTGTTTGCTGCCCCAAAGAAAGAGCCAGAGAAGGGCAGGCAAGTTCACACACACTGTGGGGAGGTCAAAAGAGCTGCCACACACAATATCATTGCAACCACAAGGAGGGAAAACCTCTGTATTCATGACAAATAAAACTGAGTGATGTTTTCCTCGTTGCAATTGTCTGTCAGAAAATGAAGAATAAAAACAGACAATCTGGTGATTTGTGAGATGTGAATGGTTGGTTCAACAATACGCTATGAAAATTATTACGCTCCGGCCTGTGAATGTTGCTTTTTGGAGCTCTCCAAACTGGGCGACTTTTATGGCCGAGCTGTGGAGGGGAACAATTCACGAATTTACAGCGATCTCAACACAGATCATAAATATGCCAATAGTTGTGTGTGTAAAACAGTCACTGCAGATTAGGCAGATGATGGCTGCCACACAAAGGCGCCATCCAGGACACTGATGTAGTCCTTTGTAACAGAAGCTGTGTTATTCTGGTATGGAAATATCATACAGTAGGCATCACTGTGTTAAACTGTGGCATCAGGGTGGCCTTGTGGCTGTGGGAAGTATCCCATATTAACTTAAAAAGTCACCTCTGACTCCTACAAGAGCCAACATCTATGTGTCCTGCTGAGCTGGACTTCTATTTGCATATTCTTTGTCAGCAGCTCACTGTAGGTCACTGTGAGTAAAAGTGTCAGCTAAATGGATAAAATGTATGTGAAACAACATCTGAGAGAGCTGCACATGGTAACTCATTTGTCATTTTACACACATTTTTCTTCACAATGTCTACCGAGAGCTCAGGCCAGGGATTTTTCCTCAGCATGTAATCTACCCAACAGAAATGTACATTCAGCCTCCTTCTGACTAATTTAAAAACTGTGTGACTCCCATCCAGCGCTGAGCAATAGGACAGATGCTTGGTATCTATCACATACTCCGTGCTCCCCGTGGAAATCCAGGAGCACTGCAAATGGCTAGCAACTCTAAAAACAAGGCCGCCCCCCTCTTGACACACACTGGGCTGATGCAGAGCTGCTGAACTGCACCAGCTAATGCCTTTGGCTGCTTCAACAGCTGCGCTGCTCTGCCTCATCCCTCATGTGCACTAACAAGTGATGTGTGTGTAAATGCAAGTGTGTGTTTTTCTGAGGGAGGAGGCGCTTTGTGCATGAGCATGCTTACTGCATATGTGTGTGTGTGTCTGTGTGTGTGTGTGTATGCATGCAGCCATTTGCATAGCAAAGGCCATAAGAAAGATTTCATTCACAGCTTCTGTGAAATTAGCCAGAGGCTCACCTCAAGATGTTCACACTCCAGACCTGCCAATTGTAAACAGACTCAACTCTGTCCCTCTGAATTTACTCTGCACCTCACCCGCTCTCCCTTTGGGTGTTTTGATGGGACACCTCAGAGTTAGCTCAAAGAACCAGTAGTTTCAAAGTTTAAGTTTAAGGTTATGTTCTGAAATTTTGGGAAAATAAAATTAATCTGGGTGTATTTTCATTAGCTACCTTTATGCAAATATCTTTAAGAGGGTGTGAGATTACAGTAGCTATTACAGAAATCAGAAATACTTTATTGATCCTGAGGAAGAAATTGGAACACTTAAACTGTATTTAGGTATAGAAAAACTATAAGAAAATAGAAATAATTAGTGTGCAATAGAAAAAAGGGCATTATGCAACAATATATAACATAATATATACACATAAATACAAAAATATAAGAAATAAGAGATATGTTATTTAAGAAATAACAAATATTAGAAATATGTACATTGTACTACAAATGATAATTGACTGAAAATAACTGATGTTAACTTTTTTCTCTCAGCCTTTGTCACATCTTCTGTTTTTCAATATGGCAACTCTTCTTCCTCAGCCAAGTATAAAAACTGCTCTGCAGCATTTGTGTTTTTTTGCCCTGGCTTTAAAACAGGTGGTTGGAGACGTACCTAGTAGCATAAGTTACCTAGTGCACTGTGTTCTTTACAGGGCAACGTGATTCATTGCCTGAACACCTGAGGCCTGTACTACAAAGCCAGTTCAACTTCCCCAGGATATCATCTTGTTATCTGGTTTGACTAACCCTAACATTGGCCGTCTGGATAACCGGTACTACAAAGGTGGTTATCAACCAGTTCAGTCAGCTCTCGGTTTACCTATCCAGCCATGAGCGCATTCATGTGAAAGAGGCGGGGGTGTTAATTGCTAGTGACATCATCAGAACCATGAATGAAGTAGGCTGCGCCACGCGATATGAAACTGTTGCATGGGATGTAAACGACAATCTGTAATCTTTGTTCATGGGTACTTTTTTCTTCAGTGATCTGATTGGTCAGATTTCAGAATGTTGACCCTGAAGTTAACCTACTCCGGAGCAGGTTATCTGTTGAGCATAAGTTGCCACGGTGATTTATCCCGGTAAAAAGAGAACCAGCTTCATAGTGCTGAAAACCCAGGATTAACCCTGAAGTTACCTCGCGAACTTCAATTCCTGCCTGGTAGTACAGGCCTCTGGTTGGTTTTTCTCAAGATTATTTCACAGATTTTTTTCCACGTCATAACGTTTTCCTGAAGCCTAGTATTGAACCAATGACCCCTCAATGGCCAGCACTTCCTCTGATGGCAGAAAACCTGCAGAGTCAATTTGATTAGCCACCACTCTTTCTTCCAATACAGCCTCAGGTAATGAGGTATGTCTGGAAGTAGGTGGAGGCCAGATAAGGTGGGGGGCGTGCGGGGGGGCAAGGGACCCTTCAAACTTCAAAGGCTTCAGATTGGACACGAAACACACGTTTGGAAGAGGAGGAGGAGGAGGGATCACACAAATCTAATTTTCCTAAAAAGGGGAAATGCAGACAATGAGGAGTTGGAGGTAAACTACTTGTGACCCCACTTTTACCTGGTTACCCCCACCTCTCTGTTCCTCATCCTTTCCTTCCCCACCCCACCCTCCCCTCCTCTCCAGATCAGATTAAGCCGCAGTGGAAGGGAGCCTCCACTCGTTAAGGAACCCTGTCATGACAAATAGAAACACAAAGCATGACCTGCCTTCAATTGGAAACGGATCCACAGTGGAGGGGCAAATGGAGAGGGAGCCAGAGGAAGAGAGAGAGGGGGAGAAAGATGGAGATAATTGAATCAAGGCTGCGGGGGAAGACAGATAAATCTTATTATTGATACTTAAGTTGAGCAGAGAGACACACAGAAAGAGAGAGAGAGATCAGCCTCACTTCATTAAAAGACAGCTAATATATCTGGATCATTTAGCTGCCGGCTGCAAGTTACGGGGCAGGGCATGACTGTGCATGTATGTGCATGTGTGTGCCTGTTTCTTTGTTTTTATACTAACATATACACACTGTATACACAAGCTTGTGCTTTATTGTAGTCAAGTTGAAGAAGAGTAATTGTACGCACATCACGTAGGGGCAAAGCTTAAAAAAAAAAAAAGAATCAATTAAGAAAAACTAAAGCTTGCACACTAACTCCACGCCACAAAGTTGAATAATAACCTTAAACTGCACCTATATTTATACATCATGCATACCAACAGGCTGACAAGCTCCATGGTGGCAGGTGTGGTTAACCATCCAAACCACCTAGGGTTATTAAACATCCAATACATAAAAAACATACTGTAAAACAAAAGCCATACTTCCAAATATCAAACATATATCTTGTGTATAAACATTATATCAAATTAATCGTCACGTTTACCACTTTTCAAGCACTCTGATCTGATGAAGACCTGCATAGGATCAAAATTAGGGCTGTGTATTGGCAAGAATCTGGCGATACAATAAATATCACAATACAGAAAGTACGCTTCAATACACTGAAATATATTGCGAAACTGTAAGCATAATTTAATTGAAGTGAAACTGCCATAGTATAAAGAACACATCACTATATGCATAAACATAGTTGCTTTTGCTACTTTTTGTGCCATCTGAGCAAAAGAATTAACATTTGCCTATATCAGTAAAAATTTAAAGTGCTTGCAGGATTCTTACTGAGAAACTGAGAAAATGAAAAAAATTAAAAAATCCATAGTCTCCAATACTCATGTGTATCCATATTTTCTTACAACCCTAATGAAAACGTTGTTCTTATTGAGCTTTGGTGGCATGGAGTGAGCGTGCAGGCGTTACTGTGTCTTAGTAGGATTTAGCGAAGCCCATTATTACAGCGTCCAAATTGTAGATTAACACTGTCTTTATTCCATAAAGCTAAAATTACAACACACCGCAATTTATATCTTCTTGCATCTCCCATGATGCCTCTAAAACATTTCCAATCACAAAAGATGGAAAATAAAGGTGGAAAGCAAACTCCGTTTTGTCTTTTCCCAAAACAAGGTATTCTGTCCAGAACAAACACAGAACAAACGTGTCATTTCTCCAGCTTTCCAACTGGCTAATTTGTTGAGGCCTCGTGTTGTTATTCTAATGTTCCTCTTCACAGAAATTCCAGCTAAAACAATTGTTGTCTTGGTAACCGTGTTCGGAGAGGTGCCTGAGCAGTTACTTCCCCTCAGTTGTCGACTGCGCTACACTGCTGAGCTCCTGCAACTGAGTTTCAGGAAATAAACTACAAATGTAGGTGTGTGTGTGTAGGTGTGTGTGTGAAAGTATGTCTGACAGCAGGACCTTGCATATAACTTAACGCCAGTGCTGAGGAAACAACTTACAAATCCTTAAATTATCACGGCGACAGTTTTTATTCTGCATTGGTCACCTCAGCCACACCGATGAGCTCATACCCTTAAGCGAGCACACACACTCAAACACACACCAGCGGTCTGAGTATATCACTCCTTGGAGAGAAGTTGGGAAAACAAATGTGCTCTTCTCCTCATAAAAGCCACACAGGAGTTGTGGCGAGTTCTAGAGGCTGGTGTGAATGAATGTGATCAATAATGGATGAAGAGGACAGCAAGGACAACTATCTGGAAACTCAAGAGGCAGGTGAGCTCTTCTGTCTCTCTCTCTACTCTTTATCTCTCTCATTTAAACATGCTCAACGCAGCTGGCATGTACATAAGTGAGCAAACACAGCATATATGCATCCAGAAAACACACACAGGAGACACACAAACACACATACAGAAAGCTGGAGAGAGCCAGCTGCCATTTGAAACATTCTGATGTGTAAATAAACACCTGAGAGCTTTCCAGCCAAACAAAACCAATTTTCAAAGCTCTACAAACAACACCGGACCAGTCGTGACACTGGCCTTTCTTTTCTTTAGAGGAACCGCTCAATTAATATGTCACCACAAGTCAAGACCACGAGGCCCTGCTAAAATAAGCGAGCCACTTCAGCCCTCGCCTCTGGAGAGAGACCAGAGAGGGACATAAATTGCCCTCTTTAGAGTAAAAGAGTCATCCAAAAAACCAATAAGCTGTGAGCGGGCACCTGCGGCACTGAAAATAAATAAGTTGTCTTTTTTTTCCCATTGCCACTCTGCTTATTCCCTCATCACCTCATGAGCAACCTGTGAAAACAATTCTATTTATCCACTTTCATCAGGTATTCCTGCCCACTCTGCAGCCACCTCAATCAGTTTTCCATGGAGCAGCCAGATGTTTAACCAAGAGACAATTCTGACTTCCATCACATACATACTACAGCACCAACACCATTCATAAATAATTCATAGCAGCTGTCAACAGTCTAACTTGGTCATTTTATGGGGCCTTAATAAACACAACCTCTTAATAAAAAGTATTTTTGCATACCTCCACCAACAGGTAAAAATGTAATGACTGTATGTATAACTCATAATTTATTATGAGATTTTTATGAGTGCCAAAGTTCAGTACAGCAAACTTTGTCTGGTATTTCTCTAAGCGGAATGACGAATGAACTTACTTGAAAAATGAAATTATCTGAGATACCCACATGAAAACAAAACATGTACTAAATAAGTTACTTGTAAATTTATTAACGTCAAAACTGCCCCTCATTTTCAGGCGCTGAACATGTTTTTGGCCGGCGATGTTCCTCACACACTCTGTGATAGTGGGTGATGAAAGAGGAGAGGAGCAGCTTTGAGGAGTGCACTGTTGCCATCACTGTCACAGACACCGTGCTGGCTTGCTGCTACGCATCCCTGCATTGTCCCTCGCTACACCTGACACTGCCCCTTCCACCTCTGGTGTGTGTGTGCGTGTGTCTCTCCGTGTGTGTGTGTGTGTGTGTGTGTGTGATCTGATCTTGAACACAATGGAGGTATGAAGAGCGGAGGAAGTGATCAAAGTGTCAACCAGAACCCCTGATACTGAAAACCCACAGTGCCCCCTGCTCAGAAATCTATCTATCTACACAGGTACAGAATTTAGATACCCACATTAAGTACTACAAGGCTTTGATGCTAGTATAAAGGAGTCATACTAACACTACTACTTCTTTTATAATGACTAATAAGGAACATAAGAACATTGAGTACTGCTGTTACTTTGAAAACAGTGTTACAAATGTGCACATTTGACATTTCACTGATTTTGCAGGCTTAGCATTTGCCAGGAAGGATGAGACCTAATAAACTTTGGTCTTTCCACTGTATAAAAGGATATCAGGCTGATTTCAGGCTCCTTAGGAATACAATAGATGCCATTTGGATGCTGAGCCTCAACAGTGTGGCCACAGACTTCAACAATTGTCCAATACTGACTCAAAAGACTACTGAGAATCAAAGTGAAATCTGAGATATCTGTGTTTGTTTGTGGTTATGTCTGTAAGTGCATCATTTTGCACCCCAAATTACAGACATACGTTTATATCAGTTTTCTAAATCAGTTTGAATATAATTATTTTGGAAATCACCCATACAAGAGCATGATATAAACTGTTCAACTCTGCTCTGCCCTCTGAATAAAAAATGTAATAGTGCTTTGAAAGAAAAAACAGGCTTTGACTCCTGATGTCAGAGCAGAAGAAAAGGGAGAGAAGTTGAGAACGTAGATGGTGGAGTCCATTTATCGCTTCTCCTCTGTGTGATATTGGTTTCAAAGGTGCAGTTGCAAGTAAAAGACACAGGTTAGAGCATGAGGACCCCTGTCCTAACTATGTTGTGTGTGTGTGTGTGTGTGTGTGTGTGTGTGTGTGCGTGTGCGTGTGCATGTACACGTATGTGCATGTGTGTGTCTGTCTGTTGGCAGACCCAGATGGCAGGCGGGCAAAGAGGGAAGGTGGGCCAAGCCGACAGGAAGCAGTAAAGGAGAGTTCTGGTTACGAGGATCAGACGGCGGGACGACCCGCGCTCAAAGCTACCGCCGCTACCGTACTCAAGGTGTGGGTTACACTCCTGGACACAAGGGACAAACACACAGACACACACACACACACACACACATTCTTGTATATATGCTCCCCAAAGGACACTGTGCTGGTGTGTGCATGCACGCGAGTGTGTCTGTTAGTGTCCTAATTAACATGCAAAGGCATATGTGCACACACACACACACAGACGTGCATGTGTTCGGTCACACGCAGACTCTCACACACCCCGCCCCACCCTCTCTTCAACCAAGCAGATCCACTTAAAAGGGCTCGTATCAATTGTCAACGGCCATGTTTAGTTGTTTAGGCCCCTTCTCTGCACTGATGAGGACCAGACTGTGGAAAATGCAGCCACCCATTAGCCACATGTTGCTTCTAATACTGACCCAATAAAATGCCATTCCCCCCTGCCACGGAGAGTTCATCTGGCCTACCACACAGAGAGAAGAGCGGTAGAGACAGAGAGAGACAGGAAACAAACATTTAAGAAGCAAGGTGACGGACAGAGAGGAAGAGCGGGAGAGAAAGAAGGAGGCTCGTGCTAACAAAAACGTAACAGTGTCAAAGAAAGAGGGAAGCGCATGGGCCTGCTGCTAATTTCCCGCCCTGAGTGCAGTAATCTGAGGGGAAGATTAAGGTGAAGGAGTTATTCTTGACTATTTTATTAAGAGGTGCTTTAGGCGCTGGAAGAAGGGGCTTTAGCGCTCCTCCAGCAGCGTGCCATACAATACAAGACAAACATTTGCTGTTATTTCACCAAAGTACTCTCAGATGTGCTGGGTCGGGGCCTTGCTTTTTGCCGCAGAGGAACTTGGCATCAAAGTTCCCCACAGTTCTCTGAAAACAAAAATCTGCCCTTCTTTTCCGTGGGTCCTGCCCTGAGCCTGCATCCGACAGATAAATAGCGAGGTGTCAAAAGACAGGACGGCACACCTCACACCTAGTTTTAATTAAAATGAGAGAGAGTGGTGCGGGTGAACGGGGAGAAGAAGAGGGAGAGCCAAGGAGAGACGCATCTTGTATCAGTAAAAAACTTGGCTGAGGCAAACTGTAAACTCGGGTATCTGAATCATTAACATTTGTCATTTTATCTCAATAATATAGACACAGAAAAAAAAATGTAGTTCTGTAAATGCAGAATGTAAAGAAATATATTAAAACAAGCTAACTCATTACAAACAAAAAAAAACTGTATCTATACTGTAGATTCAACTTGACAAGCCGGTCTTAGAAAAGCTTGTTTTTACTGTCATATAAAATAAACAGCAGATTGCAGTATATACCCAAAAAGAAGTTTCAAAATGGAGCCAAGGCCGGCGACAGGCCAGCAGCCGCCTCACCCACCTGCCTCTTTTGTTTGCTTTGTCACTGCTTCACCGTGCCATTCTTAAACACTTACTGCTCTTCAGTGCTGCTGAAAAACAAGATGCCTCTGTCAGTGCATGTGTGCGCATGCAGTCATCCAAGTGAGCTTTTACAGCATTCAGGGAAATGAAGAGAAACACATTTGCAAAGCCAACGTGGCGCTAAAACAAAGACAACTGAAACAGTAACACCGAGCTGTCTACAGCTGCGCCCCCCCTCCCCACTCTGACCAACACGCAGGTCCCTGAGTGCAAACATTTGTTCGGAATAACATCTTCCCAATTAAAACGGCTAAATTGACATGTCTCGAAAACCTCAGGAACTTTGAGTTGAACGGTCAGCGCGGACAGACAAAAACCACAGAAGTGGCAGTTTCAACCACTCATAAAACACAATTCAGAAACTTCTTCCTCTTTCCTTTTCTGTACTCGAAGGAGAGGATGTGGCTAGGCTTGATGAGGAGAGAGAGTGAGGGAGACATCAGACTTGGGAAGCCTCTGTTCAAACCCCAACTACAGAAATTCTAAATGTATTATCTCAGGAGTCTTAAATATTCAAAAACAAAAGCCTCGATTAGGCATCAACCCAGAGATACTATTGTAAAGTCAACATTTTGCTCACCAATAATACAGGAAGAAACCCATCAGACTATGGGAGAAGATATCGATTTCTCCACTGACAGTACCACCAATACCACATAAGACTAATGCTCGTCTTAAACGGAACAAACTCATTTCAACGGAACAAATTTGTGCACACACTCTCTATTAAATTAACCACTTGAAAGCATCAAATATCACAAATTAAAATCTAACAGTGTAAAATTATCCGAGTGCAGGCTTTCCCTTTAATGCCTGGATGATCCAACTTAGACGTAACATCCAGTTGATGGTCATTATGGTCGAGACCGACGAGGAGGAAGCAGCCCAGTTTCTGACATCATGCGAGTCCTATAGGTGATGATGTGTGAACTGCACAGGGAAGGGCAGCTGTGGCTGAGGAATGGCAGCAACAGAGAGATACTTAAGATGTCCAGACTGGATGGCAGACGATGTGTAATTGTCGTTCAAAGAAAGTATTAAATCAGTTATGCTTTATAAACCTACCAATCACAGACACAATAGATGTTGTGACACAGCCATCATCCCCAATTCCTCAATCCAATCACATTTAGTTTTGATGATAAACTTTCCATCCAGACGCAGTTAAAACAATAAAAGCCAGCCGAAGCATTTCTTGAGCTTGCTGGGGCATTGTCTGCCTGATTCAAAATCCTGGCAGTGTTACTGTTGTTTGTATACTCTAAGCGAGTCCCAGTCTTACAAACCAAAGCCAAATGCTGCTACAGTAGTGAAACTGGTCTGGGTGTGTGCACCTCCCAGTGCCACCCATTGCTTCTGTCTGTGTTGCGTTGGAGTCAATACAGGACATGCAACCACTGCTTTGCTGAACAGAGATTTTTTGTGTGTGTGTGTGTTTACTGGAAAGAGTAAAAATAAAAACATTGCCGCAAATGACCTCTTCGGTCCAACGTGCATGGCGTCTTTTTAAAAACACAGCGAAGTTTGATAATCAGACTACATGCTGTTGATCAGCCAGAAGAATGTTTCATCTCTCTAATACATGATACATGTATTGTACAGCTCCAGTTTATTCAATTGCAAATATCTAAACGTGATAATCAAACAAAATAAGCCTTTAAACATATCTATATCTCAACGGAATAAATCTCATTATCTCATAATTAACATCTGCATGTTGATTAAATATCCCTTCTCATATTTAACTTAATGCGGCCCTCTTCTTTCTTAGCAGGTGAACCTGTGTTGTTCTGAAAAACCTCCTCATTTCCTGTGCGGAAAACATACAATTAATACAGGCCGAGCACTTTGCCTTTGGGACACTGAGCATCACAGAGACGCGAGCTTGTAATAGAGCTATTTGTTTTCCTCAGAAAGCTGTCCAAATGGCCTCGCTGGGATCGCTAGACTGCACAAAGGCGAGCTATGAATTGGTCAAATCCACTGGGGCAGGCTATTGATTAGGCCCACAGCTAGTGGGACGCAAATATGCAGCTAAATTAGATATTTGTGTTTGTGTGTGTGTGTGTGTGTGTGTGTGCGTGTGTGTATTACTATTGCAGTAAAATCAACTTAATCTGCGTCAAACACTGGTCAAGTCTTATAAACCACAGACATCTCCATGCAATATAATTTTCTGCTGTCTCTCTATGACTCTGCAAGATGTAACTAGGCAGTGGGACGATATGAAAAACAAGCAATTAAAGAATTTATTTCAATATGAAATGTGCCAATGCTTGATTTAGATCTTTGGCATGTTTTGAAGCAGCTTGCTTTTGCACACTCTCTTTTATAGATGGTTGCCCAGCAGTCATTATGAGGGCCGCAGGACATGATGTTCAAGATTATCCTGATGATGGAAGTTCACCACGATCGACTTATTGTCCTCGATAAAATCTTACATCATTCCATGCCTCGTACCGACCATATGAAAGCATTCTAATATTTTAAGTTCCTGTTTTAACAACATGTTAAACATGTAGTTAGGTTTAGGGTGAAATCTTAATAAGTACACATGTATTTTTCTTCTTTTTTCAAATACCACATCGAGTCTCTGTAGGGGGCAATTTGAGGTTTGTGATGACCGGGTGCTCCTAAGACAAACTCACACAATCCAACATATAATGGACTATAGATACTATAGATGGACTTAAATACATACATACATAACACTTCCTACTGGGTCCCTCATCTCTTCCATTTCTTGCTCACATCCGCTGCCCTCCCTCTTCAACATCTCCCTTTTCAACAAGAGCAGTTTGTCAGGGTCAGAAAGCAATTTAAAACCTCTAGTAATGAGAGTCAGTGAGAGAGAGAAGTGAGAGAGGGAGAAGTTAAAGGGAGGGAGAGAAGGAGAGATGAGGTAGTGGGGCGGAGAGAAGAAGAGGATGAGGAAGGAGGGAGGGGAAGGCTGGGGTGTCAGCCATCAAAGCAGGCCAGGAGAAAAGAAGGCCAGGTGCTGGTTGTGGGAATGTGCCGTCCATGGTTCCAGGGACCAGGGAGCTGGTGGGGGCTGTGAGGGGTGGTAGGGGGAGCAGGGTGGTAATTAGCCAAGCCTGGAGGAGAGAGAGAGAGAGGGCCCTCCAGGGCCCGCGGGGATAGCCCCTCCGAGAGGATACCATTTGCACTTCTACAGGAGCCGCCAGCCCCGGGCCACAAAGAAGGGGAAAAGGGGAACTATGGCATCCTTTATCAGGCCGGACAAAGACGCCGCATCTTTTCAAAGGAGACCGGAGAGAGAGAGAAACTCCAGTGTTCCAGAGAAGGAGGGGAAAAAGGAGAAAAAGAGAAGAGAAGAAAGAATCCTAGGACTGGTCAGGAGAGAGACAGAGAGAGAGAGAGATGCCAGTGTGTGGGTTGCAAAGCGAGACAGGAGGTTACGGTCATACTGTGACCCAGTCAGTCCTCTGAGACATCAGAAATTCACTAATGTCCCACACACACACATACTTAGATAACACATAAAGCGGAGTTACACAACTGTATCCCCAGTGCACAGCAACTGAAAACAATACCATGTTGTTGTTTTAACATTTTTATCATTTTCCATCTCAGTTCCCATCAGTCTTGGAGTCATAAAAATATGAAATGTCTCTTAAACCAAAAGAATAGTTTGGCCACAAAGAGGTGGTTCAGTTTGCTTCAGGCTTGATCTCATGGGAGCTAAGTAGAGGCAGTGGATAAGGAGTCAAAATGGCCACCCCTCTACCTTTGACATTATCAGGGAATCTTAAGAGTTCTGCCCTCCTGTTGCGCAAGGGAAAGTGGAGGTCATTGACATTACTTTTACCTATTACCTTTGGAGTAGAGCTGCACAGGGGGGTGAATGGGGGCCTTTGAGGCTGTGAGGCTTTGTGCTCCTTGTTGGAGAGCAGCCTGACAGCCTTAGTTGAGTGGGGGCCAAAGGTCAGACAGGTCATGTGATAAGGCATTTCAGACCTGCATATAGGGCCCCTAGACTGAAGAGGCCTGAAAAACCTCAAGACCCCCCCTTCCTGTGTCTCTCCTCTTCTTTTCTTTTCTCCTTTCCCTCCTCTGTCCCCTCTCTCTCTCTCTCTCTCTCTCTCTCTCTCACTGGACACAAAATGCCATTTGTTGTCCGTCAGTCAGTAGCACAGGGCCAGGGTCGGGCCCAGCGCTGAAAGCTCCATTCACACACCCTCTCACCCAGGGATGTTTTTGCAATTCAATATTTTCACACGCAGGCAGCTTCATCGTTACTTTGGAACCGTACACTTGGCAGGATGAGGCTGGGGGCCTCTGGGACAGAGGGGCTGAGAGGTGGAGGAGAGGGGGTCAGCACAGAGGAATCCTAGTGTCGGGAGGGGACGGGCCTGCGTCGGCTAATGGGCCATCTTGAAATGTTTTAGCCAAGACCCCTCCAACACCTACACACACACACACACAAACAAGAGCGCACACACAGACATTCTGCCCTACTCATCGCTTCACAACCAATCTGACTCCAGGTTAACGAGGAGGGCTCTTACTTCCTTCATCAAAATGTCTGGGCGAAGACAGTCACACTATCCTGCCAGGAACATACTGTCTCCCCTCTTACTCACTCTAGACAACATCTTTCTGACACATGTCCCAAATAGACAGCTCATCATTACTAACAGCCAAATGAGAATGGCAACTTGAGCATTAACTGATGTTGTATGTTTCTAGGATATGTATTTTGTAACAACAGTTACTGTGTACAGACTACTAGAGCAAACAGAAAGTAACAGGTCAGAAAACAGGAAACATTAGAAAACAAAAGTATGAACATGATGGAACTGTGCCTCATCGTAATCAAACCATTGCAATTCCACAACTGTAACACCCCAGGATTTGTTTAGCATACAGAGTGGCTGAGGTAAATGGAGGGCCCACAACAAGAGAGGGCTCTTAATATATTTATCCTGTGCACCACACTCTACTTAATGAAATTAAACCACACCAATAGCAGCCCTTTGTCTCTGGGGAGTTCAGTAATCAACATGCCACCAGTTTTCATTTTGTATGAAAATAAATGGCAGCCGGTGATATGGGCCTAATTGTGTTGCACCAGGGAGGAGCTGGGTGAGAAAAGAAACTTGCAGCAGTGATGTAGTGGAGCCAATTTTCATGGACAGCAGCGCTCAAGAGAGGTGGTCAAATAAGCAGAGGCATTCATCTGGGGACCGGTACCCCGCTTCCACTCCCTCCCTCTCTCCCTCCTTCTCTTTCTATCCATCATACTCACAAAGAAAGTTAGCCAAGTATTAAACAAATAGAGAACTGGTGAGCCCTGTGCACTAGCGCCTGGCAGGGTCACTGGATAATGACAGCTCAATTACGGTGAATCTCCTTGTACACCCTCCCCCCCTCTGTACAATCCCCACAGCCGCCCCACCCAGCACGGCAAATTTGTCAAACTCACCAAAACGATGCATCTGACAGTGTAATCGCTAACCGTCCCCACCGACATGAAAGAGGTCTTTATCTGGCCAAATCAAAGAACCTGATCTCTGAGAGAAAAGGGGTGGGGGGTGGGGGGTGGGGGGGGTACTAGAGGGGAGAAATGTCCTGCTCGGCCCCTGTGAGACGTGGAGATGTCTCTAATCCGCTTTAATGAGACACTGCGTGCCCATCTTTGTGGTAATGACGAAACGCAGTGAGAAAGACGGTGAGGGGGAGGCAGTGGGAGAGATACAAGTGAAGATGGAGCCAAGGCTTTGAACTGGCGGTCTGATGAAAGGGGAAGCAGGCAGAGGGAGTTTAGAGCCACACTGCTGCTACTGCAACACGCCACTGTCTGTTTTCGGAGACAGACAAACAGCCCAGGGGACAGAGCAGTTTGTCTGCTTATCATATCTGGACAGGATGAGCCATCATCAGCAGGAGTGCATTGGGACTGGAGTGTGTGTCTGTGTCTCTCTGTGTGTGTGTGTGTGTGTGTGTGTGTGTGTGTGTGTGTGTGTGTGTGTGGAGAGAGAGAGGTTTTAATTTGTAAAACTGCCACAGAAGATGAAGAAAACTTTCAAGATAGTAAAGTGTCACATTTCACCATGTGTTGATAACTAAATGTATTTTTCAGCTGTGATTACTTATAGCTTGCTTCTCTGCACCAGAGCTGCAACAATTAATTGATCAATCAACTATAAAATTAATTACCAATCGGTTTAAGTAATTTTTTAAAGAAAAAAAGCCCAACATTCTCAGATTTAAGCTTCTCAAATGTGAAGATTTTCTTGTTTCTTTACTCCTCTATGACAGCTAAACTGATTATGTTTGGGTTGTGGACAAAACAAGACATTTGAGGACGTCATTTTGGGCTTTGGGAAACACTAATGGACGTTTTTCACCATTTCATAGACCAAACAACTAATCAATTAATCAAGGATATTAATTAACACTGAAAATAATCATTAGTTGCAGCCCTGTTGTACACAAACTTTGAGTTGGCTTGAAGTCACCTTGCCTTTATACTGTTTATGTATTTGATAAGATGACTTTAGCCCACCCGCTAACTGCATTAGCTTATTTTAATACTGGGCTGTATCAAGAGGGAAATATCAGTTAATATTATGATACAGCAATTATTAATCAATCAAATTACTCAAACAAATAAAGTGGTTTCCATTGTAGTGCATTACATGAGACTGAACTGTGCACGGATGTAAAACAGGAACCATTCTTTATTGACAACTTCCCCGAAATCATTAATTTGGACAAAAGAAACGTGCAAAACTACAACATTATAAGATAATATCATCGCAATATGTATCAACAGAAACATGATAAATAATATTAAATTACTGCCCTGCTCCTGTATGTTTATGCTGAAATATTGTCTTCATGCTGAGACACAGTCCTCCTTCACAGAGATTACAGAGTAAATAAAAAAGACAACATAAAGGACGCAAAGTTCAAGACTAGCTTAAAGGAAAAGAGCATCGTGAGGACAAATGTTGGAATAAAAGGAAAAGAGAGAGAAAGTGAGAGAAAGTGAGCGGGCTAATACCAAACAAATCAGGATTAGACCCAGATAAGACTAGTCACAATGCTGAGCAATCCCTGGATATCACAATGCAAGGGGGGAATCATGAGGGCTGCTAACGCACGCTAATTAGGGACTCGACACATTTGCCCCTTGTTTTGCAAACAACACACACTGTTTAACAGCGGGTGGTGCACAATCACACCAGACACACAGAGATAATCATTTAGCGTTAATCAGCACGCTCAAGAAGTAAGGATGAGGTTTTTTCCTATTGGATGTCTCCTACAGTCGCGGTGTATTCTTAGCCCTGGAATCTTCTAGACGCGGCCCAGCAGTGGTGGGACGTAACTCGATAAGCAGCCACAGGTCAGGACAAAATGCATTTAACTGCAGTGTAATGGCTTTTCATTTTTCGAAGCCCCTTTTTCGCCAACACATACCGCTGTTCGAACGCTGCTCGGCTATTTTTAACAAGTCCCTGCCCCCCCCATCTGCAGGCTGAAAACAAACGGTATGAGGAGAGACGAAAAACAGGGGGCTGCTAAAAAAGAAAACATCGGCGATATATCTTAAAACTCTCTCAGGCATGCCACAGTCTCTGCTGCCAAATGATTGGGAGATTGCTGTGTTTTTACAAACATGGCGGATGAGGTCATGGTGCAAGGCAGAAAGAGGCGTATTTGCCAACTGGATAATGTGAGGTCAATGTATCATTGGAATGAATGGGATTTAGAGCCATGTGCAAGAGCTTAATGCAATGGTATTTGTATGTCAACTCAAAATTTGACTTAGCCAGCATGAGACCAGGCAGGAAGCACACGGCTAAAACGTGTGTGTGTGTGTGTGTGTGTGTGTGTGTGTGTGTGTGTGTCTGTGCCTGTGTGTGTCTGTGTGTGTCTGTGTGCGTGTGTCTGCGTGTGTGTGTGTGTGTGTGTGTCCAGGTGTAAGAGGTGCCCACCCATCGCTGTGCCAAGGTCAAAGCAACAGAGAACAGTGACAGGACCTCCAACAACTGTACAAAATGGGTGCACACACTGATTCCCTCACACACACACACATACACACATATGTATTTAGCCAGCCAACAGTGCCAGCTCCTGCTGTTTGGATGACATTTACACTCAACCTTTCTAGTTTGTGATTGATTGGGGTTAAATCCTAACATTGCCCAAAAATCTGTCACCGCCAAGGTGTGTGTGTATGTGTGTGTGTGTCCATCCAGGATCCATCTGCATTAATGTGTATGTATGGTTTCTATGTACTCATGAGTGTGTGCGTCACAGAGCTAAGGAAAGCCAGACATATGTTTTCAAGCCTTAAGTGAGTCTCAGCTGACTGTTAAGAGTCACTGTGACTTCCACAGTCAAAGCCAAAGCTCTGTCTCCATTTCCATCTCTCATATGCAGATTGAGATACTGTAACTATCTTGACTGAGAGAACTGGCCATTCATTGGATCAGGTAAACACAATTTTGAATATGGATAATTCAGTAAACACAGAAATCTTTAATTTGTGGCCATCTAAGTTTTTGTTTCGTTATTACATTTTGATTTGATGTGATAAAAGTAGAACAAACAAAACATATTCTTAAGGTGCTGCAATGAACAGTGGCACACCTGGATTCATTCAGGAGGCACTCTTAAGTCCACGTTTCTAAATTATTTTCACACTTTACGGCACCTTTACTTCACCAGAATAAAGACATCTCTTTTCCAGTGGACACTTGGCCAAAACAGCAGCAGCAGCAGCAACTGCCTGAATCACAATAAAAGCATTTCCCTGGAGATAAAAGACTGTCTCGCAGTGTTCAGGGAGGAAGAGAGGGAGTCACTGATAGTGAAAGAAGACATTAAAAAGCTGGCAGCAGAACAGTCGTAAAACAGACTATTTAAAAAAGGGATTGCAGTATCCCATTTGAACTATGCTCCCATAAATTAGTCTGCTCTCTTTAAAGCTTTACAGCGCAGGTAGTTCATAATAGTAACCACTTCCTTGCATTGTATTTCTTTCTTCAGATAATTCCCTGCATAGTTGGAGGAGAAAAGACGTTTTCTATAATGGCTGACTGTTTCTAAGATTTAGGACTAGTAAGCAGGACTGAGACTTCAGACTGCACTGTCCTCCACATTTCGGGGTAATATGAAGACTTTACTGGAAAGAACATTCTTCAGGAGTCTGCTCTCACAGCTAATTTGAAGATATGGTTACCAAAAGCAATGCATCTTTATTTGTATCATATTATGTGAATCAAATGTGGACCATATGTTTTCAAAACAGACACTGACCTTACTGTAACTGAACAAAACCTTAACCAAAGTAACTTCGCCCTACGACAAAAAGGCACATGTATCGCTGTGTTATGAATAAATGTCCCATAATGTTTGAGAGGTTATGACAGAAAAAGTGACTCCTTTACAGTTGTCTTACATGTAGTGTGTAGAGGTATTTCACTGGACAAAGATGGGGAACCAGCCCTGGAAATAAATATGGAAAGAAGACTAGGAGCCTCACTGCTCCCAACGCACGCTAAACTGGGATGAGGAACTCACATCCCACAAACTTCCATAATCAAGTACTTATGCAGCATATGTGGCCGTGCCAAATGTGGACTGATGCAATTAGTTAGGCTACACAATTTTTCAATCCTTCAGAAATTGACACAAATGGTCCCAAAATCAGTCCAAGTGCTCAGGAAAAAAAACTCCCCAACAGCATGAAAAAGAAAGTAAAGCGTTTCTGTATCAAAAATCTGATTTAAAAAAAATCACCGCAAACCAGGTGGTCTTCCTGATTGGATGGTGAATAGTATTTCTAAGAATTGAGAAAACAAAAAAGTGTAAAGAACCAACACACACACACATACACACAATCTGACAAACACTGAAAGGCTTCAGTTTTGGGTGCAAAGATTCACAAGACTGTGATTATCATAGCGGTCACAGTCTGTCATTTTAGACAGAGATGTAAAACTGCAAAACTGGTGTTGCCTGATTCAGAGTGCTGCTTGGATCATTCACATCACCACACACGAATGCAAATGGGCTCTGTGGAACCACAAGAGTCTCAGGTTTCCCAGTGTGTGTTATCTAGGAAAGGTCTGCAGCAATAAAATAAAGATCTCACAGGTATTTTCATTTTGCATTAAATCCAGAACTACTGGCATTCAAAATAAAATAAATAAATACATAAATGGCTTTATGGCTACAGGTAGGCTAATAATTAGCCTGCATCACTTAGCAACAGTATTAGCATTACAAACTTGTCATAATTACACTGCAACATCAAGAGAATCTGCTGAAACTATCAAAATAAGAGTCATCAACAAGATTCCTGTACACTTCCTCATTGGCTCACTGCTGCTCTTCAAATTAAAAGCAACTAAAATTGCAGTTTCATAAAATAAAATAAAAAAAAAACATGCATGCATACATCTTTCCATTTAATGGTCCTATCATTTTTACGTGCAGGCTCTAATCTGTGAACATGGAGGAGTGCTATCTGACACACATTACAGCTGCATAGCAGTAATACATGGGAGCCTGCACGGGACCCTGAACGTTTAGCCAGAAGTTCAACATAGCTACCATTGTTGGTTTTAAAGTGTTATGGGTTGGGTTTTATTACTTCTGTCAAAACATCAGAAGCTGTTGAGCCAGGCCAAGTTCATGACTGGGAGTCTATCTAATAAGGGCCATTTAACACAAAGATCAATAGGGATATCTGGCAATTAGTATATAGGCCAGAAACAGAGAGAGGGGTGCATGAGAGGAAAAGTGTCAGAAAACCTGTGTAGTGGGTACAGATAGGGGTGGGGGTCATTTTGTGCAAAATCAGCAAAAGAAAAAAAAAAAGTGGTACAAAAAAATAAACGCGTGCATAGCGCTACCCTTTATTTTATTGACTTGGTAATGCAGACGGCCCGGTAACTGAAATAGGTTTAGAAAATCAATAACGTGTGTAAGTTGCGGTCAGAATCAGTGTGGTTTCAACACCTTCCTGTTTCTCTGAGTGTGTGCAGAGCTGCTACACGTTTCTGTTTTAATTATATTTCTTTACCTTTCTGTGGAGACGTTGCTGCGCGGCTGTACGCGTGCAGTGGAGCGAGGGTGCAGCGTCTCGTTATGTGTGTGTGAGTGTGTGTTTATCCGTCTCACCTGTGCAATGAAAAATACCTGGACAAAAAAAATCTACACTGCAGAATAGCACAATAAAACAGCCTGCAGAAATATATATATAGAGAGATATGAACAAAATGTGAGCAAAACGCTTTTGTCACGTTGGTGCTGCCTCTAGTAGATTGCATGCATCGATTTTAGTTTTTAAGATAACATAAGTCTCATAACAAAGCCGTTATCTTGGATTAAATTAAATTTATCCGATATTTTTTTCTTTATTAATGACACATCTGAGAAAATACGAGCCATTTTAACATTGTAAATGCATTAAATAAATCCATACTGCTGTATTGGTGCAGATTAAATCAAATAACAGTGCAAAACAATGACACAAGGAGCCTAAAAATTGAAGTAAGTACAAAAATATTCACTAATAGGCCTAATGTGTGGGCAACAGAGCGGAATATTTCTTTAAAATAGAAAAAACAGCCCACCTGTGAGGGCAATATCACATTATAATCCAAACACACTAACACTCACTTAATCCTGACCCCAAAGCATTATGTAAACAAACCAGAACGACTGCATACTAATCAAGAAAACACACACATATTCATATTCTACATGTGGGACATGCGGAGTTCCTGCAGAGCCGTGGCCTTTGACGTGTAGAGTGTGTGTGTGTGTGTGTGTGTGTGTGTGTGTGTGTGTGTGTGTGTGTGTGTGTGTGTGTGTGTGTGCTATCTGCCGACACAAGAAAATATACACAAAAATAAATGATAAAGCAGCTGCATGTTGAATATTGCTGTGGGCCTACAGGAGAGGATTTTACCTCAGAGGCAAGGGGAAAAAAAGAGGAGAAAAAAAAGGAGGGTGGAATAAACTCCCACGCGTCGCATTCAAAAGTTGTGGGCCTGCATGTTTTGAATGTTCAGAACAACACGGTGTTTCTGTTTCTGTCTCCACCGCCGCTGCAACGCGACACATGTGAGGCCTCTGGGCTGCAGGGCTCCCGATGTGACGGTGCTACAAAGCCAGGTATTTGCGTTCATTAGCACCCGGATCAACAGACTATCAGGGCTGTTTAGAGATCAAGACCAAGTGCAATTACTGGCAACAAGCAGGATCCTCCACATGTCTGAGTATTTTCGCAAAGTGGCCCAATTAGCGTTTTGCTTTTCGTTGCTTTTCTTTTTTTTCTGTCTTCGTCTTTAACTTACCCTGTGCACCAAACACACAGAACATGCACGAGTAATAAGGTAATAATAACAGAAAAAAATACAAAAAAGAGTTCTGGTTATTCTTTTTATTCTTATTATTAATGTGAATGCATGTGAGCTGAAGCCCTGTCTAATTATTTAATAATAATCCAATCAGATGTTACAGTTAGCATTTATAAAATGTATTATAAGAAGTGCACGTTTAAAAAGCTGTGCACAAACAATTATTTCTCTCAAGGTCTGAAATATAAAAATCAGTGCTTTTAAATTATGCCTGATATAAAGATGGTTGAATTCAGTGAGCCAGTGGCTTTGGCAGAGTTACAAAGTTTTTAAAGGCCTGTAAACATGCAATCAAGCATGCCCAACATAAAAACAATAACAGATATATTTTTTAAATCTTTTTTAAAATATAAGATTATTTAAAAGAATAAATACACTACAAAATATGTGCTGTGTTTTTGCTCTGCGTTTTTACAAAACTACAAATCGAAACTCACTATGGATACAGTCTAATATTAGGACAAGATAAAAACACATGCCAACAGGCCTGCATTAAAAGTAATCATGTTAAGCAATCGTCTCACAAATGATTGTGGATAAAAAAGTAGATTGACCCACATTATTAGCCGTAGAAAACAAAGTGCATTCATGCAGGAATAAAAAAAAGAAAAGAAAGAAAGGCGGCGTAAATAAATTCATAAATCAACCCACCAACAATACACAAATTTCAAACAATAAACACGGTCCATTTCCAACAACAAAGTTGCTCATGTTCACAAAACTGAATACATGAATTTTCCGTGTGACGCGAGCAGCAGTCCTCTAAGTAGTGGCATGGGCGCTTTCTTGCACAAGACGCATTATTGATTGGCATTCCCTGGAGGAGGAACCAGTCTGCAGCAGTCCGAGGGCCCCGAGACAAAACAAAGTTGCCGGAGAGCGATATGTTGTGCGGTTCAAGCGGGATCGACTGGGAGTAAAAAAAAAAACCTGCATTAAAATATGGCTCTTTTCAGTCTAAATTCACATGTTGGCGTCTCCAGTTTTTGCAGGCGAGTGAACGAGTGCGCTGAGCTCGGTGTGCAGCAGCAGCAGTAGCAGCTCGCAGCAGAGCAGCGGTGCCACAGCGCCCACTATTTCAAAAGCCGGGAATATTATTTCACAAGACTTGGAACGGCTCTATAAAAAAAGTTACTATGCGTTTCGACAACTTTCTTGGTAACTTTCGGGAAACGAATCTGCGCCTCCGCTGAACCTCCGACACCCGAAATGCGCAAATTGCAAGATGGAGCTCAGATTTTTGGACGGCGGTGTTTCTCTGTGCGTTTAAAGGAGTGTAATCAACATAAAGCACCAGCGGCGTTTCTCATCACACATGAAACTTTCTGACACTGAGAACCAACGAAGCCAAGACCGCAGCATGCAGAGAAACGAGGCTTGAGCAGCCGGAGCGGGACGCATTTTCTAGCAGAAAAGTTAACTCTGGACAAAGAGTCGCCCCCTCCTCTCTTAAGGATATGACAAATGACAAGGACACATTGGACCATCTACACAAGCACGAGTTTGGAGCCGGCGGCTGAAAGCGATAAGAAGCGGGCAAAAAGAAGGACCTACTTTTGGCCAGTTTTCTCGCCCTCGCCTTGGATCTCATCTTGTCGGCTTGTAGATTCCTCTCGTCGTCCTCCGTGAGCCCAGAAGCAGCAACAACACTATCTTCATCTCACCAGCATTGTCAGTTTGGACACCTTCGCACATGCGCACAGGCCATTCAATCTGACACCCTCGCCGGGGCCAAAAAACTTTCCAATGTATTCATCATCATCACTTTCTTGTCCTATCGTCTCCCCTTTAGATCACTTATCTCTTCCCCTCCTCCTCTTCCTCCTCCTCCTGCTCTCTCCTCACCATCTCACCTTCCCCTCCCTCCCCCCTTGCCATCCCCTTACCCTCGTCCCCCTCCTCACCCCGACACCCCCCCACCCATCCCATTCAGCTCCTGCCAGCACCTCCTTTGGTTTTTACCCCTTTAACAGCGACAACTTGGTTTTCTCCAGCCGACGGTGGACACAGTGAAGTATGGTGAGGTCAAGGTCGTATTAGAACTATGGAAATGAAACGGAATTATTATGATTAATTATTAGTATCATTATTACTATTACATATTTTTTATTTTGTAATTTTTCTGAAGATATTTATTTTTTTGCTATAAATTGTTAACGAAATAATTTTCTTTCTGAATTTTGAGACTTCACTTTGTAAACTTTGTATTGAAGCTGATGTTGTGCCAAAACGTGCTCGAGTTGCAGAGGTTATTTTTAACTTCATTAATGCACATGCAGGCGTAATAGGCGCACGGCTGGATTGGAGTTGCACTTTACAGACTATGATTTGCTTGTGTGTGTGTGTGTGTGTGTGTGTGTGTGTGTGTGTGTGTGTGTCTTGTTGCCCTCAGGACAAGCAGCGGCCAGCAGCTGTTTGACGCATGGAGCATGGAGCCTCCACCAGCAGAGTCCGAACCGGGGGAGAAGCCCAAGCTTTTTTTTCCTTCTTCCTCTTCCTCTCTCCCTCCTCTCTTTCCTCCAATGTTCACATTTGTAACGTCCATATTTGCAGCACTTATTTCTTGTGGAGAAGTGTTTGTGTTCGCTGTTAGCCGCGCATAAAGTCACCTGACTGAAGGTGGATAGGCTGCACGCTTTCTCCGCGTAAGTATGACTTTTGCCTTTCACCTGTTTGTTTGTTTGTTTGTTTGTTTGCTGCAGGCACGAGGAGACCGTCTGTACGTTAGTCCGTGCAGGACTGCAAGGTATTTTATTTTTTTTATTTATCAAAAAATTATGCAAACACAAATATCGGACAAGGTAATAATTTTGCAACAGTTTTTATTCTCTTGCATGCTAATATTAAAGTTGCAATTTAGGGCATTTACTGTATTTATTATAGGCAACTGGGGAACATTTTATTAAGCTATATGCAATTTATTAATTTCACTGTAATTATTTTGCATGATTTAATATATTTTATTATATAATATACATACAATTATTATCAAATTAAAACTTGTATTAAAATTAACGTTGTATATTTTTGTTGTTATTGACCGACTTATTCAATTATATATATTTTTTTAAAGGAACAAAATTAGATTTGGTAGAAGCTTTGGATATTACAATTAATTTGTATTTTATTATCTATTAAATAAAAATAATAAAGTCCAGTTTGAGTGATGGTGGCAGGCTGCTCGTCATACTCCTGTGGTGCCTGGGCCTTTAGCCTGCATGTCATATGGGAATGGTTTCCGTCTAGTTTGGCTGCATAAAGGCGGCTCTATGTGGGAGCCTATTAAAGATCGGTGGTGATGGAGCAACTGCAGTCTGCTGGGAGAGCGGCAGGGATCAGCTCTCTGCACACTAATTACACCCCCACTTTTATGGAGATACTTTCAAATCCATGCACTATTATTATTATTATTATTATTATTATTATTATTATTTTCATTATTTTTCTATGTATATTTATTACTTTTACCTAACAATACATTGGCATAAAACCGCTGCACATGAGTGGCGGTCTGCCTGACATTTCTTTGGGTTTCTTGCTGCACGGTTGAACCGCAGCTTGTTGCTCATTATGATGCACGTGGAACAACAATTGATTTGAATAAAGGCTCGAGTTCATCAAACACGTCTCCAGCCGATATTGGACAGAAATTGCCGTGGGATGTTTTTTCCCATGAGTTGAAGCAAAAATGAAAGATCATTAATCAATATAATAATCAGCAGTAATTAGCATTCATTATCTGTATATTAGGGAGTTTGTCTCGGCATCATGACGCGTGGAAGTTCATTTTATTGGCTTTAACAGAGAGCAAAGACGCGTGTGGAGTGTGTGTTTTATCCCCATAGGGAGTGTGGCGTGTCAGGAGGTGGCCACTGTGTGATACTTATAACAATGTCTTTGTAATTTTGTGTAAAAGTTAGTTGAAATAGAGAATCGACAGTTATAAAGTGAGGAGAGCTTCACGGCCTTGGAGGTAAGAGTGACAAAAACAGAGAAACAGGTCGATAAACAAATGAATTATGGGAGCAACAGCGGTGTGCAAAGGTTCTGTTTATTCCTCAGTGTCTGGAGGAAGCGTGGGAGCGTGGCGACAACATATCAATAATCCATTGTCTTAATCAATTGCTTGTATCGATACCGCGTCCTTCATCCAGCGTCACTCAGAGGAAAACTGCAGAAAAAAAGGGCATTCAGCACAACTTTCCCCAGTTTGTCGAAATGATTTCCATCAGCAGCCCGAGAGGCCAGGCCTCTTGAATATTTCTCGCACATCAGCTCGGACAAATGACTTCACATGGTGCAACACCTTCTTAAAGGAGCAATTAACTGTGATTACGCTCGCTAAAGAAAAGTGTTGCTCTCCGACACTGGCCCGTTGGGAAATACTTTTCTGCGTCATTTAAACGTCGACCTTTAACGGGGCTTTGTGGAAACGGAGAAGGAACGGCTGCGCAGGAAAAAAACCTTTGCGTTTTTTTGAGTATTTGCTTTCCAGAAATGTGGCTTTTCTTTTTTTCTCTCTCTCTCTCTCCCTCTTTTGTCCCTGCGGCTGGAGGGAGCGCAGGAAGGTAGCGCCGCTGGCTGCGGCCCCGGAAGAGAGGTGTGCTGCTGCTGCTGCTGCTGCTGCGCTCCTGTTCCATCAGCATAGGACCCCTCTGGTTTTATTAATCCGTCTAATTAGACTGAAGAGAGGCAGATTCATTATCAGCTGAAAGTGATAAACAAAAACAGTGCGATTCAGATAAAAAAAAATACATAAAATAAGGCCTTTAGATCGGCTGTTATGATTATTGTATAATTATAACCATATTATTTAACCTGCCAATGGCTCAACTGCGCCTATACAGGACTCAGTGCGACCTCTCTGGCAGGTCATCTGCATATATACACGTCTGCAGACGGCATTGTTTGTATGGCAAGATATTGTCTCCACGGCTCCTATATCACAGGGCCCTTCCGCTTGCTCTGAGGCCTTTTCATGTATGTGTAGGCTAATTGTTTGGCGCGTAATACAATGTATAATGGACAATATGCGTCCTTAATCTCAAGTAGATCAAGCGATGACGTCTTCACATCACCTGGACTGAACTGACGCTGGGCCTAAAGTCTAATCTGTCAAAAACGTTCTGTGTCACGCTGACATTGAATGTTTTGTGTGTTTATTTGCAAATACAAATAATATAGCATAATAATAACACATCATTTACAACCGGAAGCAACCAAAGTATCAGTTACAACATGCGCACACCTGGAAAACTATACTGTTAGGGTGAAACCATGAGAATAAATGTTTATTGTTAATTTATAAGTTTGTAGATTAGTCTAAAACACACGTAGTACCAATATTTATTAAAAAAAATGAGAATGATACGAGAAAAATGAATAATCTTACTATCATCATCGTCGTCAATCAGGCGCGATAGGTGTGTGTGTGTGTGTGTGTGACTGTATATGTGAGTGCGTGTGTATATGTGGGGTGGGGTGGGGGGTAGCAGAGAAGTTTATCACACTGTGGACTGGTGTGGTCAGACTGCGGTGACTGTACACCCCTCCTCCCCACTCACACACACCCACACTCACACACACATAAGCGGCTGAAACCCAAGCTTTATCCACGCTGGAAAAGGCTCTGGGTCTCTGGATTAGACGTTACGCGCAGATAACATCAGCGCACATTAGATATGTGAAATGGAGCACCTCGCGCTCCGGCCTGCAGGATGAGGCGGGCCGGGGAACATCAAAAAAGTCGCAGCGGGCCCCTTTTTGTGCGCGCCGCAAGCATTGTAAATTTGCTAACTGTAACTCTGCCACAGTCGATGTAATGGGAGAGTAAACATGGTAACTGGCTGCGGGCAGGGCGCTGGGACTTGCAGAGGAGGCACGCGCTCATGCACGCAGGTACGCACACACATTACTGTGCGATGCAGGGAAGGATGACCCAGAGAAATGATGACCACAATAACAATCATCTACACCTACACTGTTCTTTTACAGATCGATAAGCACAAATTCCCAAAGATCCCAGCAGCTAATCAATTAGAAAATCCCAATTTCCCCTTTTAATATATTAGTGTGGAGTGTCGCTCCACAGCAGGCCGCTCCCTCCTCTCCTTCCCTCTGATGAAGTCCCCAGAAGCGCTCATAGTGAAGTTGCCTTGGTAATTATTAGCCATTAATTGGGTTCAGGACCTTGTGCGTCTCTGGGAAATGGGAAATCTGACCGCTAATCCAAGACGTTTCTTTGGGGCCTTTTGCAGTGTTGTTAACACGCTGTCAGAGACAGACGGGCGGTGCGCCACAGCTACCGATAGCAGGAATATGGAGAGGTTAGAGGGCAGCGACTCTACAGATATACAGGCACACTGCAGGAGGCCTGCTGCAGCGGCAACTCACATCTGGAGAGCCACACAGCAGCTAAAATACAAAATGTTTCCAATGCATGTGAGTGTGTGGGTTGCAGATAGTCGATTAAATTTACAATTTGCAATATTTTCTGCAAAAATACAACTAAGGTAAACCTGGATATTTCGATTTTGGCAACATATTTTGGTAACTCTTGCCCATTAATCATTTATAAAGATGAATGCGCAAGATTTACCCAAATCAATTCAGCTCCTAAAACATACTGCAGCACACAGCGGGTTAAAATCCTCATATTTGATTGTTTAATTGTGCCTCATTCCGTCATGCCTGAAACACGCATTTAGCTGTCACTTCACTTCAAACGCTGTGCACTCACTGCCTTTTATCGATCCGGCCAAAACCAAACACAAACCAATAAATGCATTTAATCATTTTTCGTTTTTCCTTTGAGTCTAAAGAAATTTAAATATATTTTTATGCCTCCGCCTGATTTATTTTCAGTGACAACTGCTGGCTAATTCTGCGTAAAAATGAGGACTCATGTTTAATGGCACCAGTGAAAATTACTGGGTATCCGTGAATATATTTTCTTATTACAATTTCCTCCAACGAATATATATTTTCAAGCATCATCACGTGTGGTTGGACTCAAAGAAACATCATTATTATTCAACAAATATTATTCGGTGCAAGGAAAAAAATGACCACAACTGACGATCAATTTGCAAAATGTAAACAAGGAATATTCAAACTCTGACTGGATCTGGCTGGGAATTAAGTGTTCCTCCCCCCAAAAAAGGCACAGCACCCCTACCACCGCCTCCCGTCCCACCATCATCAATGTTGTTGTTTTTAATTAATCGCTCGTTAATGTCGCCATCCATTTCCCCGCAGATCAGAGGAGCGAGGAGCCGACAACCCCGCCAAACAAATGCACATTAAAATATCGCCGGGAGGCTGGAGTGAAAATTACCCCGATGTAGAAATGACCTTAATATGATATAATCAATCAAGCTGTCTGCTGGGACACTGGGAATCACAGTGTTAATCTTTTAGTTTGGAGCAGCGGGGGTAAAAACAGCCTGTCATATTTTACAGCCAAAGAGCGCACACTTTGTGCAAGTTCAGTAACACAGAGAGAGAAAGCCCTCTGCAACAATGCAGGCTTTATGGTGCTGCAGAAAATATATTTACACGGAGGTGCACACATTTTGTGGTGCGGGGAAAAAGGCCTTTGGGCCTGTTTGGTACAGATTTCTTTCAAACATGTCACCTCAGTGACACCAAAGTGTTTGCAACTTGAGGGGAAATAACGAAAAATAAATGTAGCATTAATATGTTAGGATCAAATGTCTGAAGTGAAATCATAAATTCATTCTATGATTTAGAGGAAAAAAAATCTTACTTTCAGTAATATTGCAAACATGATATTTTCTCACAAAGCCAAGATCCCTAACAGACCGTAATTCACTTTAAATTCATTAAAATAAAGAAACGAATAAAACCATGACTATTTCAGGAAAATATATCTGAGTTCCTGTTTCTTTCTTTCTTTTTTTTTAAAATTAAAATACACTCCATTATTGGAAAAAAAGTGGTAAAATTGAATATAAAACAAGGAAAGTGTTCAATTTTAGGTGAAATGAAAAAACAAATGTGAAAAGCTATTAAATCAATCTAAAAATAAAGGCCACTGTATAGGCAGTAATTCCCCCCTTGCTAAACTTGGTGAAAGCTATTATGCAGAGTGAGTCCAGTAAGTAGAAAACACTGGTGCGGAAGTATTAGCACCAAGAACATACACACAACTTGGCAGGCAACAAGAGGCTCATGTGGGCAGCATAAAGTGCTGAGGCCGCTGCATGTTATCATTAACAACTGTGGACAGATAGAACAGGCCGAGCCCACAAGTGTCCATTTCACACCAGCCTGGCATGGCAGCGCGGGTTAGGGCTCCAGAGAGCTGTCTGCCACCCCCTCTGCAGCCCTTTGAAGCACACAAGCTTCTGGGATTTCTGGTTCTCATCTTTGAAACAAACCCCCTTGAAGGTTTCCAACCTGAGACCTGTGTTCTCACCTCCAGTAAAGATCCGATCTGGATTTTTGTTCTCATCATACCAGCTTCGGTGACCCCTTTCTCACCGCTACTGGGCTTTGATATCACGGCGAGGCTTAGGGAAATGTGCAGTAACAAGGTGCGATGGACGAATGGAGGTTGCTGTATCAATAGTAACACACAGTCATGTACAATAACTGTAAAAGCAGGGCCAGATGTATTTATTATGATGAGGATAATGGCTGAGCTGTATCACTGATTGAAATTGTTACAGTCAGAACACTGCTCATTCAGAATCTCTATAAATCACTGAAAATCAAAGGTAAGAAAAAAAAAAGCTCAAGCAATATGAAAAGCTGAAAGATGTGAGCTAAATGAGTAAAAATGATTCACAGCTTAAAATGCAATAAAGTGAAATAAAAACTCCTTTTCAGGAATATGGAGAATATCTAGTTAGATTTCCAAACAGCTCCAGCTCCCACAGTCTCCATACGACCACTGACACAGCCCTGATGTATTATAATACTGTATGTGGGGAGTGACGTCACTGCAGCCAGCTACAGTGGGGCCCCACAACACAACACACACATACTCACAGTGGTGAAAATGCTTAGCAGGAGGTACGGGAACGACTCTGTGTTGGAGAGCGTTTTCTCCGCCCAGTCTCGAAGCACAATCAATGCTAAATCGTCTGCAGTGTGGACATGCTGGACATGTTAAGTTTGCTTGAACAGATACTTAATTGTTGACAAATATCTCTCTTAAACACATTCAGGTAAAGAAGCTGCTCACTGTAGCTGAGTGATCATCTCTCACACAAATCCACAGGCCTTGCAAGTCAAGCTAAATGCTTTTCAGTAATCTGTTTCCACTGCCAAGGTACGCAGACCCGCAGGCCAAGGGGCACTGTAAGGGATTTCAGCAAATCACAAAAATGACTTAAACTCAACCTGATATGCGTCCACACACACACACACACACACACACACATACTTCTTCATGTGTACGCACACACTAACACCAATCCCCTGCTCTCTGCTGAGTGTGTGGTGTATTGTACTCCGAGGCAAACATTTTCAAGTTAGAGTCTTTTCCCCACAGGAGCGGATGACTTCCCAGCATGAGGAAAAAATAACTTAGGCCAAGCTGCACACTTGCACTATAAGCCTGACATCACATAGGAAACAAACCATAAAACACCAAACACTCTGCAACCCAACAAAGACCAATAAAGGTTTCAACGAGTGAAGCACAAACACTGCAAGTAGCAAACAAACCCAGCAGCTCTCCTGCACCGTTTCCATTTCCATAGAGATTATTTTCTCATTCTCTCTTTAGACTGCTGCAGCCCGGCAGTGACCGGCTACATTATTTATTTGTTTGTTTGGTTGCACAGTGTATATGTGTGGTGGTGGTGCGTCCGTGGCGACAAAGCAAGCGTGTGTGTTGCTGGACTGACAGGATGATTAATAGGAGCTCCAGCCAAGGGTGGAGAGGGGGCGGAGGAGTTGACGGCGATTGTGGAGGTGGAGGTGGAGGTGGGGGGGCTGGGTGGGACTTCGGCAACACATCAAAAACAACAGCACTTCCTGGGGTTTGCCGCCACTTCCTCTGCAGGACCACCCCACTCCCCGAAATCTCCTCCAACCCCGGGGTGGCTCGGTGGGGATCAACAGAGAAGAGTTAATGAAGACACACACACTCACAGAAGCGAGCTGGATGTAGTGTGTAATTAGTCTGCTGACTGCGAGAAGAGTGAAGAAAGAAAAGAGCAGAGGGGAAGAAACACACGCAGGGGAATTTCAATGTGCATCAGAGCTGCATGTTGTTTGTTGAAGGGGCATAGCTAGTGCTGAAATGGCAGATACCTTCACGCGCAACCTGGATAAATATTGACTCTGGAGCCGTTTCACCTGTGACGGCTAATGCCAGAGTTGTACGTCTCTTTGGCCAAAAAAGGTGACGGCAGGACAGGTGATGTAGTGGTGGTGAAATGAGGTGGCGGGGGATGGAAGTGACTTTATGAACTTGAGCAAAAACTGGGATTTAATAGCAAGAGAGGTGGAGAGCAAAATCAAGTTTCTTCAAGTTGAAGCAGAGACACATTTTCTCTCTCCCGTTGAAGATGAAGGAATGAAAATCGATCATTATTAGAGACGTTTAACTGCAAAGGCCGAGACCTGAGAGCACAGTGAAACTAAACAGTAAGCTGGTCTCCTCCACAGACCAAGTGAAGCTTTGAAAGACTGCCCTCCTGTGTCAGACGCACATACACATGTTGCACAATAGACCTGCACTCAACCTCTCTCTCTGTCTTTCCACTTATTGAAACTGGCCTCCTTCAGGAGACATAGCTTTTGTGCTGGTAGACAGAACACAGAATACACCTTCACTGAGGTCAGTGGATCTGGATGTATGTTGAAGTTAGACATTAGTATATAAAAGGAGAGTGCTGTCTTAATCTGCACACAGTGACTGTATTTATACACTGCCTACGTGTGTGTCAAGGAAGGAATTCTTTGTATTTACTGCAGGCAACTAAAGCACATATATCATATGAACCTGGCTTTCATATGTTCATGCATGTTTGTGTGCATTCCTTGCTCCATCTAATCAAGAGAGAAAGAAAGAGAGAAACAAACGCTGGATTTTAACAGGTTGTCATCCTCCACTCTGCTCTTTTCCGAAGGGAGCCGGCTGCCAAATCCCTGAGCATGCTTAACAATTCCATTACCGCCGTGCAGAACACCCACACTACTCTTTTGAAGCCAGGGCATTTTAGAGGAGAAGAGTTTATTGACTTCAAATTGTTACCACTTGGGCCTTCTCCTCTCATTTCTGAAAAAAAGAAGAAAAAAAAACAATAAACCTGCACGCCAAAGTGCAGCGTTTGTAGCTCCGAGGTGGATTTTAAGTGATGTTTGTTCAGATGAGGTCGGGGAGGAGGAGCACACAGTGACAGTTGCTCAGTGGGACACCGGCGTGCAAATGTAAGCCCGCACACTAATACTGATTGCTCATCACTGGGAAGATTTTATTCGGCAGTGTGGTTTCTGTTAACATCCAATGGCTTGTTTTACAATGGAGCGCATCTGTGGACCAAATGTGTCACACAGTAAGACTTCAGTCTTTCTGGTCGTGCTAATAAAGTGTGACAGGCGATTGGATTCGCGATCCGCCCTGTCCTCGCTTGCCATTTTCATAAGCCCATATATGTCACACAGTGACATTTGCCATATGGTAAAACTGGACATCTTGCCACTCTATTTTGAGGATTTTTTTTCCCCCCACCGTCAAGTCACACATATGCTGAAAATAATGTTTTGTTGTGACCCATGCAGTGTAACCTTTGAAGCTGTCAGTTGGAACAAGGCTACTGTGGGACACTTATAGCCTGTCAGCTGCTGGGACTGCAGAGTGTGGAGGCTTACAGACACCTGTAGGCCCGGGGTCATGGTGCCACCTCTCAACTTTCCCAGTCCTTTGGGATGATCTGTGTGTGCGCGCGTGTGTGTGCCCTCCTGTAACTCTGGTACATGTAAGTAAACACAACTCACAACTAAAGCTCCAGAATCTCTCTACGATAACACGGTTTTAGTTTGAGATGTAATGGTCGCTGTTACCATCTGGACTCTATTGCCATATGAGATTCTACTTAACTAAAGATTACTGCAATGTAAAACCCAGTTTTATCATTCTATCATGTGCTCCGCTGTGTTCGCACCATCAGTCACCACATCACTGTGTTGTGATTTCAGTGACTGTTTTACAATAACTGGTTGCTAGCGCTGTCCTCATGTGTGATGTAATCCAACAGTTCAGCTACGGTCGCTGCTCCAGTGCCAGAGAGGAGGAAATGAAGTGACCATGGTTAACACCAGCTGACGTCTTTGCGGTACTAAAAAATAAATGGATTTCTGGTTTCTGCATGCCTGCAGTGAACAACAACTCCTGACTGTCCAAAATCTGGCTGTTCTTTTAATGTTGTGCGGTGATTTTGTAATCAAAGCACAATAACAGTGATGTTTTTCATCATACTGCATCTCAGTAAACAAACTACTGTGTCAAGTATTGCCACACAGAGATAAACATTATAAAAAACGATTTTGCCAGTGTGTCCGAGGCAGCTTTCGTGGCATGGAAGAGGAGGGGAAGAGTCTGTTTGCAGAATGTTTAAAGTCCATTTTGGAAAGAAGGATTACCTGAGGTTTATCTTTCAATATCTCTGGAATATAGATGACTTAGAGTCTAATTATGCACTCATGTTTTTTCCCTCATTTTGGAGGCTCAAAGGGAAAATATTGAATCAAAAGCAGAGAAACCAAAGCAAACTGAAAAGAAAATGCATTTGCTGGATGTTGCAGGTATGTGTGTTTGTACATGACCATGTCCCACACACAGATATCTTGAGAGATGGGTGTCTATGCAGCGGCATCAGTCATCATTCACATAGCAAAATACCACTGATCTGTTTCCTCACATTCACAATTGGCTGCTGCCTGCTCCCAACAGCTCGGTCCCGCTCGGCCCTGCCTGGCTTCCTGCCTGCACTGGGGAAACTCAGGACCTTCATCTACAGTATACAAACTGAAAGGCTGCAATCAGAGAAAGGAGGAAAATCACACTTGTCTTTGTTCCCATTATGCACTGAGCATTAGATCAAGACAGGAGAGATGGTGGGAAGGACAGAGGGGAGGCATGCAATATAGGAATAAATGTGCGTGTGTGTGTGTGTGTGTGTGTGTGTGTACTGAGGGGGTGTGGGGAGATTCTCTGCCACTGGGTGAGCTTATCCAGAGGATCTGTTCTGCTTCAAGAGAAGGAGAGAGAGGTCTGATAGGAACAGAGTGTGCCACACACTTGTTTTGAGACACACACACAAGCCAGGACTTTGTCAGCCTTACCTACCGCTGAGTGTGTGTGAACACCCCTGGTCCAAAATCAGAGCTCCAATAATAAACTCTACTGGCTCTTCTGATTGGTCGTGACAAATGATCTCTGCCCACTGGGCCCGGGTAATGTCTGGCACAAAGGGCTTGACGACCTGTCATCTTTATATCATGTAAGACTTTGACTGTGTGGGATTATGTGTGTATAATAAGTCAATTTTTTTCCAAGTCATTATTCATGCACAATGGATATGCATAAGCTGTGAGTAAAATTTGTTTGAAGCATCAGCAGCATGAATAAAACGCACCGAAACAAGTATAAAAAGTCTTTTAGAAAATAAGGGCCATCTATTTGTTAAGCTTATTTGCATCTATTTATTAAGCTGTTTTGCCTTGACTTTAATTAAAATGCACTTCGTCTTTTCTCGGGGAGTGGGCAGGGGGTTGCGGTGGACTTGCCCTTTATTTTGTCCACCACCTTTTTCAGGGAGGAAAGCCAGTAGGTGCCAAACAGCAAAGTCTGCCGGATCATTAACTGAGTGCCAAAACGACGGGAGAGGAGAAGGCAGCAGAAAACCGGTCATTAAAATTCCTACCACCTTGTTGACTGCATCTCCCCAACCAGCTTTCATTTCCCTTTCAGTACTTGGATGCAAAGGGATGGCAAGGGAGCACAGCTTGGCTCAAGACAAGAGAGACAATAACTTTAAATTGGACAAGGAAAGGATGTCCTGGAAAACTGCTCCAGACACTGAAATGTATCTAAGAGTAAAACAATGCCAACCTCAGATCTGTCGGAGGTTGTGAGTCAGAGGATAAAGAAACCTACTCAGGAGACACAGATGAGTCTGTTAGACACTCACATTTTTCAGTTTCTCCAAAAGAAGAAAGAACCGACCAGGAAAGAAGGTAGTTCCTTATCTTAATTGCACCTCTGAGTCTCTGCCATAGATACAGGATAGGTGAGCACCAGAGAAAGGCAGAGCATCTCAGACAGAGATGTCATCTCTCTTTACCGTTTCCTCTTCATACGAGGACCACACAGAGAGCCGAGGGCAGATAGTCAGTGTGTATTAACGAACAGGTTGGCGCAGAGGGGGGATTTGTGCAGTGGACCTTGGAGGCTCTAGGGGGTCTGGTGGTAGCCCTCGGTATTGTTGATAGTGTCCCGGCCACTAGCTACTGAGGAGAAAGCCATATGTCTCCATGGTTCCATAAAGACAGGATTCACAGGGGCAACCATGTTGTGACATTTGATTTCTATGATTCGAAGGTCAAAACATGTGGAAAGGTTCAAGTTTTCTTTCAGTTACATGTAACAGCTGATTCAACAATACTGACTACATTCCAGTGTGCAGCTGGGACCCATTTAAAAATAAAATATAACTTAAATGCTAATTAAAAAAAGGTTGCATGCAACCTTTGACCTGCACATCAGTATCACGCTCTACCAGATCATTATTTTAAATGAAATGTAGGACAATGACTGTTTTACAATCAGTTTGGTAATGGAAGACTTACTCTTCAAGCATCCTTACTTACTGTTTAAGCATTAAGCCACTTGAGGCTGTGGTTAACAGTGATTTTAGAAGAGCTGAGGGGCGTTGGGCATGATGCGAATGACTGTTATCGATAACAGTCATTCTTCAGCCAAGCAAAGTAGTTCTTCAGTGACTTCAAGCTGAATTGTTGCCAAGCAACACACAGACACAGCGGAAAGTGCCAATTGCTTTACAAATCTGTGGCAACACGGAGCCAAAGAAGTTCACCCCAATGGGCTCTTGTATACCTAGAGCTACATCGTTGACTTCTATAGATTGTTGGTGTAGTTCGTCCACTCTGGATGGAGATACAAGGCCGGTGGTTCAGGCGGCAGCAACGACAGGTATTTCTCCAACATAGCCACAAAGTGCAGTGTGCTCTCTGGCTGCTCAAACATAAATCCCAATTGGCTCTCTTTGTTTCTTTTGCTGTTATCTTTGTGGTTTGCTGTATTTTCATTGAATGATAGTGCAGTGTACTTCTGACAGTCCTCATCCTGGCGGATGATTTGGTCTTCAGTTGGAGGTTCTCTGCTCTGCGTCCAAAATGCAGCTGCACATCGAAATAGATTTTGCTGACAAGACCCTCCAGTGTGTTTGGATTCAGTGCCTGAAACAGCTTGACTTCCTGATAGTCTGCCTCCATTAATGCTTGGTGGTGGGATGTTTTGTCGAGTTCCTTAAACGTTGAATTTTTTTTGTTTTACAACTCAAACAGTGAATGGACCACAAAGTCTGTCTAATGGTCCAGGCTCGTTTCTTGACTTTCTCAGTTCATTAATTTCAGTATTTCTTCTTTTGTTTTTATCCTTCTCCATCCCATCCATCTCTTTCAACCACTTATCCATACTTAGTACTTAGGCACAGTAAAACTGTTGTCTTGCAGTCACAGAAGTGTACGTATGCAGTATTTTACAATGGCTTTGAACGCAGCTCAACCAATCATAATCAAGGACTGGAGCTATCTATTTATGCGCAGAATTTTTGCACATATTTGTACAAATGAAACTAAGTAAATAAAAGTCAAAACATTTTCACATTCTCAAAGTAAGAGAGAACAAAAATTATAATACTGCAAGAATTATTCTGATGGATAAACTAAAAAACATAACATCAACAACAGAGGTGGCAGGGCCCTGCCACTCAAATGTATGCGTGCGTTTGTGTGTGTGTGTGTGTGTGGTTGGGTGCAGACCCCCCTCTGGTCTAAATTACCTGCCGACGGACAACTGTCAGTGAGGATGTGCTGATGGGCAACCAGTCGCGCACTCCTCCCCCCTGTTGCCACCAATTCCATCCCATCAGTGGTTCCTTCCTCCCTCTCATCGTCCTCCTCCCCTCTCGCCTCAGCCTTCCTCTGTGCTCCGTGATGCGCTGCGGTAGGTCAGGTAGGTAGAGACTCTGAGCAAAAAGAGAAGAGAGAGGCACACAGGGTGAAAGGGGAGACTTTTATTATCACCATTGTTTCAAGCTCACTGATTCCCCCCTCCATTGCTGACTGCTCAAATGTCCTGTCTTTTCAACACACCTGAGCTCTCCCTCACTCTCCTCACCCCTCCGTCTCCACTGCTACCCTCCTCTTTCTCTCCCTCGAATCTCAGTCCTGCAAATCCCTCCTTACCCCCACACAACTCCTCCGCTCCCCATTTGCTCCTCTCCTGTTTCTACCTTCCCTCTCAATGGGCTCACACTGCGTTTGGAGAGAGGGGGAGAAAAAGAGGGGGAGAGAGGTAGAAAGAAAGAGGGAAGGAGGGAGAGCAGCAGGCCTCTGGCTGTAAGGGAGAGTGCACCTGGATGGGCAGGCTTCCTGGACACGCTGTGAGGGGCTATTGTCCTGCATGTCAGCAGCCCCTCTCTTTTAATGGGGCCCGTATATCATCGTTCTGATTATGGCAGATGACTGGGACTCAGGGGAGGAGGAGTGGAGATGGTAGATCTGGGAGAAACGTGCATGTGTGTGTGTGTGTGTGTGTGTGTGTGTGTGTGTGTGTGTGTGAAAGAGCGAAAGGAATAGAGAGAGTATTGGAGAGGGAGGTGGGATGAAGGCGAGGTTTGGGGACAGAGGCTTAAAAACGCAGGGACCCCCAAATCCCCCATCGACTGAAATCCTAGCACTTAACCCCAGCTATGGCATTGTGTGCTGCCGTGGGGATTTTTTCCTCTCTTTTTTTGTGGCCGTCATTCTTTTTAATGGACTCTCTCGCTCCATCTACCCCTCCCTCCCTCCATTCACCCGGTGGATTCTTTAGCTGAGAAAGTTTTTTCTTTTTCTTTTGGTTTATGACTTGTTTTCCTTTCAGAGGTAGGAGGAAGGGAGGTGAAGGCCGGTCACCTGTCCTCTCCGGCCCTGAACACCCTCTCAGACCAAAACTGTTAACAGATTTCACAAAGGAAAGAGCCATGGAGACCGCTGCAATGAACCATCCTTTTCAACATACGCGGTTATAATTTTTGCAACCATGTAAATGTCAGCCAGTGACAGGAAGCAGGAGCTCAACACATTAACCTTATAAATTATGACCTATTAACCTGGTAAAAACTTTGCAGGTACAGAAGTGAATACTTACCACCACTAGCAGATCCAGAATTGACCCTGAAATCCAATTATATACCTACAGGGATTTGCATACATGTATATTAAGAAATATCTGGACCAGGAGCTGCTAGTTGTCCTCAGTAGCAGGGAGATTACAGGAAAGATTGCCTCAGTATAATATAACAACATATACAGTGCAATGGTAGATATGTGTGTGTAGACATTTGGCAATGCGGATGCTAATCGGGACTGGATTCTCCCGTGATTTTTGTAATTCTTGCGTGATCTTGTGAGCCTCCTCACAAGGTAACATGATATGGGCAGACATGATAAAGTATAGTGAAGTTGCAAATACGGAAACCGTAATACTTGAGATTGTTGTGCTCAAGAACCTTAAAGCTTCCATTTTGAAAGAATTTTTGCTTTACTTTTTTGAATCCTTTGTTTTCAACTCAAGCGTTGTCTCGTGTGTGGCAGTTTTTTGGACGTTAGTTCCAAATAAAAAAAAGAAAATAATCAAATGTGATGCAGTTTGGTATGATTATTTTAAACCATTTTCACATTGAATATACAGAGCAATAACTGCATCTTGATATATGCCATTACCGTGACATAAAATTACATATAATGTGATTGAAGGTTTTGGCCAAATTGCCAATCCCTACTCTTTACATCAAATTCTATAAAATGTTTTACTTTACAGGCAGGCTTACAAAAAAAAACCCCTTCATTAACTTAATTTTGTTGCTGTTAAAATAAAAAACACTTATTGATAATGAAACAGCATCGATGTACATTGACATCTCTAGCGCTCCATTAACAATCTGCCATGTAACTTTTCCCATTAGGTCAAATCGTTAAAAAAAAATAAAATAAAATAAAAAAATAAAATAATCATAATCATAATAATAATAATAATAATATATATATATATATATATATATATACACACAGCACAGTTTGTACAACTTACCCCCATTCAAAAAACAAGTACAGTCTTTTCCCCACTCCACTATAACATCTGACTGTTACGTGTTTCAGTGCTTCACTTGTGGAAGATGTGATCTAACTCAGCAGCAGATCAAAGCCTGAAGTGTTCATGTTTTGGGCAACTGAGGAGAGAGCGAGTCATTCATTTCAAGGGGACAAATGGCAGCTAATTGAGTAGGTGTTGTAAGAGCTTGTCTGGATACCTTTCAAATGAGCAAAGGGTCATTTCCCCCATAATTAGCTACCTATGTCTGATTTTGTACGCCTCGTCTGTGAGTCTGTGTGTGTATGTAAGTGTGTGTGCGAGTAGGGTGGTGTTAAGGCTGCATATAGATATATTTGGAAACACATTGTGTGTGTGAAACAGAGGCTAAGTTAAGCCATTCTTAATAAAGTTTCATTTCTGATTTATTTACTGTGTTTAAACAGCAGTAGTCTTCCAGTAAATGCCGATAACTGTTGACAGCTTCATCTGTCCTTACATTTTTTGAAACTGGTATGACAACAAAAAAATCTTTATTCATGTTTACTGACTAGAGATTTCAATAAACTAGAAGTTTGTTCACATTTCCTGAAACAACGACTAGTTTGTGTGTCTGAATGTGCGCCTGTGTATGTGTGCTCATTTACCCAGAGCTGATTAGGTGACAGCGGTCATACATCACACTGTGACCCATGGTGCTGAATCTGGAACAAATATTTACACAATTACAACACATGGACTAAAGAAACAACCTCATTCCTTTCATCATTTTTAAAAAATCTATTTAATTCTTGCATCATAGTATTAAACTATTAGAATGCCTATTTCAGTATTTCTTTAGATTTGTTGAAAGCCTGACATATTAACTGAAAACATTATACTGAGAGCAGAGGAAAGTTGTGCACAAGGTGCGTGCTCCTTTAAGGTTGCAGACAGGATGACATTACAGATGGTATGTTTTGCTTAAGAGGAGTTTGAGGTTCATTACTTCTCTGCACAGATGAAACTCTATTCAATTTCTGTGCATTTCTTCAAATACAAATACTGTGGCTGAGTGAAAAACACACTGATGAACACCTACAGTAGATCATATATTCCTTTTTATTTTTCCAAGAAAAAACATGAGGTGGTGGATTTACAGAGTGTGAGTGCATGTCAGAGGACTTCCTATTTAGATTGAGGCAGCCATGTAGAGGGCAGAAAGAAACCTATAATCCCTCTATGCTGCTTGAATAGAGTAATTCTCAAAACAGTGAGTCAGTGTCCGCTCGCCGCTTGGTGCGTCAGATGAGAAGCAGTTAATGTGTCAGTAATTGGACAAGCAGTATATTTTGGGAAAAGCCCTTTATAAAAATATCCACCCACAGACTCAGAGTGTGTGTGGTGCACAGGCAGCACTCTTTACAGCCTGAAAAACAAACAAACAAACAAATAGAAAGGAGATGGAGAGCGGCGAAGAAAAGGAGGTAGAAATAGCAGCTGTATTCTTCTGGTGTGTCTGGCTGGCAGCTCTCGGGGGATTGGCGGGATTAAGTGAGAGCTGGGGATGACATCACGGGTAAGGACGGCCGCTTAGCTCGTAAAGTGCCCCTCGATGTGTGCATCTACAGGGCCGGGTGCCAGAGCCAGGGTGTGGGTGAGGGGGGTGAGGGGGATCATTAGTGAGGTTTTATTGGAGCACTGGGGAGGAACCGCTGGTACATGGGTGCAGACGCACAGGAAAACAGGATTCAGACGGGCTGTGTAGTGCAGCTATTTGATTGCTCCCAGACCCTCACAGCAGTGTGTGTGTGTATGTGTGTTTGTGTGTGTGTGTGTGTGTGTGTGTGTGTGTGTGTGTGTGTGTGTGTGTGGCAGAGAGAGAAAGCATTGTGTGTTAGATAGGAGATTGCATGTTGTGGAAGCGAGTGTGTGCAGGTATGATTTCCCTTGTACCTGTGTTTAAGGCTGATACATATAAGCAAGTGTGTGTTTAAAAGGATTTGTTGGTACGTGTGTGTAATTGTCTTTTTATACATGCTCCTGCATGTTCATGCACACGCCCTTCCTCGTGATGGAAACCAGAGATATCCTATAGCCGTGGGGGCCTGATCTGTGAGTGGGCTGTCCAATGACGTTTGTTCTGAGTTCTCATAAAACGCACGAGGCAAAAGCCAGAATTCCTTTTCCTTTTTGGAGCCACACCGGCCCCCTTTGCACTCCTCCCCCTTCGCCTCTTTCTCCTTATGAACGTATAAAAGACGACAGCAAGGATATCCAGTGCGGGCTGATACAAATCCCACTCCGTCACCTCCAGATGGGACGGCTGCCTTTCACATTGAGAGCTCAGCAGTAGCCCGTCCTGACTCATTGTTTCACTCCATATAAAATGAAATCAGCCACATCTTTCGGGGGTGGCTACCTTTTCCAGTTACACTGGAACAGATCCCTTTGATTGATGTGTGACTGTGTCTTCTGTGGAGATGTGTCGCACTGAAACAGCCCATAATGACCCGTGTGGTGTTCGGTACATGAAGCAGGGCTAGCAGACAGTGGTTTGACACACTCTTTGAGATTTAACCCGTCTGTGTGTCTCGTCACTGACAGCCCGGAGGAAAGGCTAGAAGAACTGTATCCTCGCCATCGTGCCACGGCTAGGAAATGAGCCGTACATTCTGACCGCTGCTGTCGAGCCATCTGACCTCTCAGGGCTGGAAGGCCCACTGTGGTCTCATAAAAAATGCCAGTCATAAAACAGCCAAGGGGGTAAGTCACTCTTGAGCTATTAGCTGGTGATACTGGATGAGATTTCAGTAGGTGTCAGGGTGTAAGATTGGACGAGGCCAGGAGGTAGGCTTGTGTCTCAGAAATGACAGATATGCTGATCATGGTGAAAACGTCAGATCATGCACAGGTGACCTGAAGTTATTAACTTGATCATTATTGTGCCTCTGTCAGCCTTCTAGTTATAATATCAGTGGCACAGCTCATTTACCGTAAATATGGCGATCACTTCTGTTCAAAAGGTAGAGAGTTTGCTTAAAAAATTACTGTAACAAAGTACCATTACCTCACTTTCTCAAAGTTTGTATTCAGACAAATTGCTACCCACGCACAGTTTCAAAGCAACTAAATACACTTGTTATCAATTGGGGGAAAGGCATTATTACCTATTAGCTGTTTTAATGGTGCAAACAGGGCGCACAAAGTAAATACTGAGGTTTACGACTTCCCGTACTGGAGAACAGCATATGTTTGATTGTGGTTGCTAATGTTAAACTAATTAGGGGGGTCTGAGGTGAAATACTGCACAGAACATTCATGTTCACTCATGTGTGACTAAACACTGGTTAACTGTGTGCAAAGTGGGAGCATCCAAGCTTAAGATTGGCCTAAAAACACACAATACTAGATTTTGTGTTTATCCTTCTTCTACATTAGAGGAAGTAGGATGGGGTTTTCTTACAAGATTGTTTTCTGTATTGTGGATAAATGTGTTCTGCAAAACATGTTATATAGGGGCTTATCTAAAAAACAGATCTGAAGGAGTAATTTCCCTGCAGAGATAAAGCAATAACAGTAAATTTATAAAGCCATTAAATGCCACCCAATGTTGCAACGAAAAATATTGTGGATAATAAAATGTGTTTAAGTATATTTAAAGTAGCTTTGCTGCTAAATTATTTTTTTATTATTTGGAAAAATAACGTCCTAAATAGTTTGTTGCAGAAGACAAGGAAAATTTAATTAAATTTTTTCAAAAATGTAGCTTTTTTTTAATGTTATTTTAAACACTCAAGTGATTAACCATGTGTCTCTGAGACAATGCTCATATATAGCTAACACAGAGTGATGTAGAGGCATTCAAAAACTAGGTATGGCTTCCAGTCTTATTATCATAAGGTAAGTTATACCATTAAAGTTATTTACAACAAAGCATTGCTGTAAGATTAAAAAAAAAAAAGCTATACAACTCAAGCTCAAGGTTTGCTCTACGTGGATAAAATATATCCAGCAAATACAATTTTTGATAAACCCTTTAGGTGTGTTCGCGCCCCTTTATTTCCCTATTAGGTATTTTTTTCTGAAGATCATATATTTTTGCTCATACAAGGCCTGCCCAGAATAATGTTTCCATATACAGATACAGCATTCTAACACAAACAAGTGGTCTTACTTGGGTCTCACGTTATCAAAATATGGAAACATTCCTCTTTTACATGGCAATGCTCTTAGGTCAGGTCGAAAATCTGGCGTTATCTTAAAGAGCTGCAGAGAGTCAATTCTTCAGCCAGACTGGAGTGTCTCAAGGAGAACGTATGCTGATGAAAGAGACAGGGCTGTGACGTCAGCTACTGTAAGAGTAGTGATAAGGATCAACTTCACACATCTCTCTTATTTTGGGTTTTGACAATGACATATTCACCATGGATCTCTGCAGTAACACCCCCAAGGGAAAATGAGGATTTTACTGGGGACTAAAAGACTGAGTGTGTGTGTGTGTGTGTGTGTGTGTGTGTGTGTGTGTCTATACAGTGTACAGTATTAGCCTGGCGCCCTGGAGGAGTGACAGAGAAACAGTGCTGGCATTTATTCGTGGACTCGTTTCCTCCAACAAGGAAAGAAAATGGAGAAAAAAAAGACATTTCCAAAGCACTCCACTCAGCAGAAAAACTGCCATAGCAGTATATCAGCTGACCCCTATCAAACACTTGCATGCACACACACATCCAATTCATTCTTGACCCCCCACCATCCTCTTAATCCCGTAAATATTTTTACAACTTGGTCGGTCACTGAGAGCGCTGGACACTGAGCTGTTTACATTAGGCTAGCCATGCTAGCTAGCGGCACTGAATGCTGCGTGGTCGTCTATCAAATTGAAAGTGTTCTCATAAACACGCTAATTAGGCTGTGCTTTATTGTTATTTAGCCCACAGATCATTACGTTAGTGTAAACCAACATATTAACCTCTGATTAGATTGGCTGGGCTAATGCTGTGTCATCACTGCGCCACATTTATCATAGCACTGAAAATAACATTTGTTATAAGGTCAATCACCTGTAGCTGTAATGAACCGCTCATTAATCATGTTATTATCCAAAATTACAATTTGGATGCATTATGGTGGCATAGCAGCTCTGAATGTTGTGTGTGTAATTCATTAAACCTTAAAATGAAGCTAGTAATTGTGAAAACATGTTTTTTTTGGACATTTTATTGTATGTCTCATGAATCCAGTAGTAACTGTCTTAAATCCGTATCTCTCTTACTTCACCGTATTTTAAAAAAGGCAAAGACCAACAACAGCTTGTTGATCAAATTTAACCCTCTACACAGTGAAAACAGTGTCTTCTTTTAAAAGCAGATGAAGAACATATTTTTTTCAAGCTTTTAGTTCAGGTTAAATTGTGTGGTTGATGTGTGGTTTATATCTGAATCAGTATTGTTGTTATTCCTATCTTAATACCTTGTAATTCATATTTCATTGCAATACCTTCTGAGTTTTTATGTTTTTATCTTATTTTTTTGTCATGTATCTTTGTCTATTGTTTTTGCTTTTTAGTCAAAGCACATTGAGTTTCCTCATGTTGTATGAAATGTGCTATATAAATAAATTTGACTTGACTTTTACTACTTTTGAGATACCTTTTACTGCCTTTAAGAGTTACTGAACTGTGATGTTGTCATACACACCTTTAACTGTATTTATAATGCATACACACAAGTCACTGAATGTCTTAAAGAGCGAAAGAGAGCAACAGGAACTGGGTCAAAATGTGTATCTGCATCCCAAGTATCAATATGTGGACCTCTCCATAACACTATTTGTGTGAGGGCATGAATTTATGTCTAAATGATCCAAGAAGAGCAGACAGGCAGGGATACAGTAATGGGAACTGACGCAGCAAGAAAGAGGAGGAAAAAAGGTGGTACAGTGGGATATTTAGGTGGATACTAGAGCATGTTAAAGGAAAACTTCATCCCCCAGATGATGATTTGTTTATCAAGTACTCACCCTGTGTTACATTCAATTTGTGAAAAAAACTTTGTTTTCTAACATGCCTTCACAGTGAACTAATAATCCAAAAAGACAGAAAAGTCTTGATGAATGGAAGTCAAGGGGGGACCATATTTAACAACAGCAAAGCTACATCAAAACATTCACTTACAAACTCTCACACAACTCATGCAGTATAATCCAAGTGTCATTTCTCCAGACATGTTCTAAGTACTTCTCAAGCACATTCACTTTTGCTAAAACCTTACTATTTAAAACATGTTTGCAAAAAAGCGCAGATGAACTATTGAGACTACAAAACATATTTTAGCCAGCCAAAAAAGGGGCACCTAAAAAGAGAAAGGATTAATCAGTTAAGGTGTGAATGTGAAAATATTCAAACATAGCATGTACTTAAACAGATAATGATAGAGTAGTGTACCTGCGCCGTTTATGCAAAAATGGTTTAAATAATAATTAAAATGCATGTTTGTTTTTTTATATGCTTTTGTTGGTGTTACACACAACCCCTTTTTATGCCAATTCATCATGAATTTTCTCCATTTTTGGATTCTTCTTTTGCTGTGGAGGCATGCGAGAAAAGCGTTTTCTTTGTGAATTCAAGATAACCCAGTGAGTAACTGATATAAAAAATGTCATTTGGGGGTTGATGTACCCCTTTAAATTAATGGATTCTGAGTCCTGATGTAAAGCAATGAGACTTTCTATAAAATGGACAACAAACTGGTGGTACTGTAAAACTCCAGTTGATTTCTTTAAAACAGGAACCATGACAAGCATTCCTGAATCATGTGAGCTGACAGCATACATGTAGGTTTACAGGGAGCTACTAAATCTGTAATGTATTATAGGCGAGATCATTTATCTCTCTAAATGCTGGAGGTATGACTTTTTACTCAATATGTCCCAAGTAAGAAGGCAATGAAAGAAAACAAAATCAAAGAAATGTGTCTATTGTAGCTTTGAAGGGACTAAATGTGTTTACATGTAACACTTTTATATAGAACCACTTCCTCTAAGAGTGTACAGCACATAGAAGAGTGATGCATTTTAATGTAATCCTCATTACTAATCAAAGGATAACTGATGGGCAGATCATGAGTGGATAGATTCTTGACAAACAAAAGGAAATACAGTATCTGCCTGAGCTGGGAATTATTCTAAGGGGAAAATATGCTGTTTGGGACACTGCCCTGACAGAAAGGCTGTGTGAATGAAAAAGTCTGGATCTAATATAATGTAACACACAAAGACATTTAAAAGACAGCGCTGCCATGACTGTTTGTCTGCATTTGTGAGACTTTAATTGGGCAATCAACACTTTTTTGGAAAATAATCTATTGTCTCCTCTATTTGCACATAATTTACTATGACAATATGAAACACAGAGGACAACTCAGTGGCAAAGGACATTTTATTGATATGGGGAAAGCAGCCTGCTGTTGAGTATTAAGCTACAAGAATCTCGAAACCTTTAAAGCTGGAGTTTGGGACTTTTGTCTCCCCCCTATGGTAATGAGAGTAATTACATAAACACTGTCGATGAGTGTGTATAACGTGTGCCTGCAGGTGAGCTTGCCTCAGGATGATCTCTTCAAGTCTTTTCTTTTACTTTAATCCTACCTCTGAATACTAAGTTTCTTTTTTTATCCAGAGCATCCACTCCAGAAACCTTTCTTGGAGTCACAGGAAATTTACAGTTTAGATACAGCCTCTTTAAATTATACCCACTATGTCGGTACAACGCCACAAATTGACTTTTTTTTTTGTCCTTCATCAACTAATGCACGTCGTGGGGTTTAGTCAACGAAAGCCCGTGGTTGGGTTTAGGAAAAATAACAGGGTTTGGCTTTATAACCTTATGGGACGCAAACACTGCTCTCCCAGCTGAAAGTCCGTGTTTTTTGGACCCATCCCCCACTCAGAATTTTTGCCGCCTGAACTTTCATTCTGGTCCCGCCACGTTTCCCCCTGATGCTGCCAAGCGCAATTTAACTATGACGCCGACTGGCTACGTGTCATGTCGACATTAAAGGACACCTTTATTCGTTGGTGTCTGATGCCACAAGTTACTGCCCAAGTGCCGAATTTTGCTGACTTGGGGTTGGAAGAAAACATCAGAATCATGCACATCAAAGATGAAGCACTGAGAAAACAAAAAGAAAAGCAGCACTTAACTCAAAAAAGACAGCAATAATAAAACAAATCCAATGTGAAATAAATAAATTAGTTTCTCTGCCCTTTCGCTCTGGATGGTTGCATACCGCCCGGTGGGCCTGCATGGGAAAGTTGCCACACCAGACACCACAACTTTGGTATACTGAGAAATACAGAGAGCTTTCCCTGGCAGCAAGAGGTTTAATCAGCATTGTCTGAACTCGTCTGGCAAGGGTTTAAATGTAACTGACGTTCTATGTAAGAGTCCTGCACTCTAGCCATAATTTACAAACATTAAGGAGTTAGCTGCGGTGGCTGCCTTTCTTTTGATTTCTTGGAAACATCATCAACAAGGTCACAGGTTGCATAAATTTTCATTATTTGTTGTTCCAAGGGCCAATTGTGAATGATTGTGTTGTCTTGGAATAAATGATATTAACATACAGTGTGTATTTCATCCAGGACTAGAAAGTACAGACGCACAACACTAAATGATCTGATGCAGGATGTGGTTCCACTGTTGGTACTTTCGAGAACTCAGCAGCATTCAAGTGTTTGGGATTTCGCAGATCACACTTACATATTGTTTTGCTGTTATATAAACTAGACACCTACAACAGAACACGTGTATTACAATTATAGGGCTAGCTCTGGGTGGACATATGACCGTAAAACCGCCAGTAAGATCTGTTTCCCTCTTTCTCTTCCTGCCTTGAACATAAACATCTTCAGATACAGGTACATACACACTTCAGACAGCAAATATTTCTAGCTCTTGTAAAAAAGCACTGCCTATACATACCGTCACATTTCTCATGCTACCTGCACTGCTACTGCTGGCATATTAGTGCCACTGTTGCAACCAGAACTGTGTGCAGTTATTTCAAGCTTATTTACATTATTTTTTCTCTCTTGATATAATTTGCATATTGAAGAAATGCACTATGAAAATTTTTGACAATTCTTTTTTTGTTAATTCAAATGGTTTTCACAGCACAATTTACCAGTTCAAACAGTGTTTTATTAATTAATGTTTAATGTGTCAAATATAGTAGTAACATAGTGCCTTGATGGAGGAACACATTGTCTGCATGCTTTGTGTGAAACTTCCTTCTCTTAAGTACTTTGGCCACAGGACAGTGAAGTCATTGTTTCCACTTCTTACTCAAACAGTATGCAACACTGTTCATGTTTGCGCACTTAACACCATTTATTACATTTAATTTGCAAAGTCTAACACATTGTGGTGTATTCACATGCCATTTTAGACACTCAGACATTTAAGACTTTAGAGTTGCCAAGCAGCAGCCTCTTTGATGCAAGTTCCCACATTCAAATTATCCTTTTACAACATCTACCTTTGCGTACAGCTTATCTTTAATTTCTGATGTCAGCGCTTGTGAATGCAGTGCTGTCTGCAAAGCAGTGCTGCAGCAACGCAACACCAACAACACAAACATACAAAGCCTGCTGTATACATTTGGTCTTTTGTTTTCCACCCTGACTCAGACCGCAAGCATGACTACTCAGATTTGGCTCCTATATTCTGAACTGACCCCAACTTGGCTCAGGGATTATCATGCCCACTATGTATGTGGAAGGCATCTCTGCTGTAAACTGTATTTCACTTTGTGCATGCGTGCCTGATGAATTACACCAAAGTTAGTAACTTTGCTGTCCAGTGCTAAATTTGTGAGTGAGGAGGTGTCATAACGGAGAGCATGCTGATCCAGCAGAGCAGGTTGGAATGGATCAAACACAGTATTGTTGCATCTGATGTGATAATCCAGTCCAGAGTACAGATGCACAATGAAAGCTAAAATCTTCACCTTCTTCAATCATGTCTTCTGCTGGGCTTGTCTGCTTGCAAGTGTCAGCGTGCTAGCATTGTAAGCAATTTTTTGGCTACCTGTGCTGCTACTGATGCCGGAATGAATCGATTAGCTTGATTAGTGCCTAAGGCCCCGTGTCCACCAAGGCTTTTTTTCCCAGCTAAAACACCAGGCACTCCTCAGGAAATGCCCAGTCAGGAGTGTTTGAGAGCGCTTTGGAGGCTCCAAGTTTTTTCAGCTGAAACGCTTTGGTTGCATCTGGTTGCTATGATATAGAATATCCACGGAAGTAAACATGTCAGCACAAGGTAGTGTACTTGCTTTGGATGAGGGGAAGGCTGAAGCAGGCAGGGAGAGAGGACAGACCCCTCGGTCTTTGTGGGTTCATGAGACGAAACATAACATGTATACAGTATATTGACAGATTTCCCCTCCATTGTTGCTTCTGTTCAGCACTTGTAGGTGTAAGATGTGATGGTTTGTCTTTGTGATATTTGTCTGCTGAGGTGACATTGACAAGCGTGGTGTTTTTACCCCAAATTTAACATCTTTCAACTCTATCAACGCTCAGACAAAAAACACCCTACCAGCAGCGCAGAATTCACGCCCAGTACCTTATCACTACCGGTGTTTGTGGCCCAGGGTAAAAATATGGTGCTCCCATTACAAAGCATTTAAAAACATGCTGGTCGCAGATACAAATGCTTTTTTAGACATGGCCCGTAACTTCTTATTCAATTTACAGAGAACGGTGCCTGTTCAAAAACACGCCTGTAGGGAATGAGCCAGTTTCTTGACCTCCAGTGTTGCTGCTTGCAACTTTCTCCCGAACTACTTATCTCAACAACTTCACACTTAACAGTGAACTTTCTTGGGTCCTGAGCAATACACCTGCCATGACATAGTTGTGTTCCCTGGCATTGCTGGAGTATAGGCACCATTTGCTAACAGTCAGTGAGAGATGAAGAAATGCTATTTGGGACCAGGCTAATTCCAAGAAACAAAAGTCTTCAATCCAAGAGCTACATCACTTATGCTTGAAATGTTAGCGTTTACTGCAATGTAACATCTCCAGCCTCTTTTTGGATTTGTTTTAGGATGTACTGTAGCAAGCTACGGAGTGTAATCGGCAGTGTCATACGTAATAGGGGTTCCCTCTCAATACACTAAAAAGTGTGTACTTCTGGCAGTAGTAACACACCACTAATAAACATGTCCTGTAGATCTCAAGAGCTTGTACTCGACACTGCACTTCCTTCAGTCCTCCACAATACATTCGCTAAGTGTGAAGACGATCAGATGAATGATTGTCGAGAAAATCAAAGGACAGACACAACAACATGCAGGCAGAGACTCCTTCCATTGTAGTTAGTCAGTGACAGATAAGGAAATGCTTAAAACTGATACCATTAAGTTCGTATTTGATTATCAAATTTTAATGGTGCCAGAAGAAGCGGAGATACCCACAAAATAGTTGTTCATCTTAATGTGGAGGGTTCTGATGCACAAAGTCCTGTTGCTGTCTCTGTGTCGTCCTCAAGTCTTCAAGGGCCTTAGCTGGGGTCAATGTCTGCTTGACGAGTTCCAGAATCTGAACAATCAGAATACAAACTCCAGACAATTTTCTCTGACTCTATGATTATGTGCACACACTGCACAATGGTGGATAAAATTCGCCATTTCTATTCGTGTTCTCATGATTTATGTGAGCCATTATCAAGTTCACATCTTCCTTCCTCTAAACAATGAAATCCAAAAATCTATAGACAGATTATGGTAAATCCAGACGATGGTTTGGTGATTACAGTAACGACTTGAAATAGCACATAATGACAGACGTAGTGGAACAACATGCGGCAGGAAAAAAGCTTGAGGGTAGAAATCTTTCCGGGGAGTATTATTGCTGACATCACATCACTAATGCTTTATATGGACATCTTCATTATCCGTCATTGCCATTAATTTAGAGAGATCGGCAGGAAATAATCCAGGTGGGTGAAAGGCCTTTGATTTCATCGTCCACAGCAGATTATGATTTTATCAGATTTGAGCGTGTGTGCAAGCAGGTGTGCATGCTTATGTGAACAAATGCATGCACAGGTATGTAGCTCAGTTTAAATCTGTATGTGTGTGTGTGTGGTGTGGTGTGTGTGCACATAAGGAGGTAAACTCTGGGGCTGAGTGGATCTTTGCGTGAGTGTCTATAATTGGCGGCAGAGGGAGAATCTGTGAGCTGACATCTGCAGTTGATTTTTGGTGATAATAAATCAGGTTTCTTTCTCCGCTGGTGTGCTTCCACACAGCTCTCACTCTCTCTCGTCTGTGTTTCTCTATGTATTACACACGCTCTCTCTCTTCCTCCTCTTCTCCTTCTCATTTCCTCAAGCCTTTGGAAACCCAAGGACTAGCTGTACAGAGTTCCTGCAAAACTTTGGACTCAGCCTCACTTTTTGGGTGGCCACACAAGTTGAGTTGTGAAAGCTCCTTCCTGGCCAAAGCTGTAGTGGGAGAAAAGGGAAGGAGTGTAAAAAGGAGAGACCTGCTCTGTGATTATCAGCGAGTGGAGGTGGATAGAGACAACGAGGTGTGAACAGGCCGCACCTGAGGGGAGGAGAGTCTGGCAAAACCTAAAACTGCTTGTGTGGAGCCCAATTTTTGCTGACTGCACCCATCTCTACCATACATGACTGCAAGGGTTTGCCACTGAGCCATTTCTCTCCACATCAATTTCCTGTCTAGCCACAGCCTCAACACCAGATTTAGGGCTGAATGACTGCTGTTTTGATTATCCTTCTTCTCGTTACGTTAAACATGATCTGGACTCTGAATGAAAAAATAAGGGAAAATCCTTTTGGAGCGCAGTTGGTGAAGGTTTCTTTCAATACATATTCCACTGATGATTACAGAATTCATGCTCCAAAACATAATCTGTATTCCAAAAGATTACCAAAGATAAATATTGTAAACATTTTTGATTACTGTGTTTTTCGTTCAACAAAGTCACGAAAGTAACAAATAAAACAATTCGAGGTTATGTTTATTTACAGTGTTTGTCATGTTCAGCTGCATTTTGTGGAGATGTGGCACAACAGAAAAGGGGAAAATATCATGTTTGTTTTAGGGGGGAAAAAGTCAGCTCGATCCTGAATATCGCCACAGTTGATGTGAGACACAATGCCTCATTCAAAGCCTAAAAAATGAGTCATATCATTCAGTTTTATTTACACAAAAAGGAAGATAAGAAGTGCTGAATACTTAATGCTGACTATTCTTCATGCAGGGGGAAGAGCCAATGATGACCAACCATGCATATGTCATTACTGACTATGGAACAAAACCTGTGTTTAATCATTCCTACAGAATAATCACTGTAGGACTGAGGAACTACAGTATGAATATGGATGTGTCCATATCTGTGTTTGCATGTGTACAGCTTGAATGTGAAAACAGTGCCGTTACTAAGAGGATGGACAGACAGGCTTTCATTCCAACATAATTTCTCTAGCCTGAGGGAAAAAAAGCAGAGTTGTCAAGGTTGGACAAAAAAAAGCCTTGATGGCTCACGACAAATATTCAGCATTCCTGCAGCACACTGAGACTACAACTACCTTGGATCAATTCCATTACAGCAGTTTTATGTATGCAACTTCCTTCCTCAGGGTAGCCAAGGCTAGACAGGTGAAATGATCAGGCTTTAAACCTGGCTGACCTCTACCGAGTGAGACAAAAAGTCAGTGGTTGGATCAACAGATGCCTGATGGAATGTAACTTCCTACTTCATCTGTCAAAACTTCAAACATGAAGGGAAGAGCATTTGTATAAATCAAAATATTTAAAGCTGAAACAAGATGGAGCCAGAATACTAACTCTTTCAAAACTCGGTGAAACGATTTATAAATCCACTGTGAGATACAATGTCTTAGAAAAAAGAAACAGTGTCTTGGGAAGTCTGCTGAATAAACTCTAAGAAGCGGTGGGGATTTCCACAGAGTAAAAAGTCAAAGCATTTGAAATAAGAAACATGACTTTTCTCTAAAATTGATCTTTGTTGATTTACTATGTTGAACATTTGCTAAGAAAGGCACAGGATTTCAACTAGAACGTAAAATTAGAGGTACATTACCTGATTGATCCACAATCAGACCCCTCAGTGATCCACAGGAACATCATTCATTATCTAAACACTACTTATCAGAGAGGAGGTAAAGTCCTCACTCAGTGTCTATGCACTGTGTCTATAATCATTCCCTATGACAGTCTATCTATGCAGAGTATTGTTGTTTTTGTGCATCCAATCATCTTTTCTTCACAACCCAAAAAGCGGCATCCTTCCCTCAGGCAACTGTAAACATCGGGCCTCAGCCTGTCATCGCTGTTGTGTGTTTAGACATCTGTTTTCAACCGCAACTTCGCACTGATCGTCAGTATCATGTGGCTGTAGTCTGGAGTTACATCCGCAGTCCCAAAATACATGTTGTCTATTACCACATTTGGATCTAATTCCAAGGCGTGTTTAGCGGTTGCGGTGGTGAAAGACCTATCCTCTCTTGTTGTTATGAAATTTGTAAGAGTTGGTTAGCATCAGAGCATGCATGCCGTGCAGTGTTACAGAATTAGTCATGTGTGCCCTAAATGATAAAAGGATATAAATTTAACTGACAAGAATACATGTCATTTATCATCACATCACACTGCTGTTGTAAATTGTTGCCCTGAAAACATCACAAGAAACTGCTACTTATTCCAGCAGAGGAAATTCCTTTTAAAAATGCTGGTTATACAATTTAATTTCCTTCTATGCAGGATTGTTGGTTATGCTCTCAAGTGCAAGTGAAAGTAAAAGCCAACCACAGACTTCTCCTCTGGCTTTTCAACCTGCTCTGTTTGCGTTTTGGCACCTGGTCGCTACCTTTTTATAAAGCCCCAACCTCACCTGAGCGTTGTGGGGGTAAACGCCCATCAACTGTGAGAATCTATACACTGTTTTCTGAAGTAAATCCTGCCTAGTATATCTTTAAACTCTTCTTACAATCCACCTCAAAGTCCAATCTGTAAAGCGGGATTGCATGCTGAAGGATAGTTTTCTGAAATTATGTGTTATTCGGCAATGAAGGACATCATTTCAGTGATATAGCAAACAGAGATATGACACAGTATTAGCATGTAAATCTATATGAGGACTACATACAGAAAATCCATTCGTGGAGTACTGTACTCATTAACATACATACAGTACATCAAACTCATTAGCTGCACCACAGACCTCATCCTTTACCTTTGCTTTTTGAATCTCACATAAGAGGAGAAATATATGACCTGGTCCAGTGTACCATTAAAGTATATGGAGCATTACCCATACTGCACATAGGGGCCATGCCACAGTTTTATTGCAGGTTTACTGCTCGCTGGTGGAATAACAGCAGCTTGTTTCCTTAGGTGTAGGATGGGAAAGAGAAAGGAGGAAGGAGTGGAGCATGTGTGTGGAACTATTAGGACCAGGTGTACTGTAGGGGGCTTAACAGCACACCAGGTAACCAAAGGTAGCAGTCTTAAAGTAAGTCAGTCCATCACTAGTCAAGATGATAATGCAAAAATGTCTTAAGAGGCTCCATAGCGTCAAGTGTGCTATATTTGATTATGCCACCAATCCATAACAGTATATTCATACATGATACACCACATACAGCATCCTTCTTTATTGAGGCTTATTTTTCCATCATCCTACATTTAGTCACAAACTGCATCACAATCTTTACAGCAAATACAAATTCAACTCCACTGTTCCTTTACCATCAGAACAGTTAATATATATATATATATATATATATATATATATATATATAAGCCAATTATATATATATATATATATATATATATATATATATATATATATATATATATATATATATATAAGGGACAGTTCCCTCCCAAAATCAAAAACACAAATCTTTACTCTTACCTGTAGTGCTATTTCTTAATCTAGATGTTGGTAAGAGAACTACACCGTCAACTGTATCATCGCGTAGAAGGAAGCGTTCATCTACTACTGCACGCTCACCTAGCATGACAGAGCCAGCTAACATTACAGCTCAGCAGAGAAGGACACCACTGATGTTTACATTTCCAACTGTCGTGAGCACAAACCTAATAGTCCTCACAACAAGGTCTGCGGATTATCTTGAGTAACAGGGTCATAATTTCTGGAAAAAGACATTGCTGAAGAGTTTTTCAAATGTATTTTTTTGGCACTTTGAGCACCACAAACTAAGTGCCATCAAGGTCTGGAGGGCAGACATCTCTACAGCAGATATCTCCAACACTCAGCAAGTCAAACCAAAACAATCTAGATAAATAAATAGCACTACAGGTGAGAGGAAAAACATGTATTTTGAGATGAACTTTCCCTTTACTTCAGAGTGCCATCTAGTTCCAATATATTTAAGAAACAGCAGATATCTACAGCCGATATCTCCAGCATTTGGCAACTCACACCATAACAATCTAGATAAATATCCCAGCAAGCATTTTTTGGTGTAAAAAACGTCTAATAGCCGTCTACATGAAGACCTGACGTCTAGGCTAAATCACAGCTGAATGTGGGCTGTCAGTGAAAATTTGGTAGACGTCTAACCATAGCCAAAGTGTAGACGTCATCAATTATACGGCTATGTAGAGACCATGTCCAAAAAATGGAGATAAACATATTTTAATTACTGTTGACTCTCCATACGTGATTGAATATCATACCACATGCCAGTTCAACTGACAATATACATATATATCTATATCTATATATATCTATATCTATATCTATATCTATATATTTATTTATTTATTTATTTATTTATTTACGTTTATGTTTGTTAATAATTCCTGTTTATTTAACTATATATTTGTAAATACTATTGTTTAAATTTATTATATTTTCACGTATCTTTCCTCTCTTGCAAGGAACACCTGTAACATAAATAATTTCCCCTCGGGGATCAATAAAGTATTTCTGATTCTGATTCTGATTCTGATCTGCAATGGCAAATTTAATCAATTTCAAAATTAAATCGGTTAGATTTGGGTTACATGTAGCTAGACTAAATCGGAGCTAAATATAGCCAGTACGTTTAAATCATGACTATTGCTTGCTGGGATAAATAGCACAACAGGTAAGAAGAAAAATATGAATTTTTGATTTTGGGGTGAACTGTCCCTTTAACTCTGATGTCATATTGACTGAGAGCAGGAGGGAGATTATCTTCACTGGGTTCACTCTGGAAAGAATGAACAACTTTTCAGTGCAACAACAGATAGTTAAGCAGACTTAGTATTTCCTGATATTATTTAGAAGCATTTCTAAGGGTTTTAAAGGACACACTGGGGTGTGGAGTGTAATTAATACCAAGCTGTTACCACAATAATAAAATGCCAGACAGACAGAGTCTAAGTTGACTTAGACATGTGAAAATGGACCCAGTGTATTGCTCAAGAGTGAATTTCACTGGTCATACAGTAAGTAATCACATTAATCTCTCTAATGGCAATAGATCTCAAATAACCTGAGTGACCTGGAAAACAATACCTGTTAAAAGTCGTTTTATATCTATACAATGCAGGACTTGTGGCTTAATCGCACGATTGAGGCTGATAATCTATATAGAACTAAATCAATACTGGTGGGTAGTGTGTGGGATCAATTCCCTGAGGGGGAGGTTTGCCATTGAACACGACACCAAGGGACGAGCGTGCCTAATCCATGTTTGAACTTTAAGTAAGCGTGGGCCTCACTCTTCTTAACAGGACCACTCCATTCCAACCGACCCCTCCAATGCTGGACGACATGGTTACTCAGTGATCAAGAGTCAGTGCCCATGTGTGAGATTGTGACTGGACCAGCCTCTGTTCAATATCCAGTCATTCACCCAATCGTCTATTAGCTCCCTGAGAAAAGCAAAATTTTCTTGCTCTCCCATAGTTCCAGGTGTTTTGATCATTAGGGCCTCTGGCTATTAGAAGCGCCGTGGTGCTTGCTTAACGGTTATAAGGCCAACCGTCGTGCTCGGATCACACCTCCACAGCTGTAAAGCGCGACGGGGAGGGGTGGCAGCCGGGGAGGCATGCGCAAGGGGGGACCGGGCCAAAACGCCCGCTTTGTTCTCTGGGGGCTCCGGTTACCCCCTGCTCTCCCCACAGCCCGCGTGACATTCAATACTGCAACTGTAAATTTTACATTAAGCGTGTGAAATCACAGATGCACATGTCACAGCAGTGTCATAAAGTGAATTTACTTAGCTCGACTTCAGCACGCACCTTAACTCTTTAAGTCTCTGTAGGGGGGCGGCTGGGGGTGGGGGTGGTGGACAAAATTACAGCAATTAATTCCTAAAAATGGCTCGCAAAAAGCGCACTATATGTTGACAGGCTCCGGGTGCACACCTGGTCCTATTCACCATATTAACAATAGCCCGCCATCATTATATTTCCTTTGGTAATGCATATTAAAGAATAATTGATATTCAGGCTTGGCTTACAGCTTGTTAAAGGTTTAATGGTCTGTGAATGTGAATAATAACTATGGGTGAAAACAAAGAGAGTGAGAATGACCTTTACAGCGCGCACAAATAGCACAGTAGAAGTGTAAACACGCAAACACACAGAGTACAATTCAGGAAGAGGACACGAGACTGGAATATGCAACAGACTGTAAAGTTTATGTGCTATGGTAAAAATGTAAGACTATCAAATCCACCAGTTACAACACTTTATTTCAGTCTAATAGCATTTTAAACATTCACAGACAACCGAGCTGCAAATCTGTGCGCTTACTGGTGACAGAGCCCCCAGTCCACCTGTTCGCTCTCAGATCATCCCTCCACTAAAAATACAAAGAGAGGAATCCAGACAAGTCTCAGTCGTAAACAGCGACCAAGGGAGACCCGTACATAATGTGCCTCCATACTTGTGTTAAGCAGCCATGACTGTGCAAGTGCCAGAACTATGCTTTGATTATGTCACCCAATAGAACATTTGCTCACTTTCTTCCCCCAATTTTTCAACTTTTATTAATACAATTTTAAGTCAGCAGCACCCAACACATGGTCCACTACAATGTGTGTGACTCTGCATAGAGACTTGAGAGAGGAAAAAAAACTATGGAGGGTCAATCCCATGCAACTCTCCCACTTCCTATGCATAAAATGCTGAATATGACTAATTCATGCATTCCCTTCACCCCACAGTTCATTTGGCAATGGCTCAATAAATTCTGCAGAGCAACCCACGCTGCCTACCCTGTAAGAGTATTCCCCTGCTCAAAGGGTGAGGGGGAGCCAACATTAAGACTGGTGGCTTGTAAAGTGAGCTGGGAAGTTTAATTGATCAAAAAGAATTTAATGTGGCGTAGTGAATCGCGGCAGACAGCATGGATTTATATCGCAACCCTGCAGAAACGAACATAATATTGCCAGGGTTTTACAGCAGAAGGGGGATTTTTTTTAATTGTAGCCACAAAAATGATTTACTTTGTGTTGAGTAAAACTGCCATTCAATAATAGCCCTCAACGCCCATTTTAATTCTCACTCTTGCATAAAAAGTTGTGGAAAGTGTAAGACAGTGTATTTTACTTCAGACTTAAATACTTTTTTTATTTTTTAACAAACATGGATTTGGAGTACTAATTAAAGCCATCCCACTTGGAGAAGACTATTTTTTGGCACTGACCCATTTCACACATCACAAAGCAATATTCACGCCTGAGCTGTATCATTTCAAACTAAGCTCTCACTCTCTCAAGTGCTAAGTCCATCCTGTATGGACATCTATGAAAGCACAGAGATCTCTGCAATGTGTTAGAGATTTCGAATGTAAAACCAAGATTACCACACAGCCACAGGGAGAGGGATTCAGCACAATCCCCACAGGATGTGTACCGGCCAAGTCAAACAAGAGAGCAGATATTTACCAATATGTTCTGGAAACCGTGGACACACAGATAGAGAGATGCACACTACAAATAACAGATCGATGTTTAATAGTTATTCTTTTTCTCTGAATCTAAATATACAGAATGTCTTGTAATGCATTGTGTTTACAGATAATTTAATCCTCAGTGCCTTTTGCAGTAATGAATACATATTTAGATGTAGCTTCAGGTTGTAATTGTAATTTTTTTTGTCTGGTTGGGTCTACATTTGTGCATCAACCTACAGTATGTGTGTAGAATAAAGAGGATGATTATGTTAAGTTATGTTATTAAGTTATTGTTTTAACTACTTTTCTGTTCTATGTACTGATCTTTTTTGTCGTTCAGACACTTAGTGATCAATAATCATACTTTTTAAACAGCTGAAAAAAAGCGTCACTCCCCTAAATCCAATTTGTAGAAGAATTTCCCAGGTTGGGGTCAATAAAGTACTATTTGGGGCGTTGGTGGCTTAGTGGTAGAGCAGGCGCCACATGTACAAGGCTGTTGCCGCAGCAGCCCGGGTTCGACTCCAGCCTGTGGCCCTTTGCTGCATGTCACTCCCTCTCTCTCTTCCCCTTTCATGCTTGTCTGTCCTATCAAATAAAGGCTAAAAATGCCCCAAAAAATATATAATAAAATAAATAAAGTATTATCTATCTACAGTACAGGCCAAAAGTTTGGACACACCTTCTCATTCAATGCGTTTTCTTTATTTTCATGACTGTTTACATTGTAGATTCTCACTGAAGGCATCAAAACTATGAATGAACACATGTGGAGTTATGTACTTAACAAAAAAAGGTGAAATAACTGAAAACATGTTTGATATTCTAGTTTCTTCAAAATAGCCACCCTTTGCTCTGATTACTGCCTTGCACACTCTTGGCATTCTCTCGATGAGCTTCAAGAGGTAGTCACCTGAAATGGTTTTCCAACAGTCTTGAAGGAGTTCCCAGAGGTGTTTAGCACTTGTTGGCCCCTTTGCCTTCACTCTGCGGTCCAGCTCACCCCAAACCATCTCCATTGGGTTCAGGTCCGGTGACTGTGGAGGCCAGGTCATCTGCCGCAGCACTCCATCACTCTCCTTCTTGGTCAAATAGCCCTTACACAGCCTGGAGGTGTGTTTGGGGTCATTGTCCTGTTGAAAAATAAATGATCGTCCAACTAAACGCAAACCGGATGGGATGGCATGTCGCTGCAGGATGCTGTGGTAGCCATGCTGGTTCAGTGTGCCTTCAATTTTGAATAAATCCCCAACAGTGTCACCAGCAAAACACCCCCACACCATCACACCTCCTCCTCCATGCTTCACAGTGGGAACCAGGCATGTGGAATCCATCCGTTCACCTTTTCTGCGTCTCACAAAGACACGGCGGTTGGAACCAAAGATCTCAAATTTGGACTCATCAGACCAAAGCACAGATTTCCACTGGTCTAATGTCCATTCCTTGTGTTTCTTGGCCCAAACAAATCTCTTCTGCTTGTTGCCTCTCCTTAGCAGTGGTTTCCTAGCAGCTATTTGACCATGAAGGCCTGATTCGTGCAGTCTCCTCTTAACAGTTGTTCTAGAGATGGGTCTGCTGCTAGAACTCTGTGTGGCATTCATGTGGTCTCTGATCTGAGCTGCTGTTAACTTGCGATTTCTGAGGCTGGTGACTCGGATGAACTTATCCTCAGAAGCAGAGGTGACTCTTGGTCTTCCTTTCCTGGGTCGGTCCTCATGTGTGCCAGTTTCGTTGTAGCGCTTGATGGTTTTTGCGACTCCACTTGGGGACACGTTTAAAGTTTTTGCAATTTTCCGGACTGACTGACCTTCATTTCTTAAAGTAATGATGGCCAGGTTTGCTGGCCACTTGTTTTAAAGCAAGAAATTCCACTAATTAACCCTGATAAGGCACACCTGTGAAGTGGAAACCATTTCAGGCGACTACCTCTTGAAGCTCATCGAGAGAATGCCAAGAGTGTGCAAAGCAGTAATCAGAGCAAAGGGTGGCTATTTTGAAGAAACTAGAATATAAAACATGTTTTCAGTTATTTCACCTTTTTTTGTTAAGTACATAACTCCACATGTGTTCATTCATAGTTTTGATGCCTTCAGTGAGAATCTACAATGTAAATAGTCATGAAAATAAAGAAAACGCATTGAATGAGAAGGTGTGTCCAAACTTTTGGCCTGTACTGTATCTATCTATGTATCTATCGATCTATCTATATCTATTTTAAGCTGACTGGAGGGAGATTGGCAAGCTAAATGACCACCGCTGAGAAGACAGGCTACTTGCTTTTGGCTATATTGTAGCCCACGTCATTTCCAGTCAATATCACAGTAGAAAACAGGTTTCCTTTCCAAAACCTCCAAATTAAGGAAGATAGCAAGAAGCCATCTCACCCATCTTTTCGGCGGTAACATCTCCAGTCTCATCTCAAGTGCACAGCTGATAGCCTACGTTGATTGTGTACATGACATAACAGAAGTGCATATTTTATTTATTCAATGTGGACAGAGAGCTCCGATGTTCGTAAAGCAACATGATAGTCGGACGCTAATTTGCTGTTGGGACATAGTGTCATTATGTTCCACTCAGAAGTGTCAGCTGAGTCAAGTGCAACACCTAGTAAAATTTAGTATGTCAGTCTGCTTCGGCTCTTAATATTAAAACGGTTGGAAATGTTTTACACCAGCCCAACCCTAATCTAAAAGGCACTGCTTTGTGTTTTCTCTAACTTGATAGTACTGAAGTACAGTCAAGTCCGAACTGCTTTCTTCGGCCTCGGGTCCACCAAAGTGTTTTTTTTACCAGCTAACAATACTACAGGCTCCTTGGGAAACACCCAATTGAAAGCATTTGAGGGCAATTTGGAGGTAATCGTTTTCTTTCAGCTGAAATGCTTTGGTTGCATCTGGTTGCTGTGATACAGAATATCCGTCAAAGTAAACATGTAAGCACAAGGTAGAGTACTTGCTTTGGATGAGGGGAAGATTGAAGAATGCAGGGAGAGAGGACGGACCTGCCAGTCTGTGTGGGTCCATAACAGGAAACATAATGTATATATAGTATATTATCAGATTGTTCCTCCATTGCTGTTGTTGTTCAATACTAGTAGATGTAAATGTGACGGTTTGTTTTTGTGGTATTTGTCCCTCCTTCATTGTGATTTAACGGCTGAAGTTACACTGATGAGCACATAAATACGCTGTGCTTTCATTTCCAAGCATTAAAAAATATGCTGGTTTAAAAAAAAACAACAACTCTTTGGTGGACACAGCCCCTTAAAGATTCCACTTGAATCAATAAGTGAAAAGTGGATGGTCAATAAAAGCAGAAGCTAAAAGACAGTACATTGATTTGTTGATTTGTACTGGACTTCACCTATGCTGAAAACTGAAACTTTGTTTTCAGATTTTATGCTATTAAAAGGTTTGCTGTCCTAGCTTGAATCATTCTAATTAATTTAACTGCTTACTTACAGTATTGTATGACTGTGCACTTTTGTTTAGACATTACTTGATCATTAGCCCAAACTCCTGAATAGTTGGTAAAGGCATTTCCATGCAGGTTTGTACTGGCTGGACCTAGTTTAAAACAGAAAATGAAGAGAACTGTGAAGAGGCTGATGCGTGAAATTTTATCATGTAACTAAGCAAAATCTGAAGCTCAACTAATACTCTTGTTGACTTAGCTTAGCCATCCTATCTGGGAAAAAACCAGATAGACCACAGCTCAGCAAAGTGTATTGACATTACAGTAGGGAGCACCGGATGAGGAAGATTGAGTCAGGGAAAATGTACGATGGATCATAAAAAAGGTGATTCTTCTCCAAGGAAAAAAATGTTCCACTGTGACTTCCCATTGGAATGATTTTCAGACAGACACAAGCTCGAGGGAGGAAACCAAGCACTCGTTAAAGCTACCAGACCTGGCTCAGACCACACCTAGACCTGGCCATCCATCAGACTGACTGGACAGAATTTACAGTGTGACCTGATCGGTCATCATTTATTACTTTTACTGGTCCTAAGTGGAGGCAATCACCGGCTGGTGTTTGTGTAAGAGGAGACCTCCACCTGCGAGGGTCTCTCATTAACACAAACCTAACTTGGGGGAAGATATGTCATCTGTTGGCATTTGCTTGGACTGGGCCCTGACTTTGCTCTGACAGAACTCTGCTGGGGATTTTCCCCCCAAAATGAGCTGCTGTGTGTCTTTCATCAAAAAATGCCCACTGACTAACCTAGGTGAGTAGAACTGCCTTTAAAGAGTAAGTTAAACCAAAAAACAAAAATACATATTTTTCCTCTAACCTGTAGTGCTATTTATCAATCTACTTTGGTGTGAGTTGCTGAGTGTTGGAGATATCGGCCGTAGAGATGTCTGCCTTCTCTCCAATATAATGGAACTAGATGGCACTCGGCTTGTGGTGCTCAAAGGGCCACCAAACTACACCCACAAACCATATCATCGTACCCGAGAAGTGTGCATCTACTGCTAGCTCACCTAGCATCACTGAGCTAGCTAATATTACAACTCAGCTGAGGAGGACACATTAATGTTCAGATCTTGCGCTGTCACCAGCTCCAGTCTCTCATCCATGAGTAGATGCACACTTCCTTCTGTGTGGTGGTAGGGTTAGCAGGTTTAGTTCAGTAGAAAGAAAAAAAATTCTACATGACACTGCAAGGTCTGTGAATTATCTTGAGTACGCAGGTCATGATTCCTGGAAACAGACATTGCCACTGAGTTTTCCAAATGTATTTTTTTGTCACTTTGAGCACCACAAACCAAGTGCCATCAAGGTCTATTCCATTCAAGGGACGGCAGACATCTCTACAAGCGATATCTCCAACACTCACCAAAACAATCTAGATTAATAAATAGTAATACAGGTAAGAGGAAAAACAGTTCCTCTGAATAATGACTTTTCTAATACAGGAACTACTTTTTACCCAGTCATCTGGAACACTATTACAGACAAAGATGTGCAACTGAATTACCTTATCTAAGCATTTAAACAGCAAACAGAGAATGATGGCCAGCAACAGCAAAACAGAATAATCGACCATGTGTGCAAGACACTAGCCCTCAACCAGATCTTGCTACAGTCTTATCTTCTTTATCAGTGAAAGATCTAAGGAAGAGGTCGAGCTGAGAAACCACAGACTGGATGATGGTGGAACTACTGGAGCCAGTAATACAGCTCCCCTGAAGCTACTGTCACCTCAGGGGGTATGGGTAGCTTGTGGCTTTGAAGTGACGCTTATATTGGCTTCTGTTCAAGCTCATGACATGTCCATTGGACGCTCCATTAAACTTGATCAGTCACTCAGCAAATAAATGTACAACCAAAGAGAGGGACAAAGAGGGAAGCAACCGTGAAATAACAATACATGGGAGGGACCCACCATGAAAAAGTTCACAAGAGGTCATGACCTTCTGGGGACTTCCTCAAAGTTCACATTGAACACAGCTCATGTTTGGCTCCGAGAGCTTATGTTCAAAATAGAGGAAGGAAAGAGCAAACAAAGGGAGTGAGATCCAGTGCCAGGGCATCTGATGAAAATATGTTTGGCCCCACACCACATCCCAGTTTTGGATGCTCATCAATTAGCCAATTTTGATCAAGTGCCACAGGTGAAGTGTTCCAGCGTGTGCACCCGGACACTCTTTACTTCACAACGTGGGGATAATTCTGCATAATGGGCCTCAAGGGGATGTGTGAAGGGCTGTGGGGGGTTAACAACTGGGCAAGAGAAAGAGAGTAATAGAAAAAGAGAATAAAAGACAGTCCACCTGAGGCTCACCTTCACTTCCCTGTCTAATCACTGCCACATGCTGATGAGAGGCACATGGGAAGTTCTCCCAAAAAATACACATTCTTTTTCATTCACCTCACTTCCCAGGTTTTGGAGGGTTTGGGATTTCCTAAAAACATTTTTATATAATCAAGTGACTCTGTGTGTGTGTGTGTGTGTGTGCACAAAACCATTGAAGCTGTAGTTGTAGCTAACATCTAATTTAAAAAGCTAACATTGACCAAAACAAGTAATACATGACAGAATACAGGACTGGAAACTGAAATGCTGAAATGGTATTGCTTAAGACTGTATGGGAAGTAAATTCCTTTGACTATGCGGTGTCCCGGGCAGGTTAAACCACTAAAAGGAAGAAAAGTGTCTCTTCCTGGCTCAGACATAAAAAAAGCTTCACCAAATGCAACCCTCACTGTCCCAGTGAAGGTGTGGGAACCCAAACCACAACCTGACATTACATAGCTGACAAATAAATAGCATGCCCTACCTCAACTCTCATCTAATTACAGGTATGGTTTACCAGCTACGGCTTATTAGTGTTTCCTTAGCAAACTATAAAAACTAATGACACCATTTTGTTGCCTCGGTTTTCTTGCACCTCCCTTTCTTTCCATGTTCTTGGACAGCGCAGATTATTTTTAGCCCTGACTGGTGAGAGTTAAACACTCACAGCCAAAGCTAACGTCTGTTTTCTCCCTGGGTCAGCATTTAACATCCTGCAGGGCATCGCTTTGAGTTTTAACACACCGCGGCTGCTTTGACTTAAAACTAGATGGAGCATATTTTGTAATAAAATAATACCTGTATGTCTGCTGTGGCAGTGTTACAATTTAGAAAAATAAACAGTTGTGTGTTTTGATAGTGAACTGGCGATAAATTTAAAACGGATGATATATTGGTTTTAAATGAATTCACCACAGTAACCACTACAAATTCACCACAATGTCTCCCATCCCAGTGCTCTCATAACACTGCTCTGACACAGCAGTCTTCTGCTGCGAGTACTTCTAATAGACTTGCTCCCCCTAGTGCCAGGGGCTTTAACTTCACTCAGAGCTGTTCTAAATTTGCATTGCTGTTTCTGCAAACAGATTTTAGGCAAAGCTTCCCACTTTTTTTCACGTGGTCATTCAGCAGACCTTCCTTATTCCTAAATTTGAACTTTTGACATGGCACAATTATGAGAGGAGTACACCCTTGGGCCCAGATATGCAAAAGGTCCCACCACCTCTCCTACATAAAAGCAAGACACACAGACTTTGTGGTGGTTTTGCCTCCTTGTTTGGTGTTTTGTGCATCTCTGTGATTGTTACACATCATTTTGTGGCTTTGTGTCTCTGTGATAATTTTGTGTGTGGTAATTGTACATAGTTTTTGGTGCCTTTGTACTTGTTTGTGTCTCATTGAGGCAATTTTGTGGGTGGAATTTTGTGGTCATTTTATATCTCTTTATGGTTTTTCTATGTCTGATTGTGGTAATTCTGAGCCTCTTCCTGAGCTGTACATGTTACATTTCAGTGACATTTTGCAGGTGAAGGCCAGGGGAGCCCCTAACACTTTGGGCCCTACTGAGTCTGCAATCTTCCTCTTGGATGTGTGCTGCTTACGATCTGGCACCTGATCACTACCTTTTCATAAACTCACCTCACCTGCATGCTCCACCAAAGAACGTCCCAAACACAGCAAAAATTAGCAGAAAAAAAAAGAAAATTCACACAGATGCCCCAATCTCTGCAGATAAATACATCACCACACACTTGTAGTAGGTCATAATTGAAGATTGAGAGGAACCACTTCTGTATGAGTCTATACATTGTTTTTTAGGAAGATGCTGAATAGTATAGCGTTAAGCCATGGCTGTACAGTGCCAAATGTATTTAAATTCTGTGACTCTTTGGCCAAACATAACACCAAGGACACCACCTGAGTGATCAGAGACCACAGGCTTGTACTCAGTTTCACTGCCACAGGTCATACTTAAGCTGTGTGTGAGTATCAGGGTGTCCAGACACTAAAACAGGCTTCAATGACTTTAGTACTGTCCTCAGGGCAGCTAGAATGCTCTGACCTTCATGAACACTTCACAGACAGTGCTGCTGAATACTTTGAGGGCATGTTTGTTAAAGTTCGGTTCTGCTTGGATAGGAATGGACACAACACAATGGTAGAAAATAAGACTAAAGGTCAGCATGGGTTGAACGGAGTTTAACTTAAAATATAAATGACTTTGTTTCAAGCAGTTATTATTAGAAAGAATGTGTTTTAGCATCATTTGTGTATGCACCTCTGCCTTGAAAAGTAGGAAACACATGAATTTCTTATGCAATGTTCACAGATGAGCAAGCCTACTTGTGTGAGCACTGAAAAGCGGGTTTCTAAAATACATTAAGATTAGTGAAACATCATCACTAAAAAACACGGACAAGCAAAACTGTCACAGTTGTTTTGTCTAGAGAAGCACTTGCAGGTAGTCTCGAATCCATTATCAAACATTCACCACCATCCATTAAAATATCTACAACATCTTGTTTGCTTGTTTGTTTACCTGTCTCTGCAGAAGCCCATGGGTTGTCACCACCTTGTATACATTCCACCCATTCAGTGGTATTTCAATATTCACAATGATGTAAAACATGCACATCTAATATATTATTTAGTCATTTCCCCCAGTAATAAAACACATTTTTGATTCTCTCTGGTGTGATCCTGACATTGTATTTCCATTATTTTCTCTTTAAACATTAACCATGGCTTTGTTGGGGATGCATTCCATCTTCTTCTTCTGCTTAAAGATTCAAATGGCCTGCTGCTCAGGACAGGCAGGCCATAACGTTTAAACAGAGCTGACAGAGGAAGCAGAAGAAGGAATGTTTTGCCTAAAATCTGCTGAAAATTCACTTTTTCCAGGTCTCTCTCTCTCTCTCCCATTACAGTACAGTGCTATGACTGCAGTTTAAGGCTTGCTGGGTGCTGAGTGGGGATTTCTTCCCCTCTCAGGCTGATAATAACCTCACATAACACACAGACACATTAATACACACACACACACATACATGCACTGGGCATTGTATGTTAAATCTATATTGGAAAATGAGCATCTCATGTGCTTTCAGAGTAAAAGAATCTTTATAATATTTCATATGCTAATGTATTAGTATATAAAATTGAGTAGTTTAGTTATATCAATGATGTTTAAGTAAAAATGTAAAATACTGTATTTTGTAATAGGGAGACAGTTACAAAACGCTAAACTTGGTTTCAAAACTCTGGATATTACATATTTCTAAAAGCTAGTATTATAGCTAAATCATAGTAAAAGCAGTAATATGTTTTCCTTAAGGGTATACTATGCAGGATTGTCGATTACTGTTTGTAATCCACTTGCCAGTGAATGTGAAAGTATAAGCCAACCTCAGATTCACTCTTATTCAGTTTTGCAGTGCTACATTTGCATTTTTCTGCACTGTGTCTCTTGGATGGCTGCTGGCAGCTGGTAGCTACTTTTTTATAAAACCCTGACCTCACTTGAGCACTATGATGGTACATGCCTATAAACATCCCCAACACAGAAAATAAGAAGAAAACTAGAATTGCTGCCTCAGGGTTGTATGCCTCCATGAACCACTCAAGTTGCAGTTACAGGTTACATACATGTCTGTGTAAACATGGATCCTCATTCACAGACTGACATCACAGAAGATCTATACAATCCCTACAGTTTCAAGGTGGGCACCCAAAATTAGTGTCACCAATTCAGTATCTGACCAACTGTCTCCCTTTCTGTTCCTGAGTTATAGTGTTGAGTATTGGCCAGCAAAGTGTTTTTGTAGAACATTATGATGTCACAGTGAAGCTGACCTTTGACTTTTTGGATGTAAAATGATATAACTTTATCATTATACACTATTAGATATTTGTGTGCAACTTTGTCTTAATTATGTATTAATTCTTGAGTTATTACAAAAAACATGTTTTGTGGGGCAAGAGTAAGCCCAAATGGACGTTTGTGCCAAATTTGAGGAAACTCCTTCAAGGCCTTCTTGAGATATTGCATTCACAAGAATAAGATGGACGTAAGGTCACAGAGACCCTGACATTTGACCACCAAATTCTAACCACTTTGTTGTTGAGTCCAAGTGGATGTTTGTACCATATTTGAAGAAATTCCTTCAAGGTGTTCTTGAGATATCACGTTCAAGAGAATGGCATGGGTGCAAGGTTAAAGTGACCTTAAGCGTTTAACACTAAAATCTAAGCAGTTCATCGTTGAGTCTAAGTTTGTGCCAAATTTGAAGAAATTTCCTCAGGATGTTCTTAAGATATTGGCCCATGAGAAAGGGAAAGATGCAAGGTCACAGTTATCTTGACCTTTGATGACCAAATTCTTAGACGTTTATCGTTAAGTCCAAGTGGACGTTTGTACCAACTTTGAGGAAATTCTCTAAAGGTGTTTTTGATATAACAAATACAGGCAGAGTCTCTGCAGAACAAATCACTGCCACACATTTCTAGTGGGTCATAAGTGATGATTGAGAGGGAATACTTCTGTATTAGTCTATACACTGTTTTTGGAATATCTTTAAGACTGACCATTTAAAACTAGCCTATATACTGTACTTATTTCAATGGATGTGACCACTTGACTGATTTGTGTTTAACAGCAGTGAAAAATGTTGAAACTCACAACTTGAAATATATCACTGCACTGGGGCACAGAATAACAATTTTTCACCCCCTGCATGGCATACATGAACAACTGGGTCTTTAAACTTTTTAATCTGGATAAACAACGTAGTCTTGTTTTACTGTTTAATCCCTTGATATATCCATAACTCATTAAAGTTGATTTAGTTTGGCTAAATATTGGGAAACAGCTCAATCGAAAGTAATTTCACTGGATGTGTTTTTTTAATTGCTACACTTAATCCACAAGGACATCATATCAGCAGGGATGAATGAGCCTGCCAGTGCTGTATATATTTATTTATTTTAAAAACAGTTGAGAGCCCTAATAGCGACCCAGTGACTTGCTGGAATATTTTTGTGCACAAGCAAAATATATGTGACAGCCCTCTGAATTCAAAACTTGTTACCACAAATAAATATCAGATTTCATACTCTAGCAGACTTACAAATAGTTTTGAAAACTGCTATTAATACTGAATGAGCAAAGAATGTTTTCAGGATATATTTTATCTAATAACACCTTATGGTGTCACCAAATTTAGAATTTTAATGTAACAAATTCCAGGCACTGTAAAACAATGTTATTTTTTTCTAAATCACTTGACAGAGCTACACCTTGAAAGTGTCACGGCCACCCTGCAGGTGGAAGAAAAGAGCCTTGTTACCCCAAAAGTTCTCATTCAGTTTCGGTGATTATAGAAACCATGGGTCTCCTCCAGAAGTGCTGGATGTCCCCTCTTGCTGCTAGTCAGCTGATTGGCAAGCTGCTCAAAGCCTTTCTCACATGGTGTCCTGCCTGAATTTGAATCAGACTCTGATTAGATCAAATTGCAGAGAGAAACCTGTGTACCCCTGTGTGCCCACCTTTGTATCGCCTCAGTGCCAGCACTTAAATTGGACTTTGGAGGCAGGGAAGGCCTGCCTGTGATTATACACTGAAATCTATGGGATTTTGTATCTGCTTGTCACAAATAGAGAAGCTCTGACTAAAGGTGTCAAAGCTGGATCGCCACCAATTTAATCCCAGCTGGCAACAGAGAACAGTATGGAGGGATACAATGCAACCACACAAGCTAAAAATACTTCAAAATTACTTCCTGGTCTTTCTCAAGACCTCGACCTTTGCTCAATGACAAAGCAGTGGCGGCAGATTCCCTATTATGACACTCATGCATCATCAAAGAGACAAACTCATTTTGTAGGCGCTGAGGGAAGGGGCAGCCACCTGACTGCCCGGTTAACATTACAAATGAGCGACATGTGTCTCTGTCTCATCATTTATCTGTCAAGTACATTCAGGTTGTCAGTGCTGCATGGTTTTGACACAGCTCGGGCACAAAAAAGATCAAACTGAGTTTATAGAGCAGAAACGTTAATTTCTATCAGAGAGGATGGAACGAAAGATGGCGGGGGGAAGGGGCAGAGGTGTGTGAAGTGAATTCATCCTCTCGCTATAATTGTTTTATTATAAGAGCAGTTCATTTAGGAGACAGGAGGGTAATGAATGACACAAATAGACGTCCTCTATGGCTGACAGCTATGCCAGGATGGAGCGTCTCCTTGGGACAGAAACAGAGAGCAGAGGAGAGTGTGCCTATGTGTGTATATGTGTCTAGTGGATATTACTATACTTCTGGGCTGTCAATTCTAACCACAGTATACTGTAAAACTGCAATTACAAAGCAGGTGTATTGTGAAATTACCCGCTGTTGGTCATCTGTATGTCTCACGAGAGGGGTAGGGTGATTTTAAGGTAGGCAAGTGAGTATTTCTTATCTCACAAGCATGGTAATAACACTGCATGTGCTGTAATGTGTGTGCACGTGAAGGCAAAAGAAAGTGAGCCATGGGGAGAAACTGGAAAAAAAGAGACAGGAGTGGAGGAAAAAAGATGATGATCATTAGCTTTTGATGGATCTAATGACCAGGTGGATTTATGTAAAGCGGACCAGGATAATGGGAAAGAGGCGAGAGGAAGGAGAAAATCATTTAGAAGAAGAGAGGAGGAGGGGGAGTATATCAATGGCATGCTGAGGGGCTAACGACAACAAGCTGAGAGGCATCATGAGCAAAGATATAGATCAATAACTCCCCCATTATGTTATGAAGAACAGGGAGATGAGAAGAGGAGGGGTGGCAATGGAGGAATAATTTGCCTGATAAATACACAGGGGAGAAGAGCGTGTATGTGCAGCAGGGTACTGACAGGGTCACATAAACAAGTGGCAGCATCTCTCCCCAGAGGACCAGCAGTGATGATGAGGCGAGGAGGCGCCGCTGGAGTCTAGCGGGGTGAACGGCGGGACGCGTTCCAGCAGCATCTCTCTCTTGGCAGGTAAAAATAAAAGTCAACAGGAAAGGGCTGGCGCGCGGGTGCTGCCGTGATAGCTGCCATCCGTTACGGGTAAATTGAACTGTCAACCCCTCGGTGTCATTTCCATGGCTGGATGAGAGGGAGAGGCAGAGGCAGAGGCAGAGAGAATTATGGGGGTATTCACTAGGTGATCACAGCGTGCAGCGGGAACGTTCCAGCAAATTAACTCCCGACGGAGAGGGGGAGCGATGTTAGGGCTGTCAGATAGATAGAAGGATGGGAGGATAAACAGGCAGAGCGGAGGAGTGAAAATGTGTGCGAGTATGTTTTGAAAAGGTATCTACCCTGTTTTGTTTTGCTCAGTTATGGTGTTAAAACACATTGTCAGTGGATGCATTTGGTTCATGTTAGCACTCTGCGTGCAGCTAAGACATGGCCGTTGTTTATATTCTGCCAGTATGAATGCCAAAGCCAGGCTTGTTTTGTTTACAGAAAGTGGTGTAGCTCCAAAGCTGATTGCATGTGATTTGAGATATACACTATGTGCAAACATTAAAACATTTAATCAGTTTCAGTTAAAGTTGGCTATACGTTGTCATTTTTTACACGCACGTGTGCACATCTATTATGGATTAGCCTTCCTGGGAACATACATGCAGTCATCCTCTTACAGGTGAAAAAACTCAAAAGTTAAAAGGCATAAAGCAGACTATACAAAATGTGGACCTACTTCTGCTTTCTTGTTTTTGTTTTTACACTGATAATCTGCATGAGTGTGCATATGCACCAGTGTTACTTTGTGCACTCAGTGGTACATGCAGCTCCTGCGACTTTTTGCCCCCACCTCTCTATCCTCTTACTTAAATATTTATAAAGATTCCTATTATTGTATTAACTATTTATTGATTTATAATTTAAAAGATTTATACTGGGCCCCTGGAACTGCGGGGGGGAAAGTGTCTTTCCCCTGTAAGAGGTAGACATCCATGGCCATTTTTTGTCTTTTAATGTTAAACCTGTGCCTCTTGGCATTCAGAAACAGAAACAAATACACTCAAAGGGAGACTGATGCATAGAGAGAAGGTGAGAGAAAATACACAGGAAGGATAATCTGGCTCAGTAATGGTCCTAGTTAGATGTTGGTGAGCTATGCTCCGTCTCCCTCTGGAGCAGGTCATGCGCTGGCAGTCCAGACAGAGCCCCAACAATGGAAATGTATTGCTATGCTCCATCTCTTATTGACTTACATCTTAAAACTCTTTGGCTCTAAAGTGCTCTTCTACAGGGCTTCACCTCTGGTGTCAGAGGACCAAAATACAGACTGAGAGCAAAGGCTATCAGGCAAAAAGCATGAGGATAATAAAGGCTTATTAAAAGGTCAGCTGTCAGACTGAATCTATATCTCTAAGATGAAGGTCCAATTAATATCTGTAACTGTTACAAAAGCAGTTTATCATTGGTGTTACAACATCATTTGACATGAGAATACTGTGAACTTTGATTTCATAAATGCGAGGTGTTAGAGCCAACATTTTTCCCCACCCTTGGTTTGAATTTGTGACTCGCAAATTTCTTTTAACACTGCAGTTCATGGAGAAAGAATCAACAAAAAAACAGTATTATAGTAAATCAAATATAGCAAGTGAGTAATTTGTTCTCTCGTTATGAAGGAGTGGGAGAACTCCTCAACCAGACAAGGAGCAGATTCATCATAATTCACTGGCTCAATCACAAGACAAGGGATGGGGGAGAATAAAGGAAGAGATCTGTGGAAGAAGGATGCTTGGGTCTAGGAGTGGTGTGTTAGGGTAAGAGGGACGGTGCACAGAGAAAGAAAGGTGTTGGGAGTGAAAAGCAGAGCGTGCTTTTATGCAGTGCCCGGTGAGTGACAAGGAAACCATTAACGGAGCTGGCTGGCCAAAGGGATTAAGTCCACACATGCATGGCTATTATTCAAGCTAATTAAAGGCTCTTTTTTCTGGGAGGCCAGGTTTACCACTACAACAAAGCCAGCAGAGAAAGAAGCAGGAAACGGCTCAGGCGATTTTGCTTAGCTGGCAAATCTTTAGCATACGTTGATCCAGGGGGGGACAATGATTTGAACAATTTGGTAAACCTTGTCCTTACTATGGTAGGAATCTAATAAATGACAAGCAGTTTTAAAGACCCTCTCCACAGAACTGATCTTTTCCTCTTTCAATCAATCCATTCTCATATAATATGTTCAGAGCGCTGAGATTTTCTCACCTCGCTCCACCAAAGGGTGGGTTATCAGCTGTAAGATCTTTTCTGCTCTGCTGGGGGGTTTAAACCACAATTAAAAATAAGTAACAGATTTCACAGCACAGCATATTGATGTGATGACCAAGGTCTGCTGAAAATCATAAAATGTATCATGGAGGAAATACCACTATGGTTGATAACGGTTTACTTTATGGTGGTAACCCTTTAAATTGTAATATTCCACAGCACAGAGGAGTTCATAAACATATTAAAGGAAGCAGACAATCCTCCGCTTTTTTAATCCAAGAAGTCAACATAAATAGATATTTTTACTACAGCCTGACTAAATAGTCAAAGCTGATATATATGATTAGTATGCCAATGAGTAACAAGAACATAATATAGAAATGCCAAAGATGTGTTTGAGGTAGCTTCAACACAGAGAGCACTGACAAGATATTTTTTTAATGGTAAAATGTCCGACTCAGTACACTTGGTCACAACAAATTAAGGAATCAAAATGTTTGGCTATGTTATGGAGGTTTATGTAATTATCACAGTTAAAATTCTAGTTATAGTTCTAGTTATAATCAGAATCAGAATCCTGTTTATTGCCAAAAAGGTTTTCACATACAAGGAGTTTGCTTTGGTGTTTTGGTGCACGATATAAAACATATATAGAATATTTTTTTAAAAAAAACTATATTATATATTAATTATGTTAAAATATTAAAAACATGTGCAATCTAATTGTTTACAATGAAAGAGCTAGACAGAAATGTGCAAAAATACGTTCTAGGGAATGTGCAAAGGTTCACAGTGTAAAGAATAAAAAGAATATACAATATATAGAGATAACAGTCCAAAAAGATACGCGTTAATGTAATGCATATTGTTATCTTACACTGTATCTTGCCAGCTACCTGAACAGGTTGAGGGGCAGGGCCTAGAGTCACACACCTGTCTCCCACAAAACCCTATAATCAGACCAAACTCTTAACTTGGTCATGCTGACTCTTATTTTGGATGGAAGGTGAAGTGGATGTTGGCTGGTTTTTGGCATCAGCACGAGAAGCCGGAGGCAGCACGCAACAGGTGCAGGCAGCTAACTGAGTTAATAAAGAGCACAATAATGAGTAACTGTCCTTTTTGTGTGGCTAAGGACAAAGTGGCTTGATTGGATAGTGTGATCCAGGAAATAACTTGCCCCTTGTATTTTAAACTGATAGGAAAATAGAGGGATGCAGGGAAATAGTTATATGGGGATGGAATATGAATGGACAGCAGCCAAGTGTAACACAGGAGTGACAAATGAAGGGTGAACAGAGGAGAAAAAATAGCTTCAGTTTGTATATTGTGTTAAAATGAAATTGTGTTTATAGAGCCACATAAAGTAAAGTAATGTTAGCGTTATCATTTAATGTGGCATTATCAAAAAAGGCGTTCCACTGATTTTACATGTTAATTTATTTGTCGTAGGGAGTAAAACACTTTTAAACCAGCTGTATGATGTTTTTCTGTAGATCTGGAGGAGCTTCATGAAGTCTGAATGAACAGGGGTCAGCCATCAGGGTTATGTCAGACTGGGTTTTGAGACTCCAAATTTATACCAGAAAGTGTGTTAACCAAATCCTTTAAAAAACACAAGTCATACACCTTTCAATCTGGTCAAAAAATAAGATGGGAGAGCAACCCATGAATGCCCTGTGAGACACAGTCTGCTGCTAACCAACAGAGGTGATACAACAGTGGGATCAGAGGAGGTTCTGTCCCTAGTGGCTGTAAATGGCTGCCAAGTATCTTTGCTGGGGGGATTTCACCCTAACAGCTCCTTGGAGACCACTGAGGGCCTGCTGGCCTCTCAACAAGCAGGAGCTTTACCGATGCAGACAGCTCCGGGGACAGAGGAGGGATATAGGAGATAGGGAGGGAGCGAGTGGGGGACATCACTTTACTGGTTTTACACCCACGCACACACCACAGCGGATCAGTCAGTCGGGATTGCACCTGACACTTGACATGCAGCCAACAAAGCAGACAAGCATGGAGGGATGAGAGAGAGCCGGAGAGGGAGAAGGGCAAAGAGAGAGGCAGTGGATGTTAGGGCGCAGTGAATGACAGACAACAAGCTGATGGGAAGAGGCGGGTGTAATGGGGTGTGAAGTGGAAGACCTCGGGAGACAGCGAGAGAGACCATCTGCCTGTCAGCACAGTCTCTCTCTCTCTCTCTCTCTCTCTCTCTCTCTCTCTCTCTCTCTCTCTCTCTCCCTCCCTCCCTCCCTCCCTCCCTCTCAGACACACACACACAGATGTGCACACAGACCACTCAGGTCAAGAGAGGTAAATCAACAAGAGAATCCCCGCTCATCTCCTTAACTGGCTGACAGTTGTTGGAAATAGGCTGCCAGTCACTAAACTGCAACACCTCAACAGTAGCTAAGAGCAAAATGCAAGATGAGTGATGGGAGGAAGTACAACAATTCAATTCGATTATGATTCATAGGGTAACGATTGAATAATAAAACAATTATCGATGCATCACAATGCATCAAAATGTTTGATATAAACACATGATTATTTTTTCTCGTTCTTTTAAAGTATAGCATACTCTATTTTTGGTGATCCATAATTACATAAACAGATTATTTTACTTGCATACAGTGTGGCTCTTGTCCAGGTCCCTTTCCCCTTCAACCTACCTCTGGTGAAAGCCAAGACACTGAGCAGGTCAGGCACAGGTTTTTCACGGTTAAACAGGCTGAGCAGAGAGTTATTTTCTTCATGACAGAGGTGTTTCAATTTGGTTAATGCTGCAGCGTTTGTTGGTCAGCCGGTTTACATGCTGACCACTGCACCTTTCATTAATGTTAGTCTCTGGGTGATGGCATAAGTAAGTATTGACAATATACTTCATGTTCACTTCACAAATGTTGTTATTTAGACATTAAATTAAAACAAGCTTGCAACCGCTGTCATTTGTGAAGATTAATTGGTAAGTTAACCTAAGCTCGTCCGTGCTGTACTGTCCGGGTGCTACACTGACTTTGCAGTTGAGTTCCGCCAACATCATGTTATGAACAAACATTTACATAATCAATTACTGACATTGGTTAATCGAGGCAAAATCTTCCACGTCCACATCGCGATGCATCGAAGAATCGATTTTGTTCCCCAACACCGGAACAAATCCTGCTGGAATTTGGATTTGATTCCCATTTTAAGATGGGAAATTTCTACAGCATTACATAATGTGTGCTTCTGGTCAGTCTTTCCTCATCTACTCTTAGCTTATATGACTTTTTCCAGTATTCTATGAACTTATTTCTTGGGATTATTAACTGATTCACACCACATAAGGCACTGTAGGGTACAGGCCATTACGTAGCTGCTCTACAAATGTTAAATTTATCTGTGCCAAATTTAGAATTTCAGGCATCTGTAAACTGTTCATTGAAGAGTGGATGATCCAAATTGGTTATCTTTGTGCTCTTCAAATATCTGTAAAGAAGTTTTACTTTTAGAAGGGCATTTAAGTGGTCATTTTCTTCAACTCCTTTCTGTCTTGACAATGTAAATACTGTAGCAAGCTAATTAATGCTAACAAATGTGAGAATAACTCAATAACTCACAAAAATGCACGTTTCCATCATGTAATGAAGGTTAAATGTTTTTCTTAGGTACCCCCAACTTTCCAACTTCATCAGTCAACTCTAACATTTATATAACAGTCCTTTTAAGTAAGAAATTTGTTTGATCAATACAAATAAGCCACAAGAAAATGAACAATCCACAGAAATACAGACTTACTCAGCACTCTACTGGAGAAACAAACTACCAACTGCACAGCTTACATTAAGAAGGATTTCTGACATCACAAAAAGGGCATGGTCACTGTGAACAGCAGTTCAGCCTTTATTTAAATAGTTTCTGTGTTATGGATTTCTCTTCATGAGAGGCACACAAAGATTTACATCTTAAACTAGAATTACCGCCTTGCGGTTGTATGCCTCCATGAACCAGTCAAGTTGCAGTTACAGTTTACATCCATGTCTGTCCAGACTTATACGTAGCTGTGGCAGTTGACAATGCTTCAAATGTCACTGCAAAGAAGCTAACTTTCCTAAAACATGGACACTTCACACACATCTTCAACCCTGCAGCACAGAAAATCGAGAGCCTGGAAATCCAGACCCAAATCTAGAAAGATTTAGGGTCTAGCTATGAGTAATGCAAAATGGCCCAACTCGAGGGGCGGCACCCAGCATGCATTTGAAAATATCACTGCACGCAACTGGATAACACTACGACCAATCAGAACAATACACGGGGTGACGTATCCAGAGCACTACCAGCTAACTGGTAGATTAGACTCTTGCCGTATCCGGTCGGCAAAACAGCAAAAACATCCTTCTTGCAAAGGAAAGATTCGAGCGCCATCTTCTGTTTCTCTTTTAGAGAAAAAGCCAAGTCTAACTCATTCATTGTAGCGGCCAAAGCTGTTTCAAACAGCTGGTGTTCATCCGTAGCCATCTTGCAATGTTTACTGACTGATCCGGATTTCGTCGTCGCAGTGCTGTCGCCATCTGTTTAGCTTGCCTTTGGCCTGCCTATATCAGATACACCGATGTGATTGGTGCAGCTCCGCTAAGAGGGCATGGGTAATGAGCATCATTACTGATTGCCAGAGTGACTTGCTGAGCAAATTCAAATTGTGTTCTTGCGAGAACTCTGGATTTCCAGGGTAGAAAATCGATACAATCACCACAGTTTATAGATGGACACCCAAGATTAGAGTCTCCCCTTATAGTCCTGAGGTATGACAGTGAGTAATGGCCAGAAAGTATTTTTTTTCCCACAACATTCTGATGTCACAGTAAAGTTAACCTTTGACCTTGTGTATACAAAATCTAATCACTTCATCATTTTATCCCATTAGACATTTGTGTAATATTTTGTCATAATTAATGTACAAATTCTTGAGTTATGGCCATAAATGACCTTTATGAGGTCACAGCAACCTTTGACTACCAAAATCCAAACACTTCATCCTTGAGTCCATGTGGACGTTTGTGCCAAATCAAAAAAAATTTACTCAAGATAAATCTGACATATTGTGCTTAGGAGAATGGGATTGAAATTCAGACTTACATACAAGTGGATGTAAGAACATCCTAAAAACATGATGCCTCCGGCCATGGCTGCCACCAGCACAAAGGCATAAAAACTTGTTGCAGAATTTCATAATGATTCTCTTTAATTAACTTCACTAGGTGAGTATGTGTATTTATCTGCTTTATGAAACTGAGATGAGTTTTCATGTGTTTATGTGCCAAATACTACTGTATTACTGTGTATTTCTTGTTATGCTGTATAGTGATATTATACTATTAAAATATAAAAAGTGACAAGCAAACAGGTAAGGGCCCAAATGCTCAAAATAACTACATTAAATTCAATTCTACAGTACAACAAATATTACCTGATCGAATATCACAATATGCATTTGACAGAAACATCATCATCAATACTGTCCTATTTTCAAATAACTAGATTAAACACAGTCGTCCTGTTGTTACTACGTCTGATGTTGGTGTTAAAGACTGTTGTTTATTGCTGAGCCAGACACCCACATATAGAGGAAAGACATGCAACAGTTCCCTTGTCTGCCCTCTTCAACTATTCATCCATCCATGGCTTCTTCTGAGGGGTCTGTTTTTGTTGCCTAATTACCCCTCTCTACCTTCTGTATGGTCTCTTCATCTGTCTATCTGCTGACTCTCTCTCTCTCTCTCTCTCTCTCTCTCTCTCTGGCCATGATAAAAAACAGTAACACGGGAGGGGAACCAAACTGCTTCTTAATTTTCCCTGACAGCCTCCTTTAAACACACGGGCCCAAATCCACACTCTAATTGAAAGCACATTCCTATTCCAAACAAATTAAGCACAATTAAGGCCCCTGAGTTATGAGTATCTATCACTGTGCGATGTTTTTGTAAAAATCACTGCGCTCTAGATCAAAGTCTCTCGACCCCTCAGCTTAATTGCCTCATTAAGAGCTCCCTTCTTTGTGCTACGGGCTTCATAAATACAGGGTCTGCTCGTTTCATTTGGGAATTACACTAAAAGACGCCCCTTAAACTAATCGCTTCCACGTTTTCAATAAAAGCTCATCTGTTTTTAGGTAGAGAACAGAATGAGATTTTCTTCCTTTTATAGAGCATAATTTGCAAGGCCCTTTTAGCTCAGAGTGTGATATATCATTTCATTGTGTCTGTGACAAGGCACAAACCTGTAACCATGTTTAGCTACTTTATAACACGTGTTAAAAAAGGCTTCCATAACATTTCAAAAAGTATGGTTAAACTGAAAGAAACTGCGAGAGCTCATAACCCTGGATGCATTAGCTTTAGGGTCTTAGGTGTGGCATTTGACACATCATAGCAGGTGACAGGAAGAAGGTGTCACCACCAGGAACCAGCAAATCACATGACAGGAAGATGATTGTGTGCAGCTGAAACAGTTCCCCGCTCCCATAACCTCCCTCCTTCTCCTCATCATCACAAAATGCCATCCGAGCATGGCTGGCTTTTAATTTAATCTTATAAATGAGGTGCGCACTCCTAGACAACATGCTGTTCCAATTTGAAATGGCTGCTTTATTGGGGGACAGCGACACAGGGGAGAGAGAGAGAGAGAGGGGGAAAGCGGGAGAGAGCCGGAGAGAGAGATAGAGTGAAAGAGGAGGGGGGCTGTGAAGCAAAAAAGAAAGCCAGGGGAAAGATGGTGGTATGGAACATTTGTTAGTAATCCAATTCCACATACCATATGGCTTCATTACCATTATGCGGGAGAGAAGACTTCAGTCAGTCTGAAAATAAAGACCTACTTAGCCCCATCCAAACTGACCCCAAATGAGACATGTTTGTCTCCGTGTGACAGTGTTAGTGTTATTGCCCTGCTCTTGCATTCTTTGTGGTCGGTTTAGATTGAGCCTGCAGCTGTGCATGGTTTCAATGTGCGTGTATGTGTGCGCGCACGTGGCCGCCTGTGTCTGGGTGTGTGTAAGATAGGGATCGGGCGGTTTCCCAGTGACTGATTATTACGGAAGAGAGTCCTTAGTCATTACTGCAGTGAGAGAGAGAGAGAGAGAGAGAGAGAGAGAGAGAGAGAGAGAGAGAAGGAGGGAGAGGGAAGAGAAGGCCCATAAGCCAGTTCCATTCAGATGTGAAGATGACTGATAATGCAGGAGCAGCAGGACCCCTCGCTGGGTTCATTGGCCCCTAAGTGCTCCTTTGCTGAATGTGTCCCTTATCTTGCCCTGACAGCAGTAATAGAATATGCATAGCTCTATTAGCATACAAGGTAATGGCACCCTTGAGGGAGGGCACTGACATAAAACTTTAAGTAGAAATCAAAACATTGGTGAAGGCAGAAGCAGAATAAAAGGGGTTATTGTCACCCAGTGCAAACACGGCCCGAGGCCTTGACTGTGGCTGAGTGCAAGGTATGCTCCCTTTTACACTTCCATGCACATCTGTCTATACACCACACTCTCTCTCACACACACGAATACACAGAAAATTAAATAAGCTTGGTATACCCATACATACAAATGTGTGTCATTCTATCATACACAAAGAACACATTACACGTCATGCACATATTTTGCACGTAGGCATGCATAAACACACTCTGAATCATCCTCCTCAGGGCATCTAAATAAATGAAATGAGGTGTAAGAAATGGCACAGTACCATCTCACCTCAAAGTCTTAAAATAAAGGGGAATAACAGTGAATTTAAGGGAAGAGAAAAACATTTGCCATTTTCTTGAACATTCACACAGTACAACAGAGCTGAGAAACCTCAAAATCTCTGCTAAAGTGCCAAAGTGAATTGTAATGAAAAGGCATTTAGTGGAAATAAAACAGCCCTCAAAGAAGTCTGTAGAGAAAATTTGGCTGACACAAGAGGCTGACAGGAGGTCGGGTGGGGAGGCGATGGGTAAGGTAAGGTGATGAGAAGGTTTGCACATACATTATCTAACTGGAGTTTCCACCCAACCCCCTGACCACAGCTAAGAGATTTTGAATCAAAGCAGGTCAGACAAACAACACAAGGCCGTCTGCAGAATGAACATTCAGCATAAGAAAGCAATTTACTGCTCGTCACACGTCACCCAAAAAAATGATACAGAGAGAGGTTGCGTCCAGAGAGAAGTCTACTTTTGTCTGGTGGGGCAGACCAGGAGAGTGTAAGCTTTTCCACATATTAACTTTGATTAAAGATATTAACCTTGAGGAAGAGGCCAAGGAAGCGGTGTCAGTGGAGGTTAAGAATTAACGCCACCGGGGCACGCAGTTACAGAAGTAGAATACTACCCACGTACGGCACAACCTCTTCCTTTTCTCTTTTTTCCTTTGCTCAGCATTAGTAAGTGTGCAAAACAAAATCAACACTAATAAGGCAATAATATCAGTAATTGCATCCTCAATTGTAATTATGGTGATTATGCAGTCCTCTTTGATATGCAGTTCTGCTCCACTGTCGATACGAGCCATATGTGAACATGGGACAATTATGCTAATCATTCCACATCCAAGCATGTAATTCTAAAGTGAAATAAAGTTCACCACCTTGAAAGCCCAGTGAGGAATACCCCCCTATGTTGAAACTTGGACCATTAAAAATAAAAATTAGGGTATGTTCAGTCATAAGTGTAGGTCTTTAAAGCAGGAAATTCAAGAGTGACTGACCAGTTATTGACTGTTTTATGTTAATTACCACAAAGATGTAGGCTAGATATCAACTATAGAGCATTGTTGACACATTCCAAAATACTTAATATTATAAGACTGGCACATAATTAGACTTGGCCCAACTTTTATGGGCCATTTTGGCCCCTGCTAATGGCTCTGTGCTCGGACTCAAACAGACCAATAAAGCATAGTCTAGCATTGTAGACTGGGCATTATTAAAAAGAGGCAGACACTATTAAGAACCATCAAATCCATCTCAAACTGGGCAGCACAATTCCTTTGCTGAGAGGCCGGTAAAACAAAAAGACAGCCTTTTCTAATCTGTGGTTTATTTAATATGTTTATTGCATGGGTGGCCAGTTTAATGAGCAGTCTCTGGGCTACATCTCTTCAGGAATATAACAGAGATCCGTTCCAGCAAGAATCCAAATACAGCACAACAACTGCGTAATGTCAAAAATATTTTGTCTCCATAGTAACCCCACAGCATTCATATCTGCAGCGAATGTTCACTGAAAGTGGCTTTTTCATTGTTGAGGATTTGTACATTCAGTTCAGGCTGTGGGGTCCCACTGGTAGGTTGCTCCCGCTGGTTGGTCGGTTTAGTTAAAGATGGATGAAAGTAGAGCAAATACTGTTCTGACTTTCCCTCTGGTCTATACAGATGGCTTGGCAGGGTGACAAGACAAACTGGGCCTGGCATCAAACCCTAACCTCTATTTCATGGTGGCTTAGCACTTTCTCTCTCACTAGATTACACTTGCCGTGTTACGAGGGTCCAGCCCTTCAGACTTATTTGCCAATCCAATGACCAATCCATTTTGCCAGATATTATTGCGGAGAGCTTGTGAAAGGGGAGCAAATAAGAACGGATCATAGATGCCACAATCCAAGCCAATCCACAACTTTCTTCATTCGATGCAACTGCGATTCATTTTAAAGCTGTGGTGTTAATGTCAAGAACGATCTGTTGATTAGATCCACAACTGCGACATGAATGTGAGCTTGACTCAGAGAACGTAAGCTGTGTAATGTGATATACGTTGTGTGAATGACTGTTTGAGTATGAGCGGCTCTCTACATGGCCTTTCCTCCAGGCCCAGGCTAAAAGCCACTAACACATAAAACGCACAGAACACACTACACACACAAAATACATATCTTTTCAAGAAATGGGACCAGAGCCTAGGATTTCCTGGATTTCTCTGCGGGCCTCTTTCTCCACCGCATATAAACATGCATGAGCAGTACAGCAACATGCACACACACATACACACACAGATTCAATCAGGAGGGACAGGCCAAGGAAAGAGGTGACTCATACTGGTCTATTAACAGAAGTGGGAGAAATGTGATGGTACCTCTGTTTCACACTGACCACAAACCAACAGTGGAGGTTTAGAATGAGACTAAAGTGCAACACACACCGCCGCCGGCGCGGCGCTGTGGCCGTCAAGTGCCGCCCCCCAACACACACTGGCAGTGGCGCGCAGCGGCACCGTCGACGTGTATTTCCCACCCCAGCCCGCTAGGTGGCTGTACCTACACTAGTTGCCAACGGTTGCCAACTGCTAGTAACGGAAGAAGAAGAGGAAAAACTTTGAGGCAACAACAACTTGGATTTCACGGGTAAGTTTCTTATCAAAGTCGTCTTATTAAAAATTTGAAACAACCAGAGTTGATACTACGGCGGCCGGGACGTACAGTACAGGCCAAAAGTTTGGACACACCTTCTCATTCAATGCGTTTTCTTTATTTTCAAGACTATTTACATTGTAGATTCTCACTGAAGGCATCAAAACTATGAATGAACACATGTGGAGTTATGTACTTAACAAAAAAAGGTGAAATAACTGAAAACATGTTTTATATTCTAGTTTCTTCAAAATAGCCACCCTTTGCTCTGATTACTGCTTTGCACACTCTTGGCATTCTCTCCATGAGCTTCAAGAGGTAGTCACCTCAAATGGTTTCCACTTCACAGGTGTGCCTTATCAGGGTTAATTAGTGGAATTTCTTGCTTTATCAATGGGGTTGGGACCATCAGTTGTGTTGTGCAGAAGTCAGGTTAATACACAGCTGACAGCCCTATTGGACAACTGTTAAAATTCATATTATGGCAAGAACCAATCAGCTAACTAAAGAAAAACGAGTGGCCATCATTACTTTGAGAAATGAAGGTCAGTCAGTCTGGAAAATTGCAAAAACTTTAAATGTGTCCCCAAGTGGAGTCGCAAAAACCATCAAGCGCTACAACCAAACTGGCACACATGAGGACCGACCCAGGAAAGGAAGACCAAGGGTCACCTCTGCTTCTGAGGATAAGTTCATCCGAGTCACCAGCCTCAGAAATCGCAAGTTAACAGCAGCTCAGATCAGAGACCAGATGAATGCCACACAGAGTTCTAGCAGCAGACCCATCTCTAGAACAACTGTTAAGAGGAGACTGCGCGAATCAGGCCTTCATGGTCAAATAGCTGCTAGGAAACCACTGCTAAGGAGAGGCAACAAGCAGAAGAGATTTGTTTGGGCCAAGAAACACAAGGAATGGACATTAGACCAGTGGAAATCTGTGCTTTGGTCTGATGAGTCCAAATTTGAGATCTTTGGTTCCAACTGCCGTGTCTTTGTGAGACGCAGAAAAGGTGAACGGATGGATTCCACATGCCTGGTTCCCACTGTGAAGCATGGAGGAGGAGGTGTGATGGTGTGGGGGTGTTTTGCTGGTGACACTGTTGGGGATTTATTCAAAATTGAAGGCACACTGAACCAGCATGGCTACCACAGCATCCTGCAGCGACATGCCATCCCATCCGGTTTGCCTTTAGTTGGACGATCATTTATTTTTCAACAGGATAATGACCCCAAACACACCTCCAGGCTGTGTAAGGGCTATTTGACCAAGAAGGAGAGTGATGGAGTGCTGCGGCAGATGACCTGGCCTCCACAGTCACCGGACCTGAACCCAATCCAGATGGTTTGGGGTGAGCTGGACCACAGAGTGAAGGCAAAGGGGCCAACAAGTGCTAAACACCTCTGGGAACTCCTTCAAGACTGTTGGAAAACCATTTCAGGTGACTACCTCTTGAAGCTCATGGAGAGAATGCCAAGAGTGTGCAAAGCAGTAATCAGAGCAAAGGGTGGCTATTTTGAAGAAACTAGAATATAAAACATGTTTTCAGTTATTTCACCTTTTTTTGTTAAGTACATAACTCCACATGTGTTCATTCATAGTTTTGATGCCTTCAGTGAGAATCTACAATGTAAATAGTCTTGAAAATAAAGAAAACGCATTGAATGAGAAGGTGTGTCCAAACTTTTGGCCTGTACTGTACATAAAAGGCTTTTCTCGCAGTGCCGCCATGAGCCCCAGGCCGCGCTGGAAATAGGGCAGTGGGCTGAAGCAGAGCGGCGCGGCACGTCGGCCGGCGCCAGTGTGGGTTGGTTCATAGAATATAATGGAGGCGGGCGTTTTGACGCGCAGCGTATGGCGGCAGTGTGTGTTGCACTTAATAAGCATCACTAGCATTTTAAAGACCATACCTGATTGCTTTGGAGTGACAACCTCTACTTTATAATTTTACTTTATTGCTGTCATTTTGCTACAGGGGGACAAAGGGGAATTTTCTCTAAAAGGTCCATCATAATTCCTTTAGATGGATAAGTAATGCTTTCAAATGTCAGAAGAATTAAGTCTACTGTCACAGCTGAATCAAATCAATGGAGGTGTCATTGTGTCATCATCATTAACTCTTCCAAGATCAAGAAACAGATTGGATTGGAAAAACACAAGCACCTAGGGGTGGGAATCACCAGAGGCCCCATGATATTATTACTTTAAATAGGTCACGATACAATATATTTGTGATTTTAAACGTGTTGCGATATGCTGAGTATTACAATAAAATATATTCCAATTTATAACATTTTTTCAACTGCAAATTATGTCCTCAAAAGAAACTACTCCCCTACTTCAGGCTCCAATGCTCAGACCATGTCCATCTTCGCACTCTGCCTTCATTTTGATATCAGCTACAGACCTGTAAAGTTTTATGACTGCATCTTGCACGGTTGCGATGTTAGCACGTTGACAAAAACAGTCCACAGACACATTTTCTAAACAACTGGTAAAATATTTAAAACGGCTTATTTGGTAGTTCAATTGTTGTCACCAGAGACACATTTTGCCATGACCACACACACACACACACACTCACAAGGTGAAAACAATACCAGCCGTCGCAACATTTCCATGGCTGGTGAAGCTGAAAGGAGGCTAGCCAACTTCTAATATGGAAATTACAGTCACTACATCAGCTAGGCAAATATAATGCCTACATACTATGATGAAACAAGCAAGGTACCAACCATGGATGCCCCTTTAACTTTGTCTGCCCCTCTCACAGTCTCTCTACCTCTTTCTGATTTATTCATCAAAACCACCAGGTGTCCAAAGGGGATTCTACCCAAGCACAGCTATGGCTCACTTAACCATGAGATTGAGTGGAGTATGCATACACACAGAAGGTACTATTTTGATTACTTATTACTTAACCTGTAATGTATTCTGCCCCTTTTTGTCTGCATGTCCTGCTCCCCCCCACCACTGCTCTCCTCCACCCCCCCCTAAATAAATGGAAAAATATTCACTGCCCTGGGCTACTGCTGAACTTCTCACTCTCTGCATCCAATTTGAAGCGGAGCTGCTGTGATGTCACTGGAGCGTCCAAACAGAGAGAAAGAGGAAAGGGGAGGATGCTGGGAGGGAGGGGGGACAAGAGAGAAGAGCTTGCAACCTCCAGACCTCCAAGGTCACACTTCTTAACCCCACTGCTAAAAATCCAATAACACTTTATGAATGTTTTAGTTATAAGTCGTTAATGCAGCCGAGCATCTGTTTCTAAAAGAATACAAATGAGGTGCTGTCTAGCTTTGCACTTTCCCAGCTTCTCACACACACACACACACACACACACACACACACACACACACACACACACACACACGCACGCACTGTGCCTCTGGGCACAACATCCTGATGTTCAGGGGAAAAGTGGCCCCTAGGACCTGGACTCCACAGTGCTAAGCCAGTACCATCTCTTGGATATGACTGACCGCATATTTAAAATCACTGGTCAGGTTAAACATCTGGCCTTTCAAATTCAAAGCTATGCAGCAACTCTGTTACAAAGCAGCTTGCTGGCTTGCATTACCTTGCATTGCAGTTCAAGAACAAAAGGTCTGTTATGTATTGACTGTTTAACAGCAAATGTTAAAATGCCACTGGTTCAGACTTTGCCATTTTATATTTATATTTATATACCATTACATATGCAGAGTGTGAGCCAGGTAGCAGGGAGTGAAAGAAACTTGGCCCCAATGTCAAGGTCAGTTGAAATATTCTTTGGTGAAATCATCCCAGAGGTTTTAGTGGCACAGGCTTCCAGCAGAGGTCTGAGTGCTGCAGAACTCAGAGTGGATTAAGTGGTAGACCTATATTTCCAGATAGAACAGTCTCTCAAGCATGACTCAATACCAAACACTCCCCGACACACTCTGCAAGCTACGTGCTCAATCCAATTGGTAAAAATAAATTCAATACAACACTATGAGAAAGCCCGCATTTAAGCAGGGAGCTGGTGTTTGTGCATTTGTGTGTGTATTGTGCACATGAGCGTCTCTGCAACACAAAAGTGAGTAAGAAGGCTCAGCAGTTTAAATAAGCCAAAAGGGTTGTGTACCCTCCTATTTACCCGTGTGGGAGCTCGTGGTCACAGGAGAAAAGGCCATGGGGAAGAAGGGAATAGACGTGTCGCAGTGGCCATGATGATGATGGAGTGTCTACAAATATGACTCCAAACAGGGTCATTTTGATTTGGCGGCAATACGCAAAGGCTGGCCCGTTAACTCCTGACCTTTTGAGTCTGACCTGTGGGGGAGGGGTCTATCCGCCAGGAGAGGACAGAAAGAAAGGGAGAAAGAGAGAGAGGGGCTGTGCAGTGTCAGGCCCATTATGACCCGCTAAAAACTCGGGCCACTCTCCAGCGAGGAGCCATCCATCATCCGGGCCTCTCTAATCAGCATGTTTGTCACTGTAACTAAACAGTGGGCTGAGCCACATCACCATGCTATTGGCCCTGACAGGGAGAAATAAATCTGCTGCCGGCCAATGGGCTGCAGGCAGCCGAGCGTGACAGGAAAGGTGACAGACTCTTGAGGTCTCAACTAGTGCGAGATTAAGGGGAACTAGCCCAGATTCTGGGGCGGAGGAAACATTTGAACAGTTTTACTGGTCTTTAGGCAGCAGCCGGGGCCGGGACTGCAGTGGCGTGGGTGTTGAAAGTGAGAATGCCTTTGTCCCCCTCTCACACAAGACAGGTCCATTTGTTCAGTTAGGAGGAACTCTGGTTCTCTTTGTAAAAGGTAACAGATAGGTGTTCTGTTCGCTTTCCCCATGACATCTCAGGAGTGAAAATCCTTTCTGTGGGGGTCACACAGGATTAATCCTGGCACATTCTTTAGGAGAAAATGCTTCTCTAAAAAACCAAGGTGAATTACAGGACAGTGTGTATGAAAATACCACAAATTTATATTCATCACATCTTTACCTTTCAGAATATTTTAGCCTACTGTACATCTTTGGAAAATGTGCTACATTATGATGACTTAAATGGCCACTAAATACTGACTATATATATTCTACAGATATGTGTGGGTGCAAGGATTTCTCAGATTACCACCCCTCTCGTTTAACTGAAACAAAGAGCCCTCTGGTAATATCACTTTTGGAAAAGGAATATCATTGTGTTTACTCGGTCTCTGCATAGGCAGTCCAGTCTGTTGAGCCTGCTTGCTGTTGTTTTGTTTGGTTTTGTCTGGCCCCTTGCTTACATCTCAGCGGGCGGGCTGTACACAGAAGCTGAAAAAGCTGCAGTTATTTGACCACTTGGAGCAGGGACCTTTTTTCCACTCACAACAGCTAACAGCCGAGAGAGGGGGGAAAACAAAATTTCCCTGACGATGCAATGCCATTTACTACCAGCAGCTTGAAAAAAGAAAAGAAAAAAAAAATTCTGGGAAATCTCAGGAAATCACAACTGGCATCGTTATTTCGAAGGTTTGATGGCTTACATCATAACATTGTACTTCTTGCTTTCTCCTTTGGACTTCAGCGAACTTGGCTGGTGGCTGCGCTGTACTGTACTACTCTATGGGTCCTGGATTCCTCCCAAACACACATTTTACTCGTAGCCTTCTGCTTACAGGCTGAGAACACTAATGCACATCAGTGCTTACGCAGTCTGTCACAGCTTTGTAGTTTGCAGTCCTTCTACTCCAAAAATACTGCATGGAGGAGGCAAACAATCTCTGAAACATAAAAGCTTGGCAATAGGGAACTATAGCTGCACTGCTTATGTGCTGTGAATACATAGTGTAGAGAATATCATTTGAAAGATTGGATTTAAATATTAAAAAAATAACTCCCAAGAACTGAGCCTTAGTCCAAGGTCTTAATGACGTCAGACAAAAATAACTCTACACTGTAGACAATAGAACACAGACACTGTCTACTGCTCCTAAAAATAGAATATGATTTATGTGCAGAAGATTTATGCTCGAAGGGAAAACAGGACAAATGAATGATTTACCTAATCTTAACCTGTTTGAAATAATTTTTTTAATTTATCATCATAGACCTATCTCGAATGCCTTAAATTCCTTGAACTGACATAACATTGTAGTGGCACGCAAGGAATTCCCTATGAAAAGGCCAATCTTGATGAATGTAGGAATTTTTTCCCAGTATTCTTTTGTGTTGTGCTGAGGTGTCTACGAACAGGCCCCAGGGGAAAATCCAGGTATAATATGCTCCTTTATGCAGACTTTATAAAAACGTACGTCATCTTATCGGGTATACAGTGACTGATTTTTCCAGCCCCAATCCATAATCTTCTGGTGGCAGTAGATAATCATTTAATAAGAAGTGTGTTCTTTTTTAACAGCACTGGTAGTAACCCTGGATCATATTTCACACTCCATGGGTTACAGTGGTGGCGGTGGCGGGTTGCAGAGAGGGGGAGAACATGCATATACTCATTTCTGCAAAGTAAAATGACACTATATCAAATCAAGCATTTCCATATGTGCACTGTTGCTGCTGTTGTGGGTCTGGCAGCATAGGGGCAGGGCAGCAGACCAAAAGATGGGCTGTGCTGTTTGGCTCACTGAGGGACGGGGGCATTCTGTGATCTCTGGAGCCTCCTACTGAGGAAAACTAAGAACTACCTTTCATCCCATACTGGGTTGTCTTTAAACTAGTGTGTCTGATATAAGTCAGCCATCCATCTCTGGTCCTCTAGTCCACAGGTTCAAGACTTAAGGAATATTAACTAATACTAAAACACTATTGGTGTATCATAAAACATCATCAGCTATGGGGAAAACACTGTTATAAAACTACTTTTTACCCAAATCCCCCACTCTGTAGAGCAGCTATAGCCATTGTTAATCAGGCAGTTAAACTAAGCTTGTGCAGATGCAAAAATGAAGGGGGACATGGGTGTATGGGTATGAGAGACAGACTTACTTTGAAAAGTTAATAACTTCTACTTTACCATTAGACGTGGGAATTCGGGCAATAAATCTCAAGGGCACTCTAGACTTGTGTGGAGGCCAGCTAAGATAATTGGACGGTGTTCTGCAGTGTTGGCCTCTCTACTATAGGAGGATGTGTTTTGTGTAGTAGGGAGCCACATGTTGTCAACCGTTGCAGATCTGCAGCAAAGGTCAGCATGACAGGGAAAAAAAACACATCCAGGAGAACATCTGTGTAGCCCCGAATTTTCCAAGATGGCAGATTTTTTCTCTTTTCGTGGTAATAGAGACATTACCGCTTCCTCCTCCCATCTAAAAGAAATTAAATTAGCCACTTTGCCGCAGTGTGGGTCAGTGGCTTAGGCAGTGGCCTTTTACTGGAAGCTCCCCTTTGCCAAGCTTGTCTTTACAGACATAAATTAGGCCAGGAGTGCTCGGCTAAAACATGTCAGGGGCTAAACGAAGATTGAGTGATGAGGTCGAACAGGGGAGATTGAGGACCAGGAGGACTGGTGGAATGGAGAAACTCTTGTCCTTCACCCCTCCCTCACTGATTCCCCCCCCCCCCCCCAAAAATAAAGGAGGAGGGGACCTCCAGCTCCCCAGTACATGAGTTGGCACAAGTTAGAGCTCAGGAAGTCCAGGAGACGCCTCTGCCTGCCCTGAGAGTGAAACCTAAAACCAGTGACATAGCCAATACATGTCATATTCTCTCAGTCAAGAATGGTTTATTTTTCAAGGAATTTCAACCTAAAACCTGTTCTTCATAATTATCCTGATTTGTTTGAAAAACCAAGGTGGATAGGTCTGGCCCAATTGCCAACAAGAGACCACTGTTATGTTTGGTTGCTAAAAAAATATATGCTTTTCAGCAAGCCATAATTTTTCACATTTCCAAAACAATGACAAAATGTCTTGTTCTGCAGTGGAAGCAGTAAATATCTTCTCGGCAGTTGTCTTTACCGAGTTCAGCAAATCTGTTCAAGACAGAATATTGGGGCATCAACATGCATGTTGCAAAGGCAGCCAGAGTCACATACATTCAGTCTGAGTGCCTACGGGTGCTTGGAGCTATTCCAGGTGCTGTTCTCCATCTAAATAGCCCAAGTCATTGAAAAAGGCCAGAGAGAGTCCGATCCAACTGCTCCCTGCTTTTGGCGGATTCTAACTACAGGACTCAAGGAGACGTTTTTATGTAAAGGAACAACGAGAGTTACTGGACATTCTCCCAGAGCAGTGTTGAGACAGATTGTAGGAAACACATTTAAACTTGTGCAACTGGAGGGTTTAAATTGTCTATAAAATCTGATTCTTCTTGTTTTCATTAACAAACACAAGTATCTGTATCTGCCAATGAATTGCTGCATTGTCACACTACAAATATTTACTTCCTATGCATGAAATGTAGCACGTGAGTACAGTGCAATTCCTCTAACTAACTTGCTTCAAACACTACAGATGGAAGTACAGTCATTATGCTATAGCAGAAATTTTGCGTGTTTCCTCTTTTTGAATTTTGTCAGCAATGAACTCACCACACATGACAGGACAGGATGTAATTACAATTCATATATGAGAGCAACATGGGAAACAATCTTACACTATTGTGCCCTTCATATAATTCTGTGCATTTTTATGTTTTTTAAATTAAATGACACGCAACACGCAGCTCCAAACCACAAAATCACATTCACATGCAATGCACCTTAGACCACCGGGTAGACAAGATACCACAAGCTCTATATGAATGAAAACCATCACATTAATCATGATTAAACAAGTCTAAAAGTAATGACAATCCTATCATTGTCTATAGCCAGTGAAAAAAATTACGCCTGTGCCTTTAAAAGTTCTCGTTCCACTATTAACACCAAGTTGGTGAGGCTTGGCGTAGAATGGGTGGGGGCTAGAGGGGCTCCACTCTTCTGTTTAAAAAACCCTGAGGTATTAGGGTGGACTAATCTTTAAAAGGTTAATTTATTCATAGAGATTTTGACAGAGATGTATGGCCGAACCAACATCTCAGGCACCTCTTCCCAGAGGGAGACGACTTGTGCAAAGAACAGAGAGGGAGAAGGGGAGAGGAGGGAGGAGGTGGTGGGGGAGTTGGGCAGAAAGATGGAGTGCAGAGGAGAGACAGAGTGGGAAGTCAACATGCTATAAACACAAACACATAATTACTTCATAGTGGCTGACAATGACTCTGGCCTTTAACCCGGTACACTTAGAGCTCTCCAGTCTGTCCTTTTAGCTCAGGAAGAGAAATGATGGAAACTCAGTGTAATCTTTAATCTGTACATGACATTTACAAAATAAAAAAAGACCTTATATGTGTAGATGGGGTGAGAATTTGATTCCTCACATTTTTTTGGTCTCTATTGGCAGTTCAATATTTACAGAATATCAAGTCGAAAGGATTTAAGTGCAGCTGTACCCAACACAGAATTTTCCAATGATTATTTCCAATGATTCAACTCTTCTTAATCCCTTTGTGTGTGGAGGGATGGGGGTGGATGGCCAAAATTGACTGATTTTTTTTTTTTAAAGCAAGACATAGGCTTTTAGACTGATGAATTATTTTTCCTTGATTCTGCATGCACTGAATGAAACAAGAAGAACCATTTACATCCCTGTTCCCAACTGTAGTTCCTCACAACAATAACAAAACTGGTAAAATTAAAGAAGACATGCCTGTTTACTGTGCTGAATTATCTGAAGTATTAAAAATAAGAAATGCATGTTGATTTTCATACTGTCCTACCATGAATAGAAATCAAGGCCTTAAAGGCAGATAAAGTGCGAGAAGATGTTCATTGACCCATCAATCTTGATATTAAAATTGGTCAGTATTCAGTGCCCCTTCCTGAGTGGGTCCAAGAGACTCTGTGATAACAAACCTGGACTCCCTAAAATATAATGGGAAGTTCTCCCAGAGGTCAAGGGAGGCCAAGGGCACACCTATGATTCAAAATGTAACCTTTAGCTTAAATTAAAGATGCTTCTGTCAAGCAACAGTTGAACTTTTAAATCAGCACCTCTCTGGACCTTTGGCATCACTCTATAACATGCCAACTACCAACTGTAGAGGCCATACTGTCATCCTTTGAATAAAAAATACTGGAAAACAATCAGATGTGGCCATTGTCATGCCACTGTGAAACTGTGAATGGCCAAGGACTCTGGACAAAACTATAAATGGAAGCAAGCAACATTCTGGCCCTGTGACAAAATTATTCAGCACATTATTAATGTTATGCAAATGGAATGACAATTAACTTAAGATAGTTTACAAGTATAACTCATAATTAGCTGTTATGCTTTTGTAAACTATTTAGCTAGAGGGGAAGGAGATCTGGAGATGTGGAGATTTGGTGAAAGCCAACTGCACTAATTCACCATTGCAACAAAAAGTGCTGTGAAAAATTATATGACATGGTTATGAAAAATACAAGAATGTGCTTCCTGAAATGACTCAACCACACACATGAACAGACCCACACACTATGTCTCTCTGTCTAATTTTGTTCACCTTGTGGCTTTACCAATCACAAAATAAACTGCTGGGCTGTCAATGCTGCAATTTTTGATGTGGCTATCTTGCTTCTTTGTTTGCGTACATTAAGCTAGTTGAGTTTTGTCATATAAGCTGCTCAGGTCACCGTGTGCCTTCAACACATACAACACATTAAGCACCATGGATAGGGCCCGCAAACGCTTGAAACAAAATTTGCTTTTTTTGGTAGTCAGAGTAATATACTTGGCCATATTTGACCGCCAACATGTCTGGATTCTTAAAGACTACTGTGTTTTGTATGCCAAGTATAAGTGGGGTGTTTTCAGAAAATACCAGGCTCGTAAAACTTTAAGATTCAGATTTTATCATGTATTGTTCTGTGAAAAATGATAGGAGGGAATTGTAGAAACGGCCATTCAGTGATTCTTCAAGTGTCTGCTTAAGAACAAAAACACCCAGCTCTATATTAAATAGCAAAGAAAATGCAACTGTCACTAACTTAAAGCAGGGACTCAATTTAATATTGCTGGTTAAATATCCAAGCCTCTTAATGTAGCAACACTTCGTCAGGCATAGTGAGAGTTTATGACCTTTGGAAAATTACATACAAATGCCCATAGGAGTCAGCTTTTAAAGCAGACAGGAGCAGACTGCAGGAATGGAACTGCATGCATATAAACCCTTCAGTTTGAGTTAAATGATGCTGAAAGCATAACACAGAGATTTCGGACTGTCAGTCTTTTACGGTGAGGGGTTTTCTCTAAAACATTTAGGGACTGTGAAAATAAACAGCAAATTCTAAACAATCAGGGCTTTTGGATGGCTGTGCCAACAAAAACCTAAACACAGGAGGGGCTGCTGTGGCATTTCATACAAAAGGCAAGCACTCTGCATCGGCAAGATGGGGAATGAAGTGATGCCTTGTAAGACTCCATTTACAACATCTGGCGGGGGGTTCAGACTCATCAGCTAAATTTAGAGCGCTCGTAATATCTGATTTCAACTATTTCTACTTATGCACATCGTTATATTTGTTAACATTTCTGCAACATTTAGTCATGTCATTTTATCAGTCATGTCTCTAAGAAATTTTCAGTAGGGGTAGTACCCCAAAGAAAACCCAAAGAAAATAAAAAACAGAACCAATCTCCCTCATCAGATATCTCAGAAAAACACCTCATCAGAAAAACACCTGATGTATTTCTGCAAGTCACTCACCATTCATTGAGACATAACTTAATTCATACTGTGTGGGGTTTTTCCGCATCACAGCACGTGGTCACTTTTTTAGCTTTCCTGTTCTCCACTTGAATTATCGTGTGTTGTGAACTGTTGAATTGTTCCAACTGCCTTAAATATTTAACGTTTCAGGTGGTTATCATGACTAATTTCTGTCACATTTACCGTATATGACCTTTTTAATTTGACCTTCTTAGTTTGGTAATACATTGTGAAACTACCTACATACAGAAACTTGCATGTGTTGTGTTTGTAAGACAGTCAGCAGGGGAACTGGGCAAACCACAGACAGAGAAAGTATGTACATTTGTAGGGTAACCCATCAATACTGATGCATGACAGCTATAATGTTAAAAGGGCCAGCTCATGGTCATCAGGCAGACACATTATGGCTGAGAACACACTGAGGTTAAACCCTCTGTGTGTGCAGTGGGCAGCAGGTGCAATGGTTGTCACATACCCAAGTGTCATGGCTGAAAAGTTCCAGAATCCGACACAAGTTACATCTGTGCTGTCTAAGGTGTTGAGACTGGAAGGGACGTGATAAGACTGGCATGGAAAACCTGGTCCACTGTGAATGCGCCATCCCTGATTATGGCTGAAGACACTGTGACACTTACAAAGGACATTGACAACTGTTACAGCTGATAGATAAATTCAAATTTCAGTGTTTTACAGACACTGATTTATTTTGCCTGCCACAGTATCAACATTGACTGCCACACATTGATTTTCTATTTTTTAGTACTTTTAAAAATGGGCAAAATTTTATCAAATTGTAGAGTTGTATGCAGCAAATTGATTCGCTCAGCCTCTCCTTGCCCCACTGTCATTCTCTCTCTTTTTATCACGATAGTTGGTGAGAGTTCACCCGCACCAGGGATGTATAAAGATACCTGGATACAGTGTTGGGGGTGGGACCCCTACCATTACTATGAGAGTTGCTCACTGCCATCTATAAAATTACCAGGATGACCCAGGGATTATCGGCACTGATTCTGGAGTGATCAGCCAGTAGAACAGATGTACTAGAGACTTCTGAGCCGGCTATTTCCAGGTAAGCGCTTTGTTCTCTTGAATGGGGATAAAATAATTCAATCATGCAGTGCTTCTAGACTTTCCAGCAGTTATTGGACCAAATGGATTGAATCCCCATAATGAAATTAGCCATTTCACAGGGTTTGTGACGCTCAAAAAAATGTATCCACTGATTTACAGATGTCTCTTTTGCCATGTAAGGAAATGGGAAAAGTGTTTTTGGGCTGCAGGGCATCACATGATGGTGTAATATCACCGTTCCGCCACAACAAATACTGCTTTAAAGCCTGGCGCACTTCCTTGGGGCCTGGCCCGCACACAGTGACAGGGCTAACTGTCAGCATCAAGCAGCTTTCGTTACCTAACGTCACTAGCGGGTTTTAACGACAAGCTAGTCAAGCTACTTCAGTGATGGCTCCACTTTGAGGATTTGCTGTAAATACTACTGAAGCTCCAGAGCCCAAAAATGCTTTATCTGACAGCCCTAGTATGCACTGGAAGGAATGTTTCACTTTTCTGACCTCTGTGGCCAAAGATTTAGGTTTAAGAAGTGGGTTTGTGACCACAAGGCTGCTGATGTGCCTTTATGCAATGCACTTAACCCACAATTAATCCAGTGGAACTGTGCTCAGTGGCCACAAGAGGAGAAGACAGACAGTGGTTATCATGTTAAAGTCCAAAGTCAGAACATGCATTTGACGGCAGAGCATCACTGGAAACAGAAACCAAGCTTGGTCTACCTTATGTGAATGCAAGTTGAAACAGAAAACATAAAATAAAAAAAGAGCTGGTAGTGATGCTGTCGTTATGTGTTAACCGTTATGACATGGATCTGCTGTACTGCGACACGCAGACATGACCTGGACAGCCCAGACTTTGGCACTGACATGCAGGAAGAGGAGGAGGTGGGAATATGACCCTAACTTCTCTTTCACCTTTCCTCCCTCCTTCGCCCAGACATTTTGGGCCATGCTTGTCTCTCACCCTCCCTGTCTCCCCAGTACCCTTGCTCTGGGCGCATCTAATTGAAAGTGATCTCGGGGCTGAGAGAGTTCCGTTTCTTCTCTAATCCCTCCACTGGGGGAGGCTCACATGGTCTCAATTACCCCCACCCCACCCCAGAACACTGGGTCCCCTCTCTCTGCTCTCTCTCTATCCGTCTCACCGGCCTGCTCCTCTGCCAATGCACCGGCCCAGGCCCTTTTTCAGCAGTTTATGTTATTAAGCACACACTGCCGAGTTCCTGTCCTTCACAGGGGCCTGGAGATGTTATCTCCCCTGCCGCCGTATACAGTTACCTCCAAAATATTCCATAAATTAGATTGGGATTGGCAATTCAGAATACAGAGGTGGAGGCTGAGGTGGTCAGGGATTGGCTGGGGATGGGAGGGTGTGGGGGCGGTGTTGGGGGTGAGGATCAGGGAAGCGCGGTGTAAGTAATAGCATAGGAGGATCTCCTTGTGTTTATACTGGATGGAGAAGCACTGGGAGGTATGTCACTGGCAAAGTGAAGGTGAACGGAGAAGTAGTAGAGGGTGCTTAAGGGCTTTGGGATAAGGAGGAGAGGAGACCCAAATCCAGTTCCTATTTGGATAGAGATTCTTTTGGAGGTGGAGTTGAATATCTAGTCTGAAAAGAGTTAGACTGGGCATTTATTGGGCTTGGGGGGGTGGGGTTGTGCAGTGATACGCATGCATCCCCCTGTAATTAAACAAGGCTGTATTTGGACAAGTGACTTTTCAAGCCATGAACAGCTCTGTCAATCCCCAGAGCATGGAGAAAGGTCCTGAGCCAGGACATCCATGGCCAATTAGATTAGGAGGAACCTGTGAGGTCTCCAAACAATGGGCTCTCAGAGGATCTGCAATAACACAAACATGCCCCCTGACACACAGCTCCAGCACTTCAAAAGAAACCATTACTGGTCTTAGCTGAAGCAGTTAAAGACACATATTAACAATCACAAATTCATTACACTGTCAAAGTAACTGAAGTTCAAGGCTGTTTTGACTCTAGAAATTATCTATAGTCTACTAAAGAGCTTGTCTCACAGCCAGGGTCTGAATTCATAATTACTGGCTAATTATTAACCATTAAACTGAATACGCAGTTGTGTAGGTAACATCTGTCTTTCAGCTACTATTCATCTCATGGCCTTCATCAAAAACAAACGAGACACTGACACAGCAACCCAAAGCAATACTAAAAAAAGCTACACAGAGAAACATCATGAAGCAGCTTCTATTGATTATAGCCAAAGGTCCCTAATTTGAGCTAAGAAGTAAACAGAGAAAAAGAGAGTAATGAAATGAGAGATAAGTTGGGTTTCCATCCAGATGTAGGCCTAGCACAAATTTCAGCCAAATTTTCAGAAGATCAGCAAAAAAATGCACGCTTTTCCATCCACTACTTTTACGTGACTAATCTGAGTTGTTTAATCAAGATAAGCAGTACAGTAGGTGGCATTAGTTCTCACGTCAGGTGCCATTATACCACCGCAGTATTATAGGTTGCAACAAAATGTTGTTACTAAGGGAGCATGAGTCAAGCTGATCTGTTTCCATTGCACTTATAGTCACATTTAACATTTATTGATACACCAACTTTTTCACTTCCCCCAAGTGTAAACACTTCATTGCAAATATTTTTAAGTTTTGTTTTTTTTTAGATTTTTAACATTTCCTCTCAAGTTTTTTCATGCACAAATTAGAAAAAGTACATAAAAAGAGGTGGATGGAAATGCAGCCATAGTTTGGTCCTTATTTAGGTGTAAGTGTGCATTCGGGCATTCAGCCAAGCCAAGTGAGGAAGGTATGAGCAAGCATACGAAGGAAGAGGGAAAAGGGGGCACGAGGTCTGGGTCAAGGGTTCAGTCTTAACCTAAGGGGCTCACTGATCTAAATTCTGTTACCGGCTTGACTTCGCGCACGGCTAATGTGGCACACTGTCCCTTTAATTAGGGCTGACCTCCTAGGGAGGCAGCAGTAGTTTAAAGCATTTCAAGATAGAGCACCTAATGATCTGAGAAGGGTGGGAATCAATTGAAAATGAACCCTTACCGACTTGCTAATTACCAAAGTGCGCATTCTGTAAGAGCTCTGTGAGGGAATTGTAAAACTTTATTGGACTGGGAGAAGAATGGAAACACAACATTGAACAACAGAAGTGAATCAGCAGCTCCAGCCTGCACATCAGTTTTATGAAGGAAAATACCACAACTGACACGTTTTCCAATAATTTAAGCACCCGCCATTAAGCAAATACAGTAGCTCTGGTAACAGTTATCCACTGAGGTTACTAAGAGAATAAAATAAAACCCTAAAGATGCAAAGAGGCTATGGAAAAACATTTCGCAGTTTTGGAGGGATCTTTTATTTTATCAAATCACCTTTGCTTTATGACACTTTGCTTGAAACAACTGTAAACAACTTTACCAGCAAAACTCTCTTCTTGATCACTTGGGCTTTTCCATTGGTGCTTTTGGCCACGGTGAGCCAAACCATGCCAAGCTGATTTGAATTTCCATCGTCAGTTACAACGCACCAAGTTGTGCCATGCCGCATCCGATATGGGCCATCTCCAGAGTTAGGCCAACAGCCTGCCTCCAAATGGGTTGAGGTGACACCAGATGGGCTTCGTCAACAGTCAGTTATGATTTTGCAACATGTTTAAATAGCCTCAGCTGCTACTGCAGATACTTCATCAGTTTCTGCTGCGTCTCAGAAAAGCTGATCTTGTCCCAGCCACTCAGGATTTACATCCACAATGTGCAATTGGTATAAAACACTGCATACCACAATCTTGCATGAAAAGAGCTATATAATTTTAAGATTATTTAGAATACACTCTTCTGGCCTAAAGGCGGAGATTCTGGAGAAAGACTGCTGATATCTCAACTCAACACCCAAAAAAATACACCTGTGACCCCTTTTCTATCATTGAGTAAACTGACATCTCTGACTAAGTGACATATTTTATGGATTTTCATATTACATTCAATACATAAGAATGTCACTACAGAACAACTGATAAACTGTAGAATTAACCCAAATAGTGAATGCGATTAACTGCAAGACATTTGTGTAAAAGGAGAGATTTAGATTCATTCTAAGCTGATTATTTCCTCTAAATATTGCATCAGAGATTACTTTTCCTGATATTTTTAGCAAATTTTAATACAATTCTCTGTCTGTATTATGTTTTGTTTTTTAACAATCATACATAACAGGTTTCTTTCTTGGCCTGACACTTGGCCATTGTGCTATGAGCACTTTGGTTGGTTTAAACTCTGTACTTTTTTGATGCAGGACAAGGTTGTTTAGCAGAGAGTGAAGGCTCTGTAAGTATAGCTTGTGCTGAGATCTTCACCATGCTCTTATCCTGTGAGATTTTTTTTAAGTTAAAATCTTGATTAATAATCTTAATTTAGCAAATACCAATTTCATTTAGTTTTCTTCACGAAAATGAATAAAATGTTAAGATACAGACCTATTGTATATGTATATTTTTTAAAGGTTTTCCTACACCCCTTGAAATCAAGAAGGCCACATGATCCCCTATGAGGCTTTGGTGGCCCCTAGTGGGAACTGGGACCCCCCCAGTTGTGAACAAGTGAGCTAGCGATCCGTGAGGAGATATTCGCTGAAATTAACAAAAATGGATTAGAATCGCAGACTGTTGTAACGTTAATCTTGAAATAAATAACTCACTTAAGGAGACTTGACATGGCATGCTGTCAAGTCAATTGTTTTTGGTTACAAACTCAGATAAAATTTTGCCAAAATCTTGTCTTAGAGTGAGTCAGTAATAGTGTCCGCAATGCAGTTATTCCATGGCTGATTGTCAGTTATGTTTGGCTTGTTCTGTAAGTGCCTGTCAGCCACAGGCGATTGGCAACAAGACACATTTTAACATCTACATGTGCAATCATATACTGGTGCATAATCAAAGGTAAGTAAGGTGTCCATATCTTAAAACATCTGCTGAAGAAATGTTCAGTTGTACTTAAAATGTGTCAACCCAAACCTTTGTTCTCTTCCTTCAAACACCTATCTGCATCATAGCATTTTTGTCAGGGACAATCTGTTCTTGATTTGAGCTTCCTGATAGATATAAAATGCGCAATGTTGAATGAGGGTGTTGCATTGGAGTCAAAAAGGAGCCCCTGAGCCCCTGATGATAGGGCACCAACTCCTGATGTGGAGCTGCAGAGGCTGCCTGTGTTTGTCTGTCCTCCACTCTGGAACATGTGGTTTTAGTTACAGAATGTTTTACTGCTCAACAATGTTTCTGCCTTGGAGCTCGGCACACTGCATAAAGACCACTTTGTCCCCTGATGCCCACACGGGAAGAGTCTGCCTCATTGTACACACACGCACATAGGGTGGTGATGACATCAGCAAGGCCACTGAGCCCATGTCGATAAAGGTACTATTTTCCCCCAAGACAGTAACACTTTATTAGTGCATTGCCCCACTGTACCCCTTGTTAAACCGCACAACTAAAAGTCAAAACTAATATTTTCAAAACTGTCCATTTCCACTGCGCTGATATTAATGTTTGATTTTCTGCCTGTATGTCTACTATTCACTGCAGCACACGGCACTACCAAATCCCAGACCTATGACAGACGGATCATTGAATAAAAGCAAAAACAGACGCGCCACCATGCAATGTGCGCAATGCTGAAACTAATATAGATCAGACATACTGAGTATAGCATTTAATAAAAATAACAATGAAACAAGAACTTCGTAAAAAAAAGGAGGGGGGGGGATTACACATGGGCACATGAAAGCAAATAAAACTTCAATATTGAATAGTAAATTACTGAATTGTTACAACGGGATCTCATCAGCCAATAATCCTGTTTGGAAAAGTGTACAAAGTCAAGGAGGTGACAAGTGAACCCATTTAATGTCACTAACACAACGTCACACCTGCAGCTCTTTTCATTCACAGTGGTCTTTTACAACAAGAAAATGTGATTGTGATCTCATGGCCCTATTTGAAGGAGGTGATTAGCACACCCAGGAGTGCAAAGTGAAAGGCTATGGGCGACTTGGAGGATGTCTGGCATGAAGTCACTGTGGTTGACACTTGGCACACTTAAAATCATGTTCTTAAGAACCAAAGTGGTGCTAAACACTGGTCATATGTATCGACAGAGCCGGTGCAGTGGGGCCACTTAACAGCTTCTGCCCCATGCTATATTTAAACTCCATTTCCCAGAAGCAAACCCACCCCGGCCAGCAAGCCCTGACTAATACTGGAGTGGCAACGAGAAGCACTTTATAAATGAAACTGCAGTTCTTTTCTTCCTTTTTTTTCTTTGTACACTGCTGAACTAAGATGTCAGCTGTCACTTTATTTAGAGACTGTGCTTATTACAACAAGAAAGGGAGAGATTCATTCAGCAATACAAGTCATTGTGAAACTGTCATTGCAAACAATGCAGCCTATGCAAGATGAAATGACTGCATCAGATACATTGCATACAGTTGGATAAACTGTGCTTGAACTTGAAAGGTCCACGCATAGGCCAAATGTCTACCCTCACAGTCCATCACAGCATCCACCTCACACCCAAAACATTTTGCCCACACCCCGAGGCCACCAACATGTGTAGCATTCGGTAGCCTTCTAACCCTGGACATGGTAACAGATGGGCGAGGGTCAAAGCCGAGTCAGACAGAGCCATCCAGGAATTCTACAGAGCGCCAAAAACATCTCATCGCAGCACAGGAGAGGCTGAAAGGTTACATTTGTTCAGCATTACTGCTCGTTGGGCTCAGCACACGGACTGGAAACCTCACACCTGCTGGTGTCCGAGGCTCAGGCAGACACAGGCTGTTTCATGTCAAGGTAAATCTGTTCAGCAACAATGCAGATTTTTGTGTTTCTGTTGAATAAAAATTATTGGTGACGGTTCCAGTTTTTGGACGCACTAACAGCATCACATGCCCACACATACTGCATCTGATGGGGGTAAATCATGAGTTTAACATCATGAAAAAGGAGCTGTTTAGCTGTTTTTGGTGCCTATATGGTTATCCAACAATATACATATGAAAGTATACCACAATGACAGCATTTTAGTGCCCAAATACAAATGACATCATAACTGACTGACTTAAAAAGAGGGGACTCAGATTTTAACATAAAAAACAATCAGGGGCATTTTTACATAATACTATCCTAAATGAACCCACAGCTTAAGAGAACCAATTTCATTATAGAGTAAATATCCTCCACTGTCCACCTGCTAAATAGCTAAGGACCCACTGTGACATAAAATGTGTGTGGTTTACTGTCTGTGTCTTAGTTTTACTTCATGGTTTTTAAAATGATCAGTGGTCCTTAGTCACAAGAGGCCGGAAGAAGGATTTCTTCTTTAACTACATGACTGTCAGTTAAAATCATGTTTTTAAAACTGTGTTAACTGACACATGGGCATTATAATTTTTAGCAATACACAGTGGTTTAAAATATACAGTACAAGTGATTAATCTGTGGGTTATTTGAAATTGTGGTCCACGTTATGCTTACTCTACCACACAGCTCAAATTTATGAAGTCTCTTATTTGGTGAAGCAGCTTTTTCATTGTGTGAAACGGCTCCTGAACAGTAATCTGTCGCCATCTTGTGGCAAAAGAAAATAACTTACAGACACTCTGTTCAACTTGGCATTGAGTTCCCGCCACTTTCAGGACAAGGACTCATTTCAGGTGCCAAGGTGTCATTATTGATTTTTGTCATGTTATGGAAAGAGACATGTAAATATTTACTGAGGAATATCCAAAGTAGAGTAATTTATATGCAATTTATCCCCTGTGAAATGTCAACAACAAGCGAATCAAAGTTTTACCTGTCTTGAAAAACTCCACTGGCATCTGCCCAGAGGGGACAAGTGTTCCTTGGTGAAATTCCACTCAGAGTAACCTGGAAATGCATAAAACATGGCTAAATTGATCACCTGTATTCTAAAGCTCATTGCAGTTTAATGATAAATAATATTCTTTCTTTAATCAAGCTTATAAAATTCTCTTTAAGATAAAAAAAAAAAAAAGAAAACATCTGACTGTGCAACTGTAGGTCCTTCACCAACAAGAATCAGCCCAAGCTTAAAACATAAAATAGCCACCTCTCTGGCAGTGGTAATAATTGCAGACAAATTAAATTAAATTTACTTGAGTATATTTGAATCCTTCTACATTTCACATTTACACCATTTTCCCTACCTCTCTAAATACCAATCATTTGTCTTAACAAAACTTCGAGTGGGTTTTCAAAGCTCTACTGGCAAAGGGATTGATGGTGTGATTGAAACGTTTCTTCTACTGTTAATCTTGTCCAAACGCATTAAGTCACTTGTTACATTACAATATCTTTTCATTAATAAAAAAATAGAGGTTGTAAATGTTAAGCACTAACAACCAAGGTGAAAGCTTGTAATCTCAAGTAAAACTATGCTGGAAGTCATCTGACAACATCAGAGGAATGGTGGAGGAGAAATGAAAGATAAGGCTTCTTATTTAACTGCCATGACTTGTTTTCCTGTGTTGCTAATGATAATTAACATGCAAATGAGCCCTGGGAGCAAAATAGGGGCACCGTGGTTCTCTGTTAATAATTACCGTGGAACATCATGGTTATAAATGAGATCTTTCCAGGTACAAGACAGGACAGTAATTGGGGTTGTGACTAAAGAACCTGTAACACAGAAAATGTGAATTGGAAAATGGGTATAATAATGGTTTCTGTCCATTTTGTGTGTGTCAGTTCCCAGGGGAGGGTGGTCCATGGCGGATATGGAAAATGATCTTAATTACAAATATTTTTTGGTCTGGAGTAGTTTGCTTTTACCCATCCCTGTTCTGCATTTTAAAACGCCTTGTCCTCCTTGACTTTTTAGTAACTGGTATTCAGTTTGCTCTTCTATTTAAAAAAAAATGATTATATGAGGTTTGTCCATCACTAATGAGCAAGATGGTGATAGTAATAAAAACATCTACATAACATTTTTGTATATGCTAAACCTGCATCAGAATATAAATGTAAAGCCATTTTTAACATGGAAAGGAGATCACTTGAGAAAAAGAGCTGTTTATGGAAAGCCTTTTTTTTGTAGAATACTTGGATATCAAATTGTTGAAATATTTTGCATATCAGCAATATAGGTCAGCTTTAGTGCTTTATAAAAAAGGAGCTAAGGGGAAACTAGACAATGACTGCTTTGATTTCTATTTACAGTTACACCAATGATAGTCCCTCCTCTTTAAGTGAGTGAACTGTTAGCATACAATCAGTACAGAAAACGCCTTTATAATCATAAAACAAAAGGCAGTGTTTATTAACTGTATTTACAAAGTAAAATGCCCCTAAAGAATGATGGCATCCACCTTTCAACAGGTCTTCCTTCCAAAAATGTCCAGAAAACCTCAAAGTGGTAGCATAAAAAAAGGTTGAATATGAAATAAACGTGTCAAAAAGTTTTCTGTGATGCAAAAATGGAAAACATCTTCATTCTCTGCAATGTCAAGCTCCTCATTAAGCTGAATATAAATGTCTGAATAGAAGCGCTGCCAGTATACACACAACATTCAACAGAAAATTAGAAATAGAGAAAGTGTTACTTTATGATGGACTTGTTATTGAAGCTACATTTTTAAGAGACACAGAAAAGCAGACTACACTCATTTTCCTATTTTTGAAAAGCCACCACCACCTGTAATACCAAGTATGTAGAATCCTGTCACTAAATTATATTAATGGCCTCTTTCCAAACCTTATTACATCATTTAAACCCAACGGCTTCTGTGCATGAACTACCACAACAAGAATATGCAAAACTGTTTCCACCAGTCATACACTTGGTCAAAGGGTGATTAAGCAGCAGATGTATGGATGCCAAGTGCTCATTTGAAGCAGGTTTAAATGCTTCCAACCCCCCAAAATGCCACAAATAATATTTCACTGACACCTTTAGATTTTTTTTAATTCTTTGCTAACCTAAACACCTAAAACACAACCCTCTAACTGTGTCCTCTTTCTTATTACTGTGGTGACATCATGCTGTACAGGCATATGGCCTGTATCTGGTCCTCATCACAATTATGGACACAGTGCAGACTTCTCAGAGGTAATGAACTATAATGTTTATTTTACTTACGGAATAAAACACGTGTTGGGATCTCATCTTGTCTGAATGGGGCAGCGGTAGCACACTGAAGCTGCAATCCAAAGGTAAATGGACTTTGGTCATGTATTTAATCAAACTTGTAGGGACAAACCTGACAAGAGAAAAATCCATTTCTGATGTTAGATTGCATACGCATTAAAACTTTTCTGTTAGTGATCTAAATTTGGCAGAAACGCAGCATTTAAGACATCTAACTTATAAACAGACGTTGTTTTAACGATATGTCAGTCGCTATTTCCAATTTTAACTCGACTTAATTGACAAAACATCGGCAAAATCTGAACTAAAGGAAGCAACAATAAACACTGAAGTGCCTGTGTCGAGCCAACAGCTGAGATGCCGCTTCAGTGGTGGTTTGTTTACTTCCGCATACGTTTTGAGATGAATATGGACCCAATTAGCATATTGAAAAAAAATACTGAAGGCTGAAAAAATAAAAGCACTATTATTTTTGGAAATTAAAACCTTGAAATTGCAATTGTGTATCACGCTTCATGAACGACAATATCACTGTGCTAGCTTAACACCTGAAGTAGCACCTCTTCCGAGCTAGCTTAAAACAACCGTTAGCATTCAAAGTTCCAACATTTACCTTTCCGAGTAACTACAGTTATTCAAAAGAAACATTTATTACAAACAAATTGTGATAGTGGTGTCGTTTAAAGGACAAACATTAACCTACCGGAGGATAGGAAAACTTCTCAGCGACGGCAGGTGTCTTTAAAGTCACAAAAACTCGATTAAACAGATGGAGTGCAGTTGATGCTGAATCCCATCCGACCGATGTGTAATCCAAGATGGCGGCCGAGGGCGACCTCTTGACTATGCAGCAGTTTTGAAATAGTGGACATAGTAGCAAGTTATGGGCGGAAGTTATTTACTTCCCCAAACAGCTATTTCCTGTTCAAAAAGTACTAAACAAGAAGACAATAAAAGCAGACAATTTAATGAGCCACTTGCACCCAGAAATGAGTCTTTACCATTTCAGTGATAATACAGTAGCCTAATCCATAGTTTCTACTCTCTGCTGTACATCCATGATCTGCAGTAACTAGTTCACCTTTTGGTATTTAAAACGTTTTATTCAGGTCACTATTACCTACTTGAGTATTTTAAAGTAAACCTTGTAAATACAGCTTATTAAGAGATGTTTTTAGAGTCTGTATTTTTATCAAATCGACTGACTTTTTATTGGGGAGATGGGGTTGTGCTGAGTGAATTGGACTCTTGCCTTCAGTATTTCGGACATCCTGGTTTTTGTGGCCTTATGATGAAATTTAAATTCCATATAGCCTAAATAACAAGATTAAGTAGTCACATACACACAAGAGGGAGAAACTACCTATGGTGGCGATGTCATTGGTCAAATAGCCTATTGATACTTTTGTACTATAGAATATACACCAATCAGACAAACCATTAAAACCAGTGGTGGGTGAATAGTAGTGAATAACATTGATTATCTTGATAAAATGCAATGTTCCGCTGGGAAAACTTGGGTCCTGGCATTCATGGTATTCATGTGGATGCCACAGTGAGGCCTCCTTGGATTGAATGTGGCTCTGACCTTTGGAGGCATGGATACAGGACTTCTGGGGGGTGTCCTGTGGTGTCTGGCACCAAGGTGTTCTTGGTCTGCTAGCGTTTAGGTGGGTGGAGCACATCAAGGAGAATTCACATGAGTGCCAGCACCAAAAGTTTTTCAGCAGAACATTGCATTGAAAACAAGGTGATCAATATCATTCATTTTACCCATCAGTGGTTTTAATGTCTTGGCTGATTGCTGTATGTTGTTTATACTGTTTTATCATCAGAACTCTTTGATCTGACAAAGTTGTGCTCTACATGGACATCTAGTGGCCATATTTGGTCAAAGCAATACCAGTAGTAGTGAATGCAATTTTCATGCATTGTAATGGGTTTTGTCTGTTTTTTGTTAACAGACAAACATACTGTACATGGCAGACAAACACCACATATACAAAAAAAAGTTCACTCCATGATAGAGGCAGGGCAGGAATAGGGCTTCAAATGGTTTCTGAAATTTTAGGATACAGGGAGCCTACTGTATAACTGTAAGTTTATTAGTAACATTTTCAGTATTACTTTATAATCAGTATGTATTCATATAGTTTACTGACAGGATCGATGGACATATTCTACATAGCAGTTGGCTGTGTGCACATTTAAAGATAGTTGCAGTAAGCCAGTAAAAACAACAAGATGAAGAAAAGGAGAAGAGGACAATGTGGGATGCAAGTACAGATGTGGGGCACAAAACAAATCAAAACAGTGGCAGACTGTGAAGATTGAAAATGTTCAATATCCCTTTATTTTTTGTCAAATTTCATTGATGTCAGCACAACAAATAAAAATCATTCTCACCTACATTGTACAGAGGTGGAGGCAGAAATCTCAAAATCAGTTGTCTTTAAACAAATAAAATCAAAACTGTTTATCTTACCCTTCCTAGCCGATGTCACTAGAGATTAGTGAGAAAATAGGGGGGTTATTTTGTTATTTGGATTAACTTTTCCTCATAAATAAAACATAATTAATGCCAGAATCTACACATGAAAAAGCAATTGGGGTAGGCCTCAAAATGTCTGCTGGGAAAAAGGCCCATTGACTTGCCACATTCTCCCCAATGGTGCAACACACACAGATTTGTTACATTTATAGCTACTTTGGTACAGACAATACTGCACAGTCTTGACAAATTCATGTGTTTGTATGGTACATATTGTCCCATTGCCCACCCTGCTCTTTCATATTACTGACAGTGTTTTCTGTCAGATTTTCTCAAGTCAGAAAAAGCCGACATCATCAGACTATGACAGCCCAGATTTTGTACATTCTATTTTTAACCTTAATGTTCAGAAGACCAAGTGTGGGACCACAAGGTTGGTGCTGTCAGTAGTAGTCAGTAGTGATCACTGTCTTCTTTACCGAAACATTTTCCATGCTTGTTTCGTGTATTCTGTGTTTTATATCGTGCGTGTTATCTCAGGCTCATACTGGCTGTTTATCAGCTCATACACATGACTGAAAGGTAGTGTCATTTTTCCTGAGCTGCTGTGTTTCACAGGAAGAGAACATGTTCTGGAGCCAATGTTCCACCTGAAGCCATTCAGACCACATCCTTCGAGTTTTCTACAAGTAAAAAAAGCTATAACGGAGAGATATCATATTTATGTTTATGTATATAGAACTGGTTGTTTTAAGGTTGTAGATGCTCATGGTTTGTTTTCTATTTTAGGTGTAGCAGATGAATGTGACCTGGTGCCATAAAAATGGATAGGTGCACTCATCCTGTAATACAGCTGGCTGTCTAATAAGTATGAATCACTGAAACGAGAGCTGAAGGCAACACAGGAAGATAACAAATGACTGAGGGAGACCAACCTTTGGTTTTGATTCCATTAAGGATGAAGACTCCAAAGATTATTATTTCCGGTGATTGTAAAAGAAGAAATGGAGGACGTGATTAATATTAACAGGAAGACACGAGGAAATTAATCTTCTGAGGAAGGTGCTGGACAAAATTTGGATTTTGCTCTTTGCCTTCTGTTGTTCAATACATCCTGTGCTTTTATATTTTCCAAACCCAGCTTTTAATAGGTTGTGTTTCTGCACATTTCCCCTGGACTGAAATTTCTGTTTATTTAATGTATTTTTTTATTTATGAACACTTTTTGCAAACAATAAGCACAAACAAAATAATTTTAAAAAAGAAATTATGAGGTCATTGGATGTTTAAAAAGTCAAGGCAAATTTTCTTAATTTAAAGTAGGATATCACACATGGTACATACAATAATCATGTGAGATCTGTCTCATTGGCTAAATAAACACACCATTTTCTCCACTGTTTTTCTCCCAATTCTTTTTGGGGTCATATGGAATAGGTCATCTGTTCCACAAGATGTAAGTGTAAACAGTTTTAACAAAAAGGCTGACATTTCTGTTTATATTAAAAGTTCTATGGACAATAAATTTTAGGACTGATTACTTTAAAATGATGCTGCTGAAATGGTGCCAGTGTTTGTTTGTTTGTTTGTTTGTTTGTGCTTTTACTTTCAATCCTCAGTGTCTGTCATATGAAACAAAATGTATTCTTAACATCAGGTGTTATTGGTAGGCTATTTTAAAAGGTATTTATTACTGCTTAAGTGTAATTGGTGGTCATCACAGTCAAATACAATGAAGATGACAAGAGGCTGTGCTTTTACTGATATAAAAATCTCTGGAGTCTAAAACTGTGAGGGGTATTTACAGCATTTCAGGGAACCATGTTAGTGAAATTTTGCATAACAGGCCTTTGATGAAGGACATAATCAGTAACTCAACATATGACAAGAGTTAAAATGTGAAATAGTAAATATGACATTTAGATTATTAGTAAATTAAAAAAAAACATGTTAAGTTCAGTGTAGGCATAGAGGGGGAGAGAGTACAGAGGGTGACCAGCTTTATATTCCTTGGCAGACACATTTCAGAGGACCTCTCATGGACGACAAACACCACAGCACTAGTCAAGAAGGCACAAAAGCAGCTATACTTCCTGAAGACGCTCAGGAAGGTAAACCTGTCACAACAGTTTCTGGTGTTGTTCTACCCCAGCTCCATTGAGAGTATTCTCACATACAACATCTTTGTGTGGTATGATAGCAGCTCTGCAGCAGATAAAAAGTCTCTGCTGCGAATCATAAAAACTACACAGAACATCGTACAACAACAGCTACCTGCCCTGGATGACAATTTCAGCTCCCAGTGCCTGCAGAAAACACATAACATCCTAAAAGACTCAACATTACAGGTCAATCAAAACATGCACCACAAGATTCACAAACAGTCTCTACCCCAAAGCCATCACCATACTGAATTCTAACCTGAGACCAACTCCCTGAAACACACACAGTTCTTTTTCTCAAGTGCAATAACTTATTTTATGTGCAATAATATTCACAAGCACTTGTTTTTATCCCATTTTTACTGCATACATGTGTAGAATGTGAGTGTAACGGAGGCATTTATTTTTATTATTATTTTATTACTTATTTTTTATGTGTGAACCTGATCTTTGAGTGCACCTGAATTTCATCCTATGTTTGCACAATGACAATAAAGAAATCTGAATCTGATACAGTAGGCGGGATTTTGTGACAGATGTCGAACCAACACATTAACACCATTTTGATCTGTGATTAAGGAAACACATAAGACACTGTATTTACAATTATATTCTTTATTTGATGAAATTCAACCACCAACAATGACACAAACCAACCAGTATCTTAGTTCCTGGTCATCACCTGGAAAAGAAAAGAAAGAATATTTTGAAAATACTCCACTAGAGGGCACTAGACTACCTGTGCTCTTCTGAGCTACTGAGTGACCCAAATTCAAATTGAGATGATAATTCATGTGGCATTTCATAATTTGTATTATTGAATTTAATTGTTTCTGGAAAATAATTTAAAGGGGCAGAAATAAGCAGAACATTTTCGGTTTTGCTCCTTTTGAGTCAAACAGTTTCTCAGAGAATTGTCTTATATATCCAGAGTCATGTAAAAGTAATTTTGAATTGTCTGTAAAGCCAGTAAACGAGTGGCTCCAACTCTACAGAGAGGAAATGTTTCACTGCTGTCTGCTTGAGCCAGAAATAAACAATAATCTATCTAAATGCTTATCATAAAGTGCTGTATGACTCACGTTGTTGATCCAGGGGATGTAGGCGCTGACCCTAGTGAAGACAGAGGGCTTCTTGGGGTAGTTGCAGCCCATGCTAGAGCCGAAGCTCACCACACCGTGGACGTCCCAGGTGCCATCACGGTTCTGACAGTTCAGAGGACCACCAGAGTCTCCCTGAAGGGGAACAAAGAGATGAATGAGATATTTGGCAAAATGTTTCACAGAAGACGGCAAATGCTTTGAGAAAATTAAATGTAGAGATTGTGCTTGAGTGTAACACTGGGATTTAGTTTTATAGTGACTGTAATCCAACATGAGACTCACATTGCAGCTAGCCAGTTCTCCGTCTCCTCCAGCACAGACCATGTTGCTGGTGACAAGGCTGCCCCACCAGTCGGACCTGGTGCAGGTGGAGTGGCCGACCACAGGGAGGAGGGCCTGCTGCAGGATGTCAGCAATAGGACCTCCGGCTTTAGGAGAGAAAAGGCATTCAGATTGAGGGCTGCAGTCAAGACCATCTTATTCAAGGCCAAATCTATTCCAAAACTAGGTTCACAAAGTCCTGCTTCCATTCAAAGGTGGTGGAAACAAAGTTTGTAAAAGTTCAGAAAGTTTTAAGGATTCACAGAGATTATAGATCAAGTTTGTTTGATCCAGTTTCTAAGTAATCAGCACAGAGAATTTTGACCTGGTAATTTAACATTAAAGATATAAGAAAACATTGATGTTGTCAGCTTTTTCTTTATTTAGTTGATAGGACTTACTCCAGAGACGACCCCAGCCGGTGACGTAGCAGGGAGCACCATCAGACAGGATTTCGCCAGAGTCGGGAAGACAGGCAGCCATGATGGTGTCAGAGAAAGTGACAGGAGTTGCCAGCTTGATCAGGGCGATGTCATTACTAGAGCATGAAAGCAAAGACCACATTTAGAAAGAGAATGTTAATGAGGACTGAAAGCTAGGACAGAACAAAAAACAGTCACAGTCGGCCGATGCATTAACAATCATTCCAACAGGAAATACAAATGGACTAATTTTGAATGATGTAAAGTTGTTGTAAAGTTTTGTAAATGGTCTATAGTCTACAAGATGGACGGAAATAACTGAACCCACCGGATTCTGTAAGAGTCCCAGTTCTCGTGGACCACAATCTTGGCGGGGCTGATGGCCATGGAGCCAGGCTCGTTGTTGGTCTTCAGATTGTGTTTTCCCAGGAAGACTCTGTAGGTGCGACTGCTGCTTGGCCACAAAAAAACAAAGAAACAAGGGTCAGAGTTGCTTTGATCTGGCGTCTGTTCAAGAGCACTTTATTAGAACACCCAATTTAACAAGTGCCAACACAGTTACCTTTACTACCATTAGCAATTTAGCATATTGCTGCTAACATAGTTACTGACTTAACTGTTAAATTTTTTGTGCAGTAATTCAACTGTGCAATAATCTGGCATTAATGCTACATTTATAACGTACATTTTGACTAATGTTCTCATCTATACTATTCTTGCATTTTTATTTAACACACTTACTGTATTGATCCCATTTCAATTTTTATTTTTATTTACACTGCGGTTATATATTGTGGTATGATGCACATATTTTACATACTTCTTAATTTACTTTTACTTTTTCTCTATTTAAGAGCAACTGTAACGTGACCCAATTTAATCTTGGGGATTAATAAAGCATATCTAATTCTGATTAAGTGTTCATTTAATTATGAAAGTGTTTAAAATGAATGCTGCAAAAGTCAAATTATTAATCATTAATATCCTGATTTCTATGAAATAGCGTCCTCTGAAATCATTATTTAGAAAAGGAGGAATACTAACAATCAGTGGCCACTTCTTCACTTTAAAGACTAAACTGCATTGCTATAGCAACACTGTGGTTATCTCACATAGCAACACTGTGGTTGTCTCACATAGCAACACTGTGGTTATCTCACATCTGTCACATGTCTGTTATAGCACGTCTCACATGAGTGCTAGAGTCAAATATGCAGCCTTTTTTTCCTTCAATACCGCCTCTATGACTCTATCTACTCTGGGCCCAGCTCTCTTTGTCCTCTGTGCATTTTTGATATCATAACTTTTTATCCACACCTGATGCAGTGAGCAGCAGTGAGGACCCACTGGTTGGAGATCAGAGTGCCACCGCAAGTGTGGTAGAAGTTGCTGCCACTCTTGTACTGCAGAGACACCTGAGGAGAACAAACAACCACAACACAAGGATGTTTTATGACTTTTGGAAATAGACAGAAGACGCAGAATTTAAAGGAGAAGACGTAAAGGAACATGCCTGCCAGGGCCAGCTGTTCTCACGGACATCATCACCACCAACCACCCTGGTGATGGTGGGAGGGTAGGTGGGTCTGCCACACCCGTAGGCTAAGAAACAATGGTACAGAATATGGTGATTCTATGATGGTGACTCAATGTTTCAGAGCTTTTTTTTATAAAAAAAGCTCTGAAACATTGCTCTGAAACATTATGCTATAGCATAAGGGCTATGTGAACTGTTATAGATCACTTCATGTAAAGAATGTTGACGGTCGTATGTAGGAACACATTCAACTGTCTAATCAGAATAGAGTCAGAGCTTACCACCAGCAACAAACAAAGCCAAGATCACGAACTTCATTGTGACTGTCTTCAGTAGAAGCTCAGGGGGACGTGCTCCTCCTTATATAGCCCTTGAACAGACCTGTTTTAGACCTAAAATGTGTTGCTTAACATTCGCCTTGGAGCAGCCAGGTAAAGTTGGTGGGAAAAACAAATCAACCTTGGAGATAAGCAACCACAGATATCCCTAAATACACCTTATCTCCCTGACTCAACCTTTGTGTGAACCTCCCAGATGTCTCACTGTGACCTGAGTTGGCCAGGTCTGTTTTTTTAACTTTAAAGGGGAACTATGGCCATTTTCAAAAATCATTAGTGGACATGAACAACTCTCTCCAAAGTCCAAAAACTAGAGTGCTAAAACTCAAATTTGTGATGTCATTAAGTAAAACTCTGAAGCTGCTCCACAGACGATGAATTGGTAATGTTATAGATAACAGTGAGAGCACCCAGGAGAATGTTCTGAGTATATGAGAACATTTTCTGTTTCAGAACTGAAAATACTACAAGATTTATTGTGTATGGAGCAGCTCCGGATTTTATACTTGATGACATCACAAGTTTGTGACTTATTTATCTGGCTTCTGGTTGTGAGAGAGAAGCTCATGTTCACAAATACTGACTGAACTTTCTGAGGCTTTGGAAACAACATACTGGAATTCTTAATTTAGGTGGTGTACTCCTTTAAAAAGTCCTCTATGGTGATTCGTTCATTTAAAAATAGCCAATTTATTTGTCTTGTTCTGTCAAAGAAAATAAAGGAACCATCCTATTTTTAAATGTGAACATACACAATGTTCACTTAAAATGTAAGTTGTCAGGCTTTTATAACAGAAGTGAGTTTCTGGTCTGGACATCATAAATTCAGAAGAAAGAAATATGTTTCCATGTTAATATAAACATTAAAGAATCTCAAAATATCTAATGAAGTGTGCCCTTTTGTACATTTTAGAAATATTCATGCACAATTAGACTATACAACAAAGCAATTCATTTTAAGAAATTCCACATCAGTGTTTTAATGTGATTCTAATGCTGTTTAGAAACATAAAACACTTTTAAAGCAGCAAATAACGTGATTGTTTTGTAAATGTAATTATTAGAATTAGATGTAATTGTTCTAATGTGTTAATTAAGAATGTATGTACATACATAAACATACATCATGTCGTAATCTGGTGTGTAATTAAATAGTTTGGTTTCTGTGGCGTCTTCTGAGCTGATACTGTAGCTGTAGTTGTTGTGCAATGTTTTTTTCCTCAGTATACTTTTTTTGCACTACTCCAACTTGTTTTCTTAATAAATTATAAATTAAATATTGACATGTATGTAAAATCACAAACTGTTGTTGCTATGTTTTTCCTGTGATGCAAAAATGTTGGCAGATCAATGCAGAGGACTCACTGTTTCAGCCACTATATATAAGAGATGCTATTGTGATTAAACCTTAAGAGCAGACCTGTTTTATGCAGGTAGATGGAGGACAAATTAAAGGAAAAACCTACAAAAAAGAGTGGAGAAACATATCATACAGACACTTCCATGCATCAGGGCTCACTGAATGGTTTGGTGAGTTTGAAAATGATGTGCATAAAATGTTAGGGCCAAATGTGATCTAACGCCTATGTGTGCTTATTAAAGTATCAAAATGTAATATTGCCCTCTCTTTTATTTATCATCAGTCTATCTTAAGTTTGTATATTTGGTATATTTATGCATATTATGTGTATGTAGTGGTTTGTTTGTTTTAATTGTTTGTCTGTGCTGGCCAGCCTCGGGAAGGGGCGGGGTGGGTTTAGGTGTTGTGGGTTCAGAGTGTATATGTTCCATGGTTGTTTTGGTGTCTTGGTTGTTCTAAATAATAATAATAATAATTGAATAATGAAATGTTACAGCCTTTACAGTCACCAGATTACAGACCTATGGAAGATTCTTACGTTTTCCAATTGTATTAATGTGTAGCCTACACACTAAATAAAAACAAAAATCTTTAAACATCTCATCAAATATGTGCATCACAAGTCTACAGCCTGGCGCCTTTTCCTATAGTTTGCCGAATCTCAATAGGGATGGCGTGTCTAGAGTCTCCTTAGTGAGGCTAGCTATTGATGCTAAATCCAAAAAAGAAAATATCTAATTAATAGAGAATTTCATAGTAAGTAGACAGATTTGTTTGCTTTCACCACTAACGCTGCAAAGTACCAAATAATCATAAATAACCCACTGCAGAGTAGCTGCTTTGTTGTAAAACATATTGATGAATGCTCATTCAGACCTATTAGGAATGTTTATAGGCTAATTTAGATTAAATAAACTGTGTTGCCATTACTATAAGGCACAAATTTGCATTGTGGCTCCAGACAAATTAAAAATATTTTGTTTGGGGCCAAAAATGGCTCTTTTGATGGTAAAGGTTGCCGACCCCTGGTGTAAGACAATGCTCTCCATTACACCCAATGATATAACTTTTATATTCAGATCTATTTAGTGTCTGTGACTGTCTCTAATGCTATGTGTCCATTTCTTTCTATTTGCTCTACTCAAGTCTCTCTTAAAAGAAGACATCTTTATCACGGTGATATAACCTGATTAAATAAACTCCATGTTGGTTTCACTCTATCAAAGTAAGAGTGGAATTTGAGTATTACACTGTGACATAACTTTGTACTACTAATTGTACATAAGTACTACAGAACAGTCACAGGAAACATTCAGAGCTTTCCTGAGCAGTGGGAACTTCAGCTGCTGGAAGACGTACTACACTGCTTTGTTAAGGTAATCAGAGTAGGGAGGGCTGTATTTCTCTTGATGATAAAAGCTTAAAAAACTTGTTCAACAAACAAGTTTAAATTATACATAACTCCAGGACACTCTGACCTTGGCCTGGCGCTCCTGGTCATTTCTGACCGGTGTGATGTCCACTTAGCTCCACCCCAGTACTAAGATCTGTCAAGGGGCATATTTCCAAGAATTTGATCCACTTTTTGCAGGTTGCATAACATCATGAAAGGTATAAATTTGTCAGGTGTTTCACTTTAAACTGTGGAGATACAGACATGATGAAGTTTGTAGTTTTTGCTCTCTTTGTCGCTGGTGGTAAGGATCTCACACACACAACACTGTCACAGCCATCTGTCTTGAGCCATTTTCATACACAGTATTTCAGCTCTCTCTACAAACTCAGATAAACAGTAAAAGAGTCTGTCTCTGTCTGTCTCTTCAGCCTACGGGTGCGGCTTGCCCACCTTTCCCCCTGTGGTGACCAGGGTGGTTGGAGGAGTGGATGTCAGGCCTAACAGCTGGCCCTGGCAGGTAAAACATGCTCAGAAAACAACACAACAACTGTCTGAAGAAGACTTTATTTAGACTGCAGACTACATAAGAGTAAAGTTAGTTATAGTCTCATAGTTAAAATATAAAGTTCAGTATTAAGGCTTAAGACTTTAACTCTTACATAAAGCAATGTTGAATTTTGAGGCAAGCTTATTTGCAGGTGTGTAGGTTTTGTTTTACCACTGGGGGCGCGTTTATATGAAACAAGGGGTGCAGGTGTCCTCCCCCTGGAAATTCTGAGTGCAAACAATTAATTTACTGCACTCTGGTGAATTTTTATGCACCATTTTTCCTTTTTTTGCATCAGTTCATCGAGCAAATGTCTTGAATTTCAATAAAATTAAAGTCACATGCCACATTACGCTTTTTAATGGGGGTTGGGAGGGGTTAAAATGCACATGTTCTAAATATTGAGGGGGATGTCTCCACTGTACTCCCCCAAAATCTACGCCTGTGCTTATTTGTATCTTTCAAACGAAGGAGGCAAAGAAATAATTAGATTAAAGAAAACTAATTAAATTAAAATAGAATAAAATTAGATAAATAAAATCAGATAAATTAAATTCAAGAAGAGAAAAAAATATATATAGAAAAAATATAGTTATAGTGCGGTCACAGTACAGGAAGTTGCCCCGAATTCAAAAACAAAAATAAAAGTGTAGTTAAAAAAAATAATCAATCTAAGGCACAGAAAGACAGGACAGTTAATTTATTTATTTGAAAGTGGCTAGAGTCAGGGTGCATTTAATATTGGAAAGAGATTTTTTTACTCTTATTCTACTCTTATTTCATTTTATTGACATATATATTGTACTTAAATTACACTCAGCCTCAGCACAATGATGATACATATTTTATTTTAATATTCTAATATCTCAAGTACTAGTATTAAACAATGTAGCATTATGCTGTAGCAATTATTTTATTGCTTTATATTTACATACTTCTATTTCTACTCTTAGAATTCTCTATTCTTTACATCGGAGCGACTGTTACAAATCATAATTTCCCCTCGGGGATCAATAAAGTATTTCTGATTCTGATCCTGATACACAGCAGCATGTGTGCCTGTAAACAGTAAGTGTTTCAGGGCATGCACAGAAAAGAAAACAGAAAAACTTAGATAAAGTTAATCATGTTCATATGTATGTTTTAGATTTCCCTGCAGTACAACAGACAGGGTGAGTGGAGACACACCTGTGGAGGCACTCTGATCTCTCACCAGTGGGTCCTCACTGCTGCTCACTGTATCAGGTATGTCACAGTAAAGCCCAGAATTATTCATGATGACAGTTTATCATATGTTTATCTCCAACATATTATTAGTTCATTCAAGAAATTCTCACAATCCAGTAACAAAGAGCAGCAGTTAATCACACAGAAACATTACTTAGCATATTGTAAGCTAAAGGGTGAATTATTAGGAGGCCCACAAGTCTACATATAATACACAAAATATGGTTGGTTATTGATAAGTGATTGTTTTTAGAATCTTAGAAAAACTGTGGCTTCGCAATCATGTGTATGTTGCTAATATTAGTATGCTAAAGGCTCCAATCTCTGCACTTACACATCAATGCTTCATATTCTTCTCTGTCAACTTGCAGCAATGGCAGGGAGTACAGAGTGGCCATGGGAAAGCACAACCTGTTGGAGACAGAGGAGGCTGCTGTGTTCATGACCCCCGCTACCATCGTCGTGCACGAGAAGTGGAACCCCTTGTTCATCCGGTAAAAAAACGACTTCTCCAAGATGAATATGAATGTTTACAAATGACGAGTCTGTTGAATCTAAATATGTGTGTTTCCTCTCCAGTAATGACATCGCCCTGATCAAGCTGGAGACCCCCGTCACCTTCTCTGACAGCGTCATGGCTGCTTGTCTCCCTCCCAATGGCTTCATCCTCCCACACAACGAGCCCTGCTATGTCACTGGGTGGGGTCGCACCTCCAGTGAGTGCCCAGTTTCCTGCCTCTCTTAATTTAATCACATACTTAAAATATCATCGGAAAATAGTTCCAGTGGTGTGCATCAAATCTCAAAAGACAAACTAGCTGAGACTAGCTGGTTGTGTTTCTCTTTTCTTTGTTGTCTTTAACCTGACCTGAAGTTGAGCTAGTATGCATCTCTCCTCCACACAGCCGGAGGTCCCATCCCTGACATCCTGCAGCAGGCTCTCCTGCCTGTGGTGGACCACGCCACCTGCACCAAGCCTGACTGGTGGGGTCCTCAGGTGAAGGACACCATGGTCTGTGCAGGTGGAGATGGAGTTGTGTCTGGTTGCAACGTGAGTCTAAAATGAACGTATTGTAGCAAGTGCTTTATTGCATCAGTAAACTGAACATAGCAAGCAACACTCACATTTCCTAGACCTCATGTTTGACAGAGGATCATCCTTTCATGAGTCACAGTTCAAAGGTCTAAAAAATGTAAAGAGATCTGTTAGTCTGCAGGTCCTACAAGTAATGTTAGATGTAAACACTGAGTTAAGTCACTGAGTGTTTTTCAAGGACAAGAAGTTATTGTTCAATGTGGAATTTGCACACTGATCATGTTTTCTCTCACATGACTCAGGGTGACTCTGGCGGCCCTCTGAACTGCCAGAATGTTGATGGTGCCTGGGAGGTTCACGGCATCGTCAGCTTCGGCTCTGGGCTCAGCTGCAATTTCCCCAAGAAGCCCACCGTCTTCACCCGAGTCAGCGCCTACATCGACTGGATGAACTCTGTAAGCTCCTGAACCTCTCACTGCATCGCTGTTGTTTTATTTGTGCCATTTTATTGAAGCTTCAAGGATTAAAATATTTAAGAATCTGGATGATATCCCATGTATTATGGATGAAAACATGATGCTTGATCTAACACATCCCTATTATCTCTTCCACAGAAAATGATGGCCTATTGAGAGGACGGGATTTTGAGATCAACGCCACTGTGTGCATATAAAAATGAATAAAATGTGGAACTATATCAAGATCTGTGTTCTTTTATGTTTTGTATCATCTTTATCAGTTCAGCACTCTCCCAAAAAGCCATAAAGCAGAACTGAATCATAATCCTAAGGAATGAGATAGATTATTGACTTACTTTTATTTTGACAGATACATAATCTTTTGAGTTTAAACACTTAAATAGCAGAAAGAGATCCAATGTTCCCCAGTGGGAGTAGTAATGGGAAAATCCTGTCTCCAACCACATGCTGTGTTCTCAGTCTCCACTGCTGTTTGTTTGACTTTCTGCATGTGTCAGCCAGCTTTCTCAGGACAAGTCTATATGCTGGTTAGAAGTCGCTAACATACAGTATAAATACAAGCCTGTTCTTAACACAAAATTTAGGCACACACTACATACTCTACAGTCATGAGGAGTCTGGTGGTTCTCGCTTTTGTGGTAGCTAGCGGTAAGACACTTTCAATCTTTATCACATCAGTAACTCATTTGCTGTAGTATAATCCAAGAGTACTAAGATTGCATTTTATTTGAAAAACACTGTCAAAGCTTCACTGAATTTTGAAGGAATAAACCTCTTGTCGTTGTTTTGTCTGGTGTGACAACTAACCTCGTCCCAGCCTACGGATGTGGCGTTCCCACTTTCCCTCCCGTGCTGAGCAGGGTGGTGGCTGGAGACGATGCCAGGCCTCACAGCTGGCCCTGGCAGGTAATGTCTGGTTTTAATGTGTAAAAACATGTTCATTCTGGCAACCATTGTACCACTACAGACAGAAAAGTGACAAATATTTCTATCTATTTACTCCCTGAATCTTCTTTTCTTTTTCTTTCTTTGTTACTGGTGCAAAAATCAAAAACAGTAGTAACTTTACAGGTACAGAAATGATATAATCAGTGGGGAAAATGTCCAACAACAGACAAATAAGGATGAAATAATAGTAATAACAATTCTTATAATGACATCTTGCAGTTGCAGTTACATCTGGGGAATTTTTTAAAATATGGTATGCATGAATATTTGTCTGATTGTGAGTATGCAAGGGGGGAAAATAAATAAAATAAATAAAAAATGATGATAAATATATAACAAAATAGTCATAATAATAATAATAATTTAAAAAAAAACACTTAAAAAAAAAAGAGTGTGTAGTGATGCAAATTTTCCTTACTCCACTCTGCTCAGATCTCTCTCCAGTCTGACAGCAGTGGGCGCTGGAAGCACGTCTGTGGAGGCACCCTCATCTCCTCTGACTGGGTCCTCACTGCTGCACACTGCATCAAGTATGTGTAACTCCACCCTGTCAATATGATCACAATTACAATACAGCATGTCCTTTTGAAAGGGCGGGAAGGCTGTGGTGAAGGTTTTTGAACATAGTTATTTATGGTTACATATATGGGTATTACTGGTTGCACTAGGGACACATCAGATTGTCAGTTTTGTTACATTTATGATCCACGTCAGTTTTATGTGACTAAGAACTTTGGCTGGTTATCACCTATTTATACTGTGTGGTGATTCAATATTCCCAGCTCATGGGAGCAGTCATATGCCAAACCAAAGGTCTGTGCCAGGAAACTCTCCTCTACCCAAAAGGAAATGATGCGTTTTGCTCTTTATATGATGTTAGTTTGGGGAGTTCTTCAAGAATCAGCAGCAATAGCCGCCATGCCTGAACAGAGGGAAAGAAAAAATTGGCATGTAGTTGTAGAAGTTCAAGAAGATTTTCTTCACACTAAAAACATTTTATAATCAAAAAAAAATGTTTCCAGGAAGTGGATGATCTCAAAGATTACCACTTTAATCAGTTAAAAACAGCCCTGTGTCCTAGGCAACCATGTATTACTTCTATGGGACGACTAAGTATTTACAATCCACCTACATGTCATCTGCCATCCCACAGTAACCGCTACAACTACAGAGTGGAGCTAGGGAAACACAGCCTGAAGACGAGCGAGGAGGGCTCTGTAGCTCTGAGGGCGGCCACAATCATCACTCATGACGACTACAACATCATGCTCAGCCGGTAACAGCTCATTATCAACTCATGAGTCCATGTGAAGAGCGTAATCAGCAGGTGTAAGCAGAGTACTGGTGATCAGTTCACTGGTTTTCTTTGGAATAAGGAGGCTGATGCAGCAAAGCATTACTTTAGTATAAACTATTTCTGTGAGTGTTCAAGTTTTGTTTTCTTCAGAAATGTTTGTGCAAATTCCCGTGAGATGTTATGTCACAGGCACTTGGAGTTTTCACCAGTGATTGGCAGTTGTGTGCAAATGCTGCTCAACAAATTTGACACCAATTGGTCAGATGGGGGCGCTGAAATTAGGGTCCAATAATGAAGTTTTGAAAAGGCCACACCCCTCACACCAAGTCAGATTGACTTGAAATTTGACACACAAGCTCTCAAAAAAGCCTAAAGAACCAATAAGGTCAGCCATTTTGAATAAAAAAACAAAACATTTTTGACATGTGAGGTGTGTAAAATTATTTTAAAATTGTTCAATAGGGGGCGCCACCAGTTCCAAACAACTGCATTGACCTTTCGCAAAATTTGACCATAAATCAATGACAGTTCATCAAAACATCACCAAACCTCATGGATATTTTCAACCAAGCAATTGAAGCATGTCCCCAAAATATTTATACAACTGACCAATGGGAAGTGACAGTGTTGCCAAAGAAGAGCGTAGCCTGGAAGAGGTTTAGACGTTAATGAATGAGCATCTGTCCAACCGTCGGAAGACCTGTTGGTTATCTTTAGTGCTGGTGTCGTTAACTGTAGAGGTCTTGACCCTACCCAGCCTTCATGTTTTAATGGTCCATGCTGGCGTGAACCCCTGACTCACTACTATATTTTTGTTTGTCATTACTTCCTTATTGTGGGTTGATTGTTTTGCCTTTTGCAGTAACGACATTGCCCTGATCAAACTGTCTTCCCCCGTCACCTTCTCTGACACAATCATGACTGCCTGCATCCCAGAACAGGGCATCGTCCTGCCTCATGGTGCTCCCTGCTACGTCACTGGCTGGGGTCGACTCACCAGTGAGTGAACACACCTCAGCAGAATGAATCACTCTCAATCTGCTTTACAAGTTTCCACTCTGGACTTGTGCATGTCCGCTTAGCGGTGTCTGTGCACTTGTCACTCAACCAGGAAAATTCACAACTATTAGTCAGTCAGAAAAATGTGACATGTACCCATCATTTGACATAATTTGTTTGTTAAAAGAAATAAAGAAGAGTTTTTTGTAAAAGAAAATACATGACCAAGGGCTGGAGGACGATACAATGCATTCATGGGTCCGCAGAGCATAAGTGAATTCCCCTATGAGATAAATAACAATCAAAATAAATTTGAGTCCACAATTGGCTATCCACGTAGGCTATACATCAAAGAATAGAAACACTATTGTTTCACCCAGATCCTCTTAAAACAATAGCTTTAGTTCAAGGGAACGTGCTGCACTGCTGCGCAGTCACACTTGACTGAGGTAATAGTTTCACCTTAACAACCAGGGTGAACCTTGTTTTTAAAATGGTACACTCACAGTTTAGTCATGAGGGCTTGATCTATGAATAAAAAAGAGACACAGACCACACTTTTTATTTGTTAAATATTAGGTTCAACTGACTTGATTTCGCTCTGCCTACTGCCTCTGACACAGATGTGGCAAAATCTGATAAATAACCTGGTTTGCAGCCCTCTTATCAGTCAAAGAGATAAACATGTGTGACTGTGACTGTGATCTTCTGGTATTTAACTAGAATTTAGGAGCCTACACACCATTCTTGCACCTTTGGACTGTGTTAACGCTCAGTTAGAAATTGCAGCACAGAGGAAAGTTTGTGAGTGCTAGAGCTATCTGTGAAGTGCTACACACAACTATAAATGGTAGTGTGTGTAATCCAGCATATTCAATTGCTACACACAACTATAAATGGTAGTGTGTGTAATCCAGCATATTCAATTGCTACACACAACTATAAATGGTAGTGTGTGTAATCCAGCATATTCGATGTAGCACATCTGCAGCCAAATGGCTCCAGGGGCATCCCATGTACACTAGTTTTTGTAATAAACTCTCTACCCTGCACACCATCTGTAACAGCAAAGAGTATCTCCCTCCAGCACCCCACCTGTCCCCCCGGGTGAACCTCTGTCAAAGCAAAATCTTGTGTCTTACCCGAGTTAAGCCTGTCTCTTCCCCACAGCCAGCGGCCCTGCAGCTGACATCCTGCAGCAGGCTCTCCTGCCAGTGGTTGGCCACAATATCTGCTCACAGCCCGACTGGTGGTACGTCCTGGCAACAGACGAGATGGTCTGTGCTGGAGGTGATGGCATCACTGCTGGCTGTAGTGTAAGTTCATACCAGTAAATGTTATCTCAAGGGGCAACAGTAATGAATTACGTCATCTGTAAAATTTACCTCCAGCACAATATAAAAGGCCTTTAACTTTTGAAATTGTGGAAAAGGAATCACTTCCTTGATGTCTGTACATAAGCTGCTATAGCTAATACTGTGTGTGCTGACCTGCAGGGAGACTCTGGGGGCCCCCTGAATTGCCAGAACCCTGATGGCTCCTGGGAGGTCCACGGCGTGGTGAGCTTCGGTTCTGGTCAGGGCTGCAACGTCCTCCAGAAGCCCACTGTCTTCACACAAGTCAGCTCCTACATCAAATGGATCAACACAGTGAGGAACATACTCATTTTGCGATTACCTTGCCAGCATAAACAATACAAACTGAAGGCAACAAAGCCTCGGCTCTCAAAAACAGGAAGTGTATTATAATTGTGTTTTCTATTGTTCACTCTGCAGGTTATGACCCGCTACTGAAGAGGCTGTTCGAGAGCTTTGGTCAGCAATAAGAACAACTATGACTTAAAGCGTGTTGTGTCATTTGTTGCTACTGCAAAGTAAAATAAAAAATGCTGTTTATCAGTGTCAACAAATGTTTGTTTGTTAATGTAAAGCTTAAGTGCTGTCCACGACCTGGAAAAACAAGAAGCCCTTTTTTAAGATGGCCATGCAGGGCCTTGATAACTATATGGCATCCAGATTTTTTTCTCACTTTCAGTACAGTAGCTGCATATTAACCAAGCACTGGTGAACAGTAACAAAGTTAGAAAACAGGGATGTCCAAATGTTCAGGGGGTTATGGTGCACAAGTCAACATGGAATTATACACACACACACACACACAGCAAAATACACTCCTTAAACACTGGGGTTAATTAACAAATACTTCCTTTTATTTCTCATAAAATATTCATGAGATAAATTTGTTTTTACTCTTCAGAGACAAAAAATTTCCACAAACAAATTAGAACTACCATAGGAAAGCACATTTTCACAGTAAATATAAAAGACATGAAGATTTCAGTAATAAAAAAGCAATAATAAATGAACAAACAGCAAACTTGTGCTTCGGGCACTCGTCTAAGTAAAACAGAAAGTGACAGCTAAATCACAACACTCATTCCATCAATGTAAAACATTTTGACTATGTAGTAATAAAATCAATCGTGTAGTTAAACTGGTACTGTGCAAATGAGGTACGATGACTATGTTTGCAGTACTGAACATGACAAAAACAAAGATTTTAATAGGCTGCATGGCGTTTCCACTTTGAAAATAAATCAGAGAAATGTAGACGTTAAAATGTTGAATTTAAAAACCTGAAGTGCCACAATGACCTCATTGCCTCTTGCATGACAGTGACAGAGGAAGCCTTTTTTGCAATAACTACACTGAGTTTTATTTCAACACAGTGAGAAGCGGGATGATGAAATCATTAATGAAAAGAGGAAAATAAACGTGTGCAACTTAATGTTCAACTGAATGACTGGTATTTGGCTTCAGCTGTGCATATCAAAACAAATCTACCCTGAAGAAGAAAAAGACAGGTATTGATAAAATAATGCACGGTAATGGAGCTCAAACCAGCTCTCTGCACATCTGTCTTCTCTGTTGTGCTCATTCTCTGCATACTTCTAAGTGAACACAGGGCTGCAAGTCAAGCTGTGGTTGGGGGAATGGTGATGAGCAAGCCAGTGAGCAATAGTTGCTGTTGTTTTGGCGCAGCTGCACAGTCAAAGAGTCTTTCTGTTGGTCATCTCGAGCAAAAACAAGCCCAGATTGAAGCGGAGGCTACTGCCTTCACAGCTCAACAGTGTTCACCATGGCTACGGGGGGAAGGCTTTCAACTATTCACATGAGATCCTTCCATTATGCTATCACATACTCCCTCCTCTACCCGCTGTTTGCAGGAGTACGGGCAACACTGCATTGGAATACCAACATTAGAGCTCAGGTTCAGTCATACAATGTCAGTGAAAGCAGTAAAGGTGTGAAAACAAAGGCACTTAACTGTACTTTAGCGTGGACAACTGCTGCAATCAGTTAGCATTAGCACTCCTTAAAGACTCCATGAGATGAGACTGTCAACTTCCCACAAAATAGTTTCTTCCTAATAAGTTATTTCTCTTAAAAAGCAACCAAATGATGACCATTGATACTGTACTAGTAGGTATAAATATACATTTTATGCATTAAATCCTTAACAGAGCACCCTCTTGTAGAGAGGCCAAGACCCTCCACGTCTGGTGGACAACCATGGGACCTAAATTCAGAAAAAAATATGTACTGTAGTCAATGAGAAGAGACAATTAATTTTTGATCCCCTCAAAATGTCAAGAAAGAAAGTCAAGAAAGTTGCAGTTTGTTCTGAAACTGTAAAAGTATACGTTAAAATGCGTATTTAGGAAGACTACACAAGTCACGTAGGTAACGTCATACTTTCTCTCTCGCTGTGTTTTGTACGACATGAACTCACACGAGAAACAGGACTTGCTCCCAGCTGAAAAAAAGGCCAAGGGTCGCCGGATTAAACACATCAAGCAAGATAACATTACGTTTTGTGCTTGAAACATAGCTACGTTAGCTAGCTAGCTGGCTATCAGGCGTTGGTGACATGTATATTATGCGATAAAAAAGATGTAGTCTAGTTCACTGAGCAGTTTCACACAAAACCAAAAAGTACTACCACAAACTGCGACTTTCCTGATTTGAAAAAAACATGTTTCAAATTAACAAACATCGTGTGTGTTATTCACGGCACAATTCAAACTGGATTTTTTTTTTTTCTTGTCTCTCGCCGTTGACAACTGTACATAGTTTCCAAAATAAGGTCCCGTACAGAGGATGGGCTTTGCCTCTCTATTCTCTACCTAACTGACAGCCAGCTAGTTTACACTTTTGAATAGCTGTTTGGTCGTATGTTCACAACTGACTCCAGAGCTAATTGTTCAGTTTTTAGCACAGACTGTATGGTCGTCTAATGAGAGCATGCTGCCTGCCTGGCACCAAAGGAGAGAGAGAGAGATAGATAGATAGATGGATAGATAGATAGATAGAAACACAACTCCAGTGGCATGCTAATCTTATTTTCTAATCAGGCAGCTTTTTGCAAGCCCCTTAACCATGATAAATTGATAAGCTGATGGCTTATCAGAGCTGTGTGTCTGAGAGTTTGTTTTAGCGTCTTTGTGCCCTTTAAAGGTCAAAATTTCTTAATACAGCTTTCAGAAAGTAAAGGTACTAACTTAAGGCACATTTAATAAAACAACTAACCACAGAAATTCAGTGATTTTAGCCCATGTCCTGCTTAGTAAAGAAATACCCACAACTTTAAAGGGATAGTTTGGTTTTTTTAAATTGGGTTGTATGGGGTACTTATCTATAGACAGTGTATTAATACACTAAAAGGTGGTTAGCATGCCCCGAGTTTGGAGAAGCAGGAAGGAGTACTGACACAGAAGCTAAGCAATGTACTGCTGTGGACAGGGTCAGCAGCTTACCTTATTTAAGCCACCTAAAAAAAATCAATACCAGTTTAAGTGTACGCTATATTTAAAAATATTTTAACCATGTTACCCCACCCTCAGACAGTGAATTCTGATGGGAAACTGAAGCTGTTACATCACTCTCTTCAAAGCCAGACCCCACTGAGAAAAACAGTAATTTAACATTGCTGAACACAGGAAGTGCTGGTCAAGCAACATAAAAAAATAGTGTAACAGTTTGAGCATATGCTACATTGAAAGTATTTTCACTGCTGTACTTTGCTGGAGACAGATGGGTAAGCCATTAAAGTAATCTATTCCCCAACAATGATCTTAGTTCGCAGAACACAGGAGCTGCTGGTCCAGCTGCCTTGATCTGTTAGTTAGCTTGTGTTACTGTTTGACTTTGGTGAATCCAAACTACCCCCTTTAAACGGCAAAGTCACACAATAAAACAAAGACAATAACTGATCGAGGTATCAGCAGCTCCTGTGTTCAGCAAGATTAAATCACTGTTTTTCTTAATGGAGTCTGGATTTGAAGATGGATTTGATTTGTTTGACTGAAAGCAAAGGAGTGAAAATATTCTAAATTAAGTATACACTTGATTGTTTTGGGTGGCTCTCCAAACTGGGGACATACCAACTGACATCTACTGTGTGTAATACACTGACTATGGATAAGTACCTCATACAACCCCAATTCAAACGACCTGAATTATCCCTTTAACCTCGTGAACAGCTGTTTCATTTTGGCCTCCAGTTCATTCCACCAGACTTTGTACTGCGTAGGGTTTTGTCTTTCTAAGGAGAAACATAAAACTTGGCTTTTCTCTTAAATATGCTGCTGTACTGGATGGTAACATTTGAGTGACTTGATACTTCTAAGATAAAACAAGTGATACTTTGGTGGCATTCAACAATTTCAACTCCCATTGGGTTTTGGTAGAGTGCCTGTTGTTAAGAGTCATGGGAGCTGTAGCTGATAAATTCCAACAAAGCTCTGTGGTTACAAGTAGACGATTCTTAAATGGTGCTGTCCAGTGGTCACCCAGTGCCATGTTTAAGCTTTTCAAGGAGACCGATAAAGAAAGCCATCTGACCCAAAGCTAATATGGAAGCAGGGAGGGACTTCAGCAGTAGCCTCTCTCCAACACTGATCAGCATTTACCAGAATAGTTGCTTATTTGCTGCAGAGCTCTAGAAGACCCGGAGGGACTATGTTGTTGACAGTGAGGGAGAGTATCTGTGCATACCACAGCAGGTCAGGCCAGCTGAGCACATACAATGCTCAGTCACACACCATGGAGCCTACATTTGGTAAACCACTGGCAGTAGTAATCCAAAGCCTCCCAGGGTGAGACACAGCCCAAGCAGCAGCTACTTTACAAAATGAGCGCCCTGCATGTATCTACTTAAGTGTGCACACAAATCCTCACCATAACCAGTCAGTGATGTCCTGTGATGACAGTCAGTGCAGAGTGGAGAACATTAAGATAATGCAAAAACAGAAAATGACTGAGATAAAGGAAAACTGCCTTTGGTGTGTGCTTTTAATCCAATGCGCCACCGCGTGACAGAATCAGTCAAACTGTGAAGAAGGCTCCAGTAACTGTGTCCATTACTATCGGTCCGTATCTGTTTCAGAGATCCAAAATTTAAAAAAGGTTTCTGTATTCCATGATTTGGAGCGATGTGGCACAAGAGAAGAGTTAGAACAGATGCTGTATTTTCTAAAAAAAAAAAAATACAAAGTGCCTCTGAGAATGTTCTGCAAGAAAGGCCATCTTCAAGTCTTAAAACCACAGATCCAGATCCATGACAGGTGATCATGGAGGACTCCAGGAGTTTCAGCAGACTGTTTTAAACACCATCAGCTTGATCTCAGATCGGAGGAACTTTATCCTCATACTGCGGCGGAGGGGTGAGTGGCTCTATACTGAATCCAGCCGGCGGCTGAGAGTTATCAGTGTTTTTCATGTGCAGCTTCTCTGATTTAATCCTGCGGATCTTGATAGGGAGGAGCTTGCGGGTGTTTTTCCCAGCTCTGCGATTTGATGTGGAAGCAGCAGCACTGGGAGCTGTGGGAGCACTGGAAGCTGGAGCAGGCTGTGCTCCGGTTGGTGTGACCTCTGGCCCCTCGAATTCATACTGTACACCATCAACTTGGACAAGGTCATCGTAGGAAGGTAGCTGGGAGGTGCTTGGGCGAAGGTTGCTCTGACGGACAGGGTACTGGCCACTGCCTACTGCCTCTTCATAACTAGGTACAGCGTAGCGTTGGGCTTGTTCCTCAGCACTGCAGACATTTAGAGACACATAAAGACATGAATGACACACATTAACATGTTTATGTAATCATTATGTGTACTCTGTTAGGTCCTGTACTGGAGTGCTGCAAAAATGAGTCCTGTAAACAAGTTTGCACTTTTACAATACTGGTTCCCTCGTCTCAAAGTCAGTGGAGTTTTTGAATGGGTTTTTGGTTACGACAAGCTTAAGAGATTTTCATGTTTTGTTCCACAAAACCGATTTACTCACAAATCCACCTTTACAGCCTTGTTGATTTTGTACTCCTGCTACACTTTTTTGGGTCGTCTATGAAAAAGAACGTGAAACTGGCAAATGACACAGCCATGACCACCAGCAAAGATAAGCTCACACTAACAGGAAAGGCTTTTGTAGAAGAGCTAAGGGTGCAAAAGTCAAATTACAAGTTGAAGGTAGGGCTGGGGGACATAGTGAAAATCAAATATCACCACATTTTTGACCAAATACCTCAATGTCCACAGTGTGATGATATTGTATGGTTGTACTTGTGCTTTCACAAAATATTTACACAACGAGATTTTTGATAAATAATCATCAGTAATGTGGAGATAATGACTAAATAAGCAAAAGCTACAGTCAAAGACAACATTTACGACATTACGATATCCACAATCTCATTTGACATCTAGCCTTTTTTCATGATATTGATATATTGGCCAGCCTTAGTTGGAAACTTTGTGATTGTGACACTGAAGTCATGCAACCTTGGTGTAGTTTGTTTATAGCTTAACACTGGCTTTGTACCTCTAGTGATTGCATTTATGCTTCAAAAATTATAAAAGTGATATTAATTTGTAAAGATTATCTTGCTGAATAGAACGTGCAAGTATCATAAACTTATTTATGATACTTGCTTATTTACTGCAATAATGCAAAATCCCATCCGCTTTTTGTCAAAAGGAACAAGCACAATATTAACTTCTGGTTTGGCCTACAAAAAAATATCATCCCTGCAGCACTCTATATATAATTGTTATTCTCAAATGTGTCATGTTAAATGTAAAGCATATTGCCTGTTTGGCTATAAATCACTCTCTGTGATTTCTGTCAAATATGTGCTAGCTCTCACAAAATATTCAAGATTTGACAGCCTGACATCGAACAGCATGGACTTGACGAGCTGTGATGTCAGTCTATATATATATATATATATATATATATATATATACACACATATACATATGTAAAAAAGCAAACATGGCTGTTACTAAATGGAAAATTGTTAGCTTCTTGAATTAAAAATGTTCTCAGAACTTTTAATAGGCATATGGCCTCTGTAACTTGACAAGAAGAAAGCCAGATACAGTTTTAATGGATTATCCATCTAATCACTGATTTTTATAATACACTGAAAATAAGTAATTTTGCCCATATAACAGAGAGAAGATGTATAATCTGTTGAGAATTTTTTTGAGCAAACAAAATAAACCACCATTTTTTCAAACATGCACAAGATAGTTAGTTTACCTGATCTTATTCATTTTCTGCTCAATGACACAACAACAAAAATCAGTTTGTCAGTTTGATCAAAGTTTTGTTTAGCCAGAAAGCCATGATTGGACTCACGTTTCTCTGTCTTCCTGCTGCCGAGCTGCCTCTGCTCCTTGGTTCTGCCTCTCCAGGAGCCTCTGCTGCTCCCGCTGCTTGTTCCTCATTCCCAGACACAAGGACAGCAGCAGCATGGCCACTCCAGACCCCACCAAGACAAAGGCCACAGAGGACGCTTTATGTTTCCTGTCACCAGTATCACCCACTCCACCCGAACTGCCGCTGCTGCTGCTGCTGCTGCTATTACCGGCCGCGTCGGCAGGTACTACGCTCCACACAATCATCACGATACCGAGGGCGACAAGCCCCACCCCCAGAGCACATAATGCATACTGGGAACCTGAGTTTCCACTGCTTTCACTGCTGCTGTTGTTGTTATGGTTGTTGGTGCCAGTGCCTCCTGCTCTGTCAAGGGGGCTTGGTGGTCCAGCCACACTAGAACGCATCTTGTCAGTCCCTTAACTTCAGTCAAACCAGCTCCAGTGAGGTCAAAAACTGTAGAGAGAAAGGCACATAAGGTCAGACAAAAACCGAGAAACCTATATCAGAATGTCACAGAAAACAAACCAAAAAATCAAAATGTGTATCATCATTCCTGGTCTGTCTGTAAAATACCACTCACACTGAAAAGACACACACACAATAAGCCTCCTTACTCCTCTGACATTTATCTATATCTGAAGTGGTGTGGCTCTCACGAGTCAGAGCTAACCTGTCAAATAAAGATGCTGCCTCTCAGAGATTTGTTCTTTATGAGAGGCCAAACCCATTTCTCGTAGAAAATGACAAACCATGAATTTCATTGGAGTAAAAATACCTCTGCAGATCCTTCTGTGAATGGGTGTGTTACACAGTAAAAATTTACAGCAGACTGGCCCTTCAACGTCACTAGTTACCCATTGTCAACACATTAAAAGGGTAGATAAGGACAGCTGTGGCTACTATAGAATATAATAGTATCTTGGCTTTACAGTATAAAGGTTTGCTTTGTTACTTTATTCTTCCATCTTTAAAATCTTATATTGATCAAACATTAAAAGAAATATGATTAATCTAGCATTAATTTAAAGTGGACACTGTGGACTTGGTTTTTTGATTCATGCAGGATTATTGGTTATTGTTTGTGAACACACTCATCAGTAAAAGTGAAAGTAAAAGTCAACCCAAGATTCAGTCTCATTTGGTGTTTCATTTCCCTTTGCGTTTGTTGGTGTTGTGTCTCTTGGATGCCTGCTGCTTATGGTCTGGAAGCTAGTCCGAAACTTTTTTGAAAACCTGACTTCACCTGTGCTGTGTGGGGGACACGCCCATAAACATCCCAAACATAGAAAATAAGAAAATAATCCAGGCAGAGGATAGAGTCTCTGCAGAAATATACACCAAGTGATGACTGAGAGGAACTACTTCTGTATGAGTCTTGCATAATATATCTATATCTCTAATTTTTATTATGATGTAAATGTCCAGTGTTTCCCCTACCATTATATTAGGGGGGCGCCCCCTACGCCTGTACGCATTTATCTCTCATTAAACAAATGTTTGTTTTATGGGCATGTCTATGAACTGTTTTGTGGCCCTGCCTGAACCTGAGTGTTTGTAAGACCTTAAAAAACAATGGTCTTTCCCCATCCAAGTGGATAAATGACCCAACACGATGTCAAGATATTGCTAATCCAATCATCTATACATAATTAATTCAATCACCAGCTATCATTGGGCTCAGTGTTGTCTGTAAATACACAGCCTGTTAACAGACAACTATTTGATCTAGGCTGAGATTCAGTCAGAGACACCAGTCTGGTGCTACTACACTGAATGAGTCAGTCTGACTGTACTGCAGCCGCCTCCCACTCAAGTTAGCTGTCTATCAGAAGTTACTGTGAGCAGCAGCATTTACTACACTGATAGAGACTAGTCATCTAAATGTGCCTCAAATCTCAGTGTGAAAGCCTTGGTTAACACAAAGGCCTCCTTATGTGACAATGTGGTCTATGCCTTGGAGACAAAGCCTTTCTATCTTCTATCTTTAAGGACATGGCAGGGGAGCAAATCGAACATTAATATTTTGGGATTTATTGTTGGTGCCACTAACACAACAAGTCAGCATATTTTTCCCCAAAAGAGGGTGTGGTGATTAAAGCCTGCTCTGGATGACATATTGCCAGTTTGATGCATGCAACTCTGTCTGCCACCGGGTTAATGAAGGCCCAGTTCATGTCAAAAAGAAAGTGTGTCAACAACTGCCAGGAAGGGGGCAGCACTTTAGTTTTCCACAGTAGGTATCAGTAGCTATTATGAAAGATTGCTTTTAGATTCCTTGCAACATATACCTGGAATGAATTGCAGTGTACTTTGAAGCTTGATACTCTGGTTCCAATGCATCAATTCAGAAATCTAGTCTAGTACACATATATATTTATACTGTGCTACATTGCACTTTTTAAATTGATAGTTTTATTCTACATTGCTATTTGTGTACTCAGGTCTCTCTCTTGAAAATGAGATCTCCATCTCAACGGGACCTACCTGATTAAATAAAAGTTTATACATACATATATACAGTACAGGCCAAAAGTTTGGACACACCTTCTCATTCAATGCGTTTTCTTTATTTTCATGACTATTTACATTGTAGATTCTCACTGAAGGCATCAAAACTATGAATGAACACATGTGGAGTTATGTACTTAACAAAAAAAGGTGAAATAACTGAAAACATGTTTTATATTCTAGTTTCTTCAAAATAGCCACCCTTTGCTCTGATTACTGCTTTGCACACTCTTGGCATTCTCTCCATGAGCTTCAAGAGGTAGTCACCTGAAATGGTTTCCACTTCACAGGTGTGCCTTATCAGGGTTAATTAGTGGAATTTCTTGCTTTATCAATGGGGTTGGGACCATCAGTTGTGTTGTGCAGAAGTCAGGTTAATACACAGCCGACAGCCCTATTGGACAACTGTTAAAATTCATATTATGGCAAGAACCAATCAGCTAACTAAAGAAAAACGAGTGGCCATCATTACTTTAAGAAATGAAGGTCAGTCAGTCCGGAAAATTGCAAAAACTTTAAATGTGTCCCCAAGTGGAGTCGCAAAAACCATCAAGCGCTAAAACGAAACTGGCACACATGAGGACCGACCCAGGAAAGGAAGACCAAGAGTCACCTCTGCTTCTGAGGATAAGTTCATCCGAGTCACCAGCCTCAGAAATCGCAAGTTAACAGCAGCTCAGATCAGAGACCAGATGAATGCCACACAGAGTTCTAGCAGCAGACCCATCTCTAGAACAACTGTTAAGAGGAGACTGCGTGAATCAGGCCTTCATGGTCAAATAGCTGCTAGGAAACCACTGCTAAGGAGAGGCAACAAGCAGAAGAGATTTGTTTGGGCCAAGAAACACAAGGAATGGACATTAGACCAGTGGAAATCTGTGCTTTGGTCTGATGAGTCCAAATTTGAGATCTTTGGTTCCAACCGCCGTGTCTTTGTGAGACGCAGAAAAGGTGAACGGATGGATTCCACATGCCTGGTTCCCACTGTGAAGCATGGAGGAGGAGGTGTGATGGTGTGGGGGTGTTTTGCTGGTGACACTGTTGGGGATTTATTCAAAATTGAAGGCACACTGAACCAGCATGGCTACCACAGCATCCTGCAGCGACATGCCATCCCATCCGGTTTGCCTTTAGTTGGACGATCATTTATTTTTCAACAGGACAATGACCCCAAACACACCTCCAGGCTGTGTAAGGGCTATTTGACCAAGAAGGAGAGTGATGGAGTGCTGCGGCAGATGACCTGGCCTCCACAGTCACCGGACCTGAACCCAATCGAGATGGTTTGGGGTGAGCTGGACCGCAGAGTGAAGGCAAAGGGGCCAACAAGTGCTAAACACCTCTGGGAACTCCTTCAAGACTGTTGGAAAACCATTTCAGGTGACTACCTCTTGAAGCTCATGGAGAGAATGCCAAGAGTGTGCAAAGCAGTAATCAGAGCAAAGGGTGGCTATTTTGAAGAAACTAGAATATAAAACATGTTTTCAGTTATTTCACCTTTTTTTGTTAAGTACATAACTCCACATGTGTTCATTCATAGTTTTGATGCCTTCAGTGAGAATCTACAATGTAAATAGTCATGAAAATAAAGAAAACGCATTGAATGAGAAGGTGTGTCCAAACTTTTGGCCTGTACTGTATATATATATATATATATATATATATATATATTTATATGATATATATTACGCATTACGATACATAAGTCCATCCATCTTCTAACCGCTTATCCTCTTGAGGGTCATGGGGGGGCTGGAGCCTATCCCAACTGACATTGGGCGAGAGGCAGGGTACACCCTGGACAGGACACCAGACTATTGAAGGGCTGACACATAGAGACAGACAACCATTCACACTCACATTCAAACCTACGGACAATTTAGAGTCACCAATTGACCTATCCCCAACCTGCATGTCTTTGGACTGTGGGAGGAAGCCAGAGTACCCGGAGAAAACCCACGCTGACACGAGGAGAACATGCAGACTCCACACAGAAGGGCTCCCCCACCCGGGATTGAATCGATATCGATACGCAAGTCCTGATACATAAGTCACGATACAATATTATTGCGATTTTACACCTGCTGCAATATGCTGAATATCGCAATAAAATATATTGCGATTTATTCCCTTTTATTCAACTGCAACTTACGTCCCAAAAGGAAAATTTTGTCGACATAAACAGTTCTATCCAATAAAAAAAGTAGTTAGTCTGCTCATCTCACATCAGTAATTCTTATTGCAGCAAAATGTATCTAGTGGACTGAAAAAGCAACTGATTGTATTATTCTAACAGGCTACTGAAAGTTGAATTTATATTTATATTAATAATTTATATATATTTTTTGAAAATTCATACTTGGTGTGTGATGATACGATACTGCCACACAAAAATATTGCGATACAATGCAGTATGGATTTCCCCCCACCCCTAGGAGCTATCACCAGTTACCATAGAGAATGAGTGTCAGTTCTCTGCAGTCACTATCCACAGTAGCAGAAATGGTGGACAGTGGAACAACCAAAGTAGTTGTGGAAACTGTGGTAGGCTCTGAAGAAAGCAGAAAGTGATCGAGTTGTCTTCGTGTCAGCGTCCCGACAATAATACCACTTGGAAACGCTGGAGGCGAAAAGTTTAAAAGTTTTCTGTTTCTGTTTTCACTGTTGCACACAGTGAAATGATTCTCTAAGATGCAGTGAGCATGACCAGTCAGCATACTTGCACATCTACTGCATACTTAGTACACTGATCACTGATCACAAGACCACCCTGCAGTGTGACTAATTTATCTTTGCTACATCAGAGTCTTATGGGGACTGCTGGGAACTGCAAATGACAGAAAGAAATAAATTAACTATCTATATGTGTATACATAACCTCTATAGCTCTGCATGAATAAAGTATGTTTGTGTACTCTGCAAACGTGCCCAGACCTGCTGGGAGTGAGGGGGTTAGTCTGAAGTACTAAAGAATGCATGGCATGAGACTGTATTAAGCTCATCATGGCAGCTGGGCACATACAAACTGGACTCTTCATATTAGACTGCACACACACATCACACACACGCCTGTTGAGCACTCCAGAGTAACATTCACATGAAGATGTTACACATTATGGGCTGGTGTGGGGCGTGTTACAGTCCAGCCTGAGGGTTATTATTTTACCACGACAGGTTTTACAGTAAAGACACTGATATTCCCGCTCATAAAACCATTATTCACACACACACACACACAGCTCTGTACAGCATGTGGGGTGTGTGTGTGTGATCTGGTGTGTGTGAGGAGGGGTTTTCGGCAAAGTCGGAAATAGCTCTGCAGCCAACTGTTTCTAAAATGACTCTTTGTTTGATAAACAGTGCAGCTCGTTACATGTAACAGATATCTGTATGTGTGTGTGTGTGTGTGTGTGTGTGTGTGTGTGTGTCTGTGTGTGTAAGGTTAGACCCTGTTTAAACTCCCATATTAACCGTGTTTACCGTTGTTTCGCTAACACACACGGTGCAGGGTCTGTCGCTCTAACACACTGGGCGGGTTGCTTACGTTGTCCACAGCAGGATACGTAAACGCAGCGCAACGAAAACTTTCCAGAAGCTTTAAAAACTGAAGTGAAACTTTTACTAACATTTCAGCGACACAACTGAATAACCCCAGTATACCAGTATATCGGCTTTACACTCACCTTTGCATCTTTCGGACAATAACCAACTCCTGGCCTCTTCTTCTTCTTCTTCTTCTTCTTCTTCTTCTTCTCAGAGCCGGGTGGTGTTGCGTTCAATGTCAAACTGTGCCGACTCAGACAGACAGACAGGAGTGTATGTGGCACAATTTGGGGACAAACAGCGTTTCTGGGTCAGGAGGAACTTTCCCTATGAGACGGATGGGCCCAGACAGACAGAGGCAGAGCAGCAGCAGGAGGAGGAGGAGGAGGAGGAGGAGGAAGGAGGGGGCTCACTGCTGCACTTCCAGTTTCATTAACCCTTTCACTCTCGGCTTTCTTGACAGATGGAGAGAAAGTATGTGGGCAAATATTTTTGGTATTTCTGCTTACTTCATCGCAGCCCAGGTGTGTTCAGCGTCCAGCATCTTTTTGCAGTGAGTTTGGTTTAAGTGTACTGGACCCTTTTATGTTTGCTGTGGTGTAAACTGCCTGGAAAATACAAAACAATCAAGATCTTTATCTTATGACCAAGAGAAAATGCTTCAGGATATTCTAGCGACTTTTCTGTGAAGAACTTTGTAATTTGGCACTAAATGTATGCAAAATAGCCACATAGTGCATATCCAATTAAAGGGGAACTACGCCCATTTTGAAACTTACATGTACATTGTACACATATATGTTATTCCTATGGTCTCGGACAGTCCAAAATATTTTAAGGGGTGTCACACAAGAGGCAGTGCCAAAACATTCTCACCCCTACCTCATCACATTTGTGTCTTTGGTCATGGACCGTCCATGTCCAGATACAACCTGAAAGGTACCGTGGGTGTTGGTTGTTGACGTTCTGGGACACTGTGTCAAGTTCTGCCTGTCACATGCATTTCTGTTTTCAAAATAAATGTCCGTTTTCACAGGCAATTTACCATTTACATACAGTCTCTTTCAAAATAAATGCACTTCTGTCAGTACAACGAATTGACAACTATGGTTAGGTTTAGGAAAAAAGAACAGGGTTTGGCTTTATAATCTCACAGGAAGCTAACACCCCTCTCTCAGGTGAAAGTCTGTTTGTTGGACCCATCCACCACCCCTCCCACCTGCCTTACTGAGACTTTTGCTGCCTTAACTTTCCCTCTTTTCTGCAACGTTTCCCCCAGAACACCTATAAACTATAACAGCGACCAGCTGCATATCATGTCGATGTTAAAGGACAGCTTTTTTTCGTCAGTGTCTGACGCCACAAACACCGGATTTCAATGACTTCGGATTGAGGCCGGGTTGGCATTGCCCTTGTACTGAATACTTACTTGTAAAACTTCAATCAAAAGCCTTGTCCCAGTTAAACACCCCTTATACAACCCTGGTGTGGCGACACATTTGACAAATAATGGCCTGTCTCAACTAGACACCTGGTCAAGTTTTTTTTTTTTAATAGAGGTTCTTCAGATGTATAAAACTAGATTATTGGCTACCTCAAATTATGTGTCCATTCCTTGATTACCCTGTAAGTTATTTCTTTTAGTCCATAAGGATCTTCAGACTGAAAGAATCAAAAGGGCTTTTCTTAAAAATGAATCCAAGTTGTGGGTATTGTTTTAACAGGATACAGTGGTGTTGTGTTGGTATGCTGGATGTCGTAAATGTCTATCTCTCTCTGACGCTCTGTCTGTCTGAGCTAGATCAAATTAATGATTCATGATTGATATATTATCTGAAGCCTAATTTTTATAGGCTACATGTAATAGTCATACTGGTTTAAATAGACAATTTGATTATATTTCTCGAACTTTGCTGATTAACAGTTTTGTGTGAAAGGAATTAAAGTCCGTTGATTTCAGTGATTTAAGCAAATAATAGCACAGGCTATGTCTCTCGTCCTGTAGAGGGGACCCTGCTCAGTTGCTCATTTGTTAAAGAGATTTTTGGTGGGAGTTTTTCCTTATTCACTGTGAGGGTCCAAGGTCAGAGGGATGTCAAAGGCTTTAAAGCTTCTAAGACTAACTGTGATTTGTGATATTGGATTTTATAGATCAAACTGAAATTAAAATTGAACTGTACTGACTATTTGTACAGCCCTTTGAGGCAAGCTTTGTGATTGGGCAACAATGAACTTTGAATGGACTAATCTCTAAAGCACTTTGGGTTGCCTTTGGGTATGCAGTGTACTATAAAAATAAATAAATTTGCCTTGCCTTTTTCGCCTGGCCTTTATGCCAAAAAAAAAAAAAAAATAAAGCTTGTAGATTTACCTCTGTGGTATGCAGCCCACTGAGTGTGAACACTATTGTCTCTCCCCCTGGCCCTGCCTGCCATTTCCTGCTAGGCTCATGACTTTACATTTTGATGATGTCACAGATTTTTTAAAATGCTTTTCTTGGCTCAAAGAAAGTTTGACAAATATAAACCCTCCATGTGTCAAAAGTGCATAATAGAAAAAGTCATAACTGACCTCATTTGTAGTCTGAGGTGTCCTTTCAACAGTTTAACAGACACTCTTTTATAATGATGGGAAAATGCTCTTTGGGCCACAGGGGATTTATTTTGCAGGAATAACACCAGTGGGCACTGGGAATAATTAAAAGGAAGGCTGAGCAGCGCTCCTTGGGGCCTGACGGCATACACAGTTGTGGTGCAGGCTTGTGACAAATCTGAGTAAACACCTTGATCAGACAGAACCATTACGACATAGGCTGATGCCACGAACACACCTGGAGGTTTGCGCCACACCAAGGCATGTAGACAGGGAAGCACTTCAGTATGACATCACTTACTAATCCTTCAGTTTATTCTGCTTGCTGCTTTCTCTATTGACTTTTTTTTAGCAAGACCAAGTTTTCACCAAGGTTTGTGGTGAAGTATGGATACTTCACCGCTTCTTTTCTTTTTCAGGAGTTGGGAAAGGGAATGTATATGGTGCATTTTCCATTTCAGAGCTGAGAACACTAGAGTATGATAAAGATCATTTGGTATAAAAAAATTTAAAAAAAAAAAAAAACATTCTGTGGGTCAACAAAATCAGTCTCCCATTCATTGTCTATGGAGCAGCTCCAGACTTTATACACTATGACATCACAAGTTCGAGACATACTTCTCTGGTTTCCAGTGTTGGGCGAGCTATTTGGAAAATGTAGTGAGCCAAGCTACTAGTTTCTCTACATCAAAATAAAGTTTCACTACACTGAAGCTATCTCCAGAGAAATGTAGCGAGCTAAGCTATGAGAAAATGCTTGCTACTTGCAAAGCTACTTTTTTTTTTCCAACTTCATGTCAAATCAGCATTATTGCGCCCTCTCTTTCTCTCTCCTCTAACTTATTAATGCATTTCTCTGTCTTGACCTCTTTCAGTAGACTATCTGGCTACGTCAGTAATTCAAAAAACAGGATTCTAAAATAAATTTCTGACTCAATAAAACCATAATAAACAAAAGACAGTAATATGAACAATAAAAATAACAGACCTAAATTAAAACTTTTCTTTTTTGGGGGGACATTAGAACATGAACACATCCTGACAATAAAACATGACGTCAGTGTGTCACTCTGTCTCTCCTCTCTTCATTCTTAATACTGTTTCTGTGTATCTCTGGCTCTTTTCTTGGCCCTTGTCGTGCCTACTTCTCTAGTGCCCACTGCAAATCCACCAAATATACACAGTCTATGGGCAAGACACATTGAGAGACATGTCAAGAAGTGCAATGTCAATCGGAAGCAGAGCAGGGAGAAGCAAGAGAAGCCAATAGTGAAAGCAGCAAGCAGAATAAACTGAAGGATTAGTACAGTATGTGATGCCATGCGGAGGTGCTTCCCTGGTCTACATGCCGCGATGTGGCGCTGGCGTCAGTCACACTACTTATCCTCATTTTCTTATCCTTAGTTTTATGCAGACCTCCACAGAAAAAAACAGTTTGCTGCACTTCAGAGCTTTTCTAGGGAAAAAGCTTGTAATCGCGCTACTAGGTCAATTATTCACCCTTGCTACTAGAAAAGCCATTTGACTCAGAAAGTAGTGACGTTACACCACGCTACTGAGAAATGTAGTTAAGTTAGTAACTACTTGTAGTGACACTTCTGCCCAACACTGCTGGTGTCTGGTTTAAGAGATAGTAGCTCATGTTCACGAATATTAACTGAACTTTTCAAGGCCTTGATAATAACATATTGGAATTCTTATTTTAGGTGGTGTTCCCCTTTAACATCAAGATTTAAAACATGTTATGATGAAAACAAAAAGTCCCTCAAATTATCCTAGGGACTTTCCTGTAAAGAACTATGTAATTTGGCACTAATTGTATGCAAATCAGAGACAGCATTCAGCACATTTCCAATTAAATGCTAAGCTAGTGTACCCTGGAGAGGCTTTATTCAGAGCACAGTCAGCTGAACATGCAGAAATGTACCATTGTGTCTGCAGGGAGCATTCAAGTCAACATATGAAGAAGAAAGTTTCCGGTTGTAAATGAATAATAGATGAATATTTACTAGGGTTTAAATAAAAATCACTAACTGCTTTTAAACTCAACACAAGAAACAATGTCCAAGCACACTGCTAGGACTTTTAAACAACACATTTAGAGTTGTCATTGCAGGAAAACAGCAGGTGTTGCTAATCATATTACCAATGGTTCTGCTCTATTGAAGTGTTGCAGTGGGTCATGACAGTGTGACAGTAATCCAGCATGCATAACACCAGGACCCTGAGACTGAAGAGGCCCAATGGAGTTTTATGTTATTTCTATAATTTGCTGACAGGCTCATTTTGCACACATACTAGAAGACAAGATGCACTGATTTCCCAATGATGACAAATGATGTAGTCATCAAAGACCTAGAGGAATCTTCCACAGTGAGGCCGCACATGTGTAGAGGAAAATTTTGGTAATGAAAAAGAGGAATGTACAGACTGAATTAAAATCCCAGAGTGGAATATTTTTGTTGTGGAACTGACTTGAACAAATTTGTGAAATTGTGTTTATTGTGTGTGACAACAATCAAAATGATTAATCCGTCTGTTTGTTGCCAGGCTGCACTCTGACTGACACACTCACGTTAAATAGTAAGGTGCTCATCAGGTGCTCAGTGACACTGTGGTTCCACTCAGAGCTTCGTACTCAGTAATACGTGAAGCATCCTGGATCCTGATCATTTACAAAATTTAACCTGAAACAGTTTTTGAAGAAGGTTGTTGAGTTTACAGTAGTGTGAGTGTGTGTTTCGGCATTATGTGTATGTATACATGTTATTTTTTCCATTGTTATGCCACTGCATGGCGCTTGATGTTTTTTATGTCCCTTTTTTTAAATGGAGAGCACACTGGCTTTCTTTGATGAAATGTGCTCTATAAATAAAGCCGCTTTGCCTTTAAAGACCCATCGAAGGATGTGCAATGCAAATAAGCTTAGGCTTTAAATGCTGCGGTGTGTGGCATTGGTGGCTATTGAAGGGGCCAAAGGGAATGGCAGGAAAGCCTGGCAATTATTAAATAAGTTACTAGTTAAAGAAAACAAAGAGGCGAGCACTACTCTAGCACTGAAAATTGGCAATATCCTGGTCAATGACTCTGCAGTATTGGCCCAAACTTTTAACCAATATTCCCTAGACAGTGTAAAAGACATAACAAAGCTCTTTGCCCCCTCCAATGTTCTTCCCAGACCAATCATAAATGACCATCCTGTCTTTAAATTAAAGCAAATCACTGAACTTGAGGTGAAGAAGATTATTTCTGCTCTGAAATGTTCCAAGGCCAAGGATATATCTGACTTGGACACCGACTTCATCAAAACATACTCTGATGCACTGATAAAACCGATAACTATCTTAGTAAATCAGTCAATCACCTCAAGGGAAGTACCACCATCCCGGAAGATAGCCACGGTGACGCCCGTTTTTAAATCAGGGGACAAAACATCAGTTGCCAACTATCGTCCAATCAGTATTCTCCCGGTGTTATCCAAAGTGCTTGAAAAATGGGTATCGAAACTACTAATTGAACATCTAGATAAGGGATTTAACCCACTCCACCCGATGCAATTTGGTTTTCATCCCCACCATTCCACTGAGTCAGCTAACTGTGTGTTTTTAGAAAAGGTAAAATGTATGTTGGATAAAACATCGCATGTGGGTGCTGTGTTCCTAGACCTCAGAAAGGCATTTGACACAGTAGACCACCAAGTCCTCCTGAGAAAACTAACATATTTTAACTTTTCAGCTGAAACAATGGAATGGTTTGAGTCATATCTGTCGAACAGGGAACAGTGTGTCATGGTAAATGGTGTAAAATCCCCCTTTCTTAAAAACACAGTTGGTGTCCCACAAGGATCGATCCTTGGACCTTTGCTATTTTCACTGTACATTAATGATTTGCCTAATGTATGTACTGATTTTAATGCACAAATGTACGCAGACGACGTGGTCATTTTTACTTATGCAAATGACGCAAAAGACATCTCTCTAAGGCTCACGGATGCGCTGCACAACATACAACATTGGCTGAAAAACACCTGCCTGCTGTTAAACACAAAAAAAACAGTGTGCATGATGTTCAGCAAACGCCCTACTGACATCAAAAGGTCCAATGTGTTTCTTGACGGGGAGGAATTAGAGCTGGTCTCCCACTTCACATACCTCGGAGTCGTCTTGGACTCAAACCTGACTTTCAAGAAACACATTAAAAAAGTCAGAAACACAGTAAACTTTAATCTATTAAATTTTAGAATTCGGCCCTTCTTAACAGATGGTGCAGCTAAAACCCATATTTTCAGCCTGATTCTCTCTCATATTGACTACTGCTTCACAAACTGGGCGTTTGCAAGCACCTCAACTTTAAAACCCATAGAGCAGATGTATAACAGAGCAGTAAAGATATTTGACCGGAAACCAAACTCCCATCATCACTGTAAGGTCCTGGAAAGCACAAATTTCTAGACTTTGAAAATTTAAAAGTATTCAAAAATGCCTGTTTCATATACAAATGTTTACACGGACCAGCACCAGCTCCTGTAAAAGAGTTCATCCATAAAAAAAAGACTCACAGGACATGGTACTAGGTCAGGCACAAGAGGTGACTGTGAAATTACACACAGAAGAACCACCTTTGGTCAGAATGTTCTATCCATAAAAGGTGGGCAAAGCTGGAATAACCTCCCAGTCATTATCAGAGAGAGCACCACTCTTAGCACTTTCAAGGGGAAGCTGAAAGCATGGTTACTAGAAAATCAAACATGCGACCACCTGTAACCTGTAATGCAATGCAATTGTTGGGTCATCATCAGAGTTTCTTTCGTTTTCCGTTACATGTATACAAAAATTACACAATACTTTTGTGTATGATTTTTTCTCATCAGTAGTTTTTACATAATACATTTATGTATCACATTTAGTGCAATAATTACACGCTTCTGCATGTGGAACTGAGTGTACTGAGCCTCGTGCAATACAAACTGGCACTTTAAACTGATGTGCACCTTAGGGCATTGTGCAATTTCATCTGGCACTCATGCACTTTAGCACTTGACACTTTACCCAGCACCTATGCACTTTACTCTTCAAAACAAAACTCTTATGGTCTCCCTACCTGTGGGCTAGCTCTCCACCCACAGTCAATCTGTATTGCAATTTATCTGTCTGTCTGTATATTATGGTTTGTGTTTTTCAATGTGTTTTTCACTGTTAGTGCTTGTTTTATTGCTACTGCTCCTTTTTTCTTACTGTGAAATAATGTACTGTCTTAATTTGTTTTTATGTTAATGGGACTACGGATGGAAATTAGCGTCAAGCTACAATCCGGCATCTTTACATGTTTTAACATGTTCATCAATGTGCACTGTCCCATTCAAATAAACAAATAAATAAATAAATAAAATTTGTCTTTTACTACTTACCGAATAACAACTGGCAAATAAGAATGAATGCCAGTAACTCAGTGTGCACTCGATACTTCCTCATGCAGTGGACACTGACAACATTTAGTTTCACATCAGGCTCATTCAGCCAGATCTTTACTTCCTCTTTGTAAATTTACTACCTACTTGCTGCCACTCATTTTGATCCCTTTGGACAGAAGGACAGAGGCCTGCACTGGGGGGCCCATAGAGAGCGGGCCCTCCAACAATATGTTGGGCAGATAATAGGCCCTTATGGGAGATTGCCACCTTAGAAATATGCTTGTGTTCAAAGAAGAACTCTCATTAAATTCAAAAGGTAGCATCTATAACAATATGCTGATTATACATAAACTATAAAAGGATTAAAATACATGGAAAATTTCTTATTTTCGTTGGTATTTTTTTGTCATAAACAGATGCAGTGATTGCTGGGTAATGTGCACAATAGCGTGCACCGGGGCCCGCTGTAACTACCTCACGCCACTGACCACAGATATTTTTGTGTTTGTGCCTGTAAGTATCTAGTTTACATGTTGCAGCAGAGTTACCCAAGACAGTAAAAAATGGGCTCCACTCAGCCCCATTTCCTTTTCCCAGAGTCCACCACGGCCTGCGAGAATGAGGACCGGACTGTTTCACAATAACGACAAAACCAGCTACAGCCCTGGTCACTCAATGTATTGTTCCTTTTGAGTTAGGCAACCCCGCTGTTCGGGCCTCTGGGGAGATTTTCTTCCTCTGTTCATACACACACACACACACACACACACACCAGAGAAGCACAGTGAGCAAGCCTTGATTACATCTGGAAGTCCTATCACTGTCAGCCTGTAATCAAATTAAGTGCTACATCGGCAGCTACAAAGGAAAAATGTTACACTGAGATATACCATAGATAAGCGTGATTTACACGACCTCATAGCCATAAGTGGAGCAAATTAACTTAGGCTATAAATATATATGGCATTGTGTTATTCAGTCAATATTCTATGCAGTGCGCCTTTACCTATAAATAAAACCATACATAACTCAAACAGAATAACCCACAGTCAATGTTATAATTTAACCTACGAGCTCCTTCACATCCACTGACGTGTAATTATCGATTGGTTTTTATGGCTGCTACGTGAGCATGTAATCACATTTCACCACCGACTGTTTCCCCTAATAAGTCGCTCAGGTCATTTCTCAGATGGAGCTTCCCCCTGGCGCGCCCTCCCTTGTCATATCACTGATATCCCAGAGTACAAAGGGACACTTTATAATGGATTGCCAAAATTTTCCCAGCACTCCTACTGTAGCACAGAGAGTAGCCGTATCACTTGGTGCTGTGTCATCCTTACCTCATCACGATGACCGAGTCACTGTGAGTAAGAGGAGGAAGTTGCACCATGTTGTATTGCGTGGATGTCTAAACACAGACTTGAGTTAACATGCCCAATGAGGAGCAGAGAGAGGAGATAACCGGAGTGACTCACCAAAATGCTGCTGAGAAGTCAGTCAAGTGCACAGAGTCAATATTAATACAGGAAAGTAATCACTGAGTTAATATGGAAACCTTATTTGCATTGTAGTGGAGGCAGTGAACCACACACACTTCCTCATGCAAGTGAGTTCTCACACATTTACTCTTTAATTCTGAAATTCAACAGTCCCAGCAGGAGGGTAAATATGCAGCACAGGCAGCACGGTTGCCCCGGGGCCCGTGGGGTGAGGTGGGGGCCTCCAACATGTTTGGTGGAGAATGAGCCCTGACACCACTGAGCTAGCTAATGTTACAGCTCAGCTGAGGAGGGCGCCATTAATTAATATGTCTTCGGAAAAGGTCAGCCCACCTCCATCATGGATTTCTTTCTTTCTTTTTTTCTTATTTTTTGTTGTAAAATAGTCAGTAGCAGTCTATGACAAAATTATATGCTATATGCTACATAAACTATAAAAGCTATAAAAAAACATTTCTTGGTATTTCTGTCACATACAGATATACCATAATGATTTTTAGGCAATATCTTAGTTGATGTTGTCCAATGTCACGACTCAATTTGATCATGTGATGAAACATAAGATATATGGTGGGTAATTTAGGTGCAAAATCTGTCAAGATTGACAAGCTGAGCACTTTTGTGAGGCAAACGAGCAGTCATGTCTTTGGATATAAAAGCTGCAGTTAGAAAAGACATAAGAGAAAAGAACAGGAGAAGAAGGCAGCAAAGCTATAATTGGTAAAAATAAATATCCCCCTGAAACCCAAACTTTTGTTTGGTATGCATTTTTAATTTCTCCTTGCTATTTGTGTTTAATAGGACCTGATAATTATAAAAAAAACTGACATAGTCAACGATAATAAATTCTCTATGTCCTCAAACAAGAGGGTAATAAAGTCCCAACGTCTTCAAATGAGTACTTCCTAATTAACAGTGTCTCAGCTTGTTACTGTTGCTAAAATTGGTCAAATTTGTTGCCATATCAAACTACGAACATTATTAATCCTAAATAAACAAGTTTCAACCATAAAATGTGATCAGGTTTTGGATCTTGCCCACTTTGTGTCAAGGTCCGCTGCAGACTGACTTGGCAGAGATGGCTGCCATCTTGTTTTTACATGGACTAGATGGCACAAAAAAGCGTCCACTAATGAGGACAACAGGCCTAAGTTAAGCAGAATGAAGTATAAGGTCAAGTAAACCCAAAATGTGATGACCTCATATGACGACACAGGGTCTCAGGAGGATATAGACACCTAATGATGTGTGTGTGTTTGTGTGTACTTCACAACTAGTTACTAGCCTTCCCTGAGGCCCGTCATAACTACCTCACACCACTGATTTCCATGCCCTTATGTCATTCTTCATTCATAAATTCCCAACGTCTATTATTATTTCCTCTTTCTCACACTGTCAAAGCCTCTCATTTATACACTATCACAAATCTGACCCTTCAGTTTTCTTCTTGACGTTCACAAACTAATCAGTTGTTGAATGTTGATCTTTAAAGCTGCATTAATGACGTGGGGGTTGTGTTGTGTGTTATTTCTCGCCACTCAGGGACAGAAAAAGTCCAAAACAGCCCGACAGACATATAACCCTGAACGCCTTATAAAGTTTCTGAGGCGTGTTAACATACAGCAGTCAGCCTGTTTACTCATCAAGCATAGGTGGTGCAACATTAATTTTCATTTGGTGTTGTGTTTCTGGTTGCCTGATAAATTCAAGTCAAATATTTACTCTGCTTCCACTTCTGTGTTGGCCTCCATTAAATCCTGGGACAAATACCTGTCTCTATAGTGGCTTGAAGTTTGACTGTCTTTACCAGCTAGTTGCAAACTCTGTTGTTTGGTGCTGGACAGGCTTACAGGCAGGTTTACTTGAGCTTTTTTGTTGAAAACATGTCACTAAGATCTGTTACACTGAATAGTATGGTAGATTTACATTCATAAAACCAAAACAATAAACTAAAAGAGGCTAAAAAGCTGCATAGAGCTACAGAGATGACTTATAACAGTGACATATTACCACATTACATGTGGCAATTTTATCCATTGTTACTGTGATTTGTTTTAAATTTGACTTTGTGCTGAAGATGGGTGCAACAGGACTGTTAAATTTGAGATGTCATCTTTATTTCATGAAAAGGAACTCTTTCATTTTCACATAGATGCATCCTCACAGCTTTCAGCCTGTAGGCTTCTATGGACATACAGCTCTGCAGTCATCTTTTCTTGGCATTGTTCAAATATGTTTCCATGTTTACTGCACAGTATAAAACATCAGAAGAGGGTGCTACATTTGTTTAGACACAAGTGTGTAAATGTGCAAGATGAAAAATGACTATCAAACATAAACTCTAGAATTTAAAATTCAATTCAAGTCTCTTTTTTTTTTCTTGTCCACTGTCCCCGGCTACATCAACAAGGCATCACAAACAGCAGAACTGAATGAAACGAGAACAATTTACACTGATACGAAACTTTTTTTTCATTTAGTCATTAAGTACCCTGTATTATACAAACAGTCTTGTTTTTTTAAAATCTCATATCCCTCGGAGAAACACTCGACAGCAACCAGTCAACAAACTGCCAAATTGCCAAGTCACATCCCGATTCACAAAATACCATTTACACACACAAAAAAATAGAAAAATAATAATTTAGCTTGAGTCCTTCTGCCGTTCAGGAAGGGAAATTACTGCCCTCAAAACATTAAAGTACCACCTGCCCAAAATGAGTCATTTTATTTTTTCTTATAGCAGGAAACTTGTAAAAAAGCATCCTGTCCCATTTAAAAAGTGCAATCTGTAAATTCTCATCTTTAGAAAAAATAACCGTCCCATGTTCAGGCGCACATGACAAATGTCAATAATGTAGCTTTAGCTGTGATGAAGCTGATGGCTGGTGTTTCGTCACGCTATGATGACCTCACACGTTAGTGACCTCGATGCTGGTGTAGCCGTGGATCGGGCTTCCCTCGGCTCGAGGTGGAGTCTGGTCTCGAACCTCTCGAGGCAGGGAGCCACAGCTGCTATGGCAACTCAAGTCTTGCCCATTGCGAGCTTTGGGACTGAACCCAGTCGGAGGCTGAAACAGAAACACACATTTATTTTTTTACAAGAAATACATGATGGCGAGATGCATCATGGGGGAAATATTCTCTATGTTGTGTAATTACAGCACCTTTTTCCATTCCATCGGCAAAGTTGTAGTTTATGTCTTATATTCTGTATTTAGCCTGCAGCCGTACAGGCTGTCTTGTCTGCACTGATCTCATTAACAGCAGCTGTGTCAAATCCGTAAAATTTAACATTCTTCTAATGTCTCATAATGTGTCAGCACTAAGCTCCATTTCTTCCGCACTATGAGTGAGTCACTGAGCCTGATTTTGATTCTCGTATCAAAACACAGCTGAGATTGAGAGAAACAACTTGTGAAAGTTTCAGGAAGAGTATTTCTTTCCCCCCACCTTGACAGCCCTCCTCCTCAACGAGCCTTCGTCATCAGTGTGTCGGCTGGTGGAGCTGGGCGGCCTGCCCAGGGAGTTCTGGCGAAGGAGGGTTGGTGGTGTTCCCAGGCCAAGGTGCTCGTAGTCCTGTTTGGCATCAGCCCTGCGGGGAACAAGGCAAGGGGCAGAGTGATGGGGAAAGGCGCAAAAAGCATTTCAAAGGCCCTATAATATACCTTTGTACAACAGGAGTTATCAGAGATTGTCCTTTTTTCAAGACAGTTCACTCTAAAATCAAAACTACATATTTTTCCTCTTTCCTGTAGTGCTACTTATCAGTCTAGATTGTTTGGGTGTGAGTTAGTGTTGGAGATATCGGCCGTAGAGATGTCTGCCTTCTCTCCAATATAATGGAACTAGATGGCACTCAGCTTATGGTGCTCAATGTGCCAAAAAAATATGTTTGAAAAACTCAACAGCAATGTCTCTTTCCAGAAATCATAACCCGGTTTTTTAAGATGATCCACAGACCTTGTTTTGAGCAGTTTCTACCAGACTACACCCACCAACTGTATCGACAGCGCAAGTGGGAATGCTAATGGCTCCTTCTTGGCTGTAAGGTTTGCTAGCTCAGTGGGGCTAGGTGAGCTAGCAGTAGAGGCATATTCCTTTTTCAGACCTTGTTGTGAACAGTTTCATGTAGGAACTACTCTCTTTCTTCTGAGTTTCACCTGCCGATCAAATCACCACACAGAAGGAACGTGCATCTACTGCTAGTTCACTTAGCACCACTGAGCCAACAAACATTACAGCCAAGGAAGAAGCCATTAGTGTTTACACTTGCACTGTCATGTACATAGGCCTCTGTGTGGTGATATGGTTGGCAGGTGTAACTCAGTAAAAAGAAAATAGTTCTTACATGAAACTGCTCACAACAAGGTCTGCGGATTATCTTGAGTAACTGGTCATGGTTTCTGGAAAGAGACATTGCTGTTGGGCACCAGAAGACAAGTGCCAGCTAGTTACACTAAATTAGAGAGAAGGCAGACATCTCTACGGCCAATATCTCCAACACTCGACAACTCACACCAAAACAATCTAGACTGATAAGAAGCACTACAGGTAAGAAGAAAAATATGTATACTTGATTTTGGGGTGAACTGTCCCTTTAAGGAGTGTCTTATCTAATCCACTTACACATAAACAGAATGAACAATAAGTGGAGCTACATTGGGATCTGTCTTGCTGTGTCTGTGTGATTGCCTCCTCTCACCTGGCTGGGCCAATCAGGGTTTTCATCTCCTCAACAAGGTGTCGGCGAACCATGTGCTTGTTGCTAGGGATCCCCAGTGCTGTTGCCATGGAGTCAGTGTTAAAAGTGGGGTCAAGCACCATGACAGCACCATGAACTCCACTGCTTTGAAGACTTTCAGCAAACTCCTGGACAGGTGGATGGAGAGAAGGCCGAAGAGTGATTAATTTAATTCATAAGATCAAATCTAAAATTCTCTGTTATAATGTATGAAGATGTAACACTGTGGTCATTACTGGCCAAAGGATATCAACAGTCTCACATAAATTATGTCAAATTGGCTGCTGGACAAAGAACATATTGATTCATGAGTTGATGTCAGTATAAAATCACACTCCCTGAGGATATTAACAGGATGTCAGTCCAGACGGCCTTATCTCCACACACCCTGAATGTGGTCTTGCCTCATAATGGAAACATGTCCTCTGCCAGACAGTAGCTAATATTGACTGGGGATATTCATATTGCAGCACCACCATAGAGGCTGTAATCTGAAGGCCTTATAATCAACTAGCAGCAGCTTAGAGATACAAAACAAAGGCCTCCTATCACTCTGTGGAGATAGGGAGCGCTGGGTAAACACAAGGGCCATGATTACCCGCAGTACCACGTGATAGTGCTCTTGTAAAGCTCGGTACATAAGTATCTCTTGATTATTAATATTTAATACAAACATTTGCCTTGCTGTAATGACTGTAGCTTCTGTTTTTATTTCAAGATGTGAGTTTAAAAAGGATAATATACTGTGTTTTAAATGTCTTAAAGGTGCATTCTTTCTCTCTCCTTACCTTCAGGTCAATATCTTTGACCCATTTGATGACCCGATGAGAGGTCCATACCAACGGATCCACGTTCTGGTGCTCACACTGTACCCGGCGAGCCTGCAGTGCCTGGAAACCATTTTAACAAACACCTTTTACTCAGCCGATAGGAGCTATTTTCACCTGCTGCTGCAGCATACCCAGGTATAATCCCTGTCGTGCAGAATCTCACTCACCTCCTTGTCGAAATTCAGTAAGTGCAGCAGTTCGATGCCCAGCAGCAGGCTGACCTGGTGGAACTTCTTGGTGATGTTGAGGTGACGTTCAAGGTCACGGCGCGTCAGGGAGTTCAGCAGGCGGCCGTCTATCAAGTGGTTATGAAAGGCCTGGGAGTACTGAGGCAAGCCCACGTCACTTAACCAGGCCTTGGCCACCCAGTGGTGGTCCATGTCTGCAGCCTTGGACAGCCTGCAGATAAACAGTGCAACAGTTTGTCAAAGGAATACTTCACCCCCAGTTGACCATTTGTATATCAATTACTCACCCAGTGTTACGCTAAATTCATAAAGAACACTCCAAAATTCTTAATGAGTTGAAGTCAGAGGGGACTGTGTTAATGGCAGCAAAACTATATCAAACATCTGTTTATAAACTCTTACACAACTCGTGCAGTATAATCCAAGTCTCATTTATCCTATTGTATGCTGGTCTCTCTAAAACATAACTATTTAAAACACGTCTGTGTAAAAAGCACACCCACACTATTTACAAAGAAGTGTTTTAAATAGTCAAGTAGCAAAATGGGTTTGGAAAGTACTGAGCACAGGATTCTTCCCGATTTCAGTGTGACACAAGGTTACTAACTGATATACAAATGGTTACTGGGGGTGATTTAGAGCGTATTCCTTTAAAGGCCACATTTTGTCACTCATTGTGGTATCTAGTCATAAAGATATAGCCCCCAGTGGCTTGATAAGCTGTTGATTCTCATCCCTACTTGTTATATTTTGCCACTTGGGAAAAAGCCCCGGTGTTACTGAGGGCAGCCTTTTACGTTGTATCTTGATGCAGAAGGGGCATGCAAGAAGAACTGGTCTCCGTTTAGGTTTAGGCAACAAAAATACTTATTTAGAGAAAAGAATGTGGAGGATGCTAAAAACTTAATGTGACATGTGAAGCACAAACACAGCAGCCACTGTGGTTGTTTCTTGGTCTTGAATCCTGGTCTTCTGGGTCAAAGTCCTGTGCTTGTTGGACCCTTCTAGTGGACTTTCAAGATCTTTAAACTACATCCGTTACTGTGAACATCTAATAATGATGCAAATGGGATCACACTGGAGTCAGCTGATAGCCCAGGGTGTCTCAGACAGATGCTAAAGGTTACCCCCAGCAACATTACTGTGACAGCGGGGCACTGCCCAAGCGGTGAATTTTGATGTCCTGGGAACGAGACCAGGCTGGTGGGTCCACCACTTTGGTCCGAACTTAAATATCTCAACACCTACTGGATGGCTTTCCATGAAACTTTTCATAGACAATAATGGTTTCCAGATGATTAACTCTACTGGTCGTACACCACAATAACATTGACATTCGTGGTTTTGAGTGAAATGTCATTTGGATGGACTGCTTTAAAATACGTCTCAGATGTTCACATTGCTTTCAGGATACATTTTAGCAACCTTTGTGCAAAATTTTTACCAACGCTATTATCAGAATTTCGACTACAAGGGAAATAAATCAGCAGCAGTTTTGATAATATAATAATTGTTTAAGTAATTGTGTGATTAAAAATGCCAAAAAAATCAGCAGGTTCAAGCTCATCAGACAAGTGTTTTTTTTTTTCTTCTTGTATCTTCTAAGACAGTAAAAAGAACATATTTGAGTTTTGGACAGCCGGTCAAACAAAAATAACTGTTTCAACCTGAGTTTATAAAGCTATGGGAATTTAGAGTATCCCGAGTAATAAGGACACTGATTTTGAAAAGGAACATTGCTATTATTTTTTTTTAATATGTTACCGTTCAATGATATGATGCTGCAGAGCTAAAAACCCACAGTAAAGTAGCAAAATGGAGGACACACAGGGGGTAAATGAGAAATACGCTTTTTGTGTGTTGTGCATATGGGTGCACTGACCCTTTAACCTAGTTAATATTTCTGTTCATAAAGGATGTCATTAATCTGGATCTAAAAGAAGGAAACAGCTGTAAAGATAATGAGACTGTTGCATTTATCTCGATTTAAAGTTGACATTATCACTTCTGAGAATTTTAAGGGAAGATGATCCTACACATTTTCTAACTGTTGTTACTATACATCACCAGCAGATGGCCCTCTTACACTATCACATAGTAATGTAAAGTTTATACAAGAATTGTCTGTTTCCCTTCCTCACCCTCTACCATTCTCAGCATCTCTGTAATCCTCTATGGCCAGGCGGAGTTTCCGGCGATGCATTAAACTGCTGACACCTAAACCCAGCTCCAGGTCTTCATCAGTTAGCCCAAGTAACACCTGTAAAACAGGATACAGTTTACTGCAACTTAACATGCAAAGTGTCCATGCAGGTGAACTGAGATATGACAGGCTGATATGTAAACTGAAGAGTCCACCTAGGTCATGTCAGTGGTTTAATCTTACCTTTCCACTCTTGACATTTTCTGAGCAGGTGCGGATGTACATGGGCATCGCCATGACCACCTCCAGCCAGGCCTGCACAGTGCCTGCCCTCCACTGGGACATGGGTGTCGTCCTGGCCAGCTCCACCTGCTGGAGGCGGTCCAGCTGATCCTCTGAGCCGTCTGACAGGCTGAGGCTGTGGCGGGTGGGGCTGGAGAGGCTGTCTGAGTCTGGGTGGGTGGGTGAGGGGAGGGGAGGGGGGGGGGAGACATGTGGGTGATGTAGTTGAGGGTGTGAGTGAAGGCAGAGGTGGTCGTGGGTATAGTGAGCAATAAAAAAAACAAAATGTTAATCCCAACATACTGCAACAAATTAAAATCAGTTTAACATAAAATCATCTCAGTGAGGGAAGGGAACGAGACGGTGAGTAATTTCTTCAAAACAAACACGCTTTTAACAGCGTCCTAAGCTTTTGGCTGCATGACAACAAGCCAGGCGTTTGCCAGTGATGCTGTAAACAAAGTTGCAGCTTTTATAAACAAGCTCGTCACTTAAGAAGTCCATTAAAGAAGCAGCTGTTTGAGCCGTTGAATTAACATGACTTATGTGTCTAAATTAGCCTGCGGCAACAGCACCATGAAAACAAAAAAGCCTGCAATTTGGAAAATGATGGTAAATTTCAATGCATTATAAAATCTGCCCCAAATTAGTGTCATTTTACAATGGGATAAAAATGTGCCTTGAAATTGTAATTTGTCCTTTAAATGCTCCATAAATATTCTTCTGTTGCTTACCTGTTATGTTACTAAAATGAGCCAAATGTTTGCTGTTTACATTCTTCTCATGATTTAAATATATTGGCCAATAACACAGTATGTTTCACTGACAGATATTTCTCTGTCTTTACCAGCAGGTGGCAACCTAGTACCAGTTTTGAGCTCAGCAGTTGGTATGGCATCATGTCTTGCTGTTAATATTGGACACATTATCATTGTTCCTGTCACTCATGACAAATGTGCACGATGAGTACGCTCATCCACCTAAAGGAATATTTCAACCAAAAAAATGACCACTTGTGTATCATTAGTCATGGCATGTTACACTGAATTCCTGAAAAGCACTTTGATGGAAAATGTATTGGTTTATTGACTGATTGGGAGCCACATTTAACAACAGCAGAACTACATCAAAATATCTGTTAACAAACTCGCACATAACTCAAGCCAGACGCCAATAAGGTCTGTTAGTGAAAATTCATGTGTTTGGGAAGTACAGAGTTTGTTAACAGATGTTTTGATATAGTTCAGTCAGGAACACTTTAGTCAAAGGAAACTTTATTTCCATTTGCAGTACTATATTTGACGGTATGGCTCTGTTCTGGGGCCTCTCTGCCTTTCCTCAGGCCTACGCAGAAAGCCTCTTCCATGCCCCTACGTGGAAAGAGCACACTTCTCTGCCCTTCGACGCGCCTGCGTGGAAAGCCATAAGGCAGAGAGAGCACACCTGTCTGCCATTCCACATGCAAATGAGGAAAGCCTGAGGCAGAGGAAGCAAACCTCCCTGCCCTTCCATGTGCCTACATGGAAAGCCTAAGGCAGAGAGGCAAACCTTCCTGCCCTTCTATGCACCTACATGGAAAGCCTAAGGCAGAGAGGCAAACCTCCCTGCCCTTCCATGTGCCTACATGGAAAGCCTGAGGCAGAGAGGCAAACCTTCCTGCCCTTCCATGCACCTACATGGAAAGCCTAAGGCAGGGAGAGCAGGAGCAAAGACCCCCCGGGAACAGAACAGAGCAGCATCAATGACAAACAGAAATTACATTAATAAGTCAGACACAGCATGAAAAGGGGGAGCTGGGGTGGAGGCAGGTTGCAAAGCGGCTTGCAGAGAAAGCAGCAACAGTAGACAGGCCAGAGCAGTTTAAATAGGGCGACCTGAATGAGATTCACCAATTGGTTGCATAGAGAGGAATCATGTGATCAATCAGCTGCTCCATCAGTTGATTGGGCTGTTTGAGACCAGCTGATGTAGCTGGGATGTGAGCTGAGCTTGAGATCGTGTCCTGCCTGAACTCACGCTATGCACAATATTATCGTTGTTGTTAAATGTGGCCCCCAATCAGACAATAAATCTATATTTCTACTTTTTTCCATGGAGGTGTGTGAAAAAAAGTTCTTTACATATTCAAGGCAGTGCAACATGACTTACTGATGTACAAATGGTTATTTTATGGGTGAAGTATTTCGTTAAGGTGTGAGGTGTTGTTTAAAGAACAAATAGTCCTTCCTGTGCAGCAACACTTCATCTTTTCTCTTTGGTAACTCCAGTGACACACCTCAAAGTCACCTGTCTCGTCTGATACTTTCTGAAAACCTCGACATCAGCACAAATGCTGGGCTGCAGTCCTCAGAATAAAGCTGTACTCTATGACTGTACGTGGGCTGTAGCCACCAGGGCTAAAACTGTAAGGCCTCCTGGGAAGCTAATGAACCTTTAACAGAAGCATCCATTTGAGAGTTCAGTTGTAAAGAATCTTAACCCGCCAAAACATCCACAAAGCTGTTATATTTAGTAGAAAAAAACAAATATAAGACTGAGTGATGCTCTCTGTGTGAATCATTCAGTTTGAAACAATGCCCGGGGCTCTCAACCTTAAAACAGACCAAAAAATAACTCAGCAGGTTTTTTGTTCCCTCTGTGGATCTGCCTCTTTGTGTCTCCTTGTTTCCAGCAAACAGACACCTACATTACTTTATGGCAGGCTTTACTGCACCACTGTGTGTTTATTTAAGAAGAGATTCACCACTGAATGATTGCAGGGTGCAAATAAACAGATTTTTATTAAAGTCGACTTCAGTAATTCATCTTAAGCCGGATGCTTTTATGTGCTCTCCTGAGAGCAATACATAAAGTGAAGGTGGACTTCTAAGTGCCCCTCAGAGAGCAATTCATTTTAAGCGGAATAAATCTGCTCCTTGGACAGAAATGTACTCTTGTCCAGATACAAGGTCTGTTTTTCACTCCGGAAAAAGTCCTTACAAAAACATGTCACATTACGAAGTGCAGAATTTACTGCTTGACATCCAGTTGAAGACCAAACTGTTGGAGATTAGACTCTCTGTGACCTGAGAGTTGGGTCCTCCTGTGGGGCCGACCCTCTCATGCCTTTTTAAAAACCTCACTGAAAGTGTAGCGGTCAGCAGAACATCCTACAGCGATGTGGTCGTAGCTGCTACTGTGAAGAGTTGTGAACCTTTATCTGAGGCCACGAGTGTTAGGTGTGTTTGGTAAACACTGTGATGGATCGTTAGTCCTTTAGCGAAGAGAGAACAGCAGTGTGTACACTTCACATAAGACACAGGGGACTGTTTTGTTTAGGCAATCAATCCTTAATCGTGCCCTTCAATAGCTGGTGTAATGGATGTCATTGCTACATACAACGAGTCACACTCAGGATGAGGAATGGAGGAGCAGGTTGTGTTGTGTACCAAACGCACATGATATTGGGTATTTTCCATTAAAACATGTTTCATAATTCAATGTTCAAGATGGATAAGAGTTCACAATGTAAGATAAATTAATTCACCCATTCACTGTACCAATTAGTTATCTGGCTTGAGAGTTAAATGCCTCAAAGAAACAGATCCATATGTTGGAAAATACACTTATTTGCCTTCTTACAGTGAGATAAGATTAATACTGTTGTCATGTCTGTATGATAAATATGAAGGTACGACCAGTCTGTTTCAAGTCTTTGTGGTAAGCAATTCCACTGCTGCTACACGTACGCAAAGTTACCAGCTGTAACCACTGTGTAGAGAGGCGAAGTCACTCCCCTTCCAGTGGACCAGCCTGGGACTTCTTTCAGTTACTATTTTTTAAAGATTATTTTTTTGGGCTTTTCAGGCCTTTAATGATAGGACAGACTAGCTTGAAATGGGGGAGAGACAGAGGGAGCGACATGCAGCAAAGGGCTACAGGCTGGAAGCGAACCCACGGCCACTGCGGCAAGGACTGAGCCTTTGTATATGGGGCGCCTGCTCTAAGCACTAAGCCACCGACACCCCTCAGTTAATTTTTTGATCCTGTTTGAATTGTGCCATGAATTACACATGTGATGATTGTCAGTTCAAAAGTTAATTTTGCAAGTCAATAAAGTTGCAGTTTGTTGTAAAACTGTTAAAGTATAACACAGTGATTAGAACGAAGTCAAATTGCATAAATGATGTCATAGCTTTCTCTCTTACTGAAGCTACAAAGCCTGTGCGTTTCATACCAGCAGGATGAACTCACACGAGGAGCGGGTCTTACTGGTTCTTTCGCTTCTCAACTGATAAAAAGACCAGGAACCGCTGTGTAAAACATATCAGACAAAATAATGTTGCATGTGTGTGGAACATATCTACTGCCAGCTGGTGTAGGTGTCATATATGGTGTGAGATGAGAGATGATGTTCACAGTTTTACACACAACTAAAACTGCCACTTTCTTGAGTTGCAAAATGATCTGTCTCACCATTGACTACTGAAGGCTACATATTTTTTCTGAAATGAGGTCCCACTGTAGACAGCGTAACAGGAGGGTCTTCCTCTCTGTATGAACGCAGTGCAGAGCGGTGGTGACTAGCTACTAGTCAGTGGGATACACACAGGGTCTCATGCACTGACATGCATGCACAGCTGGACCATCTACCACCAGAAAGAACAGAGAGGCTCAGATACAACACATACAGAGGTAGTGTGACTTCATTCTCTGCTCAGGACACCATTACAGCACTGTATCTTTCCAAAGCAAGCAGCTGTTTGCTGCTGTATTAATGTTCTGAATGTCGTATACAGCACCTTTGAAAGAAAAGCTTTGGAGAAATACTCTTATTCACCGATAAGTTTGATACAGCTCTCGTGTCTGTACGGTAAATATGAAGCTACAGCCTGTCTGTGTCCAGTCTATGCTACGCTAAGCTAACTGGCTGCAGCATGGCATTCAACTTGCAGACTTGAAAGTACCATCAACTCTTGACAAAGTGCATTTCTTTGACTGCTTAATACGGGTGTGGATTGTTGTTGAGATATTTGGTAAAAGTGGAAATCTGAAGTCTGTATTAAACTAATGTTAGTATGCCATAGAAAGTGTCTAATATTAGTAAACAGGAAAAAAAAAGTTGCTGACGCCCCTGTAGGCATGTCATATACAGAGGCACTTGTTGTTTTTGGATGATTTTCATCAGAGTTAGTTTGAACTTGAAGAAGTGCTAAATTCCAAGGTCAGTTTGTGATACTGTTTGAGAGTTAGAAGGCATCTGCAAACACAGTCTGCAACCCAGCACAGCTCATTGTTAAAGCAATCGGAACTTGTGTACCTTGGTCTTACTGAGTCTGACTGATTACTTCTTGGGTCACTTCACTGTGTTGAGAGTCCGGAGGAGGGCAGGCAAGAGGGGGGGTCAGTGTTAGAGGTCAGGGGTCAAATCACAGCAGAACATTATTGACATCATGTGCTGACACATATGAGCTCCGTTCCGACAGTCTGACATGGCTTCCTTTCCCCTCTCTGTTTCCTGATTATTGATTTTCATATCACAGAGACAGAAACATTCTCAGGACGAATAAGGAGTGAAAATTGGGAGAGAGAAGAAAGGAGGCCATTTGGAAGCTTTTGGGATGCGGTCCTGTCACAGATGGACTTGCAGGGCTGAGGGAGGCTCACGCATATGTTAAAGATGGCAGCCCCCGCAGTGTAAAGGGACGAATCAGGATTAGAGCCATACCACGACAAATGAACACGTAAACACACAAACATCAACACAGGGAAAGAGAGGACAGCCACATGGAAATTCAAGGTTATTTATTTTATTTTAAAATAATCTTATTTTTCTCATTTAGTTCTTTTGAGCGTAATTTTTGTTGCCATGCCTTTAAAAGTTCACTACTATCCACTTCTAAACATCTCAGGACCTCACAGCAGGAAGTCCTCCACTGAGGCCTACATCTTTGACTTTAAATAAAAACTCTTTAATAATAATATTAATTTTATTTCTGTAATGTTATCTCATTTACAAAAAGTAAAATATTTGTGGAAAAACAAAACAAACAAACAAAAAAAAAACCAAAGAGACCGTGGCTCAAAACATAAAGATCATACAATGCTTTTCATTTGATATGTTTTTTTCCCCATCAGCAGAGGTTGGTTAAATGAAAAAATAAAAATAGCCTAGTATTTTTTTAATACATTTCATTAAAGGCTTAATGAAATAAACTGATTGAGCTGTTGTTCCTATACATACATTTTAATACATGATGACTTATCTATGAATTAGCTTAGTGATTTACCTCTAAATCCAATATCTGCGAGCCCAAATGTAGGCTGAGCTGAGGGTTAACCGATAATCCCCCTCGCCGCTTACACGGACGCTCTTTTGACAAGCACTGTGGTTAAATACAGCTCCAATGTAATCTGTGACTGTATAGTGTTTCAGATGAGACTGACAAATACCCAGTGTTAGTTTAATATCAGGGAGAGAAAAGATTTCCTGGGGGTGGCAGTGCAGACTCCGGCTCAATCCAATGAAAGGATGAAAATAATCCAACGTCTGTGGACATTCTTTTGCTTGAAGAAACGCTATTAACCTTTGGCACAAAGTTAATTGCTTTTTTCAGCAATGGCCTGAACTCTGCATCTGAATTTGGGGGTCGAGGGAGAAGGTATGCATTTGCTTCGGTTTGTTTAGCCTGATTTTTAACCTCCTGGGTTGGCACTCGTTATTGTTATAACAGTTCAATTAGTGTCAGCTCTGCGCTCAGGCCTCTAAACTGAAGTCCGGATTTTCTGGTAAAATGACCTACTTCCTGAGGTTCAGAAAAGCCTTGACCATCAGGCTAATATCTACAGTGATAGTATAATTGATGTTTATGCTCTCACTTACGCTATGATGACAGATTTCTATTCCTTTTCCCAGAGTGATTCTACTCCCAGCAGCTTTTTTAAGCATTAATAAAACGATAGCTACAAGCTACTGTAAGATCCTACAGAGAGAAAATGGCACAAAGACTCATGAATATGTGAAGTGATGATTTAATCATTGAAAGTGTAGCGCTGGGTTTTCTTTGTGGCTGTTGACTTTGCTGACCTTTAATACTTCAAATGTAATTTTGCATAAAGAGCCTTGTAGGTGCAGATTAAAGCGTTCTATGTTTAGTTTGGGATGTTAAACTTTTTTTTCTGAATGATAAATCTAATAACTTCATTTAAAATGGAGGAAATCATGAATAAACATCATGAAATCAGCAACTGACCTCTCTTTTTTTTAAAAAAACATCTCCTCGACAACATACCCAGAGAAAGACATTTCTGTTTAGTAGGGTTTTGTTCAACATGCATTCAGGGACTGGGACTATGTGCATGCATGTCACACATGTACCTTCGGCATGTACCTTCTATCTGAGCAGATAGAAAACACATTTCTTACATTTCCTGTTTGGCTTCATGTTGCCGTGGAACAAACTGTTCTGCATAGAAAGTTTATTCCTCGCTTAGCAGCGTCTTTGAAGTCTCATTTGAGCGAACATCAAGGAGTGCACAGTTTTCTTGGCGGTAGAGGGATGTGTTGTACAACCGAATTAGAGGTGGATTTGAGGAGTCTGCATGTTGCCGACAGGAAACTGTTCTCGTCATGGCAGTGTGGAAGGAGAGGGGGGGGGGGGGGGGGGGGGGGGGGGGGATGGACCAGGCAGGACAATAAACAGGGAGGAGTTCAAGTTAAAAGGTAGTGAGAGGAGGGGAGTACATGTCAGAACATAACAAAAGGCATTCAGGACAAGGAGACATTTACACGCACAAAGTGCACATCAACTGTTGTTATTTACAAGTACAGCAGTCCTTCAAGTTTCCAGTTGAGTGAAAACAAAAAGTCAAAATGTAAAGAACAATTAAAAGATCCAATAACACAGCCGTTTTTTGGAGGGCAGATACAACAGAACATATCCACATGGTCGCTGTGTCACACTGTCCACTCTATTTACAGGACTGTACATACATACAGGTGCAATTTGCTCGTTAAGGTTTACACTTCAGCGAAGCAAGACGCGCCTCCAGCTCCTGACATGGCCTCTGACCATGGATGACACACACATGCACACACTTTCACACACACGAGTATGCATGCGTGTGAGACTGCGCAGGCACACACACTGCTGTATCTGTACACACTGACATCAAACACACACCCATTCTCTTGCACACACACACAACACAAAGCTGTCTTCTGATAATTGCCACAAAGGCTCTCCAGGTGGTTCGCTCGGACATGTGTGCTTTACCAGTCTGCATCTTCCTCTATATAATAATCAGGCGTTGAAGTACCATCAAACAAACCAGGGTCGAGGGACTTGCGCTGCTTTCCCCGGGCAAAGACACGCGACAGAGAGCCAAGCCCCATCTTCTCTTTCTTCTTCTTACGCTTCGCCTCCTCCAGATCTTCTAGGGACTGAAAGAAGAGAGAGAACGGGGGAGCAAAGGGAAGGAGGAGATGAAGAGATGGCAGAAGGGACAGAGAGATACAAGAGCAGAGAAGTCAGTGAAGTGGTGCAGAGTGAGCGATAAAGACCAGGAAAGATAAAGATCACAACACAAAGGGGAAGTGTCACTTGACATGCTGCCAGGCATGCACGTATTCAACAACCACAACTGGTTTTCACATAAATTCAAGTCACAGCTGCAGAGTGAGTACACGACAGGCTGCGCGGGGCAAACATGGTTTCAGCCAGAACGATGGTGGGAGGAAACGACAGCGGCCAGGGAGCAGGACAGTTGGCAGTGACTAGAGGGGCTGATTACTTAGGAGGGTGCGGTGGTGGGCAGCTCTTACATTGCAGAGGGAGTGAGTCCGATGGCGTGGTGAGTTGATGTCGCTGGGTGTGGATGACCGGTCTCCCTCCACCGCCGAGGCGTCGGAGATGATGGAGGGCTGACGCGAGTGGCATGGGCTCACCCGCACGGCAGCCACTAAACGGGACGAGAGGGAAAACAGAGAAGACTTGTTTTCTTTTTGGGGTGTGTTTGGGCACCAAAAACTCGTGAACAGGGAAAATCTGATTCTTCTCAACAACGCCACAACATCCTTACAAGGAAATATAGTTAAAAAGCCCCTGACTAAAAGCCTGAAATTATTTGCAATCATCTGCAGTTGCTAAGCAACAGTGAAAACAGCTTCACAGAGTGTGAGCGAGTGTGTGTACCAGTGAGACTGATACATACAGTTCAACCAATTGCATAGCAATTTGGGGGTTCGTGACTGTTCACACGTTGTCACACTTTGTCTTCTCCCTCCAGATGTCCACAATTAGTCAGTAACCCGTTTGAACCCGTGGCTGCCCCTTTGAACAGCTCGAGGTGGACTGAGATGGACTCCCATCTCTGGTGGAAACAAGGTTAATTTGTATGAAACTTTCTTTTTAGGCTGGGAGGTGCCAGTAGCACCTCTCAGGCTGACAGCCTCGATGACACTTGATTATTCAAGCACGGATTCTGAGAGGGAAGATTATTTAAAAGGATAGTTCAGATCTTTTGAAGTGGGGTGTATGAGGTACTTTTCCATAGTCAGTGTATCACCTACAGTAGATGGCAGTCGGTATGTCCCAGTTTAGCAGGCAGGTGCACTGCCACAGACGCTAAGTAATGCACTGCTGTGGTTGGGGCAGCAGCAAAACGTATTTTAGCCACCTAAAAAAAATCTGTAACAGTTTAAGTGTACGCTATATTCAAAGTATTTTCACTGCTTTACCTCTCAGTATACAACCCTCTCTGATGCCTTTAATGGCTTTAGTTCACCACCTATAATTTTAGCTTGCTGAACACGAGAGCTGCTGGTCTATCACTGCCTCGATCAGTCAGTTTGTGTTAGCATTTGACTTTGGTGAATCCGAACTAACCCTTTTAAGGGCCGTACACATTCCATGATTTTGTGCCCTCAAATTCATTGCTTTCAATATAGACCTGCTGCAGGCGCACTCAAACACCAGAGCGATGCCATTACAGCAGGCACGTGTTCCCAGCCACCCATTTTTTCAGGGCGCGATGGCTGTGCCCTGAGACCAACAAAGTTAAACTTTTAGAATGCAGCACCCCAAGTCATGTAACAAGAAACAACCAATAACAGCTGGCAGATATCTTCCTCTTTTTCTGTAAATACCTGTCTGTGGTAAACATGAAGAAGAAGTTGATCATTTTAGTGCAGGGCTACCCAGAGCTTTACATCCATCCCATGGACAATATTTTTGGCCTAATGCACACTTACAAAACAACGCTTGGAAGAAGATCAGCACTGTACTCAGGGTTTTTGGTAATTAGGCTATGATACGGTGCTGGTTATGCAACCTGCCTCTATGCCCTTGAAAACAGAGCCTACAGAGTAGGCACAAGAGTAGCGCCCAGTGCCTGACCTTGTGTTTTCCAGGCGGTTAAAGATGTGTACGGCCCCTTAAATGGCAGAGTCACACAATAACATAAACAAAATAACTGATCAAGACTGCAGTAAACCAGCAGGTCCTGTGTTCTGCAAGGTAAAGTGATTTTTGTGAATGAGTTTGGGGGCTTGTTAAGAGAATAGATGGGGAACTGAAGCAGTGAACGGCTTCCCAATCAGGACAGGGTGTCTGTGGCAAGGTAAAGAAGTGAAAATATTCTAAATATAGAATAATATAATAATATATCATATAGTCGGTTATCAGTTTTGCTGCTGTCCCCTGACCACAGCAGTGCATTGCTTAGCTTCCGTGTCAGTACTCCTGCCTGCTTCTCCAAACTGGATGCGTGCCCACCGCCATCTACTGAAGGTAATACACTGACAATAGATAAGCACCTCATACAACAAAACTTCAAAAGATCTGAACTGTCCTTTTAACTATGATGTCAACTCCCGACATCAGCTTTTCATAATAACCACTTCTTAAAATCTTTTGTGTGTTGCAGACTTAACTTACCACATACACGCAAACTGTTTTTAATATTTACTTGAATATGAAAAAGGGCCCCCATATATTAGGACGGGCCATGATTGACTAGGTGCACTGCTGCAATGCAACACTAGAAAAGAAAAGACACATTTCTATTTTCCGGCCACAAGAATTCACAAAAGTCAAAGTGAATGAGCTTTGCAAGCAAAAGCTGTGCGTTCAGTTTGCAATACACTTCAGCTTTAGGTAGTGACAGAGAAAGCTTTTTCCTCCTTTTTCATCTGCACGTCTGCACAAGTCAGGTATATGGTGAACCTACAAATGTTGTGAGGAGCCTGAAAATTAGAAATAGGGGCCAAAAAAGTCAGGTGAAAAAAGCTGCAAAATATAAACAACACATTAAATAAAAAAAATAGTTTCCCTCAGAACCTGAGTGTGAAATTACACTTAACCAGACAGAAACGGCACTTAACACCCAACTGATCCCCAGCTGCCACCTTTTTAAAATACAGAGGAAATATCTGTGTGCGGCAAAGACGGATGGAAGCTGTAAAGCCAAAAGTATGTTCACTGTAACTGCTACATAAAGCGCATGAAATGTAACGACTGGAGCATCATCAGTGGCCAACAATGTAGTCATACTGAGCAGATGACAGGAGTGAATGTGTGTGAAGCAGGTTCACATGAGCATGCAGGTACGGTACGTGTGCATGTCAGCCTACCTTGTCTGTCAGTGGGATGCCCCGTGTGGACATAGAGGGTCTGCTGACTCTGTCTGATGGCTGCTGTCAGCGGGAGGTCGGCCTGCATCACCCACTCCTGGTTGTTGCCATTGACAACTGTCTCCGTGGGCATGGCCAGAGAGTGACGCTTTGGCACGTCCTTGGTTAGGGTGGCTAAAGACTGTTTGGCCTTAAGAGGGTAAAAAGACGGATGCAATTAGTTAGAAAGCAAAATCGCATTAAGCAACAAACCTGGAGATAATTTTTTTCAAGTGAGGTGGTGTTTTACTGTTACTGTGTGTTATGTGTCGTGTGTGTCCACGTGTACATGTTGATTTTTGCATCCAAAATCCTACTCCTCTGAGTGCATGCGGACAAGTGTGTTCTCCCCTGGGCTCCTCGCGTGGTTGTTGTCTCATGAAAAATGCAGCTGTATTCATGTTGGTCTTTTGTTGTGTGAAATCTCTCGTTACAGCTCCAGAGAGCACGGAGAAGAAAAAACACAACAGAATATCTGGAGGAGGTGTTTGCTTCCCTTTCGGGGGAGGAAGTTAGAGGTTGGCGGGGTGTAAAATGGAGAAAATGGAAATAATGAAGCTTTTCTAGAAGTCTAATGAATACATTTGCTCTGTAGGGCCTCGTCACAAAGCACAATTCACCATCTTTTAGCGGGAACCACAATGAGCTGCTGGAGCCTTGGGAGATGTGTTTGTGGAAGTGTATTTTGTGTCTGCCAAAAGTTTTGTTTCTTTGTGTGTATGTTTTCTGATTAGCCTTGACATGTCAGTGTTTTACAAATGCTTGCAATCTTGTTATTGTGCGAATCTTATCATCATGCCAAGCGACGGCAGGCTGCAAATCAAATCACAATCAGCTCCGCAATCATCTCTACCTACCAGCGGTCAAACGATTATCAATCACACTCTGACATGCAAAACAGAATACAATCACAAACCTTTGCAGTAATCATTAGTTGCCTGAATATACAGTACAGGCCAAAAGTTTGGACACACCTTCTCATTCAATGCGTTTTCTTTATTTTCATGACTATTTACATTGTAGATTCTCACTGAAGGCATCAAAACTATGAATGAACACGTGGAGTTATGTACTTAACAAAAAAAGGTGAAATAACTGAACACATGTTTTATATTCTAGTTTCTTCAAAATAGCCACCCTTTGCTCTGATTACTGCTTTGCACACTCTTGGCATTCTCTCCATGAGCTTCAAGAGGTAGTCACCTGAAATGGTTTTCCAACAGTCTTGAAGGAGTTCCCAGAGGTGTTTAGCACTTGTTGGCCCCTTTGCCTTCACTCTGCGGTCCAGCTCACCCCAAACCATCTGGATTGGGTTCAGGTCCGGTGACTGTGGAGGCCAGGTCATCTGCCGCAGCACTCCATCACTCTCCTTCTTGGTCAAATAGCCCTTACACAGCCTGGAGGTGTGTTTGGGGTCATTGTCCTGTTGAAAAATAAATGATCGTCCAACTAAACGCAAAGCGGATGGGATGGCATGTCGCTGCAGGATGCTGTGGTAGCCATGCTGGTTCAGTGTGCCTTCAATTTTGAATAAATCCCCAACAGTGTCACCAGCAAAACACCCCCACACCATCACACCTCCTCCTCCATGCTTCACAGTGGGAACCAGGCATGTGGAATCCATCCGTTCACCTTTTCTGCGTCTCACAAAGACACGGCGGTTGGAACCAAAGATCTCAAATTTGGACTCATCAGACCAAAGCACAGATTTCCACTGGTCTAATGTCCATTCCTTGTGTTTCTTGGCCCAAACAAATCTCTTCTGCTTGTTGCCTCTCCTTAGCAGTGGTTTCCTAGCAGCTATTTGACCATGAAGGCCTGATTGGCGCAGTCTCCTCTTAACAGTTGTTCTAGAGATGGGTCTGCTGCTAGAACTCTGTGTGGCATTCATCTGGTCTCTGATCTGAGCTGCTGTTAACTTGCGATTTCTGAGGCTGGTGACTCGGATGAACTTATCCTCAGAAGCAGAGGTGACTCTTGGTCTTCCTTTCCTGGGTCGGTCCTCATGTGTGCCAGTTTCGTTGTAGCGCTTGATGGTTTTTGCGACTCCACTTGGGGACACATTTAAAGTTTTTGCAATTTTCCGGACTGACTGACCTTCATTTCTTAAAGTAATGATGGCCACTCGTTTTTCTTTAGTTAGCTGATTGGTTCTTGCCATAATATGAATTTTAACAGTTGTCCAATAGGGCTGTCGGCTGTGTATTAACCTGACTTCTGCACAACACAACTGATGGTCCCAACCCCATTGATAAAGCAAGAAATTCCACTAATTAACCCTGATAAGGCACACCTGTGAAGTGGAAACCATTTCAGGTGACTACCTCTTGAAGCTCATGGAGAGAATGCCAAGAGTGTGCAAAGCAGTAATCAGAGCAAAGGGTGGCTATTTTGAAGAAACTAGAATATAAAACATGTTTTCAGTTATTTCACCTTTTTTTGATAAGTACATAACTCCACATGTGTTCATTCATAGTTTTGATGCCTTCAGTGAGAATCTACAATGTAAATAGTCATGAAAATAAAGAAAATGCATTGAATGAGAAGGTGTGTCCAAACTTTTGGCCTGTACTGTATATATATTTTTCCTCTCAGGCATTTTTTTTTTTACTCAATTTAAAAACATTCAGATCAATCACAGCGGGAATCCATGGGATCACTGGTGTTAGGATCACTGGGATCAATCGGGGTTGGCTCAGGGTTAGTCAAAAACGTGCAGCTGAGAAGGGGGGCTTTCCAAAACCACATTTAGGTCACAAGTAGGACAGATTTCCAGGGAGCGGGAGGGTCAAGAAAGGTTTTAAGATTTTAAAGCTGGGGGCCCATCTTACCGCCATGACCCTAGGAGAGAAGTCCCTGTCCGCAACCCGCTCAAACACCCGGAACTCCATTCTCTGATTGACACAGTTACTCATCTGGGGGGTTGGAGACATGATGGATGGCTGTACTGTACATTTAAAGGCTTTCTGTGTTTGATCATATGCAGTTCACCAAAAATAGTGACAGACAGACGCACTGTATACCCATGAAACAGTCATGAAACTTGTGCTTTAATATTTGTATTTGACTGCACTGTGATTACCTTCTGTTCACTGTTCTTGTAAGTGGTTGCAACACACGTGATGTATCTGTGTCTGAGCCTTGGCAACTGCTCAGAATATATTTACTGTCCTTCTGTCTTTGTCTTATTCTGGCTCTTTTTTGTGACTGTACTTTACATACTAAACATGGAGAACATCAAAGTTTACAATGACAAAGCAAGAGATAGCATAGTCTGTCTCTCCACCTGTCTGTCTGTCAGTCTAGTCACCCACATCCCCCGTCTGTCCTTCCGTCTCACCATGGCCAATTCAGCCTCCAGTTCCTTAATGCGGTTCTCCTTGAGGTCGAGCTGGGAGCGCAGCATCCCCGTGTGCTCCGTGGCCTCCTTGGTCTGCCGCCGCAGGTCCCACTTTTCTCTCTCCAGCAGGTCCTTCTCTTTAGCCAGTGCCTTCACCGCATCCTCGCTCTCCTAGTGGACATAAAGATCCTGATGGATTGGTTCACACATCAAGCATACCTTTGAAAATAAACTGAATGGGTCAAACCTGCTAAGTAATCGTACCGAACCATGATAATTTCACTACTTCCTGTTATGTCTTGTCACTGATTTTGGAAATATTGTTTTGCTTGAGATGACATTAAAGGGACAGTTCACCTCAGAATCAAAAATACATATTTTTCCTCTTACCTGTAGTGCTTCTGATCAATCTAGATTGTTTTGGTGTGAGTTGCTGAGTGCTGGAGATATCAGCCGTAGAAATGTCTGCCTTCTCTGCAATATAACAGAACTAGATGGCACTCAGCTTGTGGCTCTCAAAGTCCCAAAAATATATTTTAAAACTCAGCAGCAATGTCTCTTTCCAGAAATCATGATCTAAGGCAGACATCTCTACTGCCGATATCTCCAACACTCACACCAAAACAATCTAGACTGATAAATATCACTACAGGTAAAAGGAAAAATATGATTTTTTTGGTTTTGGGCTGAACTATTAATAACTCATTCTGTTGTTGCTTAGACGGGCCCTTTTATGCTAACGTGCATACAACCAACACAGCTGCACAGAAACAGACTCTTCAAATGGATCTTTCTGTGCATGCACTTGTGTGTGCAGTTCATGGTTCAGAAAATGGGAGCCATACTTTTCTGTGCTGCTCATAGTTGCGTATGAAGTCACGGAGCTGCTCCTCCCGGCTCTCCAGTGTGGCATAAAGCTGCTGCATCTGGTTCACCAGGTCTGCTTTCTCCGCCTTCAGACGCTTACGGTCCGACTTCATGGCTGCAAGGACGGATGAGAGAAAGAGAAAGAGAAGGGGGACTGTTAGCTATCGTAGACCGAGTGTCTGTGTGTTGGTGTGTGTGAAAAAGCATACATTTACATTTTAAGGAGGAAATAACAATGGATTACATAACTTAATGGTGGTGGTGAGTTAAATCATATAAACTGTCAGAAAAAAATAGCAGCCTTGTGTTTTGAATTGAGCTGTTTACACTACAGAGGAAGAAAACATGTTATGTACGTCTATTCCCACAGAGCACATAAACAATAAATAATAAATGCTTCCCAGGTTACTGAGGAGTTAATTAGCACATGCTTTATGACACAATGACAGCACATGAGCCGCGCATACAGATGTAAAACTGCAGAAATATTGGAAAAATATATAAATAAAAAAGTGAAATCCCCTTAAAATGGTCACGTATTAAAGACCTGGTCTGCTCACATACTGTACTGGTGTACTGGTCTGCTCACATACTTGAAGGTGATTCATGTTCAGCATTTCTTATTCTGTGGTATCAAAATGTGCTTTCCACAAGTCCAGTTTGAAGCAGCTTCTTCATGAAGATAAATTAACTTGTTAGACACTTTCAGATATGAAGCGTTTTAAGTAACATTAAAAACACCTGCCGGTCTAACGTGGTGTAGCTGCGTGTTGATAAGGGAGTGAATCACACATGAACCCTCCTGTCAATCTCGTCTCTGCTGCTGGATTCTTTGGAGGCTGGGTCCCTCTTTTCATCTATCTCTCTGCCACACACTCTCTCTAATCCTCTGGCACCTCACCCACGCATCATGATAAAGAATTTGGTTCAGCGTAGTTATTCACAGAAGCTCTAATTTCCTCAAAGACAACATATCCTTTTCCTCTCCTCTGCATCTCCTGCGTTCTCTTGATCTCCTCTCCCTTTTCGCGCAAGGCTGTTTTTCAGACATCTGCTTAAAGCCGAGTTCCACCTCCAGCCAGCTTCCAAATCTGACAATATATACTTTATATACATTTTATGTATTCTGGCTGTGTCTGTCCACCTTTGTCTTCTTCACTTTGACATCTATTTCCTTACAGCACAGCAGGTCTGACTGCTGGCTGTTTCATAACATCACACGCTTCTCTATTTCCCTCTTGATGCTTGTTATCATGTATTCACCTTTCTTTGCCTTCCCCCCCTTTTTTTTCTCCCTCCGAGCCAGCTGTGTGTCATTAATTAACTTATATCACAGCCTGGCTAATTGCATGACATTCACAAGTTGTTGTCTGGGGAGCACGCTCAGGCAAGTGGAATGGAAGTGCAGTTTTAAAAGGACAGATTCACCCTCTCCTTCATTTTTCTCCTGTCACCCTTTCATATCTCTCTCTCTCTTTCACCCGTTCTTCAGGAGGTGGAATTCCCGAGCAAAAGCAGCATTCAAGCCAAACTAGCCGGCGAATGAAGACAAGAAACATCCTTCATTGGCCAAGAGAAACAGGAAACCTCCCAGCACCTGCCTCAGGAAGTGAAATCAAAGCCGTCTTTGAGATGAGCCAACAACACTGCTGCTGCCTCACATCCTGCACCTGTGACCATTTGGCAACATCGACCCTCCTGGTGTCAGATACAAGAAAGCACTCACTGTGACTCAGTAAAAAGGGTCCATTCACATTCGCTAATCATGTTTGCACTGTTACTTACCATTTCTAACCTACGTATGAACACTTTTAATGACCAGAGATGGTCCTGGGGCTCATTGCAGTTACCTTACAAAGAATACTGGCGAGATGGGGAAGCACTAGCATGTCTCCTCCTGCTGACAGCCATATTAATGACTAACATACTCTATGGCTCACTCCAAGCCTCCAAGAATTATTACCAGATGAAACAAGAGGGAACCGCCTGGGAACCGTGCAGAGCTGAAGCTAATGTGCATGGAGCTGGAGGAGGAAGACATGGAGAGGAAGCCATTGAAAAGGCTTCACTTAAATAGTCTTCTTATGAAAGAATGATATCCGTGCAAGCATCTATCTTCTCTCTTACCACGCATTGCAGGAATATATTTTGTATATCTGGGTACCTTTCCTCTGTGTCTACAATGTGTATCAGTGGTTGTCTTTCTGCAAAATTGTGTGTGCCTGCATGCCAGCCTCCCAGATAATAAAAGCGAAAAGAAGAGCCGATCAGGCCTCACGCAAAATAAACATTCACCATCAAAAGTCTGAGCCACTGTTCCCACTGCTCAATGTTAAAAACAAAAAACACCTGCCTGTATCAAGCTCTTCTGACACACGCTCTAAAATCTGCATAAGTGGTTTTTAGCTCACGGCATAAAGGCTCTTCTGCTACCAAAGCTCTTGTGCTTTAAAGTAGTTTAATGTGAGTCTCTACTGCCGCCGTGGGCTAAAAGCCTTTGTCTACTGGGCTCTTCTATGATGCTTTGCAACTGTAGGGCTTAGATTACCCGCGATAAGTGGACCAACTCATTAGTTAGTGGACTCCTGGAAGTCCCTACTGGCTGGAGCTGCTTTTTTAAGTAAAATAACTTTTTGGGAGTTAGATGAGGTGAGTAAACCACTTTCATGTACAATACATTTGAGTCTCGGCTGACTGCCTGGCAACTAAGAGACCTCCAAGGCTGAAAAATGAAGCCAACGAGGAAGTGGCAAAACCTGCAGTTTCTCGAGTGGCCACTTGAGGCTGGCTCCAGAAGCGAGTCATTATGCAGAGACACCCATGTTAAAATGCTCAACAATACAGCAGAAAAAAAACATGTTTACAGGCTGGTGCAAAAAATGATTTTGGTCTTTATAGCTAATTTCACTGTTTATGGCAACTGTAAGGGGAGTGATTTTTTTATATAACTCACCTGTTTGCATTTTATTAATGCTAAAAGTTAAGCATAATTAAAGGTATGCCCACTTTGAGTGACAGGCTGTCTGTTAGGCGTCAGCACAGTCTATGAGTCAGATCCACGCTTTGCTCCTCCACAGCTCATTCGTCCAAATATGGTTGGGTTTTGGCTCCAAAAAACAACAAAAAAAACCAAAAAACAAAATGGCGACCGCCAAAATGCTAACTTGAGGGTTCTAAATGGGAGTTCAGAAACCAATGGGTGTTTGTCATCATGGCTGTATCTGTCATTTTATACAGTCTATGCTGGCAACTTCAAAGTGATGATGAGATTTTGGGAAGTTACTGCCACCAGCCAAGAACCAGTCCCTTATGTGAATTTGCATTTCCAACTATAGCAAAGGCATGACCCACCCTACTCTGCCTCCTGGTGAGCGAGACTACCCTTTCCTAAACCTAACAAACCCAACTAACCAAGGCAATGAGTAATGGCCGATTAGAAGGAGAGTAGGGTGGGTCATGTCTTCGCTATCCTAGGAGATGCAAACTCACGTCCCTTACATAGCCTTCGTAGAACCAGACCAACTGTCTTCTTTTGCTTCCAGTCTTTATGCTAAGCTAAGCTAAGCAGCTGCTGGTTCCAGCTTTATGTTTAAGTTACACCAGTCTTCTCATCTAACTGCAAGCAAGTAAAACTGAAAGTATATTACTCAAACTGTCAAGCTATTCCTTTAAATGAATAAATGTATATATAAAAAATATATGAAACAGAGAGAAACATTTGTATATTGCATATAAAGTAGATACAGGCAAACAATTAATGATTATAGTGGTCAGGATAGCAGTTAGGGAACATGTTGAGCAGGTTACTAATTGAGCAGCTGTTTTCTTTGATAAATTTGTCATTTTTGAGTTGAGTACTTGTCTGATTTTTCAAAAATGTTTTCATCTTGTTGTGTGTTTGGTTTGTGTTGTGAGTGTATCATCTGTTGTTCTGCTTCCTTTTCAAACAAGTATGGTTAGAAAATGACCCAGGCACACTGTACTGCAGGAGGAGACTTTTTTTGTATGGGTTGGTACTTTTTCCCTGCTGTGAAAACATGTCACCACAGGAACCCCTTTTTGTAGGTGACATGAATTCAAGCTGACCAGAGCTGTCGTTTGCGAAGAAGCAAGCTACAAGCTGTTTACAGCTACCTTTCAAGCCTACAGGGGGTCATTGTTTGATATTCCAAGGAGAGATTTTTGGTTGACTATCACTTTAAAACACTACGTGAATATATAACGTTATGAGGCCAAACACTCTGTGGGTAATTCCGGGGATAATCAAGTGTCAAATGTTATTCAGCTCCAGGAAAAAACACTCTTTGATGGTCCCAGAATGTGGAGGAACAAAATCAAACTCAACCATCTTGTTCGCTGCTGTTCCTACCTATCACTGTGCAATGCTTTTCACATCCCACTTACTGTTCCTCTCTGGTTAAATAACAACCCTCATTATCTGGTGTGCCCCATCTATTATGGTACAAATATAACAAGATCCCAGCCATGATTTCAGCTGAATAACATTTCCTGCCTTTCTGTTTTCACCTCGCTCTAACAATCAAGTTTTCTCTTTGGTCTCTAACTGACGGAGATGGATAAATGAATGACAAGAGAGCATGGCAACAATACAGGGGTCTTTGAGGAATTACTGTCTATAGCTTATGCAATCTTTATGCATTTTAGTTAATTGAAGGTACTGTTTTTAAGTTTTAACATATATTTATTGCTTTTTATTGCCAATGGTGAATAGATTGTAACAGAACTTAAAAACTGAGATCTTCCCTGACTCTCTCAGTTGTCTTCAACAGCCTATGGTATTCTATTTCAAGGCTCTGGGACAAATTTTTACCGGAAAATCCAAAGGATGTGACGTTATGTGCGCTCCAGAGTCCTTTGCTTCTCTTCAGCTCTCCTAGAGTGCAACAGCAGCTAACATTAGCTTAGAAATAGGGTTAGCTAATGTCAACAAACGTCCAGCAACCACTACAACACAGAGTCCACAAAAGGAAAGCTAGTCCCAGTAAAATATAGGATTATTACAGATAGCAATGTCATTCTAAATGTGACTGTAATTCATTTTCCCGCGTTATGTCAACATGATGCTGATCACATGTAGTCTCGTGTTTTGAGTCACTGTTTTGGACAATGCCCAGGTGCTTGCTCACGCCTACTGAGTGGCAGTGTTAGGAGCATTAGGGGTGTAACGATTCATCAGTCTGGATCGATATATCGATTCAATGATCAACGATCCAATATCATCGATGCAAAGTGAAAACATAGATCCATATCATCATCTTTAGGTTATACCGTTATTTTGAAATTCTGTGTAACTGTCAAACAGCAGCAGGCAGATGGCAAACAAGTGAAAGACGACGAGGATAACGTTTTTTAATAGAGTAGATGAAAAGTCCGTTATAGCCACTAGGCTAATTCATGCAATGTAAAGGTGCTTAAGCTAATAATGGGTGATAAGCAGAAAACACCTGCCATGTCTGTGAAGCTTGACATTTATTACTGAGCTGAATTTTACGGCATTGTTAAATGATCTTGTTGTTAATCCATGTTTAATGGCTGTTGGGAGAAGTTTGCTTCAGGGCTTTAAGACAGATAGTCCTGAAATTTTAGGAAAAAGATGATGGTTTGAGTTCGAATGAAAACATTTCTTTCTAAAAGGACTTTCTGACAGAAAGCCCCAAAGTTAAACTTAAAGTAAGCTTTACAGCACATAACCAGTTACAATCACTTACATTACCTATGTACTGTTTTTATTATTTTATGGCCAAAAGCAAAAAAGAAAGGGGTGGCAGCTTTTTCTGCAGCTGATTGTGTTAAATGAGCAGATGACATCATCTCATATCAATCGCAGGCCCCTGAATTGCATCAAGTCAAAATCGTATTGATTTCGGCAAATATCGTATTGTTATCAAGAGAATCGATAAAATATCGTATGCTGATGAAACTGGTGATTTACACCCCTAGCAGCATGCTGACTGCAGTTCAAAGAAATATGTCACCCATAACAATGATTTTCTAAAAGTCACACACAGAATCTTTAAATATTGTCTTTTGTAGCAAAGACTGCTCTGCGGGCAACTTCAATTCACCTGCAACAACAAACAACGAGATCACAAAGACAGACCCACTTATCAGCACCCCCTCAGAAAATGATGTTCTTCACATAATGAATGAAACCACTCCATGATGACACTACTCCATACAACTTCAGCCCTAAAGAGAAAGGACGGGCTTTTAGTAGGCTCTTATCATAATTATTTAGGGGGAGAGAACAAAAGAGACATCGGCTCATTGGAGGGAGTCCATTGTTCACGGTTTGGGATTTTAAATCTGCCAAGTGAATAATGAAATAGGAGCCTCAGAGCTGCACGGCGCTCACCTCCTCGGTAAAAACAAACCCACTGGTTGCATGAGGTCGATATTTGCATTGGTGCTATTAGAGCAGATCGTGTTAATACTGTGTTAATACTGTGTGAGACTTCTTCTCAGTCATGATATTCAAACACGTTAATTAAAGTTAATCAGCAACCCAGCAATGATATTTGACCTTTGTTATAAGTTTATGCACAACTGAGAAGCTACAGCCATTAAAAATAGATCAAACGTTTCTCACTAATAGGTGATCTGGACGCTTGTGTGTGTGTGTGTGTGTGTGTGTGTGTTTGAATTAGTGTGTACACAAGCTATTTAAGCAGCAGAACTGACATTTGAGGGAATCAAGGGGAGAATCACACTTTGATCCCATAACAGCACCTCATTACTCACCTCTATGTCCTCACTGGATCAAAAAACAGCATTAACCTGAGCTGTAATCTTTAAACAGGCTGAGCCAAATTGTTCAGGTGCAAGCTATGTAACACTGCTGTAACAGCTGAGTGTAAAAAGTGGGTCACCTGTGACGTCGATTCTGATACAATGGTACTGGTACAATGTCTCTCTGTCTAACTGAGGTGCACTTGATTACCACTAGGGGCCTCTGTGATTCAAACGTGTTCTCATCCAATTTGAATAAATTGAGGTGCAAACTGAATAGCAAAACCTACCTCATTACCTGTTATCACAAAGCTGCTGCCAGCGTTGAGGAAATAAATCACAAAAGACTTAAAAAACACATCCACTGAAAATGAATTTTTATGGTTTCCAAAATTCAATTCTAGTCTTTTTTTTTCTTTTCTAAAAAAGTAAAAGCCATAATTCATTTGAAAAAAAAAAAAAGATACCACTGCTACAATTACTTTAATGTAATCAGGTGAAGCAACCTGACGAGACATGGTCACACTGAGTGTGTGCATCTATGTGTGTTGGTGTTTAATGCCTAGTGAAAGAGGAGGCCTTGTAGTCAAGGACAAAGCTTCTTTCTGAGTACGGTGTAGCGTGAAATGACACTAAACAGAGCAGGCAGACTGTGCTTTGATGATACATAGCTGTCTGCAGCTTTCATTTGAGCTCTGGATTGACTGGGAGTCCCTTAGTGATAGTAATTAGCCAAAGCGGAAATAGCTAATTAAAAACACCAGAGAGGGCCGGCTATACTTTGAAAATTTAATGAACACAACTTTGATGACAAAGTCCAAATAAGAGTTGAGTAAACTTAAAAACACCTTTTACAGGATTCCTACAGCTAATGGGAAGTTGGATTTAGGACTTTTCAAGACTTTTCAATGCCACCCGAGGTCAAATTTAGGACCAATTTTATGATAACCAGAGCAGGTGTCCGACACCAGTTACTCTTAACATTTATCTAAACAGGGAAGGCATTGAGAGTATGCTCTCTCTTACAAGGATGCCCTGATAACACTACATATAAAACAACAGAAGCACACAATGCTTACTGTATACATCCCCTGTTATGAAACAACAGAAGGACCCAGTAAGTACATTATGTATCAACAAATAATACAGGAAATAGGACAAGGACATCAGCATGGGAACAACATCAATTTACAGGAAACACATTCACATTGCTCTAAGACAGTCAAAAGAGATTAAAATTGATTAAAAGGTATTAGCTTGTTTGAGTTTTACAAGCTTATGCAAATTGTTCCACTTGTGTGGTGCATTGTATTTAAAAGCCAATTTCCCGGTCTCAGTATTAACATGATGATTTTCTAGAACCAAATAGTCGTAGGATGCAGTGCAAATTTGATCTTTAGGTTAATAGACATGTAAGAGTAGTTAGTTTTCAGGTAGTTTGCCAAGACATGCTTTGTAAATAAATAGTATGCAGTGCTGTTTTCTTCTCACAGCCAACGATTGCCATCCAATTTTCTCAAACAATAAACAAAGATGTGTTCTTAAGCCATCCCCAGTTATAAACCTTAGGGTGGAGTGATAGACTGCATCAAGAGGTTGAGGAGTAGTGGCAGAAGAGTGCATGTAAGTGACATCAACATAGTAAATAATTGATAGAAAGGTTGACTGAACTATTTGCTTGCTCTAGTCCTGAGTCATACTTTCATTGTTTCTATAGAAAAATGCCAGTTTTGCTTCTAGGGTAAGGGACAAACATAAAACATGACAAGACTCATGGTGGAGATGATGGTAAAGCAGAACTGGGAAATCCCTGAAATTTGTTGGAGCGTTTTCTTGGTGATTTTGTATGTCTCACTCTGCATTTCAGCCAATTCAGCATGTTGAATTGGTGTAGGAAATGGCGGAGCCCATCGGTGAATGAAATCACTGTGATTGGGAGTTTAGCTCAGTGCACGAGAAGAGAAACAGAAGTGAGGAAAGTAAACAAATGTCTAAAAGGGCGTGAGATCGAAACAAATTTGTTACATTGGGTAAGATAGCTACTGAGCTTTTTTGCAGAAATGTCTCCAGAAATGTCTCCTAATGTTTTGTGTTACTGTATTGTACTGTTCATCTTCTGGTTTTCCTTTTTGAATGACAAATACAGAGTACCGCCGCCTGCTGCTATAATGAGTTACTCCTTCTCACGCAGGCACAGAATATACGTGGTGGTTGGCTGTTGGCTGCAGTTGTCCAGGTGCAACTTTTTGGCTTAGACACAGGCAACATGAGGCGATACAACAGTCAGCTTTTGTTGCTGATAGTTCTTTGATGTCGGGTGGGTGTGTCTGGACCTACAGAGAAGGGTCTAATTGCGTTAGCCAAACTGTGGTCTATTTTCTTATTGTTTCTTCAGTTTAGGCTTTTGAGATTGCCAAGACAGTTTCAGTTCATCGTCATCTGTGTACTTTGGGGTCGGGGGGTTGAAATGACTCAAAGCAGCAGCTCTTGGGCTGGATCGAGTGCCTACAGGCATCATAACAAAACCTGCAATTGAGAGAGCTTGGCAATTACCCACGATTACAATTATAGTGCTCGCAGGCTAATGTCTGGCACACAGTGGGAGTGAGCTCAGGCCTTAACATTGAAACGGTGTGGGCATCACACCAAACAAAGGCACAGGGAGAGACAGGATGACACAGCGAGGGAGAAAATGAAGAATAACAGACTGAAAAGCAGTGTTCCTCTCTGCGTTCTCCATTTTGTATTCATAGGCAACTGAAAATCTGCATATAATTTACCTGCAAATGGTTTGAACTGATGGTAGGAGTGGTAACACAGTTTTCTGTGAACCATTCCCAAAGTAAACAGGTATTATCTCAAGAGGCAGAGAGTAAAGGAGGGGATGATGCATTTCATTCACGCTACTTCATCGCTCCAGCCTTTTGCTTTTTCATCCAAAGCATAACCACAGGAAAATAAAAAAATAAAAGGTAAAAAAAACCACAAAGCTACTCTGCTTCACAATAGTTGTTGGTAGCACTTCAATAAAAATCCCCAGGGCGCTTAAGTTCTCCAAACATCTCTCATTCTTCGAGGAAAACACTTTGCCAGAGCATCTGGTGGGATGTTCACAATATGCCAGCCTTGTGGAAACTGGGGGAAATCAAACAGAGTCGACATCTCACCTCCAATCAATTGGCAGCATACGGAAATTACTGTAGTTAATGAGGTATTCTCAGGAACATTTGGTCTGTGTTTTCTTTTTTAGTCACTGTAAAAATCAACTATTTCCAACTCCAACAACTAATGAGTCTTTTTTCTTTGCTGTATCACAAACCCTTCAAACAGGAAAAGTCACCAAACAAAGAATGCTAAGAGCTTTAGGAACATTAGAGATGAGCATAACCAGGTATCTGTTTATCAAGGTCTGATCAAGTGCAAACATGACAACACCTTGAGCACCAGTCCTCTTTTTATTTCAAAACATACTGAATTTTGTGTCTAAAGTAGCTAAACATGCCTTGTTATAGTAACGAAACGTCCATCCAAATTTGTGCGAGGCAATCAAAGGAAAATGTACTTTCACAAGTAAATGAGATAAACTAAAGGCTTCAGTATGCTTCACATTAACAACTTGTCAGATTGTGAAACAGTATCTGAAACCCCCTTTCAGAGAGACTCGGAGAAGCAGCAATTCTTGTGACTTTCCAAAACAGACAATACGCGTTCGCAACCACTTTGATCAGCAATTAGCCATGTGCTGTACGTGTACCAAATAATACACAGATTAAGCCAAAGCATATGAGTGAAGTGAAGAAGTGAGAATTTCTGCCCCTCACTTACAGAGCTCCCCTACTGACTGTAAGGCTGCTCCGCTCAAATCGCTCAGCACTCGCTCAAAAAACAAACAAACAAAAAAAAAAACGGTGTTGTATTTAAATATTTTTACATTACACCTATATGGTTTCTCAGTTTCCTTTTAAAATTACTTTGTAAATTCCCTTGTCAAGCTTGCTGCAGCCCCTTTTTGGCAGAAAATAGTATGTGTGCAATACACAGATGCATTCTGGATCAGGCATGCTTCAAATTCCTGGCGTTAGCAGTACCGGCACAGAATTAATTTTGCGTTGGTTCGGGCAGGTGACCCAAAAAAAGAAAAGATGATTCGCGGGTGGTAGTTTTATTTCCAGGTTCCTAAAAATTGAAAAAGAACATGTGGGTCAGAACACGACGGTGGATGGTAAATTTAATCTAACGTTTTAATTCTCTGACTGCTGACTTTGTGTGTCAGCTTTGTCTTCTGTGCCAGCTGGAATATGACAGCCGCTTCAATCAGGTGCGTTACTAACAGGCACATTAACTGTGGAAATGTGCTGCTAAATATTATGAAAATAAGCCAAAAATATTCATTTAAATTATATTTCCCTGAATTTTTTTTGTTCTGCAATATACTATTTCAGTTTCACACATATAAAATGTCCCAAAATGATCACTTAAACACACTGCATGACTGAATTACTTTAACAGTGCATTGTTATTAGAGTTTTTGCAGTTTTGGGTCACGCTGTGGATCTTCTTGGATCTTTTGTCAGCTGGTTGGGTTGCAGAACTCATTTTCATTTGTGGAGGTCAAGCTTTCTACAGGTATCAGACACTTACATTTTATTTTGAGACCTTCAATATCATTTTAAACCAAATTTAAGACCGATTTTTATATAAATCATATTTTTCTATTAAAGCATTGCAGGTAAGTATACAGGTATACATGCAGTCGTGTGCAGAGGTACGTTTTATATAGGAATATGGTTATTTGAGTGAGTTAGGGTAATCCACATTTTGCCAACAGGTAACTACAAGTAAAAAGTAAAAGACAGTATTAGGTTCAGTGGTAGGTTTAATGATTTATAACACCAGAAATGTGACATTTCACATTAAAAGATGGATAAATTGACATAAAATGTTTGTGGCAATTAAGAACTCACAAATTCAAATTTAGGACTATTTAATGACTTTTAAGGCCTAATTTATAAAAGTGAATTAAAGACAGTTTACATTTTTAAAGGACCTGCAGACAGTCTGGGGGGTGTAGTATTTTGTGTCACACTCCACTTCAGGAGCTGGTCCGGAAAATCAGACCCACTTTTTAAATAATCCACTCTGCCCTCCATCCAAAATCTTTCTGCTCATGCTGCTTACTCACTTGTGCTCCACTCATATTGGTGCCTTTGAGGAAACACTTAAAGTGTATGCTGTAATCTCCCTTTGTACGATTCATTGCGTCTCAGCTTTTGGTATGACAGCAGGCTTTTCGCCCTGCCCTTGAGTGTGGCCATTTGAAACAGGTACAAACACTTCTCCCTTTAGACGTGGGCGGATATGGACGACCTCTTGCAGCTGTGTTTCAGGCACAGATGGGACATGCTCTATCTCAGAAACATGCTGAAAACTGTCTCAAATGTCTTTGTATACCTGGACCACAGTCCAACAGCCCTAAATGTATTTATCATATTGCTTATCGACTGTGTAGTAAAAACATGAATTGCAAGCTAGTATATTTGCAAACTCACGTTCACCCTAAATGTCTTTAATTGCTGAATGTTTGCTCTGCATAGGACATTTGGTTTTGCCTCATTACCATTCATATTTTCTCTTCAGTGTCCCTCATGGCTGGCATACCTGTAAAACCTCATCAACATATTACTCTAAACAAAACAGCATTCCACTCTGCATGCTGTCACTTATCACCAGCACTGTCCGGTAACATGGCCAACAAGTATCCGCAACACAGAACATGAATGCCTTGGTGACAGAAGCTGGAAAAGCAACACAAACAAGAAAATAAGATGACAGATGTGTTTCCTGTTTCTGCTTGGAAACAACTGTAAATATTGCTGGGGATAAAGCCAAAATTCACTGGCTGCATCCCACCACATGCAACCAAAGAGCAAAGAGCTAGCTAATGCTGTTGCTGGCTTTTCATAGCTGTCTTAAAAAATAGTATCTCTGGAGTGTGAGTGAGCCACAGTGTCAGTGTATGAAGATGGAGTGTGACAACTGTGGACTAACAAAAGAGCTGGGAACCAGCTAGTGCTGTACAGGCCAGGTCATGTGGAAAATAACAACAAAAAATATAAATAATTCAGAAATTTTGCTGCTTTCACCACTGAATGCAAATATATTATTTTTCCAATGGTTCACTCTCTGGACTTGAACATCAACCTCTGCTCTATTGCTTCTACAAAATAAACTTTAAGAGTGAAAACAATTACAAAATAGCTTCAGTTTGATTATCTGAGCCAGCTCCAGCAGAACTACACTTGAATATGACAACAGCCAATTTCCTGTTGTCCTCCCACATACCCCATCTTAATTGCAGACCAGATCCACCCTGCTTAAAGTTTCAGGACCTCATAAGCCAACCAAAGTCTCCTTTTATAAAGCTTTCATTAGCCGTTGATTGCTGTGAGTGCCTGCTGGGCTCTGTAGGCTTTGGCCTTCACTAACAAGGCCTGAGTCATACAGTTGACTGTATGAGCCTGTGTGCAGTCTGTTTAGACAGCCAAACATCCCGCTGAAGAAGAGATAAGTATTTATTTGATGTGTTGCTCTATTCTACTCTGACCCAGTCTGTTTTGTTTTTGTTCAATTCTTCCAAAAAAGCGTAGGCTGCAAGTGTCAAGTGAAATGTCGCTGCAACAAAATCCCCTGACAGCATGTCGTGTGTTTGTCTGATACCAAATGGTGGTTTTGTGCTCTGCCTCATTCCATGGGCGATTATTCTTTGAAAAGAATGATTCACTGCCACGCTGATGACATCTTTGCTTGATGCCCTGCAATCCACTGTGCACTGCCTAGCAGAACTTGTTCATTACTTTACCCTATGCTGTGGTAAGTCTCCATGAAGGCATATGTAAGTGTATTCCCATTTCACATTCACTCATGCATAAAACAGAGACAGAGCACCAAGTTGGTCATTAACAGAGAGGAATCTGTACTCTACATGGGTACTTTATCAGCTCTGAAAGAATAATTCCAGGCACATTTTTTTGCTAATGAAATTTCTGCTGTAACCTGTCGTCACAAGGTTCATGTATATGTAATTACATTTAACCAGTATTTAAACATCTAAACAACCCTTTCATGGCAGCTAAGACAATAACTTTTCAATTTTAATTAACACTTACTCAACACATTTTTCTATCTGTAAAGCAACCATATATACAGTACAGGCCAAAAGTTTGGACACACCTTCTCATTCAATGCGTTTTCTTTATTTTCATGACTATTTACATTGTAGATTCTCACTGAAGGCATCAAAACTATGAATGAACACATGTGGAGTTATGTACTTAACAAAAAAAGGTGAAATAACTGAAAACATGTTTGATATTCTAGTTTCTTCAAAATAGCCACCCTTTGCTCTGATTACTGCTTTGCACACTCTTGGCATTCTCTCCATGAGCTTCAAGAGGTAGTCACCTGAAATGGTTTTCCAACAGTCTTGAAGGAGTTCCCAGAGGTGTTTAGCACTTGTTGGCCCCTTTGCCTTCACTCTGCGGTCCAGCTCACCCCAAACCATCTCGATTGGGTTCAGGTCCAGTGACTATGGAGGCCAGGTCATCTGCCGCAGCACTCCATCACTCTCCTTCTTGGTCAAATAGCCCTTACACAGCCTGGAGGTGTGTTTGGGGTCATTGTCCTGTTGAAAATTAAATGATCGTCCAACTAAACGCAAACCGGATGGGATGGCATGTCGCTGCAGGATGCTGTGGTAGCCATGCTGGTTCAGTGTGCCTTCAATTTTGAATAAATCCCCAACAGTGTCACCAGCAAAACACCCCCACACCATCACACCTCCTCCTCCATGCTTCACAGTGGGAACCAGGCATGTGGAATCCATCCGTTCACCTTTTCTGCGTCTCACAAAGACACGGCGGTTGGAACCAAAGATCTGAAATTTGGACTCCTCAGACCAAAGCACAGATTTCCACTGGTCTAATGTCCATTCCTTGTGTTTCTTGGCCCAAACAAATCTCTTCTGCTTGTTGCCTCTCCTTAGCAGTGGTTTCCTAGCAGCTATTTGACCATGAAGGCCTGATTCGCGCAGTCTCCTCTAAACAGTTGTTCTAGAGATGGGTCTGCTGCTAGAACTCTGTGTGGCACTCATCTGGTCTCTGATCTGAGCTGCTGTTAACTTGCGATTTCTGAGGCTGGTGACTTGGATGAACTTATCCTCAGAAGCAGAGGTGACTCTTGGTCTTCCTTTCCTGGGTCGGTCCTCATGTGTGCCAGTTTCGTTGTAGCGCTTGATGGTTTTTGCGACTCCACTTGGGGACACATTTAAAGTTTTTGCAATTTTCCGGACTGACTGACCTTCATTTCTTAAAGTAATGATGGCCACTCGTTTTTCTTTAGTTAGCTGATTGGTTCTTGCCATAATATGAATTTTAACAGTTGTCCAATAGGGCTGTCGGCTGTGTATTAACCTGACTTCTGCACAACACAACTGATGGTCCCAACCCCATTGATAAAGCAAGAAATTCCACTAATTAACCCTGATAAGGCACACCTGTGAAGTGGAAACCATTTCAGGTGACTACCTCTTGAAGCTCATGGAGAGAATGCCAAGAGTGTGCAAAGCAGTAATCAGAGCAAAGGGTGGCTATTTTGAAGAAACTAGAATATAAAACATGTTTTCAGTTATTTCACCTTTTTTTGTTAAGTACATAACTCCACATGTGTTCATTCATAGTTTTGATGCCTTCAGTGAGAATCTACAATGTAAACAGTCATGAAAATAAAGAAAACGCATTGAATGAGAAGGTGTGTCCAAACTTTTGGCCTGTACTGTACCTTGCTCTAAACAACACTTACAGGTAAAAAAAAAAATGGCACAAAGTGTTTTTATACATACTTGAGACAAAGTCCTTTCAGTTCATGGCTCTAATTATCAAATATTAAAAGTGTATGGCAATGCGAGACAGGCCTATTACTGTCTTAAATATTTCTTGCTGTTCATTAATTCTAACAACTTAAAACACCCGACTTGAATGTTTTTGTTTTGAAGTCAGATCCACAGGGCGTTTACAGCATTAAAGTCCAAGTCCCACACATCCTCATACATTAATGACATAACAGGTCGTTCACCAATGACTCCAAAATGACCATTAACAGTCACAATCTTAAACACGTGATTAACAGGGTTAGGTTAAGGCAACAAACCTACTTGGTTGAGTTTAAGAAAAGATACAAGTTTGGTTTAAAATAAGCATGTTTGTTATGTTACTTAAGTTACATACATATGTTACACTAAGTAGATCCTACTAGCTTATGTACCCAAGTTAAAATTACTCAACAATGCCTTTTGGTTTCACACAGCACCTGAACTGCAGTCTTGTGGGTCAAAGTCCTGTGTTTGATTGACAATCCACCCTTCACCAAAAACCTCCCCCATGGACTTTGTCACTCTTTCATTGTCACTTTACTTCCTTGTTTGCTCTTGTCATAACTACTACAGCAACTAGAGCTTGCCGCCTGACAATAAATTTGTATATAGGTTGTAGTAAGAGGGGAGGTTCCTACTGATTTATTTCCCTGACATTCTTAAACATAAGTTTAAACTCAGACTAGTTGACTAGTCTTAATGTAAGAAAACACTCTATAGGGTTGAACATTGTCCGAAAAAATACTACGTATATTAAAAGAGACATCTATAATAGTTATTCACATTTTGCAATAACCAAATCGTATTTTAGTTTCCACTACAATGTGTGGCACTTTGCACTGTTTATTATAAACACTGCACGTCCTACAGAGTATGAGCACAATTTAATAAATAAAGGTTACACAATATGTATATATAACTCAAGTTCATAAAAAGAGTTTTTAAGTCAGAAATATAAACACAAAAGTGTAATAAAACATTAAGCTGAAAGGTTTAGAAGAAGCCATTACAGACATGTTAACATCTTTTTAAATCACATCTCCCCTCATCTTTAAATCCAGAATCCAGCATAAATACAGTGATACAGTGGAGCCTCTACAGTACATCGTGCTGTATGCACATCAGAGTACGTGGGCAGCACAGAGAGGGAACAGAGCGGCATGATTTGCCTGCAGCGTGGAGCGGCCTTTTTGAAAAGTGAAGGCATCCGTGTGCTCTCTCACCTCAAGTTACCACTTCATCTCTCCAGCTGAAAACATGCTCATGGACCATAATGCAGCTAATGGGTAGCAATAACCGCACTGTTACAGACACTCACACTGACATTATGGTAACAAGTAAAAAGCACTGGTTTCAATTGTGCAAAATGCAGCAGGTTTTCTCTGAGTGGCAAAGAGAAAAATTATAAGCAGTTGGGAACAAAATGATTACAGAATGTTTTAAGCAGGAAGTGAGGATTGCTGCGGCTTCACTCAGATTTGCATACTTGCAGATTTCACAGTTTTGCCTAAAAGGGCAAACCCACCCACACTTACCATTGTTGTGTTCATCAAATAAGGGGTCTCTAAATTTATACATTGTTCAGATGCAAAGTAGGTGAATATCAATTGTCTGTTTCTCATTGTGAAGTGTAGCAAACTACTGCATGTGTTAAACTGTTGAATATTTTTTTGATTGTGTGTTCTGAATTGTCTCATGCATGTTTGTTAGAAAGCTCTTTTGCATGTTAACTTTATGAGAAATGCTGTTTTATTGTTTTTAAGGTGCCATTTTGACAACTAGTTGAGGACAACACATGAAACAGACTTTTCTTTTTTGTGTTTATCTACGAGAACTGTCCCTTACAAATAGAATAACAAAACACTGACTACTCTGGATAACTTGAGAGCAAATCTTCCAGATGTTGGTTAAAAGGTTAAAAAAGTAACTGTTTTTTTTTCTTTTCTTCTGGTAACAGCATGTAAAAAATTTACAGGAATATTACGAAGAAAGGGCTCATGAGAAACTAGGTGTATTGTTTAGAGAGAGAGAGGTATGAAAGACAAAGTATGAAATGCAACAAAGGTCACTCTGCAGCTCAAATCAAACCACAGCACATGTCAGGCTGATCTCATGCTCCGCTGATACATATACCTACCTGCACAAAAATGTGTATATAACTCACGTAATGGTGAGCCAGTCATTTAAGTACAACCTTCATAATTGGGAATGCTGCAATCATGTGACCAATGTGCTGACGGGAGTAAATAAGTAAGTAGTAGCATTAGGGCTGCCCTCAACTAAGAATTTTCCTAGTCGATAGTCGTCATTTAGGGCCATTAGTCAACCAATAGTCGTCCGCATGTTTACGATATTAATTCAATTATTGAATTACATATTAGGAGCAGGGCAACAAAATGGTTTGAGTTGAAGGTGTGAGAAAGAATAGTATCAGTAACATTGTTAACACTGTGCTACATTACAGAGAAATACAAAAAAGTACTAATGACCCATCATTAATATAGGCCAATATTTTATCTACAAGTGCACGTCAACACACTGAGTGAGCCGCCTGTTAATGACGCTGTGGGCTAATGTGCATGTAGCTATTGACATGTTTCAGATGATACATCGTGTTTGTAGTCGACCAGTGAAGATGAGTTTACATATCACCTTGGGTTCGTCCTTCACCTTCTCAAAATGATCCCACACTTTGGATTTCCTGCCAGACATGTTATTAACTAGCCTGTGGAATAACATTTAGGTTATTTCACATTCACGTATTCATTACGACTAATGACCTTTCTGGTCGACTATTAGGGGGGCAGCCCTAAGTAGTATAAACACTGAAAGGTGTAAGGAGGCAGGTTACAGTGGTGGATGTGTCGAACATCACAGGACTTTCCCCCAGGAGACCAGTGTTAGATGCCATGTGAAATCAAGTGACCTGAGTTATTTTAAAGGAACGTCGTCACCATGTTTCTTTTTCTAAACCTAATCAAAGTAGCTTTACTTGCCTAAATGTAACTTATGTGACTTTCCATTTTTACCATTACAAACCCCTGAACTGACCTGTCAGTATGACCCACTAATACTATTGACCTTCTATCTTTGGCAGCATCACTGTTCATATCCTCTGATGATAATGATGTTAGTGTTTTCAATAACACACACAGCTTCTTGTTAACTGGCGAGGTCCTTACCTTGCAGAGCCTCCTTGGCTCGGTCCAGCTCCTGCTCTTTCTGGGCCAGCTGCACACGGAGCTCAGTCGCGGAGAGCACGTCAGCTGAGCAGCCTCCCTGGGTCTCCTCCAGGTCCTTACTTAACATGTCCTTCATCTGCCGCAGCAGGTGCACCTCCTCCTGGAGCTGGGCCACCTCCTCACGCAGCAGGACTACAACACACAAAGAGCAAAGGGTTTAACAAGCTGTAACCAAAACATGGCTAAATTCATTCTTTGTAAAAATGTGTGTGGTTGTGATTTGCCAGAACAGTTTTTAAGCCAAAGTAACAATGTAATTCTAGTCACTAGAGAAGGGTCATAGGCATACTGAAATCTAATCACACAGAGCTATGTCAGCTTTGAATAGCTACATGACTGAAGAGATGGTTGTGTCTGAAATGCAAAATCGATTTAACATCACCATAGGAGGCTATGTCTTCATTTGTGATTGAGGTAACAGCAGTGCCAAATTACTGTTGGTAATAAGCATCACAGGGGTAGGTTGGGTCCAGTAGATGAGTTGAGACAAGACATTGATATTATAATTAATTTCTTTGCTGCTGCCTGATGAACCTACCCTGTGTATGCAGAAATTATGAGAAAGGGAGAGACGTCCATTTAATATTCAGTGACTGGTGCTTTAAAGATCTCCTCCCTGGCGTTGTCACAAAGACACAAACAAAATGAAAACAGCAGCACAGAGAAATAGATTTTTTTTTCTCACAATTTGACTCACTGGAAATGTTTCAAAGTGCTTTCAAAGAATCAGCAACAGAGAGAGCGTTTCACTCGATTTTAAAACAAGCCACAACAGACAAATGTCACACTTTCAGCTCCCACATCAAAAACCTTGAAAAATAAATATTTAATCTAAAAATGTGTCTTTTTTTTGCACACTGAATGTACTCGTCTAGGTGGAGCATATGGAGAGTAATTCATATAAGGATGAGTTGAGTCATTCTGCTCAATTTCATGCATCCTCAGGGCACAGGGTTGGAGGGGAGGGAAACTTCTCAGCCCCATCTCGCATGGCTCTACAATCAAGTGCCTCGCATAAATCACACTTCATACTCTCACATCCCAGCTCCAATATTACTGTCTGAAAAAATAAAATCAATCAGAGATGAATGGGAGAACTGAGAATAGGGGACTGAATATGCCAAAATACTCAGAGAGGAACAAACCCAAGACAGACTACAGATTACACTTGAGCTTTTTAGTAAAGAGTAGAGTGATTATTTTGCAGTCTGAATGTATACAGAGCAACTTACAGAGCAAGAAGTGGATTTCCAGCTAGTTTGTCAATTCAGCAAAACAGCAAATGCTTTGCATTCTGCAGTCAGTGGAGATAATCCTCTCCTACTGTAAATTATGCCCATTTAATACTGCATGGTGTCTTTCACCATTATTACTGTACTCCATCAGTGAGATTATGAAATCTGTACATGATCATTCAGAAAATGTTAAGCAACTTTACATTTCTATCAAACAAAGCCTGGCTATCACAGTCCAGTATTTTCCACTTAGAATTAACAATAATTAAGTCTCTTTTTGTGAGGTTTTGCTATGTCATATCTCAGAGGAGACAGTACTCCATAGCCCCTTTATACAGTGTGTTCAAGGCGGGAATGTTGCGCTGTTATTCCGCCTTGGTGTTCTGTATAAAAGGCACAAACAAGGAATGGGGGGTTATTGTTGTCCCGCCGTTAAGCCGGCAGTGGAGGTAGTAACAGACCTAAATCAACATCTGTGTAAAACGACACAAGACGCTGCTGTACTACACGTCACGCCTCCTTTGTTTCCAGAATGCTGCATGCTATCTAAAATCACACACTGGGGCAGCATAATACCGTCATCGTTTGGTTCAGAGTAACAAAGCAAAGCCAGCACAATGGCCGGTCTTCTTTATGGCAGAACTGCTGAATCTGTGTTTAAAAAGGGTTGAGGAATATTTTTGTATAGTGTTTCTATGTGCATATGACCCTGGAAGTTTTGAATCTTGCAAAAAGTGCAGACTGGGGTCTGAACAGGGGCCATCTTTTTCCTAAAGTTGAACCTCTAATGTCCCCAAATTGGACAGGTCACACTGTGAGCAACCTGTGCACAGTAACTGAACTGTTGTAGGGAAAAATAGAAATTTTTGTCAAACGCATTGCATTTCCCACTGTCAGGATTTCTGATTAATGTCAATTTTAAGTAGAAGTTAGTCCGACAACAAGTTGCTGGTAAGTCCCTGAACCACAAATGTATTATTATGAAAGTAAGGCATTAAGGCCCAGACACACCAAACCGACATCAAAGAACAAGTGGTGACGAAGGCCGACTGTTGGGTCACCTAATGTTGCCTGTGTCTGCACATGAGCACACCGCATAGACTACAACCACGGCCAACTTGCAGATACGTTTTGTACCTGTATAAGAGGAAATAACAGGACAGATTCAAGACGCTAGTTAGCCAGCACATTAACAACACAACTCGATGTTGAATAAACAAAGGACAGCTACTGTGTAACAAAAAACATTACAAACTGTTTCTGCTAAAGAGCTCAATGGCCAAAAAACATAATCTTCCCCCAGAACAACTTTGGGCTATTTGTTTGCTTTCCTCACATCTGTTTCTCTTCACCAGCACTGAGCTGAACTGCCGATCAGAGTAATTCCCTGATGAGCTTGACCAGCTCCAATGCAGATTCAACACGCTGAATCAGCCAAAAAACATGTGATAAGTGTCGAATACTGCCAAAGGTGCGGGACACATCACAGAAACTTGGGCAACAGATGCTCACTGATGGCCAAACATTGACCAATGGCCAACTGTTGGCTTGGTGTGCCAGATCAAAGGCTCGCGTTTTGCAGGTGGCAAAATGCAAGGCATACCTGCTGTCTATGACTGGGCCGTATAGCTCTGGGTATTCAGCAACTGCTACCACCAGAGGCACTTTTCCGCTTTGAGTTGAAGTTTTTTCAACTCAAAGAGTTTAGAGTTTAGAGCGCAAATACACCAGGTGCCTAGAGCACAGAAATGCAAGGCGTGTAGCAAAGCAAAAAATGCGGGCAAAAAGCTTAATTCTCATTAAAAACAATTACAAAAAGCTGCCTACTGACGCTAAAGTGCTTTTTGTGTGATCCGGGCCTCTACAGGGGGTGTTTCTGTTAGTTTGTGTTTCCAGACAAAATGCAAACACAACATACCTAACAACACAATGCCCCCTGTGACAACACCACCACGAAGAAGGACCTAAAATATTGCACCTGAATTTACCATGATAAGCTTCACAAAGGCAGTATTGCAGTTTTTCTGTGTACTCCCTGAATGTGTCACCAATGTTACATTTATTGTTATTTCAAGTTGCTGCCTGTCATCTGTGTTAATGACATATGTATTTTTGATCCTGTGGTTCGGCCATGACACTAACAGTTACTCCTCACTCCTCTTACAGCAGACCTGTATTGTACTCCCATCTCTCCTCCACAGTTATGATTTATATCTTACATAAGGACAGTAGGGACGGTTCAACACTACAGCAAACTGCGACAACAAACTATAATGGAGAATATGTGGTGTACGCAGCCTTGCTCTGATGCATTTTAAGCATCGCACGGATCACTTTAGCGCTCACCTTTCCTCCCCTGAAACTGAAATGAGCCTTTAAGACCAGTTCACTGCTTGTACGACGTGCACCTGCTTCCCAGGGCTTTTGAGTCCTTTAATTTGTGCTCAGCGACTAAATGTAAGTGGCTGAGGATGAGGGCTGCCTGCTAAATAACGAAAATGAAACGTAAAAAGGGTTATTAGGAGAGGGGTCGAGAGAAAAACGTCAGCGAGTGGAGTGTCATTACACAGAGGTATACTTAATGGAGCCGATAATAGAACCACATTTTACGGAGCAACTCAAGCAGCAACACCCTTATTGGCAAACCAAAGAGCTGGCCCGTTCTGGAAACCAGCGACCGCAAGATACAGTTCATTGGTGTTTAAAAATCCTATAATAGTCACGGACTCAACTTGATTACTTATTCATTAAGTTTGCATGTATTGATTGTGCGGAGGCAGCAAAACAGGGAGTCGCAAATAAAGGACAAGGACACTGAAAATGTGGGTTTTATGTCTAATAGCCAGCCCATAAATACTGGCTAACCATTGTGGTTTATATGACACTTGCTCCCTTATGGAATGACGTTGCTTCTTGGATAACTGTGGAATGACACATTTAAATTTTTGCAGGTAAAGTCACCAGTACAAATCTTTGAATACAAAATACAGAGACATTGATTTAAAACCTTCCACAGTAAGTTGTAATAACCAAAGCTTCACCATACAACGTTTTACCCCTCTGTGAGACTGATCACTGTCGAGGGATAGATAATCAGCCAAACATAATTATATAAAAATTGATTTCACTCCTGTAACAAAGAGAGGAAACTTGTTATTGCAAACTCCTAAGGTGTAATTTAGCATTTCCTGCTGTGTATCACAGTGGGACATTGCAAAACAGTAAACAAATACCTTCTTAACTATGTAGCAGACAGGGAACATGGTGAATTGGCTGCCTAGTGGTAGTTTGTTAGCTGCTCACAGTAAATAGCTTTTAGTTATGCTGCAATATAGAGCTCACACACATGCCAAGATGACTCTCAGTGACTTTGACTGCTAAAAACCTGACTTTTTAATTACATTACAGACACACAACCTCAACAGGAGAGCATAGACATTCCCCAAATTGTACGTGCATCTGTGACAAACAAACAACCAAGAGCATGTTCAGTCCTACGATACATAAAGTTTAGGTGGGACTGGGACGTCATGTTTAGCTCTTGATTCGATACCATCATGATACTTTGGTTTCAATTCTATATATATTGCTATTCTACAAGTACCGTGACTGGATAGTACGATTTATTGCGATTTTTGTTTGCTTTTTTAACGTTAGGCCCTTGAATCATACACTTCTAGAGATTGTATAGCTGACTGTAAAGCAATGCACATCATATGTCAGTCAGTCCTTCTTACTTTTATTTTAGCACCATCATACACTGCATACTTATACTACAAAGAAAAGTGATGAATAACTGCTCTTATGGTCTTATCTTAACAATTATTTTATTCATTTATCTGTTCAATATTTTTTTATTTGAATTCATTATACTGAAGCATGTGACCTTGCTCTGTGAAAGGTGCTTTATTAAATGACCTTCACTTACTTACATGTAGCAAACAGACTGAATAAAAAAATGTCTTTTTTAAAGTAAAATTAATCTGCTACATTTAGCTGCAGTGTTTCTGATACATTGATTTCATTGTGGAGGCTGCAACAATATCAACATTGATAGCCACTCATTAGTTTTTAGTATTTAAATTGGGTAAAATCTTATTTCATTTTAGAGCTGCATGCAGTGCACTGACTTGCTCAGCCTCTCGCCCACTCTCTTTGTTAATCAGACCACAAATGAGACAAGAATTAGCGAGATAGTGCACCTTCCCACTTCCTATCACTAGGAGACTATTTGATAGGAAGAGAGTAGACGGAAGCTCTAGATGCAGACCTTCAGTAGCAGCTGTAGCAGTGCCCCAGTGCTGAGGGAACTTGAGGTTCTACAGCAGCTACTAAAGGTCTGTGTCATCTGATTGTTGGCCATTTTCTGATTTTGCGCTCTTTTACTTTATTTTTTAATGTCACATTACTCTGCATTACTCTACTCAGATTACTGCAATAAAAGCAGCAACTTGCTTTCACCTCTGCATTTGAATTCACATTCAGGCATTAAGAAATTGATTAAAAAACTGCGAAAAATCAATCTAGATACTTAAGTGAATCAATTTTTTCCCATTCTCAGAACCCATCGGCTGTATTCGGCGTCTGACTTCTGGCAGACAGCGATACAGCCTCTGGGGTAGACCCCCGATTTTTTGGCATTCCGGTTTGATTTGGGCGGAGGAGGCAAATTTCCGTTTCCGACTTCCATTTATATGTAAGTAAATATGCTGAACCATTGTGATGGATTCAGAGTTTGCAGTGACGCCAATTATGTTCCACCTCGTTAGTTCACTGCATGGACTGTTTAACCTGGCAACAACTGCAGCCGGCTCAAACGTGATTGGACAATATCACGCAGACTACAAACAGCCTACAACCGGAAACCAGGGCTCTTCCGCGCTACTTCCAGAGGCAAGATCTCCGGGGTTTGCCTACAGACTCTACATTCACTGAATGTAGAGTCTGTATATAGAGACTAATTTTTTCCTTAACCCTGGGGTCAGTAAGTGCTAGACTGAGTTGATGATGTATGTGAATATACAGACATACATGTTAACCCAGGAAGTGTTATAGCTATCAGCAAAAACTACCATGAAGAAGTTATTAATTATACTACTTGAACTTGTTAGGATGGCACTGTAAAGTTTTCTGAACAGGATTTCACGGTACATAACTCTACAGGGAAGTCTGTTCATGCTGTTAGTGTGATGCAGTGAAAATGTTGGAGACAAATATACCATTTCTCACTCCTTTAAAATCCACAAGAACACAGATGCTTCATGCTAAAAATAAACGCATGGGAAATATGGAGATTTTGATTTTACATCCTGCTGCCTGATTTAAATGAAACACTTGGTGGTGAGTCAGTTACATGTCATAACACTGAATAAGACAACCAGGCGGTCTAAAACTGCAGTGATGACTGGTTCCTACACTTCACTGGCGAGAGGACCCTCAATATCTATGATAGGAAATTCAAGATGAACCGTCTAAGTATGCCACAGCGGTTATTAGCAGAGTGTGTGAGGTGAAAACAGATATGTTATTGTCTTCTCCAGCTTTGTGCAGGGGAGCACAGTGCTGCAGCTCTCTAGATAAGACAGTCAGAGGTTTGGGGGGGTGGGTGGAAGGGGGCGAAGGGGAGCAGAGACAGCCACCTATTTTTCAATGTCCGCATCGTCTCTAGGTTGGCAACAAGCGAGCACTATAGCTCTGCATTACAAATGACAGTCGGAGTGGGAGCTTCCTGATAAGTGCAATCTCTCCTGCTCTGCCCTCCAGGACTCTGCTGCTCATTCCCATGGAGGCTCCTCCCTGCAACGTCTGCCAGGGTTTGTGTTGTGGAAAGTGTGCAGCTCATGATTTAACATGCTTATGAGTATGCAAATTAACATCATAATCTTGTTACTTGTTTCAGGTATTAAGTTTTGCCTTGCATTTTTTGGCTTATTTACATTTTAGCTGCTATTTTTTATAAATATTGTGCAAATAAACAAACAAACCTGCTGATTGTACATGATACTGTGCACTTTGGTGGGAAGACGCCATATGATAATAATGTATAAAATATCATGTGTTTTCATTAAGGAGGAGGAGGTCAGGGAGAATGAAGACAATAACAGGTTTATTGCAAAAGCCCTAAAAAAAGCCCTGAAATATGATTGATACAATATATTAGCAAACTAAATGTCTGGTATTCATATGAATTATGGACCTTGAATAATTTCTCACATAAAGGCTTAAAGTAAATTGTAAAAAAAGAATGTTTTCCTAACAGGGAAAAAATATGAATACATTTTTCAGATTGTATTCATGAAATAACTTCACCAAAGCAACTCTGGTCAAATGTTTCACATCTCAACCGAGGCTGTTGTTTTTAGCTGCACGTCTGCTCGACTGTCAACAAAACCTTCTGGCCTTAATTACTGAAACAGAAAAAAGAAATGAGAAACAAAAAAAAAGAGAGATTTCGGTCAGTGTGTAGGACTGTGAGCACACAGAAAGTTCGACAACACTGGGTTGTGTTTTAGTTTGCAGCGGTGTGACTCTGTTGCCATCACAACCTCGGCACTAGTAGGGATGAGATGATGTATCAGGGTCGGATGTTTGCTGACTCTCTGCTGTTAGCTCAGCCTTCAACGCCACCTGTTCCCCACTGGCTGACAGAGGAGGCATGTTTTCTGCTCCTGAATGACAGCTACCACACAGGTCTGACATATAGTATGGTATTCTGGTAAAAATTTAATGTATTTAAGTTTAGGCATTAAGTTTGGGTTATTTTTGTAGGTTCTGTAGTTTGGGCCATTATATCCACCAATTATGATAACATAAGCCTTGGCAAGCTACCACTTGGGAATGGGTACAGGTTACATTTATACTGAAATCCCACCTGGAATTCAGTACAGGTACCCAATGGTGCCTTTTGTTCAGTACAAAATGTAACCTCAGTTGTAAAAATTGATCAAGTTGAGTCACAACCTCCAGCCGCTGGACAAAAGTAAGGGGAAAGTCTGTGGGATTACAAACTGGAGCTCTGTCCAGAGTGCAGCACATTCGGCACCACCTAGATTGCAAGATGTAGATAAATAAATTTACTCAGTGCCTTTATTGTGCATCAACCTCATGTTTATGCACGTTATCAAAAAAAACAGTCTTTAAGCATAAATAAAAGCTTTAGGTTGCAGTTCAACCCATAAGACACAGCCGAGATGAGAGCCTGCACAGAGCCGGGGCAAACAGCTGCATACATTAGAATGAGGGAGCATCTGTTGTGTGAGACGTGCAAGTAAAAAACGCATCTCTCTTTCTCATGTCACTTCTACACATGGAAGAGGTTTCCATCTGGCGCCTCTGCACTGCGCTCTGGCTGTGACATGGTTTTATTCCATCCTCTGTTGTCTAGAGTGGCTGCGATCAGCTCCAGTGGCCAGAATGCGGCGCACTCTCTCACCCACATGCACTCTCAGGTACCAAAATTTAGCTCCAGTTGATTTAATGTGAATGTGCGCTCGGTGATACCGACATAAATCGGTTGGTACCTGTCTGACCGCTTGAGGCTCTTGCCCCATCTGGCTTGTCTTTACCGATGTTAGTGTTCTCCCAGTAATTAAATAATAATTACTGGTAAATAAATAATTAAACTGGTAAATTCACTGTTATTATCACCATTAGGAATTAAAGCCAAACCTACAAGAATAAGACCCATGTGGGATATTCAGGATTATCTTCTAACAAAACAGTGACATAACCTGATTTGGCACGACTGCTAAGGTAATCTGAAAAGCACACATTCTGTCTTGAGTTTACCTTCAAGTTATACTATCAAGAATTTTCATAAATAATAAACATGAGTAAGCCCTCTCAAACATCACTTATGACCCAATATAAGTGTTTCACTTAAGCTGGCCAACAATTCCTGCATCATATACCTTTCAGTGTGCAGAGAAATGTAACTCTAATATATTACACTCTTCTACAAAAACAGTTCTCACAGATACAAAAAAACTAAAAAGGTATTACAAAAAGAAAAATACAATAAAACGATGAAAATACACCATAATCTGACAAGAGAAGAATAAGCAGAACAAATGCTCACTAAAGGTTTTATATCGCAACATTCTAAAAACAGATAATAGATAATTAAAGGTACCAAATTGGGCTTCAAGAAAGTCTAAAGTCCCTAATGGCTGAAGCATTAGCAGTTCTGCTAATAAAAGCATTAGCATGGTGTTTGCATTTCCTGTGTCAAATCACCCGAAATGCACAAAACAGTGAACAGAGAGTTTCTTTAAATAGAACGGGCTTAATGTGTTTCTCTGACTGAAGTCTTATGCAACAGTGAAGTGCCACAGGGATTAAACTGAGGCTAATGACGACTGATCTTTGTCTCTGACTCGATGGGGGGGAGAAATATGTGCATTCAATGACCCTCCCTCCATCTCTGCCTCCCTTCCGTTCCAATTCCCTAAACGGGCTCGCCTCTAGTTATTATGATTCATCGAAACAGTAAATAAAATCTCCATCCCCGGCCACTGATGTAAATGACTGCTTAAATGTGTGTATTTGCATAATAGCGTCCATGCATCAGCTGACGTGCACTTGGTACCAGTGAATCATGAATCTGATCAGTGTCATCTCCTATTTGTATGATTTGAGCAAAACAGCTGAAAGTGTCCTCCTAAATAATCCCGCAGCCTTTGTCTAACAGCTTCAGCATGCTGGAGACCCGTCGTAAAATTGTTCCAAAATATCAGCACTTCTCTGAGGAACTAAACTCTGTCATCTGCTGGAATTAATGGTGCAAAAAAATAGATTAAAAAAAACTTTCTAAGGCTTCTCCACACTGTGTATGAACACGTTATAGACCCAAAGATTTCAACACTTGTTTTAAAGACTATCCAGACACTGTTATCAGTACAGTCTCATGTAGTAACACATTAGGGCCTCTTTCTGACTCCATGTCACTCTCACTGTCTCCCACAAACTCTCATCCTGTACTGTTCCTCCCTCTTCCACTCCTTCCTCTCTCACTTCTACGAAAACAGCAGTAGTCAGAATCCAAAGTTGCAAAAGGTCCAGCAATCTGTCAGAGAGTCCAGTGGCCACGAGGCAGCTGAAATTGGACTTGGTGGGAACGGGACTGGAGGTCGAAAATTGATAGGGAATGACAGTAAGTGTCTAGAGGGGGGAAATTTTTAAATTGGTTCTCCCTCTTCAGAGTGAGTGGGAGTGTACAACGGGGCGGGGTTCAATTTTTGCCTGTTACTAGGGACAAAATCAATTAACAGGCCTATTGTTCCCACAGAATTCTCATTCAGCCAGCTTGCAGAGAGAGAGGACGTACAGCACGAGCCCACAGTATGGAGCAAATGATGGCTATACTATATAATGGGTGCATATGCTGTACGCAGGCTTAACAGTGTCTAAATAATAGAGCGGGCACACTAACTTCCATATTTATGTCATATAATAACTGTGATTTAGACACATTATGTGTATGCACCGGCTCCATTACTGCAATATTATATCCCATCTGACAAAATCAACACACCATGGGAAACCAAGTCCGGCCACAGCGCTACATAATTGATTTCTTCAAACATACATCATCATGGAGAATGCCATATTTATTTAATGACAGCACGCTGCTGTAAAGACAAGCCACAATAGTGAGGCTCCAACATCATTTGTCATAGAAAAAATGAAAGGATCCAGGGTATGAATTTAACTTTTTTCACTACCTGCCACTGTGGCACGCAAGTTTGTTTTAAGTTTGCCACTTTTAAAATCCAAGCACTAAATGAACGAATAACTTTAAGATCATTTAAAAATCATTTAACATAAAGAATTATGTCATTCAATGTTTGATACAGCCTATCTACACAGTGAAATGTTTTTAATAATGCTATATTAATGTGCTGGCATGTAACTAAGTACATTTACTCAAGTACCGTACTTACTGTTTTGAGGTAACTGTATGTAACTTTTAAAGCTATAGCTGCTAGTTACTTTGCCGATTCAGACTATTAATACAAAATATGAAATCAATTACTTATTTATGATGTGTTATTTTTAAAAAAATGTTTTTATCTTTTTTGCCTTTATTCAATAGGACAGCTGAGGACTGACAGGGAATGGGGGAGTGATAAAGTAATGACATGCAGCAAAGGGTCATGGGTCAAAATCAAACCCAGGGCTCTGTGGTAAGGACTCAGCCTTGGTACTAGGGGTGCACGCTCTTCCAGGTGAGCTACCCAAATTATGTTTTTTTTTTTTTACCTCTGGTTCTTTAATACTTTTTACTTGAGTAAGATGAATGCAGGACTTTAATTTGTAACTGAGTATTTTTTACACTGTGGTACTTCTTTTTTATTTAAGTAAAACCTTTGAGTACCTGTCCACCACTGGTAAATTCCAGTGTTCTAGTCATACCGTAGCTTTCACAGATTATTTGTCAGCAGTTTAAGGGTCCTGTACACATTTACACATAAGCATGAACGTGCCCATTAACTTTACTTGGGTCTTGAGAAGCTGCAGTGTTTCTTTATGGACAAACTCAGACCTACACTGTACATTTGCAGTATGTCACAACGTAACTCTGCTCTGATCGCCAACAGCTGCCTGCTCTGAGTGCATCCACTGTCATTGTCACATGCTCGCTATGCCCCGAGCTGGTGTGTATAGTACGGTATGTGTGCTCTTACTGGTTAGGTTTTGGAATTTGGAGAACATGGACTGTCAATCAAAACCCATAAGGTTCTACTGTGCTCAAACATGACTGGTCAACACTACTTGGTCTACAAGCTGAAACCAGAATGCTTCCAAATGCCAAAGTTGTGTCCAGTTGCCTGCAGATACCTGTTTATAGAGATCATGCCACTGCACTTGGCAGGTGCTGATTTCAGACCCTGAAATATGTCTATGTACACTTAAAACATTATCCACAGTCTGACTGCAGAGCATATTGTGCAGTACAAAAGAACAACCCAAATTAAGAATGTGTCACACAAAAAAGGGAATAAAAGAGCAGTCAGGGTCAAGAATTCGAGCAGCAAGTGCTTTCACGACGGGAGGCAACAGCCCACATCCTCTTATTTGTTTTGGAATTGGCAACTCAGCCGTGGCCCCGCTTGAATAATTACATTCAAACAGATTTTCTCTAAAAACCCATTCAGAGATGCCACGCTGGGTTAAAAGCTTTACCCTTCTCAGCACTTTGTTGAATATATTTGAAAATAAATAAATAAATTGATTTTAAGAACACTCAAATGAGATATTTTAGCACATTTTTTAAATCATTCTGTGACCAAATAATGTGCATCAAGACAAACAGATGAGGACAAGGACTTCCTTATTGGCTCCAGTGATGAGCCAAAGTGCGAACACTGTTCAGCCATGTCAACTCCCATCTCCTGCCCAATTCAAAACCTGTTCAGTTTCACCTACTTTGTGCTTCATTACAGTGGTGAGATAAAAGAACTGTAATCATGAAGGACTATTCTGTTTTCACTCCCTACATGCAGATGTTTATCTGCAACACATCTCAAGCTGGGGTCTCTGGGTTCAGTCGGCATTTTGTCTGTTCTCCTCTTGCCTCTACAGTCTGTGACAGAGCAAAGAGCAACCGAGCCGGTGCTTTACCAGCGAGACTCCTATAAAATCCATGAGAATCAGCAGTGTTATTCAGTAGGAAACTACATGCAAGAGAGCCTCCAGGCTAATGCACCCACCTCCGACACGGCTCCATTTCCCTGTAATGATTAGATACCAGGAAGCACATGAATTTCAAGGGTTTATCCACAATCTACAGTGATAGAAAAATTGACACAGAGAGGTACTGGAAATTCTGCACACTCGATGCTGTTATGGATGCCTTTATAGAAATACAGTAAATTTAACGAACATCAGCTTTTAACCTGATGAATTATTCAATTTTCTTTCCTATTTAAACTCAGCCGAATTACTCAGAATACTACGACATTTCCATTCATGTGAAACATTTCCACACACACAGATGTGATGTGTGCACGCCCCCACGCATTGCTGAATGCATGATGGGATGCTGATTAATGTTTGCCCTTTGCAGGCATGTATGCAAACAGCAGCCATTATCTGACCTTTCATTCCTACGGGAATCCGTTTGTGTCCTCAGGACAAAAAAACCTCACAGGAAAAACTGGAAATAATGTTACGCTTAGAAACTTTTCTGCTCTACTCCAACTTTAAGCTGATCCTGGATCTGTATCAGAATTTTTACCTCCAGAGAGTCTGTAGATGATGCAACGGTGGTTAAAGTTTAGAAGACCATTGGTTCCTGTTGTTTTCTCGCTTGAAGAACTTTCAGAGGTGATCAATAAAGGACTTTGACAATTTCAAGCCGAGAGCGTTTGTGGATATGTGTGTGTCTCTATGTGTGTGTACGTGCATGCTCAATCTAAAGTGTACAAGTGTGATTTCCTACACTTAAAGGGCCAGTGTGTAAAATGGGTTGAAAACAGTGACATTAGTGGTCAAATTCTAGATTGCAGGGCTCACTCGCTCATCCCTCCCGTTGGGTAAATGACAGTGGCCTCGTAGGGACAAAAAGCCGCGTGCACGAGTTTTTCAGGAGTAGGTCTATCTAGCGACGAGATGAATATTTATTTAGAAATCTAAACCATGTTACGATATTGTAATGAATCCCTCACGAGCAGGAGACCAGAGGAGCGTTCGGGAAAAAGGCCAGTTTATTTGAGCACTCCAGAAACTCCGGTAACACTCCAGGGGGTAAAAGACTCCGTCCCAAACTCTGACTCTTCTAGCGTAACAGACACACTTCATAACTTTACACACATACTCGTTTACCATGCCGAGTGGGGACCCCCTTCCCCTCTCTGCTCCACCAATATCCAGCCCGCACACTGACTGACAGCGTAGCCTGTAAACAGAGCTCAGCTGTTTATTTAGCCTAGCGATATCTCCGGACTATAGCAGCTGCAATGGACGACTTTGAACACGAGTTTGAAGAGTTACTTGTAGCGGACACAGACCCAGAGCCATACCTGTTTGAGCCGGAGCATACAGATGAGGAACTCCATGTGTTTGATGCTGAGCGGGCGAGAAGAGAGGCTGAATGCACAGAATGGGATTCGGTGCTACTGCTACCATCGTTGGGGAGATATATCATCAGGAGGAAAAGCGCCACAGAGAGTGCATCACAAGGAGTGAAGTTGCGTCTTCTTTTCCTCGCAGATGATGGTTCGGGTTCATTCTCTCCTGTTGCGTGGTAAGTGTGGTCCATTCGCAAACTTTATAACTAAAAAAACTTTTCACTACTCTCTATCGACGAACTACTAACACTCTCTGCTGTTTCCTCCTCCTTCTTCCTTCCTTCCGCTGTCTTCGTTGGTTCATTTATACACGCGAAATGCGTTCTCTGGCTGGCTGGATTGTCTGCTTGGTCTGCCGGCGGCGCAAGATGGCGACCTCTCTAAAGCAAGGCCCTTGCTATATATATATATATATACATATATATATATATATATATATATATATATATATATATATATATATATATAAGCATAATTATAAGGCTACAAAAACCAAACGAATTTTATTTTATAGCGATTATACACTTGTATAAACATATTAATGGGTAGAATATTCAGATTCAGATTCAGACTGACAATAAACCATGCAAAATATTACACACTGGCCCTTTAATATATATAGTTAATATTTAAATCTTTTAAATGTTTATTTCTACATGTGTTTTTCGAAAGGCCCAAACGCACTGAACATGATAACTGACGTGCCTCATTTGATGTGCTCCCATGACGCACTGCAGGCATCAGATATGATGTGCCAACACCATATATGCAGGCAGGAACAAGTTTGTATGGGACCAGCCATCCCTCTCTCATCTCACTCTGGACTTTGGTCGCTGAGTCCTCATTTCACATGCCAAAATTGGAACAAGGTTGGAATAGAGGCATCAAAGCAGTTTGACCTGCCTTTTAAGACTGTTCGATGCATGTTCAGCCATTTAAAACAAAAGGTGTACTTCAAAACCCACGTCAGATGCTTTCAGAGCATTTGGGCCTAAAGGGTATACTTACAATGTGCCTTTAGTGCTTCATTATATTCAGTGTTGTGGTTATTGATTTGCTTCAGAGTTATTTAAGTATTCTTAAGTACACACATAATGTTTATGAGCTTTAGGTTGTGCTTTTGTAAATTTCAACAAGAACAAACAACAAGAGCATAATTTGATTACATTTAAGCACATCTTGAATACAAGTGTTGACACACTAAGTACAACTTGAGAGGTTTCAATTTAGCATAGCTTTAGTTTGCTTTCTCAACAGCTAAAAGGGAGACTAAGGTATGTAAAGTGTGGTTTTACAGAACATACTATTCTTGTTTGTTTGTTTGTTTGTTTGTTATTGTTTTGTTTACTCTCAAGTATGAGGATGACAGGAAGGGATGAGGGATATAATAATACTCAGTGAATGGAGATTTTTGTACTGTATGTTCACTGATCTTCCAAAAAAAAAAAAAAAAAAAAAGGAATCTTTTCTGCTTAGGCTGTTTCTTTCACTGTCTCACTCTCCTCCTTAAAATACCCTATCAGTTAAAGCTGGGCAATGTAACGACTGTGTACAATACATCAATATATTCCCGAGCAAGATATAGATCTAGACAAAACTGTTTGTTTTGATATAGGGTCAAGTTCACACTCCATGCCAGTGTTCATCTCTCCTCTCTCACACTCTCTGCCCAGCTCGGCCCCACTCACTCACTCACTCACTCACAAGTTCTCCAGCAACACTCAGGGAGACACAGAGCGGCTCCTCTGTTTAATCTGTCTGTTAATTAGTCCACAGTGCGACATGGGTCTGTATGTTGCACACGCTAAATCAGTCTGTGAGATGAATGAAAGTAGCACAGTAGCACACGCACAGTACAGCTCTGCACTGCATGTGTCTTCATTGTGTCAGGTCAGTGTGTGCTTCCTAGTTTGTGTGTGAGGTGGATCATAGCTCACTGACGTCCTTCTGGGTATATGTAGTCTATTGTGTGACACTGAGACAGTGCCTGGATGCAGCAGGAGACAGATGTGGTTAAAAAAATGCAACGACAACACAGACATTTTACATACAAGACGTTTATAATGTAGACAAAGTGTCTCTCGCTCCTTCCCTCCCTCAGCCTCTCTGGTGATGCTATGTGCATTAATGCGATTAATAGCTTATATAAATAAAAATATTTCAATCATTTTCCAGCACTAGATTCATTTGAAAGGCAAATGACTTTTTAACTCCCCCACAAAGACTTTTAACTGTTTCAAACTCCAATGGATTTAGACCTACTTATTACTTTATACTGATATTATAGTTTTGTGTCCTGTGCTGTAAACCTTTAAACCTCTGTAGCTCCGGTGCTATGTGCAAAAAGTTAATGTACAGCCCTGATATTTATTTCAAATCATTTTTATTTACATGTTGCGCATCTCCTACTTGCATTTTATTTTGATCATGGTCTGTTTTTATAAAAGTGTGAGTGACATCTTAAATGTGGCTTAAAATTGGAAGTGAACATAGCCCATTTCGTAGAAAATACCCAGTATACACTGTGTATTTGACTGCACTCTTTTTCCCTGCACCTTATTGCCCTTTTTAGTAGCTTCTGTTTTAGATTTATTTATTTATCTATTTATCGCTGCACTGAGAACTTTTAGTTTTGCCGATTTTAGAATCTGAAGGTATCGCCAGTCAGCCTGTAAATACCGAGATATGAATTTTTGTTCATATCACCCAGCCCTAAGACATTTAAAATATACATATACATACATACATAAACAACATACGCATACTCAGTGTCCGCTGTGATAAATAACACAAGCAAATTTCAAGGATCCACTGATTGATTTTTATATTGTACAGAAATGAATGGAAACCAAAAGCTGCCTGAACACGTGCCCCCCCAAAAAACTGTATGGAATGCATTTGGTCAACATAAACAGATAAAGATGAACAGTAGATAACATGCAAACACACTGATATACTCCTTTTAATTTAGTTGCAACTGTGATTTGAGCTGTTTAATATTACTTTATATTAAACGCAGAGAGGAAGTTATCGTCATGGTTACAGATGAGCTGTTCAAAATCTGCCAGAGGAGCAACAAAGGTAAAATGTGCAACATTCACATGCAGTCCTCGTGAAAGTAAGAGCACATGCGCACGGTTTTACTTTGGATCCTGCGTGTGTCATTCAGGGCAGATTGCCAAAATATATTTCATAAAGTCTTTCATCTCGAATGAGATGCAGGAGTCATTAATAAAAGTCAGAGTGTGTCTCTCTCTCTCTCTGTCTCGCATGACACACACACACACACACACACACACACACACACACACACACACTCATCTTTATGGACCACTGATAGCAAATTCATCAGTGGCTCATGACGGTAGTAACGCCTGAGTTCTGACTGATGAAGGCAGCCTGCAGTGTCTCCTCTGTCTGGGAGTGCTTTGCTCTGGATTAGCTAGTCAATTCTCATGAGCAGAACAATCTCCCTGCGTCGCCCGAGGAGATGACAGGGTCACGCCTGATGAAAACCGAAAAAAAAAAGGGGAAAAAAACACATCTTGCCTCGGGGCACTCCATCACAGAAATCAGACTCTAATATTCCGTATTAACGGAGACAGTGATGAAGAGATATTGGTATTCAGGATAACACATACGGGGATGGATTGGTTTTTATTGATGAGCACACCAATGTGAAGGCAAGCCTCAAGTCCCTGTGGTCTTTAGCCTCATATAAACTTATGATTGCTTAGAAGTTTGAGGATTATAAAGGGAAGACTATGAAGATGTCACTGAAGCTTTTAACATGCCAGTAAATGTATGGCACCATTTATCCTGTTTGCCTGGTATCAGGCACAATTGTCAACTCGTTACACTCTTGTTTACATCTTCAGTCTGACACTGAGTCCACTCTAACTGATTCCTGTGGGGATGGAGATTTGATTTTCCCTAACTAGTCACTAAAGACCAACAAATCCATCTGAATCTATGGTCATTTTAAGTCCACACTGATGTTTTGCAATGCCAACATGTTTGCTTTGCTGTGGTTTTGAGAGCAAAGTGGAGCAAAGTAAAACAATCTACACATGAGGCAATACTGAGAAGACATGATGATTTAGAACAGCCTTGATAGCAGCATCTATCTTGTCTATGCACTCACCATTGTTGTTACTCCTCATTGGTTTTAGCGCACTGCTTGACAACAGCTTGACAATGGCGTTAGTCTCCCTGCGGCCCTCATTACATCGTTTTTTTATTATGACCAAGAAACCGCTGTTTCATGTCAAAACACCAGACAAATCAGTCAACTTAAATCTGGTGGAGTGGGTGGATTCAAAGGTCTGGACTCAGGCAGTTAGCCTGTAAAATGTAAGAAAATGGCTCGAAGAACTTCCACAACAAGAAGGTGATGTCTTGGAATTGTTTGTTTGGTCTAACATGAGGTGCAAGACTCCAGAATATTTAAAAAACAATCATATAAAAACAGAGAAAAGCTGCATATCTGGAAACAGCAGAGATATTTTTCTTGACTTGATGCTTTCACCGCACAAACTGAAACCTGAATTCTACAGAATTTGAGGCCATCACTGTTAATTCACATCAAAAGCATTCAAATGACGATGTCACCCACTGCATGACTCCCTCCGTTCTAGTCAGCCTGTGTCGATCAAGTAGTCTACGCTTTAACATCACACAATCTGACATCCACATGCTGGCAAGCCTATTTCATGCTCCAGGTCCTTGGAGTAATGGGGGCTGAACTTGAGCGAGAGTGGGGTTAGAACAGAGCTCGACAGGGAGCAAAAAACTGATCAGAGAGAAAGATAGGCTTTAATCTCAGACGCATTCCACCACGATCTGCATCCGCTGGCTTAAAACCCTCTCGTGTGTCTGTGGATAGTATCAGCCATGCTGGCCAGAACATGCAATGCTGCAGTCAGAGAAGTCTCATTTTTCTGTGGTGGACTGAGCATGACAGATTTTCACCCATCTTCATTTTAGGTGTCATTTTTCCCCGAGTTACATAAGCAGCGCTCTCTCTGATTTTCACAGTCTGTGCTTATGCCGAATTGACAGTAATCCGGCAAAACAATGCTTTTGTTTTAAAGACTTTCCCCCATCTACGGCATGAGAAACCACAAACAGTGAGATTACCATCATTCTCAGGCTGCAGATGGACAGATACACTGGACAGCATTTTGAATTCCTTTATCATGGAGATTAGCAGCAGAGTTTCCATGAAACTGGAAGAGGTGCTGCTCAGGTCACGAGGGACGGACAGTTGAATGGAAGATAAGATGGCTGGTAGATACAATGGTGGATGGATGGAGCCATTAAAATACAACTGGGAGAGTCAGACTGCAAATGAGCCAAAATGGCATCCTGTCCACAGAAGTGTGTATAATGAAGGTGCAGGCTGGCAACTGTTCTCTTCCGTGAACTCCTTATTAGCCCCGTGCAATTTATCATCCTCCTGCATTTTGTATTAGTAGGCATTCAGGTGGCTAATAAATGCTGCAAAAATACAATTCTAGGATACTGTAATTGCACAAAAGTACGCTATTTGCCTATTTTGGGGGATAACTAATTATGTGTACATTGCTGTCTGAGTTGGTGCGCTAATGAATTGCAACTCTGCTAAGGATCTTCCTCCGGATAGAAGCTACAGTTTCTGCTTTTATTCTGGACAGCTTACACTAAAACATGATGAGAATGCTAATTGGTTGCATCAGGCCAGGCAATAATTGCTGCTGGTTCTGCTTGATGAGCTGTGCTGGTAAGAACATGTCATTCATTCAGCCATGATATGAAAAAGCATCTATGTAAATACACAAGCTATCAACACTTAGCTTGTTTTGCAACGTCTATTTTCACTGGCTTTCCCTTCTGGTTCCCTTTTATTGTTACGCCTTGTTAACACTGTGCTGTTATGTTTACCTCATTTTCCCCGGGTGTTGCTATTAAGCATATTGCAAAATAAATAAACAGTTATTTTCAGAGAATAGTCTTGCCGTGCATGAGTGGGAGTCAAGTAGATAACAAAGCAACAAATTCTGATGAAATAGGAACAATAAACAAGCTCTGTTTTGGAGAGAGATCTATGTGAGGATGACCAGGGCGTTCTGCCAATGGCTGCAAGAAAGACTTATTCAAATTCAACTGATTCATCTTATTAGGTGGATGGACAGATTAGCTAAGACAGGCAGGTGAGAGCTTCTTGGATGCTCTATGCTTGTGTAACAAAGCAGGTGTGTATGCATGTGTGTTTCTGTGCATATTGTTGAAAAATGACCTTTGGTGCCGAAGGCTAACGGTGCTGTTATTTATAGTCAGGACCAAATGGGAGGGCAGACACTGTGTCACCATGGATACTTCATCAAACTGTGGATGAGTCCACACACACAGCGTACCTGTATGAGGTAGCTCCCACCACTGTGACCAAACCCTGCGCTTCTTTAACTAAACCAAACAAACACACCAACAAACATGCTCTGTTGCCAAAAATAAATGCTGCCACCTAAAAAAGTCAGGCCAAGGTGACAATGATGATTTTGGCAGACAAATCAGAGTGTGGAGGTGTCCAAACAATCCCAGCCACCTCTTGAGACACTGGGGCTGAAATATGTAGCTAATGGTTACGGAGTTACATTTGTTTCCAGTGTCTAAAATGACAGCTTCAGTAAATAAAGCTGCAAGACCGAAAAGTCTGTCACTGCAGATGTGAGTCACCTTTTCAGGGACTTACAGAGAGCAAGTTTCGTCATCCGTCCATGTATATTTGACGAGCTGAGGAGAAATGGACAGTGTCTGAGAGCAGGAATCGACAGTGGGATGAATCTGATTTGTGACCGTGACAAAGTAGATTTTTATTTTGCTTTGGAGCAACTGTGATTAGACACCGAGTTGCTCAGAGATAGATAGATGGGACATAATAAAGGCTCCAATCAGCCCATCCTCACTGAAATACAAAATTATTCCACGCTATCATAAAGTATTCGCAAACCTGGCTTAGCATGCCTCATGATTATCATGGTAACTTTACCATCATCCCTGACTTGAATGTGACAGGCAGCTGATTATCTTTAACTTGTTCCAAATTGTCTTCTGTGTCTGCCACAACGGGAAGAAACTAGCTAGCACCCGAGGGAGTCGCTTGCTGCATTCACCTGCAGCACAGTTAGTGAAAGAAGGTAATTACACTGCTAGGACCAAACTCAGCTGCTCATGCAATTATGTTGTCAATCTGAGCCTGCTGGAAACACCCACACTCACACACACATGTATCCATGTGTTGACTGACACACATGAACAGAGGGACATGTGCATGCATCTCTGCATATAAATGCAAGTTCACACCCACAGCCCTGAGCTGATCATGAGTGAGTGTCGGGTCGGTCAGACAGGAACAGGCTGTCCAGTGGACACCAACAACAGCTTCTGCTTTATAGCCTGGTTCACAGAAGGTGTTAATCCACGGGGTTAAACCCTCTCTGACATCATGTCACTCATCTGGACACACTGCTTTCTCTCTGAGTGACAGCCGTGAGACATAAAGGAGCAACGCAATCTGAAATGATTTGGGGATTCGCCGCTGGACTGGCAGGCCTGGCAGAGCTGAGGAAACTAATGTTTGATGTAAATTTAACATGGAGTAACACGGAGTAGATCAAAACCAAAACATTTTTCTCCGTTATTCTGCTCGGAGGACATCAACAGCAGGTATGATCATACATAATCTGCTGCTATGGTTACAAGCAACGATGACTGCATGACTAATGTCCCACGATTTGAGTTTGCAAAGACACGCTGCAAATTACCTCAGCCGTAATCACAGAGGCTGTCACAGAAATGTGAGACAGAAAGGTGAGTAACTACCTGAGCACAAGTGCAAATACATAACCACACCTGGGATAGTAAAGGTTAGGCCAAGATAGCCATCCATAGCCTGCAGGTGTTTGTTTTGCTCTGAAAGCACTAATTGTGTCACAACCACACCTCAGGGTTAAGCCTGAAGGATTTATATGACGTGCTTTAGTTTGACCAGTTTTACGCAACATTTCTGTGTGGCTAGTGCATGGAATTTCTGCAAAACATGACAGGCAGAAAACACAGGGTTAATCTGTCTTCTCTGAACTTTTACCTCTGTGTTTGTGCTATTTTTAGCCCAAGGTTGAAGGGCAGGTGAAGTACCACCATACAGATAAAATGAGGGTATTTGGAGGCAAAACAGCAGAGCACAGTTCTCACAATCGCAACACTTCTCAGCTGTTGTAATTTAATGCTTTTCAGTTAAAATAGTCAGAAATCAGCCTGGCTGACACAGCATGACTTCCTGTGTGTATGTAAAACGTGCATTCAGGCTAGAAACTGCAGCCAACAGCCCCAGACCACTGTGTTTACAGTAGAAACAGAACACAATGTCTTCTTTACATGACCACAAAAACACTGTTGTTTGGAGACAACTTCACAGTACAAAACCCCGAGACTGTGATCTAGTCATTGACAGGTAGCCAACTGCCTCTGAACCAACTCAGAACAAATACCAGACCACACTGTGACAGCTCCGTCCCCAAACAGCTCAGAAAAGTGAGAATCATGGTCCTATTTTTCATGTTCTTTCCTATATAGGTCAAAGGTCAAATCCACATGCAAACAGTCTCATCTCTACCAGTTACATCTTTGGGGAATGAGTTTCAGCTCAACATTAAAGACAAGAAAAATCAATCAACAGTGGAGTCTCTACTCAACAACTCAACTCAGAGATCAGTGCAGGTTAAAGTCTCCCAACTGCTCAGCTCCATACCAGGTGACTGACTGGATGATCCGCTATCAGTCATGCCTCCCGCCAACACGTGAACATGTCACTCTTCAAACTGATCAGCAAACATATTTTTGTCCAGGACTCTTTGATCCAGAGAGAATAAACCACCTTCACCTTTTTACTGTTTAAAAGTGCAGCACTGACACTGACATCATGCTATGGTCCAATAGCGCAGCTGCACTTGTCTTTTCCACTGACTCACCAGACTTTCCCTGCTCTCCGTCTGACTTCATCTCCTCCTCCGAGGGGAGTTTTCCAGAGGATTCCAGGATTCCAGGATCTGTCAGGTGTGTGCTGGAGACTTTCAGGATAAAGCAAACTCCAAAAATCCTCCTCTCTCAAGCAGTTCTCACTCAAACCTCATCCATTTTTTAGATTTTTTTTGCCCAACGAATAAAGGCTCAGCTGACACCAGGAAATACATCCAGGAGCTGTCGCTGTGTCTTTCCCTCTGTAAGTGTACCTGTTCAAGGCGACTCCCACAGCTTCAAAGATACAGTACACTCGGCCCCTCCCCCTAAACTCTAATGGTTTACTAGGTGAGGAGGAGGAGCTCAGTGGGGCTGTCACTATGATTTTCCCACATTACGCAAACATACACACAGACATGCGCACACACACATGCATCAATGGGGGGAGGAGCCCAGCCTAGGTGTGGGCTTAAGCGTTGATGTGTGTGTAGTCTAACCCCGGCAGGCAGCACAGCAACAGGTCTGCCAGCTGTTGACTTGCCTGAGGGTCTTAGTAACCTTATACCTTTAAAACTACACCTACGGTATCATGAAACCCTTGAGCGCCATTAAAATGACCACTGCAGTGGGAAACACTTAAAGAGACACACTGTGATGCATTTATGATCAGTCAGTAAAAAACTCTGAGATTGATGTTGTTGTTTGTTTTCTTTTAAAGCCATCCATCCACATTGTTGAGCAAGTTAAACAAACTACAGTCAGGGACACATAGGGAGTAAAGTGAGCCAAAGAACCACAATAATGACTGGCTTTAGAACAACAACCAAGGGATGAACACAGGATATTGTCATCATTCAGAGGATTAAATCACAGCTCAGTCTTAAATCATAATAAACTAGATGTGTTTACATTTCATTGTAAAAGTTATCTTCTAAAGCCTTCTACATTTGAGTTTAATTGCATCTTTATAATCTCTGTGGTTGAAACATAGAATGCAAGTAAACACACTTTTTGAGTGCAGACACAGGTGCATGTTATTTGTTCACACAATCCCTGTATGCTTGTGTTATCCAACCATCCATGCAGTGACATGTAGTCCGAGGCCAGCGGGTGAATGGGGGACTGGTGATGTGCGAGTAGTCAGAGAGAAGAAACCCTGATTTGAAACAAAGGTGATAAGCCTGTGCATTAATTAAGCTTTATTAATCTGCCTGCAAGGACAAAGATAAAACCTCTTAAAATAAGCAGAATGATGAGTCAGACCATAATCCCTGTTAGTTAAGTGCACATACAGAACTAGTTTTTAAAAAAGGCAAAACAGCAGTCTGAAAGACTCATCAAACACTGATTGAATTGTATCTTGAAGTTATTTCCCTTTTATGCTTCTAATAGCTTAGAATAAAGCAGCGTTCTCTGCGGAGCCAACCTGAATATTATCAGCAAATAATTTTTATAAATTATTCCTATTCTATCAGGTGATTAAGTCACATTCAAATGGAACAATTCGTTATTATTTTTTGAAAAAGTCCCAACTCACAGCTCAACTCACAGTCAATATGTGGGCCACACAGTCGGTGTGCTGCTGCAAACACAAAATGAGTCCGCCCACACTTGTAACAGGAGCACTCGCTGGGCTCCTGGTGGCCAAGTCTAAATTCCCTCAAGCTCCATTAATCAACGAGGCCACTTTGGACTCAACCTTACACATATATTCTTTTAGAACCTGCTTCCATAACAGTGCACAAAACAATGTAGGTCGCAAATGTACATTTAACTATGCATCTATCAATTAATCAACAACAGTTAACTACCGAACCATGCTTTATTACATGGCTCATTGGAGCTTCTATACCTCTCCACCGACCAGTAAAACAAGTTGAAACTGTAAACAATGACATCAGCCCAGGCGTCAGCCACATTCTACATTTCTGCAAACAACAGTTACGTTACATTTTCAGGTTTCATATGTATCATATTGATGTTTCTGATGGGGGGATGGTGGGGACGGTGGATGGTGTAACACCTTGGCAAGACCTCTGTTTGCGACTACCAAACAGCAAAACCGGTTGTGATTTAGCAAGACATCGATGGCATCTCCAGGAGCAATTGTGCCACAGAGAGCAGATTTTTAATGAGATTTCAGCAACATTTCCAACAGCAAAGGTGCCACTCAAGGCAGGTGTTTTTAGCGAGACTGTGGCACCATTTTCAGAGGCAATTGTGCCACCCAAAGCAGGTGATTTTAGCTAAACATCTGCATTATCTCCTGTATTGATTGTGCCACTAAGAGTGGGCGTTTTTTATAGCGAGACATCAGCGGTATTTTCTAGACCAAAACTGGATATTTTAAGCCAAACATGATCTTTCCTATTACCAAGTGGTTTTTGTGCCTCAACATCACCACAAGTTAACCACAGTGTTGTAGAAATGTGAAGTTTCATCACATATGCTACATAATAAAGTACAAATGTAACATATCCGTGGTTGGCATAAATGTACGGTGTACATAAATGTACGGTGTACATGTATAATCAGTACATAACTGAAATAAATGGAGTTTCTTTTGCTTTACATCTAGCAGATGATGGTATCAAAAGTCCATGTGTACACTTAAGTACATTGAACCAACATCACAAAAGTGTCTGTGATGCCTACTGATATTATTTCAAACCCAATCAATAGCTTTGCCAGAAACCTTGATTGAGCCCTCTGCAGAGTTGATAATGATTCAGCGTACCATCCCTCTCTCCGAGACACAGAGCAGCTAAAGAAAATAATCTCCTAATGTGTATTGTGTCCATGCATAATGGACAAAGTGAGGAAATTGAATACTGCCTACTCAAAGGGGTGTTTGTGGCCCACGCAGGTCTGCAGCTCAGCTGATGCGCAGCAGATTGAGGGCTAAAGGTACAGGCACAAGATGACTGTGAGGCTTTGTGTTGTGAACATGTGTGTGCATGTGAATATATGATGAATTAACTTGATGATAACACTCAGCAGATAGCAGGGAGAGAGCCAATGAGCTATTCCGTACTACACAATTGAAATCCGGTCATTGATTTTTGTTGGACCTTATTTTCCACCTACAGTCACAGGGCTGTTTCATAAAATGGTTAGAAATGCCTTTTAATGGTAGAGAAGAGGAAGACTGCGGTACTTACATCGGCTATAAAGAACACCTTGTGTCTCAATGGCTTAAGATTACAAATCCAAGGATAAGAGATGACTCAGCAATCCCCCCCCCCCCCGTTCTGGAGAAGGAAAAAAAACTCAGAGAGAGAATCTGAGAAAAAATATAATAATGCCATTTATCATGTGAAGCTGTGGGCTGTGAAGTAACTTAAAGAATCACGCTGGTCAAATTGGCTGCATGAGAAATGATTGCAGGGCAGTACCCTAAACGCTGGATGCTTAGAAGAAGGTCATTTAATGACAAAGGGTACTGCTATGATTATCATTGTGGGCAACCAAGATCCCAACTGTGCAACAGTGAACAAGCTTGCATATTTCACAAATACAGTAGCTTACAAGCAATGAACATGGACCGCATTACCAAAACCGCCTTTGCTTGCTCAGTAGATGGCAGACTACAGCATATTAATTACGCTCCTCTTGCTCCAGACCTGTTGGGACATGCTAGCTAGAGTGTAAGGTAACTAGGAAGTGGTCCAGCTGCGTCTCAGGCCCAGACACTTATGAAGATGAAGTGCTAATCAGCAGGTCTGTTGGGTTTCCTAATTAAAAGAATGTACTTGGCACGCGCTGGCTATTTACACTACACTAAGACAGCATCAAATCACACTACTGGGACTGCGGAACAACAGGAAATTAGGTTTCTGTGACATGCACAGCTTGGAATGCACGACATTGTGGGAAAAAAAAGGGTTGCATGTAAAAAGCAGTTTAGCTGAAATTGCTGATGCTGACCTTGTATGATGTTGCATCGCACACAAGTACACACACGTGTTTCTAAGTTCTGGGATGCCTTGCGGTGATGAGCTGAGAGCACTATCCCTTAAATGAAAATCAATGAAAGCAGACAATCTCCCTCTCCCTGCAGTCAGTTTAAACAATACCTCAACGGACAGCAGCTCCACCTCACACTGCCAAGAAGACGTCAACCTTTCATTGTTTATGTGAGAAAGTAAAACATAGACAATGAGACAGAGATTAGAAATTAATTCAACTTGTGTTTGTGAATGTGCATGGATTTTTTTTTTTTTTATCAACGCAGCTCTTTTTTCCCGGCTTTCTGAACAATGTGGAGTCCATCTTTTAAATGCCTGTCTTCAGCACTGTCTAACTGGCCTTTGTTACAACACACAATACACATGTTAGGGTGCTTTCAGACCTAGAGGTCACTTGCTGTGGTCCCAATCAGGGACTACTTTTGTTACAAAGATGCATAATTCCGTTCTCACGGCAATATTAACAAACGGACTGGATTAAATGCCTTGCGCAAGAAAGCTGCTCTTGATTGGTCAGAATTTCCATGCAGGAAAAATCCAGGAAGTAAACAAAACATTGAAGAAGAGTACACTTGCAAGATAAATGCGACACTTTCTAATGTCACAATGGAGGGACAACTATGCGGGTTGATTTTAGCGCTGCTCAGCATGGACTATATTGCTGTCACTGTTCATTTTAGGCGAACCATACAGTTTGAAAACGAGGCGCGGCTCCAACTAGAAAACAATGTTTTGATGCATTGGATGTGCTGAATGTGCATATTAAGGCAGTACAGGAGGAGGTGCACATTAATAATCCTACGGAACTGTAACATGCTCATGCTTGTTTACCACAAACAACACGTAATGCATGCAGCTGGTTTGGATCGAGGTCGGAACTCGTTCTCACCACAAACGAACCGCACCAGAGTTCCTTTGTAACTGGACCAAGACCACCTCTTCAAGAAGGTCTCAGCCCAGTTGTTTTGGTGTGCACCCGAGTGTGAATGCTGTGTTTACATTACCAAACACACAGCACTAGGGCAAATGAACTTGAGTACGACTGAACCGAACCAAACAGGGCAGGTGTGAAAGCACCATTAATGGACACGCTATCCTCGTAAATTCAGACTTTCCAGTTTCCCTGTTCTCATGATTTTTCTCAACATGCAGCTTGCACAGCAAAACCTTGAAACAACCCCTGTACAAAAGATCAGCCCATAAGTCACAAAGTGTGAACTAGAAGGGGAAAAAAGTGGCCAATGAACTGTGAAGTTGACTAAAAGAAATGATTCATGATTACCTACACCACAAAAAAATAGAATGAGGGACATGTCGCGGTCATGTAGTGGTAATGGCAGTCTCAGTCATTGTAAAACACTGTGAAGGGTAAATCATGTCCGGATCACAAACAGCAGAAAACTGCTGTAATGTTCACTGTTGCTGGAATTTTCAAGCAGGCTGCACTTTAACCACAAGCCAATGTGTTCAGCTATTAAAGACAAAAGCAGTTTTCTGTTTTTTTTTTTTTTTTTTGTTTTTTTTTTACGATTCAGTGTTGATTTGAATTTTAAAACAGAGATATCATCGACATGGAAGTTCACATTAAGTCTACTGTGGATTCAGGCCGTAGAACACGAACAGCCGTCTGTTAAGAACAAAACAAAGGTGTTGCATTGGTGTGGGTGTGCTGACGGAAACTAGTGTTGAGTGCATCTACTCAAGTACTAAACTTACGTGTAGATTTCACATAATTATACTTCATGCAATCACTTCCATTTTATGCTACTTTACTAAAAAGGGAGATGTTGTATTATGTACTTCCCTACATTTATTTCAGATATCAGTACACTAGATACTTTGTAGACCAAACTTTTCCAGAACTTAGAAACATACAGTAAGATCTAGATATGCAATATATTGTAAAACATAATAAGAAAATGTGATTAACTCTGATAGATGTATTATTAAACATACCAACAATTTATAAAATAGTTACACTATGATAAAACTAGAAAATAAATGCTGTTCACATCAGTGTTTATTACAGAAATACAGTACAGGCCAAAAGTTTGGACACACCTTCTCATTCAATGCGTTTTCTTTATTTTCATGACTATTTACATTGTAGATTCTCACTGAAGGCATCAAAACTATGAATGAACACATGTGGAGTTATGTACTTAACAAAAAAAGGTGAAATAACTGAAAACATGTTTTATATTCTAGTTTCTTCAAAATAGCCACCCTTTGCTCTGATTACTGCTTTGCACACTCTTGGCATTCTCTCCATGAGCTTCAAGAGGTAGTCACCTGAAATGGTTTTCCAACAGTCTTGAAGGAGTTCCCAGAGGTGTTTAGCACTTGTTGGCCCCTTTGCCTTCACTCTGCGGTCCAGCTCACCCCAAACCATCTGGATTGGGTTCAGGTCCAGTGACTGTGGAGGCCAGGTCATCTGCCGCAGCACTCCATCACTCTCCTTCTTGGTCAAATAGCCCTTACACAGCCTGGAGGTGTGTTTGGGGTCATTGTCCTGTTGAAAAATAAATGATCGTCCAACTAAACGCAAACCGGATGAGATGGCATGTCGCTGCAGGATGCTGTGGTAGCCATGCTGGTTCAGTGTGCCTTCAATTTTGAATAAATCCCCAACAGTGTCACCAGCAAAACACCCCCACACCATCACACCTCCTCCTCCATGCTTCACAGTGGGAACCAGGCATGTGGAATCCATCCGTTCACCTTTTCTGCATCTCACAAAGACACGGCGGTTGGAACCAAAGATCTCAAATTTGGACTCATCAGACCAAAGCACAGATTCCCACTGGTCTAATGTCCATTCCTTGTGTTTCTTGGCCCAAACAAATCTCTTCTGCTTGTTGCCTCTCCTTAGCAGTGGTTTCCTAGCAGCTATTTGACCATGAAGGCCTGATTCGCGCAGTCTCCTCTTAACAGTTGTTCTAGAGATGGGTCTGCTGCTAGAACTCTGTGTGGCATTCATCTGGTCTCTGATCTGAGCTGCTGTTAACTTGCGATTTCTGAGGCTGGTGACTCGGATGAACTTATCCTCAGAAGCAGAGGTGACTCTTGGTCTTCCTTTCCTGGGTCGGTCCTCATGTGTGCCAGTTTCGTTGTAGCGCTTGATGGTTTTTGCGACTCCACTTGGGGACACATTTAAAGTTTTTGCAATTTTCCGGACTGACTGACCTTCATTTCTTAAAGTAATGATGGCCACTCGTTTTTCTTTAGTTAGCTGATTGGTTCTTGCCATAATATGAATTTTAACAGTTGTCCAATAGGGCTGTCGACTGTGTATTAACCTGACTTCTGCACAACACAACTGATGGTCCCAACCCCATTGATAAAGCAAGAAATTCCACTAATTAACCCTGATAAGGCACACCTGTGAAGTGGAAACCATTTCAGGTGACTACCTCTTGAAGCTCATGGAGAGAATGCCAAGAGTGTGCAAAGCAGTAATCAGAGCAAAGGGTGGCTATTTTGAAGAAACTAGAATATCAAACATGTTTTCAGTTATTTCACCTTTTTTTGTTAAGTACATAACTCCACATGTGTTCATTCATAGTTTTGATGCCTTCAGTGAGAATCTACAATGTAAATAGTCTTGAAAATAAAGAAAACGCATTGAATGAGAAGGTGTGTCCAAACTTTTGGCCTGTACTGTATTAACAAAAAAACAACACTTGTACTTTAAAGTTAGATCTTAAATGCAGACTGTTTTTGTTGCAGTATTGCTACATTCACATAAGTAAAAAATTCGTAGCACTTCTTCCACCTATGGAGAAGATGTAACACAATGAAGAAGTTTGAGTGACAAATTCATGAGTTTGAGGACTTATTGTGTGTCAAACTCTGAGCAGTTTATAACACTATGGAAAGAAGTGAGACCATAAATCATTTCATCCTACCTTGACAGCTGCAAGATGAAGAGTGCAATTTTGCCATTCATGTTTCAGGGCATTTTACCTGGAATGTGCTCTGGCACATATTTGACTGGCCAATGCAGTGTGCTGCCAGATGAGGTTGCATAAGCTCGCTGCAAAGTAGACCAATTTTTTATTTATTTTTTTTGACAAAGCCCCCTGTGCCAAATTGGTTGTCTCACTGAAATGACTGAGGTGTGTTTGGAATGTTGTTTTGCCGCAGTCCTGTTAGTGTTAAACAAGTAGCAAACTACAGGATCAGCTGACTCCTGTTATTGCTTTTTCAAAGTTATGACATCTCAGCGTATACTTTGTCTAATTAGGTCAGCTGTGGATGAGTGTAGCGCTATGCTGAGGTGCCGGATTTGTTATGACCTTAAAGAGGATGTCCCATAACTGTCTTCAGATCCTCCCCCCACCTTTTCACTCTTTTACCTCAGGCAAATCACATACATGTGGAGGGTGGGTCAACGTTAAAATGTCAACTGAAAGCCCTTTGTTTGAAATAAGACCTAGGGGTATGCAACCATATATTGTTGATCTACTGTGAGTCTAAATGGTGTCTGTCTCTCTGCACTTCATCTTCTGCATTTTAACAGGTTTGCTTACATGTCTGGAGCTTGTTTTTTCTACTGCTTCTACTATACTCATCACTATTACTACTGTGCATGCTATATATATATATATATATATATATATATATATATATATATATATACACCTCAGACTGTCTCCTCCAATCTCTGTTAGCTAGGCTATTCACCTCCATATTCTCAGAACTTCCAACCTTCATGCTCAGTAATCAGTGAAAAGGAACCGGCAGCCACCAGGTGCCACTCAGCTCTCTTCCAGATCTGGCCGCCTCGACAGCCACCGTCCCTCTCCACCATCACCTCCGCTGCCAATTCACTACTGCCAGACGCCAGCTTAGATTAGCTGCCCGCGGGCCTTTTTAACAGCCATTTGAAGGGCAGGCAGACGGTATTACAACCGGTGACTGGTTGTACCAGTTGGCTGTTCGCCTCGTGTCAGACTCCAAGGTGGAATTCAGAAATAGAAAATACACCTCTAGCAGCACCTTGGCGCAGTGCTGCACCTGAGTGTAAATCCAAAACTTAACGAGGTGTGAGTGAAAATTTAGGAGTGGCAAAACAAACACGGGCAATATATAATGTGACAGAATATAGGCCGGTGTTTCATCCTGAGTGTTGTGTTTTGGAAAAGGGCTTCATTGTAAAACATGGATTTGATTAATTCTTTACACTGATTCAATGGAACAGCAGCGAAAGAGCATCATGTCTATTCTGGATGTTCAAATCTCCTCAGGGCGAGTCAAGACACCTTGTAAAGTTTATTTCTGCCTGGAGTAGTATTAATTTCTTGGCCACTTTTAGTTCATAATTTTCAATACCTCATGACACTTAATCACCAGCATGCACTTGACACAGAACCAACCCCTGCTTCCTTAACCACTGGTGTCCACCAGTAATTTATCGGGGTAGGTTGGGTTGGGCAGATAAGGGGTTAATAAAATAACAGGTGTAAATTTCTGTTTTTTATGGGAAATGTTTAAATATACTGTATACAAATACAATCTAATGTAAGTCAAATTGCACCGAATAAAAAATATACCCAGAGTACAAAGAAAACATGAAAGAAACTTGAAGTCTATTTGAAATAATACTGGACTATTCATGTAGCCTCTTCATTAGGGGTGTAAGAGAATATTGCTACACTTGAGTATCATGATATTATGGTTTGTGATACTCTATAGATTCTTAGAAACACTATGGATTTTTAATTAACCACTTCCATGCAAAGGTTTGTGGCAGTGGCTCATTTTGTGTTGTAAACACTCAACCTGCTGGATCCCTCGCTCTTGTTATCTATCTTCAGACATTTGACTCTTCCACTCCAACAACATACCGCTAGCGTAAACACAAAGAACACGAAGCATGTGAAACCATGAAACAGGCAGTAATAAAGTGTGCACCACTGGCTCCTAAAATTAGATTTTAAAGAAATGGCTATAGACCCTTTTAGGGCTGACATCACAATGACGTCAGTTTAAAATGTCATCTTGTTGTGTTATTGGGAGCCAGAATAGAAGGAGTCATGGCTCAAAACTTAAATTTGAGCACATACCAGCCAACACTGCCTGTCAGCGAAAACAAAGACAACTATGGTTAAATGCGATAAGACGAAAAAAGTATTTCCTGTTGTAACGATGAATAACGTCATGTGTATTAAGGGTTATCATGTCCACCCCAGAAATTACGGAGGTATTAAGAGGAATACTGGATTTCTCCGTAAGACTGACCTTTTTAGCGCATTAGCTAACGTTAGCTTTGATAGCAAAACAAAACATAGGAAACCGTTCAAGTGTTGTACTCTACTGTAAGATTGGCATAGTAATCAACCACAAAGCCGGCCATCACACCTTCAGCAATCCTGTCAAATCATCCATCCACTGAGTGCACACGGGTCAGCCAGTCTGGTCCCGTTTGTCAGTGTTTATCTATTCAAGTAACATGCGCGGTCCCAGAGAGTGACTAACATGACATGGTGCGTTCGTAAATTCAGTCTGACGCTCTACACTAAAATGAGAGCCCTGTTGATAGAACTGAGCTTTATATTTCTATATGAATTGACGAATGCTTTAGTTAACCATACATTATCCCCGCTCGGCTCTTTGCTGCTACGTCTCCCCAGACAGAGTGTTGAGAGTGTGCTCTGCCACTGCTAGAGTGCGGTGCTCTGAATAACCTAAGGGTATATTCCGACACTGCTCCAAATTTACGGTTGGTCCGGTCCGTGCCAGAGTGTGCTCTGGCACTTTGAATGAGTATTTCTGAACGCACCACTTCCATCATCTTCCTCCATTGTCTAAAACAAGCCAACAGAACTTACTAGCTAGTGCTGGCTAATGTTTGTGCAGAATTGTTTTGCCTCCAGCTCAGCCCCACCCACAAAAAAACACCATACTGTTGACTTACAGTAAAGGGTCTATTTAGCACTTTGCTTACAGTATTGCAATAGATCGCAGTATATTGAATTGTAACCTCTGTATTGTGATGTGTATCGCACTGCCAGATTCTTTCCAATACAGAGCCATGAAAAACATACAGTATATCTGAGCATATCATAAAGGTACTCTATGCAGGATTGTGAGTTGCTGTTTGTAAACAAGCTCGCTAACCAAAGTAAAAGTGAAAGCTGATCCAAGATTCACTCTTGTTTGGCGCTGTGTCTCTTGGATGCCTGCTGCTGACAATCTGGCAGCCCAAGTGGTTTCTATCTAATACTAATATAATATAATAATAACATAACAATTTTGAATGCCTAACATTTACACTCACAACGTATTAGGTATATTTTAATAAAGTATAACATCTTTTTCATTTACTTTTTTACTTATTTGCCATCCCTTGTGTGCCTCAAAATTCATTTAGTGTGACTTGGTGATACTATCACCAGCAGATTGAAGGCTTGCTGAGCTGTCAGACGAAGGTCACTGAATGCGCATTTGCTGTTTCTGGTCCATTTACCAGAGAAAAAGCGAGGTGCCAACAAAAAAGAATTTCAGACAGTCTGAGACCTGGCAATTTCGGATGCACTGATAGTACACATCACACACACTTTGCAGCAGCTGCTTAGCAACCGTCACTGCAATAAAATGAACGAAGACACATACTGTGTGCTGCACTGACCTGTGCTTTGACATTTTCTATTCATCTGCATTTTTAGTATGTATACAAAAAAAGTTTTGATTGATTAATTGAACAGCACAGCTCCAGATCTAAATTTAGACCATAAATATAGTACTTGGCAAAGTTAAATGTAACATCTTGGAGATGTATTTAACCTGCCTCTGAATGGATTCTAAGGGAACGAGAGAAGTTGAAGACAGTAAGAGCATTTGGAAAAGGCTCAGAGGAGGAAGTGAGGCTAATAGAAGTTTGTGTCTCTGGGAATTCCTCTGATGTTCCAGTGCAACAAAGTTTTGGACGCACACACACACACACACACACACACACACACACACACACACACACACACACCGACACACTGGCACGTACCCGCACACAACTTTCAGGAAGAAGTAATGTTTCCTTTGATGACTACTTAAATTAGGCTTTAAATCTAGACCCCTTGGAATCTCACTTTTTGACTTTATGACCTTTGAGCTGCACTTGTCAGCAGCCTTCTTTAATGAAGCAGTTAAAAACTGACAGAGAAGGCAGATAATCAGACTGCTGCTCTGCTCCCTTTGTCCATTTCAACCCCTCAGTCGACTTTAATGGAAAGGCCAGAGGACAGAGGCACCCGAGCACACAGAAAACCCCTTTGTCCGTGAGTGCTGCACAACAATTTTTGAGATTTCATGGGTGCGGATCCAAGGGGTGTCACAATTTCAATTCTAAACTAAAACTCGATCGAAATGAGCTCTCAAGTTTCATCATTGAAATCAAAAGCACGATCAGCGATTCTCTTTCCAGACACAACGGCCTTTGTCACAGTCAGAGATGATGGAGAAACAACAGAACTGGTTTGTTCCCAATTGACGGATAAAATAAGTAATTGATACTAAATTTTAATATATTATTTAAATTTGACCATATAGCCTTAGTAAATTGGGTAGTTATATTCCACTTAATACCATGTAAAGTGTCTTTTTAAAGAAGAACTTGAAATTGTTAATGACCTCTGTCAGGGTATAAACACAATAATCCATTAATCTTTATGAATGAAGACTCAATAGTTGAAAAATGTCGTAGCATTCAGTGCTGAAACTGAATCATGGATTTTGACAATCATGATACCACTAGCGGATTCATGGTGTGAAACTCCCATTACATCTCTATAATTATATTCCCACTGTGATCTCTGGTCTATGTGACCTTTTCTCTTCCTCTTCTTGTCTTTGGCCATACAAGCAGTCTGGCTGGACTGAGTCAATACTCTGCAGGACTGCGATCACAAAGTGAGCATACTCGCAATGGCCACAATACAAACAATGTCCGATGTTACATTCTGGCAGAGTTAAATAATATGAGTCATATTTAAAAAAGCTAACTGCAGCCATTGTGTTTGTGCATTTCTGAGCAGCTATTCCTGACGTGTGTAAATTACAGTGGAGAGGCCTGGATATTGTTGCTGGAGGCAATATAAGTGCCACCCTCCCAATGGCTATAAGCGGGCTTCGGTGGGGGCAGGTGTTTTGGAAAGTGTCAGCGCATGAGAAAAATGGAAGTGCTCAGCAGAGACCACTCCACACATGCACCCACACCCACACCCACACCTTCACATTCTCCCTTATTTTATTGTTCTTTTGTTCATGTCCGTCTCTCCCTCCCCTCCCCCTTTCCCTGTATGATTTTCTCTCGTTAATCAGAATACATTTGCAAGCAACACAATGTCCTCAGGCAATCTCTCACCTCTTCCTCCTCCTCCTCCTCCTCCTGGTGCTCTTCACCTTTTTTCCCCCTGATTTTTCTCTCTCCTTCCCTGTCTCCTCTTCCCTCCTAAGCCTATTTTTTCTGGATGCCCTGCTTGACTTCTTTGCGCTGACCTTCCTATTTAAACCAGCCCACATGCCAGGCTTCACCCAGCTAGTGACATCATTGCCAGTTAATGTGCAGAAGCAGCACCTGTCTCCATAATGATACAGTGCTCACTGCTTACGTTTGTTTCCCCTCTCCTTCCCTGTCTCTCTGTCTCGCTCTTACTGCAGACCTGAGATGAATCTGCTGATAACACAGCCCCTCACTTCTCTGTTCTCATTGGGATGAAACTTGCGGTGATGTATGTGGCCTTGGCCACTGCAGGGGTTGTCGGTGCGTGTGTATGTGTTTTCCCTGAGTCTGCACAATTGCAGCACCCAGGAAACAACCACAGACCTAATGCAGCAGCTGGTTTGTGCTGAAGGAGAGTGTGTGTGTGTGTGTGTGTGCGCGCGCGCAAATACCAACATGTTAATTAAAGAATGTGTGCATAACCTCACCTCGAGTGCAGTGTCTGCTCTCTTGACTTCCAAATGACTCCCAAAATCTAAAAAATCTTTCAGCATATTTTGCAGTTTCATCCACTGAACACAAAAAGCTGACCCCAGATCAGCAGTGAAAGGTCTTTTACTTAAGTTAATATAGTAATACCACAATGAAAGGGAAAAAAACATGCCAGTGCAAAAGATGTGAAATTCAACAGTATATGCTTAAAGGAACTGTCCTAGATATACTGTGACAATGTCAGCTGTTCATATTAAATGTGTCCGAAGTTTTAAATAAAGAGTTAAACGTGAGTAAAAGTAATCCCTGAGAGCTGAAACCTCCGTCTCAGATCGGTCTGAATACTCTGTTACAAATGTTTTTTTTCTACTTGGGCTACATGCTGACATCAGATTGTGACAGATTTCTTTATATGGTCATCTAGGGTGACCATATTTTGATTTCCAAAAAAGAGGACACTCGGCCCGGCCATGAGATAGCCTACTTAAATGATACTCGCAGTTTACTCAAAGATGCCTTATAATTTTAATATGTTTAAAGTTTATATGTATGGATAGAATATTCAGTTATATTACAAAATAACATCTCTCAAAGACAGAAATTCAGATAGGCCCCGATAGATAGGGGACACACACACACACAAACACACACGCTAGAGTGTCGCTACCCGATCCGAGCCCGACGGGTCCCGACAGTAGGCCTACCCGACGGGTTGGGCCGGGTTCGGTCAGCTTATGTTTAAATTGTATTCGGGCTCGGGTTGGATTCGGTCAGCTTTCAGTGAAAATGTAGTGTAAAAATAAATAAAATCCTATTGTCTGTCCTGTTTATTGCTTGGGCACTGTTATTTACGTGACAACACCTGAACATAACACACACAGACACACATTGGCTGTTTGTTTCTACCTCTCTCCTCTCTGGAAGTCTCGGACCTCCAGCCACCCGCCTCCACCTTGATTAAATGCTGAAAATAAAATAAAAGAGGGAGACAGGTTTTTTTTATCTTATTTTGTTTTATTTCTCCCTCTCCCCTCGCTGGAAGCCTTGGACCTCCCGCTGCCCGCTCCCATCTCAAACACGGAGGTCTCCCTCTCCGCGGAGCACCCACAGCGCACGCCCGGCCTGTTAAATAGCCTGTAACTGTAACAACTGTGTGACACAAACTCAGTGCTTTAGTCATTAAATAATGTCGGGCTCGGTTCGGTTTCTGACATAACAAAACAGAATGACTGTCGGGTTCGGACAGAAATATGCGTCCCGTGCCACACACACACACACCGGACATTATCATCAATTTATAAACGGACGCCCCGGACAGGACGTCAAAAGTGGACATGCCCGGGCAAAAGAGGATGTTTGGTCAGCCTATGGTCATCTGCTCCAGGCACATTACTCCAAGTGTTTACATTACATAGCCTATACTGCTACATGTAGCTACATGGTAATGTGAGAGAAACTTGTAATCTTGGTTCCCGATGTTTTGAAATTCTCCTTGATTTTGGATCATATTCCTGCTGGAACAGGTCTGGTTGAGTTTAGAAGCTTTTATTGTTGATTTTTCATGGTAGAAAGTGTCACTATTCTCTGTTACAGAGACGCAAAGACATGGAAGACCTGAACACGGTGACCAATCAGAACAGACTTGGGTTTTTTGGGAGAAGGACTTAAAGAGACAGGAGCTAAAACAAAGTGTTTCAGACCACAGGTGTATACAGGTGTTCAAGCACAAACAGTATGAGGGAAAAAATGTGAGTTTTGAGCTTTAAAGCATGTAAACATGTTCTAGTAGACACCCAAAAATACAAGTATGGACCTGAAAATGAGCATAATTGGTCTGTTTTAATAGTACTTGTAAAGTATTTGCAGAAAAATGTACCAGTAATATCCAAAACCAATGCAAAATGGCCCCATTCAGAGTGTTTTCATATATATTATTGTAATATTACTGATTCATTGTCATGACATTTTAACAAGTGAACAGTTTAATCTATAACAACGCAAAGTTTATAAATGTATATATGTTTGATGTGTAAAATCTTCAACTGAAAGCAACCTTAGCTGTCAGATAAATGTAGTTAAGAGTTCAATATTTCCCCCAGATATGTTGTGTATGGATGATCATGAAATGAAAAAACTCAAGTAGAATACAAGTATCTCAAAGTTGTTCCTAAATACAATACATATGAGGCACTGATCTGCAGCAGTGTCATATAACTAACACACACTGTTCCCTCTTCTTTGAACAATGACTTGGGAGCTGTTTCAGTATCATCACGACATCGACAGACGCTAATAGGAGAGAAGAGAGAACTGGCAGCCAAATAGACCCCTAAGCAGGACACTCTAATGAGGAAAGGGCCCCTGGGGGCTCCTTGGGTGACACTAGAGATCTATACTGGAGCTGGCAGTCATACAGGATCCACAATTGAAGAGATGCGTTTGTACTGGTGCCATCGTTAGCCACTTTGATCGTCTCTACAAGACTGCAACTCCTTGAAAAAAGCTTTTGTCTTGAAAGGGCTGGAAACAGACGACAGATAAACGCCTGTAACTATGTTTGTGTGGAGAGCTGATGACGCCTATGTGGGAACCGTCTGACCACCCAGTTAGATAAGAGTCTGGTGATAAATAAAGGCTTTAACGTTTACAGGCTGCTTTTTGAGGGGATAGGTCATGGTGACGCAAGTGGCTGTGAACTAACGGCAGAATTGTAAACACAGATGAATATAGAGCTTGATAGTAGATTGTTGACGGAGCCATATTGACCAATGACCATTCAGACTGTCCTCAGAAGAACCAAGAGAATGTCTCGACTAGCAGCACGCCATGACACACTGTACAGACAAAGGCAACTACTGAGTCAGCTCACTGGATTAAAACATTTTTTCTAATAAATTTACATCAATTTCAAATCCATAAAATGTAAACAGGTGGTGCAAGAGGCCTAAAGGTACTGTATGTAAAATTATAATGTGGTTGTAGTAGAGCTCACCAATTATAATGATATACTTTGGGTTTAAATTGACCATTCAAACAACTTCAAAACTTTGACTTGCCCCTGTGTTTAATAGGATTGTATTGTGGTAGATTCTTATGTAGTGTACTCTCAAATGTTGTAAAGAGTCCTCTTTACAAATGTTATTTTATATGAAGGGTTTGTTTTGTGCATGGAGAATAAAACACGGTATAATGGTTCAACCAGACTGACAAGTGAAAAGGCATAAAGAGACAGAGATCCCTCTGAGCAACAGTTCAATAAGAACGGAAGATATAACCAGTCATTAGTAAAACAAATTGGAAGTTTGGTATCAAAATATGAGCAGATTTAAATAGGAACAGGTTCCCGTTTCAGTGTCAAGTGCACAATAATGTCTATAACAAGGTGCAATTAACAGGTGCGTTGCTTCAGCAAGGCTATTGTTGAAAATTCACAATAGAAACACAAGGTTATTCAAGGCTAGACTGCAGAGGGCCCACAGAAAAAGGAAACTCAAAATATTTAAAGCTCAGCTGCACTGTTGTGGTTCAATAATGATCAAGGGTCACTTATGCTTTTGTGAAGTGGAAAATAAATTCAAAATTGAAGGCTATGTGGGGGGAAAAACTGTTTTTACTGTATATCACCCCTGTCATGTAATACTTCCAACACTTAAACCAACTGAATAAAACTTAGATTGCTGACACCATATTGACTTGTTACATTCTTCTTACAAACCCAGTTTATGTAGAACAGCTTCAGCCAGGACCATTATTACCTCACTGTGTTATAACTGTGCTGCAATGAGAGTTATAATTTCTGCCCTGCTGGTCCATCCAAGCATGCAACAAGTGGCCAAATTGCCAAAGTACAAATTGCACATAAACACAAACAAACAGTTGTCAGTAATTGTGTTCCTGGTTCACCGCTAACGTGCACACAGACTAAATTAAGAAGCAGCTTTTGCCTGATTAGTTGTAAAAATGTTTGTGATTTTTTTTTTAAATCCAAGACTCGTTGGGTTCATTAGCAGCCAGATGTAACCTGGATTGGTAGCAACAGTCCTCCTTAGTGTAGCTGCAATATCCTGTGTGATGGAGGCCCATTGCTACAACAACAGGTGCAAGCAGCAAATGCTGAGGAGGGAGAGGGATTGATGCAGAGGGGCTACAATTAGCTCCAATTGCTCTCATGTATTGTGTATTTGCAGGTACTGGCACTATAGGAAAATCTTTAACATTTAAGCTGTGGTCCAACAGGTCCTACCTTTGTCCAGAGAAGCGTCCGGGGAGTTGAAGTCCATTAGACTGCTGATTTCAGTCTTGTAGCAGAGTTCAGTGGCAGGCGGCTTCTGCCTCTGGTGAGCAGAGGGATCTGTGACAAAAACAAATTACAAACAAGTGTGACTTAACAGACAACAAGAAAGACAACAAAGATAGACAGTGGAATACATATGTGTTCTTGAGCTCAAGCATGTGTATTAAGGTCATGTAATAATTTGAAATTGATACGAAATTAAAGGAAATGACCCCTTTGACATTTTAAATACATCTCTCACTGATTATTATTAGCTTAAATTGTGCCTCTGAGTGCAGATTATGTTTGATGAAGCATGTAGAAGAGCAACTGGAGCTGTAAAATGAGTTCCCAACAGTCATGCAAAATACCTAAGGAGACAGCAATAGCAAAATGAGAAAGAGAGAAAAGACCTGTGTTCACCCAAACTGCATGATAAATTCCTCATCAGTGTAAGTTTGCCTCTCTGCACAGAATGCATGAGGAAACAAGATGATTAATGCAGCCCACCACACATTCCTCTCAATTCATACAAAATGAACTTTTACTTCTCACTTCTTACACTGTACTAACTCCATAGTAGTTTACCATTCATCAACACAGCTACTGTCTCCAGGGAGAGTGTGAACACCCCGCTGTAGCAAAAGCATCCAATCTTAAACATAAGCAGGCGCACAAACACAGTCGCAACTTTGAGAGACTGCTGCATGTAAATATTAGCATTTTTATGACCAAAGTGTGATTTGATTTCTGGTGAGGTTCAGTGGTTTCTAATATAGTTCTGGCCTGCCTCACCAGTGGCATGTAGTGAATGCATATTGAGTGCTTTGCTCCAGGTCAGCTCACATAAAAGTTTTTTTTTTTGCTGAAATGACTTTGTCACCTTCAACATGTGCAGTCCATTTCTGCTGTCCTCCCTTCCCAGCCCACAGACGCATTTATTCCAAAGTAAAATGTCCAAAAGGTCACAAGTGCCACTTTTTAAATAAAAGTAGTCTTTGGCTGGCAAAAAACTGATAAAATGTTCAAGGATTTAAGATTCAGCTTTGCTCACACACAGTTGAATTCACTTTGCAGCAAACTACATCTCTTTCACTTCACTCTGCAACCTCTGCTCCTCTCTGGCCTCCTCCTCCTTCTCCTCATCCTCTTTCCCGTTCATTCTGCCATGAGTCCACCACCCACCTACTAAGATGCTGTTACTGGTTGAATTATTTGCAGTAATTGAGCACAGATGTGTCTGGGTGAAGAGCTCCAGGTCTCAGGGTTGTGCTGTCATTATGGTGAGATTAGTCATCACGCTTGTCGAGATGGACTTTATGCGGCCACAAATAACAGCTTGGCAGCCTGTCCCCACCTAAAGTGATTGGTAACAGCGCATGAAGGCTGTTTTTTTTCAAACTGTGCATAACACTTTGCCACCCAACACCTTGCACATCTATAATTTTTCAAACTTGCCCACAGTGCAGCCTTTGGCACCAGGAACACAGATGTCACTTTTTTGAATAATGTTAAAATTCACAGTGCGTACTTATCTGCTAGCTACAAGCTGCTGCTGCCCAGTGGCCTCATGAAAATGTTTTATCTTCCCTGCATCGTGCCCTTGACAGGCCCTCACCAACATTTCAAAACTTACCAAGGGAAAAAGGGATGAGTGGGATAGTGTGGAATAAATGCAAAGGAATAAGTAAGTCATTACGGTCGCATGAAGGGGACGGAGGAGGGAAAACTGATATGGAGGAGAGCTGGGGAATATGTCACAGAGCAAGCTCGGGTTTGACTTGACAATTTGTCTTCTGTACATGCAATCACGTTGCAGAGATGCCCTTGAGCAAGGCACTGAACCCCCAACTGCTCAGAGCACCTGACTATGACAGCCCCATCACTCTGACAGCAGTAATGTATGTTTACAGGTCCTGTGCGTGCACAAGAATGAAAAAAAAAGTCCCAAAAGAGGGATTAATGAAGTACTTTTTCTTCAAATGACAGTAAAGAGCTTGACTTGATGCATTATTAAACTCTACATTGTCTTTGGAAGTTTTTATTTACTCTAATTTTAGATGCGTTTAAGCTTCAGCAATTTCATAGTGTCTGGCTCTCTCATTTTTTTCTACATTAAGTAAATCTTCAAAGCTTCCCTATAAAATGCTCAGTCACACTGTTGCATCAGGAACATTAATTGAATTGGCCTATTAAACCTCAAAAAAATGAAAGCTGCACACATATTTCAGTGCAACTTGTTTTCTTGTCAGCACCTGTTGATGCTGCCTGCACATGATTAATGTGCCATGTAAGTGACATAAATGTGATACAATAATCTATTAAAGGTCCAGTGTGTAGGGTTTTGGGACATCTAATGGCAGAAATAGAATATAATATTTACAACTAGAGCACTCGGAGAGCACAGACCTCCGCCAAGCAGCTCGGATTTCCTGCCATTTTATTATTTCATCCACTTCGCTTCAACCGATCACCACCAAAATTTTTAGAAATACTCATTCCAAGAGCCGGAGCACACTCTGGCTCAAACTGGACTGTTCGGGACCAGACTGGCCGACCCGTATGCTCTCACTCAGTGGATGGATGATTTGACAGGATTGCTGAAGGTGGGATGGCCGGCTTTGGTTGATTACAATGCCAATCTTACAATGGAGGACGACACTTGAACGGTTTCATCCAGTTTGTTTTGCTATCGAAGCTAACATTAGCTAATGCGCTAAACAGTTAGCATTACAGAGAAATCCAATATTCCTCTTAATACCTTTCCAATTTCTGATTAGGTGGACATGATATCCCTTAATACACAGAACATTATTCATTCCTACAACAATACATTTTCCCTAATGCACATGTGAGCATTTTTGATGATCGCCTCCATCCAGTCCTTTCATCTTATTGCATTTAACCCTAGTTGTCTTTATCTTTGTTGACAGGCAGTGGCTGCTGATACGTCATAAATTTTTGAGCCATGACTCCTTCTATTCTAGCACCCAATAACACATCAAGATGACATTTTAAGACTCCTATGTAGCCTACAGCCCTGTGGTGATGAGTTGTGTTTTGCCTCAAGCTAACAAACTGACGGGAACAGCCCATTGGTCCGACATCCCATTGTTCCGACCATATTAAACCCATTGTTCCGAAGTCCCGTTGTTCCGAAATCATCATGATGCCCTGTGGTTAAGGTCTGGTTAGGTTTAGGCACAAAAACCACTTGGTTAGGGTTAGGAAAAGATCATGGTGTGGGTTAAAATGAAAAAGAAAGTGACAAACACATAAGCCGTGAGCCTGCTCCACCTCAAGCCTTTCCCAGCTGACCCAGAGCCGGTCGCGGCGCACCATCAAGGCAGAAATACGCCCGCTGGGAGCCATTCAGCACCGCGGACCATCGAACTAATGGGATGTCGGACCAATGGGCTGTCGGACCAATGACATGGACCCCAAACTGACATCATTGTGACATCGGTCCTAAAAGGGTATATAATCACCTGAAAATAAGAATCATTGTGTTTTCTTTAGAATGAGCCATGTATATCTACATACTATAAGGAGCAGGTCCTCTTTCACAGGGCCCGGCATGTTGTTCTAGAGTAGCCCAGAACAGACAAACCAAACATTGGCTCTAGATAGGGCCGTTCATGTTTTGGCATTTTCGTGTTGGCCACCAAAGCTCTCCTACTTTGCAAATGCTATAGGTTTCAGTTCTGCAACTTTACTGCTTGTTGCCGCTAAATCCTACACACCTGAGCTTTAAGACATTGGTTGATCATGTAATAACAGTTTTGCACGTGACTCTTAATTTTGAAAGAGATTTCCCACAAAAACAATCCAGATCATGATGAGGATACAGTAAGGGCATGTCCATAGAGTCAGGATTATGGAGGGATGGATGTTTTTCTGTGCTGCAGCTTTACTTTGTGTTAAATTGTTTTTACACTGAAATCTTACAAGTTTAAGATACAACAATCAGCGAGAAATCATTATCACTTGCTGGGCTGCAAAGAATTTTTAATGATTTTTGTTCCCTGGTAAACAAATTGGATGTTTTTTTTAAGAGTTAGAGGTGTAGAGAGAGAGAGAATGGTCAGGCTGCTGTTGTTATTATTGCCTCAGCTTTCAGACGTTGTGTGTTTGTGTGAGTTGGCCATGAAAATAGCATTTTTGTTGCTGTTTTAGCTACACTGAGTTATCAAGCTGGTAATTGTAATGTTTTCTGGGTCACTGTTGATGTCTCTGAATCAATGTCCTTTTCAACACAGTTAATATTTGGGTCTGGTGAGGTCCAAGTGCCTCATATTGATCCTTTAGTCTTTATCTCAGCACACTAAAGTCACAGAAACACTGCAGACAGTGACACACAGAGTAAATAGACAGACGGCAGGAGGGAGAAAAAAGACTGGATGTGATACCAGGGACCGATAATATAGAGGAGTTGTAGAAACAATCTAAAACATAATTTCTTTTGTTGCTCCAGCTCTCTGCATTTGCTACCTGCTACGCTGCACCGTGAATGAGGGTGAAGCTTTCAATAAACCTTTACTTTTGCTTGTTGTATAAATCATGTTTGGGGTGATCTATTAAGGATTTCAGATAAGAGCATCATTTCCTCTCTCTGCTTCCATCTCCTCTCTGTTCTTTCCTCATTTCCTCACATGCCAGCCGGAATAATATCTGACAAACACACAAGCTCACCTTTCATCTCACTGCAAGTGTCAATGTCTGCTGCACAGTTTCTATTTGGCATACAATTAGAGAATCTGTATGTTTACAGAGCCGAAAACAATGCATACATTAGTATACATGGTCATTAAAATAAGACATGGAAATACAGCAGATTGGTATGGAGAGATCATTTCATTAAAATCCTGGGTACTGAATAATATCATCAAATTTCAGTTATCTGCCTTGCTTTTAAGCTGCGAAGAAAGCAGAAGGCTTGTGGGGAATAATTTAATGTTCACATCACTTTTATCAGCCCTCACTGTTTCCTCACATTAAGCTGTATTTGCTTTTTGTCTCTGTGGAAAGTTTTATATACACACAACAGCACTGAAAGCATGAGTTGTAATATTCTTGCAAGATATATAGCGTTCATAAGAAAGCAATGAACTGCGCTGCAGCAGAAAACTTTTTAGATGCTGATGAGAATTTATCACACTGTATGGCTGGGTTCCATTTTCCCCACCATCAAACTTCCTCAACTTGTCAATAATAAGTGGTTTAACCAGCCAAGCACACCACTGATGGAAAAGGTAATTCTGCTGTGATGACATGAATAATGATTTGGCCCAGAGACTACAACAACTGCTGTACCCCATGTGGCTTTGTGATGATGTAATAATCCAAATTACTGTATCCCCACCAAACAGGGTCTACTAAAAGAAATTTGCCAGACAGTTTCTTTAGACTTAAAACAACTCTTTCCCTTAGTGAATACCACTTATGAGAAAGAGGAGGGTAAGACAGAGGCCATTCTCAACATATATTAACACTTCTGCCTTTTGGCAAATTAGGGATATGTGGAGAAAAACAAATATCTCATAATCGACCAAATGTTAGTCGACCAGAAAGATCATTAGTTGGCAAAGATTTCATTGGTTGGTAAGTCGCAGGAAAAAATTCAAAATAAAACAATCGTGAAAGTCTATGAGGAGCTGTGCCTTGTCAAAATAAATTGAAACCTGTACGACTGCACCATGTGGGAAATTAATTTGAAAGGACAGACACAGGAAGAGGCCACACCCCGCAGTCAGACAGGAGTCACTTTAAAAACCAATCACAGCTGACAGATATCTTTCCCTTCTTCTGTAAATATTCAGTCTGATAAATATGGAAACGTTGATCATTTTACTGCGGGGCTACCCAGAGCTTTACATGTGGCCCACGGACTAGGCCTACACACTTATAAACAGTGCCCGCCGAAGATCAGCCTTGCACTCCCCACACTCTTGCTACACAAGAGTAGCACCCAGAGCCCGACCTTGCGTTTTCCAGGCGGTTAAAGGCGCAATATGTGCACGGCCTCTAATTTCCAGGGCTGGTACCTGCGGTTATTCCACACAGGCTACTTACTAACATGTCGGGCAGGAAATCCAAAGTGTGGGATCATTGTGAGAAGGTGAAGGACGAACCCAAGGTGATATGTAAACTCATCTTCACTGGTCGACTACAAACACGACATATCATCTGAAACATGGAAGTAGCTACATGCCCATTAGCCACTTAGCACAATCATTACTGCTTTGCCGACAGCATCATTAACAGGCAGCTCGCTCAGTGTGTGACGTGCACTTGTTTTGTATTTCTCTGTAATGTAGCACAGTGTTAACAATGTTACTGATACTATTCTTTCTCACACCTTCAACTCAAACCATTGTGTTGCCCCGCCCAAAATATAGAATTTTATAATATAATTAATGTCGTAAACATGTGGGTGACTAGTCGACTAATGGCCCTAAATGACGACTATTGGTCGACTAGGAAAATTCTTAGATGGGAGCAGCCCTATAAATATCACAATATTTTTTAACAAATACCTCGATATCAATATTGCACTGATATTGTAGGGTTGACTATTGGTGCTTGACACTGACATTTTTGATAACAAATCATCAGTAATGTGGATATAATGATTAAGTGGGTAAACAGAACACTTAATTGTAATGCAGCCGTTAAAACTAGGAAAGGACAACACTTATGATATTATGATATCCAAAATCTAAGAAAACATCTAGTCTTATATCAATATATCGATAAAAGATCAATATATTGATATGAGACTGCTTTAAATGTTGTCAGACAACAAATAATATGACAGGTGTATAATAACTTAATGCGAGTACACAGATATGGATATAACTTTAAATGCCCACCCTTAACACACTGTTCTCTTCTGACCATGAAAATTGCAGAAGTGTGTCTTCAGTGACCCTGACTGCCCGACTGTGGGTTCCTATGGGAGTCTAATGCTAACCTTTACAATGTTGCAGTAAAACTTACACGGAGGACTCAGCCTTTGTCAACAAGAGCCCCCTGTTGTGCCTCTTCTCAGCGGGGATAAAACACAAAATCCTTGTAAGTGAAGGATGGATCGCCCAAAATAAACTATACCCTCAAAATAGAGGGAGCAAAGCCTCCTTTAACTCACCAAGTCTAGAGATTTAGTTCAAACTACAGGCTTCATTGTGCATTTTTTAAGAGCTCAGACACCTGCCTGTGGCGATCCAAATATTTAGCAGTCGGTTAAAAGGTAATCTGTGAAGCCCAGGGACATATTCAGGCGCACGAGGCTTCAACACTGCCTTAGTTTGATTGTTATTGCTATGACTGCGAGTAACACTAAAAATAGGTCTCATTTAATATTTCCAAATGCACGTTGTTATTTACACTTTCTGTATTTTACCTCTTTTGGAGCAGAGGTGGGAAATATTCCAGTTCATCTACATAAGCCCATATGTCTTCTGCTACAGGTTGAACTGACAGCACTTTATATGTCACAGTGTACTTCTCTGTAACTGGCCCATGAGCACTGTAATGATCAGTGGTGTAGCCATTATATCAAAGCCAGTTAGCTGTTATGACTCTCAGCTATTGGCATAAACACATGCAAAACATTCCTCTCCTCTTTTTCCCTCTAAAAGGCTCTGATATGCCCAACCACTCAGGATGACTTTACTCTCCATTAACCAGGCATAATAATAACAGACTTTATCTTATGGCGACTTTGATACCTTTACATAGCAGGAAGAGGAACCCAATGCTCTATTAAGGAGCAGAATGATTGAATAAAACCACCAATTTACATTCATTTACTGCACAAGGATGCAGTACTCCACACTCACACAGAGTTCAAGTTCACAGGTTTGTGGAGATTATTGTAGAGGTAATTCAAGCAGCTGTAATGATCTGAACCCTGAGTGATAATGATATAAAACTATCCATATTGTAATGCTCTTTTGGTTGAATGTTCCAACAGTCCTAAAGGGAAGATCGAGATGAATTACCAGTCTTCATGGTCAGACAGTTCTCTCTCTCTCTCTCCCTCTGTTTCTCACATTTCTGTCACCACCCCTCTCCCCCGAGTCCTCTCTTCTTCCTTAGCTGACTCACTCCACCACTCCAACGTCACCTCTCCTTTTCCCTCCTCATTTTCTATCCTTTCTCTGTCACCGTTTAATGGGGTTCCCCGAGCTCTTCACTCTTCGGAGCCTGCTATATTTTATCTGCTGGCACAGTGCAGGAAAAGACGACGGCTGGAACAAAAGAAGGCCCTAATGAGTAGTGGAGGTGATTAAGGAATGAATAGGCGCTGTTGCTGGAACCTTCACTGAGCCGCCCATGTTCCCTGACTCGGTCTGCAATCTGCAGATAGGCACTGCCTCTCTTTTCTAACATCGGCCACCCGCCTTTAATTGCACTGACATTCTCTGGTCCCGAGGCTGCCGGACTTGTGATAAAGCTCGCATATTCGTGCATTAATCACCAGCAGTCAGAACAGGCCTTTCCCCCCCTGCATCACCTGCCTCAAGACCCCAATTCAAGGTGCCCTATAAATACCCTGCAGATAAATGGAACTAATGGACCAGGGGTGTGTGATTGTGGGGAGCTAGCGCTGAACGTTTAGCCGCCCACGCTAACCATCGGCGATCTCAAGACGACTCGTTGTCAATTCATATTGTAATGAAAGGCTGCTGAATATACTAGGCAGGCCATTCAAACGAAGTGTGTAAGCCGGGGATGTTATTAGTTGGTGTAAGGAGGACCCGGGAGAAAATGAGCTGCAGCCTGAGAGACTAAACCGAGGAGAAACGGGCCTTTGTTAGCCCGTGAATGTCATTTTCACAGTGGCCATCAGAGGAATGAACACATCACCACTGTATGGAGAATGAAAAATGGCCCATTTGCTGTGCTCCATGACAGACCAGAGACAGGTGCCTGCGAGCACTACAGCTTTAAAATGGCCTGAGCACGGCCACTTCAACACCATATTTATCCCTGGAATCAAAGCACTTTGGGAGATGGAGGACTTTGTGACAGCTCCTATCAGGAAACTGAATGGTGATGAAACTTGTGTCCTCTGACAACATGCTGCATTTATATCTCATTGGATAGGCTTTAAATAATATGTGAATTGTTCCACCTCCAGTGTGTTCTTACTGACACCAACCTGGGGTAGCTGTGAGGATGTTTATATTCAGAGATAATGAGAGATCATACAGCGATTACGTGAATGACATGTAACTTTCGCTGTCAGAAGTTGAGACAGCTGTTTTTACTGAACCTGCCATTTTGAAACTTTATGTGTGAAGATCCACTGTGTGTAAAGATGTCATGGGGATAAATTAGAATGCACAAAGATCAAAGCGATTACAGTACCGTCTTTAGTTGGGAAATCTGAAGTCAAGGTTTTGGAAATACACAGATAATTAAGCCCTATTCGCAAGGGACTAGTATTGCCAGGGGACCTCGTGTGATTTAGAAATTACCACCTAAACATCAGTGTTTTGTGCGGCACACTGGCACGGGATAAGCAAGGTCTGCATTTTACTTTGATTTACTGACATTATCCCCTGAATGCAATGCGCACAGTCATTTGTAAGTCCACTTTATAAAACACAGCAACACCACACAGCACCACTAGCAGTGTCCAATGTTAACCTCTGTTCTTTATTTCCTGTTTTTAAATGTGGGTCAGACACAAAGAATTGATGCTGCCACATGTTATCACACATCATCCATGTCATAATCTTTCGAGTTTTCGTTCGTCCGGAGAATTCAAGCTTACTCCTTCTGCAAATGGGTCTCCATGCTGTATTGTGAGATGAGCCTTCTGGTCCCAAAATGCTGTCACAATTTTCATTTTTAATGGGAAAAGCAGCCTCCACAGCTCTCAACTGGGGGAGAGGCAGAAAAAAGGCATGGAGACAACAAAAACACCTTAACACTACCCAAAATCTAATATTATCATAATGACCTCTGTAATGGCCAAAATATGGTAGGTCAAATATACTTGACAAATTACAGACATGGCAGATTTGCACAGGACTAAGATCACAATTGACAGCTGCAATTATTACAAATTACCAGACGTTCCCACGTAATACTAGTCCCTTGTGAATACAGATTTTGGCCATGTTTATACTGCAAGCCTTAGTGCTCAATTCAGATTAAATTTTTTTGTTTGGCTATTCAAATGATTTTGTTAAACTGTGGCCAATAGCAGATGCCAGTGAGAACTGGCCACAGCCCTCAACTGACCCACATGTACAAAAGAGCAATAGCAAAGGCGTCCCATGCCGCATGCTGTTGTACAAAAGTAAACATGGAGGTCATTGTAGTCAGCACTTACAGCTTCATTTATACGTTGATGTGCAGTGGAAGCCAGTGAGTTTGTGAGCAGATGATAATAAGGAATAGGAAAGACAGCCAGATTTTTAATTAGAAGCTTTTGTGGAGCAATGGCTTTTACTTCTGTACGGAGGTGTGTGTGGATGCAGAGCCAGAGCCAGGAGTGGTGGGATCATGACCTGAGTGGCTTCACTGAAATAGACTCACTCCTGCAGAAGGTAGAGCTGGTCATCTACTAATTAGGAGATCGACAGTTTGATCTCTGGCTCTTTCAGTGCGCATGTTGTAGTATTCTTGGGCAAGATACTGAACCCAAAGGCTGCGCCATCAGTGTGTGAATGTGCGTATAAATGATGAGATTCAGACCTGATAGAACTTTGCATGTCAGCCTCAGCTATCAGTGTATGAATGTGTGTGAATGGGTGAATGCGTAAGACTAGAAAGACACTATATAAATGCAAGTATCTTTACCATTTACTATTTATAAATGTCGATCTAGGTTGACGTAATGTCACAAGAAATTGAATATGATTGTTCAGAGGTACTGCAAAAATTTTAGTTTTGGATTTAAGCCGCTTTTACCTGCAGTCTTAAGGTGAGATCAATACCATTCATATGTCTGTCTGTTAAGCCGATAAGCTTTAAATCTGGAATATTCATTTTGACAAACCATAATACTGCATTAATGATATGCTGACGATATTAGCAGCATGCACCCTGGGACTTGGAATTACACTGCATTACTTTAAGCAGCCATGTCGTAATAGAAAACAGAGAAACTGTGGATACTTAATAAACTAATTCAAAAAGTGCCTTGAGAATGAATATGAAGATATTTGAATAATTATCCCAATGCAATTACCATATGCATAAAAAAAACCTAGAAGGTAAAATTGAAAATAAATCCACTTCAGCGCCCCTCAATTTGTTCAGAATCATTTTAATAAATACCATCTACACCAAATGTGTTTTATGAGCAGCTTTTAACAGCAATTATGACTCAAAAGCAGTGCAGAATTATTCAAGTGTAGTATTCTCCACAGGACCTTGGGAGGCTGTTGTTTTTTCTTTCACATCCCCTTGCCTTGGCAAGACACAGTAGTGTTATAAGCATTGTTTGCAGCTTATCTTTTAGTGCTGCCGAGTGTAATGTTTTATAATATGATAATCTTCAACGTAACATCATAACATTTCATCTGAAAAGCCACTACCAAAGTGTTCGAGGGGAAAATGTAATATTCTACTTTTGTCATGTTAATGGGTTTCTAATTGAGCATCTTGCGTTGGGAGGCAGGTCCCAGAGGAAATGTTCAGCCAAAAAGAACAAAGTAATTACTGAAAATCGTTACGACCTATTGTGAGCTCAGGTCCATGCTCAAGTCCAGATTAAATAGGAGATGTTCGTCTAAATTAAGATTTGGATATCCACTTGGATGTTGGCCTCTAACATCACAGACCATTGTCCTTGATGGACTCACTGCTGACACAGTAAGTGGAAGTTACTCTGCAAAAACAATGTGATGAAGACAGGACTGACGTCTGCCTGAAATCAACCTATTGTAATGATTTATTGTTATTTTGATTCCTTTACTCACATGTAGCTGTGAACAATAACATCAGTGTAAATGTGTCAGGCTTTATTCAACAACTCATGTGCATAAAAAGCCCTAACACAACTAAAAATGGACAAAACAGGCAAAATTATTAGTGATTTTAAAGTGAAGACAAAGGTGCAAAGGTTTGTCCTCCTACTGAATAAGGGACATTGGGTTCAGTCTCCTTTGTATCACTAAATTTTCGATTTCACTTGAGAATTTGACTGACAGTCGGCTGAATCGTCTGTCTTCACAGCTGCCCTATTTCCTTTGGCGCCATTGTCACGTTTTGGCTGCATGCATAAATACATAATGCTTTGGAAATGTGCCACCCATTCAAAATATATGCTGGAATGAAGATGATTATCATTTGAGCTATATCAGCAATTGGCCCTCATTCTTTGCTTACACAGGCAAACTGATAGTTAATAAGATATCTTACTTTAGAAGTACAAAAACTGTATTCTTTGTCCACCACTGTTACTGATTGTTGATTGTTTTCCCTCAAAGTAAATCATCCATGACTGATAAATATTTATGGCACTTTGTGAAGGATGGCACAAGTGCTTAGTTGACAAAAGCATAATATTCTGCCAAAAAAAGAATGCGAGGGTACAGAATAATCAATGACAGGTAATTAGGTTTCTCCATAATAGATGGGGAAAGTTTTCTGAAAGTTTGCTGTCGATATCAAGCTGCAGGCATATCTTAATATATTGTCGAACTGGGGGAGACAAGAATTTAAAGGCAGGGCGACATGGCCAGATACTGAGTTTCTTCAAGCTTGGGAACAATTTGCAAAACGAAAACATGATTGAGACCTCATGTTCTCAGTCTATGTGTGCAAAACTATTAAACAAGCAAAAGACTGAATAGGCATACAACTATTATTGTTGTGCATATTAAAAAATGACAGGGTATCTGTACAGCTGTACTGGCAACTGTCAGTATCAGATGCTTCAACGAGTCACACACTAACTGAACTACTCATCATTAGACAACAGTAACAACAAAATATTTCTACTTTATTTACACAAAGAAAAGCTCTGTAGGTGTTTTTCACTGCAAAAATGTCAGCATTGGTCACACTGATGATTGGTGGCAATTATGATCCTATGATCCCATAATTATAAATAAATCTATGACTAGAAAAACAACAACAACAACAAAAAAAAACAATATACCTGACCTTCTCCATTACTAAGGCTGAACAACAGACTATGAGGAAGACCTCCTTGTGAACTGCTGCTGTTTGGGAAGCTATTTATGGTGATTCTGCTGCGTCAACACTCATAACATAATTTCTCTTACACGAGCATCTGTCCTTGAATCAGCCCAGCCTGTCATTATCAATGCCACCGTGTCACAAAACGAGATCCTACGCCAGCCTCCCTCCTTCAATATGATGAAGAGTGTGGCACGTGGAGAAGGGCAGCGGGGAATCTGCTCAGAGGCTTAGTGCGCCAGTGAATGGAAGGGGACAGACAGAGGGAAGTGTGCAGGAGAAAGAGATTAAATGAGAGCAGATATGTCAAGTGAGAGCGTGAGAGATGGGGAAAAGGAGGGAAGGAGGAGAAAATGAGACACAGGAAGTAACGACCAAGTAGGAGGAAGGTTAAAGGCAGAGATGGCAGGATGTAAAGACAATATGATGAAGTTTCCATCTCCTCAATCAAGGGATAACATAATGACAGAGTGGTCAGGAGTGGTAGACAGGGCTCAGCTGCTGGAATAGAGGGGGAAAATCAAGAAAGGAAAGATCACAAAAGAAGGAATAAATATTCTCACATATTAACCTAATATGCTGAGTAAACAAGAGTTTTATTTGAAATAGGTCTTTCCTTTATATTTTGTTTAACACATTTTAGGAAGAAACCTCCTCAACACTTTGCTGTCTTTGTAAATTCAGTGTGATGTATCAGCACAACAACACAAGCTCAGCACTTGCTTCTTTTGCTCTTAGAACTACTCTGTCATCTATTAATTATTTTCAATGGATTCTGTATTACTGTTCTCATCTCTGTGTTTCACCACTGTCAATGAAAGCCAATACTTCCTGCTGTTTCACAGTATCCCTCCCCTGTTTGATAGGATTTTAATTTGAAAGGTGTGTGGAACGTAGCTTAACACTAAATGAAGTGAGTATGTCACAGTACAGCTGACTGGAATAATCACAGACTGTATATTTAAGATAGACAACATGACAGCTTCGCAAAAGTGAAGCCAAAACAACTTGATTGCCCCCTGGTGGCTGGCTGCAGTGCAGCTCATAACCGCGGCCCCCGCAATGTTTACGAATGGGACAATCTGGCCTCATTACGGAGTTGTGGAAGTTAAGTGTTCAGTGACTTCTGCGTCACACACCAACAAAAAAAGATGTCCTTTCACTTTAGAATGCAAACCTGCCAGGCTCCTGACTGCATCAGGGTAAAATGTGGCCAGACAACAACGTAAGTTAGGGGAGAAAAGCCCAGGTAGGGCCAGTGGCAGGGGTGGTGGATGGGTCCAACAATCACTGACTTTGACCCTGGAGACTGGCGTTTCCTTCCCGTATGAATGCAAAGCCAAACCCTGTTTTTTTTTTCCCCCTAAACCTAACCACATGTTTTTGTTTCCTAAACCTACCTCCATGTGTGTGTTTGCAAAATGAAACCATGTGAAAAATATCAATTGCTGATGCTGAATCAACTTCGTATGTTTATTCTAAAAGAGACTGTATACAAACTGTACATTTCCTGTGAAAACCGAAATCTATTCTTAAAAGACACAATGAATGTAACAGGCTGAAGTTGACACGGCATCCAGAACATCAACGATAGACACACCCAGGGTACCATGCTCGTCATATGTAGACGTGGAAAATCCACCACCAAACACACTAAGTGACGAGGTGGGAGTGATGTGTTGGATGGTTCATGGGCCAAACTAAAAAAAATCAAAGTATCTATTAAATAAATGTTTCCCAAGGATACTTTTTTACAAATTAAGTAGCTCTTATTACGCTGATGTATGTTGAAGTGTTCATTTTTCTGCTACGTTTGGTTTTAATTGGTTGTTTAATGCCATAAACAGCAGTCTGATGTCATAATTGACGGCTGTGTTTGTCAGCCTGTGAGCTCCCAACGAATGGTGCTGCTCACGACTGGGTTTGAAAGGTGTTCGGGTGTGAAATTTAATACCGCAGCTTCACTTCTTGATCGCTACCATGCAGACTCTAGCTCCAAATGACGTCAAGAGAGCAAGATGGCAGTGGCTGTATCTGGGATATTTTGGCCTCCTTTTTGTAAAGTGGGAGTAAGTGGAGACGTGTTGTTCATCTTTATATACGGGCTATGGAATTAATTGGTGAATCAGAACAGTGTGCTTGCGTTTGAGCCGATACAAGAATTATGTCTAATGGCAAAAATACTGATACTCAACAGCTCAGCAGCTGGGAAAAAAGACACACAAGCCTCCCATTATGACAAAATACACCCACTCCTCCCAAACTCACCCCAGGCAGGCAGGAGCAACTCTCCTATCCTTCTCTGATGAGTGGCTATCAGCTGAAGCTCTTCTTCGTTGCACTGTCTCCCTTCACTCTGAAACTCACTAACACCTGACAAATACTCATCTCTGTTTCTTCACTTCTCTTTCATCTCCTGACTGCAGATCATTTCTCTCAGTTCCTCCACTTCTCCAAAGGATCCCTGCTCCCACCTCCACCTGTCGGCTCATTCCCTGTCTCCTTGTCTGTCTCTGCTTCCTCTCATTTTTCCTGACTCTCATCTCATCCCTCTGTTTGCTCTCTTTTCTGTCTTCTCTCACTTGCTCTTTGCATCTGTCTTTGTTAAATGTGAGATACCATAATGGGGAAAAGTGTAGCAGATTGAACCACAGAGGCATTCAGGAGGCCATTCCCCTATTTTTTGTCTTCCTCTGCCTCTTTAACAAACATAAACAAACAAACTGTGTTTCAGTCTATTTATCTCCAACATTTAACACTCCCTCTGTCTCAGGCAATTTTCAGGAAATGAGGCGAGCATCAAAAGCCAATATTGAGTGTTGACAGTTAACCACCATCAAGGCACATTAACAACACCAACGCAGTGTGTGAACGAGACAAGAACAGAAAAGATGGCAAATTGATGGATCCTTCAGCGTGTATGTCTTTTGTTCATAATGTTCACAGTTATCTGCAGAGGGACGGCACTTTGTGTAAAATGAGAGCCGATGCAGAGTTTGTGGACACCGCAGAATCTTCTGTGGCTCTTGACACTGTTGCTACTGACAACCACATCTGTGTTTCTGCTTGTGCTTTCCCAGCAGGCAACACAGTGTCCATTAACTAGCTGTAATCTCTGAACTGACTGCAGTGTTTGCAGAAAACAGTTACATAAGAGGAAATGTAAATGGCGGCAAAGTAGGTCTGTACTTTGGTTTTAGGAACTAGTAAGAGGCACAAAAAGCAATAAATTCACGACTTTTAACATGAGAACAGTTCAATTGTAAAACCTGCTGTCCATACCTAACTATAGCTTGCATTAAACTGGGGTTTTATCTCATATAAATTGCTAAAATCAAAAGATAAAGGGGAATTTCTGTTTAAAATCTGGTTGTTATTGAAGCCAGTATTACTGATTCCACATTGATCTCAAAACTTGCAAAAACATCATGGTGATGTCTTTAGATGTGTTGACTTTGGTCCTACCTGCTCTGTGCACACTCAGTTTATATTTGGACTGGACTGTAGGTGAAGGACACCAGGAGAGGGCAGTGAAAACTGGGGAACTCTTCAGGAAAACTGGGCTGGCAGTGTCCTTGTCTGATGTGGCGAAGTCTTTGGCAGAAGGACTTGATGCCATATTGAAGACATTAAACTGCCTGCTGTGTAATTTCTCCCCAAGTGGGGAGTCTGGACTCATCCAGGCAAAGCATGCAGTGTGACATTAAGCTGGTATGGTCCAATGGGAAGTTTTAAAGTGGGCGAAACGCTGCATTTGTTCAAATGATGGTTCAACAGGTCCATCCAAATCAGTAATTTGCCTGTTGTTAGTTCACATTAAAGAGGTTATTGTTCTTATTTCTTATAGTATTATTTATTTTATAATGCTTGAGCAGTACATAAAGATATTTGGCTCACTATCAAAGTCATAATTCTGCTCCTTCTTACTGTTTGTGAGTGAATGCAGTTTGATAATAGCTGCTCGTGGTCCCACAAGAAAGAAACAGCTAAAACTACAATCAAGAAATGAAGCATCAAACAGCTCGAACAAGAAGAAAAATCGGCTCAGAATGAGAAATGATCAAGAGGGATTTGGGCAAATTCATTCTCGCTGTGAGTGATGCATTTTGTCAGTACACAGAACAGCGGTGTGCACTTATGAAATGTATTTTTCTTTCCAATTAAGGGCTGCTGAAGTCGACACAAGAGTCTGTCCATTTGGGGATTATTCTAATGGAGTGTACACGTGTGTCTGTGCTGATGTTTCTGGCACATATGTGGTGTGATGGATGTGCCACAGCATTTCCCGGAAGCAGCTACAAATGCTCCCAATTATAGGAAATGTGAAAACTGACAAGGGACGGATGCAAGGGAAATAGAGAGAGACAGAGCAGAGCCAGAAGGAAGTATAGAAGGTAACACATGTTTGTTATGTTACAGTATGTGCATCTATAGTAGGGCTGGGCTGATATGCAAACTCCGTACTCGACACTATCACAATACTTGGGTACCAATTCGACAATTTCTAAGTATTGCAATTGTACAAGAAGAGTGATTCAGTGTTACGATTTATTGCAATTTTTGAATATTTTTTTTAACACCACACCCTGGTAAAAAGTTGAATCAAACACTTCTAGAGTCTGTATATCACCAGGCATATTTACAAAAACAATGCAACTCTCATGTCAGTCACTCTTTCTTGTATTATATTTGTATTAAATTTATAATTTTTAAGGTAAACTTTAAGGGTAACAGCACCTAAAATAAGAATTCCATTATTCCCATGGCCTAGGAAAGTTCAATCAATATTTATCAAAACAGAAAATGTACCCATATACTCAAAACAATCTCCCTGGGTGCTCTCAGGGCCATCTATAACATCGTTTAAAATTCATTGCCCATGGATCAGCTCCAGACTTTTTTTCCCTATGACATCACAAATTTGAGTTTTAGCACTCTAGTTTTTGGATTTGGGACAAAGTTGTTCATGTCTGCTAATATTTTCGGACTGTCTTAGACCATAGTAATAACATTTATGAATTTTGAAAATGGACATACTTCCCCTTTAAACTGTTAGATTTAGCTGTCCCTGCTCATTAACTAAGTGCAGTGTTCCACATATATAGATCTATTTGCAGCTGCTGCCACAACATCAACACTGACTGCTACTTTAAAATATTCTTCTTCTTTTTTTCAACAATTTAAAAGTGGGTAAAATCTTACTTCTCTCTTGCTCTCTTTCTGTTTATCAGACCACAGATGAGACAAGAATTAACAAACTAGCCACCCAGCAGTCCCTCCACCTCACGCCCTGCTGCTATGAGACTATTCGCCAGGAGCAGAGTGGGCAGAAGCTCTGGAGAAGCTGCAGAGGGTACCGAGGTCACAGCGGGCTGGGTCTAATTTGTGTGACAGCAGCAGCAAAAAGTTTGCTGATCCGGCGGTGGAGTCTGGCTGAATTCCAGTTGCCTTTCGAGCTGCTGAAGGTCCTCGGACCGTCTGCCATTTTCTGCTTTCTCACTTTGGCTTTGTGTTTCTTAAAACCAACATGACGTCACATTACTCGGAGATGACCACAATAAAAGTGCCAAATTCTTTCCACCTCCACATTTGAATTTGATCAATTCAGGCATTAAAATGTACATCATAAAAATGTGTTAAAAAAAACACCCCAAATCTCAAGCGGCTTTACTTTGAGTGTGTATTTTGAGGTGTCATTTAAAAATATTTATACTTTCACCAGAGACACCATGCTGTGTAACTGAGTTATGATTCAGTGTTTATACTGCATGTGGTATTGTAGTGATGAGTAATGGGATAAATGATGTGGCTGCATCACTTTCAGCAGCTGGGCCAAGGCTAACAAAATATTTATGCATGCTTGTCTGCATCTGAACAGTGGAATAAGACTGAAATGTCTAAGCTTAACCCCTAAAAATGTAGCCAACATGTGTGTTTCTATGCCAGTGTTCTCAGAGTAGAGAGTCGATATCAAGTCACAGCAACATTACTGCTCTGTTGCCCCATGTCCCTCCCGACAGACTTACTTAATAAAGGTGTAGCAATGTAAAGGCGTATTACATTAACGTCTGTCTATGCACCGCTCAGAAAGATCTCTGCATGGACAAAATCCATTAGTGAAAGCATTTTGTTCTGTGTAAATACAGCAGCAAGGCATAATTACAACGACGGTATGCTTAAGAGGATTAATTTGACTTGTTGGTTGTAACAAATGAGATTTTATAAATGATGGTCATTAAAATGTGAAGGTAATTTTACTCTTTTTCTCACATGTATCTGGATTCATTTTTTGCCTCAAGATTCTTTTCTACAACCAATGGCAGAAATGTTGGTTAAAAAGTATAGTAAGTAAGTGTTTACACAATCAAATTCCAGCATTGTACGGTAACGCTTCACATCGCAGAGCACTGACACAGTCTGAATCAAATTGTTTGAAATTGCCAGCTGCTTAAAAAGTTATCTTGGGAACATAGATGGATTCTGTGTCAAGATGCACCTCAAATTGGTCTCAGACAGAAGGAAGCACACCCGTCCTCCACAGAGAGCAAAGCCGGGCAGATACAACAAATCAAACAGGTTACCAAAGTTCCACGAAGCTCACGGAGCATGACGGTGCCCAGTGCTACGCTACTTATTCAATTCCTCCGACTGCAAAACAAATTGCCAGTAAAGCCTCGCTTACCCCCACTTCAAGGCCAACCAACTGTCAGACATTAACTTCGGTGGGCTCTGAAGCATGTTACACATCGAGCAAAATCTTTTCACAACTCAGCAGTTCCGTCATCGACTGGGGAAAATCCTGCATCATGAATACCAAATGATGATCGTGGTATTCCCTCAGAGCTCTGGAGGACATGAGATATGGAGAGTGGAACAAACTATTCCAGTTTCCATCTCTCGGTAGCCATGCTATACATTTTTCATGCAGTGTGTGTGTTAAAACAGTGCAGCCATGCGTGTTTGGAGTGGTTTATATTGTTGTAAGAGTTGCTTTGGTCGGTTAAAGGAAAAATAAGCAGTCTATCCCGACTAACTGGACGCTCATGGTGACCAAATTAATGAGCATACCATCAGTTTTTGCATGTATTGAACATGATGCTGGTTAATTCATGAATAATACCGTGGAATTACACATCACCATATGTGGAGTATTTAAATTTCGTATAATCAAAGAAATACTGTCTGGTGTTGACAATGTTTGCTTCTTTTCATATAATATTTATTGGTGTGTAAATGTAAGCAGCAGCTGAACTTCTGAACACAGTTCTATATTTTCCACCTCGCACTACTAAACAAGTCTTACTGAGTATTTCTGACAGGTGACAGCTGCATAAGTGGAGCCCAGGTTGCGCCACAAAATGCACAAACACACTCCTACACACTACGTGACTGCAATTAAAACATTTAAATGAAGCAGGGGGAAAAAATCAAACATAGAGTAACATGTCAATTTGACCTTGCTCAGCCATGAGATTCCATGCAGTGAGATGATATATTCAGAAATATAGAAAAACTGCCGCCAGGCCCGCGTGGTGGCAAGTGAGACGAGATTGGGTCAAGGGGTTCAGATCCCAGACCAGTTTGGGAGATGCGGGTGAGGAAAAAGAATGAGTTCCTCCTCCATCAACAGCTACAGCCGAGGTTGTGTTCAACAAGCCACTTAACCCCTCGCTGCTCAAGCGGAGTGGTTCAACAGTCAACAGCAGATAGCCGAGGAAGCACTGGACAACTCCCAGATGCTTGTAGAGGTGGGTAAGTGTGTGAGTGGGAAGCAGGACGAGGTTAGGGAAGAACAAGAGTGCTTATAATCCTTATCTGGATTTAAGAAAAAAGCTTTATAAAGACCTACAGAATTAATCAGGTCATGTGAGCTATGTAAGATTTCACGTCATTTTGTAGGGTGTTTTTTTTTTTCTTGTTTCTCTTACACTGACTGATTTGTGATGCAAATAAGGTGGTTAATGTTGGTACAAAATCAGCATTAACCACCACAAATTTTGATTCTCTTTATTTATTAGCCATTTAAAATGGGTAAAATCTTCATTCATTTTCCGTAACCGCTTCTCCTGTTAGGGGTGGTGGGGGAGGGGGGGCTGGAGCCTATCCCAGTTGACATTGGGCAAGAGGCAAGGTACACCCTGGACCAGTCATATAGAGACAGACAACCATTCACTCACATTCACACCTATGGCCCATTTAGAGTCACCAGTTAACCTATCCTGCAAGTCTTTGGTTTATGGGAGGAAAACGGAGTACCCGGTAGAAAACCCATGCTGACATGGGAGTCAAACCCCCAACCCCACCGTGGGTTCGAACCTGCAACCCTCTTGCTGTGAGGCGACAATGCTAACCACTGCACCATCGTGCCGAATCTGATTCAAATAAAACAAAAAGTCTGATCTGGGTACAGCCAAACATCTTGGTTTCTTATTTTTTTCCATTTTATAACTTTTATTTTGTACTTTTATTTCTTGTTTTTCATTTATTTATATTCAAATACATTTTACATGTTTTTCCTATAATCTTTTTTGGGGGTAAAAACCAAGCAGTAACCTCCAGGGTTAAAAAATAAATAAGGCCAATAAGGAGGTGCCAAAAACTGCAGTTCTCTGAATGACCACTTGAGGCTGGCTATCTGAAGACTGTCAGTCCCCACAGACTGCGGTATTAAAACTGTGTCTATAGCTAATTTCATAATTCATGACAACTGTGTGGGGGTGAATTTCTTTTATAACTCACCTGTTTACATTTATTAAGGCTCAAAGTTACGCTTAATTAAAGGCATGGCCGCTTTGAGGGCAAGACTGTCTGGTGATAGTGCCCTTGGCTTCTAAGTCAGATCCACCCCTCGCTCCTCCACAGCACCAGCCTCACGCTCAAATATGGTCACCTCTGGCTCCAAAAAACCAAGATGGCGACAGCGGAGACGCCGAATTCGAGGCCTCATAATAGGAGTCTACAAACCAATGGGTGACGTCACCGTAGCTACGTCCATCATTTTTACAGATTATGGTAAAATCCCATTAAACACAAGGACAGTCTTCCTACTGAAACCTTTTATTTTCTTCAACAAGGCCAAAACGCACAGACTCCAAAGGTTAATATGTCCCATAAGCCCCTCTACATTATTCATGTGGACTGACTTGACATAAAACATTTAGGGTAGATGAATATTATGAATGATTTGGGTCATGGGTATAAAACTGTCCTGCTGGATTTAAACAATGACTAATTTGGCTGCCTCATTCTACGTTTTATCTTCTGACTCACTTTCACACACTCACACACACACAACCGCAAGCACACTCGCACACATACACACACAGAAATAATGAGTCCAATAGCCTGCTTAAAAGTTTGGCCGTAACCACACAGCATCTCCAGATGCTCATGTGACGGCTGTTAGGTTCTATAAAGGCTAACAAACCCTCTTCATCACTCCACCAAAGCACTCAGCGGCCTCATAGAAACGGCAACCATTCAGGTGTGCCTTAGAGCTTTATCGATTGGCTAATGGGGAAAGGAGGGGACTGGAGGGAGAGGAGGGGGGAGGACTCAGCAGGGGGCAGTGGGCTGGGACGGGCAACAGTCAGCACCAATCAGCATCTGAGCTTCAGCAGCATTGTGGTGTATGATGGATCGATCCCTACAGTGTGTTACCAACACTGCAGACGTACTGTTTTTATAAATCTGTATTATGTATTTCTGGAAACAATAACAATAATTGTTTCTTTTCTAAAAGCTAACTGCAGGGTTTTTATTCAGAAAGTTTCCGGAGAAAGACAGAAAAAGTTTTTTCTGACTATTCATTATTTTAGGCATTATTTACAGTCACCATGAAAACAAATACTCCCTGTTCATCTCCATCAATTGCCACATTATTTATTTGTGTATGAAAGCGACCAAGAGGTCGATGGGTTGTCGCCTCAAGTTGAGTTCTCCATTCTAGAAACGGCAGTTAGGGAAAAAAAAGGAAATAAGTAACTTTTTCAGCTGTCAGGGAACAGGCAAGGGCGTCTGGGTCACTGCAGGTCCGTGGCTAACAAGCTCCTAAGAGACATATTGGTTGGGGGTCGGCACTGGAGCGGTCACATTAGTCAATGTGCCATGAGAGAAGGGAGTGGAAAACTCAGTGGCTGTAAAACCCTTCCTTCTAGCAAGACGAATGTACAACAAGACCGGGCATTAACCCTAAACTCTGGAGCATCCACCGTCCCCATATAACCCTTAAACATTGCTACGCTTATATCTTAGCACTATCGTTGACAGGGTAATGGCGTCCAGAAGGGAAACATATACATTTATATAGTAGCCTATTATCCATGAGGCTATCCTGACTTATCTTTATAGGAGCTGACGATGGCTGTAGGACTCAGGCCTCTTGTTGAAAATTTCCCAGCCACAGAGGGACAGAAATATCTGACATTTTCAACCCAAATCAGGCGTGCTTCTTATCTACATCTTTGCTTTTAAAAGGCGAGCAGTGATTCATGCCACAATCCACAAAGCTGATCCTCTTGTTCAACATTTAGAGGTGACATTGCCATAATCAGTTTAAAAAGCAAATGTAGGCTAAAAGTGTGAATAACTGAAAGGGTTTGCTCACAGAGAGAACACTTGACATTTACTGTCAGTCTGAAGCTGCTTGATTAGCTTGAAACTTTTTAGAACAAATTAACAAATGGTGTTGCACTAGATACTAGGGCGAATGATTCAATATTATCTCTTATCAACATTTAGTGGAACCATGTCGTGCTGATATGTTCATGTTATTGTTTTGTAATATGTCCACACTAATTATTTGAAGCTAATTGTAATTAAAGCCTCAGAATTGGTCACTGAAGTTGTTCAGTTTTGCCTGATTACTTGCAACACAGCGCAAAACATTACACTGCATATAAAATTGAAGATTACGTTAATAACTTAATATGCGACTTTAATGTGACTGATACATTTTACTACATGAGGGACCATCTCAAAGAGAAACTTCATACAGTACATTAACTTGTGTTCTTCTGTGCTGACACTGAGTCAAACTGAACCACTTTTGTTAAATGACAGGAGCCGAGGGAATAAACAAACATCATTATCTGATATATAAATAATCAGCCCAGACCTCTGTTGGGGGGTCCAGAGGATCCACCCCTTGCCCTTGTTTTTCTAAACAAACTCTATTTTGGTGCTTGTTGTTGTGCATTCTTGCACCGTATTTAGATTCAAAGTAGCAGAAAAAAATCCCAGTGTGAATCAATTTATTTTCATTGCAAATTAGAAAATGGTCAGCTGGCCATTCGGCATTGAATGGCAGATCTGGCCCACGTACCATAAGTTGAGTATTACTGCTGAAAAGCAACAGCCATAGAGATTCCATAGAAAAAAAGCACTGATACCACACTGATACCACACTGATATGCAACCATGTATCACAAAATAGCTGTTAGTGCACATAGTATGCTTGATGGCATTAATGGGTCTCTGTGTGCCGGCAAATGTGTGAGTATGACTGTTAAATTGCCATACCTAATACTGTGAAATTGTCATCATTCATGCCATTCGGGTGTTATGGAAAAAGGAGGCGAGAAAGCAAGCGGTTCATTCTGCAATAGTCTTGTTTGGAAAATATAAAGAAGCAAATTTAATAGAGGGAAATGAGATAACCACTGAGAATACCATAAACAGTATATTCACAGCTACGTTAATATTCTTGTTGTGATGGTTAAATTTATAGTAAAAAGCAGGTGTGGGAGCATAATGAGGGATAATGAGGCTCCCTGTTGGCCCCCTAATGTAATAAATGACACAAAGCCCCATTCCTATAATAAATACTGTACATGTCTCCTAAGACACGCATTACCAATGGAGAAGTTGTTAACAATGAGAGATGTCATTTACAAGAGACAAAGACCATGAAATTCATGACCGCTGCCTGGAAGCAAAGAAATTAGATTGTTAGCTGAAAGGCATGAGGGTTTATATCACGTACCAGCATACGCAGGTAAATTATGACACCCGTGCAGAACTGTCTGATTGGTTTAAACAGCAGAAACAATCACTGCACTTATCCAAGTGTGTGTCGCCAGCACACACACAAAAAGATCTTTCGGACTAACGTCAGACAAAACCACCATTCACTTACAATAATTCATGTCAGGTTTCTCACTGACAAAAAAAAAAAAAAAAATTCCCAAAATGGGCCTAATTGTTTTCAGCTGGAGGCCTTTTCGTTCTTTCTTGTCACTTTCTTCATATTCCATGCTTTGCCTTTTAACATTTACAGATAGCCGCTGAGAGGCTTGTAGCAGAGGAGTCTGCCAGCAAGTGTGGTGATGTAAGCTGTCACTGCAATGTGTTGCTAGGCAAAGAAGTGGAGAGAGTTTCTAAGTGCTGCGGTTACTGGGCGTTGACATTTCTGTCTGCCTGCCACCAGCAAGAAGTGCTGTTTTGAGTAAACACTGCCAACAGCAGCAGGAGATAGACAGGCAGAGGTTGGTGCTCTTTGAACCTCGACACTGCCAGGTTTCTGACCCTGCCAAGTAGCTCTACTGCTATATTTGCCCTCATGCTATTCTACAACTGTCCTTGTCAAGCTGCTGCCTTGTCCTGACAATTATGTGTCTCATTTCCACCACAGCTGACATGTAACTGACAGAGCGCCTCATGGCTGTCTCACCAATAACCACTGGTGTCTTCAGACCTTATCTGTTCCACTCTGCATCTCCTACAAATATAAGCTAGCATGAGCTAACACTGTAATACCAGTCAGGGATGATGAGTACTTAAACTATTAGTCAGTAATCACATTTTTTTTTAGCATTTTCTCACATTTTATGGACCACGTAATCAATCAGTTAATCCTAAGAATAACTGACAGATTTATTGACAATGGATATCTTGATGTTAGACAGTGATGGAAAATATACAGTCGAGACAGTAGGCCTTGCTTTTTGACAATAGACTGTAGAAATATTCATCGTAGCCTCTGTGATGTCACCCATTGGTTTGTGGACTTCTGTTTTGAAGCTCTTAAGTCGCCATCTTGAGTTTCTGAAACCAGAAGTGACCATACATATTATCTCCTGGGCTAGTGCAACCTTAAGGAGCTTTTATTCTTCTAGCCTTACCTGTTACGACAAAGTTGATGTATTTATTTCGCCCAGAGGTCCTGCTTGTACGATCATGATTTTCAAATCTGCGTTCTTGCTGCACTACAAGGTTGTTTATTGTGTGTCTTGATTGTATGTGACGGCTGTATCTGCTATGCAGCGATGTGTGACCAAAACAAATTTCCCATTTGGGACAATAAAGTTTCATCTTATCTTTTCTCTTATCATACCTGGATGAGGATTGGAGCTGTGGAAGAGCGAAGGGTGCATCTGACCAATTAGCTGAGATGATAGCTCACTGTCCTACTTACTTATAATGAATGTTTAAATTTGTTATAGAGACCAAACCAGGCTGTAAACATGTTTGTTTCTGCTTTAAAGTTGGGCATTTTAAAATGGTGGTCTACGGGGATGGACTCGCTTTTGGAGCCAGCCTCATGTGGCCATTAGAAGAACTACAAGTTTCATTTTTCAGCCCCAGTATTTGCCAATCAATTTTGACTGACTGATCTAAAATCTCACACTCAATATTACGTAGAACATTTCAGGTATTTAATATATTTGCGCTTATACCAGTAACTTTTGCCTTGTAATCTGTGGAATAAGCGAACAAAGATTCATTCTTTAAAAATATATTACACACAAATAAAGGACATTCTTCACAGGAACTGACAATTCATAATCCTCTTTTATTTTTTTAGGCTAACATGCATTTATAACAGGAACTGCCAGCAACTGTGTGCAGAGTTAGAGGTATGACATAAGGGAGCTGACTGATTTGATAGTGTCCTATATTCAAAATAGCACAGTGGCTTAGCCAATCCTGCAGTCTGGTCACAGGTCACCCACAGTACCGTCTCAGCTAAATTAAGGGGGTCCCTGTCAGTTAAAAACAGCTTCTTGTAATAGATACTACACTGCAGCCTCATCACTGAGGTCAGTGTCACTTACACAGACTACATGGTGGAGTGTGTGTTTGGTATTTTTATGAATTAAAAAAAAGCCTCTTGTGTTAAGTAGACTGTTGAAACAGTCCATGCTTTTACAGAAGAGACTAAAAGAGTTCAGCCTCACTACAACCTCGAGATGCTGAGTGGGACATGTTTGGTCAAGGTTACATAACAGGCAAATCACCCTCTCGGGGCTCTCAGGCTCCGTGGTCCTCATAGCAAGAGTCTGTTCCTACATGCGCTACACCTGTGTCCTAGTTGGTAGCCCTAAATATGTCCAGTGAATAAACCCACTGTACCTAACGCAAAGCAGAACAGCAGAACAGGAGACCACCCTCATCTCCCTGCAGTCCACCTCTCCTCCTCTCCAACCTTCACATATTTATTTTTTAACTCCGGGTACATCCCCACCTTTTTTTTTTTTTTTTTTTAACATTCTCAATCTGAAATTTGCTTTAATGGCAAGTAAACCTCTGTATACATAAAACACTCCCTCAATTCCTCAGGGCCGTCTTTCTAGTTGCATTCTGGATACTGTAGTTGCAGAGTTTAGTTTATGCCCTAAAGCACTGCGAAGCAATAGTGAAAACAGCTGTGTGTCTCTTTGTAAACAAGCTAAGGGTCTGACCTGGCATCATTAATCCCTCTGCAGTAGGTTTGCAGGCCCTGAGGCGTGCCTGCCCCACAGACTCTCTTTTTAGGTCTGTCGTTCTCTCCATTATGTCACTCTGCCTCTCTCCCTCTTTAGATCTCTCGTTCTCTTTCACCATGTCTCTGGCTGTCTCTCTACCTCTCCAGCTACAGATCTCCCCTGTGAATAGCTCTCTGTCACTCCGGGCTCTCCTTCACTTCAAGGATACTCATCCAACAAGTCAGCATTTTGTGGCAGTCAAGGGTTCCTTGTCTGTTTTCTTTGTTTTCTGTCTGTTTACCTTGCCAGTGGAGAAGTTGCCATTTGCCGCCCCTCTAACTTTTCTTGCATGTTTTCAGTGCTTCAGCAGAGATGGAGCGGGCGTTGAGTTCAGATCAATTTCCACTGACATTTATGTTTATTCATAGTATTTACATAAGGTTTTCTTCAACAGTTTTTTCCTTTTCTTCCATTGTTGGAGTGAGACAAGGGTGTGAAGATTAGATACGCTTATAATATCTCAACAACATGCTCTGTTACTTTAATTGATTTTGTTCTTGTATTTTATTTTACCATGTGATATGCTGCTTCATTTCATCCTATGACTGATTGTTGATTAGTTAGATGAAGATATGCTCCTACACTCCACATATATTCTTTGTAAAGTCATTTGAAACGTGTTTGAAATGCAGAGCTATTTAAATAAATTAACCGGAACTTACGTTGCAAACTATTACCCAGAAAATGAATATCATAATGGTAAATGGAGTAATGGTAATGTTCAATAGGTACCATTCCTTGGAGGCAAGGCGGCAGCTTTTACTTTAGAGTTGTGGATTAATGAAGGTCTTTGATACCAGTTCAATAGGTGATTCAGAGCAGGCATAGCTCAGATTGCCTTTTCATCAGCTCATCATCTTCATACAAAAAAAATTAATACCCTGTCAGTAGAGCTATTGTGTTGTCTTCATGCTGCACTTTGAGGAAAGTTTTTTATCCCGAGGGGATAATCTTACACCGTTACATTTTATCAGTACAAGATCTTCAGGGTATTCCACAAGGTATTTTGTGATTAATCTTTTGTATTTATTTATTTTTTGTTTACCTACTAATAATATGAACACCTTAAAGGCATATTATGCAGGATTATCGGTTAATGTTTGTAAAGATGCTTGCAAGTGAAGGTGAAAGAAACAGCTAACTTCAGATTCACTCTTTTGCCTCACTATATTGTTTTTTTGTTTGTTTTTTTTTTTTTTTTTTCCTGTGCTTGGTCTCTTAGATGTGTGCTGCTTATGGTCTGGTACCTGGTCGCTACCTTTTATTAAAGCCCTGACCTCACCTGAGTGCTGTGAGGGTTCACGCCTACAAACATCCTGAGTACAGAAATAGAGAAAATAAAGGTTGAGGGCACAGTCTCTGCAGAAAAATACACTGACACACACTTTGTTTATCTTTGAAATGATCAACACAATAGTTATGCAGTGAAAACAATCTTTATAAAGCTTAAAATACATCAAGTTATAGCCTAGACTGTGTAGCAGAGGGGTTGAGGCAGTGGTCGAATTGTTAATTTTTAACAAGGGGGATGCAATGTAGCTTTGATTTTTTTGCGTGCACACATCATCAAATATGACAGCACAGACGTGCAAAATTAATCAAGATAAAGAAAAATGGCATGACCAATACCTGCTGCCTTTAAAAACACAAATAATGCAGTAAGTGATTGTAATGGCAAAGACAACAACGAGTGAGTTTGTTCAGACAACTACAATAAAGACATTTCAAAACTGAACATGTGTTCAGGCTGCAGTGCATGCTTGACGACTGAGGCTACTGTCAGAGGACGTTTGAGCATCTCTATTTCAGTGGTTGTCCCACATTGATAAATTGCAGAATTTAACATGTTGACTGTGGATGTTTTATTGTTTCAGTTAACTCCTTTCTTGACATGATGTCATGTCATGGGAGGCTAGAACGGCTAATGATATCCATTATCGATAAATCAGTTGATTACTCTCTATTAATTGTTTGGTCAGTAAAATGTGAAAAAACTTTGTCGCAATTTCCTAGCGTCCTAAAAATTATCCCAAAATACAGAAATATTAAGTCTACTGAGATGTATGACAAGGAAAACAGCTCATTATGGGTTTGTTTGGTTTTTACTTGCAAAATACTTACGAAATAGTCTCTGATTAATTTTCCATCAACGTCAACTGATTGCTTCAGCTCTGATCTCATGTGTGCGTGTATATTTTGCCAGAATATGTGCGAACAAATGACAAAACAAACCCAGCAATGCAAAGTGGCTGTTAAAGGGCCGACACATTTAGGATGTATCACACCTCTAAATGACTTCCATTTACAGTAATCATTTTGATACTCTTTTTTGTCTCTCCATTTGAGTTCCCCTCATATCTGTTCTCCTTCCTCTGACTCCGTTTCAATTGATCGTCCTCTGTCCCTTCTGTCCACCCATCTCTTATTACTGCTATGTCCTCACTCTCTAAACAAGAATAGGCTGTTCTCATCCGGCCTGTGCATGTTCGTGTCAGACAGGTTACCATACAAATTAGAGAATGATAGCTTCTCCTCTCCTCCTCTCACCCCTTTCTCCCCAAAGCCATGCAAAAACTGCAATTAGCACAAATCAAATGAAGGAAGCCAAATGAAAAATCTCAGCAGACTACTTCCACAGTTGCACTGCCAAAAGATGACAGCGTGCAAAACAACACTTAAATCACTGATCTACGCTGACACAATCCTGTGCCAGCTAATGATTCCCCTAACTCTGTCAATAACACGAGCACATCTCATCGGGCCTGATATAAGTGCCCCGGCATTGAATTCATGAGTAAAATTTGTGGGAGATTTACAGACAAAATAGACTTTGCAGCTCCTTAGCATCGCCATCTCATCGTTTAGACAAGTGTTTGACAGATTACTCCTTTTTGTGAAGATTTAAAGACTTAAAATGAAAGCCTGACTGAGCCTGTCGAAAGTCAATCTGACGCCTTGTGTGTAGATTCTAATTACGTTGGTGCCAGCTGACACCTTTTCAGAAAAAAGAGGGAGACAGAGGGTGTCTAGGGACAGATGATTTGATGAATGAAGCTCTATGCACTGTATATCAGCTTTAAAGCTGGTGTATCATAGGGGCAAATAAGAGCCTCTTGTCTGTTAAGCCTAGAGATCCAGCGTCACAGACAAGATGACTCATTTTGTCTCCAGCAACAAGATCTTAAAAAGCAACAGTGAATCGGCATTGTAGAAAACACTGGAAGTAAACAACAAGGCGATTCCCTCTATAGTCCAGCCGGACGGATGAGTCATGGCCTTATAAAAGATTATGTTTGTTTCTTTTAGCTGGCGAGAATGTGTAGCCGCAAATGCAATAAACATCCACTAACTTTGACGGTGTTTTCTGTGAGCACGACTGAGCCATTTTGTACCACTACACGTGTTTCTAGTGGGACTATGTTTACAAGCACAAGAGTTCAGCGAGCCACCGAAGGACCGCCCTGCAGATTTACTATTGGTTCTGCAACGTCGGGAGTATTTTTAAAATCTGAAATTGTATCCGCCCATCTAAACACAAAATCAGGGAGAAAGTCATCAGTCTTTAGTTAAGCAAAGCGACTAAAGACTGACTTGTGAGTCTAGTGGAGGTCTGCTCGCAGTTCCGTATATTCGGACACTGTGAGCTTGGACCTCCCGGACCAAAACATCAGTTTCCCCCTGGGAGAAGTTTGGCCATCTGACGCTGCTGCTCTCTTCTGCCATGGCGAATTGAGTAAACTCTCATTACACCTTCACGCGGCGCATTTAAGGGCGAGGAGAGGGGCTCATTTGATTGGTGTGATGTGAATCGGCTGTGTAAAACCCACTCCACGCCTTTTCTCCTTCCTCTTTCCGACTTGCGCAGGTAGGAGGGATGGAGGTGGGAAAGAGGAGTAGCTGCGCCAGCGCGCACGGTGTGCCAAACTTGCAAAATCCGCCTGGCCACACCCAGTTGGCGCTGCGCCTCCGCCTCGCCCGGTCTGCGAAACTAGAGGCCTAAGAGTCTAAAGCCATGCTGATGACTCTGTGAGGCTGTTCTTTGGCACAGTTGTGCTAAATGCTAACATTGGCATGCTAATAGGGTCACAATAGCCAATTTTATGGAGATCCTGCAAGATACTTTCTGACAGCGGCTTTGCTTTTTTACACAGAAGCAAACAACGGAGGCATAACAATATCCCAGTTTGTGACTTATGATAGCATGCAGGGGTTGCAGAAGCAAAAGAGGCATGACGAATGTGACTTGTAACACAACATCGTCATGCGTGTCGGGCAGCGCTTTCTAAATAATAACAATGGCACCATTTATGGTCCTTGGCGGCTGATCTCGCCCTCTGCTCAGAGGATAAGAAGCTCACGAATATAATTGTCTCCCAAATGTGCGGGCATTGTCGGTTGCTGTTTTTTTTCTTTGAATTAGCCGCTAACTGCTACTAGCTGCTTTTTAATCATCGCAACTGTCCCTTCCTGCCTGGATCACACTTTTCACACCGAAGTTGATTTAGTTCTGTTACTGTGAAAGTTTTTATTGAACTTTATGATTTGTAACCCACACAAGACAATCTACAAATGTGTACCATGATCCACAAATATCTCACTATCCACAAACATGCCTTTTTACATTTGTACAATTTGTGATTTGCAAATGGGTAACTTACTCTGGAAACATACCTCTGCTACCGGTTTAAGGGGGAACAATACCTAAATTAAGAATTCCAGTCTCCTATTAACATGGCCCAGGAAAGTTCAATCAATATTGGTGAACATGAGCTTCTTTCTCTCAAAGCCAGCAACCAGAGAGGGAAGTCTCAAACTTGTGATGTCATAGAGTATAAAGTCTGGAGCTGCTTCATAGACAATGCGTAGGAGTCTGATTTTGGGGAGCCATAGAGAGCTTGTTTATTTTTTATACCGACGTGATCTTTATTCTATTGTAGTGTTCTCAGTTTGGAAATGGAAAATGTAGCCATATACTCAGAACATTCCCCTGGGTGCTCTCAGTGTGTCATCTATAAAATATTTCCCACATCATAGTCAGTGGAGCAGCTCCAGACTTTATACTGAATGACATCACATATTTGAGTTTTGGATCTAGGAGAGAGTTGTCCATGTTTTCTAACTTGTTTGGACTGTCTTGACTAGCCATAGGAATAACATGATTGAGTAATGAAATTGGGCGTAGTTCCCCTTTAAAGGTGAGACATCTCTGTCCCACCACTCTAGTATCTACCATTTATACAGAGCAGCAAGGTGGAAGAAACACTTAACATCCCTGCCTTACACAGGCTGTGTAAAGGAGGCTAATGACAAAAGCTAAAAATGCTGATGTATAGCAGATGTAATGTTTTCCATGGTCACCAATTTAATTCAGCATGTTAGCATGTTAACCTTTGCTAATTAGCACTAAATACAATGTGCAGTATGGGTGATGTTATGGAACAAAGCAGATAGTATAACCCCAAGTGACTCTTTTTTACCCTAACAGGCACATTTCACACTCTCCGTTCACAATCCCAGATTTGCTGCTAAATTGATTTTGCCAGCCAAGCATCAGCAGGTAACCAGCATATCTGGAGTCTGTGAGCTCAGTGCCCAGCTTTGTTGTGACAGCCCGCCATTTTAGTCAATCACTTATCAGAGCGTGACTAAAGGCTAAGGCTCTGAGGTAAAATCAAGCTGGCTTAGCCAAGAGAGTGTGCCATTTTCTGGATAAGAGGCAAAGTGGAGTGGAGGTCAAAGCTCCATGGCTGACCTGGAACAATCCTGTCATCTCCTCAGCGGCCACGAATTGCGGAGCTGAGGTTGGGGGCAAGTTTGGGCAAAGTAGAGAAAGACTCATTGAGTGAGAGAAAGAAACCGTCTCAACTGATAAGCCACAGCATGACTCCGAATTGTTGTAACTTCTGCTGCCACACCGTGGAGCAGAATGTCACAGGATCTTGTTAGATACACTAAAGCTCGACTAATTTTCCAGGATGAGAACATACTGCACAGAAGCATGTGTCTGAGATGAAAGAGAGAAGAAGAAAAATACATCAGTCCACCCACACTGACTAACCTTTAAACAAATCAGAGAGAAAAAGCCTGGAACAGAAATGCTAAAAACAAGCTGAAGAGTGCAGAGCAACTACACAAAAAGGAATTTTAATTAATAGAAAGCAGAAAACACAACAGCATGAGCAGAAAATAAACACCTGAAGTTGACATTTGGAGAGAAGGAAGAAGAAAATGAAAACCACATCTCTATCAGACAGCAGTCTCTGAGGGGACAGAGAGTGGATGAAGGAGAGAGGAACCTGAATTACTGCCTCGTGGTTGTGTGCCTCCACCATCCAGTCCACTCACAGTTTATGCAATGTCTGTCCACACTCATGTAATATATGTGGTGAAAACTTTAAAGGAATTAAATTAAAGATATTACATGGAGTTTTTAGCAAAACAACTTTGGGTTTGCATCCAGACTTTTTTCTTAGGTTTAAGCAACAAAAGCGCTTTGGTTTAGAGACAGATCGTGATTTTGATGACATTTGAATAACAAGTTATTATGCAACAAATTCACATTGGTTTAGAGTAAGGAAAAGACAGCAGCTTCAGTTATATTAATGAATAAAGGTATTATAAAAATAATGTTGTAGTCACTGCATTTAATCACTTGATGACACTAACTCCCGAGTGCGCACTGTGAGAGAGGAGAGGCAGAGACGCTGAGCTGCTGCTGGAGGAGCCGCTGAATGAGTTCCTTCTGGAGGAAGGATAACTCGCAGTGAGACACTAAAAGACTCTGAGAAGTTTGGGGCTGTTAAAAACACATTTAGGATGCCATAGTTTATTTCACACTACTTAAACTGCTCCTCTTTTTGAAACCACAGCAGAGGTGCTAATAATTGTTCACATAATTGGCCAAAATCAGTGAGTCTGATAGAACATAAAATCAGTAGACAATGCTTTAAATATGGATAATGCTGAAAAGAAGCTACAAATCCTAAAATGTAGATGCTTCACACACATCTTCAACATGGCAGCACAAAAAAATCAGCACAGTTTCAAGATGGACACAGAAGATTAGTGTCACCAACTCACTATCTGACCAAAAGTCTCCCCTTTTGTTCCTGAGTTAATGGCGTTGGATAATGGCCAGAAAAGTGTTTTTGGAACATTTGTGTGAAATTCTGTCACAATTATCAGGGTATCAATTCTTGAGTTATGGCCAAAACATGTTTTATGAGGTCACACTGACCTCAACCTTTTTACCAACAAAGTCTAATCTGTTCATCCTCGAGTCCAAGTGGATGTTTGTGACAAGTTTTTAAGAATTTCCCTCAAGGCGTTCACAAGAAGGAGACGGACAACCTCAAAACTGGCCAAGACTGTCGCCTGTGCCGAGGCATAATATTGAAATGAAATAGATAACAGAAGTCACTCCAAACCCTCTTTAACTTTAAATAGGAAGTAAAGCTGAAGCTTTCTCCCGGGCATAGCAACTGACAGTTAGCGGAGACAAAAATCGAGGAAAGACATGGACTGACTGCTGCATATGTAATACATTTTACCTGACGGAGGGAAAGAGTCTGCAAAAGATGGAATTTCTGAAAAACACACAGGGCCGAGGGGGTTTCATGAAAGACACAAACATCAAACCACTGCAATGGAAGAGAAGGCTATAGAGTCTGACTTTGCAAAAGCAGCTCAATAACAGGAAATTTCCAACATCAAATAAAAAACCTACTCCCTGCACCGAGGTTAGACTGACTTAGAACACGTCAGGATTCCACATTATTTCCCTACTTTGACAGAATATTGTTTTGCTGGTTTGTTGGTGTTAAACACATTATGAAACCGTATGGTCCAGAGCAAACATAGTTTATATTTCCACAGTAATCCAGCAAAAAAACAATGTATTTACTAGAATCCAAAGCTTGGTGTAACTACATATTTGATTTGCTGTACATCAGCAATGTGTTTTTCCCAGAGAGATCGCATTGGGGTAATCAAACAGTAATTTGTAACATTACTCTGTCTGTTTGTATTTCATTTCCAAACTCATTAGGCGGCAAATATGTTCAACAAATTGCTTTTGGCAATATCAACAAAGATTGTCACTTGAGATTACACCTTCAAGACTGACAGACAGAGAAGGAACACACTTTCAGTCTTATATTATTTGCAGGACTCACGTTTGTCTGTTGGTGTTGGCATGAGTATCAGCACCAAGGTTTACTTAAGATTGCCTCTGATTGCTGCAATTTGCTTGTTTAAAGGATGACGGCCATGGCAGACATGGCAGACATGTTCACATGAATGTTAAACCAACCACTTATACTTCTAAATGAGGTACACTATCTGTCTGACATAAGTTTTCTATTGAATTGGGTCCTCATACAATCAAATGCCTTTTCATCCACAGCCACCATTGTGATAGAGCAATGTAACAAATTAGGGATCAATACCATTGCAGGCGAGCCAAGCATAAAAGATACATAGATCTGATTTGTCTGCTAACTGTGAGCAGTGCGAATTACATGTGACAACTTCAGCAGCCTGGAAAGCTTATAGCATCAGTTTTGCAAAGAGGATCAATATCATAATAGTCACCAAGGCTACACATGATACGGAGTATATGACGGTGAAGTCACAGCTTTTTAGCTAAACATACTGTCTCTGTGACAAATGCAACCTCTTGGCTCCCTCTGCACCAGATATTAGATGCTGTGTTGACTGCTGGAGCCATCTGAGCCTATAATAATTATGGGATAGGTTGAGAATAAGAGAGTAGCAATGCTTTATGGGACACATTATGCACTTACACAATAATAAAACACACTCAACTTGCTTGCTCCCAGTCAGAAAGGTGATAAATACGGTTTGGAGGCCGAAAAGTGGGATTTAGGGAGAATCTGTTAACAAGACGAGTGGGTGCTGCTAAAAACTGCAGGTTGGCTATGAAACAAGAACTCTCAATAGGTGCTGTGAATACAGGTCACAAAAAATTAAACATCATGACCTTATTCTCACTCTTAGAATACAGCCAACCTCATCACACTTCTTTTGCTTTCTTATAGGCATGGGATGATGTGAAAATTTCATGTCATGATTACTGTGGTCAAAATAATTGTGATTCACAATATTATCCAGATAAGCACAAATAGCCACATCGTTATACCTGACATTTTTCAAGAACAGGCATATTTATTACATCACAGATAAGACAGGCATTTTTTTAAGTAAGCATTCCTAATGAAAAACAATCATTCTTAAAAAGCCAGGTTTTTTCAGCTACTTGAAATGGCATATGTTTCGGTTTGGGTTGGGTATTTCAAGTAACTTCCATATTCCAGTACTCACATAAAATCATTACAGATTACTCGAGTACTGGCAAAAAAAATCTAACATAAGAACAGGAATGTTTACTGGCCAACAACATAACTGCATTTAAAAAATAAAAATCTATTGAACAGACAGGCTTAAATTAGACTATCATACCATCAAGTCAAAGTTAACATAAGAAAAATCTACACACTGTCTGTTGCTGCCGTTCCATAGGTTGGACCAGTGTATCCTGACTGGTCCAGCCACGGGGTCCAGATTTCTTCCAAGTCATTACTTCAAGGTCCACACAGTTTCATATATTCAGCATCATTCTTGTGTTTGTCCATGTCGTCGAGTTAGTTTGCAGTCTCTGTTAGGTAGCTGTCCGTTAGTCACTCACTCTACACTCTCACTGTACTCTAAAATAAAGTGTGTTTTTTACAAACTAGACATGTTCGTGAGTCACTAGCGGTCCATTCAGAATGGACCTGTGACCCACTTTTGGACCACGACCCACCAGTTAGGAACTACTCGGTTAAACGCAGCACTGAAGGACTGTCTCTGGAGTCCACAGCTGCTTTTCTCCCTGTCAGTTTAACGTCTGGCTGCTAGCACAAGCTAACACAGCGGCAGCAGCTAACATCCGACTTAATGGTCTCAGCAAACTCACACTGACACCGAAACGGCTCGACTCTGTCGTTAAACTCGTTAGGTAACGTTAGCTGTGGGATGCTAGCAGTTAGTCATTGTGTGCATGTCTGTGCATGCGTGCGTACTTTTTTCTTAACACTGTGTTCTATGTTTTTCTTGGTTTTTATTGGATTATTTTTCAGTGTGCTTCCTGGTGTCATTTATCTTTTGTTGTATTATTCTGTGTAATGTTAGTTTAGTTCTTATATCTTGTTTTCTCCCTTTTTTTTCCATTGTCTGTTTTTCTCCTTAAGTTGAGGGGAGGTCTGTTTGTACAGGCCCTTGCTTCTTGACTTCTGACACATTTCTTTTTTTTTCACCACTGGATTTCATGCAGTTTTATGAGTGTGCAAATAAAAAAATAAATAAATAAATACTTATAGGTTGAACGCATAAATAATACATTTTAAGAAGAAATTTTATGCCCATAAACAATGATGTCCAAATGGAGTACTCAAGCACTCACGCCCATCCCTACTTTCGATATGAAATATATGAATGCTTGATCACAATCTTTGAGGTCGGTGCGTATGCAGTCTATTTTTGCACAGTTTATTTTATTGTTGGTTACCCAGCAGTCTCTTTAAGTGCTGCAGGACACGATATTCATGATTATCCTGATACTGTTAATTCACCACTATCAAGTTACTGAGTTTATTATCGCGATTTGTGATAAAATCGTATATCATCCAATTCCTTCTTTCTTATGTCTTATGGATAATGTCTACTACACTCTCATATGACTTTCTGTGTTAAAGACACAAAAAGGAGGAAAAGAAAGAAGATAAAGAGAGACGATGGCATCGACAGCTCAAACTGCTAAATTTTACATCGTGGATCATCATCAAATGGTAAATGACAGCTGATGTTATTTACCATGTGTTCATGTCACATCTAGATGCATGGCTTTCCTCTCTCATGTGCACCTTACAGCTGTTAATATTAGCAGTCATTTATTTCAATAAGGCAGCCAACATCTCCCGTGGTGGGGGAGATAATGTTTTCGGAGAAGACCCAGCTGCAGTCCAAATCAGAGCCATTGATTTGGCCCTCAGCTTTACGGGACAGTTCGGCTCCCATAGGAGCCAGCACAAGGGCAATCGCAGGCCTCAGCTGGCCTTCTGGCCCCCTGCATTAATAATCATTCCAATTAGGAAGAAAGTGTCCAGATGCTCATCTGGTTACGTAATGTCTCTTCCCTCCTGTTTGTGCCCCAAAGTTTAACTTGACTGACAAGCACCTGGATTTTAAGATGCTGCATATTTTTAAGGATATGGGGTGGTTTCACTCTAATGGTCTATTTATATTCTTATTCCACATTGCTGTCCATTTGGGCTCTACATGTATTAATTCAGCGCTTCCATCTGCCAGTTTACTTGAAGATAAATAATCGGATTACCTGCCCCCCCCCCCCCCAAGCAGTTTCTGATTGTGGGAGGGAGAAGACAACAATCATTTAAATTTAACTCTCACAAATGTATTTTTCGCTATAAACTGACTCTACCTTTATGACAAGCGCAGCCAGATCTTAGAGAATGTGAAATGGGATGTTTATGACTCTTCCTGCAGAGGGTAAGGTCCCCTTCTGACTTCAGACGCATTTTTTGAAGTTGGATTCCTCTTGTGTTGCGAGGCCTTTTCATTATCCTGCAGAGACTGCGTATTTTCCATTTTCCATACATCATTCCTCTCACAGAATACCACATCAAAAGCACTTCACAGCCAAAACAACTCTTTTCATGCTTCAGAAGACCAGAAAAAATACTTGTCTGATATTGCGTAGCACTACCAAGCACCTGAACAACAGCAGAATTACTGATCTGTCTAGCAGCATGTTAAATTGGCAAATTTTATGCGAGAGTATCAGTGTTTCAGGCCTATTTTCTCATTACTTTCCATGCATGTCTCAGCGTAATATTTGTGCTGCTATTACAGAGGGAAGGGAAGATCACTGTGTACATGACAATCCTCAATCATCTGAATTGTGCTCCCTGCTGGCATACCCTCTTAACAATATCTCCATGCTGTTTAGCTTTAGCTCTTAGTAGCCTCCACACAACAAGGGACATTAATACACCATGATCCATCTGTACTAAATCTTTGCCATTATTCACCATGTGCATCAAGGCTGACAGACAAATCAAAGTGTCAAGCTAATTTTGAGGCTCTTAGGGATGCAATGATAGCACTTTTTTCGGTCCAAAAACAAGTACAATTTGGGTGCTTGCCAATACCGAATACCAATATGAATACGACCATTACAGTTCTAACAGTGACTTCAGAGACATGTTTTAATTTCACCCCTCAAAAGGGGTAAACCAATAGCTAAGCCCGTTGAAGGGCTGTAAGGGATGTATGTATGTAGGAGTGGTCATCCTAGCTTATAGTACAGCTATCTTCTGTATAATGTATCTGGGGAGGGGGCCAGGATTGGCTGAGATTAGGTAAGAAAACAGAGCCTTCGAAAGCATGCGTGTTGCTTACTAGCTCAGCGCACATTCTGCACAGTTGCTAGATAAATGCAATAAACAATATGGCTCAATTTGTGACAAGAGCCTCACACATACTCATAGAACTGGAGTTACATCCAGGTACCTAGTTACTATTTTCTGTGATGTGTTGATGGTTTGAAATCTCATAATGTGACTCAAGAAACACTGAGATGGCGAAATCCTGTCTTATCTTTAAGTGACGGCTGCTCTTTAAGAGCAATGTAATGTGTAAGATTTTGTGTTACTTTTATCACCCACTTTTTGCCCACTTCAAGTGTTTACTGCAAAGTTGATTGTTGCTGTTTCCCGGCAGCAGTAGCAAACTCCTTGAACTCTGCACCGTGTTGGTTCTTCAGATGTTTATCAAATTGCTTGTGTTAAATGAGCTATTTTTCACTTCTCGTCTTGACAGTTTAGCAGAGCATAGTTTGCAGGCTGCTTTAAATTTGTCATCATCACTCAACTGATGTGAGGTTAATGTCACACCGCTGTAAAGTGAGACTGGGCGCTGTTGTGTCGCAGTCATTTCAGGAGTACAACTGCAAGTACTTTGAGGCCATAAAAAGACTGGTTGCTGCTACGTTTTTACCAATTCTGGATCATGGTGATTTGTTGTACATGAATGCATTTGCACATTGTCTGCACACGTTAAGATACCGCATTTCAAAGTGCACTGAGATTTGTTCCAAACTGTAAAGCCCTCACTCTTCACTGTACGCTTTATTCCAGGGCTGGTTGGCCTTCTTTGACCTTTTGTAGGCCCAGTCACTGGTATTTGTTCATTTATAAAGCCATACTGGGTAAACTCCCTTCATATGTTTGTATTTTGATTGAACAGAGATCTGACTGTAGCTACAGTCTGAGATCTCGGGGCTTAGTTTTGTTGTCTGTTCCCAGTGCACAGACTGAGCTGGGAAAGAAAGCTTTAATATGCTCTACTCCTCTCACTTGAAATAACCTTCAAAATGACTACGTGAATTGGTCTCTCTGCCTGATTTTAAAGCTCTCATAAGTACAAGGATGAATGAGTTGGTTTGGTCTTGTCATTGTGTGTAGGTGTCTAATATTTCTACATGTTACTGCATATCTTTTATGTTTTTTATTGTATGGCTGTCTGGTTGTACCTTTTTGTGCTGTCTTGGCCAGGTCTCCCTTGTAAAAGACATCGCTGATCTCAATGGTACTTACCTGGTTAAACATGGGTTAAATAAATAAACTAGAATAAAATAAAATGTACTTGTGCACAGTATTGGACTGATACCTGATACTGATGTTCGTGTTAAAATGAACAGTTCACCAGTTAATCCACAGTAAAACCAAAAAACATTCACTTTACTGTCTGGTTTGGTAAATCTGAATGTTGAACTGCTGGTCAGACAAAACAAGCAATGTTAAGATGTCGCCTTAGGTTTTGGGATATTGTGATGGGCATTTTCAACCATTTTATGACATTTTAAAAGACTATTAGTTGATTGATCAAAACACATAAAAATATACATCATTTCCAACCCTTTCATGTTTAGAGAACACAATATTGGCATGAATATGTAAATATGGACCGACATGTTTTGTTGCATACTGCGGCGTGTGTCTGCACATCTGAACCAATTTCAGCTGCTCCCTGCGTTATGGCACTTTGGTTAATATGATTTAGGTTTTGATACCAATGAACGTGCGGCTGAACTTCTCCAGCCTGATCCCAGCATTAGCCCTGCAATCGTCTGATGTCTACAGCCCCTCTCAATGTAAGCTCTGATTAAGCCATTCGTTACACCCGGGCCCTAATTTGCACAGCACTTCCCTCAAGTGCAATTTGCGCCTACTTTTACACACTGAAACATGACGGATAGATCAAAAACAAAACACTTGTTTCGTGAAGGAAAAGATGCAGCCAGAAATATCTGTGTTTATCTTTGATGTGAGGTGTTTATTCCGTTTCCCATTAAAAACATGGAAACTGCACTTCAGGCCAAGTTTATGCTTTATAAATGTTGGCCTCTGTATTTTCACTCCAAGGCCGCAAAGTGATGAAAGGCCCGCTTTCATTAGCGGCAGCTGATTCTCTGTCGGCCTATTGGGTGATGTGTGTTATCTGGTAGAAGACAGGCAGCTGGAGGATCAGCTAGGCCGTCTGTCAGCTGATATGCAGATTGTCTGCTTTCTGTCAAATTACAAATGGCTTCTCTGACTGATTTACTGGTCATCAAGTCTCTGCCTGACGACCAAGATAATAAAAGGATATTTTTCCCCCCATAAAACTAATCTTACGACATTAATAGTTTTGAAATCTAAACAGCACTTTGAGGGCTCTGCCATGGGCTATGCTCTTAGGGCTTATTAATACGGGTCATATGACCAGTGTAAGTCAGAGCTGGGTAACTGTACGTACAGTCACCACTCCTACTCTGAAAAATAACCCACCACTTCACTAATGCAGTGCTTCAGCTCGGTTTATGTTCCTTGACGCTTCTAGTGCTCTGAAAAAAAAAAAAAAAAAAAAAAAAAAAAACAACTCCCCCCAGCTCAAAACCAACATCAAGGCCAGTGACAATTTAGTGTTTGTTTGAAAACACCATCAAATGCAAGGAACCGTTTCCACTCTGTTTTACAGGGAAACAGCAAAAAAAAAAAAAAAAAAAAAAAAAAAAAAAAAAAAAAAAGCCTATTCAGATATATTTGGCTTCATTACCATCTCACCACCTCTCATCCTTCATGTGTGGCAGCAATTCATGTGAAGCATCTTTTGACAGCTTGTGCATAAAATCCAAGCACTTGGCTGGATGCTAAGCGTTATGAAAAACAGCCTCTTTTCAGCATTTAACATATTTTAGTGGAAGTTGCCACAGGGACCCGAAAAAGAGTGAAGACCGACAGCACCATTGGCACATCTCTAGTGAATGGCATCATTAATGCTTGGCTGGCGCACTGGCAGCTGGGTAACGATGGTCCATTTCAGCTTGTGACTGGGGAGTTAGGGTAAGGGGAGAGAGCGGTGGAGGGAGGGGTGACTGTTGCTGCACTAATGTGATTCAAACACGCCCTTTTTCATAATAGGGCTTGTCCCTGTGCCAGGGGAAGCGGGTGGCATAAACTAGTGGGTGATTACGTTAAACAAATGACTGCCTCATTAGCTAGACCCCAAGAGTGTCTCGTGCATACATACAGAGACACATTCATTCACACTGTCCTATGACTTTTTTCTCTCTGTCTCTCTCTCACACACACACACACACTCAGACATTCACTCTGACATAAGCATTAGGTTGGCTTTGTACACAGAAAAGGGCAGAGCACAAAGGAAATACTCAGGAGGGTACAAGCTCCATCCAATAGACTAATTAACATCTCCCAATTACACCAGCCAGCACTCTATGGTGCTCCAGTTAGCTTTGGATGATACTACACAATACAACAGAATGTGTCACCACCAACATCTATGTCCAAACAACATCTGAGCCGCTCCCACCAAAAGCCAAGCTAATGACTGCAATTAGCATCATTAGATTCCAAGCTCGGGACTCAGCTGGTGTGAAGTTGGACAGACACTTCATGGTTTCTGCCACAAAGCTCAGTGTATGAAAATTAGGGACAAATGATTTCACTTGTTTATGCAACAGCATAATGAGAGAGGCTAGATTGATATCTCGGGTCCGTAATTACCTGACCCGATTTGCCCCGAACCATCTACCTCATACTGCCTGAGTGGCGTAATCACAGGACAGTGCTCGGAGATGCACTATAAGGCAAAGCAGAGCAAAGGCAAATATGGCTCCAACTAGCTACTGTTTTCTTTAATAAATACACCCTTTTATATATTTTTCATAATATAATAATTTAGCCAAGTTGCCATGAAAAATGTTGGCAGTGTACATTTCTGCAAACCATGGATATGTAACATTTGTACATTTCAGTCTTTCATATTAAAATTTCAAAAATGACATAGCTCTGATTACATGAATATGAGTCGACTTTGTCATCTGGAGTTGAAAGATGTTTTTTGATGGCAAGAAAGCTGCCAAGCTGCAGACAGCTGTTCAAGACCAACAACACCAGTTGTTTTTCAGCAAGACATCACTGCATTTCCAGCAGCAATTGTGAAACCCAGAGTGGGTATTTTAAGCCAAAGTATGATATTTCCTGTCCATGACCTAATGTTTTTGTGCCTTGACATAACCATACATTAATCACAGTGTGTTGAAACGTAAAGAAAATGTACAGTTTTTACACATCTGCTAAGGCCGTATCCTAATAATGAAGATTTGAACCATCAGGCAGTCAGGTAATGCATTTCTGGGGATATTTCAGTGCTCAGATTTAGCTGCAGAGTGAGTGCTCTTCACTTTGACACTGCTCTCAGGTACCGGCAGCTGCAGACCCAGACCCAGGGTGAGTCTGAGTGAGACAGAGGAAGGTGCTCGGAGGAAGAGAGGCTTTGCCCAGTCAGGCTCAGAAGTGACATTATCTTCTTCCTCTGCTTAGAAGTGCTGAACTTACAGCACACAAACACTTAATCAGGTACAGTCTCTGGCTTTTGTTTGGTATCTACTGTGGGCAAAAAATGCTGTTGCATTTTTCTGATCCATCATTAGCGTAGTTAGCAAGCATTGGCTCAGATGGACTAACTGGCTTTGTTTACTATATTACATGAAGTTGCTGTCCTGCTGTACGTCCCGCTGAACCACGTTCAAGCTCTCAAACTCCATTTGGAAAAAAGGAAAGAATGGTCAATTGTCCGTATTGAACAGCCAAATGTAATTCGGGTACAGTCGTATATCTGCGACATGATATCGTACAAATGTTACATATCTGAGATTTGCAGAAACATAAAATGCCAATTTATTCAGGCGATTGGGTTGAATTAATTGATTAGTAACAAATGAGACAAATGTCCATCACAAAATAACTTCTTCAAATTTCTGTAGATTTTCCATTAATGATGATAATACACAACACTGGCAAATCCTCACAATAGAGAGGCTCACACTAACAAACATTTTTCCCTTGATTAATGACTTAAACAATTAATCAAACATCAGGATTGCTGCTGAAAAACAAATCAACTAATTATTCCAACATTACATACAGTATGTCACTGTTTAAAACCATCTTCATCTTTGTAAATAGAATTTTTACTTGGGAACACCATTGTGAAACAGAGGCGTAGTTTCTCTGTCAATATTAACAGCAATGGAGTTAAACCTGACATTTGATATGCATATATAAAGTAATGTTTTAATATGGTGGCAACATGATGCTGTGCACACAGCTGGCTTTATCTTGGGATGAAAAGTGCATCTCTGAACTGCACTGGGCGTCCTGCTGTGGTTCGTCTGATTTGGTTTTTTGATCATGTAAATGTGATGGGTATTTCTGCACTCAGAGCACAGATATTAGCCCTTAAAACTGTGGGTGGCTGCAAGCTTTCAAACATAAGCCCCTGGGAGGCCACATTAACTACTGGGAGGATACGCAGAAAAACCACAGTGAGCTCACTGACCACCGGAGAGGAACATAACTGATCTTACTCAGGGAGGAGGGCAGTCTTTGCCCACTGGGACGTTGGTCTCAGTGCAAACACTCCAGCATCTGCCACCTGACCATTAGCTAAATAATGCATGGAGCTTGTGGGAGGCCTGTGACAACCAGCCTCATACTCATTACTGCTTCTGAGTGGTGTGAAAAGTCAAGTCAGCAAATGTGCCGGAGCAGGCGAGACATGGCAATGCATGCAAACATGCACAAAACCACACAAACACACATGCAAAGTCTGGCTTCCCAGAGGCTTATAGTGAAAGCTCGCAGACATCCACGGATTAAAAAAGGTTCTTGAGATTATGTGGAAAAGCTAAGTGTGGGTAGATTAAGCTCCCCACCAAGAATGTGACCAAAGTTTAGGACATGAGCAGTTCATCTGTCAATCTCCACCACAGAGACAAGATTAAACAGCATGTATATGAAAATAAGAGAGTGTTTTCCGTGTGGATGTATATTTGTTGTCTGCTGGAGTGTCGTAGCTAAAGCAGGCCTTTGAACACTGAACAGCAGGATAGACATGCAGTATATCCGCATCTCTGCATGCCCAAAAGTCACAGTGACCCAGGGCTCTCTCTCCCTTCAGGAGCATTTCCCATCAGAAGCCTGTTACACCGCAAAGGCCATTTTACTCCCAGAATAGCAAATCTGGGGAAATGTAATCTTTGAAGCCTCGGCTAAAATAGCCTGACAAAGCCATTTTCTGGCAGAGCAACAGAAGGAAAGCTCAGACACCGGGGCTAAATTTCAAATGACTCACTTTTTAGACTTTTACATTATTGGTTCTTGGTCTGACATTCCTGTTACATTGGTTGACCTAATGCACATTGCTTGTTGAGCGCATGAAAGGCAGAAATTCAAAGTCATAAAAGCAGTCAGTTTGGTAAGACAGCAACATCAACCACAGCTGTGTCAATGGTTTGTTGTTGGACCACTGTCATTACCAAGTGACAAGTCAAATATCATGCTCATGATTATTTGGAATGAACAGTTTAATCTATTAAATGTCAAAAAAGGTGAAAATGCCCATCACAGATTCCCAAAAACCAACATCCTTAAATTATTATTATTTTGACCTGCTGTTACCCAATCACCAGAAAAAATGTTGGCATTGTTTCTGCAAAACATGGATGCGTTGCATTTGCATATAATAAATAGCAAATACATTGAAATGTTTCAACAGTGCTGTTGGTCAATGTGTGGTTAAGTTATGGCACAAGAACCACTTGGTTATGGTTAGAGAAAAATGTACTTTTTGGCCTAAATACCCAATTTTGGGGGCACAGTCCTCACTAGAAAAGCATGATGTCTTAGTAAAAGCAACTGCTTTTCGTGCCACTATCCGGGCAGGAATAACAGCAATGGGCTGCTACAAACCCCCTGCGTCAGGTGTTGGGAGTCACACAGAAATGACTCACAAAATCACAACTAGTTTTGTTGTTTGTTGGTCTATGGTCTGCACCATCCCCCCAGCTCCCAATGACAAAGTCAGATCATACACTGTGCCATTTCAGAAATGATATGATGCGTTTAAAACATACAAATGTAATGTATCTGTGGTTTGCATAAACATACAGTACTCAAGGTATTTGATTTATATCGATAGAACACAGAGAAAAGCAGGAAATCCTCAAATTTGGTACCAGAGAATGTACATAACCACAACACAGATCTCTACCACAGGACTGTATCAAAGTGCCCCTATCCCTCTGCCACTCTGTTATTGCCCATCGCTTTCATCAACTCCCCCATGCACTGGATAATTAACAATTGGGTAAGCCCTAATCATGTGGACATGGGAATTGATTTGATTTAACCTTGGTTTAACTGGTAGAACCTCCTGAGACACTGGCAGGGGGTTCACACATCGGACATGAATGGTGATGAGAAGCAGTGGGAATTTGATAAGCACCATCAGCTGCTTCCCCCCAATCTGGCGAGGTGACTGCACGACACAACAAGGCTGCTGCTGCCACAGGAAGAGGATGCAGGGTTGTCTGGTGTTACTACATATACACATGTACACTTAGAGGACAAATACAAAAGCACATGTGCAAACAGGTATGGACAGCCATCTGTACCCACACGCTTCATGTGATCCGCATCAATAAGCGAACCATCTGTTCAGGACTTTTGTATTTGCACTGACTACATGTTGTGCTCCTCATTTTGCATAATATCCAGCTACATGAATATAATAAAATAAGACAGGGCTTTCTGTTGTTTTCCTCAAATGATCGCATATCTGCCAGAGGAAGATGTGGGCAGCACATCAGTCAGACCACAACAAAAGATCTCACACCTAATGTTACGCTGTGCTATTCAGGCACGGTGCACAGGTTACAAATGTCGACAGCTCCTCTATTAAACAAGATGAAAGAACATTGCTACTCTTTGACTCAAGCCACAAAAAAACAACAACAAAAAAAAAAAAAACAGAAATGAGATTTTAGTTGTGGGTTCAGGAGGTTGTGGACCTGCTTTGCTAAAATAACACAACTAAATCCTGAACTAAACTCTACATTACACAACACAAAGAGCTCACAACAGACTACAACTGACCCACTAAACCCGGCGAGCAGGTGTGCTGTGCAGGCATGCAACAGTGGTAGTCAAAAAAACTAGATGAAAACATAAACCAGATACAAACAAGTAAACATCTTGCATCTTGCATCTTGCTCAGAGAGCAGTTCAGAAGGTTGCCTAGCCTTCCCAAGTGTCTTGCCTAATAGAGTGTGTATACGCACTGTGTCTTCATACACCAGGAGGAGCAGCTGACAAAAGCCTTCTCTAAAACCCCAAACAACTGTTTTTGGACGTCAATGTTTTTTTTAGACATGAAAGGGAACAACTGCAGAGAACCAGACAAAACAAACCCTTTACATGTCAAAAGTTAAGTACAGAAAAGCGAACATGATGTCTCTAGACGTTCAAGTCGATATATTCTTTTGAGGCATCTGTTTTTCCTTTTTTTTAGCAGATATTCTTTTGACAAAGTTTTTTTTTTTTTTTTTGCCCATGCAGTTTTTGCACGGTATGTTCAGCGACAACAAGTCCGTCCTAGAAATGTCAACGTGCCAAAATGAGACTGCGGGATCAGAGTTAATTTTTCGCTTGGTAATTCCTAAAGCCTGTAGCGACACTGAAAAGAAGGTTTCACTGTGAGTAAATTGAGTTGGGCAACAAAATGGGTCCAGACGATGACAACCTCTGAAAGCCTTGAGACGAAAGTGGATTTTAAGTGTCACAATTCAATTTGCAACCTAAATGGCACTGAGCCTTACCTATTAGTTTTGATTTGTCTGTGTGGATAGATGATGGACTGGCTAATGTGTTTGACACTACAGTGGTGCTGAATAAACTGTAGCTGATACAAGTAGTCCTCCCTGTGCACAGCTTTCCTCACATGTGCATTGTTTTCTGAGCAAAAGAACTACCCCAGAATTTAGATCTATAATTCAAGATCAAGCCTGGCACCGAGCAGCCGCCCAGCCAATTAGACTGTGACCATTTTAACTGTATTTCCCCTTTATCTGGACAAAGTAGTGGAGGATTAATGTGGCAGATCACTGTTATCTATCCTAATGACACCGGTGTCATTGGTTCATAACTGACTATCAGCATCAGGCCATCTGGCCTCATAATGTACTGTACAACAAGGGTTCATGTCCCAACATTAATACCTCTGCTTCTGCTTCATCTAAAACATGACTCACTTCATCACTGTGCCACATCTGGAGCACCGCAAATAACTTCAAACATCAAGTTTCCATTTAATATTTAGATGTAAAAGTGTATGATTTTTTCCACTTAAGAGCAAAATCTTCCTAATTTCAAGAGCATTTATCTTCTATAGTGTCACTTGTTTAATCTTAAAAAAGAATGACACAAGTTCACTTGCTGCCAGACTCTTAAGGGGAAAATAATTGAGATTGATACACACTAAGTAGCAGAGGCACCAGTGCTTGATTTGTCACTTTAAATGAAGAAATTTCTCAGGCTTCCCAGTAAATTCTTTCACCCAGGGCACAGTGGACTAGTTTGGCCTGACTATTCCCAACCCCATTGCAGTTTGCCCCAGGATAAACAAAACACACTGGCAGCTGAGTAAAGTATAAGTGTGTGTGTTAGCCGTTACCTCCGCCGGTCCCCATTCTCCCAGGTTCAGGGCTGATGCATATCCAACGTGGCAGCCGGTCGCCAACACTGCGCCGGGATGAATAGTTCGTCATCCCTGCTTCCCTCTCTCCCTCTCCACTGTGCTCTCTGCCTCTTGCCAGAGCTGTTTGCTCAGCTGTTCCCCTCACTGACCGCATTTATCCCAGATGAGCGGCACAGCTTACCCCGTTAATCTGTGTGTGAGTGTGTCTGTGTGCCCGAGTGTGTGTGTGTGTATATGTGCGTCTCCATTCCAGGCATCCTCTCATTGGCCCCCTGATGACCATCTGAAGACACGCCCTGATCAAGGAGGACACACACACACACACACTGTCACGCAGGATACAAACACAGCGTGCACAGGACAGGCATTGTGTTTTAAGTGGAGGTCATTTTGAGCATATCTGGAGATGTCACAGCACATAAAGGTTCTTATGAATCCTTGAGTCAATTATGTCAACTCCACCCCTACCCCACATTAAATTCAGCAAGGCTGCAGTAATAGTCCCTAAACAGTGGTGAAGGCAGGGGATGTGTTTATGTGTACTGATGCTTGATTAAAAGGGTTGAAACCCACCTGAGATCAGTGCAATATTAGTGTCGTAATGCATTTCCAAACCTGTCCCTCCTCCTGTAACTGAAGCCATAAAACAATTTAGGATAAGTAGGCAGGTCTCAGCCTTATTCCAAACACCCGTTCATCAAATTATTGTTGTTTACATGGTGATCGGAGGAGAACAATAGTGAGAGAGACAAAATGACTTCAAGCAACATCAAGAAAGGTGTTTTTCCAAATGCTCATTTCAAAAAGCAACATTTTTAACCCGAAGATGCTACTAAACCTTATCTTACTGGCTCCCAAACTGGGATTCTGGGCATATTCAAGAGATAGTCATTTAAATAGCTTAAGTGACTGCAAATTTTCACTCAAACTTAATCGTTTCCAGCCTCAGTGGACACACTATCACCTTAATTCATGCCCACAAATCTACATCTGTTCACCTCCATTTGCATGTTTCCATTCACTTTGCATTCATACTGCATCTTTTCACACTGTATAATGCAGCTGAACAGCAGCATCCATTAGGAGTCTCTGCTGAAACTGGGCTGTGTGCCCACCTTAGGATGTTTGGAGACTGTTAGTCAAACCAAATGTGGACATTTCTACAGTATCGGCAGGGAGGGAGTTGTGGCCAACTGTCCCACAGGGGACAAGGAGAATTAAGAGAGAGGAAAGTATCTTAATGAGAACATTTTAATTCAGATTTTATTCTTGAGTTTTATTCAGATAAGGATCTGTCTGTGAAGCAAGCTCGGTTCGGTCCTACTCTCTGCATTTTGCAACAAAATCTATAAGGACCCTGACACACCAAGCCGACAGTCTCCCAGTGGGCTGTCGGTGAGCATCTGTCACCCTTGTTTTGGCAGTGTGTCCTGCAACATTGGCCCTAGTCGACCTTTGCTGGCTGTTTCTTGGCTGATTCGGCATGTTGACTTGACAGCAAAGTCTGTCAGTGAGAAAATGGCAGTTCAGCTCAGTGCACAAGGAAAGAAATGGAAGTGAGGAAAGTAAACAAATGACTGAAGACAAGAGGGCGTGAGATCAAAACAAACTTTTTTATTGGGTAAGACGATTTAGCTATTGCGCTCTATAACAGAAACAGTTTGTAACTGTTTGTGTTATTGTTAGCTAGCATACAGTAAATATCCTTTGTTCTTTCTGCATCGGTTTGTGTTGTTAACATGCTAACTGGCTAACTAGCATCTTCAATTCGTCCTGCCGGTCTGCTGGTTTCCCTTTCTTGAATAATGAATACGCACTACAGTCGCCTGCTAGTGCTAGTTGGCCATCGGTTGTAGTCTTTGCGGTGTGTTCAAGCTCAACTTTCTGGATAAGATACTGGTGATGTGAGGCAGGGCAACAGTTGGCCTACATTACCATGAGTTCTTAAATGTTGGTTTGGTGTGTCCGGGCCTTGAGGTAAATCAAGTAATTACATAAAACTAAAACTTAAAACAAGCTAAAGTTAAAAGTCTTTTTACATCCTATACCTGAGCAGGAATAACATTTTTACTGTTTCACTGTAGTTCGTTGTCTGTCAAATTTAAATGACTGCATCATGACTGTGTAGAAATGTGAATCTTGCATTGTGCATTGTACAATGAGCTGCTTGCACAGCCCTCTTAATGAATACATTCACAAGTAACTGCTAAATACATCATTCAGAGCCCCTCATGTCCATGTTGTGTAATCTACAAGAACCTTTCTGTGTGTCTGGTACAAACACAGCACGTGCTTTCAGAGTCTGCCAATAAACTGTGTCTTCTGTGTCAATCCACAGACTGCATGGTTGGCTGCTGGCTAACATGGCAGTAGCCAGACATGAGCAGCTGTTGTTGTGGTTAAACCAATCCCCAGCTACCTATTTATCTGCCAATGTGAGTGTGTGCGCGTCTGTGTATGTATGTGTGTGTGTGTGTGTGTGTGTGTGTGTGTGTGTGTGTGTGTGAGAGAGAGAGAGAGAGAAAGAGAGAGACAGAGAGAGCTTGTGCTCAGAGAGAAAAATGAAATGCACTGTCTGATTTGAGGCATTTTATCAAAAGTTTTGCATACAACTCTACAATTATACATTCATCCTCTCAAAATGTATCTTGTTTATAGTCCAACTACAGTATGTATGTTGTTTAAAGGGACTGATTTTCAACCAGCTTTGTACAACAATAATGTGGGTAGTATCTATAAATGAACTGTGGTACACTTCCCTCCATTTTGCTCACAGCCAGATCTGCCTGCTCATTTCCCAGCTCTAGGGCTGTTGCTCAAACTCCAGATTGTACTCCTGCACCACAGACACAAAGAGAATAGAGGCAAATTGAGAGAAAGCCACCTCTCTTTCGCTCTGTTAATCTCAGACCAAACAGTAAAGGCAGTGCTGATCAAATATAAACCAAAATTCTGTTAGTGTATTGCTCATTTCTTGCCTAAAATGTCTTCAGAAACATATTTTAGTGCACTGTTTGGAGAAATTGTAAACAGAGGGTGGGCGAAATACTGTTCCCTGAGATCAAACGGTAAAGCTACGCAGCACTGATGAAATATGAACAAAGATTCTATTACTGTATAGCCAATTTTTGCCTTAAACAGTTTCAGAAACATATTTTAGTTTACTGTTTAACTGTAACATAAGACTGTTTGTTACCAGCCAGCTGCAATATTGTTTTCTGTGTTCAACTTAAATTATGTCACCCACCAGCGGGAGCATTTTTGGTCTGGTGTGGCGCTCTGCTATCTGGTAGTTGTAAGATTTTTCCCCTTTGAGAAAACATGAATGCCACAGCCATTTTTCCTCTGGTCACATATCACCAATTTTAAAAGTATTTGTGTCTTTCTACTGCAGCGGCAGCCCAGTTTTATGAAAAGACCATCTTTCCAACACTTCTTTGGCTACAAAAGCATACCCACACACCATCTTAGTAGGCCTACACACTCATGAAGCCTGTCAGTGTTTCCAAAAATGCATATTATGGCACAACACAATCACACATCACCAGCCATAATGGTTCAATACCTTCCTGCTGTCCCGATTCTTTCATCAGGCTCTAAAACCGTCCCTACAGAAAAGGTGAACTCTCCACCACCCATCTCCAAAGGACTCCCTGTAAAGTGAAACAAATAACCCATCTCACCTCTCTTAAAGGAAGCACTCTGTATGTCTTGACTGAGATTTATGCCATGGACGACAGAAAAAACAGTGGGCAGCTAGGAGCTTAAATGCTGGCTTTGTTTTTCTAGACACTGGCTGTTTTGCGATCCATCATGTTTGCGAGGGGGAGAACTCCACAGCCTACTCTTCCTGCTCAGTCAGGAGTGAGAAAAGTGCTGCTGTGAGGCGTAAAGTTTCATTTATTGTAATTTTATATAATTATTTTACACATATTACACACATATAAAAAAATGCACAAAAATAATATTACACTTACATTTATAGATTTTCCAGATGAGATGAAGTGCAAATTGACAGTGACACTAACAAAGGAAATGAACAGAAGAGAGGATTCACCCCCTTCATCACCCTCTTGACTGGTAGCCTCAGAGCTTTAAGGGAATTATTGATGATTTCTAAAACAATAGCTTAAAGGTCAAGAAATTCTCAAGAAAATGTAAATGGCCAGCTAGAGTATTTATGGATTTTTTTTGTTATGGTTCAATGTGTTTACCTTTCTAGTGATGCATGCACTGTCAATCAAAGATGTTACTGTAGTAGAAAACTAATGCTTTAAAGATAGTGGCTCCATATGTTTTTATTCCTCCGTCTGAATTATGCACCATATATCTGGAACAAACTCCCAGAAAACTGCAGGTCTGCTGCAACTCTAACTTCTTTAAATCAAGACTGAGGACTTTCTTCTTTGTCGCTGCATTTACTTAATCAAATAATTATTCTTACATGGCACTGTAACTTTTATTGTTCTGTTTTATTCCTGTCTTCTTCTATTGTAGCTTGTTTTTATTTTCTATTCTCTGAGCTATTTAATGACAGTTTTTAATTTAATTTAAATGTCTTTTTGTGTTTCTTTTGCACTTTGTCTGAATGTTTTTGATGTTTTATGTAGAGCGTTTTGAACTGCCTTGTTGCTGAAATGTGTTACACAAACAAACTTGCCCTGCCTTGCCCTACCCATACTACCTATATACAGAGCTTGTATACATATATATCTTTTCCATATATTACATGCCCATATGTATTATATATTAGGGGTGTAAAGCACCAATTTCATCACATTACAATATTTGTCAATATTACAAAGTCTGGTCATGAAACGATTTCAATTCGATGTGTTTCAGGGAACTGCCATTGATATGAGACGATATCATCTGCCCATTTAACACAGTCTGTGATAGTAGAAGCCGTCACCCATTTCTTTTGTAATTTTGGCCATACAAGACAAAAACAACAAAGTAAAGCAGTAAAGTTTACTTTCAATTGACTCCACTAACACACATAAAACAGCACAGGGACAATACAATTGCTTTTTGCAGTGACTAGGCTAGCGGCTAGCTGCCATTTTTCTCTACTCAGAGCTTAAAAAATTACATATAGCATTGGGTTTAAGTCAATGTATCTCCCAACATAACAGTACGGTTGACTTCGAGCCTGCATACATGTTTCTTTTTTCAGCTGAACATTGTTGAAACAGCGCAGCTAATTTTGCTGTAGAGAGAAGTTAGTGGAGTGAGATGGCCGTCCAGGCAGATGTGTCATGTTTTATCTTTACATAGCACTGTTTACATACCATGTGGTTGGTCTCTTGACCCGAATTCTGTCCGAAATCCCAAACATTTTCACACTGATGATTCATTCCTGAGTAAATAACATTATCCTTATCGTATCTTTCTTGGTTGCTTGACGTATGCCTGCTGCTGTTTGACGGTGAAATAGACAAAATAAAAGCGTATGCTGACGATGACGATATAGATCCATGTTTTCATTTTGCATCACTGATACAGGATTGTTGATCACAGAATCAATATTATCAAATCAGATCAATGGATCGTTACAATCCTATTATCTATACTCCAGAGGCGACTCAGTCCCAATAGATGTGCACGCTAAAATGCCCGACTTTACACCAGAAATACATGTTTACAGCCTGGTACAAAAAACTGTTGCAGTCGCTTAGTTAACATACCCTTCATGACAACTGTACAGGGATGAATTTTGTATAACTCACCTGTTTACATTTCATTAAGATATGAAGTTACACATATTTAAGGACATGGCCGCTTGAGTGACAGGCTGTCAGCGAGATGTCACTACAGTCTGATCCACCTTTTTCTTCTTCACAGCTCCAGCCTCTCGTCCAAGTGTAGTCACTTCTGACTCAAAAAACCAACAACAAAAAACCGAGATGGCAACGGCCGAAATGCCGAACTCAAAGCTTCAAATGGCAGTCCACAAATGTGACAACACGGTGGCAACATCCATTATTTTATTCAGTCTATGACATGATTTATTCTTGTATCGCGATGTCGGTATAATATTGATATATTGCCTAGCCCTTCTACAGAGAAAAGCTCGAGTCAAATCCTCTCAATATCAAAGCAGACAACATGACATAATCAAAATACTGTCAACAACTGCAGCAGAATCTACACCGAGAGCTGCATAAACCAGCAGTTCACAAACTTCTTTCAAATCTGGCACTCCTTCATAGTGATCGTTTTTCTCTCACAGCACCCCTCCACCACACACTGGTGTTTTGTCTCAACATGTCTCTCGAGCTTACTCTGGACCATTGCCGCATTTAATAGCTTTTCCCTGCAGACAGAGCATTCACAGTCTATCTCCTTCAAATTGTACCATATATTGTACAGTATCTCACAATCTTGTTGGCTTGTGGTATACTTTGACATTACAGCTTCAGCTCCTGAGTATGACAATGGAACTCGCACACAAGTATGGAGTCTGGAGAAACAGTGAAAAGAGAAAAAAGGCTGTCAAATGGAAAGGCATTCATCATCTCAGCCGTCTATGGTGTTAGAGAGAGAGAATAGAAAGAAGATCACCGGGTATGACGAACTGAGATGCATTTGTGGGATGTTGTGTGGGCTGCATTGTGTGAGTCACGGGGGACGTTGTTGTTTGGATCATCAGAACAGTCCTTTCAGAAAATCTTGTGGGATGTAAAAAACCAGTCTGATAGTGGAAGAGTTTGATCTCAGAGGTGCAGGTTGTATCTTGCATCCTGAGAGACTTATTTTGCATGTGTAAATTATAAATGCAGTGAAGCTCAGAGCAAAATTGTGTGCCACTGAGGGATCCTGGTAGTTTTCCTCAGAGATAAAGAATATGAGAGAAATGAATGTGAACGCCTGAAGATTTGACTACAAATCAGTCTGTGGGAACTCACCAGAGTTTCAGTATCTAAAGCTGCCGTTTGTAAAGTTACAATCCACTCATCAGTTTAAGTAAACACTGACATTAATCATAGTTGACGATCATTCAGAAAGTTTACAGTGGAGTAGCTGTTCATTTTCAGCATGACACTGAGGCTTCCTTTTCTGGATTAGTATGCAGAGCACTCCATCTTCTTGAGAAGCCCCGCTGCTAATAATGCTATATTGAGATGCAATGGCCAGCTCTCAGTTTTAATGGTGACTGATGGAGGGCGCAGATGCATTATTGCTCGCCGTTCATCAAGTTAACTTTGCACATTAGGAAGTTGAATGAGTTTCCAGGAGATCCTATCAGCGTTAATTATAGGATGAGCTAGGATTTAAAGGAGGGGGGGAGATTTCAAGTGAGTTAACCCTTTAAAATGACCGGGGTGTCCATACCCAGCATGTAACCAAGATGCTGTATGTGAAATCATATGGTCTGGACAGCAGTGTGGATCTGGCTTTTTACACCACATAAATATATTTTAGCCCTCACCACTAAATTAAGCCTAAATTTCAAGCAAATAATACAAAGTGAACGAAGTATAATCATGTAGGAAGGACAAACTGCTCCAACATATGACCAAAGCAAAGAGGTATGATGGATTTTACATGCTGTTCCGGCGTCTGTTTATGCTTTATGTCATGTATTTCTCTGCATTTCCCTCTGCTTCCTCCTCTCTGCGCATCCCTGCCTTCAATCTCCTCCCTGAATGTTTGTCACTTTCTTTCTCAGCCCCTCTCTCAGCCTTCCATCTCCCCCATTTCTCTTTTCCAATTTCCGGTCTCCTCGTCTCTTCTCTCCTCCGTTAGCTGCACTGCAGATTGCAGTAAACCCAGAAAATCCTCTTCATCACACAGTGCAAATACCATCTGTATTGGGTTTGCCCTCAGCCCCAATTAACAGCTAGATATATGCCCTGTAGCATCTGGGGATGGCGTGGGACACTCTGGCTTGTGAGCTCCACAATTTAAACACAAACACAGCATCACAGGTTTAGAATGTCAAATACCTGCACTGTTATAAGCCTGGAGGGCAGCATATGCTGCTAAATGATGTATTTACACAGCATGTGAACAATGTGTGAATGTAGATGTTGTTCAGTCCCATCAGTCTAAGCTGGTCTGGTCTGTCCCCCTCCTCCCTGAATGTGTAGAGATATGTACAAGTTTGTCTATTCTGTCTTAGAGTATGCGTATTTGATGACTTCTGTATGTCTATCAGTGACCTTTCTGATGTTGTGATGTAATGTCTTCATGATGTATGCCGCAAAACCAATTTCCCCACGGTGACAAATAAAAGTTTCTCTCTCTCCATCTATCTATCTATCTATCTATCTATCTATATAGACTGGAGAAAAAAAATATGTTAAGCAACACTAGCATTTTGTCTGACCTTCACAGAATGGATGTGAAAGTGCTGTATACCATACTAATTAATCCCTATACCCGTCATTACTTTTCAGAATATGGCACCTCATAATTATAAGTAGTCATGGACGATATAATCCTTGTTGTTGATAAATTGTCGATTGACTAGGCTTGTGGATTTAGTTTTACATGTTTTTCTAGAGATGTTAATTGTTGCCGCAGCTGATAACAGCAGCCCAGCTACTATGGTTTGGTGATTTGCAGGTTTAAAGGCATAGAGACATCAGGGCTGTAATGGTTTGTGTATTTATATAGGTCACGGTCTGGTGCACGCAGCCGCACGCAGGATACATGGTATGGAGACTGATGCACATAATGCAAAATCAAAGTTCACAAGCGTGAGTGATGGAAACTTTTAGCAGTACGCTTTTGACAACATATGCTAAGGTTAGCACACATGCAGACTGGCGTGCGAGTCAGTCATTATTGTAAGCGCAAATGAAATGCCAGTGACAGACGCCAAAGACAAGGACGGTGTGTCAGCTTTGCTCCACCGCTGTGTCTGAGTCTGTGAATGGAAACATATCCCACATGCTAACACACACTCCACAGCATCACCCAGATGTGCCGATCACAGGGATGATAAATGCTAAGATGCTTTAAATGTTTAAATATAGCCAAGGGGAAACTAACTGAAATACTTTTATTCTTTATTATACTAGGTATTTCGGTATTATCAGTTTCATAGCATAACAGATGCTTCTCAGTTTCATAGCTTACTGTGACCCATTGCCTTTTGGGAAAGTGTTTGTACAGTGTAATATGGAGTTGTTTGAAATTGTCCTTATTTTATCAATGAAAATAGTTTCCCAAATATGCCAGTGGGCAAAAGGTTACCTCAATTCCCAGCAGGAGGATTTTGCCTGTTTCTGACACTTGCATTGCTGTCTGTCAGAAATAAATGTGAAGATACATATCCTTATGCCATAGTTTGTTTGTTTTTTTTTTCCAGACCATGACTTTTGTGCACCATTACACTCCAAATAGGTCTCCTGTACATATTTCCTTGCAAAAGCCAAACAAAAAACTGTGCAATCTTTTACATATAATACACTGCAACTCTGTTTCCTAGAAATAATGTTCATATTCTACTAATTTGTGTTGCCAAATGGGGGATCTATTTGCTGCCTAGACATGTTTACTGACAATTTACTTCCTGTTAAGTTAGCCCTGCATTTCTTGTACAGAGGAGGTCATGGTGAATGGTCAAACAAAACTGCAGGGCTTTGACACCAGAGACCGAGCTTTGCATCCTGTGTCCTCATGTGGTAATGTTAGAGTTACAAGGACCGGTGGCTTGTTTCTTTCTGTTTAGTCTACGCTGTAGTGGAAATATGCTGGTTGTGACTAAACTACAATGACCTCTGCTGTGATATTTCCAACACACTGCTTTGCACACGCCACTTCCAGATATGACCGAACATTTACACTGAGCTCACAGTGCAAGAGAGGCAGCCTTGACAACGAAATGTGACTAAACCACCCGTCTGTGTGCTTTGTGTGTGGGCAGGTGCCTCTGAATGTAATTAGCCAACTAGTAATGACTTGTGACTCTGCAGCAGCAACTGTGGTAGCAAGAGAGTGAGTGACTCAGAGCTCAAAGGCATAAATAAACGACACAGCAGCTTTGTTCCCTCGTCTAGAATTAAGAACATTAATAATTAAATTGAACAATAAATGAAGGTGGCCCAAGGGTAGGGGTGGGTGGGTAGCAGAGAAGAGAGAACAGCAGGCTGCAGGAGGACAAAGAGGGCATTTATGGCACAAAAAAACAACAACACAGTGCTTAAAATATGATTAAATAGGAACCTTAAAGCTACATCAAATAAAGGAGCACACAAACAAGTTCACATTAAATATGCTGGGCTGAGGCTGCATGGAGATATTATTGGAGAGCTATTCATCTGCACTCTGGAAATAAAAGAGGTTTAGAAAGTTCAGTCTGGGACGAGGGAAAAAAAATAAAACACATGGATGGCAAGTTAGATGTTTGCACACGAGAAAAAAACAAAGTGAGTTGGGTGGTAAGTCACGGCGAGGGTGGTCTACTAAGTCTAATGAAAAGGTCCTGGATGAAAAAGATGAAGAAAAAAAGAAACAAGCTCCCACAGCCCACGACCACGTCCTCAAAGACTGCGGTGTGTCTTTGTGGTCGCAGATGCTGAAACAGACCCCTAGGAGCGGTGACCTTGGCATTGTTTACTCTAGCTGGGGCCTTCAAAGACACCAGGCGAAGGCAGCGGCAGCAACTTTACCTCAGTCTCCATGGAGACGGTGTACTTTTGACTGGGAACTTTCCAGGCTCATTACCAGATGAGGTAGTGGGTTCTACCTCGCTGCCTCACTCTATTTGCTTCCATTCCACTCATGGATCCGCAGAAACACAAGAGAGGGAGACAAATAGACAGACAGAATGAGAGAGGGGAGCTATGAGAGGGGAGAGGAAAAAATAAAAAAAAACTGCCTGAATGAAACTGCAAGTCACAGAAGGACCGGAGGATAGGACTGCAAATGAGAGAAAGAGAGAAGTGAGAAATGAGAATGTAGAGGGAAGAAAACAGGGAGAGAGAAAGGTTAACCGACAAGAGAATGAAGAAGAGGAACGACTACGGGCGATGTTTCTTAAATGTCGTCCATCCACAGAGCTCCAGAACGACCAGCTTGGTGCTAATGGTGTGTCTGGGGGGGAGGGGGGGGCAGAGGGATGGAGTGGGACAGTGGACCGAGGGTCATATTTTAAAGGAGAAATAATTATCTAATTTGAAAATTGGATGCACCGCTTTTAGTAAAATGTTTAAAGTAAATCATAATGACAGAAAATGGATTGCGCTTTTGTGTTTTGAGCGCTCAAAGAATCCAGCTTGTAGCATCTGCTAATGATCTCATTCATACAGCTCAGACACATCGCAAGCACACTGAAAATGCAGTCAAACTCCACGAAGAATAACTGCACTATTGAGATATGTGGCCCATCAGATGAAAGGCTGAGGAGTGAGAGGCCTTGAAAAGCAGGAGAAAGATGATGAAGGCAAGAGGACGGACAGCCACTCGGACACTGGCACAGACCAACCGCATGAAGTGAGTCAGACTAATGGAGCAGAAAATTGAAGAATCATGAGCCTCTTATCTCTCTACTAATCACAGTCAGAACAGCAAAACTAAAGAGGAGATAACGGGGAGGAAAGAGATGGAGTGAAAGCAAAGGGAGAGCAGAGAAGAGCTTGAGGGTTTCTGTAATCTTCATCCTTCCCAATCACAACCAAGACCCCTTCTTACTGTTATCAGCATTCCTAAACACTTCCCATCATTAGCAAGCTAGCTCATTCGCTATACTATCATTCTCCCGGGCGCCTCTCTATCTGCAATCTAGTCAGACAGCTCCATTTAGCGTGTCCAGCCTTACAGGGCCAACATTCCTTCCCTCCTCATGCCCACCAGTACTCTGGACTCCAGTTTGGTTTTGATCTATTTTTGGCCCTCCACTGCCTCTCCTCTCATCAGTTCTTCTCATCGCAGCCTCGCTCAGCGGCCGCAGCAGAATCCTAATGAGCAGAGGAAACTCACAATTCTTCCCTCAGCGCCCTCAGCAAGCACACTGCCATTCACTCTTATCTCACATCTAAATAGACGTTGTCACTGAGCTTCCACACAGGTGGAACCATCAGGCAAACCTATAGCGAGAGGACACAGTCGAGCCTTCTTTTTTGCATGATCGTGGGCTCTTCATTTTGTGGAGCTGTTAACATCTTAAAAGGGCTGGCGCAGACTTATGCTGAGGCGTGGGCATGAGCTTTGATAGTGTGATCATGAGGCTGTGATAACTGTGTTGCTGGATTGGAGGCAAACGCTTAGAAAGTGACTTTAATCCTCGAGCGACGCTCTGATCTGGGGCAGCAAGGCAAAGCCCTCACCAGCCTAGAAAGAGCGTAAAGCTTTGTGCAAAGAGTTAGGAAGCGTACAAGGTCGTGCCAATATGGGGATATTTTATGTGGCTATACGGCTTGTTGCTTCACAACTACAGTCAAAGTGAATTACAAATTATATCTCAATAAGGGCAGTGGCTTCACAGACCTTGGTTTCAGAAATATATTTTATAAAATATTTCTATATCCCAGAAATATTTAGACAGTATAAATAAACAGTGGTGGTCAACAAAAAAAGGCAATACCTGCAGTACTAAACTGTTGTTGTAAAACCATCCTCCGGTGTAATAACATGACATGAGGGGAGCGGCAGGAATAACAAACACTGCAGAACAACTACAAAGGTTTATGTCTTGTCACAGCTTCAGGAGAGGAAAATTGGACATCTTGCCTGTGCTGTGTCTACTGCATGATTACCATTCAATTTTCTCGTCCATAGCCATGGGGCCATTTCTTATAACTACACTATATTTACCTTCCCTCAGAGCAGCTGCATACCTCTCAATTGACCAGCGGGATAAAGACTCAAAAACATTTGCATTGAAAGTGGATGGATGTATCAGATAAGATGCATTCAATCACACTCTAAGGTTTAATGTTTTCTCGGTACAGTTATATTAGATTGATGCTTCAGTTTATCAGATTTATCAATACAGTTAAGTCCTACACCTGTTGATTCGCTGACACCACAGTTTAAAAGTTTCCATTAATAGAGCTGGTATTGACTTTTGTCAGTACCTTGAATTGTGAAATCTATCTTCATATTTCTACACAACCATTAATTTTCCCATTTAACAAAAAAAGCAAAAGCTCTCAAATTAAGTGTTACCTGAACAAAGAGGCCGAGATCTTTGTCTAAAATCGGCAACATTTTGAATAAGATCAGGAATTATCTGATCAAATATTAAGTTTAAGTAAAAATAAGATGACAAAGGTGACCAAATTTGATTTTCAATGCAAGATTTCAGTATTTGACAGTTTTGAATACTCTGCACTATAGGCACCTTTTCTTCAGTATTTAAAATGTATTGATTTTTGATACCCTGCCCTAAGTAACACTCAACAAACTGAAGTTACTCCAACTTGGAAACAAATATCATCTTGTGAAAGGTCAACATATATCAAAAAAATCTATGCAGCGCAACCAATTTTAAAAGCTATTTGACTCTAAACATATGACTGTTAAATAGTCATTTGTGTGAGCAGAACTATTTTCTGCACTGACCTGGTCTACAAATGTGATTTCCTGAGAAAGAAACACTTGATCAGCCAATGGCAGACCTCAGTTCTGTAGCTGCATGATCACGGTTACCCACAAAGGTAAAGACATTTGTCCTGTAATACCTACCTTTGCGATTGATTCTTTACAATAATTTAAACGTCTATAAAGACACTTTGAGGGACATTTGTTCATCATAAATCCTAAACCACATTGGCAAAGACACCTTGTGCAGCAGATGTACCAGAACTCTAAGAGGCCGACAATCAATTAATCAGTGATACACTTCGGCATCACGGTGTGGGGCATAAGCCTGAGAATAGTTCTCTGACACCCTGAGCAGCAGAGCAATATCTGAGCACTAAGCCTAATGTAAGTCAATTTTGTTGAGGGAGACAGACACTGCACAGGCTGGCACGTCACTCCTGACAAAGATCGATTGTCTGTGAGGGGATAGACTTTATTCCTTCTCACAAGCGGTTTCACCCGCTGCCGAGAGCTGCCTATCCATCCATCCACTCAAGTAAGATATGCAAAGGGAAAACATCGATTGCATTACAAGCTAGAGAATTATAGGGCATTATGGGGTTGAGGGTTTTGGCAATCCATCAGTTGATTCTGGAGCATCCAAATAAAGTTTGTGTCAGTGGTCTGATTACGGATTTTGGAACGAAAGCCAAGATGTTGTTTGGTGATCTGAAGGATTTAAAGTCTAATATAAGCAGCTTATTGCTTTGGATCCAGATACACGCAGGCATCAATCTTGGGGATATTCTTACAATAACAAGATGTAATAATGACAGGGATCCCAACATAGATACAGGCACATACTCTCAACATGATGTTCTATGCAGTCTAAAGCTACTCTTTATTATAACAACGGTACTGGTTTTTAGCTGGATTATGGATTCAATGGTGGTTTTGAGGAGAGAACATCCCCAAAGGCACTGAGGGCTTCTTCAAAGCAGTTTGCAACTCATGAACTGACTGTTATATTTACGGTGTGACAACTATGAATGCATCAACTCCTTTCAGCCTCAACTGGTAAGGTAAAGAGAAATATTTCCAGAAATCTCTATCATAATCACATCAGTTTGTACAACAGATGTGAAACATGATATGATGTGTACTGGAGTTTTTTTTAATTGTTTGCCCTACTAGAGTGGCAAGGCAACAATTGACAAAGGCATGGTTGTGGGGGCCATGTTCCTTGAGTTACAGAAAGCATTCAACATGGTTAATCCTACTATCCTACCACATTCACTACTCAACTTCAATTCTTCTAGAGTTTTTTTTTCAACCTTATCAAATCTTACATTTCAACTTGTTAAAAACAACAATCATATTTCTTATATGTCCCACAGGGCTCTATATCGGGCCCAATCCTGTTCAGCATGTACGTTAATGATCTACCTTCAATGTGCAGAAAATGCCATGTTTTAATGTATGCTCATGATACAGCTGTTTTTACTCATGGTGAAATTGCCAAAGGTTGAAGGTCACATCCTGGCTTAATGTTTTTTGCAACTGAATGTTTCAAAAACAGTTTGTCAGTTTTTCTCCAAACGCCACAGCGTAAATGTAGCACAAGATATTCTTATCTCAGGGGAGAGACTACAAGTTACTTTGAGCACAAATATTTCATACACATTGATTCAAACCTCAATTTCAAAACCCACATAATAAAGTTAAGTTTAGTTTGGCAAATTTCAGTTTTACCAGAAACCTCCTTTTAACACAGCTAAGATACTCCTACTCTCAATGGTTCTCTTCTTCATCCCCTATTGTCTAATAAGCTGGTCTAACACACTCAGCAGCCTTAAAACCACTGGAATCATTATACAAACAAGCACTTGAAACTTCAGACAAAAAGCCATGCAGTTTTCATCTTCGCCATATTCTAAAGAAGTATAACCCACTTAGTTGGATAACCTCATCTAATACAAAATTATATGCATGGTTTATAAGATTATGCATGATTTAGCTCCACTGCCTTTGTCCAGTTTCATCAACTTTAACTCTACAGCAAACAGAGCTGCGAGAGGTGCAGCTAGGGAGGAATGCACAATCCCACTCAGGAAAACTGCATTAAGCCATGCCGTCTTTTCATTCAGAGCATCACATCAATGGGGTTCAGTGCCAAGATCAATTAGAGTCTAATCATATAATTCTTTTAATTGTAATCTTAGGAAATAGCTTACTGAGAACCAAAAATGTCAACACTGATGCTACTTTTATTTAATCTTAAAAAAACCTGCATCATATGCTATTTGGATGCCATGTTTACTGTATTGTATATGTCGTTTTACCACAATGTTGTATGTTTTTAACTATAGTACTGTTTATTTTTATCATTCTAGGATATCTATTAGCATGAGTCAAAGGCACTGCTGATGAAAACTAGACTTGCCATCTCCGGTGCATTAACATTTGCTTGAATGTCCCAAATAAAACATAAAGGAATAATGTGAATACATGAAGCAGTATGGCAAGATTACTATCCACTATAAGCATTAACCAGGGTACTAAGTTGACACAGAATTGGCACAATGGCCCAGTAGGTTATCGTGGAATAAAGTTGTTTTTTTCCCTGTACCCATTACATTGTCAGTGAATCTGTTCAATGGTGGCATCAACTTCCTTTCAAGGTAATGGCCTTGTAGCTTTTGACAGTGAAGAGCTGTAGCATTGTGCTTTATGGCCTGTACCAGAAATCAATTCTGTCTACACAGCCAGCCACATCAATTAATGGTCACAAAGCATGCCAACACATGGACCACTCACTGCACAAAGCAAATAACCTAGCAGGGCTGTTTGTGCGTTTGTGTGTGTATGTACATATACACGTGTGTGCATCCATACAAGCAACAACGAGCTTCACTGAAGGGCCTCGAGCCATCAGGTGCATGTTGGCCTTATCAAAGTTAAGTAACTGGCATTGAGTCTTGCTGCCTACAAAATCCCAATGAGATGCTCAACATAACAACTCATCATGCTGTCATCCTTTTCCTCCCTGAATCAATCACCTGGAACTTTTTGCGATTAAAAAGTGGAGTTTTGTTCACCCCTGCACCATTTCTAAATTGCATTATTTTTCACTGGGCAGGTGGCTCCCACAGCACTTCTTTTTTTTTTTTTTTAAAGACATTTTTTGGGCATTTTTAGCCTTTATTTGACAGGACAGACAAGCGTGAAGGGGGAAGAGAGAGAGGGAGTGACATGCAGCAAAGGGCCACAGGCTGGATTCGAACCCGGGCCGCTGCGGCAACAGCCTTGTACATGGGGCGCCTGCTCCACCACTAAGCCACCGACGCCCCTCCCACAGCACTTCTTCACAATCTGCATCTTTGACAAGTAAAAGTGTCCCCCTGGGGCAGGCTGAGTCAAAGATATTCCCTGAAATATGACAAATCCTCCTTTACAGCATACTTGTTTCAAACTACAGGCTGGTAGTAAGGAATATGTCTCCCCTGCATAACTGCATCCTACTAGCTGTCAAACCAAACACTTCTCTTGCCAGAGGAGTAAGACCCAAAAGGTTGGGAGTAACTGACACAGGGGGGAGCGAGAATCCAGCTCTCCCTCTCAACTTCCTTTTGAACTCTGGATGAACTCTCCTTGTTTGGATGGGAGATATGAGACAAAGCCTCTTCGCTGGAGAGAGAGATGAACTGTCATGACTACTTCTAGACTGACAGAGTAGCTGGCAGTACCTGTCTCTTTGTTGTGTCTCAGATAAGAACCAGCTTTTAAAATACAAATACTTGCCACAACATTTTAAAGGCTTTTCCTATAGAAAGAGACATTTCCATACGTTGATGTTGAAATCAATAATTTACAGTTTTTTTTGGATGTCTGTCTGCAACTACGGAAATGCAACATTCACAGGTCAGGTAAAGGATAGAAAATATCTGCACACTGAGCAAGCTAGCAAATGACAACAGAGATGCAACACAAATAGTTTGTGAAGAGCAGAAATATCACTGAAAAACACAAATTTTTAGCATAAGCTAATTTGGCTTGAGAATTAAAAGGTGTTACAGTGCCAGTCACACACTTGTATCACCATCCTCCCTCTTTGAGAAGTTGAAAATGCAACAATCTGGGGGTTGTTTACAATGGGCCAGAGTGTGCAATTCTGAATGCCAGGAATCTCAGCAATGAGTCAAGTAATCATTATATAACTGGTGTTTATAATGAACCCTGACATAGCCCTGCAGTTTCAAAGTATAATGGCACAATGACATGAAAAATAATGCAAAACTAAAAATGTAGAAAGCATTAAAGGATAGAAAATGAAAAAAAAGACAAGAAAACAACATCAGCAAAAAAGGCAAAATGACAAACATATCAAATATATCATAGATTACTTGACTAAAAATGTCAGCAGCCCTAAATTAAACACTGCCTTTTTATATTTTGTCATAGTTTTTAATGAATATTCTACAGTTTCTAAAGACTCAGCTGACATTGGGCAAGAGGCATGGTACACCCTGGACAGGTCGCCAGACTATCACAGGGCTAACATATAGAGACAGACAACCATTCACACCTACAGCCAATTTAGAGTCACCAATTAACTAAACCTGCATGTCTTTGGACTGTGGGAGGAAGCCGGAGTAGCCGCAGAAAACCGACGCTGACACAGGGAGAACATGCAAACTCTGCATAGAAGGGGTCCCCCACCCTTTGGTTTGAACCCCCACCCTGAACTCAAACCAGGAACCCTCTTGCTGTGAGGTGACAATAGCTGTGCAATTTGGGGGCTGCAGCCTTTGAAGGACACGGCCTCTGCGGTCAACATCGGCCACATTTTTTGAAGACCACATCAGCCAAACCAAATGGTCTCCAAAATGGGTCGGTCTGGTCCAAAGAGGATTACCTGGTTACATCACCAGTTGATCTCATCCCAACCCGTTGGCCTTCTTGTTACCTAGCAACCAGCTGCGCTTGATGAAAGAAGTAAGCTAGTAAGTTAGTTAGCCCTAAATCATGGACCCAGAGGTTGTTATTATATATAGTTTTTTTTTGTTTGTTTTTTTTAAATTAATACTTGAGGAGATGATTCACCACCGGAGACACTGCTGTGATATATTTCAGGCTGATGGGGGACCGTTTTCAGGTAAACATATTAAATTAAGATTGTTTAAGCTGTGTGCATTTAGCTAATAGTAATGTTAACAACAGTTAACTGTTAGCTAGTTAACAACTGTTAGTTAACTTAATATATAATCGTAACCGGCGCGCAATGGGGTGTAAATCACCAGCTTCATCACGATATGATATTATATCGATTAGTTTGGATGACGATACGATGTTTGCCGATATCACAAAGTCTGTAGCGATACAATTTTGATTTGATTCGATTCAGGAGCCTGCGATCGATATGACGCGATATCATATGCCCATCTAACACAATCATTTACATCAACTCACAAAAACAACTAGAATATGATATGACCATTTTATTTCTGAGCTCTGTTTGTTATTTGAGCGGAGGCGCGCTTGCCCAGAAATGGTGACACAGACGTGCTATGTGAATTTCAAATAAATGTGTATCTTTAAGATGACGATATGGATCGATGTTTTCATTTTGCATCGATATAATCGGATCGTTAATCGATGTATCGATGTGAATTGATGTATCGTTACACCCCTAGCACGCAATGCATCTTGGGATAGGCTGTGTCACGAAGGATTCATCTGTTGCATCCTCCAAATTCTGGGAAAGAAGGCTGCATTTTTCGGCTGCATTTGAAGGAGCCTTTGAAATGGGACAGTCTTGGTTGCACCAATGTGATGCAATCGGACTTCAATTGCAGCCTTCGAAGGCCGCAGCCCCTGAGATTAGACACAGCTAATGTTAACCACTGCACCAGCATGCCTCGTTCCTTAACTGACTTAACATTAAAAAAAGTGAGCAAATTTCCATCTTTTGCTTTCAGCTTGGCACGTTTATACAATGGCTCAAAAAGAGAAGGTCAGGGACCTTCTTTGGGTGACTGCTTAAAAAATAAACATTTGGTAGTGACTCTTCTGTTCCTTTTCCCCTCCCTATCAATCAGGAATCTGCCCAGCTTCCTGCTGATAAAGATTCATTGGGTCTTAAACAGGCATGGTGACGCATTGGACACTTTCTAATGACTGTGAGAGGACATCACATCCTCAGTTTGGAGGTCACGTGGTCCATAGTTAAGGATTTATGTGGGCTCAGTGATGCATCGACCCAAAACTAACACCCTTACTTGTTGAGTCTTCGAGGCCTTTCACATTGCATGTATCATGATACACTGCCTCAGACCAGCAGTGCAGATAATCAATGGCAGTTCAGTTCAATTAAGAATGCAGAGAGACTGCAGATTGCTTTCAACATAGAGCATCATCTAACATCTTCTTACCATTTAATATCTTAATTACATAATGAAAACTGCACTTGTAAACTATGGAGTTGGTCATTGCAGTGTTATACCGATCAATAAAATGAAAGACGATGACAGGACAGATTCTTAAGTAGGTTAAGGCAAATACAGTTCTCTGTCTGCCAACAGGGCTGCTGAGGCCAAGCCTCTGTTTGTTTTTTGTCCAGCCAGTAAATCAGTTTGAATGAGAAAAAAACACCAAACTCACATATGAGAAACCTACAGGAATGAAAAGAAAAGGTTAGTCTTTGCAACTCAGGAGAACCATTTCTGAGGTGAACCCAGCTGTGAGGAATCTGTAACTGCTTTTGTTAAGTATAAATGAGCAATTTTGCCTCAGCTAGCTAATGGATGTCTGATGTAATGATGCAGTATCGTCAGTGCACACCTGCAATGTAACTGACTGTTAGCCACCTGTTTTCACTGCTATGATAAGTGAACCTTAATTCTTGGCTGTCTTACAATAACTATGCCTGAGTGTCAAAGGGTTTGTTATTTTACCAGCAAAGGACAAATTTGAGACACTGATCATTGTAATTATGGTAACTTATACACACACCATACAAAATAATTCTACAAAACGAGGACCTGACAAGAGAATCCATTAGGAGTATCTAATTAAGTTTGGGACACTTGTATTTTGAAGTAAATAGATTTTGGTTTTTCATTATACAAAAAACACTTTACTTTCCATCATAACAAGACTAAGACACACCAAAAAACAAGACAAAACACAATAAAAGTAGAGATAGGGCTGCCCTCCTGAAAGTCAAAAATTCGAATCTTTGGTTGGAGACCCCTCAGTCACGTGAGGTTCTTCAAGTCTAGTCGCTGTCCCCAGATTTAGCTGTAGAGTGAGCACTTCTTGCTCACACGCTTCTCACTGGTACAGGCAGCTGGTCCAGACCCTGGGTGAGTCTGAGACTGACGCACCTGCCGAGAGGAAGAGAGGCTTTGCCCGGCCAGGCTCCGAGATGAAGTTATCTTCTGCCTTCTGCTTAGACGTGTTGAACATCAACTTAATACAATAGTATTTAATATATATAATAGTATATCAGTGAGATAATAGTATATCAGTGAGAACGCCATTTTCTGTATCTGTTCAACCAACTAAAATATCCCTATCTGTATCTGTATCTGTATCTGTACTCGGAATGGGCAGGGTTTAAATTGGATGTGGGTAGGTTTTAAACTGTAAATGAGAGTGACATTGCCAGAAGTTGTTATTTTAGGTCTGAAATTGATATGAATTGATCAGAAGATGCTATATTTCTGATCACTTTCAGACCATTTTTGATCACAAGAGTAGGAGATTGAACACAGCTACCCAAGTGAGGATTTTCCTTCACAGGTACGGATGCTGACACATTTTACTTGGATGATGCTTGTACTTGTAGAAAGGATATTATCTGTACTAGATACTCATTTCATCCAAGTTTTCGGCTCGAGTCTAATATCTAGTGACAGCGAAAAAGAAAAAAAATCAATCAGATCTGTCATTAGCGTAGTTAGCCTACATTAGCTCAGAGGGCTAACTTGGCTTGTATACTATACTACCTAAACGTCAGTGTCATCCTGAACATCCCACCAACACCAGTTCAAACTCCAGGGTTCCCCACACTGTCAAAATTTCAAATCTTTTCCATGGCTTTTTAAGGACCCATGACAAAAAAAATCTTGCCAGACTTGCCTGGTGTTTTTTAAACATGACACATTCAAACTCTATTTAAATGTAATTTCAGCTGTCTGGCATATGTGAAGGGAGAGACAGAACATGGGGAGAAACTGAAGAAACATACAAATTTTACACACTGATGCATGTTAGGGCTACGTTACATCAACAGGTGCATAGAATACAATTGTCCTTATGTTACATTACATATAAGGTTATCTCTGGAAGATTACAGTGACAAATTTCCATGACCTTTCCTAAACTTTCAATGAGTTTTACTAATTCCATGACTTTTCAAAGCCTGGAAAATGTGATTGTGATATTCCATGACTTTTCCAGGTTTTCCCTAAATCTCCCAAACTCAGTATGGAAAATATGGAACAGACAAATATGTTGTATTGACCAGCCAAATCCAATTTGACTGACATAATTCTGAGTCTGGTACAGCACTAGTTATGCATGTCAGTATGACATGACAGCAATCAGTCTCCATACATACAATTTCAAGACTAATTCACAGCAAAACACTACTGAACTGCATCAAATGCAGGCAATTCACTGTTGCCAAATTTGCTTTGACAAGCATGCTTCTACAGTAATTTTAGTTTAGATAACACCTCCACTACCTTCAGGCAGCACTGTTTGCTTGCTGAGCAGCTTCTCCCGTGTACTGTGTGGTCTGTTATTCTGAGGGAGCAAACACTGCAGCTAACCTGACACTGCAGGAAAGTCTGTGGGCATTTTCGTAGCACAAATGCATCAGCAGATAAAATATGACTTTCAAGTCATTTTTCATGCTAGGTAATAGGGGCAGGAAGGCAAAAAATTGGTTTATGACACATGAAAAAACTAATGAGGTAGAGGATGAAGAGTATCCCCAGACACACATTGTGTACGTGTGAAAACAGCTCTATAGGCAGTATTTTTTTTGGCCTTGTTATCCACCTCATTTTCAAACACGGAAGTAAATAGTGATCAACTTTCGTTGTTTTTGTGCGTGACTTCCGGTCAGCTGCTTTCCCTCATGCTTTCCCTTACCGGAGCTAACGGTGCAAGCTAATTTTTTTTTCAATTTTCAGTTGTTTATGTTAGTCAATCAGTTAGTTAGTTAGTTAGTTAGTCTGTGTATTTTGTATAACGTTAGATAACTGTGCCCACGTTTCCGTTATAACGGAAATTTATTCTCTCTAAACGCGAATAAATCGCACGTCAATCATAAACTATGAACCAAAAAAGCACAATCTATCCCGAGTGAGACAAACTGCTTGATCCCCGTCTCCAGTGTACCAGCAGAAAACCTGCAGAACCGAATCAGCAAAAAAACACACCGGGGCTACACAGCCTCTCTACCTGAGCAGCTGAAGCTGCGGCTCGCACCCTCGACACACAGACGGTGCTTCTGCATGCCAGCCAAACGTGTGCGCAACTGTGAGAAATAAATATGTGAGGTGTACGCTGCTTTTCTATCTTTTTTTCCCTTTTCTTTCTTTCTTTCTGTCAGCGACATACACTCCTAACACAGGACAGGTTGTTTTAATTGACTGAGTTGATCATTAAGCCATAGTGATGCGCGGATCGGCTCTGATAGCACCTGAATCAGCATGTACACATCAACCATCCAGCCATTACAACATGATTGAGCTAGCAAAGCAGTTTTGTGTTGCTATGTGTGGTATTTATTCAGTTTTGGGAAATCACGATGTCTAGAAAGCATCAGTGGCTGCAGCTGACAGGGACAGCTAACGTTAACACTAGCAGCAAAGCTAACATCAGGATCGTCATCCGTTAAAAACCTCCCGTTGTCGGATACAACATGAAACTACTCCAATTAGCTCAGTCATGTTGTAACTAAGACATCCGCTGGAGAAAATATTTTTTTCACGGGCCATTTTGTGAGTTTAGTGAGTTATTACAGACACGGCTAACGACTAACGGCTAACAGCTAACAGTTAGCCCAGCTAATCTACGATAACCATGTTATTAATTACACACAGAGAAAATAGTAATGTTTGTTCAGTCATTGTGTTTATAGACTTTACAAACATCAGATTAGTCTAAACGGTGATATCGTGACGTGAAAAATGTGATATATATACATATATATAGCTAAACTCAGCAAGGTAAACAACAAGGCGATTCCCATTTACACAGTGGTCAAGAGTGCTGGACCGGAAGTGTCGCACAAAAAAACGGAAGCTGGCTGCGTTCTGTTTTGCCTCCGTGTTTCCATGAAAAATAAGGTGGATAGAAGGGCAGGTCCTCTCTCTCTCTCTCTCATTCTCTCTCACACACACACACACACACACACACACACACACACACACACAGAAACATCACTTATTGCTCTGTGTATGTGTGTATCCGTCTGTTTACGTCCATTAACGTAAGTAATGCTTCCTCTCCTTCAGCGTGATGCCAGGGTTGTGATGACACACACATCTGCTCTCCGCCACCCTCACCCCTCCCGCTCTCTGCCCACTCCACCCACTCTGCCAGTCCTCTTCATATGTCAGCCTCACACTGGCACTGCCCTTCCTATCCACTGGAGGCTTTATCCAATTTGTCAGGGTTGGCATACACATGGCTCAAGATGCCTCCCTCTCTCCACCGCCACCACACATGTCCCGTCCCCTATCACGCGGCTCCGAGACGGCCCCGTCTGTGCCAGTGGGCATTACGCTACCTGATGGCGGGGCCCACCTGCCCCCACTGTGACATCCAGGCTTGCCCAATCTGCCTCTCCAACCCAGCAGGCACCAGCTGGCTGGACAGCCTGCATGCTGATAGATAGACAATTGTAGGCTGAACGATAACTCGTATTCATAACAGCCAGGCCTGACTGACTGACTCAAACAAACAGCACTGTGTATGCTGATTGCTGATGTGATAATTAGAAAAGAAACAAGAGGTAAGATAACAACTACTACTACTACCAGTACTAATACTACTGATGATACTAAAGCAGTTTTGTGAATCTGTGCTTTTGTCAATTCACACATTTTTGTCATTATCTTGTTTCTTCCAAATAAAGGATGTTGCACTCCTGGGAATTCCAAATAGAAAATGTCACAAATTTAGCTTTGATTTATCATGTGGAAACCCTGAAATGGGCATTACCTTGGCAGCTGGCAGACAAGATAATAAAACAGTGAAGGCACTCTCTACTTAGTCACGCCACATCATGTCTCCACATACTGTTTCATCAGGAATAAGAAAAGTAATCTTTATCCTCTTTCTCTGCCATTATTTTCAACAATTATCTCCTTTGTTGCACAACTTAGCTAGCTAATAAAACTTGTAAAGCTTGCAAGGTATCGAACATTGCACTGCATAGCAATGGGAATGATGGTGTAATGCAATCTGCACCCACTGACTTCTGGCTCTGTGTCACCAATATTAAAAATCTGGTATCAAGTTGAAACAAGAAAGTACTGCCAGACAACTCCCAAAATCTTAAACTAAAACATGCAGTAGTCAAAGCCAAAGCCATCCTAAAGCGAACATGATCAGTGCCTAAATTATATTATAGAAAAAGCATTAAGCAAGGAACTGTTATTGGCATACATAAATAGTGAACTTATCCAGACTCAACAACATCAACAAGATTTAAGGGCATCATTCCAAGCAGCATGTCAAGTACAAATTGTGGGAGGTGAAGGGGAGTGTTTAATACTTGAATAGCTACGTTAGTGTCTGCTGTACATGAGTACCCACACACTCCCACTGATCCTTGTCTTTTAAACACTCAACGTTATTGGTTTAGCCCAGGAACATAATATCCTGTGCTCTTTCCAGAGAGCGATGTAGCAATTTCAAGGCAATGTCTCACAAAAATTTTGAAACACCCTCACAGCTCCCTTGACTGGTCCTTGTGAGCTGGTGGAAGCCGTCTGACACACGAGGAGAGGCTTTACAAAATCACTGATCCGAGATCTCACTCTATTTGTCAGCTCCTAAACGGTTGCAGTGGGATGTGTGTGAGGAGAAATCCGACCCAGGACCAGTACATATGTCTGAAAATGCTCTGAGCCAAGGCAATGCCTCTGCAGAGCTATGCAGTAATTCTATTCGGCTATACCTGCACCCAAAATACTCTTATCATCTAGGGTTGCACACACCATGTACCCCCCAGCCAGGATCCAAAATTAACACCCTGTAGTAGAAGAAGATGAACATTGCTCTGCATTTTAAATGTCATTGAAGAAAGTAGGAATGCATCAATTTGAAATTCTGGGCTGGTACCAATGTTTTTGTATTGTGCCTGGGAAACAAAGAAATTTACACTATACTGAATTTACTTCGTTCTTTCAATCCGAAAGCGTCCCAAAGAAGATCTCTGTTCACTACAAACACATTTTCTGCTGTCCCAAGGACAGCAAAATGTCGGCTGCTACTCGCCATCTCATCACACAACAGTGAGATCACAGAGCAACAGTCATTGTATTCTTTTCGTACCTGCTCATTAAGTAAAGTTTGTGGCCATTACCCCTGAGCCCTGCTTTTTAGCCTGTGCAAAACCGATGTGACACAAAAGAAAAACATTGGCCACTGCCATCAGTGAATGTCATCATATTTGCCGATAGGCTGATGGTAGTCAACGAGGCAAACATAGGTTAATACCAATATAAGACAAAATAAATAGTCCCTGAAAGAATTAGTTGAATTAATTCAATGTATGGTATAGTTTTTAAAAGAATTATTAAACCTGACAATCAAATAAAGTCCTTTTTGAAATCATAATACTACAAATAGTTTCTGAAAACTTAACTAAGAGACATGCAGAGAAATAAAGTATAACGATGACATCCAGAGCTACAATGTCCCCACGCAGTGCTGCAGCACTTTGTAATGATCAAACACATTTACACCACAGCATCAGCCTCAAAGAAATGGAAGCGAGGACAGAAATAGGCAAAGCTCACTCCTTTCAATCTACCACTTCCAGAAATGCGAGATGAACAGAGGAAATGTCACTTCATCATTGCTCCTGCCACAGCCGATCGTCTGCCTGCACCTCATTGTGAATAATTGCTGACAAAATCTTAGGATGCACTGCAGAGGACCCCCTCCTTCCCAAGCCCCTCCTCTTCCCCAAGTCCCCGTCACATCACATCATTCAAAAACCACTGGGGGGCTCCGTGCCTGACGAGCACACGCTTTCCTCATTTCCTATCTCAGCCTATTAGGAGCCAATCTCTGGGGCAACAGAGCAGACCTATCAGCTTCCACTGTGTGGATTTCTACACCCATCCGATGTAACTGCAGTATAGCTTTGCATAGATCCAGCTGCACTAATTTCTCATTTTATTTCCTTTATGATCACTGGATCACTGGCAATGCTACAGTTACGAATGATCCTCGCTGACATAATGTGGGGGAACAAGTTTGTTCTAATGTGTTTGAGCTGCGCCCTGTGGCAAACATATAAAATGAAGGCCATCTAGAAACTAATGGGGGATCTTACTGGATGCAGTATAAAAACAATGATGCCCACCACCCACCATCACCCACTAATGAAGCTTTCCATCAAATTAATGAGAGTTTTAATCATTGTTCACAGTAGTCTGTCCACATGGTGCACAATCCATTATACTGGACTGTCACCTTCATGGAGCTACACAATATTCCAGATCCTCTCTCAAATGTCTTTCTGTTGGAAAAGTCACATTTACGCTGCACTAAAGCACTTTTCCTCTCCCTTTCTCACGCTGTACTTCCACAGTTTTGCATGACACAGCTCAGCGTTTGCACTTCATGGCATCTGAATACGTGCAATGTCACCGATTACCGAGCACACTCGCTCACGCCATCTGCCGCTGTGCGTGAGAGTGCTGTAAGCATCAGTTTTCAGGAAAGGCAGGCTGAAGGAGAGAGGGCAACACTAATTTACATACCCGAGAGCCACTCAAACTCATTAATGCATCCTGCGACCAACCCAAAACATCAAATACACACTACAGACCTGACCTACCCAAATGCTATGAAGGGCATCAAATTGTCTATTCAGGTAGAGAATAAATATGTGTGTGGCAGTGGGGGGGCGAGTTAATTAGTATTTGAGTTGTAATGTCAAACAAAGCCACTGCTAGTGTGTCAAGGCCTGTTGATATTCAGGAAAACACTTCCTTCCTCTGCTCAATAACTTATGACAGAGGCGTTATGTGTGGCAGCGCTGTGATGAATGCACACCCAGAATATGGTGAACACACACATAAGAGGCAGCGTGTGATGTATTTTAACTTCATACTACACTGTAATCAATCTAATTCACAAGCTTCTCTCATTCAGTTGATGACTACATGTATATGTAAATGAATGACCTTTAGGCATATGGTTACAGACCAACATCACTCATCATTAACATGCTTTATAGGCAAGTAATTACTACCTTCAACCACATGTTCAGGTTTCAGCCTTATTAATTATACCGACATGGGTCGTTCCATTTGAAATACAACCTCCAGTGGGTGGTGATTCCGGCTAAACTTGGGATTCATTAGGAAAGTTACTGCAGCCGACGCCAGCAGTGGAGCTAAATGAAGTTTGCCAAAGGCAATTGTGGCATTCCCAATTTTTTGTTGCACTTTTGAGGACTGCTTTGATGAGTAACCATCTGTTGGGTAACTTTGTCAAATAAATGTCCATAAAACGTGCCATAAACATGAAACCTGAGGAGGACTATCATTTTGCCTCACACAAGTCATTAAGTTTCTCATTGCCGTATACAGAGAGGGACTCAAAAGCCATCTCCATATACAAAAAACACTAATGAGATTTGGTGCCATTTTCACAGCTTGGGGTAATTCATCGCAGTCTTTTATGACTGCATTTACCCCCGTTATATCTTTCCTGTCTTTTTTTGTTTCTTTGTTTTTCAGTCACGCAGCTGCCATTCTCCACGAAATGCCTCTCTGAGTGACAGCAGCTTTACACCTATCCCTCTTCATCAAATCAATGGAAGGGAGTGTGAAAGGGTATGAAGGTAATGGCATGTTGCAAAATGTCAGGGTTTCCAGGCATCGTCTCAGCAGACAAAAGACAGCAGGAAATGCAATTCATGGAAAAACCTGTAATCTATGTGAGGACATTCTACACTTGAGTGACTCTGCTGGGATTTTGACAGGACCACAACTTAACAACAAAAGAAGACAATGCTGGAAATGATATTTTCCGCCCTGGAGCTTGATGCAGCAGAGACAGTGATCAAATAATCAGTGCTTTGGCAGCTGGAGATGTGTTCGGAAATTTAAGCAAACTTCTTTAAATAAAGCAGTTGAATGACAACACACAGTCTGGTTTCCAAACATGTTCCAAATATTAGAGGATGTCATATATCATTATTAAGTAGTTAGTAGTTATTCCCTTGAAATGTTAAAAATAACTGAAACATAATGAAATAATTATGATTAATTCAATACAACATGTTTCCAGGGCTAATGATATCTATTCATAGACATGAGTGCAATATGATATAACTAAGCGAGCACTCAAGTCATACTCTTAACAAGAAAGCAGTGACATTTGAAGCAACTCTGGAAAAATTCACACCTAAGACCCCTTTTTGCATACATTACCCTAATTGAAGAAGGTAGAAAATTATGCAAAAGCCTGTTGACATTTTCAAAAAGTGGCGATATAAAAGCGTCTTTTAAATTATGCAAATCCCGTCTCTATTTCATATATTTAAGTACTAAGGATGAGTCTAAAACACTTGTGCCTTTGAGAAGAGACAATCTGCTTTGTTTTTTATATTAACTTGGAAACTCAATGGAACAAAAACAGCAGATAGATAAGTAACGCTGCGATGACATCCTCTGCTGTTGCGGTGTGTTATAATGTTATAGTGAGAATTAGCAGTGCATGTCACACGTGTCAGTGTATCCACGTGTGCATGCTGCACACTGCAGGAATACAAATGTCCAACTCTTCTTGATGTTAATGAAGCGTTTACAGCGTGAGTAGTGTTCCTCTAATATATACTGACAATTGAATGCAGTACAAAGAATGATGGGAGCCCCACTGAGCAGAGAGGATCTGCACGCATGCATTACAGATTCTAATCACAGAACAAAGTAATTTCACTGAAATGCCATGTTAAGGCACAACATCTGTTACATTTTCTTAAATCTTGACAGATGTTGAAAATGTAAGAGACCTCATGCATAACAACATGTAATGATAAATTTACAAGTTTTATTCCGTTAAGAGTTTGGAAAGCAACGATTTGGCCAAAACAGCAATAACAGACAATCAGACTGCATTCACAATTAGTCCTAACCCTCAAAACTGCAAATCTCTCATGATAAACATGACTTTAGACTTTATAAACTTGGCAGACGTGGAGTAGGAAGAACTAGCTGTTAGTTTTTGCACTAATTTATTGATAAATATGGATTGTAAATGTTATAGTGTGAGATGGAGGTGAGTAAATTCTGAGCCGAATCCCATTTGATATTGCATTAAAACATTCTGAGACTGTTGATAAAACATTTGGGGTGCCCAGGCCTAACAATGCCACTGACAATGGAGCTGGTAACAATCACCCTTTCAGCCATGCTTGATGTTGCTGTGCGTACAGGTATGATGCAATAATGCCAACAAGTTGAAATACTGACCTTTATCATGATATTATTTTATTTTATCATATAGAAATTATACCGGTATTATTGTGAATGATATAATATGGCATGCCCCTACTGATGGTTGTTTGGAGGGGATAATGGGACCCAAAATCAGCTTGATTCTTGTCCAGTGTGCGGCTGGCATACCTGAGGAGTATTAACAAGGTAGTCAGTTTTGGGAACAGGCAGTCTGTGCAGGTTGTTTTCTTTGTTCAACATCGAGTAAAACAGAGGGACATCGGACATTTCTGTAACAGTTTTTGAAGTGTCTCACGAATACAGGGAGGAGGCGAAATCTGCTGCCCATCTCCTATTGTAAGATGCCAATGGGTTCTGCCACACAGCTGGTGGAAAAAAGCTTAGCCTCTCGCTTTCAGAGTCCTGTATTGATGCATGGCCTGCCATCACAATACTGCATCGACCTGTAGCCTGCAGGTGGGGCCACTATGAGTGAGGTGGGCTGTCCTACTTTAAGGTGCCTGTGAAATAGAGGTTAAACCAAACAAAAACACCCAATACGACATGCTGTGTAGAAGCTGGTCTAAAGGACTGGCACCTTTTTCATTCCAACCAAAGCCCTGGCTAATGGCTTTAAAAGCATGAGCAGTCTTGTCATGTCTACTTTGCTCTTCTCTTCACCTCTAATGGAGCTACTTTTTAAGCAAATAGCCTCCCAATATTCTTAATCCTGTTTAATATCTAATGTCAATGGCTAAGGAGGCTTTTCGTGAACAGAATCATAGAACACCACCAAACTGTAGTCTCAGTCGCATTTTAACATGCAGCACTTGTCTGCTCATTAATGATGTATAGAGAGAGCAAATCCTCCATGCTAAATGATATAATAGGTCTAACTCAATCTTGATCTTCTGGCTAACCCCTCCTTGAAGATTAATATATTTTTGTATTTTTAATTATCACAAGGATAAAATCTGTGTTTAACTCAAATGATTACCCGCGCATCATGTAAAAACTTTTTGATGAGGTTCAGACGGGAACGCATGCTCTTTGTGTTGAGGCACATAGAGTGGTCAATAATCTTGTAAATGCTTGACCAACCACACTTGGCTCACATACTCTCTCTCTCTCAGCTACAAGAATGGATGAGTCATTAAATGCAATAGAACTGACCTTCTCTCATAACCTTCGAATGCTGAATAAATAAACATTATCATCCCCCAGGAGAGGTGGTTAGAATACAATCAGCTGTAGAAAAATACCCAATGCTTTAACCAAAATAACTTCCATTAATAACAGTATCAGCATATTTTCACACTTAGACCCAAAGTAAACTCTGAGGAAGTCAGTGACACTCAGCCAAGTATGAAAAAGTGCTTGTGCTAAGTAAAGAAGGCTGCTTAGCAGTCATAAAGTATATCAAGAAAGTCAATTAACACTCGTTGCCTCCACTTGTCACCTTTTCTCTGGTGAAATAGAATATTAAAGAGATGCTGATCAAATGGTTTTACCACTTATAAATGCTGTCTAAAGCATTAGATGTCTGGTAAATGAAGCACTGTGACAACCAAAATAAAAAAATTTGTCATATTATCCTATTCATACTCTTATTATAATTTGCAAAAAAGAAAACATATTACTGCCCATCCCTGGTTTGAACACATGAAGTAACATTAAGCATGTTGCATGTCATCTTTCTATTCTTCTCTCTGTGTTGCCCAAGTTTCTGTCAATTTACTATGAAATGTCCAAAAAAAGGCCCAACAATGATTTCAAGTCATATCCAACCTGGAGTTTGGTGAGCAAGAAAACCTTCTTGAGTTTTCCCATTTACTCTTTCCATTACAAAGACTTTTAGATGTTTATCACAGACTTTGTTACAACTATGTAGGCGTACAGTTTTGTTAGCCTTTTCTGTTGATTAAAGATTTTATTTTGCCATGACCGATCGCTAGTATGTGATGTATCCTGGTGACATCATTTCAAGTTGACACAGACACTATGTACTGTACATAGCATACTTGCCAACCCTCCTATTTTATCCAGGAAACTCCTGTTTTTCATTGCCCTCTCCCAGTATCCTCTCGGGTTATTTATGATACATTTTTTCCTTGTCACGATCACAACCTGTTTTTGGCACTGTACAGCGAGTATAAGCCCTACAACTCTAAAAGCACAATGTTACTTTATCCACCCCTGTTAGCACTTCCCCTCTCTCCCTCCTGCAAGGCGCGGCTGCTAGTGGACACCTCATCTCCGTGCTGACCACGTTACGTGTGCCTAAGTCCGATGGGATGCTCTGCGGGGGATTTGACAGGGACCTTGGGAGTTGAGGGCGAACCCAGCTTGCCCTCCTCCGTGAGCCTCCTGTTCCGCCTTGCTTAGGCATCCAGGACTCAGGGGTGTGTGGGCCCGGGAAGACAGCCAGATTTGGGTCCCTGGCTCGGGGTAAGCCTACAGCCTGGCCTCCTCCCCACCTCCCTGTACTCTGCTGGAGTACCAGGGTCATGAACCAAAAACTAAACCAAAGCCAATGTATTTAACATACAAATGCTGACGCGTTGTATTTATCATTTTGTTACTTCCATACTTTAAAAGTCACCAGAATGCAGAAATCAGGAGGATTACCCCCGGACTCCACGCTTTGGTTTCAAAATCCTCGCTATTTTGGTGGTGACAAGGTTGACAAGTGTGTACATCAGCCACTGTACAGTTAGCTTGGTAAAAAAGGTTTACAGAAAACAGCTGATATTATGAATGGATATTTTTATGCTAAGAGAATTGGCTGGTTGCATCAGCTTTACTGCACAAGATTCCTGCAACGCTGCATAAGATTTTCCCCTGCCATCGTTTTGTCTGTATCAGGGCACCTTATAGGGACAGGAATAGGCGGCAAATAATTCAACTGGGGCGATGAAGATGATATATTTAAGATGACAGGCTAGCTATACTGGCTAACTACCATGTACAAGCTAGCTCACTAACTTATTAGCTACTGCTGGGACTGTTCTGAACATGAGACAGCTGATTCCCCATGTTTCCAGTGAAACATTTGTCAGATATGGATTTGTAATGGTCGTTAACACAGACGCTATTGTTAATGGCAAGTAAATGTTAGCCGTAGCCAGGCTGCCTTCATTAGCCTGTGAATACAATTACAGCCTGTTAAACTAACCTGTAATTGAAAAGAATGAGAACACGAACATTTGATTTGTAACTATTAAATGACTACATTACATTTTAATGTATACTGAACAGGGCTTGAAAGCAGTGATTAAACTGCTGATCACGTCATGACAACTGAGCCATCTCCATGACAACAGAGTAAATTTCATCTGCTGATAAACACTGTGAGATGCAGCCACAAGCTGTGGAAAAGCTTTGGAGTGGAGCTTGTCAAACTGCCGATAACTGTGTTTGAGGTATGTCCAGGTCTGTCCGTTTAAATCAGACACAGCATATTAACTCTCAGTGTAAAATAATATAAACGTGCACAGTAATTGTAAATTCAATACCTTTTCTAAATGTCTGAAGAACTAACTCTTATCCCAAACAGTATGTTCAGTCATGATTCTACTACGGCAGCATGTGGCTCATCATAGCCACAGGCCTTCCACTATTGCATGCATTCTGAGGATGTCACTATCTGTTACACTCCTGTTGATTTGCACAGCATACACTGAGAGACTGTGTAGAATACAAAGATAAAACCAACCAGTTTGATGTGCACAACACCACAGAAGGGTGCTCTGTGTTGGTCGTGCCAGATACAATCAAGGTAACCACAGTGGATCTAGCATGCATAATCGTGGTTTGAGTGTGTGAGTCGTACACAAACTGGAGCCTGTACGCACCTTTATGAAATAGGCTGTAAGAAGCATTTCATTCTAAATCTGACGCAATTTGAATAAAAAGCTTCTTGTCCACCACCGCCATTACTGAAAACCTTATAAAAGTAAATTGAAAGACACTTCAGAAATACCTCTAGCTAAAGAAATATATGGCTGATATGTGGCAGAATGAGCACGAGAATGGGCTTCTCATTCACTCTTCCAATTTCCAGAGAGGAGCTCGACGTGACATTCTCTCCCATACACAAAGAGAAAATGAGAACGGCGCGAATTGGGGCCACGGGCAGAAGTTTTGAGCCAGTTTTATGGCTGCTCAGCATTTCTCTATATAAGCAGCCCCATAGCGCCACAGCAAAGTTAAATGTAGTCCATTAAAGTCCAGGGGGAAGCTCATGAACTACCACATGAGGATACTACTGAGCTCAGAAGATATAGACAAGGTGCGAGAGTGTTTGAGTAAGAGATTGTGGAGGCTGTATATTATGTGCTTTAGAAACAACTATGAGCATATATCTCTCCACAGACCATCACAGAAAGATAATGCGTGAAGTAGTCCCATTTATTCCTAACGTTTCCTGTTGCTGGCATGAATGTAACATGCAAATGTAAACCCCCAGGCAGTAGAAATGCAATTAAGGTAAGCTAGCCTGCTAGCAAGGTTAGTGCTGCTGGTAGTGAAGTGCCAGGTAGCACCCCCAGCACATCTTCCCTCAGGACTCCCACTCTGCTGGCTGTGCAATGAACCAGCGACCCTTAGCACACACCTCCCTTCCCAACACAGCCACTGGTGATAAATTACCTAATCCCCCTATCCCCAGCTGTTTCTATTATACACCCTGGGCTTGTATAGAGCAGCTAGGAGGAGAGAAAGGGGGACTGAGAACAGACAGTGAGAGGTGGGTGTGAAGTGAAGGAAAAAAAAGACTTATTGACAGAGACACAATGACAGTGGGAAGATATACAGGCCAAACAAAGGCGGGAATCAGCCACCATAACCTTCGGTAACAAAGGGACGTGAGCATGTGTCATTTTTGATGATGAAAAAAGGGGCACTCAGAACCACTTAGCACTGTATTTCTAGACAATTATGCCTGGCAGAATCCATCTCGAGAGAGATCTACAGATAGGTGTCAGTTTCTTAATGTGTATCATTTCGGAAACATTTTAAGAATGGACCAGTCAGACAGTCTTTTTCTGCAGCATCTGTGATGTTAATGTGGTCTTTACATGAGTTATATGAATCTTCTCCAAAGATTAATGTAATTCCACCTAGGCATGGGATGGTAAGTAAGTTTCATGTCACAATTATCCTGGCCAACAAATTGTGATTCACAATGTCATCAAAATAACTTGAAACTCTTCAAATGGCACTAAGACATCCTGGAATCACTTTACCTTACGTTTTTTTAAGAAACAAATGTTTTTATTGCAGGACACGTCATTTTTTAGTGAAAGTTATTGAAAAACAAATAATCGAACAATCTTCAAAAGCCAGGCTTATAACTCAGACATAGACTCCCTTCAATTACATTATCAATGGAGACAGATTTGGGAGAGAACATATTGCGTGAGGTCTGGGGTAAGACTCATGGAAGGGTACAAAGCTCCTCTGTTCATACAAAGTAAAGTTGTTCCAATACCAGTATTGGAAATGCCTCTGATACTGCCTAAAATGCTGGACTGGGTATTGACAAGTACGTGCTATGCATCAGGCCAATACTGTATCATTTATTAATTACCTTGAAAGTAGTTTCACACCTGGATAAAATGGCAATTTTCCTAAACTCTATTCTTCTTCCCCGCTCTTAAACAGCAGCCTACACAAAGAGTTGCACTGTGCAGCCACTGGCAACTACTGTTTTAAATAATGTAACATTAGGCACTAGCAAAATGTCAGCAATTTGGCAATATTTTACACTGGACATGTATAGGTTTAACCTGAGCCATGCCATTCAACAATGATAGCAATCATTCAATCATTTCACATTCTTACAAGGTTAGTAGTATACAGCTATTCTTGTTCTTTTTTTCCCCCCCAACACAATGGCTTTGAATCAGTACTCAGTATCTGCCAGCCGATATGCAAGTTCAAGTATCAGAATCTGTACTGGGACAAATACAGTAGTATCGGATCATCTCTAGCGCGAATCATGGTTTGATACAATCTAAAGTGGCGCACCACACTTAACCAACGCTAACATATCCTTATACTGTACATACGCTTTGGCTCTGTCACCCCTTGTTTAACTTCTGGTCAATAATTTTTAATACTTTGTCTGAATTACTGGGCCAGAAGATTTACCCTAACACTTTCAGTGCTCTCTTTGGGGTTTCTACTTGTTTTTCTCTTTACCCCAAACTAATAAAGTAATCACCTTCACCACTTTACTGGCTAGGAGACTGATCCTGACAAAGTAAAAATAAATAGCACTGTCTCTCCATGGAAGGTTCAATGTATTTGCCAAGGACTGGAGCCCTTTTCTCACTGATTTAATAGCAAAAAATTTAGTTTTCAGATATTCTAACCTAATTAATTGTTGAGGAGGAAAGTGTGAATATTTCGGGATTTTTTTGTCTTGTTTTGTTTTAACAAGTAGAGGCACAACATTACTGTGCTGCTGAACATCCCTTATTATGTACGTGTTATTGTTCTGGGTCTAGCGGGGCCAGTTCCCACTTCTATATAAAAACATGTCTTTGTTCCTTGATGGCACGCTATGAAAGATACATGTTGTATAATCTAGGGCTGTACCCGACCCAGAATTATGTCAGTTGAATTTGAATTTTCCACATTTTTTTCCCCATATAAAGTTTGATAGTTTGAACAGGCTCAGCGGGACCCTCACTGAGACAGCGGCATTCATGTGATAGAGTAAACAATCCAACAATGCTAATGACAGATCAGAAATGTGCAACAACATTTGCTGATGCTAGATATCAAACAAAACGCCAAAGACTGTTGTATTAAGTCTTTGTTTGCTATAAATTCACCTCTTCCAAGCAGCAGAGAGAAGATAATGTTATCTCGGAGCAAAAAAAAAAAAATTATTAAATGCTCATCTTGAAGCAAAAACCCAATAAAAAAATAAAAAAGGTTTTTAAAAAGCTAGGCTTTTCAAATACTTTCAGTGGCATCAAATCTTTCAATATGAAATACAGCAATGCTAGAGTATGATACTTTGCAGAGTCTCTTTTATTGTTGGTTGTCCAGTAGTCTCTTTGAGGGGTGCTGGACAAAATATTCATGTTTATCCTGATAATGGAAATTCACCACAATCAACTTATTGTGGGTGTTTTTTATCGTGATCTGCGATCAAACTGTATATAGTCTCATCCCTAATTCCACCACTGAACATGCACACCTCAGGCATCATTTCAGCTGAGCAGAGAAGCAGCTACAAGGGACAATGACATCAGTGCTCAAACACTCCCAGAGGAATGCTTGTCGTCACTCACACTGGAACACACACTGCTATGGAAACAGCAGGAGTGTGAGCATGCATCAGGGTTAAAGGGATACTGCAAGGCACACACACACACACACACACACACACACACACACACACACACACGAGCAGAGAGAAATAACTGAAAAACAAAGCGACAGGGGCAGTCCATTGAAAACAATGCTGACACATGACCAAACTCTGTCTGACCAGCTGTGTAAGGCAGTCTGCGTTCACATTTTCCTCTTTAAAAAAAACACTACAGAGGTCAACTCAGGACTAAATGACTCTCTGTCATTGTGAAAGGAGAGCTCGCCAACACATTCTTCCTTGTGAATGTGAGAGAGGAAATACAGCAGACCTTTAACTGAGCTTGATCTCGGAAGTATCTGAGAGATATGTGGTTTCAAAGCCGAGTGCTCCCGAAGCCAAGATGGAATGTATCCTATCAGGCAGCTCGCTGTACCAGCTGACTGCTATGGAAACGGCAAGAGTGTGACAGTACGTGTGTGCCAGAAGTTGAAAGGACATGACAGCCCATGGGCACACATACCCACACGTGCTAATTTAGCCACACATGCTTATGCATGTACACAGGCACAAAAACATGCATCTGTTACCTATCTGTGTGTCAAACTCTGTGTGAAAAAGTTGGAAAAGGGCAAACAGAGCAGCTGCAGCACACACACACACACACACACACACACACACACACACAAACACACACACACACAGGGGACAGCATTCTACAGACTGGGCAGCCATTCAAGCAGCTCTCGGTAACAGTAACCCACGGCAACCCTAAAACCAGCCCCCTTTTCCCTTCCTCCTCAAGAGACACAGATCCATTGCCCAGTTAAGGGAGGACCGAATGAACTAGCAGACAGAGTGCCCGAGAGTGAAAGGAGGTTGTAACTTTACCCACTCTGCCCTTACTAAAGTGCAGCACTACCCCCCTCTTAAAGGTTCAGGAGGTTAATTATTCAACATGAGAAGGGATTTGTGGGAGAACTGAGAGTGGACACAAGCCAGCAGAAACCCCTCACCTCTTTTGTTCAACTCATCCACTCACTTACTGACTTTTAAACATACACTTATTCCCATGGATAGCAGCATAAGTGGAAGCTTTTACAACTGACTCTTTGACATCACCCACTGCATGCAGAAACACACGTGCACACACAGCAGGACTACAGACAGCTGCATCAGAGCGTACTCATCCTTCTCCACATGTTCGCAGCACACAGTTATTCTCACTCCTCTCTCTCCAAGCTGCTCTCCTACCGTTGTGGTTGTGCTGCAGGGTCTCAAGCATGCTGGCAGAGTCGGTTGCCCCCAGCTCGGCCAGTCGGCGGCTGGTTGCGCTCAGCTCTGAGCGCAGGTTGGTCACCTCCTGGCTGGCGGACTGAATGGCCCCATCGATGCGCTGGGCCAACTGCTTGTTGTCATCCATCATTTTCAGGATTTTTGCCTGAGGAGGAGAGGGGAATCCAGACAAGGTGTCATGCTGACAAGTTGTACATCTCCTGTGAAGGAAGGTGTCCCCAAATAAATCCTTCCTCTTTCTCCTCTGCTGTCTGTTCTCGCTCCCTTTTTTTTTAGAAGGAAGCCAAGTTAAATCCTCAAAGCAGTTTGTCCTTTCCCTTAAAGAGAGGCATCCAGCTCAGGGGAAATGTGTATCTGCTGGAAGGAGTGTACGCTTTGGAGCTGGTGTGTGTGTGTGTGTGTGTGTGTGTGTCTGTGTGTGTGCGTGTGTGTTTGTGGTGTGAGTGTGTCAGTGTGCGAGCATGCCTGTGTGAGTTTATGTGCGTGAGAGTTCCGTAACAGCATGCGAGTTTGTGTGTGTGTGTATATGTGTGTCTGTGTGTGTGTTGGAGAGCCAGCACTGCCCCTGTGAAATGTGCTCCCTGCAGCTGACTGTTGAAAGGACACAGAGCATTGAGAGATGACAAGCACCTTTTTAAATGGACTGTACCATTTGCAGAGAAAGTGGAGGGGGAGGACTGAGCTAGACCATATAAGCACATGGAAGTCAGAGGTCCTCAGCACAGCTGTCTTTAGGAGATAATGCTGTAAGGTTCAGGGATTGTGTGTTTGACTGAACTGACACACAAGACATTTCACTAAGCCTGTGAAAAACTGACTTTCAGTGAAAACACTGCAGCTTCTCCTCTTTCTCTGTCAGTGTGTACTGCATGCACCTCCCTCTGTGGACTCATGGACAAAGGGAAGGAAATCATTAGTTTGACAAAGAAGCAGTTGTGGAGAGAAAACAATAATAGTTATGCAAACAAAGCTTTCATCACAGTGAAGTATTCCTTCTGCAAACAAATGCATTTTTTTTAAAGCTCTGCCGTAATGTTTGACAGAAGTAAAATAAAACAGACTGGCTTACTTGTCTGGCTGAAGCTAAGGAAGGTGTATATTTTGTGCATGCAGTTAGGTGTTTAAAGCTGCAGTCTGGCAGTGATACATTTCAATTAAAACATTTTGAGGTCTTAAACCACAATAATGTTGAAGTGATTAGTTGATAAATTGAATTAGTTGATCAGTTGCTCTATTTATTAAAAAACAAACGAAAAACATTCACTTGTTCCAGCCTCTCAAATGCGAGGATTTGCTGCTGTGACTGGTTTTGTATTGTTGGAAATCAAATATCTTTGTGTTGTGGATGCATAAAACAAGCAACTTAAAGATGTCACCCCCAATTTCCACATAATCCGTCTGCACCATTCTAGTAACTAGCTTCATTTCAACAGTGAGCGCCATGCAGCGTCCCTGGAGCGTCCCGAAAGTGCCACGGCACTCTGTTTCGTCGGAGATACGCACCAGGTCTATTTTTCAGCGACTGCGCGTCCATTGCATGTCATGCCACAAAGCTCAGATCGGACCAAACCGGAAACGAACGCACACAGCATCCGGGAAATTTCAAAACACAACACAATGCGCAGACTACGGTTTGTCAACTCTGTTGATGTTGTTTTTTTAACATCACGTCACAGCCTGTCGCACAAGTTGTCATTCAGTGCGAGGGCCCGAGGAAAGGTGGAAAACCATAGTATTTTGACACCACACTCCTTTCTACAAGGATACAAACCAAAAGGAGAAGACCTGGTGTGAAACTGCAGGAGTTTTGGGAATGAATGGTGCTTTTTATTGCGTCATTTCGCAGTTTCCACGTGTGAGCTTGCAGCTCCGCTACACGGTGCAGCGCTCCAGAAAAGCATCCAGTAGGCGAGGGTACGCCCCGTCGGTCGCTCCAGATCCACGGCGCTGCGTAGCGCGGCGCAGAAAGAGTATGTGGAAACTGGGGGTCAGTGTGGGCTCTAGATAAACTGTGATGGACAATTTTTATTACGTCCTCTAAGCTAAACGATTAATTAACAAGACCAATTTTACAATAACCAACATTAAAGGGAAAAAAAATCATTAACTGACATCTTTTACTTACTGTAGGTTAAGGGACAATTTTGCTCAAATGTTTATTGTGACATCGAACAAATTTTTGGTCTTGTGGCAAAGACAAGGTTAGAATAGAACTGAGAAATATGTGGCAGTTGTTTGCAGGTTTTATTGGCAATTTTGTATTTCTTACTCTGCGTGTGGAATTCCCCTACTTTGATTCCCATCGTGCCAAGTTTGAAAAACGTTTTGCATAAAAGACGGCAAGCCTCGTATTCATTGCCTTGTACAAGTTTCAGCCATGTCACAAAATCTTGGTTAAACAGCTAATTTTCGTTGAATTTGTACTTCCCCCGTGTCGTCCAGGGCAGTGGTTCCCAACTAGTCCAGCTACTTGGTCCAGATTTCTCCTTAGCCATTAGTTCAAGGTCCACACAGTTCAATACATTCAGCGTCATACTAGCATTTGGCCACATTGTTGAGCTAGCTTGCTGTCCATTATCCACTCACTGTACAGCAAGAAACGGCACTTCAAAATAAAAACTCTGTGCCGGAAATTAATTGTACTTAAAAATAAAGTGTGTTTTTTACAAACTTGATATGTAAGCAAGTCACTTGCGGTCCATTCAGAATGGACCTACGACCCACCAGTTGGGAAACACTAGTCCAGGATACAGTGACAGCTAGCTAGCTAAAAATGGATCCTTTGCTCCAAGCATCTCAGCTGGTAACAAGTGCCACTGGTTACATCGTCCCGAACTGACGGTAATGCAAGAGGCATCCAGCGAACTCTGTATCAAAATTGTTCAGGGAAGCTGAATTTAGATTTAGTTTTGAAGTTTAGAGGGGGAATTTGAGACCGCAATTCAATTTGGTAATGTGGAGAGTTTAGCTCATTTTTCTTAACCACATTTTTCCAGTCAGGGTGTTGAATTAAACCACTTTCCTAAACTTACAGATGACTGCCACACCACAAGGGTTGTGCTCAACCGTGCAACACAAATGCATCGTTCAGTGTATTATATATCTTACCCTTCCTGAGTTATGCTCTGCCTGTTTCCCTCTCTCCTTTATTTTAAGACGAGTACAAGGCTACAAACAAAGACAACAGACAAACACAGTGACTGCCACCTGTTTACAGATAAGGCAAAACACTCACAGCAAATGAAACATTAAGGCTTCTTTTCGCCCTTCGAAGCACCGCGGGGGGTATTGTTGAAAGTATTCTTGGTCAGGGTGTGAAGACTGTTGCTTTTATTGTAGCTGAAGGATTGCAAGACAGTGACGTTCAAAATGTCAAATATAAACTGGAAATCAAATAAGAGACAGATGGATACTAGAAGCTTATAGGATAGAAGAGCCCCATGATGAATCCCAAGTAGCTCAATACTGAGACTGCAGAGCTGACAGAGAATTACTTGCTTGTCAATAGGCATCGGATACGAACAGGGCTTAGAGAGGATTAAACTGACATGTTTTCTTGTAACTATAAATGTATCTATATTTTGATTCATTTGAATTGCTGTGATGCATCATCTTAGTAATTTTGTACAAGTATGTAATATGAACAAAGAGGCGATATGTTTCCTACAATCAGCACACTGTCATCTACCAGACTTGCAATATTGGTTATTTTACCTTACAGATTTATGTATTTATTCATGTTTGTATTGATTTCTGTGTTTGTGTTTTGTTTGAGCTCAAGAGGGCGGGGCTCTGTTGGAGAAAGAACGAAAAAAAAAACCTCCAACTCAAGCACCAGTAAGAGTTTAACAATATGAGAATATGAGTAAGAATGCGATGACAGTTTTTGGGCAGTTTGCTCATATTACTACAATGCCTACCAAATCTGATGCAGTTACACCCACACAGTCCTAACTTAAGAGACACTGAGTTAAAACCTGCATCAAATAATAACTAATAATGCATTTTTCCTAACACTGACTTTATTTGTTGCTTATTTAGTCATGAATATTTAATGCTACACTGCAATTCTCCTAAACTCTACAGAGTGTTTGACCTCTTTCATCTCATTGTTTTGTTTTGCGCACCACCCAAGTTTAGTGTTTGGGTTCAGTCTCGCTGCTTTTATCAACCCTGTTGCCGGCAGACAGCTGTTTTTAGTGAAAATGCTCAGATAAACTCACTGAACGCTACTTGACCTGCACCAACCAAAAGAGAGAGAAAAATTAGCAAGCAGCTGTTAAACAAAGTGACACATTTAGCAGCTAAATATTAATACCTACAATATCACAAATCACAATAAAATTGTAACTTGTGATATTGGGCTTTATGAATAACAATGAGTTGACTGAATTGACTTGAATTGAAATAGCCAGATATTTTTCTCAGGGGTAGGTGGAGACCAAAACAGAGCTAAGAGGAAAGTAAATTTAGGACTTATATTTGCCACAACTGTTGTGCATGTTCACACTTTACAAGAGCTAGCTCAAAGTTCAGCTCACATAGACTAAATAAACTAGTTCATGTTCATAGCTCACAATTTGAATTTTAAACTGAGTTCACAGTCCCAAAAATGAACCAGTTTACCTTCATGTCTTACACTTTTTTAAGTTAAATCAAATATTGTGATCATCATTTACTGTATTCGCAGACTTTTCCAGAAACTGGTCTGACGCTGTGTGTGTGGCTTATCGTCTGACTTGTTTTTCTTGACCCGACAGGTAAAAATCCCATGTAAATGTGAGATTTTTTTCCATTGGCATCTGAGACTTAAAGATTTCTTTATAAAAGACCTCCAAATATCCATATGAGCTGGCTTCAGCATCAGTGTTGTTGTGCTGGCATGCTGGGTGCTGCAAAGGGTGTTGTTAACTGTCACGAGGATGAACAACGCTCATGGATAAGTTCAAAAAGTTAGACACTGATGCGTTCAGTTCACTATTTACCAAAAATATGAGCATGTTCATTGAAACTCTTTTAGCGCATTCATGCACAACACTGGGTGAGTTAATAGGAAGTCCCTCCAGGATTTCACAGGCTGGTGCGGACTGAAATGCCTGATTTCACTGCAGCTTTTCTATACATTGCGATGAATGTTGCAATGTTTATACACTTTTTTGCTAGCTAGTTTTTGCAAGTGAAATTGCAAAAACAGTTGTGTCACAGAGCTCCAGTCCAGAAGCAACAGTCTCATGATAAGCACAGAGAGAGGGGGGCAGAGCAAATGAATATGCTACATTCAGCTCTACAATGAAATAAGATTTTACCTGTTTTTAAAATGTCAAGTTTCGGTGACTGGACAAAATTGCAAGGTTGCACAGAATTCACAGGGATTGGCTGAATTTGCTTAAATTGTTACGACTGCAACAGCACAGCATCCTGGAGGGACTGATCAGGCAACTGTAATGTAAATTATAGCTGCTGCGCAGCGATGGGTCGGGTCCAGGCATTTTTTAGGCAATTCTGAGGAACAAGCAGAAGAATTGGAAGACATTTAGGAATTTAGCAACACAATCTGCCTTTTGCATCAGCTGAGGCTTGAACTCACAACCTCTGAGACTAAGAATCAATCAAAAATCTGAGAAACGTAGTTTTTGTAGGACAGTCTGAAGATGCTCTGTAGCAAGTTTGCTGTCAATTGAGCAAAAATTGTGGGAGGAGATAAGTTTAAGAAGTTTTACAGTTTTTGAAAAAAAACAGAGTGATGAACTTCATAATTTTTAATAGGTTTAAATGTACAAAAGTTTCTTCAGTATTGGGGCTACAGTTTGATGAAAGTTGTGAAGTTGTAGCACGTATGGTTAATTTGTTATGAATTTTCAGTTTTGAACTTTAGACGCTTGCTGTAGCGCCACAATCAGGACTATTGGCTTGAGTTTACAGCTGAGGACATCTGGCATGAGACTGGACCTTTGTGCAAAGTTTGGTGAGTTTTCACCCATGGGAAGTATGATTTCCTCGGAAGAAGAAAGAAGAAGAAGAATACCTAGGATTACAATAGTGTCCTGGCAGCTTAGCTGCCCGGACCCTAATAATGTGAAAATATGTTAATGTTGTGTTTACAGCTTGTTGTGCTGCCACCAAGTGGCCAAAAATCAATTCATGCATGTTGAAGACATGAAGCCAAGTCAGTTTTCAACAACAAGAGTCCCACAACTGGAACTCTTCCCCTCCACAAACCACAGAGATTAATTGTTTAAAAGATCCACATGCAGGACAGGAGGTAGTTGATTCTGTTCTCATGCTCTCTATTTCCAATCTCACAGCCCAGGAAAGAGGTTTTGACAGTATAGACTCTAATTGTTGGTTGTAAAAATAAGCACTTATAATTAACTAAGCTGTATAGTTGTCTTTGAGCTCCCAGGCTCAAGAAACTGCCTCAGTTCCTACCCAACACCCCGACTCAATCCTGCATTTCTCAGCTATAATCTGACATTCAGCTGTCAAAGCATGCCCACTCACTCAGCAGTACAGCTGTGTGCTTATTGTTTCCCAGGGTTATGTGAAGTTAGACCCCAACCCATCCTGCATGTGGGAAGCACAGATCGGCCACCACACTGCATGAGCCCGGGCAGCGAGCAACTGCTGTGTATGTTGCTGTAGCCTCAGGTATTCTGCGAGTCTGTGTGGGGGCTTAATATTGAAGTCCACACTGTTGTCTCAAATAAAAGCTCACTGACCGTCCGCTAGCAAGCAAGGAAGGGATTGGGGAACAGCAAACAAACACACACGTTCATCCATCTGCCCAGACACAAGTCACCCCTCCCGCTCAGTAAATGAACATCATGTTGTTATTTATAGACGACCCTGCTGCATATGATACATTAGTCACAGGGGACAGCAGGCACAGACACACACACACACACACACACACACACACTGCATGCTCAACCACACACACAAACACACACATACACTAGGGGACTAATAATCCCAAAGTCACTTGATGTTCATTAATGTTATTCATCTCTTGTCAGGTGTCATAAAAGTCTATTAGACCCCTCAGAGTAATTAAGATGCGGTAGTATCTCAGTGAGTAAGTGAATTTGTTTTTTTATTTATCCTTACATTGTATATCCTCCCCTTACACTGTTTGTCTTAGTAGTACGTATCCTGTTAATAAACCTACATTATATTTTATATTTTTATACACATTTGTTGAGGGCTGCCCCCTAAACCTTTTTTTAGCTGCGTCATTGTCCATAGAGCAATGCAGGGGCAACAGCATTGCAGGCTGTAAACTTCACAAACTTGTCTCAAAATGACCTCACCACGAAACAGACAGTGGTGGAGGTAGAGAAGGGAATGGAAACAGACAGCAGCGTGACGCTGGACAGCGTGAGGCAGGACAGCACGATTCAAGTCTGCTGGCTGCTCCGACGTTCTCAGCTTCAGTGAAATGACTGTCAGTGAAGTCCACTAAACTACTTTTGAACCAGACTCTGGTAAAACCTCCTGTACTGCCGTCTAGTGTGATTGACTCCTCAGCTGAAGGCACTGTCAGCAGCTAGGCAGGAGAGATGCTCCGCTGTGCACTAGGATTTTATAGCTGGACCATGACCAGGATGAAATCTGATGTTTCGCATCACAGATGATGAACAAAGGCATTGAAATGTGGGGCTTAGAGGTAAAACATGAGACTAATGTAGGCTGATAGGTGATCTTTCATATTTGTAGGTTAGGCAAATTGAAGAAAGGACATTAATAATAATGTTAAGTGTTTATAAAAAAAAAAAAACATCTATAGGAGTGTCATACTGCATGTGCATGAGAGTTTTTCCTAATAAAGGTTTATACTTCCCCCTAAAACATGAACTGTTGTGTTTATGCTGATGTTGTGTTTGTTTTATAGGTTAAACTGCAAAGAGATGCCAGGCTGGTTTTAGAAAAAAGACATTTTGAGGGACAAAGAGTAGCCCTTAAGACGAAGAAGTTCAGCAACAAGGGCCACAACGAAGACTATCACACCGGCTTTGCTTTTTCATACAGAACCAAACAACACAGGCACAATGCTGCCCCAGTGTGTGAGTCTGGAGAGCATGCAGGCATTCCAGAAGCAAAAGAGGCTAGATGGGCGTGATGTGTAACAGCACCTCACTGTCTCTCCAATTTGTGGGCATTTTCGGTCGCTGTTCTTCTTCGTTGAGTTAGCTGCTAACTGCTGCTAGCTGCTTTTTTAAAACTCCTGCTGGTGGGTCGCACACATAAAATGTCATCAAAAGGTCACACTTGTCCTTTCCTGCTGGCTGTCCTTCTTACATAGACGTCAATTCGGCACTGTGACGCCCTCCCCTGCTGGCTTAAAGGCGGTCATCTCCAATTGCATGTTTGTACCATTCATACAGAACGACAAGTGGAATAACAGTGCAACATTACTGCCTTGATCAAGCAGTGTAAGGACGCATTCACACTGGTGCTATTTGGTTTGGTTTGGTTGGTTTCCACTTTAAATCAACCCTGGTCCACTTCCACAGATAGTTCGGTCTGTTTGGAGTGGTGTGAACGCTTCGAACTCTGGTGCGGATCAAATGAGCGAACCCTGGTCTGCTTGAAAACTAGGTGTCTCGGTTCACTTTCAAATGAACCCTGGTGCGATTCGCTCACAGAAGGAAATCCAAACGGACTATCCAGTGAACCAAAGAGAGGAAGTGAACCATTGAGAGGAAGTGACGTAGAGCTTTGACGTTGGCAAAGCCAACAGCGCAAACCGGGAGAAGCAGGGGTAAAAAAAAAAAAAACAAAAGTTGAAAAAACAATTAGGTTTGATCACCAAAGAAAAAACAGAAACCCCAAGACTGCATAAATTTGGTGTTGCTCCATTGTTTTTGTGGTGACCAAGCCGGCTGAAGGGGGTGGATTTCCGTTTTTGGTCCTGGCCAATCGATGAGCCGAGTTTTCTTCTTCCTCATGGTCAGTGGTCGTTTCTGGCAATACCACCCCCAAAAGAGCAGCCGTTGTAATTGTGTGACGTTGCCCAGGCGGTTTGGTCCGCTTTAAAAAGTGCAGTGTGAACATGAACCGAATCAAATGAAGGTGTGAAAATTTTTCAGCATTCCCTGCCCAATTGAACTGGGTCTCCTGGACTATCCTGGTTTGAATGCGCCCTAAAAGAGGCTATTTTTGGGAAGTTGGACCAAATCTGATTTCAGTTTCTTTAACTTTAGCTAAGCATGGAGAACTTGTCTACTTAACCTCCCCAGTCTCCATACCAACTAAAACCAGATTTAAAAAAGCAGAATAGAGCATTTTGGGAGACTGCTGCTGCCCTTGGTTATTTTGCCATAATTGGCTTTACTTAGAAAGCCATATGGAACAGCTGCCTAATAATGGAGAACATGCCTATAGAAAGGGTCTGGTTCATTTACATCCTTAATTCCAGTGACTTAAAATCTAAAAGTGGTCACTAGTTTATTACAAGTTAGGTCTCAAACATGTGAACACAAGTTGTAAACTTGATTCATGTCTGTGTGTACATCCCATAAATGACCCATCGCTCAAGTCTCTCCATTGGGGTCCTGAATGTGTCTGCTGGTCAGTGGAGTGAATCAGGACCCACAGTCTGACTGAGGATCAGTAATTAGTGGGTGTGCTGGGGGTTTGGATTAGCATAAGAATAGAGACAGTGGGGAGCAGGATCAGTGCTCGGTGACCATTCTTCATTGTGGCAGGCATTTTGCAGCCAAGTCACCGGATTCAACTTAAGTCATGCAAAAAAGTTGAGGTTTGTATACAGTAGTTTTTAAGCCTCACTGATTTAATTTTTTACTTACTGGGGCGTAATTTTGTTTCTAAGCAATAACAGTCAAGACTCACAAGTATTCACTGGGACGGTATTGGTTGCCTGGCAACAATAGAAACAGAATTCAGCTGTGGTGGTGGAGAAACACGACTAAAGAACTACAGGAAATGTAAACATTTTTCACAGTCAATGTTGCTCATCTGATGATTTTAAGACATTTTCATTTCTGTCAGTCATTGTGTTTTCTTACTCCAGCTGCACAATCACGAGTCGTATTAACAACATTAAAGCTGTAGTTGATAACTTTTAGAAATGATAACTTTTGTCATGTTCACAGAGCACTAAATGAGACAGACAATATGTAAAAAAAACCACACTCTTTTGCCTTGTAGTGTTTCTAGTGGCATTGCCACATGTGAATGAAACCAACCAATCAGAGCCAAGGAGTTTCTATCACAGCTGTCAGTCATGTCAATCACAGCTCGTGAACTGCGGTCAAACTGTCAAACAAGGCAGTGCTGATCAAATATGAATCAGGATTTTGTTAAAGCATTGCCTATTTCTCACCTTAAATGTTTTCAGGATCATATTTTAGTGTACAGTTTAGCTGTAAATTGAGAAAGTTGATTCGGCCAGTGACTGCTGCCTGGTACTTTGAACGACTATTTCCAACATGGTGGTTTGGATTACAAACCTTCCCAATTTACAGCTAAATAGTACACTAAAATATGTTTCTGGAAACATTTGAGGTGATAAATAAACAAACAGTAACAGAATCTTGAGTCACATATCATCAGCACTGCCTAGCTTGAAAGTTTGACCGTAATTCATGAGCAGTGACTGACATAATTGCCAGCTGCATTTCACTGTTTTTCCATTAGCACTTTAGACTGTGCTGAGCCAAACCATGCTGTTCCAATTTGTATTTCCTTTGTCAGTTTTACATGCTTAGCTGCACCATGCTACACCACGCCATGCCACTCCACTCCACTCCACGCCAGAGAAGGACAAGATCAACTCAAGTCTGTCTATGCAGGAGCACATGTACACAGTTTTTTTCAAACACGGGTAAACCTGCTAAAAATTGGCCATGGAACACTCTCCCATTGCCAGAGGACGAGAGCAGCTCTGTGGCATACAAGCATGCCTTTTTCTGTGTGTGCGCTATGTTCTTTTTTTTTTTTTTCGATGTGTCACGTTCAACATCACGGACAGGCCGGAGAACAGGTAAACAGTAGAGAGGGGCATAGATGCCAATAAAACTTTATGAGGGTTACTTCTTTTGATATACCTCTTACCTATTCAGTCTCTTTCAAACTCGGTGCAGACTACTTTGGATTGATGTTTGAGTGTTGCTTGGGCAAAGACGGATGGTATGTTGTGATGGCTTGTCATTGCATCTCGCTATAATTAGCACGTTCACCCGGGCGTTGTATTCCCATCAATGCCAACTGGAGCCGGAGGCGATAAATACCCGTGTCTACTGCAGAGTCATTTGACCCAGGTGTGAATGCCGATCAAAACCTTTACCACTGCATTAAAAAGCCAGATGTTAGCGGGTGTTAGAGTTTTTTTGTGCAGTGAGAAAGGGGCTTTAGAGACTACTCTGCCCTGATTAGTTGTTTTCAGTGCAACGGGTAGATTCTAGGGAACATCATTAGAAGCAGGAGGAAGACGAGGAGGGACATGAGTCTTTTTCACAGATTGTCTTATGTTCTTCTTTCAGGATAAAGTGAACGGTTTCAGCAAATATGACACAAAGTTATTTCCATAAAAGTTACCAGCTATAGCTTTAAAAGGTAAGTGTACAGATTTAATAATGACATAATACAAACTGGGGTTATTAACAGAAAAAGATGAAACCCTAAATTTGACTATGTAGAAGAGTCATTTCTCTGTATTTCTTAGGTTTGTCATAGTCCATCCACCAGAGGATGAATGCTGTGAAATAAAAATGCTAAAAGATTCAGTCAGACAGCCATGGACTGAGATAAGTTATTCAATTTTCCCCCTAAGATAAGCTTTATTAATTAATCACTGCATGGTCCCAAAGAAAACTTTTACGAGAGGAGTATGCAGAAGACACACAGAAATACTAATTTGTACGTGTGTGTGTTCAATCACAATCTTCTGTTGGTCTGATAGTAAAGAAAATAATTCAACGAGCATCATTCATATGGGAAGACACATTTAGTACAATCCAATATGACACTAATAAAAAAATCAGATTTTTTTTTTAATCTCTAGAAAGCAGAATGAATTACATTTGTAGTACTTTCTGCTAACAGCAGTCAGGGTCGCTGCTGTGCAGATAATCTAAATGCAATGTGAAGATACCTACCCCACAATTTGTATTTAGTGATTCAGACTAAGCCTCTGCAATGCAGAACTTATGGGCTGCACCAAAATCACCTGCTCATTGATAGCATCTGGAAAGGCCAGCCAATGAGGTGGAAAAGGTGCTGTAATGCGGGGCTGTGCTCATGTGAATTCTTGGGCTGCTTTTTTGTTTTTTTTTTTTTGTTTGTTTGTTTTTGTTTTTTTTTTTGGGGGGGGGGGGGGGGGGGGGGGGGAATGGGGTTTTTGTAGCTGAACGCTATCTTGATCTCTTATCGAGATGATCTTATCTTAGGGGAGAATGGGGCTTGGCAAAAAAAAAAAGTCTTTCTCTGCAGAGTCTGAACACAGTGCAGACAAATACACACACACAGTGGTGGCAGGGAGGACACTGAGGAAAGGAGAGATAGAGAAAGATACTGAGAGTAGAGAGATGTTCCAATAACATATACCGGGCCTGTGTCATTTATGCCCACTGTTGTGCAGAAAGTCTTACATCTTGTCACTTGTGGGTAAAGGCTGCAGACAACACCCAAAGGAGAGAAACCGAACATGCCCTCAGGCTCCTTCCACAAATAGAGAGCTTACACTGGGGCAACAGATCCTGCGTGACAGGATCGGAATGATCAGAAACTATTGTGTTCTTCCTTGTATGAGTCACTACAAACAGCACAATATTTCCAAGGAAATGTTCACCAAAGTTTTTGTTATTCAGGATCTCATCCAAGCATGCCACTATAGAGACATTTTTATGTGCTCTTGCTGGGTTATGACTTTATGGATCCACTTTAATTGTTTATATTTGACAAGAAGGCTTTACTGAATTTAAGGTCATTCTTAAAGCTGCAGTTCACTGTATGTATTGATTGTTTAAAGTTCTATGTAATTAAATAAGTGTTTGGTGACATAAGAAAAACGACAGTTCTTGCAGACCTATGCATAACTGTAACTTAGCTGTAACTTGGCTGCTGCAGTGTAATCAGTGAAGGTATCTAAGCGAGGCTAATTCTAAACAGATGAAAAAATACCTGTGTGAAAAGTGTAAGACGTTTGAAATAAGTCATTAAGGATAGACAGTAAGAGGAAATCACAGGCCAGGGATCAAATTAAGTCAACACTTGAGTTAGTCTGCTAATTAAGAAGAAGACCAACTTGCAGAATTACTTTTATAACCGCAGGCTTTACTCATACAAGACACAACCCAAATGACTCAAGTGCAAAGCTTGCAAGATGCAAGATGACCTGCTGTTTTTTAAGTTTCCTAGAGCAGTTTTCCATACCAATAAAAGATCACACTATCTCAATTATACATAAAGAATAATTACTGCAAAGAGGGAGCGAGCGAGTAACTGAGTGACACAAGATGAGCTATGAGCTCATCCCACCAGGGTGGGTCATACCAAGACAAAGAACAGACGCAAGTCTTAGGAAAACACAGAATTATGTTCACTGCACTAATCTGTTTATTCTCAACCCTCCTCTTCCTTCACTGTTTAAACTATCTGGAAAATGGATAATACTGAGCAGCTGGAGGATAGGAGACAAACGGCTCTGTGCAGGGGCAACTGTCTGCCTAAACCCGAGGGATTATATAGACAGTTGTATAACTAAAAGGTCACCAGTTTGACGCCAAGTGTTAGTCCAAACCAGCTGAATCCCCAAAGTGTTAGTGAAGGACACTTCCTTCAAGATAAACAAAGTTAGGCACTAGTTGGTCAGCATAGTGGAGCATTTAAAAGCTTAAGAGCCACATATGTTTCTCAGGGGATGGAGACCAGTTAAGAGCTAAAAGTGGAGTATAAATGCTACTGTGGATCTGTTACTGCTGGATGTGTAAATAGACTTTTTTTGCCAACACCTTCGCCTTTATAACTTTACAAGATGATGATATGTCTGTAGTGTGTTTTTAACTTATATTTTTTTTACCAAATACCTCAATATTGATATTGCCATGATAATATTGGAAAGGCTATTGGTGCTTTCACTAAATATTTACCAGGGATGCACAATCATATCGGCACATCACACGAATTGGCCAATATCGGCTTTAAAATGAATAATCAGAATCAGCCAACATGGTTGTCCTTATTTTGTACAGTAAATTAATATCACATACATTGAACAGCATTCTATTTCATGTCTCCATCTGCTGGTGGGTCATCACTGTAAGAGTATGCATGCATAATATGATGTTAATTCCACTACAGAAGAGACCTGAAGATCACTACAATTTGGTGAAGAAAAAAGTCGATGTATCGATTTTGGTATTGGTTATCGGCCAAATAAGTTGTGGTTTCTAGGCATATCTGATAGTGGCAAAAAATCCAATATTGTGTATCCCTGATATTTACACAATGAGATTTTTAATTAACAATTATCAGCAATGTCTGAGTAGGTAAAGGCAAAAAACAGAACGGCCAGACCAGGCTGGTAAGTTCACAAAATTACACCACTTTATGGTAATGCAGCCTTTAAAACCAGAACACCATATCTAATCTCATATTATATATCAATATAATATTGATATATAACTGAGCCCTAAATTAATCTATTTTAACGGGTCATCATTGAGTCTAAGTATTGATTCTGAATCCTTTCAAATCTCTTTCATAACATATAGTTTTTTAAAAACTAATTAGCGTGTAGCCTACTTACTTTTGTACACCTTTGTTCATGAGCTACTTTCTCCAATTACTGAACTTGTCAAATTGATAGGCAAAAACTACGAAATAACATGAGATAATTGTTATACTAACAACTCATAATCTAGCTGTAAAGATTTCACAACCACAGAGTTGTGTTACTTGCGAAGAACATTTTTAAAAGCAAGTTACCAAGTTTCAATTTGGCCTTTAGTCAACTTCATCACGCAATTTACGTTAACTATCTGGAGCTCATATACACAGACAAAAGCAATATTCATTTTATACAGTACTCTTTGCTGGTAAGAATAAAATTGAGGGGAGATAAGAGATTTGATAATTAATGTGTCAGCCTCTGAGCTTGATCTAAAAATGGAACCAGCTATTGGAAACCAGTGCTATTTAGCTCCTAATACTGACTTTAGAGCACTGTTTCTTTGTTAATATTGCATTATCATTCCATTAAAGAAGGGAAAGAAGCTGTAAGTTTATCATCACAATGGATTTAATTTTTATACTGATGAAAAAAAAAACGTTCTCCTTAGTTTTTACTCCACTTCTTTTTCATATTTTCCTTTCCTCAGTCCCTGACATTATCCTTCTATCCGAAAGACTGTCTGCAACCATAATCACCTCACTGACACGGGTAACTCATGTCAGGCAGCAAACAGGCCCCCAGTGAATGGATATCAATGCCTCTGCTGTCCTTGCCGCCGTCTGCACTGTCTGTACCGCCGGCTAAGATATAAAATACACAGATGCAGCCTGGTAAACACAGTTTGTTGAAACATACGGATAAGTTTTCCATTCTGTCTGACAAGGGTGGGGAGGTTAGAGGTGGGGAGAGTGTTACTGGAATAGCCTGTATCCTCATTCCAACTCTCCCAGTTTCTCTAATCTCTAGTTCGATTCACGCTAAGCTCTTGCTCATATCCTCCTGCTTTCACATGTCTACTGTCAGCATGAGGCAGATCCAGACAGCGATGGCAAACAGACATTTTTTGGGCACACCACACCACCAAATGGACCCTGGCTCCATGATAGAGACTCAGGGCTAATCTCAGACACAAACAGGTTTGTGGGCTTTGATGGGAATTAAGATACACGTTCCTTTTGAGTGAGACAAGCAGGGAACAGGGATGTCAGACTGGTTTATAGGCAAAAAAGAAAAATGCTTTTATGTTGGTCTGAATCTGATTGTGCGATATCATCAACCGCCTTCCACTGATGGTGAAGGTTGTGTTTGTGTTATAGATGGAAGTGGATTGTGTGCCCAAGGCCTAACCTTCAAAAACAAAACTGACTATAAAAGACCCCCAAACTGATTACAGGAGGTAAAGAGTATTCATCAAAATGACATGTAGCAGGATGCTACTATGTCTACAATAGTGTGTTTTTCATTGTCAAATAAACAAGACAAATATTACAAATATAAGACATTACATATATAAATAACATATCAAAAATAGACGACCGCACAAATAGCCTGTGGCTTCTCCAGGTTCACTCATTACTCATACATATATCCAATCTACTATTGTCCGAATCTATCAAAAAATTAAAATTCTCTGACATCCAGGACGTCTAACTGTACTGATTTTTGGGGTAAACTTTTCCTTTAAGCTCATATCAAATATCAAATCTATAAGTTTCATGAATATGCAGGTCATCTGTTGAGAATCTCATCCTGCCATTGTTTCTGTATTAAACCTACTGCATTTAAGCCTGTTGTCGCACGTAGTCAGACCTATCTCCACAGCACTGTGTCAGTCCTTGAGAAAGGCCTGGATACACCATATTACCATTCTGCTACAGAAAAAAAAGCTCTGGCTTGTTTTTGTTTCTGTAAACCAATCACAATCATCCTAGGTGTCACTAAGCCCATAATGCAGCGATTGTGCCCTTGCAAAATAGTGTCATAGGGGAACACACATGGTGACAGGGCTAACTGTTAGCATCACACTGCTAACATTACCTGACTGTTATTAACAGGTTTAACAACAGAGCTGAGCCATTTTGGTCTCGGTTTGAGTGTGTTGGTTGTTAGTGCTGCTGGTGTGTTAAGGTGCTAACCATGCAAAATCTCCGAAAGGAGAGCAGCTCTGTTGACAGTGACAACAGAAAGTTCACTGATCAGGCGGGGAGTCGGGATGGGAGATCAGACCCCTAGTGCAAAAAGGGTTGTATTCAGGTATCATTTGACTGGAGACGTTTCAAAAGATGAGGCAAATCAACTCTGATTGGCCACGTCAGAAAACAGATTAACATCAGGTATGAGAGTTGCTGTCCCCTTAGCAAAGGGGATTTTGAAAACGGTAACATGCAGAAAGCAGAAGGGAGGGAGAATGCCAGCCTAAATAACCAGCCAATGGCAGGTTTATAGCCACTGTCTACATCCAGTCGGTCAGATTATGGGGGCTTGTGACAAAGGCACCATAAATAAAAAGCAAGTGAAGCTAAGGAACCTGAAAATATTCCACCAGGAAAGCATTATTTGGAGAGATGAATGTTTTAGGCAAGAGGAGAAAGAGGAGAATGACATTTATAAATTGTGTAAATCAACTGTTGAGTTAATTTGTGTTGGTTTAGTTGGATTTTTTTATTTTCTAATTTAAACTATTGTTCATTTGACATCAAATATCACTTAACAAAGAACGTCAGTGTTCAAGATAAAAGTATAAACTTAAAAATGAACAAGAGAATACAAAGTTCCAGAGCCTCTTAAGATGCACATAGCCTGCTAGCCTACTGACTACCAACAGCACCAACACAGTTATAATCTAATCTTCCCCTTATCGTTAAAGGAGCTATATGTAAGAAATCTAAAGCAAACAGTCGTAAAATCATCCCTAATATGTCACGACTCGCGGCAGTATTTTGAATTTGAGTGCAGTAACCGTTTTGGCCACATTCTTACATATAGCACCTTTAAGGCTCATTTATACTCCCTTTACGTAAGAAAACAGATTTGTCTGGTTCAAACGTTGTAAATGTCACTGCCCTCATACTACCATGTGTCCTTTATGATGTCATAGATACAGCCAAAAGAGGCCTCTAAAGTGTGACAAGCCAATGATGGCGGAGGTTATAATATTGTACCTTTAAAGGGAGGCCGAGTTGTAGATGGTAGTCTGTGCAGCCATATAACGTTACATCCAGATGTGGACGGAGAATTCTCTTCACTATATTACCAATGCTTTCCATTTGGCCATTATTTAAATTTCCTCACTGATCCCTACGGTCATATCTCACTTGTACCTAAGCTACACTGCCCCCACGATCACCTGTAGTACTGCTCTGATTGGTTATTATCAGTGCACTGCGTTCTGTTTCTAGCAAATGCCATTAGAAACAGTAGGAAGAGGAGGAAGGACACAGACTATCTGTCTCGGACTCTGTACTGACAAATACCAATATGACACGACATGGTTGGGGACCAGGGCAAAACATACTTGCTTGGAAGATCCCCACTTAATATAATTAAGGAGAGGACGATGACTCTATAAAATATTCTTGCAACCTGAACAATTTGGTCACATCAGAGGACTGCATTTTCTTTGAACTCAATATTAAACCTCGTAATATACTGTACAGTCTCAGAATAAAATCTCATTAGCATGATGAGTATATTTTTACCACCTCCGTAAATGTGTTCAAAGATAACTGTAGTTAACATTATACAGTAACTAAGGAATTAAGGAGGCTTGGCTCTATAAAGTGTTTTTTTTCCACAGCTACACACAGATGTTTGCAAAACAACAAGAACAAAAAAGGCTTTTCAAAGACCAAATGCTAGAGACGGCTGAACAAAGATTCAAAATGCAGTTCACGACTGCCGTTAAAATGAGTCCTAAACAATGTCACTGGCTGGTGGCCTGAAGAGCTCACAGATGGTCCATTTTTCCTGCTGAAAGGGAGTGTGTTGTTGTACGTCTGATGCTGTTAGTGTTCTGTGAGCTAAAATCCCTGCGTAGGTGTGTGCTGCTTCACATAGTGTAGTTAATTGCGTGTGTGCATGTATATGCATGTATGTCTGTCTTTGTGTGCGAGCGGGTGAGAGAATAATTGTGTGTTTCAGGTTGAGGGGCAGCTCCTGTCTCTTCTGCTCAGTATTCAGCAGCCGTCGTCTCTGTGACGAGGATTGAGAGAAGCTCTGTTTAGGTGCTGTAGGGGGGTTGATACTGGCTGGCTTGATGCATCCTTTCAAAAGCACTTTCCCTCAAAAGGCACAGCACATGGATGACAAGCTTTTCTACACTTCAGCAACAACAAAGGTGGTGAAAAAATACCAAAAATGTATTCTTTTATTTGTAACAGTATGAGAGGAGGAGATGTTATACTACAGAAAGCCTCTTTTTAAGATGCACTTTAGAGCCATCCAAATATACAACAGCTCCTTTCAAACAGAAACAGGGATTCATTGTTGCTAAGAATTTAATTTGTGTATCTAATTATTAAATTTATATCATTTGTTTTGATTTGTGTACTTTAATGATCAGACTTGTGATTACCACAAAGAAGAAATTAAAATTTAATTTATTTTTATTAAGAGACAGTGCCTCCTACACTAGTTTTATCCTTAGGCCGTGAACTGCTGGTACCACTGACAATATCACTACTGTAATTTGATCAGTGCAATATCTGTATGGGTGGGGAATAAAGACAGTTTGTTATCACTTCCCTTTCAGCAGTCTAATAGTCTTTTAATCAGCTGGTGGGCCGAAGATGTTACCTGTTGTTCTGTACCACCTGTGATGTCAGCCCTGCACATGTTACTGTTACTCCATGATTTGAATCATGACACGGTATAACATATGGAGTGCTGAGGTCAAAGGACTACTCCTTGCTGCGAGTCTTTACAGTCTGGTCTTTTTCCATCACTACATCTCTAGCTATGAAAAAAAGATGGCTAACACAAGATAGACCCCCTCCCTTCTATAATGCAGGACAGCTGTGAGTGTGCAGGAGCTCAGTGATGACTCGCCAGGTTTTGAAGTTACACAAACGAAAAGAAAATCAGTGGGAATCAGTGTCAACGTTAGCTAGCTTAGCTAATTAGCTTCAACTTTCTGAGCAGAATACAAACTTAACACCATGACATGTCCTCCTAAATGACAGCATGTATCAATGTTGCATCAATGCTCAAATGTTAAACAGTGTGACTGTCTCTACTCAGAAGTGCACTATCGAGTTGAGAGTGTCTCCTAGAAACGTTGGCTAATAAACAATACTATAGGAAACGCCCATACAGAGGCTTTGACTTCTAACAGTTTGCTAGCTATTCACAATAGTTATAGTAGTATTCAGAGAATCGGATCAGTTGGAGGCCCCTTAGTCGACTAAAATTGCTTCAAGTAAAGCAGTTGGGGATAAGTTGTTTTTATTTGCCAGTGAGTGTGCAATGTACCTCTGGGGACGTTTTGGTCACCAGACCTTGCAGCACTGTCTTGGTGCTCTGTAGAACAGGCAGCTGCGGACACAGCACAGAGGAGACTTTGCCCCGAGAGGTTCTGAAATAATGTTTTATTCTGCCTTCTGCATAGAAGTGGTGAATTTACAGCTCCTGCAACTTAATATGGTAAAGTATCTGGCTTTTGTTTGACATCTAGAGTCACATTTCCCACCTGTCATTAGCGCAGTTAGCTTGTTTGCTAAATGTAAATGTCAGTCACTGAACATCCCATCTAACCCTGTTCAAGGTCTAAAACTCTATATGTGAAATAAAGGAACGAATAATCTAATATTCATATCAAACAGTCAAATCTGATTCTGGTAAAGAGTTATATTATGATTACAGTTTATACTCCTTACATAGAAAGTGAGGAGACTTCAAATGTAGTTTGGCTTTAAATCATCACACTAGTGTTTTGCAAGTCTTTTCTTCTTAATAACCGTTTTCAGATGCATGTGGTAATAATTGAAATTAATAGAAACTCATGTCAAATGAAAATGCATGGAAATCAATGGATGCCTGGATTGGCGGACATGTCTAAAACATAGTAGTATGGTTTCAAAATTGATTTACTGTGCTGTAAATTATAATGGATTTGTAGTACTGTGAATTAGCTAAAACATGCAGAAACAGTGCTATTGCGGTTTTTCATTAAGACTTGACAAAAAAAAGGGTCAGATACGACTGAAGCCAAACTCACCAGAGGTGAATGTAGATGCTATCATCTAATTTAATTCAAAGAATGGTTCTACAGTATGTTTTAGGCACTTTTTGATTCCATTGCTTAAAGTATACAAAATTGAAATTTTTGCCCCTCTTAGTTTGTCTGTCTGTCAGTCAGTAGTTTTTCTCAACATCTAATATTGATATTCATGAATTTTTGGGGGACCGCAGGGCCCTGAGCCAGGGTACAAAGAAATATCTCGGGTGTTCTACCATTAGATGGTGAAAAAGTCTGAGCTATAACTGCAAAACTAATGAATATGAGATTTCACTCAGAGTGAGGCAGACAAAATCACCACTTTAGAATGTACGACTGCTGCAATATGCAAAGACACATGAAAAATGAAATCCAAAATTATGTTGGGTTAACAGTTTATTTCCCTATAATATCCGTATCTGGATTCAGCTCAGTGCCAATGAGTTGATCTAGTGGAGCATAGCAAACTTCATTTTGTAAATTAATGCAATTCATATCATATCTAATGATGTTTACACTTGATTCATTTGCAGCAGAATTGAGTAGGCTCCCATTGTCATTATGATTACGGAGAAGAAACAAGAATCAGTTATGGGAGCGGGGAGAGAAGCCAATAAAACACCATGGGGAATCAGCTTTTCCATCACTCCTGGTGTTTTGCATTGTACCTCTCCTCAAAATATGCAGATCTTTGCAAATGAACTCATTACCTCCAGTATTAAATTAGCGTAGAGTGCTTACCGACAGCCTAAGTGTTGATTATGGGAACAATGGGATGTGGACACCTATGGGTGCTTTGTGATTACAACCCAAGCTAAGGAGGCAGGGACATGCCAAAATCAGCACTTGTGTTGTATGAGGTGAAGCATTTGTACATTGTTCCGAGGTAAGTGTTACTAAAATCCCTGACCCATAGTGTGCTTGGTCATAAGATGTCAATATTGGTGTGACTGTGTGGACCATCAGTTCTTTAAACAATTACAAGAATATTTTTTTCTAAATTGGAAACACAATATCACTCCCATTTTGTCAAATACAGCAGCTTTGTGAGTGGCCCTATGATTCAGTATATGATGCTTTACGCTATCCTTCATGTCAGTTTTGCATGTCAATCTTCACTGGTTTCATGCATACAGTGTCTTTTCAAAGTTTTCAAAACAAACTTCTGGTTAAATCAAATCAAGTTTAAGAATATAGCACATTTAAAAACAACCGCAGTTGACCAAAGTGCTATACATAATAAAAGAATGACACACAAATATATAGCAATATAAAATGTACACAAATATAAAACAGAATAAAACTGGTAACAATTACATACAAAAAAATTGATAAAATACTAAAATATTAAAACTACAAAACCAAAGGCCATTGAAAACATGTATGTTTTAAGATAAGTCTTAAAAGTGTCAATGGATGGGGAGCATTTGATTTAAAGCAGAACGCTATTCCAGAGCTTCAGAGCAGCTACTGCAAACGCACAATCTCCCTTACCCACCAGCCTCGATCGCGAGACAATTAAAAGACACGCTTGGAGGATCTAAGAGGGCGGGAGCTGGAATAAGGGCAGAGAAGTTCAGAAATATACTGGGGTGCCAGCCCATGTATGGCTTTAAAAACAAGTAAAAGAGTCTTAAAATCGATCCTGTATTTGATAGGTAGCCAGTGCAGGGACGCTAGCATTGGTATAATGTGGTTAGGTTTAGGCTTCAAAACTATGCTGTTAAATTTAGAAAAGTGCGTTTGTTAAGTCAGTTATGTAAATATTTTATCTTAAATTAACGTACATAATGCAAGTTTCGTCAGCATGGTTTCACACAGGACATGAACAGTGGTCTTCTGGGTGCAAGTTCTGTGTTTGACCGATCCATCCAGAACTCCTCTGAGCAGGGACTTTCTTCTGTACACGAACTCACCTGACGTCCTACTTTGCTCCTGTCATAATCACTACAGTCACTTAGAGCATGAGTTTGAAGTGTAGAGCCACTAATCGAGCTGCTGTATTTGACCGGAGTGAGAACGCCCTGAAAAACAGCAAGTAAACTTGTTTTTTAAGAGATATGTAATTAAAACAATATGTAGGCCTGTTTAACATGGAGTAGGCAGCTGGTTTTCTAAAACTACTCCTCCTCGGAGGAACAATAATGATGACATAATTAATTAACTCCTCTCTGTTTACTGAATATCAGACCACATAAAGGGAGACAATGAATCAGTCACAGCACGAAGAGCTGAGCTGCTGTACAACTTCTTTTGAGATGTGTGGTGTTATAAGTTTATGTTTTTAATTATGTTGAAAATGAGAATAAAACAAAATCTTGATAAAATCTGGGCTGTGGATTGTGCTCATAGAAAATAACATAACAAAGAGCAGCCTTATTGCAATAATTACACAATGACAGTCATAGATTAATGTGTCTTGTTGTCATAATTGGGTGAATTGGAGAGTTTTTTTCTGTTTTGTTGTAAAAATGTTACAGCCAACTCTTCATTATACTGGTATATGAATGTGACTGATCTACCTGACACAATATTAATAATCGCAATACATAATGTAGCTAATGTTTTGAGTGTCATTAAGACAAAACTTTATTTATTCAATATGTCCCATGTTCACAGTATAGAAAAATCATTAAAGTCCGCCTATGTGATATGAACTTCTCAAACAGAAAATGCAACGTCTTTGTAGGTGGTGTTGCATTATGACAAGCCACTAACTCATACACCTACAGATGTGATGAAGGTGACATATAGTGCTGTCATGGATACGTGTCTTGCAATCAATCACAACAAATTACAGTCATGACTCCACAGACTCAAATAACTGGACCAGGTGTGAAAATGCTGAACTGAATTTGACAGACATTCGTTGAGCAAATGGAGTCAATCATCAGATTAATGCACATGTTTTGTTTTTGCCAGCTCTCCCAAAAAGGTTACTTACATATGTATCATGTTCAGATCTGAAAGTAATTGCTCCTGTCTGTGTGGAGCCAGGAAAAAGGTCATCTCTGTTTGACCCCGAGCTGACAAAGCAGCACATGGCCCAACATCCTCCAGCACTCTACAGCTGGGTTTGGAAAGCAAATGAAGGTAGTGAAAGATAAGCTCAAAAATGAGGGGAAAAAAGTCTTGCAGAGACTAATCTGAGTTTTGCCAATAGGGAGATGAAGCACCACTGTTTGAGGATGCCTTGCAGCTGTTACCAGTCCAGTCCGGAATTCTGCATGGATGGGATTAGTTCGCTAGCTGTGTATCCAAATATGATTTTCTAACTCAGTGAGCACAGTGAACCCCCTGTGAAGTCAATTATAAGGGGAAAAGAGGAGTCTTAAAAAAGTAAAATTAGGAGAGGTGCAAGGTGAGGTCAACATTAACAATTTAGTTATTCAGCTCACCAGCTGTTTGTATGTATATATGCGTGGGTGTGTGTGCTGCATGCGGCTGCACTTCAACATCACTGGAGTCAAACGTCAAACAAAAAATGAGGACCTTAGTGACATCTGAAAACTGCAGCATCTGAGGATCATGTCATGGAAGTTAATCTGATGTGATATAGTACTGATTTCTTTTTGTTCACCCCTTTGTCCACAGGGCTGCTGTGTCTGCTTTAAGGACACTTCATTTCAGAGGTTCTTCCACTCTCCCTGCTGACCAACCGCCCTGCAGCCCAAATTCATCATGAGCAAAAATTATTTCATACAAATTAATCTTATTAATGTGCTTTACTAAGTAATGTGCTTAAGATTGCGTTTATGATAAGTCTATCCTTCACTGCCTGGCGAATACCACCAGAATAATTAAAGTAAATTTTCTCAGTGTTAATACCAAGCGGCAACCTCCAGGGCTGAAAAGTACAGTCAACACAGCAGTGCCACAAGGTGCAGTTCCTCGAATGGCCACTTGAGGGTGACTACAGAAGTGAGTCAATCCCCAACGACTCCCATGTTAAAATGCCCAAATTTACTGTCGAAGTAAAGCTTTTACAAAGTAAAATTACATTATACGTTTCACAGCCTGGTACAAAAAACAGTTCTGGGGTCTCATTTATAAACACTGGGTGCGCAGAAAATGAAGCTTGAAGGAAGTGTACACCACTTCCCATGCAAAAGTTGTAATCTATTAAAACAGACATGATGGGTAAAACTTTGACCGATGCTTCTGAACATTTTGGGGTTGGGAAGTTGGCAACACAGATGGTGAGGTAGAAGCCTGATTGTGGAAACTGTCGAGTATTTTTGGTGCATGCAATTTTGGGCTTTTGTCCGTACGTACATTTTTAGGATGGATCCTGGAATGGAAGTATTGTTATAAATGAGACCCCTTGTCTCTGTAGCTAATTGCTTCATTTATGACAACTGTATAAAGTGGAATTTTGCTACGGTTGGCATTATATTTATTCACTACAGTGTCCTGCTGTAGCAGAGTCCAGACAACCATCATGATGGTGGGTTTGTTTTGTACCATTGGTGGGTGCAGTTTGTAGTGCTGTGTTGACATGCCTCAAACTTGAGGCTTCAAAACAGGAATCCACAAACCAATGCCTGATGTCACAATGGCTATGTCCATTATTTTTATACATTCTATGGTGGTTGGGACAGATTCATACATTGATAAATAAAAAGTAATCTTAAATTGATTACATGCATAAATTCATTTTAATTATGCATTTAAAAACAATCAAATTAGCCAATGATAATTATATTTTCTAATTTGTCTTTAAAGGTCTAGTGTGTAGGTTTTAGTGGCATCTAGTGGTGATATTCCAGGACAGGGACTTCTCCTGTTTGCCAAGCATATAGGAGAACTATGGTGAGTGACATGAAAAGGCAAGTGGCCCTAACTAGAGCCAGTGTTTGATTTGTCCATTCCAGTCTACTGTACAATAACATTGTGGACTCAGTGGAAGAGGACCTGCTCCGTATGTAGATATCCATGGATCATTCTAAGGTAACACAAACACTATTCTCATTTCAGGTGATTTTTAACTAACGAAAACATAGTCATAGGCCTACCATTTCTGCTAATATATTACCCCTAAATTCTAAACACCGGAACTTTAATCTCACTATTAGTTTGAAAAAAGCTTTTATGCCATGCCTCAACACATTGTCCACTGCAAATTTGCTTGGATACAAGAGGTTGCTATTGTGTATAATTCCCATAATTCTACTTAATTTCTATCAGCGGGACAACACTCACAGGTGGACCTCAAAGGCACACAAGTGATCAATCTGGATGAGAGGTCTGGAGAAAGAATTAACATGATTTATGGCCTTTCTCACTGTTATTTACTACTTGTGTCAAAAGCAGCCAGATAGAAGGTAACTCGTGGGAGCATCCCAATGAGGGCAGAGGAAATCAAAGATAGCTGAAGTGTAATTATCTGAGGGTGAGAGAGGAAGAGGAACAGAGAGAGGAAAAGTAACAGAACTGAAATCCTATCCTTGCGTCAATATAAGTGTGTCCACAGGCAAACACAAAGGTTCAATAAACTGAGTCAGACAGTGTCAGAGAATCACAGTCAAACACACACTCACATTTCAAAATATTATATATTATTCCCAATTTCCTTGCAAATGCTGACAGCTGGAAATAAACTTGAATAAGGTAGAAGCAATTATGTGTATGGCACATTTCAGTTAAAAAGAAAGAATAAAGAATAGATTGGGAAGTGTACTCTGCAGGGCTCAGTCAAGTGAATGATCAATATTCAGCGACACTCTTCTGTGATGAGTCATTCAACTAATGACACAGCCTGGATCAATGGTGTGCTGCTGAAAAATTCAAGCTATTCTTATTCTAAACTTAATGCACACCCTCGGCAAATATAATGAATATTTCATGACGGTGAGACACATTCTGACATCAGAGCAGCATGTCATTCTCTTTCTTTTCCTGAAAAACTTGATAAAAATCATCGGCATCATTCACAGCGCCGAGGCAGGGCCTCAGTTCAAGGTGAAAGATAACGGAAAAGCGGAAATAATAAGTAATGTTCATGTCAAGAGTGTAACTGACAGTCAGGACACTTTCATATTGTCAGTATTGATCCTAATATACCACCTGTCAACCTGATGAGATTATACTTTTGGTGTGTCTTCCTATCTCAGAAATCTCAGCATGTTTTGTTTAATAATCAACAATATGCAAGAAAATACCTCTGTTGGGTTTAAAATGAATTAGGTAATCACAAAAGCAGTGAGGGTAAATTAATGCCTTATAATTTTAAGCATATAACATAATCTAGAAAAACAAAGTTCTATCCTATCTGAAAAGTGACAACTAAAAAATGCACTATTGTGTGACGCATCAAAAGGAGGCAGGTTCTTCCATTATAACGCTGCTGTTTACACACTGTGATCATCTGACCTTTTCAAACAGAGCCACCGCACTGCAAACACGGAGAGGAATTCAGACGTAGAAGCTCTGACCTTTTTTATAATTTGGCAGGAGCTCAGTCTGATAGTGAAGTTATCAGACCTTTCCATCAGAATTAATATGAATCGACATCAATCAAAAATGACTCTGTATTCTTTCACTTTCCTGGTTGTAGCTGGGTAAACGACCCCTGCAGAGCCGTGCATAGATCATATTAATTCTACCTTAGCTGGGGTCATTTCCATTTCCTACTGTTAATTAATGCACAAAACATATTAAATTCATCTTTCAGTGTTAATTGAAAAATGTCAATCATCTTCCTGCACAATTCACCAGCTCGTGGTATGCGTCTGGCTAATTTCTTATATAGTGCCTGGAACTGAAATGTAAATTACTGCAAGCCATTAATATCCATACGCAAACCATGAGAGACCGCTAGCTCACTCTTATTTGATAATGAATGGTGATGTCTTCACAGGGAGGTCACACTGCAGCTAAATGTCTGAGGACAGATTCTGCAAAGCTCTGCAACATTACCCAATTTTCTCCAGGTGAGCATCCTCACTGAGGATTTTTCATGCTTCAAAATTACACTCATTTTAAAAATTAGCATACTGTAAGCAAAAATGGTAAACAGTCATATTTATTTTCAAATCTATCTGTGTCAGGCACAGGGGCTTTGGAGTTGAATTTGCAACTGCACTGCAGATGTGCCTACAAGAGACTGCCCTCTCCAAAAACTGACAGCATTGGTCATCCTATCACAGAGCTTATAACAATCCATGTTTATGTCCAGTACCTAAGCAGGACAAGTCCTCCAAACCAAAAAACGATTCACTTAGTTTGGCTGTCAGTCCCTTCCATAATGTCCCATAATGGGACTGTTTTATTATGTGGCATGTTAAGCCATTATTGGCGATTGTAGCATCAAACAGGAAGTTGTGTAATGTTCTTATGCTGCCTTCAAATCAAACTTGTGATCTTGTGGTTATGAAATGCAGAGCCATGTACACAACATGCTTGGCGTTTAAGTGGTTAAGTCATGTGAGTACTGCTGCTAGGCTACAGCAACATGGAAGCCACCAATTTAGCAAGCTAGCAGGCGGGTCACGTAATACAAGCAATGCAAAAATATAATTACAGAGGAAAAAAGATGAGGTCGTTGGGAATATCAACATTTCCCTATTGTGAAATTACAACGAAAAAAAACGAAAAAAATGTGACAATATATCATCTGACCATCACCACAAAAAAGTCTTGAAAATGTCAGCAAATACGTCACAACTTGTGAACTTGCAGCTTTCGGAAAATTTCCACATACAAGGTCAGGAATATCTCAAGACGGGCGTTCGTATAGACTCTTCTAATGAACACAGTAAAAAAGACCCCATTTGAAATCAGCATTGTACCACAGTGGTTTACGTTCAGTGCCTTACTAACAGCCCAGACTGGTTTCTTTTTAAGTGGTAATAAAAAAGATTTTTGCTTTGACTTATAATCATGGAACAAATGTCTGTCTGTAAGTGCGTGTCTGTGAGTGTCCGCTCACCACTCTTGCTCTCTGTTCAGACACAGCTGACAAATATGTGGAAAAATGGGGTGCATATTTATCAATTATCATGGTCAGATCATTCATATCATATCTAATACAGACTTTATAGTTTATAATAGATTATCAGCGTGTGGTTTTTTTTGCCAACTTGACTTCCGGCTCATGGAAAAATCGACCAGGTGCCGAAAGTATGGCTGCAGATCTCAAGCTGGCCAAGGAGCTTAGGGCTGCAGCGCAGCTGCTTAAGAGTGCCGTGATGAAGTGAAGCATATCTCTCCATATCTCCCATTTAGTTCTTTGGCATATTTCCTAGTGGACACTTTGGCTGTTGATATTTTCCTCTGCTGAACAAATACAGGTGATACCAGCCAAAAGCCAGCTAACGAAAACTCTGCCCGGTAGATAGCTCCTAGGCTCTGAGGAAAATGTAAAGCTATCCAACCGGATAGTGTTACAGCAGCGCCAACAATGATACCACTTGGAAACACTAGGGGAGAGAAGTTGAAAAGTTCCATCTTAATCCTTCCCATATGGTAACAAATGCCTTGTTTATAGATGCTTTAATCCCCCCAAAAACTACAGTAACATGAATTTATGCTGTTTCTTTTTCTTTTGGTTTGTATGGGTGGCCCTAGCACAAAATCAAATCCCAGATCAAAGCAAGTGTTTCTATACTGTAAGCCTAACATCACTCATCCTCCCCTGACTTGCTTAAGCAAAACCATGAGTTAAAAGAATTGTACTTCCCCCCCACAGTGAAGGGAAAATATATGTCCTGTCAAAGTCATTCATATCAGTGAGCTCCATGTGTCTTTCTGGGGAATTTTTTCTTAGCTATAATTCTGCAGACACAATGTGTAAGCAGAATGACAGTCATATCCACCCATACTGTCCTCAAGACAAAGAGGCGTCTGGAACAGTACATTTAGACAAAGAGGAGTACATACTGTACTGTGTATGTTTTAGTTCTGCTTGATTTACACGGCACAGGTGCGTGTGTGTTTATACTGTACAGTGACTGAAATCCACACTTAAAGACAGAGTATCATCAATACAGGAAACAAAAAGATAGAAAGCTGGTTTGACAAGAATTCAGGAAAAGAAATAAATAGACCAATAGTATGCCAGATAAATAGATAGGCCAGCAGACAGATAGGTATGGCAATTTTATAAAGATTGATTTAACAACAGTGATACAGCAAATTGCATACTTGCTTCAGGATATTGCTTTCACTACTCCACGCTGAGGTTTTGCTGCTGCTACACACATAGATATGAGCCATCTGCAGCGGCTTTCAGCGTGGCAGCACGTCCCTATCACACAAACCATCTAATAACTTGTGCCAGATAGTCAGATGCTGCACAATATTACCTTCATCCAAAAGTGTTCCCCCGGGAGCGACACCCAATCAAACTCACTTGTCTTTCGCCATCCAAATCATGTTATACTAATAATGTTACACACTTAAACAGGCTTACAGGATTACAACCTTCTCTGGAACCTAGAATCTGTGCTAAAAACAAACATGAAAAGGATTTGCAAGAAGATTATTTCAGTATATATATGTATGAGACACTTATCATGTAGAAGTAAAGGCATTCCAGCAAACTAACATCGAGCTTTAATTTTAAAAGCCTGTCTGAAATCCTATCCTCAACATTATTGTGGAATATTCATAAATGCAGATTCAGTGAAGCAAATTTGGTGCATTTAGCAGTCTGTGACCCCACTGAATATACAGAGCTGATCTGAATAATGTCCAGTTATTCAGGGGAGGGAGCCGGACGGCTATCGATAATGCAAAGCGCATTCATTTAGCAGCTCAAATGTTTTGGTGTGCTTTGTTTTTTCCATTCCTAATTACAGATAGCAGCAGTGCTTGTTTAGCTGATGCTGAAGGCCTTAGGGGAAGAGGACACGATTGCCTGCTGAGAAAGTGAAAGTAATTTGTTCTAATTTAATATTTATCTATTGGAGGAGGCTGAGTTATCAGAAGGAGCCAAATTGAAAGACGCCCAAGCGTGCCCAGACAGAGTCAGCGAAAAATATAGAAAAACAGCCAGCTCTGATGACCCTTAAACAGAAAGTGAAGAAATAGTAGGAAGACAGGGACACTTTATGTGTGTCTTTGTGTGTGTGTGTGTGTGTGTGTATGTGTGTCTGTGTGAGTGATTGTAAGGAAGCTAGAGAAAACTGCAGACTTTACACATATTAACGTGAAAGCAGGGCTCAAGCACAGGCACCTATCCATGGCAATAAACACTCCTATTGGATGTCACTTAGACGCAGAGTCTGCTTAAACTAACTACTGTATCCGACATGTCATGTTAGCCAATGGAATATGTTAAAAATGCAAAAATCACTTATTTATCTCTACACTGTACACCTTAAGAAAAAAACTGCATTAGCATTAATGAGTTATTTTCTGTTTTAGGCAGAGAACAATGATGTCTTCATTCTTAATCCCACCAACAAATAGATAGGTGTGAAACTTTCTTTTACACTTCACACTGCTGCAGTTCTTTAAAAATGTTGCACCAAACTTGATTTTATGATTTATGGTTTTACAAATCTGTTATTTTATAATGTTACAATTTTTATGATTTTAAGATTTATGGCTTTGCTACGATGAGTGGATATGAAGGAGAAGGACTGTGGAGCATTGTACTTGATCCATAGCACCACAACCATGTGGTAGATTCTGGGGCAGCTGAGGGCCGTAGCCAGCACAGTGAGGTTGACTCTTGGCAAAGGGGTAAGCCGAAAGACGATTATTTCTCTGTCCGTCAGGAACTATCTCTGATTGTTGCTGACGTCAGAGTCCTTAATGGTGTCAAAATAAATTGCGGAAACAAGGAGAAATACTTTCTGAGATTACAATTAATAGGATCTTGTTAGGAAATCGTTGAATCAGTTCATTTTTGTTTTAGCCCATTTTTAAATGTCCTTTTATACTGAATTGCCTTGTTAACCTGTTTTATGTTCATTCTGTTTATTTTATGTGAAGCACTCGGTGCTTATACTGTCCATATTGTAAAGCACTTTGAACTGCATTTTTTGTATGAAAGGTATGAAAGTTTATTATTGTCATTATTATTAATTAGCAACACAGGCAGCTCACAGGTTTATAACTACAACCAGCCTGTAACTCACCATCAGGGCTTTAAAGTTACTATGTATAGAAATCCAGTATGAAGGGTTGATGTGAATGCTTCAAAGCTTCAAACGTTGCCATGGTAATCAACCGTCAAATGCATATTCAAATACTTTTTGTTTAGTTTTACACCACGAAAATGATGAAGGGAACTGAAAAGAGGTGGCAAGTGTCAAACATGAATAAGGCCAGTGTTCTCAGCACAGTCATCAACCCCGCTTGACGCATTACTCCGGCAGTCCGACAAGGAAAAGGAACAGGTGCAGGGTTTCCCCACACATTAATTTATTTGTGGCGGCCCACCAGGATATCAACATCTGGTGCCACATATTAATTTTCTATTTTTGGAGCTAGTGCTGCATGATTAATCTAATCGCCATCGCAATCACGATGTGAGGCTGTGCGATTACGTAACCGCATAAAAGGCTGCAATTTGCGATTTAATGTAGGCTAAATAAATGTTAACGTGTGTGCATGTGAACGTGACTGCCTCTCCTGTAGTGTGTGGAGTTTGCCGACATCACGCCCACAAGCTATCCTGGTGTGTGCAGCCGGCGTGCAGCAGTGACCAACACAGACGCTGAAGAAGAGCATGAGCACAACCATGAACAGGCTGAGTTGGTGGCGAAAAAAACGTCTGTTACATGGCGATACTTTGGATTCAGGTACGGCGACGTTGAACAGAAAGATGTGCTGTTTTAGTTCAGGGCTCAACAATAAGGATTGCCCGATTGCCCGAGGGAAAGTAAAACTCAAGGTCGGGCATGTAAACTAACAACTCACTTGCCCGATCGGGCAAGTTGCTAAAAATAGTAAAAGTTAATATCTAATTGATAAAATAAATGTATTTTAAAATGTGCTCCTTCGGCTCTGATGCAGCAGTCTCTCTGCCTGAAGTCACAGGCACACGCTGTGTAACAACATCCTGCCCACAGCGCCCATTGATATTATTTTGCGCGACGGACGCTTCATATAATAACATAACAACATACTATTTAGGTGTTATGTCATCGTGTCATTTCTGTCTCTACATGGTCACGCGTTAACAATTCTCCTCTGCTCTCTGTATCGCGCACGGCGGCATTCCGCCACACACACAGGTGATCACGCTAGAGCGGCTCGGGCCATATTTTCCTGACCAAACCTGACCCCGAGCCCAGTGCAGTTGGTCAGCTGGCAAAGTTATTGAAATGGACAGTGTGTAGCCTAAATAACCATCGACAGACTGCTGTTACGCACAGACAAACATGCTGCTCGCACAGCAGCGCAGCACGGCACTCATTCTGAGCTTGTGTTGCATTCAGGCGTTGTCACGTAAATAACAACTTCCAGCACTTAAATAGGTCATAGCACAAAACAGCAGCATGTCAAGTGACTTTTTACTTTTATTATATTCAATACAATGGTATGTTCCTAAATCTTGAGACACCCATATGTAAGCTAGACAGACATTTCACCTGCTCATTACTGTGCACAAATGTACTGTATGTACTTAGTCCTAAAGAGCCCTTCTGGTGCCAGTAGATACACAGAAACATCCCAGCAGGCTGTGCTTTGCAAGCATACAAAAAAGTTTCACGCATGTGAAAATTATTTTTCATGCGTGTGCTTCACCTCCGCTGCTACAACTCCATCCTAGGGGAAACACTGCTGTGTGCGTTTTGTGCAACAGGTGGATGTGGTAGTCTACTGGTAGAGTAGAGAGAGAGCTAAGTAGCGTTGAAGTAGAGTAGAGCAGGGCAGAGAGATGGAAGCAAAATATATTAAACCCAGTGTTAATACAGCAGAACTGGAGAGAGGGGTGAAAAATAAATAGAGGTGGGCATGGCTCAAGTAGGGCGCAAAATTATAGATGGAGAATGATTGACAAATATCATATTTGTCATATTTGTGTAGGAATTAAGCTACAATACATGACATATGTTGTTTTAATTAATAAATACAGTGTGAATAAAGATTATATAACATAAAAATAACTGCAGTCTTTGTTAATTGATAGCCGCTTAAATTAAACAATTTTTATAGGGCAAGTAAAAACTGACTTCGGGCAAGTAGATCTCTGACCAACTTGCCCGACCGGGCAAGTGAAAAAAAACCTTAGCGTTGAACCCTGAAGTTTAAAAGTTAAAGTCGCCACGTCCCGCGGCAACACGACCAATCTATATCAGCACTTGAGACAGCACAGCACAGGGAAAAGTAGGAAGAGTGCATGCGAGAGAAAGCCGAGCCATGTAACGTTAAAGACAATGAGACAACTGAAAGCCGCCAGAGCCTCATAAAACAACATCCAAGCACAGTTAAGCAAACATTTGTAAGTGTCACAGGGAAATCATGGACTCCATAACAAATGAAAAATTGAGCAATTTTGCTCGGGTTCGGCCCACTTAACATGCTGCTGTGTTGTGCTATGACGCTGGAATTTGTTATTTACGTGACAACGCCTGAACGCAGCATATGCTCGCTCCGCTGTGTGTACAGTTCTGTGCTGCGCTGCTGTGTGAGCAGCGTGTTTGACTGTGAACAGTCTGTTGATGGTCATTGACACACTGTCTGTCCATAACAATAACTGTCAGGTCAGTGCCCCCCTAATATAATGTAGGGGAAACACTGAATCAAGCAAAAAGACTCATGATACCACTTATGTATTACATTTTATTGTAATTATATTGTAATCGCAATCGCAAATCACGATATTGTCCACCATAATCGCAATCACACATTTTTCCCAAATCGTGCAGCACTATTGGACCATTCATTAGGTGCACTGTTGTAATATATACTGTTTGATTATTCATTGCACCACACTCATGGGGCACAGAGTGTACTTTGGGCACAGACATAGCAGAATGCCAAGCGCAGTGAAAGTGAAACGTAACCATTCATTGCGCTGGTTTTAAAAGTATGCTTTTATTTGTCTCTGCAGCAGCTACTCCTCCCATCCATCGATCTGCTCTGAAGAAGAAGACGATGATGGTGAAGAAGATGTTATTTTTTATTAATCCCCAAGTGGAAAGTCAGTTTTTTCACTCGTTATTCACGTTACGTCGCCTGGAATGCGCACACATGCACTAACAGGACCTACACATGCATTAAATGGAAAAATGTCAGGGCAAGAGGGCTGCCCATGAGCAGGTGCCCCAAGCAGTAGGGGGTTCGGTGCCTTGTTCAAGGGCACCTCGGCAGTGCCCTGGAGGCAAACTGGCACTTCCGCAGCTACCAGTCCACTCTCCATACTTGGTCCATACGGGGACTTGAACCAGCAACCCTCAGATTCCCAAGACAAGTCCCTACGGACTGTCCCCTGACATGAGGCTAGCATGACCTTTAATCTTTAGCTGACAATGATCACACTGTCTAACAATCAAACAACAAACACTGCCACACACACTTTTTTCAACTCATTTGCCACACACACCAAGATATAGACTGTAATAAGGCTAAATGAGATTGTCTTGTTCATGCGTGAGGGTAAAATGGAGCAAGAGTTGGACAGGTTTATTGGTGCAGCGTCAGCAGTGCTGTAGGCGTTGTGCTGGTCCATTGTGGTAAAGACTGAGCTGAGCCAGATGGCAACACTCTCAATTTACCAGTCCATCTACATTCCAACCCTCACCTATGATCACGAGCTTAGTAATGACCTAAAGAATAAGAATGCATATACAAGCAGCTGGAATGATTTTCTTCCGTAGGGTGGCTGGGCTTAGCCTTAAAGATAGGGTGAGAAGCTCAGACATCCGGAGGGAGCTCGGACTATCTTATCTGGCCCAGAAACGCCTTGGGACTCTCAAGGAAGAGCCGGACAAGGTTGCTAGGAAGAGGGACGTTTGGAATACCTTGCTTAGCCTGCTACCCTCACACTCCAGCCCTAGATAAATGGCATAAATTGGATGGATGGATGGATGTACCATTTCACGCTTGGGAAGTACCAAATACTTGCTCACATCCTATATCTGATTCTTTTCATTTCACACCTTGGTCATGGAATAACTTTTGGGAATCTTTGCAGTTTGATGAATTTAGAAAATTAGCACTGATAAATATCTAACAAACTCTTGAACTCTGAAACACTGCTATGGTTCTTTATGATTCTTGATTTTACATGGGCCATTGTATTTCCTTGCCATCAGTGTGCCTGATCCCTTAAACACGAGATATCCTATTTTGGCATTAAACTCGCTCTTAGGCAACACATTCTATCTTCGACCTCATCGTATATGGCTGTTTGGTCATGGACATTCCATGTTGAGATATGACATGCGAGGTACCCTGGGTGCATTCTCTACGCCATGTCATGTTCTGCTTGTTACATGCATTGTCTGTTTTCAAAATACACTTGTGTTTTCACAGGAAATGTACATTTTGCATACAGTCTCTTTCAAAATAAACACAGGTCATGCCAGCGTGAAAGGACGTCTTTTTTCGTCTGTGTCTGATGCCAAAAGTCACTGACCAAGCGCCAGATTTTGACGACTTTGGAATGGGTGGTCTAAGGTCACACTCAGAGCTCACTAAATTGAAATGTATGGTCAGGCAAACTGTGTCTGGTTTGCCCGTAGTAACAACAGAAGCACCTGGCAGTGGCCCTCGCTAAACTCCATCAATGAAATATTTGAATTCATTGTTCTGTGCAGGAATTTAAAAACTGCAAATGTACTTTTGTGCAAATCCAGTCTACTGTCCAGGTTAGTTCTTTAAATATGCCTCAATGAAATTAAAAAAGAGTTAGACATGTGCATATAGTGGCACAATGAGCAAAGGAAAAGTGCTGTTATCTATTAGTCGGGCAGCCCTGTGTTCATCCTGAGTGTGTCAGCTTTGTAGGAAGGCTCAGTAGGCCTCATGGGAAACCGAAAAACTAATCCCATTTACTCTGGTATTTAACCACGAGGAGATCTATCCTGTCTACTTTTACAGTCAGTAATCACTGCCCAAGATCAAAGAATGACTGATATCACTCCATGTTAATGTAATACTAACAGAATTTTTCCTGAGCAAAGTAAATGACAGAAAATGGCAAAAAGTGAAGACAAAAGCTCGTACCACTTATTCAAAAGGGAATAATTTACCTATCCGAAGTTGGCAATTTTGGTCCTTAGTTTTAAACTGTTGCCTTGAATGTTATTTTTGTGTCATATTTAGGAGGGAGAGGCTTTATGGGCAAATATACCCAAGGGAGCAGGCACTCAAACTAAATGTTTCAGAGAGTACGATTATAACTACGCATCATAAATGTGTTGTGGCAGTCGGACTGTTGAAATGAGATATCTTTAGCATCTGTTATTGCAGTATGACTGAGTGAATTCCACAAACTACAGTTGTTTCATTTCATTTTTCGGATGGATGGCTGATTTGCCACGAGGATAATACCAGCATTGAGTGTGGCACCCTTGACCTTGGAGTCTCGCAACTGAGAAGAATGTGCATTAGAGACATGAGCCGTACAGTGTCTTAGATCTGTGTATGATTGGATGAGCAGCGTAAGTAGCACACAGGGTAATTCAATTAGATTTCTCCATCTTCTATGAAGATATACTCAGTGTTTTTATGAGGATGGACATAATGTTAGAACTGGAATTCTAATTAAGTTGACCCAGTGGCAAGAATTATTACTTCTGTATGGTTGTAGACTATAAAACCTGCTGGCAGTTTATTTTTTTACTAATAATCTGGATGTGATGCTTTTAGAGATGTGTTATATGACATGCTGTAAGAGGTTGACCTTCCTGTAGTTTCACATTTAAAAGTACTCTTTTACTAATTATTTAAGTCCATGAAGAAAGAGTGGGTGATATGGCCTTAAAATATTGTCACAATATTTCAGGGTATTTTTGCGATAATTATATTTTTTATGATGTGACAAAATATTGAAATGGATGTTATCATTAATTTTCAGAAGATGCAATTGCAACAAAAAAGTAAATAATTAAAAGGTTTCGACATAGGCTAACTCCATACCCTTCCTTCTTTCTCTTTTTTAAGAATCCAAAAAGACTGAGTTGTTTTTTTCCATCTGGACCTGTTTGTGCTGACACTTCTCCTCTACTCTTCCTGCTGTAGGTTGTGTCACTCAGCACTGACCATCAGACCGCACTGCCCACACACGTACACAAAGACCAGCATTTATTTTGACAAGCTGTTGTTGCACAGACGATTGCACATTCAAACATATTACGTTTTTTGTCAAGGTTCATGTAGGTTTATATTATGACAGGCTTTTGACAAAATGACCTGGTGATGCTGATTCTTGTGTGCAGGCGGTGACAGAGGAGAGGGATAGAGCCGCTGACTGTGGGTGCGTTCTGAATTGCGTACTTTTCCTTTTTACTTTTAGTAGGTGCTGCAGCTGTCATTAAAAAGTATCTACTGTTAATGCATGTGTACAAAATCAGGACATACTACTGTCTCATAACATTGTGCCCTTAACTTTGACCCTCTTGCTTTTATATCCGTTACCTGTAAGATAAAACAAACGCCACTCACCAAATTTGATGATCAACCTGGGGAGCTCTGCTGTTGTTACTTTGCAATGTATGTAGTTTAACTTTAAAGTTATAACTGCATATATTGTTTCTAATATATTATATTTGTGACAGTGAAATTACATCTGCGGTTCTCTGTCATTGTTGCTTTTATAGTTGTGTCCTATTGTTGTTTGTACTATTTATGATTATTTTGTTCACTTCTGACAGCTGTCGATCAGCTATCAATGAACTATCAATGAACTGTCAAGCTGTCATCTGTTTGCGGCTCAGTCGATGTGATGTATTGTCCGCTGCACAGAGGATAGTGGGTCAGAATAAACAGAAAAGCATACTGGCGTGCATCCTGAAAAATCAGACCGAATGCAGTAGAACATCCTGGTGTTTCTGACATACTGCATTTGACATAATATGTATGGGGACACACTAAACCTTTCTCTGGCATACTAAACAGTATGGTAGTATGGGTATCGGAACACACAGTGAGTTTATTCTGAGCAGCAAACCGCTACAAGGGTCTGAAAAGTCAGAGGCTGTTTATAAAACATTCAGGACAGTAGTCTCGGATGCCCAGGATGATGCCACTGATTCCACACTACTGAAGACGTTCCCTGTTTTAGAACCAACTCCTCTACCGTGGAGCCAGTAGCACTTTCACTTGTGGCCATAGTTGTTGCTTCTTTGCGTAATGCTATGACGTTATTACATCAACAAATCGGAATATTGGCAATATCACAGCATCAGTTTTTTTCATCATATTAAAAATGATACTGGTATTACTGTGAACAATAAGGTATGGCACACCCCTACCCTGAAGATAAAAGACTTATTTTCTGGGTTCTCCAGAGTGCTTTCAACAGAGGCTCCCTTGGTATTTCAAAAGGCAGGTTGCATTGGAGGACTCAATCCACCCAATAATGAAAAAAAGAATCTAAATTAATTTAAGTCTATTACAACCCAAAGTCCAAGTGTTGCACTGGGTATTCTTATCTCAAGGCTTCCACGAGAGCCAATAAGCTTTTCCCACAGCTGCACTACATAGATAAATTCTTCAAAACTGCTGAAATGGAGAGGGCTGGCCTTGATTCATGCTTGAGCACAACATGTTAATGATTCCAAAGATAATACAACCCGTAATTATTTTTTCATTATGATCCACTGAAAAAGTGATTATTCCAAAACTAAACACTGCTGAGCTGTGTATTGTTAAGTCCGGTTTCTATTTATTGATTCCTTTAAACCTCATTCAAGAGAGAATAATCCAAAGTGATGAGAGGGCTTTGATGACAGCATCAGTGCTTTTCAAATCACGGATTAGGCCGCTATGAATTGTTCTATTTGTCATCTCCTGCTGACTCGCCTTGCTGTGTTTACTAAAGTGATATGTGTCTGCAACGTGACACTCCCTCCTCCTCACCTTCACCACATATTTCAAAAACATTTTATCATCTTTCAATCAGCGCAGTCCAAAGCGGAGCTCCCACTGTTATTTTTTTCCATCAAGAACCACATGAAATGAGCAGCTTCGGGCTAAACAATTTCTATTGTGTTTAAAAGAAAGTGCAGAAACATCTGATGTGAAGGGAAATCTATTTGTCGATGAATCCAACATTACAAGGCCAACTATAGTAGCAGGTTTGGCAGAAGGAGGGAAAGCACAGTTCATCATAAGCTTATTGATTCTTCTTTGTCTGAGCTGAAATGTGATCACACACTTTTTCGGCTGCCTCTAGCTATGAATGTGACAATGAATGTTGTGTCTGTTTTTGTTAGCCTGACAGACTGGTGACCTGTCCAGCATGTATCCTGCCTCTCTCTTAATGTGTGCTCGGATGGGTTTCAGCCCCACTGCAGTGTTACCAACTCTTACCAATGTAAAATAGGACTGCCTGCTTTTAAAATGCTAATATGTATGCCACGACATCGCTACATGTCAAATCAATATACACGCTGGTGTAAAGACATCCACGAAAGTGATACAAGTCACCAACAAGATCCTACATTAGTCACTATAGGCACAAGGCATCATGGTATTACAGTATACCAGGGAAGAAATCTTGAAGGTATGATTTTCAATACCATCAAAAATACAGACGCTCCTCTTTTTGATTATACCCTGACTCGATGTGGGCCAGCACTCACTGGTATGCAGAACCAGCACTTCTACATTTTACTATTTGGTGTACCGTGACTTTTTTCTTATCCGCTGGCACTTCTCACAAGCTGCCTGCACTCTTCTCTGCCCTCTCTATATCAGGATCTCCGGTCGATTCATAATGGCCCTTAATAAACAGCATTACCCAGGGGGTACTAAGGGCACTACGTGATGCTCGCCTGTTCCTGTTCTTGCCTGCTTTTCTCTGTGGGGCCGGCAGCTAGTAAGTAAAGTAATATTACAATAATGCTGGCTGGGCTCCAAAAGGGCAACACAAAGAGAATATGAACAGAGTCAGAGGATGACACAAAGTCAAACCCGACATTACTAAATGCAGGCCGGGAGCACCAAGCTAACCTCAGTGTCACTCCTTGCAGCAAAGAGTCTGTTGATTTGAGAATCAGCAAAACCATCTGCGGCTGCCGCCACTGCTTGTTATGCATGAGAAGACCAATTTTTTGTTCTTTGTCGTTCACCCACCACTAGCAAACTGCTGGCAAGTGAACAGTCTCTCATTGACAACCAGTGACCCTAAACAAGGGTCAGTCAAGTATCAATATACAGACATCATCAGATTTAATGTGGCTATGTGTTCAAATTACACTTTCCTAGGATAACATTTCCTCCAATATACTTCTCTAAGAATCATCATGTCTTTAAAGGGATAGTGTACCCAAAAATGACCCCCATATGCTGAGGGAGGCTCAGGTGAAGTTTTAGAGTCCTCACATCACTTGCGGAGATCCAAGGGGAGAGGGGGTAGCAACACAACTCCACCTAATGGAGGCTTACGGCGCCCCAGATTCAAACGTCCAAAAACACATAATTGAAACCACAAAATATCTCCATACTGCTCGTCCGTAGTGATCCAAGTGTCCTGAAGGCCCGACATAAAAAGCTGTTTGGAAAAACAAGTACTCTGTTTTTAGCCTCATTGTAGCCTGTAGCTCCTACTGCCTCTCTGTGCGCGAGACCGTGAGACATGGGCACCGCGTTCATGTGTGTTCACATGCTTTCGCTGGTCTCACGTGCAAGCGCGCACACGTGAAGGCAACGTTTGAATCTGGGGCACCGTAAGCCTCCATTAGGTATAGTTGTGTTGCTACCCCCTCTCCCCTTGGATCTCCGCAAGTGTTGTGAGGACTCTAAAACTTCACCTGAGCCTCCATCGGCATATGGGTGAGTAGATAATGGCTGAATTTTCATTTTTGGGTGCACTATCCCTTTAACGTTTCATCGGGACTGTTAAGAGTTAATGTGCTGTACTTTTAATGGTGTCAATATGCCAAAATGTAAACAAAACTAGGCCAAAGGGGGCACAAGTTGTGGCCCCACAGTTAACTCACTCACTACAAGGCAATGTTATACTTCCTGTTTAAATCCCTCAAGCCCCAAATTATGGGAACCGTATCACGGGCATGTTTTATCAAAGGGTTTCTTCACTTTAAAGTCTTCACCCAGAAACATGTATTTCAAAAGGGAGGGGTTATCTTCTAATAAGCATCATCTACTGTTCAGGCCAATAAGGTGTACTGTGTGAAACATGACTCCCACTGAGCAGGGGCAAGAAAAGTTTAAGGAAAATTTTAATGAGCCACCTTATTCATAATGTAGCTTTTATACTTCACAGTCACACCTACACCACACCTCCTGAGGTTTTAATTTTCTAAAGTCTCACAACCTTGATACTACCTGCTGTTACCAGGGATACTGTGCTGCACTTGATAGTAAGATGCAAATCCAAAGTTAATTCTGAGCAGTGCCAGGACAAGGAAAAGGTCAGAACAGTCATATGTGGTGTCGTTCACCTGTTTCAGGTTACAGAAATGAAGACAGTGTTGATTCCACATGCATCTTTGCACATATACACATTCATGAGATTTAAAGCAGGGATACTCAACTTGCTGTGCTCAGGGGGCACTTTTGCAAAATGCCAAGAGCCCAAAGGCCAGTTAATTAACAAACATTAATAAATAAATAATATACAAATAATTTGCCTGGACCCCTGTTGTGGGGTCTGGGGATCCTCCCCTGGCACTTTTATTTTGGTAAACAAACTCTAATTTGATGCTTTTTATGGACTCTGGCACTCACAAAAAAAATATCCCAGTGTGAATTAATTTAAACTTTATTGTGAATTAGAAAACGGTTGGAGATTTAGTCCACAGGCTGCATGTTGAGTATCACTGCTATAAAGCATTTTCACCTTAAGTCACATACCAGGGTCACGACTGTACCTCCACTAAACAGTGTCACTATGAACACAGCACACATCTGCGTCAGTAGGTAGCCCAAAGCAGCTCTGAAGCCCCATTCAAAATTGAGGGCAAAGCCTTTGATCTTGGGACAGAGCTGGCTCTGCAAGGTAATATAAAGAATATAACACAAGGAGGAAAAGGACAGAGCAAGATGGACGAACAAAAAACATGCTTCTGCTATTACCTCTTTGCCTCTATGTTGCATTTATATGGGCAAAATAATCTTCTGATACCCTGTTTCCATGGTAACATACAGCCTCATGTGTGCACACAAACACACACCTGGGGCAGCACTCCCATCAACTGAGGTTAACACTTAGACTGCATCAATAGATGAACGAGTTAGATTAGGAGAGTGTTGTATCTGATGCGGGTCGGCCTTGCTTGGACAAAAACTATTCTCCACATGAAGAGGCAGAGCACTTAGCCATTGTGACCAGCAGGCTACCAACTTAATTATCCTGTAATTGGCAGCTACTCTTAGTTTGTGATCTTCTAAGTTTAACCATGACACACAGTGAGGGGCTCGGGTGGGCTGGAACATGAGAAAGAACTTTCAAAAACATAAAGAACATCTATGTTTATACAGTGCCAGAGCACACATACATACACTCGAGATAAAGGTTTCTTTCTACCATGACAAGCCAAGAAAAAGAGAAACAAAGATTTAACCATAAGCATGGCTGTCTGTGACAATGTCTGTCTGACAAGCCAGGTTGCCTAGCAACCTAGGTATGACTCGGCCAGTGCAAATATTTCTATTCAATACCCAAAAGCGTGAGTTATTCAGTTGATTAAATTTCCTGTGAGTTCAGTATTCTGGGTCATTAGACACAGTATTAAATGCATTATTAGACCATCTGGGAGCCTTGAGATCTAATAGCATACAATCCTCCATCCTTACTGAGGGCATTCACAGCTTTAAATAAAAAAACACATATCTAATTATGGTAATGGTGAATCTTTATCAAAAGGTCAAAGTTTTCTACAGTATTTTGCCAGTAAATAAGATCTTCTATGAGCCACTTAGTATCTAGAACTACAGTGGATAAACTAAATATGGTTACAACATAGCTTCAGTTATTATGATCCCCTTTTATCTTATAGCCAAACAGAAGGTCCTGTATCTCTTTGCAGACAATCCCACGTGGGGTTCACAACCACAATACAGCCCGATCAATCTAAAGTGGCTTTCTCACTCAACACCAAAATCAAACACGAATGATTTGAGGAACCAATAAAGCCATTTCCCTGGGGAGGACCCGTCCAGCGCTTCAAGCCTAATCTACAATCTGAAAACATTTTGTTCTGGGTTAAATGTCTTTACTTAGCTGTTTGCTCGAATCTGACCTCAAGCTTGCGTTCCACCTTGAAGGATGCACATTTATCTTGCTCTATCCCAGGAGGCCAGAAAGGACAGTTAGTCATTGCTCCAGCTGTGTTCGAGGACTAGCTCCGAGGACTGGTAGTCGCGGAATCTCTGAGGCATTGCATTCTAGATCAATGCAGACTATTAACGTGCTATTCCCATAGCTCATGCATGTCTTTGTTAGAGCCAGAACTTGACCTTTGATTGAAAGGGTTAAAGCTTGTTGAGAGTAGGGCTTGGGAACTCTACAGTGTATTAAAGGCTTGCACAATCATCAGCTCTCTCCCTTGCTCTATTTAGTGCACCTCCCAAATCGATAAACTAGTCATTTTCAGTTTTCGTAGCACAGAGCTCCCCTGAAACACGCCCTTATTTATTCCATGTAATACTTCTTTAGATGTAAGGTGCATGGAAAGAATCTCTGTGCTTCCACATATTTATGCTTTGGCAAAGTATTTATTGTTATTTTCTAAGGGGAGACTTTTTACACATACTTCCATTTACAAAATGGTTTCAGTTATTTTCAATTAAAAGTTATAAAACGTTTGTTCAACCATCATTAAGCATTTTGTTTTCATTCCTTTATGGGTCCCTCTGACTGATAATAATATACATTCTGTATTACCGTGATACCATAAATATTTTTATGGGATATTTTCTGAGATGGTTACCATACTGTGAAAATCTCATAGTGTTGAAACAGTACTCAAAACATGATTCATACGGTATACAACTCAAACAATTCAAAATACTGGAAAGTTTCAGAAAGAGCAAAAAAGTCACTGCTATTCAAATTCATGAAGAATGGTGCATATAAAATAAACTAATGTTTTTTTATAAATAGATTGGGTTATGAAGAAACATTGATCTAGATATGGGCTAAGCAGGACATTTTACAGTTTGCACTTTGGTGGAAAACCTTTCTTGTTACCCATCAGCTGACATGCTGGTACTGATATATCAGCAATCAACTTTTAGAGGCTAATTTAAACTGTGTCAAATTGTTTACTTATTGTTGTCTGTTGACACAGTTAATGGCAGTCACTCAGTCATTCAGTGTTGGTTCTGAGACTTCTGAAATTGTTTTTCACTCTGATGGGAGTGTGATGTAGAAAACAAATTGCACAACCAGTGCAACCAGTGTATTTGGTTACAAGCTGAGAGAACCAATTGAAGTACATTTCTTTCAGGTAACAGAAAGTAGGGAGGCAGTCTAGTAGGATAATTAGAAGTCTTTCATACAAGCCAGAAGCTTGTTTTTCCAACTCTTTTTTTAGGTTTTTTGGGGGGCTTTTTTTGCCTTTGTTCGATGGCATATATTCAGCATGGTTAGAATCAGGCCAGTAGCCGCTGCAGTGGGGACACAGCCTTTGTACATGGGGCACCTGCTCTACCAGGTGAGCAAGTGGGCCCCCCAACAAGTCAAACTCTGAACTGTATGTAAATTGACTTTTAACTGGTGATAGTGGTCAATGTAGACTCCCCATAATATAATATGCTTATTAGAACTTTGTAGTTTTGTGAAACCCCTCCACTCAAAAATGGATTTTTCTTATGTTTATGTCCCCTAAAATGTCCGACCTTGACTACTAACTTCTCTTCACTTCATCTGTGCAAAGTTTGTCATGAGAGAGCTGTTTCTGAAGAGGGTGATGTCTGTGCTCTCCGTCACTACGAACGCCAATCATTGTCTAATATGGGAAACACATATCAATGGGGGAACAAACTTCAACCCAACCCCAGCAAAGAAACCTGAAACCTCCAGGGCAGAGCGGACTCGTAAGTGCAGACAGTAAAGTTTACATTAACTTACTGATATTAAACATGGTAGAGTTTGCAGTTTTGGGATGTGAACTTCCTTCCACTACCTACCAAAACACCCATCATTTCAGATATTACTGTATGTTTCACAACCATTAATGCATTGTCAGCCACTGTCGGTTAGCCTACAAGCTAACAAAGTAACAAACAACATAAATAAAAGATGCTAATTACACTTAGCAGTCTGATACGTTTGCTAGTTGCCAATTTTGGTGCACAACAGACTCCTCATCTGAGTCTGAGCCATCTTGATGCACACTGTTTTTCCATCGATTAACCTAGTGTGAGCAGCACTGGAAAAAGCGGAAGGTGAAATTTACCACAAGCAGTGGTGATAGAAGGCAAAGGCCAGATCCAGAATTTCTTAATGAGTGAGAAAGAGTATATGTGCTTCCTGCCCCCTTTCAGAGTTTTTTCTTCACTTAACATCCGCGAAAACCATGTTAAACAAAATATTAGTATTAGTATAAGTACTTTAAAACCTGTCTGGAGGGGGACTTTAAGTATCCAGGCAGCAATATTTAAAGCTGTTTTCAGAAACAGAAGAAGAAGCAGTGCCCTCACTCATTCCAATGAGATGCCGTTGCAGCTCCAGCTAAAAAATGTTGCTCCTGGCTCAACTTTTGCCCCAAATTAATGCCACATTTCAACTGTTTACCTGGCAATCGGACAAAACAATTACTGTGGTGATAATTTCCCAGAGTCGTAAAATCCTTCCTCATTATTATAAACTGCTGCAGTTTTCTGGCATCTGATAAAATTTCAAATTCATGGGTCTTACTCAGATTACCTTTCTTAGATTGTATTTCATCAATGCAGCTTCTTGCCAGTTCTCAACACACTGCAGTCATTTGTGGTCTAAACAGCTGGTAAAATACATGAAAGCAGATTATGTTTTTGTAACACAATGTGTTTACTATTGTGTCAATGACAAAGTTGTGTTAATCTCTTTCAGAAAACTGTGTGTGTCCAAATACTGACACCAGCTGCATGAAATAAAATACAAAGATAGATTCTGATTCATTTGTTACACATTTTATGATAATGTGTGACTTCCCACATGGATTATCACAGTTCAAGTAGAAGTAGAGAATACAGTTTCTCACATTATATGATTTCCTACTGACTCATGACAATTCTCATACCATTACTGTTTCACTATGACAGGGAGCTCTTTCCTCTTCAGGCAACATTCAGAACTGAATTCCCATAATGAAATGGTTTTCAATTTATTCCTTACAAGATAAGCTGTCATTTTCAATCTGCTCAACATAGTCCACCAGCTAGAGGAGTAATATCATCCATCTCGCACCCACAATTCAATTTTTGTGTGGGCCAAAAAAAAAAAAAAGAGATTGCAAGTAGCAGATAAAGAGTAAAAGACATAATTTTACATATTCCTTCTGGATACCATCCACTCAATGAATGAGATATCCCTGTGCATTTCATTAAGCGCAATACTCTTGACCGCAGCAGCATTAACAATGACAGGGGTTTTGACCTTGTCTGTATAAAGTACCATCACTGCACATAACGTTTACAGAGATCAGGCAATCATAACTTTGATGACAGGCAAACAGAAAAAGGGATAAACTAATCGAAAATCTAATAATCACAGAGAATGCTGAACAAGCGACCTCAAGTTCAAGCTTCCTGTCTTTGATAATAAAGAATCATTTTCAAATTCAAACAACACTGTGAAGCCGTAAACTTGGGTGAATTAATTCTAGTATTTTAAAAATAAGTGCTGAATGTTTTGACAGCAGAGTGAAAGTGAGGAAACTCCCTGGTTATTTCCAACAGCAGATGAAGACAAAACTCTCTTTAAACCAAATTAGCCAATTTCCATTCTCATTTGTCACACTCTGGGATTGAGCTGGGCCACAATAAGTCATCACCATAGTTGCACATGGCAGCATATCTAGCTGTCCCTCATTGGAGCAGGGCCTATTAGACAGGCCTGGTGAAGTCAGAGGAAGGGTTGAGAGGGCAGATGGGACCAAGGTGATGTATTATGCATGGGTAAGAATTGTGCTCTGGAGGGCCAGCTGAGGCCCCAGTCGGAGAGGGACAGACTGACCCAGCCAGACCCATCACACATTCACTCCCTCTGCAGCACCTCCCCCCGGTCCTCAGAGACTGTGGGCAGCCTGCGCTCGTCCATGACCCTGGGCACAGGTCCAGCACTACTGGCTAATATATGTGGAAGTCAGTCCTTTGTGTTGAAATATTAATTTGGACACAGGATGTGATGCGATACAACTGACTGAGGTATCCAGTCTATGCCAACTATAGATAGGGGGATTATTACCTTAGCATATGCTGTAAAGTAAGCAGTATTAAAGCACATTAATGCTCAACGTGAGATACGTATACAGACACAGATCAGACACAGATGGAGCCTTCTGTCCATACTCTCTATATCTGCACACTTTTTTTTTTGTCTTTTTTTTTTTTTTTTTTTTTTTTTTTTTTTAGAGATTATGGATACAGACAAAGCAGAGCAGTACCACCATTGTGGGGACAGTGTGGCATAGTTCAAGTGAGACATGACCGTAGGACAAAGTCATTTTAAAAATGGCAGAATGAAACAAATCAGTTATACAGTGGAAAAAATCTCCATCTGCATGTTGCAATGTATTTAATATCCTCACAGACAACCAGTCTACAAAGCTGTCTCCGGTCACGTCTAAAATTAACAAATCTATTTTCACGTGTATAAGGAGAAAAAAATGAGCCCTTCATTGTGTTTTGGCCACATGGCAGCAGCAGAACAAGCAGTAAACACAAACATTTCATCAATTTAAAAAGTGGATGCGTATGTACAGCATGAACATATTAGGAAAGAGTTGCCTGTATACACATCCAGTAGACACGGGGTAACAGTAACGTTGGACACGAGGTTGATGAGAAACAATAAAAGCTGCAAGCTGTCAAACCAAAACAACTAGCATAAAAGACACAAAAATGCACCAAGGAGGTGATGGTAACTGCAGGTGACAATTTGCCTGTGGGTTTATCACTAAGGCCTCGTCCACACACACGAGTATCGTTATAGGTTTTTCTATGAGTTTTGGCCTTTTGTTTACGTGAAAACTACATTATCGGAAATTGAAAACAAACATTTGTAAAACTCTGTCCAGGGTTATGATTTTTAGAAACTCAATTTATAGTATTAATGTGTTAACAGAGAAAACTGAATTATAATGTCAGAGCGTCGTTGTCATCGTCGTCATCCTCCGCTTATCCGGGTCCGGGTCCGGGTCGCGGGGGCAGCAGCCTCAGCAAAGAAGCCCAGACAGTCCTCTCCCCTGCCACTTCTGTCAGCTCTTCCGCGGGAACCCCGAGGCGTTCCCAGGCCAGCCGGGTGATGTAGTCCCTCCAGCGTGTTCTGGGGCGGCCCCGAGGTCTCCTCCCAGTTGGACATGCCCGAAACACCTCCCAAGGGAGGCGTCCGGAAGGCATCCTTACCAGATGCCCGAACCACCTCAACTGGCTCCTCTCGATGTGGAGGAGCAGCGGCTCTACTCCAAGTCCCTCCCGGATGTCTGAGCTCCTCACCCTATCCCTAAGGCTGAGCCCAGCCACCCTGAGGAGGAAACTCATTTCGGCCGCTTGTACTCGTGATCTCATTGAGATCGCGAGTACAAGCGGCATAATGTCAGAGCGTGTAATCTCCTTTGTGAGGCGTCACATATAGGGCGACATTTTGTGCAACAGTGGACACGGCCAAGAAAGAGCTGGTTCTAACCTTGCTTACAGGACTTGTTACATATTTACACAGAAGTGTACAATTACTCTCCCACTATATTGAGGCGTCTGAATGCGCTATGGAGGTCACTGCTCCAGGTAGCTTTCCAGTAATAGCTTTTATTTTTTTTAGGTTTCTGATTGGCCAACATATTTGTTTTTCTCCTACTATGCCTGGCTTTAGGGTTAGGGTTATAGGGCTTGCTGTTTGGCATGCTTCCATTGTGTTTTAGTATTTTCATTTGGAAAGAGAGTTTTTTCTGATGGTGCTTATGTAGACAGGATTTTTTTAAGAACAAGGAGGGAAAAACGTTTTCAAAAACACCCATGTATGTGTGGACGAGGCCCTAGATTGACACCCAATTAATATTAAATTATTGATTAGTGAAGCTTCATGTCAAACTTACCATCCATTTCCTTCCATACAACATATCACATTCTAACAGGGATTTATATATACTGTATCCATGTCACTGAGTTCAGAAAAAGAAGACTTTGTGACACTACAATACTTCGCTTGCGAGCTAAGTTTGTACACTTTACAGCCATGCAGTATTGATCTTCTCAAAATAGCCAGCAATGCCAGCACTATTGATTTGCACTGTGTTCAATACAAACTACAAAGGGCTCACAATTACTGCCTTTTTGGGGAAATTTCATTACATGAAATATTGATCCAATATGTTTCTACATTCATTGTTTTTTAGCTCGAAAATCTGTGCAACTTTGTACTTGTAAAAAGGACACATGAATTTGCTTTTTCTGTAAAAGTGACAGACGTGTTTGCAGCTCTCCACTGATGATTAGAGCAGAGTGGAGGTCAGAGGGGGTCAGCTAGATCTTATTTATCAGTGTCTCCACTCAGTCACTCACAAAGTCACCTTTACTGGCCTCCAATCTGCCTCCATAGCCCCCTTATGCTCACACTCTCCCCTTCTCTCCCCTCATTCCCCTCCACTGATGACTGACAGCACAGTTAATGTAGTCACAGCCGGGTACAGCACGGGAAGGGGAGTTAGAGAGAGGGTCAGTGGCAAAAGCTCAGCAGCCAGTCTCTTCCCAGTTTGACTGCAGTATATACACCAGATGGGCCCTTGGAGGAAAAGAAGGATCCACACGGAGCCGCTCTGCAGTGAGCTCCTTTTGCAGGACAATAGTAGTGAAAATTGCCATGTTCTAATGATATGTCATGATAAAATGGAGAAAGATGAAGGATGATTTGAAAACGTTATGTTTTTCAGAGATTTGTGTTCAACTACCTCATCAAGTCAGTGTGTTTCTTGGCTGGTGTGGTGCGCCCCCCTTCAGTCACTGCAGAACTGCAGGGGATCCGTCAAGGTGGAGATAAAATAAAATAAAGGGGCAACCAATTTCATTTGATCACAGCCACTGTCAAAACACGTTTACAAGAATATGTCCATGAACATTTATAAATCCACTTTTAAAAATGTCATGGAAACATGTAATTTGTCCAACCATCAAATGTCTGAAGGCCACGTTTCCAGGTTTGTGACATTTCTAGTTTATCCACGACACAGAAACCCTAAAATTATTGTATCATTTAATCATCTTATATTTCAAAACATGAATGTCTGTTCTGGACCTGACAAATAAATATGCAGAATTTTGTACTGCATGAAACTTCTTCTGAGGAAACAAAAAAAGGCACATTCCTTACGGATACAAACCTGCTTCATGACATTTTACTTGTGCTATGACAAAAACAAAGAGAACAATGTTCAAGTGCTGACAGAATGAGAAGTACCTGGACTGTGAGTAAATTAACAAGACAGAGTCTGCTGTGTTGTTGAAAGAAAGATGGCTACCTGTCTTTTAGAAGGAGAATGAGAGATAAAGTGATACAGTGAAAAAAAGAAGGAGAAAGGAACCTTCAATGTCAGTCAACAGTCACTGGGTAGTCTCTACGTCTCCTTTCCTGGCGTGCAAGTGAATTTTTCCTTGAACTTTGAGCATCAAACACACTTTTTAGCCTCACAGAGACATAGGCGAGAAACTGTCAGAATCAAAGAGACAAAATGCTAAGTAGGTATTTTGTTTGGATCTGTGTGGTACCCAATTTTGTAAAAATGATTACACATAAAACTAGCCAACCAGCAAGCGCCGAAAGCCTCTCAACCTTGTTGTAGATTACAGTTCATGACCATTTTTATTCAGCAACATCTGCTACATTTGAGCTCATACTGTAAATTTTTCAGCACAAATTAATTTGTGTTTGTATGAGGGAACACAGATGACACTTTAACAAATTAACACAACAAGCATCTGTGCATTAAATCACAAACAGCTCAATCACACTCTTGACACTGCCACTTCAGCTGGCTGCATCCTCCCTCCCCTAATTGGAGCTCATAGGAATCCAGCCTCTCATCTCCTCCTCTTCCTCCTCTCACCTCACAAAGGTTGTGTGAAATTACCAGCAAGAACAGAGGCAGAACAAGAAGAGAAAACTAAGGGAGAGAGATGTAGGAGAGAGGCTGCCAATAAATGTCATGTCCCCCTCGTCTCTATTTGACGCAACAGCAGTGATTCAGCAAATTCGTTTATTAACAAAAGCTGCCACGCGAGCACTCGACAAACATCAATCCTCAGACGTTCTCACAGCTGCTGACTTGGGTGACTGAAGCTTCATCTTAGGGCCACTGGGGTCATATCTGAATGAGAGGACTTGAAGTGGGATTCAGTCGAAGAGAGGAGGGGTGGCATCAAAAAACAAATTAACTATTAGGATATTTTCTAACGCTATGCTCTGTTCAGTGGATCTGTCATCACACTGAGGGAATTTAAGTGGCAATTGACTCTGATGGAGGAAATGTAACCTTGTTGTTGCAACCCTCTTACAAAAAGTCAATATTTTCATTTCATCTGAGGCCCTTTGCCGGAGCAGCTCAGAAATAGCATTCTGTGTCTTCACAAACAATTTGCACTGGTGCAAAATGAAGCATGAAGTCGAGTCCTACACTGCAAGTCTGCTAGGTATTGGCACAAATGAGGGTGTGCCCTTTTGTGATTTCACAAATTTAAGCATCTTTTTGACATTTGTTTTAGTTAGCCAGCAGTTTATAAGGTGGATTACATGTGTCTTGTTCTATATTAGTCCTAGATAATCTCACTGCATTGCACATAGCACTGCAACAAATTATTGTTTCTATTAATTTCATTATCTCCACAAGGCTAAAGTATCGGTCTGTCTGCAGCCAATCGCACATATTACTGGACCAATCAGCCTAATACTTCGTGTGCACATTTATAACTGTGCTCAAAGACCTCTCGTGGTTGCGGTCATTCACAATTGTCGAAAAAAAAAAAAAATTTTATTGACCGTTTATACTGTCACTGACTGCTGTCAATCACTGCTCAGTCCTCTTAATCGGCAAGTGATCAACAAAATCATGTACCAAAAGCACAGGACAAAAGGCATCGCCGACAATTGGCTCGACTGGAAACAGCAAGCCTTACCTTGTTTGTTGCAGGCCATATTCTGGCCTTTGTCATGGCCCAAACACTGACATCCATAGAAAAGTTTGGTCACATTTTGAACCGGAGCAACTGTAGCTGAATTCCATATTCAAAATCAGGCACAATACGAAATAAATAAGTCTTTGTTTTTGTTATCTTCGCCGGGGACTTAACTGTAACGGACCTAGGAGGTACAGTTTCACCTGGCGCAGTTGCGCTGCCTGCATTTTCTTTGTAGTTTCATTACTATTTTTGAATTATTAAGACATTAATCATTTAGTTTAATGATCAGAAAATAGAAAAGAAAAAAGATAAAACAAAAAACAAAAGAAACACCATTACAACTTACTCAAGGTGAGCTCCTTAAATTACTTGTGTTGATAGAAAAGAAGTCCAAAAAAACATAAACATTCAATTTACAGTGATATAAACCACATATACACATGTATAGATGGCATTCATCCAGTCAGATCACTTGGCCATCTGCAATTCCCTGTTTTCTTTAGTGTAAAGGATCAATACCTCTGTCACATCACAAATATTTTTTACACCATAAATGTAAGTGCCCTGATCACACCATGAAAGTGCCACAAAACTCAGTGAAAACAGGTGGTGCTAGAAGATGGTAACACTGTGACTTTATTCAGGAAGTGTTACAGAGCTCAAGCTTCTATGGACTGCAGCTGGTCAACAGTGCAAATGTGTCAAAGTCCATAAAAAGAACTTTTCACAAAAGCACTGTACTAATGTACTTCACCACTTTCACTGATTGTAATGGTTTTTATTGAAATTTCTAGGACTCTAAGATCCTGACTCAGTGACAGACTTAGACATTGATGTGTGTTAAAAATGCTGGTATGATAAAACCATTAATACCAATCATCCTTCAACTGCTGGAGTAATGGCACATTTCCACTGCATGGTACAGCATGGCTCTACTCAGCACCACTCGTTCTTTTTCCCTTTAGAAAAGTTGTGGGTAGTACCTGGTACTTCTTTGGTACAAACTCAGTCGAGGTTCCAAGCAGGCTGAGCAAATACTAAAGGGTGGAGTAGAAACACTGCAGACCACTGACTGGTTAGAGAAAACTGTCGTGACACAAGACATCCTGCACAAACCTGATATGTTTGAATAGCCATGCTGCCGTCTATAGCCACAGTAGATTTTTAAATCACTCGACCCAGGTTTTAATAATAAAGGCAGCCAACAAAACTACGCCACAAAATTGACGAAGTACAGACATGCCTCTATTTGGTTGCAGAGGAAAGGATTCAGCGCATGTCATGTTGAGGATGATGTCACGGCAGTTTCATGTGGCGTCACTATGGTGACCCCCGCAATGGAAAACAAAACAGAGAAAAGAACCTCGTACCAAAAGTGAGTTGTGCAAGTTGAGCCGAACCATGCAGTGGAAATGAGGCATAAGACCTGCAGAGCTGAATCCCATGCAACATCAATTGTGTCAGTTATGAGTAGGGTTGTCACGATACTAAAATTTCAAACTCGATATTGATACCCAGGAAAATATTCAATACTCGATACCATTTTCGATACAGCAGCAAAAAATTAAGAGGCATGTCATTTTTTAAATAAAGATCAGAACAGTAACATCAATGACAACAACAAAAAATCCCCCCAAAATAAATAACAACCAGAAATAAGATCTGTCCATACAAATGTATTTATCTAGAGCCCTGTTTATTTTCTGTGCTTCTGGTGAATTGGCACCATATTTTCGTTGCTGATCAAATAGAGTTGGTAGTTTAGGCTCAGGATGCTCCTGTTTCTGACTCACTATGTGATCAGAGAACCAGGGGTTACGGGAGAAACCAAACGTTTTTTCAGCTTCAATCTGTGACTTTGCAGTTAACATAACTTTTCAGACACACATAATTGTGTTGTCCTGTTAAACTGACATTGTCTATTAATGTTACAGACGGGCATGACTGATAAAGTTTTCTGCTTAGCTCCCACATTAACATTAGAAGTTATATTTTAGTTTGATGCTGGCGACACCAGCTGCTCAGCTGCTAGTGAGAGGAGGGGCTGTACCTGCCGTCTGCAGCGTGCTGTGTTCACTTCACTAAATATTTCCAAAGAGCACTTTTTCCTTTATCATTTTTGACCAAAACTGGCTGCTCTGATCCTCCTGCAGCCACGCTGGCCATATTACAGCAACAGAAATGTGTGCATGCATGCACAGCAACAACAAGAAGCCGGGTTGCAGCGAGGGCTCTGTGCCTGCCCGGCGCTGCCTGCACAGCGCATGTCCGTCGGACCCGTCGCACGCACCCGACAGGCGCTGAGGCTGGCGTGCACTGTCAGTATCGATACTTTTGTAAATTAGTATTGTATCCGGATACAGCGTTTGAGTATCGATACGTTTCAGAGTATCGATACTTTTGACAACCCTAGTTATGAGTATCTCTTTCTCTAGCGCCACCTGCCTTCTTGTGAGCCAATAAATGTACTGTTTCTTGTACCTGTGCATCCACGAGGAGATGCCTCATCAGGGTCATGGACTTCTGCAGTGTCTCCTTCTCGGGAGGAGGAAAGACAGGCTGTTCCGGCTCCAGGGTCTTGGGCCCAGTCACCATGAAGTTCGCAATCTGGTCATTCAGGCTGTTCAGGGACTGCACAGCTAGAGGGAGACCCAAAAATAAAAGTCAGTTATCATAACATCCATTTGTTATATTTGAACTTTGATTGGAGGTGATTTAAATATCACTCATCAATCTGGTGAATTTAAGCCGTATTACAAAAGATGATAAAACTGTATAAATGTAAATTACAGTATGTATTTATATGTCCACTCTATCAGAGTGCGGGCAGGCTTTAGTAGATCATAAAATACTTTCAATACCAAAGTGCCATTACACAGACACACTCACATATTTCTTCTTCCTTTGTGGATGTATTGCTAGCCTTTTTTCTGAGCAGGAACAACAGAGATAACACAGTGGAAGAGCACAGCTTCCTACTGTCACACTGTCACTGACTTTCTCTGTCAACGCCCTCTCTGGTCCAGAATGTTCCATGTCAGCCTGAGAGCCATCCTGTTTTTGTTTCCCTGTTCTTGCCCTTGTGTGTCCCTGGCAAACCTCTCCCTTCAGGTTTCCTCTCCAGCTAGGCTTCCACATTAAAAAATAGCTGGCCCTACTGTATTTCCTCCTTCTCGCACACATACACCCACAGAGACTTCCTCAACCCTCTCCCATTTACCATTAATCCCCTCTAGTCTTTGAAAGGTCACCTCAACTATTTCCGAGGCCACACACATGGTGGAAATGTTGGATAAATGAAAGAGTGGGAGAAAAAGCAATTTCCATATTTTTGTGCCTTTTTAGCACAAGTATCTCTTGTATTTTTCATGAGCTGATTCACCAACCCCTAATGTCTCATTATCCATCTTTCCAGCATTTAAACTTTGCTAAAACCTCAAACTTACAGCTTTGTCAGTTATAAAGGGAGACAGAGAAGCAGTGATCAAGGATTGACCTTCTGTCCAGAGGTCATCTGATACAGACTCTGAACCATTAAATCTCTTGTGTTCTGCTGGAATCATGCACTGGCACATTTCTGCCAAATTAAGAAATCCAACCTGCTAAATCCATACAGAGTAGGATGATTTTAGGCCAAGAATCTGGATAGGGTCTTTTCAGGATGCAAATATAAAGCCTCTTTCACACACAAAAGCCCACGCACAAAAAAAAAAAAAAAGAGCAAAAGCATAGATTAATGTGTTACATAACCAAAAAATTCTTTCACCGTGGCTGACATTTCCAAGCAAACAAGCTTTGAGTAGGAAATTTGACAAGTCCGCACTGAAGGCAGCAGGAGATAAGAAGGGAAAGAGGGGGCTGGAGAGGAAGACTGTGTCCCCTCGAGGTGAGAGTGGAGCAGACGTCGGATGTTTGAATACGTGAGGGGGCTGGTTGTCGCCTGAGTTCACAGACACTCCAGCCAGATCACCTTTCTAAACAGTCATAACACATAATAGACCACAGTAAGCTGGTGAGTGTTCTTACACATTTCTACAGTTTATATCCAATTGAGGTTTATTCAAAAGGCAAAAGGCCACATTTTCTTTTCCTGCTACTTTCAGTGTAGTCTTTACTTAAGTGGCAACCACACGTGTGCACATAAGCAATTATGTATAAAACCTCTTCCTTCCTTCAGTGGAGCTTTGGCAGATGTGATTTCAGCTGCTTACTCTTAGTGCCCTCTGCTGGCCAATAAATGAACATGCAAGCATTTGTGACTCAAAACCTGTAATACTGATCAGTTTCCTGTTGATATCCTGAGAACACAAACACTGAAGAAGTGAGCCAGCACAGCTTTGACACTTTGAGACATTTGATGTCAAACACAAAGAAGCATTGCAGAGACAATGTCATGATGTAAATTTGGCTCCGGTTGTGCAATGTAGTGCAAGCAGGTAAGACTGGTGAAACACTGCTATGTGCTTCAGATTATTTTTTTAAGAGCTCATTCAGCCGTCTGCACTCTAGAAAAAACCCAGAGGCAGCATGCTAGACAGTTTGTGGTAAATTCACAGATTTACGTCAAAGTAAGGCTTTGATGTTTGAAGAAAAAAAATCACTCAGTAACCACTTTTAAGGTACACTTATAGATACAACAGCATAGCCATATTGTCTTTACAATAATGTTAAGTTTTGATTGACATTGTCAGAGACATGTTAATTTCAATATGTTTATTATTGATGTTATACTTCATTAGTTTCAGTTACAAGTACCTTCAAAACTAGCAACTGAGGGTAGTTTGCAGTGTTGTTGTACTGGATGGCATCAAATTAAAATGTGCTATATTTCCCTCCTCAAGTTTGGAAATAGAGTGGGGGGAAACATTAGAAACACCTCCATTAGACCTGAAACAAGTCACCTATTTATTTAATATATGTAATAATTTCCCTCCCCTTTGCAGCAACAGTTTTTGCCTAGGAGGCATGATGTTTGGCGTGGAGGTTGCAGCTATTGTGAATTCCCACTTGTTTAAAGATACCATAATTTCCCCTCATTTCTGAAATGTTAATATTTGCTTGTATGACCATAAATTTAACATTCTGGGGGTCTGTATCTCTGGCCGAGCAAAATAAGCATTGTGAAGACGTCACCTTGGGCTTTTCGAATATGTGACATTTTTCTCTGTTTTCTGAAAATTTATTGACCAACAACATATCAATTACTCAAGAAAAAAAATCTCAATATGAATCAATTTAATTTAACACCACTGCAAAATACAAAAGCCATAATTTACACCTCTCTGACACTGTCAATCAAAAATAAACATCATTGTCATTGTAAAGGTAGACTTTATGGCTGAGCTGTTGTATTGAATCACACTAGATCTTACAGAAGTACCTAAAAAAGGAGCCACTGAGAGCATGACATAAATTAGAATATAAGTTACAGTGTGATCATGTTATCTATTCATTTACTGCAGGGGAAATCAAAAGGCTTCACTGTAGTTAGGGCAGGGCAATAATGAAGAAAATCAAATATCATAATATTTTTAATGAAATACCTCAATATTAATGTCGCAGCAATATTGTAGGGATGACTTATTGGTGTCTTTACAAAATATTTACACAATAAGATTTTGATAAATAATCATCCACAGACTGTATATTAAAGATGTATGACATGACAGCTCCCCAAAAGTGAAGCCAAAACATCTCGAACGCCCCCCTGGTGGCTGGCTGCAGTGCAGGTCATGGAACCTCCACCTCCATGTTAGTGAATGGGACATGGGTCAAACTAAAAATGGTTTCTGTCCTTTTAGGTTGTTCTTATCATGCTGCTGCATATTCAAGCGCTTGTTTTTTCTGATAAGTTTGGTTTTAATTAGTTATTTGACGCTATGACAAAAAATATCACAATATCAATATAATATTGACACTGCCCAACTCTTAATGTAGTATATCATGTAGTATGATATCATACTACTAATGTAGTATGATGATAACATTTTAAAACCTGAAACACTTAACAAATTGCCACTATAGTGTAAACATTACAACAATTTCCCACAACGATAGCCAGTGTGTGACTGAGTAACTGAGTGCATTGTTTTTTTCCACTGATTTTAAGTTTCCAGTTTTAATTAGTATACTGACTGTTTAAAACACGCCTGTTCAGAATGGGCTGCTTGCGTGGCCTTCAGTACAGCTTTCTCAAGAACTGTTCATCCAAACAGTGCCACTCTCAACATTGAGCTTTCTGGGATCCAAAGCAATGCACCGGCCATGACAGTTATGTCCCCTAAACATGCAAGGGTAGCACAAACATTTTATGGCCTCAGTGAAGTTAAAGCCCAACTATTCCCAGGAACAAAAGTTCACGGTTAAAGTTACATCGCTGATGCTTGAAATGTTTGAATTTGCTACAATGCAACACATCTAGTCTCTCTTTCTTTATCTGTCCTTGAATGTACTGTAGCAAGCGATGGAAAGCCAGCTGTATGCCATTTGATAATCTATTCATACATTCTTTGTAGGGGGGGCTAGAGCTGAAATTGGGCAATAGGCCAATGTCATTATGGAAGGATCACCGGACTATCACAGGGCTGAGACATAGAGACAACCCTTTACACTCACTTTCACACTGAAGCATAAACATCATTGATAAAATTAAAATTCATAGCCATTGATTATGAAAGCTACACTATGCACTGAAATCAATGTAGATATTTTGCTGCGTAAAATGGGTTACGGACACACACTCACACATACACAGTAACCTTTACCCTGTATATTCAATATCAAATATTGATTCTCCAGTCGTCAATACTGTAATCATTAAGCCTGTAAAGCAACAAGGTACAATTTAATGGTTTGGAAGCATCACGCATCATTTCACAGACAAACTATTAACCAACACACAATCAATACGTTTCTTTAAAGGTGTTGTTTCCTCTGTGTGTCTCAACAATCTTCATCTGCAAACTGAAATAGATTTCCCCTACAGCTTGCCTTCAGCAAATCTCAAAGCCGATGAAAGAGAGGCAGAGGTGGGAAGGAAACAGAAAGCAACAATTGCAGTGGTTAGGTTACAATGGATGCAAAGAAAAGAAAATTGTCATTCTCGCTCAGCCCTTGCGCTTATCCTGTCTCCCTTCTACTTTCTGTCATCTCTCTTCTTTCTTTCCGTGTCTTGCCAGCATAGACAAATCTCAAAGTGCCTTACATGTCCTCCTATAGAGCGGGAACAGCACAACAAGTGAGGAGGAGAGGCCACGGTGGCACCCCGTCAGGCCTTTATCTGTTCAGGAGGGAGAACTCTGGGTGCCAGGGGAAATAAGATCACTACCGATGAAAAATGTTTGAAAGAATGCATGCAGCAAACCTAATAGGATAAGGTGCAGCAGTCAGGCTAAAGTCGAGATAAAAGGGGCTTATTTCATGGGAATTGTTCGCAGCACACATGAAATCTTGGAGAAATGTTGAGAAATATGGAGAGTGATGAGCCAAAAATCCATTTCCGGGGTTTCTGATGTCAGACTTACATTTGCTGCTGTGCACTGAGCTGTACAAGGTCAAATTCACCCCAAGTCCTTCATTTTGGTGTGAAGTATTGGAAAACTTCATTTAACATTGCACACAAAGTGTAGGCAGTGTGTGAAATAGTGTGCATATGTAGCTCTAAATTTAAATTGTTAATCATGTTCATTAACTAAAATGCATTTTGTGAAGAAGGGGCATTTTACTCCGTATGTTAGAAAGTAGTGTATGCTTCAGTTCAAGCTGTGAATAACATTACCATATATTTCTTATTCTAATATATTCTCTACAGGAGGGCTCCGGCACTACCTCGCCAAGTTGCGAGGTGAATGGGGAAGGACAGTCTTGAAGTATCAAAGCTCAACCAGCGTTTGAAGTACTGAGTAACAACTTTATAAAAAAAAACCACAATAAAGTGGCAATCAATACTACAGGTGTTGCTTGAGCTTTGATACTTTTGTATTCAGCAGACAGTGAGTCTAAAGTCAGTGTTGGTCATTGATAGAGAGGCCAAATCTCTCCTCATCTGGTCGACCATCACAGGACCACCATGCGGCGAGAAACAAATGACTTTTTTTAAATCACATCTGAATTGTGCCATGTATTACACCTTTGTCAAATTAAAAGATAATTTTGCAAGTCAAGAAAGTTGCAGTTTGTTGTAAAAGTGTTATAGTATAAGACTGTGACAATACATAGTTTGATTGATAACACAAGTCTAGTAAGTAGCTGTCTCTCCCGCTGAGGCTACGATGCCTGTGTGTTTCATACTGAATTATTTTTACATAATCAATGGGATGTAGTTCAGAGTGCTTTCACACAAAACCAAAAGGTGCTATGACAGACCTACGACAAAGAGTGACACTTTCTATGTGGTGGTGACTATGATGAATATATAGTTTGGCTCTTTATCGGACCTCAGTACCAATCATGTGTCTACATCACTGTCAAATATCACTGTAGTACCAAACTACCAAAATCTGTCACTGAGTCCTTAGTCAGGTTCTCATAAGCATGTAACGATATGTCGAATTTCGCTGTGTCGCGATAAAATAAATTCTCAATACCGTCGTGGGAATGCCACGGTAGTTATATAGCTGCGTTCTCCTACAGAGTCAGTAATATGACTGTGCGACTACATTCCCCATAATACTTTGCATGCAACTGCGTGCGCAGGTGAGAGCAGACTCATGCAGCTCAGCCTCTCAGCCTCCGACTCTGACCCGTGCGTGACCGGAGGAAACAGGGAATAAAAGTAAGGAGATTGATTGTTCTTCTTTGTAGATTTTCTCCGCGACCGTGCGTCATAGCGAGAAGCCACACAAATCACGTGAAACAGCGGAATCGTGGCTTTCCGACAAGACCAAGCACTTGTCGGTAGTCCAATGTTTTCACAGCAGCGCAGAAAAAAAATGATAAAGTTACACTAAAATAATGTATAACAAAGCTTTCATACAGCTTTGCACACACATTACTTTTGGATGGATTACTCGCGAATGCAGGGTCGCACAGAAATGCCACGCATATCACATGAAAGCGCAGGAGCAGAGCTTTCCACCTCCTCTATTCTGAGAAAGTGTTAGGGTCTCCTTGATGTCAAGATTGTCAACCTGGCGTGAACAAACTGAGTGAATGTGTGTTTTTGAGTTTTTCTATGACTTCCAGGGAAATGGCTGGGCTTTATTTATTTTGGTTTTCTTTTACACACATCTCTACCCACCTCTCTCTCTCTCTGTGTGTCTCTGTGAGTGAGGGATTGTGTGTTATTGAGTTTACATTTTTTCTAATTTGTTAATTTTGTTGTTGTTGCAGGGTCTGATTGTTCTAAGTTCTGTATATTTGATGAATATTAAGACTACTCTATCCTCATAATTTGGTGTCATTCAGATGACTTTCTAGTAATAGTACTACACTACTTTTGTTCAGAGTAGGTTAAAAATACTGAATGTTTCCATTTTCATATTCTGTCACTATAGTTTTAATTGACATGACTTTGTTATGGCACTTTAATGTCTGCCTGCCTAGCAGTAATAGAGGGGAAATGAAAGCACATGTTCAACTGTGTGTTGATTTGTTTATGATACGCTTCCAAGTTAAAAATAACATGCTGTACAGTGTACATGCACTATTTTTGAATAAAATAGCTGTTTTTTAACAATAAATTTGTTACATCCCTAGTTCCTCATGTAATGTGTTCTTTTTTGATCAGAGGTAGAACGGGTTGTTCACTAATCAGAAGGTGAATGGTTCGATCCCTGGCTCCTCCAGTCCGCATGTCGAAGCATCCTTGAGAAAAATACTGAATCCCAAATTGCTCTCAGTGGCTGTTGCATTGTGAGTGCGTGTGAATGGTTTCTGAGTAGCAGGTGGCACCTTGTATAGTGACCTCGGCCACCAGTGTGTGAATAGGTGAATATGACATAGTGTAAAAGTGGTCGGAAGATTAGAAAAGTGCTTTACAAGTGCAGTCTATTTACCATGTATTTGAGTATTTTGGTGTTAAAAGTGTTTTTTTCCATAGTGTAATGTATCAGGGAAAGTATTACATTTTAATATTCAGGCAGGCCTACTAATTTTATCTTGTCAAGATTATACTGAGTAAAATAATATGTAGCTTTATTTGTCCTGTGATAGAGTAATTAGATCTACGCAGGCTTTTTCTCTTTCTCTTATTTAACATATTCTTGTGAGGAATCTGCAGATAAATAAATAGGCTGTAAATTCAATTCCCTCAGAGGTCATCGATGAGAGCGGACAACAGTTTCACACACAGATACTCATTGTGAAATAACAATTTCAGCTTTTATCCATCTGACTGATTGCATGGATCCATTTTTGATTTTTCATACAATGTTTCAATTTAACACGAACTTGCTCGCTGCTTTCTGCCGCAGACGCATCAAATCAAAAGAAGCCAAATTGTTTTATTTGGCCTGTTGACTTTCTAAAATCATATTGCCCGGATGGGTTTGTAGCAAAAAATCCAATAGCTGCATAATGGGGGACAATTCCAGCCAGTGAATAGTCTTTTGTGTTCATATTGGTGAAACTAATTCTCCTGGTGCTTGACTGGAAGCCTGGCATGTGGTTTAGTGTGTGCATAATTAGGCACAGTTTAAAATGATGCACCTCTTAAACATCTGGCAAATGGAACAGATGGGCTATAAGGGCTATAAAGATAAAACTAATAAAATATTCTATATTCAAGTATGTGTGGCATCATCAACAGCACAATAATAGGCTAGTTATTTAAGGCAATGGTAAACTCTTGATAGGCTAAAGCTCTGAAACAGAGGCAGCTGATTATATGCTTGTGAATGTGTAGAGGTTTTATTCATTTAAACATTTATAAAGTTCCCATTTTCATGCAGAAAATGTTACTCTGACACCGCATTTGAGAGACAGGTGAACTACAAGACCATGAATTTAAAGCTGCTGTTGATGACTGACTCAAGAATTTAAGCCAGGAAACAACAACTATGCAATGAGTCAAATGGTCAAAGTTAAAACTAAACAGAGATTTGTTATTTTTAAATCATAGACACATCAGTCCTGATAAGTGGAATGGTTTGTAAACATCTGAAACTTAAATGCCATATATCTTAATTGTGGGAATACAGCAACCAAAAGCATTTGGCAGAGTAATGGATCTGGCCTGGTAATAGTGCTGTACAACACTGCCCCCTAATGATGACAATAAAAATCACAGTATTGGCTTATTGCTCATCTTAGTGCCTGTAAACTGAAGTTGTCTGATGTTGTTTACAGCGCTCTCATTCAATTTAATTACACTGTGAAATGAAGGCAAATCGATCAAATCACTGTGGTGAGAAACATTAGCAGGCTTCACATCATAAAAGACAAAGACAAAAGAGAACACGACAATATTTAAATTAATATCAAGTTAAAATCTGTTAGAGTGAAAATATACAATCCCAACAGAAATGAAATTACGTTTTCATGCTCAGCTATGTCTCATGAGGATACTTTAAGCACATCATCGCCTTAAGTGATGTTATAACTGCTTGACACCTGACGTGTGATCAGATAATGTTTGAAGTGTTTTCAGAGGTTCTCTGTGGATTTCCAGTGTCAAAGCTGGTGGGAGATATGAAGGCGGGCCATCAAAAGGAACTGAATACCTTCACAGAAAACAAGGCACAGTAAGCATCGGCATACAATATGCATGAATACTGTTGTCCTCCAAAGAGACACATGAAACAAAATGACTGAAAACGAACAAAACAGACCAAAGGAACCCCTGGCCACTGAAATGTCTCCCATTACGATCCTGAAAAGGATTTCTGTGCAGGTTTTCCTCACAAAGGTTGAACAATTTTGTGATGTTGAGCTGCTGTAATGAAACTGACAAGACAACCTGGCAGAGAAGTTACTGTCACTCAGTAGAGGATGTACTATATTGGACACCAGGGTTCGACATTTACTATGGCCCGATGGCCTGTGACCACAAAAGTTACTCTATGGCCACCAAATATCACCAGTAGGTGACCACTAAGTTTAATCAGATCTCTCTTGAGAATAAGACTGTCTTAATAAAATTACCTTGTCTAAATAAAAGTTAAATACATTTTGAAAATCCCCATACTGAGAGCCTTTCCCAATGCAACATTACTCCTACACAAACATCCCCATTTATTTGCACCTTTTAGTTCAACATTCAACCTATAGCATCCAGTCATCCGATTGACAATAGAAAACGTGTTTGGGACAAACATATCTTCCTTAAGACAACTTAATTATCGCTTAGCAAATGGCAAACTAAATCGAGTGACGACAACAGAGCGTGTCTTCATGCTGTTATCACTAGGAGATGAGCTAGTTAGCTGTTAACAGCTGGTGGGCAGCAGATTTCTGTGGTGTATTGGCTGATGGAGCGAACAGCTAACTGAGCTAATAGAGCTAAACACAGCAGAATAGAGAGATTCTGTTCAGAACAACATGAAGCGTTAAACGGTGAACTAAAGTGCATATATGACAACACCAAAAGTTTACTGTAAATAAACGTAACGTCACTGCGATACTTAAGCTGAGTACAGTTTGGAGGTAACATTGGAAGTGCTATACTCAATAAGTACAATAAGAAATAATAGTTAGACATAATTTGGACTATTTTAAAATCAATCCTGTATATTTCAGGTTTGACTTTTTTTTCTATCGGGCTGGCAAAATAAATATAACAATTTTTTTCTTAACATATTTCCTAATACAGATTATAATAACAAAGTAAAGAAATGACAGAGTGCAAACTAAGAGACTGTGAGGGAATAAACCACGTTTTCAAAAATATATTTTCATTGTGTTAATGTCTTTACATTTTAAGTGTCACAGTTAAGGAAGGCTGTGTTAAGTTGTGTATGTTTATATTTGAGTCATCAAAAATGGACATTTGCCACCACATTTAGGGGTTTGGTGACCCATTGAGCCAGTTCTTGAAAATATTAGTGTCTATTGCTGGACACAAAGACACACATTTAGATCACTGATAAATCGTTTAAGTCTTAACTCAAGCAAAAAATATTTCCAGGATCACTTTATCAGTTTTATGCATTCTCTCCTCCGTTTTCTACTTTTCTTATAATTTCTCAAAGCAATGTGACCCAACTTCCCTCCAGGGATCAGTGAAGTATTTCTGAATTCCAATGAAGATGTCACATTGGGCTTTTTTTTTTTTACTATCTTCTGACACTTTTAGGACTAAATTCAGATGAATAATGAAACTAATCATTATTTGCAGCCTTATTCTGTATGCATTCTTCCATACGCACATAAAAAATGCAGCAAAGAGCAGAATTCAACACTCATGAATAAACCAAAGGTCATGGACACACCATAAACAGGCTGCACATGTGCTCACACATTATGCATGGTTATAAGCATATACACAAACGCACATAATGCCACCCAAATTCCCACCTACAGTCCCCGCACAAGATTTACATGCTGACGATAAAGAGGCAGAGGTGGTGCGAAGTGAAGAACACACATCATTCGTTCGGTAGAGCCGAACCCCGGGGGTTCTGTAGCTGTGAAGCAGAGAGCAGCAAGCAGAACTCTCATCTCTGCAGAGCTCATTAAACTCCACTAATCGTATCTGTTACCGCTGTAATGGGCGGAATAAAGGGAGAGAAGCAGAAATGGGATGTGGTTTCCTGGAGGTGGTTAGCTGTGCACTTAAAAATGGTTTGTGTATGTGTGTGCATGTGGGTGTATTTATGTGTGTGTGTTTGCCTGTGATAGAAAAATCCGGCGCTGGCTCACCATATCTGTCTATTTCTCCCTCCAGCAGAGAATGCATCCCCCTCGATTTTTCCCTTCTGTTTCTGCTGAGCTTTACATGACTGAAGCTCTCTTCTTCTCTCTGCCCTCATTCTTGTGTTTTTCTGCTGCAGTTGTAACAACATCCTCAATTGCTGAATGGATTACAGACCAGTTTGAGCTTATACTCTATTTCAGTGAGAGAGATAGAACAATAAAAAAACATATCTGATGTCTGGGCACAAAGGGACAGCAGCTGCAACATAATTGGACGATGTTGTTTGCACATTAACTCCATCTTCTCCTAATGTAGCCTTGTAAACACTATCGGCTTATAAATATACTCAGGGCTCTTAAGTTAAAAAGGAAAAGCCTCGCGTCTAAAGCTTTGTTGACTCTGGTCAATTTTGATTTTGCTCACAGCCAAGACACAAAGCTCTGCACAAACAGGAAGGATTCAACACACAGACCACACCGCCAAAGTCGAGATGAGATCAAACTGCCATGTCAACTCAAAACTGTCTGGCTTTTTTTTGCCTTGAGAACATTTATGGAGCCTTTTTTTAAAGATACTGGGTGGTCTGAGAGTGTGCTATTCACAGCGCTTCTCTGAACTATGAGAACTGTCTTTGTAGATACTGTCAAAGTTTGGATCTAGGCCAAGTGTCTAGAGGCTGATGAATCTTCGCCTGTGTTTGCTGTAAAAACAGGCCTTCATATGTTTATTGTAGCTGCCTGACTATGATGATTAAAATGTGGATCCCAAGACAAACACCTCCAAGTGAAGTTCAAAGTTGAACCTCTGAGCACTCCACGAGCATCTGACTTCCACGAGGCTGGGTTTCTGGATGCGGCACTCTTATTTTCTCTGCGACGCGGTGTGAATTTTAAAGACAAAAATGCTCTCGCTGTGAAATGATTTCAAATGCTCTTTAACAGGATTATGCACTTTCTCTGAACTCACGGATGAACAGTTAATGGCTAATGCTGAGTGCATTAGCAAAAACATTAAGGCAAATGAAAGCAAGGGATATTTGAGTACGACTAAAACCTAGCCTTAATATCCTCCTGGTCTTAGATAACACTGAAAAACAACCTACACCCACACAACCCCTCGTCTCTTCCCCTCTTGATGTTTGAAATTTTAATATTCACTAAAGTGTTTCTAGTGGCGAAGGTGTTGGTCAGTGGAAATGATGCTGTGAATAGGAAGTATGGCAGTCTGTAATGTGAGCAGACATATCTGCTGTACCACAGCTTCTCAAACTACACTTGAGAAGTCTGTATACTGTCACCAGGAGTGAGCGCGGGGAGGAGGGGTATGAATCACACTTGACAAGACCATTTCCTTTCACTGTCATCCCTGCTGATTTGGCTGTGGGGGCTGGAAGCTGCTGCCAAAACATAAACAAGAGGGATTACATGTATAATGACAGTCCTCTGTTAGGGTTTAGTGTTTAAGTTCAAACTGAATGTTGTGTTTCATCAGGGAACTTCCATTTAATGAAACGGCTTCAGTGGACCTGTGTCTAATTAAATGAGATTTAAATGGTTGCAGAGCACTAACAACTCAAGGAAATGCTCATTAAACTGCTGTGTTGCACTGCTGTTCTTCGCAGAGTTACCTACAAAGACATGATCAAGAGGAACAAGTGCATAGATGATCTAGTGATGAATCACCCAAATGACAGAAACACACATTTTCTATCCTTAAATTTGGGCATTGGGTAGAATTTTGACAAATTAATGTAGTGTTGAGATACGGGCTATTAAAAACTAAACTTGTTAGTGCTCTCTGGTGGACAAATTATGTATGAAACAGTTTCTACATTACCTGAAACATACCTTTGGCATTTCTCTAACACAATGTCTTGTTACTTAAGAGCTGCAACAATTAGGTTGATTAGTGAATCAACAGAAAAGTAATCTGTTACAATTTTTCAACAAATTTGTAAAGCATAAATGACAAAAGTTAGTTCTGGATCACACTTCTTTAATGTGAGAATTTGATGTTTCTTTTCTTATATGATAATAAGCTGAATATGTACAGTATGGGTTTGGACTGCATAAAGCAAGGACAGAAAGCCTGCCCCCTTTATTTATACTCCCCTTACATATGAATATGGATGGCACTTTCAAATGCTGTAAACGTCACTGCCCTCATACTTCTATGCGCCCTTTATGTTGGCATAAATACAGCCAAAAAACAATTAAGGGCTTACTTTTACTCCCTTTACAAATGAAGATAGGTAACATTAATTTCAGATGTAACCGTCACTGCTCACACACTTCCACGGTCCCTTACGTTGGCTTAGATACATCCACTAGATGGCACTAGAAGACAACAGACGAGGCAACGGTCAAGGAGGTCAGGATAATGCACGTTTTAATGGAGGCAGTGTTGTAGAGCGCGGTGGTCTATGAAGCCGATCAATACGTCAGGACATGTAGACGGAGAATTATTTTCACTACATTACTGCTTTGATCTGTTGGGCTATTTTTTAAAATGTCTTTGTCGCGTTATACCATCATATGTCGTTTGAACTTCACTACACTGCCTCCACGATCTCCGGTGGTACTGTTCCATTTTGTCAGTATCCGTAAGCTTTCAGAAAACTTGTACACATGGCTTCATCCCTGTTCATATACGTATCTTACGTTGAATATAAATGAGCTCAAATTGGATTAAGTTTTCCCAAATAAATGTTCCCCAAATATGGTTTATGTCATTTTAGGTTGTTCTTATCACCCTCATCTATGTTCAAGTGTTCATTTGTCTTTTAAGTTTAGTTTAATTGGTTATCTGATGCTATATAAAGGGGATGTGACATTATGATTAAAAGCTGTGTGTGGCAATCGATGTCCTTGTGATCACTGGCACTGCTCTCATCTGGTTAGAGAGTGGTAACACGACACTGTGGAGATTTTTAATGTGCAGACTTTGGCTTCAGATAATGTCACCAGCACAAGATGGCAGCACTCATATCCAAGATATTTTGGCTTCATTTTTGTAAAGAGGGACAATGTGGAGATGTGTTGTTCATCTTAATCTGCTTGTGACATTTGCCAAATAAATGTTTGGGTCGACCTTTGGTAGAGACTAAGTTATGAGTAGAAAATTATTGAGAAACTGTTTACAGCTAGGTGAGTAAATTCATCTGCAGTCATCCCCATTTTACCTGGAGACTGATATCTCAAACTCTGGACAAATGACACCAAAGTAAGCGCATGATAATAAGTGAAGAAAATGTTTTATGAATTTGGGTGTAGTGCCCCTTTAAAGGGAAAGGTTGACATCCTGGGAAATATGCTTCGGTTTCAAGACATGTAAATAGGTGAGCTTTACAGCTGCTGTCCCAAGGTAGAATTTGTTATCTGTGTAGACAGCTGGGCTAGCTGTTACCCTCATTTTGTGTCTTTAAGCTAAGCTAATTTCTTAGCATAGAGATGGGAGTGGTATCAATCCTTCTGCCCAACTCTTGGCAAGAAAATGAAAGATGCTGGAAAGATGGTCTTTTCACAAAACCTGGCTGACTGTGCAGTAAAAAGACTTGTATCCTTTTGAAATTGATGCTATGTTGCCAGAGAAAACAGAGAAAAAGGGCTCAAGTGGCAGAAAATCTATAGCTACCAGAAAGCATTGTGCTGCACTGAACCAATAAATGCTCCTGCTGGTCGGTGATGTAATGCAAGTTGCCCATCCGAAAACAAAATGGCAGTTACCTAGTAACAAATGATCTCGAATTACAGTTAAACAGTAAACTAAAATGCGTTTCTGAAAACATTTAAGGTGATAAATAGGCAATATTTTTGATCAGCCCTGCTAAATGTTACGGTTTGATTGGAGTTTGGTCTGAGTTTAAAGGGACAGAGACAGAGGGAGATCTCCTTCTATACTCTTTGTGTCTGTGTTGGCAGCAGCTATTCAAAAATGAGGACGTACAGTCTGTAGTTCAAGCAACAGCCCAAGAGTCAACAAAAATCCGCCCCACAAATAAGCAGGGAGATATGGGTGCTGGTAAGATAGACGGAAGTTTACCACCAGGGTTCAACGCTAAGGTTTTTTTTCACTTGCCCGGTCGGGCAAGTTGGTCAGAGATCTACTTGCCCGAAGTCAGTTTTTACTTTTACTTTTTACTTAATTTAAGCGGCTATCAATTAACAAAGACTGCAGTTATTTTTATGTTATGTAATCTTTATTCACACTGTATTTATTAATTAAAACAACATATGTCATGTATTGTAGCTTAATTCCTACACAAATATGTCAGTGTCAGGGCTTAAAGTGAAAAATTTGTCAATCATTCTCCATCTATAATTTTGCGCCCTACTTGAGCCATGCCCACCTCTATTTATTTTTCACCCCTCTCTCCAGTTCTGCTGTATTAACACTGGGTTTAATATATTTTGCTTCCATCTCTCTGCCCTGCTCTACTCTACTTCAACGCTACTTAGCTCTCTCTCTACTCTACCAGTAGACTACCACATCCCCCTGTTGCACAAAACGCACACAGCAGTGTTTCCCCTAGGATGGAGTTGTAGCAGCGGAGGTGAAGCACACGCATGAAAAATAATTTTCACATGCGTGAAACTTTTTTGTATGCTTGCAAAGCACAGCCTGCTGGGATGTTTCTATGTATCTACTGGCACCAGAAGGGCTCTTTAGGCCTAAGTACATACAGTACATGTGTGCACAGTAATGAGCAGGTGAAATGTCTGTCTAGCTTACATATGAGGTGTCTCAAGATTTAGGAACATACAATTGTATTGAATATCATAAAAGTAAAAAGTCACTTGACATGCTGCTGTTTTGTGCTATGACCTATTTAAGTGCTGGAAGTTGTTATTTACGTGACAACGCCTGAACGCAACACAAGCTCAGAATGAGTGCTGTGCTGCGCTGCTGTGCGAGCAGCTGTTTGTCTGTGCAGCAGTCTGTCGATGTTTATTTAGGCTACACACTGTCCATAACAATAACTTTGTCAGCTGACAAACTGCACTGGGCTCGGGGTCAGGTTTGGTCAGGAAAATGCGGCCCGAGCCGCTCTAGCGTGATCACCTGTGTGTGTGGCGGAACGCCGCCATGCGCGATACAGAGAGCAGAGGAGAATTGTTAACGCATGACCATGTAGAGACAGAAATGACACGAAGACATAACGTTATAAATAGTATATTGTTCTGTTATTATATGAAGCGTCCGTCTTGCAAAATAATATCAATGGGGGCTGTGGGTAGGACATTGTTACGTGTGCCTGTGACTTCAGGCAGAGAGACTGCTGCATCAGAGCCGAAGGAGCACATTTTAAAATACATTTATTTCATCAATTAGTTATTAACTTTTACTATTTTTAGCAACTTGCCCGATCGGGCAAGTGAGTTGTTAGTTTACATGCCCGACCTTGAGTTTTACTTGCCCAGGGCAATCAGGCAATCCTTATTGTTGAGCCCTGATCACAGTTCATTATACTGCTCAAACAAGACACAAAGTTGTTTAAACATTGACAAAAAAATCCTTTTAAGTTTGGTTTCTTTGCAACTAAGTCAACACTGACTACTGAACTGTTCCGACCTGACCGAGCTTGGGGTCAACTCAGTCTAACAGCTCTGTGTGATTTTGTAGCCTGCTGCGCTGTACCATCCTAACACCTCAGCCAGAGTGAGATTACTCCCTTAGGCAGCGGAGCCTTTGATAATTACAGTGGAAGTGAGATTTTAAGCCTCTTCACACAACCGGAGAATAACACATATTCCTGTAACCTGAGTTAGATGATATACTACACAAGTTATCTTTATGTCCGATAACCTGTTACTGACACATGACAAAAAAACAATTGAATCACCACTGACTGAGTATTCTGCTTTGATTAATGAGAACTGGACTCCTGGCTTCTTTCTCTCTTATTGTTTTCATGATGCTAAGGTAAGTATGGGGAGTTTCTGGGAGATGGTGTGTTACACTGAGGATCAAAAAGGAAAACTTCAAAACTACCAAAATATTGCATGTTATGCTGACTGAATGCACAGCAGGAGGTAAAAGCATTTCAGACACTTTCCTTCATCAGGGTTTCATCATTCATTTCAACTCGCTGATATAAGCCAAGGGTTGCTTTACGATTTGTCTGCCATGGTGAATTAAATATTTTACCATGCATTTCAATTTTTATTTGCGACTGATGTTTAATTCACTGTGCTCTGCATTTAGTTTTGGATAACTTTTGAAAGTCTTTGTTTTACTGGTGGAAATTGTTGCAAATATTTTACACGTCAAAAGCATCTGAGAGAAAAAGTTTTGTCATGTGCCCGAGAAAAAGTAAAGGTTACCTAATTGTGGCTATAAACTGTTCTGTTAGTGGTTATTAGCAACATTTATTTGACAATTATGCAGTGTGGTTGGATATTTTCTTAGATAATTAGGCAATTAGTACCAAAGTTCCCCCCTCATCTTCTCAAAGTCACAGCAGGAGCTATTGCTTTACTTCAAATGTGCAACACTTGTCCTATAATCCTGTATGTGTTTGGGATTAAAGTCTAAGCTTTTATCACTCATCAGTGATCTCTCGTCTCACAGAGGAAAGCTTGGCGGAGATGAATTGTCTAGATGGGAGAGCACCGACGCCTGAAGTGAGGATTTAGAAGCAGGAAAGTGAAGGATTAGAGACTTGGATTGACATGATTGGCAGAAAAATCACATGTTCCTGCTGACGCATCATCCACCTGCCGCTGCAGATAAATGCAGCCAACAGAAGGAGAAAAAAAAACACAGGAGAGGAAACACGTGTCATCTGAATACCAAAGAATGCAAAACACGCTGCGAAACAATAACAACTGCAAACATAATCAACTTTGAGTGATTAGTGCGGATTACAGTTGCCTTGCAGATGAGCCAGAAGGGAAATTATTTGTCCCTAAAACATGGCAAGAATCCCCATGATCACTCAAATAGAGTCGAACTGACACATTGTCAAGTTTTAATCTGAATCCCATAAATCTATTGTTAGCAGGATGGGACAAATAACACTCCCCAGTGCACTCTGTGCCTTCAGGCTTCATCTCTGTACATGTGGGAAAAACTACACCAGTCTCTGTCAAATGTCTTACCACCTGAGAGCAGAAATTTAATTTTTACTAAAGAAGCAGAGCCATTCATTCCACTTTGTTAATTATAGTACATTTGTCACCAAAGGAAGATGACTTGAGAGAACAGGAATCTGTAAAATGAGACAAGAAATCCTTTTAAGGGGCAGACATTTTGCCATGTCATAGCCTGTACTTTTCCTGATGTAACAAGTCAAAATGTCTCCTATGAAATAGAGCCACGGCTACTTTTTGTGGTTTGCAAGTGTCACACATAACATGTAGCACTGACTTTGTGGAAATGTTTAAAAATTAAAACAAAAAGGCAAAAATGGAGGTACAAACCATAACGTATGTGTGAAATTTAAAAAGTGAAACAAAACAGGGGTGATGTTTGAGGCTGCTGCTGCATGGCTATTGGCTAAGATCCAGGCCTGCCAGTTTGGGCCTGCCTGTGGTGCTGCTGTGCATCACTGCTGGCTGATATGATAATCACAGAACCACTGAGAGCCGACTGGTATTTCGTACACCAGTTTGCCAACACAAATTGAGTCACTACCCTGCAGTGAGTGTGGACTCTTTATGGTGGATTGTGTCGCTGCCACCTGTGCAGTTACAGTGCCACTTTTATCAACAGCAAAATGTAACAAGGGTGTACTGCAGAAATAACATTTACTCAGTCATTCAGTGTCTTATTCAAAAGCAAAACATTTTAAATTATCCTCAAAAATTGCACAAAAGGATGACTTGCCTGCAATCAATGCTTTCATCACATTTATTCACTTTTCACTACCATTTTCACTCCTTTGAGCAGATATCTGTGTATTTATTCAGCCCTTTGAGGTCGTGATAATATTGACTGCGATAATGAATTTTTAACCAGATTAATATCTGCTAAATTCTACCTCCAACAGTAATTAAATAAAACTGAGTCAGAGTGCCTGCTCATCTTCATTATCTATAGTCTACACTTGGATCATAATTGACTAAAGTTTTTATCAAACAAGAGTAGGAAATGGAAAATGGATCATTTTTCCAGCGATTTAAACTTATGAAAGGTTTGTTTTCAATACACATCTATAGACAATACCAAACATAGACACATGCAGAGGAACACACAAACTCTCTCTCCTGCTCCCTCATCTCTGCAGGGCTCATCCCTCAGATATTAGTTTTACACGGACCACTGAAAACACAGTGAAGAACCCCTAACTCATAAAGGCTGGGTCAAAGTCATGCTGTTTGCCAACCAAATCATAAATATGACAGGGATGCATTTTATGTGTAAGTGAAGCTTCACTCACAAGCACCTCTATGCAGCAATACAGGATTTAATCAGTGAAATTAAATCAGCTACACAGGGCTCTGCACACACACCTGTGCATCATTCACCACACACCTGTTGGTGACTGATAAATCACAACACAATATTGTAATGTCCATTTAAACTCATCAGTCTGCCTCCTCTGTTGGGACTGAATGACAGAGACTGGCACTGATTCCCTTACCAATTAGCAAACCCGTTTTTCATTCAGTGCCACAAACTGCTGCACCGTGTTAATTAAACATTAAACATTACCTTGGCTAACAGTTAGCATAAACACTTGGTAATAGGGCAAGCTGTCTTACCTTAAAGCTGGTGTCTGTGCTTTGCTTCCATTTATACTGAGACATACATCACAGCTGTTGTAACACCCATACAGACGAGACTTTTCTTGGTGTTATCACAGAAGTTCATTATTTGGGCAAAACACCCCAACTTACAAGATGGGCGATCAACAACTGCAGGGCTAGCTACCTAGCTGTTGGGGCTAACGGCAGTAGCAGCGCAGTGCTAACGTTAATGTTAGCTAGCATCAATGTAACAGCCATTCTCTCGCTGTCTCGCTGTTTTTATCCTCAAAATATCCGTTTTCAGCATCCTCCGTTGTAGCTGCCCATTTCTTAACTTGCCGTTTTTTCTTTCTACATAGCCTGTTTCCATTAACTTGGGTTAAAATACCGAAACCGAAAACCGGGGACTCTCAGCTCATTAATCTGTGTGTGCAGCAGCGCTATCGTGTGGCGGCGGATATGGGCTCACCAATTATACAAAAAAAAAGACATAACCTCCTTGGCGGAGGTAAAAAAAAAAAATAATAATAATAATAAAAAATTAATTAAAAAAAATAAATCAAAAGAACAAGTACAGTGAATTTATATAAGGTGCTCACAGCAATTAACAATCATCTTTTTCTCAAGAGACAATAGGCCTATCCCTGTCGTTGGGTGAAATCAGACAGGAAACACTGCCAACATTTTTTGTAAGGACTATTTCTTTGGCCAAAAGTAGTTCTGATAGCCTGACTCTTCACAAACAGGTGTTCTGTAACTTGAGTGAACTGACCATTAAAGGTCCAGTGTGTAAGATTTTAGGGGCATTAAAGTGGGATTTATAGTTGCGCAGCAGACCCTACGCACGTCGCTTACACCATTGTAAGTATTTATACTTGTGCAGTGGTGTGTCTGTGTCACTCTGCAGTTACACCTCCAAAACCAACCAACCCCCTCTCCTGTGATAGCCCTCTCTTGTAATGCTGTTGCATGAAAATTCGAATGTGTGCTCGCAGGCATTGGATTGGCTCTGGGTGTTACAATCCTCGGTGTGTATCTCCTGATTGGTGTAGCAATGAATCGACTCCACCAATCAGATGGGTTCCTTGGAAGCTCAAGATGCTACATATACCAGACCAGCCAGCTGGTAAGGGTGAGCATACCACAAAATTTGATTTTAATCCGATACCAAGTAATACAGGGCCAGAACTGACGATAGCAATACCATTACAACACTTATTATTATTAAAAATTGTTTGGTTTATGTTGCTTCTCTTTTCCCCTGGGTCATAACAGGGGGATATAGAGTGCTCTGGGAATGACGTTCTTCTGTAGCCCTATGCAGAACTTAGCGTCACCCTGGTTCCCTGGTCAAAAAGCCAATGGGATATTTTCATTGGATTTTGCATTACTACAGAAAATATGCTCTGTGGCAAACAGAAGTTTCTGATCCTGAAATATTTTGAATATCACTTCTATGATTTTTGGAACATAAATGCAATCGGCCGAAATGAAAAGCTAACGTTAGGCAATAAACAAACTACGCCATGTTCGCATGTCTTAACATCACCACCACAAGAAGGCTGTAAAGCCATGTTCATGTGATGACGCTCTGTGGTCTAATTCTACAGACCTTGTTTCAGATGTCTAATCATAAACCCATTAAATTCAAAACGAAGGAACCGGGATTGCTAACATGCTAAATTATTTCTGAGTTTCAGGACTCATTCCAGGGACACTCTACATTGGCCAAAATGAAACACAATAAGTATGTTTTCTTTAGTGTATAATCACTTAAAAATAAGAATCGTCATGTTTTCATTACTTTAGAATGAGCCGTTTAGCAGGTCCTCATCCTTGTAGTCCTTCATGTTACACCGCCATGTTTTTTACAGTGGTACAAAACAGACAAACCAAACTAGATAGGGCCATTGGTCTCTTCTTGTTTTTGCATTGGCCACCGTAGTTAGCAGCCCCTCTGCAGAGGACAGAAAAACACTTATTTTTTTAATGTGAAACTGCTTTACTTATTGTTTTTATTCCCTGAGTTGATATTGTTTTTGGAGAGGAATGAAACTGTGGATATTTCGGCTCCTGATAAAAATCTCCTAAACATATGGATATTACATTAACAGAGAAAATAGGTGAGCACACATTAGCAGGTGCTGGGATAATGGCTCACCTGCAACAAGCCAAGCAGTAAAGCACTTGGTCTTTTTGTTTTGGAGAGGAGGAGACCTCTGTGGATAATTCATCTTACAATAAAAACCTCCTGAACAATGAACACTGAAGGAATCCTATCCGGAAGTTCAGGGTTGGCACATGGGAGAAATTTCAGCTGGTTGCAATCTGCCATCCTCACTGCTAGATGCCACTAAAGCCTATGAATCCAACACACTTTAAGTAAACTATGTCTCCAAATAAAGGAAAACATATAACCCACACATTACACTTTTTGCCAATATTCTTTTAGCTAATAACTTTTCAGATGATTCCAAGACACAGAAAATGGCCATCGTTCAGCTGTTTTGTGTTGCGTCCTTTGGTATGTGTTGCTCCCACTGCTGCAAAACTAATTGCCCCACTGGGGACAAATAAAGCAATTGATTGATTGATAGTACCATACATTTTTTTCTGCATTTGTTGGGCAGTTAAGTACTCTGTCACAAATATTGCAAAATACATTACTACACTGCTTTGACTTGTTGAAATACAGATGTTGATGCACTTGACCAACACCATTACTGACTTGGAACAACACTCCCAGTGAATAGTGGGTATTGTAAGACCTGTTGAAGCAAGCTGGAATTCAGCTTTTAAAAAATACCTTTGAAAACATATGAATCCTGTAGGACTCGTGGACTACCATTGCCAATTGATATAAAAAACAGCAATACTGATGGAAAATATTCCTTTAAAACATTAGACAGTCATCAAAAGCTCTAACCTCCAAAATTCAAACGGCTTCAGATGCAGTGAATATGGTGCATTCACCCGTATTGATTTGCTGTTAAAAATGTATGAACACATCAAAGTAGATGGTATCGAGTGGGGTAGCAAAGCAGAGAAAAGCGAAACATTGCAGAAGCATTTCTTTTTTCATGAATTATGACATCTGTAATGCTCCAAAGCGCAGATAACATCCACTGTAATGTCCTTGAAGGTGTGTTATGGTTTTACAATGGCACAGGATTTCCACACTCTTTGCTGCACCACATCTTTACAGTATCAAACATGTTATCTTTTTATGGGTTTTATTACACTATAGATAAAAATCAGTGGGCTGAACTGTTTTCATTACCTGGCTTTCTGGCCCTATATCTCTTGTAAATGCTCCAGAGAAGACAACAGTTTAAACAAACGTAATCTGTATTCATAACGACCCCCTTGGTGACAGGATGGGCTAACACACGTTTATATTTGAAAGGTGGTTCAGCAAAGGATAGAGGAGAGGACGAGTATGCTGAGGCAAAGGAGATGCAGAGACAGCGCCTGCTGACCCTCACTCTGTTTTCAATCAGGCTTCTCTGGCAGCATGCTCATTCATCTGAAGGTTAATGGAAGTTGGAGATGTCCAATTCTAGGCCCAGGATCTGGCAGGAGGGGGTGCATTGTAAATTTTTCAGTGTGCCAGGTGTCCCATGGTCCGCCGCTCAAACTCAAATGACTGCCTTGACAGCAGTTTTCCTCTGTGAGGAACTTTGAATAATAAACTTGGAAGGGGTCTGCTGCTATAAAAATGATTCCCCAACCAACTTGACACAAAGTGTTTTGCTGCCACCAGGGAAACATTTGAGGAGTTTCATCATCAAAAATAATAATTTGCACTGCTAATAGGCTTGGCTGGGTGAACACAGGGGCAAGCTCAATATTTCACATGTGATTCTGATGTGTTTTAGCCTCCCAGATGGCAACACCATGGTTTCTAACTCGTGAGGAAGAGTTGGTCCACTGGTGCAGACGAATGATGAGCGTTCATCTGTGATTGACCTGTCAATAACAGGTCTAGACATGAAGCACATCAGGCTATGTTACATAATCTCCTTCTTTTCCTCTGGTTTTGTTATTTGGTTATGTTTGGGGTCATAAACTTACTGTTAATTCAGACCACAAATCCACTGAGGTGAAAATGCTTTCCCAAGACCTGATAGTCACAATACTGTTATCTGATTTATGCTGCAATAAGCCAAAATACTGCAGAGAAGCCACTGTGAAAACATCATGTCCTCACTGAGTTGCTGAATGTTCCAGAGCGCAAGGCACAGCATTATTCATGCTCTTTGTAGACTGTGCACTGGGTATGATGTTAACACAACTTTAATGGAGATTAAATATTAACAAGGACACATAATACCAAATATAATATAGAAACTAAAGTGTGAAATTTTCCTCAGGTTTACCCAAGGCTCCTTACAGTACTGTGCAAAGTGAAATAAGTCAGGTACCCCAGCACAAATTCAGTGGGTGCTTATCAACACAACATGCAGTTACTTACATGCACTCTTCTGTGTATCCCCTAAAGGGACAATTCACCCCCAAATCAAAAATACATTTTCCCTCTTAACTGTGGTGCTATTTATCAGTCTAGATGGTTGTGAGAGTGTTGAAGATATCAGCTGTGGAGATGTCTGCCTTTTCTCAAATATAATGGAACTAAATGGCACTCGGCTTGCGATGTTCAAAGCTCCCCAAAAAATATGTCTCTTTCCAGAAATCATGACATGCTTACTCAAGATAATCCGCAGACCTTGTTGGGAGTTTTTTCATGTGGGAACTATGTTTTTTCGAAGTACACCTGACAACTGTATCACCGTGCAGTAGGAAGCATGCATCTACTGCTAGCTCACCTTGCTAACATTACAGCTCAGCCGAGGAGGATATCATTAATGTTTACATCTCGCATTGTCAGGAGCATGAATCTCTCATTCTTGAGTAGATGCACACCTCCCTCTGTGCAGTGATACAGTTGATGTGCGTAGTTTGGTAGAATAGTTCATGAAACTGCTCACAACAAGGTCTGTGGATTCTCTTGAGTCTGTTGAGCTTTTTAACTGTCTTTTTTTTGGCATTTTGAGCACCACAAGCAAAGTGCCATCTAGTTTTATTATATTCAAGAGAAGGTAGACATCTCTACAGCTGATATCTCCAACACTCAGCAACTCACACCAAAATACACTAGACTGATAAATAGCACTACAGGTAAGAGGAAAAATATGTAGTTTTTGGTTAGAGGGTGAACAACCAGCAAAGTGCCGTAACCCTGAAAGTATGCAGCAATGTGTACCCCAAAGTACTGGTGGTCCTCCAGTTCCTGAATATTTTCTCGTATGGTGAAACATTTTTTCTTCACTGACTGAGATTGTGTGACATCATTTTCTATCTGGCTGAGTGTTAATGTATCTCCCGTGGCTTCATTTCTTCAATGAACTAACATGACTTTATTTTAATGCGCAGCCAAATGATAGCAGATGGAGTTTGAATGATAGTATCTATGCGTGCGTCTTGCAGAGACACAGTTGGTGTGGCATTTTATTTTCACTGATCAACAGTTTCCCTTAAAAGCAAAGGAAATAAATAAATTAAAAAAAAGTTCCTGAAAACAGCCTCAATCCGTGACTCACCACGTGAGAAAAAAAACACAGATACGTTACCTTGCTGAGTGCACACACTGACTGTACCAGCAAACCTCATGCAACGTGACTCCTTCTACATGATTAGCAACACCAGGAGCATGAAGCTAATCTCTTACTGCAGGAAAGCCCACCGGGTAAGGAGGTGTGAGGAATCTGCGAGTGCGCTGGAATCATAACACAAGTGGAAGCAAGGGAGGAATTAATCACTTCAAAGAAGACCAAAATATGTCCTACACCTGCAGTGGTCACATATTAAAACTTCACATCACGTTCACCTCTCCCGAGCAGGGATTTACCAACGGTTTACTGAGGTATTAAGGAATATTCAAGGGTAAAGTAATAGGCAAGGAAGAAAATAGTCTCCAACTTTGACTGCTAAACTGATAATATATACTGTCCTCTAGTTTGATATGGTCTCTGAAAGTCATGATCTGATTGGGGTTTTATTGGAAATACAGCCATAATTAAAGGTGCAAAGTGTAATGCCTGGCAACATGATCCAAAATAATGGAGGACTGCTTTTCTCCTGCAATCCAACTACTAACTATTAGCAGGGCGCAATACCAAATTTTTTTAATCTCCATGTTTGGCAGTTTTACCAAGACAATAGTAGCAAGAAATCAGCCACATCAAAACTGTAAAACACCATTTATAATATTTTTCATTACAGTTTGTTTTGTCATTAGTGAGACTGTGCTTCCTGTGTTTCTTGACTTTTCGACAGTCTGCTTAAAAACAAAAGATTTTGGGGCGTCGGTGGCTTAGTGGTAGAGCAGGCGTCCCATGTACAAGGCTGTTGCTGCAGCGGCCCGGGTTCGACTCCAGCCTGTGGCCCTTTGCTGCATGTCACTCCCTCTCTCTCTCTCTCTCCCCCCTTCACACTTATCTGTCCTGCCAAATAAAGGCTAAAAATGCCCAAAAAATATCTTTAAAAAAAAAAGATTTTGGATTCGGGGCTTACTGTGGCTTTGGCCAAAGCCTGCATGAGACAACTATATACAATCAAATGTGACATATGATGAGCCTGTAAGCTAGCTTAGCCTAGCGAGCTTAGCTTGGCTGTATACCACCTGAAGTGTATCGTATACCAGTATCGTGGGTTTCAGACCTCGGATTTATTGATTGTCGGATTGTCAATTATGGAAGAGGAAGTTAAGGAAATAAAATATTGCTGAACTTTATGTCGGGAGAGATTGCCAACATGTTCTCACTCCCCCATTTTGTCACATATTGTCGCTTGGTCAGTGGCCTTCACTAGGCATCCTGGGTGCGTCTATTGTTGATTTTTTTGAGACACCGTGTCAATTTCCGCCTGTAACATGCGTGGAGTCTTTTCAACAGGTTAGATGCATACAGTCTTTTTAAAGATAAACTAACATCAGCAACACCTCATTTACATTTATTTCCTTGTGCAACAAACACACAGTGTTAGCTTTAGGCAACAAAAGCCTGTGGTGAGGTTTATAAAAAACGGTTTGGCTCAACATTCATGCAGGAAGCAAACACCGGGCCCCCGGGTGAAAGTCCAGGGTTTGTTGGACCCAGCCCCCTATAGGGATATTGCAGTTCCTTATATTATGTTGTTGTCCTACAGCATTTAAAACTGAAGCTGTCTGGGAACGTAATAAACTGACGCCACCTGGCAGTACATTCTGCCACAAAAGGATGCCTTTTTCAACAGTGTCTGACACAGAAATCACTTACTAAGTAGCAGTGTTTGACGAATTCTGAATGAGAACAGGTTGAGATTGCAGGTATCTCAAAACAAAAGCTAACACTGGACATTTTCATCCTCTCATGTTGGACTGAGGGCAGACTAGACGCTACACTCACACAAAAGGAGATTAATAGGATTCTGTATAAAACTTGAAGGTTCTGTATAGAACCACTAATTGTAAGAGTGTACAGTGACTCACTATCGCCTCTCGAGGTACAAGTGGTATTACAGGACAGCATGTACCAGTGATAACTGGTTAGCATGCTCATTTCAGTAGGTATCTCTGCAACACAATACATGGATGTCTTTGATGTAACATCACAACTGTTACTTCTTCACATTCTGTTGATAATGTTAACTTTTTTAATGTTTTTAAACTAAAATTCTGGCCATATCTTACAAATTGCACCTTGAACGTGGTATTAAAAAATTACCAGCCTCTATCAGTGACAATCGATGAATCAGAATTTCAGTCAGATCATCTTTTTCACAGATAAATGGAATTATAGTATAAATGGAGGAGCTGGAAAATATTGCCGGGGAGAGGGACATCTGGAAAAACCTTGCAACCCGATCCAGCGAATGAGTAAAGATGGATGGATAACACATTCTTGTGAAAAATTATAGGAAGCTCTTTAAGCTTAGGCTATTATCAAAGCTTTAAATACAACAAAATCCACAATAAATAAGAAATGCAGAACAGAGGAAAGCAAAAATAGTCTGAATTAGTCTTGGACATTAATCAATTGGCGTGCTGATTTATTTTCAAACAGACAGGGGTTGATATTTGGAATTTGAGCCAAGAGACAATAGCAGACATGAGAAAACAGGAAGCTTTTGTTGGATTTTAGAAACAGCCAGGAGGTGAGTTCTGGTTGCCAGAAATGAAGTGATACTATTGATCCACGACTATCAACAGCCCACAGATATGTTAAAATAATTTGTTGCTACTGAGTGGTAAGCTCTTGCTCATTGACTCTTTTAAATAGACATTACTGTGATGAGAATTTGTGTTCGTGCCTCAAGAGGAACAAGATGTTATCATTTCAATTATAGGAGCAGAGAATTTCATAGCACAATCATACACAAGAGGAGATTTGTAGCATAGATGCTCTACCCGGCCTAACCTTGAAAATTCATAAACACGAGAAATGAACTTCCCCTGAACACTTTAACTATTTCAAAGCCTGGGAAATAAGTTGTCACACTCCCGCGACAAACAGGAGCATTGGCTGCTCAGGGATTTTTGACAACACATCAACATCAACAACACTGAACACAGAAAAAAAAATCACTCCACCAGTGGGGAGTAAGAGAATTGTAGCAGGATTATGCACCTGGCACTGCCACGTGAATGTGATTCATGAGAAAAAAAAATCTGTCAAGTGTTTATTCTGTCAGGGTACCACCAGAAGGTTGTTAATATTCAAGTCTTTGGGCATGTGCAACACTCATGTAATGGGGTTTTTTCTCTGCAACTCAGGCAGGCCCTTGCATATACTGTAGCTGAGGGACTTCTGATCCAATGATGGGTGACAGCCAAAGATAACAAAAAATCCCCCTATAATTACTGTTCAGATATTGTGAGCCAGCGCTACTGTGGATTAGTCTTCCAGCAGCTGTGTAACAGTATGTAAGGTTGTTGCTAAAAATAGAAAAAAAAACACCCATCTCTTATTCACACAATTTGCAGCTTGCTCACTTTCTTGCCCCCATCCCTTCGCTCTTCTCTCCTTCCATCTCCCCTTTCCCTTCCCTCTCCCGCACATCCGAAATCGCAGACATGCAGCACAAGCTTCAAAGAGCATAGATAACTTGGGGAGCACAAGACTGACTGTGATTCACCACAACACATGCAATGATAATGTCATTTTCACAACCAGACAGTGACATTTAGGTTTAATTCACACGGCGTGCTCACCTATGCTGTGACTGATCAGTAAGCATTGGAGGGGAGTTACTGTGAATGAGCAAGGCGGTTTGACTTCAAGTTGTCTTTAAGTTTCGTTTGAATGGGGGAAGAAACAGAGAGGGAACACAATGATCCCCCTTGGGCATATGTAAAGTAAATGTGCAACAAAGACTGCATATTGAGTGTGAGTGTATTTTCAGGATGTGATAGTCCAAAAACAAATTGCAACAAAGAAAGCTTGAAGTGCCTCCAAACGTTTAAACTTTTTTTTTTTCCTGTTGATTTTCCGCAGTGTTGCACTGCCTGCTGCGTTCTCCACTCTGCCTGGATGTGGAGCAAGCAATCATTTCAATTGTTCAAATCAGGAAACCTATCCGGTCCAATTCATTCTGATTACAGCTCTGGACTCCAACAAACAGCAACTATTAACCTACAAGCAGGACGCCTCACGCTCCTCACAGATGAGCAGTTCTATGAAGGAAACCATTCAAAAATGTTTTATACAAGATGCAATGGAAAGAAGGCGAGCGATAGGTCATCGCTTTCCTGTTACACAACAAGCAGCCTAAAAGCAAACTATTAGATACTGATGAATGTGTGAATAAAATCAGACAAGGTACAGCTCAAGTCAATACGAAGAAAAAGCTCACGGTCCTGCCTCATGTGGCAACTGAACTGGAGAAATAAAAACCCCATTTCTGTACCACAGTGGATGAACATGCCTAGCAGATACAAGCGTGTATGTATGATCATCTGCAGCAAAACCTGTGAAAAATCACAGCTCACTATACTTCACATCAGGTCAGCCATGGCCAAAGGGGGCCATTTTCTCTTTTGGGAATTATGTGACACCTTGTAACAGACCACCCGAGGCAGATAGTGTCATGCTGTGAGGTTTGATCCTGAAGAGAGAAAAGCCACAGGGCTTCAAAGCTCAAGCATACAATTCACACTGACACAAGTCACATATACAAAGAATGCATATATGCACCCACATGAGAGCAGAGTTTGAATGTGGGCTGTGGGTGTCTGGCACCCATACTGCAGAGAATCCCCTTCAAATATTGATGATTTTAAAAAAAAGACTCCCATAAAGTACCCGAGCATAAATATGAGCAAACATCGATTATTTTTCATTGCTAATTCACTCTCAGATATATTTGCAAAGATGAATTCTACAATAATTGATTTGCAGTGTTGGTGCAGTGTTTAATGCAGAAGCATTTGTTTAATTTAATGCGAATTAGTGAATAAAATATGCAAATTCTCAGTTTACTGGGAATCCACACTGCATTCTGATATTTTTGTCGCAAGGGCTTAGGTTTTGTTTCAACACTGGGGGGCAAATATGAAACTGGGGGCTTAGTGGTGATCTGCCAGAAAATTTGAAGCATCAAACACTTAATTTCCTGCATCGTGGTGAATTTTTATGCACTAATTTGTGCCTTTTTGGGGGGTGCACATTTTCTAAATATTGAGGGGAGGTTTTTCTGCCTGTTGACCAGGCAGAAAAACTGAGTATAGAGAAGTGCCAATTGTTTTTCTGCCTGGTCAACAGGCAGAAAAACAATTGGCACTTCTCTATACTCAGTTTCAGCAAAAATCAAACATTAGAAACTTCACAAAGACATTTATTTCCAGACCATAGATTGGATTACAATAAATGTTAAAGTTGTTGATGCTGTTGTGTAAAATGATTCAGCATTGAATATAATTTCAGACTTCTTCTAGTTTCTGTTTTAGACCTGTGGCATGTTCGGTCAGACGGAGATCAAAGCATTGTACCCATACGCATGAAAGGTAAGGTCTCTGTTCCCCTGCAAACCCACCTAAACACACACACACACACGTATGTACACACAAGACAGAGCACACACATTTTCACATCTCCCTTGCGCATGAAAGGAGCATCACAATCTATCAACATTAACACATTGCTGTGTCAAACTGCATTACACTAATGATTCAAGATTGATGCAAACATCACAATGCATTATGTAATTTTCTTAAGAAAGATGTAAAACCCAAACACTTGAAAAAGCCATGCTGCACGAAGCCGTATGAAATATAAATTGTGTCTTTTTCACAGTGATTTCTCAACAGAGTGATTTCACAACAGAGGAGACTGAAACAGCCCTTCTAAAGGATAAAAGGATAAAAACAGACTGACACACCCCTTATAAAGGATAAAAGAGTAACATGATTAAAAAATATTGGGAGAACTGAATGATGCATTGCATCAGAAACTGCTTTGAAAGGAAAGTGATATATATTTTTAATTTCCTGCTGGTTTTCGGTGAAACTGGGACACACGACTTCAACAGTTGCCTCCCTAAATGCCTTAATTTTCAATACCAATAGTATCATTATCAGAACAGTGTACTTTAAAGACTCTGTGTTAAGCATAATATAAAAGAACAGTAGGTGCACCTTTTATTGAAACACTACATGCAATCAAGTTAATCAGGATCGAGCAAGGTTAATAAAACTTTGATATTTCTGCAGACTTCAGGTGGCTGTTAACACTCACTGGCTTGCATGAGCTGACCCTGACGCCCAAACACCTGGGAGAAAGGGCTGCGGCTGCAGGTGAGCATCTCCTCCATGGCTGAACTCCTCCGGAAGGGGAAAGGTCCTTCGTCTTCAGAAAGAGAAAAGTGCACTGTGGGTCAGTGTGGAGAAGGTCGGCTGTTGCGCTGGAGCAGTTCTCTCCTCTCACTATCTCAACTGCTAATTTGCCTTTGAAGCCACCTCACGACCTCTCCTACGCCTTTCCCTATTGCCTCCCCACTGACTGCAGATCAGTCCTGTGTCTCGTTGCCTCAGATGCCGTCAGAGTTGCTGCTGCTCCTGAGCTGATGGGAGATCTGTGTTGGGTTTGCTCTCAGCCCGCTCATTAGTGCTCCAGTGTAGCGCTGCTTCAGACAGAGAGCACAGCAAACACAGCATGAACAAAGCGAGGGAGAGAGAGGGAGAGAGAGCGATGAGAAGGAAAAGCCTGCTGCAGAGAGAAGACAGACTCTCTCCCCTGACGAAAGTGAGAATAGAGATGACTGTGTGTGCATGTGTGTAAGTGCAGCCAGTTCTAACACTATACTGGAGCTGCTGCTGCTTGTAGTCTCTGGCTGTGGTTTCCTCTCACTTTCATCTCCCCTCTTTTTAATCCAATCTGACTCCTCTACGGCGAGTTGACAGGCATATATGTTGGGAAATGGACCTGATACACAACAGATAAGCATGACAGCAACTGACTTGGGCAGAAAACAAATTTGGTAAGTGTTGTCGAATATGCTCTGCCTGCAAGCAAGTGCCAGCATACTCTCAATGTGGCCCGGGGTCTGTTCATTCAGTAGCATCCATATTACATGGGAGCTTGAGTATCACAGATAAAGAACCAGGGCAATTCCTCAAAAACAAAAGCAAAACATAGAGGTACACTTAAAATTAACTGACACAACCAATCGTGACTTTTTTGTCCAGCTTGCCAGCATGCAGACAGTGTGACAGATGGAGCCAAATGTGGGTCTCATGCCCTTCACTGGATTTTGATTTGGTGTACACCTCCACCTTTACTTTTTCTCCTTTTCTCTGTGATCTACTGTGTGTGTTTGATGCCTGGCTCAAAACCGAATTTCCTTCAGGATAAAAAAAGTTTGAGTTTCTCCCTCTCCCCCCCCGCCCTTCGCTTCCCTACTTCAGGTATTATCTTCCAAATATAGACAGAAGACTGATCCTGCATCTCTCTATCTCTCACTCACACACAATAACAGCCAGGTATATGCAGGTCTTATGCAGCACTTTGCTTGTGCAGGCAAAAAATAGCACATTTGTGAGTCCTGTTCAAAGCAAAACAATGATTCTGAGCAGAAAACTCAAACACGGACACGGAAATCAGTTTCAAACTAAAGGGGCCAGTGGATCATTAAAAATGGATCCGCATCCTTTATTAATATCCTCATTACCATGTCTGTTAAGCTCCTGAACAGCATGCAGAGAAGGAAGAAGAGACTTGTACAAAAGTACTTTATCCCTGTATCCTGTTTGCATTATTGCTTCCACCCTGTGCTGCTTGGAGGGGGGTCGCTGACCTTCATAATGCAAGTGTCGGGTTCGTCTTCCCTTTGAACTCAGGCTTACATAAGATATCGGAAGCAGCTAGATTAGGAGATCCGCAAGCATACATATGTTTGAACGTTTGAATTATTTAGATAACTTTTAACTTATAACTTTTCAACTGAGATCTGGCCCAAACTGTTCTGACTGCGTACAAAAACAACTTAAAAAAGAAACACACAAAAGATGAAATGTTAAAGCTGGGGAAGGCAGAAATCTGTTAAACGACCACAAATGAGACAAGCATTACCTAGCCAACAATGTTAGCCAACCCACCATCCCTTTGCCTCACTCCCCACCGCTGCAGACTGAGAGCAGGCAGCAGCTCAGGAAACGGACTCTAGGTCGGTGGCTGTAGCCGCTCAAATTCAGTCACTGGAAAGCGCCCAGTCTAATCAGTTAGCTGATCTAGCGGGAGATCAGGGGTGTCCAACGGTGTACAATGGAGCTGGGAACTGCGCTCGCTGGATTTGTGTTGCTGAGGCCACTTACTTTGGGTGTGTGTCCAGAGCTGCTGCAAGCTCTTCTCCCACTTACAGGTAGTCTGTAGCGGTGCGGTGTAAGACGGAGGACACACTGTGATTCCAGGCTCTAGCTAATGTTGGCTACATAAACATGAACTAGAAGCTGCAGCTGTGAGCCTTTAGCTGTAGTTAGCAAAAGGCTAAACTATTAGCAACATTTTCTCTCCATTTCTTAAACACTTCACCCAGTAGCACCATATCCACCTTATTTTCAAACATGGAAGTAAATAGTGATCAACTTCCGTGTTTTTGTGCGTGACTTCCGGTCAGCCACTTTCCCTCATGCTTTCCCTTACCGGAGCTAACGGTGCAAGCTAATTTTTTTCAATTTTCAATTGTTTATGTTAGTCAATCAGTTAGTTAGTTAGTTTGTCTGTGTATTTTATATAGATAACTGTGCCCACGTTTCCGTTATCCGGTAATTGCCAGTAAAAAATAATTCCATTTAAATGCGAATAAATCGCACGTCAATCAAAAACTATGAACCAAAAAAGCACAATCTATCCCGAGTGAGACAAACTGCTTGATCCCCGTCTCCAGTGTACCAGCAGAAAACCTGCAGAACCGAATCAGTGAAAAAACACACCGGGCTACACAGCCTCTCTACCTGAGCAGCTGAAGCTGCGGCTCGCATCCTCGACACACAGACGGTGCTTCTGCATGCCAGCCAAACGTGTGCGCAACTGTGAGAAATAAATATGTGAGGTGTACGCTGCTTTTCTATCTTTTTTTCCCTTTTCTTTCTTTCTCTCTGTCAGCGGCATACACTCCTAACACAGGATGGGTTGTTTGAATTGACTGAGTTGATCGTTAAGCCATAGTGATGCGCGGATCGGCTCTGATAGCACCTGAATCAGCATGTACGCATCAACCATCCAGCCATTACAACATGATTGAGCTAGCAAAGCAGTTTTGTGTTGCTATGTGTGGTATTTATTCAGTTTTGGGAAATCACGATGTCTAGAAAGCATCAGTGGCTGCAGCTGACAGGGACAGCTAACGTTAACACTAGCAGCAAAGCTAACATCAGGATCGTCATCCGTTAAAAGCCTCCCGTTGTCGGATACGACATGAAACTACTCCAGTTAGCTCAATCATGTTGTAATTATGACATCCACTGGAGAAAATATTTTTTTCACGGGCCACTTAACAGTTTATGATTGACGTGCGATTTATTCGCGTTTAGAGGGAATAAATTTCCGTTATAACGAAAACGTGGGCACAGTTATCTATATAAAATACACAGACTAACTAACTAACTAACTAACTGATTGACTAACATAAACAACTGAAAATTGAAAAAAAATTAGCTTGCACCGTTAGCTCCGGTAAGGGAAAGCATGAGGGAAAGCGGCTGACCGGAAGTCACGCACAAAAACAACGGAAGTTGATCACTATTTACTTCCGTGTTTGAAAATAAGGTGGATAGGGGGCAAAAGTTGAGACAATTCCAAGGGCCCCTGACTGACAGGGGCCCCAAAAATAGGTAAAAATTAATATAAACTTATTAAACCATCATCATTAAGAAATTTTTTTTTCAAATATAGTAATAAAATTAACGAACTCTTTGTTTTTACTTGGTTTTGGCGGTTAAAGTTAAATATCCCCATTGACCAAAAAGTGAACATCCATATTGACTGACCACCCCCCTGTATCTGCATGAAATGGTTTGGTCCTGCCTTAGCGCACTGACGGTGACAGTGCCTAGCAGCAGCCAGCAGTTGCGCTACAACACTACAGTCATCATCATGCTACCTAGTACTGAAAGACAATCCGGTTTTCAAAAAAGGAAAGATAGAGAAAGGAGAGAGAGGAGAGGCAAAAGAAAGGGTGTCAATATGTGAGCCAGTTTTTCTCCAAGAAAGGTGGGTAGCCTGTAGTCTGTGAGTGGTAGAAATGAACCTGTTAGCTTAATGTCCATAGTGAAATAAGCTAGCTACAGACTAGCGTTAGCCTACACTTCACTCCTTTTTAACCTACATTTAATCAGTGCAGGTAAATGTTTAGCAAGATATTCATATTAAATCAGTTGTCCCTGCCCCTTTTACCAGACTCAACAACGGATGAGTCAGAAGCCACAGCCCTGTCTCCCCATAACTTTACCACTCCCCGTCCCAATGAAGAAGGTGAGCAACATTGTGTTGATTGACATGTCAGTTAGCATCATTGTAGGGAGTCTGTGGGAATTTCTCTCTCTCTCTCTCTCTCTCATGCTCTTTTTTATCATTACAAAAAACAAAATGAAATATTTTTTAATGACAGAAATTCAAACAAATTATTTTTCCACATAATGATTATTATAAAACATAAACAGCCTACAACTGCCTGTACTGGAGGCTGGACAGTTGGAAACATTAAGTAGCCTAACTCAGCCTGTATTAAAGTTACAGGCAATATTAAAATAATCCAGTTAGATGCATTCATTTAGACTGAATTATGGCCGTTAAATGACATCTATAGATACAGACTTATCAAAAAATCTGCTGTTTTAATTATTTTGAGATAATGATCTTAATTCATTTTGATTGAAAAGTTAATGTTTATTTAAAGCTATAGTGCGTAACTTCTGTCGCCTCCCAGCGGATAATGCGTTATTACAACTAATAAGCCGGCGGCACTTCCATGTACACAGAGTAACACTCGCCTTTGTGGTAGGATCCACTTCTGAGCCGTGTCTCGGCCGCTACTCCGCCATGTTGCTTTCTCTTTCTACCTGTGCTCTACCTCTTGCTATGAGACTCTCCGCTTTTCCTCCCCCTTCCTTCTTGTTGTGAGGAAGTATTTCCTGTGTGCCAGCGCGGGAATGTCGCCGGTCTACATGCATACTAAAAATGATATATATATTGAAAAATACCGCAAGATGTTAGAGGAGCCGATCGGCTTAATCAGCATTGTGTCATCTCCTCTAGTAGTGGCTTGGGTGAAACAGACATTTACGGACCTGTAGAAGTTACGCACTATAGCTTTAAGTTATTTTTTAAGTCTTTCATTAATGTTAAGAGAATTTTCCATTTTGGGATTTTACAATAAAAATTACATTTAGACTGTAAAAGATGGCCCTTAGGACATTTTTTATGGTGGTTTTTAATCTCACGTCAAATAGTGAATTGCATACTGTATGCAGACTGTTGCATGTACAACTAATTAGCATTAAATATTGTACTGGTAGTATTGAACTACAAGAAGCAAGACAGTTGCAAGCTTTCAAAGTTAGAATTATGTAAAGCTGTTAATGGGTCAGTTAGGTCCTAGAGACAACAGCTGCGCAGGGGGGGTCCAATGTGATTTTTTTTCATGGGGCCCAAAATTCCTGGCGGCGCCACCAATACTGATATGTTTTATTTGAGCCCAGTCTCCAAAGTCCAGCACTTGGGCAGTGACTTGCAGCTTCAGAAATCAACTAAAAAAGACATCCTTTAACATTGGCATGATACATGCCTTGTTGTCGTTATAGTTTAATGGCACCCGTTGGCGTCAGGGGGAAACGCGGTGAACAAGGATGAAAGTTAAGGTGGCGAAAGTGCGAGTGGGGCAGGTGAGAGGGGTGGTGGATTGGTCCAACAAACACCGACTTTAACCTGAGAGAGCAGTCGTAGGATCCTAAAGCCAAACCCTGTTCTTTTTTCCTTAACCTAACCACGTTTTTGTTGCCTAAAACCAACGGTGCGTGTTTGTTGTCGAAGGAAAAAAAACACCAATTCACGACGTAGTGCATTTATTTTAAAAGAGACTGTATGCAAACGATAACTTTTTTGTGAAAACGTAAGTGTAATTTGAAAGACGAGATCTTGACATGGTGTCCAAGAACGTCAACAACCAATGCACCCAGGGTACCTTGCATGTTGTATGTGGACGTGGAAAGTCCATGGAGTTGGGTTGCATGGCAGCTGTTGCCACTGCTGTCATAGCAACTTTCTCTGCTGAACACCATTTAATCAGGCTTTCAGCAAAGAGACACTGCAATGCATCTGCATTTGTAGAACAGCCAACAGAAACGAGAAGGCGCTCAAGTCGAGTGTTCTTCCAGACCACTTGAATTACAATATGCCCAAAGTTTATTATGGGGTTGTTGCCCAGTGACGCCAAAATGAAACTGCCTACCCAAGCTTTAAGAAGGTTAATGTTCAGTTAAGTAAAGAGTTCATTCAACAGTGACATCCTGGCTTATGCCTCAAAAACACATCACTGTCTTGTCAGCCGGAACAAGCAGTGCCAGAGGTGGTGTGACTAAGCTCTCTCATCTGTCTTCACCTCAAACACTGTGATCCCCATTCATTATCATTTCATGCACAGTTCACCTATACATGCAAACTTAATGATCACCTTCATTCAAACTCTACTCGTCTTTTTGCCTTTCCACAAACCAGGGCAGACCTCTGACCCATCTACTGCAGGAAGGAAAAACACAGTTTGTCTCACACTATAGTTCTGGTTTGTCTTCACAATTAATATTGTTTGTCAAACTTTCAATAAGGCTGACGAAATTAACGAGAATGAGATGAAAGGTTTTTCATCAGACTTCTGGGATGGATGTTTTTGTTTTTCGATCATCTCTTCATCATGTGTCCTCACTGCTCATCATAACTTCCTACGAGAATTCTACATGGCCCTGGGCTAAGATCCGAAGCTGTGTTGAGCATACAAATGCAGCCTCGCAGTTTGAAGTTATTGCTGAGCTTGTGAGCTCTGGGAGATCCTGTACCCCAGGGCTGTGGTTTGTCGCTATAGGTACACTGGCACAACTCCTAACTAAAAATCATATGCCAGGCACTGCTGCTTAAAGCACCTGAAGGCTGGTCCCTTAATCCCAGAGACTGTAATTGGACTTTTTTTTTTTTTTTTTTTTTAATCACTAAAAGAGGACGTGAGGTGTATTGAATGCCTTTCTACACACCTTTTTAATCAATCCTGAGAGTATCTGACAGCTTCTGGTTAACCTCAGTTCAACTACAAACATTACAACATGCTCTCTCAACCTTATGTGTTAAATCTGTTTGTTTTTTTAAAAAACACCATTTGCTGGAGTTTTGAACTTGTCTGAGGGAGAAAGATTATCCAAAGAATCCAAACCACTTGTGTTAATTGTCATAAAAAGTACTTAAAGCTTCTGAGAGTGAAAATATCAGCTTTACCAGGGGGAGAACAAACCTACAAGCCTTGACATAAAAAAAAAACACACAGCAGAGTGAACTAGCTCCCTTCACCTGCTGCTGAGTCGTGTGCATCTGCATTTTATTACAGTATTGGCTATAACCATGACACAAGGGGATGGGGGGAATTACGGTGATATGTCAATGTCACAGACTGATGTACGGCACAGCCACTGTTTCCAATGCGCTTTCATAATACTGAGGAATCATAATAATCATCTTTCCCCCAGACCCCTATATTATCTGCCTGCAGCAAATAAAAGATCCTGCGTAACTGCCAAAATTACAATTAAATTCATGCCCACTGTGCTGCATTTTGATGAACAATTAAATTTAGGCAGATATTACTTTTTATCTGTTAATGTTTGATTGAGAGAGCATGCCAACACAGGCCAGCACTTGGACCCGGTCTCTACAGACAGTATTAGTCATCAATTTTTTAGTTTTGCTAAATTAAAGACAACATCCATGTTACATTTAAAAGGTGTGAAGGCTTCTGCCAGTCAAAAATGTCTTATCTCTGTTGTATATGAGCAGTATATGAGTACTCAGGCACAAAACTTAAATGTATCCTGCAGAGTTTTCGACTGCTAGAAGCGCTGTGGAGAGATGTATTAACAAGTTGGGCCCAAGTTCCATTTATTTTCGTGAATGCATATGAGGATGTGTGATGATGGGCACACTCCTTTCAGTGGTTTCATACTGTTTCACTGATCTATAGGTGGCAACAACTAGCCTAGTCTCACTCCAAAATCCAGTGTTGGGCAGTGATTTGCTGCATCAGAAGCCACAGAACCACAGGCGTCCTTTAATGTCAGCATGATACGCAGCCGGTTGCCATTATATTGTAACAGCACTCGGCGGTGTCAGGGGGAAATGCGGTGGGGACAAGGACAAAAGTTAAAGTGCCGAAAGTCCAAGAGGGGTGGATTGGTCTAACAAACACCAACTTTCACTCGAGAGTGGTGTTCGTGTCCCGTAAGTTTCCAAAGCCAAACCCTGTTTTTTTTTCCCCCTAAACCTAACCACTTCCTTTTGTTGCCTAAACCTAACTGTGCTTTTGTTGCCTAAATCACCCACGTCTGTTTGTAGTTGATCGTTGTACCGACGTAGTGCGTTTATTTTTAAAGCGACTGTATGTAAACGATAAATTTCCGAAGTGAAAACCAAAGTGTATCTTGAAAGAAGAGAGCTTGACACAGTGTTCCAGAACTTCAACAACCAATGCACCCAGGGTACCTTGCATGTCGTATGTGGACACAGAACGTCCATCACCAAAACGTCAATATGTGACGAGGTCTGAGTTGGAATCAACAACACACCGAGAAACACAGGGAGGGAGGAGGCCGCTGGAAAGTACACGTGGATATAAACAGTACAAGTTTCAAAATGTTCTGATAAATCACCTTTGCAAATGTTTTATAACATGTTTGTGTAACAGCTGGTGAACTGGGTACGAGTGGACTCAAAAAGCACGACAGTTTGAGTAAAGTAACACAGTCTCTGGTCAAAAGGCAGGTTCAGTACACAGATCAGTGGAGGCGAACAAATCCAATAGGGATGAGGCAGAGGCAGAGTCAATAAACAGTCTAAATCCAAAAACCAAGCAGAGGACACAGGGAAACAAAAGGCTGGAATGCTAGACACACAAGGAGCTAGGACAAAGTGGCACTGAGAGAAGACAAGACACATGCTAAATACTCTAGTGATGGGAAGGATAACAAGACATAGGTGAGGCTAATCAGGGCGGGACAGACAATCAGACACAGATGAAGTCATCAGAAGAGAGGGAAGACACACAGGGGCAGGAAGTGAAGTGATGTGAAAAGAGGAGATGTGAGTTTCAAAGTAAAACAGGAAACAACATACAATACAATACAATACAAATTTATTTATATAGCACATTTAAAAACAACAGCGTTGACCAAAGTGCTGTACATCAAATATAATATACAAAAGTCAATAAATAAAACACAAGAAAAGAAAACACAAAATAAGACAACAAAAGGCTGCCAACTCTCATACAGGGGCAGAGAAGGCCGACGAAAACAGGTGGGTTTTTAAACGAGATTTAAAAACAGGGAGGGTATCTGCCAGTCTAACCTGGAGGGGCAGCTCATTCCAGAGTCTGGGGGCCACAATTGCAAAGGCTCTGTCTCCCCTCTGTGCTAACCTTGTTCTTGGGACAACAAGAAGTGATCTGGTCGCCGATCTCAATGACTGTGATGCAACACATTTTTTCAAAAGATTGGAAAGGTAGGATGGGGCCAGCCCATTCAAAGCCTTAAAAGCCCATTCAAAGCCTTAAAAGTAAATATACAGGAAGCCAGTGGAGGGACTCCAATACGGGGGAAATGTGCTCTCGCCTGCGTGCTCCAGTTAATAGTCGAGCAGCAGCATTCTGGACTAACTGGAGTCGAGAGAGGGAAGCCTGAGAAACACCAACATAAAGGGCATTACAATAATCAAGTCGGGTGGAGACAAATGCATGAATAACCCTCTCAAAATTCTTAAAAGAAAGGAAAGGCTTAACCTTTGATAAAATCCTTAACTGAAAGAAGCTGGATTTTACAACTGAATTAATCTGCTGATCCATTTTAAAACAAACATGAATGAATGAAATAAAAAACATAACCTAAGAAACATGAGCTGTGACAGTATGTTCACTCCACTGGGCCCCTTTAAGAGCATTTCCACATTAGATATCATTGATTCGTACCATGCCCAAGCACGATTGTCCCTGCTCTTCACTCCCCCACCTCTTAGCTTTCACATGAGTAAAATTGTTCTGTATCCAAATACACTTGTGTCACCATCTATTTGTTTATGTTGATGCTGCAGTGTAGAAAAGTGCACCAGTGGCAAGATCCCAAGCCCATACATTGGGCTTGGGATCAGCCTTCGCATTATGCTTAGTATTGTTAATATTTTGGAGACAAAGTCAAGAGCGACCCTTTAGCCTGCCCTTGGACTCATTCAACCATGGCTGTGCAGATTGGTGCGTGCTGGGGGCATACCTGTACGTAGATTTTGAAGGAAACCAGCAGTGTTGCAACATGCCTTTTGCAACTCTACTCGCATTGAATAGTGATCCACTTTTGTGTTTTAGTAGTAGTAGATGAAGTGCTAATATCAAGATTAAGTTTTTATTGTCAGGCAGGTGAGTGTGAGGCAGCAGGAAAAGGACCTAAATGCTTATAGTTGAGGAAAGTTGGGGACATTTCAATGATTCAGTTTAAGATACAGATAAGCTCACAGGCAGACACATGCAGCTTGAAAGGCAGAGAGGTGCAGATGCATGTAAACTACAACAATCTTACAGCTAAGTGAGGAAAAGAGCCCCCTGCGTGTGCTCTTGGGCTGCTGAGCTGGGCCAGGAAGCTCAGGTGAGGAGAATGAGGTTATTGCAGTGTGGATGGAGGCATCTGGTGGACAGGTTAATTAATTAACAACACAGCACTATTAAAGGTCCGGTGTGTCGGATTTAGGGGGATATGCTGGTAGAAATGGAATATTACATAAGCATGTTTTCTTTAGTACACAATGACCTGAATATAAGAATCGTTGAGTTTTTCGCACTTTAGCAGGAGCTTTATATTAACATAGGGAGCGGGTTCTCATTTATGGAGACCGCCATGTTGCACTGCCATGTTTCGACAATAGCCCAGAGGGGAGGCACCAAAAACGTGTGTATTTGCCTTTTTGCCACATGCACCCTCCATTGTTGGCAGCCGCTCCACTATGGGCAGTGTTGGAAAAATGCAGACTTTTTAATGTGACACTGCTTCATCAGAGTTTTTACTAGTTTAAATCACCTGGCCCACTTGTTCTGGAGAGAATAATTTGGCTCCTGATAAAAACCTCCTGAAAATCAGGATCTTAAGTTATGAGAGAAAAAGGTGAGCACATGTTAGCAGGTGCTAGGCCAGCATCCCGTCTGCAATGAGTCAAACAGCATCTGAGAAGCACTGGTCTGTAATGTTAAACGGCTTAATTCAGCGTTTTTACTGGTGTTAATCACCTGGCCTGTTTGTTTTGAAGAGGAAGACACCTGTGCAGATAGTTGGGATACTGGTAAAATCAGTGAAGTAATTCTAACCTGGAGAAGTTTCAGATGGTTGCAATCTGCAGTCCTCACCACTAGATGACATGAGCTGGGCCGTCATTGTCAATTCATCAAGTTACTCAAGATAAATATCTATTCATAATTACAGAACCACAATAAATGAAATATAAAGATACCCTATCAGGCATGTAACCCTGTGGATGTTTGGTAATGCATCAGTGTTACAACTTCACATACTGTTGTGCAGTTTAGTCCATAACAATGCATAATATTGACTGTAGCTGAAATTTGAGTGAAATGTATAGTGGAGGGGTATACAGTAACATTAAATGGAAACACTCAAGTACAGGTAACTCAAATTTGTACCCAAGTACAGTATTTCAGTAAATATGCTGAGTTTCATTCCCCCATTGTTTGTATTCATAAAAAAAAACAGTAGAACTGTCAGTAGGACTAGAACACTTTTCACATTCCGGCCTTTGTGACATCACGGTGCAACACACCAGAGTCTGTAAGTACAAGGGGACACACTGAACTCTTCACTCCCACAGGGGACGCCTGGACAGCTCTGAAGCTCGAGACGGACTGCGGCAAACCACCATCAAAGCTCTGCTGACCGTCAGTTCACACTGATCCTACAGACGGTGGTCAGGGTTCCTTCGAGCCTCCCCAATCCTTTTCCAGTCGATATGAAGACAAGGTATCAGGCTGTTTGGCTTAAGAAGTTGAAACGACGCTTAAAAGGAGGGTTGGGCTGGTGTTGAGGGTTCGACACGTGAAGGCTTTAAGTAGGGGTGCCTGTAGAAATGACCTCAGTAGTACCATCTACTAAAGATAGCTTTGACCTGTTTAGACACCTGCAAGTCACCTAGTTAGTGTTTAGTGGGAAAGGTGTGGAAAAGGTTTGACTCTTTAAGCTTTTCCAGCCAGGAGGTATTCCTTCATATTGCCAGGTTGATGCTCACTATGTGTTGAGCCGGTTGGGGAGTGTCTCTGCAGGTTTTTTTAAACTGCACTCTGGGAGGCATACCATTAGTAGTCTCCCCGGCATGTATTCCTGGCCTTTCGGAGCCTCTGCTGTCTGAGTGTTTGGACCTGGGGGTAAGGCTCAGTCCCGCTCTTATACTCCTGCATGGTGACAGATGTCAGTGCAGGAGGCAGGCCATCACCATCCAGTGGACCTGTTCCTCTGGAGCTTAGGTGGCTCCCATTGGACAGCAGAGTGTAAAGATGACAGGCCAGTCTTCAATGCCAGGAGGTGGGAAGTCTGCGTGCCAGTCCGCCTCAGAGCTCACTGCGCGGCAAACCACCGTCAAAGCTCTGCTGACCGTCAGTCCACACTGATCCTACAGATCAGACGGTGGTCAGGGTTCCTTCGAGCCTCTCCAATCCTTTTCCAGTTGATATGAAGACCAGGTATCAGGCTGTTTGGCTTAAGAAGTTGAATTTCTACCAAATATAGCTTGAATTGAAATGGAGTTGAACTGGGAGAGAATGGGCTCTGTGCACCAGCTCCACTACTTCCTGAAAGGAAGTAGGCATGAGTATTTCCTGTCCTATACTATTGGATTAAGTGATTAATCAGGTGTGTGCTGGGTGTGCCACACACCTGATAAATCACTATACTATTGGATTAAGTGATTAATCGGGTGTGTGCTGGGTGTGCCACACACCTGATTAATCACTATACTATTAGATTAAGTGATTAATCAGGTGTGTGCTGGGTGTGCCACACACCTGATTAATCACTTAATCCAATAGTATAGGACAGGAAATTTTTCCTTTCAGGAAGTAGTGGAGCCGGTGCACAGAGCCCATAGACAGAGGACAATGGCTCCCATTGGACAGCAGAGTGTAAAGATGACAGGCCAGTCTTCAATGCTGCCAAGAGGTGGGAAGTCTGCGTGCCAGTCCGCCTCAGAGCTCACTTCAGGCTTCCGGTGTGTTCCATGTAGGATGTTGTGGTAAGATACACACACCGCACTTCACCAATCTGACCTGCAACTTTGGAAACTAATTGGGCTTTTGCTTTTTTGCTTGACTTTTTAAGTCCATGCACTTGGGACCTTCTGTACTTTGATTGACTGATGAAATGTAATGCATTTTTATGTCTCTATGTACTTTATACAGTACCTACTGTATGTATGTTTATAAGTAGGTATGTACTTTTTTGTAAGTCTGGTATTATTCATGCAGTATTCATGCATATATGTTATGTTATATGGGCTGCCAAATGACCACACAGAGCCACCATGCAACACACACCCAGGTCTGATCAGCCTGCGGCAGGCCATCCTTGGTAGAGGGTGTCTTGTGATAAACAGCCGAAACACCCAATGAAGCTGGGGTACACAACTGACGATGTGTCGTACTGCTGGCACCACGTCTGTCTGCTTTTACTCATGCAGTATTCATGCATATATTTTTCTTATATATATGTATTTCAGTGTATTATATAACAAGGTAAGTATGTTTTCTTTTCTTGTATGTCGGGTTCTGTTAATGTTTTTATATGTATGTATTAATTCATGTGGTTCTTCAGGCATTTTTCATGCATCATTCATGTCTATATTTTTCATATTTATATATCAATGCACCTTTTAACACGGTATGTATGCTTTAATTGATGATTTTTTTCGTATATTTTGTCATGTGTTTGGGTATTTTTATGTATATTTGCATATGTTTGTATATTTTTCTTGTCATATTTCAGTGTAAAATTTACTGAGGTTAGTATGTTTTCCATTTTTTCTTCTTGAATGTTTGTATGTTTGGGTATTTCTGCTTCTCTGTTCATATGTATGTATGTTTTTCTTTTCATATTTCAATATAAATTTTAACAAGGTTAGTATGTTTTCCATTTTTTCTTCTTGAATGTTTGTATGTCGGAGGCTGTTTGTATTTTTTATGTACTCTAGGTAGTAATCCTTGTGTTTTTTCAGACATTTTGTCTTATGTATATTTCAATGTGATGTGTAACAAGATATATATGTTTTTCATTTTGGTATATTTAATGTGTGTCTATGAGTATTTTATAAGAATTTTTATATGTGTATCTATGTTTTTCAGAGATTTTTTTGTGTGTTTGTCTGGTCCTGTTTGTATTTGTTATGTAGGTATTAATCTTTTTTTAAGGCATTATTCATGTCTACATTTTTCTGATTTACATATCAATGCATGTTTTATGAAGGTATGTATGTTTTCATTACTTTTTCCCTATATTTTGATATATGTGTCTTTGTATGTTTTTTTCTGTGTTTTTATGTATGGATTGCATTGTTATGTCTCTACTTAGTTTTTACCTATGTATGTTTATAAGTGGTTATGTATTTTTTGTATGTCTGGTATTATTCATGCAGTTTTCATGCATATATGTTATGTTATATGGGCTGCCAAATGACCACACAGAGCCACCATGCAACACACACCCAGGTCTGATCAGCCTGCGGCGGGCCATCCTTGGTAGAGGGTGTCTTGTGATAAACAGTCGAAACACCCAATGAAGCTGGGGTACACAACTGACGATGTGTCGTACTGCTGGCACCACCTCTGTCTGCTTTTACTCATGCAGTATTCATGCATATATTTTTCTTGCATATATGTATTTCAGTGTATTATGTAACAAAGTAAATATGTTTTCCATTTTTTTTCTTGTATGTCGGGTTCTGTTAATGTTTTTATATGTATGTATTAATCATTGTGGTTCTTCAGGCATTTTTCATGCATCAGTCATGTCTATATTTTTGATATTTATATATCAATGCACTTTTTAACATGGTATGTATGCTTTAATTGAAGATTTTTTTCGTATATTTTGTCATGTGTTTGGGTATTTTTATGTCTATGTGCATATGTTTGTATGTTTTTCTTTTCATATTTCAGTGTAAAATTTACTGAGGTTGGTATGTTTTCCATTTTTTATTCTTGAATGTTTCTATGTTTAGGTATTTCTACTTCTCTGTGCTTATGTATGTATGTTTTTCTTTTCATATTTCAGTGTAAATTTTAACAAGGTTAGTATGTTTTCCATTTTTTTGTTCTTGAATGTTTCTATGTTTGGGTATTTCTACTTCTCTGTTCATATGTATGTATGTTTTTCTTTTCATATTTCAATGTAAATGTTAACAAGGTTAGTATGTTTTCCATTTTTTATTCTTCTTGAATGTTTCTATGTTTAGGTATTTCTACTTCTCTGTGCATATGTATGTATGTTTTTCTTTTCATATTTCAATGTAAATTTTAACAAGGTTAGCATGTTTTCCATTTTTTCTTCTTCAATGTTTGTATGTTTGGCTATTTCTACTTTTCTGTGCTGATGTATGTATGTTTTTCTTTTCATATTTCAATGTAAATTTTAACAAGGTTAGTATGTTTTCTATTTTTTCTTCTTCAATGTTTCTATGTTTGGGTATTTCTACTTCTCTGTGCTTATGTATGTATGTTTTTCTTTTCATATTTCAATGTAAATTTTAACAAGGTTAGTATGTTTTCCATTTTTCCTTCTTGAATGTTTCTATGTTTGGGTATTTCTACGTCTCTGTGCATGTGTATGGATCTTTTTCTTTTCATATTTCAATGTAAATTTTAACAAGGTTAGTATGTTTTCCATTTTTTCTTCTTGAATGTTTCTATGTTTGGGTATTTCTACTTCTCTGTGCATATGTATGTATGTTTTTCTTTTTCATGTTTCAATGTAAATTTTAACAAGGTTAGTATGTTTTCCATTTTTTATTCTTGAATGTTTCTATGTTTGGGTATTTCTACTTCTCTGTGCATATGTATGTATGTTTTTCTTTTTCATGTTTCAATGTAAATTTTAACAAGGTTAGTATGTTTTCCATTTTGTCTTCTTGAATGTTTGTATGTTTGGGTATTTCTACTTCTCTGTGCATATGTATGTATGTTTTTCTTTTCATATTTCAATGTAAATTTTAACAAGGTTAGTATGTTTTCCATTTTTTCTTCTTCAATGTTTGTATGTTTGGGTATTTCTACGTCTCTGTGCATATTTATGTATATTTTTCTTTTCATATTTCAATGAAAATTTTAACAAGGTTAGTATGTTTTCCATTTTTTCTTTTTGAATGTTTGTATGTTTGGGTATTTCTACTTCTCTGTGCATATGTATGTATGTTTTTATTTTCATATTTAAATGTAAATTTTAACAAGGTTAATATGTTTTCCAGTTTTTTATTCTTGAATGTTTGTATGTTTGGGTATTTCTGCTTCTCTGTGCATATGTATGTATGTTTTTATTTTCATATTTCAATGTAAATTTTAACAAGGTTAGTATGTTTTCCATTTTTTCTTCTTGAATGTTTGTATGTTTGGGTATTTCTACGTCTCTGTGCATATGTATGTATATTTTTCTTTTCATATTTCAATGTAAATTTTAACAAGGTTAGTATGTTTTCCATTTTTTATTCTTGAGTCTTTGTATGTTTGGGTATTTCTACTTCTCTGTGCATATGTATGTATGTTTTTCTTTTCATATTTCAATGTGAATTTTAACAAAGTTAGTATGTTTTCCTTTTTTTCTTCTTGAATGTTTCTATGTTTGGGTATTTCTACTTCTCTGTGCACATGTATGTATGTTTTTCTTTTCATATTTCAATGTAAATTTTAACAAGGTTAGTATGTTTTCCATTTTGTCTTCTTGAATGGTTGTATGTCGGAGGCTGTTTGTATTTTTTATGTACTGTAGGTAGTAATCCTTGTGTTTTTTCAGACATTTTGTCTCATATATATTTCAATGTGATGTGTAACAAGGTATATATGTTTTTCATTTTGATATATTTAATGTGTGTCTATGAGTATTTTATATGAATTTTTATATGTGTATCTATGTTTTTCAGAGATTTTGTTATGTGTTTGTCTGGTCCTGTTTATATTTGTTATGTAGGTATTAATCTTTTTTAAGGCATTATTCATGTCTACATTTTTCTGATTTACATGTCAATGCATGTTTTATGAAGGTATGTATGTTTTCATCACTTTTTCCCTATATTTTGATATATGTGTCTTTGTATGTTTTTTTTCTGTGTTTTTATGTATGGATTGCATTGTTATGTCTCTACTTAGTTTTTACATATGTATGTTTATAAGTGGGTATGTCTTTTTTTGTATGTCTGGTATTATTCATGCAGTTTTCATGCATATATGTTATGTTATATGGGCTGCCAGATGACCACACAGAGCCACCATGCGACACACACCCAGGTCTGATCAGCCTGCGGCAGGCCATCCTTGGTAGAGGGTGTCTTGTGATAAACAGCCGAAACACCCAATGAAGCTGGGGTACACAACTGACGATGTGTCGTACTGCTGGCACCACCTCTGTCTGCTTTTACTCATGCAGTATTCATGCATATATTTTTCTTACATATATGTATTTCAGTGTATTATGTAACAAGGTAAATATGTTTTCCATTTTTTTTCTTGTATGTCGGGTTCTGTTAATGTTTTTATATGTATGTATTAATCATTGTGGTTCTTCAGGCATTTTTCATGCATAATTCATGTTTATATTTTTCATATTTATATATCAATGCACTTTTTAACACGGTATGTATGCTTTAATTGATGATTTTTTTCGTATATTTTGTCATGTGTTTGGGTATTTTTATGTCTATGTGCGTATGTTTGTATGTTTTTCTTTTCATATTTCAGTGTAAATTTTAACAAGGTTAGTATGTTTTCCATTTTTTCTTCTTCAGTGTTTGTATGTTTGGGTATTTCTACTTCTCTCTTTTTATGTATGTTTTTCTTTTCATATTTCAGTGTAAATTTTAACAAGGTTAGTATGTTTTCCATTTTTTATTCTTGAATGTTTCTATGTTTGGGTATTTCTACTTCTCTGTGCATATGTATGGATGTTTTTCTTTTCATATTTCAGTGTAAATTTTAACAAGGTTAGTATGTTTTCCATTTTTTATTCTTGAATGTTTCTATGTTTGGGTATTTCTACTTATCTGTGCATATGTATGTATGTTTTTCTTTTCATATTTCAATGTAAATTTTAACAAGGTTAGTATGTTTTCCATTTTTTCTTCTTGAATGTTTGTATGTTTGGGTATTTCTACTTCTCTGTGCTTATGTATGTATGTTTTTCTTTTCATATTTCAATGTAAATTTTGAAAAGGTTAGTATGTTTTCCATTTTGTCTTCTTGAATGTTTGTATGTTTGGGTATTTCTACTTCTACGTCTCTGTGCATATATATGTATGTTTTTATTTTCATATTTCAATGTAAATTTTAACAAGGTTTGTATGTTTTCCATTTTTTCTTCTTGAATGTTTGTATGTTTGGGTATTTCTACTTCTCTGTGCATATGTATGGATGTTCTTCTTTTCATATTTCAATGTAAATGTTAACAAGGTTAGTATGTTTTCCTTTTTTTCTTCTTGAATGTTTCTATGTTTGCGTATTTGTACTTCTCTGTGCATATGTATGTATGTTTTTCTTTTCATATTTCATTGTAAATTTTAACAAGGTTAGTATGTTTTCCATTTTTTCTTCTTGAATGTTTGTATGTTTGGGTATTTCTACGTCTCTGTGCATATGTATGTATATTTTTCTTTTCATATTTCAATGTAAACTTTAACAAGGTTAGTATGTTTTCCATTTTTTATTCTTGAGTCTTTGTATGTTTGGGTATTTCTACTTCTCTGTGCATATGTATGTATGTTTTTCTTTTCATATTTCAATGTGAATTTTAACAAGGTTAGTATGTTTTCCTTTTTTTCTTCTTGAATGTTTCTATGTTTGGGTATTTCTACTTCTCTGTGCACATGTATGTATGTTTTTCTTTTCATATTTCAATGTAAATTTTAACAAGGTTAGTATGTTTTCCATTTTGTCTTCTTGAATGGTTGTATGTCGGAGGCTGTTTGTATTTTTTATGTACTGTAGGTAGTAATCCTTGTGTTTTTTCAGACATTTTGTCTCATATATATTTCAATGTGATGTGTAACAAGGTATATATGTTTTTCATTTTGATATATTTAATGTGTGTCTATGAGTATTTTATATGAATTTTTATATGTGTATCTATGTTTTTCAGAGATTTTGTTATGTGTTTGTCTGGTCCTGTTTATATTTGTTATGTAGGTATTAATCTTTTTTAAGGCATTATTCATGTCTACATTTTTCTGATTTACATGTCAATGCATGTTTTATGAAGGTATGTATGTTTTCATTACTTTTTCCCTATATTTTGATATATGTGTCTTTGTATGTTTTTTTTCTGTGTTTTTATGTATGGATTGCATTGTTATGTCTCTACTTAGTTTTTACATATGTATGTTTATAAGTGGGTATGTCTTTTTTTGTATGTCTGGTATTATTCATGCAGTTTTCATGCATATATGTTATGTTATATGGGCTGCCAGATGACCACACAGAGCCACCATGCGACACACACCCAGGTCTGATCAGCCTGCGGCAGGCCATCCTTGGTAGAGGGTGTCTTGTGATAAACAGCCGAAACACCCAATGAAGCTGGGGTACACAACTGACGATGTGTCGTACTGCTGGCACCACCTCTGTCTGCTTTTACTCATGCAGTATTCATGCATATATTTTTCTTACATATATGTATTTCAGTGTATTATGTAACAAGGTAAATATGTTTTCCATTTTTTTTCTTGTATGTCGGGTTCTGTTAATGTTTTTATATGTATGTATTAATCATTGTGGTTCTTCAGGCATTTTTCATGCATAATTCATGTCTATATTTTTCATATTTATATATCAATGCACTTTTTAACACGGTATGTATGCTTTAATTGATGATTTTTTTCGTATATTTTGTCATGTGTTTGGGTATTTTTATGTCTATGTGCGTATATTTGTATGTTTTTCTTTTCATATTTCAGTGTAAATTTTAACAAGGTTAGTATGTTTTCCATTTTTTCTTCTTCAGTGTTTGTATGTTTGGGTATTTCTACTTCTCTCTTTTTATGTATGTTTTTCTTTTCATATTTCAGTGTAAATTTTAACAAGGTTAGTATGTTTTCCATTTTTTATTCTTGAATGTTTCTATGTTTGGGTATTTCTACTTCTCTGTGCATATGTATGTATGTTTTTCTTTTCATATTTCAGTGTAAATTTTAACAAGGTTAGTATGTTTTCCATTTTTTATTCTTGAATGTTTCTATGTTTGGGTATTTCTACTTCTCTGTGCATATGTATGTATGTTTTTCTTTTCATATTTCAATGTAAATTTTAACAAGGTTAGTATGTTTTCCATTTTTTCTTCTTGAGTCTTTGTATGTTTGGGTATTTCTACTTCTCTGTGCATATGTATGTTTTTCTTTTGATATGTCAATGTAAATTTTAACAAAGTTAGTATGTTTTCCTTTTTTTCTTCTTGAATGTTTGTATGTTTGGGTATTTCTACTTCTCTGTGCTTATGTATGTATGTTTTTCTTTTCATATTTCAATGTAAATTTTGAAAAGGTTAGTATGTTTTCCATTTTGTCTTCTTGAATGTTTGTATGTTTGGGTATTTCTACTTCTACGTCTCTGTGCATATATATGTATGTTTTTATTTTCATATTTCAATGTAAATTTTAACAAGGTTTGTATGTTTTCCATTTTTTCTTCTTGAATGTTTGTATGTTTGGGTATTTCTACTTCTCTGTGCATATGTATGGATGTTCTTCTTTTCATATTTCAATGTAAATGTTAACAAGGTTAGTATGTTTTCCTTTTTTTCTTCTTGAATGTTTCTATGTTTGCGTATTTGTACTTCTCTGTGCATATGTATGTATGTTTTTCTTTTCATATTTCATTGTAAATTTTAACAAGGTTAGTATGTTTTCCATTTTTTATTCTTGAATGTTTGTATATTTGGATATTTCTACTTCTCTGTGCATATGTATGTATGTTTTTCTTTTCATATTTCAATGTAAATTTTAACAAGGTTAGTATGTTTTCCATTTTTTCTCCTTGAATGTTTGTATATTTGGGTATTTCTACTTCTCTGTGCATATGTATGTATGTTTTTCTTTTCATATTTCAATGTAAATTTTAACAAGGTTAGTATGTTTTCCATTTTTTCTTCTTCAATGTTTGTATGTTTGGGTATTTCTACTTCTCTGTTTTTATGTATGTTTTTATTTTCATATTTCAGTGTAAATTTTAACAAGGTTAGTATGTTTTCCATTTTTTCTTCTTCAGTGTTTGTATGTTTGGGTATTTCTACTTCTTTGTGCATATGTATGTATGTTTTTCTTTTCATATTTCAGTGTAAATTTTAACAAGGTTAGTATGTTTTCCATTTTTTCTTCTTCAATGTTTGTATGTTTGGGTATTTCTACTTCTCTGTGCATATGTATGGATGTTTTTCTTTTCATATTTCAATGTAAATTTTAACAAGGTTAGTATGTTTTCCATTTTTTATTCTTGAATGTTTCTATGTTTGGGTATTTCTACTTCTCTGTGCATATGTATGTATGTTTTTCTTTTCATATTTCAATGTAAATTTTAACAAGGTTAGTATGTTTTCCATTTTTTATTCTTCAATGTTTCTATGTTTTGGTATTTCTACTTCTCTGTGCATATGTATGTATGTTTTTCTTTTCATATTTCAATGTAAATTTTAACAAGGTTAGCATGTTTTCCATTTTTTCTTCTTCAATGTTTGTATGTTTGGCTATTTCTACTTTTCTGTGCTGATGTATGTATGTTTTTCTTTTCATATTTCAATGTAAATTTTAACAAGGTTAGTATGTTTTCCATTTTTTCTTCTTCAATGTTTCTATGTTTGGGTATTTCTACTTCTCTGTGCTTATGTATGTATGTTTTTCTTTTCATATTTCAATATAAATTTTAACAAGGTTAGTATGTTTTCCATTTTTACTTCTTGAATGTTTCTATGTTTGGGTATTTCTACGTCTCTGTGCATGTGTATGGATCTTTTTCTTTTCATATTTCAATGTAAATGTTAACAAGGTTAGTATGTTTTCCATTTTTTCTTCTTGAATGTTTCTATGTTTGGGTATTTCTACTTCTCTGTGCATATGTATGTATGTTTTTCTTTTTCATGTTTCAATGTAAATTTTAACAAGGTTAGTATGTTTTCCATTTTTTATTCTTGAATGTTTCTATGTTTGGGTATTTCTACTTCTCTGTGCATATGTATGTATGTTTTTCTTTTTCATGTTTCAATGTAAATTTTAACAAGGTTAGTATGTTTTCCATTTTGTCTTCTTGAATGTTTGTATATTTGGGTATTTCTACTTCTCTGTGCATATGTATGTATGTTTTTCTTTTCATATTTCAATGTAAATTTTAACAAGGTTAGTATGTTTTCCATTTTTTCTTCTTCAATGTTTGTATGTTTGGGTATTTCTACGTCTCTGTGCATATTTATGTATATTTTTCTTTTCATATTTCAATGAAAATTTTAACAAGGTTAGTATGTTTTCCATTTTTTCTTTTTGAATGTTTGTATGTTTGGGTATTTCTACTTCTCTGTGCATATGTATGTATGTTTTTATTTTCATATTTAAATGTAAATTTTAACAAGGTTAATATGTTTTCCAGTTTTTTATTCTTGAATGTTTGTATGTTTGGGTATTTCTGCTTCTCTGTGCATATGTATGTATGTTTTTATTTTCATATTTCAATGTAAATTTTAACAAGGTTAGTATGTTTTCCATTTTTTCTTCTTGAATGTTTGTATGTTTGGGTATTTCTACGTCTCTGTGCATATGTATGTATATTTTTCTTTTCATATTTCAATGTAAATTTTAACAAGGTTAGTATGTTTTCCATTTTTTATTCTTGAGTCTTTGTATGTTTGGGTATTTCTACTTCTCTGTGCATATGTATGTATGTTTTTCTTTTCATATTTCAATGTGAATTTTAACAAAGTTAGTATGTTTTACTTTTTTTCTTCTTGAATGTTTCTATGTTTGGGTATTTCTACTTCTCTGTGCACATGTATGTATGTTTTTCTTTTCATATTTCAATGTAAATTTTAACAAGGTTAGTATGTTTTCCATTTTGTCTTCTTGAATGGTTGTATGTCGGAGGCTGTTTGTATTTTTTATGTACTGTAGGTAGTAATCCTTGTGTTTTTTCAGACATTTTGTCTCATATATATTTCAATGTGATGTGTAACAAGGTATATATGTTTTTCATTTTGATATATTTAATGTGTGTCTATGAGTATTTTATATGAATTTTTATATGTGTATCTATGTTTTTCAGAGATTTTGTTATGTGTTTGTCTGGTCCTGTTTATATTTGTTATGTAGGTATTAATCTTTTTTAAGGCATTATTCATGTCTACATTTTTCTGATTTACATGTCAATGCATGTTTTATGAAGGTATGTATGTTTTCATTACTTTTTCCCTATATTTTGATATATGTGTCTTTGTATGTTTTTTTTCTGTGTTTTTATGTATGGATTGCATTGTTATGTCTCTACTTAGTTTTTACATATGTATGTTTATAAGTGGGTATGTCTTTTTTTGTATGTCTGGTATTATTCATGCAGTTTTCATGCATATATGTTATGTTATATGGGCTGCCAGATGACCACACAGAGCCACCATGCGACACACACCCAGGTCTGATCAGCCTGCGGCAGGCCATCCTTGGTAGAGGGTGTCTTGTGATAAACAGCCGAAACACCCAATGAAGCTGGGGTACACAACTGACGATGTGTCGTACTGCTGGCACCACCTCTGTCTGCTTTTACTCATGCAGTATTCATGCATATATTTTTCTTACATATATGTATTTCAGTGTATTATGTAACAAGGTAAATATGTTTTCCATTTTTTTTCTTGTATGTCGGATTCTGTTAATGTTTTTATATGTATGTATTAATCATTGTGGTTCTTCAGGCATTTTTCATGCATAATTCATGTCTATATTTTTCATATTTATATATCAATGCACTTTTTAACACGGTATGTATGCTTTAATTGATGATTTTTTTCGTATATTTTGTCATGTGTTTGGGTATTTTTATGTCTATGTGCGTATGTTTGTATGTTTTTCTTTTCATATTTCAGTGTAAATTTTAACAAGGTTAGTATGTTTTCCATTTTTTCTTCTTCAGTGTTTGTATGTTTGGGTATTTCTACTTCTCTCTTTTTATGTATGTTTTTCTTTTCATATTTCAGTGTAAATTTTAACAAGGTTAGTATGTTTTCCATTTTTTATTCTTGAATGTTTCTATGTTTGGGTATTTATACTTCTCTGTGCATATGTATGGATGCTTTTCTTTTCATATTTCAGTGTAAATTTTAACAAGGTTAGTATGTTTTCCATTTTTTATTCTTGAATGTTTGTATATTTGGATATTTCTACGTCTCTGTGCATATGTATGTATGTTTTTCTTTTCATATTTCAATGTAAATTTTAACAAGGTTAGTATGTTTTCCATTTTTTCTCCTTGAATGTTTGTATATTTGGGTATTTCTACTTCTCTGTGCATATGTATGTATGTTTTTCTTTTCATATTTCAATGTAAATTTTAACAAGGTTAGTATGTTTTCCATTTTTTCTTCTTCAATGTTTGTATGTTTGGGTATTTCTACTTCTCTGTTTTTATGTATGTTTTTATTTTCATATTTCAGTGTAAATTTTAACAAGGTTAGTATGTTTTCCATTTTTTCTTCTTCAGTGTTTGTATGTTCGGGTATTTCTACTTCTTTGTGCATATGTATGTATGTTTTTCTTTTCATATTTCAGTGTAAATTTTAACAAGGTTAGTATGTTTTCCATTTTTTCTTCTTCAATGTTTGTATGTTTGGGTATTTCTACTTCTCTGTGCATATGTATGTTTTTCTTTTCATATTTCAGTGTAAATTTTAACAAGGTTAGTATGTTTTCCATTTTTTCTTCTTGAGTGTTTGTATGTTTGGGTATTTCTACGTCTCTGTGCATATTTATGTATATTTTTCTTTTCATATTTCAATGTAAATTTTAACAAGGTTAGTATGTTTTCCATTTTTTATTCTTGAGTCTTTGTATGATTGGGTATTTCTACTTCTCTGTGCATATGTATGTTTTTCTTTTCATATTTCAATGTAAATTTTAACAAAGTTAGTATGTTTTCCTTTTTTTCTTCTTGAATGTTTGTATGTTTGGGTATTTCTACTTCTCTGTGTATATGTATGTATGTTTTTCTTTTCATATTTCAATGTAAATTTTGACAAGGTTAGTATGTTTTCCATTTTGTCTTCCTGAATGTTTGTATGTTTGGGTATTTCTACGTCTCTGTGCATATTTATGTATATTTTTCTTTTCATATTTCAATGTAAATTTTAACGAGGTTAGTATGTTTTCCTTTTTTTCTTCTTGAATGTTTGTATGTTTGGATATTTCTACTTCTACGTCTCTGTGCATATATATGTATGTTTTTATTTTCATATTTCAATGTAAATTTTAACAAGGTTAGTATGTTTTCCATTTTTTCATCTTGAATGTTTGTATGTTTGGGTATTTCTACTTCTCTGTGCATATGTGTGTATGTTTTTCTTTTCATATTTCAATGTAAATTTTAACAAGGTAAGCATGTTTTCCTTTTTTCTTCTTGAATGTTCCTATGTTTGGGTATTTCCACTTCTCTGTGCTCATGTATGTATGTTTTTCTTTTGATATTTCAATGTAAATTTTAACAAGGTTAGTATGTTTTCCATTTTTTATTCTTGAATGTTTGTATATTTGGATATTTCTACTTCTCTGTGCATATGTATGTATGTTTTTCTTTTCATATTTCAATGTAAATTTTAACAAGGTTAGTATGTTTTCCATTTTTTCTTCTTGAATGTTTGTATGTTTGGGTATTTCTACTTCTCTGTGCATATGTATGTATGTTTTTATTTTCATATTTCAATGTAAATTTTAACAAGGTTAATATGTTTTCCATTTTTTCTTCTTGAATGTTTGTATGTTTGGGTATTTCTACTTCTCTGTGCATATCTGTGTATGTTTTTCTTTTGATATTTCAATGTAAATTTTAACAAGTTAAGCATGTTTTCCTTTTTTCTTCTTGAATGTTCCTATGTTTGGGTATTTCCACTTCTCTGTGCTTATGTATGTATGTTTTTCTTTTGATATTTCAATGTAAATGTTAACAAGGTTAGTATGTTTTCCATTTTTTTCTTCTTGAATGTTTCTATGTTTGGGTATTTCTACTTCTCTGTGCATATGTATGTATGTTTTTCTTTTCATATTTCAATGTAAATGTTAACAAGGTTAGTATGTTTTCCATTTTTTCTTCTTCTTGAGTCTTTGTATGTTTGGGTATTTCTACTTCTCTGTGCATATGTATGTATGTTTTTCTTTTCATATTTCAATGTAAATTTTAACAAGGTTAGTATGTTTTCCATTTTTTCTTCTTCAATGTTTGTATGTATTCGCGGATTTCTACTTCTCTGTGCATATGTATGTATGTTTTTCTTTTCATATTTCAATGTAAATTTTAACAAGGTTAGTATGTTTTCTATTTTTTCTTCTTCAATGTTTGTATGTTTGGGTATTTCTACTTCTCTGTGCATATGTATGTATGTTTTTCTTTTCATATTTCAATGTAAATTTTAACAAGGTTAGTATGTTTTCCATTTTTTCTTCTTGAATGTTTCTATGTTTGGGTATTTCTACTTCTTTGTGCATATGTATGTATGTTTTTCTTTTCATATTTCAATGTAAATTTTAACAAGGTTAGTATGTTTTCCTTTTTTTCTTCTTGAATGTTTGTATGTTTGGGTATTTCTACTTCTCTGTGCATATGTATGTATGTTTTTCTTTTCATATTTCAATGTAAATTTTGACAAGGTTAGTATGTTTTCCATTTTTTCTTCTTCAATGTTTCTATGTTTGGGTATTTCTACTTTTCTGTGCATATGTATGTATGTTTTTCTTTTCATATTTCAATGTAAATTTTGACAAGGTTAGTATGTTTTCCATTTTTTCTCCTTGAATGTTTCTATGTTTGGGTATTTCTACTTCTCTGTGCATATTGTATGTATGTTTTTCTTTTCATATTTCAATGTAAATTTTAACAAGGTTAGTATGTTTTCCATTTTTTATTCTTCTTGAATATTTCTATGTTTAGGTATTTCTACTTCTCTGTGCATATGTATGTATGTTTTTCTTTTCATATTTCAATGTAAATTTTAACAAGGTTAGTATGTTTTCCATTTTGTCTTTTTGAATGTTTCTATGTTTGGGTATTTCTACTTCTTTGTGCATATGTATGTATGTTTTTCTTTTCATATTTCAATGTAAATTTTAACAAGGTTAGTATGTTTTCCTTTTTTTCTTCTTGAATGTTTCTATGTTTGGGTATTTCTACTTCTCTGTGCATATGTATGTATGTTTTTCTTTTCATATTTCAATGTAAATTTTAACAAGGTTAGTATGTTTTCCATTTTTTCTTCTTGAATGTTTGTATGTTTGGGTATTTCTACTTTTCTGTGCATATGTATGTATGTTTTTCTTTTCATATTTCAATGTAAATTTTGACAAGGTTAGTATGTTTTCCATTTTTTCTCCTTGAATGTTTCTATGTTTGGGTATTTCTACTTCTCTGTGCATATTGTATGTATGTTTTTCTTTTCATATTTCAATGCAAATTTTAACAAGGTTAGTATGTTTTCCATTTTGTCTTCTTGAATGGTTGTATGTCGGAGGCTGTTTGTATTTTTTATGTACTGTAGGTAGTAATCCTTGTGTTTTTTCAGACATTTTGTCTTATATATATTTCAATGTGTTGTGTAACAAGGTATATATGTTTTTCATTTTGATATATTTAATGTGTGTCTATGAGTATTTTATATGAATTTTTATATGTGTATCTATGTTTTTCAGAGATTTTATTATGTGTTTGTCTGGTCCTGTTTGTATTTGTTATGTAGGTATTAATCTTTTTTAAGGCATTATTCATGTCTACATTTTTCTGATTTACATGTCAATGCATGTTTTATGAAGGTATGTATGTTTTCATCACTTTTTCCCTATATTTTGATATATGTGTCTTTGTATGTTTTTTTCTGTGTTTTTATGTATGGATTGCATTGTTATGTCTCTACTTAGTTTTTACCTATGTATGTTTTTAAGTGGGTATGTCTTTTTTTGTATGTCTGGTATTATTCATGCAGTTTTCATGCATATATGTTATGTTATATGGGCTGCCAAATGACCACACAGAGCCACCATGCAACACACACCCAGGTCTGATCAGCCTGCGGCGGGCCATCCTTGGTAGAGGGTGTCTTGTGATAAACAGCCGAAACACCCAATGAAGCTGGGGTACACAACTGACGATGTGTCGTACTGCTGGCACCACCTCTGTCTGCTTTTACTCATGCAGTATTCATGCATATATTTTTCTTACATATATGTATTTCAGTGTATTATGTAACAAGGTAAATATGTTTTCCATTTTTTTTCTTGTATGTCGGGTTCTGTTAATGTTTTTATATGTTTGTATTAATCATTGTGGTTCTTCAGGCATTTTTCATGCATAATTCATGTCTATATTTTTCATATTTATATATCAATGCACTTTTTAACACGGTATGTATGCTTTAATTGCTGATTTTTTTCGTATATTTTGTCATGTGTTTGGGTATTTTTATATCTATGTGCATATGTATGTATGTTTTTCTTTTCATATTTCAGTGTAAATTTTAACAAGGTTAGTATGTTTTCCATTTTTTCTTCTTCAATGTTTGTATGTTTGGGTATTTCTACTTCTCTGTGCATATGTGTGTATGTTTTTCTTTTCATATTTCGATGTAAATTTTAACAAGGTAAGCATGTTTTCCTTTTTTCTTCTTGAATGTTCCTATGTTTGGGTATTTCCACTTCTCTGTGCTCATGTATGTATGTTTTTCTTTTGATATTTCAATGTAAATTTTAACAAGGTTAGTATGTTTTCCATTTTTTATTCTTGAATGTTTGTATATTTGGATATTTCTACTTCTCTGTGCATATGTATGTATGTTTTTCTTTTCATATTTCAATGTAAATTTTAACAAGGTTAGTATGTTTTCCATTTTTTCTTCTTGAATGTTTGTATGTTTGGGTATTTCTACTTCTCTGTGCATATGTATGTATGTTTTTATTTTCATATTTCAATGTAAATTTTAACAAGGTTAGTATGTTTTCCATTTTTTCTTCTTGAATGTTTGTATGTTTGGGTATTTCTACTTCTCTGTGCATATGTGTGTATGTTTTTCTTTTGATATTTCAATGTAAATTTTAACAAGGTAAGCATGTTTTCCTTTTTTCTTCTTGAATGTTCCTATGTTTGGGTATTTCCACTTCTCTGTGCTTATGTATGTATGTTTTTCTTTTGATATTTCAATGTAAATGTTAACAAGGTTAGTATGTTTTCCATTTTTTTCTTCTTGAATGTTTCTATGTTTGGGTATTTCTACTTCTCTGTGCATATGTATGTATGTTTTTCTTTTCATATTTCAATGTAAATGTTAACAAGGTTAGTATGTTTTCCATTTTTTCTTTTTGAATGTTTGTATGTTTGGGTATTTCTACTTCTCTGTGCATATGTATGTATGTTTTTATTTTCATATTTAAATGTAAATTTTAACAAGGTTAATATGTTTTCCAGTTTTTTATTCTTGAATGTTTGTATGTTTGGGTATTTCTGCTTCTCTGTGCATATGTATGTATGTTTTTATTTTCATATTTCAATGTAAATTTTAACAAGGTTAGTATGTTTTCCATTTTTTATTCTTGAATGTTTCTATGTTTGGGTATTTCTACTTCTCTGTGCATATGTATGTATGTTTTTCTTTTCATATTTCAATGTAAATTTTAACAAGGTTAGTATGTTTTCCATTTTTTCTTCTTGAGTCTTTGTATGTTTGGGTATTTCTACTTCTCTGTGCATATGTATGTTTTTCTTTTGATATTTCAATGTAAATTTTAACAAAGTTAGTATGTTTTCCTTTTTTTCTTCTTGAATGTTTGTATGTTTGGGTATTTCTACTTCTCTGTGCTTATGTATGTATGTTTTTCTTTTCATATTTCAATGTAAATTTTGAAAAGGTTAGTATGTTTTCCATTTTGTCTTCTTGAATGTTTGTATGTTTGGGTATTTCTACTTCTACGTCTCTGTGCATATATATGTATGTTTTTATTTTCATATTTCAATGTAAATTTTAACAAGGTTTGTATGTTTTCCATTTTTTCTCCTTGAATGTTTCTATGTTTGGGTATTTCTACTTCTCTGTGCATATTGTATGTATGTTTTTCTTTTCATATTTCAATGTAAATTTTGACAAGGTTAGTATGTTTTCCATTTTTTATTCTTCTTGAATGTTTCTATGTTTAGGTATTTCTACTTCTCTGTGCATATGTATGTATGTTTTTCTTTTCATATTTCAATGTAAATTTTAACAAGGTTAGTATGTTTTCCATTTTTTCTTCTTCAATGTTTCTATGTTTGGGTATTTCTACTTCTTTGTGCATATGTATGTATGTTTTTCTTTTCATATTTCAATGTAAATTTTAACAAGGTTAGTATGTTTTCCTTTTTTTCTTCTTGAATGTTTGTATGTTTGGGTATTTCTACTTCTCTGTGCATATGTATGTATGTTTTTCTTTTCATATTTCAATGTAAATTTTAACAAGGTTAGTATGTTTTCCATTTTTTCTTCTTGAATGTTTGTATGTTTGGGTATTTCTACTTTTCTGTGCATATGTATGTATGTTTTTCTTTTCATATTTCAATGTAAATTTTGACAAGGTTAGTATGTTTTCCATTTTTTCTCCTTGAATGTTTCTATGTTTGGGTATTTCTACTTCTCTGTGTATATTGTATGTATGTTTTTCTTTTCATATTTCAATGTAAATTTCAACAAGGTTAGTATGTTTTCCATTTTTTATTCTTCTTGAATGTTTCTATGTTTAGGTATTTCTACTTCTCTGTGCATATGTATGTATGTTTTTCTTTTCATATTTCAATGTAAATTTTAACAAGGTTAGTATGTTTTCCATTTTGTCTTTTTGAATGTTTCTATGTTTGGGTATTTCTACTTCTTTGTGCATATGTATGTATGTTTTTCTTTTCATATTTCAATGTAAATTTTAACAAGGTTAGTATGTTTTCCTTTTTTTCTTCTTGAATGTTTCTATGTTTGGGTATTTCTACTTCTCTGTGCATATGTATGTATGTTTTTCTTTTCATATTTCAATGTAAATTTTAACAAGGTTAGTATGTTTTCCATTTTTTCTTCTTGAATGTTTGTATGTTTGGGTATTTCTACTTTTCTGTGCATATGTATGTATGTTTTTCTTTTCATATTTCAATGTAAATTTTGACAAGGTTAGTATGTTTTCCATTTTTTCTCCTTGAATGTTTCTATGTTTGGGTATTTCTACTTCTCTGTGCATATTGTATGTATGTTTTTCTTTTCATATTTCAATGTAAATTTTAACAAGGTTAGTATGTTTTCCATTTTGTCTTCTTGAATGGTTGTATGTCGGAGGCTGTTTGTATTTTTTATGTACTGTAGGTAGTAATCCTTGTGTTTTTTCAGACATTTTGTCTTATATATATTTCAATGTGTTGTGTAACAAGGTATATATGTTTTTCATTTTGATATATTTAATGTGTGTCTATGAGTATTTTATATGAATTTTTATATGTGTATCTATGTTTTTCAGAGATTTTATTATGTGTTTGTCTGGTCCTGTTTGTATTTGTTATGTAGGTATTAATCTTTTTTAAGGCATTATTCATGTCTACATTTTTCTGATTTACATGTCAATGCATGTTTTATGAAGGTATGTATGTTTTCATCACTTTTTCCCTATATTTTGATATATGTGTCTTTGTATGTTTTTTTCTGTGTTTTTATGTATGGATTGCATTGTTATGTCTCTACTTAGTTTTTACCTATGTATGTTTTTAAGTGGGTATGTCTTTTTTTGTATGTCTGGTATTATTCATGCAGTTTTCATGCATATATGTTATGTTATATGGGCTGCCAAATGACCACACAGAGCCACCATGCAACACACACCCAGGTCTGATCAGCCTGCGGCGGGCCATCCTTGGTAGAGGGTGTCTTGTGATAAACAGCCGAAACACCCAATGAAGCTGGGGTACACAACTGACGATGTGTCGTACTGCTGGCACCACCTCTGTCTGCTTTTACTCATGCAGTATTCATGCATATATTTTTCTTACATATATGTATTTCAGTGTATTATGTAACAAGGTAAATATGTTTTCCATTTTTTTTCTTGTATGTCGGGTTCTGTTAATGTTTTTATATGTTTGTATTAATCATTGTGGTTCTTCAGGCATTTTTCATGCATAATTCATGTCTATATTTTTCATATTTATATATCAATACACTTTTTAACACGGTATGTATGCTTTAATTGCTGATTTTTTTCGTATATTTTGTCATGTGTTTGGGTATTTTTATGTCTATGTGCATATGTATGTATGTTTTTCTTTTCATATTTCAGTGTAAATTTTAACAAGGTTAGTATGTTTTCCATTTTTTCTTCTTCAATGTTTGTATGTTTGGGTATTTCTACTTCTCTGTGCATATGTATGGATGTTTTTCTTTTCATATTTCAATGTAAATTTTAACAAGGTTAGTATGTTTTCCATTTTTTATTCTTGAATGTTTCTATGTTTGGGTATTTCTACTTCTCTGTGCATATGTATGTATGTTTTTCTTTTCATATTTCAATGTAAATTTTAACAAGGTTAGTATGTTTTCCATTTTTTATTCTTGAATGTTTCTATGTTTTGGTATTTCTACTTCTCTGTGCATATGTATGTATGTTTTTCTTTTCATATTTCAATGTAAATTTTAACAAGGTTAGCATGTTTTCCATTTTTTCTTCTTCAATGTTTGTATGTTTGGCTATTTCTACTTTTCTGTGCTGATGTATGTATGTTTTTCTTTTCATATTTCAATGTAAATTTTAACAAAGTTAGTATGTTTTCCTTTTTTTCTTCTTGAATGTTTGTATGTTTGGGTATTTCTACTTCTCTGTGCTTATGTATGTATGTTTTTCTTTTCATATTTCAATGTAAATTTTGAAAAGGTTAGTATGTTTTCCATTTTGTCTTCTTGAATGTTTGTATGTTTGGGTATTTCTACTTCTACGTCTCTGTGCATATATATGTATGTTTTTATTTTCATATTTCAATGTAAATTTTAACAAGGTTTGTATGTTTTCCATTTTTTCTTCTTGAATGTTTGTATGTTTGGGTATTTCTACTTCTCTGTGCATATGTATGGATGTTCTTCTTTTCATATTTCAATGTAAACTTTAACAAGGTTAGTATGTTTTCCTTTTTTTCTTCTTGAATGTTTCTATGTTTGCGTATTTGTACTTCTCTGTGCATATGTATGTATGTTTTTCTTTTCATATTTCATTGTAAATTTTAACAAGGTTAGTATGTTTTCCATTTTTTATTCTTGAATGTTTGTATATTTGGATATTTCTACTTCTCTGTGCATATGTATGTATGTTTTTCTTTTCATATTTCAATGTAAATTTTAACAAGGTTAGTATGTTTTCCATTTTTTCTCCTTGAATGTTTGTATATTTGGGTATTTCTACTTCTCTGTGCATATGTATGTATGTTTTTCTTTTCATATTTCAATGTAAATTTTAACAAGGTTAGTATGTTTTCCATTTTTTCTTCTTCAATGTTTGTATGTTTGGGTATTTCTACTTCTCTGTTTTTATGTATGTTTTTATTTTCATATTTCAGTGTAAATTTTAACAAGGTTAGTATGTTTTCCATTTTTTCTTCTTCAGTGTTTGTATGTTTGGGTATTTCTACTTCTTTGTGCATATGTATGTATGTTTTTCTTTTCATATTTCAGTGTAAATTTTAACAAGGTTAGTATGTTTTCCATTTTTTCTTCTTCAATGTTTGTATGTTTGGGTATTTCTACTTCTCTGTGCATATGTATGTTTTTCTTTTCATATTTCAGTGTAAATTTTAACAAGGTTAGTATGTTTTCCATTTTTTCTTCTTGAGTGTTTGTATGTTTGGGTATTTCTACGTCTCTGTGCATATTTATGTATATTTTTCTTTTCATATTTCAATGTAAATTTTAACAAGGTTAGTATGTTTTCCATTTTTTATTCTTGAATCTTTGTATGTTTGGGTATTTCTACTTCTCTGTGCATATGTATGTTTTTCTTTTCATATTTCAATGTAAATTTTAACAAAGTTAGTATGTTTTCCTTTTTTTCTTCTTGAATGTTTGTATGTTTGGGTATTTCTACTTCTCTGTGCATATGTATGTATGTTTTTCTTTTCATATTTCAATGTAAATTTTGACAAGGTTAGTATGTTTTCCATTTTGTCTTCTTGAATGTTTGTATGTTTGGGTATTTCTACGTCTCTGTGCATATTTATGTATATTTTTCTTTTCATATTTCAATGTAAATTTTAACGAGGTTAGTATGTTTTCCTTTTTTTCTTCTTGAATGTTTGTATGTTTGGATATTTCTACTTCTACGTCTCTGTGCATATATATGTATGTTTTTATTTTCATATTTCAATGTAAATTTTAACAAGGTTAGTATGTTTTCCATTTTTTCATCTTGAATGTTTGTATGTTTGGGTATTTCTACTTCTTTGTGCATATGTATGGATGTTCTTCTTTTCATATTTCAATGTAAATGTTAACAAGGTTAGTATGTTTTCCTTTTTTTCTTCTTGAATGTTTCTATGTTTGCGTATTTGTACTTCTCTGTGCATATGTATGTATGTTTTTCTTTTCATATTTCATTGTAAATTTTAACAAGGTTAGTATGTTTTCCATTTTTTATTCTTGAATGTTTGTATATTTGGATATTTCTACTTCTCTGTGCATATGTATGTATGTTTTTCTTTTCATATTTCAATGTAAATTTTAACAAGGTTAGTATGTTTTCCATTTTTTCTTCTTGAATGTTTGTATGTTTGGGTATTTCTACTTCTCTGTGCATATGTATGTATGTTTTTATTTTCATATTTCAATGTAAATTTTAACAAGGTTAGTATGTTTTCCATTTTTTCTTCTTGAATGTTTGTATGTTTGGGTATTTCTACTTCTCTGTGCATATGTGTGTATGTTTTTGTTTTGATATTTCAATGTAAATTTTAACAAGGTAAGCATGTTTTCCTTTTTTCTTCTTGAATGTTCCTATGTTTGGGTATTTCCACTTCTCTGTGCTTATGTATGTATGTTTTTCTTTTGATATTTCAATGTAAATGTTAACAAGGTTAGTATGTTTTCCATTTTTTTCTTCTTGAATGTTTCTATGTTTGGGTATTTCTACTTCTCTGTGCATATGTATGTATGTTTTTCTTTTCATATTTCAATGTAAATGTTAACAAGGTTAGTATGTTTTCCATTTTTTCTTCTTCTTGAGTCTTTGTATGTTTGGGTATTTCTACTTCTCTGTGCATATGTATGTATGTTTTTCTTTTCATATTTCAATGTAAATTTTAACAAGGTTAGTATGTTTTCCATTTTTTCTTCTTCAATGTTTGTATGTATTCGTAGATTTCTACTTCTCTGTGCATATGTATGTATGTTTTTCTTTTCATATTTCAATGTAAATTTTAACAAGGTTAGTATGTTTTCCATTTTTTCTTCTTCAATGTTTGTATGTATTCGCAGATTTCTACTTCTCTGTGCATATGTATGTATGTTTTTCTTTTCATATTTCAATGTAAATTTTAACAAGGTTAGTATGTTTTCTATTTTTTCTTCTTCAATGTTTGTATGTTTGGGTATTTCTACTTCTCTGTGCATATGTATGTATGTTTTTCTTTTCATATTTCAATGTAAATTTTAACAAGGTTAGTATGTTTTCCATTTTTTCTTCTTGAATGTTTCTATGTTTGGGTATTTCTACTTCTTTGTGCATATGTATGTATGTTTTTCTTTTCATATTTCAATTTAAATTTTAACAAGGTTAGTATGTTTTCCTTTTTTTCTTCTTGAATGTTTGTATGTTTGGGTATTTCTACTTCTCTGTGCATATGTATGTATGTTTTTCTTTTCATATTTCAATGTAAATTTTAACAAGGTTAGTATGTTTTCCATTTTTTCTTCTTGAATGTTTGTATGTTTGGGTATTTCTACTTTTCTGTGCATACGTATGTATGTTTTTCTTTTCATATTTCAATGTAAATTTTGACAAGGTTAGTATGTTTTCCATTTTTTCTCCTTGAATGTTTCTATGTTTGGGTATTTCTACTTCTCTGTGCATATTGTATGTATGTTTTTCTTTTCATATTTCAATGCAAATTTTAACAAGGTTAGTATGTTTTCCATTTTGTCTTCTTGAATGGTTGTATGTCGGAGGCTGTTTGTATTTTTTATGTACTGTAGGTAGTAATCCTTGTGTTTTTTCAGACATTTTGTCTTATATATATTTCAATGTGTTGTGTAACAAGGTATATATGTTTTTCATTTTGATATATTTAATGTGTGTCTATGAGTATTTTATATGAATTTTTATATGTGTATCTATGTTTTTCAGAGATTTTATTATGTGTTTGTCTGGTCCTGTTTGTATTTGTTATGTAGGTATTAATCTTTTTTAAGGCATTATTCATGTCTACATTTTTCTGATTTACATGTCAATGCATGTTTTATGAAGGTATGTATGTTTTCATCACTTTTTCCCTATATTTTGATATATGTGTCTTTGTATGTTTTTTTCTGTGTTTTTATGTATGGATTGCATTGTTATGTCTCTACTTAGTTTTTACCTATGTATGTTTTTAAGTGGGTATGTCTTTTTTTGTATGTCTGGTATTATTCATGCAGTTTTCATGCATATATGTTATGTTATATGGGCTGCCAAATGACCACACAGAGCCACCATGCAACACACACCCAGGTCTGATCAGCCTGCGGCGGGCCATCCTTGGTAGAGGGTGTCTTGTGATAAACAGCCGAAACACCCAATGAAGCTGGGGTACACAACTGACGATGTGTCGTACTGCTGGCACCACCTCTGTCTGCTTTTACTCATGCAGTATTCATGCATATATTTTTCTTACATACAGTACAGGCCAAAAGTTTGGACACACCTTCTCATTCAATGCGTTTTCTTTATTTTCATGACTATTTACATTGTAGATTTTCACTGAAGGCATCAAAACTATGAATGAACACATGTGGAGTTATGTACTTAACAAAAAAAGGTGAAATAACTGAAAACATGTTTTATATTCTAGTTTCTTCAAAATAGCCACCCTTTGCTCTGATTACTGCTTTGCACACTCTTGGCATTCTCTCCATGAGCTTCAAGAGGTAGTCACCTGAAATGGTTTCCACTTCACAGGTGTGCCTTATCAGGGTTAATTAGTGGAATTTCTTGCTTTATCAATGGGGTTGGGACCATCAGTTGTGTTGTGCAGAAGTCAGGTTAATACACAGCCGACAGCCCTATTGGACAACTGTTAAAATTCATATTATGGCAAGAACCAATCAGCTAACTAAAGAAAAACGAGTGGCCATCATTACTTTAAGAAATGAAGGTCAGTCAGTCTGGAAAATTGCAAAAACTTTAAATGTGTCCCCAAGTGGAGTCGCAAAAACCATCAAGCGCTACAACGAAACTGGCACACATGAGGACCGACCCAGGAAAGGAAGACCAAGAGTCACCTCTGCTTCTGAGGATAAGTTCATCTGAGTCGCCAGCCTCAGAAATGGCAAGTTAACAGCAGCTCAGATCAGAGACCAGATGAATGCCACACAGAGTTCTAGCAGCAGACCCATCTCTAGAACAACTGTTAAGAGGAGACTGTGCAAATCAGGCCTTCATGGTCAAATAGCTGCTAGGAAACCACTGCTAAGGAGAGGCAACAAGCAGAAGAGATTTGTTTGGGCCAAGAAACACAAGGAATGGACATTAGACCAGTGAAAAATCTGTGCTTTGGTCTGATGAGTCCAAATTTGAGATCTTTGGTTCCAACCGCCGTGTCTTTGTGAGACGCAGAAAAGGTGAACGGATGGATTCCACATGCCTGGTTCCCACTGTGAAGCATGGAGGAGGAGGTGTGATGGTGTGGGGGTGTTTTGCTGGTGACACTGTTGGGGATTTATTCAAAATTGAAGGCACACTGAACCAGCATGGCTACCACAGCATCCTGCAGCGACATGCCATCCCATCCGGTTTGCGTTTAGTTGGACGATCATTTATTTTTCAACAGGACAATGACCCCAAACACACCTCCAGGCTGTGTAAGGGCTATTTGACCAAGAAGGAGAGTGATGGAGTGCTGCGGCAGATGACCTGGCCTCCACAGTCACCGGACCTGAACCCAATCGAGATGGTTTGGGGTGAGCTGGACCGCAGAGTGAAGGCAAAGGGGCCAACAAGTGCTAAACACCTCTGGGAACTCCTTCAAGACTGTTGGAAAACCATTTCAGGTGACTACCTCTTGAAGCTCATGGAGAGAATGCCAAGAGTGTGCAAAGCAGTAATCAGAGCAAAGGGTGGCTATTTTGAAGAAACTAGAATATAAAACATGTTTTCAGTTATTTCACCTTTTTTTGTTAAGTACATAACTCCACATGTGTTCATTCATAGTTTTGATGCCTTCAGTGAGAATCTACAATGTAAATAGTCATGAAAATAAAGAAAACGCATTGAATGAGAAGGTGTGTCCAAACTTTTGGCCTGTACTGTATATGTATTTCAGTGTATTATGTAACAAGGTAAATATGTTTTCCATTTTTTTTCTTGTATGTCGGGTTCTGTTAATGTTTTTATATGTTTGTATTAATCATTGTGGTTCTTCAGGCATTTTTCATGCATAATTCATGTCTATATTTTTCATATTTATATATCAATGCACTTTTTAACACGGTATGTATGCTTTAATTGATGATTTTTTTCGTATATTTTGTCATGTGTTTGGGTATTTTTATGTCTATGTGCATATGTATGTATGTTTTTCTTTTCATATTTCAGTGTAAATTTTAACAAGGTTAGTATGTTTTCCATTTTTTCTTCTTCAATGTTTGTATGTTTGGGTATTTCTACTTATCTGTGCATATGTGTGTATGTTTTTCTTTTGATATTTCAATGTAAATTTTAACAAGGTAAGCATGTTTTCCTTTTTTCTTCTTGAATGTTCCTATGTTTGGGTATTTCCACTTCTCTGTGCTCATGTATGTATGTTTTTCTTTTGATATTTCAATGTAAATGTTAACAAGGTTAGTATGTTTTTCATTTTTTTCTTCTTGAATGTTTCTATGTTTGGGTATTTCTACTTCTCTGTGCATATGTATGTATGTTTTTCTTTTCATATTTCAATGTAAATGTTAACAAGGTTAGTATGTTTTCCATTTTTTCTTCTTCTTGAGTCTTTGTATGTTTGGGTATTTCTACTTCTCTGTGCATATGTATGTATGTTTTTCTTTTCATATTTCAATGTAAATTTTAACAAGGTTAGTATGTTTTCCATTTTTTCTTCTTCAATGTTTGTATGTATTTGCGGATTTCTACTTCTCTGTGCATATGTATGTATGTTTTTCTTTTCATATTTCAATGTAAATTTTAACAAGGTTAGTATGTTTTCTATTTTTTCTTCTTCAATGTTTGTATGTTTGGGTATTTCTACTTCTCTGTGCATATGTATGTATGTTTTTCTTTTCATATTTCAATGTAAATTTTAACAAGGTTAGTATGTTTTCCATTTTTTCTTCTTGAATGTTTCTATGTTTGGGTATTTCTACTTCTTTGTGCATATGTATGTATGTTTTTCTTTTCATATTTCAATGTAAATTTTAACAAGGTTAGTATGTTTTCCTTTTTTTCTTCTTGAATGTTTGTATGTTTGGGTATTTCTACTTCTCTGTGCATATGTATGTATGTTTTTCTTTTCATATTTCAATGTAAATTTTAACAAGGTTAGTATGTTTTCCATTTTTTCTTCTTGAATGTTTGTATGTTTGGGTATTTCTACTTTTCTGTGCATATGTATGTATGTTTTTCTTTTCATATTTCAATGTAAATTTTGACAAGGTTAGTATGTTTTCCATTTTGTCTTCTTGAATGGTTGTATGTCGGAGGCTGTTTGTATTTTTTATGTACTGTAGGTAGTAATCCTTGTGTTTTTTCAGACATTTTGTCTTATATATATTTCAATGTGTTGTGTAACAAGGTATATATGTTTTTCATTTTGATATATTTAATGTGTGTCTATGAGTATTTTATATGAATTTTTATATGTGTATCTATGTTTTTCAGAGATTTTATTATGTGTTTGTCTGGTCCTGTTTGTATTTGTTATGTAGGTATTAATCTTTTTTAAGGCATTATTCATGTCTACATTTTTCTGATTTACATGTCAATGCATGTTTTATGAAGGTATGTATGTTTTCATCACTTTTTCCCTATATTTTGATATATGTGTCTTTGTATGTTTTTTTCTGTGTTTTTATGTATGGATTGCATTGTTATGTCTCTACTTAGTTTTTACCTATGTATGTTTTTAAGTGGGTATGTCTTTTTTTGTATGTCTGGTATTATTCATGCAGTTTTCATGCATATATGTTATGTTATATGGGCTGCCAAATGACCACACAGAGCCACCATGCAACACACACCCAGGTCTGGCGGGCCATCCTTGGTAGAGGGTGTCTTGTGATAAACAGCCGAAACACCCAATGAAGCTGGGGTACACAACTGACGATGTGTCGTACTGCTGGCACCACCTCTGTCTGCTTTTACTCATGCAGTATTCATGCATATATTTTTCTTACATATATGTATTTCAGTGTATTATGTAACAAGGTAAATATGTTTTCCATTTTTTTTCTTGTATGTCGGGTTCTGTTAATGTTTTTATATGTTTGTATTAATCATTGTGGTTCTTCAGGCATTTTTCATGCATAATTCATGTCTATATTTTTCATATTTATATATCAATGCACTTTTTAACACGGTATGTATGCTTTAATTGCTGATTTTTTTCGTATATTTTGTCATGTGTTTGGGTATTTTTATGTCTATGTGCATATGTATGTATGTTTTTCTTTTCATATTTCAGTGTAAATTTTAACAAGGTTAGTATGTTTTCCATTTTTTCTTCTTCAATGTTTGTATGTTTGGGTATTTCTACTTCTCTGTGCATATGTATGGATGTTTTTCTTTTCATATTTCAATGTAAATTTTAACAAGGTTAGTATGTTTTCCATTTTTTATTCTTGAATGTTTCTATGTTTGGGTATTTCTACTTCTCTGTGCATATGTATGTATGTTTTTCTTTTCATATTTCAATGTAAATTTTAACAAGGTTAGTATGTTTTCCATTTTTTATTCTTCAATGTTTCTATGTTTTGGTATTTCTACTTCTCTGTGCATATGTATGTATGTTTTTCTTTTCATATTTCAATGTAAATTTTAACAAGGTTAGCATGTTTTCCATTTTTTCTTCTTCAATGTTTGTATGTTTGGCTATTTCTACTTTTCTGTGCTGATGTATGTATGTTTTTCTTTTCATATTTCAATGTAAATTTTAACAAGGTTAGTATGTTTTCCATTTTTTCTTCTTCAATGTTTCTATGTTTGGGTATTTCTACTTCTCTGTGCTTATGTATGTATGTTTTTCTTTTCATATTTCAATGTAAATTTTAACAAGGTTAGTATGTTTTCCATTTTTCCTTCTTGAATGTTTCTATGTTTGGGTATTTCTACGTCTCTGTGCATGTGTATGGATCTTTTTCTTTTCATATTTCAATGTAAATGTTAACAAGGTTAGTATGTTTTCCATTTTTTCTTCTTGAATGTTTCTATGTTTGGGTATTTCTACTTCTCTGTGCATATGTATGTATGTTTTTCTTTTTCATGTTTCAATGTAAATTTTAACAAGGTTAGTATGTTTTCCATTTTTTCTTCTTGAATGTTTCTATGTTTGGGTATTTCTACTTCTCTGTGCATATGTATGTATGTTTTTCTTTTTCATGTTTCAATGTAAATTTTAACAAGGTTAGTATGTTTTCCATTTTGTCTTCTTGAATGTTTGTATATTTGGGTATTTCTACTTCTCTGTGCATATGTATGTATGTTTTTCTTTTCATATTTCAATGTAAATTTTAACAAGGTTAGTATGTTTTCCATTTTTTCTTCTTGAATGTTTGTATGTTTGGGTATTTCTACGTCTCTGTGCATATTTATGTATATTTTTCTTTTCATATTTCAATGAAAATTTTAACAAGGTTAGTATGTTTTCCATTTTTTCTTTTTGAATGTTTGTATGTTTGGGTATTTCTACTTCTCTGTGCATATGTATGTATGTTTTTATTTTCATATTTAAATGTAAATTTTAACAAGGTTAATATGTTTTCCAGTTTTTTATTCTTGAATGTTTGTATGTTTGGGTATTTCTGCTTCTCTGTGCATATGTATGTATGTTTTTATTTTCATATTTCAATGTAAATTTTAACAAGGTTAGTATGTTTTCCATTTTTTCTTCTTGAATGTTTGTATGTTTGGGTATTTCTACGTCTCTGTGCATATGTATGTATATTTTTCTTTTCATATTTCAATGTAAATTTTAACAAGGTTAGTATGTTTTCCATTTTTTATTCTTGAGTCTTTGTATGTTTGGGTATTTCTACTTCTCTGTGCATATGTATGTATGTCTTTCTTTTCATATTTCAATGTGAATTTTAACAAAGTTAGTATGTTTTCCTTTTTTTCTTCTTGAATGTTTCTATGTTTGGGTATTTCTACTTCTCTGTGCACATGTATGTATGTTTTTCTTTTCATATTTCAATGTAAATTTTAACAAGGTTAGTATGTTTTCCATTTTGTCTTCTTGAATGGTTGTATGTCGGAGGCTGTTTGTATTTTTTATGTACTGTAGGTAGTAATCCTTGTGTTTTTTCAGACATTTTGTCTCATATATATTTCAATGTGATGTGTAACAAGGTATATATGTTTTTCATTTTGATATATTTAATGTGTGTCTATGAGTATTTTATATGAATTTTTATATGTGTATCTATGTTTTTCAGAGATTTTGTTATGTGTTTGTCTGGTCCTGTTTATATTTGTTATGTAGGTATTAATCTTTTTTAAGGCATTATTCATGTCTACATTTTTCTGATTTACATGTCAATGCATGTTTTATGAAGGTATGTATGTTTTCATTACTTTTTCCCTATATTTTGATATATGTGTCTTTGTATGTTTTTTTTCTGTGTTTTTATGTATGGATTGCATTGTTATGTCTCTACTTAGTTTTTACATATGTATGTTTATAAGTGGGTATGTCTTTTTTTGTATGTCTGGTATTATTCATGCAGTTTTCATGCATATATGTTATGTTATATGGGCTGCCAGATGACCACACAGAGCCACCATGCGACACACACCCAGGTCTGATCAGCCTGCGGCAGGCCATCCTTGGTAGAGGGTGTCTTGTGATAAACAGCCGAAACACCCAATGAAGCTGGGGTACACAACTGACGATGTGTCGTACTGCTGGCACCACCTCTGTCTGCTTTTACTCATGCAGTATTCATGCATATATTTTTCTTACATATATGTATTTCAGTGTATTATGTAACAAGGTAAATATGTTTTCCATTTTTTTTCTTGTATGTCGGGTTCTGTTAATGTTTTTATATGTATGTATGTATTAATCATTGTGGTTCTTCAGGCATTTTTCATGCATAATTCATGTCTATATTTTTCATATTTATATATCAATGCACTTTTTAACACGGTATGTATGCTTTAATTGATGATTTTTTTCGTATATTTTGTCATGTGTTTGGGTATTTTTATGTCTATGTGCGTATGTTTGTATGTTTTTCTTTTCATATTTCAGTGTAAATTTTAACAAGGTTAGTATGTTTTCCATTTTTTCTTCTTCAGTGTTTGTATGTTTGGGTATTTCTACTTCTCTCTTTTTATGTATGTTTTTCTTTTCATATTTCAGTGTAAATTTTAACAAGGTTAGTATGTTTTCCATTTTTTATTCTTGAATGTTTCTATGTTTGGGTATTTCTACTTCTCTGTGCATATGTATGGATGTTTTTCTTTTCATATTTCAGTGTAAATTTTAACAAGGTTAGTATGTTTTCCATTTTTTATTCTTGAATGTTTCTATGTTTGGGTATTTCTACTTCTCTGTGCATATGTATGTATGTTTTTCTTTTCATATTTCAATGTAAATTTTAACAAGGTTAGTATGTTTTCCATTTTTTCTTCTTGAGTCTTTGTATGTTTGGGTATTTCTACTTCTCTGTGCATATGTATGTTTTTCTTTTGATATTTCAATGTAAATTTTAACAAAGTTAGTATGTTTTCCTTTTTTTCTTCTTGAATGTTTGTATGTTTGGGTATTTCTACTTCTCTGTGCTTATGTATGTATGTTTTTCTTTTCATATTTCAATGTAAATTTTGAAAAGGTTAGTATGTTTTCCATTTTGTCTTCTTGAATGTTTGTATGTTTGGGTATTTCTACTTCTACGTCTCTGTGCATATATATGTATGTTTTTATTTTCATATTTCAATGTAAATTTTAACAAGGTTTGTATGTTTTCCATTTTTTCTTCTTGAATGTTTGTATGTTTGGGTATTTCTACTTCTCTGTGCATATGTATGGATGTTCTTCTTTTCATATTTCAATGTAAATGTTAACAAGGTTAGTATGTTTTCCTTTTTTTCTTCTTGAATGTTTCTATGTTTGCGTATTTGTACTTCTCTGTGCATATGTATGTATGTTTTTCTTTTCATATTTCAATGTAAATTTTAACAAGGTTAGTATGTTTTCCATTTTTTATTCTTGAATGTTTGTATATTTGGATATTTCTACTTCTCTGTGCATATGTATGTATGTTTTTCTTTTCATATTTCAATGTAAATTTTAACAAGGTTAGTATGTTTTCCATTTTTTCTCCTTGAATGTTTGTATATTTGGGTATTTCTACTTCTCTGTGCATATGTATGTATGTTTTTCTTTTCATATTTCAATGTAAATTTTAACAAGGTTAGTATGTTTTCCATTTTTTCTTCTTCAATGTTTGTATGTTTGGGTATTTCTACTTCTCTGTTTTTATGTATGTTTTTCTTTTCATATTTCAGTGTAAATTTTAACAAGGTTAGTATGTTTTCCATTTTTTCTTCTTGAGTGTTTGTATGTTTGGGTATTTCTACGTCTCTGTGCATATTTATGTATATTTTTCTTTTCATATTTCAATGTAAATTTTAACAAGGTTAGTATGTTTTCCATTTTTTATTCTTGAATCTTTGTATGTTTGGGTATTTCTACTTCTCTGTGCATATGTATGTTTTTCTTTTCATATTTCAATGTAAATTTTAACAAAGTTAGTATGTTTTCCTTTTTTTCTTCTTGAATGTTTGTATGTTTGGGTATTTCTACTTCTCTGTGCATATGTATGTATGTTTTTCTTTTCATATTTCAATGTAAATTTTGACAAGGTTAGTATGTTTTCCATTTTGTCTTCTTGAATGTTTGTATGTTTGGGTATTTCTACGTCTCTGTGCATATTTATGTATATTTTTCTTTTCATATTTCAATGTAAATTTTAACGAGGTTAGTATGTTTTCCTTTTTTTCTTCTTGAATGTTTGTATGTTTGGATATTTCTACTTCTACGTCTCTGTGCATATATATGTATGTTTTTATTTTCATATTTCAATGTAAATTTTAACAAGGTTAGTATGTTTTCCATTTTTTCATCTTGAATGTTTGTATGTTTGGGTATTTCTACTTCTCTGTGCATATGTATGGATGTTCTTCTTTTCATATTTCAATGTAAATGTTAACAAGGTTAGTATGTTTTCCTTTTTTTTCTTCTTGAATGTTTCTATGTTTGCGTATTTGTACTTCTCTGTGCATATGTATGTATGTTTTTCTTTTCATATTTCATTGTAAATTTTAACAAGGTTAGTATGTTTTCCATTTTTTATTCTTGAATGTTTGTATATTTGGATATTTCTACTTCTCTGTGCATATGTATGTATGTTTTTCTTTTCATATTTCAATGTAAATTTTAACAAGGTTAGTATGTTTTCCATTTTTTCTTCTTGAATGTTTGTATGTTTGGGTATTTCTACTTCTCTGTGCATATGTATGTATGTTTTTATTTTCATATTTCAATGTAAATTTTAACAAGGTTAGTATGTTTTCCATTTTTTCTTCTTGAATGTTTGTATGTTTGGGTATTTCTACTTCTCTGTGCATATGTGTGTATGTTTTTCTTTTCATATTTCAATGTAAATTTTAACAAGGTAAGCATGTTTTCCTTTTTTCTTCTTGAATGTTCCTATGTTTGGGTATTTCCACTTCTCTGTGCTCATGTATGTATGTTTTTCTTTTGATATTTCAATGTAAATTTTAACAAGGTTAGTATGTTTTCCATTTTTTATTCTTGAATGTTTGTATATTTGGATATTTCTACTTCTCTGTGCATATGTATGTATGTTTTTCTTTTCATATTTCAATGTAAATTTTAACAAGGTTAGTATGTTTTCCATTTTTTCTTCTTGAATGTTTGTATGTTTGGGTATTTCTACTTCTCTCTTTTTATGTATGTTTTTCTTTTCATATTTCAGTGTAAATTTTAACAAGGTTAGTATGTTTTCCATTTTTTATTCTTGAATGTTTCTATGTTTGGGTATTTCTACTTCTCTGTGCATATGTATGGATGTTTTTCTTTTCATATTTTAGTGTAAATTTTAACAAGGTTAGTATGTTTTCCATTTTTTATTCTTGAATGTTTCTATGTTTGGGTATTTCTACTTCTCTGTGCATATGTATGTATGTTTTTCTTTTCATATTTCAATGTAAATTTTAACAAGGTTAGTATGTTTTCCATTTTTTCTTCTTGAGTCTTTGTATGTTTGGGTATTTCTACTTCTCTGTGCATATGTATGTTTTTCTTTTGATATTTCAATGTAAATTTTAACAAAGTTAGTATGTTTTCCTTTTTTTCTTCTTGAATGTTTGTATGTTTGGGTATTTCTACTTCTCTGTGCTGATGTATGTATGTTTTTCTTTTCATATTTCAATGTAAATTTTGAAAAGGTTAGTATGTTTTCCATTTTGTCTTCTTGAATGTTTGTATGTTTGGGTATTTCTACTTCTACGTCTCTGTGCATATATATGTATGTTTTTATTTTCATATTTCAATGTAAATTTTAACAAGGTTTGTATGTTTTCCATTTTTTCTTCTTGAATGTTTGTATGTTTGGGTATTTCTACTTCTCTGTGGATATGTATGGATGTTCTTCTTTTCATATTTCAATGTAAATGTTAACAAGGTTAGTATGTTTTCCTTTTTTTCTTCTTGAATGTTTCTATGTTTGCGTATTTGTACTTCTCTGTGCATATGTATGTATGTTTTTCTTTTCATATTTCATTGTAAATTTTAACAAGGTTAGTATGTTTTCCATTTTTTATTCTTGAATGTTTGTATATTTGGATATTTCTACTTCTCTGTGCATATGTATGTATGTTTTTCTTTTCATATTTCAATGTAAATTTTAACAAGGTTAGTATGTTTTCCATTTTTTCTCCTTGAATGTTTGTATATTTGGGTATTTCTACTTCTCTGTGCATATGTATGTATGTATGTTTTTCTTTTCATATTTCAATGTAAATTTTAACAAGGTTAGTATGTTTTCCATTTTTTCTTCTTCAATGTTTGTATGTTTGGGTATTTCTACTTCTCTGTTTTTATGTATGTTTTTCTTTTCATATTTCAGTGTAAATTTTAACAAGGTTAGTATGTTTTCCATTTTTTCTTCTTGAGTGTTTGTATGTTTGGGTATTTCTACGTCTCTGTGCATATTTATGTATATTTTTCTTTTCATATTTCAATGTAAATTTTAACAAGGTTAGTATGTTTTCCATTTTTTATTCTTGAATCTTTGTATGTTTGGGTATTTCTACTTCTCTGTGCATATGTATGTTTTTCTTTTCATATTTCAATGTAAATTTTAACAAAGTTAGTATGTTTTCCTTTTTTTCTTCTTGAATGTTTGTATGTTTGGGTATTTCTACTTCTCTGTGCATATGTATGTATGTTTTTCTTTTCATATTTCAATGTAAATTTTGACAAGGTTAGTATGTTTTCCATTTTGTCTTCTTGAATGTTTGTATGTTTGGGTATTTCTACGTCTCTGTGCATATTTATGTATATTTTTCTTTTCATATTTCAATGTAAATTTTAACGAGGTTAGTATGTTTTCCTTTTTTTCTTCTTGAATGTTTGTATGTTTGGATATTTCTACTTCTACGTCTCTGTGCATATATATGTATGTTTTTATTTTCATATTTCAATGTAAATTTTAACAAGGTTAGTATGTTTTCCATTTTTTCATCTTGAATGTTTGTATGTTTGGGTATTTCTACTTCTCTGTGCATATGTATGGATGTTCTTCTTTTCATATTTCAATGTAAATGTTAACAAGGTTAGTATGTTTTCCTTTTTTTTCTTCTTGAATGTTTCTATGTTTGCGTATTTGTACTTCTCTGTGCATATGTATGTATGTTTTTCTTTTCATATTTCATTGTAAATTTTAACAAGGTTAGTATGTTTTCCATTTTTTATTCTTGAATGTTTGTATATTTGGATATTTCTACTTCTCTGTGCATATGTATGTATGTTTTTCTTTTCATATTTCAATGTAAATTTTAACAAGGTTAGTATGTTTTCCATTTTTTCTTCTTGAATGTTTGTATGTTTGGGTATTTCTACTTCTCTGTGCATATGTATGTATGTTTTTATTTTCATATTTCAATGTAAATTTTAACAAGGTTAGTATGTTTTCCATTTTTTCTTCTTGAATGTTTGTATGTTTGGGTATTTCTACTTCTCTGTGCATATGTGTGTATGTTTTTCTTTTCATATTTCAATGTAAATTTTAACAAGGTAAGCATGTTTTCCTTTTTTCTTCTTGAATGTTCCTATGTTTGGGTATTTCCACTTCTCTGTGCTCATGTATGTATGTTTTTCTTTTGATATTTCAATGTAAATTTTAACAAGGTTAGTATGTTTTCCATTTTTTATTCTTGAATGTTTGTATATTTGGATATTTCTACTTCTCTGTGCATATGTATGTATGTTTTTCTTTTCATATTTCAATGTAAATTTTAACAAGGTTAGTATGTTTTCCATTTTTTCTTCTTGAATGTTTGTATGTTTGGGTATTTCTACTTCTCTCTTTTTATGTATGTTTTTCTTTTCATATTTCAGTGTAAATTTTAACAAGGTTAGTATGTTTTCCATTTTTTATTCTTGAATGTTTCTATGTTTGGGTATTTCTACTTCTCTGTGCATATGTATGGATGTTTTTCTTTTCATATTTTAGTGTAAATTTTAACAAGGTTAGTATGTTTTCCATTTTTTATTCTTGAATGTTTCTATGTTTGGGTATTTCTACTTCTCTGTGCATATGTATGTATGTTTTTCTTTTCATATTTCAATGTAAATTTTAACAAGGTTAGTATGTTTTCCATTTTTTCTTCTTGAGTCTTTGTATGTTTGGGTATTTCTACTTCTCTGTGCATATGTATGTTTTTCTTTTGATATTTCAATGTAAATTTTAACAAAGTTAGTATGTTTTCCTTTTTTTCTTCTTGAATGTTTGTATGTTTGGGTATTTCTACTTCTCTGTGCTGATGTATGTATGTTTTTCTTTTCATATTTCAATGTAAATTTTGAAAAGGTTAGTATGTTTTCCATTTTGTCTTCTTGAATGTTTGTATGTTTGGGTATTTCTACTTCTACGTCTCTGTGCATATATATGTATGTTTTTATTTTCATATTTCAATGTAAATTTTAACAAGGTTTGTATGTTTTCCATTTTTTCTTCTTGAATGTTTGTATGTTTGGGTATTTCTACTTCTCTCTTTTTATGTATGTTTTTCTTTTCATATTTCAGTGTAAATTTTAACAAGGTTAGTATGTTTTCCATTTTTTATTCTTGAATGTTTCTATGTTTGGGTATTTCTACTTCTCTGTGCATATGTATGGATGTTTTTCTTTTCATATTTTAGTGTAAATTTTAACAAGGTTAGTATGTTTTCCATTTTTTATTCTTGAATGTTTCTATGTTTGGGTATTTCTACTTCTCTGTGCATATGTATGTATGTTTTTCTTTTCATATTTCAATGTAAATTTTAACAAGGTTAGTATGTTTTCCATTTTTTCTTCTTGAGTCTTTGTATGTTTGGGTATTTCTACTTCTCTGTGCATATGTATGTTTTTCTTTTGATATTTCAATGTAAATTTTAACAAAGTTAGTATGTTTTCCTTTTTTTCTTCTTGAATGTTTGTATGTTTGGGTATTTCTACTTCTCTGTGCTGATGTATGTATGTTTTTCTTTTCATATTTCAATGTAAATTTTGAAAAGGTTAGTATGTTTTCCATTTTGTCTTCTTGAATGTTTGTATGTTTGGGTATTTCTACTTCTACGTCTCTGTGCATATATATGTATGTTTTTATTTTCATATTTCAATGTAAATTTTAACAAGGTTTGTATGTTTTCCATTTTTTCTTCTTGAATGTTTGTATGTTTGGGTATTTCTACTTCTCTGTGGATATGTATGGATGTTCTTCTTTTCATATTTCAATGTAAATGTTAACAAGGTTAGTATGTTTTCCTTTTTTTCTTCTTGAATGTTTCTATGTTTGCGTATTTGTACTTCTCTGTGCATATGTATGTATGTTTTTCTTTTCATATTTCATTGTAAATTTTAACAAGGTTAGTATGTTTTCCATTTTTTATTCTTGAATGTTTGTATATTTGGATATTTCTACTTCTCTGTGCATATGTATGTATGTTTTTCTTTTCATATTTCAATGTAAATTTTAACAAGGTTAGTATGTTTTCCATTTTTTCTCCTTGAATGTTTGTATATTTGGGTATTTCTACTTCTCTGTGCATATGTATGTATGTTTTTCTTTTCATATTTCAATGTAAATTTTAACAAGGTTAGTATGTTTTCCATTTTTTCTTCTTCAATGTTTGTATGTTTGGGTATTTCTACTTCTCTGTTTTTATGTATGTTTTTCTTTTCATATTTCAGTGTAAATTTTAACAAGGTTAGTATGTTTTCCATTTTTTCTTCTTGAGTGTTTGTATGTTTGGGTATTTCTACGTCTCTGTGCATATTTATGTATATTTTTCTTTTCATATTTCAATGTAAATTTTAACAAGGTTAGTATGTTTTCTATTTTTTATTCTTGGATCTTTGTATGTTTGGGTATTTCTACTTCTCTGTGCATATGTATGTTTTTCTTTTCATATTTCAATGTAAATTTTAACAAAGTTAGTATGTTTTCCTTTTTTTCTTCTTGAATGTTTGTATGTTTGGGTATTTCTACTTCTCTGTGCATATGTATGTATGTTTTTCTTTTCATATTTCAATGTAAATTTTGACAAGGTTAGTATGTTTTCCATTTTGTCTTCTTGAATGTTTGTATGTTTGGGTATTTCTACGTCTCTGTGCATATTTATGTATATTTTTCTTTTCATATTTCAATGTAAATTTTAACGAGGTTAGTATGTTTTCCTTTTTTTCTTCTTGAATGTTTGTATGTTTGGATATTTCTACTTCTACGTCTCTGTGCATATATATGTCTGTTTTTATTTTCATATTTCAATGTAAATTTTAACAAGGTTAGTATGTTTTCCATTTTTTCATCTTGAATGTTTGTATGTTTGGGTATTTCTACTTCTCTGTGCATATGTATGGATGTTCTTCTTTTCATATTTCAATGTAAATGTTAACAAGGTTAGTATGTTTTCCTTTTTTTCTTCTTGAATGTTTCTATGTTTGCGTATTTGTACTTCTCTGTGCATATGTATGTATGTTTTTCTTTTCATATTTCATTGTAAATTTTAACAAGGTTAGTATGTTTTCCATTTTTTATTCTTGAATGTTTGTATATTTGGATATTTCTACTTCTCTGTGCATATGTATGTATGTTTTTCTTTTCATATTTCAATGTAAATTTTAACAAGGTTAGTATTTTTTCCATTTTTTCTTCTTGAATGTTTGTATGTTTGGGTATTTCTACTTCTCTGTGCATATGTATGTATGTTTTTATTTTCATATTTCAATGTAAATTTTAACAAGGTTAGTATGTTTTCCATTTTTTCTTCTTGAATGTTTGTATGTTTGGGTATTTCTACTTCTCTGTGCATATGTGTGTATGTTTTTCTTTTCATATTTCAATGTAAATTTTAACAAGGTAAGCATGTTTTCCTTTTTTCTTCTTGAATGTTCCTATGTTTGGGTATTTCCACTTCTCTGTGCTCATGTATGTATGTTTTTCTTTTGATATTTCTATGCAAATTTTAACAAGGTTAGTATGTTTTCCATTTTTTATTCTTGAATGTTTGTATATTTGGATATTTCTACTTCTCTGTGCATATGTATGTATGTTTTTCTTTTCATATTTCAATGTAAATTTTAACAAGGTTAGTATGTTTTCCATTTTTTCTTCTTGAATGTTTGTATGTTTGGGTATTTCTACTTCTCTGTGCATATGTATGTATGTTTTTATTTTCATATTTCAATGTAAATTTTAACAAGGTTAGTATGTTTTCCATTTTTTCTTCTTGAATGTTTGTATGTTTGGGTATTTCTACTTCTCTGTGCATATGTGTGTATGTTTTTGTTTTGATATTTCAATGTAAATTTTAACAAGTTAAGCATGTTTTCCTTTTTTCTTCTTGAATGTTCCTATGTTTGGGTATTTCCACTTCTCTGTGCTTATGTATGTATGTTTTTCTTTTGATATTTCAATGTAAATGTTAACAAGGTTAGTATGTTTTCCATTTTTTTCTTCTTGAATGTTTCTATGTTTGGGTATTTCTACTTCTCTGTGCATATGTATGTATGTTTTTCTTTTCATATTTCAATGTAAATGTTAACAAGGTTAGTATGTTTTCCATTTTTTCTTCTTCTTGAGTCTTTGTATGTTTGGGTATTTCTACTTCTCTGTGCATATGTATGTATGTTTTTCTTTTCATATTTCAATGTAAATTTTAACAAGGTTAGTATGTTTTCCATTTTTTCTTCTTCAATGTTTGTATGTATTCGCGGATTTCTACTTCTCTGTGCATATGTATGTATGTTTTTCTTTTCATATTTCAATGTAAATTTTAACAAGGTTAGTATGTTTTCTATTTTTTCTTCTTCAATGTTTGTATGTTTGGGTATTTCTACTTCTCTGTGCATATGTATGTATGTTTTTCTTTTCATATTTCAATGTAAATTTTAACAAGGTTAGTATGTTTTCCATTTTTTCTTCTTGAATGTTTCTATGTTTGGGTATTTCTACTTCTCTGTGCATATGTATGTATGTTTTTCTTTTCATATTTCAATGTAAATTTTAACAAGGTTAGTATGTTTTCCTTTTTTTCTTCTTGAATGTTTCTATGTTTGCGTATTTGTACTTCTCTGTGCATATGTATGTATGTTTTTCTTTTCATATTTCAATGTAAATTTTAACAAGGTTAGTATGTTTTCCATTTTTTCTTCTTGAATGTTTGTATGTTTGGGTATTTCTACTTTTCTGTGCATATGTATGTATGTTTTTCTTTTCATATTTCAATGTAAATTTTGACAAGGTTAGTATGTTTTCCATTTTTTCTCCTTGAATGTTTCTATGTTTGGGTATTTCTACTTCTCTGTGCATATTGTATGTATGTTTTTCTTTTCATATTTCAATGTAAATTTTAACAAGGTTAGTATGTTTTCCATTTTTTCTTCTTCTTGAGTCTTTGTATGTTTGGGTATTTCTACTTCTCTGTGCATATGTATGTATGTTTTTCTTTTCATATTTCAATGTAAATTTTAACAAGGTTAGTATGTTTTCTATTTTTTCTTCTTGAATGTTTCTATGTTTGGGTATTTCTACTTCTCTGTGCATATGTTTGTATGTTTTTCCTTTCATATTTCAATGTAAATTTTAACAAGGTTAGTATTTTTTCCATTTTTTCTTCTTGAATGTATGTATTCACTCATTTCTACTTCTCTGTGCATGTGTATGTATGTTTTTCTTTTCATATTTCAATGTAAATTTTAACAAGGTTAGTATGTTTTCCATTTTTTCTTCTTCAATGTTTCTATGTTTGGGTATTTCTACTTCTCTGTGCATATGTATGTATGTTTTTCTTTTCATATTTCAATGTAAATTTTAACAAGGTTAGTATGTTTTCCATTTTTTCTTCTTCAATGTTTGTATGTATTCGCGGATTTCTACTTCTCTGTGCATATGTATGTATGTTTTTCTTTTCATATTTCAATGTAAATTTTAACAAGGTTAGTATGTTTTCTATTTTTTCTTCTTGAATGTTTGTATGTTTGGGTATTTCTACTTCTCTGTGCATATGTATGTATGTTTTTCTTTTCATATTTCAATGTAAATTTTAACAAGGTTAGTATGTTTTCCATTTTTTCTTCTTCAATGTTTCTATGTTTGGGAAGTTCTACTTCTCTGTGCATATGTATGTATGTTTTTCTTTTCATATTTCAATGTAAATTTTAACAAGGTTAGTATGTTTTCCATTTTTTCTTCTTGAATATCTCTATGTTTGGGTATTTCTACTTCTCTGTGCATATGTATGTATGTTTTTCTTTTCATATTTCAATGTAAATTTTAATAAGGTTAGTATGTTTTCCATTTTTTCTTCTTGAATGTTTGTCGGAGGGTGTTTGTATTTTTTATGTACTGTAGGTAGTAATCCATGTGTTTTTTCAGACATTTTGTCTTAAATATATTCCAATGTGATGTGTAACAAGGTATGTATGTTTTTCATTTTGGTATATTTAATGTCTGTCTGTGAGTGTTTTATATGAATTATTATATGTGTATCTATGTTTTTCAGAGATTTTTTTGTGTGTTTGTGTGGTCCTGTTTGTATTTGTTATGTAGGTATTAATCTTTTTTTTTAAGGTATTATTCACGTCTACATTTTTCGTATTTACATATCAATGCATGTTTTATGAAGGTATGTATGTTTTCATCACTTTTTCCCTATATTTTGATATATGTGTCTTTGTATGTTTTTTTCTGTGTTTTTATGTATGGATTGCATTGTTATGTCTCTACTTAGTTTTTACCTATGTATGTTTTTAAGTGGGTATGTCTTTTTTTGTATGTCTGGTATTATTCATGCAGTTTTCATGCATATATGTTATGTTATATGGGCTGCCAAATGACCACACAGAGCCACCATGCGACACACACCCAGGTCTGATCAGCCTGCAGCAGGCCATCCTTGGTAGAGGGTGTCTTGTGATAAACAGCCGAAACACCCAATGAAGCCGAAACACCCAATGAAACACAACTGACGATGTGTCGTACTCCTGGCACCATGTCTGTCTGCTTTACTCATGCAGTATTCATGCATATATTTTTCGTATATATATGTATTTCAGTGTATTATGTAACAAGGTAAATATGTTTTCCATTTTTTTTCTTGTATGTCGGGTTCTGTTAATGTTTTTATATGTATGTGGTAATCCATGTGTTTCTTCAGGCATTTTTCATGCATCATTCATGTCTATATTTTTCATATTTATATATCAGTGCACTTTTTAACAGGGTATGTATGCTTTAATTGCTGATTTTTTTTATATATTTTGTCATGTGTTTGGGTATTTTTATGTCTATGTGCATATGTTTGTATGTTTTTCTTTTCATATTTCAGTGTAAAATTTACCGAGGTTAGTATGTTTTCCATTTTTTTTTCCTGAATGTTTCTATGTTTGGGTATTTCTACTTCTCTGTGCATATGTATGTATGTTCTGTTAATGTTTTTATATGTATGTATTAATCGATGTGTTTCTTCAGGCATTTTTCATGCATCATCCATGTCTATATTTTTCATATTTATATTTCAATGCACCTTTTAACAGAGTATGTATGCTTCAATTGTTGTTTTTTTTCACATATTTTGTCATGTGTTTGGGTATTTTTTATGTCTATGTGCATATGTATGTATGTTTTTCTTTTCATGTTTCAGTGTAAAATTTAACAAGGTTAGTATGTTTTCCATTTTTTTTTCTTGAATATTTGTATGTTTGGGTATTTCTACTTCTCTGTGCATATGTATGTATGTTTTTCTTTTCATATTTCATTGCAAATTTTAACAAGGTTAGTATGTTTTCCATTTTGTCTTCTTGAATGTTTGTATGTCGGAGGCTGTTTGTATTTTTTATGTACTGTAGGTAGTAATCCATGTGTTTTTTCAGACATTTTGTCTTATATATATTTCATTGTGTTGTGTAACAAGGTATGTATGTTTTTCATTTTGGTATATTTAATGTCTGTCTATGAGTGTTTTATATGAATTTTTATATGTGTATCTATGTTTTTCAGAGATTTTTTTTGTGTTTGTCTGGTCCTGTTTGTATTTGTTATGTAGGTATTAATCTTTTTTTAAGGCATTATTCATGTCTACATTTTTCGTATTTACATATCACTGCATGTTTTATGAAGGTATGTATGTTTTCATCACTTTTTCCCTATATTTTGATATATGTGTCTTTATATGTTTTTTTTCTGTGTTTTTATGTATGCATTTCATTGTTATGTCTCTACTTAGTTTTTACCTATGTATGTTTATAAGTGGGTATGTACTTTTTTGTATGTCTGGTATCATTCATGCAATATTCATGCATATGTTTCTAAATATATTTCAATGTAAATTTTAACAAGGTAAGCATGTTTTTTGTTTTTCTTCTAAAATGTTTCTATATTTGGGTATTTCTACTTCTCTGTGCACGTGTATGTATGTTTTTCTTTTCATATTTCAATGTAAATGTTAACATGGTAAGCATGTTTTCCTTTTTTTCTTCTTTAATGTTTGTATGTTTGGGTATTTCTACTTCTTTGTGCATATGTGTGTATGTTTTTCATATTTTAATAAGGTAAGCATGTTTCCATTTTTTTTCTTGTATGTCGGGTCCTGGTAATGTTTTTACATGTATGTATTAATCCATGTTTTGTTTTTTTTTTAATTTATTTAAAAGGGACAATGTACAGCTCAAACATAAATGTCAGTATTTGTTGCACCGTATCAGATTATAGCTTCAAGCTAATTCGCGTCTGTAGTCTCTTGGCAGGTCACAGTAAAAAATATTTGGGTAATTCTACTTGTCTGTACGTATGTATATATGTTTTTCTTTTCATATTTCAATGTAAATTTTAACAAGGTTAATATGTTTTCCATTTTTTCATTTTTAAATGTTTGTATGTCAGAGTCTGTTTGTATTTTGTATGTAGGTAGTAATCCACGTGTTTCTTCAGGCATTTTTCATGCATCATTCATGTCTACATTTTTCGTATTTATATATCCATGCACCTTTTAACAGGGTATGTATGCTTGAATTGTAGGTTTTTTCATATATTTTGTTATATGTTTGGGTTTTGTTTCTTTATGTATGGGTTGTATTTTTTATGTCTATGTGCATATGTATGTATGTTTTTCTTTTCATATTTCAATGTCAATGTTTTCTACTTTTTTCTTCTTGAATATTTGTATGTTTGAGTCTGTATGTTTCATGTACGTAGTGATCCGTGTGTTTTTATCCGTCATTTGTCATCCATCATTCATGTTCATATTTTTCATATTAATATATCAATGCACATTTTGAAAAGGTATTTATGTTTTCATAACTTTTTCATATACTTTAATGTATGTCACTTTTTATCATTTTTTTTTAATGTATGGATTGTATTGTTATGTCTCTATGTACTTTTTTCTAAGTCTGGTTTTATTCATGCAACATGCAACATGCAGTATTCAATCAGTTCAATCAATCAATTTTATTTATAAAGCCCAATATCACAAATCACAATTCACCTCACAGGGCTTTACAGCATACGACATCCTTCTGTACTTCGGACCCTTGCAGCGGATAAGGAAAAACTCCCCAAAAAAAACCTTTAACGGGGGAAAATATATATATAAATATATATATATATATATATATATATATATATATTCATGTATTTATTTTTCTTAAATACCTTTCAATGTATTGTGCAACAAGGTATGTATGTTTTTCATTTTGATATATTTCATGTATGTATAAGCCAATTTCATGCATCATTCATGTCCATATTTTTAATTTTTATATATCAATGCATGTTTTTAGAAGGTATGTATATTTTCATTAGTTTTTTTTTCATACAATTTAATGTATGTTTGTATGTATGTTTTTGTATGTATATGTATGGATTGCATTTTTATGTGTTTATGCACTTTTTACCTATGAATGTTCTATGTGCTTTTTTGGTATGTCTGCTTTTATTCATGCAATACATATGTATATATTTTTCTTTTCAAAATTCAATGTAATTTTGAACAAGGTAAGTATGTTTTCCCTTTTTCTTCTTGTAGGTTTGTATGTCTGGTTCTGTTTGTAGTTTTTTTTTATTTGTATTCTCCCATATTTTTTTCCAGGGATTTTCATGCATCATTCAGGTCTATATTTTTAGTAGTTGTATCTCAATGCACATTTTAAGAAGGTATGTATGTTTTCATTACTTTTTTCGTTTATTTTAATATCTCTTTCTATGTTTTTTTACGTATAGATTGCATTTTTATGTCTTATGTACTTTTTACCTATTTATGTACCGGTTTGTACTTTTTTGTTCTTATTTATGTATATATTTCTCTTATTATATATTTATCTTCTTTCATTGGATTTTGTAACAACGCATCTATGTTTTTCAGTATTTTTTAATATATTTTAATATATGTCTGTTTGGTCTTTTAACTTTTATATATGTGTCTATGGTTTTCATTAATATTTCTTTAGGTGTGTATGTGTGGATTATTTATGTATTTATTAATCCATGCTTTTCTTTTGCAGGCAATTTTCATGCATCATTTATATCTATATTTTTGATATATTTACTTTTTCAGGGGCTATGTATGTTTTCAGTATTTTGTTCTTTGTATATTTTTAAATGTATGCATGTATGTATGTCTATATTTCATGTATGTATCTATGTTTTTTAATTAAATCTTCTTTCATGTTAATATGTTTCTTTTTATCTATCTTTTCTCCTGCCTCTCACTCCTCAGTCATTAGACAGTTTGTTAGAACTTGTTAATGGCCTCTTTTACCTCCTCTAACACAGGCTTTGGTTCTGCAACCACAGAATAATAATAATAATAATTGTAATAATAATAACCATAATCATGTTATTTCTTACTTTTTCCACCAGTTCTACTTTCTCAGCTTCTCCTCCACCTACAGCTAAGTCTGCTAATTAGACTTTCCCCCACAGAACTGTGCTTGTTTTCTTATATTCTTGAGAGGCATAGTGCAGCTGTATTGCCTCACAGTGAGAGGTTTCTTGGTGTGATCTCCAGCTAAAACTAAAATATTTTACTGCCATATATCTTGCCATTTCTAGTATTGCTGTATATTTTCCACATTAATGGGCATCACTTTAGTGATCACTTTTTATGTAAATGTCATGACTGAGCCCCAGACTGTGATTACAAAATGTTACATGAGAGGCACAAACTGGATCATGGTTAGTGTTACCTAACTTACAGTTTCAAAGGTAAGGGAACTCTGTGCAAAAACATCAAGAAGAGACAGTTAAGCATGCCACACCACAAAAACTGCTCAGAAGTGACCTGTGGACATGACAAAGAGCTCAAGGTGTCGACCTGGCTTCCAAATTTCCCAGGTCCCAATCTGCTCAAGGATTCTTGTGATGTGCCCGTACCCCAGATGCAAGGTGGGGCCTTCTTGGATCGGACTTGGCTCTGACCTGTCGAGGCATGGACACAGGATCTCTGGGAGTGTCCTGTGGTGTCTGGCATCATACCAGCTCAGTAGCCTTGTGGTAGAGTGTCCGCCCTGAGACTGGGAGGTCGTGGGTTCGATCCCCGGCCGGGTCATACCAAAGACTATAAAAATGGGACCCATTGCCTCCCTGCTTGGCACTCAGCATCAGGGGTTGGAATTGGGGGGTTAGATCACCACGATTCCCGAGCGCGGCACCGCTGCTGCTCACCACCCCCTCAGGGGATGGGTCAAATGCGGAGAACAAATTTCACACATTCAGGTGTGTGACAATCAGTGGAACTTTACCTTTACCTTATCAGTGCGTTGGCAGCAGATCCATTTAGTCCAGTGGGTTGTGAAGTGTGTTAATGGCACGTGCCACAGATGCTCATTCAGATTGGGATCTGGGGAATTTGGAGGCCAGGTTGACACTTTGAGGTTTTTGTCACAGTCCTTGGGCCATTCCTGAGCAATGTTTGCAGTGTGGCATGGTGCATTACCCTGCTGGGGGGCACTGCCATTGGGGAGTGCGGTTGCCATGAGGGGGGGAACTTGGTCTGCAACAGTGTTTGAGTGGGTGGAACATGTCAGGTGGTATCCACATGAATGTCAGAACCAAATGTTTCCCAGCAGCACAATGTATTGTAATAAGATGATCAATGTTTTTCACTTCACCTGTCAGTGGTTTTAAAGTTGTGGCTGATCAGCAGCTGCAGTTACAGAATTTTGGATTTCACAGCACAACCAATCTACTCTGCAGTAAAGCTGAATAACCTTATTTAACCCTTTTACAGAGTGAATACAATAAAAAAAATGTTGCATATAATTGCTGCATCCTCTGACTTCTGCCGTGTCTCTGTGCTCCTCAGTCATTTGCAATATTCATGTACATTTTGTTGTAGATATTAAATATGAAGAATAAAAAATGGGCCAAACAATTGTTAATAGCTACTCCACAAAATTATTCACTGCTTGTGCTTTCCCAGAAAACAGGTCACCGCTCTTGATGTCTTTGCATTGAGACGTTTTTCACATCCACATTCTAAATGTTAATATTCAGGTGGTGGAGAGAAAGCTTTAAAAATAGGATGAAAACACGTGTCAGTGTAAATGGATTTTCGAACAGAAAGTGGGAGTGCAGAGGAGATGCAGTGGTGTTACAAAATCCCTGCTCTCTATTGAATCCACCGCTCCAGTGGTTAAAGTGAGAAAAGTGTGCCACCACCTGGACATTTTAGGACTTTCTAATAGGGCACAAAATGCAGAGGGCTACAAAGTATGCAATCTATTTCTGGAAAAACATGGTAGAAAATTAAATGACGACTGGGATTATGGTTCAATTTCCCAACATGACTTCTACATATATAATTTCCCAACAATAATAAGATGAATTTGAATGGTTTACGAAAGAAAGTTTAACACATACTTCACATAATCTTAACATTCTCCATTTATTTTGAACACTCGCTTGAAAAAACTTTAGTGCAAATCATACAGAGAGAAACTGTTCAGATATTGATAACATGATTTTAAATTATTAATAAATATACATGACTCAATTTACACTTCGAAATGCTACAAGCACTTTTCACAGTTAAATAACAGTCTCCCAAACCGTCCTGTACATCCAACACACGTCTGAATGGAGGAGATATTACCAGCGAGGGTTGAAAAGGCAAAAATGTAAAATAGAGGTACCATTACACTCTCTCTTTCTCAGATACAGGCCATTGTCAAGTTTTAGTTCTGCTCAAATTAATACAACTCAATCATAATGAAATAATTACCCTGTTTATCACTGGATCTTCAAATTAGTAGCTTATAAAAATGTAAATTAAACAGATACAGTTCATTACACTCACTCTTGAGATTAGTGACAACTTGCCACAAACGTTTCTATAAGTCACTACAGGGTTCCAGCGAAAATGACCCTGTTACTGATGTTACACTTCCCATTTTGTGGTTTATACATGTTGGACTTCATTATACACACTTCACACAAACTATTAACAATAGATTATAAGCAGCGATGCAATGCTTGTATGTTACAGATGATAAAGACCTTAACAGACTGTTTTGCTAATATAAAGATTTATAGTTCTTGAATGGGGAGAAAAAAAACACACAAAGCATGTTTTCTGACACGCAGTTTGTGAAACGGGTGCAAAATAAAGCCTGCAAGCAAACTAGACTACTGTAAATATTTGAGGATTTCAGAAGTAATGCAGTGAGGCCAAGCACTGGAGTTGGCTCTGTCAACGCTGTTTAGAATTTAAATCTTATTATTGTAAAAGTGGCGATGATGCATCCAAGCTGCACAGATTATATAGTACTTCTGGTTGGCATTGCGCTGCCAATACGTCAAACTGTTTCCCGCACGTTCGGAATTTATTTGTAGTGGCCTATAAACTCCAAAATCAACATATAAGATTAGTAAGCCCTTTCATGAAATGTGATAGCACATCGATGCATTGTTTTTTGGTCATCTGCAGTTCCACACAGACTTAAGGCCTTTGCACACTGAGTCTGTTTTTTTTCGGATGCGTTTCTTTAATCCGAAAAAAATCGCTATAGAAAGAAACCTTGCACACTGACAAAATTAAAAGACACATTTCTTCCTTTGCCTCTCTCCACTGGAGTTACCTATCTGGCTGACACCACTGTCTTTCATTTGGCACCGCAAGTTACATGAAGGGGCGGAGCTGTCCTCCCTCTCTGTCCTCCACATTGTGTGCACGGTCCTCCTCTTCTTAATTATCATCCCTCTGAATATTACTATCTGACCTATTGAAAGTGAGCTATCAGAGTTATGAAATGACTCTGTGTGCCCCGGTCCTCTGTCTTGTCGTGGCTGTGTCCCACTGCCACATATTTTCTCTGATTCTTGGTGAGAGAGCTCTCTAAAGGCCTCTGACGGACCCAAAATTTTAATAGGACTCTTTTTAGACGTGCAACAATTTCAGACGAAAAAAAAAAAAAATGACTCAGTGTGCAAAGGCCTTTACAGACTTTGAAGAGACAAACTAATCTATTTGGGTGGGCCGCCAAAATAAATTCCATATGTGGAAAACACCAAACTATGTTTAGTCTTTATGCCACATTCAGTCATATTATATACATTTGATGGCACGTAAAGAGAATTATTCTCAAAACTTTCATACAAATACATTGCAACTGGGACAACCAGGTTATACACAATTTTGATTTGCAAAGGCTGTAGCATTAAATCTACCAATGTTACATTCACACTAATAACACTGCCTTTCCTAATAGTAACCAACAGTGCTGATATCTTCAACAAGAATTACCTAATGGTCATTGTTACACTGTGCTATAGAGTGTTAGTTTTCCATGATTCTATAGTCTTGTGTTTAGAAGTAATCTGGATGTGTCTTTCATGTAACTACACCGGTTGATATCAATCAGACCAACAGAGCAACATCAGATTCAGTGTTTAAGGCCCAATTGCATCTTCATGATCCATCCTAATAAATTAATTAATTAGCTGCAGTACAAGCTGACAGCATGCAGTAAGAGTTTAAACCCAAAGGCCACAGACAACAGATAAGGAAAAGTGCAAATGCATGCTGAGAATGATTGCCACCTGCCAACCTCTGGAAATAACCCACCAAGTCGGAAATGAGAGCAGCCTTCCAGCTCAATTCCTCCCACTTCCCTTCCAATTTGTGACATGTAGCAGTCAGATTAACTTCAAAGTGCAAATCCAAGCCGCTGACAGAGAGTTTGTGAAATGAAGGAAAAAATCTACAAAACTCCAAGCTACTACAAAAGCATTAAAATACTCAGTTAAATACATCCACTCACTTCAGTATCGTTAGTTGCCTGTTTTATCTGTCCTCAATTCAGTCATTTACTGTACAGTATGATGCAATCTGGGTCCGTGGGGTTTACAGTGCGATGAGCGGTTCTCTCCCATTAGTATCACTTTGCACAAACATGAATGAGGAGCTCCACACAGCAGGGTCCTGCAAACAAAACATATATATAGTACTGAGAAAGACATGGACGTGCAGTTGCTTACAATCATCTGGTTGAGTCATTTATGCTTGTAATTTAAGAACTTTTATTGATTTATTTGGTAGTTATTTGTTGTCTCTGTCAACCCCTCTATGCAAGTGTGCATCCTTTTTTATCTGTATACATAACATTAGTTGGTTTAAAAAAAAAATATGGCAGCGCTGAGATCTTATTGGCAGTCTGTCAGGGAAAAAAAAAATAACTGCACAATTGCACTGCATACCATTTTAAGAAGCTTGTTGTAGCAGCTGCTGCTGTGTTACTTACTCATACTGGAATACCTCACAAATGAGGACATACTGTGTTTGTGTTTTTATGTTAGCAATGTTTTTTTTTAGCACATCTCTTCATTATCATTTTGCGAATAAACTTAAATGTGCTATAACTACCTGACGATCCCCTGTGGGCTGCTGGGTGGTCTTCAGGCTGTAGGACTCTGCTCGGAGCTGCTGGTGACGGCTGCGGTTGTTTCCTCTCGGCTCTGGGTGGGAGGCAGCTCGTCCCTCGGTGGTGCGGCCTGTTGTGGTTTCACTATGGTGATTTTAATGGGGATTCCTTTGACGCTATGCTGCATTCTGCTATACTGACGCATAGAAGGGTTGAAAGTGCGAACGATGGGAAGTTCATTCAGAGTGGGTGTCTCTTGTTTTGGCTGTGTGCTCTCTTTTATGATTATTTTACTTCTTTTGTTTGAGAAGACAGTTTGCACTGGGAGGACGGCCGGCCTTTTAGCGGGGCCAGAAGTCTGGAGTCTTGTTTTATGCGGAGGTGAAGCTTGTTTCTCTTCAACCCCTCTATGCAGGTGTCCATCATTTTCCTTTGTCACAGAGATTCCTCCTTCTTTCCTTTTCTTCACTTCTTTCGGTTTCTTGGGGCAGACCGCCATGTGTTTGGTTCTGCTGCGACGCATTGTGAACTCCCTGCTGCAGTGTGGGCAGACAAAGATCTCCTGCTGCTCATCCACCTGTGCAGGTGACATTTTATTTGACTTGTTCCTCTGTGGCATGACCCTTTGGACCATCTTCTTCTTCCTTTTGTTCAGCACTTTGAACTTCACATTTCCTGCTGGATCATGGTTAGCTTTGGACCTGTTCGAGTGGCTCGATCTGTTAGAAGCATTTAGTCCGTTAGTAGAATTAGTGGTGGAAAGGACCCCATTCTGAGTTTTTGCAAAGTGGCGCAGTGGGATGGGATTCTTTTTGGGTGTGTATCGCCTTTTATCACTGGCATTTGCACAAGCCAGGATGTGCTTGTGTAACTCTGGCATGTTATCAAAGCTCTTTCCACACTTGGTACACCGAATAGCCGTACTAAACGTTTGTGGGATGTTGTGGGTGGTGAAGTTTGTGGCTGAAGCCAGTGAGCCAGCGGGTGATCTGTTATGGTAAGGAAATGGAGGGGGCTTAAAGCTGGGATAATGTTGGTTAATGCCAAGACGAACATCAGGCCCTTTGATTTTGGCTCCATCTGAGGCCATGATTTTTATTGTTGTAAACAGTTCTTCAGCAGCCACATCTTCTTCACCTTCTTCCTTTTTCACCAGTTTCTTGGGCTCCTCTACAGCATCGGGCACTGACGGCTCCGTGTTGACTTTTGTTGTGTTGTTGTAGTTCTGAGGTCTTAGTTTTCCCTTTTCTTCTTCTGTGTATGTACACTGCTGGCCAGGATGTAATTCTTCCTGATGCTGTTTGAGATTACAAAGGTAGACAAATTCTTTTGTACATGCACTGCAGACGTAAGTCTTGCCAACACCGTGGAGGTTTGATCGATGATCTAGCAAAGCGGAGGTTTTGCTAAAGAGCAGCAGGCAGAACTCACATTTGTAGGGCCATTCGTCAGCGTGGTCGCCTACATGATGGCCCAGTTCTTTCATTGAATGGAAAAGCTTATCGCACACGTTGCAGATGAAATTCTTGGTGAAAGTCTGCTGTTGTGCATCGCTTGGTGTGTTGTTTGAGGTTTCATCCTCTTCAGCTTTCTCAGAGGGAGATGGGGTTTTAGATGAGATTTCAGTGTCCACAGCTTCCTCCTCCTTTATGGGTGGCGGCTTCGCATGAACAACAGGCTCTGGGTCAGGACTTGAATCACCCACTGGAGGACAATCAGATATCACTGAGGTGGTGGCGGTGGAAAGAGTTACTGATTCTGCAATGGAGGACATAACAATAGTGGGATCCACAGTTTGAGGGTTGGGCACTGATACAATCTGTTGCTGTTCTATGTGATTAACAACCATCTGTGTAGGTGCTGGAGGCTCGGCAGTGTTTTCTTGCAAGGTAACTGCAGCAGGGACTACACTTCCTGGGGCTTCAAGAGCTATGGTGCACTCTATCAATACTGTGTTACTAGTTATGTTGTAAGAGTTGATGAGGGAGTCATTTAACGTTACAGTGGGTGTAAATGGCACTTCTGACATAGGGGTGGACTCAACTATAGGTGGGTTGAGAGCTATTTGATCAGAGAGGAACACATGGCCGGATAGATTTAGAGATGGGTCAAGGGACTGGGAGAGAGTGACAGGGTTTGCAGAATTTGTGGTGGCAAATGCAGTAGTTAAATCACACTCTGAAAAATTTAATGCATTTTCTGTGCAGATTACCAGGGGCTCAGGAGATATATTTGGGGCTAATACCTGGAGTGGTTGGCTTGACGTGTTAGAAATAGGTTGTGGTGCCAAAACTGTGATTAATGAGGGAGCAGTGGGGAGCACTGTGTGTGAGGCTGGGGTAGCAAATGCTATAGTGCATGGTGAAGCTGGCTGCAAGGCAACAGGGGTAAGGGAGGCAGGTGATGGAGTCAGAGAGTTGGAGGGAAGTGCAAGTCCATAAACAAGTCCTTCTGCCATAGGCTCAATTGGGGTCACCATTTCTGGACCTGTAAGTATGGTGAAGTCTGTAACTAAAGGGGTGTCAGGATTCCCTAGGCTCAAATTTTGCTCTCCAATATTCATTATGGCTGTCTCTACCATGCATGTATTTGATTTTCCTTCTTTCAAAACTGCCTCTGAAACTAAATTTAATGTCAGTTCGGATTCACCTAGGGTCTTTTTTTGCAAACTCAAATCTAGCGCAGCATCACCTAAAGCTACACTGTCATTTCTTTTGAATGTATTAGAGAGATCCAGTGGTTGCTGGTTACAGGAATTACCGCCAGTCGTGGGGGGCCAGCTCTCTGTCAGGATAGGTTTTGCCTCTGGCTCTTCCACAGGTGGAGGTGTGTCATCTTCCATACTGGCTGTTTGCTGCACAGGTGAACTATGTTGGGTCTCCATCTGCCCTGTAGTTACAGCATCGCACTCTCCAGCATCTGGTGTGTCCTCTGTTGGGTTTTGCTGTGGAGAGCTTGGTGGAGACCCAGTCCTTCTTTTGAACCTTCCTGTTCCAGCAGGCAGGACAGAGAGGGAAACAGGTGAACAAGGCTTCTGGCCATCTGCAATGAGGGCGAGTGTCGGTTTAAGGCCATCCTGCTTCTCCAGAAGCTGCTTCAACTTTGGGGACAGAAACACAGTTCTTTCCTTCTGCACAACTGTAGACTCTATATTCTGAGGGAGTAGATTCTCTATTAAAGAAGATACAAGTGAAGACGAGGAAGAAGACACGACCACCTCAGACTCCAGTTCAGTTTTAATTTGTGGTAAAAGAGGTGGTGTTGCAGTTCTTCTCTTGGCCTGTGGTTGACCAGGTAGCTCTTTGCCTGATACTGAATCTGTGTTTAAAACCTGGCTAATTTGGGCTGGGTCTAGAATCAGGGCATCCAGTCCAACTAAAGTCGAAGACCCAGAATGAACCTCAGCTGCTTCACAGCTACTGACTGTACTTGTTGACACTATCTTTCCATCAATATAAAAGCTGAGATTCTCTGAGATATTGCTAGAGACATCTAGCATGTATTGTTCAGCGGGTTCAGCTTCATTCTCCACAACAGCTGCAGGTGCTGTATTGTCACCAAAATCTGTTTCCTGTTGTGATGTTTCAATGACTCCCCTCTGAAGATATTCCTCTTGGGGCAGCGGGGTTTTTTCCACATGTGTGACTTGAAGTTGCTGCTCATGGACCCTCCGCTCATGTCGTCGCTTGTTGGTATGTGTGGTGAATATCTTTTCACAGTATTTGCAAGCATTATGCCCCTCTAACACACTCGATTTGTCTGGCTGAGCAGAGTGGTCACCAGCCAACAAAACGGAAGTATTAGACCCAGCGGGGGATGAAGTATGAAGCTGCGTGACCGAGGCTCCTGAATCCAGAGGCTTCTTCTTCTCATGCTGCAACTGATCCAGATTTGAACCAAAAGACGTGTTGTTCTTATTGCTTTTGTATGTAGGTGCATCGTTGTTCACCAAAGTATGGATGTGCATGTGTCGTTCCAAGCCTTGTTTGCTGGTAAAATGTCTCTCACAGTGCGGACAGGGAAACGAGTTCCAGTCTCTCTCAGTATCCTGGTTAGGATGTTTATGAAGATCTGGGGACTGAATCATGTCTGATTCCATGTTGGTTTCCTCTTGATGAATGTCCTCCTCGTCCTCTTCCATATCCTCATTGTCTCCAAATTCAGAGATGTACAAGTGAGGAGAGTTGTCCATGTTTTGTGGAGGTTGTAAGAAGTCTGTCACACTTTTGATAGTTGTCAGACCTATTAAAGAGATTAAGAAGATATTGTCATTTAGCAAACCCACAGATAATATAACTAAAGGGCTATTGAGGGACCACATCAAATGACCTTAAAGGGGAACATCACCCAAATTAAGAATTCCAATATGTTATTTCCATGGCCTGGGAAAGTGCAATCAATATTTGTGAACAGGCGCTACTCTCTAATAGTCAGAAACCAATTAAAGAGTCTCAAACTTGTGATGTCCTGCAGTATAAAGTCTGGCTCACAGTGTCATCTATAACATCTTTCCCAATTAATTGTTTATGGAGCAGCTCCCAGACTGCATACTTGATGACATCACAAATTTAAGATTTGGCACTGTAGTTTTAGGGTTTGGTAGAGTTGTTCATGTTAACTAATATTAACATTGGCTTAGTTCCCCTATAAACATCCATCATAAACCATTGTCAAGTCTAATCATCCACACCTTACAATGTGATGTAAGTCAGTACATCGCAAATATTTATCTACTGTTTGAGTTTTCTTTATCAAATTATTATAGAGCTACTAATAGCAGTGGTAGAAATTACTGTATTTTTATTCATACATGGCAAACAGCAAGAACATTCTGAATAGTATTACATTTGTACTGTAATAGTACTACATTGTACACATGTCTGTAATATCATCTAAACCGTATCTACCATAACATAATGTTGTTCTTTTTAACAATACTACATATGTTTGAACAAAATGCAGAGGCTCTAAACATCTTTGTTAAGTATATAATATGTTACAATCTACATAAATTCAACCATAAAGGCATGAGGATTTAAATAATCAACCAGAAAGTCAACATTAAATAAAAGTAATATGTAGAGATGCATCAAGCCATCTTACCATTTTAATGGTCAGTGCAGAGTAGAAGGCATGTTCTGTTTGACAGATGAACACACAGGCTTTTCTTTCTCCTGGAAGAAGAAAGAAATCAACAAAGCACATGTTACAAGAACTGGTTCAATAATAAAGCATGACACTTCAGCTCAAACTACTGAATGATAAGCAGCACAAATTGATCAGAGTGAACAGCTGTGGTGTGGGAGTTGCTGAGCACAGTGTACTTTATCTCCTCAGTCATTTGGCTGCTGAATAAGCCTTGGGTCCTGTCTTGTTAACTTATGCTAATATCCCTCAAGCATATCAAGGTTACATTATGAACCAACAAACACAGCATAAGTTTTAAGTTTAAGTTTATTTACTTTATTAATCCCCCTCAGTGGAAATTCAATGTTTTCACTCTTGCTTGTCAATTACACACAGGTCCGAAAGACACACACATGCACAAACAGGACCTATACATGCACAAATTGGAGAGATGTCAGAGTCAGAACTAATGGATCCACACTTTCTAACACTGTATTATATACAGTAAGTGTTTTATTTCCATCTACTCATTGCCTACAGTGACTGCAGTTCCAAAATACAGCTAATCTGTCCTCAGATTACCTTATTTACCCTATGGTTGCCTCACACCACCTGCTACACGGATTACATACATTTCACACCTGGCAACTGCCACACACACCTCAATCATCAGCATATTTTTAAATAGCTACCTTTCAGTTATTATTTTAAACCCTGTAAGAATATAGATTTGGTGCATTTTGACATTGTTCTGCTTGGTAAGACAAAATGGCAGGCCCATCATTTGTGCCAAATTTGTCGTGCTCTTCCACCTGCTCCTCACGATCGCATTTATAGCATCAAAATCTGTTTTACTCAAATGTTTCTCCAATTACCCTATTATTCAACTGATTGCACGTTTTTTATCCATCATCCTGCAAAATTATTCAATTCCTAGCAGTTTTCAGGCAATTGTAGACACAAGAGGAAATGTAAACAAAGACCTTATAGCTCATGTTTCTACACATTATCTTTAAATTATTTTAGAACAATCCTGTGGTGTGGTTCCTGTCGCACAAATATAACTGAATCAGTCAATATATCATATAAACAGAATCGAAAATTCGTCCAACACCATTCAACGGCCTACATACTGAATTATGTCAGCCAGTTTACTAATATTCAACTTATATTCCATCCAACTGCGCTGCAACAGGCTTATTTGCCACTTATCGCACATTACATATCTGTATAACAAAAGTACTTATCTATTTTAAATTATCGTTACAACTCGGATTAGCTTTCGGGTGCGTTCACACGCATCTGCTTCACCTGGTTTGATGACGCTCCCCCGTCCTTGCACCATTGCTAACTGGTCACACAACACGTCGTCACTTTACTGTTTTGCTACAGAGGCAGCTAGCTCGTCCACCGAAAGGTCAACTGGCTTCTCTAAAATAGCCCCACCACCGTCCTCCTGACACAAGACAGCCGCTCGCTATATTAAATCCAGATAACCGCCGAAGTCTGGAGACAAAGCTTTACTTAGCAAGTGAAAGAAATCAGCTGTTATCGCCATTAAAGCACTAACAGTATGCTGCTAGCTGCAATGCTAGCTGCAATGCTAGCTCGCAAGCCCTGGCTACATTTAGGGGAGACTGCTCGACACGACCGTTACAAACACTGATCGTTATACACACCTGCACGTTGCAGTGTTCGCTCATAGTTGTCTCAGCGACAAACTGCCGTTGAACCGCTTGAAATATACCTCTAGTGCAGGTTGTGTACAGTTGTGTTTTTTCCGTCTTCAATGTACTAACAAAATTCAAGCGTTCTGATTGGTCCGTAAATGTGGATGTCAAATTTGGACCAATCAGCAACACGTTTGTTAAGACGCTGGAAGAAAAAAAAAATCATAGCAAAAGGCAGCTGTCACCTCAGACTAAAATGAGAACATGAGGCATCACTGCCAGCATTTACAAACTGTTTTATCAAAATGTACAGATCTAATGCTGTTATCTAAGCTATAACAGACAACTATCAAAGATATTTTAAATAATTATGCTGTCTGCAGCTACTCTTTAGTCATAAAGTGTTATATTATCTAAAAAATTGTGAGGGGCAAAAACTAAATTGAAATTGTCAGGTAATGTGGGACACTTGGGTAGATAATTAAGAAAACCACCTAAACTCTGAGTACTACTTAGTTACTTTTAGAACATGTTATGGTTCTCTGCTATATTTTTGTGAAGGAATATGTTGTCAAGTAAAATAATTAAGGAACGTTGGACCTTCAAACACCTCAAGAACTTCCACCTCACTCCAGTGACATGTTTAGGTGAAATGGGACAGCCGTGCTTGTTTTTTAAATGGTTAAATTCATATTGATTCAGTCATTCATTTTCACTTTCCTGCCATGCTTTCTATTTTTCTTTTGCTGCCTGTTACCCTGGTGCCATATTGTGCTTGCATGCGTATAACAGTTATAGTTAACTCTGGACTACTGTGGCCAACATGGCATCAGTGCATCATCTTTAATATTTTTTAGGTGACAAAAATACTGAAAATGTCTGTAATATTACAAGGTGGTACACAATTGCATAACACACGATTTTATGGCAGCCTGAAAACATACTGGTATCACTTCAAAAAAATATCGTCCAATTTTGCATAATTTTTTGTCACATTTTACCTGAATGCATTAAGTACTTACTCAAAACCCTGTTGAAATGATAGTATATTGTGAAAATATTTTGATTATAAATTAAACATTTAATAAAATGCAACATCCTACGATCCGTTTTGGTGTTATGCTGTTATTGTATATGCCACTTAGCTTTTACTTTGCAAGTTTTGGGACCAGTGATTTTTGACTCCTTGCTCTGCACATACTAGTTATCTCAGCTCAAACAAAGTGGTTGTTTCATGTAAAGATCATTTGTAGCAACAATTTAATAACATGTTCGGTGACTGTCTGCTAATATCTAAAGAGCCCAAGCTCTAAAACCTAATTTGTCCCACTTTATCTAATGTCACAAATTATCTGACCTCACCCTAGAGGCTAAATGTTGACACTGTTAATTTGTAGTTTTTAATTTTGATGATCTACAACTTCTTCTCATCCTCAGAACTACATATGAATTTTAAAATTAACTACATACATTTCAATTATTAGTTTCAACTGTCAAGTTGTAAGGCAAATATGCATTAAATGTATTTAAAGCATAGCCATACCTCATTTTATTTTTGAACTCTATCCTTGCAGTGTATATAAATGGCCTGTAGAGGGCGCAATATAATAATAATAAAGGTGTTGGTAATGACTTGAGTGAGTATCGTGTAACTTCGGTTATTCACATCAAATATTTTGTGTTGTTTGCATTGCACAAACATTTCAAATGTGCACAACAATAGTTTTATTGTTATCTGTTGTGATAAATACAGTAGAAGTATTGAGATTTTCAGTTTTTCATACAACAGACAAGAAGATGAAAACAATGAGAGCTTGTCTGCACAAAAGTTACGTAAAAGACAATATTGTTTTATTTTCACCTACAGCAAGTGCAAACACTTCTTAATTTAATTTCATCTTGCAAAAATATGTGCCACTTCATTTGCAATATCAAATCTGATATTGTAGCCAGGCCATATCTCAATATCCTGAAATCACATTGCTTATCATTTCATTAATCGTTTCTGTTTCACAGCTGTTGAGAAACCAGAGGCCAAACTGAGCTGACAAGTTGAAGATTTATGATGTGCACCATAGTATTTGTTCCCTTCCCCGGACCAGCTCTGTGTTTTCCCCAACAATTGTCCATTGAATCACAAGGCACTGCTTCATATAAAGCTCACACCTACACTGAGAGAAAGCTACCCTCTGGTTTCACATGGAATTATTTCAACCTCCAGAATCAACATAAACGACTTTCTTTGAGAGGATCTGTGGGAGTTCACCAAACTCCACATGTACATTTGTGACATCGTGCAGCACATGGGTGGTGTTCTCATGGCGCATGCATGGTATGTTCTTGTTGTAAAGTTGTATGTGGGCTGAGTTTCACTATCAAGCTACATTCTGCAAGCCATAATGAAAGATCATAAACAACAGGCCTCTCAGGCTTTTCCCCCTTTCTGTATTTTACATTCAACCCCCGAAACATTGCAGTAAAGTTGCTGACACCATGTGGTGTGTTGAACTGACATAAATCTTGAGTAACACACTGTATTAAAGAGTGTAACATTCTCACATGTAATTAATTTAGTTTGTTGTTGACAGTGATCATGTTTATTCATAGCTTGTCATGGTGCGTCACTCTGGGCATGCCCAAGGCTCCAGCTTGTCTTTCACAGTTGATGGCAATTGCAGCTGGGAAATTATGATAAGCAGCTCATGATTGAATCTACTGGTCAAACACTTACATCAAATCTTCGTATAAGCAGGTGCTAACCGCCTGGAAGCCATGTCAAACACGTGATTAAGCAGTCACAGTCCATCAGGGGGAATGAGGTTTGCTGGAACTTAATACAATTCATTATATGTATAGTTTTATCAGAGAACAAACTGTACTTTGCTGCATCATGGTTGCAAGGCTAGATCATCTTTGCAATGGCACTATGCAAAAGCAGTGCACCTTAGTGCAGTGATGATGTGTGTGTGTGTAATGTTGCTACCACATGTCAAGGATATGCACCTCTCCTATGTGCCTCAAATAGGCAACTGGCTTCACTGCCAAACTTAAGGTCAACATACGATGCCTCACCTGGACTGACCGTAAATAACCCTGCCTGGTACTGTATGTTTGAACTTAGAAACAACATTTTAAACTAGCAGTGTGTTGCATTTAGTGGCATCTAACTGTAAGGGTTGCAGCTTTCAACCAGCTGAAACTTCTCCCATGTGCCAAGCATGAACTCCTGATTAGAATTCCTTCAGTGTTCATTGTTTAGGAGGTTTTTACTGGGAGCCGAATTATCTGCAGAGGTCTCTTCCTCTCCAAAACAAAGGGACAAGGTAATTTAAACTGGTATGAACACTGAATAAAACGGTTCCAGGTTACAAATCAGTGTTCCTCTGATTGTTGCAGATGGGCCACCACACAGCACCTGCTGAAGCGCACTTAACTTTTTTCTAAGATAACATGAGATCCAGACATTTAGGCAGTTTTCACTGGGAGCTGAAGGCCTCCTCTTCTCCAAAACAAATGAACCCAGTGATTTAAACTCGTAAAAACACTGAATATTGTTTTTACAGTGCTGTTCAACTCATCACTGAGGTGCTGCTAACTACAGTGGCCAATACATAATCCAGAAAAAAGGGTCAAGTGCAAATTACCTTATATAAAGCCAGCGTTTGATTTGTCCATTCTGGGATGCCCTGCTTTCTATGTACATATGAAAGGTCCACACACTGCACCTTTAAAGCATTGAGAAGACATAAGTGATGGTGTAAAAGCTCAAGATGATATCTGAGGATGTAATTTATACCTTAGGTATTGTTCTCAGCAGTAGGGCCCATGTAACTGGCAGTTTTGTGCTAAAAACATGGGATGTATTTAGGCCTTTAAAAAAGTACTTTACTCCCTTTTTTGAAATTATTCATTTTTTCCTTTTCTTTGCAAGTGATTATTTGTTATATATCAACCAACTGTAATGAGACAGAGCATTTATAAAAACCTAATATGTTATGATTATAGATGGATTACTGAATGGGCCTACTAGGCACAGGCCCAGGGGCCCAGTGTGTCAGGGCTCCACACCCTTCACCTTCAAAATGTCACTCAAATTAATGCTAACTAAACAGAAAGACACTCAATATGACCACAAAGAGACACAGAGAGACCACAGAGACATGCAAAGAAACTGCAAACACACACAAAATAACTACAAATGGGGCAAAACAACCACACAGAGACAAAAAAGTACTAAGAGACACAAAACACTCACAAGGAGACACCAAAAGAATACAAAGCAACACAAAATGAACAATAAAAGATAGACAATAGCACACAAAAAGATGCATAACTACTGCAAAGAGACCCAAAACCACAACAAAGTGTGTCTTGCTCCTGTGTACTGTAGGTGGTTGGGCCTTTTGTACATTTGTGCCAAGGGGCCAATTGTCTCATTATCCGCCCATGGCTATGATAAGTATCAGGAACGTATGCACATCAGAGTTGCGCTGTGCCTCGCATCTTAGTTGGATGTTAGTTCTTGTGGCAGCTTGTGTTTCTGCAGATAAAAACACAATAAAAATGGGATGAATATAAATAAAAACAAGCATATATTGTACGTGAAAATGGTTTTGTTGAAACACATCAGAGGGTCTAAAAGTTATATTCTTGAGGACTACTTATAAAGCAAACAGGAAATTGGGTGATTGTGAGAGAAACCGAGACAAAGTGTGCCCCAGATTTTACGCAAGTCTGTGTATCCTGTGGCAGTGGGCGCCGGTTCGTGCCAATGACTCTGTGCACAATGAAACATTCACCATCCACATGAACATATAGGACAAGAGAGACAAAGAGGGAGAGGTGGTCCACAACGTGTCTGTGTATCAGGCGGATCTGTGAGCTGGGCTTTGGCATGAAACAATAAGGGGCCCTTATAGAAGATGTGTGCCACTCAGCACAGACAAAGCCTGGTCTGTAATCAGACAACATGTTATGTCACTGGGATGAAAAAAAAATTTACTGCTTCATGTCGTGGGACACCAGATGTGCAGGGAAGAACATGTATATGTGAGCACATCGGAACACAGATGCAAATTGTACAGTGAAAAAACACATGATTCTGTACATACGTGCGTGCGCACAACTGTAGCCCACTGTGCTGCATATTTATGTAATGACAACACACACACACACACACACATACACACCCCATCCATGCTAATAAACACATGTTTCCCCTTCAGAATCACTGCTCCTTGTCACTTCTGTACGCACTCACATTTAGAGATGCACCCTGACCCACCCACACATACACTTAAATACCACTCACACCCCATCAGTCCTTCTCCCCTTTCACTGTCTCCAACCCTCTGCTGCCACACGGTCACACACAAGCAAATTCAGCTATTCCTTGCATCATCCATACTGTATGTGACCACAAACACACTGCGCCTGTCACCCAACTTTATTTCCCCTTCCTCGTCCCTCCACCCCCACCCCCGCACCCCACCCTATCCATCCACCCAGCTGTCCTCGGCACTCAAAGCCCACAGGCCTATGAGCTGACATTTATCTTGTGACATCACAAACCCCTTGCTCTCTGCGAGCTTGACATGTGGCACTCCTCGCACGCATACAGACCTTCACTCTGCTACTCCAATCACCATAGGATGGCATTCATGTCAACAGCATGAGATGATTACTGCCAAGTGCACACATGGAGAAAACTGCTCCTTGTTTACAATGGTATCTTGTCATATCTTATCTTATCACACAGTATAGTTTGCAATAAAATACTCTACTGTATATACTTATGCTTCTTTTGAATCTGTAACAATAATGAAACCATCACATCACTTCCTGTGGATTTAAACAAAGCACCCACTTAAAACTACAAATGCCATTTGCCCAACACTTTCGAATCATCATGCCCCAGATAGTGGTTTTATAAAGCCACTGAACTGAGGGGAATTTGATGCTCTCAAACGGTATCAGACATAACCAGCTGTGGACTGTATGACTGATATGATAGCAGCAAGAAGGTCCCTGGGCCCTGGCCATCTGAGGCCTCTATGTGTTTTGTATGTACATGCTCCGTCTTCTTCCCACAGGTATTCTGGTATCTGGTATTACATAATATTCCAGTGAGATGATTTTAGACATTTCCGTTAACCAAATGCACTGAGTACTTGGAAAAAAACACATTTGTACAAATCCACAGTCAGTTGTTCTGGTTTTCAGAAGCTAATTCAGAGTTAATGGGTAAAGATTCACAGCTATGTTGTTTATCATATAGGTTCACATTTTGCACTTTGTCCAAAACTTTATGGTTTGAGAGACAGTGGGGTTGTGTCGGTGCTCCCTCAAGGTATAGAGAAATGGACCTAAATGGCAGTAATGATAGGGCAGTGGGACATTCTTAGGAATTGGAAAGCACCTTGAACACCTGCTTTACAAGACAGGGTAACTGAAAGGGAAAGGTTGCTTGCTGCGTATGAAAGGATGTCATATAGGAACTGAAATAGGGAAGAATAATATTGGCCTAAGTGGGGAAGGTATATTGCTTTTATAAATGCACAAGAGTAAGGGTGAGGTGGAGGCAAAAAGAACTGATTGTATGCTTTTTCTTTCTTTTTTATGTTCTTAAAAATCCTCTTCTGTACTAAGGTTAATGGATTTGTCTATTTATTTATTTATTTATTTTAATGAAGCCACATTAGTGGGGTGGGTGTGTGTGGGGGCTTTAAGTTGTATTTGTACACTGGTTTGGTTAACTGTGCATTTCGCATGCTGAAAAATAAAAATTGCAAGCCATAAAAAAAGCTTTAGTTGGTAACTTTTATAAGCAATAACTTTTTTATATGCGACCATATGTTCTGGACACTTGGGTGAAGAGAGGAGCAGAGCTGTCAACTGATCACCACCTGGTGGTGAGTTGGATCAGGTGGCAGGGGAGGACGCTGCGCAGACCTGGCAGGCCCAAACGAGGAGTGAGGGTCTGCTGGGAACGCCTGGCGGAAGAACCTGTCAAGATGATCTTCAACTCCCACCTCCGGGAGAGCTTCGACCGCATCCCGAGGGCGGAGGGGGACATTGAGTCTGAATGGGTCTTGTTCCGCTCTGTTGCGAGCTGTGGCTGCAAGGCCGCGGGGGCCAGTCGCGGCGGTAACCCCCAAACCCGCTGGTGGACACCAGAGGTGAGGGGAGCCGTCAGGCTGAAGAAGGGGGCCTACAGGGCATGGTTGGTCTGTGGGTCTCCAGAAGCAGCTGACGGGTACCGGCGGGCCAAGCGGAGCGCAGCAGCGGCAGTCGCGGAGACAGAAAACTTGGGCGTGGGAGGAGTTCGGTGAGGCCATGGAGAAAGACTATTGATCGGCTCCAAAGAGGTTCTGGCAAACCGTCCGGTGCCTCGGGGGGGGGGGGGGGGGGGGGGGGGCGGCAACTTGCTCACACTGTTTACAGTGTAAACGGGGAGCTGCTGACGTCAACTGGGGACATTGTCGGGCGGTGGAAGGAATACTTTGAGAATCCCACCATTTTTCCAGTATTCCAGTGAGGAAACAGAGCCGGGGGTCTCAGGGGCGGGTCGTCCAGTTTCGGGGGCAGAAGTTGCCGAGGTAGTGAAGGAACTACGCGGCAGCGGGGCCCCGGGGGTGGACAAGATTTGCCCTGGATATATCAAGGCTCTGGATGTTGTAGGGCTGTCCTGGCTGACACGCCTCTGCAACATTGCGTGGACATCGGAGGCAGTGCCTCTGGAGTGGCAGACCGGGGTGGTGGTCCCCATCTTCAAGAAAGGGGACCAGAGGGTGTGTTCCAACTACAGCGGGATCACACTCCTCAGTCTACCCGGTAAGGTCTACGCCAGGGTGCTGGAGAAGAGGGTCTGGTCGATAGCTGAACCTCGGATTGAGGAGGAGCAATGTGGTTTTCATCCCAGACGCGGAACCGTGGACCAGCTCTTTACCCTCACCAGGGTGCTGGAGGGGGCATGGGAGTTCGCCCAACCAGTCCACGTGTTTTGTGGATTTGGAGAAGGCTTACGACCGCGTCCCCAGGGGCATCCTGTGGGGGGTGCTCCAGGAGTATGGGGTTGGTGGCTCTCTGCTAAGGGCCATCCAGTCCCTGTACCGAAGGAGCACGAGTCTGGTTCACGTGGCTGGCAGTAAGTTGGACCTGTTCCTGGTGAGGATTGGACTCCGCCAGGGCTGCCCTTTGTCACCGGTTCTGTTCATAACTTTCATGGACAGAATTTCTAGGTGCAGCCGAGGGGTGGAGGGTGTCAGGTTCGGTGACGGGAGGATCTCGTCCCTGCTATTTGCAGATGACGTGGTCCTCCTAGCTCCATCGAACAGTGACCTCCAGCTCTCGCTGGGACGGTTCGCAGCCAAGTGTGAAGCAGCTGGGATGTGAATCAGCACCTCCAAGTCTGAGGCCATGGTCTTCAGCCGGAAAAGGGTGGATTGCCCACTCCAGGTCCGGGGGGAGGTCCTGCCTCAGGTGGAGGAGTTTAAGTATCTCAGGATCTTGTTCACGAGTGAGGGTAGGATGGAGCGGGAGATTGACAGGCGGATTGGGGTGGCGTCATGGCGTCATGGCGTTGTGGTGAAAAGGGAGCTTAGCCAGAAAGCGAAGCTCTCGATTTACCGGTCGATCTACGTTCCAACCCTCACCTATGGTCACGAGCTTTGGGTAGTGACCGAAAGAACGAGATCGCGAGTACAAGCGGCCGAAATGAGTTTCCTCCGCAGGGTGGCTGGGCTCAGCCTTAGAGATAGGGTGAGGAGCTTGGACATCCGGGAGGGACTCGGAGTAGAGCCGCTGCTCCTCCACATCGAGAGGAGCCAGTTGAGGTGGTTCGGGCATCTGGTAAGGATGCCTCACGGACGCCTCCCTTGGGAGGTATTTCGGGCATGTCCAACCGGGAGGAGACCTCGGGGCCGCCCCAGGACATGCTGGAGGGATTACATCGCCCGGCTGGCCTGGGAATGCCTCGGGGTTCCCTCGGAAGAGCTGACGGAGGTGGCTGGGGAGAGGACTGTCTGGGCTTCTTTGCTGAGGCTGCTGCCCCTGCGACCCGGACCCAGATAAGCAGAGGACGACGAGACGAGACGAGACGAGACCGTCACTAAATCCACACAGCACTAAATGAGACAGATAATCTGTTAAAAAAACAATAACATATTCCTCTGCCTAATGTTGACTTGTATTGCTTCTAGCAGCAACCAATCAGAGCCGAGAAGTCATGTCAATTGCTGCTCGTGAGCTATGGTCAAACTGTCAAACTAGTCAGCACTGATCGTTTTGAATAAAAATGTTGTTACTGCATTGCCTATGTCTCATCTCAAATGATTTCAGAAACATATTTTAGAGTTTAGCCAATTACAGAATGGCAGCTGGGTCATAAACGTTCTCATTTTACAGTTAAACAGTACACTAAGGTCCCGTTTATACGACAACGATTTCAACTGAAAACGGTAAGCTTTAGTTGGGTTTTGGCCGATTGTTTACACGACAGCGGCATTTTGGGTGCCTGAAAATGCAACGTTTTGAAAATGGGTTCCAGAGTGCAATTTTTTGGAAATGGCACCTTCTCCATTGTCATGTAAACTTGCAATATGCAGTTCCTCTAAAAACAGAGACTTTTCGCACATGCGTATTACGCTTCCAGTCACTAGGCATGCGTGAGAAAGTCAACTATCACAACAATAATGGCGGACTCCCGAGCTCTGCTTGTGCTGCTCACCCTGTTGAATTTATCAACGCTTCCCCATCATAGTGTAGAGCAACTCCACCTCGTCGTCCGTCCAGACAACGCCACTCTGTAGAAGGAAGCGTAAGCGTCACATCGCCAACTACTGGCCTGGCATGTATACTGCAGTGTTTTTGGTCATTTTTGCGGATACGTACAGCGATTGTTATCAAAACGTTGTCGTCTAAACGCTGAACTTTTTTCAAAACGAAAATGAGAAACGATTCTGCTTTCAGTGGATCGTTTTCGTGTAAACATGGCCTAAAATATGTTTCTTAAACATAAGAGGTGAGAAATAGGCAATGCAGTAGCATATAGATTTATAATTGATCAGTGCTAGTTTGACAGTTTGACCACAGTTCACAAGCCTCAACTGACATGACTGACAGTTGCTTTAGAGACTCCTCGGCTCTGATTGGTTGTTTTCATTCAACAGTGGTCTGATTAAAGCAAATTCCATTGGAGGCAGTTGGACGAGGGGGAGGGACATAATTTTTTTCAGAAATTATCCATATCACTTACTTCTGTCGGAATATAGTGACATTTTTAGCAAAAAGGACGCAAAGTTATTTTCATAAAAGTTACCACATGTGGGTTTAATTTCTCAATTTGGGAAAAATGTTAATTTTCAAATACAGGACATTCTATGTCACAAACTGGATCGATGCAGTTGTGCATGCTCGATGTGTTAAGGCAAGCTTACCAAAAAGTTGCCCAGATGTTTGCTTAAAAGGCATTATTTGTTGTGCAGAATAGATAAGATCACTACAATGGATAAAAGAACAATTGAAATTGTTCTTTTATCCATGTTAACTACTAGTGTTATGAGATTTCAGCCACTTAACATCAAGGAGAACTAGAACCAGTGTAACACTTCACTGCTATCAACCAGTGTTTTATTTCTAGTTTATATAATGTAAGTCAAGGGCGAAGGGTTTTGTTTTAAGACTGGGGGGAACCCATATAAAACAGGGGGGTTTGGGGGAGCATTAAACACTTCATTGACATGGTGAATTTTTTTTTATTTGGGGGATGAATACACATGTTCTAAATATTAAGGGGGACATGTCTCCTGTGTCTCCCCACCCCACTACACCCATGATCCATCCATCTATTCATTATCTGTAACTGCCTCTCCTTGACAGGTTCACCGTGGGGCTGCAGCTGATCCCAGCAGGACATTGGGCAAGAGGCAGGTACACCCTAAACAGATCACCCCCGACTATCACAGGCCTGACACATAGAGACACACAACCATTCATGCTCACATTTACACCTGTGATGTAAGTTACGACTAGAGTCAGTTAACCCTTGATATGGAGATTATGTGTTTTCTAAAAAAAATTAAAAAGTACAAACATTACTAAAACTGCACTTACACTTTGTACTAAATCATTTATTGGCTTACTTTTATTTCTTTCTGGGATGAGGTGCAGTATCACATTTTGTAAGTCTGAAATATCTGTTTTACTAATTCCTCAGGTACAGCATGACTTGTTCTATATCCTTTCCTTGCTGGATCTTCCTACTGAAAAAAAAATCACTGTTAAAATTAAAGAGACTACGTAAACATCTAATGTGATCAACAGTGAAGATTTATAGTTAATTTTAACTTATTTATTTCTCAATTTTAACTATTTTCTGCATAGCCCAGATAGGCTAAAAGACAAAACAGCTTTTAGGACAGACAGCCTCACCTGCCAAAAACAAATGTAAGAGAATTAGCCTGATGCCTGGTGTTTATTTTAAGCCCTGTATTCAGGAAAACCTCATTCCTCTATTGTTAAATAATCTGTGCTTTCTTTACACAGTTAGGATTATAATTTGCTGAGTGGGCACCAACAGTTTTCCTACTAATAAAAATGATGCCCAGTTCCGACCACAGGTTTCTTCTGTGTGGAATATATCACAAATAGGCAGCTCATAGTCAGCTATAAGTGACCTGGTATTTCTGGTTGCCACTGCACAGAGAGAAAATACACGTAAACACACATTCCTAAATACACCGGTGTGGTTTTATTTGGAGGGAAAGATATTTCCTCATCCATCTGTCTGCTAGAGCTGAACAGTTTCTTCCTTCCTCTCAGACAGTTTTTCAGTCACCTCTAGACAAGCACAGGAAAGGGGAAGGAAACTTGTGAGTAAATTCTGATAAACCCATTAATCTTTCTTTTTTTACATATATAAATATAGGCTCACATATTGTGAACGTATTTACCTGTACAGTACAGAACATGTACAACCCAATAAGCACATGGTGTACCACACAAACATGTGAATATGCAGAGCTTCCACACACTCAGCTCATATTTATGCCTGCACACCACATAAGCAGGCGGTTTTGTGTCTGATAATTAAATATGAGACATAGACCTGTGTGCGTATGTCATGAATCTGACCAAGACTCTCTCAGTGAATCACACACTTTTATGGTGTGTCTTAATAGCTGCCTCTGCTGGGACATGCTGCTGGAACGTGGCTGTTATGATAGGTTTAACATGTGTTCATCTGCACAAAGGGTACACAGTGATTTAGCTTTCTGTCAGAGTATTTTCTAAGTGTGTGCCTGTGTGTTAATGCACATGATCGATGCAGGGCCCACCCAGGAAGTGACTCCACCCTGTAGCGATGCACAGAATTCCCCCCTTGCTGAAGGGGAGAGAGGGAGCTGCTGGCGAGCAGCTTCACAGCCACGGCCCATAGCCTCTCCATCTGCCCCTCTCAAAAGACTCCATTGTTCCCAGCAGTCTGAGGCGAGAGAGTGAGCTAAAGAGAGTTATGAAGCTCGCCGGTGGGGCAGAGGCTGGGGTGGTGGGCGTTGGGCCGCTGCCTAAAACCACATGGAGGAGAGGGAACCAGACACAGAGCATCTCTGTGCGACTCGCAGCCTACTGTTGGAGCCTTGCCTCAGCTTAACAGCACCGTATGAAAAAGTCCACAACATGACATAAAAAACACACCTAACTGTCAGAGGGTTCAACCGACTCAACGGTCCGAGGCCATATGTTGCTCCATATTTGGTGCTGTTTGCCTGCCTGCTGAAAGGGGGTGTTCTGTTTTTTAATTCGAGGCATTACTTGAACTGGCCAATCAGAGTGGACTAGATGCTTGGTAATGATGTGTGTGAATTGCACTTGCAAATAGGAAATAAGTGTCATGAGATTTTAACTGTCACAAGTATTTTGCCCTGACTCGAGATTGAATACAGTGCTGCTTAAGAATGTGTTGACTTTTAGGCGTTGTCACGGTAACTATGTAATCTAATTGACAGGAAATGGCTAGGATAATAAACGGATGTTTCAAAAAGCTATTGAGGGACGTTTTCATGCACAAAAGACAAAAGGGAGCTTTCAGAGTGTTTTCAGTTTTTTATTGAAACAGTATGAACAAAAACACCGCAATTAAATAAAAGGGTTCAAACAAATCAGATGGCACAAATTAAAGACCTAGAACTGATAATATGCGGCAAAGCAGAGGAGAGGAAACAAAAGACGTGTCGTTGCAAACATTTGCAGTGTCTAAAGCCTATTCATTAAACATTACACCACTCATTCAGTGCACATATTAAACGAGTTTGTAAAGCAAGCAGAGCTAAGCTGAGACTTCATTATTTGTACACCCATTTAGCACACTTACAGTTGCAAAAATAACAAAACAGGGCATTACCGCCTAACACTGTGCACTAAAAACTAAGTGCAACTATAAAATGTCATCCTGTGCACACAATCTGGGGTTAGCTCAAATTTAAAGACCGGATGACTGTTCTGGTAATCTAACTATTAATAGAAGTACTATGAACACATTGCCAAGACAATGCTATGGCAATGTCTAATGACCACTGGTTGTGTGTGAGCCTTTATAAAGGAACAAGGCAGAAGTCGTGGAAGCTGTGTATTTTTGGAATGGGTGGCAGTTAAACAGTACAGTCAATTCACATTAATAATGCACTTCAAAAGTTAAAATCCTCCTAACTACCTAGAGAATACCAGAGACAGTGGCACAAACCCTTCTGCTAAATTTCACAGATATGTATTAGGTTTTTATATGTCAGTGTTAAAGTGGGCAGAATGTCACGTTACTCTTGCAAATGAGGGTGCCCTTTTCTTTTCTGTTAGCCACATGATAGCTCTCAGAGCTCTTGAGTGTGTTATGTCAAGACAACTTCTGCACACGGTGCTTCATACAGTTGGCCAACATATCAGGGATTCAGGCTACATGAGAAAATGCTTCGACTGGTGCCCAGGGGGGTGCTTTAAAGGTCTGTTAGCCACAACAATAGCCCATATGTACTGTGTATTCCATAATATCAAATGCTAGCCTATGCAACTGCAACATATGAGAAAGTCATTAGCTGTATACTATGTAGTCCCCTTGCATTGTATATACATCCTGTGGAATTTGTAACAGTCTCTCCTGCTCTCTTTCCTGCTCCCACCTTTCATGCGCATTTAATTTCCTTTTGTTTTGTCAGTATTTTTCATTTTAATGTCCTCTCAAACTTCCATGCAAATCTAAATCAGTCACTCTTTAAAGGAGAGAGATTTTATCCCTCGATGTCAGATAATCCCCTACCTTTCTTTCCCTCTTTCTTTCTTTCTTTTTTTTTTTTTTTTAGCAAAATGCATTTGAAAAGGCCTGAAATTCTTTGTGACATCCTGCCGTCACCTTGTTTTGTTCTCTCTCCGAGGGAGTAGGGAAGGACAGAGCCTTTTATATCAGTGGCTCCTGGGGGGGAAGGGGGGTGGGGTCAGGGAGGTACGGGGGGAGGTGAGGAGGTTTGCTCATGTACCCCTCTCGTCTCACGTACATACAGTACAAACATAAACACACACAAGCCTCCCCCTCTCTTTTTTTTGGCAACAGTCCAGAGTCCTGGTTAGATTAGTTTAGTTCTGGTATCGTGCTTGTTTTAATGATCGCGAGTGACGTCACAGTTCAGTAGTTCAGAATTTCCAGAACCTCGGGCGCTCCTGCTGCTTAGCCGACTTCTTCTTCAAGGGCTGTGGGATTAAAAAAAAAAAAAGAAAGAAAGAGTCAGTCAGGTTGGAAAAGGAGGATTATTGTATCTATAGCTGTTAAAGAATCTGAGGTTTTATTTAATTTAAAGTTTATTAATCTTTGTTTTGTTAAGTGTCATTTCATGGTGTAAATTAATTTAATATTGACAACAATATGGGTGGTGAAAAAAACTGGTTTGTAGCTTCTATTAATAGATTAAAGATGGTCAATATACAAAGAAAGGGACAACATAAGGTTTACATAAGAGGCGTGTTTATCAAATCTTAAATAAAAAGAAGACATTTTGTTTTAAAGCCAGGTTGATTGGGAGTAGACAAGTTTAGTTTTCAGACTACATTAGGGCTGCACGATATGAGGAAAATATGGGACATGAGATATCGTTATGTATGTGTAATGATTTTAGTTGCTAAAAATACACAGAAATTAAAATCATTTCAAATATTATTTTATTGAACAAACTGAACACAAAAAGCACCACTTAAAAGAACTAATAGTTACATTTTAAAGTGCACTTTTCTACTGATATTCTTTTTAAGTAACTCAAACGATTCCTCAGTGCAAAATATCTGTCTTTTGTGGTGTGTTTAAAATGCGTTGATGATTAAAAACACATCGTTGTGCAGCCCTGGACTACATGTAGCTTCAGTCAGCAAAGATCTTAGACAATAAACTGTGAAATAAATATTTTAAAACAGACCAACAATTATAGAAAGACTGATTAATTAGTTCCTGAGACAAAAACCAAACAGAAGTTGATGACTTTGTATTGCTGCCCCACTTCAGACAAACACAAGCCCTCTGTTTTATGAGATCAAATCAAGCTGTCAGTATAAAACCAGCCTGCTTGATGACTGCTGGCCACATAGACAGACACTGAGTCAATACACAGGCTCATTTTAAGGCCTAATGCATAGAGCCACTTGTCACCATGAATGCCCAATTTTCCTCCGTGGGCCATGGGACTGTGTGTCAGCAAAAGCGGCAACAAGTATCAAACTCTGTTGGTGTTTTTTCCTTTTTTGTGGGAGGGTGGGGGGGCACATCTGTTAAAATAGGATCATAATGGTCTTGAAGGGGTTACAGGGATTAGTGGAAGGACTCAAAGAGAGAAATTTACAGAAACCATAACGTCTTTTTTCGTAGGTTTTTTGTTCTTGGCAGACCTGTGACACAAGAAACATTCATCATTAGCAAGACATGCAGCTCACTACAGCATTCTCATAGGGGAGTGTGTGGTTCGTGGGAACGCTGTCACTTGGATGGGACCTCTATTACTCTTCATGAAGGAGGGTTGATGGTCGAATATGCTCAACAGCGGAGACCAATTATGGTCGAAATGCTACGCAGTTTGTGTCGGGCATGCCAGGTCATCTTATCATCTTATCACACAGAACAGCTCTCTCTCCAACATCCATTACATCACTGCCTGTGTTATTTCATCATAGCATGTGTCAGTGATGACTAAAAGCTCATGCTGCTCTTTCGCTCCATATTTAGAGGAAGCCAGAAGTGATGACTCACGGCACATCATTGTAACTTCATGGATTCACATGGATTCAAGCTGTATGCGTGTGTGTGTCCAGCATCGGAGATGAGGTACTTACGAGTATTTTCCCATCCTCCTCACAACAGCAATCACCACAGCGATGACGATGACCACTGCCAACAGAGCGCCAATCACAATGCCGACTACCTGGCCAGAACTCAGGCCTTCTGTGGGACAGAAAGACAACACTTAGTCCAGTGTTCAGACTTCAGTTTGCCTTTGATATCACCAGTTTTCAGACTCACAATCCAGTTTATTGCCAAGCAGGTTTCCACATACAATGAATTTGCTTTGGTGTATTGGTGCATAACATAAACTTATAAAAATGAAAAATAAAAGCAAGTCTTGCATAAATCAAGAAACATGAATATAGAATAGAATAAAAGTACATTTAAAATAGGACAAAACACTATAAATTTATGTTCAATATATCTTAAGTAGCTGTGCAGCTTGTGGAAGTATAGTTTGTGCAGAATTGTGCAATAATATAAAATAATGTGAGTTAACATAATGCACATAGACAGATGTGAAGGTGTTAATGAAACGCTAGAGGGGTGAGTTCAATCATTTTCATACAGTATTACATGTAGAACGGTGAAAGCATTTTAGGTTTCATGTGTAATTTTAACACTTAGAATGAATCAAATGGTGTCTCTTTGTAATTAAATTAATAAACTGATGACTGCATGTGACTTTTAATCCCTGTATGGCACACTCACCTACACATTAGGCTGACAGTCGATTGTCTATAGTATATCAGTCAATAACAAAGCACCTTTAGGCCTACACTACCCCAGCTTCCATCCCACATGTTCCTTACCGTCTGGCTCGTCTTCAACGACTACCTCGTCATCTGCCTCTGTCTTTGCGGCTGCTGTTGCCTCAGATTTGTTATCAACTTTTGCTGCCACAGTGGGGGCTAATGTCGCCACCACAGGCTGGTCAGTGATAAAGGGTTCCGGTCCCTCCGTAGCAGCAGGAGGGGCTTCCGTCTCAACGACAGCCGCTTCGGTATTGACTTCAGTAACAGGTGCTGCCGCGGTTATAACTTCTGCTGTATGCACTTCAGGGGCCGCCGCTGATTTGGTTGCAGGTGGATCAGTGTTAACACTAAGATTCTCTATGGTACCCTCGTTAGCCTCAGTGGTGATGGCTGGTGCAGCTGTAACATCAAGTTCTGAAGGGAGCTCTGTGGGGCCTGCAGAGAGAGGGCACAGATGGGTGCACATGCAGGTATTAGTGTGAGATTACAATCTGTTGCTGTGGCTGTGGGGCTGTTGTAATTGTATACATGAATATGGTTTCTGTCATATCATTGCGATCTTGAAAGATTATGTCTCGATCCAGAAAAGTCAATAATCGGAAATTCAAAACCCAATTCTCCACATTATGATCAACTGTAGCAATTTCCTAAGACAGGGCTGTGTGTTCAGAACCAGCTGGATGGTAAAATGTAACTGCATCATGTTTACATTCTTCAATTTGTTACAACTACTGCATTAAAGGTCCGGTGTGTTGGATTTAGGGGCATCTATTGGCAGAGATGGTATGTAATATGCATAACTATGTTTTAATTAGTTTAGAGTCATCTGTAAATAAAAATCAACGTGTTTTTGTTACCTTAAAATGAGCCGCTTATATCTACATATGGGGTGGGTCCTCCCCTTTGCAAATTTAAGCTTGACCCGCCCTTCTGTCTCTCTAATTGGCTAGTAGTTGTTGCCTTCCTTGTTTGGTTTGGTTAGGGTAAGGCGAGAGGAGTTGGGGTTAGGACGTAAATGTCAGTGTAAGATAATCAGAGGGAAAATAAGGCAGAGTAGGGCAGGTCATGCCTTTGCTTTTCTAGGAAATGCAAATTCGCCTCTTCTGCAGAGTCTGCCATGTTGATCTGCAATAGCCCAGAACGGACACATCAAACACTGGCTCTAGATAGGGACATTCACATTTTCACATCAGCCAGCCTAGTTCTCCTACACACATGGGACATGGGAGAAGTTTTAGCTCTGCAACCTTAATGCTATATGCCACTAAATCCCACGCACTCGACCTTTAGTAAAAGATAATAGAAGTGAATTAATTTATTACAAATACATTATGTTTTAAAAGTAATCACACAATGAGAAAAATAATTCATGTATTGAAATAAAAAACGATGCATTAAGATGTATCAATAATCAGTTTGTAATTGTATGGTAGCTCTCTGAATTAGAATCAAATCATGAGAAGCCTAGAGAGACTCAGATATAATAACATATGTATATAATCTTTACTAAAACCCACAATTTAAAAAGTCAAAATCCTGAAATCTGTCAAAAATGTTCCGGTTTGACACATAAAATTATTTATTATTATTATTAAAATGTAACTTGTTATAGTTAAAGGTCCAGTGTATAAGATTTAGGGGCGTTTAGTGCCATCTAGAGGGGAGGACTGCAAATTGCAACCAGCTGAAATATTTCCTGATTAGAATTCCTTCAGTGTTCATTGTGCAGGAAGTTCTTTTTCACCAGGAGCCGAATTATCCTCAGAGGTCTCTTCCTCACCAAAACAAACAGACCAGGTGATTAAAACTGGCAAACTGAACAAAGCAGTCTCACGTTACAAACCAGTTTCTCTCACGCTGTTCTGCTTGTCAGAGATGGGCCACTAGCCAAGCAACTGCTAATCTGTGCTCACCTTTTTTCTCAGATAACTTAAGATCCAGGTGTTCAGGAGGTTTTCATTGGGACCCAAAATTATCCGCAGAGGTGGTAAAACACACTGGTAAAAACACTCAGTAAAGCAGTTTGCTAATTACAGTGGCCAAACCGAAAATGCCAAAATGTGAATGACCCTTTTTGGAGTCAGTGTTTGGTTTGTCTGTTCTGAGCTACTGTAGAAACATGGCGGTGCCGCATAGTAGACTTGGTGGATGAGGACCTGCTCGCTATGTAAATAAAATCGGCTCATTCTTAGGTAACAAGAACACAACGATCCTTATTTCCAGGTGATTATACTGTAATGAAAACATACTAAGTATATTATATTTCTACCAATATGTCTCCCTGAATCCTACACAGTGGAGACTGAATTCAAGACAAGACAACTGTAAACTTTATCATGATGTGTAACATAAAAGGGATGAAAACATTGAATATCAAATGATTGCCCTTTCCTGATATGTGTGTGTGACTCAGTAGAGTATGCCTAAACATTTGTCAGCCTTTTGGCCAGTTATATAAAGTCTAGACTGGCAGCTGACACAGAAAAAGCCCCCAGTCTGTCAGAACGGGTACAAAGAAGGTCAAAAAGGACAAGATAAATGTTTAGATTCCTCCCTGACGAGATGACATGACCTTTCCTCTTTCTCACACTCATTTCATTAACACTTCTCTCATCGCTGGCACATGGCTAACGTGACAGCATGACCACCACACCCTGTGACTTCATAAAATGTACATGCCACCCCCCTCCACCCCTCCATCCTGTGTTTAAGGCTCTGTGCTTGCGTGCTGGCATGCCACATCCTCTGCCTCATTTCCTGTGGAGTGAGCTGCCTGTGAGACGAGCGCGGGAAGGCTTTGTTAACTCTCAGCCACTTAACACGTAAAGGGTGGGGTTGCAGGGACAACGCCTGATCGTGTGATGAGAGATGCCACGACTGGATGATTTGCAGTTTCAGAGAGACTCAGGGAGGTTTGAGGAAATGGCGGACTGGACACCTTAAATAAATGTCAGGCATACATTTTGAAAGCATCTTCAGCTTTTGTCTTTCTCTCCTATTAATAGAGATGTGTGTAATCATCATACATCATCGATCTTGACTTCTGTGAATGATAAAAATCAAGTTTACCTTCTGTGTTTGCAGCAAAATGGAGGCTCACATGTTGTATTTACCATCTGCAAAACGACATGTATTTATCCTTGTGTCTATCATCAAGGTCTGGACTATGAAGCGGCCTGGGTTCAACCTAATCATTTCCCTCCAATAACCCTAGCTCCATCTCCCCACGTTCAGCCACAACTAAAAGCTTAGCCTGGACAGCGCTGCTTCAAAATTAAGGAGGTAGATTTCAGTATGGCACCAAAATTACGGTCTAGAGTTAACTTTCCACTGACACGATGTTGGCCCGAAATCTCCTCTTTGCTTAAAAAAAAAGAAGCTAAAACTACTTCTCCCTGAAAACATTCTTGCTGCAGAGACCAGAAACGATGTGAGTCTTCTAAACTTAGCGTCTGACATCATGCTCTCTCCATCTCCGTTTTCTCTCCAATTGTTCTAAATACTTGCAATAATAGAGAATACTTTACAAGGGTAAAAATAACTGAATGGTCGAACAACCGGTGTAGTTATTCCTGTGTTGGCTAGCGAGTTCATTAGCAACAGGCGGGATAAATATAACAAAACATTTGTTCCCACTGCGGCAGGGTACTGAAGGGAGCTTTTTTTTTTCTTTTTCTAAAGACGACTCAGACTGTTTGTTTGGAAAGTCTGTAAGTGATGATAAAATGGTCTGCGCTTCACAGAGTATGGCTGTACGCTATGTGTAATAGCCCCCTCAACCCCCTCTAACAATTGTTTCATTATGTGTACAGTTCCCACAATTAGCTCTGAGTAGTGTTTCCTCCCCACTGTGCTGACTATCCCGGGTTAATACAGCTGCATTAGTGAGTAACGCAGTAAGACTGTTGTGGTCTACATCCCCTCTACTCTCTTTTTCTTTTAATCCACTTCTTGCCCGTCTTCCTCTCCATGACCCTGCCACTCCCTAAGGATAGGTTTGTTGCTGCTGAAACCTTTGAGAAGGCTGAATCCCTGGAGAGAAAGAAAGGGAGGGCAGAAGGGCGGAGGGGAGCTCTGAGAGAAAAGCCCCGAGTCCCTTCTGCCTCTTGATTTCATTGTGAACATGGTCTGTTGTCTTTGCTCACAGCAAGATGTGTGCCATGTGTGAAGTGGTTAGCATGTATGTAAGCGACCCTCTGTTAATCCTCACAGGGGTCCGAGCACAGGTTCAGGACCCCTGAAGCTGGTAAGGATTTCAGCCAACATGGGGGTTTGAGTCAACCAGTCAAAGATATCTCTAGATATGTGAGCACCATGTAAAACCTCAGGACTTTAGGGCCATTGTGAAGAAACTCAGATCCCCTCAGCAAATAAAAATACAAAGAAACTGGAAGCAGTTCAAATTTCTTTTTCATTCTCTGAGTCCTAGACTGAGACAGGTTTACGTAACTGCGGCGTTGTCCTTATTATTCCAAATGTTCGGTGGTGCACTCAGGTCATTTTACCCACCATTACATCATTTTGACCACACATGCTCTCTCACATCCATTTCCATGTGAAGCATGAAACAGCCTGAAATCATACTGCCAGTGCCGCTGAGCTCATACAGCATGTGTTTATGTCTGTATGTGTCTGAGTAAACCTGTGGCTGCCTCAGCCGCTGACTGGGCATTAAAGGGTTGATTCACCAAAACTACAAAACATATTTTCTTACTTTCTGACTCATTGTGTAAATGTTAAGACCAGGTAAGTACATGCAGAAAACATCTGGAGATGACGCTATCTGTAAAAGCAGGCTTCAGAATGTAATTTAAATAATAATGGGGTAATTGTGACAAGTAGCGTCCCCAGGGGGGGCGGGGGTGGCCATGGCCCCTCCTGATGTAATTGCTGGACCCCCGCTGGCAAAAATAATTGGATTGCTGATTGCTGATAATATTGTATTCAAGAGGCTGTGGCACACTCATTTTTAAAGCTAGTACAAAGGTAGTGGTATCTTGTGAAACTGTACAACCTAGGGCAGCCACTGCTACCAACCATTACAACATAGCTTGTCGGGAAAGGGGCTAAATAATGCTCCAAAGTTAGGCTAAATATTGGCGAGGGAACAACTGGCATGGGCATGAGACTTTTGTACTCTCAAATCAAGATATCTGAATGAAAACACGTTTTATGGGTACCCAAGAGTCTCCTCTAAACACGAGAAAGCTTGTTCCCAGTAAATGTTTGGTGGCTAACAATCAATGCTCTCACATGCACATAAAACAGGATTATTGTGGAATTCTAAATGTTAACTGTGTTGGTATTAGTCTGTGCACATCAGATAATTAGTAATATTAACTGGAAAGTATGACACCACAGTATATCAGTATGTGATTCCTTAACTCTCATACTGATATAGTTTTTGACTAGCCTATATTTCTACAGCATAAACAAATTCCTGGAATTAAGTTATGGATTTTGGTTTTGGTGTGCTACGGCAAGAAAGGCTTCATCTGGCCCCCCGTGAAAGATTTCTGGAGGTGCAATGAAGTGTGACTGTGAATGACTTCAAAATTTCCCTCCAATCAGTTTTAGTGATGGGATGTACAGGGTGGTGGAGTGTAAAAAACAGGTAAAAAGAGCTGGAATTAAGAGGACAGGAATACAGCAAAAAGCTGTGAGGAAGAGTTGGAGGCATCCTTGTGGTGCTTCACTCCTGCCTGGGATAAATAAAACCTCCAGAGCGAGTGAAAGAGTGAAGGAGGGACACAACAATATACAGTGTGAGACAGGAAAAGAGGGAGTAGCAGCTTCCATCCATTACGATCACAATCAGCTGTCACTGAGGGCCCCACGTTCGTGTGTGTGTGAGAGAGCTTCTAATTCACAGTCCTGTGTAGGAGGGTCTGTGCAGACGGTGTGAGGGAGTGTGTCCACCTTTGGAGCCCAGGAATGTTTTTGCGGCGCTGGAGGAGGGAAATGTGAGGGAGATAGGCGCCCTGCCCAACTCAACGAGCTTTGACGAGATGCCGCACAGCACAACCTCCCCCACTCAACCAGTAGGAGTCAGCTGCAGAGATACTGGGGTGTGCCATGCACTGCACACTAGGGATTTTAAGCAGGAGACAGACTGGAGTGGAATATTCTCAGCCAGTCTTATCATAGACACAACACAATGAGCGTCCACACATACAGGAACTGATTTTTCGCCCTCCTTTTCTGACTTAGATAGGAGGACATGCAGCAGGTCCCATGTGGACGCTATCGCCAGGAGCAGAAACTGGTCCACAGCGAGATCAAATGGGGCCTTTAATCTTAGGCCTAACAGGTCTGATTAAATTCCTAAAATGTAATGGATCAGGGTGGGACTGACATTAAATGCAACCACAGTAGAAATGGCAAAATAAACAGATCATGCTGTGGCATCACTCTCCGCCTTCCAACTCTCCTTCTCTTACAAACTAAACTTAACACCCCAGACTTAGAATTCAATCAAACAAGCCTCTTAATGTATTTCTAATCTCGCTAACCTTCAAGTCCAACTCCCACATCATAAAACACCCACCCAGTTGTGTAAGTGTTCCTTAGTCAGCAGCTCCATTTTTTTTTCTTGCTTTCTCTTGCACCATGTCTCACCCTGCAGCACACGTAGGTGCTAGAGATATGAGACATTTGTGTCAGTCCTCACAGAGGAGACACACAGAAAAAAAGTCCACAGGGAGGTTTGGGCCATAAGCCCTGCTATAGTCTGGAGTCATCAGGGCTTGGGTTTGGTCCCGGCTAAAACGGCCTCAGACTCCTTTCCATAAACAGATGTTTCTTTCTCCTTGTGGAAAATTTATGTCTGAGAAAAAAAGTAAAAAGTATGACTGAGCTTTTTTTTATTTTCTGAAAGTGAGACTCAGTTGACGTGAGAAGTACTCCTTTCCTCATGGTCCCTCTTTACCAGCATGTGTCTCATATTTGGAGCATGAACGCAACATTTGAGTCACTTCTAGAAGTGGGCACGGACAAAGGGCACTGACCTCTCCCTTCGGCAGCCAGATGTGACGGGGATGTTATAGGCCCGCAGAGGCAGACAAAACTCATTAAGACGGAGACCAGAGGGAGGGGGGGCAGCGGTGTGAGGGTTTTACAGGATACATGGGGTTTGCTAGTTAAGTGAGCAGGCGCGAGGGAGTTAAAAGCCCCCATTTGTGGAGCATAGATGTGGAATGAGCTATTTTCTTTGTTTCCCGTTTTCTTTGGAAAACCTAGGCGGCTGGGCTAAGAATCATTCCCAGAGTTTAAGGGCTTTTTTTTTCAGAGTAAACCTCCATGGAAATGGGGCAGGCACGTCGTCTCCGACTGGGAAAGGTTGTTGTTTAAAAATAGACGTAGCCCCTCTCTGCTCCCCCTGTGCCTATACCAACCCTGTCACCCGGGGTCCAGACTCATCAGGCTGGAACATGGGAAGGGGGCATAGAGTTGGAGGAAGGCAAAGGACTGTTAAGAGACGGGGGAGCAGGGAGAGGGGAGGGGGGTTTAAACGGTAAAGCTTGATACCCCACCAAAGATGGGTAAATGCCAAGGGGCGGCGTGCTGCATGGTCTAACAACATGCGAGTAAAAGAGGGTGGGGCGCCTCTTAAAGCTCATCACATACCGGGTGTTCTCTCTCTTCCCGTCTCTTGCTCTTCTCTCATCCATATGACCCTCTTAAATATAGAGCCTCTCTCTATTAATACACGCACGCAAACCAGCCCTGCCCTGCCCTACAGTTCCCTCAGGCCCCAGCCACACCCCCTGTGCTTGCTGCTGCCCCTGGGCAAACACTGCTGGTCAAGGCAAAGAAAGGAAGCAGAGAGAAAGAGAAAACATACAAACAGGGAGAAATAGAGGCAAGAGGGAAAATCAGAGGATGAAAGTAGCTGCAGTGAAGGAGAAACGAGAGAATCAGGAGTAAAGTGAGAGGGAGACAGTGGATAAGCTTTCAGATAAATGTGTACGGTGTATGTTACAGTTTGCGGCCCCCGTCTCTCCCTCGCTGTGTATGAGCACTGTTTTGGGAGCGTTCCAAAGGATATTCCTTTCTTTTTGCCATTGCCAAGAATTTACAGACACGAGGCAGCAGAGCTCCTGCTATTACATCACATTTCCCCTCCGTGTCTGCAAATCAAACTTTTCCTCCAGACCTCAAGAGTTGTGGGAAAATGAGAGAGCAAGCGAGACAGAGGGAGTTCAGATGTTAAAATCAACACAGACCATTCATTTGAGTTACCCCCTCTCTGTAACATTAACACCATAGAACAAAGTTTTGCTTTTCCATCAGGGTGATTCTCTGCTACAGTGGAACATATGGGCCAGACGGCAGCCAGCAGTTGTTGGGAGCAGTTTTCAGTGATGCATATATAAAAAATATGAAGTCTTTGAAATGATTCAAACATAAGCACTTCATTGAGTAGTTACATACATTACAATTGAGTTTATCTTCTGAAACCAGCATCCAGAGTGTTATTGTTGAATCAACAGGGATTATAACAGACAAAGAGAGGTGTGGGGTGGGCACATGGAGGCAGAGGGAGCGAGGGGACACAGTGTGCTAACGGCAGGACGCTGATAGCAGAGAGTTCACTTACTTGCATGTGTAAAGGCACAGAAAGGGCCAGCCAGGGCCACCAGGAGCAGCAGCTGAACATTCATCTTGGTGATAACTTTTCTCCGTCAGTCACAACCTTTAGGGACTCCCTCAGGGCAAAGAGCACGACACCAGAGCCCTTGCACACGCTGCTGCACACACGCCAGGCACACACCAACCAAGCCTCTCCAGAGGGGAAGGGTGAAGGACCAGGAAAAAAAAGGTCAATGATGAAAATTAAGTCTTCAGGGGAAGTTTGAGCTCCGTTCAACTTGTGGAGGTGAAGAGGAATGGTCAGAGCCGGGGCTGGTCGCTCACACAGCTGGAGGAAGAAAGAGAGTGGTGGAGGGATGTAAAGAGGACAAGAGAAAAGAGAGGAGCTGTGGCCACTTTGAGGAAGTGGAGGGGGGGAGAGAGAGGGACTGGCACACAGCAGGAGAGAGAAAAGAGAGTGTGACTGAGCAGAGAGTGGAGGAGGGGTGCTGGTACTGGTGGTGGGCTGGGCGGGTTGAGGAGCAAGGGGCAGGTTGGGTTGGGAGGGAGGGAGTCCGGATTGGGGCAGTAAGGTGGTTTCAGCCCTCGTGGTCCAGCCCCGTGTAGGACGCGCTCTCGTCTTGGTGTGCAGCCAGCCCTCGTACACACCAAGTGTGCGTTTGCATGTGTGAGTGTGTGTGCGTGCTGCTGATATTGCACAGCCAGCCCTCCTGTTCGCTAGCCCTGCTATATCAGCAGCGCACACACTTATACTTGGAAACACCAATAAACAGAACATTGACTTATTTATCAAGACAAAACAGGCACTTCAAACTGTAATGGGCCAGCTCAGACAATTAGAAAGCTAAAGCAACAGGCTTTTAAATGTTTCCTGAATGAATGGAGTGAGATGTAAACAGAGCTTTGAGCAGTCTCAAATAATCCTTAATCACCGAGTTTGGAGCCAAGAAAGTGTCTGCAACAAAACACAGCTTCACTAGATTACAATCTTTAACAGTAAGCAAACACTCAGTGAAACAAGCATCTGTATTGATCTTTAAAATCATCAACCTTGTTCTCAGAAAGAAAAGCGGAAGCGTACATCTGTGGCCGTCAGACAGTAGCAGGAGAGAGCTGCTTTTTAAACAGGTTTTCCCAATGAAAAGAAGCCGTAAATACAGTTAGAACATTGTGTGACTTTCACACAGACAAGCATGGGTGGTCTGCTGAGTTTACATGCAGATGGTGGGCAAACAAACTGTTGCTTGGCACTAGGCTGACACCTGTTGGACAACAAGCTATGAGGGTCAAAGCAGCATGAAGCCAAATGTGGAAAAGGTCTCAATAGCCAAAAATTAAGTCTCTCTCTGTTCTTTGAGTTTCATTTTCCCTTAAGTATCTGATACTAATTTTTACAAGCTCCAAAAGACTGAAGCAGTGTATCAGATTTCATGTATGGCACCTTATTGACTTGTCCACCGTAATTTATAGTTTCTTTAAAGAAAGTCTTCACACACAAATGATCATTTGTATATCAGTTAGTCATGTTGTGTTACTTTGAATTTGTGAAGAAAACTTTGTTTTTCTCTCATGCCTCCACTGTGATCTGAAAACATATTGATTTATTGACTAATTGGGGTCCACATTTGATAGCAAAATTATATCAAAACATCAGTAAACACACTCTCACACTACTTGTGCAGTAAAATCCAAGTCTCATTTATCCAGTTGTATCCTCATTACTTCCCAAACACATGCATTTTTACTAAAACTGAACTCCAAGTGAAACTTATCTATACTTTGTGAGGAAATCTTTGTTTTTCTCACATGCCTCCATGGAAAACAGTGAACATATTGATTTATTGATTGATTGGGGACCATGTTTAACAACAGTAAAACTACATCAAAACATCCATTTACAAACTGTCATACAACTTTATCCAGCTGTATGCTCAGTACTTCCCACACAAATGATTTTTCCATTAAAAAAAAAACTTAGTTTGAAGTATCTGGCTTTGAAAGAAGCACATATAAGTTTCACTTTGAGTTCAGTTTTAGTGAAAACACATGTGTTTGGGAAGTACTGAGACTTTGATTTGTCTGCACGAGTTGTGTGAGAGTTTTAAAACAGATGTTTTGATAAAGTTTTGCTGTTAAACATGCTCCCAAATCAATCAATGTATCAATATGACCACCATTAGCCATGGTGGCATATCAGAAAAACACAATTTTCCTCACGAGTTCGAGGTAAGACGGCATGACCGATTGATTTACAAATGGTCATTTTGTGGGTGAAGTGTTCCTTTCAGACCATTAAGTCAAACATGCTGATGAAATAACGACAGCAGATGTGTTAGCGCAGTAAAAATGGTCAATGACATTTTAATAAACACTGAAACAGATTTTAACTGTTGAACCGCCATACACAGATTATTTATAACACACAAAACGCCAATTTTTTTTTTATCACTTATTTACAATATACTGAAGGTATATACATAGTGTGTCTCCCGAAGGACAAATAACAAAATACTTTCTCTCCATTTGCTATTTTCTCTTTTCAGTCTGTGTTTTTCAAGGGCAAACATAGGAGTAACATACTGCTATTTACATGGACAACAACACACAAACATACAAGATATATATATATATATATGCTGGTCACTGTAATACAGCATTTAATGGCAATAATAAAGAGTATTTTTCTTACTTTTTTTTTTGTTTTTGTTGTTTTTGTTTTACAATGAGACCTTGTTTAGACCATTCGAACAATCACTGAGATCTTCCAAACAAAAGAGCACTTTAAGGTCCCATATTTCACTTTGTACCCACTTAATATGAACAAGTTACTTCTTTCTGATGTGTATTTTTTGAGCTGTATGATAAAGGAAATCAGAGAGGACTATACACACTTGTATACACAGACAAAATTAAACATCACAGTAAGAAAAGTTTGAGCATTTGAAACTTCTGTTTAGTCTTTGCTCCTTTGCTGATCTATTATTTTTTAAATGTCTTTTTGAAACAAAGAAATAAAAATGTTCACGGTTTTCTTTTATTTCTCTCATTCACTAGATGCCATCGAGTTTGGTGGTGTGCAAAAACTGCGCGTTGTCTCATAAATGAGGCATTTTTGAAATCACCCCCGACCTTCTCTGCCTGGTCATAACTGATATGCACGTTCCCAAAATTTAAAAAAAAAAAAACAAAAACAAAAAAAAAAACCCTTGACAAACTGAATCATACCTCAGAAAACTATGTATTATATTTGACAGAGTCCAAGCGTAGCCAGCGTCTCGTTTTCATTTTAATTAGTGGCTGTTTGAGCTACTGAAAAGCTTATTCCACAGTATTTTCTATCAGTTAGCTTATAAGCTGACAAATGAAGATTTTAAAGGTATACTACGCAGGAAATGTCCGTAACTTGTTTGTAAACAGTATCACCCACGAAACTGAAAGTGGAAGCCAACCCCAGATTCAATCTCTTTTTGGAATGAGCTTTGTCTGTTTGATGTTTTGCCATGCTATATTTGCGGGGGGGGGTGTCTGGCTCTGTGTCCGTAATTTTCGTAGCTGTTTCTTGGATGCATGCTGCTTAAGGTCTGGCACCGAGGGCCGTATTCACAAACATTCTAAGAATACTCTCCGAGAACTCCTAACTCAGCCAAAAAAAATTCTAGCAAGGAGTCCTTGCTTGGGAATGAGTTGGGAAACTTCTCAGAGCAACTCTGAGCAAGGAAATGATGGAAACTTTTAGTGAGGAAAGGAAGATTCAAAATAAGATCTCAACTTTGTCCCGCCTATTCCCCCTACACATAACTGAGCTCAGTATAACATCAATATGAGACTCGGACCATTTTTTCATACTTCTTAAATTCAGCTCCTGACATAGCCTTCCTCTTGTCTCAGTCCGATCTCAGTGTAGGATCTTCTCTCACTGCAGTAATTTTCATTTGTCTGAAATAATCAGCTCTTGAGATAACGGTAAGACAAAGAAGAAAACTTGATTGGCTTATAAAAATCTGTCTCAGTGATCACATTCAAGTCTCAAATCTGTGTATCTGTTCTCAGAGTATAGAAACCTCTGAGAAGCCTGTGAGCAGCAGAAGTAGTCTGGCTAAGTTATTCTTCTGCTCCTTGTGTCTCCTGAGTGAGGTTCAGGAGAAACAATTTAGTAACCTCCAAATAAGAAGCAGATTTATTTCTGGTGAGACAAAGAACACACTATTGTGAGCAGCAAATTTTTTCTCTGGGGTGGTTAACCCTGTTGCTACGTACAACACATTCTATTAAAAGATGTGATTGGTTGTCCTTTTGCGAGCCTGCAAGGTGTGGACGCCCAGTGGAATTGAAATGAACTGCGTCACAATATGACACCGAGGGTGCTGTCATTGTGAGTGTGAACACTCTGCTGACTGAAGGTTGAGACAGACCCAAGTCATTGCTAATGCAATGTTTTACATATCTTTGTCATGACTTTGTTCCTGGCTTTGTAGTGTTATAAGGTTGAGTGAGAGATGTGAGCGCATTTCTAATGAGACTGACCACAAACATTCTCCCTGCACGATCTGATCTGTAGTGTTTCATTATCTCACTGTCATCCAGCGTTTGCGGAATATTTCTCCTACCTCTTTGTCTTCCTGTCATTTTCTCCTCTACTTAAAAACTCTCAAGCCTCTTTGAAGTCCTCCTACCTACTCTGAACAGTTTTTCACCTTAGGAGCTCTCCTAAGGACTGGGATGCTTTGTGAATAACATCTTTACCAGGACTCTGTCTTAACTTTAAGGGGAAATTCTTAGAAAACGTCACAATTTTAAGAACTCTTCATATTAGTAAGCTTTGTGTATGCGGCCTCTGGGTACTACTTTTTAGTTAAGTCCCGACCTCACCTGTACACTGTGCCCAAAAACGTCTTGAACACAGCAAAATAAGAGGAAAATAAGAATACATAGGCAGCAGTTAGGATCTCCGCAGATCCACACACCGCCACACACTTGTAGTGGGTCATTAGTGATGATTGAGAGGGATTACTTTTCTAAACACATTGTTTTTTAGGGAAATCCTGCATAGTATACCTTTTAACCTTTTGACCACAGTCACCAGGAGGCTCACTGTTCGCCAACAGGAAGTGAACACTGACAGCACCGAACAACACGCAAGTACCTCACGTACAGAGATGTAAATGGCTTTGTGTTGGTCTGACATGGTATATGAATGTAACACCCTGAGAACATGGCACCATGGACTGTTCCACACACACAACAACGACATTTAAAATGACAAAATGAAAGTTTAGAAGTGGTGACAGAACAAAGAAAGAACAGACTGTGGTGCATAGAACTTTTAGGCAAAGGGAGCTATGATGGTGCCCATTTTAACCAGCAGATGGCGCTTTATTCAGCCACTGTTGATTCAAGTTGAACTGATACACCATCATTACTTTCTTCTTCATAAATTCTCCTTCTAACTGTGGCTGAAAGAGCCACAGCCACACAGATGCCCAGTATTAGAGTGAACAAAGAGATGTTACAAGGAGGACAGGATGAAATAGTTGGTTGAATAAGTATGGAAGATGATTTTTCTGCAGGGAGTCTGGAGAAGACAAACGTTTCTATTCATTTCAGGCACAGGCACTGAAACTTTGCAGATATGGGACACAAGTTAAAAGACAAAAGACTTAAGAAAAGAAAATTCACAGACAATTTGACAACACTTTGGCGACTTGTAACCCTGTTGGTACTGGAGGGGGACACAACATGAGACAATTCAGAGAGCTTCAGACGACATTTTGCTTTGGACGATGTGTGTTTTACATGTCGGCTTGGTCCAATCCCGTGTTAAGTCTCATTTTTTAAATGATTGTCTTTAGACTCATCATCCACTTGTATCAGGAAAAAAGCCAGCAAGATCAGAAAAGTGACTTTCCGTTTGTTTTCTGTTGGATTGTCTTCTGTTTGTTTTTTTTCACACAGGTGAAACGAGGTCGGCTTGTTCCATACCTCACCTGTCATCACATGTCTCTCTCTCTCTCTCTCGCTCTCTCTCTGTCTCTCACATCTCCAGTCTCTCTCTTCGTCCCTCTGTTCCATCAGCGGCTCAGTTTAGACAATGGAGTCCCAGTCAAAGTCGTCCTGGATGTCGTCTGCAGCGAGCATGCGCCTCACCTGGAAGTGTCCCAGAGGAAGCCTGTGTTGTTGCTGCTGCTGGCTCAGCTGGTTGAGATGACCTGAGCATGGAAGGAGAGTACATGCCTTAAAAGGGACAGTTCACCCCAAAATCAAAAATACAGATTTTTTTTTCCTTACCTGAAAAAAAAAAAGCTACAGTTAGTATGCTATCTATCAGTTTGGATGTTTGGTATTAGTTGGCGAGTATTGGAGATATTGTCAGTAGAGATGTCTGTCTTCTCTTGAATATAATGAAACTAGATGGCACTCAGTTCGTGGCTCTCAAACGGGGAAAAAAATTGAAAAAGTCAACAGCAACGTTTCATTCCGGAAATCATGATCTGGTTACTCAAAATAATCCACAGACCTTGAAGTATTTTCTTTCTCCTGAACTACACACACCAACTTTGTCACTGCGGCAGAAGGAAGTGTGCATCTACTCATGGATGACAGCGCAAGATGTAAACATAAATGACGTCCACTTCGGCTGAGCTGTAACAGGTGAAACTGCTCACAACAAGGTCTGTGGATTATCTTGAGTCACCAGGTCATGATTTCTGGAAAGAGACATTGCTGTTGAGTTTTTCAAGTGTATTTTTATGGGCTCTGAGCACCACAAGCTGAGTGTCATCTAGGTCCATTATATTCAAGAAGAGGCAGACATCTCTACAGCCGATATCTCCAACACTTTGCAACTCACACCAAAACAATCTAGACTGATAAATAGCACTACAGGTAAGAGGAAAAACATGAATTTTTAGTTCTGGTTTGAAGTGTCACTTTAAATCTAAAAGATACCATTGCACACACATTGACATTTCAACGCTACTTCTGTATCATATATCTGTATTATATATTTGTGAGTAGAATGATGAAGAGGAAACACAGGGTTTGAATAGAAAATGGTTGCTGATCATGTCACCAGCAATTCTTAAATTCCAATAAGTCTAAAACCCTCAAAATCCTTGTAGCAGCATCAAACAATCCAGCCCACATTAAACTCTCATCCACCTAGAAACAAATGGCAATTCTAATGTGGCGCCACATCTCAGTGATTTTAATGACGAACTGTTGTAATTTCACTTTCAAAATAAATACAGTGGGTGGACGAAATGGCACGGGCAACTTGTAATATGATTCAATGCAATAAAAGCTGCTGAATCTTTATGAAGCTTAGAAAACTCATTTTTTAGACTGTGAGAGAGGTGTTGATTCAACTATATGATAATATGTGATACTTTAGTGTGTGGTGGAGCAATATGTGTTGCATTATGCATGCTGTAAGTATCTTTATCTTCAGAGCTGTCCTTGTTACAGTAGGATCATTTATAACACTGAAACTCGGGGTTTACAGTGTCTTCTTGCAGCAGGACACAGAAAAACGTTTGATACTGGCACACAAAACCCTGGCATTTAATTATTAACTATTTCTTTATTTTATTTAATTTAAACCGAACCTTACGTGTTTAAAACGATTTATTTTTGTAAAAACGGAGACAACTCAAAGTCTGAAGGCAGTACTCCACCTATTTTATACATGAAGATCAGTTTACTAGAACTAGTAGCCCGTAAAGAAAAAGCTGTATAATGTCTTCTGTGGACGTGGTTATTTTAAAAATTTTTTGGGGAGCATTTTTGCAGTTATTTGACAGATGACAGTGTGGACTGGAAACAGGGAATGAGAGAGGGGTATGACATGCTACAAAACTGGAGTCAAGCCCAGGACGTTGTGGTTATGTGGCTGTAACCACTCGGCTATGAAGGCTCTCCAGGATGGACTTTGTTCAGTCTGAGTAAAATTACAAGTGGCATCACTTCAGTCATGGGAAATGTAGGATCCAGTGTTTTCTAGAGTTTGACCTACACTGAAAACTAAAGGTCAGGATACCTCATCCTCTGCAGCATCAAATCTCTTGCGTGTCCCTCAAATTCATTAAAGTGCAATACTAAATTTCTGGAGAAAGCCCTTTAATTGTACCAGATACTTTGTTTATTTTCTGAGCCAATGTGTGACACCTTTTTATATGTATGTATATGTATAGTTTGTTCTCAGTGCAGAGACTAAATGTATTAATATGCATGGTAAAATGTGCTGATCTTGAAAAAAACATGACTTTATGGTTCTTTCCCTTTTCCTTTAATTACAAGTTGGTCGGGTGATGTTGCATCATGGTATTACATCGTGATGTCATAGCACTACCAGGGTGTCTACAGGTATCAGACAGTTAAAATTGAATGCTTTTTAAGACCACTTCAAGACGCCTTTTAACCAAATTTAGGACAGATTTTTGGACAAATCGTGGTTTACTTATTGAAGCATCGCAGATAAGCATTGCAGGCAAGTCATATACATATGGTCTTGTGCAGAAGTGTTATGTAGGAATATGGTTATTAGAGTGAGTTAAGTTAATCTACATTTTGCCAACAGGTAAGAGCAAGTATTAAGTAAAATGACAGCATTATATATATATATATATATATATATATATATATATATTTTTTTTTTTTTTTTTTTTTTAAACATTTGTAACATTTGTAACATTAGAAATGTTGACTTTCACATAGAAAGCCTTCACTCCTTTTCACAAAAACAAATTAAAAGACATTTAAATTATATTATAAGTAATATTAGCTATTAGTAGTTAAGACCTCACAAATTCAAGTTTACGACTATTCAGTTACTTTAAGGCCTTATTGTTGTAAAACTGAATTTAAGACATTTTAAGACTTTTTAAGGACCTGCAGACACCCTGACTTCCATATCATTATGATCAAATACTGACAATATACTGTCTCATTCCGATGGTGACAAACACAAACTCTTGCTTGGATACACTTGTTTGCATGCACACACACACTCTGCATTTCCACCTGCTCCTCCTGACCTGTTAAGTGAGCGATGGAGGAGTCACCTGTCATGGTGGGAGCCGTGTTGCTCATAGGAGGCATGTGGGGGTATCCTGGTGGGCCCATCAGAGAGGAAATGCTCTGTCTCGAGTCTATGTACATGTTCCCTGTGGGAGAACAGACAAAAGGGCAATGACTAACTGTCAGATTAGCATCCCGACTTTCACACGTGTCTTTGCAGAACAGGAGCTGCAATCGTGTGCCGCACACAGTTTTACTGCCATATTATGCTAAGCTTGAGTTATCCTACAGAATGTGCTGGATTTCCAACTGCTGAAATATCCCCTCGTCTTCGTATCTTTGCGCCAGTCGCCATGAAGCTGACAACATCCATAATTCTCTTGTAAATCTATAACAGGCAAACAATGGCACAGTGAGGAGAGGCTGTAATTTAGCTTCCGTCACAGCAGGCAAGTGCAGAAACGCTCTGAATACCTACTGTCAAAGGTTTCTAAAATACCATTCTTATAGAAATACTTCACCCCTCAAATGACCATCTGTATTTCTAGTACTTATTCTGTGTTACATTCACTTTGTGACTTCAATTCATCAAGAATATCCTCCCTTTTTGGATTCTTCAGCACTATGGAGGCCTGAAATAAAAACACTTTTCTTCAACAATTCAGTGTAACTCTGGGTGAATTACTGATTTACAAGTGGTCAGTTTGAGGGTGAAATATTCCTTTAAGTACAGTTTTAAGATAATGGTATAGTATTTTAATTTTAGCACATGTCCAACTTTTCTTCCACTAAGATTTAGAAGGAAATATTGTATTATTTTACACTATTAAAATTATCTGACAGCTGGAGTAACACCTGAGTCATAAAATATATCTTTTATATGAATTTTTTTTTTTTAGTGTATCTAATGAGGAAAACACTGCTCTCTATATACAGACCCGTGCTGATATGTTGGTTATGTTGGTTGTGTTGGCTGTGCTGATTGTGCTGGCTGGCCTTTGGGTGCATCGCCCCGTGTGGCTGAGCCGGGTGCTGTGGCGCTCCTGGTGGTGTCGGGTGTTGGACCTGAGGTTGTGGGTGGGTGGCGCCCTGAGGGGGGATGACCCCCGTGGCCGTGAAGAACTGGTTAATGGAGGAACAGAGGTCAGCCATCTGGGCGGCATCCAGCGACCAGTTGTTGAGCTCAGCCTGCCGCATGCTTTCTTTCAGCCCTGGCAGACAGACGAAGGTGGCAAAGACAGACCTGAATGCTCCACGTATGTCACAGCAGCAGCCTTAACATCAGTGAGTCTTTAGTAATATTTAAATTTCTAAATTTATCCACCTTTATTTCTACTTTTTATCAACTTCAGCTGCAATATCTGCCTATAAGAATCATTCACTGAAGCTACATCACACTCATTATGCTTTTCATTATTTTCTGTCATATACAGTACAGGCCAAAAGTTTGGACACACCTTCTCATTCAATGCGTTTTCTTTATTTTCATGACTATTTACATTGTGGATTCTCACTGAAGGCATCAAAACTATCAATGAACACATGTGGAGTTATGTACTTAACAAAAAAAGGTGAAATAACTGAAAACATGTTTTATATTCTAGTTTCTTCAAAATAGCCACCCTTTGCTCTGATTACTGCTTTGCACACTCTTGGCATTCTCTCCATGAGCTTCAAGAGGTAGTCACCTGAAATGGTTTCCACTTCACAGGTGTGCCTTATCAGGGTTAATTAGTGGAATTTCTTGCTTTACCAATGGGGTTGGGACCATCAGTTGTGTTGTGCAGAAGTCAGGTTAATACACAGCCGACAGCCCTATTGGACAACTGTTAAAATTCATATTATGGCAAGAACCAATCAGCTAACTAAAGAAAAACGAGTGGCCATCATTACTTTAAGAAATGAAGGTCAGTCAGTCTGGAAAATTGCAAAAACTTTAAATGTGTCCCCAAGTGGAGTCGCAAAAACCATCAAGCGCTACAACGAAACTGGCACACATGAGGACCGACCCAGGAAAGGAAGACCAAGAGTCACCTCTGCTTCTGAGGATAAGTTCATCCGAGTCACCAGCCTCAGAAATCGCAAGTTAACAGCAGCTCAGATCAGAGACCAGATGAATGCCACACAGAGTTCTAGCAGCAGACCCATCTCTAGAACAACTGTTAAGAGGAGACTGCGCCAATCAGGCCTTCATGGTCAAATAGCTGCTAGGAAACCACTGCTAAGGAGAGGCAACAAGCAGAAGAGATTTGTTTGGGCCAAGAAACACAAGGAATGGACATTAGACCAGTGGAAATCTGTGCTTTGGTCTGATGAGTCCAAATTTGAGATCTTTGGTTCCAACCGCCGTGTCTTTGTGAGACGCAGAAAAGGTGAACGGATGGATTCCACATGCCTGGTTCCCACTGTGAAGCATGGAGGAGGAGGTGTGATGGTGTGGGGGTGTTTTGCTGGTGACACTGTTGGGGATTTATTCAAAATTGAAGGCACACTGAACCAGCATGGCTACCACAGCATCCTGCAGCGACATGCCATCCCATCCGGTTTGCGTTTAGTTGGACGATCATTTATTTTTCAACAGGACAATGACCCTAAACACACCTCCAGGCTGTGTAAGGGCTATTTGACCAAGAAGGAGAGTGATGGAGTGCTGCGGCAGATGACCTGGCCTCCACAGTCACTGGACCTGAACCCAATCGAGATGGTTTGGGGTGAGCTGGACCGCAGAGTGAAGGCAAAGGGGCCAACAAGTGCTAAACACCTCTGGGAACTCCTTCAAGACTGTTGGAAAACCATTTCAGGTGACTACCTCTTGAAGCTCATGGAGAGAATGCCAAGAGTGTGCAAAGCAGTAATCAGAGCAAAGGGTGGCTATTTTGAAGAAACTAGAATATAAAACATGTCTTCAGTTATTTCACCTTTTTTTGTTAAGTACATAACTCCACATGTGTTCATTGATAGTTTTGATGCCTTCAGTGAGAATCTACAATGTAAATAGTCATGAAAATAAAGAAAACGCATTGAATGAGAAGGTGTGTCCAAACTTTTGGCCTGTACTGTATTTATAATGTTACAATGTCAAATGTTCATATTAAATATGGCTTAAGTTTCAAATAATGAGGTAGGGTATGTAGAGGTATAAATATCCCTATGAGCAAAAACCTCAGGCTTCAGACTGTTCTGAATACTCTGTATCCAACATTGTTTTCTACTTTGAGATAAAGTGACATCAGCTTGTGACATCTGTCTTTGTATGGTCATCTGCTCCATGCACGCTATTGCAAGTGTTTACATTACATACACTGCTACATGTAGCTACATGCTAACATCAGGGAAACATGTCATTTTGGTTGCTGATGTTAATTTCTTCACGATTTCAGATCAGATCAACACATCTGGTTTGGTTAGAAGCTTTTATGATAATCCGTTATAGTCGTTCCCCACCTGCCTTTTTTTTTTACTACTAGCATGAAGACGTAACCCACCCTACTCTGCCTCTGACTGGCCAGCACTTGCAGACTTTGTTGGACAGGGTTAGGCAGGAGCAGTGAGACTGGTTAGGGTTAGTATGTGGAAAATTAAGTGTTTTTTGAACATTAAAGCATGTAAACATGTTGTGGTAGAAACCCAGAATGTAAGTATGAACCTAAAAATGAGGATAGTAGGTCTCCTTTTAAAGTAAAACACCAAAGTAAATTACCGGTTGCCATTTTCTATGGCTGCACAGTTACCCAAAATCTAAAATTATCCATGTCTTGTGAATCATTTTATCCACATGACATATCTGGCTTCTCAAGATCTTAACGATAATACAAAACAATGTTTCCAGGATTTACAAAGGTAAAGTTGGGAGAATTAAGGTCTCCTGTGAAGGATTTAGTGGCATCTCGCGGTGAGGTTGAAGGTATCAATCAACTGTGTGCCTACTGTGTAGGAGAACTACACTGACCATTCACACTGCAAAAATGTAAATGGTCCTATCTAGAGTCAGTGTTTGGTTTTGTCCATACTAGGCTATTGTAGAAACATGGCGAACTCCATGGAAGACAGCCTGCTCTGTTAGTAGATATAAACAGCTCATTCTAAGGTGACAAAACACAACAGTTCTTATTTCTAGGTGATTATAAACTAAAGAAAATATAGTTATCAATATTATATTCAATTTCTGCCAATATTTCCCCCTAAATCCTTCACACTGGACCTTAACACATGTGAGGATAAAAATGAGATGAAATACCAGGCTAAAATGATCACTGTTGTAAGTGAAAAATAAAGTATGCACTCATGCATGAATTCCATCTTAAATCATATCTTCCATCGGAAGTTATATTTTCTTTACATTAGACCAACAGCCCTAAACACACTCCCTGTCTGAAATGACAAGTTCCAGACAAGCACTCAAAGGACCTTAGACAAAAACTTCAGAAAATCATATGTAATTAACCTCCAAAAAATGCAAAATAAATTATATGTACCATATATCATTGTGAAGTCACATCCAAGATAAAAACCCCTCTATAATTTCAACTGTCACTATACTTCCACCTTAATTACAAGTCACAGACCATCAGTCTCCTGAAAACATGCCTGTTCCCATTTGGCGACGCAGAACGAGACCCTGAACCTATCGCACTTCCTCCTCCTCAAACAAAGGAGCACCTAAGCTCCTATACAGCAACCTGCCGTCTGATATTTCCAAAAATAAAATTCATATGGCTCGTGTTTGGTGGCGACAGAGACGAAAGGCTTGGTCCCTGCTCTTTGGGGGTGAGCCAGAGACAGTGGAGGATGGCATTACGAAAGTGTGAGGGAGGTCAAGCGCTGCGGGAGGAGAGAGAGAGAGACAGAGAGAGGCAGCGGGGCCTGTGTGTTATAAGACCAGCCGTCGTCATCCATCGTGTGTGGACGTTGCCGGCTTTGTGCGCTGACCGTGATAAGAGGCTGTTACTGAGCCGGGGCCTAATTGGATTATTCACATCATACAATTGGGATGGAGGGAGACAGCGAGAGTGTGTGTGCGTGTGTGTGTGTGTGTGTGTGTGAGTGTGTGTGTGAGTGAGAGAGAGGGAGAGAGAGAGAGAAACAGAGAGGGCAACCTCTCAGATGCAGGATAATGACTTTTATTAGCCCAGTACTATTACAACACTGGATGTTATAATATTGTGCCTCAAGGGCGAGTGTATATGAAAGCGCAGAGAGGAATCATAATGGTTTAATCAAAGTAACTGATCGGCATAATAAGCATTTTATCAATTCTCACTGTGTCGAAACAGGCTGCAGCAGACAGCTTTATCAATGCTCATTTCAGATGCTGTTCACACTGATGGCACCACGACTCTTCGTCGTATGTGTGTGTGTGTTTGTGTGTTACCTTGAAATGGGGAGAGGTCTACGTCAGCCCAGTTGTAGCTGGTAGCAATGCGGCAGCTCTCCTTCAGCCAGTCCAGGTTGGGGTACCAGTCTGCTGACATGCCTGAGAGACAGCACACAAACACACGTTGAAAAATGTTGTCAAGTGGCTGAATAACAAATAAATGAGAGCTGAACTGAATAATCATTTTCATTATCAGTTAGGCTTTAGTGTTTTTATTTCAATTTATCGTTCAGTTTCCCAGAGCCCAAGGTGACATCTTCAAATTGTTTGTTTTGTCTAACCATCATTCCAAACTCAGAGATATTCAGTTTACATATAATAGACAAAAGCAGAAAAAATTCATATTTTTCTCAAACCAAATAACACTTGATAAACTACGGCAATGATTCATCAGTTACCAAAGTTGACTTTTTTTTCTTTTCCAACTTACTATTTCAACTCGGGCTGCATAATATGCAAGACAAAAAATAAAAATAAAAGTAATATTGTGACTATTTTGACAATTTTAAGGAGATAGTAACTATTACATTTTATTTTCAACAAAAACAAAATTAAAAAATAAGACGTGATTTTTGCTGGTGTCTGTAACAAACCAGCATCTATAATGCAATATTGTGACACATTTCACCGTTATTAAAAACTTGCAGCTCCGCGATTTGGATGTTGCACTCGGCTATATTGCAATTTTGATAATATTTTGATTAACTGTACAGCCCTGGTTTCAACACTAAATTAAATACAAGGACAACAAGCTGAGTTTGATCAGTGTGACCGTGTCATATTATTTGAAACAGGTGAGCTAATCCAGATTAGAAAGAGAAACGTGTCTCAGTGAAGTTCTGCTCTCAACCACAAGGTGGCGCAACTTCACATTGAAAAATTCCAGCCACAGCTCTGCTTTTGGGCAAAAAAAAAGAAAAAGGAAGATGCTTTTCACCGCCACAAACTAAACAACAATACATTCTGAGGCTGTGGATCAAAGACAGAGGGATTGCTTTCATTCATCCTCTGCTTGGTTGAGGGGAATACTAACCTAGATAAATAATGTCTGAAGAGTCCCTTTTTGGCCTGAGAGCTGTGTTGCAGAGACACAAAGGGGGGGGGAAAAAAAAACAAAGACTGGGAATATGAGCAGGAAAAGCCTCAGTGAAGCTTTGGAGAAGCCTGTCTGTATCAGCCCAGCCTCATAATATCCAGTGCTCTGGGACCTTACAGAGGAGAGAGTATAATATAAATGCAATGAGTCTGTGCAGAAACAAGTCTATTCGGATATATTAGGTGAATTGTATTTACACCAATGTGGCTCTGGGAGTCAGGAGAAGTAGAATCATTGTTTGCTGCTGAACAGCATCAATATACAGTATATGAAACAGGAAACTATAGCGTACACTTTGTGGGCTCTTTTCACAAGAATCAGTAAATAAGGTATGCAGCAGAGTTGAGAAATGGCTGCGCTGACGGTATGAGTGTTGATGTTGGATTTTATTTTCGTTAAACTGCCAGTATGGTAACTTCGGAGCCATTTTGGCACCGGTTTGTGGACACTTCTAAAGTTCTTTCCCCAAGTGGGAGATTTTATAGCCGTCAGAAGTTTCCCATATCTCCTACTTGTGATTACACCTAAGAGACGGACATTAACGGTTCTCCCACTCAGCTGCTTGTATTTATACTCAAATATACACTATATGATGTGAATAACAATAGCGATCAAGGCTCATGGGTGGTGTAATGCAGCCACTGGCCATACAAAACTGTGATTTCTCATTAACAACAATAAAATACTTCAAATTAACGGCCATAACTTCATCCTAGAGCAGTGGTTCCCAACTGGTCCAACCACGGGGTCCAGATTTCTGCTTAGTCATAAGTTCAAGTTCCACACAGTTTAATATATTCAGCATCATACTTGGGTTTGGCCATGTCATCAAGTTAGTTGGCCATCTCTGTCAGACAGCTGTTCGTTAGTCATTCACTCTACAGCAGGAAACGGCACTTCACATTAAAAGCTTTGCACCAGACATCCACTGTATTTCAAAATACAGTATTTTTTTTTTTTTTTTACATATTTACATATTTTACAGTCGCGAGTCACTTGTGGTCCATTTAGAATGGACCTGTGAACTTCCAGTTGGGAACCACTGCTCTAGAGTATTGTTAAAGAATACTTCACCCCCCAAATGATAATTTATATATCACTGACTCATCCTGTGTTAGGTTGAATTCATAAGAAAACCTTGTGAATGAAAAAACAAAAACGCAGAAATTCTTGATAAATTGAAGTCATAGGTGACCAAGGTTAACGACAGCAAAACTATATTAAAAAAAAAAAAAATCAATTTACAAACTCTCACACAACTCATGCAGTATAATCTAAGTCTCATTTATAAAGTCATATGCTCAATACTTCCTTTTCACTACTGAACTGAAAAAGTAAAACCTCTCAATGTTCTCTTCAAAGCCAGACTCCATTGACAAAAACAGTGATTTTGACCTCGCTGAGCACAGGAGCTGCTGATCTACTGCTGCCTTGATCAGTTAGTTTGTTTGTCTTATTTTGTGACTGTGGTGTTTTAAAGGGTTAGTTCAAACTCAGGAAAAGTTGTGCAATAACACAAATAAACTACCGATTGAGGCAGCGGTAGAAGAACAGCTCCCATGTTCAGGGAGGTAAAATTACTGTTTTTGTAAATGGAGTCTGGCTTTGAAGAGAGCGATACGTTTCACTTTTAGTTCAGTTTTGTGTTGGAAAGGTCTGACTGTTTGGATAGTAATGAGCATACAACTGAATAAAGAGGGCTTGGATTATGCTGAGCAAGTTGTGTGACTTTGTAATCCGATGTTTTGATACAGTTTTGATGTTGTTAAACGTGGACCCCCATTACTTCAATTCATCGAGAATTTTCTCTGTTTTCGGATTTTTCGTTGTATTTCTTGCATACCATGTAGATATGTGAGAAATACAAAGTTTTCTTGAGGAATTCAGCGTTACACAAGGTGAGTACTTCAAATACAAATGGTCATTTGGAAGGTGAAGTATTCCTTTAAATAATTCAGGGGTCTCCCATGTTGCTTAAAGGCAAATTTGAATTCTTTATGTGTCTACTTATTGTGACTGCGTATGTTTTCCTTGTGCCATTTTTGATTCGGTGTACTACCAGTAGGTGTCACCAAAGTCAGAAATGTTCCACTCTTATCTTTCTGCGTGGATCTGATCTCACCTGTTGTGGGGCAGGTCTGTCCAGTGTGGGAGAGAGATGGGTGCTGCTGCGAATGAGCAGGGTGCTGTTGGTGCTGGCCGTGCTGACCGTGTGCCTGGTGCTGGCTGTGGGTGGTGTGAGGGGACAGGTGTTGCTGGGGGTGATGGGGGTGGTGCGATGCCTGACCGTGGTTATGTTGGTGGTGGTGGCCACCGCCGCCGCTTCCCGTGCCAGGAGAGTGCTGGTAGGAGCAGGCGGTCCGGGCCTGCTGGCTGGAATCGCTGGGCATACCCATCAAACCTGCCGGGGAAAAAACACAATAAACAAAATATCAAAGGTGAGGACCCCAAACGAGAAAACAACTCAAACTGGAAAAACTATTTGTTACAAGACGGACAAACTGAAGACTTGGTGTGAGTGAAAGCTCTGTACACACACACACACACACACACACACACACACATACTTACACACAGTCATGTCTCCTGCAACTAAACAGTTTATTTTTGGTAAATGTAAAACATAAAACTGTTTGTGACCCGTGATAAAGTGAAGAGGAGCTGAAGACTGACTTGTTTTACGGTTTAGTTCCTGGTGCTTATAAATCCTAACAGCATCCCAGCAAACACTGGTTTTATTCAACAAGTATTTTCTTACATGTCTAATGTGTTTAGAAAGAACTCACTGATTTTGCTTTATCTGGACTTTAATGTCTTCTGAGCACTGAAAAGACAGCTGGACAGACGTTGTGTCTTCTTATGTGAATTACTTTGTGTGCAAAACTGTTAAAGGAGACAGTGAAGAAGATGACCTCTAGACAAGTATTGTTGGCCTTTAGGCAGCTTGTTAAAGAAATCCCGTATTCACCACAAAACTGATGTTGTCATACTATTGATTTGAGAAGTCTGACTTTTCAAAAACTGACTATATATTTCAGATAATGACTGGTGTATTTGCACTATGTACTGAACAGACTACTACTTTTTCTTTTCAAAATTTCAGTTTGAGTTTTTATTCTGGTCAATTACTATAATTCAGTCACTTTCTCTGAACACACAAACACACACCTTGTCTTTCAAATCCGTCTTCTTTGTACGTCTTGTGGATTTTAGATTTTCTGACGAACAGACGGCACAGAATTCTTGTCAATGGCTGTTTTTTGAATGCAAAGGTTCACCCCAAGAGTGTGTTTTATCTCCTTTACTTTTCATCATGGATACTGACAGCTGCACAAACTGTAAAGTAGGCAGCTACCTTGTTAAATTTTCAGACAATGCTGCATTGTTGTCTTCTCTTCAGCTACTGAGTTGGACCATGTTTGTGCTCTTGCTTTTTTTTATTTAAATGTAAGTTAAATGTAAATTATTCTCACAAGTACTGTGATGCAGTGTTCACCAATCAATTAAGGTTGGATATAAATACAGAGATGATCATTAGGTGTGGCCAGAGGAGAGTGCACCTTCATCAGACACGTAGCTCCTCTCCGTAAGCACATTTATTCTCTTTTGTTGGGAGTCTTCTGACCTTTTCTTTTATCTGCTGTTTCACTGCTTGTCGCTGAAAGACAGAGACTGCCTGAGCAGGACTGTTAAGATCTCTTCAAAGATCAGCGGGGTGGAACAGAGGGACTTGAGTTTTTCTTTTTCTGACCAACAAATCATAATGAAATCGATGAGCGTACTGAGTCTATCTGAGCACATCCGTGAGAGGGGATTTTCCTTCCTGCCATCAGGAATCGTTACGCTTTACCTGCTTGTAAAAGTATCTTTCATTTCGTTTCTTTTATTCCCACTGCCATGTGTCAGTGCTTTGTGAAAAAAATCCATATAGCCATTGTTTCATCTGTTCATTTATTTATGATTTACTGGAAGCCTATGCACGGTTTTTAACTGTCTTGGTTGTATGTGACATGAGGGAACTATGGTTAAAGCTGGATTGTAAAATGAGTTACTTTACGTCCCGCTTTGCAAGTTGTTCCAACTGATGATTTCAAGTTCTGTTTTTTTTAAAGTGGAAACAGACAACTTTTCAATTTTCTCCTCTGTAGCATTTCCAAGTAGTGCTATTGTTGTTGATGATGTTGCAAATACAATCACTTCGCTCTCTGTTTACCTGAGAGCCGCGCAAATATTCAGACTAATATCTAGGTTTCAATTATGACTAAGAACATGCTCACCTTTAAAGGAGCTGTATGTGACATTCAGAACATTTATATGGCAGCAATAGCATTTACTATGTAAAGATATAGTGGAGTGATGGCGCTCTGAGCAGAGGATTAAGTCATGCTTCTTCTGGGTTTGTTATAATCAGAGCTTCCCTGTGCGTGCATGTTTGTGCATGTGAGTCTTGTGCGTGTATCCCACTGGCTAGCTAATTGCTGCTACTTTGCACTGCACTCACACAGCATTTACACTGATAACGGTAAAGTGTAAAGTGTAGCCCCCACCCTCCTGTTCCTCCCAGGTGAACACTGTTAGCTGTCAGCACTGCTGCTATTGTTAGCACCGTTTACTGAGTTAGCAACATAAGCTGCTAGCGCTGGCTCAGCCACGTCCATGTTGATAACCGTGTGCAGACAATCCTGCCCTCGACCCTGCTTCATAGATGTGCTCTGAATGTCACATACAGCACCCTCAAGCATTTCTGCACAGCAATAAACAAAAGGAAATGGAGATGAGTGGCGAAAAATCGGAAAAGAAAAAAGCCATCATCTTAACATCATCAACAACACATGAAACTGAAACTAAACTTCACACTGCCTTCACATTAATGTGGCAGCTCTGATGACTTCACTTAGGTGAGACAGAGTAAATTACTATCAGAACAAAGCAAACAAACTTGTAATGCAATAAACAGGAAAACTTACTTCATAGTGATGTAGGCTTTTTATCATACATTGATACTCTTAGATAACTATGTGTAGCTACTGGTAATTATCGGGTTGTGCAATGATTAACGGACTTCCTTTGTAGTGTAAATCGAGCCTTCATTTTCTGGGGACATAGTGCCCAGTGGCAGACAGAATTGCACAGTGAAAGCGATGTTTACAGGCTCATAAGCTGTTTACATGTCTAAAGAAAATGAACATGTCACAAATATTCCCATTTACATGCAGCCGCGCATACTACGATTAACGTATCCTAACATGTTGCTTCTCACATCAAAATATGGAAAAGCGGAACAGCTGAAGCAACTTGTCATTTTGCTTAGTTGCATCATTTTTTTTTCTTTACTGGTGGCAGACTCGCGAACACAGCCTCCCTCCTTCCTTCCTTCAACCACCTTCTTGAAAAGGTTGATGCTGCGATATTTGGACACACTCAAAAACCTGTTGATATCCAAGTCATTTATAAAGTTTAAAGTAGATGTGTTTCTCCTTCTGACTAAAAATTTCTTTCTTTTGGGCAAGCATCTCTAACACGGCCTTGCAAACCTTTGGCGAGTTGGTTTGTGTACAAGGTATCCATGATAACACAAAGCACAAAGCCGACCTTAAACGGGCAAGAGACCGTGTGTCTCAAACTGCAGTACAAAAGCCTTTTTCGAATGTGATTTATATATGTCCAAAGAATGCTCTAAAACACAAATATTAGTGGTGTATCACACGTCTTCATAGGAAAATGCGAAATTTGGGCTACTTCAGAAAACACTGTTTACATGACCTGCCAATAGTGAATAATGTTGGTGTGCATATAAACACATTCACTGATGAGTTAAAACAAAAAGAAGAGTTGTTTATTTCCACTTTAATTTAATGTTCATTTTGTCTCTATTGTCTGACCTGTAATTTATAAGGATGAAGATCTATCAGGACACGATTGCGACACCACCTGAGTCACTTTCAGTTATGTGTGTGGTCTTGGACTCGCTGTGGTTTTTCAAAGGAGACGATGAGCTCCACTGTCTGGGTGACTCACTGTGACTCAAATTCTCAAATACAATGACTGCTGACACTGTTTCCTGCTAAGCCTCACACTTAAGGGACCCTTTCAAGGCTCTGCTAAATCCATTTTCTTCTTCATTTTCTTTCTAGGTGTCTTTGTCATTTTTTTTTCTTCTTCCAACTAGTATTCTCATTGTCTTATCTTTTCTGTGAGTGCACCCCTGACCACAAATTGGAGGGGACCTTGTCAGAGGGTGAATGCAGGCAGCAATTGCGGAGCTAAACAGAGTGTATCAATCTCCTCGGTTACCGAACGTGCGTATGTGTGTGCGGGGGGGAAGGAAGCGAAAGAGGGAAGGTGATAGGAGGGTGGCGGAGGATGGTGGGGGGTCGAAGTGGAAGGCGGCCTGGTGACCTGAAAGCTTCAGGAAGCAATTAGCAAGATGCTTCACAAACTTTAGAACCAATCTAATTAGCTGCTATCAAAGCTGCAGAACCCTTTGCTCTGCTCGACTGCAGATGTGTTGGTGAGTTTTTTTCTCCTTCTGTTGAATTCTTCCTCTTAATTGCCTTTACTCATTTGACTGAGCGAGCCGTAAAATGCAGATATGCGGAACAACAGATTGTTTGTTTATTAAAATACAATAGAGTAGGAGTAGTGTCTGGTGGAGGTTAATACTGGAATGCTTTCACTGCTATGAAAGCAATGTTAAATTCGTTCAATTTCATTAGGAGCTTAAGCTTGACAGTTAATTATGTGCATGAAGCCTGACATGGAGGTTTGTAGTTCTTTTTTCTGCAAACACATGTGTCAATTAAGATGTAGGACATGCACACATGAACAGACACACACTAATCCACATACAAAACCAGGCTCGACACCCACCTTGCTGTGAGAAGGACTGCTCAAAGACGCACTTATAAAGACTGCGGAAAGAAGCGCTGAGGTCCTCGAAGTCTGAGAAACAGAGCTGCTTGTCCCGTGACTCGGGGACGGGCAAACCGTACTGTGGCTGTGGGGGAGGAGGGGGAGGCGGCGGCGGCTGGGCGGGCTGCTGGAGGCTCAGGGACTGGGACGAAGGCTCTGAGTGGCTGCTCACCTTCAAGACAAACGGAGAGGAGAGAAAACAGACAGACAGAACGTGAGAGGTACAAAAAGGTTGGTTTGAGAAATATACATCAAAGGCCGAATTCACACTGCAGCTGAAAGCGTAAAGGCTGCAGTCAGACTGACATCAGCACTGCATCAAAAAACACTCCTCATTCATCTCAATGAGACCACTAAGGCCACTGTGATCATACAATGGGAATCCTGAAACAGGTGTGCTGGCAGGAAAAACCACAAGGTCAGTGAGCAAAAAAGTTGATCCTGGTTTAAATTTTAACAAAACAAGATGCAACATCACACATTAAAACGCCTCACCGATAAACACAGTATGGTTAAGTGCACATTCCTGGCAGGTAGCTGTTCAATCACGACACTCAAGTCGAGGTTTTCATCATTTATTGCAACATTAATACACATTTAAGTTTAGCAGAGTGTTTCTGCTCAAGTGTTGCTTTGAAGCAAACCTCTGCAAGCTTGACACAGAACGTCCCTGAGCTCACATCCCCCCGACAGAGTCTGAGATATACAGCACTGAATGAATATGAACATACACAGTATTTAAAATACATGAGAAACACCTAAATGCTAATACAGGAGGAGACTGTGGAGGTGGAAGGAAGTAAATTGCTGAAGGCAGGTAGCGGTGCGACAGCTTGGTATGCAGATTTAATGAGCGGCAAATATTTATATGGACTGCCTTGTGTTAAGAGACAGGACAAGGACATACATAGTGGAATTGGATGGTATATGCGACGTTAAACTATTCAGCCTGCCTGAAATACATAAAGGCTAAATTATAAACGTACTGTTATCAGTGTATTTTTAGTTACACTAGAATCATTAAAAAAATAATGGTATATGGACCATGTGACTACGCCGATCAGCCACAACATAAAAACCACAGCCAGGTGAAGTGAATAAAACTGATTATCTTGTTGGAACACAATGTTCTGCTGGGACACCTTGGGCTCTGGCATTCATGTGGATGCCACCTAACATGCTCCACCCACCCAAACACCATTGCAGACCAAGTACAGTATTCCACCTCATGGCACCGGCACTCCCTGATGGCAGTGGCCCCCCAGCAGGACAATGCACCATGCAACACTGCAGAAACTACTCAGGAATGGCCTGAGGAGCGTGACGAAGAGCTTAAGGCATCCACCTGGCCTCCAAATCCCCCAGATCCCAGTCCTGTGTCCATGTCTCAACAGGTCAGAGCCAAGTCCAATCCAAGGAGGCCCCACCGTGGATCGGGGGTACCTCTGGGGTACTCAGATTGGGGAATTGACGCCTTGAGCTCCATGTGACATTCCTTGGGCCATTCCTGAGCAGTTTTTGGGTGTGGCAAGGCGCACTGTCGCTTTGAGGGGGGAGGCAGTTGGCCCTCAACAGTGTTTGGGTGGTGGGAGCATGTCAAGTGGCATTCACATGAATGCCAGGACCCAAGGTTTCATTGCATTGTAACAAGATGATCAATATTATTCACTTCACCTATCACTGGTTTGAATGTCTTGGCTGATCGATGTATAACAATGTCTGTGCCTGCCTGAAGTACACTGAGGCTTTACTTTAAATATTGATTGTAAATGATGATTGATGATTGTAAATAGTGTCATTCTAATTACTCGACATTCATTTAAAGAAATCTACTGAGTTATAAAAATGTTGTTGCATATTATTATAAACCACTGTGTAGTGTTTTGCTATCTGAAAAGTCTAGCTACTGCAAGACCACTAATATATACTTTATTTAATCAGGAAGTCCCATTGAGATCAAGATCTCATTTACAAGTAAGACCTGAGTAAGGAGAACAAAATAAAATAAAAATAGAAATAAAATAATAATGATAATGGGGATGACAAGCAACAATTTATTATACACTTTAATATGTCCTTGGTGTGACTATGAAAAGGAATACAATAGAATAAAATACAGGCATAGCATGTAAAATATATGTGCATACATTTATACAGACAACTGCATGATGAATTATAAATTAATGCATTCTAAAATACGCTTGGCATAGGTATACAGGCATATTATAAGTTTCAGTCTACTCTGTAAATTATTCCAGACAAATGGGGCGAAATATCTGAGGGCTTGATTTTCAAGATTAGTGTTTACTGCAGTTACATATAGTGTAAGCCAGTCCTGAGAACGGGTGTTATAAGTATAATGTCTTGGGCACAGGAGAGATGATACATCAGGAGGTAATTTTTGAAGTAGTCCTTTAGGGATGAATAGATACAAGTGCTAATCTCACCTGACAGAGAGAGAGGGCCTCTCCATCTTTTCATATAAGACACAACGTCAGGTGCCATATGGTTCGTCAGTAATTAATCTAAGAGCTGAGTGATAGACAGCATCTCGATGTTTAAGGATAGAGATAGAAGCATGTCTATAAATATCATCGCCATAATCCAATACAGATGGAAAGGTTGCTTTTTCCAACAGGTAAATGGGAACAGGACCTATTCTTGTACGAAAAAATATAACAGTTACATTCCTGATTTGTGACTTAAGTTGTCAAATGCCAGCACTGGAGTAGGTTGCTACCTGTCAGTCAAGACTCGGGGAACAAAGTGTTTCCAGTAGCTGAATCTAAATTGAGAAACCTGAATTTCAGTCAGGAGAGCTGGATTGTGAAACAGATAAAAAAAGCACCATTCAATAATTATCACATTTAGTTTAAATAAATTTAATTTACTTTCCAATTGTGCCATTCAAATTCAATTTTCACATTAATTCTCTCTGCAAATCTTTCTTTTAAATTCACTATGATGATCATACCAAATTCAATTTCATGCAATTAAAAAGAAATCTCTGCTGGCTCTCATTTCTTTTCATATGAACACACAAAAACAAAATCCACTGCTTCAAATTTTCTATTTCATATTGTGAATGCAGCCTGTCTTCCTCTACCCTCAATCATCTCATCCCAGCTGTCATCTTCCTCACCATCCACCCAGCAAACACAAGCAATTTGCTGTGATCAGTGTGCCTCCGCAAATATAAGGCAACTTAGCATGACACATCCTCCACACATCTACCTCCACCCAGTAATGGCAGCCTCTCCATCAACTTTCCTGGTGCCTTTGAGATCTCTGCCAGTGATGCCACCAGTAATCACCGTCAGTTAGGGGGGTATCACCTGCGCCAGGTAATGAGGCAGAACTAACCCCGATCCCCCTAGACCACACCGCAGATGAGGTCTGCAGCGATGGAGGAGGAGGGCGGGCGGTGAAGGCGGCAATGCAGGGAGGAGGAAAACAAAAGATGGCCTCTAGAAATGAGAGGTTAACGAGATGAGATTGCACTGACCTTTGCTAATGCAGGTGGGAGGTGAGTGGGGGGAAGTGATTGATGGTAAAAAGGTGAGCAGCTGTTACAAGGGAAAAATAATGAAGAGTTGGGATTTTTCAGCGCTCCTGTAATTCTGGACCAAATGTTTTTGGGCCGAGACTGGCCTTTAAAATTGTGTTATGTTCGGTTTAAAGGGACACACGCAAACACTTTGACAAACATGTTAAACACACTACAAGTCTATGAGAAGCCCCCGTAATTAGATTAGACTGAGTGAAAATTTAACAGCAACACAAAGGGAAAATCAAGCTGTTGCAGCAGCATTGAGTAATACAGAATAAAACAGATTACCAAGTATACAAAAGGAATATAGCAGCATTTCAAGCACCATTTTTCCTCCTACAGGTTCATCCTGTGAGCATGAATATACTCAGGTGAAAATATAACTAACTGAGGGTGACACAAGCAGAAAGTCTAAAATGTAATGGTTCATCCTCTGGACATCATGAACATACTAGGTAACTGCTGTGGCACCTTTCCTCTACATTTTAATGTTGTGTTGAGGTTTTGGCCTGATTAAGGCACGCTGGAAAGGTCATAGGGACACCAAAATAATGGGATTTCTCCTCTGGGGACCATGAATATTTAAAACAAACAGGCTTAGGCAATGTTTTTCATATCGTCTTACCTTCCTAAAATTTCACCGAGGTATATGGTATATGATGGTCTGAGTGTGGTGTTACCCCCCAATCTATTTTCCTTATCAAACAGAGAAATACAACACCTTTTGAAATCTTGTTTCTCTCAGTCAGGGAACTGAGACTGGCTTAATTGCCTCGTTAACTCACATTTCATTCAACGTCAACAGTAACAAAATAAAACTGACCCTAACTGTCTAAGATTACTCTTGTTACTCATCTAGTTAGTTAGTCCACTGTTCCAGCAATCACCAACTCTAATATGGTCAAAATAAACTCTTAATTCACTGAGTTAGATGCTGGAAACATGATTTGTTCCCCCACAGTCTCTCTTGGTCGTTGCTGGCCGGCTGTTCCTATGTTATCCTACATTCATATCCAGTCCTATGGGCCAGATGGGCGCCGAAAACAACAAACAAGAGCTTCCGTGCAGCCTGTGTGGCCCGGATTTGTTCCTCCGCCACTCCGTGTCATGGTGTCTTATAGCTCAGCTGCCTGTTCCATCAGTAGATACCGGACACTTAACTCTGGTGGCATGTGGTGTACACTACATAAAATAAGTTTAATAGAAAGAGGAGCGCCTGTATTTTTGACGGTACAGACCATTATACCATCAGGATTACTTAATACCCTTGTATACTGTAATACCATGATACCACCCAAGCCTAGGCTGCACCCATCAAAAACAGACTGTTCTTTCTTTTCCATCTTGTTGCTTCCATACTGCGATGTTTAATTGATTTAACTCAACTTTATTTGACTTCAAGTTTCACTGTCTACTATTGTGAAGTGTTGAAGATGATGTGACTATTATGTACGGCTACACTAGTCTCTATATACAGACTCTACATTCAGTGAATGTAGAGTCTGTAGGCAAACCCCGGAGATCTTGCCTCCGGAAGAAGAGCGGAAGAGCCCTGGTTTCCGGTTGTAGGCTGTTTGTAGTTCGCGTGATATTGACCAATCACGTCACTGCAAACTCTGAATCCATCGCAATGGTTCAGCATATTTACTTATATATATAAACGGAAGTTGGAAACGGAAATTCGCCTCCTCCGCCCAAATCGAACCGGAATGCCAAAAAATCGGGGGACTGCCCCCAGAGGCTGTATTGCTGTCTGCCGGAAGTCAGACGCTGAATACAGCCGATGGGTTCCGAGAATGCGGCTACACTAATCAATTGTGTGTCTGTATGCAGGACACATGGAGCAAAGCTTCTGTGTGCAATGTCAAGGTGAGGGAACGAGGTGCTCAGCTTTAGAAGTGGCAGGATGTAGGGTTGGGGGATGTGATGGTATATTCAGTAGCAATGTGTCCACCAGTAGGCATTTGGAGATACCATTTCCACCAACGGGAGGTACTGGGGGCAGGCTATGCAGCAAATCAGGGCTGATTCTAGCGTGATTTTGTGGTCTCATGAATCCAGCTGCCTCTCAAGGTCACGTGATATGGGCGGATGTGGAGGTGCAGAGAAAACTGTGAATTCAGAAACCTGTAAAACTGGGGCACCCTCTTGCTCACTGGGTAAAGCGTGGGCCCCATATCGGCTGAGGTCTTAGCAGCATCCTGTTCGATTCCAGCCTGCAGTCCTTTGCTGCCTGTCACCACCATTCTCTCTTCCTCATTTCCTGTCAGTCTTCAGCTGTTCTACAATAAAGGCAAAAGACCTTGAAAAATAATCTTAAAAAGAAACCTGTCACATCTGAAATTATTGTTCCCAGGAACTTTGAATCTTTCATTTTGAAAGAATTTTAGTTTTACTGTTTTGAGTCTTTTGTTTTGAACTCAAATTTTGTCACATGAAGGAACTATTTTTTCTGTTTTTACGGAAGCTCCAAATTAAAGAAGAAAATAATTAAATATGATGAAATATTTAGTGATTATTTCAAACCATTTGTTAATTAAATTCACAGAACAGTTTCTGCATCGTGATGTATACTGTTACTGTGATATAAAACTGCATATACTGTGACAAAAGACTTTGGCCATATCACCCACCACATGCAGGATGTTTCAAACACTGAACTCACATTATATGTACATGATTTACAAATATTGGTGTTCAGATGATAAGCTTCCTAAAAGATTTTTTTTAAATTAATATCACATCTACTTTTTTTATGAATGTAGGCACATATGTATTTGTATGTTTGCATTTATATACATTTGCATCATAGACTGTATAATATAGATGGACAACATCACAGCTTCCAAAAGTGAAGCCAAAACATCTTGATCGCCCTCTGGTGGCTGACTGTAATATAGGTCATAAACCCCGCCTCCTCTATGTTAGCAGATGGGACATACACACCAAAGTAAAAAGCTCAAAGTACATGTCAAATAATTTTTTCCCAGTCCGCCAGTCCGCATGTCGAAGTATCCTTGGGCAAGATACTGAATCCCATATTGTTCCCAATGGCCTTGTGAATGGTTACTGAGTAGCAGGTGGCTCCATAGTATGGTAGCCTTGGCCACCAGTGTGTGAATGGGTGAATCTGACATGTAGTGTAAAAGCGCTTTGAGTGGTCGGACGACTAGAAAAGCGCTATACAAGTGCAGTCCATTTATCGTGTCATTTTAGGCCGTTCTTACTACAACTAATCACTGATATTAAAAAAAGGGGCTGCGAGGTCATGACTGACGAGTCGAGTGCCGGCAATCAACAGTGCTGCTTGCAATTGGTCGGATGGCAGGAATTTGATTCTACAGAGATTACTACTGTGCAGACTCCAGCCCCAAATGATGTCACCAGTGCAAGATGGCAGTCTTATCTTGTTCTCCATCTTTATGTACAATCATTAGTATGTGTCTACTAATTTAGAATTTATTCATTCATTCACACTGTGAAGTGAGATGCATCCAAACTGGACAACTGGATGTATAATACTGATGTCTTTAATATTCTATGTTTTAAGATTGTCCAGCTGCCAAATTTAGCAAAACCTGTTTGCATCCTGGGACATTTTAAATTTAAAGGTCAGATCATTGTTATTATTTTTGTCAAAAGCCTTTCTGATGTCATGTACTCCCATCCTGTTTTCTGCATCTGACCAGCTGGTGATGAACCCTTTGTTGTTCCCATTAAATATTTTGTTCTAAATCTGAAATCACTCAGCATGGGACAGTTTAGCTCCTGACAGGAGGGTTGCTAATGTAGTCCCTCCTTCATAAAGAGGCAACTTATTATCATCTCTCTTTCACACACACACACAGGTTGAGACTAATCAATTCAAATAGCCGAAGGACCTTGTTTTATAAAGGATGAGGAATCATTTAAACAGCCAGTGTAAAATCTGGCCAAATATGTCTCAGAGTATCTGTGGCCTGCCAAGTCTGGAGTGTACTTTACACTGGCCAAGACCGTAGGCACCATAACAGTAGACGACATGGGACGGCCTCAATTTAAATAAACCTCACTCTGTGTGTGTGTGTGTGTGTGTGTGTGTGTGTGTGTGTGAGAGAGAGAGTGAGAGAGTGAGAGTGAGTGTGTGTGAGTGAGTGTAGTAAATGGCACACAGACAGGACAAGCTAAGTGTTTAATTGCTGGCTAACATAATGAGTCTGCTTTTAATTGTAGACAATTTAGGCCCCTTGTCTCAAATTCGTTAATACTGGAGTGGTCAGGCATCATTTATATGCATCAGAGACCATAAAGGTGAACTGTCAACACAAAGGGACGACTCTGACGTTTCCCGCTGTTTTGTTTTTTTGCATGATAGAGGCAGTTCTATCAAAGTATATCAGTGTTCCCCACAGGTTCAGGTTTTATTTGTGCTGGTCAACCCTGAGGGGTGGAAAGGGGCTGCAAACAGGGTTGATACAGTCGGCTGCAAAATAAAAATTCTATTCACACGCTAAATAATCAGTGCATATGGATGCAATGTTCAGCAACAAGCAACAGAATTTTCAATCAATCTGCACTTTCAATTGCATTTCCACACGCCTTTGTTTGGAGAGCCCAGATAAATTCTCTATATGGAAAACACTGGCTGAAACTGCCTTTGTGACTGCTTGTTTGACTCTGCATGTCAAAGTAAAATAGCAGCAATAAAATGAGCTTTGTATATAAGATTTAAAATTATTCAGTTACAGAGCACGACTGAAATTTAAGATTTTTGTTCACTCTGCCTGACAAGACAAGTATGGCTTCCATTTTATGCCTCTCGTTTTGCCATCCAGTATTTAAAAAAAAAAAAAAAAAACTATAACTCCCAGGAGGTGGAGTGTGGATACCCGACCTGAGCCTGATGGGACCCGTCAGAACCCCACGGATTGGTTCGGGTTTGGATAAATCAGAAATTTTATTTGGGTTTGGTTCGGGTTCGGCCCACTTCACATGCTGCTGTGTTGTGCTATGGCCTATTCAAGGGCTGGAATTTGTTATTTACGTGACAACGCCTGAACGCAACACAGGCCAATAGTTACATTTCAGGCAGGTGATGGTAAATCTTCAGACTGAACTAATAAATATGGAGGACGCTAGACAAGACTTGCTATCAGTAAAGTTTAAAACTGCCAAAAACCATGCAGGGAAATTGGCGGTATGTTAACGACGGTTACAGTTGAGTTCAAGAAGAGTTCATGAAGACAAAGACTTGAAAACAATGGTAAGACTCTAATTCAATTCTATCTGTGTATTATGTGTGAGTGAGAAAGGTTAGGCCGCAGTGTGTGTCTGTGAATTCTGCTCCAATTGAGTGTGTGTGCTGTGCGTGCGGCATGTTTGACTGTGCGTAACAGCAGCCTTTTGATGGTCATTTACACACTGTCCATGTGTGATCACGGTAAACAGACAAGCTGTAACCATGACAACAATAACTATATCAGGTAACAAACTGCGTCGGGTCGAGTTTGGACTTAAGAATCAGAATGTCTGTCGGGGTTGGGCCAGCCTCGGTTTTAAATGTCTCAGATTCTGGTTGGGTTCGGTCAGAAAAATGAGGCCTGAGCCGCTCTCTAGCTCCTATCACCACACACAGGTGTATTGCATACAGCCAGTGATTAGACTGAAATTGGTTACTTTTACCAGCCTGTCCATTGTTGCCTTATGTTTGCTCTGATGAAGGACTAATCGACCGAAACCTGAACAATAAGTCTTGACTTACTGATGCTTCAAGCAACATGCCAAGACCAAGCTGGGTGGAGCGGTGGTTATTCTGCATCAAGACTTTTGTTCATGTCATTTGCTCAAGGGCTGACACAATATCAGATTTTCACCAGATGACTATTGTGGGCAAAAGAAATTTTCTTTTGAAAAAATTAAAAATTAAAATAAAGCTTTTAGTCCTCTTGAGGGTTGCGGGGGGGGCTGGAGCCTATCCCAGCTGACATTAGGTGAGAGGCGGGGTACACCCTGGACAGGTCGCCAGACTATCACAGGGCTGACACATAGAGACAGACAATCACTCACACTCACATTCACACCTACGGACAATTCAGAGTTATCAATTAACCTGCATGTCTTTGGACTGTGGGAGGAAGCCGGAGTACCCGGAGAAAACTCATGCTGACATGGGGAGAACATGCAGACTCTGCACAGAAGGGCTCCCTCCTGGGACTGAACCAGGCGACAGTGCTAACCGCTACACCACCATGCTGCCCTAGTCATCTTCATCTTTAACTTTATTTATTGCGCATTTTATCTTTTTTGGCAAATGAATTACACTCCACATACGAGTGTAGGGACGTGGTGAGTGTGTCTGTAACCATAACTGTACAAAATCGCACAGGAAGAGCAAATACTCTTCAATGACAGTGAAACGGCAACCAGATGGTGTTGGAGGAGGGAGACAAGAGTTGCTGGATTATTTACTTGATATGACAATACTTGTATTATTAACATGATATCAATATTTCATTTTTGAATATCACAGTTATTGTCAATACCTGTATTTTGTGACATCCCTGGAACAGAAAAATGCATCTATGTCATGTAAGCACACTCTGCAAAGGACCACTGAAAATATATTTGCTTGCAAAGTCTGAACATGAAAGAGAAAATGAGAGTTTCAGCAGCAGTGTACTGTAGATCCAGCGTACATGTTGTTAGCTGGTTACCACCTCCTCAGTCTGCTAAGGGTGCAGCAGACACCTTCTGTACCGACTGAGAGTGTCTGGACCGGTGACTGAATCATCCAGATTATGTGAGAATCAAGTGAACATGGAAGCGTGTAATAAAAAATCATATTTAATTTGAATGCTGGATTTAAAATTTACCAGTTCCAGATAAAAAAAAAAAAAGGCAGAGGAAAAGTGGGAGAAAGCAGCGACTCTGCTGAAGTGTCCTTAAACAAGTGTCTGCAGCAGCGTCAGGTCAGCTGTTGTCCTTGTGCAGACAGACACAAGAAAGGAGAAATTCTCCCGCAGTGATCATTAGACTGTCGCCCAGAATAAAGCAAAGGACTTACTGGTGTGTAGCTGTGGACGTTGCTGCTGCCGCTGCTGACAGTGGTGTTCAGGTTGTTAAGGTTGACGGACGCCAAACTCTGCTCTGAAAGACTGTTGCTCAGGCTGCCCAGACTCCCAGGACTCTCACTGCCCTCTGCCTCGGGGTTGTACAGTGCTACCTAAAAACACACACACACCGGATCCATGTTAATGTGACAATAAAGGCAATCACACAGGGCCAAAATGTTGAGGCAATGCACCATATAAATTCCTTCAAAGGCAGTGATTCATGATTTTATTGCTGCTCGTCGCCCACTTTGTTACTCTGCTGCATTTGGTCCATTTGCCATCTCACACGCAACCTAAAGTGAACACTGTCCACCTCAAGAAGTTATCCATGCACCATTAACTTATGAGACAACTCGTGAGGAAATATGGAAATTAAAGTGCTGGTATATGCAAATTAGTCCTGCTGCTGCATAACAGAACCTAAACTAATGATGACTTTTCTTCCCTTCCCCTGAAACATGGCAATTTTGATTAAATGTTGTGACCCAGAAACCACCGGGCAACTTCAGAGATGACTTTACTGTTTGAGAGTTTGGCACCGATGAAGACACAAGACACTTCAGAGGAAGTGTGCTGCGTATTGTCTTGTGGTGACAGATCACAAAGCTTTTAAAAAGAAATGCCTCAGGATTATGTTGAATCGTGTTTCTCTTGTTTTGTTTGACTGTCAGTACTTGTGAAGCGGAGCTGTAGCATTAGCTCCAGGCTACATTTAATTGTATAGACAAATGTGAAATTATAGCCTTCGGCTGAGACAACAGTAAAGGCTCTCTGGGGCGGTGCTCTACCCTGCAGAGCATCTTGTAGCAGGAAAAAAAAGAAGCGTTTTCAGAAGTCAGCTCCTTTAAGTGTTAATCCTGAATATTTTCTGTTTTGGTGTATGTGGAGACATCTGAGTGAACCTGTAATTCTCCTTGCTGTGTTACTGTAGAAACAAGGAAGTAATTAGGTGGTTTACAAGAGCAATTTAAGTTTATATCTATGCTTTAGAAAAGAAAAAGAAAATCTGATAATGACCAAGCGCTTCGTGATGCCTCTAGAAAGGTTTCAACTTTTTGCTTTTTAGACTCAAGAATTTAGGAATTGAAGGAAAAACATTACAATATCTGAAAGTAATGATGACTTTAACGATCCCTTTCAAAGAAAATATTTTCTGTTATCCTAAGCTCCTGGTATCATGTTATAGGAATGTCTTTTTCAGAAGCACAGGCTCTCTCCAATGCAAACAGAATATTAGTGAGCAAATGTGTTATTGAAGAGGCTCTGATGCACTGCTGCGCCTGCAGGACGCCACCTGTCTGGATGTGGGTGGATATCATTGACGTTGGCATCAGCATCGTTACCATCAAGGTCTTCCTCTCCCTGCTCTGAATCATTTTTTTTTTTTAAATGTATAGTGATGACTAAGACGAGTCAAGTTTTAGTCTTCCCCTGAGTAAAACGAAATTAGTGCAAACTGGCATGCATGAAGTAAACTAACTGTTTTTTGTCATTATTGTTTTCTGTGTGACACCCCAGACTGTCCGGGGAAACAATAACTGCTTCATGCTGATTTTCTGTGGCTGTTAATGATGCTCACCTCTTGCTTTCTCTTGTCACATTTTTAAGACTCTTTATGTCTGTGGATATAATAAAACTGGAGAAACTTTTACAGAGTTGCTCAATAATGTGTCTAACAGGTTTGTTCAAACTATAATGGTGCAAAAATGTGAAGGTACCAACTACTGCTTTAGGCAACAATTATAACACAGTATTTATGTAACTTAACAACTGTACTATAGTGGTTAGTTTGGCTAAAATACCAACTTCTGTCTTATCATTACTCCAATCTATTATCTGTGTATGATTTTTTAGATTAATGTAAAGTCTATTAAATGTCAAAATTAATGAGAAATATAAGGACCCCCAGAGAAGCAGATGAGAAAAAAAATGTGATGTTTCCACTTAGTTCGGTTTTTATGAATCCACCACCCCGTGGTTTCTGCCACAAGGTATCTGGATTAACATGCATCCTCATACAGCCGTTGATTTTAGAAAAGACTGTGTACAGCTCCAGAGTTAATGGTTACCATGGAGAGTAAAATGTCAAGCAAGTTGGCTTTATAATACCTTCTCATCAAACCATTGTCCATTACTTGAGCCATCTTCAGGCCTTTTCATTTCATCCTAATATCCAGGCTAACACCACATTAGCGATGATTAAAATCTATTTCTAGCCAAAAGAAAGACATGACAGTAATGCAGCATAACTTGCTAAAATCTGAAAAATAAAACTCACCTGGAAGAAAACATGAATGCTATTAGTCTTATTTAGAGCATGGGGTAGAGGTAAACTTCAGCCTCTTGTGGCCAAAATGAGTATTACACTATTACAAAAAATCCTGATCAATAAATAACAAACAAACAAACAAAAAAATCACCTGCCAAAACTTTCTGACTAAACCTTTTGTTCACGTCTTCTTAGAGTTGTAATTCGTAACTTTTATCAAAATACCTTTGTGTTATATTTGCTAAGACTGTAACTATATTCTAAGAGGGACAGATAGTCTGTGAAACAATCATGTCCCTCCTCCTCTTACTACTGCCTATAACGACATTAACTAGAATCAGACCGCAGCGCCTCAAATCTTTTTACAAACATCTTTTAGTGTACTGTTTAGCCGTAAAATGAGAGTTTGTGACCAGCACCATGTGGGATGTAGTCAAATGAAGTATCATGCACAGCCCACCAGCTAAACAGTACACTAAAATATATTTCTGAAAACATTTGAGGCCAGAAACAAGCAATGCGGTAACAGAATCTTGATTTATATTTGATCAATGCTGCTTAGTTTGAGAAGTCTAACCACAGTTCACGAGCAGTGATTGACAGCTGCGACAAAACAAAGGAGAGAATACACTTTAGATCAGACTTAAAAAACGGATCACCTAAATTTTTTTTCTTACTTGCCACTCTGGGCTTCTGTAGGATATACCTGTAACAAGTTCCCAAAACCCAAAGAGAAATTTCCCTTTTTTTTGTCTGAATAACAGAGAAGTACAAACAGCGGCAACTTTTTACATTAAAAAAGCAGGAACCGGTAAGTCCCTCGTATTTTTGTGGATACATGATAATTAATTGGGTGTATAAAATTACACTATTTGAATACACGGCCATGCAATGGTGATGTGACAGGCATTTAAAAATGTTTTTTTATAAGACAATGAATTCCCAATGTGTTAACAATCTGTAATAAAAGTGTTTCATATTGACAATTTCTGGAAAGTATGAGCTGAGATGTGCGAAAAGAGCAGAATGGAAAACTGGAATAAGCTGTCAAGTCCAGACGTTCACATCACGTCCAGACCAAACACTTAAGAGTTATGTGAGCTGCTGCTGTGGGACAAATTTTCTCTTTGGTCAGGGTCAGACGAAGAGGTCGCGTACCACACATCATCATTCTGAGCGTGTGTGTCTGAACGTGTGTGTGTGGCAGATCAGACAGGCGTCAGAGGTCCCAGTCGCCGCTTGATCTCTGACCCTCATACAGACGGTCACACCCAGTTCAGCTTTTTAGTCAGCGTGTGTGTGTGTGTGTGTGTGTGTGTGTGTGAAAGAGTGAGGACCTGTAAAACAGCCACTGATGGTGAAAGTGAAAAACAGACTCCTTCTGCTGCAGCCTTCAGTCAAGTACGTCTTATATCCAGTTAGCATTAATTATAGCCTCGACAAAGTTCGACACATTCTCTCTCAGCTGCAGGAACAAATGACTGCATCGTCTTGACTAATTCATTTGTCAAAAATCATCATTACACATCATTAAGAATTGAATATTCATCAGACTTTAACAGCCACTGAGTAGCATCTCTCTGAGCTTTTCAAACTATTTAAAAGTTCTGTATGTTATATTGGTGGAGCTTGACGAGAACATATCAGCATATCATTCTTAATGGTAGTTTGTTAATTCAAGTCAACCAGTCATGGCTCACCCACTCATGTCAGAAATTCCTGTGATCAAAACTAAAGACGCAGAGGCTGCGTTGTTAGACATTACTGAGAGACGTGACTCAGACTCACAGTCAGCCAAAAACTTTTAAGAATAATTAATAAGCCACAAAACTAATATTAGCATCTGTATCCAGTCCTTATGAACTCATGTCGATATGTGAGGCGCTAATCTGTTGCTGCTTCCTGAAAATATCATCATCAGACAACAAGCTGGGTGGGCGTGTTTTCTCAAACCACAGTTCATAGTGTAAAATGGAAATTAAAGGAAACCTATTATGATTTTGATTATTTTCTGTCACATATATAATGTGAAAATGTTAGATGGTGATATTAGACGTAGCCAAAATTTTAAATAATGAGGTAACCGTCAGTAGAAGTGATCCCTGAGAGGAAACACCTCATGCTTCAGACCGTTCTGAACACACTGTTTCCGACTGTTTTCTACTTTTAAGACAAGCTGACTGGAGATTGATTTCTTTATATGATCGTCTGCTCAGGTCAGCTACTGCAAGTATTTACATAGCCTACACAGCTACATGCTAACGTCAGGGAAATTTAATCTTGGTTGGGGATGCTGTTAATTGCTCCCCGATTTCCGTTAATATTTCTGCTGGAACATTGCAATTGGGGAAAATTTGGGTTTAGAAGCTTTTGTTACAGATTGTTCACAGTGGAAAATGCAGCTAATCTCCGATACAGTCATTCCCTGGCTGCAATGATGGTGCAGAGATACCAAGATCTGAAGACCCGCAAACGCTGACCAATCAGAACAGACTGGGCTTTTTCAGTGTGTGAATACAGGTATTCTATCACAGACAATATGAGGAATAAAAGTGTTTTTGACCATTACAGTATGTAAATGTGTTCTAGTAGAAACCCAAAATATAAGACTGAACCTGAAGAGGAGCATAATAGGTCCTGTTTAATGTGGCTTCCCACAGATTCAATTCTGAAGGCAACTGATGATTATTTTCCTTATTGATTAATCTGCCGTTTATTTTCTCATTTAATTGATTTTCTAATTTTGTCTATAAAATGTCAGAAAATAAGCAAAACTGCCCCTCCCAACTGGATGTTGCCAACTCATTAGCAGCTAAAACTTTCTGATGCTCGTAAGCAGCCAAAAACTTTACAGCAATCTGTGTTTTTCCCAACTCAGTAGTTTAAATGTGAGCAGGTTGGAAATTCTGTTCTTCTACCTGACCACCACTGAATAGACTGTACTAGATAAGAGGAAACAACATGCACTGCACTCTGAGATACGTGCGGTGGAATAATTCTTTTATACCTGCTCTGTTGCTGCGTTTCTTACTAACGACAACTGATAAAACCAAACTTTCATAAGTGAGTAGCTGGTGTCGTACCTTGTTGGTTACAGCATTGATGGCCAGAGTGGGAGACGCCCCTCCTGACATGATGCAGTCCATCCTCAGAGACTCTGACTCCAGGCTGTAGGGAGTTGATGCCTGAAAGTAGAGGACAGAGGAGTGAGGACGAGGATGGAGACACCAATTAATTTATGCTTCCAGTGGATCACCAGCAATAGACCACTTTCACAGAGCACATTTTGACATGTCAATGAAGAAAAGCACAGGTGTAAATACCAAACAAACAAAGGCTAAGTTTTTACTCAATAATTTTATGTGACGCATTTGTGCAAACAATCTTATACAGAACAGCGAACTCTTGAATTTTACACTTCTCTTAATTTGACACAAAATAAAAGAGAGAGAAAGGAAAAAGAAAAAGACAAAGGGAATATACCCATCGAACTCTACATGTCAACCCACCTGCACAGCCTTACTCGTAATTTTTGCGTTTGTGTTTAATTAGTGTGTCGTCAAGGAAAAGAAGTAAATAGTGACCCTATTTTTTAAAAAAATCTTCAGTTTATCATTCAAGATAAACCTAAATCTCTGTCAGTACAGGGTTCCCACACATTCATTTATATGCGACGGCCTGCCACGATAACAGCATCTGCCGCCACCTACTGACTTTCTATTTTTGGAGGAGCACTATTGAAATCTATATACCGTTTGATAATTAATTTCCAACACACTCAGAGCGCGGAACACCAGGGAGGGGCTGTAAAAGTAAAACTTAGCTGTTTAAAAGTTGAAAAGTTTGCATTTACTTGCATTTACTCTCATCAACCAATCTGATCAGATCAGCTCTGAATAGAACAAGTGATCCATCATCCAAATACCTCATAACCCGCATTCACAGACCATCAAAAACCTCAGCTTTAGAGAGGAGACACTGAATGAGAGAAAGAGACAATGCGTATAAATTTACTAAATGCCTCTGATGTTCCCAGTATAATCAATTTTGAATTTGACTCCAGTGGGATTGTCAGTATATGACAAAAGATGCCGATTATGTCGGTCCAGAGTCTCTCTATTTTGGGGTACTTTTGGGGGTTAAAGTGGCTTCATGAAACTGATGTGACAATGAGAGGAAACATTGGGGAAAATTTTATTCAATTTAGATTTTGAACAGTACCACCCATCTCTGGCATTTCTCAAGCAGTTATGACTATTAGGGCTGCCCCCTAAAAGTCGACCAAACGTTAGTCGACCAGAAGGTCATTAGCCGGCAAGATTTCACTGGTTGCTTAGTCACAGAAAAAAATAAATAGTGACACTTTATTAGGAGCTGTGCCTTGTCAAAATAAATCTATATGACTGCACCATGTGGGAATTTAATTTGAAAGGACAGACACAGGAAGTGGCCACGCTCCGCAGTCACACAGGAGTCGCATTAATTTCCAGGGCTGGTACCTGCTGTTATTCCACAGGCTAGTTAATAACATGTCGGGCAGGAAATCCAAAGTGTGGGATCATTTTGAGAAGGTGAAAGACGAACCCAAGGTGATATGTAAACTCATCTTCACTGGTCGACTACAAACATGACGTATCATCTGAAACATGGAAGTAGCTACATGCCCATTAGCCACTTAGCACAATCATTACTGCTTTGCCGACAGCGTCATTAACAGGCGGCTCGCTCAGTGTGTGACGTGCACTTGTATATAAAATATAGGCCTATATTAATGAAGGTTCATTAGTACAGTTCTGTTTTTCTGATACTATTCTTTCTCAGACCTTGAACTCAAACCATTGTGTTGCCCCGCCCAAAATACATAATTTAATAATTAAATTAATATGGTAAACATGTGGGCAACTAGTCGACTAATGGCCCTAAATGACGACTATTGGTCCTCTAGGAAATTTCTTAGTCGTGAGGCAGCCGTAATGACTATACTGTATATCATTTGATATTTGCTGACCTAGCTCATCCTCCCATGCCCATCTGTAAACCTTGTAAGGGGCATTAGTGCTTTGTAGGACATTGTAACTTACCTGTATCTGACTGCCAATTTAAATGTTCACTGAGTATATCTGGAGCAGCAGTGTTGCTGTCCTGCATGTATGTTTTAAAAAAAAGGTTAAGTTAAGCAATGTATAGTGGAGTATGTAGTTTAGTTAGTTTTCTTTATATTCATATGGGGTCGAGTCTGGTCGAGTCTGAATAGGTGTACATATACTTTTTTTGCATCATAATTAATATGCTGAAGTATTTCAAATAAGCTCTCCACTGACTGAAAATATGCAGACTTGAGTGACAGTAAAAATGAGGAAGGAAATGAAATGTGACAAAGGTTATGAGAAATTTCGGAACGCTGCAAGTTCATGATTCTGTACTGAGCCTCCGGAATCACCGCCATGCCCCGGGCTCCAACTACGGAAAACTAGTGGAGGCGCACTTCATTTAAATTGCCGGACACTTAAACAGCCTGAAAAGTGGACACATCACTTGCACTTGATAAGATAAATCAACCCTTCCTCATGCATTATTCAGGTATCTAAAATGTATTCAGCAGCAGTTCATTTTCTGCTGTCCTCACAAAGAGCTAAAGGAGGGTTAACCGAGTGTGAGGATGTGACGAACTATTCAGAGATCGATGAGGGGCTAAATTGACGCCTGCAAAGTGGGAAAAAATAAAAAATAAAAATGAGGACAATATTTTTTTTTCCTTGTCTGACTCCTTTCAGGGTTCAAGACAGCTTGCCTGCCTTCCCAAACTGCTTACAGTAAGAGGATTGGTTGGTAACAATGCAATCTTTAATTTATGATAAACTCCCAGTGAAACGGGTTGTCGGCTCCCTGGTGGAGGCACTTAAAAAGAAGACAACAGAGAGGTGAAGAGAGGAGTGAGGAAGGCTTGTGGAAGAAGGGGAGCGAAAGGGAAGAATAGGTGGAGAGATAATTGAGCGGTGACGGACAGACAGACACGCAGACAGAGCAGCGTACAGGAAATGAAAGAGAGTGATTATGCTGAGGGCACCGGAGACGCAGCCACTAAACTAAGTGTACACTGCCTGTCTACACATTTATACAATGCATTTATGCAGCTGACGTTTAGCCTTGCTGCCAACTTCAAATCTTTTCATTTGCACAGCCGCTGTCATCAGGAGACTTTAAAGACTTTGACTGTGTAGCCTAGGTGCAACAAAACCCCAGTGAAAACAGTACGACATATTTAGCCCACTTTTTTTTTTTTCAGACGGTAACACTGCTATAAATCTTAGCACTTAAAACCTCCCTGTTTCTCTTTAGCCCATGTGACAGCCCACAGTGTGTCTGCCAGCGGTGCAAGTGAGGCGTAAGAAAAGGGGTCGAAGGGCCCATCCATGTAAGACGAGATGACAAGGCTCTGAATTAATTAATGTTTGTAATAAAAAAAAAAAAAAACGGTGAAGAAAATATGTCTAACGGCAGCCCCGGGGCCTTCTGTGGTAATTAACTGGAACACAAGCCTAGAATACTCTCCCTCCTCCCTCCTCTCCATCTTACTCCTCTTACTTTTTTCCCTTTCCCCCTTGCAGCTTGATTTTCCCTCTCTGCTCCCTCTACCTTGATGTCTTTTTCTCTTTTTTTCGGCATCCGTTCTTTCACATTTCTTTTTATTGTTCCCCCCCCTTTTTTTAACCCCACCCCCCCTCCCCTCTCTCTCTTTTTTACCTCAATTCTTCCTCCAATGAGCAACTGTGATTGTGCACTTTGCCGCTCCACGCCTGCCTGGGTTCCCTGGAGAGGAGGAGGCTAAAGCAGCGATACAGGCAGAGAGGTAGAGACAGAGAAAAGAGTGGCAGACAAACAGACGCACAGAAAGATAATGATCAAGATACACAAACAGTGACGGAGACGGAGGATGGGGGGGAGAGGCTGACCAGCTGTGCTACAACATGATGAAAGACTCTGCAGGTCTTCTTTAATGCAACAACTAACATAGTCAGGTGTACATTCAGAAAAACCCCAGTGGGTCAAGCAGCTGGATACAAAGATCTACAGCATGCTACAATAAACAAAATATACCTGCATACTCAAATTAAAGCTCCACTTTATGGCAGTTGTTCAGTTGGCTGCTTAACCTTGGTTGAGCGGAGGACTGTCATGCTACCTGAAGCCTCGCATATGTTATCAATACTTATCATAGGAGCAGCGACAACACTCATATTTTGTTTGCAGCCAGGATGCTCAGAGCAGACAATCTACTGTCTACTGTTAGCTAGCTGTCTCTGTACCCTAGACGACATTGGGAAGTACAAATTCAACCTATGGTGGCTATTTAACCAAGACTTTGGGGTATGGCTGAAACTGGTGCAAAGCAGTTCATACGAGGCTCTGTGTATTTTACGCAAAAAAAATTTCAAGCTCAGCATGATGGAAATGAAGTCAGAGTGAGAAACACAAAATCACCACGAAAACCAAAAACCACAGATCTGTTCTACTCTCGTTTCTACCATGTATCGTAATCTTACAATATATATTTGGGCAAAATTGTCCCTAACTGTAAAATTGATCTTAAATTTCGTTCTGAGTGGCATTAAAAAAATTGTAAAAAGTCTTAAATATAACTGGTCTTAAGCTGGAGGAACCTCGACAGATGGATGACATATTACATGCTTCTTGAGATCTGTTATGGGTTTAATGTAGTTCGGGCTTGTTGTTGACCATGCTAGTAGCGGGGCTCCAGGAATCAGTCGCTCCACCACTTTGATCAAGACTGTTATATCTCAAAAACTATTTGGATGGCATGCCAGAAAGTTTGGTACACACATAAACATTTTACCTGCTAAACATCAGCATGTTGGCATTTAGCTAATGAAAGTATAATCTGGTGACGAACATGCCTGTGACATACACAACCAGTTCGCCTGTGGTATGCATTTGGTTACAGCTGAAGTAACCTTACTCCTCCAGACATGAAGAAAAAACTTAAATTTCAAGCGTTCATCAGGTCTTGCAGATGCTGGTGGAGCTGAGGTTGATTTGGGTTACCATGGTTACGCATCTCCAACCGACAAGGAGGCTCTCAGGAAGTAATGTGATAATTACAGCTCAGTGTTTCCGAACAGATGCATACTACTGTTTATGTACACAAAAGTATGCTGAATGATGGTAAACATTTTGGGTTTGTAGAGCAAAGTAGGCGATTTCAGAAGCAGCGTTGGTGTGCTGCTAGATGCAGTTGTATTCTGAGTGATCAGTTTCAGCTGAGCCGATGGTCAAAAGAGATTTTCATCTGTTAACTGTTTCTGAAATGATGTAATTAATGTGATAGTTTGGTTTGGAGGTGGTGCTGAAATTTCAGTCTTTAAACCAACAGTAGCGATGAGTGTGCTAATCAGCTGTAGCACACTGCTGCATCATACAGAGATAGTCAGAGTGGAAACAACAAAGGTGTAGGCAGACGGAGGTGATACAAGACCTGCAATACATCATGGAGCTCACTGCTTTTGTATTCAGATCCTCAGGTTGCTGATTGAACACCAGCCGCATTCTGCTTGGTTGACGCAGGGTTACATATATTTATAGCCTCGGCCGCTGTCAATCAATTTCCCAAAACCAATTTTCATTCCTACTTCTGTGTTCTCACATCTATCCTCCAGCTTGTTCCTGCTGTTTCTGTGGCAACTCAACAACTGAAAAATCCAGGAGCCGTGTGGTTAACATGTATGCACCTTATACGATCATGACATTGTTTCTTTGAGGCTCTGATTCTCTTACGGCACATGGCACATTGAAAATGGCACATGTGCTGGAGACAGGGCATTTCTATCAGACACAGGCACGTTTTCTGGCTTTCTCCAGCAGGAGAGGCCCAGTAATAGGTGGGTCAATATCAATCAAATGGCACAAAGCAAATCTGGTGTCAAGGATAACCCTGTCTGTTCCAACCAGCCAAGCAAAAAGGTGCATGATGTAATTGAGGTCTTGAGAGTAATAATTACATGATCCTATTCAAAGTCCAACCAAATCTGTTCCTGGTATGATTAAACAAGCACAACATGCAGCGAGAGAGATTTATTTGGACCACAGTCAGGCAGGTAACTTAGGCTATGTTCACATTACCCAGATCTGATCTTTCTGCAAAGAATTCTCACATTCATGTTTGAAGTGACTCATATCTGACATCAATGTGTATGGCTCTCTGCTCTGAAACGTCAAACATGCAACCATTATCGTCACACATGCACGTTGGAACAACAACAGAAAATGTCACATTTCCGAAACATGCATCCTGGGGGGGAAATGAATGACATAGCAGTGCAAGGATCATCTTCCCAACGATCACCACTTTATTTTGCATTATAAGTAGCCATGTGCCTCTGTTTGGGAGAGCGTGTCGGAGAAATGTCCCTTTGAAGAGGTGGAAGTTTTTTCCCCAGAAAACAGATGAGCTTTCGGTCCACTGGTTCTATTAGCAGCTACAGCTGGTAGTTCCGTGGTGAGAGCTGTGTGGGTGCGGCCGATAGAGGAATCAGGAGGAGAGTTTCACAGAAGAACAATTCCCTCCAAAACTTAGGATGTCTCGGGCTTCTGTCCAGTATCTCTTCATGACAACGCTGTCATGGCATGTAGGCAAGCTGTCCCTATCAGAAAGTGTCTTGGCAGTTGGAGCTATTGGCTGGCAACTGGGGCAGTGGTGTGGCTACAACAGCTTTCTGCAGTTCAAATGGACCGCTCCAACACTGTATGGTTGAGTAATCTGCTCCTGCGCAAGGAGGTTAAATGTGAAAAACCTCTTAAGTATGTGAACAAAGCCCGCATGAATTCTGATGTGACTGCTCTCGTAGCATTCGGATGGCCAGTGATTGAATATGTATCAGATTTAGGACCACATATAAAAGTGTCCCAGAGCTGATTTGAAAAAATCTGTTTTTTTTTTGTTCAAATCTGGGTAACATGAGAGCAAAAAAAATCCATACTTGCTTGTAATGTGAGGGTAGCCTTGGGCTCACTGTCTTAGCCTTAGGCTCAGATCTGGGCCACTTTCATATGTGGTCCTTAATCCAATACATATCCGATCAATGGCCATGTGACCTCTGTTAGAAAAGTCATCTTGGAATTCATGTGTGTTTTTCTCATACATTCATATTTTTTTTCCACATCATACTTGCGCAGATCACTCAATATACAGCACTGAAGCGGTCCACTGAAACTACAGAAGGCTGCCATAGCCGTACCACTGCTGCGGTAGGCTGCCCCAGTCGCCGGTCAATAGAGCCTGACTGCCAGACACTCTCCGACAGAGACAGCTTGCCTACATGCCATGACTACATTGTCGTGAGAGGCCAAGATATGTTGGAATGTAGCCCTGAACATCCTAAGGTTTGGAAGAACTGTTCATCAGTGATACCCTCGACATCACGGCCCACCTCTTCTGACTCCTCTCCCACACCCTCTCTCTTTCAACACAAGTACCAGCAATAGCCGCTGATAGAATAAGTGGACCGGAAGCTCATTTGTTCAACAGCCTGTTATTCTACAAACAAATGCCCATTGCTTTAAAGGCCATTTCTCCAAAAATACTCTACTCACTCCCAAACAGAAGCACATGGCTACTTAATATGCAGAATAACGTCATCAGACCCTCCTACTGCGGCCATCACTCAGAAGATAATGCTTGCTCCGCTATGTCATTCATGTTTCCCCAAACACCTGTTTTGCAAAGGTAGCGTTCATTATTATTGTTTCAATGCACATGTGTGTGATGTTATTTGTTGCATGTGAAGTGTTTCAGGGCAGAGATTTGTTTACACTGATGTCAGATGTAGGTCACCTAAATAATCAGAACTGATAATCTCAGACCTTTTTCCAACTGTGATGCAGGTGCAGCATGAGCCTATGGTCAAGAAATTGCTAAAAACGTGTCATCCTGCCCCACAGAGCTGATAGGTTTTTGTTTTAAAGGCACTTTGTTTGCCTGCTGGTCTATCCTGGCATCATTTTAGCAAAAAACTAGAATTACTGCCTTGCGGTTTTACGCCTCCACTAACCAGTCAAGTTGCAGTTACAATTTATATCCATGTCTGTGGATGTTTCACACACATCTTCCCCACAGCGGCACAGAAGATCTATACAATCAGGACAGATTTTGTGTGAAATTATGTTACAATGAGTGTGTGGATTCTTGAGCTACGGCCAAAAACACTTTTATGATGTCACAGTGACCTTTGACCATCAAAATCTTATCAGTTCATCACTGAGTCCAAGTAGGCGTTTGTGCCAAATTGAAGATATCTCAAAATATCGTGTTCACGAGAATCAGATGTACGTACACAAGAACGGACAGACTGACAGTCAACTCTAAAACATGACACCTCCGGTCACAGCTATCACTGTCATGGAGGCATAAAAGGGAAAAGACTGAAAGTCTGTTCCCACACAAACATTTCTGTTGCATCTCAGATGACCAGAGCAGCTTTTTCCCTCAGTCTCTTTTCTCTCTGCTCATGCTGCCTCCTCACACTAACATCATTTGCCACTTTGATGACAGTGAGCTTGAACTCGTACAAAGAAATAATTTAAGAAACTGGTTACTAACAAAGGAAGGTGAGATTATTGTTTTGTGGCAGCACAAACCTCACATAAGAAGAGTTTAAAGTCTTTACTTACTTTGAAGACATCTGTGGCAATGAATACCAACTGAGTGGTAAAATGCCACATCATAAGGTTTTTAAAACAAGCTCAAGGAGAATTTTATAAGACCTGGTTAAAGTACCCACCCTCTCTCCAGAGCGCGGTCTCTTCTTTGGCCTGCTGGGTACTGTGTCTTCTTTAGGATTGGTGTCTATGGCCCAGTAGGAACCCTGGAGATTGACGCAAATAAAACAAAGAGTTAAGTCTTGTGTGTTTGATGAAAGATGCACTGTTTGTGCATCTCTCCGCTGCTTTTGATGCTCTGTTAGTTGAGTTACACTTTCATATTCTTTCTTATCTTGCCTTAATTAGGAGTCAGTGGTGGAAAAGTCATCAAATAATCACTTTCAATAAAAATAGCAACACCACATGGGGGGAAATTATATAATATTCCATTATAAGTAAAAGTACCAAAATCGAGTTTTACTAGTGTTTTTACCTTTACCTTGAGTATCAAGCATAAAGATACTCATCATAAGTTAATTATGATAAACCAAAGTCACACGATAACACAAACAAACTAAGCGATAGAGGCAGCAGGAGACCAGCAACTCCCATATTGTGCAAGGTAAACCACTGTTCACTTTCAGCTCACTTCCCTGTCAGAAAGAGCTGTCTATTATATTCTAAATATAGCGTACACAAAATGATATTGATTTTTTCATGTGGCTAAAATACATTTTGCTGCCACCCCGCCCACAGCAGTACACTGCTTAGCTTTGTGTCAATGCTACTGCCTGCTTCTCCAAACTATGGGTGTACTGACTGTCTTCCACTGTAGATAATACACTGACTATGGAGGTACTTCATAGAACCCAATTTAAAAAATCGAAACTATTCCTTCCTGTAAAGTTGCGGCACCCCCGTATCCAATCCAGTGAAGCCCACAGTAATGCTGCAGGCTTCACACATGCTGGAACTGTCAACAAAACCCATTTCTGACTGAAGGTTCACCCGTAGCCAACATTAGCAAACCACCTGAGAACACATTTCTTTTCTTTTGGTCGAGGCTAACTGCCTCCCCACACGTCAGTCGTCATGGACTGAACGTACAGAGGTGAAACTGATATCAACCTTGTATCTAACTCATCGTAAGACAGCAAGCTGACCCCCAAATGTCAAAGTAATAGAGCAAGTAACTGTAATGCAGTGGTTTTCAAACTTGTTCTGTAATGTTCCCTTCAGAAGCCGAAGAAAAGTTGATGCCACCCCTCCCCACAATTTTTAGCAGTCATTATCAGTCATTAACAACAACTGGGTTCCCTCGAATCGCAGCTACGCCTGGATCGTGTCTCGTGGTTGAGCTGCTGCCATGGTCCTGCCTGATGCCTATTACTCTTATTTTTATTAGTCATATTTCTACTATTATTATAATACATGAGTATTATTGTTACATACATATACTATCATATAGCATATAAATTACCAAAATCTTATAATTATTATAACACCATTACTAAAATCAATGTTATTGTAGCTACTGTCATTAAAGTTTGCGTGCATATCTCACTGTCTCCCTCTCTTAATGTATTATTTTGCCATATAGATCACTGTACACTTATTATGTTGATCTGTACACACATCTAATACATGTCTGTCTGTCCTGGATGAGGGATCCCTCCTCGGTTGCTCTCCCTGAAGTTTCTACCTTTTTCCCCATTAAAAGGTTTTTTGGGGGGGAGTTTTATCTTATCTGCAGTGAGGGTTCAAGGACAGAGGGATGTCGTATGCTGTAAAGCCTCTGAGGCAAATTGAGATTTGTGATATCGGGCTTTAGAAATAAAATTGAAATTGAAACTAATAAAAAAGGATCCATGTTGAATTTCGGTAAAAATAGAGGTCAGCATGATAGCATCAGACAACTCTTGTATATTTTCTTTACATAAATCATTTTCCAACTTTATTTTACTTCCTATTTTTCCCCTGGTCATCCAGGACCCACCTGCAGAGGCTCTTTGCCTGCAACCCCCCAATCACCTAATATGAATTCATAATCCCTTACAATACTCTGAAAACTGTAATCACCAGTAAAACCAGTTACAGATCCAGCCTACTTTAAGGAATACAATGCAGGATTGTCGGTCACCAGTGAATGTTAAAGGAAAAGCCAACCCCAGATTCACCCTCATTCGGCGTCTTGCCTAAATATATTTCTGTTTTTTACGTGCTGTGTCTCTTAAATGCCTTTCAGTCTGGTACCTGGTCGCTACCTTTTTAAAAAGCCTGATCCTCACCTCACACAGCTCTGTGGGGGTACATGCCCCATAATCATCCCAAACAAAGGAAATAAGGAAATACAGGTCAAAAGTAATGATTCAAATGGATTACTTCTGTATCAGTCTATACACTGGTTTTTAGGAAAATCCTGCATAGTATACCTTTAATAAACTTGTTAACCTGCTCTTGCTATTACCCCAACTTACAACAGTATGAAACAAAACTGGCCACATTTAAACATTAATAAAACATTTAAAGGCTTCTTACTGGCCCCAAAGGACTTGAATTTCATTTGGAAACCCCCCCGACCGTGTCTGACCAGTTCAATTTCATGTCAATATAAACCCACAAATATTTATATGAGGAAACAATGTCAGCCATTAAATTATTAAGTAAGTAATGACTTAGCTGTGCTGTTTCACCATTTCTCTCATCTGCACTCATTTGAGGGTAGATCTGAACACATATTATATTGTTCATTAAAACATGTATCTATTATTCGTCATTTATTGTGTTGGCTAGAACCGATCCCATTCTTTACAACTTTCCCATTTGTTTCTGATGTATTTCCTCCTATTGTGGATGCAATTATGTTTCTTACTCCATCTTAGTAAAACTCTCTCAGTCCCTCTAATGGAGGAAACAAGTGTCACTGAACAGAAGAGAGAATAAAAGTGCAGTAGATGGCTCTCTCTTGCATCCCATAACAGCAATGTATCTGTTATTATTCCAGGTCTGTATCCAATCAGTTTTCTCTGGGTTTAGATTTCCTACAGTTTGGTGCATGCTCCTGCTTCGTTTCCCCAGAAAATCCACAACAATCCTTTTGATACACGATGTTAAATCACAGCGGACTCCAAAATAAAGACAATCAATGAGAGAGGAGGAAATCAGTTGCTTTTAGGTCCTTGATTTCCTCCTGGTCTGTTTTTTCCCCCTTTTCATTTTTCCTCTTCTCTCCCAGGGAGGTCCAAAGCTGCAGACAGAATTCAGGAGGTTCATCTAGGCCACACACACACACACACACACACACACACACACACACACACACACACACACACACACACACACACGGCTTGTCTCTGAACATCTCACCCCACCCGCACTCCCCCATCCTTGCCTCTTCTCCTCCCCCTGTCTCTCAGTCCCACATCAGTGAACAGTACACAGCCAATTAACGTTAGCACATGCATGATTTAGCTTCTCCCCTCTCTCTATGGCTTCAAACAGAGCTTGTACATTCAACTTCTCTCTACACCGAAGACCCCCGCCCTCTCCCCATGCCGAGGTATCGACCACTTCGATCCACGGTGTGAATTAAGGTGCTGGTCAGGTCCAAGTCAGGCTAATCAGGGGGGAGCCGCTCTCTTTGTGTCTTTGCAGACTATAGGCCTCCACTCAAGCCCAAGGATTTTGTTTGAATTATTTAAACCTTCTTCCCCCTAATTCATTTTTCAATGGCACCAAAATCCCCGCAGCCTGGAGAAACTCCCCCCCCCCAAACCAAAAAGAGTTTTGAGCGCTCAATGAAAAGTTCTGGCTTGTTAGTTTTTGTAAAAGTGGTGGATTACTTCTCACATTAACCCTGTGATGAGCTGAAATGCAGACATTTGAGCTTTTTATTAAAAACTCATGTAAGGCCAAGCTTCAGTGATCAACTGTAATTATATACTTTCCCCGTCTGAGCAATTCCTTCGATTCAGCACAAACAAGGAGTTGACAAATTGTTGTTATCACACCGGCACTGCTGAAGTGCAACTGCGCTTCCTAACCACAGTCGTAGCAATGGTGAACATATCAAAGCTTCCTCTGATTGTGTGTGTGTGTGTGTGTGTGTGTGTGTGTGTGTGTGTGTGTGTGTGTGTGTGTGTGCTAGAGAGAGAGAGAGAGAGAGAGCGAAACGGGGCTTAATAAAGCATAACAGATGCGTGAACAGCCTTGCATCTGAAGGAGTGTACCTACATATACTTATTATTCATTACTCTCTGTACCACATTATTACTTGGCAGAATCAATATTGGAAGAGCCGCCGAAAACAGAGAAAGCAGCATTAGGCATTCACACGGTTATGGAGCTACAAATTGCTTTTAAGTTCAGACACACGGCATGCGTGTGACAAAGAATCAGAACAGGTGAGTGCTGACTTTGAGTCTATGGGTGCACTTATGCACAAGGGTGCGCACACATGAGGCACAAGGGTGACTAAACACGTGAAAAGGAAACCGCGTTTTGTAAGCCCGCCGAAATAGGCTTGCATTTTCATTCTGTGTCGCACCATATTTCAAGCTGAGCTTTTCAGTCGCATTACATTGTTGAGGAAATACTTACTTTTCCAGGGTCGTCTTTGGAGCGAGGCACTTTGAGAAAACACTTGTTCAAGGACAGGTTGTGTCGTATAGAATTCTGCAGGGAGAGACAAAGAGAGAAAGAGGGGGAATGAAGGGAGAGAAAAGGCAGGAGAGAACAAACAGGACAAAAATACTTAAAACTTTATCCATGATTTTAATAAGTAAATCACATTTACAGTCACTTTATTACACCATTAACTGATTCTGGTCCCAGGCTCCAGTGTTCATCGCAACAGCACTTCTTTGCCTTTTTCCAGAGAGAGACAGACCGGATATTCTGTCCTCTATACCAGTGGGTCATTACCAAATGTCAGCACCCCCAGACAGGTCACAAGAAAACAGGATAAGAGAATCAAAAAATGTATTTTCTACACACAATTAGCAGTAGCAGCAGTAGTGTACAGTCTTCCTTTGGGGCAAATCAACATCATCCCAGCAACTCAGACACATTATCTTGCTACTCTCCATAGCCTCCGCTGCATCTGCTGAAGCTGACGCTGGCTACAGTCTGGCTCTGGACCTCTGTTTTGGCCATTAGTGACAGTACAGCAGACAGTCTTCCACTTTCCACTGTTTACCATGTCGAGTGAATTGCGAGCTGTTGTGCTGCAGATGTAGACAAAGGTATTGATCCAAACTAAAGCGCAACTATTCCGTCAGACACACCTGAAACTGACGGCTGAAAAAAGGTGGTTGAAGCTCATTCAATGTAGACAGAGGGACAAGACAGAGGGAGGGTTGGGCAACGATCTGTCAGAGCTGTGAGGAGGAGGTGTGAGTGGTCCCAGTCTGGGGTAGAGTTTAATCCTGGGACACAGGATCCCGGGAATACACGTCCAAACTATTTCCCACTTCAAGGGAAATATATTAACAGGAAAATGGGAAAAATAGGTATCACACCACTTTATGCATTATAGTAGCACAACTGTCAGGACTGAGACAAGGAAAGAGACAAGGACTGAGCTCTGCTGCGCTCTCTAAGCTGTGTGTGTGTTCGACAGAGAGAGTGACAGAGAGGGGAGAAGAGAAGATGGAAGGTGGACTATTGCACACAATGTTTCTTTAAGTTATTAACAACTTTTGGAACAATGCTTTGCCACTTTTTGACCCACCTGAATCCGTGATATTTTCTAGGATCCCCTTCAGGTTGTGGATCGACCTGTACATCACTAGTTGATTGGCATAAATTGCATTCTTTTGTCTTCATAATTGTTAACACCAATTAATAGACTAAAGCGGTTAGCTTTAGGTGTATGCACATTTCTCCTTGTTCCATGTTGTGTTGCTTCAAATACGACCAATGCGTTTTTGACTGTAGCTGAAGTTACTTTAAAAACAAGTAAATTTCCTGGGATAGTGTGCTTCTGCTCCAGGTACAGAAGATGTTATTAATCCCTACTCGCGGTTAGTCTATGGTTAAATGCAATGTTTAATATGTGAGCAGGGGGCGTGTTCAAGCAAAACAGGGTGTTAAATTAGGCTTATGAACACTCTACAGGGCTGTCAACTCACACAATAAAGGAACTTATTAATAGGCAGGGGTTCCACTAAAACATTCAGTGCCGGTACACAGTATGAGGAAGAGGCAACAGCAGGTGTCTGCTGCTAGTAAGGTAGACAACAAGCTACAGCCTAATTTTCATCAAAACAAGCCACCCTCCGAGTTGGACAAATAATATCTAAATTTTACTCCTGTGGAAAAGCTTGCCCAGAGCTTCCGTGGAGCTGCAGAGATGGTTTGCAGGACTCGCAGAGATGTGCTGTGCACTTTATGAAAAATGTGGCACTACAGACATCGCAGAAGTTTAATTGGTTATCACAACTGGAAGGTGGGATTTTTGGACAGTTCTGGTCCCAATATGCATGCGTGAGATTACATGCTATGCGCAATAGAACACAATACTACATGCTCGGTGCGCATGAAAGGTACCTACACCAGCCAGCCCATAACACATAGGTGCACGCTGAAAAGAGATGCTACAAAAATATTCAATACATCCACTCCTATTCATACATCAGTGGTTTTCTGTTGGTTATACTACAATACTTACTTTGAAAGGAAAGGCTTTGCATAATTTTGGTAAATCTTATTGAAAAATATTCAATTTTAAATAATATATTTCCCTTTAATAAAGTGTAATGTTCCAAAATACTAAATACCTTCACTCTTAAAAAAAAATGTTTTACAGGGTTTACATACAGGGTTTTAAAAGCTGAATGTGTATGTCCAGAGATGCATGACGCAACAATAAGAAGCTGTGAAGTTTGGGCTGGTACTACTAGCAAGAACTTCAAACTACTTTACCCCCTGTTTACAGGCTGTTTAGTATTGTGACGCGAAATGGGGACACTGACAGCACACAAAACAGACAAGGCAGATAAACACAGCACAACAGCAGCACCATAAAACACTGAGGTCAAGTGAGCCATCCTCTGCGAAAACCCTGTCAACCCAGCTGCTGCTTAGATTTTCATGCCCTTTCATTTGTGTGTTTTTGTACTGGTACTTAAAGGGGCCAAAAAGGACAAACAAAGACTCACATTAAAGCAATAATTTCTCACAATTTATACACTACCAAGAAGTCCTAACTGGATAAAATAGTTTCCATAATAGGGTGGTGGTCAGAATATTGTAACACAATGAAAATGTCCTAATTTTTACATTCTCATAAATTTAATAAATTAAGTTTTCCTTCAGAGATCTGCTGCAAATGCCAATATAATCTTGTTCAGCATGACACTGACTATGGCCATATAAAATTCCTGTACTACTGTATGTTGTTTTGTTTTGTATGTTTTTAGGATTTGAAAAAAATATATATATATTTTTAGGTTTTTTGCCTTTGTTGGATGGGGCTGCATGGGGGGTGGTGTGCAGCAGGGGGCCATGGGTTGGGAGTGAGCCTGCAGCCGCATGCACATAGCCTTTTTTTTACATGGGGCACCTGCTCAACCAGGTGAGCTAGTGGGCGCCCCTGTTAAAAACTAAAGGGGAAATTGCCTCAAAATACAGAGTGAAAATATCCTCATGATTAAACTCTTTCCCAGGGAAGTTTGAAATTTGAAGTTATATTACTGCACAGGTTTCTTTTCGTTTGTTTTTAATGAAATTAAAGGGGAAATCTCAAAATACATTGTAACACATAGAAAATGTCCTCATGTTTAAACTCACATAAAACCTTTTCTTCAGAGGTTTGCTGAAATGTTTAATGCAGTCCTATTCAGGATGACCCTGACTATGACCTTCTAAAATGAATAGTTGGCAGCCCTACGAGAACATTTTTTAAGCATAAAACAAAATCATAGTTTTGACCATAATGAAGGGAAACTGACATTTCAACAGTTTGTAACACCTCCTGTGTGTGTGTTTGTGTGTGTGTTGTGGAAAGAGGTAAAGGAAGAGGGAGAGAGAGGGAAGGGGGGCTCACAACAGTGCAGTCTAACCTGACATGAACCTGTTCTCCCTCCAGGCTCCCTTTCTCCACTCATCTGCTGCTGCTAATTAATACCACTGGGGAGGAGGAGGAGGGGGGAAGACAGAGGGATGGGAGGTATTTCTCTGCTCTTTCTCCTGAGCTCTCATTGCTCAACACCAGCTTCCTTTCTCCTACAATAACCACCTTCTCTCTCTGTCTCTAGCATACCATAACAGCCCGGTCCACCTCCGCCTTGCCCCCTTCTGCTCCTGGAGAAAAGCTCCAGCAGTTTCGGCTGCTCTACTTAGCGGGTCACTGGCTGTACGCGGCCGTCCATCAAGGAAACGCGTGACAGTCGGGTGATGAAAAAGGCAAGGAGGACTGCCACCGGCTCGGCACACAAAGGCAACCATCTGTTCCGAAAACTTTCCTGTGGGAGGTGGCGTTGGATCATTAACATCGAGTCTGATCGTCACTTCAGCAGCCAGCCCGTCTAACTTTGCTAACCTCTATCTACTGCCTGTTTATTTACACACTATTTTCTTTTTATTACCCAAGCAGTTTTTGCACACCTGTGCACTACTTGCAATGTCTGCACAACCCTGTGTATTTCAGACTTTGCACACTCTGGCACTTTTCACTTTCAGGCGCCTGTGTGTGTTCTCTGTTGGGGCTGGTCTGGGTAGCGAAAAGTTACCAGTGCTGACATTAAAAATCGGCCTTAATTTGTTCATGTCATTAAGTCTGCTAAAAGTTTTCTCTGCTGTGTGGCGTAATAAGCTGTCCCCTTACAGTGTTACTTTCTAGGATCGTTTGGGAAGCATGTTTTCCTCATCAGTGTGTCCCTTATAATTGGTGATCCACACTTTAACCCAAACCAATCAAAATGCCAGGAGACCTAACAACGCATGTTTTCACATTAATTTCCTTATATCCTAAATGATCAGTGTCAACAGTTTGGCATATTTAAAACATATTTAAGCCTTTGCATTAAAACAGTATTCTAGCTGTCAGCGAGCCATTATGGCAGGAAAAGCATATTTTTCAGAACACATTTTAATGACTGTTGTAGCATCTATTTAGCGTCATATTTCTCAGCTCTAATAAACCGTGCGATGTCTTAAACACCACTAATCTGCTTTGGAGGAATCACACATCTTCCCACAGTTTTTGTTTTTGTATTTAACAGATTTCAAGATTGTGTGCAACACAAGAAATCCCCACCCAACCCACAACCAACCATTTCTTCAAAAAAAAAAAAAAAAAAAAAGTTTTAAAAAGAAAGAAAAATATTACACACCTTATTCAAAGAGAGCTTAACCTGATAATCATTTTACAGACAAAAAGCCAATACTAATCCAGAGGCGTAAGCTATTTTTTTTAGGATTGGTGATCCCAGTCATTTATACCCTTCAAGTTATCTGAAAAAATAAATAAAGGTTTCCATGCCTCGTACAACTTGGACTTACTTCCCTGCAGGGTACATTTCATTTTAACCAACTTTAAGTACTCTAATATTTTTCTATTTAAAAAAAAACTATACCAAACAACATTAATGTTTACATTACTAAATGCTGGATATTTACAGGACATTTAAAGAGTGACATGTTTACTGTGCTGTTTGTGGCTTGCAATCTTACTGCTGCTCTATATTGCTAAACTGATTAAAGTCCTGTTGTGCCATGTTTTTATCCAAAGTTTATTTTCATTTCTGTGGTGTAGCTGAGAATTACAACTGTGCAAAATATCAATATATTATGGTAGAAATGTAGATAGATAGATAGATATTAAGACAAGACTGATGTCTACAGCCATGCTAACAGCTCTGTAAGGGCCGTTTCATAGTCAACGCAAATGCATTGGGACGCATTGAGCACCATGATGTGTGCTAGAGTCTCAAAATGTATTGTCCATTTTTTTGATACGCGACGTAGCGACGCATGTAACACCATGCGTTGCCAGCAGGGGTGATAATGCAAGCGACGTACTTGAAATTAACCACCACCGAGGAGGAAAAACTTTGCGAGCTCGTACAGTGCCCTGCACTCTAATAAAATAGCAGTACTACCTAGCTACAGCAGTACCAGCTAGCCGGAATGTACCGGTGATTCTGCTACGCCCTATTGCGCGAGTGATGTATTGCATTTCAAGTGTCGCCCGTGTCGCTTGCGTTCAATGTGTTGACTATGAAAGGCAGTGCGTTGCTTTGGTGCAGCGGGGATTTGAGCTAAATGCTAACATTAGCATGTTAACATTTTGATGTCCAGCAGGTATATTGTTTAACTTTTTATGATATCTGTCCTGAGTTGTTGAGTTGTTTCAGTCTGGACCACAGTGGTGGACCAACCATCAGACCAAATACGTAGATATCATCATATAGCACATATTTGTGTTTTCCTGCTCTCACTGTTGTGAAATAAAGAATGAATGCCTCTGCTTCATGTTCTGTCACAAAATGTTCTTGTCAAGTATCTTCTTAAAGCTCCACTTGTCACCCACTAAAGCATTACATCAAAACATGTTCTTCAGTCGAGATTTTTTGGGTCAAAAAAGTGAAATCTGATTTAGTCAGTGTCACTAAGCCTTTATATTATCTCAAACTGCTCCCTCGGCACACAGTACTTTCTATCTGTTTATTCAACCTCGATTCAGTGCTCACCACCCGGTGCTCCTGTCAAAGTAGAGCTTCTATTGTGTAATGTGTTTTTATGTAAATGTGTGTTAACATGTCCTGTCTGAATGTGGCATGATGTGTGTTACTCTGTCTTTTAAACCAAGGACAAATTTCTGCTTTTTGCATTTAAAAAAATTTGAAAAGTATTTTCTCTTCTTTCTATTACACTTTGATCCACTCAGTTTTATTTAGATTGAATGTACTTCCCGTTGACGGCATGATCATTTCTGCTATTATCCTTAAGGCCATTTTATTTCTAATATGTTCTGCTGTAGCATGAAGTTTATACACAACATGTGAACACACAATACACAAAATCTTTGCCACCCACAGAAAAATAACCCCCAAAAAGGTCAATGACACACAAAACAGAACATAAAGAAACATAAAAATCAACAAAAACCTATCGCAATTTCACCACTCACACAGCTGCAAGGATGTACTGTTCAAGAAAGAAACTCTGTGTGTGTGTGTGTGTGTGTGTGTGTCTGTGTGTGTGTGTCTGTGTGTGTATAACTGTGTTGAGTGAACAGAGTCCTTCCACCCAGAAAGCATCAGTCTGCTTGTGTACACATGTCGGATACATAAGTACTTTCCTATATGTTATTGAAACAGTAATATGTTCTCACTGAATGGCAATAGTCATCATCATACATGTATTGATTAGCAGTGCCGTGAAAAGAAGATAATGAGATTCACTGCTGTGTCCTCCTTCCACCCACCCACTCCTCACCCTGCCTGATTAATGAGCTTATTGGGCCGGGCTGGGGCCACGCCATTCCTGCCCAGTAGCTGATGGATCACACAGTCAGGGGCATTGTGTGAGTGAGTTTGTCTGCATGTGAAACTTAGGAAGGACACTGAAGACGTCTGGTTCAACTCTATACTATGGCATGAGAAAATTTACATTTACATAAACACTCGCCATTTCAACTGCAGTAAAAGACAGTCTCTGAATACAGTCAATCAGTGTTTGCTTCTCTATATGCAGCCGTCCAGACAAACTCAAGGCAAAATCAGCAACATTGGCGTGTTCATTTTTTTCTTACACAACCAATTTTTGTACACAAAGCCTTAAGCTGCCAGAGCTGCCCAACTGTGTGGAGGGGAGACAGGAGCTAACGTTTAAACTTCTCTTTCAAGTTTTCTTTTTTAAAAACACTTCACACAACGATCTGAGTCACTTCTCATTTGAACAACTGAGTGCAACACTATGAACGACTTCCAATTGCAACTGTCCAAGAAAGTGCACCTTTACCTTTATTCAAACAACATGGGGACTCCCTCGTCTCTATAGCAGCTAACTTTTCACTCTGCCTTCCAGTGTGGCAAACAATATACATACACATTCGATTTCCAACTCCTGCTGTGCACAGCTGTGGGGCGGTTCCATTATTGCAAAAATCACTGTTATAATTATTTTGGTCAATATTGAGATAAAGACTATTTAATATATAGACAAACTGGCCAAAGGCTCTCTTTCCACCATCGTGGCTGGAGGTGAACTAAACATGCCTGGCTGAGAGTAAGTTTGGGCTTTTGTGGAGGGGCCAAAGTGGACCGAAAAGGAAATGTGGCACACTGATCATTTGATCTCGACTATCTTTTTTTCTTAATCGTTAGAAGCCAAAATTGTAATAAAGAAATTCAGTTAATTACCCAGCCCTAGCAAGTTCAAACCCGAATAAGTTTATTTCATGACAGGCCCAAACAATAACTGTTACATGATCATTTCTAAAATTTCTAAATTAGCTTCTTAAGACCACACATAGAACAGACTGAATTTTGGGAAAATGTGTACGATACAATGAACAAGATTATTTAAGATATCTCCATTTGATAAATTCTAAGGTTTGAATGATGGATGAATAACTGTATAAGCATCATATTTAGCTCGAACTAAGTGTTCAACTAAGCAGACTCATGTAACTGTGGAAATAATATTCTAAAATAAAATCAAGGACAATTTCCAGAAAAACTTCATTATTCTTTGCGTTTCAACAGAAACATATTGTTATATATAACTATCAGTTTAGTACAGAAGTCTGAATATGATAAAAATAAAACACTTAACTACTAACGTTGTTGTTATCATGTAATTACGTCTCAACATGAACTTTAAAATCCATTTTATTACCAAATTAGATGGATGGATTGAGTTAGAAATGGATTTAAGTTTTGTTTGACTGTAAGTGTGTAAAGGCTACATATGCATAAAGACAGTGTATATATCATTTTGAGTGCAGACTACAGTGCACCTGCATCCATTCGTTTTCAATATACTGTACGTGTTCATTTCCCATAACGCCTCCTGACTTTACGAGCATTTTTTAGAGGCTGGAGATTAAGAGCTATGTCGCAGAAAAATAAGGTCAAACAACCGTTTTTACACAGTTATTATTAGATATGAGGCTTTGTGCATGCATGTGTTGTATGTACAGTAGAGACTGTTTGTGTGTGTATGAGGTAGCTGCTGCTGCTGCTGCTGCTGCTTCTTAACGTAGGGTGTGCAGCATCCTGGACTTGAAGAGGTTAGTTATATAAGGGCTTGATAAGCATGGATGACTTTTTGACAAAATGCAATGTGATATAATGTGATGTGTGACAAAAAGTCAGGTTTTGGAAACATGCTTTCAGGGTGGAGAGGAAAGACAGAGGAAAGGAGTGTAAGATTTTGTGTGTGTGTGTGTGTGTGTGTGTGTGTGGATCAGTCAGAGAAAGTAATCAAAGATAGACTGATCTATTTGAAGGTTGACAGAAATGGTTGAAGAGGTTAAAGAATGTGTGTGTGTGTGTGTGTGTGTGTGTGTGTGTGTGTGTGTGTGTGTGTGTGTGTGTGCGCGCGCAGATGAGGTAGGGTGCAGGTTAAAGGAGCCAGAAGGATATTCTGGCCATAGGCAGAAAGCTTGCGCTGTGCATGTGTGTGTGCATGTGTGTGTGTGTGTGTGTGTGTGTGTGTGTGTGTGTGTGTGTGTGTACGCCAAGGAAACAGGTCACACGGAGAAGACTGAAGTTACATAAGCGGGTAGGTTTGGAAGATTTGGGTCATGGCAGCTGAGTTAAATACTGAGGGGCAACATGAGATGGCATTTCCTCTAAACTGAATTAAACAGTCTTGAAAAGTTTCACAAGTGAGGCAACAACACTCGTCCCACTTTAACAACAACAATGCTGATTACACTGAAATGGTTGGTTGGTGAAGTTGGGTGCACTGGAAACATACAGTGCAGTCCAACTGGTATAGAGTTGCAAAGTGGGAGGAAGCACTTTCGGGTGCCGAGGTTTCCAGTCCCATTCATTTTCTGCTAGACAATGTAAGGTGACTCATAGCTGGAGTGCTGCGAAGCTTATATGGGCATGAAACTCTCCTGGTTTAATCATCAGGTGAGCAGCTGTGGTGCAAGCCTGTGTGCCTAAAAACTTAAGGAGTGAGGTCAACTGTGACTCCCAAACATTTCTGTGATAAACAAAAGCTTAAAGGCCCTGAAAACCTTTTCTCTCAGTCAGAATTTGCCATCTCAGTAAGTGCTTGGATCCTACATGAAAAACACAATTTTCTGAAAATGTTCGAACAGTTTTGGCAAGTTAGTTAACATCATGAAGTATGATAAATCAGTACTCAAGTTTTCATCCAAATTCAGCCAAATTGGGATGCACTGAGATAAACATTTGGTGGTGCTAACTTTCAGATCAGGCGCCATTAAACCCAAACAAAAAGGGGTGCAACAAGGTGATGTAATTAAAAGAGCACTAGTCAAACCTTTAAAGATGTGGAAAACTTTGACAAAAATTTGACATTTATGTTTGTTTAATGAATTAATTTGAAGATCTTAACAATCTCATCTGGAGCTGCAATGACATGTCCATTACTACATTTTCATAATCAAATAATTAAGTCATTTTTAGGTAAAGAAGCCAAACATTTGCTGGTTTCATGCTTCTTAAAAGTGAGAATTGATGCTTTTCTTTGTCATAAATGGTAGCAAAGTGAATATATTTGGATTTTTGGACTGTTGGTCAGATCAAACTAGCCATTTTAAAGCATCACCTTGGGATCTGGAGAATGACACATGGCATGTTTTACTATTTGATGACATTTTATTGAAGAAACCTGAATGAAAATGAATCAATAATGAAAATAATTATTAGTTGCAGCTCTAGTCTCATCATCACTCCATACAAATCTGATGTTTCTGTCTGCTGCAAATATCTTTGTTTTCATTGCACTGTTTATATGAATAAACCAACTTTTACGTGTTTTCACTCAGGACTTTTTTGAAGTGCAAATTGAAAAGGCCCTAAAATCAGCTGGATGGAAACACACTCAGTCAGTGTGGAGGCATTATTGTATTGATGGAATATCTGCCGTAAGAATTTAAATAATGAGGAGTATTATGTAATTATACAATATTTGCTTTCACTCCTATGCACTGTTATTAAACATTATTTATTCACATGAACTCCCTGTTTTCTTTCTTGTTTCTTTTTTATTCATCTATTACTGTGCTTTAATTTTTTTTACACAAAATCATTGACTTTGTGTTGAACCTGTATCTTTATGAACTTTAAGTTCGTGGTGGGAAGGGATGTTTGTTGAAGAAAATGAAAGTAGAAGAAAGAATACTGTTGCAATTGCCATGGTATGATTTGCATTTGTCCTTCAATATAAACATTCAAACAGAAATTATGCCTTATGTACCTTGCCAGCCTTTAAGCACAGACATTGACACTTTTGTGGTTTGTCTCCTTTATTTAATCCCAGCTGTTTGGGCAGGGATAGGCATCCTGCAGCTCCAGAGCCACATGTGGTTCTTTATCTACTCTACAGTGGCTTTCCGTGGGTTTGTCGGAAAAAAAAAGGGGGAAATAAATAACTGTCAGTAACATTTTTATTTTCATACATCATTGTTCTAATAATGTATGAAATGCCTAAAGTGATTTTACATTCTCCGATTGTAAAAATGTGTAGTCTATATACCGATTTAAAAAATGTTTTAACGTTTCTTCAACTAAAATGTGCGTCATGCATCTTCGACCTGGTGCCTTTTCCTCTAAAGTTTTCCAAACCTAAATGGCGGAAGCTCATCTTGAGTCTCCCTACCTGGGCTAACTACGGATTCCAAATTCAATAAAGAAAAACAGAGAATTAAACAGTGTGCGGACACTTTCACCGCCAACGCTGCAAAGTTTAAGTAGCACATAATCATTAACAGCCCACTACAGAGGAGCCACCTTGTGGTATAAGATATTAATGAATGCTCGTTGGGAGCCATTAGTAATGTTGATAGGCTACTTTAGATACCTTCATTATTAGGCTCAAATATGTTTTGCAGCGCCATACAGATTGTTTTGGACCAGAAATCGCTCTTTTAACAGTAAAAGTGGCTGACCGCTGTGTTGATATCAGATATTATTTAAACATGGTTTTTGGATTTTATATGAGAATTTACAGGACATTAAACTAAAATACATGTAAGTAAAATGCACGACCTGGGGTCTAACTTCAGGACTGTTGACCATCTAAAAATAAATCGTATAAAGCTAAATAAAGCATGTAAACGATAATGTACAATTTTTTAGTTAGCAGAAAAGACATAAACAACACAGGGCAGCTGAAATCAAAAGGAAAGAAACAAATTTAAACAGATGACAGTGTGAAATCCAACATACTGGGCCACTGTAGTTTTGGAGATGGCTCAGGGGTTGGAGAAAAGTAGATCACTGAGTTTTTGTTTGAAAATAAATTCACTAATGCGTCTTGGAAAGCTGTAACAAAGAGGCCGGGAGTCTGTCAAGGTGAGAAAGGAACCGTTCATGTATGTGGTTGTAAATCCCTGCTCAGTGGTGCATCTGCAGGGAGACTAAGGTCGGAGGGTGAGAGGTTTGCTCGCCATGGTCTTACCCTATGGAGGGCCTATGGAGTTTGACGTGTGCACACAAATGCACACCCACACAGCAGTATTCACAGGAGCGTCTCTCCCATGCCCTTCAGGATGAATGTATTGTGGTTTCATAAAGGTAGTCCTTGTGCGCCCACAGACAGAACAAGAGATAGAGAAAGAGAGAGAAAAGGAAGGAAGATATAGCAAGAAGGGATATTTGGAGAGAAGAGAGACGGAGGAGATTTTATTAACTTTCAGCTGAACCCATACAGTGCATAAAGAGAGGGTAAAATGTGCTAAAGTTTGAAGGTAAGGCAGAGGAGAAGGAGCTGGGAGGTAGGGAGGGGGTGCAAGAGGCACAAAGAAATAAAGAGCTGGAGTCGGCTGGAAGAGGGAGTGTGGGGGTACGCGCACATACGGACAGGTGTCTTAGATGTGAAAGTCTCCTGGGTTCTGAGCATCATTGAGATGCCTTATTATATCCTGATGGTGACGGAGTGACAGACGCTCCGTGAGAATGCGGGGTTGAATACAAGTCACTACTTCAAACCCCATCTAATACATATTCATTTCATTTGATGGACCCTTCCCCCGCCCTCTTCACTCCCTCACTGAAGTACTTCACACAAACCATCTATAAGATGAGGTGTGTGTGTGTGTGTGTGTGTGTGACTGTGCAGTGTGTGTTTGTACACTGTGCTTGAATTGCTGTGTGCGTGCAGCTGTGAGTAGTTCAGTTTGCTCGCGCACGCACCTGTGCATAACTGTGTACATAGGCAGGTGTGTGTGCACCTGTGCATGCGCCTGTGAGCAGTTGCACACACCTGTTTATCCATGTGAATGTGTGTGTGTGTGTGTGTGTGTGTGTGTGTACCCATGTTTTACAGCATTAGTGTGCCAGTCCCTGCTTACAGATACGCTTGTGTGGGATGGAAAGAGAAGGTGAGAAAGGGCATGAGTGAGTGTGTGTGTGTGTGAGTGTGTGTGTGTGTGTGTGTGTGTGACTGGCACAAAGACATCTTAGACAAGGTGGAAGTAGGGTGGTAGTAGCTGTTGTCTCTGGAGATCTAGTAGGAAGCTCCAAAACAATGACAGTGGGTCTGTAGTCAACCAAAGAAAATCTTGGTCGACTGACATTCAACAACAACAGTGGAGGAGAAATTAATACTGAACCCACACAGACCGGCGGGTCGGTACTCTCTCCCTACGTGCTTCAGCCTTCCCTTCATCCAGAGTAAGTATTCTACACGGTGCCAGCTTTTTCACTTCCGCACTCATTCCGTATCATAGCAACCAGACACAACCAAATCCTCCTCCAAAGCACTCTCAAGCTCGCCCAGCTAGGTAATGTCAGAAGAGCGCCTGATGTTTTCAGCTGGAAAAATCGCTTTAAAAGTAATGTAACTGTCCAACCAATCGACAACAAGGCATCAGCCCTAACTACGACTATACTAAAATTTCGCACATCATTCCAACCAACAGGCCCAGCTGCAGCAAAGTGTGTTCTAAATCAGCTAAATCATTGTAGACAAGATTACATATTTCTTGGTGTAGCATTTCAACGCGCCCGGGTCAGTTGGCTTTAATCATTAAACTGGGCCATGCCAAGTCATTACAACAAGTGTTTCTCACCTCACATACCTCTTTTCCACCAAAAAAGCTCTGGTTCTTGAACCCGTTGCATTCAGGAATCTTGGAACCTTGATGTTATCTAGCGCACCAGCCCGAGATTCCACCAGTTTTGCGCAGAACTACTGTAATCGAGGATGCATCATCAACAGAGGGCCTTGCACCATGCACGATGGCAGGATTTACCTGCCAATTTTTGTTTTGTTACAGATATCTGTTCTTACCAAAAAAAAATAAAAAATACAGTCCAACTATTAACGAGACCACTGCACGCTCTTTTTTCCCAAACATATTTCAATTGACTTCTCCATTGTTGCCTTCTCTATCCTCTTTTTCCAACCTGTAGAATAAAGCCGTTTCTCATGTGAACTCCGGACAATGTCTGACGAATCAAGTCCGGACACTGTCTGAAGTTACCGATTCATATCTGCATTACACAACAGGTCTTTGGCAGGACCATTCTCACCTTCTGGAGACACTCCATTTGGTTTGCTGGAGGCAAAACATGAAACTGATTACATTACAGTCATGTAGCCAAGTAGGAATTTCATTATAAACAACAGAATGTCTTGCCATTCCTTTAATCTGTCTGACAATTTCGACTTCAGCCTTAATGCCAGAAGTTCCCGAATCCCGAATGTCTACTACGGAGCTGACAGGATAAAGTCTCTTAAATGTCCGGTCCAACTTATTTGGACATTTGCTTTTGGACAAACAGCTCCTACAAGTAATGTTTAGATAGTATCAGGCTGGCATTGCATGTGTGAAAGGGGCTTAGGACACCGCTGCTGATGTTGTTAGGGTTCGCACTTCAGGTCAAGAAAAACCTGCTATTTTTTGGTTCCAGCTAAGAATCAATTTTTTGATTCTGAAACAATTTATTTCTGATCGAAGTGCTCTGAACGTTACAAAATTAGGCTCAGGAACCAGAACAGGACTGGTTGAAAAGGCAGTGGCCCTGCCTAGTAGCAGGGCTGACTGCAGCTAACCCATGATGATCGATCAACCCCCTCAAAAAAGCTGTCTTATGCAGAGCAACATGTGTCTGTGCTGGTGACTACAGAAAAAGCTCTGTTAAAGTCTGTCTGTGTTCAGTACTTTCAGATATAAGCCCTAATTTACTGTTTACTGATTGCTTTACATCCACACTGGAGCTGTGTGACATTACTGCTGATGCAAACTGAACATTTCCTGCTGCTGCTTCACATTAAAAGCTTTCCTCACCAAACTAGCCGGGACTTTTATTGTGAAGCAGCAACAGGAAATGTAAAGTGTTTATCACCAAGCTATCGAAGCATTGTTTGCAGTGACATTCTCCAATAAAAAGAAAAAGCAGAAACAGACACAGTGAGCTGATAAATGAACAGCTGCACGTGATGGGCTTTTGTGCAAACCAGCACATCTCCAACACATCATCAGGGTAAACTTCTTTCACAGTGCCATGCTGTGTAAAAGAAAGCACCGATACTGTGCCAGCATGGCTTGAATGGTCGCAGTTTCTCACGGCTCTGCTCAACAAGACTATTTTCAGCATATCAAAAAAAGTGGCATGTCATGTGCAGTTCAACAAAGTGTTGGTCTCACACTGTTCTCAGGGGCCCGAGGGGGTCAAACTATCCAGTCTTTCGCAATAAAAAAAAGCCCAGATCTCCTGACCCCTCGGATTTATCTTGCAACCCTTTAGGATGTCCCGACCTCTATGTTGGTAACCACTGCCCTGACCTGCCAAGCATTACACACACTGCACTCGCTTCCATCCTCCGTGGATTTCTCATCTCACAACTGATTTAGAAAGACAAATGCTTTCAGCTGTTATTTTAATACAGTGTTTCAAAAATAACACACAGACCAAACTAGGTGGTGGAGCGGTAAGAGGTCACGATGGCACACTTCCTGTTGCTGGTTGTGTCGAGCAGAGCGATGCGGCGAAGTGACAGCTTCTGTCAGCAGCTTTCCGGGAGAGGAGGCGAGTGAGCGGAGGAGGAGGGAGGAGGACAAGCAGGAAGGAGTGCCCTGGTTGTACTGTGCATCCCAATAATGTCTGACAGCCTCCTTTTTTTAACTCTCACTCTTACTTGATGAGACTCTTACTATAATGAGTTATAAACTTATCAGTTGGGAGCTGAGATGAGCTGAACAGTTAGCATTTATGAGCAACAATCATATCTCTTTTATGTTACTTCTGTTGCCTAACGACTGAATCTACAAATAGTTTGAGTTTAAGAGCAAACTGTGAGTACAGAAAGATTTGAAACTAGAAAAGTGCTCTGAGAGGAGTGCAGATCTCCACCAGGTGTGTCTGAGGGCATTTGGGTGGGGAACAGCATGTATGCATGAGCGCACTGGAATGAAGGGGAGACAATATGAAGATTGCATCATAAATGTAACCAGAGCAGACAGGCTATATTTGTCTTACCTTGTTTTGCACATCTGGACAGGAACAATTCCTAAACACTGGTCATTTAAAATGTCAATATCAAAGCAAAAATACCAACGAAAGACTCCGCCAACTCTAACGTGACTGCCACGAACACTGTCCCTAGCTGAAACAAGAATTTTGTGCAACTAATATAATGATATACAACAGCATAATAATGCAGGTACGGCCTTCACAGAGCAATTAACTTTCAATTCTTAAGAATATTCAGACATTTGAACTGAAATACGAAAAATTATTAAACATTTTTAAAGCAATTAACACTTGGTAATACATATAAGAAAGTATATTTAAAATTAGAGTACCTTTACAGGTGTAACCCAAAATTACTCAGCTGAATACTTAAGAGGATACTTTGTCAGCTTTGTATCCTAACAATGTGGGTATTATGTGTAAATGAGCTGTGGTAAACTTCCCTCCATCTCAGCAGCGCCCAGATCTCACTGCTCATCTCTCAGCTCAAATCCGCTGGTTCTAGGGCTGTTGCTTAAACTACAGATTGTACTTCTGCATTTTCATATTGCCCACCACCACAAACATAAAGAGTAAAGAAGTGGTCAAGAGAAAGACCCGCCGCTCTTCTCTGTGTCTCAAACTCAGACAGTAAAACAAGGCAGAGCTGGTCAAATATAAACCAAATTTATACAACTGTGTTGCCTACTTCTCACCTAAGATGTTTTCAGAGACATGTTTTAGTGCACTGTTTAGCTGTAATAGCGAAAGTTTGTGAACAGGAAGTGGGTGCCAAACTTTTTCTGCAGAGTAAAAAAGGAAGCTAAAAAAACTAAGATCCAACTGTGAGACTAGGCAGCGCTGATAAAATATGAACCAAGATGCTGTCACTGTATTGCCTTATTCTCAAATATTTTCAGAAACATATTTAAGCTTACTGTTCAACTGTCACATGAGATCATTAACAGCTGACCGCCATTGTGTCAAACAAACGAGCTTGCATTATGTCACCCACCAGCACCAGTGGGAGTGGTTATTGGTCCGGTGCAGTGTAGTGCATTCTGCTAGTTGTAGGTTTTCGATCTCTTAAACAACACACAGTCCCATTCCTCTGTTTTCTTTGGTCATATAGCACCAATTTAAAAAAAAACTCTACTGTACAGACAGCCTAGTTTTAAGAAATGACTATCTTTCCAGCCATGAAAAAGTACTTCTTTAATACAAAATTTGGCCAAAAAAAAAAACCAAAACCAAGTGATGCCTCTTGCTTGGTAAAGCTCTGTGAACACCGCAGTTACTTCCATAACCTAGCCGGTGTAATGCCGGGGATGAACAGCCTGGGAACCGGGTGGTGAATTTACAGAGTAGAGGATGAAATTTTTGGAGGGCAAAGCTACAAACAACAGACTTTTTTAGCTCATTGCTCGGGTTTGGCAAGTTAATGATGATTAGGACTGTGCCTCCACTCTAAAAGTGCAGCTGCAGGCTAAAGGGAGAATCACTGCACCCAAGTAATGGTAAGGAAAACCCTGCAGTCTGGCATCATGTTGGCTAAAATGTTGGTGACATTCTCATGTCAACAAATACGCATGTAAACACAATGGACAATCTGGAAGTCACCAAAATGATCGAGGTCATGTTCATATATTGTATCATAAATTGATAAGGTTATTTTGTGACAGGCCTAGTTGGCACTCAGTGACGGTATACAAAAAGAGTGCTTGATAAAAAAGGTTTTTCAAAAGTTGTGAAATCCTGACTGGTCCTTGAGAGTACAGTGCACAAAGAAATATTAGGCTGACAGGTCCAGTAGTATGTGAGATTACATACAATTGAACACATGACAGTAATAACTAGGTGGTTTCTATCTAAAAGTATTCAACAGATAACTCTGTGCACGTCTGATTGTAGAGATGTAACAAGCTAAATTTCAAACAGATGATGAAGTTACGTACAGTTGTTTGTACTATATCAAAGTTACCTTTTATGTTAAATCCATACTTGAACTGTCTTTCCATTGATTTTTTAAAAAACCTGAACATTAAATCCACGGTTCAGAACTGACAATCACTGGTAACTACCCGCTTTGATAATCTGATAACATCAGTGTCCATTTATGTGACTGACTTTCCTAAAAAAGCACCACACAGGTTTTGCTGGCACCAAATCACCTTGAAGACTTGAGTTTCCAACTTCTTCAGACATCTACAGTTTCCTCCTTTGTTCTATGAAATACTCTGATGTTATTTAGGATCTGACAAGAGACAGGCCCACGTCTCTTTGCGGGGCACAAACCCAGGGACTAGCGAATAAGCTCATTCTGTGGTATAATTGTTGCATTCCAGAGTGCTACGGGAACCAGCCATAAGCCTATTATTAGCCATATGGAGAGTGCTACAGGCCTGGCTGGTTAGAGAGGGAAACGCTGTGCTGGATGGGTGCCAAATCCTCAAGGAGCTAGCAAGAGAAATTCCTCGCTTTTAATTAAGAATTTAATACTGAGACTGCTATTAGTGATTAGTATGTAATTAAAAGCTCTAGCAGTGTTACACATACAAGTTAAATTAATAGCTGCATGTATGTGTGCTGTGTGTGTGTGAGTGTGTGTGTGTGTGTGTGTGTGCATGAGTGTGTATGGAGGGAGCCTAAAAATGACACTCAGCTGATAATCTCGATTTGTTCTTCAAACGATAACAGCAGTTGATATTAAAAACACAAATGTGGTGGAGGGAAAGTGCCTGTGGTACATACTGGCTCACATGGAAAAATCATCTCTTTGTTTCAACTTCAACTTTAACTTTTACCAGACTGGAAAATGAGACAATATTTGCTGCATAAGGGAAGGCAATAGTTATAAATCTTAGTTTTGAATTACAGTTGTTCATGATAAATGATTATTTTATATGCCTTATATTTTGGATAACGTATCTCAGGATGTTAACATGTTCATTCATTCATTCATTTTCCGTAATCACTTATCCTGTTGGAGGTCAGAGGGGGGGCTGGAGCCTATCCCAGCTGACATTGGGTGAGAGGCAGGGTACACCCTGGACAGGTCGCCAGACTATCACAGGGCTGACACATAGAGACAGACAACCATTCACACTCACATTCACACCTACTGCCAACCTAGCCGCATGTCTTTGGACTGTGGGAGGAAGCCAGAGCACCCGCAGAAAACCTGGAGAGAGAAAGCTCTGCATTCCAGGTTCGAACCAGGAACCCCTAGTGGTTAGCAACAATGCTAACCATTGCACCACCACCATGCTGCCTTGTTTAAATGTTACACAAGTAAAACTCAGGACAACGTCTTTCTCATTAATCTCTGTGTAGCAAAATTGCAATTTTTAGAACCAAGATAGTGTTAAATGGGATTTTTTGGAGGTTTTTTATATCATACTGTAGCTTCCCAGTAGTGTTTCTCATGTATTCAAATCCAAACATTAAAATTTTGGTCAAAGTACATATGTTTTAGTGTCAAAATGCTATTTTCCCAGTCCCTTCTGACAACGTTTTTCTATATGACGCCTGACGCAGGTTTCTGCACGATGACGCCTGTGTCTCTGTGTGACTGCGTTATCTATCTTCCAAATTAGCTATATTCCTCTACTGCCCTAGGCCGCACAGAACCTAAGCAGTCAAGTCACGCAACAATAGAACAACAACTACCATGTTCAGCCAGGTAAAGGGTCTGGTGGCTTTGAAGAGAGCAATGTAACAGCTTCAGATCCAAGTCGGAAAGGGCTGTCTGATGGTAAGGTAAAGAGGTGAAAATATTTCACTTACTATGGATAAGTACCTCATACAACCCCACTTAAAAAAATCCAAACTGAACCTTTCAGTTATTATTGTCATTAGAATACGATATGATACGATACGATACGATACGATATGATGTGATGTGATGCAATGTGATATGATACAATATACTTCACTGTCCCGGTAGGGAAATTTGTCTTGGACTCAGGAGCTGCCCAAGCATTGCTGCCTTACAGTAACAGTCCAAGGAAATGAAGTATACACCATAAAAACATATACTACACAAAACAGTACTGAGCATCAGCCACTCATGTACTGCACATAACACCAGCACACAACAGAGCACCATGAGCAAAACACATCACAACCCCTAAGCATCAAGCAGCATTATTTAAAATCTTAAATGAGGCTGGCACAAATGATTCAGTTTAAATTTGGGTATCCTGTATTGTCTGCCCAAAGGTAAAAGCTCGTACTCAGCGTGGAGCTTTTTTATTATCAACGATCATACCTCTAACCTACGTCACTGCTTTTTGCTAATGGCTGAGTGGGTATCCATTTGAAAAACCTGCAGAAAAATTCAAATGTATTTGCCCTTCAACTTTGACATGGTTAACTGTCAACAAGCATCAGTGTATTTTCTAACTTCAGTAATAAAACTCCATCTAAACATCTTATTACTTAGGTTTCCAGTGTGATCTTGGCATTGTGACATTAAGGTTTTTTGAAGGTTTAAATGTTCCTAGATTCTTGCATTTTTTGGCTTTTTTTTTGATTGGTGAAATTATGATTTTGTTTTCTAAAAGGTTAATTAAATTTGCAATGAGCTTTGATGGCAAATATCGATTCAAGGTTTAATTTGAATGGCAGAGAATCTGTGTTGTGTATCAAAATTTCTAACATGGCGTCAAGAGGGAGGCTTTGAGACACACACAAACACACACACACACGCACATGCACGCACTTGCACACACACACACACACACACACACACACACATCTGGACAGCATATTAGTCTAACGTGACATGTAAACTGGGAATGCTGGGGTACATGTAACAGTTCTGTATGTGTTACTTAGTGACGTGGGGATCAGTACAGAGTCAGAGGTGAGTCTCAACAAAACAGACGGCTGTCGCATTCTCCTTTTTTAAGAGGACTCTGGAAAACATACAAAAGCACACTCACACTCGTACACACACAAATAAGCAACTGTATGCACACACGTGCGTGTGTTCCTCTACACACACAAACACATCATCCTGTACACAGAGCCACATACGCACATGAGCATGTGTACAGGCACACACTCTGTCTGCACACTGTGTTTTCCAGAGATCGTCTCAAAGCTGAATCACAACGAGCACAGCACTGTGGTGAAATTCCAGTTGTGCTCATAAGAACCGAGCTCAGGAGCCTCGGTGCAGCTACAGCCACATAATGACTCCCAGCAGCCAATGACAACAGCCTTTCTCCACATACGTAAGTACACTTGACACTGTGCGCACAGACCTCCACTGAGCTCAGTCGCAGATCTCCCACAGAGCAGACAGGAGAGGATGGGAGCCAGAATAATGGCCCAGTGCTGATTCATATCAGGTGATTGTCTGTGACATGTGGTGTTCAGCCAAAGGCCAAAGGCCATTGTGGTAGCGCTGCCCTTTACAACGTCACATTAGGCCTTGCTAATTCGCAGGCAATTAGCCTGGCTGCATGGGAGCTAGCCTGAGGCGACGGGGGTCGCAAGAGAGCAGGTTAGTCAGCACAGACTGCAACAAGCCATTCTGTGAAGGTACAGGTCTAGACTGTGTCTCCAGCGGTAAATAATGGGAAGGCCTTCACATTTCAATAGTAATTTAAATGGTGAGGTGAGCTCTGAATAATCATCATTATATTCAGCCTGAACTAGGGCAATATAGGGAAAATCAAACATCACAATATGTTTTACCAAATACCTTGATATCAATATTGCTATGATATTGTTGAGTTGACAATGAGTGCTTTCACAAAATATCTACACAGTGATTTTTTTTTATATCTAGTACTGTGGATATATTGACTAGGTGGTAATGAGAGTTGTTTTAAAGCTGCCCTAGCGCACACATCTTGATGCAGCTCATTTAAAAAAATAAAACCTCCCCACGAATAAAAAGGTGGTGCAAATTAAGATGGGTATTTTCCACAAGACTGTGTACAAACCTACCTATCCAGATATTTTAATCTAGTAAAAATTAGCCACTCCCACAGCACTAGAGACAGTCAAACCAATTTTAATCCCATAAGATTTAAAACATGTTTTGGGAAATATGTGCAGCCACATGTCAGTGGAACAAGCTGCCTATCTTGCTTAAACAGGGCATCTACAGGTATCAGACAGTCAAATTTGATGTTTCTTAAGACCGTTTCAAGGCACCTTTTAACCAAATCTGGGACAGATTTTTGAACAAATCGTGCTTTACTTATTTAAGCATCGCAGGTAAGTAGTGTATATGTGGTCTTGTGCAGAAGTGTTGTGTAGTAATATGGTTATTAGAGTGAGTTAAGCCTACATTTTGCCAACAGATAAGAGCAAGTATGAAGTAAAATTAAGATTTGTGGCATGAGAAATGTGGACTTTTACATAAAAAAAGGCTTCACACATTTTCACAAGACATTAAAAAATGAATAAATGAAATAAAATAAAATGTTTGTAGTAAAGACCTCACAAATTCAAATTGAAGACTATTTCATGAGGAGTTTTAAAACAGGTCTCAAAAAATGGTTGTTAAATAATTTGTAAGTATATAAATGCCTGTTGTTTTATTGCCTGTTTGTATTTTTTTAAGTTTCATGTCATTCTTGCTAGACACTTTCATATTCAATCCACCATCTTGTACTGCATAGAGGACCACAATGGAAATGAGCCCTGAGGCATTTTTGTGTATTTTAATCGACAGTTTTTAATACCTTAAATGAAGTCTGTGGTTGTGATCAGCCTGTCATGTAGGTTTTACATCTTATTAAATAAATCTACCTAAGAGGTTGACAAAAGTGGATTATGATTTAATAATAATGGTTTGTAACAGAAAAAACGCCGATAGCAGATTAACTGGCCTGCCAGGTGGAGGCTGCACAACCATCGGGCACCATCAGCGCCAAGTTCTGCTGATAACAATTGTTTGTAAAAAGTCATATTGCCACAGATTAATCAGCCTAACCCAAAAAACTGGTCGACATTTGGTAAAAACAAATAATAAAACAGCGTAAGTTCAGAAAATTACATCACTTTACTATAATGCAGCCTTTAAAACCAGTTTTACATTGCACAATTGCACAGTTTACCAATCTAATATATAATATAATATAAATATAATATTGATATATTACCTAGCCAGTCCTTAGCAGATGGTAATAGACAAGTATAGGATCGATATCACTTAGAAAACTTTGTAGAATAAAACTAATTGAAATAGAAAATAAATTTACTAGGTGGAAAACATCATTTCACTAAGACATAAAACGAGCCCGAAAACAACCCATATCAAATATGTATGATATATATATAGACCTTCGCCAAGGCCAAATGCCCTACCTTGCAATGTTAATAAAAGTGAAAAATAATTTGTTTATCCACCCCTTGATTCGGATGCACTCCAAAATTTAATGGTTTCTTCCTTGGCCCATCACTCATCCACCAAGTTTTATGAAAATAAAGCCAGTAGTTTTTCTATAGTCCTGCTGACAAACAACAAACTGAAAGGAAAACATAACCTCCTTGGCGGAGGTAACAAATAAAGACAGTGAACTATAAAATACTAAAACAGCATAAAGGAAAGCTAATTAAGTCACACATAAAACACTACTGTAGGGCAGGTGGTGAAGGTCAGCTTTCAGAGCTTAAAATTCTGATTGTGCTAGGAATAAAAGGAAAACATCCTGCAAACACCAAAAACTGATTTCATCAAAGACGGTAAGCAAAAGAAGAGAAACCCCTGCGTGGCTTTGGTCTCCGGCTGCACTATGAGTTGTGGCAAAGGTGGACCCTAGAGTGGATGGACACGTGGGCGTGAAAGGGCTGCAGAGGGCATGGGAAAGTAGAGCGGTGCACGGTGCAGGACACAGACAGAGAGAGGGAGAGGTTGGTAAAGATAACATAAGGGAGATAATGCTGTTCCCCTGATAAAAAATAATGCGGGAATGACGCAGCCTGATGCAAGGCTGTTTGCATTCCACTCCAGTATACTGTATCTCCACTCTTATGCCTTTGCTTTAAAAACAGAAATGCTAGGCATGCATGTTACACAAGATGAATTCAGGAAAGTCAACGTGCTCCATAAACAAATGGCTTATGCATCCGTGTGCTACTTAATTTCATGTATTTTTTTTTGTTGTTACAGATTCTAAACCTCCTCCACAGCTCCGGAGGAAGGTTCTCATCATTACTCCTCAGATGAAAAGAGCTCTCCATATTCATTTCCAGCTAAGACACAAAAATCTCACGACCTTGGAAAGCTACATGATTATACCGGCTAACTAGATTGGCTGTTTAATGCATTTGAAAGTGTGTGCGTGCATGTGTGTGCGTGTCTGTGTGTAGATGCAACACGTGCAGTAAGCCTGTGGTGTTCAACCAGTGTATGCATTCGTGTGATTTCTAAGGATGGAAGCCGATGTGTGTGTCTGTGTGTGTGTGTGTGTGTATGTCCTGGTTTCAACTCTGCCGTTCCTGCGCTCTCACATTATCATACAGAGCAGACGGAGTGCGTGTGCTGGGTAGTAAAACTCTCCTCTGCTCTCTGACAGTCTCCTCTCTCTTCTCCAACTCCCCCCCACCCTCATCTCCTCTCCTGCTGAGCTCCCCGCGTGTAATCTGCAGACTGCACACGTACACTGCCTACCTGAGAAGGGGTCTCTCTGTGGGTGTACAAGCTTGTGTGTGCGCGAGTGCATGCATGTGTGGCAGAGGGCGAAGGAGACGGCAAACACGTATGAGGCTTTACTGAAAGCTCGAGTGGTCGCCTTGAGTCGGTACATTCAGAAAACACAAATTTCAAAGTGTGTACTTGCAACGTGTGAGCCGACCATGTCTGCCGAACGTGGCAGCCAGACAATCTCTATGTCTGCGTCCCACTGTGTACAGCTGACAGCAATCACCTGAACTGGAATGAACCGGACTTATGTAACTTTCCCTGTGACGGCCATGGCTGGTATAAACCAAGCCCCACTGTTTAGAGTCAGGTCATCCAGGAAGCAAAAAGTTTACAGCCTTTTCTCAAAGACTAAAACAGAAATGTGACTTGTGCTTTACCTCGCTAAATTTGTTACACTACATTCTTCTAAAATGTCAGTTCATGCATGGGTCAGTGGTTTGTAAATGTTTTTTTTCTCTACAGATCTGTGTAACTCTTTATTGATAACAACAGAGGCCAACAACAGAAGGGACAAACTGAGCTCTTCACAGGGATGTAAATTTCTGTAATTTTGCTTTACAGGGTTTCCCACACATTTATTTATTTGTGGCACCCACAACAATAACAACATCTGTCGCCACATATTGATTTTCTATTTCTGGAGCTGGACCGTTCATTAGCACCACTTTACTGATTGGTTATTCACTGCAACATACTCTCGACTCAGAACGTAATCTGGGCACAGACAGAGCAGCAGAACGTTAGGTGCAGTTCAAGTGAAACCTGACCCTTCATTGCGCTTGGGTCTTAGAGTTTGCTTTCACTCACCACTGCATCAGCCACTCCTCTCATCCATCAATCAGATCTGATGGTAATCAACTGATCAGTTGTCCACCCAGCAACTCCACAAACGGCTGCTGAGGAAATAAAGAACTGACAAAGACGTCTGCCTGCACTGCGTTTACGGATTTGCAAAAACTTTGAAATCTTTTTTCTGATGGCTTTGCTGACAAACAGCTGGCTGCATTAACTTGCTGAAACATATGGCGTTTCTCAACACCAAGTACGCCAAGTCTGGACTTGCGCACTTGGGAGTTCGGACTTGGCAAGTTCGACTCGGGAGTACAAACTCCCAAGGACAGCTGCCATTGCCGCTGGTCTGTGAGAAATGCATTCTGGGATACCTGGCTGTCAAAAGTCCACACAAGTCACCTCTTGATGCATCTCCGATGGAACGGGCAGAGCAAGTTCAAATCCACATCCATTTGGACTGTACTTGGCCTGATGCAGTACGCAGGCTGCGACTGATGACGTTTCACAAGTCCGCAACAACACAAGTACAGGCAAGAACGCAGACTGAGAAACGCCTATTGTGTCCCCTGCCCACCCTCTAGTCTCCACTGGTTAGCTGATGTTAGGGAGCTAATGTTAGCTAGCGGCATTAAGCTATTATCAGTAGTTGCGGGACGGTATTGCTGCGGAAACATGGTGGCTACCCTCAGGTCTCCCCCCAGATTGCCCGGGTAGTAAGCAGCTTCATTTTCAGCCACAAAATCCCTTTAGCACTGTTGACTATGTCAACACCACTGGTCATGCTGACACTGCTATTGGTGCTAACAGAGCCAACAGTGATAACAGAGCTGGGCGATATGGGAAAAATCCAATGGCAAGATACTTTTAAACAAATACCTCATATCGATTAGGGCTGCCCCGGACTAAGAATTTTCCTAGTCGACCAATAGTATAGTCACCCGCATGTTCATGATACGTCACACACTGAGCGAGCCGCCTGTTAATGACGCTGTCGACAAAGTAGTAATGATTGTGCTAAGTGGCTAATGGGCATGTAGCTACTGACATGTTTCAGATGATACGTCATGTTTGTAGTTGACCAGTGAAGATGAGTTTACATATCACCTTGGGTTCGTCCTTCACCTTCTGACAATGATCCCACACTTTGGATTTCCTGCCCAACATGTTATTAACTAGCCTGTGGAATAACAGCAGGTACCAGCCCTGGAAATTAACGTGACTCCTGTCTGACTGCGGAGCATGGCCACTTCCTGTGTCTGTCCTTTCAAATTAAATTCCCACATGGTCCAGTCATATAGGTTTAGATTTATTTTGACAAGGCACAGCTCCTAGTAGAGTTGCACAGCTTTTTATTTGTTTATTTATTTATTTTCTGTGACTAAGCAGCCAATGAAACCTTGCCGAATAATGACCTTTCTGGTTGACTAACGTTTGATCAACTCTTAGGGGGCAGCCCTAATATCAATATTGCGACAACACTGTAGGGTTGAATATAGGTGCTTTCACAAAATATGGACACAATGAGATTTTTTATATATAATCATCAGAAATGTGGATATAATGACTAAGTGGGTAAAAGCAAATCAGTCTCACATCACAATATCGATGTAATGTCAATATATTGCCTAGTCCTCAGTGATAACATAGTTAACAATGCTAAAGAGGGTTTGTGGCTCAAAACTGAGCTGCTTACTCATCACAGTGACTGTGGGGGAGACGGGAGGATGGGCCCACTGTTTCCAAAGCAACGCTGGGTCAGGTCAGCATTAACAGAGGGACACCACTAGCCATAAGGTGAGAGCCAGGGCCAGCCCTTAGGGTGGTGCACTGTGCAGTAAACTAAGGAGTTGCAAAACTGACCTATAGGATGACATGTAACTGGTCAAAAACACTCTTGGTGGTTAATATCCCTAGTTCTGTGCTCTGAAAACTATACTCTGTAAACTACTGACAAATGAGAACATTGTGCAATGTTTATATGGCCCTGGAAGAAGAAAGCAACACAACTTTGTATTATGTATCTCACAACAAACTCTCTGCGCTGATATCACAGATATATGCCAGAACATGTGAAAATATATCCACAACGCCATCAGAACAGTGCTTTAATGATGCTACTAGAATGCAGCCACACACACAAATCAATGAATCTAGAGGTGTAATTATGGGATACTAAAACATCTTGGCACCCAAATACAACCAGCAGGAGAAGGCAGTCATGAGCTGCAGCGAGAGAAAGCCTGAATGGTCTTAATAACCCCGATCCTCTCTCTCCGAACAGAAAACGAATTGATTGAATCCTACATGCAGGTAAGAAGCTCTGCCAACACAACCTGGCTTGTATCATAACCTTTTTGTCTCCGTTTCTGGCATGCATCTCTGCTCTGGGAATGGTGTGTTGAAGATTATAGACAGGGAACAAACACAGGTTCGTGAAAGGGAAAGAAGAAGAGAGGAGTGAGTGACTAAGTGAGAGGGGGGAGGGTGGGGCGGTGGTGGAGTGCAAGTGCTTGGGAGATGAAGATAGAAAGTGAAAGAGAGAGAAATAATGAGAGAAGAAGAAAACTGTTCCCGCTCTCAGAGAGATGAATTGGTTGATAGTTTGCAGACAGCCTTTTCAATGTGTCACAGGAAGGACTATATCCATCCCCTTCTTCACTAATAAGGTAGAGAATCCCCAAGACACAACCGTAGGGATCTATTCATTTGTCTCCAATAACACAGCCACCTTTCTGCTCATATTAGCCAGGATTTGCATAGCTGCATTTACATAAGGATTTAATAATGTCGTCTGAATGAGACGAAACGCGTCTGTCAATCACTCCTGGTTCGCTAAAAGGTTTCTGTGCCCTTCAGGCAAACAGCAGATCAGATTTGTGCAGTTTGAGCGCTTGCAACAGGGTTGAGGTTCGAGAGCATTTGATCAAATCTGAATCCAGAAACAAATCCGCTTGTTGAATCTGAATCAAGCTTTAGCTTGTAACATTTGTAAGTCATTAACAACTTCACTAAACTCAAATTCAACTGAGATTTGTGATCACATTTCTTTGGCTGGGAAGGTAGAATCACAGTAGTTAGGACCTGAAATTAAGATACACAGTGAAACACTAATATAACAGCTGATCACCTACTGTTTGCTCCGAAACAGAAAGTTCTCATTCAGAACAATGATGCTGAAAAGTTTAAAGTATTGATAAGATATATACGGAAAAGTGTAACGGGCATCTTGGATGCGTTCTGAAACAAAACCCTAGAAAACTTGACCAATCCCCAGACCCCAAACCAACCCCAGCAAAGGCAAGATGCAATGGGGCTGTCCCGAATACCGGTTTTTGGGCATCAGAGGTCAAGTTGGACTTTTCTGAAACATCCGTTTTCAGCTGATGCACCTAAAGTAATGTGACAATTAGCTACTCTGTGAGCAGTCAGGTTGCAGTAACATTAACCATAATCTCCAAACTTACTTACTTACACTTTTTATGTGATTTACCAAGCTCGTTGGCCATTTTACTCTACTTTATCTAATTCTACTTTATCCCCCAGTGTTTATATATTTTACGATCACTGTTTTCGCATTTTATTTTGTTGTTGTTTTGATGCTGTTTTGTTTTAATCTCTTGTTTTTCTGAAAAGCACCTTGTAACCTTGTTAAGAAAAGTGCTATACAAATAGAAGTTTTTGTGGTAACACTTTACTCGAAGGTATCTACATAAGGGTGACATGACACTGTCATAACATGATCATTAGCCTGTCATGAACATTATGTACATGCCATAAACGTTTTTGACTGCTGTCATTAAGTGTCATTCGGTTTTTGTAATGACAAGTTGACATTGTTTGGGTTGTCTTGATTACTTGATTAGACATCTTCTGGTAATGTCATCCTGGTTAATGTTAAGTTGTCATTATAAGGACATCCCAAACAAATTTAATGTCAACTTGTCATGACAAAGACATCTTCTGGTAATGTCACTTTGATTAATGTCAAGTTGCCATAATCAGGACAACCCAAACAATGTCAACTTGTCATTACAAAAACTGAATGACACTAAATCAGTCATAAACGTTTATGACATGTATATAATGTTTATGACAGGTTCATGACAGTGTCATGTCATAGTTATGACAGTGTCATGTCACCCTTATGTAGATACCTTCAAGTAAAGTGTTACCGTTTTTATTACTGTCATTATTTCATTATGATAGATGTGTGATATATGCCACTTTCCTTTGGCATATTTGGCACCTGACCTTTTGAGTCATCTTCACAAATTCTGAAACTATTCGAAACGCTTGACTTTTTCAACATCTTGCTCACATTTTTAAGCCTGTCACATGTAGTCAAACTGTCCCAGTTTCAGTACTTCTGGACTGCTGATGACTGACTGCGAGTCAGAGTCACAAAACAATCACTACGTTTGAATGTCCTTGTCTGAAATATCTAATGTAGATGCCGAACGAATAATGGTGAATAACTATTTCTTAATTCATAGGCTATTTGGGATTTTGGGGGTTATGCATATATTATATATGTGGTATATAAACGAAGCATTCAAATACTGATTCAGAGGGTGATTACCATGGCAATGATCAAAGCTTCGAAGCATTCCGGTCAGCCCCATGATGCACTCCATTATGGCAGCAGCAATTTAATAACAACTTCCTACCAACTAATGTTATAGAAACTAATCATAAAAATAAGTCATTTATAGGCTTCAAAGACTGATTCAAATTCCAAAAAGTAATTGACATTTATTAAACTTTTTACATAAGCAACTAATTTTCTAAAGTATTTTCTGCCACAGTGATAATGAGAAACCATGAAATCAGAGCTGGAGTCGGATCCATCCTGATCCAGCAGGGCATAAGACATGTTGACACACAGACCAGAGATCCACAGTAGTAAAACAGACCTGAATAGTCTACCATCCTAAATTCTCACAATAGAAGCTTGACACTAAAGAGCCAAACTCCACATCACATAGTTTATCTCTCATCTCGTCTTACCTTCCAGCCACTGCCCGCCTCTCGGTAGTAGGGGAAGTTGTCACAGATCCACTGGTAGATCTCACTGAGGGTCATCCGTTTGCGCGGCGAGCCGTTGATTGCAAAGGTGATTAGGCTGGCGTAGCTGTAGGGCGGTTTACCGTCTCGGTGCTGTGCAGCTTCCTCCTGGTCCAGCGTTGTACCTGGGTCCAAATGTGCGATTTTCTTGCCAGGCCCGTGCCCGTGATGGTGGCCGTGGTGGTGGTGTCCGTGGTGGTGGCCGTGATGGTGGCCAGCATCTGCTTTCTGAATGGCTGCCCTCATGCTGAGCTGGGGGAGCCAGTCCATTGAGGTGAGGCTACTCTCTAGCTCAGAGGTCATGGTGCTTGTCGGTCGAGGGGTCGAAAGGGAAGGGTGAGAGGCTCAGCGACGTGGCGTGTGGAGGATCTCCTGTTGGCTCACTGAATGGGTGCTGTGCAGCAGCCTTGGCTCAAGTCTGGAAGAGCAGGAGGTTTGTTTACTACGCCTATTCATCTCCTTTAGCTGGAGCAGAAAGCACACTTGGCAGAGACACACAGATGTTAACTTGCACATTATTTTCCACATACACTGTAGCTTTGTATAATGGAAAACTAAATATTTTGGCATGTTCATCACTTGGTCTTTAACACTGCACATAAGTATGATCTGCAATGTGAGCAATGGAGAAGAAAAAACTTGAATCAAATAGTTGTATTCCATTAATTACATAGTGAAAATCAAAGCAGTACGGGGGACGAGGTATGAGTTAAGGGTCTTACTCTTCCCATTCCTTTCCATCTTTCTTTGGGCCAAAGCATCTGGGGAAGTCACCGAAGTGAAAGGTAGAGTCCTTCCCTCGTGCATGTTCACAAGTTCTTCATTTAGCCACTGCAATGGCCGCTGCTGCAACGCACAAACACAGAACCACACAAGACGGTGAGCTTGCACTGCCAGACAGCCTTCATAAGATATTAATATCGCACAACCGCTCAACTGGCCTCGGCATCTGTCCAACCCGATTAAAACTCTTCTCTCTTTCTCTCTCTGTGTTCTGTCTATCTGGATTGCCTCTCACTCTCGTTCTCTCCAAAGTGGAAATGGCAATTGGATCTGCAGAGTGACTAAAAGCTGGGGAATTGTTTTCACAAGTGCCTGCCAAATGGGGGGAACAGCTCGGGAGGAATTCCAACCCTCTAGAGGAGCCGAAAGGCTCGTCCCCTTTCCCTCTCTGCGTAACCCCCCCACACCGTGTTCCCATTCTCTGACTCTCGACGTGCCTCACTCTCCTGTCAAGTTCCCTCCACCCCTACTCCCCCAGCGTCTCAGATCCTGTTCAGACAGACACAAACAATGAAAACACTCAAGAAGCCCCAACATTTTAATTTGGTAGCTATTTTTAGAGCGGCGCTGAACTTAAAAACGTGTCCTGTGTAAGTAGAGGAGGAACGCTTTTTTTTTGTGGTGGGGGCTTTTGCAAATACTTTTAGCATGATTCAGGAAAAAAAACAAAGACAATCATTTGGTACGCGAGAGAGGAATTACTCACCAATTGTTCTGTACTTCAGTCAGTCACAGAACATTTGTAGATTTGTCACTACTGGACTGAGAATGTCATGTAACTGTTACTCATCACTGGAGTGAAGATGTTGCATTCAGACCACACTCTGATTCATCAAAGAAAATTGTCTTGTTTAGTGCTCGGTGCTTTTGGAGGATAAACGCCCCACATTCTGGGGAACGCAGGTGAACCTACAGGGTTTACCAAAGAGACGGATACAGAGTGGGCCAATGCAAGTGAAAACTTAACAATGGCTGGATGGATTCAGCCTCCTAAGGATACAGAAATCTACATCTAAACCTTCATCTCCCATCCCATGCAGTAACCTTTGCATGTCCTTGAACAACAAAGAAGTCTATTGGCCCACGCATTTTCCATTCATGCTCACTGTATATAATCAAGGTGGGAGAACTTCAATGAGCCTGCCTACCAGGAGCTGCACAAACCCCTGTCTCTCTTTCCACCAATCCCCCTGGAGAGCCCAGTACACCAGGATGAAGGAGAGGAAGGGAAGTACTCAGCTCCTAAAAAAAAAAAAATCCTCGCTTAATTACAAGTAGAAAAAAACAAATGTTTAGCAGCAGACTCATCAAGCCAAACAAGCCAGGCAGTGGGACTACGGGAAGGAAAGAAGAACCGAGAGAAGAGATATGCCCGATGAGGCCTCTTGCACAACACCACCCCCATCTCCTCCTCAAGGCCCTGCCACTGTGGGAGAAGCCATAGCCAACCCCCCTCTTCCAAATCCCAGGAAGCCATCTTAATTAGTGCACCTTTTTTTTCTTTTCTTCTTTTTTTTTTCTTTGCTGAAGGGAAGGTAGCATTGCTAGTTGTAGTGGTGGTGGGTAGGTGGGGATGGGGGTGGTGACACACAAGACACAGAACAACAAGTACTTATTTTCCCCTCATTAAAAGGAGGCTCAAGCTGCAAATCAGCCTGCCACAAGCCCTGACCTGCTGTGCTGCCGTGGCTGTTGTTGTTGAGAAGTTTGGGAGCGTGGGCTGGCTGCATGGCGGCACGGTGTAGCTTCGCACCGCTAGCCTGGTGAGGCGTTGGGATGATGAGTAATAGAAGAGAGCGGAGAGAGAAGAGGAGGGGCATGACTTGGCTTCTGGGGAGAGGGGCCCTGCTGGGCGGGTAGACGCAACCAATTACCTAGTCGACTCAGTCAACTGGTCCCACGGTGACTGGGCTAACCTCGGCACTGTGCCTTTTGTTTCTGATACCTGATGTGTTTCACATCATCCTCAGAGGCCCACATGGTATCAGGGGAGAAAGATGATCACTGCAGAGGAGACAGCTTACAGTATATCTCTGCTTATCTTTGGGCTATCAGTTTTCTATAGAAATGCATTGTAATGTATGCACAGATGCTGAGTGCTAAACTCTCGTCTCTCATAATGTTCGTGGTTATCTAGGTGTTCTGAAAAAGCATGTGTGTGAGAGAGGAAGGTCACTTCTCCAAATATTTCGGTCTTTGATGAAGTTCCTTCAGGTAAAATCTTGCATTTTAGGGACAAACATTTGGACTGGGAACATCCATACAGTCTTTCGGCAGCAGACAATTAATGCGCATGCTAAGAAGAAGTACATTTCATGTTCCTTTTTTTTAAACTGTATTTCTAATCGAGTATATTTTTGAGCCAGTAATCATCTCTTTATATTATTACATTTGCCATTAATACCTTCATTACATCTAGTCTGCTCTAAATACCAGGATTGAGTGTGTGTGTGTGTGTGTGTGTGTGTGTGTGTGTGTGTGTGGGGTGGTGGTGGTGGGGGGGGAGCACCTCTACTGCAGATGCCAGCTGCCTGTAAGAAGAAGAAGCAACACCTCTCATTTGACCATGATGTAATGATGACAGAGACAAACCCAGAACAAGAGGCTGCTTCCAGTGGCAATTCCTGTCCTCATCTGGCCACATTGTTTGTAGCAAAATCCAAAATAGGCAACAGCTACATGATGAAGTGCTGTGCCTCCTGAAAAACACAGATCTCTGCTTTTAGTACCTCCTCTTCTAACCTCTGCGAGCACACTTAAGCAAATCGCAGGTGAAAATGCAGTAGCTAGCTAACAATAGCTATGTTAATGTTTCATGTTAATATGATATATTAACATATAATCAATGTTTTTTTAGTGTATAATTACCTAAAAATAACAATCACTGTGTTTCCGTTTCCTTAGAATGAACCGTTCATATCTACACAGGGAGCGGATCCTCGTCTACGGAAATCGCCATGTTGCACCGCCATGTTTCTACAATAGCCCAGAAATGGACAAACTGAACATTGGCTAGATGAGGCCATTCACATTTTCGCATCAGCCACTGTAGTTAGCAGCCCCTCAGCAATGAGAGCATCGGAAAAACGCTACTTTGTTTTTTAAGGTGAAACTGCTTTACTTAGTGTTTTTACTGGTTTTCATTGCCTGGTTTGTTTGTTTTGGAGAGGAAGAGAACACTGCTGATAATTTGGCTCCTGGTAAAAACCTCCTGAACAATGAACACTGAGGGGATTCTAACCAAGAGAAGATTCAGTCGGTTGCAATCTGTAATCCTCACCACTAGATGGCACTAAATCCCCCTAAATCTTACACACTGGACCTTTAAATGTATCTAATAGCTAGTGGTGGCTAAATTGGTGTGCTTTAGAAAACAGTTAACCTAACGTTATCTCAACTTTTGTATTAACGTTACTTTCATAAGTGCAGCAAACCTATATGTTTTGGTTAAAAATATTAGTTTTTCTTTGTTGTTGTTTTTTTGTGTTATTTTGAACTGTCCCACACACCCTAAAAAAAATGATAAACCACAATTATGGAAAGTAGCATGTCCTTTGATTCATTTATTAACCGGGTACCTTTTTTACTTTTACTTGAATTGGTTTCTCAAATGGTAATTTTCAGTTAATGGGAGTAACTGCACTTTTAATTGAGTACAGATTTACAGTACTCTTCTCATCACTGTCTATTGATACACTGCATCTTCTTCACTGATGTAGCCCGAGTTGACGACATCATCCTCAGGTTCATATTTATATTTTTATTTATTTCTTACTGTTTATTAAATTGAGGTGTCACTTTAAACACCATGCTTTTATAATTAACTGACATTAGAATTAAATTACTAAATAGGAAAAAAATAAATGCAACCTCATAAAAAACTAATTACCAGATTGTAAAGTCCACATTCAATCTAACAAAAACAACAAAATGCATCTGCTTTCTGTTATAAATATTTGAATAACCATGTGTTTAGAAATGGGACAGATTCATTTAAAGTACATTTCATGACAGTTCAGCAAATGCACAAATTAAAATGGATCTCCGAGCTGCACGGCAGAAGAGAACTTATTGTAATGCAGTGACTGGGGGCTCATACAGTAACCCTAAATAACACAATCCCTGCACATACGAGTCAAAACCCAACAAGATGCAGCTCTGTGTCATTGATCAGGAAACATCAAAAACTTTACCAACCAGACAGCTTTCAAAGAGCTATAGTTGAATAGAAAATAAAGGTAGTGAAGGGGGGATAGTCTGGCAGCTGATCATACAGAAGTGGGAGTGTTTGATTAAATAGTTTGAACGCTTGTAGTGTGAATGCACACAGGAACATAAATTTTCAGAGACAGACATTTGGCTAACACTAGTCGCTATCAAAAGCGGTTCAAAATCTGGAGAAAAAGGGAACATGTGGCATCTCAGATTTTCATTTTTTACCCAGAAAAAAAAAAAAAAGAAAAGAAAAGTTAACTTTAGTAACTTGAAAGTTGTGAGCTATTACCTGGCACTTAGAGAAAAAGATTACACGCATTAATATAAAAAATAGAAGAGCAGGGATTTGGACATTTATGAACAAGAAATCTTTCTCCTCCAAAGAATTTAAATACATCACTCTCCACACTGTGGATGGAGCTTTCATGACTGGGAACATTGTCCCTTTAAAAGAGTCGAGGGTCTGTGTGTGATTGAATGTATTCACCCATTAGACTTTGTAGCTGTGATGCACTCACTCAGCTGTATGCATCACTAACAGCTAACAGTCCCCCGCTGCTAGCAGGCTTTTAGACTGAGAGAGGCTTTACAGTTCTGCATTTTAATAGAGAACTTTGAATGGAGTGACGGGGGATGGGTGAGAGAAGGGGAGGGGGGGGGGGCCAAAAGAAAGAGGCATCAAAATATTTTCAGAGGAAAATGAAGTAATGACAAAATACCCACCCGGAGTGTGCAGAGCAGAGGGGGTTTCTGGGAAGGACTGCCTTGGCAACGGTGAGGCTAATGTGTCAAAAGAAAGTCTGTAAGCATACTGAGCGCTGTCATGTCTAGGAGTGTGGGCCATTCAAAGGAAGGAGGAAAAGGTCCAAAAAGCAGTATTGAACGTCTTAATTACTTTCTGCTTCAGCGCCAGAAAACATACCCCTGAAAAGGTTCAATTATAAGATATCAAGGCAAATCAGCTGCCCTTATGGTGGCTGCTTGCTCATCTCTCAATGGAGCTGGGTTAAGCAATTATCGTTTGATACTGTCTACTTATTCTCAAAGGAGACCTGGAGAGGCATCGATGTAATGCAGTTTCAAACTGAGATACATTTTGTGGCCTTAAAGCGGGTGGTCAGGCAAACTAATGCTTGAAAGGAAGGAGGAGTAATACAGAGAGGGGATGACAATTTATCCACGACAGAATCACACTTTCATCAGCGGCCGGCTCATGTTGACAGAGTCGATCAAGTAGCATCTCGACATGAAACAACATACTGATTAACACAATTTTTCTCAGGTCTGAAAGAACATCTGATTGAAAGAAAGGCAAGAAAATCAGTAGGTTCCACTGAATCCCCGAAGGCCTGGAATAAAATATTTAACTCACTAAGCCCACACAGAACATAACACCTGAAAACATCTGCCAAGGTAGAGGGAGTTAGCGACCCAGAAGACTTAGCACTGCCGACTAGGAAAGAGCTATCACAATTCCAGATTCTGACAACGGCGAAGTTAAAAAGGCATATTTTGTCATAAATAAAACATAGGAGTGCAGCATTTCGGCAAACTCCCTCAACGAAAGGTCCCAAGAGAGAGATGGGATGCTGTTTGTGAACTCATGCTTTGCACAGTAAAGGGGGCTATAGCACTGCGTCACCACGACTCAAACTACATTCCCACATCCAGCCCTATTCAGCAAGGACTAGTCCTCTTTAAAAATTCATTAATTTACAGCAAAAATAGATTAAAGAGCCCAACTGCACCAACCTAAAAAGTTTGGCTTGTGAATAGCATTAATAATGGAAGCGAGCATCCAAAACCTAGAGGCCCTGGCTCAGAGGCATGGCTTAGGTTTTGTTGCGCTTTATAATGGAGGGTAATTTACATTTTTTAGAAGTATTACAGCTTTTTGATGCTTGTTTATAATTACATTGTTTTACATGCAAATTGGCTTACAATTGTTACTCATTAAAACATAACCAGGAGAGTGCAACAACACTCTCAGCTTGTGTAAGACACAGGCTTTACATCAGGTTCACAATGGAAGCTTTGCACTGAACTCCCGTTGCTGGCAGCGTCGCTGCCGAGTTCAATCCAAATGACAGCCCTTTAAAAGTGATCATCCCCCATCTTATCTTTTACATCTTTCTCTTTCAAATCATAGCGACGCTTTCCTAACAGAATCAAAGAGGATTTTGACAAGATAAAAGGATTTGCTGCATTTGAATCCAAATTATGTGTACTTTCCTGGGGACGAGACAAAAATCACACTGACTGGGAGCACTCAGAGAACTTAAAGGTACTTAAAAGGAGAGTAAGTCTGCTCTAATGCGTTGTCAAATTTTTCCCCTTCCAAGCCTGGAGATAGAGGAGTCTGATACAGTGCAGTATATAGGTAAATCAATACCTGAGGGGCATCTGAGAGGGGATGAAGGCTTCGACTTTCACTCACTTGCAGGGGTCTGGTAATTACCTCTAATATCAGGTCATTTCAATAATCACTTTGTCTTTCATTCAAACATCTGATTATCGATATGACCTGAGGTTATTAAAGTGACCTAGTGGCGTTGTGGCGGTCTGATAATTGCAGAGGCACATTAGAGGACTTCTGTCCAAGGCAAATGAGACCTCCTCTTCACCTCAGCCATCTCGGAGCCCAGCAGTGTACCAACAGTCGCTCTGGCGGAAGTGTTCATGATAAACAGTAAAAGACGAAGATGGCTCACAGGCATCAATCCATACAACTGAAGAGAGTGGGTGTAGGTGTTTGCTAAAAGCATAATCTCACTTAGTAAGTCCTTAAGTAAACAGATATTCTTTCCAAGGTTAAACACTGATTCTGTATAATGGCAGCAGTATGAAAGGGTGAGCCTATAGTCTGGCTGTTTACAGGGATCAACACTGCGGCTGAGGCCGACAGTCATCTTCCTCACAGCATGTAAAAAGAATACTTCGAGACGATACATGCCAAAGTTAAATTACACTGGGTTTTTCAATAGAATGACCCAGACACCTGGATGCCAAGGCTGAATTTCAATTCTATATGTATTTAAACAAATATATATAAAAGGCAACTGTAAGTTTTCATTTCAAACAGTAGCTGCTCAACAAAACACATTTTCTCATAATTTGGGACATGTTCAGTGTCTTAACTCCATCACGTTTTAATTTGGTGGCAAATCATTCTTGGCAGACGCTGAAGAGAGTGACTGACTGCCCAACATTACTTATGAAGTCACACAAAAAGAATATATTACAAGTCATGATGAATATGCAGGCAGGCGACATGAAATCTTGACAGCAATGACTGACTCATATACGGGTTTAAAAAATAACAAAATTAATTAGCTCCTATTTTAATTTTGTATTTGTGATATTTATTTATTATTCAATAATTCTGTTTAGCATTTGTTAATTCATCTCACTGAGAAGCCTTATCTATTTTTATCTAACAACATTTCCTGGTCTAACTGAGTCACAGCGGCTTTAGTGTACCTGCCGAGTTCCAGTAGTCTCCCTCACAGTGCTGCTTTGCATTGATGTGGGTAAGCTGTGGTGCTATTTTACTGTTTTCTTAATAGACTAATCATTTAAATTGTAAAGTTTAATGCATATTGTCCACTGGTAGTATAAAGTTAATAATATCAGTTTTGTAGACATTTAAATTTCACTGTTAAAGTTGCCGAAGCTTCTCGCTTAGCATGCCAAGCTACCTTTCTGACACGTGACTCATGTAGCCCTGTGGAGATTTTGGCTGCCACTTCTTGGAGAAATTTTTTGTTATTTTGTAAATATTAAAGCTGTGTATTGGCAAAAATCTGGCGATACAATGCATATCACAATACAGGGGTTACGATTCAATATATCGCGATATATTGCGATTTCTTTAGAGTCTAATTTTAGGAAAACTCTCACAGTATAAAGAACACTCCACTATATGCACTGCACACAATCAGATTAATATTTTTTTTTTTTTAACTTTTTTATCAGCAATATGTTGTTACGTTGGAGTGGCAGAGTTAAAAGCCTGAAGATAGATGACGGATCCAGCAGTCGGGGGGTTAAACAAAAAAATGAACCACTGCCACAAATCCATTTAAACTATTAATTAAAAATTGATAGTGTTTTTAAAAAGCAATGCAGTATCAGAAAACATTATGTCAAGATAGTGAAGACGACATTTTCTTACATCTCTTATAGGTCCATCTTTGCCGTGACTAACCTGGAAAAATGTGTACATGTGTGTGTTGCATTGGTTCCTGCAGGGATTTGCTCTGTGGTAATTGTAATTATGTCGTTACCTATGTTTTGTGGCTTAACTCCAAACATGTTATTACACTGGGTTAAATTTTCCAGATTTTTCCTGGTGTAACTTAACTCTTTATGAGAGAGGCAGTTAAGGTTTTGTTGTATCGACTCAGCCATAAATGTCAGAGTTATGTGGTATTGGTGTGTTGCTTGAGACATTAAGAAGAAAAGTGCTCAGAGCGCTGCTTTGCACTGATGATCCAGATGTGCAGTGACCAACCTGGAGACAATATGAGTGTGTGTGTGTGTGTGTGTGTGTGTGATATTGTCATCCTAAAGAGAATGGAATAAATAGCGGAATATTGGCCCTCGGAGTCGTTCTCATCTGTGCCCAACTAACATCCGTCACACTGGCACATGGAGTTCATCTTTATCAAAGAAACTCAAATGCATGTAGTGTATCCACAAATAGCCCTTAATTCAACTTTGAAAAAGTCATTACTACACTCGCTTCTTAGCCCTGCATTTGCTGACATTGACGATAATTACAACGACCTTTCCGATGATAAAACAGAAATCAGTAAAACATTATGAGGGTTCCTTCTCTTCACGTTTCATGCGATTCTGCATAACGTTTTAATGAGGCATTTAGGGGTCTATGAGTGATCTACTGAGAAAGTCTACAATGGCAATCAGCAGTGAGTGTGGCAGCTGTTCGGCAATTAAAAAGCCAAATTACCCTCAATCAACACCATTTACAAGCGCAAGTAAATCTCAGAGCAAATAATGATGAGAGAAATCTGTTCAGACAGCTCTCATCTTGATAGGAATTAGAGGCGCATCCAAATCAGGAACAGGGTACTCTCTCAAACGTTTTCTCAGTCTGTTGCCCACAAACGCGCACACACACGCACACACACACACACACACACACACACACACACACACACACACCTCCAGTTGTCAGTGCGTTTTTGGAGAGAAGAAATTGTATAGTATTGGCTGGCTCTGCACACACTGCAGCATGATCAAAGATAATGACTCCTTTACAGTATAAGACAGCCACCGTTCATGGTAAGGTTATAGTCTCTTTATGGAAACAGGCTATAGTGGTGCGTTTGAGGCAGCCTATGGAAAAGAAATCCATAGTGGCTGAGCGTAACTGCACCATCAAAAAACTCTTACTGGAAAATGGCAAATAAAAGTGAGCTGCTGTGGCAAATTACAGCATCTTTTGTCTGCGTCAAGCTACGATGTTGAAACATTTCACCCAAATATGTGCCGTATAAAGCCACTTTTTTTGTGACAATTCTGTAAATTATGTTAACTTTCAACACAATATGAGCAGTGTATATGGTGTAAAAGTCATATTACTGTATATATGCTTCATAAACTGTCCTCAACTAAACTTGGGGAGCTGCTAAAAAATGACACATCCTTTAAAAAGCGTGATGCCATGATTCAAACAGGCATACTTACATTATATGCATGCAAACATACTGCAAATCCACACATTAAACAAGTAAACAAAAATAAACCAACACCTGTGAATACCTGCTATGGTGTCAATGACACCTTGGCAGGTATTCACACACCTTTTATGTAAACCTATCAAAATATGTTGTGCTATGTTGTGATGTAAATTATTTCAGCTGACTTATTTCTTTCCATATGTTGCTACTTTTCCTTCACACTTCGTATTTCATTCACTAGTTTAAAGTTAATTGTGCCTCTGCATACAATAAGGTTGCAGCTAATAGGGTCTGAGTCTTGTCTGAGGCTGGTTTGCTGCTCGCTCAGGCTGCAAGCTTCCTCTGTTATCACTTCAAAAGTGTTTTCAGCTGTGCAAGGCACCGTGCTCGTCCACTGCAGCCCACCACTTGGATAATTGTTTTATTAAACGCCACTTTCTCCACAGTCTGTCCCCACTGTCGGAATGCTGGAGTATTATTGCAAAGTTAAAATAAGTTATTTGGGTTAAAGACGAATAGCTCCTGTGTGTGTGTGTGTGTGTGTGTGTGTGTGTGTGCGTGTGTGTGTGTGTGTGTGTGCATGCACACTGTGACAGGCAGCGAACTTGTCATAGCCAGACATTAAGTAAAAGCCCAGTCTTTTAGTAACACTTCTCCCCCGTTAAATCACTGTTTGCCACAAATCTTCATGACTGACATTCAAATAAAATCTCCTGCAGACTACTCACCGTCGTAGGGTGAATGTGAACCGGCTCAGTTTTTCCTCTGTACTCTGCTCCAGAAGCTCCAGACGCCGATTGTGCACTTGAAAATTCCCCCTCGAAGACAAAAGCTCCAGCGGTGCTTTGGCGCTGTGAGCCGGGGCTGCATGCACGGTGCCGTGCAGGCGTCACACTGACCGCTGCTGTGGTCAGTCGACAGTCATGACGGGCGGACTCGACCCGCTATTCGCGTTTGCGCTCAACAACACGAAGATCCCGGGTCTGTGTGCTCCGCTCGGCTGCTACACCACCGGAACTACTTCCAACGCCAGCCGGAGCACGTTGAAGATAAATTCATGCACCACAATGGGAAAAATGAAATCACATCCATTTAACTAGTTCCCAATTTCAATATTAATGAGACTCTATCAAGACACACACACACACATACCATAATTAGCCTATGTCTGGCAGAAAGCCTAACATATAATAATAATAATGTGGCACCATATGATGTTAGGTGTATGTGTTTAACTAATCACCATCATCTGATGGACTTTTATCATCATTACTATAATTATAGCCCAATTATGACAAATTATTAAAGCTGCAACTACAGATTATTTGCATTATCGATTAATCTGCTCATTATTCTTCTCGATTAATCAATTAATCGTTTGGTCGATAAAAAAAAATAGTGAAACATACTCTGCGTAATCTCCCGAAGCTCAAGGGTTTGTTTTATCCAGCTAACAGTCCATAAAATCCAAAACTACTCAGTTTATTATGAATGACAGAGAAAAACATCAAATTCTCAGTTTGAGAAGCATGAAACCAGCATTTTTTTTTAATTTTTTGCTTTAAAATATTACTAAAAATTTTTTTTCAATGATAAAAATAGTTGTAACTTTCTGTTGATCGTCTAATCAATTCGTCAACTAATCACTCTAGCTCTAATTTTGACTCTTGCTAAAGTTGTAAAACTACACAAAACTCTTTGTGTCATATTCAGACACCAAAAAAACAAATGACTATAGGTAAGAACATGTTCAATAACATTATTCACACACTGCTCTTAGTGCAGCAACACATTTGCTGTATAATAGTGGCATTTAGTGGTATAATGCTGTTCTTTTACACCAACAAACTGAAGCTTGGTGGTATATTATCTGTCACAGCTGAGGTATTCTTCAGGCTGCATGCCTGTAATCTGTTGATTGAATGCTGGGAGAAGCTTCATGTGCAGCACAGCGCTCCCACCTGGACAGGACAGCAGGCACAGCACCTTGTTGAAGCTGAAGATGTCTGGCCACAGAGAGGTCTGTTTGGCTTTTCTTAACTAAAAGTTCACACAGTCTCAAGGATGTGTATTTCAACATATGGTCTTACATGTACTAATGTTGCTGCAGCACTAACTTTGCTCGTGTGTCAGTTATTTGGACTGAACATTGCAAATGACTGCCCAAATATGGACTTTAAATCCTAAGGACATTTAATGCTTAAAGATGAGCGTGAGTTGTGCTTTTGATAATCATGAAGCCACAACACACACAAACAACTGTTCCCTAAATACATTCATATATAGCCAATGTGACATCATGTAAAATGGTTGTATGTTTTGTGTGTAACAATTGGCTCTGAATACAAGTTTTAAGTGACATCTGCATCTGAAAGTCACACTCAGCATTAAATATACCCTCAAAATTCCTGACTGGGACATCAATCACCAAATATATGTACACAGTGTTGGGGAGTAACTAGTTACATGTTAGAGTTACGTAATTATATCACAAAATTAATGTAATCAGTTACAGTTACTGAGGAAAAAATGGTAATTGCATAGAGGTTATGTCTGGATATATTCTTTATTGTAAAACCTTTAGATGAATAATGTTATATTCATTGTTGCTTTGCATCTTTTTGCTCCAGGAATGTCTTCTTTTGGCATATTTCTGGGCAATGCAGGTCAGCAAAGCTGTTGTGACAAATTTAAGTGCAACACTCATGCACCCATGGCCTTAGGACTTTTCAATTTTATTGCTCAGTTTAAAACATTTGTTAGAAAAGTAATCAAAAACTAGTCAGATGTAATAAGTAACATTACGTTGATGAAGTAATTAAAACAGTTACATTACTTGTTGTGATCTGTAACCTATTAAAGTTCAAAAATAACCTTCCCAACACCGGACATACATGCGAAACTCAATTCTGAGAATCAAAAGCACAGCCAACAAAGACCTCTTTTGTGCAACAGGAGACTCCTGCAGCAGTGCCACTGTGAACAACAGCTCTATCTGTTAAAGCACTTCATGGGAGTCTCCTCACCGACGGCTTGTACTTCTGTGTGAGGCTATAAATTGTTAACTATGTGAGTTAACTGGAAGCAGCTCGGTAGATATGCATGTAAGAGAGAGGGAAGATATGACAGTGGCACGAGCCAGGTTTAAATCTATGCAGACACAGCGGGCTTCTTTACACATTTTGCTTGGCAAGTGTACAAATCCCCCTAACACTTAGCTCCATAGCTGTTTGCAGCAGAGTTAGCATAGAGCTAGCTCCATAATCCCATCATAAAGCCTGCAATTTGCATGAATCCGGAGAAGATGAGTGGAAAGATTCGCTCAATAAAACTGTATAAAGACGGTATAGTTGTTTGAAAGTCCTCTTTATGTCTTATGAAAAGCACTTTGGGTTGCTTTGTTGTGGAACACTGCCATGCAAAGAAACCTGCCTTGCAAAACTGCGTCAGATTGTTTTGATGGAGGTGAGAAGAACCAATGAACATAAGTGGATATTTGGCTTCACTTGCAAATAGTAGCAGTTGACTTATTGTTCCTTCACTTAGCTGTTTGACCTTCACTGTGATGTATGGTCAGACTTTGACACCAGAGGGCTGTTCTTACATTTATCTGCTGAAGGAGGGGAGTTTCTGTGTGTTCAACTTATGTCTGACCTTATAATAAGCATGATTTTGTGACATCGCAACTTGTTTGGAAACCATCAATGGTGGTACAGCATGTAGCTTACATCAAGTGTGATGTGGAGACTTGAAACCTCTAATGCACTCGCAGATAATTGAGTTTTCATAGGAGACATTTTGTGACCAACGGTATTTGTAATTCTGCTGCACACTGTTGATATAACATTAGTAGAGTATTGTGGGATATGTATTCTATTGTGCCTTCCATGTTTATAGTGTATTGTTGTTTTATGATGTTTAAAACTGTACATTTTTAATAACATTTTAGGCCTAAAAGCACAACTATGGACAAGAGTTGAAAATTAGAAATAGCTATAAACTCTCTGTGCAACACATCAGTCTCATACGCTGTACTGGAACTATGTTAAATTGCATTGTCCCTATTAAATGAAATTTAAAATATGAAATAAAATATACCCACTGCTATTAATCAGACTGTGTAACTTTACTTTGTAACTTGTCACTTTACTTAGTGACTTTGACTTTAATTGCTCTAGTAATTCATAGTTTTATTCCAATACCTCTTATTTTAGTTGTTCTTGTTTTTCTTCTCTTTTTTCCCCTTTATTTATCTGTACTTATTTCTGTCACCAGTTAAACTTTTGAAATCAACAATATTTGCATATTCGGATATTTAAATATTGTGTTTTTTTCAGTGAGGGAGAAGAACCAGATGTAATTTAAAATATTTTTAACAAGTTTATTAAACTTTTTTGTGGGTACAAAATCACATTAAACACAAAAGTATTATTATTATTGCATGCAGACCATTGTAGATGTCTTAATGTTTGAACAACTGCAAATACCTTCCATATCAGCACTCTTCTAATATAAGTTCTTCCCCAATCTTTTAACACCACTCCCATTCCATCAGTGTTAGATTTAGAAACAACTCAGTGCTGCACTCATCTGGATGGTGGAGGTGATTGCAATGGTTAATTAAATATTTGTCATAGAATTTAAGGATTTTTAAAGCAGCAACAAACAGTACTGGAATTTATGTTCCTTCGTGAGTTACATACTTTGTCTGAAAGAGACTGTAAAACTGTCAAGCTGAAAATCTGCTCTATAGGCCTACAGCAATAACACAAGATTGTGTTGAACATATCTAAAATGATAAATAAGAATTCAAAATGATTATAAAAAAATTATATAGCCTACATACATGTTGTGAGTTTTCTTTTAACGTTTCAAAAATTAAGAATAAGAAAAAAAAACTTTAACCTCCTGTTGGAATTCATTTTGATCCAGCTGTTGTCATCTGTAACTCCACCACCAGAGGGCTCTCCAGCCTAACACAATGTGTCACCATGGTTTGAAAAAAAACTATTGAAGGTTTTTTGGCTGTGCACTTATCTGTGTTTTGCATGAATCTTACCAGTTGCTTTAACACTCTGAATAGCCACGTGGAAACATTGATGGTCTCTTAAGTCGTGTGATGTCTTATCTGTCTCGTCCATGCAGAATGTCACCAGGTTTGACCTCACAACAATGAAATGTGTGTTCACCTCATGATGACAAAATGTGGATTACTAACTAAATCTTGTGTGCTGAGTAGCCTACATATTCTGCAAATGTAATGACACTGTATGATGTCAAACCTGCTTATTTTCACACCTCATCTCTATCATCGTCTATCAAAAGTCATGTGTCTGCTCTGGTGCCGTCCCCTCTTACTGTGCGATGATTGGACAACACGACTGGCTCTGCCCGGTTTGATCCTGCTGCTGGCTCTCTGATGTTGCAGTACCTTGAGCACTGGGGATGCTACAGGAGGCAGACAAGAGCAGAGCACCCGGCTATGCAACTTCTCAGGCCGGGAACTAACACGTTGCAAAGCCAACACTGAGGTTTTCATTTTAATGTCAAGGTTTGGAAACTGAAAATACTGGCATTGCATAATCACACTGTTTTAATGGGGGGAAATGTTACTGAATAAATGATGATTTGCCAGATTTAGATGGTTTGATCATTATAGTTTGATAATAATTATTAATCAGGACTGTATTTAACGGCATTAAGGTTTTATAACAAATTTTACAATGAATTAAAATTGATCTGGATTAATAAGAGACGCAAAGAAATTATTGAGTCACATAACTTCATAATTTTTTGCATTCAGAATGAGTTTTTACGTTGCCGTGTATGTTCTGTAATGTTCCTGTTAATAAAGTGTGAAGTAATTTGGAGCCTCTGCTTCCTTCACAGAGTCACAAATCATCCTCTGACATCCTGGGGCCTGAAGTGTCTCAATGGAAACTTGAGCAAAGTGCATTAGATAGGATTAGTTAAAAGGATTACAGTTTAGATTACGTTACTTTAAGTGACGTTATGTTACATTAGGTAAGATTATCTAACGTTATACACAGCCGCACTTTGGATTACCATGTTTTACTGCATTGTTTATTCTAATAAAACATGTTATTGACACAATAGGTTCTGTTAAAGTGATGTAATGCTTATTTATTGAAATAGACTTCTCTATGTTTGCTGTAGGTTACATGGGTGTCATCTATTAATTCTCAGGATTATCTCCCCACCCCCCACTGCTACCACCCACTTACCAACTGTTGAAGTTATTTGACTGTACGCACTAGGGATGGGCATGAGTACTTGAGTACTCGTTTTGAACATCAGTATTCGTTATACATATTGAGATTCAAGTACTCGCATTTCATTGTGAATATGAATATGGTTTAAAAGGCTAGTTGAAGCCTGCGAAGTCTGTCTGAGTAGATGATCTTCTCCGTGTGTGGACTTGTTAATTGTCTTAAACCAAAACCGAATGAACCAGTGTTGAGATGAAACTAAGCAGACATACATTTGCAAAAGTAACCTAAGTACAGTTTTGACATACAAACTTTAGTATTTCCATTTTATGCTACTTTACATTTATTTGAATACTTAAGTTACATTTCAGATTCAGATTATTAATATAAAATATAAGCTAAATCAACTAATAAAGTATGATGTATTTTTGTCAGTTAGGAGATAAGTTATCCAGCAGTACTTAAAATAAGCCACACCTTTATCAAGTACAAGCTTCTGAGCTTCTGGCTCAGTCACACATGTTCCCCTGTGTAAATCCTCATCCTCAGTTTTTGAAGAGGAATCAGTAATGTTAAATAATTTGGTGCTTCCTATTCTATTGTGCTAATCATGTAGGCCTATTGCAGTTTGTGTCTTGTATAGTTCTGTCTGTATTTTTATTGTTGTTTGTACTTTGCTGAGTCTTTTTTTTTGTATGTTAAGGCCCAGCTGGGGACGGGCATTGCAAATGAGCTTAGGCTATAAATGCTGTGGTGGGTGGCATTTATGTATGCCACGTACTTGTCCCTATACAAATAAACATGAAATAAATAAAATTATGTAGGCTACACATTAATGCATATAATCCAGCAGTCTAATATGTATGACTCTGAAATGGGCCATTCTGCATAATGAGAACTTTTAGCCATACTTTTGGTACTTTTAAGCACTTCTATTTTGATACTGATACTTTTGTGCTTTGACTTGAAAACGATTTTGAATGTAGGACTTTTAATTGTAAGCAAGGGCGTAAATATAGACAGTGCAGGCAGGGCAATTGCACCTGGGGCCCCTGGGGTGGAGGGGCGGAGAGAGAGAGAGTGGGGCCCCTGCAAGTGACTCAGATTGCCACCTTGGAAATTTGCCACTTTGAAAATACACCTGTGTTCAAAGTAGATAATAATAAAAAAAATAATAATAATATTAATTAAATATGTGTCCTGTGCGTGTGTGTTTAACTGAATATAAATATTTAATTTATTATTATTAATTTAAAAGCGGTGCTATTTGCTATATGTCCTCAAAAAGGCAAACCGAGTGGCACCATGTTAATTTTTTCTTTTTTTTAAATAGTCAGTAGCTAGTTAAAACAAAAGTATATGTTTTTTCTATATAAGCTATAAAATGTATTAATATATTCTGTAAAACTATTCAGTTAAATGATTTAGTTCTTAATTTCATTTATATTTTTGTCAGATATGTGAAGATGATTGCTGTGTAATATGTTTGATGTTGTCCAATGTCAAGCCTCTATTTGTGTCAAGGCAACACATGCACAATTTTAAATGTATTAGTGTGCACTAGGGCCCATTGTAACTTCCTTGCACTACTGCTTGTAACAGAGTATTTTTACACTGTGTACTGCAGCATTGTAATAGTACACAGTACACCATTATTGTAGTATATGTAGTAGTATGTAGTATTGTAACTTTTACTTAGGTAAAAGATCTGAGTACTTATTTCACAACTGTTTTCAACACAGGGCACATATCACTAATGGATAGAGAAGTGTGTCTTGATGATATAGGAATATAAAGAACCATGATGATGAGACATTATAAACTCATTAAGTTAATGTTGCCCGGTCATTATCAATGTATTTTGTCAGTTCTATTGCAATTCTTTGTCCTATTTCTATAAAGGGGATAATGTTTTAGTCTTAGGACTACAGTTCACATGATGCTTTGGGGGATATAAACAGGAAATATGTGGTCATGGAGTTAGTGTGGTAGCTGTGTGGTTTTAACCTGTTTTCATTTGTATTTTAATAAAGTAGCAGCAGTAACAGCAGTTTATGTTCGCACTGAATGTACCCACCAGTGTGCAGACATCAGACTATCGCGGGATTACATTGAAAGGCTATTGGAGAAAAGTAATAACGTCATTGTTAAGGAGAGTCATTTTTTCTGAGCGTGTTTGTGGGAGTTATTCATGAAGGACATCGGGAGATGATATGCAAGTCCCGCTGAATCTAAAAATATGTGCATCATGTCTCTGTGTTTAGATTTGATTAAGTTAACCACACCCCCGGTGATATTCGTAGTGTCTGGCACAGGGACGGAGAGAGGAAGTGGGTCACTCGCATAATTTCGCACCGTTATCACATGGGAGTGTTTTCCTTCCACTCAGCCGACACAGTAACCCGTGGACTGCACTGCATCACCACAGCCACTGTGAAATAACTACTAAATAAGCGCCTCTTTACAAAGTGTTGCACGCGGGAGAGAAGAAGAGGAAGATGCGAAGTGTCTCTGCTTTGTGATGACCTTGTTTCATTTCCTGCCACTTCGGCATGGAGACAGTGCTGTCGGTATTCGCCAAACCTCCCCGCACCGTCTGGTCTGAACCGGTTCGGGATGTGCGCGGTCTCGTGCGCACTGCAGACTCCACGCACTGATTCACACAGCACTCCGCGTGCCCTCGTCGGGCTCCGTTTAGATCCCGCCCTCAAACTAGCTTTGGTCGCTCTCATTGGTCAGAACGCCGGGGACCCGCCCACACTTTCCGCGTGCTGTTTGGACAATGAGGAAGTTGACGAGTTGTGATTGGCTAACGCCCCTCCAAAACTTTTATTTTGGGGCAGGCCCCGTTTGCTGTGCACGGGCACGCGGAGAAGTGGAGTTGTAAACGAAGCGCGTGCACTTTTCAGCACCAATACCTCGTGGACAGCAGCCAAACGGAGGGTAGTCGTTGTGGGTTAGCTGTTTATTGTCATAAACCGACGACCTAGCGGTTAGCAACGCCATACAGCGGCTGCGATAGCGGGAAAACTTTATCGGTAGTTTCGCGTCGGCAGGTGGACGATATAAAGCGGCGCAGCGTGGGCTTTGTTCGCCCCGGCGGGCAAATAGTGCCGAGAGCTGGATATCGGTTGGGAGAGACAAGTTTCAGTGGGTCAACGTACCGTTATTTTCCTCTCTCCGGTGTCGAATTTGCGCGGTCTGGGTTCAACGAGCTGCACCCCGGGAAGACTAAATGGCTGCAAATGAAGGGAAACAAAGGTGATACAGAAGATTTTTCATCAGCAGGTTCGGTCCACACAACGGTTGAGTCGTGGTCGTGTTTTTAGCCACATCACAGCCTGCTCGTGCTGCTAGCCGCCGAGGTCTCCATTGTGTGAGCATCTGTGCGCTACTGCACTGCCGCCCGACCGACCCCCGGATCATTCGCTGCCACCACACACCTGCCGCCTCCCACACACTGTGTTTTCATCCGGATTTTTCTTTTTCTTTTTTAACTTTTGTTTGAATCCCACGCATACAAAATGTGCTCACGGGTTTGGTTCGTGACCGACCGGCGTATCAGCCAGGAGTACCCACAAGTCCAGATCCTCCGGGCACTGAAGGAGCGCTGTGCCGACGAGGATGTTGAATTCCGCTCTCTGCTCATGGATCAAATCGTGCTAACGATCAGCGAGGGACAACTAGGCAAGTATCACCCACCCAATGGCATCAGTCTGTGTCTTGTAAACTGTGTAAATGAATGGCGCAGTGATCAACAGTGCTCCACTAAGTTAATGGCAGGCGGGGTATTGTTTGGGGACCACACTGCTGTAGAGCAAGGAGAGGAGGGCTAGCCCGGTCTGCCTGTTAGCAAGGAAGCGAAGTGTAACCACAGACGTGACCGCCTAACCCACTTTCAGCTAGACTGCCTCCAGAGGGGAGCGATGATGCTTGATTTAATTTCGCTGAATACGTTACAATCTCAACAATGCCGTCGATGATACCATATTCTCATGTATGGGTTTTTTTTATATAACAGAAACCCAGCAATTAGAGCTTAGCTATTTATTAGTGGAAACACATTTATGCTGTCCTCTCACGTTAGCCTGGTGTTTTCATATGGTATCCAGGCAGATTTCCTTTGGAAACAGCCCAGAGAAGATGGCACACACGTTAACATATTTCACACACAGAAAGAGTTGCAAGTGGTGTAGTCAAGTTTGAGTGTTTAGTTAAATATCTAGATAAAATGTTAATGTAACCAGCACCTAAAGTGATATCTTAAAATTGAGGCCATTATCCAAATCCCCATAAGTATTCAGGTTAAAGGAAGGAAAACAAAAAGCACATAACCAGGATCTTTTTATTAGTTGCTAAAATACTAAAATAGAGCACTAATGATCAAAACAGAAGTCAATTAACCACCAGTTTAATGTGCTTTATCAGGTTTCCTGTATGTTTTACCTCATCTACATTATGTCATGCTGACAAATGATAATTTTTTTTGTTATCATTTTTGGTACGGCTCTGTCCAGAACACACTGTGTTTGTGCTCTGCTCGTTATGTGCTGACAACATTTCACAGTATTGTCTCAGGAGGCCTTGATAAAGTGATGGTAACAGTAGGAACTCTCAGCAAACACACACACACATGGAATTCATCAGGGCGGTGTGAAGTGGGGCCAGTGTCACCAGATGAGAGGCGTGCGGGTCTCAATTAACACATAAACAGTGTAGGCTGGCACTGGCAGAATCTGAATAGTTGGGAGACGGCGTGGGATGAATAGGGCTGAGATTGGGCAGCACGTCCCTCGCAGGCTACATAGTGTTGCATCAGGTCTACTGTACGGCTCAGTCATACACTTAACATGAGGGTTCAAATGCCAACACTGGAGTATTGAAGTGGAAGACATGGCTCTTGAATAATAACATATCTGTCAAATACTACAGTACAGCCAAATAAAGTAGAGCTGGCTGTTGTTGCTAGTTGTCTAGCACATAAACATTACAAAGCTAGATAATCAGGCCTATATAGGCTAATCTGCAGATGTCAGATTTCCCTAAATTTATCCTGGACATACTCTGAAAATTAGACCACATTAGCACTGATAGGTAGTCAAGTGGCTGTCTAGACTTGGAGCTCAGAAAGATACACACAACTAGAGCAGGGTGGTTAGCATGACATGTAATCCATCTTGGCCCCAAGTCTGCATACAGTAAATGTCTTCTGAGCCTTGGCTTGACATCACAAATTAACAGCCAGTGGACAGATTGTCCACGCTGCTGCTGGCCCTGTACACCTACCTACATACATCACATGCAGATTTCATCTACATTTAAATTACTTAAAATTACTTTAAATTACTACTGGAAGGAACTTTAATGTAAAATCCAAACAGAAATTGGCAGCTTGACCGCATCGTCTTTATAAAGATAAAGTTGCCAGTATCTTGTAATATGCAGATCCCTTCAGGCTGTCTGAATCTTCAGGTGGATTATTATAAGCATACAGTACCAGAAGCAATAGGCAGGCTCTGGGATTTAAGACAAACATCAGGAAATACAACTACATATGCAGTGGCTGAGACAAAATCAGTTAGTGTTTATTGGAAACAGGAGTGGTAATTCACTATCATGTAACTGTCATGTAATCAATAATGCCTTTGTGGTCACTGACCACCTCTTGAAGTGGTTAGAGTAATTCACCACTACTGTCTGTTGTCTTGGGTGCATTTACATTTGAATACAATGTGTATACATTGACATTGACACATCATTTGATATCAGTTAAACAAACTGTTTCAGAGGATTTTTAAAGGCATGTTTTGTTCCAGAATGAATACATACTTTTCATAGTAGAAATGATATGGGACGCTGACTCTGATAAGTAACAGAATGGGTTCAAAGATAAGCCTTCCTTTAGTAGTAGATGCTACAATAAAAACCTAAACCATAGCAGTGGTCTTGCAAAGGTCGAGGTCTCTCACACAAAGTATTTGTTTGAGGAAAGGTCAGAATGCAATCCCAAAACTGATAACACCTTTACAGCTTGCTATTCCAAAGGTTTTTCAGTCTCTTGGCTCATTTGTGTGCTCTCGAGTCAGGCTGAGGTCCATGTTTCACACTGGAGTTAATGGGTTCAGTGTGTCCCCAGGAGGAGACATGAGTACGCACACGCACACACACCATTATGTGTTAATGACCAATGATGGCCCCTCACATAAGACAGCCAAACCCTGCATTCAGCTAGCTAGAGGCATTTCACATCCCATGATTTGCATTGCGAGGTGTTCAAACAGAGAGCGGATATGAACTGATGTCACAATCCTTAGTGATCGTTGCGCATGTCTGTGGACACACTTTTGCCCTGAAGATGATAAATGCAACACTCCTGTGTCAGTGAACAGGAAGATGGAACATTAAGGCAGGCCCGTTATCTTAATTTACCACCAAACATGTGAGTGTGTCTCACCATCAACATACGTGGATACTGTAGCTTTAATGCCAGTCCTTGTTTGGTTATTTATGAAGCACAGACTCCCCATTTAACAAGTATGGCATAGCTGTTAGTCTGATGCACATTTAGAAGCTGTGGTGGGTGTATTACAGGTGGTAAAAAGCTAGTTCATGCCATAAATCAGGGAGACTTGATCACAGCAATAACTTGCAGCCCCTGTTGCTGTCATTAACCCTCATTTTAGGTTCTTAGTGCAAAATAACAGTTATATTTTATAAATGCTTAGTAAATATATGTGAAGTTTTAATATAATGATACCGAATTATTGGTGCTGTGACACAGCACATCACATCCCGAAAGGTAAACCACTTGTTTGTTAAATAGACAGCATTATCTCATTTGCAGGTTCTCACATGCAGCCGGGGACTTTTGCATTTTATTGGCATCACCAAAGAGGCTCACACCACTTGCTTCCTCTAGATAGGAAATAAGAAAAAACATGAAGGGAGTTAATAATTCAACTGACTGCAGCATTGACTGACACGCCCTGAAAATCATTTTTTGTTATTGCTGTACCTGAAAACACTGTTCCTAGAATAGCAGATCCTTATTAGGATGTGAACAGCTGACACAACTTTCCATATCAAATCAGACTATCTGTTTTGAATGTTGAGCCTTTCCTTTTATATATGGTCATACCGCAAATAAGCACTTGTGTTTGTAATTTGCATAGTTGCCGTAGCCAAAGAGAACAGTGTCTGCTTTGTGATTACTGGACTCTAAACCTTCTAACTTCATCCTTTCTGAAGCTGAATGATGCATCACTGTACAAACTGCGGTGGGAACAGGCTGCAGGCTACCACAAACCCAGATATATTATTGAAAGAATGAAGGGTTTTTTTGTTGTTTTTTTGCATCTTCTCAGATTTTCCTGTCATACCACATAAATGGCACACCCCCCACAAGTTGACTGCAGCGACCACATAAGATTTGAGCCACCAGTATTACATTCTGGCATGTATTGAAGCATCACTGGAGATGTCAAAGACACATCAGTTAAAATAGCAGTAGTGTACTGTGGTGTGTGTTTAGTTTTTGTTTGTAACAGCCTCCATGGTTGGTGGGAAAAAAATATCTCCTACACAGCATCATGTCAAAAATATAAAAATAACCATTGAGTAAGGCTTGATGAGAGAGTACAGCCTCAGTCTGCCACAATACCCAAGTACTTATCCCCCCATTCCCTACAACAACATTTTACAGTAACAACTTACATCACTTATAAAGTATTAAAAGCAATGTAGTTTATTCATTGTATGCATATGTATTAATAAATTACTTTGTATTTCAGAGTAATTACATATGTTGTGATACTGATTTATCACTGCAGTACTGCACATGCTGATTCATAGATTAAATAAACTGTTGAGCACAGTGAACTTCATGTTGCTGTGAAGTGTGATGTCAGAGACAACTGCTATCTTCATAAACATGTTTCATACTTTTGAGGTTTATGAGTTTAGATTACAGCATTAAAGCATCATCACATGACCGTGGTAAATCTCATCTGAGATACAGTACACAGTATTAATTAACTACTTCCTAGCCCTAGAGCAGATGCATAAAATTAGAAAGATTAAATCACAGTTGATGTGGCATGGGTTTGACCTATTTATCATGAATATTCTTCAGTGCCATGTGGCATTTAATATGTTTGTTGAGCTCTGTTTACATGCTGCTCAGACAGACATTTTTGTTGTCTTGTGACATGTCTTGCCTGCCTCAGTTAGTTCAAGTACTGTAAATGCTAAATTGGCAAAGTAGCCATCAGCTTTACAATACACACACTAAGCCACACAGGATATGCAGGTTTACATGGCCTCTGTGCTCGATGAACAAAAGATCTTTTTGCTTGGCCTCACAGCAGGCCTACTGTATATGTTTTTGTCTGATGTGTGGCACTGATGACAGATATGCAAATAGACCATTGAAGGCATTGTTCCCCAAACCGAGCCAAAAGAAACCGTGGGTTAACCTGCTGCCCCATCATCAGGATCATTTATACCAGTACTGAGACTGAGACAGCATTCAGGGCTGGCAGGACCCACCAGCCAAATTGGCACAGCGTTTGTCGGCATCGCCTGCTTTGTGACGTCGCAGCGGTATGCATAGAATGCTTGTAATGCTTGTTAGCTTTGTTAGGCAGATTGAAAATGGGACGCACATATACAATCCATTGAACCATAAAAACATTACTGTCTACAGTCTGCCGTAGAGGTAAGAAAAAATCCCGTCAGTTGTGATTATAAACAGGACACACCCACACTAACTGACACACTTTAAAAAAAAACATGTCGCTTTTGTTTTACAGAAATAGTCAGAAGGGTTTATGAATGTTTTTGCAATGGTCACATGACATACAGTGCAGTGCACACGAACACTTGCACAAATGAATAGGACTGATTCATCCAGCTGCCTCATTGGTCTCTGTTTGGTTCCCCTGGAGATGGAGACGAGCACCATGAACAGTGAATACTGTCTGTCAAAAACCATGAGACCACATCCCCTGATACTTCCCACTGTAATACCACTCTCAGTGGCTGCACAATCAGAGCAGTGTGTGAGAGTGTTGAATTGGGCTGGAGAGACAGTAAATCCTGCTGCTTCTATACTGAGATTGTGAGAAGGAGGAGGAGAAAAAAGGGAGGGGTGGCAGTCTTTTCATGGCTTCCTACTCCCTTTTTCATATGCCTCTATGTGCCCCTCCCCTCCCTCCCTTCCTCTGTGTTAAGGCTACAAGACATGCCTGACCTTTTTCTGCTTGCTGCCTTTCTCCTGCTCTCTCCTCTACCTGTCTCTGCACAGAATGACCCTTAAAAACAAGTGCTGGCCCCACCCATAGTGTGCGCATGATACACACTATATGTAGGCTTGATGCACAGTGCACCTGCCGGCACATCAATAGCTGTCGGTTCTCATTACATATGCAGCAACCACCAAGCTTCTGGTGACCTCTGATGATCTCAGCCAGCGGCGCTGTCACTATTGTGAGCCTACAGATCCTAAGATGGCTGAAATTCAGGTCACGGTAGAGGTGAAGTGCTGTGCTAGTGACAAATGTGTCTCCTCCCCTGTCCTGTACATATATGTGCATACCAGCACGAACACCCAATCTGCTCCTCCTGATGAGCTGTTGGGTCGCATCGCCTGCTAAAAAATCTCAGTCTGTCTCCGTTTCCTCTTGTCATCCAGGGTGACAAAGTAACACCAGTCACCAGTGAAACGCTGCCAAGGCTCTGGTAATGGCTAGTGAATTTGCCATCTGTGTTTGGCAAATATCAAGCCAGTATTCTTGTTAAAATCTTATTCTGTTCTGCAGACTGGAGATAGCTAGTGAATGTTGAATTTTGCCAGATTTTCTTAGCCTTGTAGAAAAGTTAGTGTGTATTATATCAAGCCAACTTTATTCCCGCCATCTTACTATACAGGCTTCTCTTTGTCAAGTCTCCCCTGTTTTCCAAGGCTTATACATGCTGTGCTGAGGCTGATCAGTAACCTATTCAGATGTGTTCAGTTAGCCTGTTGTATTTACATAGCTCACATTTGCATAAGAAAAGTGGTGTCAGACTGAGACATTGAAAACCAATGTCAGCTTGACTTTCAGTACAACAAAACATCATGGAATTCAGATGATAACCAAATACTAAATAACAATGATTTTGCATAAACAGGATCTAAAATTATCGGCATATAATTTAAGAAGTGGAGGCCTAGAGTGTAGTCAAAATATCCTAAAATCTTAAGACTTACATGAAACAAAAATGCTACATACAAGATAGTGTTTGGTACTTTTTCGTCTGATGTGTTTTCATCTGTGATTAAATTAAAGACCTCTGGGGTTTCAGACATCTTTCCTCACCCCACTGCCCTACATCAGAGCAAAGTTGTGTACAGTGTCAGCCCATCAGGAAGGATATCTCCCCCTCAGTCATATGAGAAGTTAGTCATTGCTCAAAATGCAGAGGAGCTGGCAGCACTGTAGGGAAGTGCTCTATATGGGCATCAGCAGCATGTAAATATTCATATCAGCTGGAAAGGGAGGCTCCAAATTCATGACTTAACATCAACAGCCTTGGAGCTGGCTGCCTCTGCCTGGTCCTGTAACCCGGCCAACTCCCAGTCAAAGCTGTGTGGCAACGACTAGAACACTGTCCACAAATAGTCTACATAAGAGGAATTAACTTTTCCACTGGAGATGGTGGACGCCAAATCTCACCAACGACTTTCACAATGTTTCCAGCTCCTGTAAATATGACTTTTTAGGATGTAATGGTAGCTATAAACAATGACACGTCACTTTCTGACGTGGCAAGTACAGAAGTGGTGTTGGCTGATGGCTCTGGTTCCAGACACAGAGTGGATAATATGAGTATGTTCTCTCCATAGTGGGTCAGAAGTGTATTGAGTGCTCTGAATAATTCATTATGTGTATGAAGTTTTTTAAGTTGTGTACCCACAGGCTGAGAAACAAATTCATTGCTATCAAATTAGGATTTTTGCTGAATAATGGCTACTTGTTTCCACCCTCTCTCCTTCATCTCCCCCACCACCTCCTCACCCTCCAGGTCTGCGAGTGGAGCAGGAATTGGTGACATCTTATCCACAGGTGGTGGTGGTACGGGTTCCCACGCCCTGGGTGCAGTCAGACAGTGACATCACTGTGCTGCGCCACCTGGAGAAGATGGGCTGTCGACTGATCAACCGTCCCCAGGCCATACTCAACTGCGTCAACAAGTTCTGGACCTTTCAGGAGCTGGCTGGCCATGGCGTGCCTCTTCCTGACACCTTCTCCTACGGTAAATCAATACTTGACGTTTATCGTTTTCACAGTGTTGGTCTGTTGTGGTAGCACCGTGTTGTTGTAACTAAGATGTCTAAGGCGATGTGGTTCTCTGTGACTATAATCAGCAAGTCAGTTGATGAATGTGTGATGCTACTGGCTTTATTAATACTTCCAGTTGCCAGTACACACTGAGACCATGCTGCTTTGTACCTCATGTAGGGCTCTTGGTGTTCTGCACAGACTACAGAATACAGATTGTAGTTCCTTGAGCAGAGTACAAAAAATAAGTGGTTTTTTAAAGCATTTCTTTTTAAACGATGGACACACTAAAAATTGGCTATAGTTTCCGTTCCCCATGCCAGTAGACTAGAGCTGTGTACATGGCTCTGGAGCAGACGAGTATGTCTTTCTATACAGCCTGTCCGATGTCTTGGACAGGCTGGGTAACACGTTAGTAGAAAGGTGCATGGAGGCTAGTGAAAATCCTACAGTGGTTACTTCCATTTATTAATCTGTTACTTATTCAGTCTTTCAAACTCGATGCTGACTAATTTGAAACAATGTTTAAAGCTGCTTGGGTGGAGACAGACACTATTCTGTGCCAGTGCATCATTGCATCTTGCTGGTAAAGGGGCTAAAATGAGCATGTTCACCCAGGTGTCATATTTCCACCGCAGCCAATAAATACCCCTGACTACTAGTCATTTGACCCGAGTGTGAATACTGATTGTTACCTTTCCCATTACATACAAAAGCCAGATGTTAGTGGGTGTCGTGGGTTCTTGGGAAAGGAGCTTTAAACACAAATGCACTAACAAATAAATGCCGACACCCTGGCTCAAAAGAGGCTGTTCTCATGCACTGTTTGTACGCATACCTACAAAATGTAATGTACCAGAATTTATAGATAGCACATGCAATATTGAGCCCGTATTTCCATTCGTGAATATTCCAAATGGAATCGGGAAGGGTGTGAACATGTGACCAACGCGCTGACGGGAGTAATGAAGGAAGTAGTATTAAGAGTGAAACTCCGCATAAGGAGGCAGTTGTGGCGGTGGATGGGTCCAACAAACATAGGACTTTCCCCCAGGAGACCGGTGATTGTGTCCTGTATGAAACCAAGGCAACTGGATTAATTTTAAGCTAATCGTAACCATGTTTCTTTACCCAATCCTAACCTACGTTAACTTTACATTAAGTATGTAACATGATGACATCCTTTCTTTTAAGAAGTCCCACAGACTCAGCTTCAAAGCATAAATTCTTTCATACATCGGTTTATAAATTGTTTTCATCATGCTTTGTGTTTACTGACAGGTATTGCTGCTTATGTCAGTGATATGTCTTCTAGTCAAAATAAATGAAAGCCAGTGAACACAAGCTATACATTATGGTAAACAAAATAGATGTAAATACTGTCTGTGTATGTATAAACAAACACTAACGGAACATAATCTACAGTCAAATGAATATTAGCATGAACACCAGCACTGCTGTGCCAGGTATCCAATCACATTAGTAGCATCACCGGCTTTAGTCCACATTTGTCCATGACACAGATTAATAAGCCATCAGTCAGACAATCACTATGCTACTGCAATCACACAAACAACACAGGGTCAAATCCACGAGCTGTCCACTCCACTCAGTATGTCTATAATTTTCACAGTTTCTCTGACACTGCTGCTTTTAACCTACTGTTGATAAAGGCAACACATGTAGGGATGCAGCCCCCCAAACACAAGCTAGACCGCTGTTTGTATTTGTTGTAGTCTGTTGATTTTAAAAAATACAAAACAAAGGCTGACAACCAAACACCACACACTTCTCTGTGTTTACCAAAAAACGACAGCGCTGTGGTGTTTGTTAGAGCAGACAGAGAAGGATACAGACAGAGAAAGAAAGGAAGAAAGAGGAGGGGGTGTTTGGCCTACATTCCATTCGTCTCTCTGCACAGTAGGCCAAGCGGTGCATGCAGAGCGGCTGGAGAGCTTATGTAACACACCCCCCCGGACGCCCCACCCCGTGCCCCCTCATGATTTTTCAAAATAAAAGATGCCATTGCCTCCCTTCTGCTTTCCACCTCAGCAGCTTATGACGTGGTTGGACCCACATTTCCTGTCCACTCGCTCTCCTCCTCTGCTCCCTCTGCTCTTTCTCCCTCGCTCTGAGAACACGTGATTCAGTGCATCTGGAAAAAGCCGTGTGACAGGGTAGTTCACATCTGTTCCCTTGACAGAATGCCAGATAAGACCAGACAACGTTACAAAGATGGAGATGGAGGGAGAGTGAGAGAAGTTATTAACACGTCCATTTTTCAATATTTTTTTGACATTTTTCATTGGCTTCTTGAGCCAAAGCAGAGAGAGCTGAAGCACATCTGTTGCTACAAGCTGCCATTCTGAGCCAACGTCAGATATGGTCAGCTGCTTCACATTAATGTGTCCCTCAGCGACTGCTCTGTTCCAATCTCATGAATCAAGCAGCAAAATAAGTATAAGCTCAGGACAACACTCCTACAGCCTTGCTGTTTTGAGTCCCTTCTGTTGCCATGGTGACAGGGCCACATTCCCTCCCCCCACCCTGTGCAGTCGGCTGTAATGTGTGAATCATGCTGTCAAAACAAGGACAATTTTTTGATATATTTTACACCTCTTTGTGGGCGCATGTTTCCATGTGTGTGTGTGTTTCTGCTTTGTGTGTGTGTGCATGGGCATTTCTCAGGCGGGCATGACAACTTCCGTAAGATGATTGACGAGGCAGAGCCACTGGGCTACCCTGTGGTGGTGAAGAATGCACGCGGCCACAGAGGTAAGACCGTCAGTTGATTTCTTCCTGTCACCAGCTATATTCACTGCACCACACCTCGAAGATGTGTACGCTGCAGGCGCCTAATGGCAGCTCAGTCCACGCTTATATGAAAATCATTGACAGGGTGTTAAATGATTAGGACTGTGGTGCTGCAACAAACACAAAACAGGAGCTTGTATGCTTGCAGCATGGCGGCTTGGTTAATCATTTTGTTCCTAGTAAACTGACCCTAGTTTCCTCATTTTGCGTGAATTCACAGGGGGCTTGTGTGGGAAGTTTGAGCTCCACCATTTATGTTGAAGTGAAGCCCCAGCAGTGTCTGGTGACCCATTAGCCTTTTCCTATTCATAGTTATTGACACTTGACTGGCTCTGCTATTGTGTGAAGGAATAACAATGGACCTTGGCTCGCCCAGACTGCCGTCGCAACGCATTGTTAGGGAAAGCAGCCGTTGGTCAACCACTAACTTGACCTTTTTTAGGGAGTTCCACGTCTCAAGGGTGCTTTCCCCCCTCTGTGGCTGACCATTGACATTGGCTGAAGTCCAGCTCGGCTTCCTTCTCATGATCCAATATTAAGGCCTGTGAACAAATACAAAGGGCTGTTTCAAAATCTGAAGAATCATTATTATAAATGTCAGATCCCCAAATTTAATTTCATGTGCTCTTCCTAGTCAGTTGAAATACTGTAAGTTACAACATTGTCTAAGTCTTTGTGTGCATAATCTCCAAATCAGTGTTCTGATATCATCAAAGTAGTCATGTGTCTCACTGAGTCACAGGACCACGAGTCCTTGCTTGTCTTGTTTTTGACTTGTCAAGTGTTACATCATGCTTGCCACTGTCCATCTTCACATCTTCATGAAGTTACCAAGGGATTGTCCTGACATCTTTGTTTGGATTGTCACTTAGACACAATGTGCACACACACACATAACAATCACAAGATTTACCCCGTTGCTGGATCAGGGGTCAGAGGGCTTGACAACCAGGAGACAGAGCCAAGTGGTGCTAATTAAAACAGGCGTTTTCTATCCTCTGTGAGAAGCAATTCTGTGGCTGCAGAGAGGAGTGTCCCCTCCATTATATGATAAACAGGAACTGGCATGAGACTTGGTCAGCAGAAGTAGCTACCTGTCAGCAAAACTTAGTTATCCAACCTCAGCTGATATTACATATGCAGGTATCTTGTTTTCATGTCAGCGTAAACTAATCTAATCCTGACAACCTGAAAACTAGCTCATCCTTCCTTACTTATTTTATCCCCTTTCTCCTTCCCTCTCCCAGGCAAGGCTGTGTTCCTGGCACGGGACAAACACCACCTGACAGACCTGTGCCACTTGATCCGCCACGATACCCCCTACCTGTTTCAGGAGTATGTCAAGGAGTCGCACGGCCGGGATGTGCGGGTGGTCCTGGTGGGCGGCCGTGTCATCGGCTCGATGCTACGCTGCTCCACTGATGGTCGCATGCAAAGTAACTGCTCCCTGGGTAGGCAGACGCCCGAGAGTCCATGATGACACACTGAATTACTTAACTTTTGAACAGTGTCACACACATTACATTGCTGAACTTGCTCCCCCTTCCCACAAGTATAGTTAACCAACAATGCCAGCACTGCAACACTGGAACAGTTCTTAAAGGGCTAGTTCGAGTTTTTTTGAAGTGAGTGGTGGTGGTTTAGCCGCTTAAAAAATCAATATCAGTTTAAGTGTACACGATATTTAGAATATTTTTACTGCTTTACCTTGCTGTCATACAGCCCAGCCATGTAAAAGTAATAGACATTACAGACAAGCATTAATTATTGACAAAGACCTCAGTGCCACATTTAAGGTGTCACTGGATTGCTCTAATCTCTCCTGTATGTGAGGACATTATTTAATGGTCAGAACATCGTTTTTAAATTTTTGATCAAGCCTAATGCTCCATCTGCTGCATAAACCAGTTTCAGGAAACAGCGCCAAATCAACAGGCTTGTCCTGGATCTTCCCTGGAGACATCAAGTGACACAGTATTCCAGCTGATGAGACTGATTTGCAGTGTCAGAGCATGAGCTGTTTTGGTCCGTTTGAGGCTGTAATGCGCTGTGACATATTTAGGACACCAGTCATCAGATTATTCTGCATTTATGAAACAGATCATGCTGACACTTGCACTGACTGCTGGTGGATCTGATGTGGTGTTTGATTCTGTGGTATTGAAGATTTAACAAAGCAGAAATCTTTAAAAATATTCCTTACATCATCTGAATGTATTTTTTATGGTTTGCTCTTGATTCATAAGTCATTTCTGACAGTCGGAACTAGAGATCATGGTGGTTTTAACCAGCTGGATGTCTCCCTCTGGGTTGTTAGGTGGCGTGGGTATGATGTGCCCACTGAGTGAGCAGGGAAAGCAGCTGGCCATCGAGGTGTCTAACATCCTCGGCATGGATGTGTGCGGCATCGACCTGCTGCAGCTCAACGATGGATCGTTTGTGGTCTGCGAGGCCAACGCCAACGTGGGCTTCATCGCCTTCGACCAGGCCTGTGGCATGGACGTGGCAGGCATCGTCGCCGACTACGCCCTGTCGATGCTCCCCAGCCGCCTCACCCGCAAGATGTCCCTGCTGTCCGTCGTTTCTAGCACCAGCGAGACCAGCAGTGAGCCCGAGGTGTGCTCCGTGCCCACTGGCGGCGGCTCGCTGCCTGAGGCCGTCTGCAACATGAGCGTGGGCTCCACTTCCAGCGAGAGCGACCCAGAGCTGGCTGAGCCCTCCCAGTCCTCGCCCCTCCAGTCCACAGCCCCCACCCTGCCAGACCTCCCAGATCTCCCCGATCCAGCCTACAACTTCAACACCCTCCTTGCCAATGAGATCAAATTATTGACTGAGTAAGATCCAAACAGCTTCATGCACACACACCAACACCACAAACACAGAGTAAAGACACGCATACACACACCTGTACGCATGGCAACAGACATTCCTTTTAAAGACACATATCAATCCAAAAACGATTAAAACACAGGATGTTAAATGCAAAGCAGAGCAGAAAAAAACACACAGACACACAATAGAAATACAAACACCAAAACATGAGCCTTCTCCTACTAACTCCCTTCGACGATAACAAAGATCTGAGGCTGCTCCCCTGACTCTCCTCGCTTTGCACCTCTATTCCCAAACTGCAAACCCCACTATCCAAACTTTGCTTACACTGCAGCATGATGGTGACAGTGGGTACATAAGGTAACTGCCAAACTGGCCTCTCCTAGTTTCTATTTTGCAAAATAGTGAGGGTGAAGGTGATTATGTTTTTTTGGGGTGGGTGTGGGATTCCCATAAAGGCATACACCTGCCATATTTATATCCTTATATTATTTAAGGAATAATCTACAGTATGTTGTCATAAAAAGGGTTTGCTTCTTAGACTGTTTTGTGGATTGGAGGCGAAATGAAGTGGGTTTTTTTCTCAAATGATTAGCTCCTTGCAAGAGGAGTAAAATTATACTGATGTAAGTAGAAATAACAAGTAGCAGTTCTGTTTATGAGTCACAACCTGGAATATAAGAATTAATTGAGTGCCATGACTCGATTTTTTTAATTTTACATTCCTAGATAGCTCGTTTGATTAGCCTTACCAGCAGCAGCAGCAGCAGTCTGCTGCTTTTTAAAATTCATTCAATGTCTTGCACTTTATGATGAACAGATGCATTTTTTTTTTTTAACCGCTCAGATGACATATTTAGGAAACACAAGACAGAGTGTGAACACTGCATTTACACCTGCAAACAAAATATACCTCAAAACAGTGACTTCTCACTGCCATAGGATGACATAGATTTTCAGACCTACAGTACATATCAGCCAGGATCCTTGTGGTTTGCAAATGGCCCCTGATATACCAGGTGTTCCTTCCCTTTATGTCGAAGAGCGAAAAAGGTAGTTGTGTATTCTTTTTTTATTTCTTTTTTTATTTTGTAAATATTTAGGTAGTGAATTCAGTACATACTAGTACCCAGTTGATGAAACTGGAATGGCTGACATAACTGCCAACATTAAATTTTTCATAAGCTATTGTGGACAAACTTGTTTGTACAGACCTGCAATATGAAAGGTTGAAATTTGGTGCTAAAAATTTCTGGATTTGGTTAGATGTGTTTTCTCAGTCATATGATTTGTAGATTTTAATTTTGTTGTTTTCACCTTGTTTTCTGATAACTGAAGTATCCTAACCCGCAAAATATGTTGGCATGATGTACAAATAAAAACATGGGAACTATATTTTTGCAGTCTCTTTGAATAGAATGTTACTTTTTCTCTTCTTAGAAAAGAAAGGAAAAAAAATCCAGGGATTTCAGTGGCCAAGAGCATTTTGCTTATGGTTTTTGTTCCTGTTGATTTACCTCCTTTACGCCTTCTGAAATCAACATAGAGTTAGGATAAACGCCATTCATTGAGAATAATTTACAGCTCCAATCAAAAGCACAAATGTAAACTCTAAGTTGTTCGACGTAGCGACGTCCATGTGTTTTGACTCATAGCCCTTTCTGTTGAACACAACTCAGGGAAGCAGCCTGGATCTCACCCCTGACCCCCAAAGGCATGACATATCCATCTGAGCTAGAGACATGTCAGAAACATAACACATAACCCACAGGCAGACAAAAAGATACACAAACAACAACGAAAAAAAGGTTGTAAACTACAGTATAAGACAATGTGGTGTATACCATGGTTAACATGCACTTTTTTTCCTTGCTTGTTTTATATTGTTCCTTGTTTTCTTCCTAATTTATGGTATTTTAAAGAGAAAAAAAAGTGGTTTGTGTGCACTAATATTGTCTCAATAAAGTGAAACCGCTGTGAAGCTTGATTTTATTTTCCTTTATTGTGGGCCTGAAATTTACTAACTGCCTGGAATCTAACAGGGGCCTGTCGAGGGTGCCAAATCTAAACCCGCCAGACAACAGGAAAGGCAGCTTCTATTTAAAGTCTGCCGTCAAGTGACCACAGTGGCTCCACTAAGAGAATAACACCATTTTCACTGCTGTGATGTTGTCCGGTATCTATATAATGAAAGTATCTGACAAACAAACTGTGAAGTCCGCTCATGTCCACTCTCCTGACATGCCAGGGCCGGTGGGCTTGATTACCAACGAGTCACATCCCAACATAAAAGCTTATATGAGTGAACTATCTCCAGTTGTTGTTGTCCCCCCCTTTTTTTAAAGTCTTTGTCCTGAAGCCTGTGTCATTCTACATTGTGTACGTAAATGTAAATCAAAGATCACATATCCTTTCACGACATTAACAAGCCAGCCATAGGACAGAGTCAAATGTTCATATCTCTTTTTACAGCTCTGTTATTTAAATCTGTAGTTTACACATCATCCATATGCACACAGAGCACATCTAGCCATTTCAGGTTCATTTTACTGTGCCCCAACAACTTTCACAATGCCTTCTCACTGTCTGGTTTCCTCTGGGATTTAAGGATCATAGCTGAGTTAAGATCCTGGGTCAGGTGGGTTTCTTTCTGCTTGGTATTTATAGATCAGTGGCCATGTTAAAGTGGACACAAGGCATGGAAGCTACTGAAAGAAACGGGTACAGCATGCTAGTGACGCAGGGAAGGAAGAAAAACGCATGTAAATCGTGAAACGATTGAAAGTGCACGGGCCTGTGTGGTGCTCGGTCAGCCTGGAACAAACACATAGGGACCTCTGGACTAGTCACTGTGTACAACAACACAACAGAGCACAAGGTTACTATTTAATTCCAAACTGCTGCTAATGTATATTTGGCTCAAAAATTAAAAAGGGAATATGCGGAAACCCAAGTGTTTCCATGCTTTGCTGCCTCTTGACACATAAAAATGAATCTGAATGCCAAAAAAAACAAACATTTTGTTGTATAATTCAGTACTAGAAACACTAGTAGTGAGATGATTTTAAAAGTGATTCTTTGTTTTGATATAATGAATAAATGTTTCAGAATTGTATATAATATGTAGGATTTCACAGCAATTGTCGGGTTCATTTTATGTCAATGTATTTTAAAACGAACCTGGTGGTTGCTTAAAGGTTTACAATATACTTTGATTTGCAGAAGACAAATGCAATGTTTATGCACCGTTGAAGATATATAGACATTAGAAGTCTTGAATTATATTATGGTGAATTGATGATGAGGTTCTGGACTGATAGGTACGAGATAAGCAAAAACATTGTGTAAAAAAAACAAACAGGTTTTTAGCAAATGCCCTCACCATTTATTCTGTTCTGTATCATTCTGACAGTGTTACGAAAAGGATCCCAAATCATGTAATTCACAAATGTGCAAAATGATGTAAATATATATCCCTCTTTTTTTTAGATTCAAATAAAGATGAGTCATTATTCAAGATCAGTGAAAATGTGTCTCCTCCTCCTTTTACTTTTGTCAAGCGTTTCAAGATCAACTCCACAATAGTTTTTCATTATTCACTTATAACACTAATTCAAAACATCTGTATGAACCATAAATGACATCATAGCCTCTGTACTTGTTTTATCTGTGACCAATTTAGTGGTTTCTACATTTACATGGGTGAATCAGTGTAGGGCTGAACCTGATGTCCCGGTGGAGGAGATCCCAGAGCGGAGCGATCAGCAGGGCAGGTACGGTGACTAGTCAGAACCTGGATGTGACTCTGTGTGCGGACCCTGCACCAGCTGCAGCAGGCTCTGGATGGGCTCTGTCAGGTCATGGTTTGGTATCAGCTGGCTGGCCTGCAGGGCAGTGCTGCCAAATCCCAGTGCCTGGCACACAAACACAAACGGAAACAAAACACAGCAGCTGCAGCTGTTAGACTCTCTGGGGAGAGTAAAGCTGACTTATATAATAATATCACTGAAAACTGGATTGCAACCCGGTCTGCTTAACTTATCCCACTTAACCCCTCTGACAAACTCGTGTGGTAGGCTGTTTATCTGTCCTTAACAGTTTAGAAGTGAGAGAAAAATTAGGATGTGGAGAGCATTTTTTGATTGTGCTGACGAAGCCACGCATGGTCAGAGGGAAACAAGCCAAGCACAATGTGGAATTCATTGAGGTCTGCACTGACATCCATGGAATTCCTGCAGTTTCTGAGGAGCAGCTGGGACTGTGTACTGTGTACGTGATAATTAAGTGTTTATGTGTTCAGTGTTACATCAGCCCACTGCTCTCACACTTTTCCATAGGCTTCTTATCTAGTGTTTATTCCATCCTGACAACAACTCATCAACTCACTGGGAAAAAAAGTGAAAGAATTTAATCCTGATGTATTTAAATCAAGACATCCCATTGGTAAAATATTGTTTTGCAAGTCACAAACAAGTCTCAACTCTTTGCACTCAATTCCTAAATCAAGTCCCAAGTCAAGACAAGGAAGTACAAAGTCCTGAACTTTAAGTTTCAAGTCCTAAACAAGACATAATGCAGTCTTCACCAAATGTAATGCAATTTTAACAACTGACCAATAACATAATACAATTTTTAAAATCCTGAATGCTTTATAAAAGTTGTATTTTTTTGCTAAAACAAGTTTGTTGGAAGTTGTTCATCTCTCTCTGTAGTAATTCTGACCCTACCATCTGAATGTTGCAGCAGAAATCGAGACTCATCAGACCAGGCAACGTTTTTCCAATCTTCTATTGTCCAGTTTTGGTGAGCCTGTGTGAGTTGTAGCCTCAGTTTCCTGTTGTTAGCTGACAGGAGTGGCACCTGTGGTCTTCTGCTGCTGTAGCCCATCTGCTTCAAGGTTGGACGTGTTGTTGGTTCAGAGATGGCCTCTGTATACCTTGGTTGTAACAAGTGATTTGAGTTACTGTTGCCTTTCTATCATCTTGAACCAGCCTGGCCATTCTCCTCTGACCTCTGGCATCAACAAGGCCCAGAGAACTGCTCACTGGATATTTTCTCTTTTTCGGACTATCCTCTGTAAACCCTAGAGATGGTTGTGCTTGAAAATCCCAGTAGACCAACAACCATACTGCATTCAAAGTCACTAAAATCACATTTCTTCCACATTCTGATGCTCCATTTGAACTTCAACAGGTCGTCTTGACCATGTCTACATGCCTAAATGCACTGAGTTGCTGCCACGTGATTGGCTGATAAGCTATTTGTGTTAACAAGCAGTTGAACAAATGTACCTAATAAAGTGGCCAGTGAGTGTATTTTCAAGTCAACAGGCTAAAATCCAAGTGAAGTCACAAGTGATTGTTGTTAAAGGCCAAGTCAAGATGCAAATCTTTTTTTTTTTTTTTTGGTTTTGTCATGTTTGAGTCTAAAGTTATCAAAACAGACTTGATATTCAAATCATGTGACTCGAGTCCACACCTCTGTGCACTGCAACATAAAAAGAGGAAAAGTGGACTTAAAGCTTATGTTTTACTTTGTGGTTCAATAAATATAAGGAAAGAGAGACTGCTGGACTGAGGAGTAGACGTGTGGCTTGGTGTCACAGAGTGTGAGTAAATGTTACAGTTGACTCTATACTCTGAACTCCTGGCTGAGGAAGGCAAGCAAAAACTGATTTTCACTGTGGAGATTAAAGATGCTCTTAAATAAGTTGGAACAGCCCTCAGGCTAGTTAACTTAGTCACCATCCTGGCATGATGAGCCCTGATCCTTTATCCTTACAGCTGCCACTTTGGCACTCTACGTGGGTATTTAACAGCAGGAGGTTACTGTGTGAACTCGTGTCATCTTGGCACTGCTTGACTCAACATTTTGACCTGAGAGAAAAGGCACCATTTAAAAAACAGACTTGATATGTTCAGCTTTTTTTCCTGTAGTTGTGGGACTCTTATGTAGCTGTTGGTGAAGTTAAAAACAAACCTCCAATTGTATTTCATCCAGCTGTAACAGCCCAGCAAACCACCAAATAAAAACATGACTGTCTGTTGTTGGGCCTATTTATATGTTTGCTTGAATGAGGCTACTTAGGCTTAGCTGTGAGGTCTTATCCAGTCTTTGTCCTCCACCTGCCCAGGGCCCACTGAGCCTAGCCCCCGTCCGTTGCAGTCACCTCTCTGGTGCAGAACTTCCTGTGCAGCCAGGGGTACAGACACACTCACTACACCATTGCCGCCTCACCCTCTAAACTGGCGTGACACACTAGAGATCCGCTCATTCATCCCTCATCTTTTTTTTTTTTTTTTTTTGTTAAGATATTTTTTGGGGCTTTTCAGCCCTTAATGGACAGGACAGACAAGTGTGAAAGGGGGAGAGAGAGGGAGTGACATGCAGCAAATCGCCAAAGGCTGGAGTCGAACCTGGGCCGCTGCGGCAACAGCATTGTACATGGGGCGCCTGCTCTACCACTAAGCCACCAACGCCCCATTCATCCCTCATCTAAACATGTGCAGTTCACATGCACAAATCACCTCTGATGGCATTACAGAGAGACTGGAAATCAAGGTGGAAGTCAGAGTGTCGAGACGGCTGAATCAACTCCTGCTAATTCTCATCTTTACGGCTTTACCAATTAGAGATAATCCCATCTTGAGACGGCCCTCCAAAGCAGGCGCATAAGGGGGAAGTGGGGAACTGTGTCACTGTGTCAAACTGAGCCTTTAATCCCTGCACACCTCGTCAGGTGACTCACCTTTAGGGAGTCACCCCCCAGGAACCAAAGCATGGCTAGGCAGTGGGCCACCAGTGCAATCTGAGCCAAGTCTTTTTTGGAGTCATTCTGCACAAGCTCCAACATGGTGTTTAACATCTTGTCCACCTCAACTCGCTGGGCTGTGTCTGATTGAAAGTCATGGATAGAGACAAAGATGCACATGTCCATTAGCTTTTACAGTATATTACCATGAGCATGAACACACTGTACAGTTACAAATGGAAACAACAACAACACTTAATGCATTCATGAAAGATTAATATAAAATTCTGTTCTGTCTGCATCTTCCGTACAGTTTGTGTGAACTATTCCACTCCCTCTCCATGCCCACTTTTCCCTGGTAAACATCCCAGAAGGCCTGGGAAATTGCACTGCAGCTAACAGGCTTAGCATCATATGTAGGGCAGCAGCTGCAAGAGCGTAGTGGTGCGGATGCTGCACAGCCAGAGATGTGTCAGCACTGGTCTGTTGTCAGCCCCAAGCATGCTAGTGTAAATCTGGGGGTTTAGCTTTCGGATTGCACAGCAAGACAGCTCAGCTAAATATAGGCACTGATGACCTTATTTTTTTAGTGATGCGCTAATGGAGCTCTTTGCTGTTTAGTTTCATTATGATTTTAATGGTTCTATTATATTACATTTACATTGTACAGATTTGATGACAAGATGTACCATAAGAGGGCTCCAACAAGATGTCAGGACTTTGGATACTTTGGAGGTGGGTCTTGAGGAGTCTGGTCAGATGGCAGTGCCAAATATGTGCCACCTACAATATGAGCAACAGAAGATAAACCATGAAACATATAAACAAAAACAGATTTGGCCAAATTGCGTCATCTGTTTTATTTTACCTCAGAGTACAAGGAACGAGCAATAGGAATCCTCCCCTGTTTGGCAAACACATCAGCCATAAGAAAGTAGCCACTGCAGGTGACTGTGCTATCCACACCATACTCCTCACTGGCAAAGTATATCTGAAAAAATATTGTTAAAATAATTTCTTTACGAGGTATATTCATAGATAAAATGGGTATTTCCAATATTGGAATATATTAACAACTAGTGAGATAAGTTTATATGGTAAGCAACGTGCAGAGAGAGTTGCAGCCTTCATTTTGCTTCTGACAATATCAATAATATATACAAACATCATTAGCAAAGTTAAACAGAGCTGCTTCCAGGTTTCCAGTCTCTGTGTGAAGGCGGCCCAGGCTCCTGTGCAGCCGGTGGTGGACTGCGGGACCACATTCTGGGTTCTGCAACACCGCCCACTCTGCCTGGGACAGGAGCTCCGCCACCAGGGGTAACTGACCCAAACCTGGGTAATTACCACACAGCCATGTGTTAAACATCATACATAGGTAGGAGAAAGGAGACAGTTGGAGCTGAGAAACCATTTTGTGCTCCTCCCTCACCCATGTTAGCCTCAGCCAGCAGCAGGACGGCAGGGACCAATTGGACAGACCCGGGGCCATGGACGTCTATGGAACACTGTAGGCAGAACTGGGCGGCAGGCAGAGCCTCCTGGTGTTTCCCCTCAGACAGCTTGCTCTGAGCCACCAACCTACAAATCTCCGCTAGCTCCGCCTAATTAGGGAATCAAACCCAAAGTACATGTCAGGTTACTTTTACCCTGCATTCATTCACTAGACTCTGCTTCCAGGAAAAATACACAACAACTCACAGGAGTAAAACACTCTTATTTACTGTCAGTAACCACAGGATAATTCAATATCAGCGTGAGTATCACTGTAGTAACATTCAAACATTGATCGCTGAAGATGGAGCTGGCTCTGGAAACAGTATGTGACTGGACCAGAAACCACAATTCACTGTGTCCTCTGTGACAAAACTCCTGAAATATCTTTATCTTCTACTGTTCAATTTTAGAAAAAAGAAAAGAAAAACAGCCCACTCAGCTGATCTCCTCTATGGTATTTATTCAGTAGATAAACAAAAACATGTTTTTGTGCAGCTCCCAGCACTTATGTCAGTCACAGCCCATGACAAACCTCTGCTCAAATAGAAAGCGAGAAAGACTCAAGGGGTAGAACTGAGACTGAAGTGTGAGACTTCCTCTGTTTTCTTCCTCCTCGTCAACTTAAACGTCAGCTTAGTTGTCTTAGCTTGTAAAGTAACAACAAAGATTCACTGTTCTACTTTGAATTTGCTGTTTCAAGTTCTATGACTTTTCTAAGTGACTACAGTTTTTGAAACTGGTCCAGTTTTGAGTGAGACAGCTGCAACAGCAGCTGCACAACAGGCTGCAATGTAATCCTTAGGGGGAATAGCGCACTGTCAATGTATGTCCACTGTAAGTGCTCCTTTATGCCACTGACAGGCTCAGATTGTTATTTGAGTTGTCTGACCACATTATGGAAAAAACCCTACAGAGAAATAAAACATTTTTCTTCACCTTTTGCTTGATCCGGTCCGTTTGTTATTGCGTCTAACCAAGTCTCGCTTCAGGAGAAGTCTTGTACTTAAGTCTCCTGAGGGTGACTGGTTGCCGCAACACAACAAACAGACCAGATCAAGCAAAGGGTATTTCTTTGTGGGATCCTTTCCATAATGTTGTCAGACACTTAGAATAACAATGGACATTCACTGGCGGTGCGCAGTTGCCCTGATGGGTTACACTGCAGTCCATTTCACAGCTAGCTCAGTCATGGACCAGTTTCAAAAAGTGACATCCCTAGTAGACACTTAGACACAAAGATATAAATAAAAATATAATCCAGGTTGAGAAATACCTAAGTTTTCATTTAAGTCTTATGGAATTAGTAAAGCTACAACTAAAAACCTGGAAGCTAAACACAAGACCATTTGAGAAGTTTTCAGAATTCATGTTGCATTTTCCTTGACAGTGAGAAATGTAAACTAGACTCAAACTCAAAACAAGATGTCTACTGTATTGTATGTTTCCCAGTGCATCACATATATCCTCACCTTCTTAAGCTGTATTTCAATTTGTCCAGCCCGCTGGAGACTAAAGAGTGTCGGGGTGCGAATGGGAACAAGCAACTGACAGATTCTCTCATGGATCCCCACCCAGTCAGCCTGGTGGTGCTCTGCATCACTGAGGAATAAAAAAATATCTTTTTTAAAAGAACTGCAATTTTAGATAATATTTATATTCCCAAACTGACTCACTCTCTCAAGTCAATTTTATTTACATAGCTCAATATCACAAATCACAAATTTGCCTCAGGGGTTCAGTTGTCTCAGTTTTCTTCTCTCTGTTCAGTCAGATCCACAGAGTCCTCATGGCTTTGCGTCAAACTTTTTTATGCATAATGAAACTCCACTCTGGGCAAAGTTGCTGATGTTGGCGTAGGACTCGAGCTACTGATGAAGAACCTGTTTTTCTGACTATGGTCCGAACAGCTGAGCTGCAACTTATATTGTAATAGTAGAACAGTAGCCTCAGTAATAACGGTTTTAAATCAGATGTGGATCCGATTGACGTCAAAGCACTGGACAGATACAGTATGTGTAGCATTAACAGTGAAATGTTCCTGTGCAGTATATTGGTTTGCTTGAATTGTAGAGCCTCTATCCCATTTAGAGAATATCACCTGAGTGCACAGAGGGCATACTAAATTGTATGCCATTACATAACTGGTCTGTAATTTTGTTGTAATTTTGTTCATCTGGCTCCCATCTCCTGCACACTTCTGTGGAAACTGTCTTGGTTTCCCTGGCGTTTTTTTCTACTGAGGCAAGCCAGTGTATTGGTTTTTTTGGACCTGAGACAGAAGCAGCGAGCAGGCAGGGATCTGGCCACGTCACATCAACAGAAGCACTGACTTGCGAGCACACAGACACACATAAATCAAGGGGTCTTCTCAGGCTACAGGGACACTGTACTTTATCTTTGCTGAGCTTTCTTAGCACAGCAACTCTACATATTCCCAATGATATATTGTCACCGCAAAGATAAGTCTAGATACTGGTGAGCCAGCAGCCTAATAACGTGATATGGCTCATTAGGCCCTCGGTAAACCATTTCACCAATGTGACAGCTTTACAGTCTAATTTTGAGCCAAAGTAATGTGTTTCCAAAACATAAAAAATAACAAGGAACATAAACTAACTCACATCTTAACTGGCAGCACATATAAGCTAATGTAAAGTCATGTTTCTCCCATCTAACCCCTGTTTTGAGGTATAGCTGAATGACATGAAGGCTGTAATTTTTCATCTAATTCAAAAAAATGTGCTTGACATAGTTCATGTTGAATGCTGAGAGTGAAGCAGGCACAATAAGTGGCTGTAAGCTCCCTTTAAGAGACTGGGTTTAGTGGCTCATCCCTTCACATAAATCCCTGCAGGGAGGGATGCCACCACATGCTCTTCTTCACTCTCCACTCTGTGCCAGTGAGGATTTCACCGAGCACCATCTTATGATCTGTAATTGACTCTTAAGACATGTGCGCCAACGCCAAGGATAATGTTGGCTTGCATTTAAAAAAAAGAAAACTCTGTTGACCAACTAAAATGATCGAACAGACGCAGACTACAGCTCCCTCCAGTCACATGAGCAAAAATAGCCGTTGTGGTAATTTCATTTCCAGCTGTTCCTCTCCCTCCCTGACGCCTTTTGTGAAACAAGATGGCGGACACTGCCACCTAACGTCCAAACCGGAGACATGTTCTAAACAAGTTTTAAACACAAAACGAACACAGGACATTTATTTGGACAGTATGCTTTCACAAATAAGTGGTCAAACTGCCTTGAGCAGCAGCACACACGTTTCCTGATAAAAGCTAGGATAGCATAAGCTTACCAGTAAAAGGTGACCTGACACTGGGTGCATTGCAGGTGCGCTCTTCTTCGACAAAGTTCACACAGGTTTTCCGTCCCTTTGGCTAAAGCAAGAGGAATTATCCTGGATGTTGGCCCTAAAACACGAGGGGTAGCCTCCATTGTCACAAGAAAGCCCGCTTTAAATTGGTATTAGAAATACACGCCCGATATAAAGCTCGTTTTAAATACAAAATTAGCTTATGAAGCTAACACTGTTGTTGAGGAACTGTAAGTGTATGGTCGCTGTGGCAACGGCCTTAATGGCTTCCCTCTCTGCTGGGAGAGCTGATACTAAATGCTTAAAAACACCAACAATATATAAATTCTACTTACAAAGAGGTTAGGACGCTGTAAAATGTTAGTAAAAACAAAATGCAGTGATTTGTAAATCCTTTTTGGCTTATTTTCGGTTGAGTACAGTCTAAATAGAAGACAACTGATGTTTTAACTGATTAAGTTTATTGGGGGAAGGGCTCCAACAAGGTGTCGGGATTTTGGATACTTTGATTGTGGGTCTTAAAAAGTCAGATGGCAGTGCCAAATAAATGCCACCTACAATACAAGCAACTGAAGATAAACTATAAAACACATAAACAAAAACAGATTTGGCCAAATTGCCTCATCTGTTTTATCTTACCTCAGAGTACAAGAAAATGAGCAATAGGAATCTTCCCCTCTTTGGCAAACACATCAGCCATGAGAGAGTAGCCACCACAGGTGACTGTGCTATCAAGATTATACTCCTGTCAGGCAAAGTATATCTGAAATCTTTTTCTTACAAGGTGTTGATGTATATAGTGGGGTTTCCCAACATGTGGGTGCACATGGCCCCCACCAAGTTTATATGGTGAGCAACATGCAGAAACAGAGTTGCATCCTTCATTTTGCTTCTGACAAAATAAAGTTTTTGAACAGTTAAAAATACTTAATGTACTGAAGCCATTTCTGGTGAGTTTATTACTTACGACACAAACTTGCAAAAAGCATTTACAAAGTTAAGCAGAACTGCTTCCAAGTTTCCAGTCACCGTGTAGAGGCGGCCCAGGCTCCTGTGCAGCCAGTGCACCTTTTCTTTTAACAACACCCAGTAAGCATTTGGTAACTGAGGGCCACTTGTTGAAGTTTTGAAAGTAAAAATCTTTCCCATTTTTGCTTGATATACAACTTCAGTTCCCCAACAGTTCACAGTCTCTGCTGTCGTATTTTGTGCTTCAGAATGCTCGACATATTTTCAGAAAGAGACAGGTCAGTAGCTACTGCAGGCAGACCAGTCTGGGACCTGCACTCTTTTACTACAAAGCCACGCTGTTGTAGCATGTGAAGAATGTGGATTGACATTGTCTTGATGGAATAAGCAACGACAACCCTGAAAGACATCTGGATGGCAGCATATGTTGCTCCAAAACATTTATGCACCTTTCAGCATTCATGGTGCCTTCAAGTATCCCAAGATGCCATGAGCACTAACACACCCCAATACCATTACAGATGCTGGCTTTTGAACTTTGTCCTGGTAACAGTTTGGACACAACGTTCATGATTTCCAAAAACAATTTGAAATGTGGACTCGTCAGACCACAGCACACTTCTCCACTTTGTGTCAGTCCATGTCAGATGAGCTTGAGCCCAGAGAAGTCAGCAGCATTTCTGGATGTTATTGATATATGACTTTCAATTTGCATGTCTAAACTTGCATTTGTAGATGCAGAGAGAGAGACAGTGTTTACCAGTAATGGTTTTCCAAAGTGTTCTAGAGCCCACATAGTAATATAATGACTGAATCTTTTGCAGATGCCCCTTTCATACCCAGTCATGATACTATCATCTGTTACCAATTAACCTGTTGACCTGTGGAGTGTGTTTTAACAGGTGTTTTTGAACATTCCCAGTCTTTTGTTGTCCCTGACCCAACTTGTTTGAACATCAAATGTCTTGTCTTTGCACTGTATTCAACTGAATGTAGGTCAAAACAGGACTGTGAATCATCACATAGCACCCAACATTTTTTGAATTAGAGTTGTAGGTTACTAACATCATATAGTTTACATACACACACACACTGAACACTATACATGGTGCTGAAAATGTTTACATGTTTAAAATAAGATAACATAATGTTTTAATGGTCATTTACAGGGTACATTTGGTATCAAATGTGCAATTTATTATCATCAAAAATGAAAACAAATTAGGGTTTCCTCACAACATGCTTCATGTTGTTACAGCAATGGATTAGTATACATTCTGGATCTGTGTGTGATATTTATTTAAAGCAGCAACTAAATGCATCTATGTGCCAGTTTTAGGTACAAAAATATACATATTTCAAGCTTGCTCTGATCTAAGGAAAATTACAGTAAAAGCAACTCAAATGCTTCATAATGCCTACAGCACTAATACAAAAATAATATATAAAACTTCTTTGGTATATATTTACCTGTCTTGATCAACATGCTGAACAGCTGGACAACAAAAACCTTGAAGGTGAGATGAGCTATATATTGGATTGATATTGAGGATTCAATGCTCGCTAAAGAGAAAGCTCATCATTCACTGATACATTTTCCAATATACATGTATCTACAATTCCAAAACATTATCACAATAACTGAGGCCTGAGCAAAAATCATAAAATAAGCATTTGTGATTCTGATACTTCTGTTAACAAGAAGACAAGTCTGTTTCTTTTTCCTCCAACCCTGTTGTTGACATGGTGTTTAATTTTCTGGTTACTCTTTCTTACGTAAGTGGATGTATATGACCCCGCTACACAGCAACAAGGGGACACACACCCAGGCCAGGATGAAACAGTAGCCAAAGCGTCCTGATGTCAGTTCTCTGGAGTCCTGAAGGATTTCTTTATTGTGTAGTGTGTAGATGAGAGCTGCAGAAAAGGCGGTCAGCCCTAAAAAAAAACAAAGAAGACAAATATGATGTTTGTTTAAGTACTGAGATGCATGGTAAAATGTGCAATGTTTGTAACCTGCTTGATTTCATATTGATTAACATCATATTCAGTTCAATTCAATTCAATTCAGTTCAGTTCAGTTCAGTTCAATTCAATTCAGTAGAACCTTATTTATCCTGAAAGAAATTTGGAGAATGCTTCAAATTACAGTAACATTAAGTTTAGTTTTAGAACAATAGAGTATTAAATATCTGACAAAATATACAAGATAATAAGGATTTTCAAGGAGCAAAAGCAAAACCAGTGGCTAATAGAGTAACAATACGAGTAAGATAAGTACAAGAGTTTCTAAAAATTAACTAAAATGGTGGGGAAAGTGGGGCGTCGGTGTACAATAGACAATATACAATAGAGTGATATCAGCAACTGTGCCCCCCATGTTGCACAGGAGGTGGCCAGACATCATGAACACATCACATTATATTAACTTTTTGTTCAGGCTGTGTCACAGAAAAGTTGATATCTGTAATAAAAGCAATTTCTGTGGCAGGGTTTTAATACAGACTTGAAAAAAATAATCTAGAGGTAGGAGCTTATGTCATTTTTAATGCAGGTTTGCCATTAGTACGATCATGATGAGCTTCAGATGTATACCTCATCCACACTTCTAAAATCTTAATATAACGTAGCTGAGACTCTCTCAAATAAAACACAACTTCCTTATGAGGAACAGAAACAGTGTATGTTTATGAATTTGATCACTTACTTCCCCTGTTTTTGAAAAGACAGAAGATGTGCTCTGCTGTCCGAACCCTCATGTGGGTTACATCACTAAAAGCCCATGATGTCCTTTTCACAGTACATTAGGACTCAGATAGATCGCATGCATGGTGCTTAAAATAAAGGCCCCAGTGTCATGTCTTTCAAAGAGTTATAATATGACTTGCTGGGTCTCAGGAGGATGTATTACACAAGTTTGTACCAATTCAGTCATCACTACGCGTAAAGTGAAGTTACAGCTAATACTCACACCATGGTTTAATGGTATGTTTCTGTCACTTGCCGTACCCAATTAGATTTTAAAGCACAGATGCAACAGCTTGTATTAGCTTTTTCTCCACCAACAAGCTCTTGTACAATCCTTTAGTCTGCTGTACCTAAATATAAAGAGCCCAGTCTCCAAATAGCTTATTTGACGGTCATGGACTTTAGACATGCTTCCCCTTTTAGTTTGTAAGCGCAAGTGTCACCCTTTTCAAAAATTCTCATCACCGAGAGACATGTCGATGACGCACATTGTTTCACTCCACTGTTACCTGCAAAGACTTGACACAGCCCGGTGAAGTAGAAGAGCCCACCCTTGGACATGGTGAACAGCTGGCCCAGGAACACCAAGAAGGAGACCGAGGAAAAGACCACTGAGAGAACCATCAGGACCTGCACTGCCTGGAGCCACTCTGAGAGAGGAAAACATTTACACATCTAAGTGCCCAGATTCTACCTGTGGGAGAGAACTGCTAATGTGTAGAGGTATGCAAAATGAAATTGCTGCCTACCACTTTCTTTGGAGGACGCACACAACCAGGTTCCTGTGAAGTTGTCGAACCTACAGTTGTACCACAGGTCTGAGTTCTCCATGCCATCCCACACCCACCAGGACTTTAAAAAAAAAGAGATCAGACATGATGCACACAGCTGCTTATGAAATAATACAGTCAAAGCAAACAAACATCATGTCCTGAACATGACTACTACCTTCTCCATGGTTGCAATAAACAGCATCGCCAGTGTGATAAGGTGCAGCAGGGTCACAAACATAAGGAGGTATGCCATTTTCAAATCCCTGTTATAAAAAACAAACAAACAAAACTGTTTATGTATAGGCTTCCCAGGCTGCTGCATCCAACATTACAGTTAGCGAGGACATAGTGTGTGGCCAATTTAACATGTTTGCTGGGCCCACTGTGTAAGCCAGTGTTGGGGAACTTTCCTGTTTTGCCTTGAAACGTAAAGTGGAAAATGCGAGTAGCTGAACAGAGTATACTCTGTGTTGCGTAAGACCATGCTTCAAAACAGAGTGAGTTATTTCTAAAAGTACAGCAAACCTACAGAGAAGCTGGGCAGGCCTACTGAAATCTAAACGGCTCCAAAATATTTACCCAATTAGCGACTCTGCCCTTCCTTATTTTTATTTTATTGCATAGGGTAAACAATCTGTAATTTGGATTTAATTAAAGCTGCTCGACTTGTAAATTTAGAGGAAATTAAAGTCTGAGGAAAAGCCTGTGATTTTATTTGACATTGTGCCTACTCTTCAGTAGTAGCAGAGCACAAGCAATCACTGTTAAACTGTTATGACAGTAATTTCAGTTTACAATAAGGACACATGCAGTAAAGGAAAAAAGACATACAGCTAAGTAAGCCTCAGAAATTGTCCGTGTCGATCTTTATCTGTAGGAGAGGTCCATTTGGGTGGGCGGTGGAATCATGATTACTGTCAAATTATGTCATTACACTAGATTTCATTAAGGCGGATGAAAGGTAAACATTCAGTGAAGAAGGTTTGAAACAAAGCAAATGGTTGTGAAAAAATCATTTTGGCAATAAGCAAATAAGATCAACACAGAGATGTAATGTGTAACATGCTTTTTCTCTGTCTTTTTCTCTGGCACTCCAAATGTGTTTTGATGGCATGAATTGCTTTGCTACCCATTCCTTAAACAGCTTGTGTTATTAGATGTGATGCAAGAATCACAACAATGGCATCTTTGTTTTAAAATTACCTGGAACCATGATTTAACAAGACATGAATTGAAATCATATGAAAAGACAAAGTTATATCGACTCACCCCAGGTACTGCCCGTCCCTTCAAATCAGCTCTCAGCACCAGCTTAAAAACAGCGTCACTACCCTACAACATTGTGCCCCTTTTGGTGGTCCTCTCCTTTCCAGTCTGACCACACCCCCCTTATTTTTTCTGCCACTCCATCCAAACTTTCCAAGGAGAACGCCCATTTCCTCTGTGCAGAACAGTGCTCCCTTTTGCTGTGCCTCGGAGTCCCTCAGTACAACATCACCATCCAAAAAAGACTCAAATGAGACCCACCCATGGGCAGTGAAGGCACACAGAACCACATGAAAAGATCTCCTCTGTAAACATTTCACATTGAATGCTCTGGTTTACGGCGTAATGACCATTCTACCCTATCTACGTCCATTCATAATCTTTCTTGTTTGGGCAGATATGAAAAATAACACACTGCTGCAACATAACTCACATTTCTACAGCAGAACACGATGAGTATTCAGAGTGCGCCGGTCACACAGAAACCATTTGGGAGGGACACACCATGTACAAACGCCTTAGGTAATGTGTGAGGGTCAGTGGAGGTCACAACTAAACAACTCCTTATGAAGTTTCGGAACACCAATTATACATTTACATCAGTTAGGTAAGAAAAAGGAAAGTCAGACGAAAGATTCATGCACTCAAAAAAAAAAGTTTATATGAGTGCTTGTATCTCTCCATTAATTTTATATTGTGGGGGATTGAGCTGACATTAAAGGGGAATACCACCTAAATTAAAAATTCCAATATGTTATTACAACGACCTCGGATAGTTAACACAATATTCGTGAACATGAGCTACTCTCTCTCAAAGCCAGAAACCAGAGTAGAAAGTCTCAAACTTGTGATGTCACAGGATATAAAGTCTGGAGCTGCTCCATAGACAATGAATGGGAGACTGATTTTCACTACACAGTCCACCATGTAGTAACTTTGCCATTTTGTAGTGCTGTCTGAATGTATAGCGGGAATTATTATATTCTATATAGTGGACTCATGTATCCCACAATGCATAGTGTAAAGTAGTGTACAACCAATGGTCACTAACCAAGCACTATATCCTTTACTGTCATTTCCACACACAGAGTACATGGGAACAAAATTGTGCTTTTTCCACAACCCCAAGGTGCCATCAGACACATACAAGTATAAAAATATAAACATAAAAAATATATATGCATCACACATATATATGCATATATACATACATGTGTACAGTATACATATACAGATAAATAAAAGCACACATGGAGAATGTAAGGACAGTTCCAGCAGAGCCCTGGACTTAGAGGCATCTGGTATTTAAAGTGCATAGCAGATGAATGACCAGTTAAATAAATATGACCATAAATAGAAGTGTAACATCGGAATACTGGCGACTAATAATAATAATAATAATAATAATAATAATAATGATAATAATAATAGGTGTAAAACCTATGATATGTTGAAGTTTGTCTTACCAGTTTTTTAGATTTTTTAAATTGGTAAATGATTTTCTCTGGTGCTGCACAGATGAGGGCTAATAAGGTATTGTATGCATAACATTACACATTATATTCACAAGGTATTACATGACTTACTGGTAAAATAAACTTCAACATATCACATGTTAATGGAAAATTACTTACATTTGTATGAGAGGTTGCGATCAGGCTGCTTTCTCTCTCTCCTCTTGTCCGTCTGACAGTATGTTTAATTTGAGCAGAGCAGCTCATCTCACAACACAACACAAAGGGCCACAAAGAACTTTGTAATGTTATTTATTAATTTGGGGAAAACATGCTGAGTATAATATCATGTGTTAGTGTTTATCACAAATATGCATGTTGGTATTTGTTGGATGGACCACCAGCCTCCCTTGACATGGCATGCCACAGCAATGACACAGTTAACAGTGCCAGGAAAATGACCCAAGGAGTGCCCAAAGGGGTATTCATGTTGCAGATGAGCTCACTATATAGTCCCTAGATAGTAAGCAGGAAGCAGTGAATGATTTCGGACACTGTGTCATCTAGATCATCTTTCTCAATTTATTGTCTGTGGAGCAGCTCCAGACTTTTTTATCCTACCACATAACACATTTGGAGTTTTACTTTACTTCTGGGGTTTGGCAGAGAGTTGTTCATGTTTACTAACACTTTGGACTGTCCCAGACCACAGGAATAACTCAATTTTGAAAGTGGGCCTATGGTTCCACTTTAACTCTGGTATTTCACCCCCAAGGAGGAAAAATAATAATGTTAGTTTGTCGCCCCCTGGTGTTTGCATCGGTGACATGCTTCATCAAAAGCAATGTCTATTAAATATGACTGATAACAGTAAATAAAGCATCATATTGATAAAGATGTACAGGTTCAAACGCAGATTATCTCTTTTGGATTACTACCTGGTTGCCAAGGACGAAACCAATTTTGAATGTCGTTTATAATTGATAAAAACTCAATTTTAGATTAAGCCACGGGTCAACCCGGTCCAAACTGAACAAACTGTACAGCTGTCATTTACAACAGCATTATTCAGTGGCTATTTTTTTCTTAATTAAAACGAGCACCACATTACTGATGAATTGTCCCCTGGATTCGTTGAATGGTACGGTCCGTTGCCTAGGTGCTAGTAGAAGCCAATTCACTCCGCCACGCCTGTCCTCAGCACTTAGCTTTCTTGTCGCTTTTACCCATTAAAAGGTGAGTAAAACTTAACTGGCACAGTACACACTCAGCTTCAAGACTTCAACGAAGCTGGCATTTAAGCAGGAGCCTTCAGACATCACGCCGCAGCCCTCACGGCGCTCACCAGTTGCTGCCAAGCGGCCACTGGAGAAAGCTATGGCTACCGTTAGCATGCTAGCGTTAGTTGAACGTAAAGCATCTTACGGTAACTTTGGGGCTAACTTTGCTAACTCGCTAGCGCTGCGGGTAGTCACAGTTGTCAGTGTTGGTTATGTGTTAGCTTAATAGCACAACGTGGGTAGCAAATGTGTGATTATTTGTAAACCGCATCTCGCTGTGTAGTGAGCTTGCGTGGTCAAAAAGGAATGCAAGTGGCTGCTGTGCTACAAAAAAACCTCATTTGCTCCTCCTCGTCAGACATTTTGGGAAGAATGGTTAGCTGGAAAACAAAGATTTTTAACTCTGTAACGTTACTTAATGGGGATAACACTGTGCACTTTGCAGGGCATCACTGGTAGTATAGGTTTGTTGCTAAGTGCAACATTCCCAAATGCGGAGTAGGGAAATGCCTGCTTCAGTTATTGCTGTCCATGTTAAACTCCTCATGATTACACTGCAGCAGATAAAGCATAGCTAATCATCTTGAAGCTTTGCATAGCCTCAGGTGATGCAGTGTAACTCAGCTGGTAAAATGGTCTGTGCCTGCCTAAGCTGAGGCAGCTAGTCTAATCTCTAAAACTTGTGACTGCAGGCAGGTCCTAACATGACTGGACAGCATTGTTCTAAAGTATCTCATCTTTTATAGGGGAGCAGGAGGACAAGAGACGTTGTCATGGATGAATTGCATCAACAATGGGAGTGATAAAGTTTGAGGACAACCTGATCTTTGCCTCAACATTGCAAACCGAGCTGTGTTCTGTGGGATACCATGTAGGCTTATGTGTGGTTTTGGATCTGTACTTTCATCACTGAGGAAAGAAGTTCATCATTCACAGATGCAGCCTCATCAAACTTAATGCATGACCATGGATCATGAAGAGGTAACATTCTTTGTACATACATACATTACTGTTTTGCAGATAATAGTGTCAGGCAGTGTTAAGATGCTTTGTCAGCTGTTCAACACCAGAAATATTTACCACATTGTCTGCAGGAATTCTTACTTTGTCAGCAGCTTAACATGTTACTTTAATATTAAAGATTTAAATTGGAAAAGTGGCTGTTGGAGTAAATACATCTTGCATCTATACCCAACATTCATTAGCATTAGGATCATATTTGAAGTTAATGTTTGATCTTTTAGCCATTTGTTCCACGATGGCAAGGGCATGGACCAATTGGTGTGATGTTTAAGTACAACAGGCACGTGAGACCTGATACCTAACAATATGTTGTATGTTGTTGGAGCAGTGACCGCTCCTGGAGTAGTTTAAATGCTGCGAGGGGGGCCTGCTCAGGTTACAAGTCCTACAAAGTATAGTATTGAATTCAGCAACAGGTGTTTAGTGCTGGCATACCACACTGATGTTGTGGCCGTCTACTGTGTGTCACTACAGATCAGTTTTCAGCGACACTGACAGACTTGATGTTGAACCCTTTTGTTGGAGCAGTTTGCTGAATAGTTTGTTGGCTCATTGTTTGGCAAAAGTAACTAACAAGTCAAAAAGTTAGATAAATTGCTTATTGTGTTGCAAGTGTAGAAGCGTGTCACACATAATTGCGTAAAGAATACAAAAGTAAAGGAAACTTGAGCACAGGTAGTTTTTAGCTTCATGACACTTGACTTGTAAATGCATTATGCTATAACTATTTTTGACATGCAGTAGTATACCCAAAGCTACTCATTCACAGGCTTAATTTGAGGATGCTTCTTGATTTTCCACAGTACTGACAGGTATTTTATATAATCTTTCAAGCTGCATCCTTCCATAATATTTCAAAACAGTCAGCTTCTCTTCTGGGTTCTCAGGTGCGGTCAGAGTTGGACCAGATTTCGATGCGGCTTCAGGAGGATGGCCTGCCTCCAGGGGCCAGTTTGGAGGAGCGGCAGCGCCACCTGTGGCGGCAGCTGCTCGCCAAGGAGGCAACGCTTCAGTCAGCCACCCAGGAGCTGCAGACCTTACGAACCCAGCAGGCCAGTGAGATGAAGGAGGTGAACATTCTGGATTCTTTGGAGTTGCAGTACACCAGCTGTAACACTAACGTAGTCCTCTAGACGATGTCTAGACCAGTCTAAAATGGTGTGCTCCTCATTTTCATAAGAAAATACAGACAAAAGTGCTGCAGCCCATGACTACAGTACATTAAATAAAACTTACACACCATACATTTCTGAAATTGGTACAGGTCCATGCCAGTTGCTCAAAATTATATGTCATTTGCAGCTGAGTTACCTTTGAATTTTTGTCTTTTTGTCTGTCAGGTGGAGAGCTATGTTGCACATATTCGTGGGCTGCTGGAAGAGCGTGAGTGCCTGACTTCAGAATATGAGAGAGACAATGAACACTTGCGACAAGAGCTCCACCAGATCAGACAACAACAAGGTGAATTCAATGCAAACGTAATGCAGTGTTGGCAATGCATTCTTTTCTTTAGGTTGTAGCCTAGCCTGGCTCACCAGAGCCCCTGAGCAAGATGCTTCAAACACACCATAGCTTACAATTTAAAATCTTCTGCTATATAATGATACTCGTGCACTATTTTGCTGTTGCTCTGTCTTGTCTTTAGTGTTATTTCACACTCCTGCTGAAGAAACTACTGATCAGTGAAAACTCCCCTTTTTTCCAGAGAGTCAGAGCAAGGAGCTGGCGGAGATGCTGGCTCAGGAGGAACTCGGGGAGATAGGCTTGAGCAGCCCTAGTGAGCAGGTGGCTTACTTGCTGGTGGAGAGGGCCACACTACTGGAGAGGCTGGAGGCTGCTGAGAGGAGACTGGAAAGTCAGAGCCTCACTGGCAACTTTGGGGAAGTCCACCACCAGGTAAAGAACATCAGACAACTGTTCAAATTACATCAGAACATTACTTCTTCACGGAAAAGGAACCACACAAGACAGTTGTGGAATATTTTTATGAATGATATAGTATGTACGACTTTGAACTTTGAATGTAAAGCTTCCAGTCACAATGAATTTTCAAATTAGCCTTTCCAAAGGCCTCATGGTGTGAGTGGAAAGTAATGGTTAACTATCAAAGGCAAATACTGACTATATAAACGTGGTTAAGTGATTCTCTGTCTCTTGCCGATTATTGGACAGGAGCATATTTGCCACACGGTGGGGGAGGAGCTAAGGCAGCAGAGGGAGGACACGCAGAAAGCCATAGATAACATGACGAAGGTGAGGTGACTGTCATTGTGCCGTGGCTGAATTACAGGTCTGTATGTTTTCAGGTTGAATTAAGTTTGTGAAGAAAAGAAAAACCTAATATTTCCAGTTAAAGGACAGGGATATCATGTCTTAGTGTCTGTTGTGATTCTGCACACACGGGTCTTTCCTCTCAGCAGTGTCCATCTCAGAGTCCCTGGAAGAAGCTGTTTGGGCTGCGCAGGTCTGGTCAGAGCAAACACAATATTACCCCTGTAGGTTTCCACCTCACAGCTTAAACTAACTGAATCACTAACACACTGATGTTGTGATAAAAAGGGCATCGCTGGCTTGTTTCACAGTGGTACTACTTTTTGAAATACATTCCACGCTGACGATACGCCATGATATCTGCATGACCACTGTGATGCAGAGGCTTGTCTCAGTAACACATCTGTGAATGTGATTTTCTAACAACGGATGAGTGCTCGAAACGGGTGGAATAGTAACGGCATGTCACAGGTAACAGCATGTGTCCCTTTTGTCCCACTGGTCTCTTTATGCAGGTGAATGTTGACATGTCAGATTATAACTCATCGCCTTCGCTCCTTTCTAGGCCTGTGGTGATGATGAATCTAAACCTCTGAATGCATGTCTCTTACAACAGCATGTCGGGCCACTTGCATCTCCAGACTTAACTACCAATCTTCGTTCCTGCTGCACTCCTCCCACTCTCACCATCCATGCTTCATTCTTTCACATCAGGCCCACAGCGAGCAGATTTCTCAAGAGCGAAATGAGCGCCAGCGGCTGGAGCGGGACCTTGAAGAGGCGTCGAGGAGGCTGGCAATGGCTCATCAGGATATCCGCAGACTCACCAACGAGCTGGATGCTGCCAGAAACAACAACCTAGACCCATGTGGTATGTTGCAAAGACATACAGCATGTATCCCTCAAAGAACTATTAGTCTGTGTTAGGCTTTGGTGTGATGCATCTACCCAGCTGTTTATTGTCCAACCTTTAAAATATTTTAATGTTGTCAGGCTATACGTATGTATTGATTGAAAAATGATGCTCTTAAACAGCATCATTTTTCAATCAATACATTTTCAATGTGGAACCTGCCAACTGCATAAAATCATTGACAGCGTATAAAAAATGTTTTAAAAGGTATGAATGAGCAGAAAGCATATTTTCGGCTTTAAAGAATTAAAACTACATTTGTAATCTCAGGAGCTGAGCTTGAGGGAACCGTCCAAGAAGTAGAGAACCTGAGGAAGGAAGTGGACAAACTGAAACACTGTGGTGAGACAGACCCGGGTGTGATTTTAAAAACTGCCATTCAGTGTGTGATGTTAACACCAGCCACAATGTTTGAATATTTTGTTTTACTATACTAAAATTGTGGTTCATTGAGGGTTTTTTTTTTTTTTTTTAAAGGTGGTGGGTGAATAAGACTTGCTAGTAGGGCTGGATATTGTTTAGATAGTACTGATTGTGTTTGTAGTTAATAAAAGGAAAATATAAAATGCTGCAAACTTTTTCTTTTTTTCATATTTAGATTAATTTCAAACCTATTAACTGAAATAATGTTTGGAAATCAGATAAATGATTTTTTTTTTTTTTTTTTTTATTCTTTTCAATTTAATTGATTTAGATATACAGTAAGTTACTGCTAAAAATACTGCCTAATTAGGAAGATGATTTACTTACTGTTACTTTTATATGTCACTCTCAATACGGCATTTTATTTATCCTCTTTTTAAAAAGATATATATTTCCCCTATCACCCCTTTTCCCTGTACTCGTAGTATTTTGGCTGAATCTTTGACTTCTGAGGAGACTCCGTTAAATCATTTTTAGTGCAGCTGCTACACGCATCCATTGTTTTGGCAAGACATTTAGAAAGTTAGCAATCTCACATAACCAGAAAAATCCCAATGACATTAATGAAACACCAGTACTAACAGAAAGTCCATTAAATTAGTTGAAATGCTTCATGTGGTTTGCTTTAAAGAGTGAATAAGCAAATTTTGAACAAATCCGCCATTTGGGACAAGTTGGCCTCCCTCCCTTGGTAGCCACAGTGTGCTATAGATATTTTCATCATAGTTACTACATACAGTATATGTGTAAAAGACAGAAATAAGATATTCATTGTTTTGTCTCCTCGCAGATATGATGGAGGTGCAGCGAGCCAAAGAGCAAAACGACAGACTCGATGTTGAGAACAGAGCTCTGAGGGAGAGAGTCCGCACTTTAGAGTCTGAGAAGAAAAATCTCCTGGACCAGGTTGGTATTTTACCTTTTTTTATTATTATTAATATAAAAAACTCATATTGTTATCGTAGCAGCTTGGCATTGTGTGGTGTTGTGTTTGTCCAGTTGGCAATAAACAATGCAGACCAAGATGTTGTAACCAAAGAGGATCTAAAGGACAAGAGCATTAGCAGTGAACCACAAAACAATCTGTCTGGCTCGTCGACCCAAGAAAAGGATCACATTCACAAACGGTAAATACATTAACTGCATCCAGGTTAAATGTGTCATAAGTAAAAGTCGACATTCTTTATGACTGTCCTGCCTGCTGTCTCTGACTTTAATTGTCATCATTCTCTGTCAGGTGTCAGGAGGCGATGGAAGATGGGCTTGTACAGATGAGAGAGCTGCAGCGGCAACTCCAGAGGCTACGTAAGGAACAGGAAGAGCTGGAGGAGAGGAATGAGGAGCTGGAATCATTGCTGGGGGAGGCCCAGAATGCCAGCAAGGGGGAGAGGCATCGACATGAGGGAGAACTGGAGGGACTGCACAGGAGGGTAATGAGTGGCACTAAATTCTTGCTCAAAAAATGTTTGTTTTTTTAACTGGACAAAGGATTATTTATTAAACTAACTAAATGTTAGTTTAAAACCATTTCCCCGAGACATTGAAGAAAGCTAGTTTAGTTCACATGACATTCATTAATGCCTGTCTTTGACTAGAAGAATTCAGACAGTATATTTTAGTCAGGGCCTGCTTTGGAAGCCGTCATCTCTTGAATGATTGAGGATTCATCTTACAGTTTTTCCCAATCGTTTAATTATGTTTAGTGAAACTATTGTAATACAGTAAAATGTTCAGCTGACTGAACTGATTGCAAAAACATATTTTTGTTGGGCCACATAAAAAATATATAAAATGCAGTAAATTCATAAATGCATGCAGTTTGCATAAAAAATATATCAAATGCAGTGAAAGAGATCCACGCACAAATCAGTTCACATCCTGCCTCCAATCCTGATCAGGCCTGTTTTGCCAGCTGAATTTGCTCAGGTGAGACATGAGTGAGATAACTGGTCATCAGGGTGTGGTCATTTTAAAGGCAAGTGTTTTCCAGGTGAACAGAGTGTGCTAAATGATGTGATTTGTGTTTAGATTTTTGCTAAAATGTGATTTTGAATTTCTGTTTGAGTAAAAACAGTGAAATTGTGCCTAGAGTTCAGTAGTCTTATTGTTGATACACAAGCTTCAGGTTATCAGAATTGTGTCCATAGTTCTAATTTTTGTATGTATACAATTGAGAAAAATTGTAACTGTTCAATGCAGATTAAAACTTTGGAGGCAGAGCTGAAGAAACAGGATATCCAAGAGAAAACATTGAAGAACGGAGAAGAGGTCAAAGCCACCGAGTCTTACTTACAGCTGGTAAGACACTCTCGCTTTTTAATATCATTAATGTTTCTTCTGTGCTCATTTCACAATAGTGTGTTAACACAGCAAGAACAGTATGGCAAGACAATAAATGTAATGCCACAGGTGTTGCCATCCATCTGTGCTACATAAATGAGAGGAAAATTGTTACAGTACCAAAACGACCTCATTTGGACTAAAATAGAAATTTGTTTGAATGTACAGTGAAATTCCTACTAAACTTAAATCCTCTTAGCTTGCTGTACATAGAAAATTTCATGTGAAAAAGATCAATAAACTTAAATCTTGGCCCATCAGCCCGCAGAGATTAAGTTATAGTACATCAAAAAATGTATATACATCAAATGCCATGTCTCAGTCTCTGAATTATTTTTGTTCCTGTGTCACCATGTGTGAAGCACCTAAGAGACAGCAGCCAGGAGAGAATGGCTCTGCTCGAGGCTCGACTGACTGAGGAGAAGGAGTGGAGGAAACAGCTGGAGGTCGACCTCAGTGCTGCACAGGCTGCTCTCAAAAAAGACAAGGAGGTTAAAAACCACACATATCACTGAAAGCAATAACACCACAGAGAAGTGATGAATTTCATTGTACAGCTCAAGAGGTTCCTGAAGTGAAGAGTCACTATTGTGTTTTTTTAAGTACAGTATTTACAAAGTAAGAGTTACGAGCCACACAGAAAGTGTATCACATTCCCTCATTCTTTACACCAAAGGCTTTACAGATAGGAGAGCGAGAGCTGAAGAAGCTGAGACTTGAGGTCAACAGCCTTCAGACCGAATGCCAACAAGGGAAAACACTCATCAAGAGCCTAACGCAAGTCAAGGGGGAAAAAGCAATTCTGGAGGAAAAGGTTTGTTAATTTCATAAATCTGCTTGCTGTTGCCAACACCTTGTCAGTCTTTTGAAACATGATGAAGCTAGGGATTTTTTTTTAACCTATATAAAAATGGTATTTTTATATATGAAATGGCATCTTTGCACTTGCACCTCCATCTGTTCATGTATTGGTGCAGTGCTGTTTGATATTTGTGCTCTCTTTAAGTTATACAAGGGGAGGCTACATGGTTTTCTGATATTTAACCTTTTATCCTGTAAATCCTTTAGTCTGAAAGCACTTTGTGCTTAGGTTTGAAAAGTGCTACAAAAATAAAATTATTATTGGGTGTGAAGCAGCTTCGGAATTCTTTAATATTATTATTCTTCCGCCCACTTTTTTGCCGAGCTACTCCTTCCACATTTTCCAACAAACAAACGTCATTCAAACATCAAAATATTCAGCTCACTTAGGAATTGCCTGCTTGTATTTTTCACATTCATAACATTCATACTTTCTGAAATATTCAGCCTTTTTGGGGCATTTTTCCCCCATTCAAGTGGATGGGAGGACTCTTCAAACCTGACACAAATTCAAGTTTATTTCCTCGTTCATACATTTATGTAGAAACTCCATTCAAACTTTAAAATGTTCATTAACTTGCATACAATCTTACTTTAATTCAACTTTCAAATCCCATTCAAACTTTCCACTCTTTCAGCTATCCCTACTACTTCACCTTCTTCTTACACATTAAAGCCAGCATTGCAGTGTAGCATCAGCTTTTCAAAAAATCTTAAAATATTCCCCATCATTCACACATTAATGGTATTATTCAACATTTAAAGCAAGCATAGCAGTGTAGCGTCAGCTTTTCAGAAAATCTTAAAATATTCTACATCATTCACACATTGTTATTATTCAGCATTTAAAGCAAGCATTGCAGTGTAGCGTCAGCTATTCAGCGGCAGCATTCACAACCGCATTTTCTTCAGAAATTGCATTCTTTAGTTATTATTACTATTATTATTCACACTACTAAAATGAGTTTCTCTCCATCCTCCTGTGTTTCCCTCTCTGCCTGACAGGTGGCTCAGATGGGGCGCACCCACAGCCGGCTCCAGAGTGAGCTGGAACGTTACAAAGACAGTAACCGCACCCAGGAGGACCAGAGGGGAAACCGGCTTCAGGTCGACCGGCTGCAGGAGCAGGCTGACCGGCTAAATGCTGAACTCAGTAGCCTTCAGACAGCACACAATGCTTTGAGGTTGTTATTAGTACACAGTTCACAGTACAGACACATTGGAGCATGCAGTAGTGTTTGTGAAATAGATCAGTGGGAGATAAGTGATGGCACTGCTAGAACTGGTACTTCTATCATGTATCATGGCCGGCAGCAAGAGAGGACTGGAGCACTGGAGCTAACTTGTATTGCATACATATGCATATGTTCCAGGGAGGAGATGGTTTCTGAGCGGCAGCAGACTGCCGAGCTCCAGGCCAAGCTGAGCGCCAGTGTCCAGGAGAAGCTGACGGCTGAGGGGGGAAGAGAGAGACTGCAGCTTGAGATACAGCGCCTCAAAGAGCAGCTCAAGTGGCATCAAGAGCAGATCTCATCTACAAAGGAAGCACTTAGTAGCAGCCAGAAGCCTGAACTGCAAACGGCTCATGCAGAATCTAGGCTTAGTCCAGTGGAGAGGACCAAGGATGGGAGTGTGGACCAGGTAACTGGATTACAGGGTAGTTAATATGTGAAATCCTGTATGAATGTTTGGTTTGATGATTAAAAATTGGGAAAACAGTAGAGTAGAGACAATGTCCTTTGATGCACCGCTTCAAAGTGCTGCTCTCCAGCTTTTGTGTCCCCACCACCTTGAAAACTGAAGCTGATCTTAACCTTTGACCTGCTTGTAGGGGAAGGCGAGCAGACAGGGACTTTCCTCTGCCGGGATCATGAATGATTCATATACTGTATGTGTGTGTGTGTGTGTGTTGTCTTTGTAGCTTTCATGTATAAAGCAGGAGCTGAATCATCTGCAGACCCAGCTGGGGGAGGAGCGGCAGGTGGCCTCTCAGCACCAACTGGCACTGCAGGCTCAGGTCAATGAAGCCCAGGCACGCATCAAGGTATATATGATCATGACAAACATGTAGCATTCCCAGGTAGCCATGCCATGCCAGTATGCCAGAATTTGACTATTGATTAAAGCTATCAAGGGCGTGTGGGGTCGGCTTGTTGATTCACAACAGCCACAAAAAATCTGGGTTCATAGCTGGCCTACTTTGTCTTTACTCCCCTTCAATCTCATCTCCCATTTCTCTCTTTAGTCTCAGGACTTGCTGCTGCACCAGAAGGCAGAGGAGGCTAAACAGATGAAGCAGGACCTGCAGAGGGTCCAGGGCCTGTTTACCTCAGCAGAGAGAGAGCTGCGCTACGAGAAGGAGAAAAGCATGGACATGAAGAGACACAACACCCTGCTGGACCAGGAAAAACTCAAGGTTGGTATTTAATTACAGCACAGTTGGAATTTCCTGCATGCCTCTGACATTTATCACTTAATCATCATCTTAATCACTCTCTTAGTCACCCAGTCACTTCACTGTGAATGCTAATCACCATGAGCAAATGTGAAAATGTAACATAAACCTCACAGCGGAGGAAAGGTGCCATCCAAAAAGCTGTATTTGCCAGAAAAGTTGCTAAGCTGGTGTTAAGCATCTGGTTTTGTGCTCACGCTCTGTCTGCTCACGTGCTCCCTTCAGCTTTGTGCAGAGCTGAAGCAGGTCCAGACCAAGCTGGTCCAGTTGGAGCAGAGCGTCCACACTCATGCGGCCGAGTGTGAACGTCAGCAACAGAGAATAAGGGAACTGGAACTAGAGCTGGCACGCAACTCCACAAACCGCAGTACCACCACCAGTCTGCAGGAGGACCTGCAGGCAGAGAGGACGCGAGTCATCGCTGCTGACAAGAAGGTCAGCACTGGCATAATTTCCCCACAGTGGGCAGCACTTTCATTTCATCTACTTCACCCCACAAATGGCTACTAACTTAGTACTTTTTTTTCTTGCATGCATGTAAGCTGGTAAACAAAGAGTCCAAAAGTGGAGACGATTCTGCAGTTCTGCATATCAGTGAAGTCCACAATGAAACCTGCATTTTTAGCCCTTAATGGAACAGATTTCCTAACGTTTGGGAAGATGTGATACAGCCAGTTTAAATATACATCTTCATACATATTACTACATGTGGTATGATTTCTGTGACGTAGTTTACCCTTGAGTTTTAATAAGTTCGTCTTTATCTTAATATTGAGTGAGCAGGAGTGGCAGTTGCCCCTTGTGAAAAAACTTTGCGACAAGATTCTTACTTCTGGAGAGATGTAGAGAGTAAAATGCCTGCTTCACTTGGTGTAGCTCTTTCTCAGGGTTATCACCACCATTACAGACTATTTCTGGCAGCAGCCTTCAGTAAATCCTGGGATACTCTGGAGATGGTGGGAGGTTAGGAACCCATGTTCTCTGTTTGTCTCCCTGAGTGAAGCCTGTGGCTTTGTTGTGATGGCAGGTGTTGGAGCTGCAGCAGCAGCTGAAGAGTGCTCAGCACCAGCTGCGTGTGGAGGAAGCGCGGGCTGGCGAGAGCAGCCGCCTGGAGAGGGACAGCAGGGATCTGTCTGACGCCTTGTCAGCCCTCAGAGCCCAGCAGCAGGAGGAGCACATCACCAGGTCACACAAACCTTAGTGTGACTTGGTCCCAGTAGCAGTAATAGTACCATAACTTACATTACAAGTCCTAGGGGACAATTCTGATACTCCTCTATCCATCCTTTCCTCCATTCCTTTCTCAGGAAGCTCTTAGAGCAGCGTGAGGAGGAGCTGCAGCAGCAGGTGCGCTCCCTGAGGCTGAAGGAGGCCACCATGACCAGGACAAATGCAGAGCTTAGCCACCGTGCTCAGCAGCTGGAAACACGTCTGGCCATCCTGGAGACAGAGCTTAGCAAGGCCAGAGAGGAGGTAAGATACAGTTTACAACACCTAATCAGATGTTATTGGTACTGCTTGGTTCAGGACACCTGAGGCACTGTTAATATCTGTTTCACATGTCATTTTAATTTTTTGATCAAACCTGAATCACAACATCCATTGTTGTTCTCACCCTGTCCTTAACTGAAATAATCTTTTACTTTTGGTTGGCATTTTTACAAATTCATTGTCCACAGTCTTCACATTAAACTGCTGGCCATATAATCTGCATATTTCTATTTTGCAATATCTCAAAATGTGTTTTGTATTGAGGCTAAAATGTGTGTGTCATATGTGTACTTCAGGCGAGAGGCAGCCAGAAGTCAAGCCATGGACTGCAGGAGGAATTGATGGCCAGTCAGCAGGAGTGTGACAGACTGCAGGGAGAGCTGCAGCAAGTTCTCCTCCAACTGGACACACATGTCAGGTGAGACACACACATGAATATAGATCTTTACATCAAAATAAAATTAACTCCAGTACTGTATTTTTTCAATCAGCTGAATAGGGTTATAGCATAGTCAGTAATTAAGACACATAGAGAAGAAGTTGCTTTCCCTGAGGTTGATTTCCTCTGCTCCACCAACCAGGAAGTACAACGAAAAGCACAGTCAGCACAAGACCAAGCTGCGTCAGGCGAAGCAGGTCTTTCTCAGGGAAACCGCACAGAGGGACCGCGTCATCCAGAAACTGGAGAACGACCTGGTGCTGGCCTCCAGCCTCTCACACAAGGTCACACACACGACATGCTTTCAGAGTTTCTTTACTCTTATATATCCCCAAAGAGATGTTTGTGCCAGGAAAATGTTTCCTGAAGTATTTCTGTTTTTATTTATTTCTTCCTGGTGGCTCTCAGGAGAAAGAGAGGATCAATACAGTGACAGAGGAAAATGAGAAGCTTTTGGAAGAGAAGAGGGAACTGTTGCGGAAAATGAGCGAGGCAGAGGAAATGGGCAGCAAAGGCATGAGGACTGCCTCAACTGTCCAACACAGGTAGCTGAATGCTCAATGGCTGTTAAGCCCTGTTTCTACATATATTTCTACATATGTTAGTGAGGACATGAAAAACACGAAATAGTTTATGTGAGTGAGTGTGAAGATTTATCTGTGTTGTAGGGTCAATGTCCTAGAAGTGGAGAACAGACAACTTCAGGATCGAACCCTGAAGCTCTCCAATCAAGTCAGTTCCTTAGAGCGTGCCCTGAGGAACGTCCAGTCGATCTACAGCCTGGAGGTAACACCATACAGATGTTTATGCCTTAAAGAAGGTCCAGTGTGTAGGATTTAGGGGGATTTATTGGCAGAGAAGGAATATAATATGATGAGTATATTTTCTTAAGCGTATAATCACCTGAAAATATATATATAATCTTTGTGTTTTCCTTACCTTAGAATGAGCATCTGTATCCACATAGGGAGCAGATCTTAGTTTATGGCGATCACCATATTGCATTGCCATGTTTCTATAGTAGCCCAGAACGGACAAACCAATCACTGGTTCTAGATAAGGCCATTTCAATTTCTTATTTTCATGTTGGCCACCATGGTTAGAAGCCCATCTGCAGCAAGCAGTGTTGGAGTTTCACTGGTTTGTAACGTAAATCTGCTTCATTCAGTGTTTTTACTTGTTTAAATCACTGGTTCTGTTTGTTTTGGAGCGGAAGAGACCTCTGTAAATAATTTGGATTGTGAGAAAACCTCCGGAACGTCTGGATCAGAAAATGTTTAGCACACATTAGCCCTTTTTACACAGAGATTGCACTGTCAAGTCGCTATGAAGTCCTAGCTATGAAGCACAAGTGCATTTTTACAAAGAAGCAAACAACGGCAGCATCTTGTCACTCCACAGTGCATCACAGCTTTACAGAATCAAAAGAGGCATGACGGGTGTGACATGTAACACCTTAGCATCCATCTCTAGTGTGATATATAACATATGAATCAGCAGCACTTTCTAAACAACAACTTCAACTCTTGTCCTCTGCTCTGAGGAGCTCCTGGACCTCATTGTTTTCCCAATTGGCAGACATTTACTATGGTTGTTGTTCTTTGAGTTAGCCACTAATTGCTAACAGCTATTTTTTGAATTTTAAATCCTTTGAGGTAGGTTACACACATAATATGTGGTCAAAACATCACACCCGTGCTGCCCATTATCCCATCCCGCAGACTGTCCTGCTTATACAGACACTGTTGCGGTGCTGTTACAACATCATATGACGGATTAGAGGCGAGACCACTCTGTCCCCTCTTTCTGTGATCGTCCCTTATATACAGCACGGCGAGGCAGTTTTGATATTCCCGCCTTGAACAGGCAGTGTAAAAGGGACTCTTAAGTTGTCAGAGAAAAAGAGTGAGTACACATTAGCATATGGTAGGCGAGCCACCTTTCTCCAAGAATGGAGTAGGAGAAACACTGATTTGTAATGTGAAACTACTTTATTCAGTGTTTTTATGGTTTTAGTCAGAGGAAGAGACCTCTGTGGATAATTAGATTCCCAGGAAAACCTTCTGAACAATGAACACTGAAGGAACTGTAGCTGGGAGACGTTTTAGCTGGTTGCAATCTGCAATTCACTGCTAGATGCCACCAAATCTCCCTAAATCTTACACACTTCACCATTAATGGGACATGCCATCCAAACTTTACTGGTTTAAAATTATTATTTTTTAAAGTTCATCCAGCATTAGTGATGTGAGATGAATTTTAAATTTAAAAGTTTACTGTTTGACAAAAAATGGTGAAAGGTGTAATCCATCACGACTGAGACCAGTTTTGTCACATCACCCATTTTGAAAATGGATGATGTGTCATTTCTTTTATTGTTATAAAAAACATTCATATGTTTTGATGATAAATGGTTCAAATGTTCAACAGAATGCCAAGAAAGTGCTTCCCACTGAAAGTATCTGTGATGGCTTCCTTCACACATCTACGCTAAGGTAAGGCAGTTTTGTGAGAAGCTTTTTTTTCGTTAAAATTATTTATCAGTTGATATTAGTAATTTGCTGCTATAATCGTTGCTCTTCAGAGAATTCCCAACTTAATTTTCGTGTCATATCAAACATTGATAGGTTTCTATAGCTGGATGTTTGTATGTGAATTTTCTGCCTTTTCTCACTACGTCTTTGTCGCCAGTCTGACGTCAGGTTCGTGTGACCCACTGGACATCCTGGATGCAATCTGCCGCGTGAAGGTGGGCGAGCGCATGGTGGTGGACGGCACTAGAGCCTCAGTCTCCACACACCAACCATCGGAGCAGGGCTACCTGAATCTCACCTCCCCATTGGTTCCTCCAGACACCAAAGGCACAGAGGGGGGCTCTGATAACAGTGACCAGGTATGAGAGGTGGTGGGTTTTGGAGATGCAAGCTACCAGCGAGGACTGGTACTTGGTAGTGCTATAGCACCTGCCACTTCCACTGGAGACAATAAAAGAATACAGGAGTGAAAAAAAGATGTCGAATGCAAATAATCCTTGTTAAAAGCCAGTAATAATGAAAGGGAGCTTCCACTGCAGTTCTGCTCAGGGTGAAATCTCTTTTGTATTGTAAAGCAGATTCTTGTTTGGCTTGCAAGTACTGTTTTTTGATCCAGGTTCAGAGTGGAAATATGGTGGGTTTGTAAAAACTAAAGCCTGTGCAAGTGTCAATCAGATATTTTTTATGACATATTATAAAGGAAACAGGATGTAATGGGAGATCTGATTTGGAGGCTGAACAGGTGACACTCAATGTGTGCACATGCCTGAGAAGTCCTTCAGTTGTTTGCATCGGCACACCAAAGCAAATCAGAGTGATTGAAAGCCTTTTGTTGGCTCATAGGAAAGATTGTTATCATTTTTTAATGTAATGGTACAAGATAAGACAATGTCCTTCACACTAGTGCAGTGAATGTCTGAGAGACATTTCATGAGAGAGATTTGAGTGAGACTCATTTAAATTGAGCACTTTATGAGAAGTTTTACTAGTGTTTACATTTTGGGAAAATGTAGCAGTGGAATAAAACAGTATATTTTCCTCCAGCTGAGTTTAATCATGGCAGTGTTTTAAATGAAAAAAACATCCATGGTGTTTTTTATGGTTTTACTGTGTCAAAAAATCTTTGAACACGTCAGCATTCTTACAGTTTTACAAAGTCATACTTATATAACACTGATAATATTGTGGACCCACCTTTAATAAGAGACTGTGTGGTAAACATAGTTTAACCATCAGGGTCCTTTCTGAGATCTGTCACTACTTCTGCTTGTCAGCTGTAGCCACTTCAGTATTTACAACGTACAGCTTTGCTTGCAGTTTTAAAAAAAAATCCAAAATGCCAGAAAAAGCCTCAGAATTCCAGGAGCTTTTTTGTCTATTTCAAGCATCACAAGCTGGTTTTTTTTTTTCACATGGGTCAACCTCAGTGGTTTCCTCCAGAGACGCTCAATCAGAAAGTCCTTGTACTCCAAAAGAGATGTATGTGACGTGGGAATAAAAAACACAAAGGCAAGAGAAGAGAGAACTTCAGCACACTGTCCATTCACTTGCAATAAACTTTATTTAGAAATGAGTCTGGGTCCTTAGATGTTCAACGAATATAGCAGAGAAACAACATTTCAGACTTAACCTGATGAAGGTCTAAGGACTTAAATAGAGGGTAACAAATTTAATAGCGATAGTTTGGAGTAGGAAAAAGCTGCTAGCAGATTAATCAGCTGATGCCATCCTCACATCCTGTGGAAAAGAATGAACAGAAATAAAATGGCGGAAATGAACAATCTTTATTAGAAACTGGATAACTGTTGAACTGAACATCTAAGTCAAAGTAATAAACACCTTAATAAATACATACATCTGGATCTAAACATCAAACTAACTGTAAAAAATCTAAGTGTTTTTTGAGCTATTACTTTCCACAAAGTCAACCTGAGATTCTCAGGTATACAATAACATTACATTGACTTTGTGTTCAGAGCTTCCAATCAAACAGTGATCACAGAGGAGCAGTATTTCTGTTACTTGTATTTTAAATATGTATTTCAATTACATTTGAGTATTTTGTAATAAGTATTTGATGGGCTGAAAAAAACTATGTAATTTAAGAACAAGATACTGGAGCAGTCTATATAGTGGACTCAAAGTATTCCACAATGCATTGTGAAAAGTTGTGTACAGCTGATGTCACTAACCAAGCACTATATCCCATCATGCATTGCACTGAAGGAGCAGACAGACAGTATACTCTATATGGTGGCATCATGTAATGTCACCACCATAACAAGACTGTAAAGCTGTGTTCAGTGCAGCTTTGCGTGATGACGCTCTGTAGTCTCATTTAACCACTTGTTAGCAACAGCCGTTTTAAGACACATACATGTAGAAGCTTCAGAGTTCATGAGTGGGGTATTTACTGACATATTTTATGTCGTCAAACAAAATGTGAAAGTCTCTTGAGCTTGTGTGAATCACAGACCTTATTTTAGGAATCTAACCAAAACCCATAAAAATGCATTGACTTTGAGATGAGGTAAGATGCTAACTCATTTCTGGGTTTTAAGACTCATGACGCCAAGATGGACGAGAGGAGAAAGAGAAGCTCTCTTACATCCTGTTGAACTTTGGATAACATGCTGAAGTCTGTTTCACCTGCTTATTAATCATGTGATAAATTGTGAATTTAATGTGTAGTTTCATGAAATGATTATCGGCAATTGATTTTCTCTAGAGGTGTACAGAAGAGGGCTGACGTGAGCTAGCTAGGTCGCTACTAGCCGTGATTATTTCTGTAATAGTGTAATGCACACATTAAATTCAAAAGTTATTACATGACTAACTGGTAAAACAATCTTCAACATGTCAAATGTTCCACGGAAAATTACTGACATTTGTAGGAGAGGCTGCAATCGCACTGCTCTCCCTCCTCTTGTCCGTCTCACAACACAAGGGGTCGAGGTTGGGGATGTACATCCTTGTGTGACCAGTGGAGGCTGCACAGCCATCAGAGCGAAGTTTCACTGATAAGGATAGATTGTAAAACATCGTAACAGCGCCGATTACTTGGCCAAACTGATAAATCGGTTATCCTCTAAACCACAGCGTTGTATTTCTAAATAAAGTCTATTGCATGTAAAAGGACGGTGTGCAGGATTTCTGTCTTCTCTTGTGTATGGACATTTCCCCCATCGAACATGTCTACAAGAAATTCAAGGTGTGCACGAGCCTTCACCGTTAAGAATGAAATACACATTTAATATCACATACCACTATTATTATTTTGTGTCAAATAATATCAATAATAGAACTATAAACTGTGGAAACCTTTGTCTATCTTGTCTTCAATGTGCCTGAACTGATGAAGTGTTGAACTTTATCTTGCTGCTGCGTGAACACATCTAATAACAGACGCCTGTTTGCGACAGACATGTTAACTGAGATCGAGGAACTTTGACTTTTGTTGTATCTCTGTAAATACGTTTTTAAACATAAGAATATTTTTTATAAATAAAAGTGAATAAATAACAAACTTACTGCTTGATTTTTTTTTCTCCACCTCTCCATCTTGCTTTTTGTGAACACAGATTTGTTGGCAAGTTTTTCAGTAGACGCCAAAGCAGCCAGTGATGAATTTATAACAGTCTGTTTATTAAACAAGGTAAAGATACAAAGCTTTTTTTCCTTTTTTAAACATTGATAACCTTAGTTTAACTTCTCAGTCTTGGCTGTGCATATTTAGTTGTCTAGAAACTGTATATGAAACCACAATGCAAGACAGGAAAAAGTGTAATAAATCTACGCAATATCTTTTCATAGAGAACATGGGTTAAACAGTTATCATACAGATTACAGCTCAGGAACTCCATGCGGAAGGAAAGAAAATGAAAATGTTTACACGACTGAATACTGCAGAACACAATACAGAGTAATGGAAATGGGATGATAAAACAGTTAAGGCTTACATGTAAATAACTGATATAAAACATGAATATTAATAACATATGGGTAGACTAAAATAATTACAGTAAGTTCATACATAAACTTTTACAAAACCCAAACAGAGCATGTTTATGAAAACTAAAAAATAGGTACTATAAATGAGTAACATGTTTTACAGTACAGCAACATGTACATTTTCCCATTATCTCAAAAGAGAGAGTAAGTTGAAGAGGCAGGGTCTGTTGTTGGCGTAAATGTCTGTTTTCAGGCCAGTGGCTTGAGTAATAAGTTTTTTTTATTCTTTTGAAAACATACTATATACTGTATATGTATTTTACATTATTCTCAGTTCCATCTCAAATGTTAACGTCTAGCCGTAGCACCTTTTTCCGAAGTGCCCTGAAGAATACAGGGTACTCTGTTAGTACCATCCAGAGGTTAAAGTTACAGTAAAAATACAACAAACAATACTGTGTACAATAAAAAGAATACTAAGGAGAAAAATAAACTCAAAAGGGAGAAGCATCACCTCCACATAATATAGGCCTATGGAATATGACTTATACTGCAGTTTATTCCAAATGGGTAAAGCTTATTAAAGATTTTAAAAAATACTTAACTGGGTCAGAGTAGCTGTACAATAACTTCACATTTTGGTCCAATGTTTGGGTTTAAAATTTACCACTCGAGTGAAATTTCCTTTCAGCTGAAGTGTGTCGGGCTGAGTAGCGTAGAGCTGGCACTGGTACATGTGCAACGTGTCCGACCTCTAATACTTAGAAAACAAGAGTCAAAAGCTTAAGAGAGTTGAGGAAGCAGACACTAGAGCAAGGTTCGCTTCCTCTTAAAACCTCAACAAGGTTCATATATGGCACTAGTTAATGGGACAAGAGAACATAATGTAAAAAAGCAGTGTTTCTTTGATCATGTGTCACGATCGTAAAGGTGCCGTAAAAAGTGACGGTCAAATATGGACTGAAAGATATTTGGAAATAAAAACAAAAACAAAAAAACATTCATTTCTCTTCCGTTCCATGTTGCTCTATTTGTTGCCTCCCCAAGTCAATAACGCAACGTCTCAATACAATCATCAAATGTTTAAATTGTCATCTACCGATTGCCTTTCATCAAATTCAGATGACCCTGTAAATGTGTACTTGCACAAAAACTGTGAGTAAAAACAAAGAAGGAAACAGAACAAGACTGTTATTTATACAGTCGGTACTCTTAGCTGCCACAAGTAATGCCCTTTGGCATTTTCCATCCAACAAGATTGAAACAATTTGAGCCAAAACCACAAGGCCTAAAAGTGCTTTAAGATTATCTTTGGATGTCTCCAGAACACACCCAGCGAACATTTTCTTTCTATTCTCTCAATTCTTTATAAGGGCAAATATCATCTGGCACATTTTGGAAACCCATTTCATGGAAGAGGAAGAAAAAAACAAAACATAAAAACTAACTAAAACATTTCTGATGGCCAATGCATCCGGCAGTTTACATGACGCTTACGAAAGTGCTTATTAAATCTGACGCAAGACATTCTTTGCCACTCGATCCTCCGGACAACATCTAGCTGTATTTTTTTATTTATTTTTTTTACATTCACAAAATAACGCTGTGCTCATTTTTTGACAGACGGCCTGTGTCGAGATGGATGGAGGCGGCCTGTTGACTGAATCTAGCGCTGAATGCTTATGTCAGCTGTCATAATGCTAATGTAAGCCTTATGTAGATGGCTGTGGGTGCAGGGCCTCATAAGCTCCAGCCTAACGTAGACTCTGAATCCGACCTGCTGCAGAGCGGCTGGGAGCTCAGATGAGGGAGATGCGTATGGGGATGCTGGGGGACTCGGTCCTCTGAGGCGACTGGTGGCTCACTAGGTGCTCCACCACCGTGTGTTTGGACATGTGCTTCATAAGGTAGGTCTCCTGCAAAAGACATGAAAACACAGCAAATGGTTTAAAATGAAATTACTGCCATTAGAAAAACAGACGAGACAACAGCCTGAAAATAAACCCAGTTATTTTTTATCTTTATGTGTGTCAGTTGAATTTCCTGTGTTACTTCTTACTGACATTTTATTTTGAGGACACTTATTTACGTGTATATCACCTCAAATAAACCCTGAGTGCCTATAAAAATGAAACACATTCTAGATAACTGAATGTGAAGGCAGTGGATCCAGCAGGATATAACAACTGTGGCAAACTTAACTTGGGAGGGAGCTTAAGAAATCACATCAAATCAAAAGATTTTAAAAGCTAAATTAACCAACCAGATATCAACGATGACTCTGGACTGACCAATGTCATTGTTCAACCAACCACGACAGCAGCTGACTGATTAATTGAAACCTGCAAACTGTTCTGCTTCAATGGCACATGGTTCAGAGGCACTCAACTCCTCTATTAAAGGTCCAGAGTGTGGGATTTAGTGGCATCTAGTGGTGAGGTTACAGAACTGAAACTTCTTTTGTGTGCCAAGTGTTTAGGAGACCTAGGGTGGTCAACACAACAACGCGAATGGCCCTGTTTAGAGCAAGTGTTTGATTTGTCCATTCTGGGCTACTGTAAGACAACATGGCAAACTCCTGGGAAAGGACCTGCTCTGTATGTTGATATAAATGGCTCATTCTAAGGTAAAAACACAACAATTCTTAGTTTCAGGTGATTATAAACTCATGAAAACATAGTTATGAATACTATATACCATTGATACCAATATGTCCCTCTAAATCCTACACACTGGACCTTAAAGGAGCACGTGCTCCCAACAATTGATTTTTTTTTTTTGGTCTGACCAACAGTTCAAAACTCAAAGATGCTCATATTATTATGACAGAAGAAAAACAAGCTAATATTCATATTTTAGAAGCTGAAACCAGTAAATATTTGACATTTCTGGGGGCTGTACACATGCTGCGTCTTTTACCGCCTGGAAAACACGAGGTCAGGTGCCGGGTGCTATATTTGTGCGTTTTCTGTGCCAGCATTCAAGAGCGCAGCGGCAGGCTGTGTCTGAGGTTGCTAAGCAGCCTTAACCAGCACCGTATCATGGCCTATTTACCTGAAATCCTGAGTGCAGGGCTCTTAGGAATGTGTGCGCACCACAATGGCCTCGCTCTGGCATTTGAGCGTGCCTGCCATGCGTCTACATTGAAAACAGTGGATTTGAGGGCGCAAAAAATGTGTACGGCCCCTAAAGGTGCAATATCAAACTCTGGAGAAAGATAGTCTCATTCTCAGGTCATTAAATATCAATGTTTTGGGTCAGTGGTCCGGTCCAACTACTGACCCAAAATTGTCAGTATTTTATTACCTTGGAATGAGACTCAACAATCAACTATCTTTTTCCAGAAATACACACTGTACCTTTAAAATTATACTATAATAATCCAAACTGATGGATTCTCTGTTGGTTGAGTACTAATTGTTTCAGCTCTAGAGTAATGTGCTGAGCTAATAGAAGTATTTGCAGATGGGAGGTGGTTACAAACATTTTGATTTGGCCAGATAAGATTAAATATGTGCCCTGCAAACCAGTTTTACAAGTAAAAATGAACTGGTAGTTGGTAGATCCCTGTATGCCAAAACAAGAAGTGGAAAAATTACTTCTTTTCTGTACGTGTGGAAATGAGCAAAAACATGTCGGGTTGTTAAATATCACAAACAGGAAGCAGCTAGTTTCAGGTGAAGTGAGGCAAAGTTTCATCAAAGGCCATCATCTAGCAGTCCGTCTGAAGACACTCTGGGAAAATCTGAAGCACATGAAGATAACTAGCAGATAACCTGTGGTCTACTCACTGAGGTGTATGCCCGACCACACATGCTACAGCAGTAGGCCTTCGCGTTTTTGATGGCGTGCGCTGACAAGTGGATCTGCAACGATGCGGAGTCTGAGTAGGCACGGTAGCAGTTAGGACATTTATACGGCTTGTCTTTATTGTGCTGCCTCTGGTGAGACTGTTTGGGAAGAAACAGACAGACGCTCTTAAGTTGCATTGTGATTACAGTCAGTTAAAGCAATGAACATCTTTTTTAAACTACATTTTTCGCTGTGTCTACCTCAGTGTAAAGTAGCTGTTCTTGTTGTAATATCCACTGTAGCAGAATTCAGTTGTGTGACCAGGTACTGACCTGAAGGTTAGACAGCTGGGTGAAAGCCTTTTCACATCCGGGGTGAGCACATTTATAAGGCCTATCGCCTGTGTGGATTCTGTGGCAAAAGAAGCAGATAAAAAAAGCCACATATTTAGTCACAGCCTTGTATGTACAATAAAATGCGTAGCCAAGATAATTAAAACAAGATTCGTAAAGGGATGTCAGCAGACTAATTCTCTGCAGTAGAACACACATATTAAAAGTATCACTAATCTGAGCATCAGACGCCCTGGTATAGCACAGTGTGTTAGTGGCAGCCTGACTGTCCCCACTTTGTGTTCACAGCGGGACCGACCTGGTGTGCTGCTGCAGGTGTGACAGCTGACGGAACGAGTTCTCGCAGTAGGAGCAGTGGTAGGGTTTGATCCCCAGGTGGATGCGCAGGTGCTGGGACAGGTAGGAGGCGTTGGCAAACGTTTTGGAGCAGTGGGGACACTTGTGTGGTTTGGCCTCCGTGTGGGACTTGGAGTGAATCTGCATCTCTGACTTGGTTAGGAAGGTGAGCGGGCACACTTTGCATCTTGGTGACAAAAAAAAAAAAAAAAAAACTTGAGTCAGGTTTGTTGAGAAACAGAGCTTTAAAAACTATATAGTATAACACCATTAAAGGAATACTTTACCCCCACAGTGGCCATTTGTACATCAATTCCTTGCCCTGTGTTACATTGAATTTGTGAAGAAAACTGTTTTTCTTGCATGCCTCAGATGAACAAAGAACTCAAAAATGGAGAAATATCATGATAAATTGAAGTCATATCAGCGTCCACAAACTTGCCCACGGCTCTTACAGTATAATCCATGTCTCATTTATCCATGTCATGTGCTCAGTACTTCCCAACAGACAGCCCTTTCCAACAAGGAACTTAACAAAAAGCGAAACTTACCTATGCTCTCTCAAAGCCAGACTCCATTGGCAAAAACACTAATTTTACCTCGCTGAACACAGGAGCTGCTGGTCTACTGCTGCCTTGTTTGGCAGTTTGTTTGTCTTATTGTGTGACCTTGCTGAAACTGAACTAACACACCAAACTCACAACATAACACAAACTAACTGATCGAGGCAGTGGTAGATTAGCAGCTGCTGTGTTCAGTGAGGTAAAATTACTGTTTCTGTCAATGGAGTCTGGCTTGGAAGAGATCATAAATACTGTAAGTCTCACTTTACGTTCAGTTCCCTGTCAGAAAAGACTGTTGGGGAAGTACAACACATTCAACTGGATAAATAAGACTTGGATTATACTGCACTAGTAGTGTGAGAGTTTATAAATGGATGTTCTGATATAGTTTTGCTGCTGTTAAACATGGACCCCTATGACTTTAATTGATGAAGAATTTTCTCCGTTTTTGGATTCTTCGTTCACCGTAGAGGCATGCAAGAAAAACAAACCTTTCTTCACAAATTTAACAAAACAGGGTATGAGTAACTGGTCCTCAAATGGTCATTTGAGGGTAAAGTATTCCTTTAATATTTTAAAGTAATACCACTTCAGTCATTTTCAAGATATATAAGGCAAAACACAATCAGTTCTGAATCATGTTCTGTTTCCAAATTATGAGTATCACTAAGTCCCAACCAAAATCAAAGTAGTTTAATTCTGGATATACCCCAAAAAAGTAGGAAATGGTCCAGGAATCAGTGTCAATAAGTTAAAGTTAAGATTCCTGCTGACCTGCATTGTGCTAACCTCACAAATTAAGTCTAGTAAACTTAAATATAACAAGACAAAGAATGTTTTTCCAGATGATAATAGGAGGCAAAGATCAGTTGACAGTCCACTGAATGAAACATTTATCCCATCAGGTGAAATGTGGGTTAATATCGATGTCTCAGTGAGGAGGACCACATCTCAATCATCTGCAGCGTACTTAAAACCAGGCCTGTTGATCTTTTTAAGACTGCAATTTAATTTGTGAATCAGCTTTGTAAGGCTGAGAGGAAATATCCTTTCCCTCGAAGACAACAGTAGCAGCTTCTTGTGCCCAACCTGTAGGTTTTGCCCTCTTTGGGTGCCACAGTGACACAGCCTTGGTCAGCTAGGATGGGGTAGGGCACCACCAGCAGAGGACCAGATGGGTTTTCAGCTTTGATCTTCTTCCGTCCCCGTGGTGCCTTAGGTGGGGGTCCCAACAGTCCGGCCAGGCCTCCCACTTTCATGTGGTCCATGCCAGGGCCGCTAGCCAGCCCGGAGATGATGTTCACAGAGGGGGCGCCGCCCAGGCGGTTCTGGCTGCTGGAGGTTGGAGTCGTGGGGGTCAGGGCCTCTGAGGTGCTGTGGCTGTCGGGTCGGGATGAAGGAGCCAGACCTATGGAGGTTTAAACAGCACTGTTTTAACACAAATGATCAGATCATTTTAATAACCAAGTTCTAGTTTTAAATTACAGATTTACATTTTTGATGACAGATTAGAGATTTTTCAATGTATATTTTATACTGGAACTTCCTAAAAATGTATTATTTTACCCAGATGGGCGCGGTTTTGCAGGACACATCAGTGCACTCCATGATAACCTGCTTGCAGTGAGCCTTTGTAAGAATGCAGACCAAAAATCCTGAATTATTTTGGTTTGATGAAAATGAGAAACTGGACTGAGAGGCAAAGTATGGGCAAGTTTTATTTCTAAAGCCTGGAAAATTAGGCAAGCTAGACTGACTAATACACTAGTACAGTATGAAGGCATACAGAATTATACTATTCATGTTTTCCCATAACTTGTATACTTGGTCTCACACCTATATACATAGACTGCCTTGTAAACTCAGTTGTTCATCAGAATACAGACCCCTCCATCTGAATAGATTTTTTGTTGTTGGACATAATTTATTCTTACTAAATGTCTATATATTTCAGCATTATTTAGTTTTACTTGTAATGCATTTTCGTAAATGTATGATCACAAAAACAAAGAAAAATCATCTTTGTTTGAACGTACAGTTAGATGTGAGGTATCTTGTAGGTTCTATCTTGGGTTTAAGACAAAAATTACATTAATAAACAACTTGGTGAGGAGACGACCCAATGTGAGCTGACGGGAACGTGCATCAGGCACACAACACACTGTGTGACGCAGGATGTAAGGCACTAACTCCCGGTGAAACCCCGTGTTTTAGGGAGTCTTATTTCTTACTAGTTCCTCCAAAGAGCCACGGGTGTCCATTTGTTTTCCATATGATATAATGATCAGTCAGCTGCGTTCTGAAATGTGTTTGAGTTGTGGGATGCATCACACTGAATCAATTGTCAAGTCTGTGTTATGTGTTGCCAGAGGTATACATGGCACACAACTTCAGTTTCAAAAGTCTGCTCACTGATTTTTACATTGTTTAGAAATAAATGAAAACCAATGGCTGCCAGAAACAGGAGGAAGAAAACACAGTGACAGCACAGTTTGCAGAATGCTTCACTGTGATACAAAGGATACATTACTTTTAGTAAATGGGCCACAACATGCAAAACCACTGAGCCCAGAGTGTCCTCAGCATGTGTATCACATGGGAGTCTGACTGATATATTGGTTTTATATCCTGTTGGTTTAACACAAGTCAGAGTATCTTGAAGTTTTATAGGTTTGGTTTGTACCAACTTCAGTCTAAAATTAGTCAGGGCTAAACTGCCTGAAAACCAACAGCGAAATCTCTCAGTATCATTCTGCTGCTGCTCAGCCTGCACAATATACTGTCTCTGTTTATTTCCCCGCTTTAAGACTAACAAACTATTTAATACAATGTCTTATTTGATGTTTTGCACCTATATTTCTTTTAACTGTGCAGCCCTACAGTAAATGTAATGTCTTATTTACCTGCTATGGTGCATCCATTGTACCTCTACTGTGTGTGTATCTTTGTGTATCTACTGACACAGTTTAACAGTGTGTCTGATCACTCACTGCTGTTGATTTAAACAAACACCAGAGGCAGATTTTCCTGCTGATATTTCCTCGTGTCAACAGACCACACAGACCAACTGACTGCAGTACCTGAGCGATGATTGACCCGGCTCTGCTGCTCGCTGAGCTGTCTCATGTGCCAGTCTTCCCACAATCCTTTGGCCTTCACCGCTGACTTGTCATCCATGTTTCCATCTGGAAGTTGATGGGTGATGATCAGGTGATTGCATTTTGATCAGTGGACAGTTAATTGTGTCTTCTTGATAAAGACAGACCTTCAGACCTGTTATGATGCTACCGACACATTTGGATCTGTCCCCCCGGCCTACAAACAACAAAGTGATGACTGTACCTGGTCCAGAGCTGGAGGCGGGGCGAGCATGCAGAGCGATATCTGGCTGTCCAGAGCCCTGCGGCTGCGGGTGATGGCCCGGCACCTGCTGTGGCTGGGGCTTTGGCACCGACATGACGTGCTGAGCGCTGCCGTCCGGGGACGAGGTGGGCACCAGCAGAGACTGCTGGGAAGGAGTGGAGGTAGGCGGCAGGTGCAGGGGTCGGATCTTCTCAGCCATCAGCTGCTCCTTGATCTTGTTAATGAGCACCAGGTTATCCAGCTGAAAGGGTTAACGGGTCATGCTCAACAGAAAACAGCCACCGTGTGTGAATGTCATTCATGCCCCAAAAAACACATCCCAGGATAGAAAACACTGACCAGCACACAGTACAAGTTCAATTCTTCTTCTTTTTTTTTTTTTTTTATCTATGAGCTCAGGCTGTGACGGATTCTCACTCTGAAAGTTTGTTTCACTGATGGACTGGTGCTGAATGGCTGAAAAGACATTCACACATGGAAACAAATGGCAATGAGGTAGAAATGTCACAGTAATCACGTGATGAGTGGACTTACCTGGCCTGGCATGGATGGAGGCGGCGGCCAGAAATACGGGTTGTTAAATCGAGGCTCTGCCATCCTGAAAAGAATTACATTTATATTAGTCACATTCAAAAGTCAAGTCATACTTCATCATATGTGTTTATGATTAAATAATTTTCCAAAATACTGACACGATACACTTCAGTGGTTTCACTTTCTGTAATGGCTGAACTCACATATACCCACCCAAAAGTCAACTTATGCATAATAAGCTGTTATCTTCCTACAAGTCTGTCACAGTCATTAAGGATCCATATGCGATTTATGATACAAAGTGTTGTTTATTTATACTACAGTGCTGAAATGATTTAAAAAAGATGTGTAGGCAGCGTCCGTTACTGTTACAGACAGCTAGACTGCAACTGTTCAGAAGAAAACTATGACACCCTAACTTAAAGCAACTAACAGTTTCAGGTTTAGTAGAAAAGGTGAGCAGTTTCCTTTGACCTAAAATCACTGTGTACATTTCAATAGTTTCCATCACACAAACTTTGATCTAGCTTTGAATGCACATACATGTTTAATCACATCAATTTTAAGTATTAAGAAACTATTTTAATTATCAAAATCATGCTGTTCCACCTTTGTAAGACCAAACATAAATACATTTAAAGGACAAGATTAATTGCACAAGTGTCACAGTGAGGGTAAACTGGAGGCTATTTAATATGAAGCTCCATAGAAGAAGTTATTAATATTTTCATTTGACTTGCATCAATTTATATTTGTTCCAGTTTCCTCTAGAACAAATACCAAGGTTAATTTACATTTTTATGACAGGTAAGTAAAAAGTAGGTTGAGACAACAACAACAACAACAAAATCTTGTTACCTCAGCTGAGTGTGTGAAGTAGAATAGAAGTAACTGTTATGTTCGCTTTGGGTTTCATGAGCTTTCAAGACTAAAAAAAACATGTTTATTTGAAGAGTTCATGAATTTTAGGCTGGTACAATTGGATTTAACTAAACCTTGGAAACATATAGCTTACAAAAAAAAATCTTAATTGATGTGATCGCTCAGTTATGAGCAAACAAAACTTCAGCTGAGGAAGACCATGAGATGCAACTGAAAGATGGAACAATCTTGTAAGTGGACCTTGATTAAAAATTAAAACGTATTTGTCAAAAAACTGGATTTAAGCTACCTAAGATTTCGCTAAAAAAAGATACAGGTGTCACAATTAGGGTCAGTTGGAGGATATTTAATATGAAGCTCCATAGAAGTTATCAATATATGAAATGACTTGCATCAATGTATATTTGTTCCAGTTTCCTCTAGAACAAAAACTATAATTTTCATGTCAGGGAAGTAAAAAGTAGGCTGGGTTAACAAAAACAAAAAACCTTTTCACCATGGCTGAGTGTGTGAAGTTTACACACCGAGGTCAATGTTATGCACTACTAAAAAAATAATTTTGACCAAAAAAAAAAATAAAATTGAAGAGTTTGTGGATTTTTAGCTGGTAAAATTGGATTTAACTAAACCTTGGAAAATAGTTTGACAAAAGCTTTGGTGAAAAGGTTTTTGTTAACCCAACCTACTTTTTAGTTACCCGTCATAAAAATGATGGTTCTATAATAATAATAATAATAATAATAATAATAATGTATTTTTTCTTTTAATTATTATAGCTTCTGCTTGAATATATGGCACGAGCACAACTCATCCAGAACATCTGAGAGCTGTTTTAAGACGCCGCTGTTAAACACGAGGACAAAGTCACAAAGACACTTCTCAATCCTCTGACCACATCCCATGGTCTTCCTCGGCAGATTGGATTTGCTCAGTTATGAGCAAACAAAACTTCAGCTGAGGAAGACCATGAGCTGCAGCTGAAAGGTGGAACAATCTAGTAAGTGGACCATGATTCAAAATTAAACTTTCTTAGGACTTGCATCAATATATATTTGTTCCAGTTTCCTCCAGGACAAATACCATAAATTTAATGACAGGTAAGTAAAAAGAAGGCTGGGTTAACAAAATTTAAAAGACAAACAAAACAAAACAAAACAACAAAAAAACATTTTCACCACAGCGGCGTGTGTAAAGGTAACGATAAATGGGAGGGTAAGTGTTGGCTTTGGGTTTCATGGGCTTTAAAGGCTAAAAAAATCATATTGACAAAAAAAACCCAACAACAATCAAACAAAATATATATTTAAATGAAGAGTTCATGAATTTTAGGCTGGTAAAATGGGGTTTAACTAGTTTCCAACATAATATAAAATTTTATTCAAGGTGCACTCATTCGATATTTCTGGCTTTCATCCACATCTCATGGTCTTCCTCAGCAGATGAGCACACAAAATTTCTGCTGAGGAAGACCATGATGCAGCTGAAAGGTGGAACAATCTAGTAAGTGGACCTTGATTCAAAATTACAAAGTCTTTGTCAAAAAAAATGGATTTAAGCTCTATAAGATTTTGTAAAAAAGAAGGAAAAAAACACACCTTTGTCAAATGTACAGGTTCCAATTGGAGGATATTTAATATGAAGCTCCATAGAAGTTATTAATATTTTTCAAAGACTTTCATTCCAGACAAATAAATTAATTCAACTTCACTCATTAGATTTATCTGGCTTTCATCCACATCCCATGGTCTTCCTCAGCAGATGGGATTCTCTCAGTTATAAGCCAACAAAACTTCAGCTGAGGAAGACCATGGGATGCAGCTGAAAGGTGGAACAATCCAGTAAGTGGCCCTTGATTTAAAATTTCTTTGTCAAAAAACTGAATTCAAGCTAAGATTTTGCTAAGAACCCCAAATAACCTCGTAGTTAAAATTAATTAATTAATTAATAATAATAAAGTCATAAAGCTTGTGTAAAGATGTCAAGATTACATTTTAACAGTGTAATAAGTTGCTATATGACATTTATATTACTAGCTCAGAGTGTAAATCAGGCCCACAGTGACACTGAGGCAAAGTGTCCCCGTTAAGTTAACCCGGGTCAAACATGTAAATGTCAGATACAAACATGTAGTCAGTGATAAAGAGACATGAGGGTGACAGAGGCTCAGCAGACGAGCCTGGACATTCAGCTCCTCTGCTCCTTTTGTCTGACTGTGAAACCCAGAAAATAAGTGGACGTCGCTTTAAATGTTCAGATAAACGCAATGAGAGGAAAAAAAACTTTCCATTCTTCGACTTTTCGGACATGTCGTGTGTCTGCGAGCATCTGTGCACCCGTACTGACGGAGGCTTTCACGGACCGAGCCTCCCGGTGCGACTCAGACATTCTCAGACAGTTTTCTTTAAACATTTCCAGACAAAAGAGAAACAAAAATGGCAGCCTTATTTTTATAAGGCGGGACGCCATATTCTGCAGACCCCAAAAATTTAGGAGCATGAACATGTTGTCGTGAGGAGGGTGTCGGGGAGAAGACGCGAGCCGACGCGGACACAAAGGTGTGTTTATCATGTCAAAGGCATGAATGATTGTTTACGGCGAATTGCAGGTTTGAATAGCCCGGCCTCCCCACCTCTTAAAAAAACTGACACTTCCTACAACAACCATGCCCTGCAAAAAAAAAAAAAACAGCACGGAAACGGACAAGATGCAGATCGACCCAAACACCACCGCGATTAAAACAAGCCTCGCAACGCGTTAAGGTCAAAATGTAGCCGGCGCACAATGCCCTTTCTCCCCAAACACGCTGTGCCATCTTCTCCTAATTTCACTTTTAGGGCTGCTTTTTTTCACATTCTGCAACTTTTGGACGAATCAAAGGACAGCGATTGCATTTTGTGCACAATGCACGCATTTAGCAGCATAGCGCTCACGAGAGAAACACACAGCAGCGAAGACACCCAAAAGACATGCACAAATACCTTGTGTCCTGATTGCAGATATTGTCTTGCGAGTACAGCTATAATATAAAAGGTTGATGTTCTTTCTGCCTGCCTCCAGTCGGACCACCGCTTCCGGGTCGCTTTGTTCACTTCTGGGTGCTGCTGCAGGCTCACTACACTACAGACACACACACATACAGAGGGAAATATTCCGCTAATGTTGCTTTGGATTTTTACACCATGACCTACTTTATTCACGTTTAATGGACACCGCATGCATGATGAGTGTAATAACGATATTTCAGCGCGTGTTTGGGGTGGATTTATCGGACAGATCTGCAAGGGTGGAAGTCAGATCCTGGAATAGCAGCGCCACAGTGCAGAAAATACACCATTACCAAGCGTTCAAAAATTCACATAACTCAAGTACTGGCTGCTAAATGTAACTAAATATCTAAAGAAACAGTGGTTGAATAAGAGTGGTGAATTCCTAAAGTGGGTTAGGTGTTTTAATCTGCAGCAGTGCATCATATTTTATCAGCTTTATTCAGCATCATGTTTTATATGTACGGTCAGGTGCTACACAGACACTACCACTCAGATACATGCAGTGACAACTGTAAAACTGCAGTAGCCAATTTCTACATTAATAACATTAAACTTTATTTAAACTAAGCACAAAAAAGTAGGATATCTGTGTTTGGTAAAGCTGTTTGGGATTGGCAGAGAAGATTTGGCAAATTTTTCATGGGCACAACCCACATACTCAGCTCTGCTGCTCATCCCACAAATGCATGTTCCTTACAAATGTGGCACCATTTAAAAGGGAAATAAACAGGCTTTCCAGAGGTATAAGATTTATTGCTAAGAAGCATTGTTACAACAAAGAATTAATCTACCAAACACAGATTTCCTTACTTTTTGTGCTTAGTTTAGATTACATTTTATGACATTTTACTCTTGTGTTTTAATTGTGTTCAGTTTTACTGTAAAGCACTTTGTAACTGTGTTTTGAAAGGGGCTATATAAACTAAGCACAGTAAGTAAGGAAATTTGTGTTTGGTAGATTATTTCTTTGTTGTTACAATGCTTCATGGCAATAAATCTTATACGGTTGGAAAGCCTGTTTATTTCCCTTTTAAATGGGGCCACATTTGTAAGGAACATGCATTTGTGGGATGAGCAGCAGAGCTGAGTATGTGGGTTGGGCCCATGAAAAATTTGCCAAATCTTCTCTGCCAATGCCAAACAGCTTTACCAAACACAAATTTCCTTACTTTTTCTGCTTAGTTTAGTAAATGATAAAATAAAGAAGGCCAGAACTAAAATCAAGATAATAAATGGATATTAAAATCAGTAAGACAACAACACAAAAAGTCAGGATACGCTCTTTCCGCTAGAGGTATGTTTTAAGGAGAGACTTAAATGAAGCCAGAGACTCAGACAGCCGTATATCCACGGGCAGGCCATGAAGAGCCTTAAAAGTAATTAATAAGATTAATCCTAAAACAAACAGGGAGCCAATGTAAAGAGGCTAAAACTGGTGTGATGTGGTTGTGCTTCTTGGTTTTAGTTTTAAGAACCTTGAGGGTGAAGTCATTGCAAGGTTTTTTGATTGAGACAGGAATAAAGGCTGTTGCAACAAGTAAGACGTGAAGAGATAAAAGCATGTATAATAGTTTCTGTATCTCAAAATATGAGAAGAATGTAGTGGTGACAGTAGGTTATTACAGAACTTAAATGCACCTGTATCCCCATCTAATGAGCCAAAATCCATTATGCAAACTCTACGGTAAATATTGATTTAATGATTTGCAGGTCTAAACCTGTTTTCACTCTTGTCCTTTAGGCTATTTAACTAGATAAGAGTCTTTTTTTTTCTCAGGGAAACCTTGCCAATGAGGTGTCAGAGTCAGAGATGTTTTATTGCCAAGTAAAACTGCACTTACAAGGAATTTGACTTGGTGATGATTTGGTGCATAGCATTTACATACAAGGCAGAAATATAGACATAATGGAAAGTATAAGATAAAGTGAAGAAAATTTACAATAGACAAAAATAGAAAAAAATTGTACATACCGTAAAACTTCAATTATTATCCCAGGCTAAAATTAGCTTAAATCACTGAATTTAACAGGCTTGTACATTGGACAGGCCTTTAATTCTTGTCACACAAAACTGTTGCTCAGCTAAGAGAGAAAATACAATCCAATACAATTGTTTATTTGAACCAGTATGAATATTACTTGTACAAAAGTTAGGCTTCAGATAATGCATCAATTATGAATAATTAAACTGATTTAGCTTTGACAGACAGCACATCAGAGAGAGACAGAGATACAGCACTTGGGGGTTACGGCACCTGGCATACCGACACAACACCACTTTATCCTGTTAAAACAGTACTCACAACTTGGATTAATTTTTATGAGAAACCCTTTTGACCCTTTGGATAAATGCCTGTCTCCCTTTTTGAGACAGGCATTTATTTGTCAATATGCATAGCCACACTGGGCTAGTAAAAGGGACTGGGCTTTTAATTGAAGTTTTTTGGTATAAGAATACATAAATATACAAAATTATTAAAATTGGCCAGGTGATATAAATGTTCACGGTGTAATACAGGTACAGGTATCATAAAAACATTGTTAGAACAAATATGATAAAGTTAAAAAAAAATACGGGCAAAAGCATTGACCAAGAGCCCTTTTTCCAAAACCTAGACAGTGTTAGTTTTATAGCTGGGCTAAATTTGATGGAAAAGTGAGAATTTATAAATCCCAAAGTTACAGATAACAATTGTGTCAACACATGGTTGAGATAAACCCTTATAGATGTTGTTTCAGCAGCCTTTCAACAACCACATTTCACTGTAAAAAGGGACTGGTGTCACACTGAAACTGTGTTAAAATGATAATTATATGTCAGCCAGTCGTCAGAATACCATGTTGGCGCTGTATGTTTCTGCAAACCACGGACATGATAAACTTCATATGAATCCTATCAACATTTCTAAAGTAACATAGTTCTGATTACATGTATATGAGCTGAGTTTTCCATCAGGAAGAGGAGAGTAGAGATGGTGGATAGAGGGACACCTTGGTAAAACAGCTGTCAAGCAGTAGACCACGGTTTGAGACCAAAACTGTGTATTTTAACAAGAAGTCAGGACATCATCGGTCATGTTTGTGGCGACAAAACCACATATTTTTTTAATGAGATGTGAGGACATTTCCAGCCATGATTGTTTTGACCAATCCAGGTATTTTTAACAAGATGGGACATTTCTAGCCATGGCTGCTGGGACAAAGCCAAATATATTTAGTGAGAGGTCAGGACAATTTCACCTGTGTTTGTGGCAAAAGGATATTTCTAATGAGACATCGGAACATTTCCAGCCATATTTGTGACAAGCCAACTGGGTATTTTATGCCAAAACATGATGTTTCCTCATCTTGTCTAAGAAGTTTTTGTGCCTGAATCTAACCACACAATACCCACAGCGTTGTCACAACATAAAACTAAAACATAAAGAAACAAAGTTTTAACATATCTGCCACACATGAAACATACAAAAAATAACACACAAACTGTACAAATTTTACATATCCCTTGTTTGCAGAAACACATAATGCAAACATCTGGCATTTTTGATTTTGACAGTCTGTTACATATGTAGCTTAGACATCTAAGTATAGTCTGTGGTGGTACTTGGCAGTATCAGATGCAACGATACATACAATATAATGTCCCATAGGTGCTCAGTTGGATTTAGATCAGGGGAATGAGAGGGCCAGTCAGTGGCATCAATGCCTTCTTCATCCAGGAACTGCCTACACACTCTGGCCACATGAGCCCGGGCATTGTCCTGCACCAGGAGAAACCCAGGGCCCACTGCACCAGTGTAAGGTCTGACAATCACTCCGAGGATTTCATCCTGGTACCTAACAGCAGTCAGGGGACCACTGGCTATGACAAAGATCTGTGTGACCCTCCAAGGAATATACTCCCCAGACCATCACTGACACACAGCATCTCCAGATTCTTTCACGCCTGTCACATGTGCTCAGTGTGAACCTGCTCTCATCTATGAAAAACAGATGAACAGGGCACCAATGGCGGAGCTGCAAATTCTAGTGTTCTCTGGCAAATGCCAATTGAGCTGCACGGTACTGGGCTGTGTACACAGGTCCCACTAGAGGATGTGAGGCCCTCATTCCACCCTCATGGAGCCTGTTTCTGACAGTTTATTCACAAACATGCACACCAGTAGCCTGCTGGAGGTCATTTTGTAGGGCTCTGGCAGTACTCCTCCTGTTCCTCCTTCTTACAAAAGAGCAGATACCGGTCCTGCTGCTCGGTGGATGCCCTTCTACGGCCCTGTCCAGCTCTCCTTGTCTAATGGCCACGCTCTTGAGACTGTGCTGGGAGACACAGCAAGTCTGTGATGTCAAAACAAGATGTGCCATCGTGGAGGAGATGGACTACCTGTGCAACCTGATTGGGCTGCAGGTACCGCCTCATGCTACAAGGGCACTAGCAGAACACAAAACTAGAGAAGAATCAGTCAGGAGGGATAAGGAGAGAGAAACTGTCTGTGGCCACCACATGTAAAACCATTCCTTTTTGGGCGTTGGCTTGTCTTTTGCCTCTCCATTGCACCTCTTGCTTTTATTTGCACCAAAGGTGAAACTGATTCACAATCACTTTTGCTTCCTAAATGGACAGATTGATATCCCCGAAGCTTCACTGACTTGGTGTTATACTGTGACGTTGTGCATTATAGTGTGCCCACCCTCCCCTTACACCCACCACCACCTACGTACAAATGCTGTATGTGACTCATGAGTTGTTCTCTTGTATGTCACCAGTTCTTGTTTCTGAACCACGTTATTATCACAAACATGCAGTGGAATCATAGTCAACAGTCAGGCAGAGGAACTCACTGACGTTGCCTCGAACAGTTGTGTCACACTGTGTGTGTGTGGAGGGGGTTACGTGATCTCACTATGTTTCCTGTTTCTCGCACCACTTCTCTGAAGACTCCAAAGAACTGTCAGCTCTGACCCACATACATGCAAACACACAGGCTTCCTTTAACGCGTTCTTTGATTCACCTTAAGAGGAAATCTACTAATGGCTTTAAGTCAGAATGCCTCTTCTTCCTGCCGGTTAATTTAGTGGTGTCATCGCTTGGTGATGACTATGTTGTGATCATCTGACTTTTTTTTTTTTTTTTTTTTTGGTCAAATGTGTGAAACCTTTCGTCTAAAGTTGGTCGTTGAACTTTGTCTTGGTCTGCTCTTCCAACATGGGCTTTGTTTTGGTAAGTTATTCAGATAAGATGCTTTGATTTGGATCATCTTAGCAGTTGTTTCAGGGATGATTTAGCTTCTGTGAGTACATTTTAGATCATCATCACTCATTGTTGCTGTAAGTGTTGTCACAGTAATGCTGTTAGCTTGAAAGTGACCAAACAAACACACATTATGTCTCAATGTGTCAGTCAAAGGGTGTTTCCATTTTAAATGCTTTTGTTTTTTAAGAGCCTGTCATTTGTACATTATTGGGTGACTGTGAATGACAGTATATAGAGTATATATGTGTAGTCTCACTGTTGTAGTTTCAGTTGTTAAGAGTAAACACTGAGTTTAACATGTCGCTTTTTATCAGTTGCTGCAAAACACCAAGGTTGTATCATCGATGAGGGGAGTGATGAAGTTATCTGTACAAGAATGAAGTGAGGAAAGTCTCTTGATTATCAGGGCTGTCTTTGTCTAACCTCATACAGTGGCTTGATTATTACAGTTATTTACAGTATTATTTAATCTAATTATTCAATTAATCATTTGGTCTGTAGAATGGCAGCTAATAGTGAAAAATGCTGTCTTCAAAAGTCCTCCTTTATTCGATCAACAGTCCAGAGCCAAAAGATATTCAGTCATGAAACACAAACAGAAAATATCCACCTTTGAGAGACTGAATCCACAAAATATTTGGTGTTTTCGCGATGATCAAAATAGCTGTTGGTTAATTTTCTGTCAAGCAGTTAGTCAAGGAATCAGCCAGTTGTTTCAGCTCTAAGATTTACATGCTTAGGTGAATCTGTGACCACAAGATAAAAGGTATTGGTAAGGTATAAATAAGGATACTTGTTTCACAATAATTTAAAGACAGTCCTTGGTAAAGCCAAACTCAGACCTTTTGTCACTTGCTGGTAGATTTAACTGTAAAAAAGTGCCCTTTTTACTGACAACTCCACTGTCTGTGAGACTCTGAAGATTTGAGGCCAATTTAAAGTTAATTTGAACTGTGAACAGCTTGGTCTCAAGGATACTATTTGGGGTAATTTTCAGTTCCCTGCCTCTGTCACTGACTCTGCACTCCAGCTGTGGGTGAGAAAAAATGTGACTCGTGTAAATGACCTCTTCAGAGAAGATAGTTTTGTTTCATTCAAGAGACAGAGCTTGGCATTCCCCTGTTTAAGTCAAGTCAAGTCAAATTTATTTGTATAGCACATTTCATATGACAAGCATAGCTCAATGTGCTTAAAACAAACACAACATACTTATAAAAATAAACACATAACAGCAAGATTACACAGTACAAGAGCATGTAAAAACCTGATAACAACAAAAACACCAAACAATGGTAATGGTATAGCTGGTTAAAACCACACGCACACATCTAGTTAAAAGCTTGTGAAAAGAGATGTGTTTTTAACCTGCGTTTAAAAGTGGAAACTGATGTAATGAACCTGAGGTGTTGTGGTAAAGAATTCCAAAGAATTGGACCATAGTGACTGAAAGCACCATGAGCTGATCTAGAGTGTATTATTGGGATAGTGAGAAGACTTCTACTTCTAGATCGCAGGAGTCTGTCTGGTGTGTACTCAGCCAGCATGTCACTGATATAAGGTGGAGCTACACCATTCATAGCTTTTAAAACAATAAGCAAAATCTTAAAATCAATTCTTTGCTTCACAGGAAGCCAGTGAAGAGAAATTAAGATGGGAGTGATGTGCTCATATTTTTTGGTCTTGGTTATTACTCTAGCTGCAACATTCTGAACAAGTTGGAGCCTGTGAAGTGCCTGTTTTGTTATTCCTGCTAAAAGTGCATTACAATAGTCTAGCCTGCTTGAAATAAAAGCATGCACCAACTTTTCAGCGTCTGAGAGGGATATAAATGATCTAACTTTAGTTATGTTTTTAAGATGATAGAATGCAGTTTTGGATATGGAGGAAATATGCTTCTGGTCACTCCCTCATGGCCCAGTTGTTGAAAAACGCTTGCTAAAGTGCCCTCCTGGGAGCCAAAACGCGTGCTAAAGTGCCCTTTTTTTTCTTTTCGCCCCTTGCCCTTCAAAAAGTCTATGCATGCCACTGCACCTCCCACAGTTCGGTGAAGGAGCACTCAAACAGAAACTAAGCAATGTACTGCTGTGAAGGGGGCAGCAACAAAACATATTTCAGCCACCTAAAAAAAGTCCCACCTAATAAAAATAAATATCACTTTAAGTGTATGCTATATTGAAAATATTTTCACTGCTTTACCGTTCCGTCTGATAGTGATATCTGACAGGGATATGATTCTGTTATATAAATCTCTTCAAAGCCAGACTCCATTCAGAAAAACAGCAATTTAACAACACTGAAGACAGGAGCTGCTGGTCTACCGCCGCCTCAGTCAGTTAGTTTGTTTGTGGTGATTGTGTGACTTTAGTGTTTAAAGTGGTTACTTTGAATTCACCAAAGTCACACGATAACACAAATAAACTAACCGAATGAAGCAGTGATAGAGAAGCAGCTCCTGTGTTCAGTGAGCTAAAATGTATGTTTTTCTCAATGGAGTCTGGTGGCTTTAACAAGAGCATAGATGGGGAAGGTTAACAACGTCCCCATTGGACATGGTTGTCTGTTTTGAGGTAAAGGGATGAAAATATCCAAAATATAGCATACACTTTAGATGGCTAAAACATGTTTTGTTGCCGTCCCTGTCCACAGCAGTGTTTCACTTAGCTTCCATGGCGGCACTCCTGTCTGCTTGATGGCGTGCCCATCATCATCTACTGTAGGTAGTACACTGACTATAGACAAGTACCTCATACAACACAACTTCAAAATGCGTGTGATCCGGGTACCCACTGCTATATTGTTTGGACAGAGGTTTTTGGTACACTTTAAAAAGTATGTGGCACAGTTATTGATCCATTAATGATATTCAGAGTGGTCTCCGGTGACTTTAAGGTAACTCCTGACGAAGCTACAGTTGCGGCCTTCACTACAGCACTTACTCAACAACTGATTCTGCAACACCATTTCATCTCAAACTCTAACAGCGATAGCATACTACTGAAGGCTCAACCAAAATGTATGATAATATCTGGTAACCTTTTCTGCTCTATTTTTAAAACTGGACAAATCACCATTATTGTGTATGATACTACAATGAACTGTTTTTTTGTATCTATTCTTTTATCCTACCATGATAGGATGTGTTTATGTGTGGGCCGGTTGTAAACCTGAAGACCTGCTTGATATCAAAAGTGCAGGAAAATGAAAAAAAATGAAAGATGCCTGTTCAATGACCTGATGAGTTGTCATGTTTTCACTCCACCTGTTCTTTGTACGGCGGCTGTAGTGTCAAAGTGTCAGTTGATAAGAGAGCATCTTCTCCTCCACGCTGATCTGACGCCTCGTCTTTTGTTTCAGGTTTTTCCACTGATGCTCGCCCTGCTCTTCACCGGACAGAGTGATGCTGAGGCGACAAAAGATCTAGGGAGCAATTCATGTTATAAAATGTGCCCACCTGGTAAGTTGTAACGAGGAGCTGTAAGCATTGGCCTTATCTTGTTCAGGTACAGTGGATTCATCACACATGAACTCTCTCTCTCCTTTTCTGTGCTGTCTCCTAGGATATTATAAAGTTGGTGACTGTGATGGTCCAGTTGCAGTGCACAGATGTGCTATGTGTGGTGATAATACATTTACAGACAGTGACAACTTTTTAACAAAATGCCTGAGGTGTCGCTCATGTGACAGTAAGTATCTTGTTTAAATACCATTATAGGATGATAGCATGTGGGATATTGTGTACGCTTTTTGAGTTAAAAAGAAATTGAAATATAAAAAATATGGTAAAGATAGCATAGGACACTGGGGGGCAGTTCGTGGTTGAAACATAATGCAGAATTGTAGGTTTAGGCTGTATATCTGAGATCAGAGTCAGTGTTTGATGAAGGCAACATATGAATTCATACACTGATACCCTTTTCCACCAACATGGAATGGGTTCCTTTCTAGTTTCCACACCAAGTATTGAACTGTCGAGAGCATTCAGACCAAAGATACATTGGTTCAAAACCCAAAAAGTTGGTTCTCAGCTGGAACCAAAAATAAACAGGTTTTTCTTGACCTGAAGTGTGAACTGTAACGACATGAGTGGGCGTGTCATATTCTACAGGTCAGAAAGTGTCTTACACGAAATAGTCTTCTACATCTTTTTATTAATATTTGGGCTGTGCTTGTTTTTTGGATAAAAATGATCTAATAACAGAACAGACCTGCCGTCTTGCTACTGTTGTTTACTTCCGTGCGTAATGCCCTCCGCTGATAACACATCCTTGATTAACAATGGTTCAGCTCAAAACTGGTGGAGACACGTACTAGAAAGCGCCGAGGCTCCCAGAGTCCTAAACGGAACCAACTCAAGAACCAGAGCTTGCTTGGTGCAGAAGGGGTATGAGTGGCATTCCCATTTAAACTCAAGGTTGAATGGGATCTTGTCTTAAAAGTCAGTCATGTCCTGGAACAGGTTAGCATATTTTGAACTAGAATTTAAATAATTAGTTGTGTGCTGACTGAAGAAACAAGAAAATTCATTAAAAAAAATAACCTTTGTATCAAGAATTTTATTGTCCAACATGAAACCTGTGGATGCCTTGTCAGGACTGTGTCTTAAAGGAAGACTTCACCTATTATAAACGCCATTTGTAAATCAATTAGTCGTCCTGTGTTGCCTTGAATAAGTGGAGAAGACTTTTTTTTTCTCACGCCTCCATGGAAAACGGCAAACAACTGATTTATTGATTGACTGGGGGCCGTGGTTAACAACAACAAAACTACTGTATATCAAATCATCTGTTTACAGACTCTCACACAACTTGTGCAGTATAATCCACATCTCATTGATCCAGTCGTATGCTCAGTGTTTCCCAAACACATGCATTCTTGCTAAAAACTATTAGTATTGGAGCCTGGCTTTGAAGAGAGCATATATAAGTTTCACTTTCAGGTCAGTTTCAAATAGCTTTTAGTAGAAAAAATGCATGTTTGGGAAGTTCTTAAGCGGGATTTATAGTTGTGCCACAGACTCTACGTCATAGCCTACGCACATGGCCTACACCATTGTGAGCATTTATACTTGTATGGTGGTGTGTCTGTGTCACTCTGCAGTTACACCTCCAAGACACTAGTCAGTGACGGGGTTTCTGTGAAGTGCTGTAAAGTTTAGTTGATTCAAAACACACCCAAAACACACATTAAACACGGCTTAATAGAGACAACTCCAAACACAAGTACACAAATCAGCTTCACTATAACTCGCAGCATTCACAGACAAAGCACTTGTCTTTATCCGGACACATTTTCCCCACAAAGACAACATGCTAACTTTACTAGCGCCAGCCTATTGCATTTTACATTGTATACATTAGCGTAACAACAAGCGGAGATTTCCCCTGCTCATATGAAGCCAGGATAAATTCTGAAGGCTAAATTCCACACAAGACTTAAAATCCTATTTAGTGGAGGCTTTACTGTCTTCACAATTTATAGTTTCTTATCTGTGAAATTAAAGTAATTAAAAGCTTCGTTTCCACTGAGGGAAATGGTTTCAGCAAATAGACAGGATGTCTGCTTCACTGCGATGTGTAGTTACACTTCTGGGGAGGTGCATGTCCATGTCGACGCAGAGCCTATGCTGTAGGGTGTCGATTCAACACAGAAGTATAAGTTCCTCCTAAGGATGTACTGCAGGAGTTGCATTTTTTGTGAAGGCATGCAAGAAAAACGAAGTCTTAAAGAATTCAAGGTAACGCAGCGTGACTAACTGAGTTAGAAATGGTCAATCTGTGGGTAAAGTATTCCTTTTAAGCTGAGAAACATTGTGTTCTGATTTTTCCTCAGGTCATGAGGTGAAAATAAAAAACTGCACCTTTAATAGTAATGTGGTATGTGATTGTCAAGAGGGATACTACTATGAAGGCCCTTCCCGCAGCGAAAGGTATTGCCGGTCGTGCAACTGTAAAAACTGTAAAGGTAAGTGAAATCAAAGGGTTTTAAAGCCTTAAATTGGCATTTACAGCTGCCATATTGATCCATAGTCTAGGTTAGTCATTGTAATAGAGACACTCAAAGGAAAGTCATGTTCTTTGAATTCTCACAATCTCTCTTTTTCTTCAGCGCCTGCCGGTAATGATCCTGACTACAAAAGGAAATGCCAGTCTTGCCAAAGGTAGGCAACCTGACAATATGACGGATGTTTAGATCTTTTTTTGTGACGAAGAAAAGCGCAGAACTGCAACTTAAAATGTCGGCAGAAATCAGAGAAAAAATTTAATCAATCTATTTATCCAATCCTTTTATCTTTCTACTTTTCTTGGTTGCTACAGTTACCATTTTCTGTGGAATATTTTTTGTCATAATCTTTTTTGGATAATTTCATTACATATATTCTGTGTATAGTGTCTGGTGTAGTAGTAGACTCAGTATGTTTTTCATAGTATATTTTTTCAATTTTTTGGTGAAGAGGCTCTTCTGTCATCTGATTGGCTCAGTATTGGAGCAGATGGACTTTTGATTACGCAGACTGTTACCAGAGTAATGACTTTGTTTGTGGAGATGCTGTGTATCCCCTTCTCTGTGATGATAACTTGACCAAGCCTGACAAAACCTCTACAATTAGAAGATGAATTTATTAGTCAACTAAAAGAAACTGTTTCTGATAATCAATTATTTCAGCAGTTTAATCAAGTAAAAATGGTAAATTTTTGCTGACTCCAGCCACTCAAATGTTATAATTTGCTTTATATTATTTTATATTTTGTTTTTTTTTCTGTTGGGCAGACAAAACCAAAACTATCTTGATCTTAAAATATATCTCCGTGATCAAAGCAAGCATGTCAGAGTGAAGGAAGTTTAGAAGGCAGTGGGCATCTACTTATGATGAAAGGCTCATGCTTGTGACAACACAAGATATAAACTGAGCTGTAACGTTAGCTAACACAGTGGTGCTAGGTGAGCTAGCAGTACATGCACACTTACACTACAGCACCACAAGCCAAGTGCCATCTAGTTCCATTATGTTGCAGAGAAGGCAGACATCTCCACGGCCGATACCTCCAACACCCAGCAACTCACACCAAAACAATCTAGACTGATAGATAGCACTACTGGAAAGAGGAAAAATATGTAGTTTTGATGTAGGAGTGAACTGTCCTTTTAAAGTCCAGTGTGAAAACAACAAGTAAAAGCAGTTTTGATGTTCATATGGGCACCTGGCTACTGTTTTAAGACTTAAAAAACAACAACTATCGTTTAATTTTTGGAAAAATGTGTTGTCAGAGTCCACTGTTGTTCATATTATGCTCTCCCTTTTTTCAGGAAGGAGTGTTTGGAGGTCCCAGAATGCAAGAGGAAATGTGCAGTGATTGCATTTACATATTCTACAAATTTATCTATGATTTCAACCACATCTACATTTGCATCTGCATCTGCATCTACATCTAAAGCTACATCTACAAGAACCACGTCTTCAAACAACACATCGGATCCTATTATATATCGAATTCCACCTAACTGTAAGTGCTAAATCTGTGTTGTACTTCAACAAGTAAAATGACAGAATCACTCATTGGTATATGGTTTTATAGATTTATGACACATATGGCATATGCATCATAAATCTGATCCTTCCCCTTTTGAGTGCCCTCGGAATGCCTGCTCCTGGGCTCCAAGGTACACAATGATGTCCACGAGTCTTTTCAACACATCCCTGTTCTTTCTCACCCGCTTGTTGAGTTGCTCCGTTGCTACTCGCAGGCACTCGTTCAACTGATGGTCGCTCCGTGTGTTGCCAAATGTCTGCAGTTTTACCAGACAAAGTATGTGCGAAGATGCATGCTCATGTTTGGTCATAGCAGTGTGGAGGTTGTTTAAATCGCCATAACCTGTCATGGTCCAGACTGTCTGTTTGGTGGAAAAAGGGAGACACGTCCAACAGAACAGTTTGCTCACCTTTGGGCAGCCAGCTAGCCATGTGTGTTTCTCGTACGTGCTAGATTGAAAATGAGGAACAAAACTCTTAGTAGTTTTTGTGATGCAAGGTCTGGAGTTGGACGTCCTTTTGATATAATGTTCCTTTTTTCCTCAAATGTCCTCCGAGAAAACGGCACCGAACGCAACGATTCAATTGAATTTATATTTTCACCCATGACAGTGATGGCGATGAGATACACTACTAGCTAGCTAACCGAAAGTGTCAAGCGGCGTACCGCTAAAAATTAAAGCAAGCTAGCTAGTATTGATGCGCATGCGTGTTTATAGATAAGCTGGTTCACAGCCAGCTTTTTTGCCATTCAAAATTCTCACATTCAGTTAGCAGGCCTGCAGTGTGCGCCGCTTACTGTAACTACTCGGAATTACAGAGCGCATGTGCGAGGCAAGCTGACTGCCTGGCAGCATTGCCATTAGCGGAGTGGGATAGATATTGTCATATGTGTAACGTAGGGTTGTTAACAACAACAATAACAACAATAACATTGGTTTGACACCAAAACAATAGAACACAATGAAAAACTAACATTTAAATGATTTTTATTAGAGGGCTTGGGCATGTGCCGCATTTATAGTTTATTATGACCACTCGCCCATGGCATATGCTCAAACTCACATTATGGATATTTTAGCAAGGTTAAAAGCGCTGTATGTAAGAATGTGGCCAAAACGCCCCCCCTCCCCTACAGATTTGAGGTTGCTGGACAGTGGCACGCTGGAGACTGATTTGTTTGCCCACAGGCGGCTGCCATGGCAGGGCCGCGTTGCCGCGTCCTTGATCTTCGGTTTTCCAGCGGACCACTCAAGCAAGTCCGGCTTCTCTGCTGCTAACGCTGCTGCCGGGATACAGCTGAGGAGGAGCCGGCTGCTAATGCTATGTACCGGGACACTGCTAACGCTGCTGCCAGGATACAGCTGAGGAGGAGCCGGCTGCTAATGCTATGTACCGGGACACTGCTAACGCTGCTTGCCATGCTGCTGTAGCTCAGTTGTAACTGTAACTGATGCTGAGACTCTACTGACTGTGTGACTGGTAGACGGCGGTGGGTGGCGCAACAGGCCAAAACACAAATTCAAAACATAAACATGATTTGCGGACGGTAAAAATATTTTTTAAATGCGAATATTCTGGCCATACTATTGTTGTTGGTGAGATCAGTATGTTATATTAATGTTATTCATAGTCATAGTCATATTTATTAACTCTTCACCACAATTGTGGTATGGAGTACAAACAAGACAAAATACAAAATAAATGATGAACAGTCAGAATGAGTCATCACAGATCAAAGTAAACAAAAAAGAAAACCAAGCCTGCACTCAAGCACGGCCATACATTATTTCATTTAAAAAGTGGCAAAACATTATTCAAGAAAGCACCCAGTTTACATATTGTTCTTAAATTATCAGTCTTCATTAAAGCTATACATTTGAACATAGATGGGCGGTTTAAAAAATATTTAGGCAAGTACTTGTTTCTGTTCTCAGAGATGGTTAATATTTTACATTCAAACAAAACATGACATTCATCTCCCAGGTGGCCATCATTACACAGATTACACAACCTTTCATTCCTTTCCAGACCCTTGTATCTACCTGTTATTTTAGGGAGTCTATTATTAGAAGTTCGAAAATTACCGATGGCCTGACTGTACTTCTTGTTTTCACAAAGTAAATGTTTTTCAAAATTAAAATCCTCTTTAAATTCATAATATAAATCACTTGAGGGCATGCTCTGTAGTTCATAACGCCACTTCTGTACAAATCACCCTGCTAATCTTTGTTTCCTTTCCCATCACTAAACTCCCCCAATAACCAATAATTCTTTTTTTTGATATCAACACATAAAGGGTATCTTCCAAGTTCGCCATAAACTAGGGTTGTCACCTTGGATTTGTGAAAAAAAGGGACACTCGACCAAATGTTTGAGGCGGAGGGCTCGGCCATTATTACCAGTTCAGACTGACCAATGAACATGAAATTCGGACATAGGAGACCAGATTTGCCATCATTTCATGTCCTTCTATGTGCCTGTATTTTATATTAATTTTTATATCAATGAAAAAAACGAATCCGTGTTACTAAATTCTTACATTTTTACATGTATCTCACCATAGCAAGTTGGAAGTTGGCATATTCTGCCATATATGAAGAGAGAGACTCTCTGGAATCTGGCAATATAAGAACCATGATGGTGGGACATTCTGTCACTTCACAGCTGTCCAAAACATGTGGTTTGTGCCAGGCGGACATGATTGACAGTATTTTTTCATTATTGCAAGAAATTCCATTGATTCATTCACAAGTAAAAATGTGTTTTATCTGAAAGAAACATGCAATATTTACATCTAAGATCATAGAAAAATAGTCACCCAAGTGCAATGATGTCCTCCAAGATAATATTTGCCACTTTGATTGCAGTAAAAAAAAAAAAAAATTGGGCATGGGGGGGGGGGGGGGGGGGCGGGGCACGTGTCCCCCTCAATGTATATGGTGACTACGGCCCTGTCAGCATGCATAATTAGGCTACAGTTGTCTGGGTGCGCAAAGGTGAAGTACGCTGGTCTTGTCATACAAAGTTTGATGGAGTGTCAACTGGACAATATGGAGATATTTGCATCTTGAAAGCCGGACTACAAATGTGGATAGACCGGGAGAAACACACGCAAGCCTAAGACGTGGTAAGATACGATATTCCTCACTATATGAAGTGACTGATAACAAGATCTGTATCATGGGTTGTAAAGAAATTCGTCAGGATTTTATTTGGTAGACAGTTGATCTGGATTTATAGCATGATGGGATGATAGCACAATAATGTGTGTGGTATCATTGGAAAGCTCTGCTCCTGCGCTTTCATGTGATATGCGTGGCATTTCTGTGCGACCCTGCATTCGCGAGTAATCCATCCAAGAGTAATGTGTGTGCAGAGCTGTATGAAAGCTCTGTTATACATCATTTTAGTGTAACTTTATCATTTTTTTTCGCTGTGAAAACATTCAGAAAGCTACGATTCCGCTGTTTCACATGATATGTGTGGCTTCTCGCTATGACGCACGGTTGCGGAGAAAAACCATAGAGAAGAACAGGTGTGAATTTGGACGCACTATGCGTCGTTCTGGATGGACTCCTTGGCCTGCTGCTGCATTTTCCCCAAAAAATGGGACAAATTGTGTCCAGGGAGAGATTTTTTTTTCCCGGGACAGTTGATGAAAAAAGAGAACAATTCTGGGAAAAACGGGACGGGTGGCAACTCTACCATAAACCTAGCCTGAGTGTCAGACTGAAGCTCCCAGAACCTTCAGTCTGACATGGCTTCCATTGAAGGCGATTTACAAGGGGGAGGGAATTTGATTTTTTCCTAACCAATCAGTAGAGATCAACGACTCACACAGAATCTGACGTCATTAGTATCCATGCCTCGGGGGTGCTGAAAACAAGCGAGCATTGCCCGTTTAAAATGTCTCCGTTGTCGTGCACGCCCAGCTGCATCGCCGTTAAATCCAGTTTAGCAGCTTCCTTAATTTGGTCCTCCATTAACGGGAGTAGTGGCGAAATACCTCAATAGCATCGTTAATGTGGTCTGTAGGATCTGTAGCGGTCGCCATTGTTGCTATCCTCACCAGTTACCCACCGGAGTACAGCTTGACATCAGCATGGTGCTGATTGGCTAATCGCTAGACCCCTGGCGTTCATTGGTCCGTCCATCGTTTGGACGAGATAAATCGCAAATTCATTGAAGTATGCCAGACCAGAGATGCAAGCCTACTCAGTTGAGTGGGCGAGGTCTATGGTCTGGAACCAGGCTACCATAAGCCATATTATTACAAGTGGACATTTTAACTTTCAAAATATACTTGAGGAATTTCAAGTGTAATTTCTCTAAGATGTCTACCTTTTCAAACCCCCATACCTCGCAAGCATACAATATAACTGGCATCACCAGCCTATCAAAAAGCTCTAGTCTAATATCTATTGGTAAATCAAACTTCCTACATTTGCACAGTAAAGAAAACATAGCTCTTGAAGCCCGTTTATAGAAATCCTCAATAGCAAATTTGAAAGACCCGTTGTGGTTGAAAAGTATTCCTAAATATTTAAAACTATGTACAATTTCTAGCTCCTCGCCATTACAGAGGAACTGATACTTACATTCCTTAGTCTCTGTGACATATTAGGATGATTTTACGACTATTTGCTTTAGATTTCTTACATATAGCTCCTTTAACTGAACCTGGTTGATTCTGCTGGTACTGCACCATGTCTTTGTTGAATATTATTGAAGTTATGTTGCTGTTTGTTTCATTTTTTTGGACAGAAAAAGTATATGTATGCAGTGGATTGATGTCGAATGTTGAATGTTGACGTGTCTCTGTGTGTCCGCAGCAGCAAATGAAATGCCCTGGCTGATTCTCGTGGTGTTTCTGGTGACACTTCTGGTGACATTTCTAGTGTTGTCTTTGGTCCTGCTGCTCTGCGCCAAGAACCCATTCGGATTCCCAGACAGTTGTCTCTGCTGGAGAGAGAACAAAGATGTGGAGCCGCCTGTCGAGGACCCCAAATTCAATGGTAACCACTAGTGGAATGTATACAAGCACATTTACTCAAGTACATTTTTGACTTACTTGTATGTACGTACTTTCATTTTATGCAACATATCCCTCCACTTTGCTATATTTCAGAGGCACTTATTGTACTTTTTAGTTCCAAATATATTAATTTTTGTGTAGTTTACATGAAGATCAGCAACAGACACTGTAACAGAGCACAGTTTAAGATAACCTCTCATGCATGGTTTCTTACACTATTTAAATATGTGTAAATTACGAAAGTTTAAGAGGCATTTATTGCCAAAGGAAGTATTGCTGGTATTACACAAAAAATGTTTTTTCACAGAAATTAAAGTTTCTTTTTTTCATAAATGTGCTTTCTTGCCTGAACGTGTTGAAGCAGGAAGCTTATTGATCATATCTGCTTTCCTCCCGAACAGAACAAAGCCGTCATCAAGGCAGCGGCCTGAACATGCTGGTTTGTGCTCAGTTTCATGCATTTTGTGTTCTATTTAGATTGAGATTGAGATCAAGATTGTAGCTGTACTGTAGGTGGACAGTCAGAGGGCCTTGTAAGAAGCAAACACACATAAAGGTCAATGACAGCAAAAAGGTCAAATGTTGATCACAATTTGTAGGTAAAAATGCTTTTAGAAAGATGCTTTTAGAAGAATTTCATCTGTCATTCTAACATTTAAGATTTTTACTTCCTCCTTCTTGTGTGTCCTCTCAAGACATTAACCATATGTGAGGAAACTCCCATGATGACTCAAAGTCCAGCCACACCAGGAGATCCAGCCCACATCACGCTTCCACTACCAGACACTGAACACGAAGGTAAGATTCAGTATGTGATGCCCAGCTACTGTGCGCAGCCTGTGAAGGACATGGCTGGGCTTTGTTCAATACATTGTGATGTCCGACATCACTGGTCCTCTCCTGGTGCATTTTAAATCCTCCTCCTGCTCCCATGACATTCTTACTACAGTTTTTTGACAGATGTTTTTACTGCATACCTCCCTGCTCTCCCCAAAACTGCAGTTATTAGGTCACTCAAGCACCGCCCACCAGCCCGAGCAAACTCTCTCATTTTACAGCTAAACAGTACAGTAAAATATGTTTCAGAGATAATTTGAGGTGAGAAATAGGCAATGCTGTAACAGAAACTCGATTCATATTTGATCAGCTTTATCTTGTTTGACAGTTTGACTACATATGACGAAGTGATTGATGTGATTAAAAGCTGCATTAGAGACTCCTTGGCTCTGATTTGTTGTTTTCACTCAGCCGCAGTTGATTTATGCAAATGTCATCAGAGGCACTACAAGGTGGCAGAGGAACGTGATTTATTTTCTCCACAGATTATCTGTCTCATGTTGTTCTGTGAACAAGATTCCGAAAATATGACAAAAGGTATTTTTTAAAAGTTGCCTACTATAGTAAAAGGCAGCTTAGAGGGGTTACGGCCCATTCTGAATCAAGCTGTAATGAAATCGTCACCTTCTCAGTGGAGCAGTTTCTGTACTGTGGTGAGATGTGAAGGCAGATTATCAAAGAGACATTTTGCCTCCTGAAAGTAAGAAACTACTTTCTCCACAACTGTAAAGAAACATGTGTAAACATGCTGCTTTGAAATAGAATCAAATCAAGACTCCAGGAGTGTTTATGAAACTGCATTTTTGAGGTGGTGAAAAGAAAGTAAAGAGAAACTGGTAATATGAGCGACAGAGAGGAACGCTGCCTGAAACATCACATTTAAAAAAAAAGGGGTAGCAGGAAGTGTAATAGATTAATTTCATCTAAGATCTCAGAAGCCTGTTCAGAAATAAGAGCTACAAAAGATATGTTGTTAGCGAAAGTCACAATTAAGGCAAAAACCAGATCAAGAGTTTAAGCTGATCAACAGTGACAAGAAAACTGAGAAATACAGATATAGTTGTATTAGGGGATGATACATTTAAATGTCTGGGGTCTTCAGTCTCTCAAATCTGTCTGCATACGAGCATCCACTCTGCTTAAGTGTCCCTGAGCAAGACACTATCTCCTTTACAGCTGATGGTTAGAGAACACTTTTAAAGACCTCACAGCAAGAGGGTTCCTGGTTTGAACCTGAGGTTGGGGGTTCTAACCTGGGGTGGGGGAGCCCTTATGTGCGGAGTTTGCATGTTCTCCCTGTGTCAGCATGGGGTTTTCTCCGGGTACTCCAGCTTCCTCCCACAGTCCAAAGACATGCAGGTTAATTGGTGACTCTAAATTGCCTGTAGGTGTGAATGTGAGTGTGAATGGTCGCGTGATAGTCGCTTGAATAACACCAAATGTCTGGCTAGTAAGGTAACAAGGGCTGTAAAAGTTTCCTCATGGGAAGAGAGTGGTCCTGTTGGTGGGTGGATAGCATTAGGTTTAACAGATTTTCCAGTAACCCTTGACAGTGAGCTAAAGATTTCCTTCCATTGGTCTGTAATGCAGGACACAACCACAACATGTGTACATGATTTGCCGTTGCTTGTGGGATTCACATCTTAATAGATCCTAGAGGGCCTAACCTTTGTGAAATGAGTGCGGTGTGCTGTTTTTCACTGGATCAGTCCATGTTTTGCACATATAGTTGATTTGTGTACTTTATCAAGGACACCCTCCCAGAGTTCCTCAGGAGCCTCCTCGCCTAGATCCACTTCCCAAAGTGTTTTAATAGAGTTTAAAGAGACAAGCTGTAAGGAATGAATTTGAGAATATATAGATATTAGGGGACGGCGTGGTGGTGTGGTTTGATCCTGGGCGTGGGAGCCCTTCTGTGTGGAGTTTGCATGTTCTCCCCGTGTCAGCGTGGGTTTTCTCCGGGTACTCCAGCTTCCTCCCACAGTCCAAAGACATGCAGACTGGGGACTAGGTTAATTGATAACTCTAAATTGTCCGTAGGTGTGAATGTGAGTGTGAATGGTTGTCTGTCTCTATGTGTCAGCCATGCGATAGTCTGGTGACCTGTCCAGGGTGTACCCCGCCTCTCGCCCAATGTCAGCTGGGATAGGCTCCAGCCCCCCCCCCGCGACCCTCAAGAGGATAAGTGTTTAGAAAATGGGTGAATGGATAGATATAAGGGAAATTTTAAAATCAACTCTAAAACTAACATGCAGCCAGTGCAAAGAATACAGGAAAGGTGTGATGTGTTTTCGTTTTCTGGCAGCAAAATCCTGGCGGCGGCATTTTGGATTGATTGTGAAGACAGAGACTTTTTATTGCAGAGAAAGGGTAGTTGTAGTAATTTAAGCTTGAATGACTGTTTGGGGGTTTTCAGTCGACAGAAAAGGCTTCATTTTAGAGATTTTCCTAAGTTGAAAAAAGCACGACTGTATGATAGATTTGATGTGGCTGTTCAAAGCGAGGCTGCTGTTGAATAACACACAGAGATTTTGTTGCTGCCGAGTAATAAGATGGGAGTAAAGTATGTTGAAGTGTTGCCTCACACAAAGTCCACATTGAGAGGAAAGGGTTTATAATGTTTTTCACATGCAGCTTCTTCAGCGCATTAAGCTGCCAATACAGCGCATCGTGCCACTCATGCCAAACGCTCTTGTGATGAAAAATACATAGAAAATGTCACAGTGACACTTTCTCTCATCTGATTACTAATGTGGTGTACTATCTTCGGCTGCAGCGCTCTCACACTTACGGCGGCAGCCTTTTCATCTCTGCTTGTTTAGCACGCTATTTATCATTGATCAGCCATGTGGCCCACAGAGTGGAGGTGGAAACTGGGAAACAGGACGCCCTCACTTTTTCGCAACAGTCAGCAATTCAGTGCTAGGGGAAATGGCAAATCAGATAGCGAGTGCATGTCACTTGAATGATTTGCATCCTCGTACATCATGTTTTAATTCCTTTGGTAACATCCACACATGTTACACACACAGTATTTATGGTAATATGGAGTGTGGAAGGTTGATGAAGCTATGCAGATTTTCCACTGCATTTAATTTGCTCATTCTCACAGTCTATAAGACTTGAGTAGTTGGCTTTATTTAAAGCAAATTACAGTAGATCAATGCTGTTTAAGTTTAAGTTGTAATTCACCTATTGCTTAAAACAGCCCTGGGTTGTCAATGTTGAAAAAAAGATACAACTGCATTTCCTGTCATTTATGATGTCATGTTTTTCTGTCACGTATTTGTGGCTGAGCTGAAACCCCCCTGTGTTCTAAGTACAGTTGACATTGGGGTGAGGATTACGTCTTCTGTTGCCTTTTAGAAGGTTGTTTTTTTTCACTTGTGTGATTTACTGTTGGTTTCCCTGTTTAACCCCCCCCCCACAAAAAACATTAAAGGATAAGGGTGTCATTATTTTATATTTCCTTAATGTCAACATGTGTTTGAGTCCTTTTCTCAATACTTTTCCACCTTGACTTTAGCATTCAGATTGATGCCCAGCAGTTCCTACACAATATGTAATTCTTTGAGGAACAGTTCACCCCAAAATCAAAAAATCATGGACCTAGACGGCACTCAGCTTGTGGTGCTCAAAGCACCAACAAATATATTTGAAAAACTCAACAGCAATGTCTCTTTCAAGAAATCATGACCTGGTTACTACCTGAGCAGTTTCATGTATGAAACCAACATCTGCCAACTGTATCACTGTGCAGAGGGAAGCGGGCATCTACTGCTAACTCACCTAGCCCCACTGAGCTAGCTAATGTTACAGCTCTGCCAAGGACGCCATTAATGCTTACATCTCACGCTGTCATGATCACGAGCCTCTCATCCATGAATAGATGCATGCTTCCACCCTTGGCGGATGTAGTTTGGTAGAAAGAATCTAGTTCCTACATGTACCTGCTCACAACAAGGTCAGTTGTGAATACCTGGGTCATGATTTCTGGAAAGGGACATCACTGTAGAGCTTTTCATATGTTTATTTTTTCAGTGCTTTGGGCACCACAAGCCAAGTGCCATCTAGTTCCATTATATTGGAATAACGACAGTCATCTGTACAGACAATATCTCCAACGCTTGACTACTCACACCAAAACAATCTAGACTGATAAACAGCACTACAGGTAAGAGGAAAATATATACATTTGATTTAAGGTGAACTCTCCCTTTAAGAGAACTGCTTCACAAGATATGTTATTTTTTCAAAGGCTCAGTAATTTCCTAAAATAGCTCTGTACTGTGGTTTTTAGCAAACGTCATTCAAACAGGAGGAACTGGAGATAATGAATAAGTGAACAATGACTAATGAAGAAACACGTTACCCAGTGCAACAGTGTGGCTTTTCCTAATAAACTGCATCAGCCTTTGGCCATACATACAATAGTTGTTGGTAGAATCAGTGTATTGTTTGTTTTGACCTTTTTGTTTGTTGACAATAGGAAAAATAGAGAATATCACCAAATGTATCTTTTAAGAGCACCTTAAGCTTTTCATGTCTTTGATTGTATTCAGTCCAGGGCTGATCTCCTGACATCAACCTAAATGTCTCTGCGCAGTTTCTGTATCTTGGTGACCTTTAGTTGGTTTACAGTTGGGTAAACTCTCACAGTTGACCTTTATCCACAGCAGAGTTTTCGGTTTGATTGTCTTTGATTCTCTTCTTCCAGCCACCAGACAAGATGAACCATCAGAGCACTGGCCGGCCATCGTCCTCTACGCAATAATCAAGGAGGTGCCCTTGCGCAGGTGGAAGGAATTCTTACGTCTGCTCTCGGTGACTGATCAGGAGCTGGAGCGGGCAGAGTTGGAGGCCAGTTTTTGCTTGGGCTCAATGGAAAGGCAGTACCAGATGCTGAGGCTGTGGAGCCAGCGCCCCTCTGTGAGCCTGGATGACGTCTTTTCAGCATTGCACTACATGGATTTATCAGGCTGTGCCCAGCTGCTGCAGGAAAGCCTGGAGAAGCTGCAGTGGAGGCCTGAACTGAAGCAAGGTGTCAGTGCAGCAATGCAGGACACCTGAGGCCGCACCCGAGGACACAAGCAGCATACTGTCATACAGTTAGAGACATCAGTGCTTCAACCGTGGATGCCAGTGCCTGGAAAAGATGTTATTGACTGTAGCTACTTGATGGTACAACCACAAAAAACTGCAGTAATGTCACAAATGACTCATACTGAGTAATGCAGATGTAGGCTATAGTGTAATGTACAGACAGGTTACACGTGAGAGGAAAAACCCAAATAAAGGAGCAGAGAAACCTAACAAACGCTGGCTACGGGGATATTTTGCTGGCATGGTTTTGGTATACTTGTCCCCTTAAGGCGCAGACACACCAAACTGGCATCAAAGTGATGACAAAGGTCAACTGTTGCCTCGCTTCACATCGCCTCTGTCTAGGCCAAAAAGTTGCAACTGAACACACTGCAAAGACTATAGCCAACGGCCAACTAGCACATTTGATCTGCGCCTGCGTGAAATAATTCTCCTTACCAACAGGTGGCTGTGGTCTGTATTCATCATTCAAAAAGAGAAACTGAAATACCGACAGGACAGACTCAAGATGCTAACTAGCTAGTTAGCAGGAGAACAAAGGATTTTTAACAATAACAACTATGAACAGTTTCTTCTAAAGAGCTAAGTGGTTATTAACATAGCCCTACCTAATATAACAAGTTTGTTTTGATCTCAGGACCTCTTAACTTTAGTCATTTGTTTACTTTCCTCACTTCCGTTTCTCTACTTGTGCACTGAACTGAACTGCTCCGCTGGCTCTGAATTGGCTGAAAAAAAGTGACAAGAGCCAATGAGAGCTGTGGGTCGAAATTGAACGATGGCTGACCGTCAGCTTGGTGTGTCCGGACCCTTAGACAGCGCTCTCCACCACCAACATCAAACCACCAAATGAGTGAAAATCCTTTGGAATAAAGGTGTTCATCCCTCAAGTAGAGTTCTAGAGACTTGAATGACAAGAATCAATGCCAAAACACACTGAAGCTGTTCAACACCTTACTAAGACGATTCTGTTTTTTCCTTAAACGTGTCATTACAGGGCACTGTAGAGATCCTGATTGGCCTAACTACAATTGGGATATTTCCTATTTTCCTACTTCCTTTAATGCGCTCCAGATGAGTGTGTAATGTTTGAGCTTGTTGAGCTTTATTTTACCTCTGACATGTGTAATGTGGAATGTATTGTGCATATAGAAAATAATGATTTTGTTGTGGTGCAGTCAGCAGAACTGGAGAAATGGCTCCCTCTAATGCATGTGACAACAACAGTAGCATTTGTTAAAATGGTAAATGGACTGTATTTTTGTAGCGCCTTTCTACCTTACCTGACAAAGTGCTTTGCAGTACACCTCATTCAGACACTGATGGTGGAAGAGCTGCCATGAAAGGTGCTGGCCATTTGGGCTTCAGTGTCTTGCTCAAGGACACTTTGACATGTGGACAAGAAGAGCCAGAGATCGAACTACCAAACTTGTTATTAAAGGACAACATGCTCTACCTCCTGAGCCACAATCCCCCATGTAAAGAACATCAGCTTGCAGAACTCTAGTAATCGAGGTGGAGATTTTTTTTAAGAATTAAGGGAAATCCCCCTCCATGAGCTGTACTGTCACATCGCTTAACCTCCAGATTCTCATGTGCCGCCTTTTAAAGGCCAACAGTTGAGGGCTGTGGTTTTACAGCAGAATGCTGAAATTTAAATGTGCGTTGATCCATTATTGTGTAGGTGTGATCAGGGAGCCGTGAAAAGGAAGAAAAACTTCCTTATTTGAATCCTAAAGAGGAAGATAGTTGTATACCTCAAGAAACCGGTGCTTGTTTTGTTCTTTTCTCTCTTTTTTTTTTTTGCATTTAACTGGTCAAAGTAAAGACTCTTCATCAGTTTGATAATTTAAACTGTGTGAACATGTTAGTGTGCATCTGTGATGTTTGAGCTGCATGTCTGACATCGCCTTCATCTCCTTTTGAGAATGAAAGTCTGGTGTTACAACTCAGCCACTCATTCTTCCTGCGCACCCTCGTGAGGGAAGAAAACCAAAATCCCCAAAGGACGTCAGATTTTCAGTTTCCTGCAAGTAAATGGTGTCAAGGTGCAGTTGGCTGGGTTTTTCCTCGCCACACATATTCCATCCAAGCAGATGGTTTCCCGTTGTGGGGTTGGGGTATCTCACTTTGAGAATTTTTGTGTGTCAATTCAGTTCCTGACAGTAAAGGACTTGGACTTTCCGGTAAATGGAGTTCATTAATAAATGTTAAACATGAATCTAGGTCTGTGGTTTGTGGTGCTGGGCCTTGAGATGTGTGTGTGTATGTATATATTTATAATTATTTTTCATTTGTGACATTTTGTATATTTTAATACAAAGTTCAATGAGTGGATTATTATGCTGACACTGCCAGGGGTAGGAACACAAATGTCTTCCTTTAGTGTCGTTACACAGAATGTCCTCAATAAAAGTTGTGGCCACAAGGTGGGAGTGTTGCCTGAGTGTTTGAACAGCGGCAGCTGGTGTGCGCTTCTGAGCACAGGATCCCATACAAAGAAGATGTAGGCAGGGTGCTTCAGTGGCTTTTATTCTTGGGGTGGATTAGACCAATCTCATGAATTGCAAATTCTGCTTCAGCACAAAGAACAGCTGTCCTACATTGTCCATATTGCTTGGACAGAAAAAAACATAGATACAATGCAAAGAGACTTTTTTTTTAATTTTTCATATTGTAAAATATGTTCGTAGAGCATCTGAAATTCTGACAGCAGGGTTAAATAAACACAAGTGTTTTTTTGCTTTGTAAAAACATACAAACTGCCAAGTAGCTGTATCTTCGGATGAGGGAGGTGATTTTACAACTGTACTTGAATGCACCACTTTGGTCAACTTTTTAATTAGTGAGCTATTTAAACTTTTATTTCCCATGCTGACGTTTAATAGTAGATAAAACACAGAAATCAGTGTTTAATATTATATGTGCTGCGTCTAATCTATTTATGCTAAATTCATTTAACATATAGAGGATAGCCACAATAATACAATATGAGATCATGCTGAGTGTTTTTCAAGCATATTAATCGATATAGCCCCCAAATAATAGCATACATGCAATTTGTGTAAATAGGACATTTAGTTGGAACATTTTCACGTTGTGTCTCTTTGTAAAAACCTCTACCACAAGGTATTTAAACCACCTTTTCTCACTTTCACAGCTTCTCGCTTCTCTCGCTTTCGGCATTCCTAGAAACACCAACCGTCTACTTCTGTCCCAGTTAACGTAAAGGAACAGATCATATCGCCGACTTTGAAGCAGATAAACAACAAAGAGCGCTGCCTCACTCACGGCATTGTGGTCTACTCATAAGCACAAGCGTTAGTGGTTTCCAATGGCAACCGGACCCGTGCTCTCAAGAAGAACCGCTCGCGCATCAAGACGGGACAACAGAGGAGAGCCCGGTGGATTTTATCGTGCTATGACGCTGGTTTCGGTGGGTTTGTGTGTCTTGTTGCTGTCTCTGTGTCTTTCCGCCTGTTGGGGACTTTAAACAAACTTGGCTGCGGCTTTTGTTGTGTGAGCGGACACACCGTGTTGCCCTGGAAACTCTGAGCACGCTATTGAATTACAAAAATGGGGCCCAGGTTTTCTGTTCTCGGGACCTTCAGTAACACAAAATGAAGTGACACCGTATCGGTGAGTTGTTTTCTAATTTAAAAAGTCACATTTTTAGTTAGGTTTTGTTCAGGTTTTGGAGCAGGTAGGCTAAGCACGGGCCAGAGAAGGCAACAAACCCCCTCCACACAGGAGGGTAATAAGTTTACAGTATCCAAAAAAAGTCAACACATTTAAAGTAGGCGTTTATTTTATTAATTTTAACCACAGTTTTTTTCACTTATGTCATTATTTGTCACTGTCATAGTGGTGCACTACATGTTTTGCTTTAGCATAATGTCTTGAAAGTCCCAGTGGGATTTATGGTGGATATATTGGCAGACATGGAATATGATATTAATAACACTCACACTCATCCCCCACTGTTTATGTAAATGAACTGATTCAGCCTGTGAGTGTACAAAACAATGTTAAATGTTACCTGAGAGACACAAACTGGATCTTGGTTAATGTTACCTAACCCTACAGTATATATGCATACACCTGGGAAGATAAAAGGACAGTTAAAGGTCCAGTGTGTGCAATTTAGGGGTATCCATTAGCAGACATAGAATATCCTCCTGTGACCCTGTGTCCTTATAAGAGGACATCATATTTTGGGTTTATTTGACCTTATACTTCTTTCTACTTAACTTAGACCTGTTGTCCTCATTCGTGGACACTTTTTTTCTGCCATCTAGTGGTAGTAAGAGCGCAATACACTAATCCATGAAAAAACAACATGGCAGCCATCTCTGTCAAGTCAGTCTGCAGCTGATCCCGACACAAAAGGTCCAAACACCTGATCTCATTTTATGGTTGAAACTTGTTTATTTAGGATTAATAATGTTTGTGCTTTGATATGGCAACAAATTTGACCAATTTTAGCCACAGTAACAAGCTAAGATGCTGTTAGTCAGAAAGTACTTGTCTGAAGACATTGGGACTTTATTGTTGCCCCATTCGAGGACTTTGGGACTTAATTATCATTGACAGTGTTTAGTTTTTTTACTTATCGGGTCCTATTGATCCCAAATAGCTAGGAGAAATTAAAAATGCATACCAAACAAAGGTTCGGGTCTCAAGAGGATAAAGAATATTAACAACTATGTTTTCATTAGTTTATGATCACCTGAAACAAAAAATCTAGTGTTTGTTCCCTTGAATGACACGTTTATATCTAGGTCTATATCTGTGACCCTTAAACTGGGAGAGTGTCTCCAGCAAATTCCAGGTACATCTGAGGTCTCTGTCTAGAAGAGTGCAGTCCTTGGAACAGCTAAGATGCTATGCAGAACCCTCGAACTCCCAGGCCTCTGGTAGAGGATCCGAGCCCTTATTTTGCAATGCCGGTGCAAAGCAGGTTTACAGTTTCAAACATGTTTGGCTGAAAGTAGATTAAGTCTTTTAGCTGATAAATAACCATAATGCTGTTACTAAACAGAGAGTTGCATCAGTATCATACTTTCAGTAAAAAGATGTCACAAAAAGCCAGTTCCACAATGAGCCAAATATCAGCAGTATAAATAATATTGAACCAGATAATAACAAAAATAATGATGACTGAATTCCATTTTGCTGCTTCAGTTTCAGAGCTCTGATTATGTTCATCCTGTCACACTGTCATGGCTCACTGGCACACTGAAATAACACAGAGCCATTGTTCAATTCCCATTGAGGGACGTTTCATTACAGTATGAGTGTTGATAATTCTGGAGCCAGTTGCAAAAAACACCTTAAGTTAAGGATTTCCTTAAAGTCCTAGTTAAGGTTTCAAAATAACATTGGTTGCATGAAACACCCGTAAGTCTTTTCCGTAAAGGTTTCTTAAAATGTTCACTTAAGTATTTATGGTTTTCCCCTTGTCTTGGTCTTATATTTAAGGAATCCCTAGACCATTGCTCAAACAACCTTAGCATTCAAGAGAAGGTAAAAAAACAACAACAACAAAAAAAAACCAACATGCGTGGGTCCAAGCAAACAAACAATCTCCACGGCATCTTTTACCACTATAAAATCTCTTTCAATGCAGTAAATGAGTAGTTTTTCCTTAACTGAGGGATTCTGTGCAACTGTGTAGGTCCCTCAGCTAAGGGGAAAGTAAACCTCAAGTGTCATATTTAAGAAGAAAGCTAAAGGAGTTTTGTGCAACTGGCCCCTGCTCTTTAAAATAGTAATGTGAAAGTTGAAAAATGACTTTTATCCTCATTTCCTGTTTTTTAATCATCAGGTGACATCAATGTTGTCATCACTGTGAACAGGTGAAGAGAGGAAAACAGCTACAGAGGTCCTGCTGCCTGATGATGACTGCTCTGGTCCGACCTGGAGTTAATGTTTCAGGGCTATGTGAGGATGGAGATAAGCTCCTTGAGGCTGGAGAGTTGGGGAGAGCTACCTCTCTGTACATGTCTGCCTTCAGGACCCATGCTGCCTCCACCGTGTCCCACATGCGGAAACTGAACTCAGGCCTGGATGGGGTGATTGATACTTTAGAAAGCTGGCTCGACAGTCATGGGGAGGACCAGCCCACTGAGGGTCTCAATAAAGGCCTTGCAGCTGTGTTTCTGTCCACACTGTGCCCCAACAATCTGTCAGCCACCATTTTCAAGATGGAGTCTCTCCTTCAGAGTGGCGGGCAGGGCTGCGAGGAGATTTTTGCTCGCTGCACTGCTCTGCTTGATGGGATGCGAAACCCTCATCCACAAGGTGCGACTCGCATGGTGTTGGAGATAACTCGTGCCCTGGCCTGCTTGTTCACAGAGCCTCACAGTATCAAGGGACTGAAGCTTTACCTCAAAACCTACCAGAATAACAAATCTGAAACTGTCTCACTGGTGAAAAGCAGACAAGCTCAGCACCTTCCCAAAATAGTGAAGGCCTTTACAGACCAAGTGCTGCACATACATCCCTCTTTAATATTTGACAGTGAGTGTGTGGTGGCAACAAAAGAGAATGATAAACTAAATGTAGAGATGACTTCTACAATTATTGAGTTTTTGTTGGCTATCTCACCCTGTAATAAAGAAGTGCAGGAGCTCCAAGCAGCATATTTGTTTTTGACAGGCAGGTTTGGGGACAGTGCAGAGGTGTACTCTGCTCTATTGCATCATAATTATTCTCAGAAAATGTCAGAGAGTAGTGCAGAGAAGTCATTTCAAGACTCTGCTGAGAGGACAGCTAGACTCTTAACTAGTCGAGCGGCTGCCTGCTTGTCAGCCGGTGGACGGACTGCGGAGGCGTGCAGGGATCTGGGGGAGGCATTTGAGATCCACCCTGCCACTGCCCGAATTTATTTTCAAAAGCTATTCACAGATTATGGTACAGGGGTGGCTGCTCGCAACCATCTCCGTCAGCAGGCAGAGAGAGGCCTGTCTGGTTACAGAGAAAGGGTCCTCATCCGTCCAGACCTGAGGTCCACTGAAGGAGTCGAGCTCCTGGACCCTGTGATCACACAGTTACGGACTCTGTGCCATTTAGAGGCAGACGGGGGAGGCAGAGAGCTACGGGTACGACTTGCTGACTGTCTTCTCCTCAGAGGGGAACACAAAGAGGCCCTCTCTATCTGTAGCCAGCTAGCTGCCGCCCAAGGTCAGCAGAGCTATCAAAACACAGTGCAGGTGCTTCGTGGATATGCACGGCTTCTCTCAGATGACCGTAAGGGGGCATTAGAAGACTTTCAGGCTGTGATTGAACACAATGCTCCTCACCCGTCCAGCTGTGTGCGGGCGCTCTGTGGCAGGGGGCTCCTGCGCATGATGGGAGGCTTCAACTACCTCACAGCTCTAGACTATGTGACAGCCAGTAGGCTTCATCCTCAGGAAACAGCACTGACTGTTCGCTGCTTGGTGCCATGGAACTACCGGGGGCTGCTGTTTACTGTTTTACTGGAGCAGGGACGAGTCATGCTGGAGGGGAGTGGAGAGCATGAATCCAAGTCCAGGTCCAGTGGTGGCTCCCAGCAGGCCCAGCAGAGGGATCAGCCGCAGGCCCCATCAAAGAGAGACAACCACAGATCAGGGTATGATGTTTGTCTCACATATAGTTTACTCAAAGGCCTTTTTTAGAAGATATTTTAATATGTCATAGTAAAAGCACAGGTGTAAATTATAAAATGAATGAAGGCTGAATTCCGTTTAGCTGCTTCAGTTTTAGAGACCTGTCTGTAATTAGTAACACCTGTGCTTCTCCAGCTATGACATGTCAAGATGTCTGCTGTGAAAAAGGCCCATGACAAGTGACCTGTCCAAAATCAGAAGTTAACTATGCATGTTTTTTGAAATAATTAATTCTGTGGTTAAAGTTAATCTGAATAAAACTACAATTCCCAGTTTATGATCTTTGTTCTATTGAAAGTCTCCACTCATGTTTTCTCTCAATGAAATGCATTTTCTTGCTGTTGCACCTGCTCTCTGCATTAGGACTCCAGCAGGTGTCCAGTCTCTGGCTGTGCTCCTGATGGAGCTCCAGCCTAGTGCTGATGGGTCTCAGATCCTAGCAGCAGATGCCTTGTACCAGCTTGGCCGGGTGGAGGAGGCCTACCGGCTACTACTTTCCATCGGGCCCACCAGTCCTCGAGCTCCCATCCTGGCTCGTCTTGCACTGCTGCAGCTGCACAGAGGCTTTCTGTATGACACCAATCAGGTATGTAAATTTGTTGGGTCCCAAAGTGAGGTGCAGGGGAACCACTGAATCACAATCCCAACTGCAATTTTTGCCCAGATAACATCCATTTAAGAGTTCTGTGTAACAATATCTTGAATCTTCCGTTCTTTTTCTACAGTTATATGAAAACAGAAAGGCCTATTTCATACTCAGTCAGTCAAATTGCTCTCTCTGGACACTTCAATCTTTCTACATTTCAAGAAATAAGAAACCACAGGGACTCACTTACACCCCCTCTAATTTGTATAATGATAATAATGCATTTTATTTATAGGCGCCTTTCAAAGCACTCAAGGACACCTTACAAGACACAGTTAAAAAAAAAAGCAGCCATGTATCCATAGATCATAAAGTAAAAAAATTCCATAATATACAATAAAAGGTAATAAAACAACTAGACAAAAATCATAATTAAAAATATTAGGTATAAAATCATTTATTCTTAAGTGACACAGTAACAAGTTGGTGATGTTTCAGGACCTGTACAACTTTTCCTGTGAAAGAGATAAAGTTTTCATATCTGTCCATTTTCTCTGCAGCTGCTGAAAAAGCTCATTCAGTGTGGTGACACGAGCTGCTTGCGCCCCCTGTTGGCAGTGGCACAACAGAAGGATCGAGCCCTGCTCCAGGCTCACTGCCACTCTGCTGCAAAACGCATCCTGGAGGGCTCGCGAGAGGAGAGCAGCGTCAGGGAGGCTGTGGCATACCTCTCCATCGCTATCATGGCCTCTGGTGATTAGAGCCTGATTGATGAGATGTTTGTGTAGTTTGTTATTGGTCTGATTCTGATTGTTGACTTAATAAATTGTGAGTAATACTTTAATCTAGATAGGATTAGAAGGATGAAGAGAGAGGCTGGCACAAAACAGGGGCTTTGTTTCTGTGTTTGGCTTCAGTTCAGCAGAGCTACATAACTTTCACATCACTGAACACAAAGACGGCAGATTGATTCAGTATAATTTAACTAGAAGACAGCCAATGTGAGCAGAATCAATTTCAACACATATCAGTTCAGTAAAATTGAAAATAATAATGCTGTGAATATTGTGAAACTAATCAAGTAACTGTATTTTACCAGGTGGTGAGGCAGCAGAGTCTCTGCTGGAGAGAGCGAGGTGTTACGCCCTGCTGGGCCAACGAAAGACAGCCATCTTTGATTTCAGTGCCATTTTGAAGGAGCACCCAAAACACGTCCAGGCTCTCTGCGGAAGAGGCTTTACCTATCTCATGCTGAACCAACAAAAGGTATTATTGAGTTCAAACACTTCAAGCCACGTTAGGCAGCTTTACACATTAGTGGCTGCGACTTGTAGTGAAAGGTAAATGTTTGAAGAACTAGACATCTGTAAACAGCAAGGAAAAGGAAGGCAAAAGATTTATCATTTCATCAATTCATACTTAACAATAGAAATAATTTAGGCTAATAGAGTGATCCTGGAATGAGTCCTAAAACCTGGAAATGAGTTAACATTTTAGCACTGCCAGTTCCCTCGTGTCAAAGTCAATGGGTTTTTTTGGACTGTTTTTGAATAGATGCCTGAAATAAGGTCTGTGGTTAACACAAGCTTAAGAAACTTTCACATTTTGTGCTATGACATAAAATATGACAGTAAATTCCTCACTCATTAAATTTGAAGCTTTTATGTGTCTTTTAAAAGGTGGTTGCTTACAAGTGGCTAAATGAGACTACAGAACATCATCACCCTGAACACGGCTTCACAGCATTATTGTGGTACGAGTGTTAAGTCATGCAGCCCTGGTGTAGTTTGTTCATAGCTTAACGTTAGTTTTTTACTCCTGACGATTGAATTTAGGCCTTAAAAATCATAAAAGTGAGTGTTCATTTGTGAAAATTATCTTGTAAGTATCACAAGGTTTTGTTTGCCACAAAACTTATTTTCTGCAATAATCCAAAATCCAATAGAAAAATCTCGTAGGCGTTTTGACAAGGGAACCAGGGCGGCCTACAAAAAAACACTTTATCCCTGGAGCACTCTAAAGAGTCTACAGTAGTGTTTCACAAATGGTGTTATGCATACCCCTAGGGATATTTTGATGTACTGCAGGGGGTACGTGAGGTTTTTTTAATGGTAATTTTAAAAAATATCTGTCATGCATAGTTCCCAAAATATTAATATCACTAAGTGCAAGTGCAAGTGATCAAAAACATGTAGTTCAATGGAACTACAGAGCCAGCTTAGTGTTATTGCATGATGACAAACAATTGGTTTGAAATGTCAGTGTTTTTCATTTACAAGGTTGTTGTTAAGTAAATCAGACACTTATGGCACAGTGCTGTATTGTACCTCGTTATAAAGGCTTTTTTTTCTGCCAAATTTTTGCGCTGGTCAGGAGGTATTCAGCTCAAAAAGCATTATTGGAAAAAATTTGAGAACCACTGATCTAGAGAATCTCAGAGGATGCTGTTTTCTTTTACCAACATATTTAAATTTTTGCTGCTAAGAGAGATGTATTTTTATGTAAGAGTGTCCAATGCAACTGTAGACGATATATATGTTCATTTTAAATATAAAATTCTGCCTTGTCCCTCAGGAATGCACTCATGATATCCTGGCAGCACTCCAGATAAACACTGACATAGTCACCAAAGACATCCTGTCACTCAAGGAAAAGGCACGGAAGCTTGTCTGCGATTGGCTGCATCAGTTCTGTCGGACCAATCTGTCAGACATCCTGCTCGCTAATGCCGTCCCCTGCCATGAGGAGCAGCTCAGAGAGGCTTTTATAATTGGTGGAGCTCTGATGAGGACTGACTGCAGAGACCCCAGATGGCATCTCCTCTATGTGGACATACTCTTAGCCAAAGGTGAGGTGGGAACTTTGCCAAACTTTGCTGATTTATTTCCCAGTGGGATCCTTGATGTCACTTGAAATGATCTGGTCAGGAGATTATGGCATAGGCTGTGTGGTGTTTCCACTTTGATTAAAAAAAAAAAAACATACCAGTGAACCTGGTGCTCCTTGTTTACAGTAATCCTTACTCCTGCTGTTATGGTCCATCTGCTCCAGGTGAAGTTAAGGCAGCAAGCGCTCATCTGTGCCAGGTGTTTGGCCAGGAGCCAAGAGATGCAGTGGCTCAGGCCAGGGTGGGTGTGGTTGAGGCCTGGCACCAGAACTACCGCAGCGCAGCTTGCAGGCTCAGCAAACTGACTGAGAAAGATCCATCCATTCTGGTCTTTCTGCTGGCCCTGATCCCATTCAATCAGCGAAAACGCATGGCACAGGTAAGCCTACGCCCAGGAATCCTAAAATCATTTTAGAACGAGCAGCGTTGCCAAAGTTGTACTGACTATAGACAGAGAGCAATATAGTGGAGTGTTCTGTCTGATGTTTTTACATAGTATCATTCTTTTTAACTTCACTTTTTATGGTTTAACACAGAGCTCACTGTCTGATGCTGCAGTGGCACCTCCATCAATTTAGGAGGTTCTGTCTGACTGTGTCACAATAAATATTTAATGTGCTTGAAGCGGACAGTAAGGTCAAAAAAGATGGAAAAATATGCATAATGTATGATAATGGAAAACATCAATAAACTATTTCACAACGTTTTTCAAGACAAGGCAACAGCATCTCTCCTTAATCTGGCTAAAGTCCTGTAAATTGGGAGTATTTATTCATTTATAAATTGCATTTTAATTTCTCAGGCAGCAGCACAGGAGGCCAGCAGTGTGTCATCAGCTGGCCAGTGGGATCAGGCCCTTACACTCCTTACTGTGTCAGTACAAGCAGTGGGCAATCACAAACTCCATTATCTTCGCCAACGGGGTGCCTGCCTCGCTCAGCTGGGCCTACATGAGCGAGCCATAGCTGACCTGGACAGAGTTATCCAGAAACACAATGGCTCTGACTCCAGCTGCTCCGAGGACCCCCAAGTCTGGGCGGAGGACCTGTGTCGGCGGGGCCGCAGCCTGGTGCTGTGTTCCAGAGAAGCAGCAGCTCTGGAGGATTTTACTCTGGCCTTGGAGCTCCACAAGAACCAGACCATCCAGTGTGTGGAGGCTGGGCTGGGCAGGCTGCGTCTGGCTGAGTGCTTCCTGCGGGGGGCGCTGCAGCACTATGGGGAGCAGCAGTTCAGTAAAGCTTGGACATTAATTGAATGTGGCCTTGTTGTGGACTGTGAGAACACAGAGCTGCGCAGACTGAGGGCGAAGGTCAAACGAGAAGTGGCCAGCCCCTGCAATGTCAACTAGGATTTATAATCCTAAGTGCACAGGAGCTCCAACTGACCTCACATAATGTAGCCATGTCATTGCCTGTACTTTAAGATGTTGTATTGTGGAGGAACGATCTAACTGATGAGAGATCTTCTTGATGGTTCTTTGAGGCCACGGTGCTCATTATATTCAAATTATGTTTTCCAATTTCAGTCTAAATTTGTAGCACTAACAACAGTGTTTGGAGGTACTTGTGTCCACCAAAGTGTTTTTTCTCAGCTAAGACATTTTGGTTGCATCTGATTGCTATGATACAGAATATCTGCAGAAGAAAAAATGTCGGCACAAGGTAAAGTGCTTGCTCTGGATAAGTGAATGCTGAAGCACGTAGGGAGAAAGCCAAACCCAACGGTCTATGTGAAACATATATTAATATAAATACAGTATATTAAGATATGTCTCTTTCATAGTTGTTGTTGTTCAGCACATGTAAGATGTAACGGTTGGTCTTCATGGTATTTTTCCTTCCTATCCTGTGATTGAATGGCTGGGTAAAAAGTGACAGTGATGAGTGTAACGTTTTTCCCAAAGCTGAACATTTTCCACTCTCAGCATTCACTGAGTGCCTTGTCATGCTGCTGGCATTTGTAACATAGTGCAAATGTGCAGCGCTTCCCTGGCAGAGAATTTTAAAAAGACACTGGCCTCAGGAAAGAATGCTTTGGTGGACACAGCCCCCTTAGTATTCAGTATCTTTATAATTACAACAAAGCAGTATATTGAATGTGAGAGGTGTATGTGAGTGGTAGAGATTCCCAAACACCACAAATTTATTGAATGTTTTATTATCCCGTATTTTATGAACCAATTAACTTTTGGCACTTGATAAATTCTTAACTAAAACAACTGATTTATTGTGGGAACGGAAACAAATAATGATAGTCATGATTATTATATGCTAAGAAGGATATTACGCAACATGACATTGAATATAGTTTAATTCAAACCATCACACCTAGATAAGAGATTCAAGAAAGTGCCCAGTGTGCAGGTTTCATGCTTTTGAAATGGAGAAGGCACAATTTTCTTTAATCATATCCATGGCAGCAAGCACAATTTAGGAAGCATAAATACAGGAAAACAAATAAATACTGGAATGTAGTCCACACCACTGACACTTAAGAATGTTTAAACCCAGGTACAATTTGATACTCATGTACTTGTCTCAGTGCATCTGAAGAAGGACCTGATTTAAAAGGATGTTGAATATAGCATTAAATTTCTACATATACTGCATGTGTAACTTGTGTTGAGACATTACATGTACTTTGGTGTTATGGTATTATGCCAGCACAGTGATGTATTGTGGTTCCATGTTGCCGAAGTAGGATTTCTCCCACTCACTCATCAGGTCAAAATGCAGCGGGCGGTCACAGAAGGTGCAGGAAGCCGTGGCTGGGCTGTTGACCAGGAGCCCTGCCTCCTGCCACACCTCCACCAGTTTCTCTGTGAATGAAACACAGAATGAACAATTAAATCCCAATATTTATTTCTCTTTTACCTCTCTGTCTTAAAACGTAATCTGTGTTTATTTTAGCCAGCCCACACTGAGGTTATAACGTCAGTTTTGTTACTAAAGAAGAACACTTCAAAGATCTCATTGTCATTTATACTGCAATGCAGTATTTGGTGACAAGTGGATGCCAAGATCCTCATATATGCTTACAGAGCAAAGAGACTCTCAAAGGACAAACATAAATCACTTGTACCAGCCAGTGTCCCCACTTAACTTGATTGGAGATTTACTAGAACAGCTCTGACCTAATTTCGGTAAGGATCCCCTCACTCACCCACAAAGTACTCCATCATGGCGGGCTTGTGATGAGGAGACGGAGCCAGACGCAGCAGCTCCTCACCACGAGGCACTGTGGGGTAGTTGATGGCCTGGACGTAGATGTTGTGTTTCTCCAGCAGGGTGTCGCACACCTTGGTGTTCAGCTCAGCGTTGCCCACCTAGAAAATGGATCATGAGAGGGGATATGAGTGGACGCTTTTATTCAGCACAATCAGGCCATGCGTGTTGAAATCAGCTCCATCACTGCAGTCGACTTGGTCTACGGAGTCAAGAGTATGCCACTGGAAATATTACAGAAGTTTCCTGTGTTTAGTTTAAATCGTGTGATACATTTTTAAAAAGTAATCACAATTTGATGAATTGAATTAGCATTTAAATGATGCGTTAAAAAACAGGATAAAGTTTTTAAATGGAATCACAAAATAAATGGTATCACAAAAAGATTAAAGTTTGCATAATTTAAATGCAAATTTAATTAACTTAGTGGCTTATAATTGCTTTTGAAAGATTATAAAGTGGATTCTAATTAAATGATGAAAACTTCTAATTATTCAGGTGGCACACTCCAGACTCATATGTTCTGTGCTGTACTTGTGCAGTCTTAGAGGAGTAGACATGAGGCCTTTTTTGCACTGCAGACATTTTGACTTCTAGTTAAATCACAGGTGTTACTGATAACATTAATCAACATTAATCAGTAACATTAACTGTCATTCAGTTCCCATAATATAATAATTCTCTGTAATAATAAGATAAACTTGTGCTTCCTAATAACTAATATTTCTCTGACCTCAAAGATTCTCTAAATACAAATCCTAGCAACTACAATAGTCAGATGAGGAGTTGGTGCAGTGAGACATGGTAGTGGAAGCAACAGTACTGCTAAACCCTCGTACCCGTATGGGGATGATGTGGCTGGGACAGTTGACCACAGGCAGGCCCTTATCCATGAGCAGCTGCCTCATGTACTTGACATTCCTCTGGTGGGCTCTGCGGAGCTGCTGCCCCTCGGGGCTCCTCAGGACCCGGACTGACTCCAGGGCTCCAGACAGGACCATCGGGGGCAGGGCAGTGGTGAAGATGAAGCCGGCTGCGAAGGAGCGCACTGTGTCAACCAGGGCGGCGCTGCTGGCGATGTAGCCTCCAACACAGCCAAAGGCTTTACCTGGAACAGCAGCAGATGGCACAGAGCATGTGAAGTGAGGAAACATAGATGGGAGGTACATTTATTTAAGTACAAATGTAATGTTTAAAATGAGTATTTCAACTTTATAGTGGTCTACTTTTTCTTTACTGTTACATTTCAGAGGGGACACATTGAATTTATACAGTATATTCACACATATTTTACAGACATTTAAATATGACAGTTGCATAGTTACAGATAAAACTATATAAAATTGTAAAATTGTAAAGGGATGGTTCAGATTTTTGGAAGTGGGGTTGTATGAGGTGCATATCCATAGTCAGTGTATTATATACAGTAGACGTTGGTCGGCTTGCCCCCAGTTTGGAAAGGTGGCAGGAGTGACAACACAGAAACTAAGTAATCTACTACATTGGACGGGGGCAGCAGCAAAACATATTTTAGCCACCTAAAAAACAATTTAAGTGTACAAAACAAACATGTACACTACATTGAGAATAATTTCACTGCTCTACCTTTTTCGTCAGGCAGCCCTTTTTGACAGCTTAATTTCGCCATCAACATCGTCATTTTGGCTCACTGAACATGGGAGCTGCTGGTCTAAAGCTGCCTCAACTAGTTAGTCTGTGCTATTGTGTGACTGAAACACCAAAGTCTCACAATAAGACAAACAAACGAACTGATAGATGAAAAGGTAGACCAGCAGCTCTTCTGTTTAGCGATGTTAAGTCCCTGTTTTTCCCATTGGACTCAATGCTTTCTCAGTGGCTTTGAAGAAATTGATATAACAGCTTCAGTAAAAAGTCGGAAATCACCATCTGATGTCAAGATAAAGCAGTGAAAATATTATGAATATAGTGTACACTTTAACTGATATTGATTTTTTTTAGGTGGCTAAAATAGGTTTTGCTGCTGCCTCCACTGCTTAGTTTTCATAGTGGTACTCCAGCCTGCTTCTCCAAACTGGGGTTGTGTGGACTGACATCTACTGTGTGTAATACACTGACTAAACTGTGCTTTGGTGCTTCATGTTGCTCACATGTCTGTGCTAACATGCCGTTCGTTGTTGGTGTATTTTTGTACTAATGCTCTGCTGTTGCTTGTTGCTTTGCATGGCTTCTCTTCTTGAGAATTTCTGTTTGTTGTAGTTATTGCTGTCTTTATGTCTTCATGCTGTCGATGTCCTGTGAATTTTATTCTTTATTGGTTTAAAAACATCTTGCCGAAGGACTGCAGTTAAAAATTAGCCAGCTGGCTAACACTGGCATATTTACAGAAATGTTGATTAATGTGCCTTGTACTATAATTAAGATACAATAAAATGACTATGGATAAGTTCCTCAAACAACCCCACTTCAAAAGATCAAAACTATTCCTTTAATAACAAGTGTTCTAATAATGATAATAGGGCCTACCGTTATATAATCAATACAGTACAGCCATTCTGCATAATGTGTACTTTTAATACATATATAGATTTTTTTTAATGAAACTTATGTAATTTTGACTCCTAATTGACTGTGATAATGTATTTTTAACATTGTGATATTACTACTTTTACTTAAACAAAGAGTCTGATTGATACTTCCTACACCACAATAATAATGCACGACATATTCTGTTGATATCGGACTTAACTTTTTTTTATTTTGAAGTCCCAAATGCTATAATTTTATTTAGTTAAGTAATATGATGAATTTATACATGATAGATTATTGTTTCTTTGACAAATTATGACATCACCATAATGTATCAGATTGCACCGTGAGTTTTGCGTGCTGATACACCACCATTAATTTGTTGTTTCAGTTTGACCTTCTTTATTTATTGCCAGGTGAACACTTGCAACCATGCCTCCTAAAGTCAAGTGTTGTAATCCAGGATTAGTGTACACCTAATGTGAGTTTGACAGGATTTTCTACCTAAAACCCTGCAGTTGTCATAAAGCTACGCACAGCACCGACTCCCTGATGATGGTGTTATCAGTGCGACCAGAGAGGGAGTAGAGCCGGCACCCGGCTGATAAAACCTCTGCTTCCTCTGATGAGGACTCACTCCTCTCCTGACCTCATTTAACCAACGCTGGGGCAGTATCATGCGTGTTGGGAGCTATTGCAGCCGTGTTGGCATATGACAGGGTCGGTAAGGGCAAGTGGCTGTAAATGGGAGTTTGGCCAAGAGACAGGCAATTAATCTAAGACAGTTTGAGGCCGTTTGCCCCGCCCTTTCAGTGCAATGGATCTTTTTCACAGCAGACATCTTCACTTGTCATAGTAGGAAAAGCACAGGTGTATTTTTGTGTATGTTAGCTCACTGGAATCTGGCACACTTAATGTTATCAGCTTCACCTGTGCCTCTCCTGCAAAGACAAGTCCAAATGTCTGCTGTGAAAAGGGTCCACATTATTTTTCATCACACCTGCCATGTGATAGGGAGGTATGATGAAACAGGCTTCCTTGTGTAGACATTTTAAAAGCCTTACCTAAGGTCCCAGAGACAATGTCAATCTTGTGCATAACATTGTCCCTCTCTCCCACTCCAGCTCCGTGGGCTCCGTACAGGCCCACAGCGTGCACCTCATCGACAAACGTCAGAGCTCCATAACGATGAGCAACGTCGCACAGCTCTTCCAGAGGACATATGGCACCTGTAAGCCCCAGAGAATGAGGTGCTATAATTAGAACTGTGCAATATAGGCGAACAGCAGGAAAGTCATGCTGCAAATGTCATCACGGTGTAAGACCTACATGTATGTGTAACACTATATTGCAAATATCAAAATCTCCCCAGCATCTATAAATTATAAGATGTTTATATCAAAACAACCTTTTTGTGTTTGTGTTTTAAAAAATCCTCCTGGATATGGTCTCAGTCATCCATTCAGTCTGCTTCAGTGTGTGCTTTATGGAGCTGTCAGCAGTGTAATATCACACAGAGAAATTGAGCTGAGGGAGGAAAACTATTTCCTCCCATGGGAGACAGTGATGAATGACAAATAATGCAAGCTGAATAAATGAAGATCATAGTAGTATAAATACTCCAAACCTGGCTCTCTCTTTATTAGCTATGAATTATGAACTTCTTTTCTCTCATTAATTTAAACATTGTGTTTAAGGCGTGTTGTTTCTTTAAATTTTTGAGATGTCTATAGCTTGTGTGCCAGTTTTATGTTTCTTTCTGTCTTTCAGTCTTGGTGCCTTTTATTATTAAAACTATAAATATTTAATGGCTTAACCGTGAGCAGGCTGTCTCCATAACCACATAGCCATCAATAAACAGTAAAAAATATAATGCATCTCTTAAAAAGACAAACATTTATATATTTTTTCATTTTAAAGCTACCGTATGAATCATATTACTCAGTCAGAGTAAATAAATATAAAGATTTACATCTCTTAGCTCTTGATTTTAATTGATTATTGTCTAAATTCTTTCTGCAAATACCACGTTTGTGAGTAAATGCATTAAAAATCTAAATAATCTCCTCTATTACTGCACAGTAACATTTCACAGCACTCACCGTCCATGGAGTGCACAGTCTCAAATGCTACTATCTTAGGCGCCTTGGGGTCCGAGCGTTGCAGCAGCTCCTCCAGGTGTCGGCTATCATTATGGCGGAAGATGAAGCGCTTGGCTCCGCTGTTCCTGATGCCCTGAATCATTGATGCGTGGTTCCCTGCATCAGAGTAGATCTCGCACCCTGTACGCCACAATGAATACACCATGAAACCAGTGGAGGTGACTTCCCTCTAAGCAGTATCAACCCTGAGATAGTATCACCTTTTCTGCAATGGTTGAAATGTGACATATGAGGTCAGAGATCAGTATTTACCTGGCAGCATCTTCGCCAAGGTGAAGAGGGTGGAGTCATTTGCCACGAAGCAGGAGGAGAAGACCAGAGCGGCGTCCTTTTGGTGCAGGCTGGCCAGCTCCTTCTCCAGAGACACATGGAAGTTACTGGTGCCTGAGATGTTCCTGGTCCCGCCTGCGCCTGCACCGTGCCTGTCCAGGGCATCTCTGAGATCATCAGAACAAAAAAATAAAAAATTAAGTGCATATACTCCATGCCGTGAAATTTTCTTTCAAATTCAGTCTCTAACATCAAAAATAACCATGCCAGGTGCTCCAAACCCAACTTACTAATAGATTTACCCCTACATGTACATAGCAAAACACAAATGGTGCAATGGCTGCAGTTTCAGGTTTGTTATTTGCCAGAGCTGTAGAATCAAGTCAGACTTGAGACTTGAGTGCCATGAGAATTGATTAACTTGAAACATTGAACATTCATGTGAAATCTGACCTGGTTTAATCTCAGAAGAATATACAAAAATCAGTGACATGGGACCTGCAGGACCACTGGCTATCTTGGCTGACATTACTGCCTTTAAGAGGCTGCGCCTTTACATCAAGATATCTAAGCGAAAATGGTTCTATGGGTGCCCATGAGTCTCCCCTTCACAGACATGCCCACTTTATGCTAGTCCTATGCAGCTTTTTGCATGCAGTATAAATGTGTTATTTTTAACCTGTTCTAAAAATGGTGTACTTGAATATTTCTGCATACTAGGGTTCCTAAACGGTCTTAGAATTGCATAAATTGTGTATGACTGGAACGCTGAGACACAAGTGGATTCAAAGAGCCCAATTTTATCCATGTGTGATGATGTTAGCCCCCACAGTAGCCATTTCATTGTAGTGAGACCATTTTTGAAACTTGACCTCACAGTATAAACGACCTACTGTGAAACTTTACAACCACAAACTGGAGACACTGAGCAATAAGAGGATGTTTGGCTTTTATAGGTGTATTGACAATAAGGAGGGTTCTGAGCAGTTTCAGGAATAGATGTGCTCGCCATCCAATTGCAGAAAAATGCAGTCCTTACAGAAATCTCCAAATCTAAAAGTTAACTTATGAGACATAAATGCGCACACTCCCATCATAATGTTCTAAACCCCTATACACTATTAATTTTATATGACGAGAAAGACTCTACACAAAGTGCTCAACAGCATCTCAAATTAATCTTCAGGTTCCCAGTTTTCAGGTCATGTATACCACTGCTATGTGGAATATACCTGCTGTCTCTCCCTAAAGAGCCCCTGTCTCGCCTTTAAGAAGACAGAAATGGGTCAATGGTGGGTCTCTAAGGGTTTAAAGGACTCCACTTTGTAAAAAATACACTATTGTTAGACCTTTAAAGCAAAATGCAGTCAGACTGTCTCCTTTTACCTGATGGCACCGAGGACCTGTGGGTGCCGACTCATTCCCAGATAGTCGTTGCTGCACCAGACGGACACCTGGGAGCCCTCCCGCCCAGAGATGGAGTAATCCTCGGCAAAAGGGAAGACTTCAGCACTCCTGTTCACGGTCTTGAAGACTCTGTACGTGTGGTCGTCCTTTTTCTCTGCAATCTTCTCAATGAAGAAGCGGTCATAGTCGTAGCTGGGGCCAACTGCAGGGGCGATAGTGTTGACTTTAAATCAGTTACAGAATCCAATGAACAGCTAATCTACTTAGGCAAATAAAGGAACATAATTTACTAGACTACATCATAAAAAAATGTTAAACTAACCCATGTTGTCTTTGAGGAGGTGGGTGACAGTGTTGGTTTGATCTGATGTTGGGAGGAGTGAATCCTTTAAACCCTTCAACAGAGAAGTCATCAAACCTGTGAAAGAGGAGTGCACCTCAGTAAGTGTCACATCTTACTATTTTGACTTGTATTCTCACCTCTAGCATCATCACAGCTGGATAAGTCTACCCACCTTCTTGGACATCCTCTTGGACTTCAGGGCTGGCTTTGACCATCCCAATCTGAGAGGTGACAAATGGGCAGCCCTTCGACACAGACACGGCCACCTGAGTGGCCGTCTGAGCAAATTGCCTCTTTTGGTCCACAGTGGGAAGTGGGTGACTCTTGGGTTTGGTGGGTGAGATGCTCAGGTTGGCAGCCAGAGTGGCCATGCCACTCACGCTGATCTGGCGAGCAATGATGGGGCATTGATTGGCCATGGACAGCAAGGCAGCTCCAGTTCTCCTCAAAGCCGGCATAGGCGCCGACTTTAGGAAGGGGCAGTGGTGAAGGAAGGCAGCCATTGTACTTCAGCTGTTCCTACTCTGAGACAGAATCAAAGAAAGGAATTTCATTTTAGTCTACACCTGTAAAACATCCAAGGCAAATGCATTATATCTGAAGAGAGTATGAATTTCATTGCAGTCAGGATATGTAAAAGAATGTCATGGATTTACTTCTGCCTTAAGAAACTGTAGCTCAAAACTTATATCCAATCCCTTATATAGTCAGGTAATCAAAATGTAAAATAAGGCTGACTGAAAGTAACAATCCTATCATAGTTTACAAAGTTAAAGATGTCCAGAGGGGGAGGAAATGTGTGTAGTGGTTCCGTTTGGCGACAGAGAGCAGTCAGTGCCTCCTCCAGGGTGCGGCAGGTTGCTGCTGCTTATCTTAACTCTGCAGGCGCTCAAGTGCTGCCCTGACAGACGTCATCAGCTGATCAAATAATCCATGATAAAACACAGCAGGGATGCATTTCTTTTCTTATACATATATATATAACTAACATTTCCCAGCTGTTAAATGTTTGTCAGACTCAGAGGTCAAAATTAATGTTGAGTGTAAAATAATCCACCAAATTATAACAAAAAGGAAACAAAAAAAGAAAAGAAAGTCTATCCAGGTTTTATTTTACACATGAGCACCTTAATGTATAGTTAAGTTTACAAACAAAGGCTGCCCATGTCCCTTCCCTCATAATCAGCTGTGGTCAGCAGATAAAGCAATTCTTGGGATCAGTTTTTCTTGTGGTTAGATGTTATCTTTAGGTCGGTCCGTCAAAGACCTTTAAAACACCACAAGTAGGTCAAAAGTTTGTGTTTATCTTACTAATGTTTTTGTTGTTGATGTTGAATATATTCAACTATTAATCACATGCAAAAAAGCCACATATCATTTTGTTAGCTGTAGCCTGTCGTATCCACACCTCACGTTTCCTCTCATTGACTGTCAGCAAAAGTCAATTAGATACAGACTGTGTGTGTATACATTTATATTCATTCATGTTGTGTGTTCTCCACTACATGGAGTAATAAAAAAAACTTACATGGACATAAAGAAGTGTCAGATTCAAATAAAAAAAATTAAGAAGTATGCTATATTTATTGCTGTATGTATAGTGTGTAACAATAAATAATGTTATATGGCAATGTATAGCAGTGTACAATAACACTGATTCTAGTAATATTTATGATAGTAATAGTATAATTACCACCGCTGCTGTTACCACTACTGAAAATCCAAATAATAATGATAATGCTTAAACGACAACAATAGCAGCAACAAGATCAATAATAATAATAATATTAATAATCATAATAATAATAATAACAATAATAATAATAATAATGAAAAAGTTGAGAAGCTGACCTGTTGACCTGCACTGAGGACGAACTTCAAAACAGCAAAAAGAAAGTCAGAGAGTGCCAACAGTTATTAGTCAGATGTTGAGGAGCATTATGCAATCAGCCTTGTTCCAACCCATCAGAGGGGTCATATGAGCCTCAGGATTGGGGGCCACCCAGGGGTGTGTGTGTATCTTTGTGTGTGTGTGTGTGTGTGTGTGTGTGTGTGTGTGTGTGAGAGAGAGAGAAAGAGAGAGAGCATGCGTGTGTGTTTATGGGAGGTGCAAAGATGCTGATATGGTTTCATTTAAGTTGTGTCCCTCTTCGTCTTGTAAAATGACTTCATGGTGGACATTTCACTCTGATGTCTGAGCTGTTTAATGACCTTTTAAAAAAACATACACATATATTCTAGTAAGTATTATAACAATTATATTTTTAGTAGTTTTTGTGGAAATTTAAACAAAAACACACAAATATTTAAAGGAATACTTGTGTTTTTCTGTCATGCGTCCACACTGAACGAAGAATCCAAAAACTGAGAAAGTAGTTGAACTCAAGTAATTGCGCAGTATAATACTAGTCTCATTTATCCAGTCATATGTTCAGCACTTCTCAAACACATGCATTGTCATCAACATCCGTCAGATTTTTAGGAATCTTGGTGTTATTTTGATCAGGCCATGCCTTTTAATCATCATGTTGGATCAAGACAAGTACCTGTTTTATTCAGCTTAGAAATATTGCAAAGCTCAGGTCTGGTGTCTCGACCTGAGCTACAGATGATTATCCATGCTTTTGCGTCCTCCCGACTGGACTACTTCTAAACAAATCTTCTCTGAATCGCCTACGAATAATCCGGAACGCTGCTGCTAGGTTGTTAACCAGGTCCAACAGGTCAACCCACATCACATCAACCCCATTCACTTTAAGATTCTTGTTCTCACATATAGAGCCCTCTACGGCCAGGCACCTGAATATATTAGTGACCTCCTCTATCCATATATTGTCAGTAGGTCCCTTAGGTCTTCAGCAGAGGACCTACTGGAACAAAAGGTCATTGTGCCTTTTAAGTAGCTCCAACACTTTGGCACTTTCTTCCATTACATTTACAGTCAGCGGTCTGTTTAGAAATTTTTAAAAACAACAACTGAGGACCTATCTTTTCAAAATGGCCTTTGCCCCACCCTTAATTGTCTAGTGCTTGTTATCGTGGTATGTTTCTGTGTGAGGCCTCACTATCCTGTATTTGCTCTATGTTTTACTTTATTTTTGTCACTTTGTTTGTTGTTTTTGTTGTATCGTCTTTGTTTTTACTGATTGCGTGTTTTAGTGTTTGATTGACTGATATTTTTTGAAGCACCTTGTAAATGTCATTTCTGTGAAAGGTGCTATATCAAAAAATGCTATTGTTATTATATTAGCCTATATATTTTCACTAAAAGCTAAGGCTACTATTTAAAACACTCCTGCATGAAGTAACTTGCTTGCATGAGACTGTTTATGTGGAAGTGTTTTGAATAGTAAAGGTTTGTTGAAAAATGCATGTGTTTGGGAAGTATTGAGCATATGACTGGATAAATGAGACTTGGATTATACTGCATGTGTGAGTTTGTAAATGGATGTTTTGATATAGTTTTGCTGTCAAATGTGGTCACCTATGAGTTCAGTTCATCAAGAAAATGAATTAGTTTTTTGGATTCTTCGTTCACCACGGAGGCATGTGGGACAACTAAGGTTTCTTAGGGGGAGTAATTAATACACAAATGATCAGAAAGTCACCTGTAATCACTTTAAAGTTCATCTGGGAATATAATAAGAATATTGATACAGTTTCCAGTGCAAGTCTTGAAATAATATCTCAGGAGATAAATACAGCCTGTCAGCTCGAGCTTCTTTGTTCAGCTGTTGTCTGTGAAACTCACAGCCTATAATTAACTGTTTCTCTGTCAGTGTGTGTGTGTGTGTGTGTGTGTATGTGTGTGTGAGTGTGTGTATGTGTGCTCTCACCAGCAGATGGTGCATTTTTATGAATCGCTCACTGCCGGTCGTGTAGAGGCGGAGTTTTCTGTGCTACTGTCGACGTGCATTCGGCGGGCAGCAGGCAGAGGGCAGCAGGCTGGGTCCATCTCATCCCTACTGGATCACAGGAGCAACATCATCATCCACCATCCAGCCTGACAAGGACAACCCCTCCCAAAAAACACACAGGGACAGGACAATATTTTGATTTTAAAAAGGAAATCGCATCGAAAGCGGCAAGATGCTGGCCTGTACGGAGATGATCACCATGTGTCTTCAGTCTGCAAAGCACGAATACTTGAGGAAACAGCAGGAGCTTGAACACAACCAAAATCAAGCCATCTCTCTCTTTCATGATGTGAGTATACAGTGGTTTTGTGACGTTTAAGTGCCTTCAAGATTCACCCTCTTGTCATCTGTCATTAATAGAAATCCTTTAGAAATATGTCCATGATATGTTTTGCTCACGACCACCTCTCAGAGGGTCGTGTTTCAGAGGCGCAATATGAGTAACACACCGTCATCCTGCTCTTTATGAATGGTTCACATTGTAAGCCTCCCATTCACATCGGGCTTGATGTGCAGCATTATGTAAGAAAGGTGAGTGCGTGCCCATTAGTGCGTGAATGACAAAACAGATGCCACAACACAGTCATCTGACATACAGCTGCTTTGATTCATTCATTCATTTCATTTAACCTGCAGAGCTTTGCAATGTTTTCATGTAGTTGTTTTACTTGTTTTATATCACAATGAGGCTCATGACATTGGTTGTAGCTTGCATAGTGTCTATATTAAACATGATATGGTATGAATTTTTAATGAGCAGCCTTCCCCCCACACAGCTCCAATCAAACACACAAAAATAGATGTTAAATGTTGAATAATTTAATCAGGGTTTTGATTGCACGGTTGAAAGAGGGTTGGATTTACATGCACATGAATGTTTTCTAACTCTGCTTTTTGCTATGATATAAAAAAAAATAACAGGTGATCCCTCCACATAAAAAACAGCACTACTAATGCAGTGCAGTATCACAGTGTATTTAGAATCATTGCTTGATGTTTATGGCTGCCCTGCCTCTGGTTTACTGAGGGCACAAACACAAGACAGTGTATTAGAAGCATCATTTCCCAGCCTTAGACTTCCTGACAGCTGGCTGTAAATAAAATTCCCCAGTTTCCTCCAGGCAGATTATTGGTCAATGAGGGGAACATTAGACTGCAGCAAGAACGCATTTGGTTTAAATGCAGTTAGCATCCATTCTCTCCAGCCCAAGGCTGCCTCACATTTCCTCTCTGAACCTATTACAGTAGCTAATGGATGGTCATTTATTCTTTAACAGCTGCAGAAGTTAAAGGTGTGATCACTAGAGGGTAACTTATCCAACATCATTCACATGCACTGTTGTCTTTCCTCATTTGTTCCTTTATCTCGTTGAAGAAGTATTTCACTGTTGGAAATAAAAAGTAGGCTGTCTGTGCAGTAGAAAGACACAAATTGGTGCTATATGACCAGAGAAAACAGAGAAAAGGCGCTGTGGCATTTGCTTTTCGTCAAAATGTAGAAAACCTACAACTACCAGAATGCATTGCGCCACACCAACACACCCGCTGGTGAGTGACGTATCACGGAAAAAAGAAAGAAGAGGAATAAACAAAATGGCAGCTGGCTGGTAACAACATTTACAGCTGAAACAGTGAGCTTGAATATGTTTCTGAAACTATTTTTACGTGTGAAATAGCAGTAACGTAATTGTGGTTCATATTTTAGCAGCGCTGCTTAGATTTACAGCTTGAGGTCGGTGTTTTAGCCTCCATTTTTACCATACAAAAACAATATGGCGCCCGCTTAACTTTCACAAATTCTTGTAGCTATTACAGTCAAAAAGGTGCACTAAAATGTGTCTTAAAATATTTTAGGAGTGAAATAGGCAATACAATAACAGAATAATGGTTTATATTCGATCAGCATTGATTTGTTTTGCCATTTAATCTGAGTTTGGTCTGAGTTTCTTGTGTCAGTGGCGGTGTGTTGTGTAACTTGTTAGCTACGAAAATGCGTAAGTAACATCACAATCTGTCTGCAAGGTTAGTTGAGAGATAAGCAGGGTGATGTGGGTGCTGGTAAGATGGAGGGTAGTTTATCACAGTTCCTTTGCACATATTACCCACATCATCAGGATACAAAGCTGGCTGTAAATCTGCAAAGTATCTTTTTTTTTAATACCTACGCATAGACTGTATAAATAATGGACGTAGTCACCGTGACGTCACCCATCCGTTTCTGAAGAGTGGATTTGAAGCTCAAAATACTCGGCTCTGGGCGTCGCCATCTTGGCAGTGCCTGACTCCGCCCAACTCCCGGACAATCAAAAATGGGCAAAGAGGCGGGCCAAAGGAAGCCTGGTTGCCTAAACACGCCCACCTCGCTCGACGCTACTAAGTTAGCTAAGGCTAACAAGCTAGGCTAAGAAGCTACGAGGCTAACAAGCTACGCTACTTTGGCAAGCCCTGTGGTGTCGGCTTGGTGCCGCTTGGTGCCAGCTCCTTCACGAAACTTGAGGTAAGTTGAGTCTACCTGAAACTAACGTTATACAACAAATCTTGAAACAATGATTCAGCTGTTATTCAGATTACACAATCTTAAAAAAATGCTTCAACATTTTTAAATATAGAACGTTAACTAACGTTAATTATGGTAACGTGACATTGATAAAAGTCGAAGGGGACTGAAATGTATCTGTAACGTTAACGTTACTGTTATCAACAGTGCATTGCGAGATTATCATCTAGAACATGATAAAGAAATGTAGAAATTGTGAAAGAAAGGCAGTGTTATAGTTGTTACAAGATGTTAATTTCTTTCAGTACATCACCAGTGTTGAGGTCATGGCCACTTGTTAACGTTACGTCTCCACCACGCCTGCTACACACAGCAGAAACTCTAAGTACCAGTTTTGGCTACTTGACTTTAGACAGCTAATATTACATTGTCTTCCAAGGACAGAAAGAAAGCATTTAAAAGACTGTCATCTACATTTTGAGGTGTTGCTCCCTGTTTTATTTTATCCTACAGATGTGACGTAATAGTATTGTCAACAAAAAGAAGTGATTCACCCTTTATAGTTAACTTTCTGTTTTTAATTACCTCAAGCATTTATTACACTCATTTTACTTTCATATGCACAGTGTGGAGCATTGGTGACAGCTATGTCCGGCGTGGTGTCCAGAGAGCTGCAGAGACCTTGGGAATCACCCTCAGCATGCTGGGCGTCCGTGTCTGCTGGTTAGGTTGGGGTGGACTGCAGTGGAGAGGCCTTCTCTCCTTCTTTTCCCACTCCCTGCGAGGAAGAGCAGCACCAGATGTCCTCATCATCCACTGTGGCGGCAATGACATGGGGAAGGTCAGCAGTGTCAAGCTGGTCAGCATGATGAAGGAGGACCTGCACCAGCTTCACCTCCAGCATCCTGGCATTAAGATAATATTTTCTTCATTGGCCCAAAGGTGCAGGTGGGAGGCTGGTGGCAATCCAGCAAAGATTGATAAGGCCAGGAAATGTGTTTACAGTGTTATGGCTACATTTGTTCATAGTTTAAATGGTGCCATAATTGAGCACCCTCACATCAGACATATTCATCTCACACCTAGGAGAAATTATATGTTTTTAAGTAAATTAGTTAATTGTCTTAAAGACCACCTCCAAACGCAGTAAACTGCTTACAGTTGGCAGTGTTACTGCTTTTGAATTTGGCCTTTAGGACACATTTTGTTAGGCCTGAACATAGCCCAGGCTGTCAAGGCTAATGTTGAGTTTTTGATGTTCATCTATAACTTGTTTAAAGTTTCAATAAATTCTATTTATATTTGCACTCCTTTTGTCTTTGTTACTGACTGAATGTTGTATTTCACAATGAAATCTGACTGTCAATTTGTCAAGGACAAACAAAGCATACACTACAGATAAAACATTAAGCATTAATGTTTAACATTGTCACTGACAAAAAAATAAGCAGTCCATTTCTGTGTGGGCCTGATTATTTTAACTTTGTACTTGAAGATAACTAAGCACCTTATACCCAGCAGCAGAGCCTGAGAAGAGTTTTTGTTTGCTGCTCTGTTAGAAGTCTAGTTTTAACACATTAGAATGAGACTGGATAAAAGGGCTCAAAGTGAAAAACAAAGAATTAGCTGGACACAATAGTTTTGAAGCCCCCAAGGAGGTATCACTTGTTGCTATGTTGCCAACTCTGAGAGGGTCTTCCTCAGGCAAAGGTATTGTGACGTTTTTATAGTGAGGCAAACAGAAAGATAATCAGCCAGTTATGTGTTGTTGTTTTTTTAGCCTCACTATATAAGCCTCAATACCAAGCAATACCCACAGAACCTTCTCATATGTCACAACGTCACAAATAAATAATACCTCCTACGGGACTTAAAACTATTCAGTGTGCAGATATTTCCTTGTTTTTCACAAAAGGAGAATTGTTTCTTAGTGAAATTTTCTTCATTTGTCTTAAAGAAATGTTCAAACAAAACCAGCACATAACATCAGCTTTTCATTTTTTTTTACATTCTGCTAAGATAAATGCAAACTTGGGTAAATGTTAAGCCATAAATGAAAACATTAAGATACCATTAATAACTATTATATTTTGTTAATGGTTTAAATCATCACTATATTTCCAGTCATCACAGGAAACTGATGAATGACAGCTTTAAAAAAATTAGCTTTTACTCTAAAGTAAATTTTGTCTGATCCATTTTATATAAACAAAAGTTATAAAAATTACACAAACAGTTTAACAAAATTAAGTCAAAGCTTGCATTTATGAAAACATCCATATTAAAAGGTTACAAAAAGTACACATGAAATAAATGAAAAGATTTATAACAGTAATTATAAAACCTATGAATTAGGACCCAGTGTCATAATTTGCAAAATCTTAATTTCTTGTGAAACAACCTCTTTACTGTGGAGTAAACATCACATTGGTCAAGGCGTTGTAACTTTCCACAAGTGTCCTACATGAGAGAAAGATGACAGGTTAAAAACACAGGTAGAAAACATTGACTACAGCCTGTCTTGGTTAAAAGCCCACTCACCACCAAAATGATCTTATTGCTGAGTAAGTGGCTGTCATTCATAAAATAGTTTTGTGTTTAAGTTCTGTAGATATTTGACTTTATATTTGAATGTGATTTTAAATTTAACAGTGTACTACCAAGACAAATGGAGTATGAATGTACAGTATGCAATTCATCCACATTAAAATAATTGTTGCTATCAAAAGGAAACTGAACTGTTCTCAAAGCTCACTGCCACTGTGGAATCATGCTATGTTCAGCTGTCTCATTATGAGAACATTTTATTCCATTGGTTCTACACAGACTGTGTGTGGGTAAAAAGGTAGTAATTCTCACTTTGATAAAGGGTCTTTGCATAAAAGCCACTAAAATGTTAAAGTTGGTAAATACATGTCATGTTCCTTGATTGATAAAATCTTCATTTGGCCTTTTGCATCAGGGGAACACTAAACTGCACTGGTGTGTCAGTAATTTCACCTTATCAGTAATTGTACAGAGCAAGCTGTGCCCTAATCGAGTACTTAGTAATGTATGACAATTAGTAATTTATGTAATGCATTTAAATGTATTATGCACAATAAGTCATCATTCATCATAAACTAATAAGTTTCTTGACTCTTTGTGAGGTACTGTATGAAAAAAGGTGTCTTTATCCTGGAGTCAGTGCTGAAGTGATGACTCTCAGTGTTCACTGCACAGATGGGAAGTCTTGTTCGGAGTCCAGTTCTGTCTCCTCGTGTTGAGTGTCCACTGGTCCAGTCTGTCTGGGTCACCTAGAGGAAAACTTTACACAGACAAATAGATATTAAAAGTAATATATGTGTTAGCTACCTACTTCACAGACACCTTTACATGCAAACAGTACAACTTAAATTACTTCAGTGTTCAACAGATCATAATCAATTTATTTTAGCAAAACAAAAAGGTGGTGGCCATCACAGTCCCCATATCCTGTCTGTGCATTATCTATTGTTGTGTAACTACATGCCTACAGGCCTATATCATACACTAATCTTATTAATATTTTATATGTGACAGTCAAATGTCACATTAGTTTTTTTTTAATTACGTTACACACCTTATTGTAATTTCACACAGTTCGCCACTTTTTAATTTACATAACGTTACACAAGTATAGCCTTAATGTTACGTTAACGTTACACTGCTCATATGACAACGTTAACATTGCATCACGTTAGCTAACTAACGTGGTGGACCTTTATTTTCAAACCTCACACAGCCTCAGCCTTTTGTTCAAAATATTCTCTCCCTAAATGCCTAAATCCTAACACTTCTCTGTCAGGCTCTGACGTCGATGCATCCCCGGACTGGCGTCTTGCTCGAAGGCTAACCGTTAGCTGGCTGGTTAGCTAGTTAACGAGCTAAGCTTGTGTTGTATCATATTGTCTGTGGCTCTGTAACTTGATGTGGATGTTGCTGCTGTGATACAGGTCGCACTTGAAAATGAGACCTCCGGTATCAATGTGATTTTACATGTATTAAATAAAGGCTTAATAATATAATAATAAGCTGACAAGCTAGGTGGTGACCGCAGACACCGATACACGCTGCTGATAAGCTAGGTGGTGACCGTAGTGACCGCAGACACCGATACCCGCTAATTAACATATAAACATAAATAAAATAATACTAGAATTTCCGAATTTCACTTACCGAAAAACCTGGAGCACAGACTTCTTGGACGGTCTGTTGGTATAATTAATCGAACAGCAAGCCATATTACTCCAATATTTGCCTGAAAAAATATCCAAAAGGCACAAACACGGCTGAGAGGACAGGTTCAATGCCTTGAACATGGGCACGAATTGGCTGAGATGACGCCGAGCAGACGGCCGAGTCTGAGCTCAGCTCCGCCGAGCTCCGCGCAGCGAAGCCAGCGGCTAGTTAGCATGCTAGTTAGCCACCCGTGATGGTGCGACCTGTCACTCAAAGTGACCACGCCCTTAATTATGCGCAATTTCAAAACTTAATAACATTTAAACGGAAGAGTTAGAAAAACATCACCCCCCCCCCCCCACAGTTGCCATGAAAGGGGAAATTAACTATAGAGACCAAAACCATTTTTTGTACCAGGCTGTAAACATGTTTATTTCTGCTCTAAAGTTGGGCATTTTAACATGGGGGTCTATGGGAATTGACTCACTTCCGGAGCCAGCCTCAAGTGGACAGTCAGTGAACTGCAGTTTTTGGCACTTCCGCATTGGTCTCACTCGTCTCCCCCGGAGGTTGGGGCTTGTACCTAAGCCATGCTGGTGCTCACTCTCATATCATATCAGGAATTTACAGGAAATTGAGCCTCACTTGTGCTTTCCTCCCTCTACACAGACTCATCACAGCTTTCTTAGCTTGAGGAGGCTGTCAGTGTTTTCTGTCTCCGTGTCTCAAAAACAAGCTATTTGTCTATATATATAATTAGACAAGCTGAAGGACTTATTGTTTGATTTAACCGACTCACAGTTGTGTGAAGGCTGTTAGCCTTTACGTCTTTGAGAAGTATTGTGCTGCTCTTTTTGAGATAACAGTTATCCTGAGCGGCTGATGGGAAGCACTGTGGTGCTTTTCATACATAATCGAGATGCTGTAGATGTTCAGAGGGTGTCAGTTACTCCTACTGTAGTTTTATTGTGTTCAATAGGAGTCGGTGTGATATATCAACAAGCCCACGGGACTGGCTGAGATAGAAATTACGATCACGAGCAGCATCCATGTGGCTAATACTACTTCTGGTAGATCTTCATTGGCTCCATCGACTCCCCCAACCTCCCACTTAACAGCACAAAGGAGGAATGGAGGCCAGTAAATCTCCTTCTCAGGTTTCTCCTGAGCCGACGCTTATTGCTCTCAATTTGTTTCCCAGATTTTATGGAGCAGCTCCCGGTTGGCTTCCTCTGAGGTGTCTTCGACAAATGCTTGCATCAGCACTTTTACAGTTTGGGGGTATTTGACAGTGATGGCGCAGCCTCCAGGTTTTACACCATTACCTGCATCCAGAACTAGTCATCATGACTGCATGTCAGTCCGGAGGTGTTAAAGGGTGATACAATTTGTTTTTCACGGTCTAGTGCATTCATTTAGAATCCTTTATACAACTAAGTCGACATAGCAGCTTGAAAAGCTTTCCTGCAGCTGAAAGGTATTAATAGTTTATGTGGTGACAGGCTATTTTATGGAGTCCTAAGACCTGACAGAGGGCATTAAAAGATTATCAGAGGAGTCCAAAATGTGACTGAGAACATCAATACTTTAATATAAAGCTTTATACTTTTCCTTTAGTTGGTATTTTTTCTGTACTAATAGCACTAACTGTATTTTTTATTGATGTATAAAATTTTATTTCTGACTACTCTGATAAGCTTTTATTGCTTTGAGTCAGTTTCAAGGCTGCATACTTTTCTAACTATCCATAATTTGTTTTTAGTGATTCATAATATACAGACCACTTACTACTGCATTTATTGTTTTTATTGTTTTATATATTTGAGATATTCATAGATAACAGCTAGGTTTGCCTTTAAGATTAACTTTTTATTTTCTGTTAGTGTTTGTATGAAGTTTAGTTTGGGCTGTAAAGTTCTCTTCAGCACACCAGTGTTGTCAAATATAGCGATTTATTGATACATATCGATACGGAATATTATAATGTTTTATGACTAATTTTCTGCAGTATTGATGCACTGATGCCAGCCAGGCTTTCTTGCTCTCTTTTATCATTAATGTTTACCACAGTCATTCTGCTGTTATCTGCTACTAAACCAGAACAGAGAAGGTGTTGTTTTCATGTCTTTATTTTTCCATAAAAGAAATTAATTACATGGTCTCAATGCCAATTTCCCCCATGGTATCAGTAACAATATCAAATATTGACATTTTTGTGTTGTATGAAATTAAAAAATTCCAGTGACATTGTGACAACACCACAGCACTTATCTTGGTCATAACCATTTATGAAACAATTGTAAAGGGAGCTTTAGAAAAAATACTTGTTTATGTAATGGGTGTTTGTTAAAAAAACAAGTGTTTTGGCTGATAATTGGTATTTGTATTAGCCTCAGATTCAAGAATCAGTCTGGCTCCAGCTTGAATCTACTTCCCTGTTTACAGCCACTGGTTTCCATTCATGTCTGGATCACATCAAAGTCCTCTAGCTGACTCTTGAATCTATCTTGAGGTGTGCAATCCTTCATAGTAAACATCACATCTGCATTAGCTTTTGCCCGTTTCACTTTATTGTTTTGAGGCAAGGCAGTGAAGACTTTCTGAAATCGAAAAATAATGCATTAACATACAATAATAGTGTAACTTTTATATGGACAAGAGCAGACTTGATGGTTCACTGTGGCTAATTATACAGTACAAAGTGAATGACTCTTATAATATACACAGTATTTTTTCAGACAATGCTTACCCTTAGATTTTTTTTTAATTCTGATATTTGACTGTTTTTTGAGTGTTTTCATATATTTACACAAGTCAACTAGTTTTAACTTCTCTTTAAACATCAGGGAAATTATTTGTTGGGAACATCCCTACATAAAGGCCTAGCGTTTTCCAGGTTTCCAAGATGTTCAGTGCAGTCTTCATTATTCTGTACGTTCAATACCATCCAGTCTCGTATAGATTTCTGTGAGGCTCAGTGGCTGTGTCTTGAATAGAGGAGGTGATGTGTGCAGAGCATGTCCAGACCTTCACACCCTAATGTGCTTGAAAGGTGACAGCTGGATGTGATTGCACTGCTCACCACAGTTAATCAACTAGCTGCTGGACTCCATTGGTCCACACAAGATGATTGGGCAGGAAATAAATAAAAAAAAAAAACCACTCTGAAATGAAAGAGGTGCCACCCTGATCTCACTCAAAAAAACTCACACTACACCAACGGATCTGACTTCTCACAGGCTCGGTGTTACGCTGCGATGAGGCTGAAGATATCAGTGATGATTTTATAACCGTGTTCGCAGCATCAATCAGTGAACACAAAGGACTGTTTCTTCCTGGTTGTAGGTTTTGCAGAAAACCGGTGACACATCTTAAAGCAGCATGATCGTTCTCGATGCCCTGAGAGGAAAAAAAAATCATAAAAGCTATTATTTCAAAGCTCCACACGGGTGCACATAATGTTAGCATTTCATTTCCTGAGATGTCTCTATTGTTATTGAAATGTGGAAATTACAGCTCCTCCTGAATGTTCTCCTGTGCATGAAGAAAAAAGAATATGCCTGAAAAAGTCTAATACAGATGGATTTCCTCACAGTGTTCTTTCCCTTAATTGCTCATAACTTCAAATATTGTTGACACATGTATTTATTTTGTTCCACTGCCTTTGTCATTTGTGCCTGTCTGCAAAGCTGAAAAAACTTTAACATGATCCTCTCCTCTTATTGCAGATATTCCGCCGGGCAGACAAAAATGGTGAGTAAGCAAAATATGCATCTAATTAGATTATACGGCAAATTATAACTTAATTAAAAATCTCTTTGAAGGAGTTGTTGCACATTAAAATTAGACACAGCAGTGACACATTAAAAAAAAAAGGGAACAAGTCTGATGACCCTGTTCAGACGGGTGACCTGTTTTGGCTCTGAGGGGATTTATCTGACTCGTGTGGCTCTTTCTGTTTACTGCCATCTTTGAGAGATCCAAGAAGGAAGGATATAAATAACAAAGGTTAAGTGCAGCTGCATCTTTTTAGTTTCGGGATGTGATTGGATTTGACAGGATGAACTCCATGCAGTGCTCATCTCAGTGATATCTAATAATATATCCTCAGCAAGACTGCAGTAATCATGCTATGCAGTCACTGTGGCCTCAGTAGAAAATCAATTTTTTAAACTCCAAATGGTACAAATACACTGAAGACTTGTACCTAATGTGATTTTAATATATTCCCCCCTGCAAACATATCACTGTTAGATTTGATTAATGTGTTAGAGTGTTACATTTAAATCAACTCTTTACTTCAAAGAACCCTGCCTGAATCATCTCATGGGAAAACACAGGGCGTTGAGCTCTGCTTGAAAAAACAGTGCTGACAAATAGAAAAAATGTTGTTGCTCTTAATTTTTTATTCATGCGCTGCAACTCCATTTAGTGGAATGTAAAAAGGGGCGAGAGATTAATGCATGCACTGCAGAGTATCGATGAACTCTGATCAGTTTCCTCAGGAGGACGGTGAAAGTGTTACATAAGAGCAGGATTAATGATACAACATGAGCAGAGGTTGTCTGGGGTGCCTCCCGCCTCGTGTGGAGATATTCAGATACAGAAAAAAATTGTGAATTATGAAGGAGCCCTTGAAAGATGTTTTTTTTTTTTTGTGGCTGTTGTGAAGAAAGTGTAGAAAATGGAAAAAGAGGGTGCGTGGTTGTTTATTTCTTCAAGTTGTGTGTCCTCAGGCGATTACTGTGTGAATTAGTGGAACACAGTGGCTGAAAACACAACAGTGGTGTGACATCATAATGAAAATAGATGTAATCTCCATTGCAGTAAGTGAAGTGTTTATATTAAATGCTTTCTGTGAAGCCTCGAGTCGTCTCCTCCTCCACCCGCCGCCCTCCAGCGCTCACACAAAGCTTTTATTTTTCACTCTTTGTAGAAAGACGGAAGATAAAGCGAGAGGAGAGAACTCATGTTTGTGGTAGCTATCTTCAATTTGCAGCTGAGCTCCGCTTGGTTCTCGTCTTCATGAATTCACTGAGTCGTGCACCCGAGAGGAAAGTGCCTCCTACCAATCAGCACTGAGTGGGCTGCCATGATACGCTCCGAGCACTGCGGATTTACCACATAATGAGGGCTGGCTACCAACCCACTACACTCTTATTCCTCCACGCTGTTGTAATGAGGAATTACAGCTCTTTTAAGCAATAAAACAATTGTATGAATACAAAAACATGAAGTAGATACTGACAGCTTGTACTCAGCAGCCGTGTGCTGAGGTCACTTTCTAATGCTGCTGCACACTGAGCTCAGAGATGTGGATGAGGATTTAATCAATGGTGTTAGAATCCAGTTTTTCAGTGTAGCTCTGATTTGTCATCAGGGGAAAAAAGAGGTGTGAAAAACACTGATAAGTAAGCAACTAGATTTTGTCTTTTAAAATAAACAAACTCATTTTGTCAAGTGTGATAAGTCACACATTTGCCTCCAGGAGTCTTCATAACAGACTAAAGTGTCATCATCTGAGCTGAATCGTTAAAAAAGTGGGCTGAATAATGATTTGTCAACGAGGCAGTTGATGGGTTTCACACACAGCGCACCACTGTTGTTTTAATTATTATTTTCATGGTATAGAAAAATAGTTGTGAGGTGCTTAGGGTAGTTTTACTTTTTCTCTCTCGACACTCCAGTAATAAGGCTCACTGTGAGCTTTGTGCCGCACATACTTGCAGTTTTTTAATTAATGCTGTATTCAGTGCAGTGGCAGGGAGGATTGTAGACTGCTGCAGAATCCTCAAAGGATGCAGTGATGTACAGAAGTGCTGCAGCATCTGTAGCTGGCTCACTATTTTAGCAACTGAATTTCTCCATTAATTAGTCCAGACAGATTTGACACCTGAAATTTGAACCTGCGAACAGAAAGTGTTTTCAATTTTTTAAACTTAGAACACACAATGATTAAAAATTCGTTAAAGCTGAAATACTGAACTAGCTTCACTGTGTTTCTCTGTAAGGCGAGTTTATTTATGGTCTCGGTCTGCTCTTCAGTCTATTCTTTTCTCTCTCATTCTCCTGAATTGCACTGTAGGGCTTTATGAATTATTGGTGCTGTTTCGGTTTTTAGCACTTTAAGCTTACCCTCAAGGAAGAACGGTCCTGGAAACATAGGAATGTCAGTACAGAGAGAGAGATTTTTTTTGAGGTCGCAGGTGGATCTGCAGTTTTATTAAGTGTGAAATGAGACAATTAAAGCTAGTAAACTGCTGTGCTTCTGTTGTGAGGCACTGATTTATCATCCGTCATAACAACACTTCAGATTTCCCTGCAGAGGTGTCGTATTGACAGTTGTTAGTCACGAAGCTTTGAGATCAATTGCTGCTTAATCTGCATATCCTCTAATTGAATCCCGCTGTATTGGGAGCTGAATGTTGATGACAGTGACAGCTTTTGTGCTCACACAGCTACATGAGATTTTGTCTAATATCATCGATATATTACATCGTAACTTATCATTTAAAGATATTAATCCACTTCACAAAGTGGGACAAGCCTGCACAAGCATGAAATAAACGATGCAGAGTATTTAATCGCAGTGGGTACAAATTTAATATTGAGAGGAGGACAGTAAATTTGTGCTTTCCACTGTTCCAGTGTATAATCAGTGCATGTGGTTGCACATGTGGAGGAAAATGTCTGGTCTGCTCTTATGCTGCATTCACGTGCTCTTTGGATTTTCCTATTTCTCGAGGTGGGACGTTGGTCCTCCTGCTTGTAGTGTGGAAACAACATGGATGCTAAAAAGAAGATGTGTTGTATTTAATTGCTCAGAGCATTTAAACAACATGTTAAAGGCTGTTTCTGCACAGGTACATTCACTAAAACCACAAAAATATTACTTTACCTGACTAGTTAGGGTTAGTGCTAATAATTAACTTTACTAACCAATGTAGGTCACTCTATATGGACAGCAACTAACAGTTACAACCTAAAACCATGTCAGAAATTACATGTGAACAAAAAATTGATATGTAATACAAAAATTAACACATTTGTTTTTACCATCAACCAAACATTAACTGTCTCCCACCAAGTTTTTGTGTATATGACATCAAAGTCATCAAGGCATCTACCAAAACCACCAACTTTCTTAGTTGTTGTTCTGATTTTAGAGCGGTATTCACATGAAACTTCCAAGTAAGGAACAAGTTTTTCGGAATATTTTGACACTAATTACATGATTCTTACTGACAGTTTTTTACCTAAAAATGCGCGTTTGTTTTCCCTGTTACTGTTCTCCGGACAGATCATGTCTCTGTCCAGCAGAGGCTGAGATGCAGCTGCTAGCAAATATTTTTGCCATATTTGCTTGATAATTGACAAAAATAGTTAACTGATTATCAAAATTATTGCTGATGGACTAATCTCACAAATCCTCCAACATAAACAACAAAATAGGATATTTGTCATGAAAACGAGCCACATGACCATGTCCTGATGTGGTATTCTGTATAGTTAAGTTCTGGTTAAGGTTTGGTAAAGATTAGGTAGCTTAAATCTATAAAAGCATCTCTTTACTTCAGGACGCAGCTGGACGACAGAGGCTTGTACTACGAAGCAGGGTTTGGAGTTAGCGAGGTTAACTTCAGGGTATGGGATCACAGGCTGTCAACATCTCCCCGACCTCTGACTAATCAGATCACTGTAGAAAAAGTATCCATTGAAAGTCCAGAGTCTCAGGTAAAAATGAGTAGCCTATATATACTGTTATAGATCAGTAGAATAATTTCATTCTGCCAGTGCTCTGTTTCCACTGTTATAAAACAGAGCTTCTAACAGAGAGGTCGTTTACAACACTAAACGCATGCTTTTGGCAGTACTTTAATTCATGCAAAGTTTATTTTAATCTGCAATGATTGCTGACAGTGTTGCTAATTTAACACTCTGATTCCATCACTGCAGCTCAAAATAACATGAGACACCAGTGTGATGAGAACTGGGAAAAATAAGATATTTTATTAGAAAAATAATCCACACTGTTATTTGACTCCTGTAGTTATAAATGCATCATTTGGGTCAGATAGCCTTCATCAGTCATAAACTATATAAGCTACTTATCTACCCTTTTACTTTGGTAGCAGAAACAGTCTGGCATTACGTTAAAGTGTTTTATGTGACATATTCAGAGTAGCTTTGTCAGCATCCAACTAAATAGCCAAAAAATAGTCTATGATAGTATTTTTAATGTTTCTACATTTTCCGTTAAAGGATTACAGTGTTGTTTATATCCCATGCCACCGACATTTTACTGTCTCAGAGTGCCATGACATCATGTAAAAACTATATCAAATGTGCATTAACAATAAAGAAATGATTGTTTGAGTGTCTGTGTCACTTTAGATGCGAACAAGGGACCAGTAGCATCTCTGGGTTTACCTGCTGTACCGCCAACTCTGTAAACAAGGGAATAGCAAAACAAACCCACGTTGCATGCTGCGCCTGCGTCTTGGAGACTGTTGCTAAATTTGGTTGATGCTGAACAGTATTTACCATGAGTTTTTCAAAGCATGGTTATCGAACATGGTTTTAATCAAATTCTAATTTGATATGGTCGTACTAACAGTTGAGAATGTTAGCATGGTTTATTGTGAAACCGGCTTCATCCCCACAACCTGCAATACTGTCTGATTTTCAGTTGAGGAGAGTCTCACTAATCAATTACTTGACTCACCCTATCAATACCAATTGTCAGTTCATGTCTCCAAAGCCTACTTCTGCACATTGTGATCATGTGATGAAATTCAGAAACAAATCACAAATCTCCCAGGCTAAACACATGCTGCACAGATTACTGTCCTGTGTTTGTGAGCCAAACACAGTCTATGGCGAGAAGCTCAGACGTTCAACGACTGCAGCTCTGCTCCTTAAAAAAACAGCAACACTTGCATAATGTGCCATCTGAGCTGCACTGTAACTTTTATTCTGGTGTCTAATTGGGTGTGAATCTACACCAAGGCAGATCTGATGGAGAAGGCTGGAGAATGAGTCAGAGGTGTAACAGATTGTGTTTACTCCTACATCATGTGGAAAGATTTTTACAGGGAAGTTTGAGATAGATATTAGGATTCTAATGGCCTCATCTTCCATCTGAAGTTTAATGTGGCCAACAAATGTTCAGTAAACCCACAGATTTACATCTTGAGGGCAAGAGTGTTGGTTTCGTTTCAACATTGAGGGGGGAACATATGAAATGGGAGGGTTTGGGAGTCGTTTTGAGTATCAAATATTTAATTTCCTGCATTCTGGTCAATTTTTATGCACCGATTTATGGTGTAAATGTCTTAAATTTTGTGAAAATGAAAGTCATCTGCTACTTTCATATTTGTATTGATAGGGATAAATGTACACGTTGTAAATATCCATATTTATGTGTCCCCTGCATCCCTGCTCTACCCCCCCCCAACCCGAAATTTATGCCTATGCTTAAGGGTATGACCAGTATATAGTGATTCAAAACAGAACAATGTAAAACACTTTCCACTTGAATGTTATTAGTAAACATAGAATAAAACTTGAGGCAAATCTCTTCTGGAAATTTGTCATTTTGCTCGCAAGCCTTTGCTGCATCGTGTCCAGAGCCATCCACTGTGCGAGCTGGCAACATGTCAAAATAGTTCTCACAAACATAACAGATGATATGATTTACTGTTGGCGCAGGCCTATCAGTCGGAGCTCTGTTGCCTGGCAGGGATCTCAGAGCCAGGTCTCAAAAGGCTTCAGTGCTTACAGAGCGAAGCTGGCGAGATGGAGGCGAGATCTCATTACCCTCTGAAGTTAGTCCGTTAGTGAGCGCTGCTCTGACTACTCAAACTAGCCCTCAATCCTTGCTCCTAATTTCCTCGGGACCCCGCGGACCCTGCAGCACACAGCCCCAGACGCTGCTTATCAGAGGCGGACTGTGCTCACTTTCAGCATCACGTCTTTCTGTTTATCCTCTGCCATTAACACACTGGTGTGAGATTGCTTGATGTGCAAACTGTGTTTATTTGATTTTTACAAAATTGCAAGAGGGGAAGTGAATTGCAGCAGAAATCAAAACAGTGGGTAAATTATTTTGCAGTATCAGGTTTCAGCCATGAGGAGATAAAAGCAGAAATGTGGTGTCCTTTAAAAAGAAGCTGTGGCGCTCAATTAGGTAATTATTACTCCTAAGAGCAGAAATTGGATTTTCGGCTGCATCACAACCCATTAAAACAAAAAAAAAATTTGCTGCAGTAATGGAGTCACACAAGGGGAAATTAGTTTAATTCACTTTTATGAGAAACACTTCTAAGTGTAGTTTTGTCCTTGACAGAGGGTTTAAAGCTAAATAAAGACAGATCTTGGAGCTATGCCTATTTATGTGAATTATTTTCATTTGCAACAGCATCAAGGTTATCTCTGAAATTAAGTAAGTGTTGTGAAGCCAAAGTAGCCTTGTTCCATTATATTGAATAATGTAGAAGCTCTTCATTAAGGTGATAAAACCTCTCAGGGTTCAATGAGGTGTAATTTTTACGGGTTTGTCTCCTTTCAGACGATGGGAAGCTGTCCTTGGAGGAGTTCCAGTCGTACTTCACTGATGGTGTCCTCACTGAAGACCAGATGCAGGAGCTGTATTGCTCCATCGACAGGCAGCAGACAGAGTGAGCTTATCTCCCTTTTGGACGTCCTCCAACTCTCCTGCCATCTGTAGCCCCTCCTGCTCTCCTGCTGCCTGGCAGTGAGATGTCAGCACCTCCCTTCAGTGAAGATTATGTCAATATTCCATAGAGGGCTTTAATTCTGCCGTGAAAGATTCAGAGTTTACAGCACTCTGTTTGCACACAGATGAGCACACATATGATTAGGAAAGATGCAAAACATTTGCCTCTGCCACCGGCTTAATTTAAACTTTTTAAAAGATGTTATTTGGACTAAAAAAGTCTGGTTTTATAGTAAAAAAAAATACACGAGAGGACGTTCTTTGTGTGTGGGCACAACAATGATGAAGTAGAATGAGAAATCTCTCAGGCGTTACAGCTTTAGCTACGCTTAAATGTGCAGCTTAACTTAATTTGTGTACTGTCAACTTTAGACAGAAAGCTTGCAATACACAACAAACAAACACTGTGCATTAATTTAGATATTGAAGGTAACATAATCATATCAAATACCAAGTTATTGAAACCATAGTCTAATACTGACTGAAACAGCACACATGATCCCTTACACATTTTGCCCAGACTGTTCATTACAGCAGCCTACATTATAATGAGTATAAATACAGCACATTATTCTCTATGTGCACTCAAAGTGCTTCTAGGTTTAGTTGCAAGGCAGTTGCTGTGTTTAATGCCTTGTCTGAACGCCCCTCAGAGATCAGGCATAAAAATCAATGCCTTCTTGATTGTGGAAAGCCACAAGAAAACAAGAGTCTACAGCCATGCTAGTGACTGAGGCTGAGGTTGCATGATAATGTCAGCATGCAAACACACTGGCATTAGGCAGGTATTAATGTGTACAGGTTTAATGTTCACCATTTGAGTTTATCTTGTTAGCATGCTAACATTCGCTAATTAGCACTAAGCACAGATGCCATATCGGGAGATATGATGAACTCACTGTCTTTGGTTTAGTTTTACTCACTGTTTGAGTGTTTCGGTTGATTTTAGAGTTGACTTATTTGCAGGATGTATGGAGAGTTGCAAGATGACGCTAACTGATTGTCTTGACTGTTGCATTAAAAAAAATTAAAACAAAATCCCCAAACAAACATTCCCCAAATGAGCAGGCCTTTACAAAAACAAAGTTCAAATCAATGGGGTATAAAACGACTTCATCAAACAATAAAAACTAAGATTAACCAAAAACATGGCAGTTAAGGACTGTAACCCTGTGGTGTCTTCCACGCTCTCCCAACTCACTTCAGCACACCTGCCTTTAACTAAAAGTTCCCGAGATGCCAGGTCAGGGAAAAGTGGGAAGTTTGGAAATTTAGTCTATGAACATGTGTGGCAACCCTGTCTTAAATTAACATCTTTTTTTCTTCTTCCCATTGTCTCACAGAAACCTGGACATAGACAAACTCTCAGGTAATTATGTGTCATTCTTGCTGTATTTTACTGATCTTGTTCATAAAAATTACTCTCAAAACTTTACTTAATATAAGATCACCTTTATGTATCACAAAGGCCTGAGGTTTCATCTGTCCAATGATAACCATAACTCAAACATAAGCATGCCCCCGACTCTGAAATTAAGGTGTAACAATGACATTGACATAACTACTTTAATTTAAATTAATGCCATCAGTGTGATTTATTTCCCTCTTGTGGGAAAACACCACTGATCAGACACAAAGTATGCTCAACAAATCTTCTCCTCCTTCAGAGTACTTCACTCCACATCTGGGGGAATATGTCAATGTCCTGTCTGCTCTGGAAAAGCTGAATGTGGCCATTTTGAAGGCCATGGATAAAACTAAAGAGGTGGGTGATAATTTCACCTCTGCACAGTGTTTATTTAGCACAACATCAACAGACTGTTGACCATTTATTTTATTTATTTATTTATTTATTTTTTATATATCCTTTATTTAACCATGTGAGTCCCATTGAGATTGACATCTCTTTTACAAGGGAGCCCTGGCCAAGAAGGCAGCAAACCAAAGTTACAACAATACAACAACATAAAACATAAACACAACAGTACATAGATACATAAAGTACATACAGTACACATCAAATTCAAAGAAAGCAGCTACAGACTTCTGTTTTTACAGACTGTAACAAGCATTTAAAATCACCCAAGGAAACAAGGTCAGCCAATTTTAGTGTTTTCTGGAGCTGATTCCAGGACCAAGGGGCATAGTAACTAAAAGCAGACTTCCCAAATTCAGTGAAGGCGCGAGGGACCGAGAACAACAAAAAGTCCTGAGAGCGCAGGCTGTACCCACTAGTAGAGCGATAGAGGAGGCGGTTCAAATAGCCAGGGAGTAGCCCTAAGATGGCTTTGTAGATAAAAATATGCCAATGGAGCCATCTGCGATAGTTTAGTGATATCAGACCAGACCCTTCATATAAGAAACAATGATGGGTGAGAGATTTGGCATTCAAAATGAAACGCAAGGCACCATGATAGACTGTGTCTATAGCCTTAAGGGATGCAGCAGAGGCATGCATATAAAGAACATCACCATGATCAATCATGGGAAGAAAGGTAGCCATGACAAGTGTCTTTTTGGCAGTGAGATTAAAACAATGCTTGTTTCTAAAGTAAAATCCTAGTTTAATCCTGAGTTTTTTGGCAAGATTTCCCAAATGATTAGAAAAAGTAAGTTTAGAATCAAGCCAGACTCCAAGATATTTATAGGAAGCCACTTGTTCTATGCACTTTCCATCAGTGGTGAAAATGTGAGGAACAGGAGGCTGGGAGTTGGATCTAGAGAAATGCATGACTTTTGTTTTACTAGCATTTAAAACCAGTTTAAGATTTTTAAAATCAGCCTGAATCGAGCTAAACAATTTTTGGAGGTGCTGAAAAGCGCAAGACAGAGAGGAGGCACAAGAATAAACAATTGTATCGTCTTCATACAGATGAAAGTTAGATGAATCAGAATTTTGTCTATCTGTGCCAATGTTGTTTATATAAATCGTGAACAAGATAGGCCCCAGAATAGATCCTTGGGGCAATTGACTTGGAAGATGACCTCTGACCATCGGCAAGGACTGTCTGTGACCTGTCAGTAAGATAATTTGCAAACCAACTAACATAGTTGACACTCAAGCCAATATTATGGAGCCTATTGATTAAGATGGTGTAGTCCAAAGTGTCAAATGCCTTAGACTGCTGCGCAGTGTTTATTATTATCATCAAGACCCTGAATTATGTCGTTCAGCACCTTGGAGGCAGCAGTTATAGTGCTATGACCTGATCTAAAACCAGACTGAACAGAGCTAAGCTGACCGCTTTCTAATAAAAACTCCTTTAGCTGGTCATTCACCAGGGATTCCATAATTTTTGCAACCACTGAAAGTTTTGAAATAGGCCAACAGTTGTTCAGGCCAGAGGGATCCCCCTCTTTAAAAATGGGCAAAACATATGCCTCCTTCCAAAATTTAGGGATAGAATTAGTGGACAGGGATAAGTTGAAAATATTAGCCAGGGGTTCAGCTATGAGTTCTGCTGAGAGTCAGCTTTCAGAACATTTGTAAGCATCCGCCATGCTTCCATAGTTTCAAGCTGTTTTTTTTGTTTGTGCCTCAGCTGTCAGTCTGAAACCCTCTCAGAGGTCTTTGAGATCACTCTGCTGTGGTGGCAATACAGAGGAAAACAGAACTGCCCAGCATGACTGACTGCCTGATACCCGCTCTGCTTGTTCTCACTAACAATACATTTTCAAATATGAGCTCAAAGAAGCTTGCAACACAAGCCGTGCTTTTAAAACTGGCCTCCTCTAACAAGATAGTGGCCGTCAGCTTGTTAGTGTGAAAGACACTGGCAGCTCTTTGTCTTTGTAAATCCGCTGGACGGCCAGTAAAGAGAAAGTAAAGTAATTTATGTAAACATCATTCAGGGCTCTTTTGGAAACGATTGAACTACAATATGTTCAGGCTGATTTCACAATATGGCGAAATATTTGAGGTCACAGAGATGCAGCATTCAAAGAAAAATAATAGATAATAATCTGTTGGTTATTTTTCTTCTTAGTATTTAAATTATGTAGTTTTAAATGCCAGAAAATCATGAAAATGCAACATTTTCCCAAACTAAAAATGATCCTTATTCTCAGACCAACAGTCTAAACATGACAGATCACAGATATGCTAGCAGCTCTGTGAGGCTGTACTCTACAGATACAGTGCAGTTTCAGCTAAATGCTAACAGCACCTGCTAACGTGTTTACGGTGATAATGCTAACAAGGTAACGTTTAGCATATATACTGAGCTTACCAAGATTATCATGACTTTTCTTGATTTTTAGCTTTGCTGTTTAGCAATACACAGAGAATACAGCTGAGACTCATGGGAATGTTGTTAGTTTTGTAATTCTAAAGCAACATATAAATTAAATATTAATTAAAAGTGTGACCTGATGATGGTGCAGGAGTAAAAGTCTGAAGATCACTGAAGTTATTACATTTCATCCTGAGGGAGTCATGTCTCAACCAAATTCATTCAAATAGTTTCCAAGACCAAATGGCTGATTTATGAAGCCATCGCAAAAGTGCCAAAAACTGCAGTCTGTCTAATGGCCACTTGAGGCTGGCTCCAAAAGTGAGTCAATCCCCATAGACCCCCATGTTAAAATGTCAAACTTTACAGCGAATCAACATGTTTACAGCCTGGTACAAAAAAACAGTTAAGTGTCTAAGGCTAATTTCCCTGTTCATGACAACTGTACAGTATGGGGGGTGAATTTTTATATAAGCCACGCATTTACATTTGTCCAAATATTACCTCAAGTCACTTCTGGCTTCAAATATCCAAGATGTCGACAGCCAAAATGCCAAGCTCGAAGCCTCGAAATTGACGTCTATAAACCAGTCGGTGACAACACTGTGGCTGAGTTCATTATTTTTATACACTGTGCGTTCCAATACCCATACTACCATACTATATAGTATGCCAGAAAAACATTTAATATGTCCCAATACATAGTATGTCAAAAATACTAGGATGTTCTACTACATCTGGTCCAGTTTTGCAGTATGCAAGCCAGCATGTTTTCCTGGCGACTCTGACCCACAATCCTCTGCACACAGCGACATGACAGCACATTCAGATGACCGATGACCAGTCCATTAGTAATAACAGGAATATTAATTGTTAAATTGAATAAAATGATCTTAAATATAATCAACAACAAAAGGCCATAATTATTAGATAATAATTACAGAGAAATGTGTGGCCTATGTAATTTCACTATTGTGAATATTTTATGTAAGAATCTATAATGTATGCAGTTATAACTTATTGCAAAATAACAACATCATAGCTGTCTGGGTTGACTTCCATTACTAGCAAGCTTGGTGAGCGGCATTTTGTTTTATCATCATGGTCAAAGTTCAAGGTGTAACATTATGAGGACGTACAGGAGTATATCCCAACTGTGTGCATTCTGTATGCAACAGTACATACTTTTTAAGGGCAGCTGCTGTACCTGCTAAAAGTAAAAAGAAAAATTATGCGATTTGGAATGCACCCACAGTCTATGGTCAAGACATTTTTGCTCAAAATCGCATATGTGAACTTCACAGTGGTGCCAAGGGAAATCTTCAGGGGATCACAAAAGTCAGTGGGATTTATCATCTGGGCACCATATGTATAACATTTCATGGTAATCAATCCAATAGTTGTTAAGATATTTCAGTCTTGACCGACATTGTACATGTGGCTAATTACAACCCAAAGATAATCAAGTAAGATATAAAATGGAGGAAAGGAGCAAATCCTCACATTTCAGATGCTTGAATCAGATTAAACAGTTTCCAGTGATTTTCTGTTGACAAATTAGTTGATTAACTGAATATTCAGCACGAGATGCCGTGTTAACTTTCATGTAATTTGCAGTAGTTGGGTACGTTCTGTAACATGAGCAGAAACACATGAATGCTGTGATTTGAACATTCAAACAAAAATCACCTTCACATGGGACCAAGATTTCTTCTGGCATTATAACACATTTTATTACTGCTGTTAACTCTTTCGTCCTCACATGACAGCAATGATTTAATTGCACTGTGTTCATTGAACATAACAATGAGTATTTTTCTGCTTTTTATTTCAAACCAGTACCCAGTTACCAATATCATAACCTTTGGTTTCATCACTCATATGTTACGTCCTAAAAGTAAACTTGAGGCTGAGGAGCTGAAAAAGAGATCAATAGCGTTGAGTTCAAAAGAGTGAAACTTACGAAACCAGCGTTTCTTTCACATGTTTTACCACATAACGAGTATCTCATCAAATCACGAGCCTTGAGCTGTGAAACATGCTAATTAGAGCGTTATGAAATCCTGTCATGAAGCCTGGTCAAGCAGAACGGTATACTGTATATCCCATGAGATGTAGAGAGGATTAAAGTGTCTGCCCTCGACATACATGGCTGTAATCATGTTGTTTTAGGCAGACACAGTTGAGATCGACATCAGAGAACTTCCACTAAGACATAATCAATAGCTCAGCTCAGCGTTATCGACCTTATGTGAAGCCACCTGGTGAATATTTATTGCTATTCGGCGAGGGAAAAGAATCAGGTGCCGACTGTGAATAGATGTAGACTTATTATGAGGTTGTTTTCTGTGATATTTTCGCTGCAGTGCAGGAAGTGGGTGTTGCTGATGAAGAGAGAGAACATAGGGGGATAGCCGAGCATAGATGACAGTAACTAAGGCTGACAAACCCCCCAGATGTCCAACTGATCTGACTTCAGATGTCCTCCACAGAACTGCACCACAAACATGCGGCCATTTTTCTGCTGCTCTAATCTCCCTCTCTTTCAGTGTCTTTCCCTCCTTTTTAATCCGAGTCCATTATTCACTCAGATGCACACCTCTCTTTCACTGTTTTATCTCTTTTCTCTTTGCATCTGTCTTCTCTGACACTGTAGTTTTCCCTTTCACCCATGCCTTCCAACAGCTCATGCATTTTTCATGTTGCTATTAGTCTGTCAAAAAGCTTTCTCTGCCCTAAAGAGCAGCTGCCTTTTTAGCCATCCTGAGATCCGCCTTAGTTATTAAATTCTTATTGCAAACTCGAAGATAAAACTGATCCTATAGCAGTGCTCAAGGGCCACCAAGGCTCACATGTAGCTTTCACAATGCCTGGAAACAGACGAGAATGTGTCCTCTGTGTTGTTGTGGTGCCTCGAGATAACAAAACATCTACTGTGATTTCGCAGCTCTTCTGTCTTGAAAACAAAGGGAGGAGAATTTGAGAGAAGGAGTGGGGTTCATTACTCATGTTGTGCAGTGTCTGCGGCCGAGAAAACGCAGCACGTAGAAACAAGGACTACATCAAGCTTGGTGGTCATTTTTCAAACGTCTCCTTGTCATTGTTTTCCAATCTCTATTTCGTTGCACCGCAGGGTGCTGGTGATGTTGACTGGGTTCATTATCCACAAAATCTGAGCTGGCAAAAAAAAAACAAAACGCAGCTACTGCACTGAAACTTGTAGTTCTCAGAAAGTCCTCCACAGACTGGCACTAGACATCCATTTATTATCATAACATCACTTTCCAGTTCATGAAATAGAACATTATCACTGTGTTACCAGACATGACAATGCTGCAACAGCTGGGATTGTGAATCTGTGTGTGTTTGGGTGTGCCATCATGGCGAAATGTGTTCAGGTGACACAACAAAAGCCATTTGGAGTATTTTGTCTGGTGTTTATACGGCTGTCTGTGTACAGATTTTGCACAATAGCTTTGCAACCATACACGATGCAGTCATGAAACTTTACAGTGTTGTGATCAAAATGAAGGCAGAGTTCGAAGATGGGTGTGGTCCCAGCAAGGGAGGCAGCGGCAAAGCTATTCAAAGAAGGCTGGGACACGCTTTTTGACCCAGTAGTTTAAGGTTTAATTTAAGGTAATCTACACGGTGATATTTTCACTCAATGTTTCTGTCTTTACTCCTTTGTGCTTTGGCATGTGGGAATAATTCTATTTTAACTTGGTGTTAGGTTTCAGTTCAAAAGGAGCCAAATGCAAGACACAAGGCAGGCAGGTTGCAGGAGCAAAGGCGAGCTTTAATTACAAGAGCTGGGGGATGTTCAGTCTCAAGATGGTGTGCACCATGTTGCTACAGCTTTCAGGCTGAACGACATGTTTCTGTGAAACGGTGTGCCATGAGCTTCGGTATGTTTTCTCTTGTTTGGTGGGTGTGTCAGAGTCGTACCCAATTAGCAATGACATGCAAATGTTAAATACAGTTTTTGTTTATATTTCATACTTGCTTTGGTAATGTAAACGTATGTTTCCCATGCCTGTAAAGCCCCCTTAAATTGCACTAAACCTTAAACCAAACCTTGAACTGAACCTTAAAAGTGCGTAATACAACAGGGTGTTCAACGCACAGCCATTTCTGTTCAGTTTTTGTCGGGGCTTAATGCAGCCCTGGTTTCAGTCATCAAAAATAGGCAGGCAACAGAAACGTGAGGATGCAGGCAGAAATAATTCCAGGAACCAAGTGCAAAACAGAACTAACAAACTGACTTACTAAACAAGAACTAACAGTATGACACGAGGAACACATGGACCAAAGACAAATCAGGGAATGAAGCCAGAAACACAGACGAACTGATAATGAAACCGGGAAAACACACAGACCAAGAACACAAAGGAAGGAAGGGAGTCAACAAAAGACAGGTGTCAGCAGGGCTAATGAGGAACAGGTGAAACAAATCAGGGTGGTGCAGACAAGGCGGGAACATGAGGTGTGACCTCCACAATAAAACAGTAACTTCACAACTAACAGCCAGGATCATGACATGTAGTTCCTCTGACCAAACAACTGCAATAGGATACCTGATACATGCGGATCATATTTCTTTTTTTATAGGCGAAGTGAGAAAAATAATCCTGACAGACAGACAGCCTCAAAATACAAGGTTTTCAGGGTATTAGGCAACAATCTGACAATCAGCAATTTTCATGCTCACAAAGCTGAACGTAACATGCATCAACAATCAGTTGGTGTCTGACTCGCTGCTTTTTGCTGTTTATATAATCACCCAAGCTGAAGATTAACAGGCAAAACAAGTCCATCATATAATCTACAAAATCACAAGAAACATTTCAAGAGATAAGAAATAAATTAACAATGAAAAAATATGTTTTTTTCACCTTACATCATGGCTGATTCTTAACCTTCCTTTTTACCCTTACTGCTCCATTAAGGAGTACCAGGGTTCATCAGTGCTGGGTCAGTTTGTGACACGCTTCCTGCTGAGGGAGACCTCCACCCAGCTGCAGTCCCTTCAGTCTTCACTGGACTGCGCTATGGAGGCCGTTCATGACCAGGGCTGTACTGGGAGAAGGATAGTGAAGAAGCCCGAGGACCTGCCTATCCAGAGGGTGGCCAAACGCCCCGGCCGACGCATCCAGAAGAACATGTGTCTCTCCCCTACTGACCCCTACTCTGGCATGCTCACCACAGGTACGTTTCAGAAACATTGTGATTAAGGTACAAGAGGTGGTAGTAAAATGGTGTATAGCAGTGTACCCAGCTCAGGAGAATGCTCTCAGTAGGTCATCCAAAACAAAAAATGCCTGTTGTGCTGATGTTGTGTTTCTGGGGATCAGGGGTCAGCGTGGAGCCAGACAACCACTGGGGCTCCCAGATCAACCAACTGGAGCAGCTCATAGACAAACTGGAGTGTGAGGTTTGTACGGAAGCTTCATATTTAGCTAACTTATGTGAGAGTGTGTCTATCTTTTCATCTAACTCTCGGCAAGAAAGCAATTGAGTGTATTTCCCAAAATGTCGATCTTTTCCTTTTAATATATAGTAATATAAATGATAATAGATTTCAGTTGTAGACACTAGTTGATTTAGGCAGTGATTTAGTGCCGTATAGAATATTTTATTTTATGGGCCCTCAGTTCAGATTTGAGTGGGTATGTTTGCTCAAAAAATGCTCTGCTTTTAATGATCACCACAGTCTCTAAAATTAATGAGACATACTGGTATTGAACTGCCCATGGGAAGAATGAATATGTAAGAGTCTGTCCATTCTTGATTAATAGCCTTGTTTTCCCCATCTGCTTTTCCCTCTTCAGAACACGCTATTTAAAATTACTTCTCTCTGACTCTTATTTCTCCGACTCTCGTCTCCCGTCTTGCCTCTGTTGTGTTTGTGTGTATCACACTCACTCTATTATCGCACAGATTTGATTGGCTGAGTAGCGTTACGTGACATGATTTAATGCACGCATTTGTTTTCTGGTTGCTAAACTAGTGCTACAAACTGTGCTCAAGCTCCCAGGCTGAGTTCCCAGCTTTGAGGCCATTTTTACATAGTGGCCAAAAGTATTACAACTTCCCGGTCCGTCATGTGATGCTATTGGGTGGAAAAAGACTTTTTCGCCAAGACATATATTGGGAAAGACATGTCTGTGATTCAGTGGATCATACATGTATTTTGAGTGTCGCAACTGAGCCCCTCGATGCAAAACATCATACTGCAGAAATTGAGCTTTTTTTGGGGGGCTTCATGTGCCGCTGAGCAACTTTCATAGGAATGAACAGGACCCCGCCTCCAGTACTGTATCCAGTTCTCATTATACATCCATGGCTGTGTGGGTTTAAAAAGAATCGCACTGTCAAAATACAGACCTGGGGGATGTAGATGGGATGCATATTGGTCATTTGGCTAAAAAGGAGGGTGGCATCCCCCCTTATCCCCCTTCAAACTGCCACCTGGTTATAAGCATCTCTCACAGTTATGGAGAAAATCTTGTCTTGAAGCTCTTCTTTAAATCAGAATTTAAGTCCTTTGAAGGAGCCACAGGATCACTACAGTGCTTTTCCAACACGGTTTACAGAAACATGTTTTTGTGTCAGTTTTATTTGTTACAAAAATTTGTAGCCAAAAGGTTTTTCTCTTGAGGGAGAATTGCTCTTTGTGAGGCTCAGGTTTAAGTACAGAGGCCCAGCTGTTACAGACAGAAATGTCAAGCCGATCGTTTGAGCCGTGCTGTGTGTTTGCAGAAACACAGCGTTCACCCTGTGGTTCATGTTGTCAGGGAGGATGGTTTGTGCAAAGTGTGTGTGTGTTGTTGTTGAGGCCAGCGACACAAGCTTTATTGAACTTCACAAACTGAATGTTATGCATAAGCATCAGCCTGTAAATACATGCTGTGCTTCACTCAAATGCTCAGTGCTTCACACAGATATTGATGCATCAGTGCAGCCCTGGTATTGATGCACGAGGATAACAAATGTATACAGATGTTTTAATTTTGTGAAATGTACAAGAAACCTCCAGTATTTTTATCTGCAGGTCTGAAGAAGAGCACAAATGGTGTCTTAGTGCTCCTTTGGGATTTGTTTCATTTTTAAGTTTGCATATTTATCAGAAATTGTAGATGAGGTATTTTCCAAGGTCAGATACCAGCGCTGCAAGGATAATGAGCTCGCCTGCTAACACACTATTAATTATGTTTTCTTATCTTGGCCTTGCAGACAAGAGTGTAGTGTAACCATTGTTCTCAGGGCTGCAGTGAGGCTGTTGGAGGGTTAATATGAACATCTTCCTTGTGAAAGCCAATGCTTTGTGACAGACTATTACTACAAGCTAGTCTTTTGCTGGATTCAGTTGAGCCGCTTTTGCTGTTAATTGTCGTTCTTACGACTGACTGAAATATTTATGTCATCATTTTCAGAGTCCACATCTTGAACCTCTCAAAGAGGACACATTGGCAGGGACGTATAAATCGGTGAGTCCTACAGTACATGTGCTGAATAGAGCCCTTCAGCGTGGTTTCTGTCGGCTGACATGGAGGTTAGCGTGGCCAGGGTTCCTTCGTCAAAAAGCCCATGGGAATTTTCCATCGGATTTTGGATTATTGCAGAAAATAAGCTCTGTGGCAAACAAACGTTTATGAAACAGCACCGCCATGAAGTTGTGTTAGGTGTAATGATGTTCTCTCGTCCCATTTAGCCACTTGTCAGACACATTAAAGCTTCAAAATTCGCGAGTTTGGAATCTACTGATGTGTTTTATGTCGTAGAAAAAACCTAAAAGGCTCTTCAACTTGTGTAAACCACAGACCTTATTTCAGGCATCTAACCAAATCCATTCAAAAAACCCACTGACTTTGAGACAAGGGCTTGACTTTGGGACGAGTGCTAAAATGCTAACTCATTTCTGGGCATTTTAGGACTTATTCCTGGAGCACTCTACATAGGTACACTAGTATGCAGGGCTGTGTCAGATTATATAAGATATGTTCACACAAAACCAAATTAAAAAAAACAAAAATATTAAAATGTTGCTATTTGTTGAGATGTTTCCAGTGATTTTAATGTATTTGATTCATATATTTATGAATAGCTAGAATGACTCATACAACTGCAAATGTGCCATGTGATTTGTTTTCTCTCTCCAGAACATACTGCTGGTCCAGAGACAAATGTCTGTGAAGGAGAAGGATGTGGAGCAGTTTCAGCAAGCTCTTAAAATCTACACAGACACCACCAGCAGCCAGCAAAACAACCTGCAGTATGTCCCTTTCTCTGCCTCCGTGCCTTTGTTTGCCTCGGGATCTTTCCGTGATTTGCTGCAGCCCTTTCAAATCGCTTTAATTTCCCCAAACATATGAGATAACCCCGTCTGCCCTCTTTTTCTCTCTGTGTCTTTTTATTTTTAGCGTTTCAGTCCAGAACCTGCCAGACAGATCATGCTTCATCATGTACGAATTTTGGCAGGACCGTCTCTCCTGGATGAGGTAGGATCAGAAGGGCTTCACGGCATATCAGACTGGAAAACATGCTCTGAGAATTTCACTGCTGAACCAAAATGTGCCCTACACACCGAGCTGCTCACAGGTTCTCTTTGAAGTGTTATTGCCTTGCTGAGCGTTTCATCTCTCTCTCCTCTCAGCTACCTGCAGTCGTCCATCAGTAAGACCTTCCAGCGCTGCATTATCGACTCACTGGAAGAGCCTGAGATGGTCTCAACCATGCTTCTCCCAGGTAGAAACCAGACCCTTAATGAATAATCTGTAGCCTTTTGAAGGCTGCCATTTCATGTGCTAAATCTCACACAAATCCAGTTTGATTTAGTTTTATGAATTAATGATAACTATTCTCAGTAAAACTGTGAGAACAGAGTTAAAAACAGCATGACCTTGTGGAAACGTATTATTGCATTTGTCTCACACATGAAACGGTAGTTTTAAGTCTTTCAAGATACAAAGGATTATCTGCGTCTTTCTGGGAGGATAATTTGTGGGAAACAATAGAGTTCAGGTAAAAAATACATTTACCATTAAAGCTGCTAGAATCAATATTTTTAGATTAGTAAAAGATCAAACAAATATATGAAAGCAGTCGCTCATGGATAAATATCACCCAATTCTTCACTTCCCCTCAGTTCTAACAGAGCATTTTAAGAACTTAATGTTTTGGTTCACTATTACTGCTCTCAGTAGTGTAATTGATCCAAAGTTCTGCACACCTTAGTTACTGTTGCTAGGTTGGACAAGCTTCACAAAAAGAAACATGGTGACACTGGTTTTGTATAGGTGGGTGCCACAGTGTGTATGAGATTTTTAAGGACGACAGCATGTGATGGAAGGATATACTCATGATGGGCTGCTACAAGTAGTTTCCAAATAAGTAACAACAAAAGTTACTTTGGGAGAGCACGTAGCCTTACACAAGCAATATAAACAGAGGCAATGTGTTTCTGGCCAACGATAATTCATGTCATCTTAAAAATATGCAACTAACTTATTTGTTCATTTCCTAATCTCTTTATCATTACCGCAGAAATAAGGAGGACCTGGCTGATGTTGGTGATCTAACATTATGCTAATCCCTCTTGATGTGGCCATATATTAGCTAGCTACTTAGCTTACTAACATTTAGGATGTGATAACTGCTGCATTTAACTGGATTGGAACTCGTGAGCTCGTGGTTACATTGGGAAGCTGTGTAGGATTTAACAGTCATGAGAGTACCACTGTTAGGCAATGGCAACATGCTACCATTGGTATCTACAAGCCATCAAGGCTAACAATATAGCAGCCCAATGAGGGGGTTACGTAATGCAGGAAATGCAAACACATAATGACAGAGGGAAAAGATGGGACTGTTGGTAATATCAACATTTTCCTCTGATGTATTGTAAAATTATGACGGAAAACTCTATACAACTAAATTAACAATATATTATCTTACCATCCACTATAAAACGAACCTCCATGGCATCTGGCATTTCTGAAAATGTCAGCAAACACGTCACAACTCGTGAACTCTGAGCTTTCAGAAAATGTCCACTTGCAAGGTTTTGGATACCACAAGATGCATGTGCATATGCACTCTTCTCGTGAACACAGTAAACATGACTCCATTTGAAGGCAGCAGAGACAACATAATGTGTCAGTGAAAATTATGACACCTATGTAATGTGGCGAGTGTCAGTTTCAGAGTTCCCTTAGCTACATCTTTTAACCATCTTCTTTTCAACATAGTTGAGCCAAACACACAGCATTTCAAGTATAACAGGAAAGGGGACAGTTTACTGGGGGTCTGCCAGGCTCCAAGCCTGCTCAACTGTTATGAAAGGTCAATTTCTAGACGCAACTGGCACCTAAAAAGCTTTGTTTAACCTTCTGTGCGCTACCTGCCTGGCACCGAATGGCAAAGTTAGCAACCTGTTTCGCTCAGGAGGAGGTGGAAACCAAAACAGAGCTAAAAGCAGAGTGAATATTGGACTTATGTTCATTGGGTGATCAGAAACATGCCTTTAAATTAGTTTTAATTTAGTTTATTTAATAAGGGGCAGCACAAATGAACAAATACACATGGTATAAAAATGCCAGAATTATTCAAGATGCTATTTTTTTTTATCTGTAGTCCCTTGGCCAAGGTGTTAAACAAGGCTTCCTAAAATACAACAAAGCTAAAAACTAAGAAACTGGGCATACGGTTTTTAACACTTCTTAAAACACATCAAGTGAAATAAAAAAGAAGAAGAAAAACAAGAGCAGAAAAATTTTAAGACTGAAAAAGGACGCTAACACTAATCTTGCTCTGTATCTGCTGGATGTGTAAACAGGCAACTGTTTGCCAACTTTAAAGGTTATAATGTGTCAATGTTGTGTGTGCAGCTTGTTGGATGTGTCCCCAAGTGGCAAAAAAACACCCCAAAACAAAACAGTTAATGCAGGTTTAATGTGTGAGAAATACTATTTTAGATAATAAATTATAGTCTTAGGAGGCTGTTGTTTTCTTGAGGGAAAAATAGAAGTACATGTTGACATTTAGCCTCTCTTCCTGTTGTCTTTCCTCATTTGTTCGGCTCAATCAAAGAGCACAAAACATTGATGTTTAATTATTTTTTCATTCGACAGCTTCCTGGTGGATTATGAACAACAACTGACAGAGCAACGCTGCTGCTATTCAACACAACAGAAGCAGGAGGAAGAGCTGACTGTGTAATTGTTTTACCTCTTTTGTTCTTTGATAACACTTTTTTCCTCATGGCATGACCAGGATTGTTTTTGCAAAGCTCTGCTCTGAGGTCATTAAAAAAGAAGACAGGCGCTCAGATAAACCAGTCAAAGAGTGACACAAATTAAAACCTTGGAGAGAAAGCATAAAGTTAATGCAATATTTTATTGTGTGGTCAGGATTTGTGCCAACTTTCATTCCACAGGCCCATTTCTGGTTTTAGTAGAAACAGAAGAAATGGAAAAAAAAGATTTGCATGATTTCTTATTTCTCAGTGCTCGTTTATTTCATTCGAAACTACATCTTAGAATAGGTATAATGTCACTGATGCCACAAAAATAGAAACACGTGAATGAAACTGACCTGTCCATCCATCATATCCCTCACTCAGACGAAAACAGAAATAGTGGTAGGGTCCTGCATTCCCCTTGTTCTCTCTGTGGTATTGTGCTTTGTTGTCTCCTTCAAAGCTTTGCTGCCAAGCGTCTTTTTGCTGATGGGTTAGACAGCCAGTAGAACATAGTTGATGAGCAATGATGGTCCGCATCTAAACTTTTATCATCCGTGTGTCACTCCTGCACTTTAGAAAAAGATGAAACGTGGACCTAATTGTGAAGAACAGATATTTATTGTAAATTGTCTATTGAAAATGTAAAATGAACCAAGAGCTGCACTGATGTTTAGTGAGACATTAGCAGACGATAACAATTAAAGAAATGACGTCTGCCGTTTGCCTGTACTGTTACTCTAGAATTTAAACTTGAAAGCCATTTTACATTTGCAGTGTGTAATCAGAAGAGTTCAATACACACGAAATAGAAGTTTATATTTTGAGTACAGAAATTAAGCAGATACTCTTCGTTGTATGACATTAGAAAGTATAATAAGATTGTGTACAGTAGTTAATGAGAGATGTAATGTGTTGTAGAACATTGGTAAATGTATGATAGTTTATTGAGCTGTGGTTGCTCGGATAATGTGAGGAATGAATGTGGTCACTCTTTTTTTTAAGTGTTTTATCATTTCTTTTATGAAGAGTATACAGTTGTTATGTGGATGCTATGTTTGTTTTCTGGCATGAAATAAAGTTCATGACGTGTTGATGACATTAAATGATTTTAACTGTCCCCTGTCCCAGTGCTTGTGAATTTTGATCTGATAGAAAATTATAGACATTTATTAAACAAGGGGTTTTTTTTTTTGTTGTTTTTTTTTTTTTTTTTAAAGATAAGTCTTTCGAGGTGCTTTAAAAGAGTATGAGCTCTCATCAGCAGCAGCTAGAGCCTCTGAGAAGCACTGGAACAATTTCAAGCCCACCTTGTGTTGAATCTGGGGCAATTGGCTCCTTTTCACTCTTCAAAGCCGGTTGATTCCTTCTCAAACACAACCTGAAACCGCTCTAACCTAGAAAATTGGAGGCTGGAATATTCACTGCAGCAGCTGACAGCTCACATTCAGAGTATATTTTCTGTCTCAGTACAAATCAAGTTTGACTTCACAGCATCTTTATTTCAGAGTGCATTAACTCCCCTCAAAAATAAGGAGTTTAAGTTGTGGAATTTTTATACTTAAAGTGAAACTTGGGTATTTTTCAAACTAGACCCCATTTTCCTAAGTTTTTGTGTCTCAGTAATGAAGGGAGACACGTTTTGAAATTGGACCAGTATTGAGAGAAACAGGCTGCGATGTAATGTAATGAAATCCCGAAGGGCAACTGTGCACTGTCAGTTTACGTCCATAAAAAATGTGCTTGTTTTTGCTGCTGACATGCTCACACTGTTATTAGGAGTGTCTGCCAACATTACACTGAAGTACCCAACATAGAAATGTTTTTCTGTACCTTTCACTGGTCTGTTTGTTAATTGTGACCAAGTCTCGCTCAAGGAGAAGTCTCATTCTGAAATCTCACGAGAGGTGACATGTTGCAGGAAAAACCACGGTGGAAAAGTTTGTGAGAGTTGGAGAGAGGAGTGCTGGGAAGAGTTGGTCGTGCAGGCGTACAGAAAGCAAAGCTTAATGTTACCTAAAAGACTCTGAATGTCATGGCTGAATTTCAAAAATGTGGAAAGGTCTGCGACATTTCAGAACAAGACTTCTGCTTCATACTGTGTTCATACTACAAGTAACAATGCAACAGCGTGACAAGCTACAAACACCAAATCACTGTTTTAGTGTTGCTCAGGTACTCGTTAACACAGTTAAGGCATAGGCTTATGTGTCTGGTACAAAACCTCGACTGAACGTTTAGTTTATTTAGTTTATCAAGGGACAGTGTGCAATAGCATTAATCATTTACAAGAGATGAGGAGATGGTTGCACCAGATTTAGCAATAACTGCTAATTTCTATCTGTAGTCCCAACATATAATTTACAATATACAAAGACCACAATCTAAAAACCAAAGAAACCTAAAATACAGATGAACAGAGGACAGCACAGAGACAATACAGACATACAATTTCCACATTTAAAATAACCAAGTTGTTACAGTGCAGGGAGGAACAACTTAGAAAACACTAAAAGGCAGTCCAAGTAGCTCCCGATATAAAGTGCAAGGCAGGAATGTGCATAGATAAAGTGCTGGTGTTGTTGTTGGTTGTCGACAAAGTGCTCGTAGCAGCAAAAAAAGTTAGAGTTGATAATAGTTTAGAGTACAATTCTAATTTGGGATTGCAGGGATGATTAAATACCAACAATGGTAATATGACAGAAATATCTGTAACAGAGCTCAGATAAACAGCAGAAGAGACAAACGCAAAACGAGACATAATGACAGAGAATCAGACAGGAAATCTGACAGCAGCACCTAGTGTTGGCAACATTGTTTACTCAGGAGCCGTTTCTTTGTGGCAAGGCAGAAACTGCGATAATTCCTGTTGATTTTCAGATCACTAGGGAGTCTATTCCATTCTCCGATGGCCTTGATGGAGAAAGCAGATTGACCAAAGGATGACTTTCTTTGTGGGATTTTACAGTCTCCTCTCGTCGCAGATCTTAAAGCTCTTGTTCTCTGTTCAGAGCAGGGGAGTATGAATTTTTTTAATGGTGGGGGGGCTGCATTATTGATTATTTTATGTACTAAGCAAATGTTTGATAATGTACTTACATTGTCAAAGCTTAGTAAATTGTATTTGGAGAGAATGTTGCAGTGGTGGTGCTGTCTTGGTTTTCTGTCCAGAACCTTCAATGCTTGCCCATAGAGAGCTCTGATTGGTTTTAGAGTGGTCTGGTTAGCTTGGGTCCAACATGGCATGCAGTATCTCATGTAGGGGAGTATCATAGCATTGAAGTACATTTTTGCAGCATCAGCTGTTAAAGAGTTCCTGATATGAAGGAAGTTCATGATGTTGAATTTCAAAACATGAGCCATTTTTTTGATGTGTTTTTTAAAGCTCAGATTTGAGTCAAGAGTAACCCCCAGGTATTTAAATTCCTCAACATTTTTTATCGTTTGTCCTTTTACAAGTATTTCAGGATATCTATATTTCTTATTCTGTTTCTGAAAATACATAGTCACTGTTTTGTCTGTGTTCAGTGTAAAGCATGACTGGTTGAGCCACTCTGATATTCTCTCCATAGCGTTTGATAATGTAGCAGCGACTTCATCATGGTTTTTCCCATGGGCAAATATAACTGTGTCGTCGGCATACATTACTGTTTCAACTTCATCTAAAGTTTCATCATTTGGTCAAAAAAATAAAAAAAAAAATGCTTCTGTTCAGTGACTGAGTCCCATTTTAACATCACATTTCACCGCCCCATTGCATCCCTGTGTACACCACAGTACACAGAAAGCTAGCATAGCATCAGCTAACTCAGCTAAATAACACAATAAAGTTAACACAGCCAGAAACAAAGACATGATTGATGGATGCTTTCATCGTGTCACTGTAACGCTGAAAAAAGTTGAGGCCAGCTCAGCTTTTGTTTGTAGTGCATCGCGCCTGTTGCCAGCGAAAAGTGTCAGATGTATGTATGTAGCTTCATGTCACCGACTTCCATTGAAAACAGCATTAGTGAGACTTGGTCACAATGATAAACAGGCCCATGAAAGGTAAGGAAATATGTTTAATTTCTCTGCATGGTCTTTTGTGTAATGTCAGACACTGCTAATAACAACCTGAGCCTGTTAGTTCACCAAACAAGTATTTTTAATGGACATAAATTGATGGTGCACAATTGCCCCTAGGGATTACACTGCAGCCTGTTTCGCAGCTGTGGCTACAGCGCTCTCTTTCAACACTGGACCAATTTCACAAATTGTTTTCTCCTTTAGTCACTTCGACACAAAAACATGGGGGCCAAATTAAAAAAATACCAAAGTTTCCCTTTAAGATCCTCCTATTACATGTACAATTATCGCACATATGATGTTTTTCTCTAAGTATGAACACTGTATTGTTACATCTAAATATCCACTTATCATTCATGAGTGGTTATCAGACATGGGCCAATAATATAATGTGCTACCTAGCAACAGAAAGAATACTCAGATCAGTCTTAAGTAGAAGTTCATACATGAATCCTATTTACGTATGTCACATGATTCTAATGAAACCTAAATAGCTTGAGGTTATTACAGCAAGCAGGGAGAGAGCCAACCTGTCAGGTCCCAACAAAGCTAAAGTCAAATGAAAAGGTTTGTCTATGATACAAACTGAAGGAAGTGAAGATGGTGCAGGCAGGAGGCCTTTTACAGCTGCAGCCTCTAATGGAGAGAAAATGCTTCTGCTGCTGCCTCAAATCTCGTACCCTAAATCCTTTCCCGCTGCTATTTTCTCCACAGTGACAGTGAGGTTTATGCTGGGATGCCTCGGCCAAAACAGCTGCCAGTTATGTGGGCTAAAATACATCCTACATATGTTCCATGTGTATGTATAAGCAGCAGCGAGCCAGGTCTCCCAGAGGCAACGATGGTGTATTTTCAATCCTAGAATCACTATTCTATCCTAGGGCAAGATGTGCATTATTCACACAGCAGACTGAGCCAACACGAATAAATGTGAGGTGGACGTATGAGAAGGTGAGTCAGTCAGCATGGTCTGGATTAATTGCCTGTAAATGGATGTGATTTGTGATGTTTTGGCACCCATTAGCAGACGATGTTAATGCACCTGAGTGTCACTACTCAGCTTTTTGGTCAATTAGGAGCAGCTCATGTGTTTGTGTTTGTGTATGATTAAGAATAAGTGGTTAGAATGGTTGGAGACAGAGGGATGAACTGGCTCAAGAGAAGAAGAAGTGGTGTGTGAAGACAGGGAAACAGTGGCAGAGGAAAATCAGGGTCAACTGTCAGGGCACATTGATGCTGAGGGGAAGCGAATGTAAGCAGAAAGCCTGAGCTCCGAGCTGCTCAACACACACACACATACACACACCAGTGGCCAGATTTGTGATAAGCTATAAGGTAAGAGGAGGATGGATGGATGGAGGAATGCGGAGGAGTAGGTGGAGGTGGGAGCGTGGAGCGGAGGATTCAGAGAATGCAGCGATGTGTACGGCTGCATGTCTTCTAGCATTTTTCAGGCCAGCTTAGCGACAGTTGATCAAGGAGGGATTACTGATGGCCCAAGGCACAAAATACATTTCTGGAATTAGGAGGCGTTTGATCTGTCTTATCAGATGGGCTCCGCTGCCTACTTTCATTGGCCACACATTGGCTGTGGCATCAGCGGCGGATGACACAAACATAAGTAGAAGAGTGCATCAGCTCATGAGCAGAATAACTGGAGCTGTTGAGATTTTTGTCAGGTTAATGGTGGGAATAAAAAATAACATTCAGCATTAGGTTACACTTACTGTATGTTCCTGCTCCTGCCATGGGCGGATTATGAGGCAACAGGCCTCTGGGCACAGATATGCAAGAGCCCCCACCACCTCTCCTACATAAGAGCAAGACACACAGATTTTGTGGTTGGTTTGCCTCTTTTTTGGTAGTTATTTTCTCTCTATGGAAGCAACGAAGAAGGGGAATATAAAGCACACTAACACACTTTTTGTGGTCACTTTGAGTCTCTTCCTTGTCAGTACGTATTATGTAAAGTGACACTTTTTTTCTTTTTATTTGATTTTCAAATAAAGCATATACATATATAAACAAACATAGCCAACCAACATAAATAACACCTAGACTTAAAGACAGACAAGACAGAAGAATATCCATACAAAACACCCCAAAAGAACAGATGCTGTAATATATTACAACTAAGAATGATAAGCTAATGTTTTTAAAAAGAGATTGTCCAGCACAGTGGTATTGACATCAACAGATGTAGCGATCAGTGACTGCCGTCCAGGGATAAGCAAGTCAGTGTTTCTGGAGGAAAAAGTGTAATGGTTCCTAAAGTTGCCAGAACATGTCTGATTTATTATTGAGATCATAATTCAGTTTCTCCAGAGAAAGCACAGCTGATATCTGTGATCGCCACATGTCAACTGTGGGGACCTGTGGAGCAGACTATCGCGAGCCAAATATAAAAGAATTGTTAACAAAGATCTGACATCGCCATCAAAGAAATTGTCCGAAATATGATGGAACGAGTAGAACGAAGATGAGAACTGGTTGCAAACAAAGGTTTGAGCTGTTGGGGAACATTTTCTGGAAGCGGATGGGTGTGTAATACATCCTATGAAAACACTTAAAATTTAGTTCATGTACAGAAATCGAAGTGCATTTTGGAAAAAAATCCCCTTGCAGATTTTGGTCCTATTGGCAGAGCTAAATGTTTCCCCCCAGGTCACGCTCCCACAACGGCTTCAGGGAATCATACAGAGACGAGTCAGAATGAAACAACAGAGTGTAAAACTTCGAATCCTGGCTGAAACCAATATATCTTCTAACTCTGACAGTTTCAAGGGAATCATATTCTTCTTTTAAAGAGATTTTGTAAAATGACAGATTTGGAGATACTTGATAAGTCTCTGTGGGGAATATTAAAATCTGTTCTAATTTGCTCAAACAACTTCAGAGAGTCAGAGATCAGCAGGCCAGCAAAACTGAGTAGGCCATTGTACGACCACCCTGTCAAACCAATACCAGGAGATCAGGGTTATCGAGTGACATTTTGCAGGTGAGGGCCAAGAGTGGCCCCTGACATTTTTGCCCGGTAGGCCTGCACAGTAATCCATCTATGGCTCCTGTCCATAAACAATGAGAGCGACGGATGAAAAGTTTGTTCTTTGAATACGTTAAAGTCAGTGCAGCAGTGAGTAAGTGCAAAGACGCTGCAGAAGTCACATCATTTCATTTAATCACTGTCATGTCTTATTATTAGGCCACTGAATGGCATTGTAACCATAGAGATGCCAGAAATAACAACTGAATCTGAAGCACGTAATTGTGTCCCTGCTTAACAAGCTTCAACCATCTTGGAGAACAGTTCACACTTATGATAATGTTACTGTGGTAATAATATAGCGAGTCACTATCTGGATAGTCTGGCTAGACAAAAAGAGCACTTGATCAACCACAGAAAGGTGGAGCGGTTCAAGAGGAGGTGAATCCAAAAGCACTGCAGTGAGAAACACACAGGAGGATCGCAAACAGAGAGAGGAAATTACATGAAAAACTGAGGTAAAATGCGTGATAGAAAGATATGGAAGTGATGAGAGAAAGAGCGGGAGGGAGGCAGGTAAAGTAAACCCAATTTGCAAAATCTTCATCTTGTACAGGCAGAGTGGGGTTATCAGGGTTGAAATGCAGGAGATTCGGTTGGAGGAGGCCTGATGAAAAGGCTGATGAAAAGAAATACGAAACTGAGAGGAATGTCGATGGGTGAGAAAAACAGGGGGTGGATGTGCTTTGAAAAGAGGAGAGATGGTAAATTGGCACTGTGAAATACTTGACAAAAAACTGGGGGAGAGGAAAATTAAGGACAAAAAAAGATGATGAAATGGAAACCTACAGTGCAGAATGAATGGATATATATAGGACAGCGTGGCAGCAAGATGTGTTCACAATATTACATCTGTCGGTTACAGTAATGACAATAAAGAGATTAATAAATATACTTTAATAAAAAGCAGAAAATCTAACACTGTGGGAAAAACCTGCAGTATTTCCAATGCATCTTTACGAAAGGGCCAAAAGTCCATGACTCACTTGTCCATGATTTGATGATTTTTTCTTGGGTTGTCTCCTATGGTTTGGGCTAGAGCCATTATTTTACTTACAAGATATGTTTATGCTACACAAAAAGTAGCATTTTCTGTGAACAAAAAACCAAAACAATAAAAAAACTCTTGTTATGGTAATGTCACTGTCAAATACAGAAAAACACTGTTAAAGGTCCAGTGTAGAGGATGTGGGGACAAGAATTGGCAAAAATGTTTATCATATTTTGAAATAACTATTTCACTGGAAAATAAGAATTGTGTTTTGCTGACTTAACTGTTTATATCTGCATTCAGAGTGGGTCCTGTTCCAAAGAGTCCGCCATGTTGCACCACCATATTTCTGCAGTAGCTCAGAGCCCACAAACACCACACTGGCTCTACAAAGGGACATTCACGCTTTCGCTTCAGCCATCATAGCTCTCCTACATGCTTGCCACAAGGAAGAAGTGTCAGTTCTGCAACCTCACTGCTAAATGCCACCAAATCTTTTAATAAAACATTTAAAAATGTATAATGGCAAGAACATATAGTATGACTTAAGAGGAAATATTTTGTCATTTTGCATTACCACTACTTTACTTAAAATGAAAAAAGTAAACGTACAGTAAAAAACAACAACATTTTAACAGATTTGATCTTTCTCTTCATTGCTACATTTGTATTAATTTAAAGATTGGATTGTTGAAGGGGGCATTCACATCACAAGTGACACAGCAACAGGCTACAATTCATTTTCAATGGAAGCCAATGACGTGAAGATACAAACTGGCGCCTGATTTTTGCTGCTGACAGGTGTGATGCACTACAAATGAAAGTTGAGCTGGCCTCAACTTTTTCGGCACTCAAATGACACAGGGAAGCATCAACCAATCATTTGGTTTGTTTTTAGCTATGGTATTGATTTAGCTAGCTTTTGTTAGCTAATGCTATGCTAGCTTTCTGTGCATTGCGGTGCACACAGGGTGAAGTGGGGCGGCAAAATCTGATGTTAAAAAGGATCAAGAGAACAGATATTTTCGTGACCATGTACAAACTTTAGATGGCGATCAGCGCGTGTGTGGCCAGTAGCAAACAAACACAAGCCTGTGACAATGTAGCTATGGTAACGAGCACTTGGGCAACATTTCTGTGTTAACTCTGTGATAATGACGCTGGCAATGCTCTTGCTGTGTCGCTCATATTGTGAATATAGCATCAGACAGCCTGTCACTCAAATTGCCATGCCCTTAATTTTGCATAACTTTAAGCCTTAATAACATTTAAACAGATGAGTAATATAAATATTCACCCCCGTACAGTTATCATGAATGTTGAAATTAGCTGTAGAGACCAAAAATTTTTTTGTGCCAGGTTGTAAACATGATTATTTCTGCTGTAAAGTTGGGTGTTTGGTTTCAACATAGGCGTCTATAGAGATTGACTCAATTGTGGAGCCAGCCTCAAGTGGCCATTAGAGGAACTGCAGTTTCTGACACTTCTGTGCTGGCTTCATTTCAGCTCCACAGGTAACAGCTTGCGTAAAAGCATAGTCAGATTTTTATAAAGAAATGTTTTACAGTTCCTTATATTTATATGACATGTAAATCAAGCAACAATTAGGCTATCTATCACTACACTGACTTGAGGTCAGCTGCTTCGGCAGAGACCCGTTCCTGGGGTCTGACCTCTACTCAGCCAGGACAGAGGCTTCAATCGACCTTCCTCCGAGCTACCAGGGATCAGGGAGGGAGAAGGATTAGTGGGTTGGAAAGATGGGTGGGTCATACAGCCAAATCAAATAATCATACACAAACAGATCCTGCTAGATTTGATTAATCATGATTAAATAGTTCTGGCATCATCAGGCAGAGTCAATAATTCCAGTTGTAGCAGCTCTCGCATAAAACAGACAGTTTAATAAGAAAAGATTAAAATTTGGTTGTCTTGGTTACATATAACCATCATCAGAAATCATAGTATCCTCTAACATCACAGTATTCTATGACATATCACACCATCCTACAACTGATACAGCATCTAATTCGATTTTTACAACAGTGTGCTTCCACCAAAGTCAGGTCCATATTGAAATGAAGCCAACTCATTAACAGTTATAACCTCTATTTTTTTCTGTCTTGTTTTCTCTTTATCCTTTGTCCCACCTTTCCCACAGCACAATCACACAGCCATGCATATAGTCCACACATATACACATGCTCATTCTAAACATAAGAAGTATTAAAGCTCTATATCTGTATGTCTAACCCTGTTTGATATCACACTGTGTCATCTTTGTCTCGTTGCCTGGGAGAGTGCTCTCTCCTCTACTGCTCTTCCTCAGGTTTTGTTAATTGTTTTTTTCCCATTAAAGTGTATTTTGGTGAGATTTCCGGTATCTAAAATGAAGATCTGAACACAGAGGGTGCTGTATGCTGTACAGTCTGTATAATCCCTGAGTCCACATATGTTTATCATACGTGTATACATATAGCAACACATAAAGCAAACTATTTGAGTAACAACCCTGATCTTCTGCTTTGCAAACTGCAGCTATAAAACATCCATCACAAAGTTATCACTGTCTCTCCGCATTTACAAAGAGATTAAGTATATATAAAGAGATAGCTACAGTGGAGAGGCGTGGGATGGAAGAGAGGAGGCAGACGGATCAGAGAACAAGAAGACGAGAGAAAAATGGGTGGAGAGAATGGAGACAGGAAAGCGAGAGAAATTTGCTGTAAAAAAAAAAAAGATTTAGCAACGATAATAGGATTAAAAGGTGAAAACAGAGGAGACTGAAGCAGCCTGTGAAATAAGATTACAGATTTGAGACTGTAAGTGAGAAGAAAGCTGGAAGGAGGAAAAAAAAAAAAAGCAACAACTGAACGATGAAGAGCAGCAAAAAATAGCAAGGCCAAAAATAAATGAAAGCAAATCAAGAAAAACACGGAGAAGACAATGAGAAAACAAATCAGACACATGCAGAGACAGGTAAAAACAAAGTATGTGAGAAAAGGGTGTTGTGGGCAGTAATGAAAGACTGGTGATGAAATAAAATTCAGGGCCTCTGACATTAAATTATATAAGGAAAACTACTGTAAATTCATGTCAGTTGAATATGTTGCAGTGCACTGGTGGCCTTGCTTTTGCTGATGTGTCACAGAGGTGTCATCATGTGCTCAGTGTATACCAGCTGTCTGTAGTGTAACCTTCTAAGGGGTAAGTACAGCTTTGAGGTACCTTTTTTTATTATTATTTTTGTGGCTTTTTGCCTTCAGTGACAGGACAGTTTTGAGCGTGTGAAGGGGGAAAGGTTGGGACAGCATGTAGCAAGGTGCCATGGGCTGGAATTGAGCCTGAAGCCATTGCAACAAAGACACTGTGTATATGGGGCGCCTGCTCTACCTGCTGAGCTACTGGGTGCCCCAAGGTACTTGTTATTCTTTATACGTCATTCATCTGAAGTTTAAGTTTATAAGTTAAGTTTATTCACTTTATTAATCCCCCTGAGGGGAAATTCAATGTTTTCACTCTTGCTTGTCAATTACACACAGGTCTGAAAGACACACACATGCACAAACAGGACCTATACATGCACAAAGTGGAGAGATCTCAGAGTAAGGGGGCTGCCCTTTGGTCGGGTGCCCCGAGCGGTTGGGGGTTTGGTGCCTTGCTCGGGGGCACCTCGGCAGCGCCCAGGAGGTGAACTGGCACCTCTCCAGCCACCAGTCCACGCTCCATATTTTGGTCCGGACGGGGACTTGAGCAGGCGACCCTCCGGTTCCCAACCCAAGTCCCTATGGACTGAGCTACTGCCGCCCCTACAGTTAGGGCCTACAGTTAGAAGTGATGTTGCAGATTAAGATGCTGCATTCTTCATCCTTTTTTTTAGTACCTACAGTATTACATACAGTATTGTTTTGGCTCTGTAATAATGCATTTTTACATTATGTAGCGAGCAGATAATCCTTAACTTGATGTGAAAGCATACAAATCCCTAGATTAGAGATACAAGGTGACATTATAGTGATGACTGTGACACACTGCTGTAGTTTAGTGTCACTATGTAAAATCCCCGACAGTATAATGGTGTATAAATTATATAACCAGGCTTAGCTGCAATGGGAGCAGCCACAACATTCAGACATTTAGATTGATTAATGCAGAAAAGGCACAAATTGGTTCATAAAAAATCACCAGAATGCAGAAAATTAAATGTTTGATGCTTAAAATTTTCTAGCAGAGGACCCCCATTTCATATGTCTCACCAAGTATTGAGCCGAAACCTACGCCCTTGCACATGCTGTTTACCCGTCAGTAATTTAAGCCCTTTAATATTTGAATACTCACATTTACTGTGAACAAGTCTGTATATGTTTTTAAGTGAGTATTTTATGATGGTGGAATTGTTACTTATACTTAAGTCCAGATTTGAATTCTTCCTCCACCCCTCGTAATCTCTAAAAATGCTTTATTATTACCACACCATTGTCTTCCAGCAGGTACCGAAGGAGATGGAGCACAAACTACCTCAACGTTAAATGCAGATGACATGTAAAATCATGTTTTTTCTTGCAGCAGGTCGATCCTGTAAGACGCTGGCTGTCACAGTTGCTGCCTGAGAAAAGAACAACAACAACACAAACTCCACACAGCTTCCACTTCTGTGTGGGCTGCCTCTCCAGCAACATCTGTCATCACTGTCGGCTCAGGCAGTAATTAATGTGCCATCATACTGCTGCAACACACAGAGTATAATTTTCATATCAGTCTTATCATGCAAGCAATATATTTTTAAGGCTGATAACCTCAGCGCTGAGGTCACGCAGCTCACTTAAACAAAACACACACTATTGCTGCAGTGATCATTTTTGTCTTTGATTATATGATTTGAAATAATTGATGCATTTGAGGCAGAATTTCATTTTTCATTTGTGCCTGGCTGAGGTTCAGATAATTTAATCATCACTGATCTGCAGTATGCTTTGTATTTAATGATCAATCTGTTAAGTATTGCAGTTGAGTAAACGTTATCTCTGAAATGTAGAAGTAAAATATTCATGCAAGTGCCTCATAACTGTATAGGTGTAACTTACATGTGTACCACCATTGACTTGCAAATTGCATGACGGATTAAGAGAAGCTTCTCTTGGGGTTATGAAGCAGACCAGTCAAAAAGAAAATGTATTAAAAACATTAACAGGATCACAGTGTGCGTAAACATGCAAGTCTAAAGTTACTGGCAGTGGTAAGTTACAAATTTATACAATTACAGTTTTGAGTTACTCGTGTTTTACTCAAGTATTTCCATTTTCTGCCATTTTATACCCTGCTCTTATTGTAATGCTGCAATTACCTGTTTGTCCAGATTAATTTTCAAAATATATGATGAGATTATAAATTGTGATGCTTTGTTATTGACTGAAAAACCTGAAGTATATATAAAGGAAAATGGCTCCACTTGAACCAATATTATGATGCATCAGTGATAAAGATAATATGTAATAAATGACAGTATCATATATATGATGTTGATGGTACTTCTGTATTTCTTATTTTAAACACAGAGCCTTGTGTTGTAGTAGGCTCATTTTTATAGTGATATATCTTTGATTGAGTAAACAACTTGACATATTCCATCAGTAGCTTTTAGGGAATTTAAAGATTAAAAAATAAGAATACAAGCTGTACATTTGTAGTTTTATTTAAGAGTAATTTCTTATATTTTTATGTTATGTCACCTCTGTTAACGCTGACATAGTATGGTTGATTTTTGTCTGAGCTTTTGTGAGGATACAGTTCAACTTCAAAATGTTTTAAAATGTAAATGATTGTGTCCCAGTGTAGTGAGTATGAGAGATAAAAGTGGGAAGAGTGTGGATGAAAGTGAGTTTTGCAGCTGCAGAGCATTCATATGTCAGCCCTGATTGATTATAACCTGTGAGAAGAGGAGCTGAGAAATTGCGCCCCCTGGTTTCCTCTGAGAGAATTACTCACTGTAAACTTTGATGTTTATTTCTCTCAGGTTTCGTCACCCGAAACAGAATCACTTGCAGGGGTAGTTATTGACTGCAGTCTCTGACCTTCCCCGAGGTACTAACCAGTGTATATACATTTATATACACACACACACACACACACACACACACACACACACACATATATATATATATATATAATATTGTAGTGTTAATATTGCCATGTTTAAATGTGAAATTAATTTTACTTCTGATCCAATTTCTTTGCCTTTCATTTTCAAATTTAAATCATTACTCACCATTTCTCATAAAAAAAAGGAAAAGGAATCTTCAATGGCATACTGAGGAGAGGAAGTGACGTTTTCATTGATCTCTTTTAGGCGACCCAGATGGTCTTATCACAGTCCTAATCGATGAAGCAGCTGTCCTTTTGCCTTTGAAGACAGACTGTCCTTTGTTTGGAGATTTATATCCTTTATCTGATGTTTTCAAATGGTTTATAATAATTTGTAAGAAATTTCAGTGAAAGACTAATTAGACTAACTTTCAAAGGCGGTATTCATCCCTGTTGTTTTTCTCCGTAACATATTATTTCTCTTAACTGATAATATACTTGACAACACTACGTGTTAATAATTAAGTGATTATGATTGTTGAGTTTGATGTAAAATGATATGCACTCTGCGGTTTTCCTTACTTCTGTGTTATGAACATTATTACAGCTTCAGTAGTATCACAGGTTAAATAGATGTGTTAATGTGGAGATAAAAGTAATCCAGTCTGTAGCGTAATGAAGTGCTGGGGCATAGACTATGCCAGTTAAAACAAACTGTGGTGGCCATTATTTGGCTACTATGACTTTAAGTTTCCCATGATCCCTCGCGGTTTTTCAACGCTTTGTTTCAAGAGTTACAAACTACCCACTAACAACACAGGCGGTCTGTGTAAGAGCGAACTTCCGCTCGCATTTACATCGATATTGTCGCTTAATGCTACACTTCGGCACCATAATCACACCGTTACACCGTGAGTGTGAACATCTGTTGCCTCTCCTCCTTCTTATACTCCGCTTTCGTCGTTTTCTCATCCGGGCATTCAGAAGGCTTGCACTCTGGGCTACATGCTGAGAACCTGGTTTCTCTCTCCTGCCCAGGGGAAAGTCCCCGGACCCGTGACAGAAAGTGTCCTGGAGGAATCCAGCGTCGGCTCGTGTCTCACCCCTGACAAGCTAAGATGTTCACCTGAACAGAGCTTGATGAATGCAAGTTGACTTTGTCAGCGTTGATAGAAATGCAAGTACGCAGTTACCAACGCCGGAACATAACGGGGCTCATTCTCTGAATGCACATTTTACACGACACATTAACAGTTACTGCTACACTTTGTCAGCAACTATTTTTATTCAGTAGTGCTAATACTACTTAGCTAAGATAAGATAAACTGAGCTATGCTATGCTAAGCTACGCTAGCTCCACCGTCGTGAATAGAAGCTCAACACAACGGTTACCAAGCAACGCATGTTTCCGGTGGACTTAAGGACACATCATATGCAGTTAGTGATTGTCTCTCAGAGGGATACACGCTACAAAGCAGGCGCAATTTACCAGAGCTTGAGATGAGAAATACTTAATACACACATTATCTACCACTTGTGCATTACCTTTATTCTTCTGCAGTAGATGACGCTAAATTATCAGTGCTGGGTAAGCTAGTTTAAAAGCAAAGCTGTGCAAGCTGCCAACAACTTCACCCTGGAAGAAAAAGTTGAACTAAGGTTACAGCAAAGCTACCCTAGGGAGAAATCTAGTCTGGTTTATACCCCTAGAGAAGGTAGCTCAAATTACTTAGTAAAGAAAATGATCAAATCGACAATGTACATGCAATAGAAAATTATAACAAAGTATAACACAAAAAAGTCATGCCAGCAAAAAGATGCTACTCAGTTGAGTTTATTGTAAACATATCCACTTGTTCACAGGTCATGCATGAACAAAACCAGTATAATATCCTAGTATTCATGGGGAAGTAAAGGAATGTCAGCTTTGCTTTTGTATACAATATTCATCAGACACCTGCTTTCCAGAAGTAGCAATAATTAATACTTCTGACTAATTGACTAATATAAGTAAATTTAGCTTTATGAATTCTGCTTAATAAATGCATTGCCCACAGTGGTTAGGATTAAAGAAAATTGACTTATGGACTAAAACTGATTGTAGTTTCAGTAGTTAATCACAGAAAAATGACAAAAAATAATTTTACATGAATCACTATGCAAATATGAATGTAGGCCTAGTTGAACTACCAGCAAACTACTGCAAGATGATGTTAAACTACTAGTTTAATTACACACAGTTCTCTTCTCCCCAACACTGCCAGAAAGTGCCAGAAACAAGCTCCCAATTTAAAACCAGACTGAGACATATTTAGGTCGCCATCTAGTGGCTTAAAATGTGACATGCAACTCACTAGGGCTGAGCCAATGCAAGGCATACATTCAGGGAAATTAATCTGACAGTACAGGCTATAATTGTGCAAATGAAAGCTTAAAACCCTTAATAAATAATATTATAACTGCTTTTACCCTTCACACATGAAGCCCTGTGAATGTTTTATCAATGTGAGGGAAACAATAGGCTGCATTCTTTGATATTTAAACAATTAAGCATCTGCGATGCTGTGTTAAGTAATTAAGACTCCCTATAAGCTGTCATATTTTTAAAATGCCCCAGCAAAATTATTTCTTCAATTGATACACTCTTAAAAGATCAGTTGAAAAGACAAGTGTGTTTCTGTACCTCAGGTACACTCTTGTTGTTATGGAGCAGTATGAGCACACTGGCTTTTAAATGTTGTCTAAGTCTGGCCCTATTTGAACACCTGGTGACAGTTTCACATTGTCAAATGAGCCAGCGTGGTGGGAAAAACATCATGTAATGCAGACACATCCTGTGCCTCATCATCCTTATTCTGCATTGTGTGCTCTGAGCATGGCCAGTCGGTGCGTCTCCATTTTCTCTGTGGTTTCACCTTTCTGCTCGACAGGGGGAGAACAAGGACACTTGTTTTCCCATGTTGACACCACTAGAGGGAGCACCGGCTCTACAGCATCCTCCCTAATACTCCCTGACATGAAAGCACACACAGGCACACATGGACATACTGTATACTACTGGATTAGGCAGCACACAAACAGATTACAGCGTCACATGGCGGCCCCTCCAAATGGTGCCTGCCAGTAACCTACTTCCCCCTCTGAGCTATCCCATCATTCATTTGGAGTGGGTGTATAGGCTCACGCAGCAACAGAAGCAGCAGCATCACAAAGGTTCAGCTCCTCCCTGCTGTATCCTGGAGAGACGTAGGGAGGGAGGGAGGGAGAGACAGTGAGAGGATCAGGGTCAGATGAATTCCAGTCTGAGTGACGAAGGCAGTGTGTGCAAATGAGGAGGAGAGTGTGTGTGCATGTGTGTGAGAGCGGACGAATCAGGGAGGGCTAGAGGGAGAGTTGCAGGGGGGGTGGGGGGATTGTGCGAGTGTGAAGGAGACAGGAGAGGAAATCCAGGCAAGAGGAGGAAGGGGACATAAAGGGAGGAAGGAAAAGGGGGGAAAGTAGGAAAAAGACAAGACAAGGGGACCCAGATTAAGAGGGAAGATGGCTGAGCCGGAGCTGAAATCACGGAGCAGCCGGGAGAGTGTTGCCAAGGCGGCGAGCCAGGAGAAGATGGGGGGTAGGTACAGTGCATGCTCACACTCCTGTAGATACCACATGGTGCAGGGTTGCATTATGCCGCCATGCGCTCTGATGCAACATTGCCTGATGCAAAAGTACCTTGATAATGATGAGGCTATAGCGAAGCATCATGATGTTTTGGGTGACAGGTGACCATGGTGACAGGTGAGGAAATGTGTTACACAAAACTAGAGCTTGTGTGCTACACTGGCCCTTTATTGTGTATGTAAACACAATTACCCGATGACGTGTCTGTCTAAATAACAAAGCGAGAGGTGAATTAGAGAAGTAAGGTGTCATTCTTCAGAAACAGGTTTTAAAAACTACCCTGATGAGCCTGTTTAACCTGTTTTTGAACAGTCTGTGCCACACATTTCTCCAAATTGCTGGACCAGAATGCACACTGCTTTCATTCCTTGCTGCTTGACCCATGGAATGACACAGAAAAAAATGTTTGATCTTGTTAGTGTAGTCATATCGGTTGGGTATTCTGTTAGATGAACCAGTGCCTGAAATATCTCAGCAAAGAAAAACTTAAAAGAACTCTGTGTCACTTTCTTGATTTTGTCTTTTTTGTGATCTCTGTCAACATTAAACTGTCATACCTTAATTGTAAAACTCTCTTGTCTCATCTCCTGGTCTGCTGTCCTCTCTCCTCCAGCAGCTGAGGCAGACCAAGATGGTCTGATAGTAGAGCAGCCGGCATCTCCATCCACCCCCATGGTCTCCGCACCCACTGACACTAGCCCCACTGCTGGCACGCCCGCCAAAGGGGAGAAAATCGAGCTCAAACGCAGCATCACCCTCTTCAACGGGGTGGGAATGATCATAGGCACCATCATCGGCTCTGGCATTTTCGTCACCCCAACAGGTGTGGTCAAAGAGACCGGCTCAGCTGGGCTCTCCCTGATCGTCTGGTCTGCCTGTGGAGTGATCTCCACCATGGGTGCCCTGTGCTATGCTGAGCTGGGCACGACCATCACCAAGTCAGGGGGAGACTACACTTACATCCTGGAGGTGTACGGCGAACTGGCGGCTTTTCTAAAGCTGTGGGTAGAGATGCTCATCATCCGGCCGTCATCGCAGTATGTGGTGTCGCTGGTGTTCGCTACCTACCTTCTGAAACCTCTCTACCCAAACTGCAGTGTGCCCGACAGCGCCGCCAAGCTCATTGCCTGCTTGTGTCTTAGTGAGTGGATGTTGTTGGCGGGGGTTATCTTACAAAGACTTTGAAGATGAAAAATAATTGATATTCACTTATTGATGGTGATTTTACCCCTAATTCTAATTCTACGCTCTTTCTTGTATCTCACCTCCTCCTGTAGCCTCCCTGACGTTTGTGAACTGCATCAGTGTGAGAGCAGCCACGAAAGTGCAAGACTTGTTCACGGCCTCCAAATTGTTTGCCCTGGTCATCATCATCCTCTTTGGCTTCATCCAGATTTTCACAGGTGAGTCCCACCTACTCACAGACCGTTTGTCATGATCAGGTTCATTCAGAGATCGTGTAAAACTGTGATGTGTAGCATCCTGTGGCCACAGTTCTACAAAACACAAAGAAACCAAAAGCAGCAATGATAACACAGTATTAAAAAGCCTGGGGTGTCGGTGGCTTGGTGGTAGAGCGGGCGCCACATGTGCGGGGCCGTTGCCACAGTGGCCCAGGTTCAAGTCCAGCCTGTGGCCCCTTGCTGCATGTCATCCCCCCCCCCCCCAGTATCAAAAAGAAACAGTATTAAAAAGCCTTATAGCATATTCATATCAATTGCCACCTGGGTTGTTAGTTCAAGCTATTTCCCTATTTGGTGTCATTACCTCCACCAAGAAGTCGGTTTGTTTAACACTTTGCCAGCAGGATTACGGAAAAACTACTGGCCTGCTTTAATGAAACAGAGTGGTAGGGTGTAGCATAGACCAAGGAAGAAGCCATTAAATTTTCAAGGGGATCCAAATCAAGTTGCAGATACACAAATTGGTTTTCACTTTTGTAACATTGCGAGTTAGGGCATTTGGCCCTGGCGAAGGTCTGTACTCTCTGAGATCCTCTCCTAATTTCTAATTATCAGCTTTAACATAAAAATCTTGAGTTGATGACTTAGACAAGTTGACACTAAGTAAATTCTCTTGTAAAACTTTATTATTAGACGGTCCAAATACATGGAAAACAAGACGGGCACTCGGACTTCCACCAAGGCCAAATTCCCTATCTTGCAATGTTAACAAAATTTAAAAAAAAAAAAAAAAAAAAAAATCAATAATGTCTCTCGCCAATGAGTCAGAGCCACTGTAAAATTTAATTGGCTCTTCCCTGGCCCTTGTTACACCCTTCCACCAAGTTCCATGGAAATCGGGTCAGTAGATTTTCTGTAAACCTGCTGGCAAACAAAAAAAAACGTACTGAAAACATAACTCTCTTGGTGGAGGTGGTTAGCTGGCTCGTTGAAAAACTGGTTCTTATTTGATGTGATTGTGTGTGTGTGTGCTGAGGCATGTTATCTCAGCCAAATACAAATATACTTAATGATGTGTAAAACTCTTGTGAATTGCTACCTTTGGCTGACACCTGGATAGATTCTAACAGCTTTCCATCATACTTTGCTCCAGATCCTCTTCGATAGGCGAATAAGTATAAGCGTGTTTTATTATTTATCAACAGACATTGCTTTGTCCACCGTCCAATATATGCATGTACTTCCCAGTGTGCAACTGTGTGCAGTGTGTTAAACCATCTCCTATTTGTTTTTAATCGCTGCAGTAACAACGGTCCTAAATGTGCAATAAAATAAGTACCAGTAAGTTTACTTCTATGCATTATTGTCTCAGTGTGCGTTGGCACTGCTGAAAATGAGGTTCCTTTCTTTTGTCTCTAATGATCAACAAATTGTTGACTAACACTAATGAGCCCAACCAAGCAGACTGCCCTCCTTTTCAGTTTATTAGCACAGTTGCTGAGTCTGAACACAAGGCCTGTCTGTCCTCAGCCATGTGATTGAGTCGGAGCAAGTGCTCAGCCATGTACATGTGTGTGTCCGCGTGGGTGAACCTTGAAGCTGAACACTCGTAATTGGTTTCGTACATGACTCACTGGTACAGTGTGTAGGCTGTATACTGTGTATGTATGTATGTAATATGTGCAATCTGTTACAGAACACGATATGAGTGAATTAGGCATTTAAGGGAAAAAGTGGGGACTTTAGAAACACACAATTAATCTGCCTGGAGCAATCCACTATCCTCACAATGAATCTTAATACGAGCTGAATCTTCCATACCATTGCCCTAAACATGGAGGCAACCGCTGCCCATGTGATTGCCATGTGCAATGGTAACTTCGGCCACAAAAAAAAAAAAAAAGCTTTTGAAAACCAGAAAAGCACAGAAACTGAATCAGCTCCACGTCATTCAAACTAAAACAGCGCGGGAAAATAGTGTGGCCATCATCTGCACCATGCTACATCTGCTGCTGCTCCCCCCTTTTTTTTTTTTTTTTTTTGCAAGGCCACACCCACCGCCATTGTGCTCCACAGTGCGTTACCATGGCAACTACGCTGTGAAGCTTGCCGGCTGTTGTCACACTGTGGTCTTTCACAGCGCGAGAGAGAGGGACGGGGTGAGAAAATAATGTATATGTAATAGGCCTCACGGAGAGCCGAGTCATTACCATCTGAAAGCGACAGGTAGAGCAGAGAGCCTCACACAACCAAGACTTTAAGCACACACACGCGTGCAGCTGATACACTCTGTCCGTTAGCTGCTGTGGATAAATGAGTGGATTGAGGTTTACTTATCACAAGATAGTTCTGCTCATTTTCAAATGTCAGCCGGACAGGAGCTGATTATGTTTCAGTACATCAAAGCAGGTGCTCAAACCTGGAGGCTAAGTGTTCAGACGGAGCCCCAACTGGCGAGTTGCAAAATGTCAAGCCTGTCAAAGGGCAGGCGGCAACAGACTGGCCTTCATGTGCGAAATAAAGAGTGGCAGCAGCCCTCAGTGAGAATCCATTAAATGTCTACGCAAGCACACAGTTACTTCATGAACTAAAGCGGTTTGTGGAGAGCAGAATGAACTTCTTATTTCTGTTTGTGTGCAGGTGATGTGCCGTACCTGACGCCAGAGAAGGCATTTGAAGGCAGTAAAATGGGAGTGGACAATATCGTCTTGGCTCTGTACAGTGGTCTCTTTGCTTTTGGAGGCTGGTGAGCTATTTGTGACCTATTTTGATGTTATTACAGTCCAGAAATAGAAATTGCTGCCAACTGTTTGCCTTTTCATACAATATACAGTAAGTCCAGCCTTTAAACAAACCCTAAAATATTGTTTAACTATTTTTTCTTTTTAGGAATTACCTGAATTATGTGACGGAGGAGATGATCAATCCAGAGAGGTGACTTAAATGTGATGAAGGTTGTTATGAGGATTGTACATGCCACTAGCATGACTACCCTCATCCATGCCTGAGCTTGTTACCATCAGTTGATTGCATGGAGACACAGTATGCAAAGAGACATGATGCATTTAATACTGAGTTGTTTTGCTTCATATTAATCTAACCTGACTGACAATTGTGAGAAACTAATCACCTGATATAACACAGTCACATTTGCCAACTGGACTGCATGAAATTGGACACAAACTAAATCACTAATGTCATAAACACAGTTGAAACAGTCAGATATTATTAGAACATATGTTGGGTGTTTTTTCCTCTGATAAGCTCTCACCTTTCCCCCCAACAGGAACCTGCCCTTGTCCATCATCATATCCATGCCTATAGTGACAGTGGTGTACGTTTTGACCAACCTGGCGTACTTCACCACCATCTCCCCTGAAGTCATGGTCGAGTCGGAGGCTGTTGCCGTGGTGAGCATTCTTCTGTCATAGACTTTACCTCATAGCCGTCAGCTGCATCTTGCTGGTAGGTTTTCTCATATATGCTGTGCTGTTTGGCAGAGTTTTGGGGAGTATCATCTGGGTGTGATGTCCTGGCTGATTCCTGTCTTTGTGGGACTATCCTGCTTTGGAGCCGTCAATGGATCCCTGTTCACCTCAGCACGGTATGTGTTTGCACATAGAGAATAAAACACTCTAACAGTGAGTTTAGGGTTAAAAATAAGGTTTAGGCGTACTTGTTTGTGGGGTGTGTAATTAAAAGTTTTTCATAAACCTATGACTGCTTACCAGTTTCAAGCATAATATTTATTTGCAGTGATTAAAGTGCAGTCAGATATTTGTCTTTCAGGCTCTCCCCATGCAAAGTAATGCACCAGAATTTGTATATAACCCATGTAAATATGAGCCAGTAATATGCATATTCTGTAACCAATGTAATCATGAAGGCTGTGATCATGTGACAAATGCACTGACAGGAGTCAAGAAGGAAGTAGGAACAAAAGTCCTTGAACAAATACACAACTTTCCCCCTGGAGAGCGATGATTGTGGTTCGTGATTCTTTTCCTAAACCTGACCTACATAACTTTACTCTCCTAAACCTGACCTACATGACTCTACTATTTCTTTCTTCTTCTTCTTTTTTTAAACTTAATTTTTATTAGTTTGTACAAAGAGAAAAGAGCAGACAAAAACCAATAACAGACAAATCCAACAACAGCAGGCAGGGACATCATAGGCAAAGGTGAAATGCCCAGCATTGAGCAAAACAGAATATAAGAAGAGGCAAGGCTATACTTCAGTGTCACTGACAAGGTATCCTCCATGTCCATTATTGTCTCTCAAGACCACAAAGGTCCCCATGATCCCTAACCTTGACCCCCTGGAAATCCAGAGCCCCTCCAAGGAGGGAGAAATCGTCCAGTCATCCATGAGCCACTATCCATCCCGCATGTCCCCATGCCAAGGGGGAAAAAACAAAATTAACCAAACAAAATAGATCACTTCAAAGTATAATAAGATTTCCATTTTTTCCAAAAAAAGACCTACATGACTTTACTTTTCTAAACCTGACCTACATGACTTTACTTTTCTAAACCTGACCTACATAACTTTACTCTCCTAAACCTGACCTACATCACTTTACTTTCCTCAACCTGACCTACATGCCTATATTTTCCTGCACCAAACCCAGGTAACTTTACTCTTCTAAACCTGGCCTACGTAACGTTTCTTTCCTAAACCTAACCCACCCAAGTTTATGTTAAGTTGGTAAGTTTATGTTAAATAAGTAACTTTACATTAAGAAAGTAACATGATGATGCCCAACCATGATTCTTTTCCTAAACCTAACCTAACTAACAGGGGCGCTAATTTGTTTGATATCATACGCACTGTTGTAAGGACACATTGTTAATGGGGTGTACACTCATAAATGTTGGGAGGCTGTGTAGTTTCATATGATATGAGGGTAAATCTGACACTATTACTGTTTGGAAATTTCTGTAGGCCAACTGTTTCATCACACAATAGCCCCTACAGAGTGTTCTCTTTTCCAGATTGTTCTATGCTGGAGCTCGAGAGGGTCAACTCCCTGCTGCTCTGGGTTTGGTCCACACAGACCTCTTCACACCGGTGCCATCCCTCATCTTCACAGTAAGACTCTCGCTACTAACAGCAGTGATCTGGCAGTTACTTTTATATTTTATTTTATCAGCTTTAGAAATAATTGGTGTCAAATCAGCCCAACAACCTATGATGGCATCCAACAAGGTTTTATTAAATACAGGGGCATCAAGTCATGCATAACCTTTACTGACGCTTCATTATTAGACAAGGTACCTTCTGTCAGATCCTCAAAAACTAGTTTAGCATTTAGCACATATTCCACAAGAATCAACCTTAAACATAATTCCAAATAACATGAGGAGTACAATATGTGTGTGTGTGTGTGTGTGTGTGTTTATGTATGCACACTAATACAGTCTTGTTTTCTTTTTCCTTGTGTCAGTGTTTACTGTCCATGATGTACGCCATCTCTCAGGACATCTTCTCTGTCATCAATCTCTTCAGCTTCTTCACCTGGCTGTGTGTTGGCATGGCAATTGCTGGCATGCTCTGGCTGCGCTTTACCAAGCCGGACCTCAGAAGGCCAATCAAGGTAGAGTACCTGTGTCTGAAATGTTGTATTGCAGCTGGTAGACCATGTTGCGCTGGAGATTTGTCCGAGAAATGCCTTTCCTAAAGGCTTTGAGACTCACTGAGAGGTAAAAATCATATAACAGCTTTGCACCAACTGAACCTCAGCCAGTTTCTTTGTCTGCCCAAAACATCAACACGTGTCCTGATTTCATAGAGAAATCACTTTTTTTTCTTCTCCGTCTCTTTTTTTTAATAATGAAAGCCCCATTGTATCACTGCTCTTGTTATGGGTTGGAAGTGGACCCATACTGTGTTTTCAGGCTCAGAGGGAGTGGTGTTTGCACGCATACATGGCTCTTTGTTTCTGTTTCATCATGGGAATATTATTTTGGTTGACCAGGCTTTCATCTTCCCTTTGAGCCCGAGTGCTCTCAGCCCATTTGTTTTATAAGATGAAACTCTTACAAAACAATAAATAGCTCAAAATACACTTAAAAGTACAAAGAGTAAAAGTACTTGTAGTGCCAAATGGTCCGTTTACAATGTATATCATATAATTGGATTACAATCATTGATGTATTCATTTGTACATCATATTAATGTTTCAGCTGGTAAAAGTGGAGTTAATTTTGATTAATTTATATACTGCTGGGTAGCTTATGAATTTCCCCTGAGGATCAATTAAGTCTTATCATTAAGTATAATGTCACATCATAATACATTTGTTGATTATATTTTGTTATTATCAATCTGATATTTATAGTAACTGTTTAACAAAAATTATCAAATAAATGTAGAGGAATAATGTTTTCCCTTTGAATTGTAGTGGAGTAGAAGTATAAAGTAGCAAAAAATGGAAATACTAAGTAAAGTACATGTGCTTAAGGACAGTACTTTAATAATTCTGTTTAGTCACTTGCCATCAGTGGTTTCAGCTGGTGATGTGATGATATACACAGATAACCCAATATTTACCCAAACACCCGAAACTTCAACTGCTTATAATGTCATTATCAACAGTGGTATCACTATGGAAGCCCTTTTTACCAGTGTGATGATGAAAAAAAAATCCTATAAGTTATTATAATGAGAAATTTTCTCAAAGTAATCACTTGGTATAATTTCTCTTTATTTTAGAGACGTTAAGTCAATATTTGGAGAAAGTTTCACTTTATATTCAGATACTCTTTTATTATTTGAGATTTTTTTCCCCATTAATTTTAGATACTGAGTCGTTATTTAGAGAAAGTTTCTCATTATTTTGAGATTCTTTTTTCATTATTGCAAGACTCTAAGTCATTATTTCGAGAAAGTATGTCAGTACAATGACTTACAGGATCTCATTTCTTTATCACACTGACAATGCGGGACAACCACCGCTCCGCCTGCTTTATCTTGGTAAGGTGCTGCAACATTAATTAGTCCAAACAAACAGTGCGAGGATTGCACTGGCAGAAATGGGCTTCCATTCTAATCACATCCTCAGTTAAAGGGGCAGTAAGCGAAATTGTTTCACCTCTAGGTTTGCTGTTGTGCACTGCCTGTAGAGCAAAACAAAGTGTGTCATGAGCCACTCCTCCCTCTACCTCTGCTCTCTAGCGGAGGCTAACTGGCTGTGTTAGCAGCTGAGTGAAGTGGAGCCTGAGGAGGAAGCACCGGTTAGCCCCTGCTTTTGCTACAGGCAGATTCACTCGCCACAGGGGTGAGGAAATAAAACCTAAACAGCCAACTTAGTTTAGCAGTTAGCGATGTCTTTCACTCACTCTTGGTTTCTGCTGTGTTTAGCTATTTCCCTGCTTTCCTGTTAGCATTAGCACTACTCGGCTGCCACACTGACGCTCCAACTCCAACGGAGCTGGGCTCACGGTCTCACGGAGAAGAGTTGGAACGTTAGCATGGCAGCCCATTAGTGCTAACGTCCCCACGCTTCTCCGCCAGGCTCAGTGAGTCGGAGCCAAGAAGCGTGGGGACGTTAGTGTTAGCACTAGTCGGCTGCCATGCTAACGTTCCGGGAGCCTGCTTCTCGACTCCGGCGAGCTCTAGCGTGGGGACGTTAGCGTTAGCACTAGTCGGCTGCCATGCTAACATTCTGGGAGCCTGCTTAAGCGTGGGGACGTTATCGTTAGCACTAGTCAACTGCCATGCTAACATTCCAATGTTAGAGAGGAATGTTAGTGTTAGCTCCCAGAGTTAGCACTAGAGCTACTACGGCTACTGGAGTAGCTTGCAGCTATGGAGCACTTCTACCAGCTCTTCTAGTCACTGAGCCTCGCCTCCATTTCAGCAAATATATTACATTTATTACAGGTACCATCATCATTGAAGTAGGCAGGGAAATAGCTAAACACAGCCGCCAGGCTGCCCGCCGGGCTACATTTTACAATGCTAATTGCAAATGTTAACTGGGCTGCCGGGCTACTCACCTAACACAACCGTTAACGCCTGACCCATTGCTGGGACAGAGCTGCTAATAACTCAAGCTCCTGACATTAACCCATGCTACGATTCTAACATTAAATTTAATTGAATCAACATAGCGACATGTGCCTAACGTTACTGTAACACTAATTAAAACAGACATTTGACTTTATGCTGTACCTGTCCAGGAGAAGAAGAGCTAGCTCCGAGTTAGACTGTAGCCTCTTTAGCTTTTGCAGTGCTCTCCACCTTGGAAATGCAAGGCCAATGTTAATCCGAGTTCTGTCCCTTTTTTTATCCGACAACTTCTTCGCCAACAACTTCTTTAGAGGTAATGTCAGATCCTGGTCGTCTTCAGGTGGACTTTTCACTCTCTGCCATTTCATTTCGAAAATATGCGCTGCCATCGCTCACTGGCTATAGGGGAGATTCACATGAACGTACATGAACGCGCAGCCGGACCGGCTTGTAAACAATGGGCTGGAGATCAACACAGAGAGAGGGTCATGTGAGGTCATGTTATACTCCAGATGAAATTACACTTCTAGTTCTTCACATAGCAATTTTTTAATTCCTTCAATCTAGAAATGATGAATTTCGCTAATTGCTCCTTTAAAGTTGTGTTATTATGAAGCCATAATGCCACGATTCAATATAGGACATCAAGGTATATATTTGGTAACGATTTAGATTACAGCCCGTAATTACGTTGGAGTTAAGGTGTAATTTTTTGTACCAACGATGTACCTGTACAGTACGTACAAATACATATAGGTAGTTACAGGGGAACAAGATTAATACTAATTTTTTAACTACCGAGCACCTATTTCATTACTACAGGGTATGTACGACCTCCGAGCAATAATCTGGAATTTTGGGAGGAAATTAGAGAGAATTTATGATGTAGTTATTATTTAACTACCAGATACCTATTCTATTATTACAGGGTACAGTGTGACCAGAGAATGGAGCAACTGGATCTGGACATTTTAGGGAAGATGGAGTGATATGATTTCTGCAACACTTAACAATCCAATGTGATTTTATTTAGTATTTCAGAATGACCTTACTTGGATGAGGACAATACTTCATTTTTTTGGTGAACAATTATTTTTTATAGACATATGCACAACATAATGAAAGGAGCAGTGTTTACTTGATTGCCCGACGCTCGTTTCCGACTTGTCACTCACCTGCGCTTCGGTTTAAACACATTTTGACAATCTTAGAGTCATTAAAACATTTAATATCTTCTCCCTGGCAATTGTGTTCGACCGGCATTACAGCTCCTCAAGGTGCAAGCTTACCTTTTTCAGCTCTGTGCACGGCCTCCTTTCATCCCACGAGATAAATACAAATAAGATAAATACAAATATAGCTATAGCCTATATAAGATAAAACATGCGGGCTGCAATCTAAAGCAAAGTTACTTCCCCCTTTTGTTACATGTACTTTCAGAGTAACTATGGGGTGTGCTTCTTTTAAGTACAACATTGTTATAATGTATGCTGACTACAATATAAATGGTTGATTTCGTTCCCATTTGTAGCTGTCTGTGACAAAGTGTATACAAAGTTGCCCCACAAAAAGTTGAATAAAAACAATGGATTATCTATCTTACCAAATAATATGTTTATGAGAAAGTTAACAAATATCAAAATCACAACATTTAACTATTTCCTAATATTACAAAACATATAAAATAAAATAAATAAATAAAATCACATTGGATTGTTAAGTGCTGCAGAAATCATATCACTCCATCTTCCCTAAAACGTCCAGATCTAGTTGCTCCGTTCTCTGGTCACACTGTACCCTGTAATAATAGAATAGGTATCTGGTAGTTAAATAATAACTACATCATAAATTCTCTCTAAATTCCTCCCAAAATTACAGATTATTGCTCGGAGGTCGTACATACCCTGTAGTAATGAAATAGGTGCTCGCTAGTTAAAAAATAAGTACAGTACAAGTTCTGTGTAAGTTCCCGAATTGTTACCCTTTTATTCCATAACTTCACATCTTGTTCCCCTGTACCTACATATATGTATGTGTATGTGCTGTACAGGTACACCGTTGGTACAAAAAATTACACCCTAACTGCGATGTAATTACACTGTACGTAGCAAGCTGTAATGTTCCAACTATTTAAAGATACATGTATCATTTAGCAATTTATCACTGTATATAACAAAAGGCAACAATGTCGTATGAAAATACACATTACCTGAACTCTGTCAATAAATTTCACAGTTTTCTAAAAATGCAGACATCTTGTCAAATATTAGTATTTTATCCGCTCTTTTCGAACTGGAACAAACGCCTACATCTGCTGTATTTTCTTCCTGCAGGTGTATCTGTTCATCCCTGTAACTTTTGTTTTGGGCTGCGTCTTCATGATCGTGGTGTCCTTCTGGGCAGCTCCGTTTGAGTGCCTGGTCGGCTGCAGCATTATTCTCACAGGCATCCCGGCGTACCTACTGGGCTACAAGTGGAAGAAACCCCATGTGGTCAAGAAGATGCTGGGTGAGTGAGACATCTCTGTTTTTTTAATACCGCCTTTATCTATTTGTTCAGGGCAAGGCCGGAGAAGCATCCATTACAGTTTGTTGTGAAATTCATGTGAGAATATCTGCTCGAGTGCAGCTGTGGGCACTGATACATTGGGTTTGTTTATGTAGTCAGTGCGAAGGAAAAACCAAACCGGGGTGTTGATGCCATGTTTAATAAAATCTGACAACAGTGGACCTGCAGTGATCTAGCAAAAGAAAGCAGACAGGGCTGATGTGATGAGTTGTTTCTCCTCAGAAATCTTCACCATGTTCTGTCAGAAGATCTTCTTGTCTGTCCCCGAGGAGAAGGATCGGCATGAGGCGGCTGAATAACGCTGGACTCACACAACAAGATGAAGGACTGTGTCAATATTTTCCGTCTGAACATTCTCGATATGTTTACATTCATTCACTTGTGATTTGGCACTTTGTGATTTGGCTTTAACTAACATGGTAACTGTGTAAAAAATTGGTGTTGACGAGGGCGGCCTGGCAATCTTGGTAAAGAAGGATTTTTGTATGCTCTTGTGGACAAAGGTGTAATTTGTGAACACTACAAAATGTTTCAAATTTGAAAATCGTAGTCGGGTTTTGACATTTTCCACTGCTTTTATTCTTTATTTGACAATTACATTTCCTTTAATAGTAGAACATGCTTTCATGTGAGTAAATGGAAAGTCTTAAAATGTGAGTAGGGGAGAATGGGGTTGGTTGTCACATTCATTAGAGCTCGCTCCTTAGAGGGCGTTGTTAAAAATGATTGGTATGCCTACTGAAATTTTCTGAATTGGGGTCAGAGGTCACCTACAGGGTCACTTCAGGAGCAATGCACATGCCATGGAGGTGAGAGGACTTTAGGGTTTATAATAACACAATTATTATGATTAAAAAGTACAAAGGGAGAGGTATAGATGGGTTTTTCTTAGCTAGGCTACAACATATGGTTGTTAGCTTAGTCGCTAGCAAACAACCTCAGTTTGGGAGACTTGTCACATTCTTACTGGGGTTGGTTGTCACATGTATTGTTCTTTATATTGTTCCATAAGGATGAAACAGGCACTTTTAGAGATGATTTTTCCTGTTAATGTTCTTTCGTCGCAGGAAATTTGTTAGGTTGTTGCATTTCAATGAAAAAAATCAATGAATTTCAACTTTTTAAATTCATAAGATTAAGATTGCTTCCATTTTTTCCTTGTTAAAATAGTATATGGATGACCAAACCAACCATGGTGTATGACAACGAGCCCCACATTGGGGATGGTTGTCAGAAGTGCACAAGACGTATTTGACAGTTGTGTTGAATAGAATAAGCTTAAAGAGAGTAAGTAAACTCCATTTCTACCTGACACCTTATTCTTCAATTACACATTAAAAGGGACTTCAATAAGAACACAGTCTTAAAGGGATTCAAATGAAACTAAAAAGCATGACAACAAACCCCATTCTCCCCAAATTGTTGCGGATACATAATTAACTGTGTGATACCAACACAATGTTAGAAGCTGCATACGACACCCTCTAGTGGCCTAAAATGCATACTTTTTTTTTTACTTAAAGTGTACAAATGAGTAGCTTAGCAAGACGAGATTAACTCTAACAACCAAACTATACATAGATTATTTATAGTTTACAGTTTTATAGAAATGAAAGCTAATAACTTACAGTTAATGATGTATGGACTAATCTTAGGTGACCACAGACCTCACATACTGTAAGAAACAATCACTGACAGTGTACAGTGTATAAATACGGTCAGGTTTGGAAGAGGAAATGGTTAACTAGTCTAGCATAACACTGATTACATTATACTCACACGCTACTAATATTTGTGTTGAATATATGTTGTTTTTTTGTATTCATTTGTAAAATGGATCCACAGTGCTATCTGAAAGCACAAGCTAAAGTGAGATAAAACAGTGTCTGTCATGTTTCCTGAAAATGTGTCGCTATGAAGCAGTTTCTTGTGTCATTTTAATCTCACGTCAAACCATGTCAGAGTCAGCGATCCATGTGTGATGATATTTAATGAAATGGCAGTGGATACCAGCAGCTGTATCTGAGGCATTATTGTAAGAAACTAAAGACCTGCATAGATGTCCTTCTGGTTGTATTTAGACAACTCCATCCTAGTGTTAGTGTTTTGTACTGCTTGTATATCTATAATCTGTGCCAGCCATGCCAGTGCTGATATTCCAGCTGTTTTTTGTTTCGTTGTCACTATAAGACCAGAATGAATGTTGCTGTTCAGTGACATAAACTTTGCTTTATGATTTTACCTATAAAATCTTTGAAACTGAACATCTGAGGTTTGCCCAAAGTTTTTGTAAGCACTTTCCCAGTCTACTCATGATCACAGAGGAAAAAAGGAGGGTGTGTTGGTCGTGAAAGGTTTCTAGATTTTGCACAGAACAGAGAGACAGTCCCTAAACATCAACCATTGGTTAGGGGATTATCATCCTCTACAGTCCAGTTTTGCAGGACACTGCTGTATCCAGTGGTGCCCCCAGAAAGTCTTCATAGGAGTGGCCAGATTGGGCTACTAAACATCTTGAACCATTCCTAATACGAACTCTGACAATGTCCGGACCTGTCTACAGAATCAGGTCCAGACATTGTCCGCAGTTTCCTTTTCACACATGCAGCACACAACAGGAGATTGTCTGTTTGTGTCACAAATGTCCTCACTTCCTACTTGAAATACTCTGGTTTAATCAAAGGGATGGCGCCTGGGTAGAGTGTGCAGGAGGGAGGACATGCCACGGATTACACGGCGGTCACGTTGCTGGTTTGTAATTTAGTCATAAAAAACAGAGCCTCTGGTTGTCCCTGTAAATTGGTAAATTGATTTCGTCTTTGGCCCTTAAGTGCTTGAAGTGCTTGAATATCCGGTTGGACATTTATGCTGCTATCCTCTTCTTTACCTTTGCCTCCAATTTCGCCTGAGCAGCAGGATAGAAATATCATCAACATGCCCACTTGCTCGATGACAGACAATAACCTGCTCTATTCACACATGGGCTCCATCGGACATTTCACAGACTTTGTATACGGAGCTGGCAGAGTAAAATGTGTTTATTGTCCTATTCATCCTATTCACATACAGCTTCTGCGGGTGATGTCTAAATAATTTCAGGTTTGCATTGCATGTGTGAAAAGTGGTTTGGGGTGACACCAAAACCAAAATCCTTAATTGAATTTCAGGAATTCTATTATGCTGTTGTAATATAACGTCTAGTTAAAGAATCTTATACTGATAAACCATGGTTTCTGATTTTACAGTTAATGTAACTAATTATCTGATGTGCACAGACTAATACCTGTACGGTTAACATTTTAACTTCCACAAAAATCTTGTTATGTATCTCTACATGCATGAGCTAGGCGATTCATTGTTCTTCAGATAGGCTGCTTGTCCTTTTCCTTAAAAAGACAAATATACAGCTTTAATTTGAAGGAGTACATTGATTGTAAGAAACAAAACTTTCACTGGGAACAAGTCTAATCGAGTTTAAAAACACCGCGCAGAGGCCTCCAGTTATTTTTGTGAGGGGGCCACCCCTTGGCGGCGCCACTGGCCCAATCAACTGGAAATGCATACACTGAAATGGCTAAAAAAGCATATTGGTTGGAAATACAAAACAGAAAAATGAGTGCCACTCCTCCAACATGAGTGGAGCTGAAGTGTTCAGCTGACTGAATGGAAATCTGACCAAGGCACCACAACAAACTGGACAATGACCATTAAAATCTTAAAAATAACCACCATGGAAATAAACACACACGCAAAGAGAGGATAGCACATGTGTAATTAAACCCCAAACCCAACAACCGCCTTAAGAACTGAATGTTTACACCAGATTGTAAGAAAAAAAGAATCTGATATGAAAGTTTATAACAAACGTTTGAATATAATGCACCTTTTCCACGCCATGAGTTACACATCTGCAGCAGTCAGATGGCTGCATGCACAACACTAACAGCAGAATGGTTGATGAAAGAATTCAGTATGTGCCCTTTTCCTAATTAATCTGATTAAATGAAAACAAAGGGTGTCAAAAAACACAGACACTAAATCATTTATTGACTACAAAGATAAATGATTTCTACAGACCCCATCATATATTTCATGTTACGCACAACATACTGTATCTCTGTGTACTGTGTGTATGACTGATAATGCCTTTAATGGTATTTGCCTAATGAAAATGTTATAGAGAAAAAAAAAACTCTATTAGCATATTTTTAATCTTGGAAATCGAAAGTACCTATGTGTCAGTTATTGTGACTCTTGTATGTCAGTGACCATGGCAGGTACATGTAACAATAAACATATTTTTGTTCAAAGCTGGCCTCACTGTTTGTGTTCTGTGCAGCACAACAAAAGAAGTGTTCCTTAGAGGGTCGAAATCAGATTCCTCACTGCTGCGTAAACGCAGTGTCCTAATAATGTACTTGCATCAGTTAACAAAAGGCCAGCCCCAGCCTCTCTGCAGATAACACTTTCTAATAGAACAAGCAATCCCAAAACACAAGATAGCTCCTATCCAAATGAGGATGTTTCACGAGGCACGATTTTCTCAAAATGTCCTCTAACGGCGGTATCATCTCAGCCATCAAGTGTTTGGGTAGTGATCTGTATGAAACGCTCTGTCCTCTCTTGTTTGTCTTGTCTTGTTTGTTGGCCGTCAGACAATGGCGCTGCCGGTGCCTGTGCTGTCAGGAGAGTTCATATCCGTCTGAGGAGGAAATGAGAGGGTCTGATGGCTGCTGATGGAACCAGTATCACAGCTGCTGGAGACAATATTAGTGATGGGAGATTGGACAGACAAGGAGGCAATATTGCACAAGTGACGTATAGAGTATTTTGATACCTTGTGCAGAAAGGGAGGGAGGGCATCTTACAGGGACTTGACCAGTTCATTTAATCTGTGAAATAATAAATCAGGTCACACATTCAGGTAAAGTCGAACCTAATATTCTCAGGAGTGCAGGACTTTTGGTATTTCCATAGAAAGTAAACATAAACGTAACTTAAGTTTGTTATAAGCAGTCCTCAACATGCAACATACTATTTTAAAATATCTTTTACAGACTTAAATAACTACTACACGTATAATATTTCACAGTTTCCTGCAGCTTTTTGCACTCTGATATGACCCCTGAGGCAAAACTACATCTGCATGTAGCTGAGGTGAGATTGAGTCAACTTCACAGCAAAACACATCATCATTAATCATTATACATAATTTAGTTGTTGATGTTGAGTCTTTGAGATCTATTTTTCATTGAACAAGAAAAATCCTGCCAGTAGGGTGAAAGTCAATGGTAGATTTTTGGCTAGGTTCACTACAAAATCTTAATTGAACTACCAGTTTTTTAGTCTTATAGACTAAATGGTTTTTGGCACCATCTGACACACTTAAAGGAGAACATACACCACCTAAATAAAGACTTCCAATATGTTATTTCCATGGCCTAGGAAGGTTGAGTCAGTAGATGTGAACATGAGTCTTGAAGCCAGAAACCAGAGAAGTAAGTCTCAAACTTGTGATGTCAAAGGGTATAAAGTCTGGAGTTGCTCCATAGACGATGAGTGGGAGACTGATTTTGTGGACACACATAATGTTTGGATTATATTTTTTAGACTTAAATGAGCTTTTTTCTATTGAAGTGTTCTCAGTTCTGAAACAGAAAATGCACCCATATACTCAGAACATTCCCCTGAGTGCTCTCAGTGTAATCAAGAACATCTTTGTCAATTCTCTGTCTATGGAGCAGCTCCAGACTTTATTTACTTTGATTTATGTAACCTTTTTTTAACCAGGAAGTCCCATTGAGATTGAAAATCCCTTTTACAATAGAGACCTGCCCAAGGTAGCAGCCAATCAAAACACATTTAAATGCAACAAATACAACATATTATACAAACTATTCAAACATAGTGGCCTCTCAAGAACAACAAGCACATGTCTCTATCACCATGTTCTCTATGATGTCCTTAAATTCATCAATGGATTAAAGTGTTTCAAAATTTTTTCTAATCTTTTTGAAGACTGTTTCATGTCCAAGGTGCATAGTAGGAGCATGCGTACTTGGTAACATCACAAATTTGAGTTCTTGCACTATTTTAGCACCGTTTACTAATATTTTGGGACTGTCTCAGACCGTAGGAATAACAGTTCCCCTTAAAAAACACTTCTGTTTCTCTTTATATATCTCTCAAATTGCATTTCTGAAACATGTACAATGTTTGATGTTGGAAGCAGAGACACACCACATCCAGTGCTGAGTGTCACCAGCAGATGGAGACAGAGGAACATCAATAAGAGAAGGTGAAACAGCAGAGAGGTCCAGTCCACCACCTTACTGCTGCCATACAGCTTCAATCAGCCATAGTGGTGTTTCCATATCAAACATCCATCTTTGAATCAACGTGCAGTTTGAAATCTTTCATTTTCTTTCCCTTGTTGGCATTTAAAGGATATTCTGCCCCCATGTGCTCACAGATGTATCTTCATGAGTGTATTTTTTAAATATATTCTTAAGGATACTTTTGCTGAGAGCAATGCCCTCTTTAATTCCTGGTAATGCTCACGTTGTTACACACATTCACATATGGAATCCACCCAGTAAATAAGAGTATAAATAAAGGCCCTTTGATGTCCTTTATCATCATTAAAACATGTCAGTATCACACTTCACCATGTCCAAGGTGTACAGCTGAGGCCGCTATAATGAACTGATTCTAAGATTAGAGCTGCGAAACACTGTGGTAAATTTTATGAATCAGCTGTAGGGGGCACTGCGTCATCGCCATCATCATCATGGAGAGAGGGAGAAAGATGGAGAGAGAAAGAAGGGGGAGGGGGAGTGATGATAGATTCCATTTCTATTCTACCTTTAATCCAACTGTGAAATTCATAAGTAAAAGGCAGTCCTATTTTTCTTCTCAGGTAGTTCTCTGAAAGACCGTGTACTGCTGCATCAAGCCTGAGTTTCATCATCACACCTTTACCAGACATCACGACCAGCGGGCAGAGAAATGTTGCTTGATATACTATATTGATCATGTCTGGTTGTATGAGGAGAAAAAAAAAACTGTGGAAAGGTTAAAGTTCATTAAAAGGTACGGTGTGCAGCCTATAAGCTCCTCACCTAATGAGCCACGTGATAGCACATTAACTTTCCTACGACATCAAAGATAATTCTCCTAATTAACCTCAGACGTGTGCAGGCGAATGCAAAGTTATGTTTACTGGCAACTGCAGCCATCAGGATCCACTTTTCACATCACTAATGAATGTGTCAGGAATCAGTAAATAAAATAAAATGAAGACATGCACATCAGTTTCTCCACTTTAAACATTTTATTACAGACAAAAGAAAACAAAAGAAGTATTTGTGACACAAAATGAATCTAATGCTGGTGCACTGGTTCTGCACCAACAACAATTTCTGAAAAAATATTTATTATTCTAATAATGTTGTTTTAATCAATAATAATAATAATAATAATAATAATCATAATAATAATGCACCCTGATGAAAATAAGCCAAAATGTTACTTCATATCATTCATAAATAGATGTGAAACCTGCAACCAAATTAAATAGAATGACCATATTGTAAAACAAATGATACTCAACAAAAACAAAATGGGTTCTCTCATCACTGGCTTTACAAATCAAAGAAATACATTTGGCAGGTTTATACACAAACTTAAAATATCTACCCCCATGACTGCTCCTCCGAAACGCAAATCCTGCTACAGTGAAAAACAAAATATCTTCGGAATTTTTTTTTTCTTCACAAAAAATGATAAAGATGAGTTCAACACAATTTCTAAAACACCTAATAAAACTAGTCAAAAACTTTAAAACCCACTGTTATGTTTTTTTTTCTTTAGTAACATTTCACATTTAGCAACTTTTTTTTTTTTCTTTATTCACCTGTACAAGTGGTGTCAGGACTACGGGTACGTGGGCGGGGTTACAGGTGGGAGGAGGAGGGGGGATAGGTGGGGTTGTGGCCCTTATTGACCCGAGAGGAGGAGGAGCTAAAAGGAGAGGTATCAACCTTTGACCTCTACAGTTCTGTAACGTCCTGAGGCCGTGTGAAGAGAGCGACACTCTCTATCAGAGCTCCGCCAGTTTGAGGAGGAAATGGAGCGTTTTACAGTCTTTGCATTTCTCTCTCTCTCGCGCATTTGGAGAGAAACAAGACCAGTGAACACAGTTTCAACACAACTTTTAGTGTGTGTATTCCCTCACTGAATCCGCCTGCACGAAAATCACATAACCAAACGAAAAGGATGTTTAAAACAAAAAACAAAAAAAAGAAAGCAAGGGACTGCAGCTAAATACACACATAAGAGGGATCCATTTTGGTGATATTTACAATCACTCTGTGAGAAAGAAAGGAAAAGAAGGGAGTCCTTTACTAGGGGCGAGGATGATTTACAAATGTCTTAAGTGTATGTGACTATCTTCATTATAATTTTGCTTTGCTTTACTCAGTCGGGGTGTTTCAGTCTGTCCTGAAGTACATCCACCCCTGCTGAGGTGACTATATTCTAGTTTCCTGCATTAGCTTTTCTACCCAAGACCCCTACGCTTTGAGTATGCTTAGAGCATTTCACCTCCCCGATGAGGGCAGTCCATGGCAAACACAGGGTAATGGAGTGAAGAGTAGAGAGAGAGCATCTTTAAAAAATTCAAAACAGAATGAGAAGACTTTTTTTTTTTTTTTTTTGGTCTTCATTTCCAGTATGTTGGCATGAGCTTAAAGCTCACTGCCCCCGCAAAAAAAAAAATCAAGTTCAATGATAAGGGAAAGAAGCTGAACAAAAAAAAAAAAAAAAAAGCAAGACAAGTGCCTTGGGCTTCTGGCCGATCTAAGTGCTTGGCAAATAGGTGAAGTTACTGTAGCAGTCTTTGGGATTTTCGAAATCCGTCACAAAAAAAGAAAAAAAAAAAGAAAAGAAAAACCGAAATGGTGTTGAAGCAGATACATCGATGACGTCGTTGTTATGGTGGAAAGCTCCCTGGAGTCTGACATTTGGAGGTCTTTCAACTTCAAGTGAGGTAGAGAGGCTTGTCCCGAGCTCCCATGCCACTGCTGAGGGAAAAAAAAAAAACATTAACGCATGTCTGGATACATGACAATACATTTGATGATATTTATCCTACATTTCACCAGGAAATCCCAGTGAGATGATGACATCTATCTCAAGGAAGACCTGGCTAAGAAAGTAGTGCCAAAACATTAAAGCTGTCGACAAACAACAGACATCAATCAGTACTAAAGAGAAAAAATACAAAAGTCAGAATTTGCAGATCGCTTGGTACTCCAAATGTCAAAATTCAAAGTCTGTTCTCCAGTTATCTTCACTGACACACTGGAAATAATTCAGCACGCTCCAAAACTCGAAAACTACTATGATCTGACACTGAGGGAGAAGGTTTAAGCAAAGACTCAATCTACTTCAAAGAGCATCAAACATGATTTGACCCAGGCGTGATCCCATTTGACATACAGATGAATCAGCTCTAAATACGGGAGATACTGACTTCCAGCTCGGCTGCCTCTCGGAATAGCAACACCAAGTTTCAGGTGTGAGACAAAACAACGTTCCTCTTGTACCTGCTTGAATAGCTTGATTCAATAAGGCAATGTGTGCTGAGCGAAACACAGGGAAACTTAATTGGATGTCACACTTTTTCCAAGCTGGGTAATAGCATTGTTCTACTACTGCATTACTCATTTCAATTTCAAGGAGATGCTTTGCTTTAGCAGAGAAATCGCAGTTTATGATTAATACTGTCTGAGTCTCTGAGTGTGAAAGTGAAGTGGTTTAGAGCAACTCATTTGGAAAATGAGTAACTGTCAGACAACTGCTTAATACTCTCAACAATCAAATGTCCTGGACTGGATTTACACAGGCAAAGACATTTTTATTCAGGACCATCTTTTCATGGCTAAGGAAGTCCTTCTCTGCCAGTGTGATGAAAAAAGATCCTGTAGGTCATTAAAATGAGAAACCTTCTCGAAATAATGTCTCAGTATTTTAAAATAATGAGTTAGTGTCTCAAAATAATGATAAACTTTCTTGAATTAATGAGTTAGTATCTTAAAATAATGAAAAACTTTCTTAAATTAGTGCTTTAATATCTTCAAATAATGAGAAACTTCCTTGACTTAATGCGTCAGTATGTCAAAATAATGAGAAATTTCCTTGACTTAATGAGTCAGTATCTCAAAATAATGAGAAACTTCCTTGACTTAATGAGTTAGTATGTCAAAATAATGAGACACTTCCTTGACTTAATGAGTTAGTATGTCAAAATAATGAGAAACTTCCTTGACTTAATGAGTTAGTATGTCAAAATAATGAGACACTTTCTTAAATTAATGACTTAGTATGTCAAAAATAATGAGACACTTTCTTAAATTAATGACTTAGTATGTCAATAATGAGAAACTTTCTTGAATTAATGAGTTAGTATGTCAAAATAATGAGACACTTTCTTAAATTAATGACTTAGTATGTCAAAATAATGAGACACTTTCTTGAATTAATGAGTTAGTATGTCAAAATAATGAGACACTTTCTTAAATTAATGAGTTAGTATGTCAAAAATAATGAGAAACTTTCTTAAATTAATGACTTAGTATGTCAAAATAATGAGAAACTTTCTTAAATTAATGAGTTAGTATGTCAAAAATAATGAGAAACTTTCTTAAATTAATGACTTAGTATGTCAAAATAATGAGAAACTTTCTTGAATTAATGAGTTAGTATGTCAAAATAATGAGACACTTTCTTAAATTAATGACTTAGTATGTCAAAATAATGAGACACTTTCTTGAATTAATGAGTTAGTATGTCAAAATAATGAGAAACTTTCTTAAATTAATGAGTTAGTATGTCAAAAATAATGAGAAACTTTCTTGAATTAATGAGTTAGTATGTCAAAATAATGAGACACTTTCTTAAATTAATGACTTGGTATGTCAAAATAATGAGACATTTTCTTGAATTAATGAGTTAGTATGTCAAAATAATGAGAAACTTTCTTAAATTAATGAGTTAGTATGTCAAAAATAATGAGAAACTTTCTTAAATTAATGCATTAATATCTTAAAATAATGAGAAACTTCCTTGACTTAATGAGTTAGTATGTCAAAATAATGAGACACTTTCTTAAATTAATGAGTTAGTATGTCAAAATAATGAGACACTTTCTTAAATTAACGAGTTAGTATGTCAAAATAATGAGACACTTTCTTAAATTAACGAGTTAGTATGTCAAAATAATGAGACACTTTCTTAAATTAATGAGTTAGTATGTCAAAATAATGAGACACTTTCTTGAATTAATGAGTTAGTATGTCAAAATAATGAGAAACTTTCTTAAATTAATGAGTTAGTATGTCAAAAATAATGAGAAACTTTCTTAAATTAATGCATTAATATCTTAAAATAATGAGAAACTTCCTTGACTTAATGAGTTAGTATGTCAAAATAATGAGACACTTTCTTAAATTAACGAGTTAGTATGTCAAAATAATGAGACACTTTCTTGAATTAATGAGTTAGTATGTCAAAATAATGAGAAACTTTCTTAAATTAATGCATTAATATCTTAAAATAATGAGAAACTTCCTTGACTTAATGAGTTAGTATGTCAAAATAATGAGACACTTTCTTAAATTAATGAGTTAGTATGTCAAAATAATGAGAAACTTTCTTGAATGAATGAGTCAGTATCTCAAAATAATGAGAAACTGAAATTAATGAGTTAGTATGGCAACATAATGAGAAACTTTCTTGAATTAATGAGGTAGTATGTCAAAATAATGAGAAACTTCCTCAAAATGACAGAATCTCAAAAATAATGACATTATGACTCAAAATAATGACCAAATTATCTCAAAATAATGCCTTACTTATGTCAAAATCATGAGAAACTGTATCAAAATTTTGACTTAGTACCATTTGTTATCATTTAAAATACTGAGTCATTATTTTGATTAAGTGTCTCATTATAATGACTTAGAGGGATCTTTTCTTTTACGTCACACTGGTGGAAATGATCTTCCATACAAGGCCAAGTGGAAGTGATTTCCTCTTGTTAACCATCATAACCATCACACAACAATCACCACCACCATAACACAACATGTGGTGAGCTCACCCGCAGTGGTTGGGTCCACAGTCCCTGTTGCAGTACTCGCTGTCCCAGTCAGGGTTCTGGCCGTGCACTGGGTTAGGGGCCCCTGGAGACTGTGAGCCCCCAACACTGTTCTGGTAATCAGCCTGAATATGGGAGAATCCCTGTAGACCGGTGAAGAGGGAGAGAGGAAAAGAGGGTTATATATCGCTCTGGCTTTGAGATGGCTAACCATTAGAGTTTGCTGAGCCATGCTACTGTGTGAGGCCAAATGTTGCCAGTGGTCTTTATCAGCTGCTCCTGAGCTTAGTGAGCGGGACACTTTTTTTTTTTCTCTTTCCATTTGCTCTCATTGCTTGGTTAAAATGGGTCTTAAAATCACACTTCTTACACTGCCATGACAACCCCCTGCTGGACTGGAGACATTTTCAGCTCAGAGGGAAAGGAGGAAGTGGTTCGTTCACCACTAAATTAGAGAAAAAAGTCAAGTTTTCGGAAATATTCCTGCAGACTGGACTTTGTCCTTCTTCAAATATATGCTAAAAGTCTGTTTGAGGCCTGTTATACAATACAAGAAGGTTAAATTGAGAGTTTTTCAGTAAATATCAGCAACTGATTAAAGACAATGGGTATTATTAAGATTCAAATCATAGCCAGAAATGCATTACAGCCATATGAAATGTGTTTAAGTGTATATTTTATGTGTTCAATCATGTTTATGTTTCATTTTTTTCATATTAATAATGGCGAGACCAACCTGTTGGCTGAGAGGAGGGGAGTGCAGCGGCGCCTGGAGCCCCATTTGGTGTGAGATGATTGGCTGCGACTGCTGCATGCGGATTGGCTGGTTGAGCAGGGAGCTCTGATGCAGGGAGAGTTGAGCATGGGGATGCAGAGGTGGGCTGATCTGGAAGGGAGCTGGGGGAGAGGCACTCATGCTGGGCGGCAGCATCTGCGATTGGCTGAGGGTCTGGGCCAGGGTGTGGCGGGGCGGCCCTGCGTAGCTCTGGAGGTCTGACAGGGGGAAGGAGCCCGGCGGGCCCAGGTAGGGTGAGGAGGGCTGGGGGGGCACGCTGTACAGAGGCTGCTTCGGGGGCAGCAGGTGGGAGGGCTGGCTGGTCTGCTGGGCACTTTTTGGTTCAGGGTCGTTGTATGTCTGTGGGTGAATGAAACGGAATTTTAATGAGATAACTAACTTTTTCAATTAATTACATGTAAATCACCGCCACATAAATCATCATTCATCAAGCTCTGATCACAACATCCCCTCCCTGTTTTTTACCAGCAGCATCCATTATGCTTAAAACAAAACTGAAGCCCTGACCTGAATCTTAAAGGGAAATTCCATTACTTGTTGATAAAGAAGTGGATCGCTCTGCTGTGCTGTTTCTTACAACAGCTGCAGGGATTTCCAGCGGACTACTTTCTGTTTTTACCTCTGTTGGACTGAAAAACAAGGTTTGAAGTAATCGGAAATGAGATAAGGAAACACGTTTAATCACTTTCTTGCTGACAGTTAGATTGACAGAGCCAGGCTAGCTGTTTCCCCTTGTTTCCAGTGTTTGTGCTAAGCTAAGCTAACCATCTCTTGGCTTCAGCATCACATGAAGTTTCAATTTTCTAATCTAACTGTTGGTAAGAAAGCAAATTTCCCATCATGTTTAACTTTTCCTTTAAGATCATGTCACATTTACAGTTGGGCGATGAGTGAAACGTTATCACGACGAGTAGTCATAACTGAAAAATATGTGACAATAACACCCAGGTTGAGAACACTGGAATTTCCCTTTAAACATTTCCTGCCTTCCTCAGTACTGGTCGATTCAGCCAAAATTGTCATCAGCTGCTTCTCTACAGAATCGAGCAGCTGACAGAGAGACTACGTGTCTCTGGCTCGCCTGACGCAGCCGCCCGATACAGTTTTAACAGGACAGTTGACACCCAAAGCCCCTAACTGCAAATCTTTTTCAGCATATTGATGCTCACTGTGAAATGAGACTGTATATATTTAATTTTCTGTCTATCTTCGGCTTGACAGCTTTCACTATTTACTTTGCACCACTTCACACACACATGTAGACGCTCTGACAGATGGAGAAACAGGGTCAAACTGAGGCGGTGATTTAAAGCAAAACACCAAACTCCACCAAACTTGACCTTTCTTGTTTTGGACAGTATCACTCTGAGCAGGTGCAGCATCTACAAAATACCCCCACCTCCACCTCCGCCCCGCCCTCTCCAGGCCCCTATGATGAGCTGTCAGATTGCTCATCTCCAGCCATCAGTGTTGATTAGAAGGTAATGGAGCCCATTTGTATGAATAGAGCTGGGGCCGGGGTAATGATCAATAGACACCTTGACAGATAGATGGGAAAGGGAGAGGGACACACACACACACACACACACACACACACACACACAACCACATTCACACCCACACATATATGCAGGAGCCTGGGCAGAGAAATGAGGCTGTTTGCCTGCAGAACAAATGGAATGACAAAAGGAATCTTCCCCACACTACATTGTGTGTTGTTAATACAAGACGGCACTAAACAATGCAATCCACAGCCCTCCTCCTTGCCTTTCTTTATTCCCAGTGCTACTATGCTGGTGCATACAAGACTCCATCATTCACGGGGCAAAAAGGATGTCATAGATCCGAATTAGCAGGAAGGTGTCATTGGTGGAAGCAGCGGAGAAGGGATATGATTGCTTGATTTGAATGTACTTCCTGTTTTAGATGACGAGACGGAGGATGATCTAACACATGACACAGGTGTCTTTTGGCGTGAGATAAATTTAGGGTTCGTATTTTCTAATGATACATATATAACTGAAACCTGATGTTACATATCGCACATGAGGAAGCAATTATTTCCTATCCTCCATCCTTCATAGATGTTTCGGCCATATGCTCGTGCTGACCCCTCCCCCAGCTATATCACCATACCAACTACAATCCCCAACCCCCCAACATCTGCACCCTATGGAAATCAGGTATTGTTCCAAATACGGCTTGCTCTTTTGCATCACATGCCCCCACCCTCTCCACCACCACCACGACATCATCCCAAAGAAGCCCCGCCCAGACCATTAGCAGGGATTTTCCATCCAATCCATCATCAGTCTTAGCCAGGGCCTGTGTGTCATAAGTGTTACCTTGGAAACCAGACTGGCTCGGTACGCGGCCAAGGCTTTCAGGTACTCTTTCTTAGCCGCCTCGGTTTTCCTCTTGTACCCCTGTGAAGAGACAGAGAGGGAGAGAGAAAAAAAAATCAAAACGAGAGGCTTCGGGTGAGAGGAGAGGTTGACATGCTCATAAACGTGCAGACACACATGTCTGTCTCTCAGCACACACACACACATACTTTTTATCTAACACTTTCTTAAACACATCACACACACACACACACACACACACACACACACACACACACACACACACACAGCCTTAATGTTCCCCTTTCCATCAGAGCCAATGGTACAGAACACCTCTATTTCCTCATCACAGCACTAAAACTCCCTCATCTCAATGTGTCTCCATCTATCGTAGCAACACATCATTTCCATTCCAATCCACCTAGAGAAATGAACTGGAACTTCTCTCTCTCTCTCCTTTTAGCTCCACAATAACACTCCTATCAGCATACTGACATTAGTGATACACCACAATGGTTGTTGTCATTTGGCACATTAGGATGCGATCCCTGCCTGTGTATGAGTTTTGTTTGAAACTGCCTTCTGTATTGTTAGTGCCACATACGAACGTCTGTTGTCATACAACTAACTGCTGCTGCTGTGTTTGAATGAACTCAGCATGTTTGCATAAAGACTGTGGGCTTATGAGTGCATATGGATGTGTGTTTTTGCACATAGGTATTTTTCCAGGTATTGTGTGTGTGTGTGTGTGTGTGTGTAGGATGTAGAGTGTCTGAAAATGGGGTTATTAGCTATGAGAGCTATAGGCAAAATCATGTCTGTTATGCAAAGCAAAAAGGAGAGAGAAGCATTATTTGTCAGTACCAGAGAATGTTTGCATTGTAGTTTTCATGTATGGCTGGATATTGACAATTTTTTAATACTCATACTGATGTGAACATTGGTACTGATACCAAAATGTACCCTTAGCAATACATGTTTTTCTTCTACAAACCCCATTTTCATTTAGCAAAGGAAGCACACTTTCTCGAAAATGGTAAGTGCTGTCTAAGCACAAGCACCCATACAATAACTTTGCTTGAATAAAATCATGTAAAAGTGGCAAAATGTTGATTTAAAGGAACAGCGTGCAAGATTTAGGGGGATTTACTGGCATCTAGCAGTGAGGATTACAGATTGCAACCAGCTCCCGGTTAGAATTTCTTTAATGATCATTGCTCACGAGATTTTAACCAGGAGCCAAATTATCTGCAGAGGTCACTTCCTCTCCAAAACAAACAGACCAGGTGATTAAAGCCTGGTAAAAACACTGAATAAATCAGTTTTATGTTACAAATCAGTGTTTCTCCTATGCTGTTTGGCATGTTGGACACATTTATTGGGAGCTGAATTATCTGCAAAGGTCTCTGTCTCTCCAAAACAAATGGACTTGGCAATTCAAACTGATAAAAATACTGAAAAAAGCATTTTCATATTAAATAATTAGTGTTTTTGTGATGCTATTTGTTGCAGAGGGGTTGCTAACCACGATAGCTAATTCTGGGCTACTGTAGAAACATGGTAGTGCTACATGGTGATCTCCGTGGATGAGAACTCGCTCTTTACGTAGACATAAACGCCTTATTTTAAGGTAATGTAAACACAACCATTCTTATTTTTAAGTGATTATACACTAAAGAAAACATATTTATCATATAACATTACATTTCTCCCAATATAGCTCCCTAAATTCTACACACTGGACCTTTATTTCCAATGTGAAGATGCCAGCTGTCTTTACTTGACAGTTTTTGATACTAAGTGATACATTTGGTTCACCCTTATGAAAATACAGTCTTGATACCAAGTCCTATTTTTGTGTGCTTGATGTGCATGCTGCAGAACTGATGCTCCACACCAAGAAGAAACAGTTCAGAAAACATGGTGCTTTTAAATACACACCGTATCCTAGAACACTGTCTTTACACAGTATCCTTTCTGAAGAGTAAACCTTCCTCATCCCAAGACAATTGCTAAAAGCAAAAGACACTAACAACTGTGGTCTCTCTTGGGGCTGAACACCCATCATACAAAACACCATGACCTCCTATAACTCCGCCATCATTAACATTTCCTACCTATTACTGCAGAGCTGCAGATGACGTTAAATAGCTACAAAAACAATGGAGCACTCTTCCTGGATAGCCGAGATGCCCTTCAGCTAAATCCAAGGACGAGGCGATAGTGGGGGGGGGGTCACTAATTCTGTATTCTAGGCAGGATCAAAATAGCAGGCGAGAGATATAAATAAAGAGAGTGGAAATGAGAACTTCACACATCCCTGCTTGTCAGAGGGCCAATGAAGATGCATGGTGTGGAGGCATCAGCTATGGAGGCTGGAGGGACACAGGAAGTGCGGACCGTACCTGTGCGTGGAGCTTTGTGGGAGTTTTGTTTTGGCAAGGAACACGGTTTTCACTTTATCCACTATATTTTTGGAAAACCCTTTTTTAGTTTTGATGGACACTACAGTGCAGAGAAAAACTCAGAAGATGCCTTCACATTGTGAAATTTGGAAACTAGTAGAGCACCATTGAGGGTTTGTGTGTCTGTGTGTGTATTAATATCTGAATGTTTGCTTTTGGAGGTGTGCATGTGCATGTGGGTATAAGTGAATCTACCCACTGCATAAAATATATGTCCGACACTCTTGAAATCTCCCAAGATGCATTTATATTTTTCCCATATTGACCATTTCTTGCCTGTAAAATGTCCAACTTTGTTAGTCTCAGAGTGTTTTACAGCTGCTGCTGCTGCACAGAATACTCCTCCACCCTTCCCCTCCTCTCGTTTGCTTGAATTAAATTTAGAAAGAAAATCATTTTTATGAGAGTCAGGGGAGTGGGGATAAACGGATGGATTATCTTTAGAAAGAGAAGAACTAGCTCATTAAGGTGAGCTGTATCTCACAGCAATGTTCTGGTAATTACACAGCACATAACGCCAGGGAAAGGCTGCTCGTCTGCCGCAGCAGACGCGCCATCTACTGGTTGGACCAGAATGTCTTCATGTGACTGTGTTTGTGAAAAGTGTTTCACATGTGGAGGTGACAGTAGCTCCTTCTACTTAAAGGGACAGTTCACCCCAAAATCAAAAATACATATTTTTCCTCTTACCTGAAATGCTATTGATCAGTCTAGATTGTTTCGGTGTGAGTTGCCGAGTGTTGGAGATATCGGCCATAGAGATGTCTGTCTTCTGTCAAATATAATAGAACTGGATGGCACTCGGCTTGTGGTGCTCGAAGCGCCCAATAAAATACAATGAAATCACTCAACAGCAATGTCTCTTTCCAGAAATCATGACCCAGTTACTCAAGATAATCCAAGGACCTTGTTGTGAGCAGTTTAATAAAGAAACTATTTTCTTTCTACTGAACTACACCCGCCAAATTAATCACTACACAGAAGGAAGCATTGACGAGAAGCTTGTGCTTGTGACAGTGTGCAATGGAACCATTAATGGCGTCCTCCTTGGCTGAGCTGTAACATTAGTCAGTAGGGGTGTCACTATCCAATGATTTGGGTTGATATATTGATTCAATAATCAACAGTCCAATGTCATCAATGCAAATTGAAAACATTGATCAATATCATCATCGTTGGGATACAGATTTTATTTTGAAATTACATGTCACCGTTAAACAGCGCCAGGCAGATAATGGAAAGCAGCCGAAAGACAGACAATGAGGATATTGTTACTTACTTGGGGATAAATCAGCAGTGTGGACATATTTTGGATTTTAGAGGAACTATGGGTCAAAAAACAAAGCATATGCCGTAAGTAAGCAATGCTGTTATGAGAAAAAAATATTCTGGGTGGGCATCTCACTCTGTCAACTTCTGGCAGTGACATGGCCACATAAGCTGCTGTTTCAACATTAGGCTAATAATACATGTAAATTATTAAAATATGAGTAGAGGAACTGTCTGCTAGCCACTAGTCTATTTTATGCAATGTAAGAGTGCTTAAGCCTATAATAGGTTACTAGCAAAAAAAAAGTTGTCTATGAATCTCTACACTTATTATTGAACCAAATTTTATATCATGGCAGACTGGCAAATATCATATTGTTGTCCAAAGAATTAATATAATACCGTATCTTGATGAAGCTAGTGATGCTAGCTCAGTGGTGCTAGTTCAGCTAGCAGATACGGTTGGCGGGTGCAGTTCGGTAGAAAGAAAATAGTTCCTACATGAAACTGTTCACAACAAGGTCTGTGGATTATTTTGAGTAACCAGGTAATGATTTCTGGAGAGAGAAACTGCTGTTGAGTTTTTCAAATGTATTTTTTTGGCACTTTGAGCACCACAAGCTGAGTGCCATCTAGTTCCATTAGGTTGGAGACAAAGCAGACATCTCTACAGCCGATATCTCCACACACCTGCAACTCACACCAAAATAATCTAGATTGATAAATAGCACTACAGGTAAGAGGAAAAATATGTATTTTTAATTCTGGGGAGAACTGCCCCTTTAAAACTTCCTTTTTTGGCTAGTACATTATCATCCACTTTCTTGTTTCAGCTAGGCCAACATGTTTCATACCTGCTTCTGTTCCTCTCCTAGGCTGTCCCACATGGAGGCCACGATCTTGGAGACGTCCCCGAAGGTGGCGTTGGGATTTTGGCCCTTGATGGCCGCCTGGGTGTCTCTGAAGAAGAGCGCGTAGGCCGACACAGGTTTCTGCGGCTCATTGGGGTCCTTCTTCTTCTTCTTCTTTTGAGGTTTGGGTTTGGGCTTCATCATTTCCGCTGAGGCTCGCTTCTCACCGCTTATCTGGAGGCAGAAAGAGGGATGGAGAGGGAGGGAGAGAAAAGAGACAAAGACGTTGCTGGTCATAAATCAGTTGATGAAAATAACTCTTTAGCTGCAGCTTCAACAGAGAGATGCTTGAGGAGTCCAGTGTATTTATTGGGCATGATGTATTGACTGGATAAGATAGTCGAGAGTTTTGCAAGGTTAAATATGTTTTTAAAAAAAACTCAGCATTAACCACTGTGCGCATGATGCATCATTGAAATAGCCGAATAGAACATTCAATTAACGCTGAAGAGAGGGTGAAAGCAGCAGAGTTCTGCGAAGAGCAGCCACAGCTTGTTCTGAGAAGAGAAAACAGATCAATTTACGGACATGGGTGAATGAAGACTAACAGGACGTCAGTGAGACAGGTTAGCCTCTGGGGTGTTGGAGGGGGGTCGGGAGGTGCGGGTCAGGAGAAACTGGCCAAACATGAGATCGCAGGCTAATTAAAACCTCACTGGGCACTACTTTATCAGCCGTTAAATCGCTAGATTCATGGATATTTCCAGATTTTCTTTCAATCTTTATTTTGTCTCTTTCATGTAGATCACAAAGCGTTCAACTCCACTTTCTGAGGAAAGCATAAAAAAAGGATTAAATCTATATTTTTCATAGGATGTACCCAGTTGGTCTGTCAACAATAACACACTGCAATCTTACTCCATTTTCAGGAGGCAAAAACGGCTCACATCTGTGTGATGCACTCGATCCAATACACATGAATACATTTTCATTTTCCGTGCAGGGCTTTGACGGGGAGTCAAATCCAGGTCACCTGATCCTGGTTGTGATTCTATATGGAAATTGCCTTCTTTGCCGAGGAGAACACATCAAGCACGGGAGAAAAGAGGGAGAGGAAGGGAGTGGGGAGAGAGAAAGAGAGAGATAAGGAGAAAGAGAGAAAGAAGAGGTGCAGCTGAGGGAAGATGGCGAGGAAGAAGTGACAGCTTGATGTTGCCATTAGTATCAGCGGAACATCAGTTAACCTGATTTCTCAGTTGCTATAAAGGCAGGAAATAACAATCCAATTTCCTTCCAAATAATAGAAGATATAATGACATACTGAATATATAATGATATACATTGGTATTATGTCAAATGAAGGATGTTTATGTGCACTATTTACGGGTGAGGGGTTATGAAGAGTTACTCAAATGTTGCTTTGAGTGAAGTGAGAGTTAGCTTTTGGCAAAGGCAGCCCATCTCCAAGGCCAAGTTCCTATTTCATCAGGTTGCATTTTAGAAATTTTAAACAGCTTTGAACGTTCCCTTTCATAATCCACTGATCCTGGGTTTCAGTGTTAAAACTCAGCAGGGGGGAGAACAAACCATGAAAAAGATTTGTCCCTGCGCGAGTATCAAACAGCAACTTGAGGACATTTAAAGACGTTCACATCCATCTAATGCATACTTATCACAGGATTAAGCAACAGTCATGTTTTCCCCTTTAACTGTCAATTGGAAAACGGGAAATGACTGCCTTTGAAAATCGCATTGTTTCAGCAAAGCATTTGCAGCCAAACAACACACTGTATTCTACACAGCATGAAATTAAACTAATCAAAATTCAAGGTCCAGGAGCACATTTGGCAGCTAAAGAAAACTTCAAAATGGCTTTTGTGGTGTGTGGAAATGAATGGATGTTCTCATTCAGGGTGATGCGAAAGTATTGCTTGTCTATTTCACAGCTTACAGGTAATATTCATTTTTTTGTGCGAGTACGCCTGGTTTCATTAAAAAATAATCATCCCTCACTTTTAGGCAATGAGGCAGAAGACAGGCATTTGAAACGACATCTGTTCCACTCAAGCCTTTGAAGTGAAAATAGAATAAACTGAAGGTAGAGCTAATGGAATGACAAAATAGGAAAAAAGAGAAGGCTAAATAATCTGCAGGAAAATTCACATGTATTCATACAGAGGAAAGTGCGATGACACACAACAGCTCGCAGCTACATGCAATCAGCCAAGAGAACAAGGGGCACATTATTTCATTTCTTTATCTATTTTCCTCTCGCATTGTTGGAGATTCATGTTTGTGAACTTATAGAGGGCCAGATGAAATATCAATGAAACTGACAGACTGAAAAGAATACAAATGGCTCCACATAAAGCACAGGAAGAAATGCACCCTTAGATACTGTGTAAGATGCATAATCAATCTGGGGGTTTTTAATTTGCTCTCATTTTGTCTCAGCTTGTCTAATCAACATCTACTGCTGGCTGTGCTGTCCTACATTTCCCAGAAGACCTTAATGAAAATAAAAAAAAACAAGAGTGGGTGAAACTTCACTGTAAATAAGGTCAATTAAAATAATCTAAAGAAATCTTGTCTTGATAACACTTAGTAAGATATACAAATTATTTTGGGGTGAACTTCCCCAAGTGAATTTCCTGACTGTCACACTCAAATCCCAAACATATATGTTTCAATAAGCAGACCAGTCTATAATATAATATAATATAATATAATATAATATAATATAATATAATATAATATAATACATATTACATACATTGAGTGAGAAAGGGTAAAAATTAAACATTCATTATACTAAAGTTGCTTTACCTTGAATTTCTGCTCTGTTTTATTGCTTGTATCAACTCTATCTCTCTTTTTCAACTAGTTTTCAGTTCAAATTATGTTATAGCGACTTGAATTTTAAAGATTTACTGTAATCCCCTCAATCATCATCTCGAAGTGTGCAACAGTCTATTTTTCGGCAGACTCTGCCTGTTTTTTTGTCGTATTTTCTTATTATTTTCGTTCTTGGGACATTTTTGGGATAACCCCACAGCACTCAGGCGAGGTCGGAGCTTTTCAAAGAGGTAGCGACCAGGTGCCAGACCGTAAGCAGAAGGCATCCAGGAGACACAACGCCAAAATACTGCAAACATAGCAAGGTGAAACGCCAAATGAGAGTGAATCTGAAGTTGGCTTTTACTTACAAACAAACAGCAACCAAATCCTACGTTAGTATACCTTTAAGTTAAATCAAATAAATCTCTTCAAGTCACTTTTGCTTACTCCATCGGCAGAGTTTTGTGGTTGATAGCAAATTTCTCAAGATTAATACTTGTTTGTATGAGTTTTTTTTTTGCAGTGGCTCTGTGGAGTTTACGTGACCAGATAAAAATTTATATCATATATCTGATATTGGCTATTACATGGATAAAATTACTCAAATATTGGAAGCAACGGTTATTTTATTCTCCTCTCCCTCAATCACAAACACATTCATCAGAGTGGTTTTACTTGCTGGCTTTACAAATTATTGCTGGTGGATAAACAAATACCCACCACGTATCCACTATACAATATCAAGCTTGTTTTCATCGGCTTTCTCCTGCAGGTGCAGAGAACAGTAATGATTATGACAGCTGTTGTTGTCAGTTGAGAAAAAAAAAAAAAGAGAGTCACATCCCTTATTCATAACTCAACATCTTGTGGCTGCACTGAATTCTGGTCTATTTTCTGATACTGTCAGAGGAGAGATTGGTATCTGGTCCTCTTCTACGATGGATTTCTCCCTGTGTGACTGTTGATGCAAAATGGTAAGTCTGTAAAGTAGCTCTTTGATTCTGATGTGCCGACAGTAGATCCTGACGTTTACCATTCCCGTTTTAGACTGTTGGACATTTATCTCCTGTCCCGCAACACTGTAGTTGTGCTGGAGATATTGTGATGTGACATGATGTAATGTTCTATCTTTGGCCACGTTTCCACAGAAATCCCCCCAAAAAACGACTGCATAAGTCAAGCAGCTTATTACAACCCATTTTCATTGCTAGGCGGCAACCTCTATTGGCTGTAGTAATTATGACGGGAGCAAAAAAGGAAGTCAGGTGATGTAGTATAAAGCAGTGGTTCCCAACTGGTCCAGCCACAGGGTCCAGATTTCTCTTTAGTCATTAATTCAAGGTCCACACAGTTTAATATATTCAGCGTCATACTTGCGTTTGGCCATGTCATCAAAATAGTTTGCCATCTTTGTAAAGTAGCCGTCCGTTAGCCACTCACTCTACAGCAGGAAACTGCACTTCAAAATAAAAGCTCTGTGCGGAGAGTTCACTATACTTCAAAATAACTGGTATAAAGAGTGTCAAACAAACACAGGACTTTGGACCATGGATGTATTAAGAGAACTAGATACAGCGGTAGAGATGGGGCCTGGTTTATTCTTATGAAAATTGCTTAGCAGCGCATGACAAAAAAAAAAAAAAAAAAGTTTGATTTCTGAGTATAAAATTACCCAAATCTCCTGCATCAAGGGGCCCAGAGCAAACACACATGCATTTCCTTTAAAAACCACCTTCAAACTGCTCGGTCTCGTATACTCACTCACATTAATGACAGTTCAAAATAACTCTGGACTTGGTTCTTAGTGAATTCTACATCTTTTAGGACACAACATTTTAAATAAGGGCTATTTAAGTGTTCGTACTGGGAAGTTAATCTATCTCAAAAAAATTATCTGTTGATTTACAGACGTCTCTTTCAAAATAGAAGTCTATGGGAAAAAGTCTATTGGGCCCCATAACATCAGCTGACAGATGCAGAAGTTGTAATTCCAGGATTTGGCCACTATATCAAATTTAACGGACAAACCAAACAATGCATCTAAATAGGTTCATTTGCACCACAGTTCTCTGACTTGCTTAGCACATGGGAGACGTTTCAGTTAGGTACAATCTGCAACCTCACCACTAGATGCCACTAAATCCTACAAACTAGACCTTTAACAAAAAAGCCTTCACCTCTCAAATGTTAAATGCTGTCTAAACACAAACAGCTAAGACGTCTGCTTGAATAAAATGTTGTCTAAAACAAGCAACATTTTGATTTAAACATGCAACTGTCTAATCAAAGATGAATTAAACATTTTGAATGAGCAAACATGGCAGTTTTTGATACTTAGCACTACACACGCGCTTTGGTCTGTACAGAAAAAGTGTTGAGGTTCAGTGAGACCAGAGGGGACAAAATATATTTTTCTCTTTAGTTTTTGGACACTGCTTTTCTCCGCATGATAAGATATTGATACTGATACTGAGAAACACATTCATGTAAGCTATATTTCAAAGACCACAATGTAGAGACGGCCGAAAACAGCACGTGGCTGTTGCTAGGTAAGACCACCGTGTCCTGTCCACAGCAGTGGAGTCTAAATATATTTTGTACACAGGTTTCTGGTTTACTAGCAAAAGTCTGAACCATAGTGTCAGCCTCAGCTTGCTCATCCCATCAGCGTTTCTGTTGTCTGAGGGCTGGTGGATGTGGGGAGACAGATAGGGAGGAGGGGGTAGCTGTAATTCTGAATGGACAGCACTGCACTGGCAAGACAAGATTAGAATTGACAGCCTGATAACTGCGTCACTATCAAAACAGCAGAGAGAGAGAGGGGGAGAGGGCGGGAGAATGAGGAAGTGAGAGAGAGTGAGAGAGGAGTGTGAGATGCAAAGGAAAAGAGAGAGAGAGTTGATGTAGAGAGGGCAGATAAAAGGAGGAGGGGAGGTGGAGTGATGTAGAGAGAAGAAGGTTGATAACAAAAAGAAGGACGGGTGCAGTTGCAGAGGCCGACAGAGTTTAAGAGACATGAAAATTAGACAATAAAATCAGGTAATACTATGGGAGAGTATAAAAGTGTTTGTCCAATCACGGCCTCCTGAATATATGCATCATCATCATCATCATCATCACCATCATCATCATCATCATATACACTGAGCAGCAGAGTGGAGAGTGCTGCATGGCGTATCGATTTCAAAAGGCCATAAAAACAAACAGGAACTACTCAGAGGTGATGCAACGATACACTTTCTCTTTACTGCGATGGTCATTACACCAAAGCACGATGCAGAGCACGACACTAAATCAAATCTGAATGCCATCCACTTCCAAAGTCTATACCACTTCTGTGGATTTCAAACCAAACAGCTGTAAAATTGAGAATATAGGCACACAACACTGGCTCTCAGTGTGTTTGTGGCACAGAGTTAGTGTACAGTGCAAGCATCAACAGAGAATACACAATAAATCCATTTTTACATGCTAGTTTTTGCAGGGAAATGTTGTCTGAATGTGCACTGGCCTGAAGAATGAAGTACAAGCACCACTCAGCAGCCGACTGTGATACAGAAGAGGCTCTTTAAAACAGCAGTTCAAGAACATCAATCAGAGATTGGTACTGAAATCATCTTTGATCAATGACTGACTTGGAAAAAAGCCAGTAAAAGAAGTTTTAACTAGAGGACTTTTTCAATAATAAGACCACATTTAACATTGCTCTTCTCTGTGCTAAACTGCCTTAATGTTATCTTAAGAATGAACTTTTTAAAGTATGTTTTTCAAAAGGCACGAAAGAAGCTTATGACATGCTGTACCTTTTGATAAAAATGTTATTCAGCTTTGCTCAAAGCAGAACTACGACTGTGCTTGAAAAAACTCCTTTTTATATTATTATATATGGTATATGTCTCATTTTAGTTGAGTATCTCATTGTGTTCATGCTCTATAGTGGTCTCGAAAATTCCCACAATGCACAGAAGAAGCACCCACAGCACAGATGACGCAGGATGATGATTCATAACACAATCTCAATTTACAGCTCACCATAGAGTAAACAGCTATTACAAAGGGAGTGGGCAATGAGTGAACGACTGATTTTTCAACACAGTGTATGCAGTTTTTGTTAAGCAGCGACCCCTGTGGTCACAAGTGGCAACTGCAGAATTATTGCAGATTGAATTGGCTTTATTTTCCCTGATTCTCCTGAGATAGTTGCTTTAACCTCACTTCCTTAATCTCATTAACCAGCAAAGAGCAGACACCAGCTTGCAGACAGCACACAAAACCAACAACAGACAAGTTTATATTGGCCGACCATCAAGTTACTCACAGCTTTAAGGGTAATTAGTGGCAGCATGAAGGAGAGCAGTACTGCAACACTAGCAGGCTGATGTGGACAGCGCAGTAAAGAAAGGATCTTTATAAGGGATCGACTTCATTTTACCTGTTCCATTAAAATATGCCTGAGTAGGCCCTGATACCAATAGTTAGGATCAACTCAGGACCGTACTTACACAACAATATCTATCTAGGGTTTGCTAAATTAGTATTTGCTGAAACTGACATTACATCCTGACAGTAGTACATAAGACAGTAAATCTGCAAAAAAATATGTACCTCTGGCTCCTCCCAGTGCTCCTAATGGCATTTACAAGAGTCCATTGTGCCCGAGCAAAAACAACCAATCAGACCCTGGAGAATTCTCTAATGTAGCTGTCAATCACTGCTCAAGCACACCCTGTGCAGCCCCCCTCCCTTGCGCATGCTCTCACTCAAGTCAAGATGAATATCTTCAGTGTGCAACTTTGGGAGAAGCAAACAAAATGGCAGAGAGTCAACCACCAGCAATGAAAAAACTGCCCATCCCTCCTTTGCCAATAAGAGCGTACACGGCAGAGACAAGCAAGCAAACAGAAGAAGACTGACAAGATGAGGCTTGCTTTGATTTTCACAGAAGAAGACTGTCATTGGACTTCTTATGATTACTTGTCTTAATCATGTATGCTGTTGTTGGCAGTGCAGCATGTGCAGAAGTAGTGATAGATGCTGTGTTAAAGATTTCCATTGGCTTTGACTGGTTGTTTTCGTTGAGGTACGGTGGATTCTTGTACATGCCATTAGGAGCACTAGGAGGAGCCAGAGGTACATCATTTTTTCACAGATGCTCTGTCTCGTGTGCTGCTGACAGGATATAGTGACAGTTTCAGCAAATATGTAACAGAATTTCACAGAAATGCGTGAAAGGTACACGATCTCTTGGGCAGGAATTATGTTGCTGGCAACAAAAAAACAACGCTAATGCAAAGTCTATAATGAACAGTCCTAGTTTCATTGTGAAGCAGTCAGAGTTTGGTTAGGTCAAGATCGTGGTTTCAATTAAAATAACTACACACAGGCCATATGTACGTACACCTACATATTTTGCGTTGTTACGTAAAGTACCTACATGAAGTATTTTGCTAAGCTAGGTAAAATCTGTAAACTCACATAACTATGATGACTTTTGGTTTCACACGGTAGATAAACAGACCGGGGTGGTGTTTCCCATTTTCAAAAAAACAGGGGCCGGAGGGTGTGCTCCAACTATCCAGGTTGGGGGAGAGTTACTGCCTTAAGCAAGGGAGTTCAAGTATCTTGGGGTCTTGTTCACGAGTGAGGGTAGAATGGAGCATGAGATGGATCGGTGGTTTGGTGCAGCTTCTGCCAGAAGGCAAAGCTTTTGATTTACTGGTCCATCTACGTCCCAACCCTCACCTATGGTCATGAGCTCTGGGTAACGACTGAAAGAATGAGATCATGGATACAAGAGGCCGAAATGAGTTTCCTCTGTGGGGTGGCTGGGTTCAACCTTAGAGATAGGGTGAGGGGCACGGATATCTGGAGGGAGCTCAGAGTAGAGCCGCTGCTCCTTTGCGTCGAAAGGGGTCAGTTGAGATGGTTCGAGCATTTGATCAGGATGCCTCCTGGGTGCCTCCCGTTGGAGGTGTTCCGGGCATGTCCCACTGGTAGGAGGTCCCAGGGCAGACCTAGAACACGATAGAGGGATAACATATCTCGTCTGGCCTGGGGGTCCCCCAGGAGGAGCTGGAAAGTGTTGCTGAGGAGAGGAATGTCTGGGGTGGTTTGCTTGGCCTGCTGCCCCTGCAACCCCGCCTCGGATAAGTGGATGAAAATGAGGAACGGATGGATGGCTGGATGAACAGTAGTCTCCCGGTTCAAAGTCCATGGTTGTTTGACACATCCACCACCTCTCCTGCCCGCCCTATGTGGACTTTCTCCTTCTTTTTACTCAATTCCTGTGTCCACTGTGACAAAAGATCCTCACTGACCTGGCATTGACATTGTTTTTGTGTTCTGTAATTTTAAGACATTTTGTGCCCACCAGCACGTAATGCGTTGTAAAGACTGTCAATTTTCATAAATTTTCTGAGACTGGGTTGAAATATGATAAGTTATTTTTTTTAATAAAAGTGACCTGCTGTAGCTGTAAATAAAAGTTTCTTGACAACTGTTTCTGCCCACATTATGTATCCAAGCCCAATATTCTCTTTTTTATTGAGAGTGAATTTTTACATTTGTAAAAAAAATAAATAAATAAAAAAAGTGTATGTGATACAGTGGAATAAATCTCTTCAACAGTACAAGCACGGACCTCTCCGCACCAGCATACTGGAGAGAAGCACAGCTTAGTGCAGCTGTTACAGACTCTAAGCCTTTGTGGGTTTATAAATAGATAAATGGCCATGGTTAGAGAAGCAGCAGTGAGAATAATGTAATTTCAAGATGCCATATATAATTTTTCTACAATTTTCACCACCAGCTATAACTTGCAGCCTTAAAGAAAAAGTGGGTTCCTGGATGTTGTGTAGTGCAACAAAAATACGAGAGCACAAAGTTATTGTGGCACACGTCTTTCATGAGTGGCTACAAAGTCAGCAGGTTTAAAAACGCGAAAGCCTGTTTGTCAACTGAATCATCCATCCAGTTGGTTGCTGCAGCTTGTGAGGATGCATGCAGTAAAGAAACGTGTGATAAATGATGAATACTAACCGAAGTTTTTCCAGCATCATGTATTTGAAATAAATTACAAGATGATGCAAGCCTTTCTGACTGTATGATGTGATGATTTTGGAGAGAATAAATGCTGGAGTTTTGAGTAAGAGTAAGAGCAAGTCTTTGTTAAGTTTCCATAATTAGGGTGGAGGATCATGTGGGCTTACATTTCGTTTTTTATTACATGCATTTCGTTGTTATTTAGGTATCGCTTTCACCTCACATTTCAAAGTGCCCCCGTGTGTAATGCTGTCGAGATTGTGGCCTTACAAAATGTTGGCAGGCAAAATGAGAATGTAAACAAAGCTGTCTGAGATCAGAATGATTCAACTTTCTCTAAACTACGACTGCCTGTAGACGTCATGGATGCAATCCAAAATACAAGATGCTTGTTAAAATTGTTTGAATATTACACATTATGTGATCGTCGATTGAAAGTACATGTTCCCATAAATTCTTTATGTCTTATACGACCTGTCAATTATTCTACAATCAGCCCTGTGTTAGTCTTCTCTTTGTGTATTCCCATCGTAGTTCAACATGACGCCTTGATGGATTAAAATATGTCTTAAAATATATACTGTGCTCGACTCATCTGGAAACGATTACGGCTCCATGTCAGACTGCCCATCTGTAAGCAATGAGCAGGACTGCATGTCAAAGCCGCCGCACAGATCTCTGAGTAGAACCAGGCACTTGCTCCAGAGAGCAGCACTCATCAAATAAAAATACAGCCCGGCCCAAACAATAATGAACCGGAAGTGCAGATTCATGGTCGCGATCTAAAAGACATGAAAGCACATCAGTGGGAATCGCAGAGACCTGATCCATAAAGAGCCCATTATGGAATTTGTATCCAGTTCTGGTACCATGCCATTACAAATATACAAGGCCTTTATGATGTGGAGTATTTCATTAGTGTTTTCAGACATGTGGGCTTGCACTACAGAGCTGGCAATGTGGATTTGATTTCAACCAATATTGCCATTGCAGATATTTTAATTCAAACTCGAGCCCAAAGCCATTGCTGTACTAGGCTGCATGATTTATCTGACTCTGGAAAATGACTGACAGCTCTGAGGAGCTCCTCCCTACAAGCTCTGCCTAACAGCACTGGACCTACTTAATCAGCCTAAATTGCAAAGTCGAGGCCCTTGTATTTGGTAATGTGGTGAAAACAGTGGCAAGTGAGAGCTAATTAGATTAACGGTAGTTTAACGAGCTGTTGGAGGGGCCCCCGCAGATTGGATTTTAATAAATAGTGGCAAAAGCATCTGCTATGCACTTCCTGGCTCTGCTGGCATCCTAATTGGCCCCAGTGGGTTGCTGTAGCTCAGCACTACACAGTGCAATTTAGGAGGGGAAAAAGGCAAAATGCTTATCTTCAGTCCAGGTGAGTCTGGGAAACAAAATAAAAAAAGTCTTGATTGTATGGCTTCGCAGGCTATGCTTTATTAACATTTATACAACACTGATACAATTTCTAAGACTTTTATCAGCACTATTGTCCTCAAAGCTGGAGGAGAGAATATCTCAAAGTCCAAATAAAACAGATATGGACATATTCTTCTTTTTCTATTGTTTGTTTTCAAGATGAAATGTTCCCATGATGAGGTCTTTGTAGAGGCAACAGCACAGAGAGGAAAAAACAATTAATCAAACATGAATGAGCGACCATAGCAGGGTTATTTCCATAGCAACAGCCCGAGGGGACAACTTGAACCCTTTAATGTGAGCTGGTGATGTCTCTTTGTAAACATCTGCGCAGCGGGGGGAGAAAGCCAATGAGAGAGCCTGGCAACAGAGGCATCACAGGGCAGCAACCTCTTGGTAGCAATCGAAGTTTCCATTATCTAGTGTTGAAAGGACCTAAAAGTGCTCTGAAATATTGTATTCGGGAGCATTTGGAGTTGATAAGCGTCTTTGTACTGCCGCTGTTAAGTGTCCAAAAGCATTGAGGTAGTTTACAGTGAAGCTGGCTGCTGCTAAAAAAAACAATATGCAAATGATCGGGAGGGAGTGATGTTTCAAACAAGAAGTTAATTTTTACAGACACAATGTTCTTGCTGCTTGAAGAGTCACTGAAGAACTGGCATCAAAGCTGTTAATACAAACGCCACTTCTTGACGTTATTCCTCTTACATCAGGCAACAAATCACAGACATAATCTCTCTCATACTCATGCCTTATGCAACCTGCAACCAGTAGGATCTTTTAGCCTCCAGCTGTGACCAACAGAAAGCAGTGTGCAAGTGCAGAAACAGTACAAACAGCTATTATCAAGGGTCGCTTGTTGGTGGCCATAAAGGCTCCAGATTAATTGTTATTTCGCAAGTCTGTGTTGTCAGAGCAATCTGTTTTCTTTTTCCTGCTGATGTGATGAAAATACATGATTAAAACTCCTCAAATCTACGACGAGGATTTTAGAGTTACGAGAGTAAATGCATGAGCTGAGGAGAAAAAAGAGAGCCTCCTGCAGAAAGTAACCTGATTGCAGTCTAAAAATGTCTAAAGGAGCATGTAGCATACACTAAGTATACAGTAGCAGAATAGTAATTCAGCACACCACAATGTTCTCAGCATGTAAAAGGAAACTGCCTCCAGCTCGAGTCAACAATCCCCTTTACTAACTTTCAATCAGTTCTCAGTGAAGTGCACAAAACAAAAAAAAATCCAGCAACAGCAAAAATAGTCTTTAAACACCCTAAAAAGGAAGATACGAACAAGTGCTGAAACAACTCATCAATGACTGCAGCACTACGTGGAGCCTGGCAGCACCACCGCTGGCAGGAGCAGGTATCCGTAACCTTCTTACAAACACTCTTGTCCCAAACCTCAGCGGTTCCTTGGTCGAGAGTAATGGCTTCTTTGCACTGGGCCGCGCCGTGCTATTGTAGAATCACAGAGCGGTTAATTGAAACAAATGACTCTAATAATGGGACATTATCCCCACAGGCTGGCTTTGTGGCGGGCCTAATTAGCGTTGCGGTGGTGGCGAGGAGGACGAGTCATCACGCTGATCCCTCAAAGGAAGCAGCCAAGGCCCCCTTTTAAGTGGGCAGTATGGGATTCTCCTGCTCGCAGCATGTAAGGGTGCCGGGCTTTTTCAGAACCAGCGTGGTAAATGTAAACATGTTTAGTCAGCTGCGGGTCCCTCTGAGGGTGAGAGCCGCTCTGTTAGTCGCTGTGCTGGGGCTGCTTTTCTCTTTCTGCTCTTTAAAGGACTGAGACAGCTCAAAAGGTTTGAGGACAGAACAGGGCTACTCATCAAAACTGATCAGGGCTGCAACCTAAAATCTCTTTTATGATGAAACTGGATTATCCTTCTAATATGGTTGTCTACAAAATGTGAGGAAAATAGGCAAACACACATCACAATTTCCTTAAGTTACAGTTTGAGATAGCGTCTTTTTTGTCCAACCAAACAAGGGCATTGGCTCCATTTCATAAATGTAGGGTGACACATATAAAAACTGGGTCTTAGGGGTCCTCCCTCAGGAAATTTTGAATGTCAAACATTGAATCTCCTGCATTCCAGTGAAGTTTTATTCATGAGTTTATGCTGGAAATGTCCTTAATTTTGTCAAAATAAAAGTCCTGACTTCCACATTTTATTTGGGGGGGGGGGGACAAATGCTTATGTTAAAAATATTTAGGGGGATGTGCGATGTGCCCCTGCGTCCCCCAAAATCAATGCCAATGCAAACATTAGTTTAAATCTCAAAGGTGTTTAATTTAAAAAGCAGCATATGTTTACACTTGGAAAGCTGCTTTACTTTGTTAATGATTTCAATTCTCAAATTTTTTCCCCCATTAATTATCTATTGACTTAATAATTGATTAATCAACTAATAGTCCTGATGATCGCCGACTCTTCACCCCGTTGTCCTCTCGCATGTCATCACGTTCTCCTTCGGAGCGTCAATGGCCCATAACTAATGTGACAACATGAGATATTGTTTTCCAGATGTATTTTGATCACCACTGAAATCTGTTTTTGCCATTCCTAATTGTTTACCCTTGTACAAGATGATCCCAGAAAGTCAGCTGTAACGCAATGTTCAAATCTCTGTGACCAAGCTGTTTTAAATATTCATTAGTCGTAACAGTCGCCTAAGGTTATTTGAATTAGTTCCATGAATATTCATGAACTGCAATGAATGTGCATTTGTTTTTAATGCTCAATCTGTTAATACTCCTCTTCATTATTTCACTGCGAAGCCTGCATAATAACCCGCACAAAACAAAGCTTTACTTTTTTAAAGCACATTTCTCTCTTTGGAAGCCTATTTGTTTCGGTTTAAATGAAACGGGAGTGCCCTACCAATTATCTCGCTGTCATTTCTCTTGACAACTACAAGACACATTGTTCACCCCTGTTGTGGAGTGTAGCACTGAAGGGCATCTGTCTTTTGTGAAATGAAAAGCCGCAACAGAAAACATTTCTACTGTTACAAAAAGTGATTTATCTGGGAACGTCACCGAGATGTCATATCTATCCCAGTGAAAGGCAGCAGAGCAGGCGGGTCATATGAGATATGTCTAAAACCTACAGTGGAAAAAAAAAAGATTGCTGTTTCAATTTAAAAAACACAAGTAATCCAGCTGCACTGAGCATGTGGAGTCAAGTCAAGCTGCAATTTCTCAGTGACAGTCTTTTCTTTTAGATAAAGTTTATTTTAAGGCAGTTCTCATTAGATCGTGTGTGCACTGTACATATTCACCCCTTTGCTTTAAGTGCGTTTTCATTTCCATATATTATATCAACATATTTGTCTGAATATTGCTGTCTAAGATGTTTGTGTACAGTGTGGATAGGCTTACTCTGATCTTTTTAATGGCTTGATTGGGCCTCTATCTAACTATCCCTGCGCTGTCAATAAACACAGCTGTCAGTATAGTTTTTATGTCGCTGCATTAAAATAGTTACGGCCCTTTCCCCCGCTGTCTATGTCCTAAATGCCAAGTGATGCAAAATAAATTTACTTTCACAGATTAAATGAAGTCAAGCTCACATAACCTTGTAGCAATCAGTGACTCTGACAAAGACTGATCCTGCAAATAAAGGCAGAGCAAACACACTGTACTGATGCACTGTGCACGACTGCACAGACATGTACTGATACACTGGGTATTTCTGCATCATACTTTTTAACAGAGGCCTGGTTGAGGTACGTTTTCCAAACTTAAAGCTTCATGAATCAATATTTTCCATATTAGGAATGACTGAGTTATCACCTAACTATAGCTTTTAAGCCTCCTTTAGCTTATTGTTTTGGTTTTATGTCCTGACAGCGGTGTAGTGCTGCTGGAGCAAACCAGAATGATGCTTTGCCACTTTTTCTTTTCAAGTGACAAAGTATAATATTTGAAATTCACATAAGCCATTTAAAATTCATACAATTTTAAGCGCTCAAGGATCCAATAATCACTAAAGCACATGACATGCAAGAGAGACAATAAAAATAAATGAATTGTTCAAAGTGTCCTCAACGTTTGAGGTGTGCCGATTGATTCACGTCAACTCATGCATTGAGCAACATGCAAGAAAACATTCAACCTTAAAAGTTGGTGCTAGGTGCTAGCAGTAACTTTTAAGTGGTACAGCAAATTAAATATTTTTTTCTCAGTCTAGTAACTAGAAAAAATAAAAAGGTGACATAACATCTTTCATTTTAGAGTTATAGTTGACAACGTACGTTAACTTGCCACTGTAGGAATATAGGGTGTAAATAACCTTCGAATTGAGCAACAACTTAACTGTGTACACATGCGTGAGTCATCGGCGTACTCTGGGACTTACACAAATAGCACTACACCCCTGTATCCTGATATTTCTTGGTACTATCTAAACCTGTTGTAAACCACAGTTCCAGTTGTTAAAAAAACAACTATGACAATTCAAATGTATCATACATGCTCAGCACAAACGGCAGACAAACAAAGTTAGCAACCATCCAGGGGAGTCAAACATCTAGCTGTCAAAGACCCAGATATTTTCCTCAGGTGCACCAGAGCTAAAGGACAGTGAATGTTACACATATTTCCATCAAGTGGCACCAACATGACTCTAAATGAATGCTAAAGTTGCTCCAATTACAATTTTATATAATGGTATCATGTCAGGGCAGTGTGTCTGCCATCCAGCTGTGGAGTTCTTTTAATTTTAATGCAGCCTTAAAAATACATAGCTAAAGCTGCATCTTCAGCTGACAAATTATTCATGGCATCAACACCTGCTTGTCACTATGCATTTTCGGACCAGAGGAACATTTTCATAGTTCCAAGAATCCCCCTTACTGCACTGTAAGAACGAGGAACAATCATAGCTCTAACAATGACGTTTGTTTTTTTTTTAGCTTCTACTTCAGAGTGGTTACTCCTACAGAGGAAGAAGAGAAACTATGACTGACTTAAGTGTATGCTGATTGGTTGAACATAGCCAATGCAGCCTTGGCAACCGCCATTTTTAAATAACCATTAGCCTTGTAAACAACAAACAAAAAACACAAAAGACTGGTCAAAAGAAAAAGCAATTGAAACAAAAGCAGACAAATGGACCAACAGTGACATCAAGGCTTTACTGAATATCTATGCGATGCGATTTTTCAGCCGGCTTACAGTATGTCATTTCAGTGTTCCTACTGGAGGTGGAAATGCAAACAGAAAAAAGCCCTTGCAGGTATGTAGCTCTTTGGGGAGCTCTCCAATGGGCAGTTCCTCTCAGGAAGTCCCCAAAATTATTTGGTCCACCAATGTTATAAATCAACTGCTTTTCACACGTCCTGCCAAAAATATTGATGGAGCACCACATGTTTAAACTACAGTTTAACTAAGCAAACTTCCCATCATCTGACTGAATGTGTGACATAAACTTGTAAAACTGGCAGCTGCTTTTTTGACGGCAGGGGCTTTCCTCCTCCCTAACCAGCCTCATTACACCAGTAATGAGACAGGGGCTGGTGCTCTGTTTCAATATTTAAACGCGCCGGCGCCCCTCAAGGCTCCATGTTGGGCCCGTTCTGTAAACTCCTCTACGACCCCTCATTACTGTCTGCTGGTGAGTGTCCCTCCTCTTTTATTTTTTTTCAAAGCGGTAGATCTTGCTTGCATCTCCCCTCGGCCGTAGCCTCAGACAGACCTAAGCAATCAGGGGGCTTGTTGAACACAAGACCCCTGGATGCCACCTCGTCCCTGAGCGCTGAGATGGCAGAAATGCTGACAGCTGAGGGTGAGACAGGGGATTCTCCCTCTGCAATGAACATTCACACGAAAGCATGTTACATTTCGCAGTATCCAGTCATCCAAGACTTCGCCGTCTCTTCCTTGAGCTGACAGAGTAGGTCACTGATGTTGGGAGGAGTTAGGAGAATGTAAGAGCATTTGTGATTGACAGCTCTGTCTTTTATAATACCGTTGTTGATCCTTCTGCTTGTTGGAGTCCTTGTAAATGGAGCAGTTTCAAGTCTGAGAAACGGTTCAAAACTGGCAGTTAAGACTATTATGAACAACATGCGACTGCAGCAGAAAGGATCAAACCCCACACCTGAACAAAGTGCTGGTTCTGCCGGTTGAAAATAAAAATAGAAAACCTCAATGTACTTCAAATGTTCAAGCTCTGAAATTTGCCTAATACTCAATGCATGTATTTGACACCTGTTTTTTCCATCTGCTACACACCTTTTTGATTCAGCAGCTAATATTTCTGCTGCCTGTGGAGTCATAATTAGATGGAAAAGAGGAGGTTGTCAGACAGAATAAATTTTGCAGGAAAAAACAGGGCTCTTGCAGAGACATATGCTGTTCTGCATGCCAGAAATCATAAGATTATTATATAGTCAACTCTAAATGAGCAGAAATTACAGACTTAAAAGCTACCAGGACAAACTGATGCAAAATTGTGTGCGTACAGTATGCAGTATGAAGATGATGGTCAATCCAGTGCTCTCACTGCTGTAATGATTTAACTGTGTTTGCTGTAGGATCAATGTGCGCTGAAAAAGAGAATCCCAAAGCAGGGAGAAGTTTACAGAGCTTTAGCCTCGGGCTAAATGTTGTACAAAAACCAGCAACAACATCCCTTGAGATGAAGCGTATCTGTTGCTCCAGCTGAGCTTGTACTTGTAGGAGGTTTATATGTGCTCTGAAGGATAGCTTTTACTGAAGAGGAGTGTATCCTTAAGGTAACGCTGTTGACTTTTTATTTGCTTCTTCAGCAACGGTGAGAGAAGACTGGTGAACGATTAGCGCTTTGGTTTTCCAGCTATCTCCTCCAATTTCGTGGCTTTACCGAAAGGCTTCTGTTAACACAGTACAACAAAGGTACGGGCTCGTCTCTTCATTTCCGACCCCGCTACACTGAGAGCCTATTTCCATCCACCTTTATTATTCTTTAAGCATTCAGCAGGCATAAATTTAATCTTCCTTATTATACCTTTATCAGTATGAAATTAAGGTTAATTGACTTTGTTGGGGAAACATCAAATGAAACATCCCTAATGGAACCAAAATGAAAATAACGTCATCTTCAATTGCTTTAAAATATTTCTCAATATACAGCCTACTTTCCTATTCCGCAGCCTCAGAAATAAGCTCCTCTTGTCCCAGGAGATAATAAATGAATTGAATCCCCCCTCACTCCAACCCCCACCAACACCCCCCTTCCTCCCCTCCTTTTTCCTTATCGGTCATCTATTTTTCCAGAGTAAGCTATTACTTGCTGGGGTTGCTAGGCAACAAGAAATATTAATAGCGGCTATTATTAGCCAGGCTCTGCTAGAGTAGTACTAAAATGTGGAAGTGGGAAACATGAATGTGTTACATAAATCTCTGGACCTTTCACAGTGTGTGCAAGTCTCTGTTTGTGCAGTGATTTATTGCAATGACGGTTCATTTATGAGAAAAGGGGGTGTGAAATAAGAAAATGGAACATTACCCTGAAGGGCTATTTGAAAATAAATAATTGCAAAGGTGAAATAAAAGCTGTTTAAGAGGCAGGCACTCCCTCTCTGTTTCCCCTGTAAAAGACTATTGGCCAAAAAAAGGGCTGCTTTGTTACATATACTGGTGCAATGGACATCAGCTTTATACATATACTGCACACATGCATCCAGAGGCACAGCTTATATGTCGTCATCTCCTCAAATCAACTCATCCAGATGATTGCATAGGTTTCGTCAAAGCAGCAAATGACACTAAAAAAGCAGATCGACTGAAAATGTTCCAGTCAACAACATCTTTCTACTGCACCCAGCATATTCACCACAGTAGCCAATGGATTGTGACCTAATCCTGAAGACTGGCTTTAATGGAGGCCTTAGCTACCACCCACGGGAAAAAAAATGAAGCTTGCAACTTACGCAGTTTGATTCTGAAAATCACATAAGACCTGATTAACGGAGGATAAATGCCACGGATGCTCACATTAAAGCATAAATATTCATGATGGAGGGCAGAAGAGAAAAAAGTAATATTTATGTCAGATGAAAGTATATAACGTTGAATAATTCACCACAGAGGCCATCTATAATTCATCTGGTTCGATCCTATGATTAAAGCATTTGAATGTGTTTGCCAGGGGTGTTTACATGTTCAGTCTGAAGCATGTTTAACACAAGAAAAAGTCCCTTTACTGGAGGGGGGAGCGGGGGTCCTCAGCATCCTTTTGAAAAGAAAAAACAGCTGACAAGGGATACCCCCCCCCCTCTCCTTGTCAAGATTTTCTGTTCAAAACCTGCACCCCCCCACCACCACCCTCCATCCCTTCCACTTCCTTTTTCGCTTTGCCGATCATAACGAATGAAAATGTGCAGCGCCGAGTTTCTTGCTCCCTTTCTTGGCTCACTTTGAGGCAATGAAATCTTTGAGTTGTGCAGCTGAATGGATATTAAAGGAGCTGTGCCGCAAAGGTCTGGGTGTTAAGGAGGCAGCAGCGCTCTGTATTTATAAATGTTGCATGTATAGACTCTGGCCTTGCTCCGACTGCACTGTCTCAGCTTCCTCGGCCTCTAACCGGGCTAATTATCACTCTAATAGAAGAACGCTTTGCTATTATGAAAAAATAATCAGGGACTATTGAGAGCGGTACACAAGGAGAATTAGTCATTTCACCATTTCATTGCTGTTTATGTGAGTTTAAAGCTTCAGTAGAGTGTCGAAAGATCAATCATTTTTGGAAACGTTTTAAAAGACTGAACTTTACATGACACAAACGTGTGAAACCTTCAGAGAAAATGTTCTGCGAGCTGACTCGCTGGCTGACTTCCAGACCTCTGACCACAGAGACTAATAGCCTACCACAGTGCTTGACTTGCACGATCACAGAGGGCCGCAGCTAAAAGGGGACAGACAGACAAAAAAAAATAAATGTACTCACTGAGTGCATAGGCCCCGAGAGGAGGTGGGTGTCCTGACCCAGCATGTTGGACATCATGAGGGCGGGCAGCTCGGGGTAGGAGTAGGTGTTGAGCAGGCCGTTGTGAGGCAGGGAATGGAAGGGGTAACCTGACTCGTGCTCCATGAGGTGCAGCAGAGAGGGGTCGGCGTGGTTGGGGGGTGTGATGGGGGGGATCTCGTAGTCTTCATCCCCTGCTCCTCCTCCTCCTCCTCCGCCTCCTCCGCCGCTGCTGCCTCTGCCCTGACTGGAGTAGCTCTGGAAAGACAGAGACAAGATTTTTTTAGAAGAGGATGAAACTGCAATCACAGCAACCTTTACTCATTTACATTTTTTTGCTTCAAGAACGCAAGATGGTCTTTTCATAATACTGGGTTGTCTATGCAGTCATGTATCTTCGTGGTCATGTAGCGCTTTTGCTCAAGGGGTAGAAAACCTACAACTACCTGAATACACTGCGCCACATTGGACCAATAAACACTCATGCTAGTTGGAAACAGGATGTGAGCTTGGCTGTTTTGGCTGTGAAACAATATGGCAGCTGGCTGGTTATTAAATATCTTAAATCAAAGTTAAACCGTACGCTAAAATATATTTCTAAAAACATTTTAGGTGAGATACAGGCAATGGAGTAACAGAATCTTGGTTCATATTTGATCAGCACTGCTTAGTTTCACCATTTGATCTTTACAGAATACAGGAAACAGTATGGCGCCCACTTCCTGTTCACAAATTCTTGTATTCCAGCCAAACTGAAATATGTTTCTGAAGACATCTTAGGCAAGAAATTTGCTAAACAGTCACAAAATCTTGGTTTATATTTAATCAGCACTGCCTACTTTTACAATTTAAGTTTGGTCTGAGTTTTATAGACAGAGAAAGACAGGGGCGGGTTTCTTTTTTGATTTGCATCTGGACTCTTTGTGTCTGTGGTGGGAAACAAAAATGCAAAAGTACAATCTGTAGTTCAATCACCAGCCCAGGAGCCTGCAAAAATCTGCAGGCTGATTTGAGCTGAGAGATGTGCAGAAAGATCCAGGTGCAGTTCATTTAGACATACGACCCACACTGTCATGATACAATTCAGTGAGGTATCCCTTTAATTATCGCAGCTGCTAAAGGACAATTTATTGCAACAAAGGAAAATACCAGGACTGGTCACACACAGACAGTTTTATATGTATGGGCAAAATAGAGTCTATAACCCACCTACTGTAATTTGCATATCTTTGGAACGTGGGAGGAAGCACGTGAACACAACATGAGAGCATGAGAACATTGTACCTGTGTCTCAAAACGACGCTGCATTTAGTTAGAGCATAAACAAAATAAGAATCAACACTCGAATGCCTGAGAAAAAAACATGCCCACCAGACAACCTCACTGCCATGAAACATTCTCAGGGTAAACTGAAGTTCAGTAACAATGCCGGAGAGACACAGCTAACAAAGGATGTTCCAGAGTAATTAAAAAGCCTCATAATTGGCTTTTAAATGCACCTGTTGATTTTTGTTGTTCAGATGTGTGTGTTTGCAGCAGACACTGAGCCGTGGCAGTCAATTCAGGCTGTTTTGCTGGAAATAAAATAATTAGAAATGCAAATTGTTGCGCTTACAAAAGTGTAAAGAATTAATTCAACACAAACATACACAGCAAATTAATTAGAGTTAGACAACAACAGCTGCTGTACAGAATAATTTGCTTCAGAAATCTTGACAGCTTTAAAGCAACAAACTGTCAGCCTGCACGCCTTTAAAATACAGTTAATCAAATTCATTATGTGGAAAAACACCATTGACACTCACTTAGTGGTTATTTTATAATCCCGTAATTATAATGCCAATCATATGTTTTTTTTAGAAATAGAAAAACTGGACTAAACAAACCCCACATTCCTAATTATGAAACCTATCCAATGTGTCCAAATGACCCACAGCAGGTAAAAAAGGACAGATTTTATGGTACTAATAAGTTGACACATGAGCGGAGCCTGTGCTTGTCTTTTCCAGGGCCTATCTTGACATAATATTGCGCTGAGAAATATGGTTTTGTGCTCTCAAAAAGCATACTGAGGGTATTCACCAGGGAATGAAAAGCAATTTTGTCAGAGGCAATCTGATGCCAACTCCCCTTTATAATGACTGAAGAAAATTAATCATCACAAATAATATTCCAGTGTCAGCCATTCAAGAGCTTTTTAATAGAATTTTTATTATTCATGTCTCGTGGTACACATCAACTAGTCCGTTCTGCAACATTTCAGAAATCAATTCAATATCATCTTCGTGTAGGCTGTCATCTCGCCTGCCAGTGCAGCAATTCATCTTGCAAACAAATACTTTTAGCAAACAAATGGCAAGAAGCGTCGAGGAACAGCTACAATGTCCCCACTAGCAGAGCTGGTGCTTGAAGATAGGATAAAAGTCTCATAATGTGCACTATCATTAGGGAGAAAATAATAATAATAAAAGGGAGTATGTTTACTATCAGGGGGTGATGTGCTGTTTTCTCTTCCCATAACACTCACTCTTGGTGCTTGCTCAGAAATATTATCACTGACAATTCCTTTTCCCACGATAAAGGTTTTGCAAATGTGTCTCCGTCGTCTGACATTTATTCTTGTTGTCATATGTTATTATTGTTAACAAGCATATGCGCTAGGTTTAATTCAGTAAACAAATAAAAACAAATCTCACTGGTTTGTGCTTCTGTGACAAAAATGCCACAAATTTGCTCTTTCAGCTTCTCAAATGGGTTTGTGGCTTTTCTATGATAATAAACTGAATATCTTTGTGTTTTTAAACAAAACAAGATATTTGCAGATGTGGGCTCTTTCTTACTAGAGATTAATCAATTAATTGAGAGAATAATCAGCAGATTTAATGAGTTATCACATGTCTGTCCTCCAGTCTGAATGAGAAAATACGTGGTCGAAACAACACATATGAGCATTTCTGTCCTGGCACAGCATTGCAAGAATTATTCATGTGACTGTCGTCTTATCTTCCAGTACTACGGAGAAGGTTTGATTAGGCTTAGAAGAAATAACTGGTTAGGGGATGATCATTGTCAGAGACAGTAGTGCACCTAGAATTTTTCAAAGGGGGGGCCAGATGGGGCCACTGAAAATTCTGGGGTGGCACACCACAACCAAAAGTCCTAACTGAATTTCAGGGGTGTGATTATGCAATTGTAGTATACAGACTAGTTGAAAACGATGTCAATACGGACAGTTAAAGAATTGCATACTAATACACTGTGGTTTCTTATTTTTACAGTTAATGTCACTAATTATCTGATGTGCACAGATTAATACTGGTGCAGTTGAAATACTGAGTCCCTTTACAATCCTGTTTAAATATGTGATCTGCATATACATGTGCTAGTGATTCATTGTTTTTCAAATAGGCTATAGAGGTTTGTTTCCTTAAAAAAAGGCAAATTTACAGCTTTAATTTGAAGGAGTACATTAATTGAAAGGAACAGGGGAGATTCGTAGGTACCCATGGAACCTTTTTTAATTCAGACATCTTGAGATTAGAGTACAAGGGACCCCTTTTTCTGTGGTATTGTTCCCTCAACTTGGTTAGCATTGTCACCTCACAGGAAGAGAGTTCCTGATTCAAACCCTGGGGTGAGGAAGTCCTTCTGTGCAGAGTTTGCATGTTCTCTCTGTGTCAGTGTGGGTTTTTGTCTGGGTACTCGGGCTTCCTCCCACGGTCCAAAGACATGCACGTTAGGCCAATTGGTGACTCTAAATTGGCCGTAGGTGTGAATGTGAGCATGCCTGGTTGTCTGTCTATATGTGTCAGCCCTGTGATAGTCTGGTGACCTGTCCAGGGTGTACGCCAACTCTTGCCCAGCTGGGATAGGCTCAAGCCCCCCTAGCCCCCCCAAAACAGAATGAGCGGTTACAGAAAATAAATGAATCAATGTTCCCTCGCTAAAATTTAGCATAAATTTGGACCATAATTTCGCCTCCTTACCAACAAGCTATGCTGACATGGTTGGTACCAATGGATGCCTTAGGTTGTCTAGTTTCACAAAATACTACTACCTTCACTCACTTAAAAAAAATGCAGGCGCCACAGCTTCTTAAAGACAGTAATTAATCCTGAGTTTATATGTTAATTTATTATTTGTCTCTTGTTATGTGCCAGATATATGTCAATAAATAAATAAATCAGAGTATTTTTACATCAAAATCCCTAACTTTTCTCTTTCTTTAAATGGGTATAAAATGTTTGACTCATCCTGCACCCAGGGGCGTTTACAAAAGTTTACTCTCTTGACTCTTTGGACGACTAGCTTGCCACACTCGCCATATAAAACCACACTTCACTGCTTGTTGGTTGTAGTAGCTAACAGAGCAACATGGAGTGAGTTAGGAAGAGATGTGTGTCCAGATATCAGTATGCAAAGTCCTTGTTTTCATTTTCAGAACAGTGTGACTGAGGTCTAATTTATTCATCTCTCCCTCATCCTCCTCCTGATCTAACAGTGAGGGAGGTGTGCGTGGAGCTGCTCAGCAGGCTGCTCAGGACTGGACTTCACTGTAGCTCTGCATCATGCTAAACACTAAGCCCGCCCGCTTTTTAGCGGTGCAATCAAATGCGAAGGAAGGGATTTAAATCTCTCTTGTAACTCTACACTGATCAAATACTTTCACTGGGAAATACGTCACAGCACAGAAGCTAAAGATGCTTTAACTTCGGTTTGACGGGGACTTTAAGAGGCTGGAATCGGAGAATTTTGACTTTTTTCTTCTTAAAAAATTGTCAAACTAATTATTTGATCATCACATTACTTTGTGATTAATTATCAACTGATTTATTAATGTCACAGCTCTTCTCTAAATACTCATATGCACATACAAGATGGGCACTACTTGGGGATAAAGGGCTTGTAAGCTCGACTGTGGGGTACAACCCTTTCTAATCACTGTAAAGAGAAATAAAAGACGAGCAGAGGCTTGTTTGGCGAGAATGAGTAATTTAACACGTTGATGTATGTACCCAGATTTAAATGCAGTCAGAGGCTATTTTTACGACCGTGCCTTCCATCGCTTTGGTGATTTTTTTTTTCTTTACAGCTTCTTATGATGCCCTTGGAGATAAGACACAGGACAAGGACATCACTAGTTTAATATTTTCAAACATAGATAAATAATTCATAAATATACTGTCTTTCAGGACATGGAGGAGAGTGGATAAAAGAGAGAGGGGTCAAAAAAAAAAAAAACGCCAAATGTTGATTCAGCCTTCTCTCTCTCTCTGTGACCTTCACCCCCCTCACTCCCTCCTAGAGGTGAAATTTAAGCAAATCTGTCATTTTTCTTGACAAGGACGTTACTACTTTGGACCTTTGAAGAATCTACAAATCAATTCTTTCCTTATTTTCTCTCTGTAACTTCAACACCACAGCTCCTTTTGTACATCAGTTGCGATTCAACATCAAAACACCATATTGCTTTAACATAGTTTATAGATGTGAGATGTTGCTCCGAGGCACACTGACTATCATCACACATAAAGCAGACCCTGGTTCTTTGAAAAAAAAAAAAAAAAAAAATGGAGAGAGATGATTCAGCCCATGGGAACAGAGTTGAGTTTCTATCTATGGAAGATCCAGACTGACAAAATGTATATGACTTGTGATGTTTTACAATGAGATCACTTAAACACAAACAAACATTCAAAACTGGGCTGAAGAAGAATCTGAAGGATGCTTTTAACTATACCCACTGTTTGCTCTGAACCTTGGATACAATTATTTACATTAGCAGTGTTAAATCAATAAAGCATTGAGGTGAAACGATTGACATTCAGTCCTTCTTAACTTACTCCAACATCTAATAAAGGCTGCATAGTTCCTTTTTTTTATTACTCTGAAATTATCTGATTTATTTGGTAAATGAACTGCATTTTATCAGAACAAACCTTTGCTTTTCCTTACCTCTGTCATATAAGTAATGGTACAAGGTTGGATGTTCAACGTGGCCAAAAATTCAAATAATGAGGCAACTGTATGTAAAAGAGATTTTTTTCTACTTTTGGGACAAGCTGATGTCAGATTGCGACAGATTCCTTCATTTGGTCATCTGCTCCGGGCGCGCTACTGCAAGTGTTTACCTCACATAAAATAATGGACTTAGCTACCGTGATGTCACCCTTTGGTTTGTGGATGAGTTTGGCATTTTGGCTGTGGCCATCTTGATTTTTTGGAGCCAGAAGTGACAAAATTTGGACGATAAGGTGAACCTGTGGAGGAACAAGGGGTGGATCTGACTCATAGACTGTGTTGATGCCTTGCAAACAGCCTGTCACTCAAAGCGGCTCCGCCCAAAAATTCACCCCCTGTCCAGTTGTCATGAATGTTTAAGTTAGCTTTAGAGACCAAAACTGCTTTTTGTACCAGGCTGCCATGAAAAATAAAGGCATTTCAATTTTTGCACAAACCCTACAGTGTGCCTTGGATTGTTTTTGAAGGAGACTTGCATTTTATATTTTTTGATTGAGAGTACACTTGACTTATGCAAGGAGCCCTTCACAAGATGGAATAAACACAGTTCACCTGAAGTATCCAAAGAGCACTTGTTTGTGACGACTACTACTAAGACCCAGCAGTGCTTCTATTGATTGGACTGACTGGCCTCTGGAGTCAGCCTCAAGTGGCCATTCAATGAACTGCAGGTTTTGGCTCCATTTTTCAGCCCCTGAGGTTGCTGTTTGTACTAAACCTACACTGCTACATGTAGCTACATGCAAACATCAGAGAAACATGTAATTTTGTTTACCAATGTTGTTAATTTCTCCCAGATTTTGGATCATATTCCTGCTGGAACATGTCCGGTTGTGAAGATTTTAGTTTGGAAGCTTTTATGCATGATTTTTTTTTTTAATAGCAGAAAGCGCCACTATTCTCTATTTCAATCATTCCTCCAGCTGCAATTATGGTGCAGAGATGCTGTAAGACCTGGAAATGTTGACCAATCAGAGCACATTGGGCTTAAGAGACAGGCGCTAAAACGGAGCATTTCAGATAAAGGGTGCGGACAGTAAAATAAAAATAAAGTGTTTTCTGAACACTGAAGCTAGTCGAAACCCAAAATACAAGGGAACCTGAAAATTAGCCTAGTACACCATCTTTAAAGATCAGCAGCAGCTGAAAATCTCACTCTTCCTGACCTCCAGTGATTTCACCTTTCTGCAGTGGTGCAGAGGTGTACTCCATGGTGTGTCAGTACATAGTGATGTCACTGTTTGGTGTGGTTACAGGTGTAACAGACTTCCGACAAAAAATATGAAAAATATGCTTCCCAGTGTGATGTTGAGAGACAACATAATAATGTATACTTTAAATTGATTTTGTATATAAATCTTTGTATTGAAATGTGGTTTTATATCGTTGGTTCATTAGGTCAGGTACCATGCAAACACACCCAGTCATACAGTTTGTAGTCCTCTCCTTTGCTTGTAAACTTTTTGGTTTGCAATTTTCGCTTGGTATTCAGACACAGCATATACAAGCTAACATCCTCATGGCATGTTAAATTCACAAAAGATTGGGTGCACGGTGAGGCAATTTTTAGCCAGGCAAAGCTAACAGTAACAGCAGAAAGTTCCCCTTGACATGTAAGCTCGTAGGCTGCACAGCCTCTGCAACCAAACAGCTCCACCTTGTCAAGTTATCTCATGTAATTAAGTTATCTTAAGTGGAAACAAATGAATCAGCTCAGCTAAAAGTTTTCTTGACACAAATGGCTGGGAAGATGAGATGAAGTCATTAGCTTGGCGATGGAGTCATTCGTGGCCTATGAGGTGTTTAGTGGAAGACAGCTCATCTGGGAACAATGATGTGTTCGTCAAAGGGAGGAGAATGAAAATGTTGCACAGTACACCAGAGAGCCTGTCATGGCTGATGGGGGACAAACTGTCCAAAGACAAGAGCTGTCTGTCTTTGATAGACTTCGTTATTACAGCTTCTGTGACTGACACACTCAAAGTGCTTCCTGTAACACGAAACACCGATACGGTTAGAAAAGTAACTAATCAGAGAAAAACAACCATTTTTTGCATCATAAAACCGTATAACTTTGAATGAGTATGAAGTGTCCTATGGAAAGTCATCCAGCCATATGCTACTTTGTGAAAAAAATGACAGAGCAGCATGATTTTGGCGACAAACAACAGCTGGCCATGCATACATAAAGGCCTTCACGTCCACTCTGTGTATTCCAGATAGACGGATGGCAACAGTAAATCTTTAAAACATCTTATGGGGAATTTCAAAATTCACCTTCAAAGATCAACCTTGCAGAGATGAGAAAGGGCAGAAATCAAACTCATCATCAGCGGGTGTTGAACATTGCTGAGGTGTGCTGCACAAGTGACCATTACAGTGATGGTCTGCAGGGTCCACAAAGGCTATCTGACCCGGCTTTGAAATGACAAGGAACTCCATTTGGGTGATGTATCAAGGGAAGCAGACAGACTAGTACAATGGAAGGAGAATGGAATAGCAAACCCACCGGGCTGACTGACAGCAAGACAGAACTGGGATAAGTGAAGTGTGCAGAGAGGGGGGGTTTCGCCACGACGGATAGTAGCTCAGGGTCATTCACAGCGCCCGTTGCTAAAGGTGGGCTGCGGTGTGCTTCAACCAATGGCAAAGGAGTGAGCTAACCTCTTCCATGCTCCCCCATGCACTGGTAATTCTCTCAAATGTCACATCAAAATGGATCTCATTTAGGTGGGTAAAAAGGACCTGACTCTCCATTGCAGATGTGGGTGGACCTGTGCTGGATTGTACCTGAACTCTAAAAACACGGCCGCGAAGGAAGTATTTTGAAAAGGTGTGGAAAAAAAGGGCCAAGTGCTGCACATTTATGTCAGTTCAATTTAGAAAAAAAAAAAATCCCCTCACAGTTATAGATCAAAGATGAAGGGTGAAAAAATATCTCTGATCTTTTTACTGGAACAGAGAGTAATAGAAAATTCTTTAATGTCTGGACCAAAGGCTGTTTTTTTTTTTTTTTTTGGCAAAGGGGGCACTACTGTGGTCTCAGACACATTTCCTATTCTTATTCATTAGAGAGAATCGTATAAATAAATAAAATATGTTGTCTCGTAGTCACTCATCCCCCCCAAGGGAACATGGAAGCCCCAGTAATCACATATGGCACAATAGCTCGCCCATAATCCCCTTTATTTTTATTTTCATGATGTCACTCTCTTTAAGCCCCTTGCTTTATGAGTCGCAAACGGAGTGGAGAGGGGAGGAGAGGAGGAGCGGAGAGAGGAGAGGAAAAAGCAAGGGAGGGGTGAAAACAAATGATGTGGATCCCTCATTGTTCTTTCTCTATGCCCTCATTCCAGTCAGGGTAATAAGAGAACATTGTGATTTACTGTCAGTGAAGCGCAAGAGTGCATCAGAGAGAATCCACTGCGGCAGGGGCCATTAAAATAGATTTAACTTCCCACAGTATTAGGCCAGATGTCTACACTTCTATTATATTTCAATCAGCCATGACCTTGGTCTCCATATGATGAGAAAGATCACTGGGAGAGAGGGAAAGAGAGAGTGAAAATACGCACAGAAAACCAATAGAAATATCAAACTACTTAGTCCCACTAAATCCATCTGCTCCGCTGTGCAGCACCATACAGAGAGAGGCCGGGACAGAAATAGAGCCAAGGTTTCAAGTTCTCTTAAAAGAGTGTATGAATCATTGAGTGCACTCTCGCTGCTGATAAGTTGCTGTTTTTTGGGGGGGAGTGCTGCTTTTCTGCGGGGTATGTATTTGAGGAGGGACCAAGGGAGTACGCCAAAAAGAGTGGGACACTGGGTCGTTTTGATGTTCTTGAAAGAGTCAGATATCAACAGACCAAAGAAGAATCTGTTTTGCGAACAAGGGAAATGTTTCCCTCTAATATGTTTTCATGCTGCTGTTTACTCACTAATATCTCTCATTTCTCAATAGATCTTTTATGTAATTTCTATAAATCCTAACTCTGTGGCAGAGTGCGGATTTCCTTCCATTTCAGCCCCATGCAAGCGGAGCAGAGGTCAAAGCATGTTCTGTTTCAGAGGCTGATGGTAATTGGACTTATTGGCTGACATGGACTGACCTACATAAAGAACTACCGATCCCTGGTTACAACTGTTACTTACAATCCCTCCCAGCATGGGCGTGTATGTTTGTGGTGATGTTCCTCTGATGTTCCTCCAGCATTGTTTTCAGATATTTATGCCCCAGTGCTGGTTTAGAGCTGAAAAACTGTTTTCAGCCTGAATTCATGCCACTGAAATTGTACGCTCTCTTGAAATTTAAATACACACCGTACAATATGTATCTCCACTTCATTCTCGCGACCTTGCCAGCGGCTCCGTGCGGCCTCAAAGAGGGAGTGAGATGTGTGTTGGCGTTTTCAGACCCTCAATTTTCATTTTTCATCCTTTGTCTCAAATGTCCCCCTAACTTTTTCTTGCAGGGAAAAGGATGCAAGGGATGGAGGATAGAAAGAGAAACACTTTCACTGAAGTATAAGAGGGAAGGGGGGGGGGGGGGTGTTTGGTGGGGAGGGGGGGGGGTTGTGAAGTGAGGAGAGTGTTGCAGTTGTGGTGGTGGGGGTATAATGGTGCACTGTGAGTCACTGTTAAGTAACGGTGCCTTTTCACATCAGCATCGCCCACATTGGGTGTGCGGTGCCAGGGTGTACTGAGGTGTCTCTGCCTCGGAGAAAGACAGGGAGAGAGAGAGTGAGGGAAGGGGTGAGGTGGGGTGGAGGGGTGTCAGCTGGTCCTACAGGCCAAACAACATCTGGATTTCTATTAACGGTGGATTGAAAACACCGTCATATCATCTGTTTGTAACACTTTTATTTCTACTTTTCTAATTCTAAATGAAAAATGTGCTTATCCTAAGATTTCTACCACCCTTAAATCTATACGCTGAATTTGTTAGCTTAGCTTGAACAAACAAGATATAATGGGTTAATTACTGAGCTTCAGAGTTGTTGGTAAGCATTTTTTTTTTTTTTACCTTAGGACAGAGCCAGCCTGGCTGTTTCCCCTTTTCCAGGCTGTATGCTTACCTAAGCTAACCAGCTGAATGTCTAGAACAAAAACAATATGTGCCAGAATGTCTTTTAGCATGCTGTCTTTTATGTCTTTTGCGCATATCTGGATTAGACAGTTTTTAGATTATATTATATCTACACTTTTACATATTTCTAACTTTTTCTACATGCCTTAACAATATCTGCACAGTCAATTGCCCGATTAATTTAACCGTTACGGATTTAAATGACACTACTTTTACTGTATGTTTTTACGTAAATATGAAGCTACAAGCTTAGCTTAGCATAATGACTGGTGCCCTGGTAACTCAGCAGGTAGAGCTTGTACCACTAAGCCTAAGCCCTTACTGTAACCTTTGCTTCATGTCCTGTCTCGCCCTCCCCTAAATTATAATGGATCCCACTATTTTTTCAGAAAGGCAGTGGGATGGGATTGTTATTGGCTACTACTCCTCAAGTTGACGTATCAAGGTTGGAGGTACTGTAAGATAGGGTTAGGGCAAAGAGGTCATGGTTAGTGGTATTACTAGCCAATCACAGCACAGTAGGGCTGGATCTGCCAAGAAATGCTGTGGGATCAATGATAACCTAGGATGTATAAAGAGAACTGAATACAGAATTGGAGGCAGGACCTAATTCATTCCTATGAAAGTTACTCAGTGGAGCATGAAGCCAAAAAATGTTCAACTGCTGTGCACTGATACAGCCTCCGCATTATTGGGCCCATACAGCAGGCACACTCCAGACTTCCACCAGCCAAGGTGGCTACTTCCAGTTTAGCACTCCGCTAACTTTAATGGGGATAAAGTAATTTAATTGTGCAGCTCCTCTAGACTTTCTAAATGTTATCAGACCAAAGGGATCAAAATCTGCTAGCAAAACAGCAGGGGTTGTCCACTGATTTACAGACGTCTTTTTCCCAATGAAAAAGTTTTTTTGGGCCCAATGGCATCACCTGACAGATCCAGAAGTTATGATTCCACTGTTAGGCCACTACAGAAATTGGCTTCAAAACCCATGGTTAGAGCTAGGACTAGCCAATCACAGCACAGTAGGGCTGAACTTGATAAGAAGTGCTGTGAGATCGATAATGATGCTTCTCCCAGCTTCTCCTGCTTCACCTCTCTATCAAAATTAAGCAGAATTACAAAAAAGAAAAACAAAAAAAGGTGTTAAACAGCATGTTGTGATTTTATGGGTGATTATTTGTCAGACTTCTTGTCTTTACGCTAAAGTAACAGGCTGCTGGATTTAGCCTCATTTGTTTAGCATACAGACACTAGAGAGGAATCTTCTCATCTAACTCTTGGCAAGAAAGTGAATGAGCGCATTTAAGAAAATGTCAAACTAGTTCTTGAAGTTGTCATACTTCCCAGTTTGCGTTGTATTTGAGCCAGAGAGTCTTCCTTGTTTGTAATTTTAAGACAGTTAATGTTCTTATGTACCACATGGCCTTCTCATTGATCAATATCCACTTCAACCTCTTCCTGTGCTCTGTGTGACACAAATGTTACAGTCATTGATCAGCACCGATCCTAATGTGTTTTACATTAACTTAATTTCTTAAGTTCACTGAAGTTGGCTCATGATTTAAGTGAGTTTTGCATTAGAACAACTAATGAATAAATTAGTCACTTAACTCAAAATCTTAAAGAAGCCAAGTCACTTAGAGCTTCCTTTTTTTTTTTTTTTTACAGTGTAGTTAATACATTGGATGAGATGTGTATTATTGCTTTGTGTATGTGCACACATGCTTTGGCAACATCTTTTTTGATCAATACATAATGCCACTAAAGCCTCACTGAACTGAGCTGAAGTGAACTAAGGACGTATGAGTCGAGGGTATGAAGTTGATGTGTGTGTCAGAGCCATACATTTTCAGGTGAAAGGAGTCGGGTGGGTGAATGTGGGTGAAAAACCAGAGACAAGGAGAAAGACGGAGAATAAGAGAGAGTGAGCGACTGTCAGAGTTAAGAAATACACAGAAATAAACAGACAGAAACAAAAAGATGAGGAGAAAGAGAGATAGAGAGAGAGAGAGCGCCTGTATCCATCAAGTGAGGTTTCTATTCTAATCTCGACCATCAGCCACTGTTCTCTTGCAGCCGGCCAAATCGATAGAGACGTGCGGCTCAGCAAGACACCTGGAAACAGAAAACACAGCGGCACAAACAGGCTGAAACTTGCTGCTTCTCCGAAGACCAGTGGCCCCTGAGCTTCCTCTCCTGCGCAGGGACATAATGCAACAAGTACAACACCAGAGAGGAAGAGACACACAAAATGACTTTCCCTCTTCCTGACTGGCTTGTTTTCCCTTTCAAACTCCATCCCTAACCGGCTATTTCTCTAAATCTACCCCTGTTTTGTCTCTAATTTTCTAACGTATATACACACGGACATGCTTCCACATAGACTGATTATAGGGTGAGGAGAAGCCAGCCAAAACACACAGAAATATACATGGAGGTACAAGTCTGCACAATCACTCAGACAGTTCAGGCCTGATATGAATCTAAATGAAGAGCACTAATTGTCCTTTAGACAGAATTAGAATATGTGTGGGTGTGGTTAGAGGCAGCCATTTTGGTTTGGCTGTGATCATTCTCATGCAGCTATTATAGTGCTGCAGAAATATACACTGCAGTCAGCATTATTCGGCATGCATGATAGCCTGATAATGAACTGTAATTTTCACCTTATTATTCAGCCTGAAACCATGTTCGCGTGAGCCGTCTTCGCTTTATTTCACCCTCAGTGGTGACTGATGTCTGCAGGAACAATTGTTGGAGCACATTTTTCACATTTATGGAAGAAATATGCTGATTTGAAACTTGGTATTTTTGTAAGCCTAATTACAACAACAAAAAGATAATGTCCCATTGTTGAAGGTATATGATGCAGGAACAGTATCGTCACTGAAAATGAAAGTAAAAGCCAACGCCATATCCACTCTCATTTTGGAACGAGCTTTGTCTGCTTAGGTTGGGAATACACTGTAAGATTTGAGCCTGATTTGTGACCCACTTAACACATGTTAGAGGTGGACTGAACTTAAGCTTTGTAGGGTGCAGGGTACATACAGGGGGAACAAGGACTGACCATGGCCCGACCAACTGCTCCTGACCAGCCACCAGACAATAAGATGAATTTCTGGCATGTCAGAGATTTTAGTCAGCCGTCGTCAGGCTCAGCTGACGCAGAGTTGCGAGTCGATTCCCTAAGGCCAGTGCCGTTTTTTCCTCATTCAATCAGCTGTACAGAGTAGCCAATACCCAGCTAGTTTGTTAGTGCTGCTAACTTGCTAACTTGTGTGTGTGAGAGAGAAGGAATCAAAACTTGGACCCATTTTTGCTTAGATGGACTTTCAAGCTGTTCTTGGGACATCTCTTGCTACATTTTTGTGAACCATACCCCGACTAGCAAACAAACTTCTACCTGCCCACAGTCCCAGAGCTTTCAAACATTATCTTTATTCACAATTGCCACTGGAAAGACCAGCATGCAGGGGCCACTGTTGGACCATTTTATTGTGTATTCTACACGTGCAGTTTGAGCACTCAGGTTGTGCCTTGACGATCAGACCGTACAGTGTGAGCAAATAAATTGTGAGCTCTGGCTTCACATCACAGAAGACTAAATAATACAGTGGGAGCTGGAATTAAACAACATTTCTAAAACAGGCTCAAAGTGTACATTGCATGCCAAGCTTCGGTGTTTCGCCTCACTGTATTTGTGGTTTTTCTGAAATGTCACCGCGATTTTTGTAGCTGCCGCTTAGATGTGTGCTTCTTATGGTCCAGTCACTACCACACACTTCTAGTTGGCCATAAATGATTACTTTTGTATGAGTCTATATTTATTTTTTTATTCTTGCATAGTAGAAAGCTCTGACAGACCTGCGTGTATTTGAAGTGGTGATAAAATCTGTTGCCTTAGGCTTCTGAAACAGGTCTATGTGAGATGTGAGTGATTCAAACTCTGTATGGCTCACAAGAACATTCTTTAGTCAATCAAGATAGCGGAGATATTTAATAATCTCTAATTCAACAAACTATCCCCTCAGTATCTTTGTGTGTAGGCAGGTATAATCAACGCTGGCTCATCAACAAAATAACACGCCTCCACTTTTGCATATTGGCTAAAATCTCAACAGATGAACCAAATGGAAAACATCAATACCATCAAAACGTCTGAGAGTTCCATATGTGCGGCTCGTACGCATATCTTGTACAGAAACCATAGAGTATTCAAAGCCTTGAAAACATCTTGTTTGAATGGACAGATTGTGTCCAAGCATACAGTAAACGGCCCCTTTAAAGCTGTTTCTGATTAGCGGTTTTCTCTTTTTAAAAGCCCAGAGATGTTATGTGTAATGCAATCTCCAGTCAAACTGCTACCTCAGTGCGTACGCTGTGGAAGACCCCAGACATGCAAACAAAGGAGTCTCTGTTCTGGCTACATGCACCTTTTTCACAGGCACACATCATGTCAAGGTTCGGGTGGGCATCTCAGCGCAGTGTTAAAACTTGCATTAAGGAATACAGGCTCCTTCTTTCCCAAAAGGATCAAGGTCCTACTGCAGTGCCGTAGAGGAGAAGCAGTGGATATGCTAATACCCTGCATCTTAGCATCTTTTTCTACACTGACACAACTCCACACACACAAAAATAATATATAGGCACCAGGATGTAGGCATGTATTCAGCACATTCTTTAGACAGTAATCACCATTTCAAATTAACGCAGAGAACGATTCCATATTTGAACCTCAAATTTGTCTGATTTCACTTCAAAAGCAATCTGTATGTGACAAACCACTGCACAGCTAATGCACGCAATTAGGCGTCAATTAAGAAATGATCGACTCGCATGCACAGCGAGCGGTCGGAGTGACGGATTTTGTATGATGCATAGAGAAAATGCAGACGTTCCTTGGATGTGGTGGCTTTGAAGATATTTATAAGTTAACCTCTTCAGACCCTTTGGCAGGTTAACCACTGCAAATGCATGGCTTGAACCCAAGTACTGCTGAAATCCACAGAAATGATTAATTCTGGTCAAGATCCCAACACCAGAGGACATGCTAAATTACAAGGAAATATGTATTAATGTATGCACCAGACAAGCAGGGTGTAATGATTTGGCAAGCTCTAACAATAGAGGAGGTTTCAGGATGTTTATGTTGTCAAACTTATGAAAAGTTGTGCCTAGAAATAAAGATCAGTGCTAACCACTCAGTTTTTTGCCATGAGGGCTGCAACTATGCAACCTTCAACTCAAGAGTGAGGGCAACCATCCTACCTCTTCCAAATTTTTAAATTAAATCTGTTGTGTTAAAAAAAATGCATGCCAAACAGTGAACTCTATGTTTGGAGGACTATTCAGAACTGGTGCGTAAGCTTCTATTTGACGGCGCTGACAGAGCATCAACTGCAACTGGCATGTTTTGAAAAGACCAAATTGCCTTATCCACTAAGAAGGTATTTGTTGCCACAACAGTGCAAACCTGGAGTGGATGTCGATGATTGACACATGACCGCTGCGGCAGAGAAACTACAAAGCTGGACATTTATCCCAATTAGCACACACCCGTGTTTGCACGCAAAGTGACATAATTAGGGCAGACGAGGAAATGTGGCAAACAACAATGGACCTCATAGTCTGTGATGTGTGCTATAAGTAGACAATAAGCTGCTAAAGCTCCCACTCGACCCCTCATTATAGTCAGTCAATCCTGACATCAAAGAGAAGACAACCTTATGGCTATAGGATGATAGTGTGTGTATATGTGTGTGTGTGAGGGTTTATAAGAGTGTGTGCGTGCGTGTGTATGAGTTTATGAGCGTATGTGTGTGTGTGTTTATGTGCACATATATGTTCTTGTTCGTCAATCTTTGCATGGGCCAATTTAAGTTTTACACATTAAGCGTAAGCACATTTTTGTACAGTGAGGACATTTTGGCTGTTTTTCACATCTTCAAAGGGCTGTTTGAGGGTTTACAGATGGTTTTAGGGTTAATTGTATAATTAGATTATATCAAAGGGTCACTTCATACAAATTACAACAAAATAAAGTTAATAGCAAGGTTTGTAGATTACTGTAGAAAGGAAAGTGGCTGTTGAGTTTTTCCAAACATCATTTTTCACACACTGGGGACCACATATTAAATCTAATTCATCACCGTTGTATTGGGATGGCAGCAGAAGTTTCTCAGGCAGCTATCTCAAACTTTAAACGCATTATCACTCCCAACTCCAAACTGACATTGGTCAGTAGCCCTACATGTCAAACGATGGCACTCTAGGTACCTCTCCAGTGTCTGTTTTCCACACTTAGGCATCATAATTTATGCTTTTTAGACGAATCGTGTCTTTACAAAATAAACTTAAGTAACACAAGAACGTGGCTAGGTTTAGAAAACATCACGGGTTGGCTTAAAATAAGCACATTTATTACCGTACCGTGCCGCCGTGTTACATATTGTAACAGCACTGTCGCCTCACAGCAAGAGGGGTTCTGGTTCGAACCCTGGGGTCAGGGAGCTCTTCTATAGAGTTTGCATGTTCTCCCCGTGTCAGCGTGGGTTTTCTCCAGGTACTCCGGCTTCCTCCCACAGTCCAAAGAGGTTAACTGGTGACTCTAAATTGCCCGTAGGTGTGAGCATGAATGGTTGTGTGTCAGTCCTGTGATAGTCTGTCCAGGGTGTACCCCGCCTCTAGCCATCATGGGGGGCTGGAGGCTATCCCAGCTGATATTGATCAGCTGGGATAGCCTCCAGCCCCCCATGACCCCCAACAGGATAAGTGGTCACAGAAAATGTATGAATGAATGAATGATGTATCATCATGTGACATATGCCACTAGCATAGCATGCTGCACATACTAGCACACTACACTGTTGTTACAATAATTTGATTGACTTTAGGTTTCACATGGGTCTAAGTTTGACCCATCCACCTCCCCTCCTGCCCACCCTATGCAGACGTTCTTGCTCATTATACTATGGCAGTTGCTCAAGGCATCAAAAATGCCTCTAAAAGTGAGTCTCATACCGCAGCTAAAGGGTGCCTCGGTGTGTCGGTGTCTGACACTGAGGGCCACTGACCAAGTGTCAGTATTTAAGTGTCAGTATTTAACAAGAGTGAGACTGGGTTGTTCAACACAGAAAACCAAGACTATATGCACGACCAGACACCACTTAGGGGTGTGAGAAAATATGCTTTGGTTCACCCTTTCACAAAATGGGTGAAGTGACCCTTTAACAGGAATAGGGTTAGTGGTTATGGTTACATTTAGAGTTATGGGCAAAGGGATGCATTAGGTCAATGTGGGTCCTTACAAATATAGAAGTATGAACGTGTGTGTGTGTGTGTGTGTGTGTGTTTGAGCGTGTGTGTGTGCACTCTGTACAGTATGTGAGTGAAACTAACTGAAATTGAGGATGTCTTCTTATGCATGTGCTTATGAGTTATGAATAACTTTGTGTCAGAGAATGTGTCAGTTCCTATTACAGCATGTGTGTGTATGGGTGTGGGTGCCTGTGTGTGTGCCCTGGCGTCCTCAGCCTTCTGGCCTTGTCCCGTGACTCTCTGACAGTATTTGGCGAGGCGCTAATTGACGAGGAGCCTCCACCTCGTCGTGTTTTGTCAGAACATGAAGGCCTCGCTGCTGGATCAACAAATCCTGGAGCTCCAAATTCTGCCATATGTCCGGCCATGTGTTCCCATCTACCAGCTGGGAGTGCTCAGCGCCGTGCCTGTCTAACTCACTGACTGTGTGACTGGGACTGTGCCGATCCAGACTGGGACAAGTACTTCAGTGAGGCTGGAATGGTGACATGTTAGTGCTGGTTTTCCTGTGAGTGTGACGTAGCACTTACAGTGTCAGCGTTGATGGTGTAATCCCTCTGATATTAAAGATGTATGTTATGTTAATGTGTTTCGGATAAAATCATCTATCAAACAGCACATGTTTTGTGGACTTCGAGGAATACTTTGGCTTATGAGGAATTAAGTGGTTTTTCCTACTTTGCAAAAGAGGGTCAAAGTCATGGACGCCTTTTTTAGAGTGACTTCAAGGCTTAATATTTCTCTTATAAAGATTTTATAAAAAGCCTGAGAGATGAAATGATCTGACAAACTGCCCAGTTTTTACATACATTTCAGACATTTCAGACATTTCAGACACCTGCTAAAACTGCCAACCAGGAGACCACATTGTAGTTGATGTTGACACTGAGCTCTGAGTTCATAACAGTTATGCGGCTGAGATCCATCTCGGTTGCAAAAGTGGATCTGAGGCAAAAAGCCAAAAGTCAAAAAACTGACTTTAACTGACTGACTTGATTTGTAGATTTGTGAAAAAAATGTCAGTGATAACATGCAGATATTTAGCAGATATAATGTTTACTATGTTGATCGTCTTACGCCGCATATCCAATGCATGGTACAGCACAGCTCAACCAAGCTACCGTCAATATGACCCCAAATTTTTAATTGACCCTGATTTCAAAAGATGGCAATTGATGAAGTTCAGGCATTCCTCTGTTTGGTTGACGGTGAAAGGATCTTGTGTTGCATTGAAGATGACATCATAGTAGTTTCATGTGGCGTCGCTATAATGATCAGCTAAGAATCCCGCCCACATTGAGATGGTAACTATCAGCAGTGGGAAACAAATCAAACTGAAGGGTAACAAAAGGTACCCAATGCCAAAAGCGAGTCCAGTCAAGATGAGCTGTACTATACTATGGAAATTCAGGATTAGCTTAGTGCGCTAACATGCTAACATTAACCATAGAAGTGGACAAAATTTTGACCTGATGGTGACGATTAAAAATAAAGACTCTAAAAATCATGGACGTAGCCACTATGATGTTACCCATTGCTTTTTTGGATTCCTGTTTTGAAGCCTTAAGTTTGACATTCTAGCCATCGCCATCTTGGATTTTTAGAGCCAGAGGTGGAGCTGTGGAGGACAAAGGGGTGGATCTGACTGGGAGCTTGAGAACACTTTCCAAAGACAGCCTGTCACTCAAAGGGGCCTTGCCCTTAATAACCTTTATGACTTAGTATAATTTAATGTTCAAGTTATATAAAAATCCACCGCCTGTGCAGTTGTCATCAATGTTGAGATTAGCTATAGAGAGGCTTTTAGCATGTTTAGTTCTGCTGTAAAGTTGGGGATTTTAACATGGAGGTCTATAAGGACTCGCTGTTGGAGCCAGCCTCAAGTGGCCATTAGAGGAACTGCAGGTTTTAGCACTTTCGCCATTGTTCTTTAGCCCCATAGATTGCCGCTTAGATAAAAACCAAAAATGCCAACTTGGTGGTGGCGCTACAGGAAGAGTTAGGGGACCAGCGAAGTCATCTTCTGGGGACCATGAATACCTGTACATTTCATGGCAATCCATTTGGAGGTTTTTGAGATATTTTTGTCTGGACCAAAGTTCTGAACGTACCACAAGGCAGAGTGGCATAACCAACCCCTAAAACATGCTGTTAGCGTCAGTTCTGCATGTCTAACCCACTTAGAGGTAGACAGTAACAAAATCAGCCCCAAAACCCAGAGAGGTGGTGTGTGAGCAGCTTTGATTTCACAATTTGATTAAGTGAAAACAAAATTTGAATTGCATTCAAATTGTTTGCCTCACATTTGTTTGATCCATAAGAAAATCTAAAGCACACTGAGTCATTTGTAGTGATTCTAAGATCAATAAAGACTGAAGTTCAACTGTTTGCCAAAGGGAGACATTTGCCTAGTTTAACTCAATTACTTGGTGGTTACAGGATCATTTCCACTGTAGCTCCTCACAGATTTCCCAGCACAGGGAAACATGTGAAGTTGCTCATTTTTTACAGTCAACAAAGAAATTATATTTTGTTAAACATCCAATCTAGTTCAATGCAGCCACAGCCGCTGCAGCAGACACAGTGGTGCCAAATGATAATGCATTTGTTTGTACTAGTCTTTTCTTTAATCATCATAATTTAAGAAACTTAACACTTGCCTAATGAGGACTTTAAAGCAAGCCACATTTTCAGATTTACCCTGTTATCAGTTTACCACAAGGTCAGTGTGAAGATATAATTTCACGTCATACCCACAACAGTTAATAATAACAGGGTGATCACACACTACTGTGACTTGTGTTTTCCACTCACATTAATCGGTAAAATGTAGCTATTTTCCAGTTTTAACACAATTTAAAACCAACCCCATCGTCAGCTAATGAGCACCTTCACTGGCAAACATGTTCATTTATTATTTTCCAACACTTAGCAAAACATACAATTCTATAAACTCCTCTTGTTAAATGGTGACAGCTGCAGCACAATAGCGTCTGCAGATCTTTATTTATACAAGTCTGTGGAGTTTATAGGAAAACGTGTGAGCTGTCTTACCTGGTTTGGTGACCGAAACTCTTGGTTATTGTCATTCATGTACATGTTGTCACCATCAAACTGTGGACAGAAACAGAAAGGAGAAATAAACATGGTATGCAGGAAGAGGTTTGCAAAAAAACAAAAATGAGGGCCGCAGAGGAGGTGCAAAGAGGAAAAGCTCTTTACGGGTGGCCTGAAGTGTGAGACTAATGACTTTGTCACTTTGGTTAAACCTCGTGGTGGCATGGCAGCGTGGGTAATTACTGCTCGTCAGCGGGCCGGTAATTAGGCTACATGAGCACAGTGACGGGAGATGGGCTTTTCCCTGTGGGCTCTGCTGTGTGTGTCTGAGAATGAGTGTGAATGAAACTGTGAGTGCATACAGTAGTAAAGTGTGTGTGCCTGGCTTTGAGACTGTGGACCCAGTGTGTGTGCGTGTGTGTGTGAGAGCGTGTGTGTGTGCGGCACAGTGGGGGCATGCTGTGTCTTCAGGATCGAGTTAATAAGGCATTGAAAGATCACTTGCTGCAGGTGCCAAAACACAGTTTGACACGACAAATGACCCTTGACCCCCAAGGGTGCTGGGAAACAACACCAGGTCACCAGTTGAGCGCTACATGCCACATGCTAGCTCTGATAGCTGTGGTGTTGTTACACTACAGGCTTTAGGAACTGGCCACTGATACTAGCTTTGAGTGGGCTATAAATGAAGACAAAACCACACAGATTCTGCTTTTAGCTCCGGAGAAAATGAGATTCTGCCCCACAGACGGCTCAGTAACAGAACCTGCACAGTGTCAAGGTGACTGAGAAACTGCTACCATGTTATAAAGACCTGTGTTGCAAAATGCCCTTGGCTTTCAAAGGCATCAAGCTTTGTCATATCACGCTTGCAGCAAATGGAACAAACCTTGACTGGACTGGATAATAACGCTCATGAACACAAATGCACACAAAAACCCGACGTGTCAAATAAAGCCTCCTTTTTGTTTGTTGACTGAGGTCACTCTTTGTGATATCAATGCACCGAAGACTCGGGAAAAAAGACAGCAGAGGCAACATGATCAAACTAGACAGCATTCCATGTCAAATTCCTCAGATGTGAAGATACCGAGGGGCTCTTTTCATTTGGGGGTGGTCCGCTTTGTGCCTATGAGGAAAGCGACTTGAAAGATAAACACACGTTAGATATGAGAGAACACAAATGGATCATGAGATATACCTGCTCAAAACAATAACTAGGTAGACTAATGGACGGAAATGGGCAGAATTCCTGGGGGTGAAATCTAATATCTACACTGGTGGACAGGAAAAAGTCGAAGTAGCTAAATGAGCATGAGAGTGGTGAGAAAGAGAAATTACTGTACATTATTGCAGGAGAACGGCCGGGGGAATGAGTGCCTGCCTCGGGGCAATGGTTGGTTAACGATGCATATCATGGAAGCCCTTGTGAGGATTCACTTGGTTATTCTAATGATTACATTTACATCCAACTGCATACGCAAACATGAAACTGAGACAAGCGTTGCATTCAAACCTCATTCACACTTCAAATGATTAATCCAAAAGCCCTACATTGAAAAAACAACATGTTTATTTCGAGTGAATGCTGACTAATTGTTCAGCGCGACCTGATGAAGTCACAGAAGCTAATTTGCCTAATGAAGCGTGACGGCGTCTGTCACCTGACTAAACCGCAGGGAGAAGTGACAGTAACTCACTGAGAGGGCCAAAGTGATGTTGACCTTGGTGACATATCTGCAATAAACTCTTTCACTCCCCACATGAAAGCCTCTTGTCCTCGCCTAACTGAGCAATTTCATTCCATTGAAATCCACTTTGATATCACTGGCGACGTGAAGCCATTTTGAGAGCTTCTTTAGGATAAGATTCTCTCGGGTGAAAAGAGAGCACAGTCACTGAATAACGTCATTTTGTAACCACATAACGCTCCCAGATCTTGTATTTTAGCTTATTTTGAAAACTGGATTCCTCAACGCAAAGCCTCACTGCTGTTTCTTTCATCTCCAACGGAAGCAACCAAGTCAGACAATGCTCATTTTCACCAATTACATCCGTAATATAATATTCCCCAAAAAGGCCAAAGACAGCCTGGAAAGGTCAGCCATTTTGTGCTTCAACATGGCTGCCCATATATTGCAATGTAAAGCTGTTTCCCCCTGCTCTTCTCTCCATAGCTCTCCTTTGCACCGCCTCGCTCTCCCACTTAAAATGCCAATTTATCCTCAGCTCAATGCTATCAACTCTGCCATTACTCCACATTTACTGCAGAAATCATCTTCTCTTTCTCTGTTGTTCCCTTTCTCTCTCTTTTCTTTCACTCTCTCCATCTTCCTCCTTCCACTCCCCTTTATGTTCTCGTCGTCCCCACCTCTCTCTGTGTTACAACCTCCCTCTACTTCTCCATCTCCCTCCCCACCCCTCTTTCCCCCCTCTTCCCTCTTCTTCTTCTTCAGTGGGCCTTGGCATCGCTTTCTCATCGGCAGTCTAATTGGGCATTCTGCCTGAGACAAGGGCCTCATTAAGCAGTAATTACACACATGTTGTTTTCGGCAAACATCTCTATTTGGATTGCTTTGCATGGTAATTGTTCAGCAGGGACCACTGCTCGCGATGTTTCCCTCCGTGACACACGTGGTGCTGGGAGAGAGGAATAAAAACATGGAGAAGAAGGATGGAGAGATGGGGAGGGGTGGAGAGATGGAGAGAGGGGGATGTGAGAATAGAGAAAAAATAATAATAGGTTGTGGAAGGGAGACAAATTGAGAAATAAAGAATGCATACACGAGAGAGGCGGAGGATGAGAGTTACAGAGAGGCAGAAAAGAGACAGACTAAAAGGATGAAGGCGATGCTGAGGCAGTAAATGGAGAAAGACAATGAATAAATGACAAAGAAAGAGGTAGACAGATTCTGTGTGAGAAAAAAATGAGGTGGAGCGGCAGAGAGGGAGAGAATGAAAAAGACATAGAGAATGAGAAAATGAGGACGAAAAGTGAGAAAGTAAAGACAGCGAAGGAGAGAGAGAGAGTCCCAGAACTAGGTCATGCCTTGCAATCATCGACAAAGCTGAGCGTTTCAAAAATAATGAAGCCACAAGGTGGAAGTAATGCTAACTAGCATATCCAGGGAAAACATGTAATATTTACACAGTGCTAATGGTGCGATACAATGCTGGGATCTTTTCATCTCAGAGTGCGCCGGTGAGACAGTTGATGGCAGGATTGGAGGCAAAATTACAGACTCCAGTGAAGATTGTTGTTGATTGATGGACAATTCAAATAAGCTCCTCATAAAGCCTTCCAGGCAACATCTGTTTGTGGAGGGGGCTGGGCGGAGATGAACCGCTTGTGTGCCTGTGTAATGCTACGACTGTCCAGTCATTAGAGAGAAAAATGACCTCACAATAATGAAAAAAAAAAATCTAGATTTTGATAGACAGGAAACCAATTATCTAGGAGGCAGAATAAAATTAGATCTGGAACTTATGATTTGAAACACACAAACATCACAGCAACCTGTTCTGATACATCTGATAATACCAATAACTAAACTACAAGTCAGGTTTATTTGTCAAAAGCTTGTCTCAAAGGGCTTTGACATTAGTGGGAAGTATCGAAGTACATTTCTTAATTGTATGCTATTTTCTTCTTCTATTTCACTGCACTTCAGAGGTAAATATCACACATTGTGCTCCACAACATTCATTTAAATGAGCAGTGTGCAGGACTTAATGGCAACTAGTGGGGAGGTTTGCAGATTGCAACCAGCTGAATCTTCTCACTGTTAGAATTCCTTCAGTGTCCACTGTTCAGTAGGTTTTTACCCAGAGCTGAATTATCTGCAGAATCTCTTCCTCTTCAAAACAAACGGACCAGGTGATTAAAATCGGTAAAGACACTGAATAAAACAGTTTCACGTTACAATCAGTGTTTCTCCTATGCTGGTTGGCTTGTCCCGAGTAGGCTGCTAGCTAAGCACCTGGTTATGTGTGCTCACCATTTTTCTCTTATACCTAAAGATCCAGACGTTCAATAAGTTTTTACCAGAAGCCGATTTTTCCACAGAAGTCTCCTCCTCTCTAAAACAAACGGGCCCAGGGATTTAAACTGGTAAAAATGCAGACTAAAGCCGTTCATTTTGTTAGGAAGTTGCATAACTGCCTAGAGTTGGTTCGTGTTCTCTCGGCAGTATTTACAAGTGGACCAAATTTTGAACCAGATCAAATGCCTGTGCAAAAGCTGCTCTTGATTGGTCAGAATTTCCATGTGGGAAAAATCCAGGAAGTGAACCAAACGTTGAAGAAGAGTACACTTGCAAGATAAATGCAACGCTTTCTAATGTCACAATGGAGGGACAACTACGCAGGTTGATTTTAGCGCTGGTTATCGTGTACTATATTGCTGTCATTGTTCATTTTAGGCAACCCATACAGTTTGAAAACGCGATGCGGATTTGATGCATTGGATGTATAATGTGCATATTAAGGCAGTACAGGAGGAGGCGCACATTAATAATCCTCCAGGACTGTAACATGTTCATGTTTAACCCAAACAATGCGTAAAACAAGGTCAGAACACGTTCTCACCACAAACGAAACGCACCAGAGTTCATTTGTAACCAGACCGAGACCACCTCTTCAAGAAGGTTGCGGTCTGGTTGTTTTGGTGCACACCTGAGTGCGATTGTTGTGTTTACATCTGCCCAAACGCACCACACTTACAGGGCCAACGAATTTGAGTTTGATTGAACTGAACCAAACAGGGCAGGTGTGAAAGCACCCCAAGGAAACGAAAGCACGGTTCTTAGTTTCAGGTGATTACACACTAAAGAAAACATATTACATTATATTCCATTTATGCCCATATATTCCCCTCAATACTACACACTGCATCTTTAACGGCTATAGTGACTTCAGTACAGATGAAAATTTTACATACCAAACTTATGATCAGTGTTGCTATAGATTAAACCACTCAAACGTACATGAAGTACTTTCACATCTAACTAGAACCGGCTACAGCAAGTGACCTTACACATTGCACCACTGGGCTTCACCACCTGATCATACACTATATTTAAGTTCATGCAGGATATGAGAGTAAAAAAAGGGAAGAATTTTACATTTACACAAAAGACATTCAAGCAGACCATTGCAACATCTGTTTAAGTGCAACAAAAAAACCCAAAAAAACATACAGTATCACACTAAAGAACAACCACAACAAACTTTTAGGACTTTTCAATTCATAAAAGGCAATCTATAAGCAGAATGTGTAATACTTGTGACTTTAAAAGCCTTTGCCAGTACACCAAGTCTCTAAAAATAATTCTCTCACCGAGCGGAATTAATAAGCCCAGAACAGTACACAGCCATTCTGTGAAGAAAGGGGTGTGGTGGTAGTGGTGGTGGTGGAGGAGGAGGGGGGTGAGGGTGGAGGAGTGGTGGTGGTGGTGGTGGGGGGGGGGGGGGGGGGGTCTCATGCAATATGTATGCCTGTTTGAGCACCCTTCTTCATCATCTTCCCCCTCTTCTCTTTATTTCTCTTTTTACATCTCTCTCTATCTCTCTGCCTCGTCCTCTGTTCAATTAAGCAGTAGGAGAGACCTAACAAACCTCAACCTGAGACAATGTGCCACTGAATTTTGATGTTGCCCAACTTGTCACTGTCGGTTCAAAGCCAGACGAGAGGATGAGACAGACAGACAGACACACTTGTGCGCACATAAACACATAGACACACACACACACACACACTTAAAAAACAGAAGAAGAGTGAAAGACAAAGAGGCTGAGAGGCTGAGAGGCTGAAACAGAATGGAAAGAGAGAAAGAAAGAAAGAAAAAGAAAGAAAGAAAGAAAGAAAGAACACTACAGTAGATAGATTTCAGAGTTGCATGGCAGGAGGAGAGAGAAAGAGAGACTATAGTAACAATTCTGGTGTTGCACCACGCCCCAAGCAAACAATGAACGTGGGCAAACAATGAACATGGCACACACACACACACTCACACACAGACATGCACACATATACACAACACACACACACACACACACACACACACACACAAAGCCCATAAAAAGCGCAGCCTGTGGCCATGGCGACACATGCTCTGTTGTCGTTAGATAAGGGAAACAGGGCCTCTTCCTGGGTGTGAGAGTTTGATCCTACACACACACAGACACACACATACGTACACACACTACATGTGCACACTCTGCAGCAGCACTGGGGTCACATCCACCAATGCCCAGCATCTTACTGTATGTATCCTCACCTTTATTTGCTGCATGGTTCATTTTCATATGCAAAACCCTGGCTATGTTTATCTGGACGCGCTGTGCTCCGGTCAGCGGCGTGATCTGATATCGACGAGATACACAGAGCAGCTCCTCGTATCTCTCGGAGGGATTTTGATGGAATTCTGTTTGGTATTTCCTGGCCCCATGCCACCAAAGAAAGTATATAGTTAGAGGGACTGGAAACATGAATTGGTTCTGCGTAGCATTTCCTCAAAAGACTGTTTCAAAAGTGTTAAAAAGACAATCTGCATTACCTCTCCAGCTGATTCTGTTAAAGAAATATCTTTGTTTTATTGTCAGTGATGGTGCCATCCATCAGCTCACATCTAATGAGCATCAGCTCTGTTTGTTATGATTAGGTCTAAGGCATTCCACAGTGAAACAACGCAGACACACACACAGCACCAGAAACGTCTTGAAAAAAAAAAAAAAGAAAAATTCTCACAAAAGACATAATACAGGTTCCAACCGCTTCCGGCTTCACCTATACCTTGTGATGTGTAAAAATAAAAAGGCAGGCTGAAGCTCTCATTCATCCACTTTCTGTTGCACTGGAGCAACCACAAAACAGAAGTAACAGTCAACAGCAGAGATGGGAGGAGAGATTGAAGAGAAAGGCTGTGAGTGTGTGCGTGTGTGTGTGTGTGTGTGTGTGTGTGTGTGTGTGTGTGTGTGTGTGTGTGTGTGGAAGGAGGCCAGGTGGGGTGGTGCTAAATAAGGTTTTGTTTCCACTATGAACTCTGGCTCCCTGTGAGTTAGTGAGTTCACAGCGCGATAAGAATCTTAACGGTGATGGTGACGCACAATAACTCACACACCGTGCTCAGAGCAGTCACAGGTCTACGGCTTCGAGATTGTTTAAATCAGTTTTTCTGTTTTTATTTTCCCGTCTCATTTAGTTTTCGACTTATCTGTCGTCAAAAATAATTTCATAAGGCAGTCACTTCAAATAATGATATGATTGCTGTTCCAAATGCAGGCGCTCGAGGCAAAACAAAAAAACAACACAGTAATAATAAAGCCTTTATCTTAGGAAGCTGTGTGAAATATAAGCTTACAATGAGTAACTTAATATTTCTGGTTGTAAATGGCCCTAACAAAAACTGTTTAAAAGCTCTAATACACAGCACTCGTGTAACTTGCCGTCAGTAAACAGCACACAGCTGGCTCATGTTTACCAATCTGCCAAGTCTGTGATTGTTTCAGACTAAAAGATATCGTATCAGATTGAAAATATCTAGCCTGTGTCACTGCGTTTTAGGAGACAAATGTATTTTACTTTTAATCTTTAGACATTGCTTTCTGTTGATGGAGAGGTGTTAATGCAAGATATTTGGATTTCAGTGGGGCAAATACACTCACTCTGTCTTCTTCTTTGATTTGAGGCTACTATAATCAATACTTTTATATTAACAATGGATCACATGTCTCCTTGTACATAAAAGGGAGCACTTGTGCTGAGCCCACAGAGAGTGATCACCCTACTGTCGTGTTGCCTTCAGTTCTCAGAGGAGAGTTTTAGCAATTTTCAGCTTATTGTTTAGATTTTTGGGATTTACTAGTTAAGAACATTCTCATCATTGTTGTTTTCTTCCACAGCAGGCAGCAGTTTTTCAGCCAAAAAGCTCTAAAAGCCAACAGTACACTACCTACCCAGCACTAACTGGCAGACAAGTTAGCAACTTAAGCTTGTTTTCACCAAGCAGTCCAGTTTGTTACACATTAGAACGGTTATTTTTGCAGCTCGAAAAGTAGTTCATCCATCCATCTATCCAACCATCCATCCATCCATCCACCCATCCATCCATCCATCCATCCATCCATCCATCCATCCATTTTGATCCACTTATCCAGGGCCGGGTCGCAGGGGCAGCAGGCCAAGCAAAGCACCCCAGATGCCCATCCTACCCAGCAAACGCTTTCCAGCTTCTCCTGGGGGACCCCAAGGCGTTCCCGGGCCAGATGAGAAATGTTATCCCTCCAGCGTGTTCTGAGTCTACACCAGAGCCTCCTACCAGTGGGACGTGGCCAGAACACCTCCAACGGGCGTTCTGGGCAAGTGGTGGATGGTTCCAACAGAACTTTTCCTCTCTGTCTCATTTTTTCTTCACCCCTCTGTTGGGGTACCTAGCGCACTGATCTGATACTGAAAGCCAGAGCTTGAGCTAGAACACTATAGTCCACTGATTGACCAATAGAGAATCATCACTCTTGCTCTACAAGGACTCAGACGGGGACTCTAAACACTCCAACCTGTACCTTTTTGTTCTGAAAATATCTGCATGCTACACAATCAGTGAAGTGAAGGCGTTTCTCTGCATCGCCTGTAACAAGGAAAAAGAGCGAGAGCTGGACCAAGCAGTGACGTTATCTGGTAACAACCCTGCCTACATTTACTAGTACCAGTGGAAATACAAACAGATCTGGGTTATGGTACATGTCCATACAAGCTACATACCGGCTCTAAATGCAGCATTACTGGCAAACATAGTGGCGTATTTAGCTGCTAAAGAGCCAGAGATTTCACTCAGAAGTTGGAGGAGACCAACACAGAGCTATAAAGGAAAGTGTCCTCAGTGGACTTAACATTCATCAGGTGTCCAGAGACATGACTCCCAATGAATTCTAATGTCGAATTAGGATGTGTAAATATGCAACTGTTTACCAAATTAAATGAAAAGTTGGTATGGTCTGTTATTGCAGGTTTAGGTTCAACAGTCAAAATCTATCTAGATGCAGCTTTAGGTCAAAGCTTCTCTCTCCTTTGGACTTGGATAAAACATGACTGCACTGTGTTTGGTGGAGGTCCAGGTATGTCAACATATAGCTTGTTTGTCTATCATCAATATAATCAGTCTGTCGGTGCAGTAACTTGAGCAAAGAGCTAACAGGTCATAGATAAATAGATTTAATTGTCTACAATAGGCATTTTTTTAATGCATGGTGCATTATACATGCCTCCACAGATACATTTACATATAACGGAATACATGGTGTGTTACTGTGATTAGCGAGCTACGGAATTTAGCACAGATATGGCTAAAATGTGCCTTTTTCCATCAAAGTGTCTTGTATCTGCTACCAGATGGAAGTAGAGTGAAAGGTGTGCCGGTGTTCGTGCAAAGGTATAACAGAAAAAATGTGTCAGACCAAAGTGCCACCCACACATCCTCCCTCATCCTGCCACTGTGGCCTTCAATGGCCTGCCTGCTAACCATTACTGGGAAACACCTTCTTAGCATCTAGCACAGTAGCATCACATGCAATTAGCAACTAACCCCAGCAGGTGCAGTCGTGCTACACTTAACATGGGTGCTACTATGAGGAAAGTGGTTATCCCACAAGTCTACCTGTCTGAGGTGAGAACATGTGTGTGAGTGTTTTTGCACGTTTGTGTGTGTCCGTACAGTAAGTGAGTTTCTCTACGTAAGGCTATGTTTGTGAGGTTTCTCTGGCAGCAGGAGAGGATGCAGAGCACAAGCCACTTTTAACTGACTGGGGTAAACAGCGATGAGAGAAGATAAAGGGCAGAGTGAATGTCACATTACCCCAGCCCTTTGCCTCTGCTCACCGCAGCATCAGATAACTGCAGCAGGAAAAAAAAGTCTGGTTTCCTCTAGCATATAATTGGTTATCTTATTGCAATCTACTGCTCTCTTGCCTCTGCACAGAATAAAGCATGAAAGAGCAAAGAGTGAAGAAAAAAGGCTTAAGTTTGACTGTTCTGGCAGTGACTAAAATAAATCATTATGAGCACAGGAAACACATTTAGCTATTTCTATAGGTGTGCACCAACATGGCACGGACTTTAAAATGCAGCACAGTGTACAGTTATGGAAGGTGGGAAGGAAGTGTTGTCATTGTTGAATTACTGTTACTGATAATCAGGTTGTGGTCTGTTCACTTAGCACTAGTAATAGATATAAACACAAAAACATAGTTTTACTTAACAGGTACGTGTGCAATATTATTGCCAACAATATCCGACTGTCAAATAGGTCATTCGTGTAGTTTTAACAAAAGATAAAAAATTCACAGGAAGTCACATTGCAACACCTTTTTTTTTTTTAAAGCAAGCTTCCTGAAGAAAGGTCTATGTGTTATGTTTTGGGCATGAGTTGCAACATGTCTGTAAATAATTCTGTATTACATTTATTTAGATTATTTTTAAAATCATTATGGTCATTAAGTTAAAAGAGCTGTAAAAGATGAACTCCAAAGATGATAAAAGTGCTGTTCTGACTCTTAGTTTCTATGGATGCACACATCGTGTGACCCAACTGTAACAGCCACAGGGGCGTATTTTGCACCTTTGTGTGTTTTCACACATATGTTGCTGCAATTAAGAAACATACCTCCTGACAGCATCTGTAAATTCCCGTAAGTGTGCCTGTTTTCAAATGCAAATATATACAATATTTGTGCTGTGTGGGGGAGAATACAAAATAATGACTTTTTTAAATGTGTTTACATATGTACGTGGGTGTCGTTGTAGCGATTTTCAGGAGTTTGAGTAAATATGTCTATAAAGAGCAATTTCATCACAACTCTAAATGTCCTCAGCTTGGAACCTCCAAAACAAAACTGGGCCCAGGTCAGTGGCTTGAGGTACACCTTCCCAAATCAACTGGCTGACAAACAAAGGGGTTTCAGTAACTGGGGGCTGGGCTACTGTATCTCACCACAGCAGTGGGCAGTCTTTTCCTAGCTGGATTGATGCCTGGAGGGGGGGCAGTGTGGAGCCTAACCCCTCGTTCACCCACACTGTACCGGGCCTGTGGTTAGAGAGAGAGACAGCAAGGGAGAAAAAGAGAAGAGACAGAGAAGACAAAAGTGGGGAAGGAAACGAGATGGCGGGGCTTTAGTTTGGGAGATACAAGCAGGGCATTTGTAAAGGAACATGTCAAGCCCCTTTACCCCCCACCCCCCAACTCCCTTGTGAACCTTTCCCTCCTTCTCCTTTTCTCCGGTTACTCTGCTCTTCCCCTCATGCCCAGCACACGCGTGCAGGGGGAGGAGTAATGACATGAGACTTACACAGTGACTCTATGCAGCGCCGTGCTGGGGGAAGAATGGAGGTTAATGAGCTGACATCCCCTCCACCCCGAACACGCCTCCTCCCCATGCCCACCTCCCTGCTCTCTTGCACACACTGACAAGCATACACACAAACCTCTGACAAAACAGTGGGGCTGAACGCTGGCACTGGGCCAAGGATCCAGAGACTTAAGGAGTATCATGGATCAACGAGTGGATTTACACCACGTATACATTAATAATCAGTAAATGAATACCACCTATGCTATAAATATGACCTGCCAAATCGGCTCACATATTTAAAAGCGCACAGTGAAATCGAGCAAGAACACAAAGGTGGTCGAATGAGGCTGAAACGCTCATTTGTAACCAGACAACAAAAATGTGACAATGACGATGACATCGTTAGTTGGGGGGGGGGGGGACAACACAAAAAATTATATTACTCAACCACCTAAACTGGAAATGATCCACAAACTGACAACTATATGTAGTACAGTAGCACAATTGTCAGGACTGAGACAATTAGGACTGGTGTGTGTTTGTGTGTGTGTTTGAGAGAGAGAGACAAAGATGGGGAAAGAGAAGGTGTGAGGTGGACTATTGCATGCAGTGTTTCTGTCGGCCTGAGTATTAATAACTTACTCATAACGCTGCTTTGTCACTTTTTTGACCCGCCTACCGGAACCTGTGATACCTACATCACCTTATCAGTGAAAAAAACAAAACCATAACAGCAGTCAGCCTTGCATATGTGAGAAGATGTTGATCAAATGATCACAATGACGATGATAACCTTGGTTGCTAAAAAGTGTAACACTTCACCCATCTGGCAGCCTACAGTTCATCTGGTAGACAAATCTTAATTATTACTTTTCAACCACACAATGAATGTTTAGCACGACCACAAACCCATGCCTCGGTGTTGGCGTGGACAGGGGGGAGGGGGCTTTTAAATCACAACATGGGCACTGGTGATGGATGATGGCATTGTCCATTGGCCCAACCCTAATTTGAATCAAAGGGTTCATCCAGTTTACAAAATAATTCTGTGTCATGAGTCTGACTAAAATTCCCTCATTAGGTTTCAACTAAAGTGGAACTTTACCCCGACTGGTGGCACTGAAGGGAATAACCAAACACATTAGAGTTCATCCTCTGGGGACCATGAATGTTCCTACTAAACATCAAGCCATTCAACATTTCACTGCAAACCAAATCAACTTTTGAAAAGACAAATGGACAGTCAGTTACATAGATGGACCAACTAACACTCACCCTAAAGTCACTCTGCTACGATGGCTACAGAAACAGTCCAACCGCAACTGACAGCATTTTATCAAACACTACACAACCGTTGACCTGTTAAGGACAAACAGCTCTTGCACACAGACCACAGACCACGGGTTAAACACATCATGCTATTATGGTGGATACAGTGCTGTGAATAACTGATCAGACCCTCAGATGCGCCCCCCATTTCTCGGTTGTCACGTGGTGTTGTGTTGGCATGTCAGATGTTAAATAAAACCTCTGTGGCCTTTAAGTTGCATCACCGGAAAACCAGCAAGTAAAGGTGACAACTTTTAACAGATAAGAGTTCATCTGAGCTGAAGCATGCACAGAAATAAATAAAAGACACACAGAGAGGTAAAAGAACAGTGTGGTTTAAATGAAAACCCTTCAGTAGATTAAAAAGTTAGCTGAATGCAAGTTAATGTAAAGAAATGACATTTGCATGCGCCTATCAAAGGTTAAATAAACAGATGCAGGTGCACATGAGGCAGATTTATTAGTTTACCAATGAGACATCCCAAGACTGCTGGTGTTTAATCTATGTTTAATATAAGCCCTTGCTATTCGTAGAGCTCCACAACGGCCTGCTGCGCACCTGGTTGACAGCTCCATCACACTTTCCACACCCTGTCTTGAGAGACTGGACGCTACAATCTCAACTACAAGCTTTCAAAACTGGAGTTAAGAGACATTTAATTTCTTTTTAATAAAATGTCACTGGAAGGTATCCTGCTGTAATAGCTGACGTGCCTTAATTACCTCAAATAAAACCAGTAAAAAATGTAAAAAGCATGAGGGTAAAATAACATCTTTCATGAAATAAAAGAACATTACCAAAAACAGAAATAGAATTGATAATGGCGCAGCGAAACACTTTTACAGAGCTTGAAAACAATGGAAGATGGATGGTTAGTCATTAGCGCCCATTGTGAATCTTTCCAGTGAGTAATTTGTGGGAAGGCTTGCTGCATTTTTAATATTCTTAAACTGAAGAGCCCTAAGAACACAAACTCCATAAAATAATAACAGGCATTTCACCTTAGCACTATCCGAACCTCTCAATTATTTACCGCTAATGAATTGCCTCGGGCAATATTCTTCCTAAGTACAATATCAACCATCCCAGAGAGGCTGAATCAGCTCGCTCAAATACTTAAATACATTTACTCAATTATGCTCACTGTCCCTAATATGAAAGAGACAAGGATGTGCGAGCCTTCTTCTCCTGACTGTTTCATATGCTCTGTTTCAGCCTTGGTATTTCACGAAAATCCTCACATGCACAGCAGCTCTTACGATGATTAATTGATGAAACGTTTCCATAGAAAAAGCAATAACAAGGTTCTTGTCTTTTCCTCTGTTTTTGCATCTGTGGAGTGGGAGGATACAATATAAGGATGTTTTCTATTGTTGTGGTGTCTAGCCTCAGTAACATAACAGTACTGCAGGCCAGTTGCCAGGCATCCACCGGGCTTTGCACTTTGCAGCCAAACATGCCACCTTGAATAGCTCGCTGTTGCTGCCACATTGCTGATGAGCCTTCAGGGGCCTGAAGGAGCCTGCAGAGAGTGGAGCACCACACCACCAGCTCCCAACACAGGTAACCAACAGGTAGGAAAAGAATGGACACAAGCAGGAAGAGGATGTAACGGCACAGTATATCAGTGTAGTATAATTGTGTGAGTAATGAAGGTATCAAACATTAACAGTGTGAGTGCAGCTCCACAGTCGCCTATATGTCTCAAAACAAAGTCTCCGCTAAGTGCAGGAAACTGAATAACCTTCAGTTTATAAACTCATCACTTAAGTGAATGTAAATAGATTCTACCATCTGTTTCTGCTTCTTCTATAGGGGACGTCTTCATACCGGGGGATACTGTGTATCTATGTTTGTGTGCTTAAGCCACTGCTTGTTATGCGTTTATTTATCCCTCCCGACAGCTAATGCACAAACTCAGGCAAACTTTTATTCTCTACACTTCCTTATTTAACTTCCTCCTTTCCAAAAATCTAATCGAGATCCAGACACTGGAGGGGGGGGGTTTGCTAAATTTAATTAATGATAAGCAACTTTTATTTTGAACCAAAATATTCATCATTAGTTATTAAAACAACAAATATATGCTTTGTATTAATATGTAGCCTGTTTCACATTGACACCCCTGCTCTTGAAAATGGTATAAGCCATTTTATTTTGTAGCAACTGTTACGGAAAAAAAAAAAAAAAAAATCAAAGCTGCACGTACTCATGAACGGGCCAGTACCACTTTCTGTGTCCACTATGTGGCGCTGCAGAGTACACTAATTACACATCATGCTTCTGTCAACCCACTATGCAAATTTCAGGTAAATGAAAATAAAATAACTGTCAGACAAGTCTTACTTCCTGTTGCCAGTTCGTAGCATAGTCACCATGACACATAAAAAACCTGCAGGCAGGAAATTGACCTGACAAATTTGCTGTTCTAAACTAGGTGAGAGACTGCAAGCGCATGGGTTGATATCATAGACTGCATAATAATGAAAGTAGCTACCATAGCATCACCAATTGGTTTGTAGACTCTTGATTTTGAAGCCTTGAGTTTGACATTTAAGCCACGGCCATCTTGTTTTTTTAGAGCTATATTTGAAAGGGAGGCTGGTGCCATGGAGAAGTGAGGGGTGGATCAGATTGAGTGCCTGAGGACAATATCCACAGACAGCCTGTCACTCAAAGAGGCTCCATCCTTAATTACGCATAACTTTAAGCTTTAATAAAATGTGAGGAGGTGAGTTATGTTAAAATTCACTCCCTGTGCAGTTGTCATGAACAAGGTAATAAGCTACAGGGACCAAAATCATTTTTTTTGTACCAGGCTGTACACATGTTTACTGCTGCTGTTAAAGTTACAATGTGTAATTTATGAGGTTGTTTATTAGCAAATATCAACTATTGCTTTCATAAATATACATTTACTAAAGTGTAATGCAATTCACATACAAATGGAAGCTTTCTCATAGGCTTAGAATGATTTCTCTATATATACACAGGCAGGGTGCGGTCTGCTGGAGGCTGCCCTCTTGCGTCGGCATATTTGAATACAGTGGCCGAAAGGGATATACGCGCTTCACCTTTCGCGTTTACCTAGAACTTGGAGAACTGGAGACAGAGAAGGTGAAGCTCAATCCGGGGCGCTTCTGCGTGAACCTGCTTTGTACTTTTATGATTCTGTCGCACTTTAAATGGAGGACCACACATATGTTTTGCCCCACATAAGAGGGAAACCACGCCACCAAATAAAAGCAAAAGATCAGATAAGCGAGGACGGGACAAAACGCGAGTGAATATCGGTGTTGCTTATTCCAGGTGGAAAGAACTCCTGTGGAAGAACACTCTGGAAACGCATGTATTATAATCGTACCAACCTATATTTGCTGCACTGTGCCGTGACTATCACATAAAACGTGTTATTTTAGCATTACTGTGCTAATGTTTGCTTGTGTTACCAAAACAATCAGAGATAAAACACTCCCAACATAGCGTTATATCTCACAGATAACCTATATGTCACTGGTAAGCTATAACATATTGCAGCGTCCGCCAGGAAGTGTGGAAAGGATGACGCAGTTATTCGGCAAACCACCGTTTATTACTGAACAGTACAGGTTACTGTTGGCCGTAACTACGCCAAAACAACCCACAAACAAGAACTTAGCTGTAACTCCAACTGTGCACTCCTGCTCTCTCCTCCAGCTCGCTCATACACACACCAGCACGCACACTCACACAGCCCTCATCCCCGTCACACACGCACCCCGCACCCCTTCCTATACTCATTCAATCCCAAACATGCCATTAACTCACTGAACATTGACATTATAACAGAACATTTACTGCAGGGTCGCTACAATATCGTAACATTTAGATTCCTAAATAAATATTCACCTCATCGCTACTTGAAACACTTGAAAAACTTGTGGATGATGCCATCTCTGTCTGCGCAAGGCTTTTTGTCCTACAAGGCCACCGTCACTTACCCGACGGGAGGGGTGAGCGAGTGAGCATGAGTGTCTAGAATTTGACCGCTGATGTCACTGTTACTCACCATTTTTACACACTGAGGCTTTAAGTTGGGCATTTTAACATGGGTGTCTATGGGGAGTGACTCGCTTTTGAAGCCAGCCCCAAGTGGCCATTGGAGGAACCGCAGTTTCTGGCACTTGATATGGGTAAAGTAGATTAGGGGACTATTCACTGAACCTTATCAGGGGCCCAGCCACTTATATGTAGGAGCATTTTTTACATATTATATTGTTTATACATGTAATAAACTATAAATAAGCTATAGAAAACAGTTGGCCTCAAGCCTGAATGTAATACAAGGGCTGTAGTCCTGTGATTTTGTGCCTCCTTTTTGGGTTCCAGCGTGCTTGAGCATGTGCAAGTGTTTATAAATGCGCATATTTTATACATCTGCAGTCCATTCAAGTAAGAAACTGAGCATTCAGCTGTATTTCTGTGATCGACGTCGTTATCACCATTCAATCAGAGCAAAATTTCACAACCATGATCCTTCCACTGCGCAACAGAGCAGTTCAGGCCTGACTAGCTTTAGTCAATTCCATGCTATCCGGCTGTAATCATCGGTCTTTGGCTGTAACTACACCAGAGAGAAATTTAAGTGCAAAGGATCCCATTCCTAGACAGCTGGTGGTTGTAAATTCCTATCAGGGAATAAAAAAAAAAAAAACAGGGCGGGAGGGAGAGAGTTTGAAAGAAAACATATACTATTTTCATTTCAACTGCTTTAGGGATTAAGGCTCAGGGCTCTAGAAAAAACTGCATTAAAATAATCCACCATTTGCATGTTTTATCTCACAAAGGAGGCTCACATACACACACATACACACCAACCCCCACTCTCCCACTCTCCCTCCCTCCTCCCTTCTTCTCCTCTGTCCCCTCCCCCATTCTGGGTGAGCTCACATACACACACACACCACACGCTCATACGCACGTCACACATATACACACTGTCATCATTAAACACACACACACACACATCGAGATCAACCTGCTGCCATCTGCTCTACGCGCTCTGTACAATCCTCGCAGAATACATTATTCACTACAATACATCACATCACATTCCCTCAATGTCACAGCCTTGTGGTGGAGAAGAGTGAGGGAGAGAGAATGGGCGAAAGAGGAGAGCAAAACAGCTATTGTACTCTGAAGATACAGAGAACTAGAGTGAGAAACAGACAGAGTAACAGACAGAGAGAAACGGGGGGGGTTGGCCTGTTACACGGTACATTGGCAGAGAAAATTAAAGACAGTTTGATTTGGCTTTTGGGTGAAACAAGGTTGTCAGTGAAACTTTTTCCAGTTACTCCTACAAGGCTAGATTAAAGCTCCTGACAAGGAGGTTAGCGTATGAGAGTGAAGGATAAGAGTGGCAAAAGAGTGGTGAGAAAGAGAAAGAGAGGCACCTGGCAGAACTGGCAGCAGAATCTACAGTATAACTCCTTGTATCACAGCAGCTTCTTGTTTCTTCTTTGTTTATTTAATGGTTTCAAGTGTTACAGGATGAGGCTGGTGTTATTTGATATTGTTTGTAATAGTCGACAATCCAATGAAAAGACCAAACCCAGCAATGTGTTCGTCTATCCCTCAATGCTTTCCAACTCACCTCAATCTTTAAAAATGGGTCACAGTTTCATTTTTCAAAAAGCCGCTCTAATCAATATTTTATATGAGCAATTGATCAAAAGACTTTGTGTACTCTGAAAGGGAGTCGCACTCAGACTGACAACTCCAGAGAAATATCTACGGAGCTCTTTCAGCATCTTTCAGCTCATTGTTTTGATTTTACGGCACATAACTTTGCTGTTTGGTTCATTGTCACCGCTCTCATCTGCAGTGTTTGCAACTGCAACAAGCAGCTGATTAAAAACAAATAAATTAATTCATTTAACAGACAAAGCCTGAGACTGCCTACTGAACTTTTACCCTTTTCCTTCCAAAATCATCGCGTGAATGCAGGTTCTTTTCAAGCAAAGCTGAATACAAGGTTCTGCAGAGACAAGTATGCCTCTTTTTTTTTCTTGATGTTGTGCCACATTTAACATCATGGACAGGACTGAAAACAGGTCAATAAATAGTAGAAAGCAGCATGGAGGCCACTCATGCAGACTAAAGTCTATAAAGTTCAAGTGCTGCTTGGGTGGAGACAGATGTTTTTGTGGTGGTGCGTCATTGCATTGTGACAACAAAGGAGCTAAACTTGGTGCATCCACCTGGGGGGTGTATTTCCATCACTGTCGATTAAAGCCGATTGGAGCGATAGCCGATAAATACTCGCGACTACTGCCTGCTACTCATTTGAATACTGATTGTGTCCTTTCCCATTAAATACAAAAGCCAGATGTTTGTGGGTGTTACTGTGTTTGTAGTCCAGTGGTAAAAGGACTACAGAGGAGCATTTCGCAGCTAAAAACATGTTTCCCAGAGGAGCTGGTGGAGAGCAACCCAGAGCAAAAAGGAGCATGATCACTGGATCTACATTTGCCAGGTGGACGGATCACGACTCCAAATGAATGTTAATGTTGCTTCATGTCTGCTGGATGTGTAAATAGGCAACTGTTTGCTGGAAAGTTTGCCAATTCTGGGTTTACAGCTTGTTGGCAGCCAAAAAATCAATTTATTCAGGTTAACCACAAACTCAAACAGGAGTAAAGTGCATTTTGGGGGCAAAATACACACGGCAAACTTGTGAGTAAGTGCAGGACCAAGATGGTGTGGCTCATTTTGTTTTTATTCATTTTTAATGGAGGGCTGTGGGACAGAGGTACGTCAGGATCAGGCTTCAGACGACACTTGTTAGTCCGAGAAATTCATGCTGGTTTGGTATTTTCATCGGATTTGTTGACGATTAAAACAAATAAACTTTATTCTTCTATCATTTGTCAATGTGCTGTGTATCACCACTTTTTTTAATGCATCACTGTATGTATAATGTACTTTGTTTATAGGCTTCACTGAATAGACCTTAAATAAAAGAAATACATTAAAAAATGAATAGATTTCTGTTTGCTTTGTTTACATGTTTAACGCTGTCCTTGTTATTTCTTGTGTGCAAAGCATGAACGTGTGTGTGAGCGTTTGTATGTGTGTGTGTCACCATTGTGCGGTGGCAGAGCAGAGGGAGTGAACAGCTGGCAGGCCCACACTTGACTACGTATTGACCTGCTTTGCATTCACCTGTTATTCAGCCGAACCTAATGTTTCCACTTGGCTCTGCTGCAGCTGAGCTGCAATTAACCTCGCTGTGAGAGCAACGCAAGCAAGTCTTAAGTAATTTGTCAAAGTAGTTTGTCGAACTTTGCTAAATGTCATTCTACCTAATCCTGGAGAATTAATAGTTTTTTACTTTCATTTTCTTTGTTAACCCTTCTCACCATTACAGTACCTTTAAATACAGCCTATATTCGATACGTCGCTAACATGCTATTTTTTACACTCTTAAGGTTTTCGACGGGGTGCAGGTGATCTCCTGACTGCACATAATTAGCCTTTGAAAATGTCATTTGCCTGTCTAAACACCCCATTTGAATGGTAGAAAGATTTGCTGCATCACAAGCTTCCCCTCTCTCCACTCCACTCCTCCTGTTTGCCTCCTCTCGTTTTTTCCCACCCTCCACCCCCCCCCCCCTTTTTCCCAGATGCTCTCTCGGCTCTTGTCTGTGTATGGGCTGCGACTGCGAGGGGTCACCGCCTGCCTTGTTCTCACACGTGGAGCACTGTGTGTGTGTGTGTGAGAGAGAGAGAAACAGCACACACTCGTCTATGAATGATTATATGAATGAGTGTGTGTGCATGTGCAAGAACGTCCAAAAAAAAAAGTGTGTGAGTGTGTGAATTTATCCCAATGTCTGTACAGTTGAGCCTGAGTGCCTTTTCCACTGTGTGTGTTTCAAAGTGTTTGAGTGTGTATCTTCCTCTGTGTGTGAGTGTGTGTGTGCCTTGTGAGCTCAGTGCCAGGTCTCTCTAATGAGTCTGTCAGGCGCTGTTAGCGACGGCGTGCTCCCCTGGCTCAGCGCACTCCTACAGACACACTGTGATTAGCCGGGCCAACGGCACGCCACCGGGCCAGATTAAACACTCACCACGCCGCCAGGGAACACACACACACTCAGCACAGCACACATTAGAGCAAGCATTACACTCGCCCGCGAAAGCACCGCACACACACACACACGCACATATTCACAGACGTACTTAGACACACACAGCTTCATCATCATCGTGCCCATTAGCAAGCTCTGATACAGTAACACGTACTTGCCCTCCAGAGCCAGGTGTTGACGCCAATAGAATTGAAAATGAATGTGAAATATAAACATAATACAAGCCACCTATGGCACCGGCAAAATGCTAATATTTCATTAATCTGTCTGTCTTTATTGAATTCCTGTCTGCCGCTAATCTTGAACATCACTCAGAATTAAGGCCAGCCCTTCTGGCTCCAACAGCTTTCAACATCTTCATTAAAGCGACATGATTCACTAATTACAGGTAATTACCCTTTAATGAGCGGCCCAGATGAATGAGCAGATATGCAGAGGAGGGGCAGGCCTGAGGACACGTCGTTTTTCATTCCTCAAGGGCCGAGAGCAGACTCTGACTGGGTGTTACAGCTTGACCGTTAGCTGAGACATGGTGGTCTGGTTATAAAAGGCTGGCTACACATCTGTCAGACATAAACCTGGTGTATGATACAGGATACTGAATGTAAGTTATCAGACTATTCACACCAGATGGGTACATACTGGGTTGTCCCAGTTTACCCCAAACCAATAGTTCTGTACAAGTCACACTATAATCACAGGAATATAGAAGTACTTGCATTGAAGTTTTCTGGTTCGTAACCCCTTAATATAAATCAGTGTCTGCCTGTCACAGGCTGCGTCTGAATTATTAGCACTTCCTTTTAAGTTTTAGCTGGTAAGATTTTGCACAGAAGGAGGAAGCACATAAGGAAGGGATTTCTTAATGGCTAATAAGAAAAGGAAGAATATCTAGAGCGAACAAAACCAGTTTCAATGCTCATATGAGCACCTGACTACCATAAAAATGTGGATCAATCATTTAATGCATAAGAAAAATAAGTCCTCCAACCCATACAACCATGTAAGTCATTTGTTCCTACCTACTGGCTGTGTAAAGTAGTGGACATAGCCACCACGATATCATCCATTGGTTCATGGACTCACATTTGGCATTTTGGTCATTGCCATCTTGGTTTTTGAAGCCAGAAGTGACCATAGTTGGACAAGAGGGTAGAGCTTAGGAGGGGCGAAGGGTGGATCTAACTGAGAGCCCAAAGACACCGCTGTGGAAGCAACTTGTCACAAGGTAGCCACGCCACAAAGCATACCCTGTTTTATCATCCATTTTATTCTAAATAGAACCAGACTTTACCAAATGAACATCAAGCTGTATTGAAGAAGACTTGAAACTACTGTTTGAGGTCATAACTCATCAGCAAAATGTTTACTGAGGTAATAAATCAGGTGAGATGTAGTGCCATTTTCTCATTGACTTTTGTCAGTGGAGTTGCCCACTGCTGACCATTAGAAAGAATGCAGGCTTAAGGCACCTCCACATTCGCTTCACTTTTCAGCTCTGGATATAACTCCTTCTTCCTAACCTCTCATACAACCAACACGAGCATTTCCTAAATTAGTGAGCCTACCAGCAACAGAAGATCAACACATCGTAGAATAGGTCATATATGTATGTATGTGTATGTTAACGGTTGCAGATTTAAACACACTGTGAATTCACTGTGAACAACATTGTGAAATGATTACAGCTGAACCAACACTGTTCATGGTTTGGCTTAAAAAAAAGTATGTTTCTTAATAACTTTATGTGACAAATGTCAAGGAACATACGTCACATAGCTACATACTACACTATATAGTTAAAATAACTCAGCATTGACTTGTAGTTTCACACGTTATGCAAAAACACTTTCTTGGGTGAAAGTCCTGTGTTTGTTTGATCCCACCTATCCACCCTGGCCTCCTCCCTATGTAGACTTTCTCATTCTTTATACTGCATCACCTGACTTCCTCCTTTGCTCCTGTCATAATTACTGCAGCCACCTCACTTTTTGACCCCTCAGATACATCTTAAGGCCCAGTGGATGGCTCTCTACCCCCAGACTGAAAACCACTGTTAAATATTATATGATTTTAACAGGATTGTGGTGTTTCCATGTCATTAATAGTTGTCTATGTAATGTTATCTAAATACATTCAATCTATTTGAAGCTGCAGTTGGTGACTTTATGAGAATTGCATGTGACAATTCACACTTCACAGTCACATTGAAGCATCTTTGTGTACAGGAAGTCATGTCCAGTATCCACCTCTATAGCAGCCTGCTATAGTGAGCCTATAGTGTTTGACACAAGAAGCAGCATGATCTTAACCGGCGTTGAGTGACTGGTTCAGACAAGCTGTGATCACCCCTGACACCAACAACAAATGTGGGTTTTTCCTGGGTCAACACATAGAGGGAATATTACTGGCAGTGTTAAGACGGGAGATTTGTAACACATTTAAGGTGGTAATGGGTTAAAAGTGGGCAGCTTTTCTAACTGTGAAGGTGTAGGAGGTGCAGACTGTAAACTCTCAAAAGCGAGGGGCGTTCATTTTTCCTTTGTTGTTTAACAAGGGGGAAAAAAACTCTCTTTTTTTCTTCTTCCTCTGTCTCTCTCTCAGAAAACCAACACGTGAAAATGAGATTGATCTAACAGCTAAGCAACATTAAAGAGTGAAGTTTCTTATCTTGGGCCTGCAGAAAAAAAAAAAGTCCCTTCAATAAGACACCGTGCACCAATTTCCCCTATTTCTGATTCCTCTCCTCCCCCTCACTTGCTGACTCTCGTGCCAAATGGCCTATTTTTACCCCTCTGTGTGTGGCATCTCAGGGTTTTCCTTGTCACCACCACGTTTCCTGTCATCAGTGTGTAGGTACAGTTGAACAGTGCAGTTACTGAAAGGGCCCTGACACTGTCTGTCTAACTGTCTCTCTCAGATGTGGTCAAAGATCTTTGTCTCCATATCAAGTTAGTGTGGCCCTGACGTCTTTGGGGTTTTTTTTACACCTTATGCTGTTACATACATTAACATACTAAAGCTGACATACTGGGCTAAAGTACTGGAGAGATTCTTGGTTCATTTTCCTCTGTTTGTTCACCTTTAATCCCGGCCCCTGGGATTAGGATATTTACAGAAATAACCCTTTGTTTACAATACACTAATCCAATCACTGCGCTGAAGTTCATTCAATTTGTGCCCTGACAGTGAACCCCCCCCCCCCCCCCCCCCCTCCCCTTTTCCTCCAACCCTTACCCTCCTCCCTCTAAAGCATATTTATCATGATGCCATATGCCCCAACACAACACTGCGTCTTTTCTCTAGCTGAAATGTGCAGAATGTGATATACTGTACTGTGTGGCACAATGGAGTAATTGTGTTTTGTCCCTTGAGGGAAAGTATGAGTTGGAAGGCGGAGAAATCATCAGGATGTATGCTTTCCAGCCTCAAATGACGATCCAGTTGTGAGTGAGGGCAGCTCATGGACATATAAATGAACGACTTGATTTCTAGGATGTAAGTGTGTTGCCTGACCTCCATCACAGACGGGCTTTAGTAGCTTTCTTGGCTTTATAATGTCAAGCCGTGTCATATTTTTTGCAGCACTTTACTACAGTATACTTTAATAACCTTTCTTACTGCAGGGCAAAACAGCATACGTATTCCAAACTATCCCAAATCTGCTCCAGATGTATACGAGTGCGTAAAATTCTTTTATGAAAGACAAATATACGTCAGGACTTAAAATGATAAACAATGAAATGCCAATAGACTGCATGAAGTTAACTGTCCTCTTTGTGCTGCACCTCTTCTCCAGCGTGACGCACAGTGCCTCTTTTGTTCTGCCACTCATTGCTTATGTTACTGTAGAGCACTAATGCACACAGATCGATAGCATACTTTCCATTTCAACACATTGAGCTGATGTACGGACACACAGTTGGAATTGATCCCGTCCTGTCAACACAAAGTTTTATGTCTGTACGTCTTTTTTCCTGCTGCAAAATAAATGGTCTTTAAGTAAAAAAGCTTTTTTCACAGCGTGTTCACAATCTCAAACCCCTTTGTACCTTGACATCTCTGTATTACACATTGAGTAACTGCATTGCCACTGATGATGTAAGGCTAGGTGGGTGGGAAACGGTGTAACAGAGGCACAGACACAGCACATCGAGATCAAAACAGAACATCTGGCCCATTCACATGAATCAAATTTAAAAACGTTCTGTCACTTCCAAATGCCTTCTCTTGCACACATTTATGATTGAGGGAAAAAAAAACACATCACACTGGCTCAAATAAAACTATTCTGAAACAGCTGTAAAGTCATAACAGCCATAAAATATTTTAATACACCAATAAAACGATAAGTCTGAAATGTAAAGAAATATAGCCAAACAATGCATGTCGCCTGTTGGTCTAGAACAAACAAACCCAGCAAAATCAATTTCCTCCCCCACAGGATGTCCACCACATGCTAGCGGGTTTTTACGACCATGGCTGAAAGGTGCAAAAACACCAAGCATGTTTCTAGTAAGCAAAACTATCAATCCGCACTTTTAACGAGCTCCCAGTACAAGGTGCACACAGTCTGAATATAGTCTGAAACCTTTAGTGGCATGAAGGCTGAAAACAGGAACTGGCTGGTCTCACTCAAACAGGTCACTGAGTGCAATATACTGTAGAAAAAGAGATGACTGATTTTTCTTTTATTCTCGAGCTTGCGGCAGGATGCACAACATTTTATCATGTTAATTTTGCAAAAACTCGAGGACAAATGCTTTTCTTTTCATGCCACATGACAGTCGAGGTAGAACCACCTTCCTGGAGTCAACCTGAAAAATGTGTGAGAGCATGTCGTGCACTTTCACAACTTGCTGTAGGCTATACAGCGTTTCAACACACTTGAGACTATTAAATATGTCTGTTAAGACCTCTGACGCTTCCTCTACATGACTTTGAATATGAAAAACAACACCAGTAGGAATTGGGATATGCTTTTTTTTTTTCGGTTATAAATCATATAGCGGTCTTTTAAAATGATACATTGTAGGAGGAAACTCTTTAAATGTTGTGAAGCTCTCAGCCCACACTATACAGTAGGTGCTTTTGAGACCAAGATAAAATGTTTTCAGTGATAACAATAAAACAGCTCTTCTTGGTTCGATGAACCAAACCATCAGCTTCTGAAAGGCAGAGATGGAGAGAGAAACAGAGAGAGGGAGAGCACTAATCTCATTACCTTCTCTTCCTGGCATGAGAGAATATTCATTTCTCTGTGGCAACCGGCAGGAGGGTGACGACGGGGGAAAAAAAAAATTCAATTGCACATCCCACCATTTCATTTTCCATGTAATTAAATCAGTTAAATGTTTTAAAAACATGTAAACTCCGTCAATGACTTTGAGCCATTTGCATTTTTAATTAGGCCAGATTAATTCTAATAAGCGAGCTGGGCTAAGGCGATGACAGAACAGGCCTATTGTGTGTCTGTCACACTCATTTAATTCTGTCATTATGTCCCATATCCTATTATGATAATTGGCTTTTTATTCTCAATCAACAACCAGCCAAGGCTATTAAGTAATAATCTCTGACTAGTGCACTTTTAACCTTAAGCACGTTAGAAGTTTGCCACCTTCAAAACAACAATCGGCTAATAAAAGAAGGGGAAAAGCAGAAACTGTGCAGTGCCCTGGCTTATTCAGCCCAGCTACTTGCTCCAAATGAAAAATGACTGTCAAGAAGCTGCATGTTGACACTTGGCATAGGGTGTAAAGCAAACACATTAGACGGAGGAAATGGGTATCACCATCTTCCCCCCTGCAAGGTAACTAAGCAGAGAAGACGAATGTGTCTGATGTGTTCAGCCATTTCCTCTGCTCCCTCTCTGGGGAGTCACTCGAAAACGAAATCTCTGAAGAAACTGGCCCTGCTGTTTAATTGAAAGACACTACTGCAAACAAATAGGGGAAGTGCTAACAGATTACAACCTTAGAGACGTGCAGCAAGCCAAATGTCTCGATGCTGAACGAAAAAAGCAGACATAAACTTAACCATGCACAGAGCTGCAAAAATAACTGCAAAAGTCAACATTTGTCATAATGGCTCATTAATTAAAGATTGTTTTAGGGTTTAGTTTCCTGATACTTCTCTATGAAGGCAACATGTTACCTACTGAGTTAAACCTCAATGTATGGGTGCAATCAGGCAACTACTCCAAGTATGTAACTTGCAAAAATGAATAGCAAAGTAGTAAATCTAAACTTAAACCAGAATTACCGCCTCGTGGTTGCATGCCTCCGCAGACCAGTCAAGTTGCAGTTAGAGTTCACATCCACGTCTGTCCAGACTCAGATATTTAGCCACGACAGTAGACAATGCTTCCAATATGGATGTTTCTGCAAATTCAAAAGCTACAAATTCTATAACGTGGATACGTCACACACATCTTTAACCTGGCAGCACAGAAGATCTATACAATCAGCACAGTTTCAAGATGGACACCCAAGAGTAGTGCGACCTATTCAGCGTCCAACCAAATGCCTCCCTTTCTGTTCCGGACATATGGCTTGAATAATGGCCAGAAAACAATATGATGTCACAGTGACCTTTGAACTTTTGGATATAAAATGTCATAATGTCATCATTTTATCCTGTTAGACATTTGGGTGAAATTGTGTCATAACTAGTATGAGGACTTGTGCTATATTTTGTGAGGTCACAGTCATCTTGACCTTTGATCTCTGACCAACAAATTCTAATCAGTTCATCCTTGAGTCTAAATGGACGTTTGTGCCAAATTTGAAGAAATGTCCCCATGGTCTTCTTAAGATATCCCGTTCACAAGAATGGGACAGACGGACAGACAACCTGAAAACAATATGGCTCTGGCCTCAGCTATCACCATTGCGGAGGTATAAAAACAACTCTACAAAAAAATGAAAATAAAAAATAATCAAAATGGCAGTTACGACTTTAGAAGCTTGGCAGGCAGGCAGCTAAGCTAACAGCTAACCTGGAAAGTTTAATACAGGTAGATTGCACATTTCATGACATTAAGTAATCCATCTTATCTTGTACCGTTTTCGATGAAGTGACTCTTTAGCTCTGCCCTGTAAACTTTAAATGAACCCAACATCATTTCTGCCACTGAGACATGTTTGCATACACAAACCTCCCGTTTGCACATCAATTTATTGACTGTTTCCCTATTGTGATGCTCTAATTAATTCTATTATCATGTAGGTTCACACCTTGCTAAAGAAGGTAAAATCATTTTCTACATCCTGATGCTTCCTTGCACAGCAGAAAACACCAATTGTACCCCAGATTGCTGCCTCAGCAGCATTACCAAAGAGGAGCACTCACATGGAATGCGTGCCATTAATGCAAAGATGTAGCACTGAGAATGGCAACCAGTCATATCACTAGTCACCATGCACCATGACCTTTGTTGTCATGTGGTCTGGGGTGTTTTGAAACAAGTAACACGAATGCAGGTGTGAACTTGTGTGGCAGTTCTTTGAAATAGTTAAACAGGAAATGTGCATTGAACTTTACCAGCACCACAACGACAGTTATCTGTCAACCGCAATCTAATTGTAATATTAATGTTTGTCTCATAAGATCCTGAGGAAAGGTAGACAGTGAATACTGTCAAAAATTTGGAAAAAATACATATCCCACAAGCTCTTTTGAAGAATGAATATGATTTCCATGATCTTCTTTGAACATAGTTGCATTAGTTTTGAGGAATGGTTAACACCTAATTAAAGAGCATGATTTCCAGTCTTTCATTGTTGCATTATCCAAGTTAACTCTAACTTAAGTAGCAAAGTCAATCTTGAAGGGACAGTTCACCCCAAAATCAAAAATGCACGTTTTTCCTCTTACCTAAAGTGCTATTTAAAAATCTAGATTATTTTGGTGTGACGAGTGTTGGCAGTATCGCCCATAGAGATGTCTGCCTTCTCTTGAATATAATGGAACTAGATGGTACTCAGCTCAAACTCAACAGCAACGTCTCTTTCCCAGAACTCATAACCCAGTTATTCAAAGGAATCCACAGAACTTGTGAGCATTTTCATGTAGGAACTATTTTCTTTCTCCTAAACTACACCCGCTGAACACATCACCATACAGAGGGAAGTGTGCGTCTACTGCTAGCTCACCTAGCACCTGTGAGCTAGCTAGCATTATAGCTCAGCTGAGGAGGATGCTAGGCTTGAGCAATATCATGGTATTACAGTACATAAGCGTATTTAGAAATCCCAACGGTAAATACAGAAGCTCATATTTCTATCAAACTGGAGATGCTGCATTGAGAATTGTTTGTAATATGCATGACGCCCCACCAGAGATCTGTCTCTACTGGTAAAACAGGCACCTGAGTTGACATGGCGACTGGCTGCGTGTGGTGGGGATAATGTTACAGGACTGTAAACAACCAGGAGCGGGGGGAGATTAGGTGGTGTAGCAGACAAATACCGTGATATCCTGTATAACCATGTGAAATTACAGGAAGGTATGAAAATTTAGATACCGCCCAAGCCTAGAGGACGCCATTAATGTTTACATCTCTCTTCCATGAGCTGATGCACGGATTGATGAATAGCACTTCAGGTAAGCAGAAAAATATGTATTTTTGATTGGGGTGAACTGTCCCTTTAAGCAGTTAAACACTTGATCAATAAAGTAAAAGTGATCTTTGTATGATCCAACATGTTTTTTTTAACTCTCAAACCATATAAATAATAGATGAAATCTGTCAGGCTGGACTGAACACCAAACACTTTTCTTTCAGCAGGGGCAAACGTCTTCATACGTGTGTTTCTATTTTGATATCATTAACTAACAGGCGTTCCTGAAGTCCTTACACAACATACCCATCCATACAATATAAAACTTTTATTTTTATCTGTGACATTGTCAGTCCTTTTGTCAGAAGCCAATGTAATAATGGATAAAAAATGTCATCCATTCAGTAGCTCAAAATGTACTGTAAACAATGGCAGGAAAGCAGGGGGGGCTGGGGAGGTCTTTGTTTCAACAGAAGCCACCCTGATGCAATTGACGGTTAGACCTTTAATGTTCACAGTTTCTCACTGACTGCTCTCCTCTCAACAAAATGCTTGTGCAGTCATCTCACTCATATTCTTAACTCTAAAATTAGCCATGGAGTGCAGCAAGCTGTCAGTGCTGATTCAGTTGGACAGGCACAGCTCGAATGTATTAATTTTCTCATACAGGAGAAAAGTGCTTTTCCAGGTTTCACTACCCCCCACTTTGCCTATATCCCTGTGCATTAGAGTCCTTTTTAGAAGCCGCTCTTTATTTACCGCAAGAGATTTTAGAGAGATTTACCTCCAAATGCAAAACAGTGAGTATGTCCTTTCAAACGGCCCAGTAACGTCACTTTTAGCACTCTAAAGACAAGACTTACTTGATAAAGCTTTTTATTTCACAGTCAGACCTTATGAAAGTGCTGTATGGCCTCACAATTTACATTTTACTCAGTAATTATCTGTAAAGAGGACTTAATAAGTTCACTCTTGAGTACACACAAGGTGAGCGTTACTATGGGGACGCAGAGTGCTCCCCCGTGCTCCGTGGCACTGAGGCCTGCTCCATTGTGGCGAGAGACAACAGCTGTCTTTACCTTTGGCAGGCAAACAGGCTCATTAAGGGCGGCCATGTTTGTTTTTGTGCCCGATACCTAGCCCTAAGCAAACACTGCCATATCTCCACTCCACAGCCCTTGCAGTCTCAACATTTCCTTCCCTATTGTGGAGGGAGGCCCTGGCACGTTGAGCCCGCTGTGTGTTTTTTTTTTTTTTCCCCCCACGAGCTCTGGCCGAGCTGCCAATGGCTCTCAAAGAATGCGTGCTTAATTGAGAAATTTAGCCGAGGTTGGAGCTGATGAAATGCAGCTAGCACACAGCTGAGATGTTATGAATGTTGTGTATGAGTTATACACATAATGTATGTCATTATAATGCCTGATATCGCATCTTGTGGTATGTCACAAGAAAGCCCTCTTTGTTTACTGTGCCGTCGATGTGATAAAGGCGTCATTATTTGGTCTACTCACAGCTAACAGTAAAATCTGCAGTGAAAGGTTTCATTCGCATATTTTCCTCCTCTCTCAGCACTGTCTGTGGCTTGAGTGACAAGGCAGGTTGAATTCATAACGCTTTGACAAAAATTCCATTTAAAAGGGAAAATGGCATTGAATGTCATTCCATTACTGCAGACGGCAAACATGGGAACACTCTAACCCAGAAGGCATTCACATTAACTTATACAAAATAGCAGAGAGACTATTTTTTTGGCTTTTCCTATAATATATGTACAGGACTGGAGTATTTTTCAGCCAGAGCATTTCAAGAGTAGCCTTCCAAAATGTACTCACTTATTTGATTTCATCCCTTTTCACCATTTGTCAAGCCCAAAGTCACAATGCATTGTGAAATGAGTTCTTAATGTGGAGTAATGAGGCTGTCATGGCAAAGCAGTCTCTGCTTGTTTGAATTTGACTCATGTCGTAGATTCAATTAAATCAGCTGAAGTCAAGCTGGCCCCGGGCCAGATCGGTAATGGGTGACCTCATTCAAACAATGCTCTGACATATTGAAACAATAAGAGGAAGGGCCTTGAGTCAGTTGCAAAAGCAAACTCCACTCGAAAGCGATAAGGTAGAAAAATTACAGTGAAGTCACCAGAGTGTTTGAAAGATTCATGTCGTCATGTGTCTTCTTTGGGGGGGGGGGGGGGGGGTCGTGTGGTGTTGTTTTTTATCTTTATGGTGCCAAAGTTGTTGCTTGTATAACATCTCATAGGACAAGCTGACTGCTGTGTGTGTGTGTCATTAAAACCACAGACCTAATGGAGTGCAATAAGTCAAAATGCACATGGCCCGATATGGCAAAAGTCAGATTTTGTTAATTTTGCATGTGATATAGGGGCCCCCAGGAGCTCAAGTGTCCTTGCCACACTGGCGACAGGCTTGACTCCAGCTCATGGCCCCCTGCTACATATCGTCCCCCATCTCCTCCCCCCTCATACCTCGAACTGTCCTGTCATTATAGGCAAAAAGTCAAAAAAAAAAAATCTTGAAATTTTTTTCCTTTAACTGGTAACTAACTGGCTCATTTTTAAGGAAAAGAAGCAAAATCAAGTAAAACACAAGAAGACTCTCCTTTCAGCTAGCGTTAGCCTCGGCCAGTCTGCACTGCTTAGCACCTGGGTCAAATGGGAGCTAGCTAGCATCGCTGCTCATTCGTGATTGCATTTGGTAACGCTGTCCCACCGGAGCCGCCCCTGGCTAGCACCCAACAGACCTGGGTGGTGTGCAGTGCAGTAAACTAAAGAGTAGTTAAATTAACCTATCGATCGACATGCATAACCAGTCCAAAATTTTCTTGGCAGTTAACCATTGACATCCCTTCCCAAAAATGCCCATGGCACCACATGTCAAAAGCAATCTTTAGCCGTAAATAAAAGATAAACATCCCTATTGACAATATACTGAACCTTGAACACATATGCTCCGTGAACACTGACCTTTTCTTCCTTTGCCCATAATAACCGAAAACAAAATTGCTCACGCTTTAGAAATAAAGCCACCTTATAGATTTTAAACACAGCTGGCCCGTCTCTTCTGTTGGAGGTTTACTTGTCCTTAGAAGTCTAAACTGATTTATTTGGATGTTGAAATGCCTGGAATCTAAATCATGACACAAACACTCCGAAGGCTATGTAAACAACCTTTCCAGTTCCAGTCTACAACCATGCTACGGGAGAAATAACTTGAGTGCCAAGGGCAAAATCACTTCTCACTTTTGGAAGGCTCTTCCACTGTCACACAGTTATTAAGAAAGGGCGCTCCCCAGTTTGTATAAAAGGGAGTAGGTATCGCTAAAAGGCGTATTCTGACTCTGCCGTCAATGTACAATCAATTATGTTCCTTATTTTAAGGTGCATTTACCATTTATTATGTGTGAATTTACAGCTTGGAAAGACAGAGACATCCTGAGTGCTTTGTAGAATAAACAGAAACGAGGTAACGAAATCAAAACGGAACATCTTGCTTTACTCACTCTTGTTTCTCTATTCACCAGGGCCAATAGCGGTTACAGTAAACAGATAAAAGAGCACACACACACATGCACACACACACAGAAAGAGAGAGAGAGAAACTGCATCTCATTAAGCAGTGTTCCCTCTAGCCCTTATTCCATTAGAAATTAAAACTTGGGACAATTAGTGGCAGATTGGTCTCAGCTCAGTGCGCTATAGTCGCACTCTCAAGGCTCCGAAATGACTTAATTACAGGCTCATCTGAAAACTGTGTGATGGTGCTGTGCCGGAGCACACAGTGAATACCTGGAATGAGGGTCAGACACAACAATAGATGACAAATTAACTGCTGGAAATAGCACTGTATAACGGAAAAATCAAACTAAGTCAGACAGAAGTGGTTTAATGAAGTGCCGGCTGTGAGGAGGTGTGATAACAGAAATGCTGTACACTACAACAAAATGTTCATTCGGCCCTGCTGGTCTGTGATAGTTGCTACCAGAGGATAACGAACGGGATGAGAGAGGCTAAAGGTCAAATGTTGGTGAGTTCAAATGTCTCTGGACGGAGGACTCGCTTCCTTTGTTTAGGAAAATGTTTGGTATTTTCATAGTTTTGGTTTGTCACTTCCTACAGACGGAGGGGAGCACATATTCCAACTCTGTGGCATCTCAGCTGATCAGGATGGGACGCTCTTTTATAGCAGTCCTTTAATCCGACAATACATGTGTATCCTTGCTTCGACTTCAATTTAGCATCAACCCTGAATGAAGTATCTTGGCCCTCACTACATTGTCCATGGACAGAGCGAGCACAGTAAGCAAGGCATTTTATCAAAATCCTGAAGGAACGCGGCTAACTAACTTATTTTTTATCTGCTTCATCACTCTGCTTATGACAAGGACACAAAGCACATTTTTCTGTAATTGAACCAACTGTAGTTTATGTAACGACTGACCGTTCTGCCCTTCAAGCTAGAGAGAGAGAGAGAGAGAGAGGGAGAGGGAGAGAGAGGGAGAGGGAGAGAGAGGGAGAGGGAGAGAGACACACAGAGAGCAATTTGATCGCTCTCGTCACGTGACACCATGTCCCATTATATTGTGATGTTGTCATAGGAGGAGAGGAAATGAAATGCCTCGCAGCTATATGGGAAGTGTGTGTGAGGCTGGATAGTGGGGGATTCAGAGGTGTAACAGTGTGTGTGTGTGTGTGTGTGTGTGTGTGTAGTCATGCAGGGCTCAAAATTTGTTTGAAACTTGTGCCAATGTAATTGGGCAACTTGGGATTTTCACCGCCATCAAATCATAGCACCTATTGACCCACAATGATGTCTGGTCTTTGTGCTCACAGTTTTCATAAATCTTAGAAAACGATTAACAGAACAAAAATGATCACATATAACTATATGATGACACCACTGTGCAGCCAATGATGTGATTACTGCAATATTAGCAGAAACACAGGAGGGTATCTTGATGCTAAAAATTAAAGCACCTTCAGCTTGTGACGTTTGGGTCTGTAGTACAGGGTTTTAAACTCTAAAACTAAACATGTGTGTGGTAATGAGGAGATTTAACAGTGACTGACATCCATTGCAGCCAATTAAACTGGCTGAAACAGAAAACAATACAGTAGAAGGGTTGGGCCACACAGTATATACTGTGAGACAGTAAAATGTGTCCACAGGCAGAGATTTGGCGATGCGACAACAATTCTAACCAAGAGCTATTTGGGGAAGGCTACATGAAGCAAATTAGGGCTGTATTCTTGCATGATCTTGTGATTTGAAATTATTGTTCTCAGGAACCTTCAAGCTTCCATTTTGAAAGAATTTTAGTTTTACAATTTTGAGTCCTTTTTTTAAGTCAAGTATTGCATCATGTAAGGCAGCTGTTTTTTTGCTTGTATGGGAGCTCCAAAAAAGGAAGGAGAAAATAATCAAATGTGATGAAGCACAATATGTTTTACGTTATGTTTTACACATAGATTACTGTATTGTGATATATATACGTTACCGTGATACCGTGACATACTTTAGAGCAGGGGTGTCCAAACTCTTTTTAAATGGGGGCCAGATAAAACAACGTGAAAACACCTGGGGGCCAACTGATTCTCGTGTCAAAAGTTTTTTGTTTTTTTTTAAAAAGTGAGATAAAAGCAACCATTTTTATCTTTTAATGAACTATTACTACTTGATGCCTGTCTACAATGTAGTGTATGATAGTCCTGTCATTGTGAGGTGAAGGGTAAAAATGCCAAGTGATCTTGCTCGATTAACCATTATTGTGTAAAGGACCACATATGGTATATTTTGAAAGTCAAGCTGAGGGACGATTACAATTGGTCTGTGGGCCACAACTGGCCCCCGGGCCAGACTTCGGACATGCCTGCTTTAGTGTCCCCCAGTGCAGGCTTAACCGCTTTAACAAAAACGCTTTTGTCCCCTTGTCCATTAAAGCCTTAAATGGGAAGCTAACCATAGCTTAACTATACAATGTGTACATGTAGGTATGTACAGTATGGTATGTGCATGTAAGTATACATATATATATTATATTTTTTAACATAACTATGTTTTTTTATGTTTTTGTAATTTTTATGACAACTAGGTACAAAAAAGATGTGTTGAGCAATGGGCAGTGTGCAGTTTGTTTCATGATGGCAGTCTGTACTGAGTGCATGGGACTGCGGATAGCGACAGCTCTGTGTATGGACTGAATATATGTAGGAACTGTATGCATAAACCTTTTTGTATCTTTTAATGGCAGGTACTGCATGTCCCCAACACTAATTTCCTTGAAGACAATAAAGTCTATCTTATCTTATCTTATAAAATTGTGATTGGACGGCTGGGTGAAAGTGACAGTGATGAGTGGCTGCAGTGTTTTACCCAAAGTTGAACATTTTCCAACAGCAAATATGCAGTGCTCAACGCAGTATACATGCCCAGTGGCTCATAATCCTGCAGGCTTTTGCAGCGTAGTGTAAATACGGCGTGCTCTCAAGACAAAAAAAGGAAAAACATGAACACATTTTGGTTATTGTTGTGGTTATTGCAACAGCCCTTATAAAGCAGATGTCAAAATTCCCCAGACCTCAAACTGACTCGGGCTGATGTTAAAGTCAAGAGTCCAATTTATCTCCTGCTTAACAACTTCACTGTGTTTTCTTGCACTGTGTTTTTGTCTCTGGTTGCTAACCTGCCCATACCCACAAAAGAAACAAAAACCCAACTAGATGCAAATGGAGATACAGAGCCGCTGGTAGCTATTAACTACCTCAACTCTTAAAAGCCTTCCAGTTCAGCTGATTATCACCATGCTACTTGAACACTTTGAATATAGCTCGGTTTTGCATTTTGTTACATTTCTATGTAAATGTATGCCTGATGGTATGTGAGCTGTTTAAAAAGCTTGTTTCCTTCATGGCAGCGATATGTACACATACCCCTATGAATGCCTTTATCTCCTCTGTGTCTGGATAAATGATAATTCATAAGACCTCTGAAGGACTTGATGAGGTTAATGAGTTCAGCGCCACACTTAGAGTACTGTTTTTATTTGTGGCTGGTGTCTATGACAGTACTGTTATCATGTGCACTCATAGTGATAAGATTCAAATAGTTTACTAATACACTTTCTTCGGTGATTCATATAGCATGTACTGTAGGATGAGGTTTTATGAGTTGGCACGAGATAAATGCATACAGTTTCTATATGGTTGGTTTTATTATTGCTTTCATGCCTTCTTTCATGTACAGGGGATTTTTAGCTCAAAACCACCAGGCGTGACAAAGATTGCAGGGGAAACACTGCATTCAACTCAGCGAGTTAGACTTTAAAACCTGCACTTCATCCAGTCTTTGCACCTGTACAGTTTCTGGAGTTTATGTTTGGAGGCAGCTGATGCTTTTGCTCTAACACTGTGCCAGATTGCATCATTATTTTCCACCTGACATACAGACACTTTAATGGAGCTGCTGTCATAATCTGAGTAATTATATAACTGTGTAAATGTAAACATGCCTACTGTATTACACTTGGCCACGGCCGCATCTAGATATCGAGAAAGGGAAACATTTCTCAGTTTTTAACAATGGAAAAATTGGGGACAATGAGCGATGAAAGAGGCTGTTGTTTTTTTTTTCAACAAGTCACCGTGTCAGTTGAGAGTTTCCTTTGTGTGTGTCTCTGTGTTTGGGGGATGTTGCATGAATGGGCAGTCAGCATTTAGGGTTCAAAAGAAAACAGCAGCCTGAGCTCCTGTCTGTGTGAAAACCAAGGCTACGGTGCTCTGTATCAAGTGCCATTGTTTTGGTAATAGTAAACCTGGGGCACTTGCCAGGAGGCATTAGTCATTCATCTAACAAGTTCCACAAAGCAAACCACAAAGTGCTCCACTGTCGACTTCCTCTCATTGAATTCTGGGCGCATAAGCACATTTCCAAGTATCTTACAGCGAGGTATAAACTTTCTGATGACTAGCTACCTGAAATATGGCTGCCATGTTTGTTTATTTGTGCATTTCCCTGACAGGAAGTCAGCTCATTTGGAAGCATGTTGGGGTTTTTTTGTAAGTGAGGGAGAGAATGAAGAGAGAGAAGAAAGGAGGTGGCGGGTGAAAGGCGGATAGGAGGGGATTAGGGCGGAGTGCAAATTTTCAACAGGCCAGGCATACGACATGATCTCTAATTACCCACAAAGCACTGTGTAACCCGAGCCACAGATTAGACTGCATTATCAGGCTTAATAAAACATGACCATCTCTCAGTTTCACTCCCTTTCCCTGCCCGGCTGCCACAAACATTTGTTCCTGCTTATGACATTGCCGATGCCTTTGCTAAGTAACTAGCCTTGACTGTACCTGTTGCTGTTGAACTGCAGCAACAGGTACGGATTTGCGGCATTTTCAGGGGCATCTGCAGGCAGAAATGTCATATAATGTTCATTACTATGTTTTTATAAGTTTATAATTACCTGAAAATGTGTTTAAATGACTTTAGAACACATACAACACCTACACGCAGAGCTGATTTTACCCCATGGAGTCCGCCATATTGTTCTCCAATGGACAAACCCGACACTGACTCTAGATAGGGTCATTCATGAGAACATTGTCATGAACATTTTTCACAATTGTCTGACATTTTATGCACCATGGAGCCCTATAGTATAAACAGTACAAAAGCTCAACAAGGTGCTTGCAGTCTCTGGGTAACAACATTAAAATTAAAGCGTTGGTTCCCCCAGAATAGAACAGGTTTTCTCACTTACTCATGCAAATAGCTTTGGTTTTATTTGGTCAGGTTTTAAGATTATCATCTCCGTTTTTGTTTTTTTTTTTGTTTGTTTTTTTGCGACCACAATAACATAGTGTGTTTGTGGTGCACGCAGCATTTAAAAATGATTCATCTCTTTACAGAAACAATATCCCTGTTACTTTAAATCTACAAGTATGTTGATTATTAGCTCACTAGAGCATTTTGTTCCAAAAGAGAATAAAAATCTGAGCTGTAACAACTAATTAATTTGTTTTTGACTATTAAATTAATCGCCAGCTAATTTGATTAATCAGTCTGAGTCATTTTTTAAGAAAAAGTCCCTATTTTCAGCTGCTTAAACATGAATATTTTCTGGCGTCATTACTCCTCTATGGCAGTAAACTGAATATCTTTAGGTTGTGGACAGAAGAAGACATTTGAGGACATCATCTTGGGCTTTGGGATACAAAAAAAAACTAATGGACAAATAACCACAAGTTGCAGCCCTAATTGACGACATGCTCGAGGGATCATCTAGAAGACCACAGGGTCACTGTTTCTGTAAACACATGTTGTTGTGTAATCCTTTAAATGTCATTTTTAAATGCAAAAGTTCACCTTTATGTATTGTTTCGGTAGCTGAAATCTCCGAGGTGGATTTATTGAGGACCTGGATAAATAAAACCATATGAACAGATTGTAATTTGTGTGAAATGATTCTTTAAGTCAACCCTCTGACTAAAAATAAAGCCAAGTGCAACTCTTCTTCAGCCTTAAACTTTCCTCTTTCCTCTTTCACTTTCACGAACACTACACTCTGATCTGAGTCCTCACCAGACACATTTTTATGAGCACACATGCACACAACTTTATGACTTTCACCTGTAACAGAGTGTTACTACAGTGTGGAACTGCTGCTTTAACTTAAGTAAAAGATCTGAATACTTCCACCACCACTGCTAAGGTGCCTCAACACACACACACAGACACACAGACACACACACACACACAGTATGCATACACACACATATACACAGACATGCACATATACTTGCTTGGTTCACGTGGGCTGTGCCAGTAAGTGCAGCTTTAGGCTATGGTTTTTCACTACTGTCTACTGTGTTATTAACAATTCTATAAAAAGATCTGCTCAAGTTTCCCTTTCCTGTGTGTTAACAACCCCGCCGAGCCGCTATGAGGTTGTTGAAGCCTAGTTAAGAGGGAGACGGAGTCCTCGACAGCATAACACCATTGACCGTATGTCATAATTTCCAAAATCCTACTTTTCTTTCCTCTGTTTGTTTTTCTTAGCGACATCACTCATCGGCATGGCTCATGGCCAGCGTGAGACTAAATAAGTCGACAACACAAAGAGAGGGCCTCTTTCTCTCGCTTTCCCTCCCTTTTCTCAACCCACAAGTCTCCTCTAACCTCTCTACCTCCCGTTTTCTTTAGCAACATCTATCTCTATTTTTTCCATCACTCGACAGCAACTTCTCCATTTCTCTCTGTTTTAGGCGATCCCCGTGTCTCGAACCAAAGATAATAGCATTGCGAGAAGTACAACCATGGTATTACCACTGTACTTTCTGTCACACTTCTCACTCTGCCCATTGTAAACGATCATGGAGCTCATCATTAGCTCTCAAAGAGGAAGAATGAGCCACAGTTTGATTACCTCGGTGGCTGTGTGGGCTCCCGCAGTCTCTGCTGACTGAATTGGACGCAGACGATTACAGCCTTGCACAGGCAATTATATCTGCCTGCTAAATATGTCACACATAATAAACACATGCTCCTGACAGACAGGGGACAAGGCGAGACAGTCACAGCTGGGGAAAGAGGAAAGAGAGCAAATTCAGGATCATATGGATTTATCAACCTTGTCTACCTCAAGTGGAAAGCTCTCACAGTCCAAACCAATGCATGTCAGTGAGTTATTGAAAGACACCTGGTTGGAAGTCAAAAATCTGGCAACCTAAAAAAGTATACTGATTGATAATCTATCCCCCAAACAGATAAGATTGATCTACACATGAAGCAGAGTCAGAAAATTAGTCAAACTTTCACTCTGGGAGCTTTTCGTATCATTCTTCTTTATATCTATTGCTTATGTGTTTGTCTGGGCTCGGACCATTAATTGTACTTTCATATGGGTTCTGTCCCTTCAGGCTGCAGCGCAAACACGGCACTGACACCAGGCCGATAATATTTGTAAAGGATATTCAGTGAAAACAAGGGAGGGAAAGAGCCTTCAATCCCTGGCAAGGAGCTTATAGCATGGCCCAATGGTGTTTGCACAGGACATACCTCAGGAAGCTGGGACAACTGGGAATGTTTGTCCAGCTTCCAGCCTCTTCCATGCGTACATACATATAGTAGCCTACATACAGCACAGCGCATACATACACAGTACATATGTGCATACATACATATGGCGAGTACTTACAGTAGACCTACAGTATGCATACTAATATACCATTCCTGTGATTATTTTACTGATTAATCGTTGATTATTTATTGGGCAGTCTACAGAATGTAAGAAAATTCTGAACACAATGTCTTAGAGCCCAAAGTGATGACTTCAAATTGTATTTTTTCCCCCAGCCAACAGTCAAAACTCATCATTTTCCAATGATAAATGAACTTCATCATTCCAGCTCTTATACATTCATACCGTGTAAAATAGGCACATGGCCTATAGGCACTCTTGGCACTCTTATGGTACACTCCTTCCCATTTGTCTACATTTGTTTACTTTCAGCCCTGAGACACTGGCTGGGTTCTGTTGGAGCTTAGATGTACAGTATCTGTGGTACATTGCAGCTTTCCAAATCATCCTCTGGTGGTTCTCCTTTGTTTTCTATCACTTAGCAAAATAAAAATTAAAGTTACTTGGTCACTTGAACCCTTACTCTTGTTTAAAACATTTGATGGGACAGCTCAAAGCTCTATCAACCACCAGGAAAACAGCAATACAGTTACAACACTGCTCGTATAAAGGAACTGTGACACCTATTTTCAGATACTTGCATTTTTGGTTGCTACAGGAACATGTTTAAATGTCAAAAAACTCTTCATGTCACTCTTATTGTCTGTGCTGGAACACCTGAATTCACCCTCTTTAAACCCCCCCCTATCAGAAAAAGCCTTGTCTGCTTTGACTGGTGAGTATTTCTGGGTCCTCCTTATCTCAGTGTCTCTGCAGCAACTGTTTACCATGAAAAATCCCCAATAAAAGCTTCAAAACCAAGATCTTCACAACTGGAAATGTTCCCGCAGGAATATGATCCAAAATTGAGGAGAAATTCACATCGTTGGCAACCATGATTCCCTGGCATTAGCATATAGCTACATATAGCAGTGTATGTAACCACTTGCGTGCCTGGAGCAGATGACCATATAAAGAAGTTTGTCACGAGCTGATGTCAGCTTGTCTCAACAGTAGAAAAAAATAATAGAAAACAGAATATTCAGAACAGTCTGAAACCTGAGGTTGTTGTTTACACGGATTATGTGAGGTCCCCTTTAATTATTACGAGAGATGACGAACCTTTGATGAACTCTCTCACGTAGATAGATAGATAGATAGATAGATAGATAGATCAATAGATAGACAGATCTGACTGATGTGCTGTATTATTTGCATAGCTATTTCACCACACTGCCTTGCGTTGCTCCTTCTGAGAGTTTGCAGCCATTAACAAACATAATCAACATTTAACTAAACACCCAGGGGCCTACTCTGCAGCAGGTGCTGGTGCCGTTTCTTTTTCTTTCTTCTTCTGCAGTAAGAATGAGAATGCCATCGCATTGCCCCATGGGAAGGCCCAGGCTGACTAATGTAAGCACACTACAGTGGGGCGGCTGGTCTTAATTATGTTAACAGACGCTGAGGGGGACGCACTGGTACCCACCAACGAGGAAGTAGCTTAGCACTGCCAGGGCCAATAATTAGCACATGGGTTGCCACCACCCCTCCCCAACTCCACCACTGCCACTACCACACACATACAGTCATACTGTCGCTCTCATAACCAACATCAAACACTGCATTTACAGGCCAAACAAAGAGACACGGGTCATGTAAATAGTGAAAAAGCTATTCTTCCTGTGTGTGGTTTTACAGCATTATGTGTCCTCATCCATATTCATGTCTGTCAACATCTATCAGAACTAATCTCAGAAAAATCCCCCAAACAAAGTCATGACGAAACACATGTAGACACCTTGTGGTTGGTTGGGAAAAGGACTTTTTACACAGTCACCTAGGTGAAAAAAAAAAATTATAAGGCAAGAAATCTCTGTGCCATATGCAGGCTCAGTGACTCAGCCAATGTCAGAGCCAATTCCAGTTTTATTGAAATGATTTCAAATGGTCGGAATCCCTATTAAAAATCTCCTCCGTGTGTCGGGGCAGGGAGAATATGATTTAGTGGCTGTTTTTGCTCTGCCCCTGCTCGCTGTGTGTCACCGGCCCTTACTGTGGTATGCATGGCCTTCCTCTGCACGGGGCTATGAAAGCAATTGTGATTGTGATTCCGTAGTCAGCAAAACGCTTGAATGGCCCCGAGTTAGCATGCACAGGCACACACACACTCACACTGTCCCCATACTGGGCCACTGATTACTTCAACCCATTTGACTTGCACTCATCCTTTGATTCTCCCTTTCTGCTTCTCTGTGACATACCACAGAGTTTGCCATTAGCTAATAACGCCACTCAACATGAACATATACCACAGCCGGTGTTACAGGGACTGGTTAATTTCTCAATCATGTTAAAGTACTCAAGGTACTAAAAATAACCCCTGTAACTAACCAATTAATTTTGAAGGAAAAAAAGCAAAATGACATGAAATACATGACCTTTCGGATGCTCCACTGACTCAGTGAGCTTTAGCATCGCATTTTAAAGTGTAGAGAGGGTGATGTTTTAATGTTTAGCTATGTACATGTCTCACTTTTTATTTTATTTTTTGATGGCTTGACAGACAGCTGGCTGGCCGTGACACATAGTGTCCACTGCCCACCCTTCAGTCCCCTCTGGTTAGCTAACATTAGCCTTATAGCCTGCACTGTGCATCACCTGGCTCAGGTGGGAGCTAGCTAGTGGCGACACTCATTCTGGTGGTAGGACAGTGTTGCTGTGGAGTCATGGTGGCCACCCTACGGTCTACCCCCTGGTAGCCACAGTAAGCAAGCACCTTCATTTTGAGCCGCAAAGTCCCTTTTGCATTATTAACTATGTTAGCACCACTAGCCGTGCTGACACTGCTAACAGTGCTAACAGAAATAACAGTAGTTAACAATGCCATCTCAAAATTGAGATGTTTATTCACCTGGGCAACCTGGGGGGAGACCAGGGGGTGGGGACAAAGTCTACACAGTAACGCTAATTCTGCAATTAGCACTCGTAACGTCGTCCCTACCCAGCAAGTGCTAACTGCCAAATGAGCACAACCGCGAGCTAATGTTAGCTTCCACTAAACCTGGGTGGTGTGCAGAGCAGTACACTTAAGAGCAACCAAATTCATAGACCTACATGTGTAACCAGACAAAAAAATTGATGACCACTGACATCCCTACCTACAGTTTAAGCCAAAACTAACTTGTCAGTGTTTGGTCAAAAGCTCGTCTCACTTGGGGCGTCAGTGGCTTAGTGGTAGAGCAGGCGCCCCATGTACAACGGCGGCCCGGGTTCGACTCCAGCCTGTGGCCCTTTGCTGCATGTCACTCCCTCTCTCTCTCCCTCCCCCCTTCACGCTCATCTGTCCTATCAACTAAAGGCTTAAAAATGCCCGAAAAAATATCTTAAAAAAAAAAAAAAAAAAGCTCGTCTCACTTGAGCTCGATCCGTCGATGTAAACCGACTGAATATGTTAATGCAAAGCAATCAAACCTTTGCACTGCAGCCACCAGACAGACCTGTAATAAAAAAATAAAACTGAGATAAGGCATTCAAATGAAGCGCATCATACCCCAGCTTATCTGAGGCAGAAGAGACCACCAACTAACAAAGCCAGCTCTTCAGTCATGCCCTATCTAAGCAGATATCAGTTGTTGGGAGGATATATGAGCTGGGTGGGGCCTGGGTGTATAAACACAGGGCCTTCTCTCTCTCTCTGCACTCTATTGCTATACTGTATGCAGCACCTCACCCCAGCAGCAGCAGCAGCAGCACCACCAGCAGTCAGCACTGTTTGATTAAGGTATTCAAATAAAGGAGCAGACACTGTGCTCCCATTTCACAGAGCAAACTAAAAGTGCCGGACAAACAACAATTACAGTTGTACATGTGTAAGACAAATGCATCTTTATACTTTCAATGCTTTCTTTAATACATAAGGCAAAATTAGTGTAGTATTTGCACTGTGTATATGAGAAATACATGAACCATGCAGCCTGTAAGGCAGCAGACAGCATTAAAGCATGGCACAGTTTAATATTACCATCAGAGCACAAAGCTGTTATAATGGTATTATTCTCTGTCATTTCTCCTTGGCTGTGGGAGAGCACCACAGTAATAAAAGAGACGCACACTCACAGTGAAATAAAGTGAGTATTGAAAGTACTGAAGTAGAAATCTTCAGGGTTATTTATGGATCTTTCTGAATCATTTCAATCTGCACTTGAAGTACCTTCTCTGCTCATTTTATGCATCTCTTTTCTTTGCATTCTTCACCTTTTTTCTGTCTTACAGTGCTGAACTTCTCAGTAAATGCTGAATGCAGCCTTAGTGCAAACTCATTTGGCAAGCAGAGTGATTCATGTTACTTAAAGACTAGTTGATGACAAACGCTGGCTGGTAAAAGTTCACATTTCCTCCTCGCAAGATGCTTTTGTTGATCATGGACACCACTTCCAAAGCAAGGGAAATGATTCACGCAGCGATTAGTGATCACCGTAATTATCAGCACACTGAATAAGGTGAAAGGAAGACAACATCTAGCAGCATGCATGGACTGTTGTGAATGAAACAAGATACAGCTCCAAATGAGCAGTGTGACACAGGCTGAAAGCACGACAGCAGCACACGTACTCTCTGGGAAGTCACATAAACTTGATAATCACTCAAACCAGGCTTGTGTCAGCATCCAGAGTGAGTTGGTAGCACAAAAAACAGGTTCGCAAATAAACAGACTATAAAGCTAAAATGCCAGTACATGCTCATTTTATCCAATTAAGCTTGTGTGTGAGTCAGATTAACACTGTTAATTTCACAGCGATAAAAGGAGAGATGTTTTCTCAGGCTGTAAATTGCTTCTTCTTTTTTTCTTAGCAGGGATACTGGAGCAGCCAGAGAGGAGTAATGGTGCTAAATCTCAACACGGTTGCCAAATTGCAACCATCTTACCAAAAGCTTCTTTTTATTCAAATTATTTTGACTCGTTTCCAATAATATTATCCCAAAAGAATATTCTCAAGGGAAACCAGAAGCCAACAAATCCAGCAACAAATTCAGCTACCAACCAAAATATCTGCAAGAATATGCAAAGTGAGCGCATAAAAACAATTGACCTTAATGCTATGATTAGCCTTTTGCCTCCACACTGCTTCAGAGAGAGAGACTTGGGCAGAATTTGACCAACCAGGGCTGTCGGATATGATTAGCAATGGGCAGATACAGTACCTACATAACAAATCACATGTCTCTTTAGTGCCACAGCCAGTTTGACAAGCGTTTGAGGAGAGGAACTTGACCCTGTGCACTGTGTTAACAGGACACCAAAAGATCCCCGCTGCTCCCGGGGCCTCATTTGCATTTCTAGTGAAGGTAGTTAGTGTCACACATGTGATGATAGCAAATTATACTTCCCCTTGTGGAAAGAGCCCCCTCTCTCCCTCAAGCAAAGGGAGTGGAGGGATTTCAATAATTCAAATGAACACTTGTAATTTTGAGGGGCGCCACACTTTTTGTATCGGTGACAGTAGCTGGTGTTCTCCCCAGTGAAAGCACTTTATATCATTTAATATCTACTGGCTTTGTTTCCAGGATTCATGCAGTGCGTGGATATCAGCATATTCTTGAGATTATCCGCATGGAGGATGATCCTAATTCGTTTGACCTACAAAAAAGATAGCCTGCGCCGAGGAGACAGTTATATGAGCCCATTTGTGTGTCACAGGTGTAAACCTGCCTTATCAGTAAATGTTTTATATAGACATTAATTCATCTGCGGCCGAGTCGCAAAATAAAACTGTGTCCTGATTGTTTTTTTTCTATCTGTCTTTCACTTTCTGCTCCCAAACCTGAACAGAGATTATTGTTGCACCATTTTCTAAGATCTAAATTGGGAGATGATCTTTTTCAGTTGATTACTGGAATGTTCCATTCGGTTACAGAGACTTTCCATTGCCCACACAGTGAAAGACAAACATCCCCAACTGTGATTTTAATCATTCCCCCTCATTGTCATATCTGAAAGTCATCTTTATTTGAGAAAGCGGGCCAAAGAACTCCAAACCATCGCCATGTACAGCAGCAGGTCAACATCCAGAGCCTGTTGATTTGTAATATGCCAGCCACGGTAAGTGACAAGGTCTAATTCAGTGTCTACAAATGGCTGAGATGCTATAAATCTTTTAATTAAACAGTTTGAAATAGTTTTCCTCCACTGGGTGTGTAATGTGTTTGTGGTACTCATTAGTACTTTTGCTGTGAGCTTATATTACTTTGAGGTGTTTTTATCTCTTATGGCAGCATATCTAGAGATTCAGTGTTGCCCCATCCTTCGGTTATTTATAACAGGATTACTAAGCACCGCTTGTTTTTCACAGGGGGATGGTGATTTATTTATTTTTTCTTGGAAAATGTCAAACTACAAAATATTCATCATAATGCTGTTTAAATGCCACCTGCGCACTTGCAATGGAGTCAGCGCAGGTCACAAGCCAAAAGCCGCGGGGTGTCAAAACTGAGAGAGAGAAAAGAGTGATACTTGTAGCAGCCACGCTCTGTGGTTTCTCCTTACAAAGTAATTAACAGTACATTACTGGCACACATCCATTTAATCGTTGAACTCCCAGCGGAAAACCATGTAAGCTATAAGAAATCATTGAGAGGGAAGATAATGTTGGAGCAGAGAGCAGAGTGGGGCAGTATGGATTCTATACAGCCCCTGGTATTCCACATCGGGTGGGACACTTAATGCCAGCTTTGTGCAAAACACAACTGCACAATCTCACCGGGGAAATAACATAATAACTATGTTGGTTAGAGGAGAGAAAAAGTTGGGGACTACACATTTTCTTTCAACAGAGAAACAGAATGATTGCAGGTTTCAGAGTAAAGTAACAAATCCCGTGTCCCGCTCCAGACTAAATTAAAACCAGTCCATCCAGGCTCAGGTCACTTTATTTGCTGACACTTGACAATTTTTTTCTGGAGAGTATGTAGCTGTGTGTTTGGGGCAAGTGGGCGCCCGTGGAAACGCGTCCAAAGCATGCACTGAATGTTGCAGGCTGCACACAGAAAGACAGGTGAGAGAACATTAAGCATTTCAATGCACAAGAGGCACAGTGATGTTTTTATTTACCTTGTTCGAGTGGTAATAGTCCAACGAGCTCAGACAACTTGGATCAGTCGGTAGGGAGCATGAACCCACATTTGCCGGGGGCGCAGGATAAAATCTCACGTCCATCTCAGGTTGTGCGAGACTGAAGGCATGAAATCACTTTCAGCGTCTTTGACTCACTATTGTCTCAGCAAACACAACGCCGGAGCAGAAGAGGCAGAAAACAAGTGGGGGAGTTTCACTCGGTACACTCTTCCCTCACATCCGTTCGCGGCCGAACTTCGGCACCAACTCTGGTGATGCGCAGTCCTCCTCACAGCCCCGCACCAGGATGCGAAACACTTACTCACTCACAACGGAGACAACAAATTTCATGGATACACACGTGTTGGCAAAAAACACAGAAAAACTATCCCGTTTTTTCCAGAACAAATAAAAGCAAACCTCCAACTTAGATCCTCCCTGTATAAGATCTGTTTCTAGCAGCCCATAAATTTGCAGCTTCTTTTTCTCTCCCCCCACTGCTCTCAGGACTCCATACAGGCTTTGTTATGGAGGTGCATATTCTTGCATTGGTTCCAGTACAGAAGTGGTTGGACTTCCCTCTGCCATGCGACCTCTGCCGATAATAAACGGGAAAGAGGAACGGAGTGGAGAAGGGGGAGGGGAGATTGGTGGCTGCCTTGGCAACCGCTCTCCTTTCTGCAACTGCGCGCTTCTGATTAGCTGGAAATGTAGTAGTGTGCACGGCTGTGCATTATAAAGCGCACTCTGCTTCCATCAGTGCTTCATAAAGGCTTCCATTTGGGTTATTGTGCCAAGCAAGGCGGATGGGAGGAGGTTGCACAGAGTCTCTCTGTAGTTCCACCATGTTTTGATGTGTTTTTATTTGTCATTTGCATAGATAAAAGCTGCTTTGTTTAATGTCACCTGATTGCCTGATTACACCAGACCTATCACAGACAGGCCTCTGCACTCCTCTCGCTTTACTGTAATGTATGAGCAGGTTAAAGCAAAGGGACACAGCTCTGCCAGATATTCATTATTATAAAGCCCAGCGTTTTAGAGGGAGTTTATAATTCTAGAAAAGTCAGCACCAATAATCATAAAGTTGCTTTTGTCTCCAGTGGTGCTTGTGTTTAAGTTTTAGTGTTGATTAAAATAAGTACAAAAACTGCATAAAATGCTAAATTAAAATTGCAAAATCAACCTCACACAACAATGCACCTTAAAAGTACGTGCTCAGGGTGGAATATGTACAAGGAGGTTTAATCTTGTATGGCCATACAGTTGCAAATGTGTGTGGAGGAGAAAGCTGGGGCTGTGAGAGCCGCCTCTGACAGCTCACTGAATGTGATGGATAGCACACCCTTGCCCTGTGATGTGCATGCACATTTGATGTTGAAATGGCCTATCCATGGGACCATTGTCTTTCAATCATGTCAAGGCAAAGTACAGAACAGAGCACATTTTCTGCTGCCTGGCGTTATTACTATGCCACAGTTTACAGCACAATCCAGCCTGCACAGAAATATTCTTTATCCTCCCGACGCTGTTCTGTTTAAAGATACCTAATTTGATCTGTTTTTAGGATGCATGGGCATTAACGCCGTAATAATACATCCTCTTTATCACTCCTTAACAGTGTTGCAGACAGGCTTTCATTAGGTGAACCTGGATGTGAATAGAGGAGAATGTAACAGTGAGAAGGGTACAATTGTTTTTACACAAACCGTGACAGCAGCATCTGCCTACTGCCGCAGGTCTTATGTTCCCAACCTCCAGAAATGTAAAAGGCTGGTGATTATTTCAGCAGGTCTATTATGTTACAGTGCAACCTCTTTACTTTACAGTGGGGGCCTTCACTGTTAGGCACAGCCTGCCACTCTCCCAGGCGCCCGGCACACGGAGGGTTAACCACATGGCTCGGTGCCATGGCTTCATGGGAATGGAATGTGGAGTGCTGTGTGTGCAGGGCTTCTTTCCCAGCATCCCTCACTGCCCAGGCGCATGCTAATGATCAGTATTATTGAAGCACAATTGATGGGCTAGCAACCAAACAAGAGAAACTAATTACTACTAAGGCTTTATTGTCCTTTAATTACTGAAGCTCTATGGCAATTAGTGCTGCACAAAGACACAGCCCTACTTTAATCTCAAATAAAATGTGATGCAGATGAAAAAATTTGGGAGATGAAAGGTAGATAAGATAATTTGGCTTTCGGTTCGTTCTGCAGAAACGATGGCTGATTTGAGAAAAGCGTGGGAGAACAAAAGAACTGCTGAGGGCTGTGCTAATTTCAACCGAAAATCATCTCAAAACAGGATCTGCACGTGGTGTTTCTGTGACCTTGGATAGCTAAATCCAAAAAAATCTCTCTTCCCAAAGTTACAGTAGAAAACAGTGAACCAAGCCTCCGGTTCGTGAAGTCATTAAATGATTACATTACAATTAAGAACTTTGTGGAGTCACTGTGATTGTTTCACACCCACACAAGGTTTATTTCACACTGCGCAGCAAACTGTGTGTGTGGACAGCTACAGCTATATGGCTGTGTACATTCCTCTGAAAAGTAGTTTATGTTGTACAATATCTGAGGTATTCTCAGCATCGTACAATCACCTATTTAACATTAGGGACCATTTTCAAGCTACACCTTCTGCAACCCAGACCTCGACTGGAGTCTACTGTACCAGTGACCCCCCCTCTCCAGGAGAACTTTTAGAAACCCAACAGCTAAACTAACTATTTCAGAGCACAAATCTTGAAACAAAAAATCTTAGATGAAGCAGTTCTCAAAGTTTTGAGTGCCATTTTAGGGAGCCAGCATAAAGTACACACACAATGACTTTTTTTTATGACTTTTTTAATGATGTTTTTTAACGACATTTTTTATGACAAACTAACACTTTGCAAAAACTGTAACAGTCGAGGGTGATAAAGTCTACATAACACTCATATTACATTCTAGTTTTCCACTTTTTAAGACATTTGAAAGTACGGTGTTTGACAGATTCTGTCTACTCACAGCAGTCAAGCAATGGCTTCTGCTGGGGTGCGGCAATGTCACTTGCACAAACAAGACGCATAATGGCAGCACATTGTAATATTAAAGCCCTTAGTAATAATAATGGCAATTTTTAAAGTTTATACATGATCTTTTCTACATTTGCTCAAGATTATTTGGTTGCCTGTCTGTCATAGCATAGCTTCTTTTTTTCTTTCTATTTCTTCTATTATCAATATATTAGGAGGCAACATTTGAGTATTTGAATATTCTTATGTTTATTATAATTGCTGCCTAGTCATACAACATAAACTGATTTTGACTCTGTTTACTTCAACATTAATGTGATTTTTAAATGACTAAAGCCACAATCTTGTGGAAAATTTTGTACCTATATCATTGTTTAACTTATTCCTGATAAATTAAGCACCGTCTCATTATCAGAGTCCTGTTGCTTTGAGCACCCTCTGCATTCACCTCAAACTTTTTACACTTTTGAATGCATCACTGCCTTTTTAAACATCATTAGTCCTGATTTATGTACCATTAAAGCAGTCTCAAAACATTAAGTAATTACCGTATAGCGCAGCTTGAAGTTACATGTGTCCCTGTACTGTAAACCTCCACGCAATTGTTTATGAAGTACAAATGCGTGGAGGTTTACAGTACATGTGTCCCTGTACTGTAAACCTCCACGCATTTGTACTTCATAAACAATTAAGCTACAGATTTGCTCTCACAATCAATTCAATAATTGCCCTTCAAGTCAGTATATATACAAATACATTCCTGCACAACCGCTGATCAATTTCACTCAAACACAGTGCAAAGTGGATTGCTATTTTAAAAGCCTATCCTGCACTATAGCTAACAAACGCAGATACAGCCAAGCAAACTGAAATACTGATTAATCATTCATGGCTCAAATAAAATCTACATGGAACTGGTGTAACAATTTCTAGGCAGTGTCACTGATGGTTTAATTAATTCAAGTATTTTTTAAAAACATTTATTTTATCAGGAATGCTGGTAAAAAAAAAAAAATCTGATGGCCTGGTGAGTGAGAAAGGTCTCCTTATGATGAAGTAAATAAATAAAATACTATCGGTTGGAGACAGTAAAGTAGTCCAAGCAGGCGTTTTGTGTTTCCTCGCCATCTCACCTCGCTCAGTGATGGAAACTCAACAAAGTCCAGATTCAGCGATGCAAAAGAAGGAAATTGCATAATATTTTAGTCTAGCAGAAAGTTTTGTGGGTGAAAAATGTAGGTGTTACAGACATTTAAAAGAAATGTGTTTTGTTTTTTTTCTAATTCCTTCCTTTGACGCACTTGTGATGAAGTTCTGCCAAACTTCTTTATATTTTTAGATTTGGAGTTTATGGCTGCCAGCTGTTCGAGATCAGGGGTATTTATAAACTCAGCAAGCAGCCAAAACATTATGAATTTTTTTTTTTTGTCAGTACTCTTATTAGAAGCATTGTGCATACATATATTTGTGATTGCAGATATCAAGCTTTAGAATCGGGATCTGAATTACAAAACAAGCACAGACATGGACAGTATTTGCAAGTCTTGGATATCTTGACAGTAGATTTAAATAGCAACGGATAACAGAAATCTTTTGAAACCAGTTTTTGTCACTGCATGCACATGTGACACACCCACAGTAGTGCGGGACATGCTGCACTTTTACTATCTGGCAGTTAGCATAACTTGTTCATGCAAACACCTATAAGGGCAGCTATAATGTACATGCAAATAACCCCATTGTGTTAAAGTCACTCTGAATATGTCGCTCTCAGTGGATTTTAAAAACACACATAAACTAGGAATGACTAGTCTGTCATTCATATAATATATTAAAATATATGTTACAATATGCTACAGTGTAAAGACTGTACAAAAGTAGCTTAAAAAGTATGTCCCATTGAATTCTGTTCATTACTAACCTGTCTGTTGAGCCTGTTCCTGTTTTGCAATAATGAGCTGTACAGTAAGCCTGCAGGGCATTTGGCGCTACATCTGTCTCAAGGTCGAGGTTATTGTCAAAAATGGTTTCACAGAACAAATAATTATATAACAAATAATTTCACAGCTTCCCTTTAAATGTAGTTAAGAAGTAAGAATATAAAAAACATGGCTTACTATTGGTGCAATAAGTTAAAATGTTTTGGGGTATGTTAAAGCGTACATGGAGACACCTCAGGACTTAAGACATAAGCATAATTTACACTGTGATGAAATGACAGATTTTATCTCCATCATTTTCTTTAAGACACATCTGTGAAAAAATGTCCTGGTATATAGCCTGCACCAAGAAATGTTCTAGAAGAACACTGTGAGAAAGGTTTATTTGCACCACAAGAAAACATACATAAATATAAAAGAAACAGATGTGCATCGTCGGAAAAAGTAAAGTAAGCAAAAAAAAAAAAAAAAAATCCCCCCTTGCCTACAGATTCTAAAATGACCCAGAAATGTGCATGCCAGATCAGTAACTTAAACAAATTCTTGACCTGGTTTCTTTCTGTCTGCTCTCTCCATGAAAGACTAGGGTTTTGTAAATTAGTTAAAATTAATTAATGTGACATCAATAGGTGCCATATACACATTTAAAGAGGTCACTGTCCTTAACAAAAAAGGACACACCTACATGTGTGTTGAGCGAACCTTACTGCATATATGTTCCATTATTTTAATTTTCCTTTACATAAATAAAGACATTTCCACCATAAATTGCAGCATAGAAGAATGCAGGACATGAAGTGTTTGATGCTCAAATAATTTTTTTTAACTGTTGAAGACAGTTAAAAAAAAAGCCCTTTTGTCCCCACCACTTTCAACACAAAGTGACACTCTTGTCCAAAAACAAAGATTCTGAGTCTCAAAATCACCTTAGTGAAACCTGAGGATATTTTTCTGGCCCAGCTCCCTGACCTTTGACCCCTGTGCCAGGTCACCCTGACCTTGCTTGTCTCAGCAGGGCATGGGAACCAGCGGTGTGTCCTGAGTGTGTCAACAATCTGGCCGAGGACCATAAACAGCAGTTAAGATAATGATTCTGGGATCATTCATTTCCTCTGCAACAAAAGAATGAGTTGTAAATGTCATTTTAACAGTGGTAACACAGCGTGAAACATAAGCCAGCCTCTTCTTCCTCCCAGATTCCTGTTGGGATAGATGTGGTGATCCTATAATGTCCTCAATGCAGCTCTGCAGACAAGGAGGTCATGACCTAGTTTCCCCAGAGGTCAGCTCCCATACTCTGCTGCAGGACTTTAAGCCTCTGACATCTGAACCACTAAAAAGATTGTGTCCATGTGTGTGTTTTTCTTTATTTATTCCATACATGGAAAATGCTGACTTCCTAACAGAAGTCAGCTCAGTACAGTACGCCTGTATATCTCAGCTTGCAGTGAAGAAAAATGCCGGGGTATTATTTGACTGACATCATGTCCTCATTGTGTCATCCACCTTGCAAATCACCCTGAAGCATAATTAAGGAAAATCACCACAGGGCTTACATGCATTGACTCTTGATTTGGTAAAAGAGACGTGTATACCTTTCCCCTCTGCATAAAGGGCTGCAGGAAGACAGAGAAGCTCAGTGAAAAAGAGAGCAGACTTGTCAGTCTGACCACGTTTCATTTAGCACTTCATTTCAAGGAAATTCTAGAGACTCTTCTAATTGCCTATAGCATTTCAGCTCTCATTTGGGGAAGAATGTATTGCCGTCTGCAGGAGGTAAGCTCAGTGTTTTCATATCATTAAAAAGGCCAACATTTGCACACAGTGATAATGTCAAGCGAAAATGAAAGTTTTGTATTTTTTTTTTTAAACATTTTAAAAAAGACAGAGAGAGTTGGTGTCGATCTGATTGCCAGTGTTTGGTACGCGTGATCAAAACAAGTTGCTGACATTTGCTCAGGGATTTTTTTTTTCAGGCATTTTGGATACAATTTATCTCATGCATATGACTGAGTGCATGTTTTGTGCACATGTCGGAAAACAGGAGCTATTCTTATTTCTACTCAACGAGACACATGGCATCATTTGCCAGTGAAAATTGTTTGTCATTCAAGCGGAGGAATTGTGAGTCATTCCTATATAAAGAAATTCAAGCATCCAATCATGGTCCCTTTCAGATGAGCAATTAGGATTCTTTTTGAGTAGCTCAAATTATAGATGTTTTTACCGAATGAGGGGAGGAGGGGGGGCTGGGGGGAGAAAAAAATGAGGCTAATTTGAATTCAGTCATCTTTTTAATGTGACCTAACAGCAATAACAAGCATTAAATACATTTTATTTTCCACTGACTGCATATTTTAGGAATTTATTTGGTCAGAAGTCAACATTTTATTTTTGTGGCATCCTTTTTCAGGAGCTGTTAACCTTAACAGCCTCACAGTAAACTGATGCTAAAATCCTCTATTTATGCAGATCTGATATTATATGAGCATCATTTTCTGTAAAAACCTTTCCCACTTTGGCTCTCTGTTTAAGTCAAGGCATGCAGATCCTATGTAATCTCTATCACGCTTGGTGGTGAAACAGTGCTTTTGCTTTTCATGTTTCATTCACTGATTAAATGAAGCATACTTGATCTTTATCTGGCTTGAAGGATGATGCCTGCACTGGCCTCTATCCAGGTCCTGTAGGCTGTGAAATAAGAAGACAAACACAATAAATTTATTGGAGACACTGAGATGGTTTGTGAGGCCTTAAAACTGCAGATAAACTCTGAAAGTTATTTTTAAACATACTGGATGTTTAGAGTATATGTCATCTCAAATATGTATCATTTACTGGGTGATAATCTAAACATACTAGATGTTGAAATCTCACAGATATTATCCAGTGACCATGTCCTAAACCCTGCTCCTGAAACACAATTGTCCAATCATAGCTTAGGAACAGTAACTAGGCAGGGTGTGTGGCTATGTCCTGCTCCTTATTAGATTTGGGGAGGTTTTACTCTTCAGCACACCACAGCCACACTCTCTATCTGTGATGCCTATGGGACCTTATTTCGGAAGACATATGTACAATAGTTGAAGGCAAGAGATAATTTTTTTATCCTGTTTGAACTGTGCCAAGAGTTACACATATAATGTTTGTCAGTTTACAAGATAATTTTGCAAGTCAAAAAAGTCGCAGTGTGTTAGAAGTAAGTTGGTCAGAACACCATTTAGTTTTGTGTTAAAGAACTGTGTGAACTATGCATCACCAACACCAGTATTGTAACCTGACTTGCTAGCTAGCTAGGTAACTTAGCTATGGTTCACGCACAAATTTATGCCTAACATTATTTTACGTGATTTTGTGTTTTATCCAGTGAATTGTCTTTTTATCGGCTCGTTCTTTACAAGTGACAGAATTAGCAAATGTTTTGCATGTGTTACATCCCAGATGTCATTTATACAACTTGTGTAGTCTTTCTTGCTATGTATTTTCACAGTCTTATTCTTCAACGGGTTTAAAACAAAGTGTGACTTTGTTGACTTGTAAAATTGACTGTTAAATTGACAAACAATGTAACATTGTGGCACAATTCAAACTGGATCGAAAAATTATTTGCCTTTCACAGTTAACTACTATACATGTCCAATGGTGGTCCACTGCAAGGGAGTGGAACTTCGCTTCATAGCATCACACTCACCAAACACATCAGGCTATTTAACCCTCATCCTTACTTCCTTTTCTCTTGTAATGTTAAAAGTTAAACATACTTCAAAAGCATAACTCTAACCTGTCCAAGTATATATGCGTAGCCTTCAAACAGGCGTATGTTAGAATGAAATATCAAAGAGACTAAGATCAGACTCTCATACTTACAGTACCAGGGCTAACTAGCTCTGTGCTGCAATAAAAACACAGCTGCTTTTTTTTTTTTTTTTAAATTGTTATTATTTTTTTATGTCGTTTTTCCATGTCTTCTATGTGGATCATCAAAGTCAGGACATACAGCTTTAGTCCCAGTCTTTTTGTGTGATATTGAGGATGTTTAAGACACATTTTACAGGACCTTCCCTTTAAAACATATCTGCTCAACATGATAAAAAATCAGCTGGAGATGGGGCTTAAACCAACTAGCCTACTGAAGCTAATGTTAGCTTCATGAGCTAGCTGGCTAAAGCAAATGAAATTGGTAAAATGAGAAATTAGATTTTGTTTAACTGCTATAACTAAAAGCCGGGCTTAGAAAATGGTCAATTATTAAATATACTAGTCGTTAAAGGGATATTTCACCTAAAAATATATATTATTTACTTTGTGATAAATATGTCACCCAAATATGATCAATGATCAAACATAGCGCATGTTTGATCATTATTTTAATATCTGGGTAATAATATTACAAATTTACATACATGTTATTGCCATTTGAAGACTAGAAATATCACATGAATTTTTTTTTTCATATTTATTCATATACCTTCTAAATGTGGCAGATATTTCAGAGCCACTTAAGTGTCAGAAATACTTTTTCAACATGTGTGCAAAAACTGCTCAGACTGTATGGGATTATTGCTAAGACAAATACTGTGAAATTATTTGCATCAGGATTCCATTGATTGTTGACTGGGAAAACTAAAAACCCTGCACTGTCAATATATCAAACCCTTTACCGAAATTTGACTAAAAGTGGAACAGACTAAAAAATTATAGACTAAAAATGGATCTTTTTCTAACAGGCAGTTAAGCACAGAAAAGAATTTAACTCCAAATCCGAGGCTATGTTCCCAGTGCCTTCTCACCTTGGCTTTATAAAAGGACTACAGTCTCACTCTACAGGTGGATTCATGTGGTGAAAAATGTAGGTGATTATGAGATACTGTATGCAGAAAAAAATGTGTTTCACGGTCAAACTCATATAAAACATTCTCATGGTTGTAATATATCTGACAAATTTTTGCAATTTCCCACTAAGTGAGCATCAGTGTCATTGTACAACGACCTAAATCAAACAAGGTTTGGAGCACGGCACACTCTTTCTGTGCAGCACACCGATGTACTGTACGCTTGATAGAGAGCCAGTCTTGACTCTATATTTTCCCCTTAGTGTTGTGATCTTGTTAATCTCCACCTTCCCTCTTTCCTGGCATTAAACAGCTGGAAGATTTAAAGAGATGGTTATGCAATTTTGACCTATTGCGGAGAAGGTGCCTGTAGGGAGGCCTGAGAGCCTTATAATGTAAAAGCGCACTTAACACTGACGGTTTGGACCTCTATCCACCTGGTAGGAGTGGCATTGTTGCACAATGGAAAGCAGGATGGAGAAAATAGTTTCTCATCAGATCCCTTGAGAGATTGGAGATTAGAGTTTTATCTACGCTACCTTGCAACAGGATGAGGATTTTCTCCTGGAGACAGACAGAGTTGAGCCGAAGTCGAAGCACTGTATAGGTCTCCGTGTTGGACATGACTGCCCCCATGAATAAAATATGGCAGTTGAACACGCTGTTCAACACAACAATATTCGTTTAAGAGTAATTTCACTTAGGCTGTGTGTCCTCGCCGGCCTCACCCCTTCTTTCTTCCTCTTCTACAGACACAAACAAACACGCACAGGCTCACATTTTTAAGGGTGAGAGAATGCTACATTGCCATTACCAGTGAACACAGAGACGAAGGGGAGAGAGAAGAAAGGGGGGGGGGGGGGGGGAGTGGAGGGCTGGGATGGGATAAAATCCATCAGATTTGATGGCATGGTGATGTAGATAATGTTTTCTCTTTTCAGCTCAGCTCAGAGAAAAGAAGGCAGAACACAACCACTTTCACTCTCTCACACCCTCTGTTTTGAATGAAAGGGAGCACAATGTACTGGGTTTGTGCGTCTAACATGTCTCTTTGTGCACAAACACTGTGTCCTTTTACCTATCAGAATGATTGCCCCACCATTATGTGATTTAATGGTAAAACACACGTACTCTTAATCCGGCTACACCACTTTGGCAGAGGAGCTGGGCTTATAGTCGACAGTGGTGGTGGTGGGGGGGGGGAGAAAAAAAAAAGAACATAATTATCCAGTTTCTCATCTGTTTGCACAAATACGACAGAAAAACCCTCAAAAACCGCTCAACGCTACGGTAATTTGCCGCACAGAAACATTGGAAAACAAATGCGTTCAGGAAATGTAGATGGGTTTTTAAGGTCTGAAAGCCACAGCTGCTTGGCAAGCAGAAGCTGGCTCCTTTTGTCTTTTATCTTCTTCTGTAATGTGCACAGGTGCTGCTTAATTCAATTGGAGAACGTTGCCATGGTTTTACATTAATATATTTCCATGTTACCATTACGACTGTTGTCATGGAGATGATAGGACCTATTTGAACTGAAAGCAGAGATGGTTTTATGGGGGTATTGCTCTCCCTCTCTCTCCCTCTCTCTTTCATTCGCTTGCTCCATGTCAAGTCACATGGTATGAAGCCAGATTTAAGGCTTGACTTCACTGTTCATTTTTCCCCCTCTTTTTTTTTTTTTTTACTGGTTCTAACTCAGTATTGCTGGAACAGAAGATGCATTTACCTGGCAGCCAACACATTTGGGGGATAAAACACAGTTCTTATTTGCTCATAACGGGGCTTTTCAGCATGTGCTTGATGCACCAATCAAATCCAGTATTGTGCAGGAGAATCATTCAAACATGTGACATTGAAAATAATTTTCCACTAATGTTCCTATTGACTTTTTTCATTACCATTGAACCCATGTTGATTGAAAGTCTTTTGAATCCCCGCAGAAAATGGTTACAGAACAAAATGAACAGGCTAATCAGGTACAAAGGTCGGGCTGCACTGGAAATGGAATTTGCTCAAAATCAAAAACAACTATGTAAAACGCAGACATTTTTTTTAAAACATAGCCTACTACGAACATCTAATCGAGACACGGTTATTCCAATTAAAGTAATTGCACACTTTCATAAAATCAATACCGCTCCCTGGTACCGTAATTGCTTCTTTCAATCAATTTGATGCATTTTCTAGAACAAAAGGCAAAGCAGGGGTATTCAATTTACTCAAGCATACCAAAGTTGATGGAATGCTTGTATTGGCTATTAAGGCACTGGTTGTTTTATTCTTCTTAAGAATGCCAGCGGAATATCTTCAGAGGCAAGTTCAAAGTCACCTTGTTATCTCTGGATTTTGTCTTCGATACCACTGTTACTCATTATATCTGCACGCACAAGAGGAGAGACATATTAGTACCCTGGTATCTTACTAATATGAGATGCAAAATGTATCACAATATGCAGGAACTTTGTTGGAATCGACCTCAGCTTCTTATAATGAATGTGCTAACACACAGACACACACAGACACACTCACACACCTTGGTTGAAGGTCCAAACAAATATAGAGAAGATCTAACAAAGGCACCCATGAGAAAGTGGGCTATTCTGACAGCTTTGATCCATCAGCAAACCATGATGCAAAGCAAAGTCAAATGTGCCCTACTTTTCTTTGCATTAGCTGAGCTCGAAACATTCTCTAAATTTTTACACATACTGTATTTTGGGCTGTGCTCTCGTCAGTACTGCTGTGAAGTGAAATAACTTAGAAATGGGTTACAGTCTGTGTCTTTATTCTTCTCACTCTATCTCAGTCACACACACTTATGCACATGTGCAGACAGACAGACAAACCCATGTTTAAGCCAGCACCATTTTCTCTTTTTCTGCATTTCATTCCCCTCTCTCTCTCTCTCTCTCTCTCTCTCTCTCTCTCTCTCTCTCTCTCTCTCTCTCTTTTTTTTTTTTTTGTATAATGAAAAATGTCTGATATGAAACTCTGGACTCGCAGCGCAGCACCCAGCTTTCTGCTATTCTTATACAAACACAAAGTGACAAGATGGTTACTCTCTCTGCACACTGACAGTTCATTCCGGACTAGGAAAAATGTCAAAAATGTTTAGTCACGGCTGAGTGGACTTAATTACCGTCCTCTAGGCTGCCTCAGAACTCAGTGCCACTAATGGTCCCGAGCTACAGATAAAATTCCATTTACAAGAATGTTGCAGCCACAAGATCTGATTTAGCCAATATGAAATATTTACATTGATGTAATTAAAGTGACAATGCTTCTCGCCCGTTCTGGCCCAAAAAAAGAAAGAATTGCTCTGTTTAGATAAATATGAAAACAGTGATTGTTGGCCTTTTAGATCAAGATGAGATGTAAATATAGCATTTGTTGTGTCTGAGGGTAATTGGAATAGTGTTATGATAAGTGCTGATTTTGAACTTTTCTGTGTATTTGCATATGCAGAGACTGTGCTTCCTAACAAGATTACTAACAGCAGGTAAAGCAAGCAGCCTCTTTAGGGACTTATCAACCTGATTTTGTGCTGCTGAATATTAACCATAGACAATGATTAGATTAATCAGTCATTTTCACTTTTTAGCCCTGTGAGATCATCCTCTAAGAAACATGATTAAGCAGCAGGATGGCACGTAAATATCTATCCTTTTAAAGGTATAGTCCAGCAAACAGCCATTTTGGCCAATAATAAATAATAAAAAATAAATCTATCTGGAGCTGCAAAACATATTTAAGCCCTACAGTTGCACAGCCTATTAAATCTAAATTAACTTGTCAACATTAGGTCTACTAATATGTCAAATGAGCATTTATTAATATGTTTAACCACAAGGTGGCTACTCAGCAGTGCTATTTATGATTATTTGGTATTTTAACTTGGCAGCGTTGGTGTTGAAAGCAAAACAAATCTCTCCACGCATAATTAAATTGCCTTTTTTCCTTGAGGACTATTTTGGATTTGGAATCCACAGCTAGTCTTCCTAGGGAGACTCAAGATGAGCTCACGACTACTGTGGTTTGGCAAAATTTAGATGAAAAGGTGGCCGTTTGTTTTGGTGACAAAATGTTCAAACTCTAGGTTTTTTTTGGTGTATAGGCTAAATATTTTTACAATTGTAAAATGTAAGATTCATATAAGGCCAACAACAATGATGAAGAAAAGAAGTATTCATTTCCATATCATGTTTTTGTCAAAGCAACAGAAAGCCACTAGGGTGGGACTAAAGAGCAGCATGCAGCTCCAGAGGTGTAGGTAGCTGGTATGGTCTATAGAAGGGATACTCAATTTGCTTCGCCCGGGGGCCACTTTTACAAAACAACATGAGGCCAGGGGCCAGACATTAATAATATTAATCAGATAAAATGAATTGAAATTATAAGGCCCATAACTTTCTTTCAAAATCATTATTTTGCAATAACTTATGACTTCCTAGCTTAACTTTTTCACTAGACTATCTTGGCACAAGGATTACCTAACCCTACGTGACATATAAATCAGATATTTTTCTGTGATAACAGTTGCACCTGACCTCTGTCTGGGCTCTGGGGGATCCTCCCCTGTTTGATAAACAAGCTCTTTTTGATGCTTTTTTATTCTGGCACCTTATTTACGTACAATGTACAAAAATATATCCCAGTGTGAAAAAGATTATTTTCCTTGCGAATTAGTATATTTGCTGGGCCACTGGGCACCCTATTGCAGACCAGATTTGGTCCTTAGAGCTTTAATACACTATATAAAATAAACATTAATCACACTTAAACTTAACTTGTTAACATCATCTTCACGTTTGTAAAACTTGTAGAGCTACATTTTCAACAATCTTAGTTTAGTCTGCAGGTTTTTGGTTAGTCTCAGGAGTTCTTAAATTACAATTTGCTTCATGTCTGGGACCCTTTTCTCAAGCTTCTGATAGCTTATCAGGGTGTTCCATTTCACATCTTCATTATTTCTCATTAACTGTACTTGTATGTTTTCTCTGTCTGGTTTTGTGAATACAACTGTGAATTGAATTGAACTGAATTGGATTGGATTTAATTTAATTTAATTTAATTGAACTGCACTGAACTGAATTGAATTGAATTGAATTTAATTGAATTGAATTGAACTGAGGGGCGGCACGGTGGTGTGGTGGTTAGCACTCTCGCCTCACAGCAAGAGGGTTGCCGGTTCGATCCCGGGCATGGGAGCCCTTCTGTGCGGAGTTTGCATGTTCTCCCCGTGTCAGCGTGGGTTCTCTCCGGGCACTCCGGCTTCCTCCCACAGTCCAAAGACATGCAGATTGGGGGCTAGGTTAATTGATAACTCTACATTGTCCGAATGTGTGACTGTGAGGTTGTTTGTCTCTATGTGTCAGCCCTGCGATAGTCTGGCAACCTGTCCAGGGTGTACCCTGCCTCTCGCCCGATGTCAGCTGGGATAGGCTCCAGTCCCCCCGCGACCCTCAAGAGGATGAAGTGGTTAGAAGATGAAGAATGAATTGAATTGAATTGAACTGAACTGAATTGAACTGAACTGAATTGAATCATGGAAAAAAACACAAAATGATTATTCTAAATTTACAGGTCAAACTATTAGATAACATAGGTAACTATAACTTAATTTTATACAGTCAAAGAAGTACAGAATGAGCCTTTACATTATGACCGTTACAACATCAAGTACTCTCTGACATGAACTTAATAAAATCTGTATTTAACACTGTAACTGTCATCACTGTGCCCCTATGGAGGGGCCATCTCGTCATTGACAGGAAAAAGTGAGATTTGATTTATTCATGGAAACAGGAAAACTCAATCAAACAGCATCAAAGCTTTATGTCACTCTCTTAACCCAAACAAGAGCCTGTGAGCAGAGTACTGCGGCCGGTTCACCTCTACACATGCAAGGCAGTGTCATGGTGTTAAAGTAAAATAAGAAATACGGTGAACACATTTTCTTTCAAAGTCCTTTTCTGTTGTGTGAAAGCACAGCTACACTTAAGATATGGGTTCCACTGGTCGGAACATGGCTAATTTCTACCTGCTGGGCTACTCAAGACTCCAGTGTATGAAAATACTGTGGGCTTCTATTCATATATAATCTTTCAAATAAATGTCGCAGAGCTAAAATAAGGTTGCTTCTGAAAGAACAGCAAAACACGACCCAGATTTCACCCAGTGCTATCTAACAATGAAGGTATATATATTTTTGTTGGTTTGTTTTTGAGATATCTGTCTGCGAGTCTTCTGCCACCACCCCAGTATAATGTAAGAGAGGAGATCTGCCACTTGTATGGCTAAAAAAATCCATCCAGTATGTACAGTATATACATGTATGCATGACATGATGTTTCATGGTGAAACACATGGGGAGCTACTGTTTTCACACTCATAGATAAGCTACTGTGTGGGCCATTGTGCCTCTCTCCATCCTTCACATCCATCATGTGAGAGAGTTCATATGCATCACTGCTAACATAATGGTCTTAAGAGGCTGAGAGAGAGGCTCACCTAGCATACAGGATGGCACAATAAAGAAGAACCCACTGACATTAATGAAAATGTATACCATTTAAAACCAGCACAAGTAATGGCTAAGAGGAAGACGGAGCATTATTTATTAATAGTAAATGGCTAAGTGACTGGCTGTTGATGGCATGGGCTATTTTCATACTGTCTCCATACACTTGATGTTCTTTCTTTGTTGCCAAGTTTTTTTTAGTCAAGGAAAGGAAACGACATCATTGTGTTCTGTTGCTTATCAGTGCTGTTGGCTCCGTATCCAGGGCTTTTGGATAATTACTGGCTTTTTCCAAAAGGCTTTAATGTGTGAAAAATTGACTATAGAATGCTGTTACATGAGGAAAAGTGTCTGGCCAAAAACAATGAGCGGCTTTGATTACACAGATATTTTAAGATCTTTATGTGAGTGCCCGGCTCGTATGAACACATGAGCCAGAGTGTAAAGAAGTACCGGAAAGATTAATAGCATTTAAAAGAGAGCAATTAAAGGACTCTCTGAGGTTAAAAAGGTTTTAACTGATACATAATGCTGCTCCTGCAACAAGTTGATTACTGCATACAAAAGGGCAAAATGATGATTATTTTTTATTATGCTAAATGTGAAAAGGGTACCTGTGCAGTGTTTTATCGCTGTTATTTCACAACTGTGCTGATTCCTCCTTAGGTCTAGTTTTACAAGTCCTGATATACCTCACTGAGACTAACATGCAACCCCCCCGCTGTGCACTGTCTTCATCCTCCCTCCCTGCTCTCCCTCTCTCCTCATCTCCCTCAGCTTGTAACCTGAATTCAGTAGCGCAGTGGACCAATCGATCACAGGGAGTCCTTTTTTTTTTTTTTTTTTTCATCCCGGCAATTTTCCTCTGAGGAAAGGGGGAATCATGTGAGCTAACAGTGTGGAAAATCAATGCTTCACTGGCATAGAATAACTTGGAGTCTGGCTGGCAGAGAGCACCGGGCTCCATGAGGCCAGTTTGAGTGATAAAGCCACCCCACGTCCCGCCTCTCATCCTGCATGATATGCAGCCGCCCCTGCTGAGGCACACTCACTCTCAACAGTAGGTTAACAGTTTTATTCCCCAAATCCTGTGGATTTATAAGGTGAACGCTCGTGCTATGAGGCTCTGTGTGCATAATGACTGTGTGAGTGAGGCTGTGTCTACTGCATGAATGTTTGTGTACATGTCAGTGCTGTATATGTACACTATTATGTATGTATGGACCACATGGTTGTACTGTACACGTAAAAAACCTCTAACATGTAAACCACTCTGAGCTGTAGGTGGTCCAGTCAATACAAACTCATGATGTGCAGCCAAACATTGTTCAAAACCACAGGGCTTTTTTTCAAGTGAATCCCAATCCCACTCCCAATGCTTCATTTATTTAATTATATTAATTTGAAGGAATGGTGCAGCCCTAAAAAACATTTGGTTAGGGGTTTGAATAGTGTAAACATCATATAGAATGAATGAGGAGTTGGAACAAGACCCTACTGCGATACAGGAGGGAAACAGTTGAGTCTAAGATGCACTGCAGTTCTCTTACAAAAGAGGCTCAATGCCAAAAAGTCCATAATTGGAAATTTAAAGCCCAATTCTCAACATTATGATCGTTTTGTAAGATTGTTGTTCCATTGGTAGGAGCAGCATATCCGGGTATTCTGCCTAAGCATCATGCTCTTGGCCCTTTTTGGGTGAAAAAAAGGGGCGTGGTCTCATGAATTGGATGGTGATCTCAAGCCCCCAGGAAGGGCGCAGGTTTGAAGCAAATTTGACATCACATCACATGATGCCATTGGGCCCAGAAAGACTTTATCTCATAGACTTACATTGTGAAGCATCGCAACCCCTGTTAAAAAATCTTTTTCACTATTGGGATTTGATTCATTTGGTCTGATTTTGAAAGTCAAGTAAATTATCTTTATGCCTTTTCAAGTGTGTGAAGGGCTAAAACGTAAGTTAGCTGCTCAAGGGGCCATGCTTGGCCACCAAAAATCTGTAGTGTGCTTGCTCTTCAGGACCTACAAGTGCAGAAGACCTCTGTAATTTTATAATGCGGCAGTTGAGCTTTCTTGGCTTCATGTACCACTGAGCAACTTCCAAAGGAATGATCGGGACCCCGCCTCCAAGGCTTTATAAATCCATGGGTGAAACCTTACAGACATATATGTGCGTTCTAGGCTAGGCTACTTTGTGAGCATTGGTGATAAGGGATAACCCTACAAATATGCTATGAAGCATGCAGCATGTGAGAAAAAATAAATTGTGTTGCACAGAAATCAAAAATTTTGAATGATCAAAATGCATCGTTAATCATTTTATAAATGCATTGTAGCTCTCTGGATCATAATCAAATCAAACCATGAGATGCCTAGAGATTTTCTGAATGATTCCTAAATAAACTTAAAAAAGAAAAGTGTACGAGATGTTGAAGAAGTAAAATGTGTTTGATTCCCAATGTGTCTAACTAGAGGAAATGCATTTGTATCCATCTCAGAATCTACTATTAATAGTGCAGAGTGACACCTGACACCTGTTCAACACAAGGTTTGGGCCCATGCAACATGGTAGGAAAACAGGGCTTCAGTGTGTGAAATAGGTTTTATAATCAACTAGAAACTGTTTGACACACTGTCATCTCTCACAACAGTACTGTCACAGGTACACCGCAAAGTGTGCTTGTCTGCATAGTGTTTGTGTGTGTGTATCCTTTCAACGGCATGCCATCCCTTCTTCAACACCACCCACACTGACCCAGACTGTCTCAAACCTGCTGATGTTGTTTTCAGTAAGGCTTCTTCTTTCAGATCAGCTCAGAGGTAGAGGGAGAGATAAAAAACAACCTCAATCCTGAAGATACAAGTATATGCATAGTAAGCAAATAAACAGACAGACAGAGAGATGGACAAAGACATCAGGTAATGACTTAAGTTTTAATTTAGTTTACTTGCACTGTGTTGGAAGGCTTATGCATATGATTTTATATTACAACACAACATAATCAAGCGAGCTGCCGGTCTCTTCATTAAGAACTCCATGTTGTAACAAAGCATGGATCCGCTTGGGAGACACCAGTCACATCTCGTCTTGCCAATTACACTTTGCATGATTCCTCCCCCAAATTAGGATGAGCCAAGATGGAAAATGATTCTTGGCATGTCGTGGGCCCTAATTATCCATTGAACAAATGGAAATATCATTGATGTTGTGTTCTTAATCCACCCGTAGACAGAGAGCAACAAAGCGCGCTGACAGCTTTTTGGCTTGTGGAATATAATGCAAGAGCGCCCAACAGTTTGTTGTGATGAGCAGCCTGAGAGCTTAAACACATACCTGGTCATTAAAAGTTTATTTGTGGCTGATGCACATCTCTAACTTCATCATGTTGCTCCGACAGGATAACATGGTCTGTTACTTATGAATAACATGACAAAGACATCATGAACGCTAAGCTCCTTGGTGCCGAGGAGGGGGGAGTGACAAACACCATGAAAAAACAAACAGCATTGTTCTGCAGGAAGTTTTCAATTGTGTTGTTGTCTTTGAAGAGCAGAACTTGAATCATGAGAACATACTTCGAGTGAGTACGGGAAAAATAAAACCTCTCAAGCACAGATTGGAAGAAGAAAATATCAGCCATCCAATTTTCAAGCATCGCTTCCATTGCGAGACAAAAACAGATCTCAGCAGCTACCTCCAAACACTTTGCCTGGTATTCGCAAAAAATACACACCACAATGAGACAAATATTATTTTAAAAGAAACTTTAGATATGTTTCGCATCTGCAAATTTGACTTTATAGGAATAGCAGTGAAATAACATTACCATAAGCTTGGTGCAATGCATGCATAATAGATTGTTGTTTTCACTCTGCATATGGTAGGAGCTGGATTCGCTTCAAAGTGCACCAAATTTGCATGATTCGATGTGAGGGATTCTGGGATTAGAGAACACCACTTCCTCCCCCCACCCCTCTTTCACTCAGCTATAGAAAGGTATCACATTCCCACAGATGGTGGGGAACATTGTGAAAATATTGCCATTACGATACAAAAGAGTAAGCACAGGAAACTGAGAAAATAAACACAGCAAAACATTTTTTCTCCTCTGATTTAACAGTTTAATTCTGTTTTTAATGAAATACATGTCACTAAAATTATGTCTTTCTTTCTAAATGATATTGACAAATTGAAATCTATTAAGGTTTTTAAATATCACGTCTGCCTCGGTGTTTTGACACTCAAGATTTTGTGATTGAGAGGAACAGTGACAGCTCTCGTGTGCCAGGAGAGACCAGCATCAACACACTCCTGTACAGCTGCTTGTTGCTGACATCCCTCACCCTTGTCTTCTATCACTTAAAACTGACAGAAAACAGAGAAAGAGAGGAGAGAGCCTGTTTGACTGCAGACAAGCCCCAGAGGCTGCTGCTGAACACTGTCTGGCAAACAAGAACAAACTGATACACAAAGTATTAACAGCACTCAGAGCTGCGGCATTTATGAAAAAACAAATGTAACAAGAAGAGTGAACTGTTTCTCTACAATGCTGGTGAATCATTTTCTCTGTTTTTTTCCCAACGCCTGTTGTCTTGTCACCCTGTGATTTTGGTGCTGTTCATTCCTAGATAAAGTGAACTGAAGGCATATGTCACAGGCAGGCAATGGGGGTTTTCACAGCAGTGTGTACTTATATGCAAATTACATGCCCATCAATGATGAGCTGTCCCTCTTCTCACTGGATAACCTGATTATAATTTAGATCAGGATGTCCATCTGTTAGGTGAACACCCACGCGCCTCACCGCGCATATAGGATGAAAGAAACCGCCTCATGGTTTTCCCCATTTCTTACTGGGAAACAATGTCAGAGAAGGTAGTCATAGAGGTTTCTCTTTATGCCTGTCTCCTGCAGTGTTGCCTTTTATTTCTGTTTATTTGTTCCTTTTTTATTGCGGCCCAAAATGAATGGATTACCACTGAGATGACACGGGGTGAGAATAACGCAGGTCTGCATGGTCTCAGTGAGCAAACCTTAACAAGCCAAATCCCACATGGTGCTGAAGGTGAAACCAACATCTGATGTGGATTTTGTGGAGATGAAGACAGAAGATTTCACCGAAAACTGCTGAAAGTCACTATAAATTAATATGATCACAGAAAGTCTACATCCATGCTAGCAGCTCTTTGAAGCTGTACGTCAACACAGCCGTGCTTTGAACTAAATGCTAACGTCAGCATGCTAACATGCTCACAAAGACAATGCTAATGCTGCATTCGCATGGAATCCGGCAGACGGTAGACGACAAACTGGAGATCGTGTTAGTGAATGAGAGCAGGATGGAAAAATTAGAAGAGGCTGGCACAGAAAATCAGCAACAGTAACGGTAAATGCCACTGCTGTTCAAAGTTAAAATATATTTGCTTTTTGCTTTATAACTGGATATTAAGTAGCTCCCTCACAACACCAGCAATCTGGACAATTGCTGGACATTACTTACAGCAGTGGTTCCCAACTGGTGGGTCGCAAGTTCCGTCTGACTGGACCACAAGTGACTCTCCAACATGTCAAGTTTGTAAAAGATGCCAAGATGGCAAATGGTAATTCCAATGGAGTTTCTCGCCTTGTGCAAACGCCAATTTATTTATTTTTTAATAGTTTCCGGGTTTACTTCCACTGTATGCGGCCCACAATATGCACAGTGTTTCTTCCGCTGTCCCCGCCCACAAGTTTCTGCTTTGCTTATAGACTTTACATTGTGATGAGGTCACAGATTTTTATATTGCTTTTCCCGGCTCCAGTAAAGTTTTGCAAATATTAAACCTCAATGGATCAGAAAATTCAGAATAGAAAGAATTATAACTGACCATGTAACTAACTGCAAATAACTGACGTCTCTTTTATAATGGTGGTCTCTAGGGAAGATGCTTTTTGGGCTGCAGGGAATTTTCTTGCTGAAATACTGCGAGTAGCCACTGGGAAAAAAATGGCTGCAAGGCTGAGCAGCATTCCTAGGGGCCTGGTCTTGCTATGCCATCGGATTGATTGTTTTTTCCATGCCATCCAGAGGGTGTTGTCCGTCTGCCGCCTTCTATCTGCCTGATTCCATGTGATCACAGCATAACACGCTGATGTTCAGCAGGTTTAATGTTTACCATTTTTACCTTTTTTTTTTAGCGTGTTAGCATGCTAACATTGCTGATTATCGCGAAACACAAAAAACAGCTGATTCTGATGGAACTTTCATTTGTTTTGCAGGTATTTAATCATAGAAAAATGTATTTGCTACTTAACAATGGCGCTAGATTGAAAAGTTAAGGGAACGCCAAAGTTACAACAAATAATCCTGAAGAGGACATGAATGTCTGAACCAAATTTCATTGCAATCTATAGCCAAGTGTCAACCTAAAGGTGGTGCTATAGCAGTGATACTCAGCTAGCAGCCTGTGGGCCAAATCTGGCCCTGCAACAGGGTGCAATCATTTTCTAATTCACAATTAAAGTAAGTTGATTCACAATAAGAATTTTTTATTGCACTTTTGATAAGGTGCCAGGATGCATAAAAAGCCCATCTAATACATACACCTGACCTGTGCAGGGCTTTTGTGACTGGCCCCATGCCACCTGTCATTTTGCAAAAGTGGCCCCTGGGTAAAGATACTTGAGTATGCCTGTGCTGTGAGGAAAAGCTGTGTTTTAGTGTGGACCAAAGTGGACAGATCAACACTGCCATACTAGCCAGACTGAAAATATAGCTGTTTGGCATGGGTCCACTGACTAAAGGGTTGGTTTGTGTTCTGTATGACCCCTTGCATCAGTTTGCTTTCATTTGCCCAGGTTTTGAAATTTCAGTCTCTGAGATTTCTGCCTCCACCCCAATGCAATAGAGCTGAATGGGATTTTGTTTGTGGTGTTTGAAGCATCGAAAACTTTACATTTTAAAAATTTAACAGCAACGTGCCTTCCAGAAACAGTGTCCCAGTTACTTTTAATAATCCACAGAACACACTCTCAACAGTTTTTATAAGGACTATGTCCTCTGTAGAGAAAAGTTTCTGGAAAGACATATTGCTTAAATCTCAGACACATAAATCTCAAACTGTCTGCATGGCTAGATATGGGTTAGTGAGAAAATACAGTTTTATATGTAATTTGAGTGACCTGACCCTTAAAAAAATTCAATTATTGTTTGTCTTTTCCATATATCCTGTTATTTTCAAAACAAAACAAGTTTTATTAATTGTTTTAGGCAAACAATTAAGTCTTTTCCTGCTTTGCTGATAGACAGAAATTCTCCATAACAGGTTTTATCTGTACTCATATTTTGGATTAAAATGTGTTTGATCAGCAAACCAAAGACTTTTTACAAATCCACAGGTGACATATCTTCCATCAGTTGCAGGGATAATCTGGCTCACTGCAAAATCATTTCCTCGTTTCAGGTGAACCAGAGAATCTGACGGAGGAAGAGACAAGCTGTTGATGTGTTCTGGCAGGTGGTGGAGGATGAGGTCTTGTGATGTTCCTGACCTAATATGGCCAGGTCTGGACTATCAGCTGAGAATCAGGTGCTTGCTAAATATTTAGGAGGATGAAGACTTCCTGCTGGGCAGAGGCACTCATCATAAGGCTCGGCTCAGGGCTTCTTTTCTATCTCTTAATAGTGGAATGTAAGTGAGTAAATTTACTAAAGTGCTGGAGGCTACATGTAGAAGTGTTTAACTGCTGGAAAGATGGTCTTTACATAAATCATGGCTGTCTACACAGTTGAAAGATGCAAATATTTTTGAAACCAGTACATGACCAGAGGAAACAAGGTAAAGGACTGTAGTATTTGCTTTTGCTCAAGCGGTAGAAAACCTACAACTGCCAGAATGCACATATTTAATCTTTGCTGCTTAGATATAGTTTGACCTCAGTATTTTCATCCTAAGTAGGCCTATCCCTTTTACTGTCCAGGCGGCCAAAAAAAATAGCAGAAAAACACACACCTTTCAAACTGGAGAACAAGTGCCGCTCTGAGGCGACAGTCTCATTAGCAGCTAACGTTAGCACAAAGCACGCACAATCTCTGAGCATATGAATGAGCGGCTGCGAAGCAACAAACTTTTGTCAGCAGCTAATTCAGTATCACAAAACACAAACATACACCAAGCTGAAGAGCTAACCACCGCACAGCTACAGATGCTCGTTAGCAGCTAAGCCAATAGAAAACGGGTCCATGCCATTGGTCCGACAGCCCACTGGTCCGACATCCCATTAGTCCGACGGTCCGCGGTGCTGAACAGCTCCCGGTGGGCGTATTTCTGCCTTGATGGTGCGCCGCGACCGGCTCTGGGTCAGCTGGGAAAGGCTTGAGGTGGAGCAGGCTCACGGCTTATGTGTTTGTCACTTTCTTTTTCATTTTAACCCACACCATGATCTTTTCCTGACCCTAACCATGTGGTTTTTGTGCCTAAACCTAACCAGACCTTAACCACAGGGCATCATGATGATTTCGGAACTGACTTCGGAACAATGGGTTTAATATGGTCGGACCAATGGGCTGTCGGACCAATGGGCAGTTCCCATAGAAAACACAGGCAACAGTCTCATTAGCAGCTAATGTTAGCACAAAGCACACACACACCTGAGCTGAAGAATAAGTGGCTGTGAAGCAACCGACTCTTTTTGGCAGCTAAAATGGCTCCGAGGTGACAGACTCTTGTTAGCAGCTAATGTTAAACATGCAATATGTAATTTTCTGCCGCTAGGGGTCTCAAACCAAAACAATAACAGAAGACGGAGTTGGATGACATCACAAAGTAGCGTGGGATCATGGGAGTTGTAGTCATATAACAGATACAGATCTTACTTAGCTTTACAGTTAGCGATGGCTTCTCCCTCTCTGCTGCTCTCTCTTGCTCAGTGCGTCTTATGTTTAGTTATTGCTCTGCCTCTTTTATAAATGCAGTTCATTTACCAGCATCATCATCAGCATTATAGAAACCTATTGTTAGATGTTGTGGTTAGCCAGGGTTGCCCACCAGTGCTCCGCAGCGGAGGCCGCTGGCCGGAGCGCTGGTGCCCTGGCGGGCAGCAGTGCTTGCAGTACACTGGTGGAAATGATTAATATTTCGATAACATTGGCCAGATGTTTGCTTACCTGTCTAGTAGAACACATGCGAGATCGGCGTCGAATTGTAGTCCTAGATTTTCACGAAGCTCTCTCCATCTCGGAAAGGCCACACCAGTATTTATCCTTGATTTAGCTCTCTTCTTATCCCAAATTCTTCTGGGATTGCTTGGTTGACCCGTACGTTTCCATTTTACCGGCTTGTTTACTGGGACATCTTCGGTGTCAGAAGGTGCAGCAACCGTCAGTGCATAATCATGATCCATGACGAGTTAGCTTATCCTAGCAACAGTAACGTTCATTCTCTGACGTCTCATCCGGTCTGCTTCTTCTTCTTCTCCTTCATTTAATGGCTATGGTAACTGGAGTTACGTCACCATTGACATGCGACCTAATGACACGGTCCGTAACTTTTCTGATAATCAAAGTACACAACTAAACAAAATATATAATATTGGTTTAGTCGTTTTTAGACATTTTTATGTGGAAAAACTACATATTATACCTTTAACACAAAGCACCCATCGACAGCAGCAAGCAGTAACTGCTTGTGGGCCAGGTAGCCAATTCAGGCTGTAAGACTGAAAGGTACATTAGCAACAGTTAGTTAGCTAGTTTGTTTTGTGGCATTTAACAGAGGTGTTTATTATATTTATTAGACTGTAAGAGCTTAGAGAGCTTGCTGAACATAGTGGACTCACTGGGCGCTGAATGAAATGGCACTGATGAACGTTAGTAGTTACTTAATTTTTGTACGGTGGAGGTGGGGTGGAGGGTTATATCAAATTTGGCTCCAATGTATCATTAAGCCATAATTTCAGGCTCACCCAAAAAAAACCCTGGACACAGAAATACTGAAAAACAAACAAAACAATACAGTACACACAGTCCCAGTCTTTGCACTGGGAACTAGTATTTTCTAACATGTCAAACACAAACACAAATCACTGATTTGCTTTACCTGGACTTTAAGTACACTTTTGATACCCACTGAACCTCAGTATTCCCATTCTACTTTACCACATTTCAGGAGGACAATTACACTTTTTTAAATACTACATAGGCCCACTACATCTGTGTAGTTAATTTTTTTGCAGTTAATTTTCAAATAAAGACTTTCCATATAAAACAAATTATCTAAAGAAATATAATGGTTGTTTTAGATTAAATACCCAACAGTATATTAATGTTTCTTACATATGAATGCATCATCACTGAAATTTTAAATGTTACTGTTACTTGTAAAATATTAGTATTTTCATACTGTGTTACTGTCTATCTTAATACTTCTTCCTCTACATTTTTCAGTTCATAACTTGCTCCTTCTCTCTTTCCTCAAACCCACTCATGCTCACGCTCTGTCTTCTTTGTGTCTTTGTATTTCGCCGCTGTTGTCCTCTTCCCTGCAAACGATCACATCTACAGTACAGTAGGCATCCTAGAGATTTTGTGTAGGAAGAAAGTATTTCATGTGGGAAGAAAGAGTTTTTTAAAAACAAAGGGTTTCAGTTCTCCGAAAGGATTTCAAGTGTCTTTCAAACCCTTTAAAATATTAGCGCTGACAGGCATGTTGTTGACTTCCAGTGCTTCAATGTTCACTGTTAATAACTAAAGATTTGTTTCATTCAGTAATTTGGTGCTGACATGTGTTTATTATACAGTTGTTTGTCCACTTACTGAGCTGATGGCTTTGACCTGCATGTACGAAGTCTAAAAATGTCGAATTAAGTGGTACGAACCTAATTAAACACCGACATATTAAATTAAACCTAATGATGAGACTGTCTGAAACCTCTCATACTTTAATTGAACGTATTCTGCTGTCTGTTTGCCTTTTCTGAGTCCACACAGTGTGTTGCTGAATCCCCACTGATTAAATTCCTCCATAAATGATTATACTTAATGAAATGCAAGCAATTAAAGTGAAAGCCTGATCAAATGGTGGCTGACAGTCAGTCAAATATGCTGACATGTAATTGAAAAAGTCCCCTTTCTCTTGCTCTCTCCACTGTCCCTGTAATATGAATCCGTTTAAAAACAGATCAGGTTTCCGGCAGCAACAGGGGAGTAGATGATACTTAATCAACTAATTGACACAACAAAGACCTTTTCAAATGTGTGTTCAGTAACATCTGGCCCCTCTCATGTTTAACGCTAAATTATTCACCAGGACGACTTTTTGCATCCAAACTAGCAGCAGCTTAACGTTTCAGTGGCTGATGAACATGTCAGGCAGCAAAGGTTAAAGGTTAAACTAAAAGTAAACTTAGCAACTTTGTGGCAATTTAACCGGTGTAAACCACAATCTCTCTTTGTGAATATAATAATAAACAAGCTGGCACCTTCTGACAAACTGTCTCATCGGACATAAAAAAACGCGGAGCCTCACTTTCATTGATCAACTATAGCATTAAATGTTATTACTCGTCAGGCTTTCTGGATCAAAGGCAATTATTCATAATTCACCTTTCCAAAATCCTGTGGTGTCGCTCTGTACTACAAAAGCAACAGAGAACACTGAGTACAATTTAATGGATTACCATTTTTCCCTGTGCCTTATGACACAATGACACAATTACCTTAAAGCTTATTTTCGAGGCGGGAAAAAGAGGATTGGGTGACAGAAAAATAAGGTGGATAATATGCTCTCTTGTATTTAACTTTGACAAACTTGCAGGCTCAAGGCGTAACCGTTTCCTGGTCCTTTCCGTCATGCTTCAGAGAGTGGGAAGGGCCCTGTATACTGTAGCTACAGGTCATTGTTGCCGTACAGATGAACTAAGTGACAATAATTGAGTTAAGAGGGGAAACAAATGATGTCATGAGTGCATGAAGTGGAAAGAGTCGACTGATTTATTTTCCAAAACAATACATGCCAGAGCAAATCAGTTTTATTGGGAGGTGGTGGGGGGGCGGGAGGGGGGTTCAAACTGTGGCTTTGGTTCACTAGGCTTCACGGCAGTCACCACACAGAGTGTGCGCCAAAGATCCCCAACAAGACAATAAGTCACTTTAATCTGCGATTACAGTGGCAGAATGACAGTCGGAAAATCAGGAAGTGATCAGCTATTTAGATGTTTTACTTACAGTAATTAAAATTATGCAGTACACTGCCTACTTTAACGATAAAAATACCACAGTCCATGTAGAGGTAGAGGTAATGTTGAGGGGTTTTTTTTAATAATTTTTTGTAGCACTAAAGTATTTATTATGCAAAGCCCCTTTCATAGATTATATAATATGTTCTGTTATTGTATTATTGCTGATGCTTGAACATGAAGCAGCTTTTGAATGCTGTCACTGGTCAAGGTGGAGCCAATTTATTCATGATATGTTTATTTAATTTAGCTAATTTGACCAACTATCTATATAGTAGGGTAATACAAACTTTAACAATGCATATTTTCTATAACAGTCAATAGATTATATACATATATATATATATATATATATATATATATATATATATATATATATATATAATATTGTGGCTGTCAGACAAGTACAATGCAGTGAATATAAGGAGAGGTATAAAGTGGTAATACCACAGCGGCAGTAGCTCAGTTCATAGGGACTTGGGTTGGTAACTGGAGGGTCGCTTGTTCAAGTCCCCGTCAAGAACAAATACAGAGCGTGGACTGGTGGCTGGAGAGGTGCCAGTTCACCTCCTGGGCACTGCTGAGGTGCCCCAAGCAAGGCACCGCACCCCCCAACCGCTCGGGACGCCTGTCCATGGCAGCCCCCTCACTCTGACATGTCTCCACTTTGTGCCTGTATAGGTCCTGTTTGTGCATGTGTGTGTATTTCAGACCTGTGCGTAACTGTTAACAGAGTGAAAAAATTAAATTTAAAATTTAAACAAACGACAACAATTGAAGTACTAGAAATACTTTCTTTATTGTATTTATGAATGTGAGTAAATGCACTTTGTTACTTTACACCAGTGAGGTCATTGTGTATCATGAGGTATGTTACAGCACTACATGAAACACCAACTTGTTGTCAACAAAACAAGACCAAGACAAAACCTTTGAAAGCAACCAGGTGTGTGTGTGTGTGCAAAAAAAGGCAGTGAAACTGAATATATTGTGTTAATTACCACATTTCAGCTGGAATTGTCACTCAGCTTCCTTTATTTATTTTGTTTTTTCGTTTATTTTTATTTATTTTTAAATATATTTCTTGTAGTGTATTCTTTGCTTGACATTATGTTTGTTTATATTAAAAGAAGAATGCCAATACTATATTTTATCTTTGAAAATTAACCATTCATTCATTCATTCATTCATTCATTCATTCATTTATTCATTCATTATCCAGAACCACTTATCCTGATCACAGGGCTTGAAAATGATGCTTCACAATAAAAAACACTGAAACTGATTTGTCTTTCAGTCTGTATTCAGTCACAGTATCAATGAAAAAAAACAAATACTTAAAAGTACTTCTGTTTATCGGAGCATTTTTATGATTTTCTATGTGACAAAAAAAAAACCCTCTCTTTAACTGATGGGTTTTGGATGCATTCTACAATACATTAATAAATGTACTAGATCTGTATTTTAAAACCACAGATTAATCTGTCATTTACAGAAAAAATGACTTAGTAGGCAACAACCTTGTGATGACTGATGTAACTATAATAACTAATTCTGCTTCCACTTGTGTGTATACTAATAGTTGTATAATTTGACACATGATCTTTTTTGCATTTTGTGTTGAAACGTTACGAGCAAGATCTGTGCCGGAAATAACATAAACGTAGTACACACTGCTCCTAACGCCCCGAGACATACAGCACAGGTTGGTGGTGTCACCGTATCAACACAAAGAAGAGCACTAATGATGCGAGATAGGCCTGAAGGACATACTGAGTTGTTGACATTCAACTGTAGGGAAGTCATTCCATTCCAGTGTGGAAAAAAAAGAAACATGAATGATTAAAGTGACAAAGGTTCTGTCTGCTCTTGTCCTTTGCCTGACTGACGACTTCACAGAGAGAGAGACTAATTGCGCGGGGGATGAAAGTGGCCACAATTATTTCCCTATAATGGCGTAGATGCATCCATTTCAAAGAGAGTTTGCAACTTCAGATGAAGTTTACTTAATTAAGCCCGAGTCGAGGGTCTTTGTTCCTGCGTGTTTACGTTTGAGTGTTTGTGCATTTGTGATTCTGCGTGCAACAATTTAGATTTAATTGAGTTATAGGCTGTTTAGAGCAATTCCATTCAGCTATTCATCCCCTCTTTCTTTATTTCTGTCCTTCTTACTTTATTTCTTGCTTTTTCCATTTATCTATCTGATGTAAAAGCCTGATCACTAAAAATGTGAGGTTTTGAATCTTATACTATCACAAAGCCAGATCTAGCAGATTTGAATCCAATAAAAATAGATAATGATAATAATACAAAATAAAATTTAAAAGCAATGTAAAGTTTGAAAGGTCAAACACTTCCTTTCAGCCACCATTTCCTCACCGCTGGTACATTGTTTACCCTCTAAAGCCATCTTAAACTTGATCTAGTCACATCTGTTGAACATTTGGGCTGCACTACAAAAGAAGAAGAAGAAGAAGAAGAAGAAGAAGAAAAGAGAGATTGTCCCAGTTTTAGTATAGTCGACAGTCGCAGGCATGCTGAGGTGGTAACTTCAGTCTGTGAAAAGTTTCCCTGTCTGTAGGTGTGTGGTAAAGCCGGGGCTCTTGTTGTATTGAGGTAGAATATGACTCATAATCCCAGATGACTCATGCGGTGCGTTGAAGTCACACTGAGGCTCTCAATATAAACTGATTTTCATGACGATATGGGATGGGTACAGTGTTGACAAGGTTGGAGCTTCCTCTTTTTGTTCCACTTTTTAACTTTTTTGAGGGTTGGAGTTCTTAAACTGCACTCAGAGACTGGTTTATCTCTGCAAAGCTTGATATGAATAACTATGTGGAAGAAACTAGAAAGTCAGTTAAATATGCACTTAACTGCAACAAGAAATACACTTGGTGAAACTAGCTTAAAGGGATATGGTAGCTTTAGATATCACAGCAAATGATGCGCTGTGAACACAGTCCTTGCCTCGGGGCAACACGGTGACTAATGCATTTAACTGCGATTAAACAGCCTATATATTTAATGTGAAAACTGGTCGTGTTTTACAAGAAAGAAACGGGGGAGCGTAAAACTTGTGTTGGCCGAGAACCTGCTTATATAACATTATTTCAGCAGATCCCAGCTATAAAAACATCTTTAAAAGTTTATTAAATAACTTTTCAGTAAAAGGATGATGCACTTATTTACTGTTTACTTGTTTTTGTGGGCTAAGCTTTTTCCATTGTTTGCTTCAATCCAATCAGTAGAACAAAAGGATGCCTTCGAAAAGAGGTTTGAGCTCGGGAAAATGTATGACCACGAGGAAATATACCAATAATGTGCGCTCAGTCCCACACAAACACACACTCACACACATATGCACTCACCACAACATAAATAAATATAACTGCATAGTGTGTTTCTTTGCACTTTTCAAATACCACTGGGAAAATGCAAGTTTCTGGGTCATAGCATGGGAAAAAAGTCTCAGAGAAATGCATTTAATACATTTGACATTCCAGTGCAGAATGTACACAAGCATACTATACTGTATATGATGCATGATATTGAAAACGCTCTTTCCATGGACGGCACTCTTTGATGTCCTCTCACTTAGAAAACAGCCCAGCATGTGGTCTTTAGTCTAATTTTGCTGGATTATTAAAGCATTTGATCACATCTCAGAGATTAATAATTGTGTATCTTGACATAAAACAGCCAATTACACTCTAAAGGTCCTTTTAATACGCAGTATAAATGTGTATTATATTTAGGATGATGTTACAGTGCTTCTTTCAAATATCAGACATCAGTATGGAAACCTGGTCAGTGTTGTATTCCCATGTGGATGAATAGAAACAGCATCAGATCCCGGTGTTGACGCTGGACTCATTTAATGATGTTTGCTGGCAACATGTACAGGACGGACACAGACAGAGTTAACGCCACACATGAAGGCGCTCATTCCCTCTGTATTTTCAGGTCAGTGGCTTTCATCAGATGTAATGGGGGGTGGATTGTAAATTATGAATGAAGAACCACTCTGTGGACGATGAGGATGATGCAGATTATTCATCCCTGCTTCCTTTGGAGCCACTTTTCAGCAGAGGGATTTCACACCAGAGGGATGAGGACTGTATTTCTCACAAGTAAGTAGATTACAGGCCGCAGCCGGCGACTGCTATCGCCATCTGGATTATGGTCTGGATCAAGGGTTCCCAAACTTTTTAATGTCAAAGACTTCAGCATCGATATACATTCAGCCCCAGGCTCCTGTATGATAAGATTTGTATCTGAAGTAGCTTAGAGGAGATTTTTTTGCAGTATGTGTTGAATTTGTATCACTGAGTCTTTATGTCATTTAAATTTAACCTTTATTTTACCTAGATAGCCACTAAGATCAGGCCCTGGACAAATTTATAGTACAGTTTACATGAAAAATGAAAATTAAGCAGTATCATGTAACCAGACTGTGTGGCTTAACAAAACAAGAGACAAAGCAGTAACAGATGATAAGAGGTAAATACTGTCAGTGGGCCAGTGACAATTTTGTTTAGTGGTAGGAACTCCCAGAAAGAAAAAAAAAAAAAAAAAAAAAAAAAGCTATTCCTCATTTCTGGGGGGAACCTTGCTGAGGTATTTTTGTGGTAGCTATTCAGACCATAGCATAATATCACTGCCACTGAATCTCTCATCTAAAAAATCTTCTTTTAATGTAACCTTTATTTTAACAGGATAATCAGGGTATACTGAGAGAGTCCTGGCAGGAGAGGCTACAGAAAAAATCAATTTAGTGGAATCTAAAGATCAACTTAGAAAGATACAATATCATCTAACTTCTCTTGATTAACACGAAATGTAGACCGAAAGCACCGGCAGATGATGCAGGTCAGTACTGTCAGTGGATTGAATGCAACACCTTAGCTTTGAAAACCTCCAGAAAGTTAAAGCTGGGGTAGGTAAAAATCTGGTAAAATGCCCTCATCCTTCAAACACATTCTCACTCCAACCTTGTCACATATGGATGTTTGGTCATGGACCTTCCATGTCCACATACAAAGTGAAAGGTACCCTGGGTCTGTGGTTGTTGACGTTCTGGGATACCATGTCAAGTTCTGCATTGTCTTCTTTCAAAATGCCCTTCTGTTTCTCATAGGAAATGTACCATTTGCATACAGTCTCTTTCAAAACAAATGCTCTACGTCAGTACAACAACGCAAATTGACATTTTTTTTCCTCCAACAACTAACGCAGGTGGTTGGGTTTAGGCAACAAAAAGAACAGGGTTTGGTTTTATAATCTTACGGGACGCGAACACCGCTCTCCTGGATGAAGGTCACTGTTTGTTGGACTGATCCGCCAAACTTCCCCCCATCCCTACACGGACTTACACAGCCCCCCTGACGCCGCTGAGCACTGTTAAACTATTACGGCAACTGCCCGCATACTATGCTGATGTTAAAGGACGGCATTTTTCGTCAGTGTCTGACACCTCAAGTCGCTGCCCAAGTGCTGGATTTTGATGACTTCGGAATGAGACTGGGTTAGTCCTGCAGCTCTCTCCTCTACTCTTTGTGTCCTAAGCCCCTCCCACCATAAGTCCACCGGCAAATGCACTTCATGCATTTATCATACATCAGTTTATTTAATCTTATTTAATTTTACAGTTGTGTGCAGCCTATGAGCTCAGCCCCTCCTTACTCTGCTGTTCATCAGACCACAAGTGAAAGAATTAGCTAGCTAGCCACCACACGGTCTCTCTGCCTTGCTTCCCTCTGCCGTGGACTGCTTTTCAAGGAGAAGAGCTAGCAGCTACTCAAGAGATGGAGCATCAATTGGTGGCTGTAGCAGCTCAAATTCTTCCAGTGCAAAACCCACAGCGCTTGGTGCCATAATGGGCTAATGGCCAGCCTCAGTGCTGGGTCTAACCTGTGTAACAGCAGCAACAGAAAGTTTCCTGATTTGGCAGTGAATCAAGGCTGTCCAGTTCCTCTGAGCTGGGGTTTGTGTTGGCTGGATTCAGGCTTCTGCAGCAGTTGTGTGGTGTAGTGTAGACAGTTGTTGCCAATGCTGGAAAAGCAACTTTCTGCAGAATTTTCCACCACTGAATCAGGCTTTCACAGAAGGGTCATGCTATATACCAGCAAATAGGAACACTCTCTCTCTCTGAAATGACCTGTGATTGGCCAAAGTCTTGCATCACTGGCTTAATCCTGAAAACAGAGCAAAGGGGAGGTGCAGAAGACCTGTTTTATCTCAGTGCACTTAAATTACAATTATATTATATTAATATTATGTTTATAATAATGGTCCAATAATGTCAAAATTAAACTGGCTCCCAAAGCTCATAAAAAAACATTATAAAATCATTCTGAGGACCTTTTTGAACACAGGAGAAAGCATGGATCCTAGTTTGGAAAACACGTGGCCTAAAGATGATGACAACACTGATAGGTGGAGGAGCAGAAGCATCATGAAAATAATAACAGAGATGATGACGAGATGGTTGGAGCGCCCTGAACTTGTTCCTCATTTCCTCTCTTTGTCATGACTACAATCGAGCTATTTAGCAGCAGAATAAATGCTTTTAATTTACTTTAGAAACACAGCTGTGTCTGGCTTGTGGTTCGTGGGCCCGGGGCCAAACATCAGCGATGTGGCAGGGAAGAATGATTGCTGCTGATCATGCAGTGTGCCGGCTGCTGATGACTTTATCGGAACACATCAAGTTATTGATGATTAATTTAGACAGTGAATCAATGCGTGCCGTTGGCTTCATCAGGGCCTCGCTGACCTTAGAGACCTTCATTAGGTGGAGTAAAACGACATATGCAAAAGGCTTCCCTGCTTTTGAAAGGGTTGATTACTTTAAAAATTGAAATGTTACTCGTAACATCTTGTCCTTTAAATCAAGTTTAAACAAGGCTTCATTCTTCTTTTTTTTTTACTTCACCTTATTTCAGACCACTGGCTCGTAGCAAAAGTAAGCAAGTAAGTCAATCTTTGTCCTCAACTTTTGCAAAAATACCTCGCCTGTGTCTGTCCCAATTCCTATCTCATGATTATAAAAATGTGTCAGTGAGCAGCCACCTGAGCAAGACCTGGATAATAAACACTGATACAGTAGATCTTCACTTCTGAAAAGCTCGAGTCTCATCCTGTTCCGTTTCCTCTCTGCTGTCTGATGGAGGTGTAGGAGGAAGGAGGAGGAGGAGGAGGAGGAGGAGGAAGAGGAGAAAAAGGAGGGAGGGGCAAGGAGAGGAGAAATGAGGTTGAGCTCTGATGAGGATGAATAGTGAAGAGAGGAAGAGGGAAAAGAGGAGGAGGGTGGGGTGAAGAGGAATTGGGGGTCGGGACTGAGAGGAGGGGAGAAAAGGGGGGAAACCGAGGGGAGAAGAAGGAGAGACGGGGAGGGAGCGAAAGGGTGCTGAGAGGGGTCTAACTCCGGCATAAAAGTAAATTCAAATGCATTATTCATGGATCTCTGTGTCAAAATATCATTTACGTGTGCTGTGTTGACTCATGGCTCGTAAAATGAGAAGGACATGAAAAGAAAGAACGAAGGGAGGAAATAAACAACTCAGGAGGCTTTCTCTATTCTTGGCCCGAAAATAAAAAAAGGAGCCCTGGTGCGCTCTCCCTCAACTTATTAGGCATCAATTATTTATCGTATTTTCTGTTTACTGTTCTTTATCTGTGTAATAAGCAGCCACCTTGTCAGAGAAAGTCTCAAACCCGTCTTTAAAGTTTGCAGGGACTGAAGGAGACGTTTAAAAAAAAACAAACTAACCTCTTGTTATTGACCCTACAACCTAACACACCACAAGTACATGAGGGTGACAATTTTCAAATCAACCCCAATTCCCTCGTCAATGAATCTTTGAGTCTTGCTGCAAATCTGGGCCAAGATAACCAGCTGTTTGTGAGAATTTTCTCCCCCATTTAAATTTTTTTTTTTTTTTTTTTTTTTTTTTTTTTTTTGGATTTTCAGTATAATGAGTGCTGCCACTACTGTACCATCACCAAGCCTCCAGTCTCTCTGTTTGGGACTACTGGCTTCATACAGTGAAGTACACTGACACCACAGCAGCCCCTACAGGTGGACGGCAGCACTACAGCTGCCCTTAGCTTCAATCCTGTTTAATTACAGTATTGGTGGTTTTCAAACTGTGGGTCGACACCGCCCAAGGGGCCTGTTAGATAAATCTGAGGGGTCATAAGATAATTAAGAGGGTGGGAGAGCTTAGATAAAAACCCTTAAACTGCAGAAAATTATTATTTTTTCAGATGTTCTTGTAATTTCTGCTTACTGTTGTGAATTGATAGATAATTTTCAGGCATCTAGAAATATTTAAATAGAACAGGAACTATGTGGTTGACCTGGTTATAACCCATAGATGCAACTGTGATAATGGATTCCATGTCATCATTTAAAGGGGTTACAAAGTAAGAAGGTCAGCAAATTATCTATTGTCTAACCTGCAAAAACAGAAAGTCAGAATACGAGTATGCATGAAGTTTAAGTCCAAGATATCGATTACAACAATATCAAAACTGGGCTAAATCAGTTTTTTTTTAGGATTTTTTTAAAACACAGAAGTCTAAATGACTGGCAACAACATGAACTAATCATCTACTTGAGGGGATAAAATGTATTATTTTGGCTTCAAATACAGATCTTCTTCTTCTTCTTCTTCTCTCAAAAAGTCTGCATTCATATGTGACTGCATGTGTATATACATACGCACATATATATATGTATATACGTATGTGTGTGTATCTAGTGAGGGTGGGGACACATATGACCTGCTCCACTTTTATTTTGATTTATAAGGCTGGTAGAGAGCATCATCACAGAATCGCTTCATCTTCTCTCCTTTATTACACCACATTTGTTTTCATTTTACTCCCAAGGCCTGGCTGAATACATTACAGATTTCCCATGGGGCTGCGGGGGCCAGCTCCTCCGCCACAGGAGACAATGGGGTGACGGGGAGGGATTTCTGAGCATGCTTCATCATTAGAGGCATTAGCATTATTTTGACTTCAAAACATTATCACGGGATTATCATTACTCTCTGTATTAGCGGGATAAGTGGACACATTTGTGGGAGCATTGGTCAAGCGTATTGGTCGTAAATGACAGAAGCTAATAACTGCTCAAGCCAGTATGTGATAATTAGTTATTACAAGTGTCAGGTGGCAGAAGAGACTTTTTAAAATGGTTACACACAAAAAATCCATTTTCATAGAATTTTCATAGGGAAAAAAAAAATGAGTCCAGCTTCAAACTCTCCTTTCTAGCAGCAGGAAAAAAAATCCTCTCCCCTCTTTACTGATGCAGCTTCTACCTCAGATCCCATTTTTGGTGATTTAGATGAGACAACCCCCCCATCCCCCCTCACATCCCTCCATAGCAGTCATTTGAGACATTTTTTTTTAATGCCTGAGGGTAAAGTGGGACACAAAATCTGATTCAGTACGAGGAAGATAACTAAGAGTAGAACATTACGGTGGAGATAATATGGCAATTGGGTTTAGCATACAAAGGTCAATGGCAGGTTAATGCACAATGTAATACATGATTGACAATGGGAGCCCAGGGGGGAGGGGCCGTGAGGTCAAGGGGTGGCGTTGAGACTTGTTTTGGGTCAGTCTGGAAACAATATGAGCACGAGGTGGGGAATTATGCCCATTTATCATGTTTGTCATATGACTTTGGCCCACAAGATTTCTGCTCTAACTGTGCAGGAATCCAACACAGACTATAATTTGTTTCCAAGACACTATACCTATTTTCTTTAATGATCTTTTACATCAGAATCTATAAAATATATATATATGTGGCCATTTTTCCATATCCTCAAAAGAATAATTTGCTTTAATATTTGCGGTTTGATCTTTAAGGTGACACACAGTCAGTCAGTCATGCTGCAGTCAACTATTAATACTTGCTGACATGTCTTCATTTTACTTCTTGTCAGCCATATTTTCCCTTTCCTTGGTCCCATTATGCAAGCATATCAATTTGCTATTGTTCATCTCCGTCTTCCATCTATGAGCCTGTCTTTGGTGACAATAGAAAAGCCACAAGGAGGCCATAAAAATGGGCACATTTCCCACTACACCAGTCGTCACCACACCTGCTCCAACTTTCACTTACAGTCACACCGAACCATCTTTTTTTTCCTCTCCACCTCATTCACATGTTCAGCATTCACAGCCAGCAGTGAAACTGATAGCATCTACATCATTTCAAGGACATACAATAACACCCACTAGCCAAGCCTTGTTACATGAATACATAGAGGAAAGGTTTCCAGCAACATTATTCCATGATTGAATTCCCAAGGACAAGAGGAAAAAAGGAAAAATGGGGAAGTGGAAAGGGAGGGTAGGGAGCAGGAACAAGCTGTTTTTACGGTTTGCTGAGAATGCAACATAAAATATATATATTCAAAAACACCAAATTAGAGAAAAAATATGATGTGGTCTGAGCATACATGTATATGCAAACACATAGACGTAAACCTTCGCAAGTGTCAGATATGTCAAATAGTATGTGAAAGTAAATGAGAATAACAACAGATACTCCATCTTGAAAAGCTCACAGCTAAGATCCCATTGGCTACTGAGCACGCTGTAAGCAATGCAGTTGAACATGTAAATTGCATGGTGTCTTCACTCCTGGGGGTAAAATTGCTCCTCACTGCTCACTGCACCCTGTATAATAACCCTCTGGATTCTCCCTGTTTCAGGGTTTGGGGGATACCTGTCAATCAAATCAAAGCCAGACAGAATACATTTACATAGTTACACTACATTGCAACATCTGAGAGACAGTGAAAAGAGATATTCCACAGAAAGGATCAGATTTTGACCAAAAATATGTGATATTATCAGATTTTATCATTTGGACTGATGCACACACATAATCACACTGATATTTCACTACGTCTATTGTCAGGAAGTGTTGATCAGCTGTAACCACGATTCATTAGAGAACTTATTTGACTTCAGTAATAACGTAGAGATTGGTGGAAGATTAAAAAAAAACAGGCCCAGGTTGATGAGATCTTCAAGTGGAGACACCCACCCAGAGGCCATAAATGGTACTGCACCTTATTGAACACTTCTTATTAAGAGAAAAATGTATATGATGACGACGATGGTATATTTAGGTTACAATATAAAGAGAATAAGAAGCACACACACACACATAACACCACAGAGCCCCTATGTCCAAACTAACAATAAATTCCTGACCTAAGAGGACACAGCTCAGACAATTAAACAACAATGACCAGTAATAAATAACAGAGAGAATAATAGAGATCATCTTGTGACAAGATCACACCAGATGTGATGCCAATTTGTGACTTGAAACAAATGTGGGTCAGGGGCGTAAATGGCACATTCCCTACTTCCTACCCCTCTACCTCTGGGGCCCTTGCCCAGACTACACACCTCTCCAAACGTGGCCTTCATTATGATCTGAGCTACACACCTGTAAAATTTTGTGATTGCATTTTGCATGGTGTTGACAAAATCTGTCCACAGACAGACAGATAAATAAACATTTGGTAAGGGTTAACTGCCCCTGTGATAGTTCCTGCTACCCTAGGTGTCTCCAAGACCACGTTGTGCCATGACACAAACAGACTCACATGGTGAAAACAATACCAGCTCTGCTGTTGTGGCTGGTAATTAAACAGCCTGACAGTAAAATGCAGAATAAAACCACCAAGGCAAAAAAACAAGAGCATCTATAAACAATAAAACTTGACAGCAGCTGCAGCCACAAACTCACAAATTAAAGCTGAAACAGAGCACCACAGTTTTTGCACAAAGTAGTGCACACTCACAGAAAACCCTATGTTGAGGCCCTCCCCTACAGTTAAGAATTTGTTATTATATTCACCTGTCTGGATGTCTTTTTGTGAATCTTGTGCACTGTGAAGTCCTCCACAATCTGCTACAGATTCAACGTCTCTGCTCAGTCATTTTCAAAGCATACGACTAGTATTTTCCCAGTATAACCAGTCCCACTGCACTCTTCAAAGCATTCCAACACATTTACCTGAATAAGGCCCTGCAGTCACAAACAGTAGAAAGGCCTCACACACCTCGTTGAAAGTAAAAGCCGTTCAATAAACACAGAAGTCACCTGCAGGATTCACAATGTTAGCATTTAGCATGTTAGCCACACCCAGAATGCACCTGCTGGTTTCAACATGAGTGTGTTTGATTCGCATCACTTAGCATGATGCTCGCTGAGTGGTGCGTTAAAGTAGTGATCAAATATGGTAGCTGCAACCTTCTATACCGAGATATAATAATGCTAATGCTAATGCTAACCATAAATCATAGTGATGTCATTCTTAATTTTATTGCCCGTATTACTGTAGACTACTGCTCATTAACTGTTAGTCCTGGCCCAGGTGTGACTTTAACCCTACACCTATCAACCTGATACTTGGCCAGTGAATGTACACACTATGTTTTGCGTGAGGCCAGCTAAACGCAGAGTGTCTCCTCTCTGCCATCGTGCAGCCACAGACACACTTCTCTGCTGCAGCTGCTGCTATATCTCCTTTTTCATCAGGACCTGTTTCATGACTGTAGCCTACAGCAGAGACTCCATATTGCACTGAAAAGCGCAAATCTAATTAATACCACTTTAAAGGTAGGATCTAAGTTAGGCTACACCCTGCAGCGTACTTACATGTTACAAACTTACACGTCATTTCTTTATATGGTGAGATGATGTCAATGTCAAATTTATGGAACCATATTAAAGGCAGTTTGAATAACAGCAAAAGTGTTTGAAGACAAAACAGAATAGGCTGTCTGCATTTAGGCACGTACTACCAGAGAGCACAGCCACTGTTTTCTGCCCGCCTGTTCCTGTTTTGTCATGTTTGCAACAAAATTGTTTGCAGCACATCATCATGCATTTTTAGGTAAAAAGAGAACACTAATGTTATTACTGGGTCATTGTGCTCTAGATAAGAGTATGTTTTGGGGTTGAATGTGACATAATATTAATAAATCATGCTTCAAAACTTCCTTTACAGGTGTGCAGGACAGCTGTTCTCACCTAACATGGATAAAGGGTGATTCATTGGACATGAGAGGATTTCTCTTGCAAAGGAGGAGGCGTCCAGCTCATGCAGCAGTGCCTCAAGACCCCATATGATTATTAACCTGACTCAAATACTTCAAGCTGACAATCCGAATGCAGTCAAGAAGCCAATTCCAAGAGTCTCTGTGCCAAAGGAACAATTGCAGTCTCTCTGTGAACCAATAAACCCATCGTCCGACAGTAGTCACACTCTCTGCCTTCCACCACACACAAGAAGAAGCAATGCAGAATACAATTTGTCGACTCTTTGGGGCTCAACCTGGAAGATGTCAAGCTTTTTAAATCTGGAGAGGATCCATTTATACCACATCATGTTGGCTTCATACTGCTGATGGATGCAGAGTTGGCAGATGGAAAGCATCTGGAGATATCATTGCCATACTTGAAACCAGTTTTTAATCAACAACCCGGTGACCAGGAAGGATTCCTGCATCGCCTCCATGCGCAGAAAGTGTCTCTGGAGAGTGTTGTGTTTTCATGAATTTGGACTTTGAGAAAGATGTCACAGCCCGCTATTCGTTTACAGACTGGAAGAGCTGCTCAGAAACTAAAGCTTCTTGGGTGTCCACCATCACCAAGACCTGGGAAGGAGGAGGGGGCCAGTTCAGTTGTGATACATTTCGTTTCCACCTGCCTGTTCCTCCATTCCTACACCCAGGGGCAGTGTTGCAGTTTGCCATCCGATACAGAGTCTGTGGGGCTGAATACTGGGACAACAATGATGGAGAGAATTATAAGTTAGTCTGCCATAACTACAAGCTCGCTGTGCCCAAAGAATGCGAGGACAGCATGGTGCACTTCATTTAAGATGATGACTAAAAAAAGGGTAGAAGAAACCAATTTAGAGCACTTTATGACCGTTGACAGCAAGACCTATTAAATATGAATAACTGCATTGTGAAGTAAAATGTGGATTTTGTTAGACTAACAAAGGATTTCTTTGACTCAAGTAAGATTCAAGACAAACTGTCAACTCTAGACAGACAGCGTCAGTGTGAACACTAATGCACTTCTAATGTACGCCAGCTTCAGTGCCACTGTTTGACTTTTGTGTTTTCTTCTTTAAAATTGCACTCTAATTGATTTTCCTGGTTATTTAAACAAATACTTTAAAGTAAGCACATCAAATGGAAGTGACACCAACTGAGTGTTACATGTTCAGCTTGTATTATAAAGTGTAACTTATATTCTTATTGAAAGCCAAAGTCCCACCTAATCGCTTGGCATCTTCTACTAGCTTTTTGTGACTCAATGGGTTTTCTTGTAGCTTTCTTTTTAATTAGGGACTGTTCTTTACTTATGATAGAGAGGGCATGGTGCAAAATAAGGGAGGCACATCAAATAATTTTTCTAGCCCTAGGGAGGGATGTATGTTTTTCTACTCTGGCTTGGCCAAGGGACATACCACTTTAAATGGTTGTATTTTGTATTTATTTGAAATACTCTCTGAACCTGCCAGCGTATGTATCATAGCAAGAAACCTCCAAAAACTTCCAACAGTTCTTGAATACATCATGTGCGATAAATGCCTCTGTCATCAAATCTGAACTTAAAATAGAGATATTTTATCAAAATCATTTTATCTGCATGTCTCATTTAAATTTTCACCAAAATAAACTATTTGCAACAGATCCTGGAAAAAGAATTTAATTCTGTGCTCCTGCATGCATGACAATAGTGAAACAAACAAAAAACAAAGCTTTTTACAGCTCATCAAAGAGTAAGTTTTTAAAATCTAATGATATGCCTACTTTCCGATATTACTTTGGTTGCTGCAGCTTGTGTGATGATGTGATTTGGAGATCTGCATTTTGCTTGAGTAATTAGCTGTTTGTTTTGGGGATAACTCTCCCTCCCTCTGTGCTATTCAATCATTACATTGGCTCCAAGTGGCAACTTCCAGGGCTGAAAATGAAGTCAACACAGAAATGCCCAAAACTGCAATTCATTGAATGGCCACTTGGGGGCGGCTCCAATACAGAGTAACCCTCTCCATAGACCCCCATGTTAAAAAGCTCAACTTTACAGCAGAAATAAACGTTTACAGTCTGGTACAAAAAATAGTTTTGGTTTTTATAGCTTAAGCCTATTTCCCCCTCCATGACATCTAAAAGGGGAGTGATTTTTTTTTTACAACTTGTTTACATTTTATTGAGGTTTAAAGTTAGGGTTAGGGTACTAGGGGGCCTAAAGTGTGCCAAGAAAATATCCACCACACTATTACACCACCAGCAGCAGCCTGAACTGTTGATACAAGGCAGGATGGAGTTATGCCTTCATGTTGTTCACACCAAATTCTGACCCATCCTACCAAGGTTGAATGAGTTGTTGGCTCAGCAATGGTCTTCTGCAGACTTAGGTTATAACAAGTGGTTATTGAAGTTACTGTTGCCTTTTTATCATTTCAAACCAGTCTCGTCATTCTCCTCTGACTTCTGGCATCAACAAGGCATTTTCACCCAAAAAACTGCAGCTCACTCGATATTTTCTCTTTTTCAGACCATCCTCTGTAAACCCTAGTGATGGTGCTGTCTGAAATTCCCAGTAGATCGGCAGTTTCTCAAATACTCAGACCAGTCTGTCTGGCACCAACAACCATGCCACATTCAAAGTCACTTAAATCACCTTTCTTCCCCATTCTGGTGCTTGAATTTCAGCAGGTTGTCTTGACCATGTGTACGAGCCTAAATGGGTGAGAGAAAAAGGAAGTCATACCCCAGCCAGTTTTACAAAACATTGTAAAACATAGTATTTTGTCTGTATTGTCAGCTAAATGGGAATAAAATATTGTTATCACCACATATTAAGTTGGCCACTATAACAAGAACAGCTCTCAGGGGTTGTCAGTGCTCCTGGGAAATGTAGTTGTTGATTACTGACAATAATTGTTGTGTCATAATTCTGAACATTGGGACTTTCTCTAATGTACTTTCCAGCAAATGAACAGATGTCTGCTTTAGATAAGAGACAGACAGAAACCCTGAGAGACAACTTTCATGTGACAGACAGAGTAAGTTTTATGACTGACGTTTAAAATAGTGGAGCAGAGAAGAGACTGGCGGCCATCGGGGGGCCCATCGTGCGCATGCGTAATGAGTGAAAATACTTCGCGCGTTTGACGTTGGACCTGTCAAACCGTTTATTGTCATGTTTCTGCGCAACATTTGACATCACGGTAAGTAAGTCAACGTTATAAAAATAATAACTTACAGTCGACTTTAGTAATGTAGTGCCTGGTAAACGCAAAGGTCGAAATAAGCATTAGCTAAGAGAAGGAACGTTAGCGAGCGTCAGCAGTAACGTTAGTTATGTTAAGCTAATGTTTTTCTCCGGAAGCCAACTATAGAGTGGTGAAACCATTAACGTGACTGGGTTAATATGTTAAACGCTAGTTAGCTATTAGTTGTTAAGCTTGTGTTAAACTTAGTTTACAGCCATAGTTTCATAAAGCGACAGACAAATGTGATAAGGTTAGCTATTCACTTGTTAGCTAACGTTAGCTAACAGTCAGTTAATGTTACAAATCAGCTCACTAAAGTTCACTCCGACTGAGCCAGTCAACGTGTAACGTCAACTGTCCATAGGGATAACGTTATTTATATTTATAATATTATTTACATGAAGTTTATTATTGTTAAAGAGCTTAAGGTTGGCAAGTTGATGTTTGCAAGTGACCATTAGACCTAACAGCCTTTTGAAGACAGCTGAGGCGAAGTTGCAGTAAAGCTGAAAATGGCCCCAGGACAGGACACTCAGGTGGGTATGCACATCTTTACCCAAGCTTATCAGGATTCCTTTGTTGTTGAAAAGCAAACTTATTAACCATTTTCATGTGCAGTTGGAGAAAGTCATTGATGAGGTGTTAAAGAGTGGGGCTGTCCAGCCACTGGATGTTTTCTTGCAAAGCAACATACATGAAGGGACCGTCATCAAATGTTCCCAACAGTTTCTCACCAAATTGGATAAACTTGTCAGCAGGGTAAGATGTAGCCCAGCAGACGTATAATGCCACAATGCTCTATTGTTTGTAATTCTAATGAAACCATATCTTTTTTTTTTTAACTTAGAATTTGGATCAAAAAGATGCAAAGTCAGCCAGTTTGGCTTTCGTCATCCTCTACAAGTGTGGGAAAAACCTGAAACTACCTGGTGGTTCCCAAGGACTGTCAGGAATAATAGCTCAAGGCCTGCTCAAAAAGATGAGTATACATCTCAATAAACAGGCACACAGTGTGTGAGTGCTGCATCAGTAAATGTACTTAGTCAGTTGTTGATTGAACCTGGTTTTGTGCACATGGTGCAGTGGTTTGAGAAATGCAGGCGACTGTGGATCGAGTGTGGCCCGCAGTGGGATGAGACCTTGTTCAACCTCTCTGAGGATTTCTTTGATGCCTTAATGGTGAGTTGATTTCTAATAATAAAATAATGCACCACTCATGTTAATGTCCATGTTATAAAGTGTTTTCTTTCCTCCCTGTTACAGGTGGTTCATGAAGCCTGCAAAGAGGGTTTGTTTTACATTTCTATTATTTATTTGTTTTTCATCCTCAGTGTGTGCGTTTTATCTCCAGTGACCCCTTTTTAGGACCCAAATGAAGTTTATTCCATAGTATTACTTGGGTCTGAAACACTTAAGATTGACGCCAGCAACATACAGAAACATTTCTTCAGTGTTAGGGTGTTATCTTTGTATTAATGGTGTAACAGAACCGTACGTATACATGTAGAGACTGATGAACAAGATGTGAAGTTATGGAATAACTTAGTACAAAAGATTACGCTGAAACTCTGAAGTAATTACACTTCACTATCAAATCAGATACTTTTTACTGACTAAACTACTGTTGGAACAGATTTAGGTGGAACATAATGAGCATTTATCATACAAAACTAGCTTCTTAAAACAACATCAACTTTCATGATGAATCTTATAAGAAAAAACTTTCACAATTGCAGCAACGTATGTTTTTTTTGCAGGAACTTACAAAATCACAGACTCCTTCCTGTACCCTGTTGGTCAGTTGGCAGTAGACCCCAGTATCTACATCCTGATCCAAAAAGAGGTTTGAAATGTTTTTAATAACCACTTTTAACCTCTACTTTGGAGCCGCATTAAAAACTGTGATTTGAGTGTTTGCTCATAAATTCACTTGCTAATAATGTTTTAACAGGCAATTCGCAAATTTAACTTACTTCTGGACAAAATCCCAGTGGAGCTCAAGAAAGAGAGGAAGATCCTATCATCACAGGAGGCCTCAGACATCATGTATGTTATGGTAGTTTCCTCATAGTAAGGATTATTGTTACTCATTTTGTTCTGGATCCACACACTCTTAAACTTTTTCTTGTTTATTACATTTAAGGATCAAGCTAGCTGGTCGGATAATGAAGGGTGGTGGTAAGTATCTTTTATGAATAGTATCATCTCATTTCACCAAGAATCATACATACCATAGACACAAAAATGTACAACACAGTTTGTTTGTGTCAGATTACGACTTGCAGACAGCCCTGGTGGAGGCATTGTGCAGAATGGCAGCTCCTGACCAGAGGAAGGAGCTGGCCTATCGGTGGTTCAGCATGGAGCATGTGGCCAGCGCCTTTGTCAAGATCAGTGATTCTGAGTTTGAGACGGTAAAAATGTCTGATTTGTACAAGTGCACCACCTTTGCCTCTCATTTACATGTACATGATTTGCACTACAGTGGTAATGTAGTGTAAAAACATTACAAGAGGAGTTCTGCTACATGGAATTTAATATAAATGTGTGTGATTTCAGGACTGTCGCAAATTTCTGAACTTGGTGAATGGGATGCAGGGAGACAGGAGAAGGTACACAAATACCATAACTCAGTGCCTCCCAAGACATGGTCTGGAGAACTCAAGGGGTCATTAGGGTCGCCACCCAAAAGAGGAATATTTTAGTGTAACTTTTACTGAAACTATTATTTCACACCCTTGACTCTATAGCACAATGAGAAAATGAATTAGAGTGGCATTATTTTTTCATTAAATTTTATAAATATTACCAGTATATGGGAGGGTCATTGTGATAGATACACATAACTGAATAACAATGTTTTCTCTGTAATATAGAGTGTACTCCTATCCTTGTTTGGAGGCTTATCTGGACAAGCATGAGGTCAGTATCGACAGGGTTTCTGTGGTTTAAAGAATAGGAGAAAATGTCAAATGATACAAAATAATAAATGCAGCTGTTGTCTGTCTCGAGTCCGACAGCACATTAGAGGCAATAATAGAGAACATTTCAAGATGCTTCTGCCTTTTTGGTACAATTAACTGTTCATTAAAGTGTTAGGATAGTTCATGTGAGCTAAAATGTCACAATTCATAATGTACTGCTATGTGTATCAAGGATTGTGTGTGCTCAAAGGATTTTGGTTTTGTTGTTAGCTGCTGATGCCTGCTGATGAGAACCTGGAAGAATTTTGGATCGACTTTAACCTTGACAGCCGCAGCATCTCCTTTTACTTCTCTTTTTCTGATGATGAAGCACAGGTACCTCACAGTCATTCATGAAAGTGAAAATCAAGAAGTGCAATAACTTACGTAATAAACAGTAGATGTATATTTGTTATAGCCTAATTTAGAGTGATATTCTCTTCATGTAGGAGGCCCAGTGGGAAACAGTATGTTTCAATGACAATGAAGTCCAAAGCTACACTGTAACAGGTAATTAGAGTACAAAGAGTACTGTATTTGTGTCTAGCATCTGAATCTGCAGATTAAAAAAAATAGCACTTGTCCATTAAACAAAAGGCATTTTGACGCATACATGACATTGACAGATTTAAGTTTCTGTAAAGACGTGTTATAGTGAGGAAACAAGGATAACAGATTAATCAAAAACAATACATTTCAGGGAGATAATACCTTCTTTTGATGTGCATGTGACTGGCTATGTCTTTTCTAAATATTTTTTATTGTGGCTTTTTGCCTTTATGAGATAGGACAGTCTAAGTGTTAAGGGTTGAGAGACAGGGGATGACATGCAGTGAGGGGCCGCTGCAGCAAGAACATTGCCTTTGTTGATGGGATGCCTGCTCTACCCATTAAGCCAGCAGGCACTCCCTATGTCCATTAAGTAATTGCTTGTGTGTTTGTGTGTGTAACTATAATACATGATGGTTTTTTTTCTCCAGAGGAGGGCAAGAGGAAAGTCTTGCAGATAAAGTTGTCACAGGTTGTGATCGTGGGTGCGGTGGAAGGAACGAGTGTTACCATCCACTTCAGCTCCTCCCTGGACATCCTGCAGGCTGCTCGTAAAGTCTATGGACACAGCAAAAACAAAGTGGGTCATGACTTATTCACTCAAACCTCGTCAGCCACAGTGTTTGCAGGAATATTTTGTTTTAAATATTTTAAAGTCTAAAGTGTGTTCATAATAAATGTGGCAGTTTGCATTAATAAGCGTCTCTTTCTGTCAGGGCTTTGTAGGGAAGACGAGCACATCTGTAGCGAAGACTATAGTTAAAATTGCAGGGAAAGATAACATCTCCCAGGTACACAAATATCATGCTGTCACAAGACAGCTGTGATGTGATAAAGGTGGTCATTACTAATGTCAAAATGTGTAAAACTAGACGGTTAGGGCAGCTGCCTATTTAAGGATGGGACTGGCTCATTTTTGAGATTAGTTTGGTTTGAATTGTCAGGATACAGAGTTAAAGTTACGTGCAGTAAATGAGATATGGCTACAGACAAAAGAAAAATGGTGCGGCTGGTGTTTGGCTTACATTGATGTGACATTGTATCAGTGCTTTTAACATTTTGAAAAAGCAGTAAAATAGATCAAATCAGCATGACAGCTTCGAAACATTTGTGTGTGTTTCTCTCCATGCAGGTTGTTCCAGAGAGTCAGATGTCCCTTGGTGAAAGTGAGAAAAACACTGCACCTTACCTTCTACCTGCCCCGTCTGCACCTGCACGGGTGAAAGAGATTTGTACTTGCATTTATTGTATATTAGATGTGTAACAGTTAAGTGTACTTAAAAATGCATAGGTTTGTCAGTGACGGCCATCTTTGACAGTTCAGTGAGCTCATTAACATACTAATTTGGCTCTCCTGGTTTGTTATCAAGTGTAATTGTTTGTTGCTGTGTTGTGAAAATATTCACCTGATACTTGGATCTTGAACTAAAATGCCTTAAAAACTCGCAGCCATGGCCAGTAGGGGGTGTAGAGAGCAAGGGAACCAATCATGTCAGGGTCAAGCCTTTTGATGATCTGTTGACATTGAAGACAATAGAATTGGCAGCATAATTTCTATATCCTGTACTGAAAACCCCCAAAACTTTTGCACAGTGCAGTATCACATTTAAATTAACCATTTACAGAGGCAACAGAAGGATTCACAGAAATACTCATTTTAATTTTCCATCCAGATGGTGACCCCAACCAGGATGAGGATTTCAGAGTCGACCACCTTCATCAGCAGCAGTGGAGGAGGAAGTGTGCATTGTGCCAGTTCCCTCGCTGCTGTTATGTCATCAAGTAGGAAGAAGTTATCAGAATTTAAATCCTTAAAAGATATAAAATGTACTCAAAACAGTTTAAAGATTTAGCTTATTTTCAATGGTATCACAGATGTGTTTGTGCTGCATTTTTAATGTTTATTTGTTTACGTATTTCCATATTTGATGATTGTAGGGTTAAAAGTACAACATGCATACACCTATTATGCCTGTTTTGTATTTAATTATCTTTAAAAATCTCTTTTGTTCTATGTTTCTTAATGCAGGGCTTCCTGAGCCTTTTTATGTCAAGGACAGATTAGCGGTGTTCAGGGAAACCTGTAGTTGGGAAGGACACAGGATAGACTCTATTAGGTCACGTAGTGAGAGAAAAAAAATTAGTTTGATGTCAATAAATGAAACTAAATTAGATTTTACTTGTTCTTTCTTACATTCTTATTGTTCACAGAGATTCAAAGATTAAAGCAAGGCATGTTGATTGAGCTCTCAGCTGTAATGTATTCTCTTCTTTCCCCTTTAGACACTTCAGCCAAGGGTAAGGGGAAGCCGTCTCTGGAGATGGTTCGTACAAGTGACAGGCAAGGTGAACATTACTTGGGAGAGCTAAGGACAACTGCAAAGACCTGGAGTAATGGCACAACACCTAACAGCACAATAGCACGTGACATGACAAAGCAGGTATGACACATACTGAATATACTTAATATAAAGTCAGCAAGCCCAGAATATGACATCACAGTATGTAAAATGTGATTTTGATTAATTTTATGGTGTGTGTCTCAGAGTGCTACATCTCTACAAAGCACAGCTTCCAAACTGTCCAATAAGAATAAGGTCGGCAAACACAAAAAGGTATAATGCCCAAATTATTATGTTTATATATAAAGTTAAGCCATGTGTTTTCTACTATTGCACACACAGGTATGAGGGTGTGATGCAAATTTTGAATCTGCTTCAAAGTCGTATTTACACAACACGTATCATTCTGTTGCACCTGTCGTCTCTGCTTGTCGTACAGAATGTACCACTGGCAAAAGCAGCAGATGTGGTTCCAGCTGGACAGGGAGAGGAACAGTCTCTGGGTATTGTATCACTATAGTGACTCACTGTACACTTAAGCTCAACCTGAAAGTACAGCTACATTGTAATTCTTAAGACTCTTGAACCCACCACTGATATTTTTACTTACAGAGTCCAGTTTTGTGCCTGACACCCAACCCAAAACTGGGAGAAACATGTAAGCACTGTGAAGAATCTGCTGCCATTAGAGCAGCCAATGCTCTGATTGTTAATGCTGTGAGTTTGTGTTGATACAGTATGTGTCTATATCTTTGTTCAAACTGCAGATCTATGAACTGGAGCAAACTGTCAGTTTCTGAAATGCTAATGATGCCCACACAGAAAATCAGTTCTCTTCCAAGACCTGGTGAGCAAAGAAGTCATCAAATATCGTTACTATCTTTCAGACGTCACTAAATGTTTTGTATATTAAAGACTAGTAACACGGACAGAGCCTGGCTAGTTGAAAAAACTAATGTCATCAAACTTATATTTTGTTTCTACATTAAATTACTTCTTCTCTTTAGAGTCTCAGTCAAGTTTGGCAGGACAACAGGAGAGCCTGTCCTCAGCACAGACATCGTCAGTTGCAGGCTCGAGCTCAATCAGCCAAAAGCAACTTCACATAGAACTCACCCAGCGCCTGCAGCAGGTCCTCAGAGAGAGGAACCAAGATCCGGCACCTCAGGAGCCATCTGCACGCCACAGAAACATGTCTGACATCAGAGAGGACTCTAAAGGCAGAAGCTCTGTGGATCAGTGTGCTGCAAAACTGTGTTCTCCCAAAAAGCAGCAGGCCCAGAGGAATGGCCTGACCAAAGGGAAGAGTAAACGGCAGATGTCACTGGAGACAGATGCAGTCAAAGCTCCAGCCAAGGCCTCCACAGCTAAAGCTCCACAGAAGGGAACACCACAGAAAGGGAAGGCTGACACTAACAGGAACCTTTCAAGCAAAGAGAAGGTATGAAATCTGCAAGCTTAAGGCATGTTACTAATTTAAGGTTATAAATGTTGTATATTGTGATTCTCACACCTTCTATTGTTTCTGTGCAGAGAGATGCAGAGGTTGCAGGCAGCATGGTGAAGCTCATCTCTAGCCGCTATGACAGTAACACCAAATCCACAGCAAAAGATACTGCAGACACAATCCCTCAGAGCTGGATTCCTCCTCTTGTCAACAGGTATACACACAGATGATTGTAGGGCTACATTGTGTTGTACTGTAGTAAAGGAACTAATGTCATTGCTAGCATAGCTGTGCAGCTTATTGACCGTGTGTTTGTTTTAGGCCGATCTTCAATATGGACTGGTTATCAACCTCTAAAGTAAGTCATTGTTACTATGTGGTGAGGAGCAAGTTTAAGTTACTTTTCTTCTGCTTGATTTTTTAAATAACATCTTTATCTGCTGTAGAGAGAAGTATCTGGAGCTGTAAGCATCATGAAATCTTACAGTAAAACCACAACAAACTCTACGAGGCAGAGGTGATATAATTCAGTTAAAACATTTGAGGTCAATTTGGATATATTAGTGGCTTTCAGTGCATTTTAGGAAGCATTTATTGTCTTTTTTTCTGTTGTACAGAAAAGATGTTTTTGCATTTAACTTTGATGCATCATTGAGCGCTGGGGTAAATATTTCTAATTACTAATAACTAATGTTATTTTATATCTTGATACCTTATACATGGATACTCAGTATGCCATAATAGTATTTTAAGTCTGTTTAATTGCTCTTTAGGGAAAGAACAAAACCTTCACTAACACTTCTGCCACATCAAACAGGTTGGTCTGACAGCTGAAAATCGCCTGTGTACTGTTGAGAAATGTAACCTTTGAAACAGTAACATTTTATTAAGGTTTATATTAAAAACTAGTTTCATATCTCCTGTATTGTTTTACAGTGCCATCCACGACTCCTCAGCACTCAGCACAACCAAGAAAGGACAACCTGTGGCAAAAGTATACCTTCATTGCACTGCATATGTCTGGAAAAAATAATGAAAGCCTACTTTTCAAAAGTCATGGTTTGTGCTTAACTGGGAAAGAATTATGCAGTCCAGCCAATAAACAACCTCTTTCTTTCTTTCTTTCTTTCTTTCTTTCTTTCACCTCCTTGTGTGTTGCAGGAGAAGCGGTATGTGAAGAGGCATCTGTTCAGTGACACAGACACAGACTGTGTCACGACAGATGTCAGCTGGTTGAGGGAATCAAGCAGGAAACCCAAACCCAAAGTTACCAAATACTCCAGGCAGGCGCCCATCAAGCCCAAAGCTGTGTCACCTCATACTTCATGTAGGCCATTAAAGCCACACATTCATGCTGCTCACAATCTGGAATTCATTACATGAGGACTGAATGTCGATACAGTCATCTGAAGACATTATATTTCTATAAACATGCTGGGCTTTCTTTTATTACAGATGAATTTCCAGGTGTACCCCCACCCTCTCAAAAACCTGTAAAGGACAATACCAAACCCAGTAAGGTAAGGCAGTAATGTGCTTCTAGCCTACGATGCACTATCCCTGTCAGCCACAGTGTGTCATTGTTGTTTAATCTGTAGAAGCCTGATGTGAAGAAGAGAATGGAGCAGCCAAATAAGACAGTGAAGCCAGCAGTAGAGCCAAAGAGACCACATGCAGCAGGCAGGAGGCCCCAGAGAACTGCAGCCACCTTTATCAAAAGCTACAGGGAGACAGACACTGATGACAGCCAGTCAGAACCAGAGGAGCCTCCTGTTTCCAAGGTAAAATACTTTCCTATATCTTATGTCGCTTTGTCCTCCAGTTATTGCTCTTATTGTGTATGCAAATGTATATAGAACAATGTGTGTCCTAATGGGAATATTTTATCTCCAATATCCATTTGAATTCAAAAAATGGCAGTCATTTATTGTGCTGTTGGACTAAAATCACACTGTCTTTGTCTGCATAATAATAGCACTCCTCCACTCATCATCTGGAGAAAGCTGAGAAACCTCATGAGGCTGCTCAAGTGACAAAGAAAAACACTGCCAGCAAACAACCAACCAGAAGTTATCTGGAGATAGACAGCAACTGTCATAGCAACGGGGCAGAGTTGGAGTCAGAGCAGCCACGTTTCTCCAAGGTAGAGGTCACTGTGTTTACATCTCATGTATCCATATCTCCACATGCTAACAATTTATGTGACTTTGGTACGGACGTTTTAATGAGGTAACAAGCTAGTAAGTGGGTGGGTATGTATTAGTTAGCATCAAATAAAAAAATGTGAATACAACTACATTAGAGCTCACAGTGAACTCCACAGATGGATGCAGTTGTTGTGCAAGCATCATACAGTGTTTTTAGAGCTACTGTTTCTGAAACAAAATTACACTCAGCTCGTTGACAGTCTGTTACAGAAAAGTTGTAGCCTGTTACAGAAATATTTAAGTCCTTTTCTGTTTGTCTGCCAACAGAAATATTTTGTAGGCCAGCAGGGGAAGAGTGAGAAGACCAGTTTAGAGGTGCCAGAGGTAAAGAAGGGAAAGAACACCTCCTCTGAGCAATCCACAGATCTGAGAAAGCCATCTGGTCTCAAGGTGGGAGCCCAGACCTCTATTCAGGTCATTCCAGCTTACCTTTTGAACAGTGTTAGGCTTTGTGAGGTAACATTTAACATAACATACCTAGATAGAGCCTACTGTATATTATTCAAAATAAGGAGGCGAAAAAATGTCAAGATGTTTCTTTTTAGCTGTATTAAGCTGCGATTGGCCAGTGGCCTTGAATGTGAATATTCACATTGTGGTCCAGACTGTTGATCATCAAGAAGCACTGTGTTTCAGCAGCAGAGGCCTGAGAATGTTCTCCCAGAAACTTCCAGAAAGTTGAGTAAGAAACATGTCGTCCCTGCTCGAGAACAGATGAATGGATTGAAGGATTCCTGGGCTGCCCGCCAGACCTCTTTCTGTCCGTCCCCTCCTTTGATCGAGAGGATGAGATGTAAGACTGGAAAGCCACTCACCAGCTCTTAGATAACAGTCACATGACTTTTTTTTGACATCAGTTAATGTTTCACAGTCGGTGAAATGGTTTGTTAATTCAATTACGCTGGCCTCACGGTGTGTTACCTAAGAGCCCTTTGACGCAGTTGAAATTTGTTTTCCCATCATTGAAAAGATTGTTCAGGAAGATAATGTTTGATTTTCACTTACTGTAGAGACACTGCAGGTTTATTTAACTAGCTCAAAAGCACATCAAAGATCTGCCTTTTGAGATTATTATTATGCAAAGTGTCACTTATGAGATATTTTGTACAAACCCTTGTGAAACTATACAAAGTGTGTATTAATCCATGTTTGCATTAGATACATTTTCACTTTCACCTTCATGCAGAAAGTTTTAAAAGTGTTGATCCTATTGCTCCCCAACCTATTAACTGTAAACTGATATGTAGAAAAGCATGTATATATTGACCTTCTGCTCTCTGTGCAACTTTTGAAGCCAGCTGTTTTAACACTTGTATTTATTTTGGACCCTCACAGCTGCCCCGATGTCACCTCCAACCTTGGGTTTGACCTGCTCCCCTCTCCTCACCCCGCGGGGATCCCCACTCCCTGCCTCTCCCGACCCTCCCAGCGAGGACACCCCCTCGCCAATCCCGCTGCTATCCAAACCTCACTGTACAGTCAGCAGTAAAGGAAACTGCAGGCCCTCCTCTTTCTACAGTGCAGAGAAGAAGCGCAGCACATCCAAGACTCAGTCCGTCCAGTCTGGCCCCTCTCTGCCTTCACTGACCCCTGTTGGTCGAACTTCTGCACCAGGGGCTCCCATTGGACGTAGTGCAGCAGAGGTAAAACAGCATCTCTCTGACACTGTATGTACGTCTCATGGATTCTGTGTTACAGGTTACAATCACATTAACATACCACATTGCCTTCACCCCACTAATTCATACAGTATCTGGGCAGTGTAGCTGGGAATATGTTAAAGTAGTCGCTTTATTATCTTTAAGATGTTTAACTACTCACCTCAGAGTCTTCATCAGTTCTGATGACCTGTAGGGAGTTCTCTGGCATTTAACATCTTCCAGTGATTCAAACACCTTTACACTACATGGAAGTTATTGACATCACTCCACAGTCACATGAGAATCACTAGAGTGGAATGGAGGTGTGAATTATTAGATGACTGAAGGCCTTCATAATGAGTAACCTAGAATTTAAGGTAGTAGGTCTGTGACCTAAACATGGCTGGTTGAAAATCTCAGACCAGCTGAGAAAACATGGGCTGAGACAGTAAAGAAGCAGCATCTCCCTCTGTAAACAATCATTTTTGAGTTTTGAGGTTCTCTCTTTAAGCACTTTGGTTACACTGAATCTCAAAGTGCCCAACCCTCAACTGCTAACAGAGGACTGAGATTATCCCAAGCCTTTCTCAGGGGTAAATGTGTGTAACCATGAGTCTGAAGTGGCCATTTGAGAGATTCAACTTTTCCTGATAAATACATCTCATACTTACACAGAAAATGTTGGAATAGCACACCATGATCTGAAGGATTAAACAGCATGATTGAAATGACCTATTTAAGTCCAAGCAGAGCAGATAATAGCGCTGCAACACTTCATCTGTGCCTCTTAATGCATTGTTGAAAATGTCTATCTCTCCACTGTCCCTGATCCATGACAGACATGGTGAATATATAACCACTAAATGAGGAGCCATATTTCTTCTTGCCCATCATTTTCTCATCACTTTCTGTCCCTCTCCATTCTTTTATTTGTGTCCAGATAAGTCCAGTCCAGCAGGGTCTACCCTCCACACCTCCATCTCCTTTGTCTCCGTCCACTCGACACCTGTTGACATCCACACTCCTCGAGCTGGACAAGCCTTCCATGCCCTCTCCTCCTCAGTCTCCTATCCCTGAAGATACCACCAACTATGGGAACTGCCATGACTTTAGTAAGGTGTCTTCAGTGTCCTGGGTTTCACAGAGCCAGTCGTCTTCTAAGTCGTCAGTGCTCAGTAGCAGAGTAAAGGACAGCCACACTGCTAACCCGGCTGTGTCTCATAAAACAGAGGTAGGGCTTCACCACAAACACACCACCATGTTTTATGAGAAACTGACTATAATTGGATGGGTAGATGCACTGACAAAACATCAACTGAATTATTGTGATTTTAAAACAGCTGTTGCAATCAAACAAGTGACTAATGCATTACTGTCCATCCTGACAGAAAACACCATCTTCAGACCAAAACTCGAAGTCTGATAAGCTTCATATCTCAGGTAAAAGATCTTCTGTGTTCAGCTTGGTTGTTGAAAAGTGCTACAATCTCACCCTGTAGCTAGGCCCCATTTACAACATTTCATCTATTGTAATTCCCTCCGATGGTGGTCAAACCCCTGATCTGTTTTAGAGGAAGTCCCTGTGTTAAGAAACAGTTGTATGCTGGGTAATGTATTGTAACTGCTGGTTGTTCTTACAGGACCCAGTCGCAAGCGCCACATCTCATCCAGTAATTCTGAGGAAGATGAGAAGGAAGAGAGGAAGAAAAGCAAGATGAGAGGACAGCGTTCTCCTCGGTTGAAACCAAGAAAGTTGTTCAAGTCCTGTAAGTTTTCATCACTGCTAAGTAAACTAGTTGTCACTTCAATCTGGAAAAACATCTATTGAGAAATCAGTGTCTCTCTTGCAGAGAAATGCACATGGCACCCTGAAAAACATCTACATAAATCACACACAAGTATGATGAATGTCACCATGTTTTCTGACAACACGAGGAATGTGTGCCATCAATTCATTAACCAACCAAACTTTTTGGTTTGATTTTATTTTTGAGATACTCTGTAATTAAGTTCAGTTACTTACATACTATATGCTACGCAGTTAACACAACACTTAGACAAAGTGTTAGGTTCTAAAACTTGACCACCTTTACTAGTTTTACCTTGAATATCAGCTATGACTCCTACGTGAGATAAGTTGGGGTAAAAAAAGGGATGAGTTTTGGGAAAAAAACTATTTGCAGCCTGTATAATTTACATAAATGTTTTTGGGATGTTAATGGATCAGTGAGACTGTCTGTTACCCTCAGTTGCTGAGGTGTCTGCTGAGGGTGAGCTAAGTCAAGTGATATCTTCGTCCCACACGATGAGCTCCAGTCACTGGGAGGCTGAAGTGGGGGATGGAGACATGGACTTGGATGAAGATTTCAAGGTGCCAAAAATTGCCGTAAACCCGAGTAACCTGTGCCAGCAATTCAGATCTGAGCTGAAAAAGAAGTTTCAGGTTGGACACACACACACACACACACACACACACATATGCAGCGACACACATTTATATAGTCAACAGGGAGAGAGAATGAGCAGCAGTTATTTTATTACTGACACACCACTTTATGTAGTTTCCTTCATTTGCAGAATGAAAATAATGTGCATTTTTTACAGACCCTTTTAGGGCCAACGTCAAAATGCCGTCAGTTTGTTAGCTGGAGGCAAAACACAACTCATCACCACAGGGCTGTAGGCTACATAGGAGTCTTAAAATGTAGTCTTGTTGTGTTACTGGGTGCTAGAAGAGGAGTCACAGCTCAAAATATAAATTTGAGGGGCGTAAGTAGCTTAGTAGATAGCGCCGGCGCCCCATGTATAGAGGCGATGCCTTGCTGCAGCAGTCGCAAGCTCGACTCCGGCTTGCAACCCTTTGCTGCATGTCGTCCCCCCACTCTCTCTCTCCCCACTTCACACTCTTCACTCTGTTCTGTCCATTAAAGGTGAAAAAGCCCCAAAAAATAATCTTAAAAAAAATATATATATATACATATATATATATATATATATATATACACACACACACACACACACACACACACATATATTTGAACATGTACCAGCCAACACTGCCGGTCAACAAAAGCGTTCTCCGTACTGCTAACATTTCTCTGCACATTAGCTAACGTTAGCTTCAATGTCAAACCAAACTGGAGGAAACCGTTCAGGTGTTGTCCTTTAGAAATCCCGTCAGATCATCATCCACTGAGTGACAGCATATTTACTTATTCAAGTCACACTTGCGGTCCGGGACAGTGAGTGACCTGACATGGTGCGTTCGTAAATTCAGTCTGACGCTCAACCCTAAAATAAGAGCCCTGAAACTCAGCTTTATATTTCTATATGAATTGACAAGCAGTTAAGTTAATCACAAATGAACTCCATTCAGCACTCTGCTGCTCCGTCTCCCCAGACAGAATGCAGAGAGTGCTCTCTGTCCCTCTGGATAACTGAATGGTACATACTGACAGTGCTCTGAATTTACAAACAGTCCAGTTTGTACCAGAGTGCACTCCGGCACCTGGAATGTGTATTTCTGAATGCACCACTTGTATCATCTTCCTCCGTTGTCTAAAACAAGCCTAAAGAACTTGCTAGCTAGCGCTGACTAATGTCTGTGGAGAATTGTTTTGCCTCCAGCTAAGCCCCGCCCACCAAAAAACTTCATATTGTTTACTAACAGTAAAAGGGTCTATTAAGTATTATGACCATGTGTGTCTGAGAAAGCTGTGACTAAGTTTTGAATCATACAACTTTTATTGTGAATCTCGTCAGCTCTCTTTCCATAGTTTTGAAATGTTGTTAAATGATAGTCGAACTAACTGAACCATTATTTGTTAAATGTGTTTGTTGTCAGAGCCGTCATAACATGGTGGAGGTTTACAACAAGCAGTCTTTGAAGACTGTCCAGCAACATGTCTCCTCCTTCAACATGCAAGTAACCAAATACAGGTCAGTTTGTGTGTAGTTAGTGTTGTAAACAACCAATGCTTTGAGATGGCTGTCAGAGATGATAGACGTAATATCACATTATCCCATCTGAGGTGTAACAGGTGGCGTGTGTCACATGTTTCATTTCCAAATCGTCTAGAAAAGAGGATTAGCATACCTGTTACCACTGGTTCCAGTTGGGCGCAAGAAGTCGCGCCCATAGTTCATGCAACAGATCATGGGAGCTAGGAATAAAGTGGATAAAGTAAACAAGCCTTCCAAGGGCAATTGGGCAATCCTTACTGTTGCCATTGTCTTCATGTTAGATTTCCAGAACACTAGTTAATTCTCTCTCTGTTCAGGACTCAGAAGCTTGGACAGGTTCAGAAGGTCCTCTTGGAAGAGATCCGCAAACTGGAGCAGGGCGACACAGTGCTGAAAAACATGGAGAAAGACCTGAGTGTATGCTACGACTCTCTCAAACTAATGTCACATGAGACCGTCACTTAATATGATGTGTTCTTGATACTGATTTGACCAGTTTCTGATCAGTGTTCGGTCTCTGTTCTCCTCTCTTACAGATGTACTGGAAAAAGCAGATTGTGGCTTTCCATTCTTACAAGGAACAGGAAACCATGAGGTGAACTTCAGGCCTGTGTGTGTGTTAGTACTGAAAGAGACATATTGTTAGTCTGATGCTGATTTCCTGCCACACTCTGATCAGTGCAGCTCCCACAGGCTTTAAACCCAAATACTGTGCAAAAGGTTGAATAACACACTTGTTTATTTGGTGGAACATGGATTAAAAAGCTCTGAAAATAAGTTCCTCCTCAGGCTTATCATCATAAGCTAGATATGCACCCTGAGCTGTTCTTTGAGAGGATGTGTCCAGTGTTTCTTCATATGACTGAGCCGAGTTCACAGATGATTACTCAGCAAGCCTTTTTTTAAAAGAACCAATACATTTAATGTTTATCAGTGTTCCTCTTTAACCAGCAGTACATTCACAGTTGTCCTTTACCTTGGGAATGTGTCCTCGGCTCTCCGTCCTTTGGCTGTGTGACTGTCTTGTTTTCTTCCTTCCAGAAATGAGAGCCTGAAGAAAGCCCTCCAGAGTAACATGTGTCACAGCTTGGAGCATGAGGAGAGATTATTCACTTCCCAGGTGTGATCCTCAGGCCTAAACTTCACAGCTGATATCTGATATGTGCTCCACTGTGTTGCCCAAGTTTTAGACCTGTAATTATTGTGTAAATCCAGAGCTCCGGTGGCTTTAGATGAAGATTATTCATTCACAGTTTGTTTATTTAAATAGAGCGTGTCACCTCTGCCTGTCAACCTGTCTGTCCAATGATTTTTGCTGAGTGGCCACAGTAGCATTTTGCTTATCTCATTGTCTCATGTGTCAACTCATGCCATGCTCGTCCTGACTCTGTCATACTCTATGTTACCGCCCCTACAACCCCGCTGCTCTGCCTGCTGCTCTCAGATGTGCCTGATGAGAAAAGACATGAAGTCAGTTCAGGACAGACTCCTCAGTGAGATGGTGAGTAGACGCCACACAGGTGGCCCTTCAGCGTGGGTCAGAGCACAACAACTAGGCCGGCTTTCATTATGTGTCCTTCACTCTGTCAGCACAACAGGGCTCGTTTGAAAATTCAGTCCTTGCAGAGTTTATGACTCAGATGATGTTGTGTCCTGTTTTAATGAAGTGTCTTTCATGAATGTTTCTTTGTGCTTGTGTACCTTTTGTAGCAAGAGGGGGAGATCCAGAGTGTGAAGAGAGGTCTGCACGCCTTGTTTTTCCCCTGATGGAGCCGGGTTTAGAGTTCAACAGGTGCAGCCAGAGTTCTCCACACTATGATAAAGGTGTTCACCTCACCACATGATGCACACTGAGCTGTGGACTTCAGCTGTGCTGGTTTCATTTCAAAGTGTTGATTGTTCCAGGATCTTCTTTTATTATATGTGGGTGTGTTTGGTTTATTCTCATGTGTTGTTGCTATTTATGTTTTTAATAGAAATATTTACTATTACCAATACTTTTTAGTGTTATTTGAAAGTAAGTTAATGTAATAAACTTTTTTGGTTCTGTGATATTTTTAATACAAATTCCTGATGAATTTTTGTAAGTTAATGGAAAACTATTTAAAATGTTAAATTATCAATTGTTTTTAAATTCCTCTTTAACCTGATTCTTTATTGAAAATAAAACAGTTTAAAAAATGAGAGATGCCATTCTTAAAAAAAAGACCTTGTATTTTGAAGACAAGTAGTGCTTACAAAGGTATTTCTCTTCTCAGTGAAGACATTGACGGTCCCATTCAGATTGACATACTGTATGTACAGTTAATATCAATGACAAGATTGTTTTTTTTCCTCCGCTCTCAACCTGAGAGTCAGAAGCTCCACCAGAGTCCTCTTCCAGCAGCCAGCTTCCATGTGCCGACGTTCAGTAGTCTCCAGGACACACTGCCGCAAACATTACCGTCATCTTCTCTCCCACACCCTGTGCCCTCACACAGATGATATGATAGTCGAGGGTGCTGGAAGAATGCTAAAGACACGCTGAAGACGAAAAGGCTCCAGGCTCTTTGAACTGTCCACTGCAGCATTTCTTCACTCTCCGCTCTCATGGCCGGTGGAACCTGGAGAGACAAACATGTAGAGACCGTGTGAGAAAGGGGAACCGTGAGAGCAGAAGGTGCCTTTGTCATCCAGCTATTATTGCAGCTATTAGCAGTTCTGTGGGGCTATTTTTAGCTCAGTGGTTACATGTGCTGAGGAGCTGGACATGTACTCGCAGCCAGTCCTCCCTCTGGGTCACTGTTACAGCTCACAACAAGGACCCCTGCTTTATAAACAAGCTTAGCCAAGGACACGGTGGCGTTTTATCATTTCTCTCTGCTCGGCTGTACGAGCCCTTCAGAGGACGACCTCCCCTACCCCCCGTTTACAAGCACTCCCATCTATCTTTAGCTCCTCGGTGCTCTCTGGATGAGCAAGGGGAGCTAAATTTAGACCGCTGCTGCCCAGAATAGAGCACGCATGCATTCCCAAACACATACTATACACACAGACACACACACAAAACTGATTTCAATACTGCTTTTATTAAGTTCGGGCAAAACTGAGAATTAAAAAATTGGCAACTCATCGCAAACACCCAGCCTTTGTGCAGACAGACCAAATATAAAGACATCACATTTTGGGTTTCCTGCACCTTATGCTTTATTCTGCTGAACTTAGACCTGTTGTCCTCGTTCGTGGACACTTCTTTTGTGCCATCTAGTGGTAGTAAGAGCGTAATACACTAATCCATGAAAAAACAAGATGGCAGCCATCTCTGCCAAGTCAGTGTGGACAAGGTCCAAAACCTGATCACATGTTATGATTGACACTTGTTTATTTATGATAAATAAAGTTTGCAGTTTGATATGGCAACAAATTTGAGCTGTCTCTGTCTCTGTCTCTGTCCCTGTCCTGTCCTCTGTAAACCAGCTGTAGCTTCTTCACTGTGCCTTCTCGAGAGGAATCCCCTACGTCTCCATCTCGCATCCAAACCGCAGCTGTGATGCTTGGGAAGAGGCGCTCCCCACATCTGGAATAGTCACAAGCGCAATTCTCTCGTTTTCGAATTCCCCACCAAATTATTTAGCAATGTCAATTTGCTGCATCTCAGGTGCAGCCGCTGTGTTGGATTTGCTCTGCACCGCTCCTCTCTACTATGAGACACAGACTACACTACAGGCGCTTTTCAACTGGTGGTGCTGCGACTCCTCTGGACCTACTTTTGAGTCTTTACTCTAACAGATGCCACTGCAAATGTGGCGAATTACAATACATGTGTTATTTATTTACCACTATGCAAATAAACCTTACTCTGGTTCTAGCTGCTCAGAAAAGTACAAACATACACACACACACACACACACACACAAAACAAAATTAGTCTACAGTAACGAGAGTAAATGTAATTCGGCATCCCTCCTCAAGCCAACATCTGTATGTAGGTCCCATGTGGGCAGTAAATGGGCTGAAAAATGGGCTCCCAATGGGACTGTCCACAGGGTACAAATTGACCCAATGCCATTTGCCCACATGGATGGTTTATCTATAACATGCCCATTGTGAACCTGTACCTTCTTGGTACCCATAGCATTAGCATAACCCATATGGGCGAATGGTAATGGGGCCAACATGGAACCCGTGGACAGTCCCATATTTCAGCCCATTTACTACCCACGTGGGACCTACATACACATGTTGGCGGGGTGCACATTAGTTAGTAGGTAGGCTACTTTACAGATTATATCAGACTGGCATACAAAACATAGGATCATTTTTTAAATTTTGATATGATGCAGAGTTGGGGATTAAAGTAGTTTGAATCAGCTTTTAATCAGCTACAAAATTTCAATGATGTATTTGTTATAATATAACAATAGAAAGTGTCCTTATATTTTATGGGGCATTCTTCACTTTAACTACAATTTGCTGCAAACATCTATTTCTATCTGTATTGCTACTTTTCACACAAGTAACAGAGGACATTTTGCCTCCTCCCAGATACAATAGAGGTAAATGATTTATGTTGCTCACAGCATTAAAATATTACATCTAAAATGAGTCTCAGAGACTCTTTCCAGAACTAGCGTCCCTCACAGACATCATTGTGATCAGTTTTCATTGGAACTGTATATTACTGAATTAATAGTTGTTATGAATAATGTTTGGGTGACCCTTTGATGGATCTGTTCTTTTATCCTGTAGGCTTAACCCACACATGTAATGCTGACATATTGTAGGCTACTTAGAGCTGGCACACCGTGACCAGTGGTTGAAATGAGGGGGGATGCCATTCCCTTTGTTAGAAAATTGACCAAAAAGCATCCCCCTTGTTAATCTAGAATCTGTGTGTGCAGGCACGGATGTAATCTGGGGGGCAGGGGACATGTCCCCTGCACTTCCCGTATCTGTGCCCTCCGTCCCCCGCACTTTTTACAGCCGTTACAACCGTTCAATTTGTTTTTAACATGTGGTAACGTGTCTCGTTTGTTATATTCTCTGAGCAGCTCAAATGCATATTTTGGTTTTCTTATTCTCCCAGCTTAACTTCTTAACTTTTTATCTTCACATGATTGTATCCTCCTCACTATTAATCAGCAACTATTTTTCACTAAAACTATCTGAATTTTCTGTACATGGCAGCTCCTCTGGACACTGGGTGAATTCCTGCATTCAATATAACATGTTTTTTATTTAAATTACCTTAAATGCCAAAATATCTTTTTTCCTGTCCACAGAAATGACTAGGTTTTTCCTCCTCGACATGTTTGCATTTTTGTGTTTTCCCCCGTCTGTGCCTTTTTTTTTTTTTTTTTTTTTTTTTTTCACTGTTGTGTGTTTTTTACATATGTTGGATTTCATTTTGTTAATCACGCATAAAGGTTTTACTGCAGCAATTCTGGCTTGCTGCTATTTTCTGCTGCAGGCTACACTCTAAAAAGTAAGATGACTAATTCATTTTTACAAAATATGTTGCAAAAAATGCACACATTCAACATTCAACCACAATATACAGAGTGGTTTATGGTAAAATGACTCTGAATTATTAAAAAACCCCATTGGATTTCCTCTTGTTACCACCGCCAAGGAGGTTATGTTTTCGCCAGTTTTTGTCTGTCTGCAAAATAACTCAAAAAGTTATGAACGGATTTTGATGAAATTTTCAGTAAAGGTGGATAATGGGACAAGGAACAGACAATAAAATTTTGGTGGCGATCAGCTGAAGCAAAGTGGATAAAATAATAAATAAAGTCTATCGTCTGACAGCCTCAGCAGCAATTCCAGTTTCTAAAGACGGCCAAAATAGCGCCATCTGGTGGCCGGAAAGCACATCTTGTTCTACTTGCTAAATATTGTTGTAATTGTAAAGTTGAAATTAATGTTCTGTGATGGAAAAAAAGAAAGTGAAAAATACAAAAAGAACATATTATATTCTGTGTTGGTACAAAATAAAAATGAAATAAATACACCACAGTGTCTCCATGGTGAAGGCATATATAACCTAATAATGATAGTGATGCAAATAACCTAATTGTGATGCAGGCTGCAAAATCTGATGCAGAGGGGGAGGGAATATCACCTACTTGGCGGAGGTCTGAGTGCTTTTCTATTTTGTTGTATGCAGGTAGTTTTGCAGGTAGTATTTGGATAGAGTCCATGTACATAGAGAAAGTTTTTTTAATTTGAAATGTAGAGTTGGTATTTAATGAACGAAATGTGGTTTTAAACAGAAAATTGACGAATTGGCTAATTGTAAGAGAGGCAGGTAGAAAGGTAAAAAATATCTTACGGAAAGTTTAGGTTAACACTTGTTAGCAATTGTAAAACTATTGATTTTATAAAGCAAATATCACAAATTTGCCTAAAGAGGCTTCACAATCGGAACAGCATATGACACCCTCTGTCCTTAGACCCTACGTATGGATGAGGAGAATCTCCACAGAGGTGGGATCCCTTTCCCAGGACAGACAGACAGGCAATAAATGTCAGTGTGAACAGGACAGACCAACAAGTAAAGTCACAGTATGGACATTAAGAATGACAAAGTAATAGACACGCTGTAAATGATTATGAATGTGTATTTTAGACAGTGATTAGAACAATATAAAAATATATAACTATACATATTTACATTTATATATACATATATATATGAACAGTATAATAAATAAACAAATAAATAAATAGATAAATAAATAAATAAATAGATAAATAAATAAATAAATAAATAAATAAATAGATAAATAGATAAATAGATAGCTGAATAATAAATAAATAAATAAATAAATAATATTTCAGATGTCCTCTATTTCTTGGCCTTCTTTAAGATCTTGTCCAGTGATAATCTTTCCTTTACTGGAACGATCTTTGTCCACAGTTTGATGAAGTCCTTGTGGTCGGCCAATTTTAAGAGGACTATCTGTCCATGGTGCCTATGGAGAAAGACATTTCTCATTTAGCTCAGTATTCAGAAAAATTAAATTATGACTGTGGAAACACTGGACGAAGAAACAGGAGCTGCAAGTTCACAAGATTGTGCAAAATGTTACACTAAATCTAAAGAACTTGATAACTCACCTCACTTCTGGTGCACCATCGACACACATCTTGGAGACAGCAAGAAGGAAGCGCTCTGTGAGTGTCCTTCCTGCTGTCAAGATGTGAGCTGCTCCCAGACTGTCAGCCAGCTGGTGCAGATGTTGAGCCATGCTGCCTCTGACTGCAGCACATCGGTGGCTGCGGAGGGGCAAAGACAGGGGAATATAAGACACTATGTTTCATTATCATATTTAACTTTGTTTTAAGGTTTTTTGCTGATAAAATAAACCTCTTCTCTCCTCTTACCTCAGGCCTGCGTTCAAAAGAGCGCTCACAATGCGACCACGGCTGCAGCTGTCTACCAGGGCGTCGAGAGCCAGATTAGCCTGCTGGTGAATGAAGGCACTCGTTGTCTGTGCCAGTTTCAGCAGCAAGGCTCGTCCTGTTCCCTCTGCCTCTGGGTCCATGGCCTTTCGGAGGTGAACGTACAGCTCTGCCAAGGTGTCCATTGCTTCACAAGCAACGGCTGAGCGTAAGTTGTTCACCTGTATAGTGAGAATAAACATCATCAGTGAAAGCTGTAGTGTGCACACTCATAGACACATGCTGGCAAATGAAAATGCATAGAGGAAAGTGTGTACAATACCTCCTCGATGAGAACCAGACACACTTCATGCAGTTTTGTCCTCAGTGTGTCTGGGTGGTGCTGTGCAAGAGCCTGAATGATTTTCAAGCTGTCGATTTTCTTCTCCCTGTATGTTAAAATGTAAAGTATAATTAACCTCATAAAAGTTACTGTTACCAACATGTGCTGGCTCCATATTGATGTGAAACTGACAGGCTTCATGTCAAAGTAGTTGCAACATGACTGACTTAAGATTAAACATTTGTTGAGCTGGTACAACAGACTGCTCTGTGTTGTCGGTGTCTTACCAGTCATCTAAGGAGAGCAGCTTGAAACAGGCAGACAGGCTCTGCACAGGGTCGGTCAACGGCTGTAGCTCCGTCTTCTTGACCTTTTTGTCCACTGCAGCGTTAGGGCTGCAGTCGGTGGTTGTGTCCTTGCCTGGTAAAAGGCAAAACAGTCTTTACTCATGTCCTGTCATTCATAGCACTGTACTCACAGTAGCTATTATAATTCTTTACAGAAAACTATAAGAAACCCATGAGTACAGTTCACAGCGTTGACTACAATTATTCAGGATATCAGAACTTACCTGCCACGCTGACGGCTTTTGCGGGACACAGGGCCACCCCGGGTCGAGTCCCTCGTTTCCGGGCCTGGGGAACTCTTGGAGGGGTGGGAGCCAAAGGCGTCTCCACAGGGGTTGCTGTCGGAGCAGGTGCAGGGCGTGTCATGGTAGGTGGTGCAGGGACCCTTTTGGGTGCCGCTGCAGGGGTCGTCTTTGGAGCTGCTGGAGGTCGAGGTGAAGGGATGGAGGCCAGCTGGAGGCATTTCAGTCTCTCCACAAAAGCCTTGACTTTCCCTTTAGCCGATTGTAGCCTACATCCATCGGCTACCTCTTTCTCTGTTAGCGCAAAAAAAGGATCACATAAATTTCGACTGTTCCCATACCCAGTGAGTAACTTAGATGTAAGTGTTGTACTTGTAATAAAGTGTTGTAATATTTGAGATGATGTCCAATGATTTAGCAAAAAATTCCCATGCTGTTTGAGTCTAACAGGAACATAAACAACCAGAAGGAACAGCAGGTGTTCCCACAAAAGCTAATCTGTCCCTAAAAGAGTTTGTCTTGAGGAACTGACCTGCTCCACTGTGTTTGGCTGAAAGTACAGGCAGACGAGACGTTCTTCTCCTGAACAGTGGGACTGCTCGACGAGGAAGAGGAGGAGTTGTTGGTTCCTCAATCAGAGCAATGGCCCTCAGCTCACTGGGTGTTTGACAATCAACCGAGCTGAGGGAGGAGGTTGAGCTCTGGTCTCGGTCTGCCATTTGAGCCTCCTTGCATGTGAGGGCAGCCATCTGGCTGCCAAGAAGCACCTTCTCCCAGAAGGAGTCGTCCTCCTCATCAAGACTTCCAGGCCTCTGGTGTCTGTCGATGACCTCAGTGTTGAAACGAGGAACATCTGAACGAGGGGCGATCCTCCTTCTTCGTTGGGGAGATCTGATGCTTGTTTTTGGGAAAGGTGGTGGTCGAGGTGAAGGCAGGGTGACGTCCTGAACGGGGAGTCCCAGTCTCCCCAGAACAGCGTCATTTCGGGCTTTTGTCGCAGTGCACAGGTTTTCTGCCTGGCGAACTAACGTAGCCCTCCCTGCCCTCTGGGAGTCCAGGATGCTGGACTCACTGGTCGAGCCATCAGGATTCTGATGTCCACGGTGGCTCCCAGGTTGCTGTGGAAATAAAGCACAACACTATTGAGTAACTTGGTAATCATTACAGTTGAGATGATCCACTTTGACTCAGTTATGAACAGAAGGAAGATCAGAGATGACAGTTTTTCCTCAATTGTTTCAGCACATTTCCTGAAACTGTAGCTCAACTTCTCAAAACTCTAAACACAAAACTTTTCTTTTGAAAACTCAGTAAATGTCTTGCAAAATGAAACACTGCACTTAAAACCACATTCCCGCTTCTCAAAACCAATTCTTTCCACCAAAACAAAGCAAAAATTGCAAAACAGTTGATACTGCAACACTGTCAGAGCTCTGAGAATACACAGATGTTACCTATTTTGACAAAACTCACAATAAATGAACTGATACTATAGGTAACAGCACGGTAAAAATATGATTTAGAATTTCAATTGTAGTGAAAACAATTAGAGTTTAGCAGTCTGGAGTCTTTTTGATGAAACATTAGCTTCAAGTTTTCAGAGCTGGGAGAATATTTGTGTTTTTGTGTGCAAAAGAGTTGATTACTTACACCACCATCCTCGTTGTTCTTGTGGATCCACTTCCGAAATGGGAGGCAGATCTTCGACAAGTTGCAATTCTCCATACTTTTTCAAAAACCAACTCAATTGTTCGAAAGACGAAACAACTGTGTGTGTACTCTTCTCTCAGTGAGATCAGTGTGAGACTGACAAGTGCAGGGGGTACTTGTAGAGATTCAAGCAATCAAAGAGATTCTGTGTTCCATTCTAAACTCTCCTGTTCCATTCTGTTCTGTGTGTGTGTGTGTGTAATTTACACATATGCAACATAAATATTAGATTTGCATTGTACATACTATATTTCATCTCAAAACATGGTTCACGTTGAAGGACAGGAACAACCCTGATCCAGCTCACCTGCACATCTCACCCTCACTTCTGCATTTTTTCAGCTCTTTTACATTAATTTCCACTTTCTCTTCAACTGATCCTTCTGTATATCCCTCAGTATGTCATCTCCAGTCATATTTTGATGTTTACTATAACCAGATCGAAATAGCTTTAATCAGACATTTATTGCCAAACATTATTTTAACGGGAGAAAGACAGAAAGGGTGTTCTGATCCCTAATATGAACTCTCTCTCTGTATTGGGGCCTCAAAGGGTAACTTTGGTATTTCTCAACCTGGACATTATTTTCCCATGTTTTTGTATCTAAGTAACTAATGGAGACAAAACTAAGCACTCGAGGCACAGTCAATGTACATCCAAGTAAAGCTTGTTTCGGTCACTGACGGGCTCAGACTGTTACTATTAAGTGTTTGACAACATGGTAGAAAGGATCCCTACAGAGACAGAGCTTTGCATTAATGAGTAACATCCTTTTTGTTTAATCAGAAACAGCCCCGAACTCAACTCAACTCACCAAACACACCACGGGTAGTCCATTACTATGCAATGACACATCACTTACTGTACAGCAGCAGCTCCAAAAAAAAGTTGGGATGCTGTGTAAAACAGAAATAAAAACAGAATGCAAGGATTTGCAAAAACTGATGTTCAATGCTCAAAAAACACCTGTTCAAACATTTCACAGGTTAACTGGTTAACTGGTGGTGCAAGATTCACTACTTTGTGAAAAACTGTGTGGGCAAACAAAAGTCCAACAAAATGTTTCTCAATGCCCCTGTCCCAGCTTTTATGGAACGTGTCCCAGGGATCAAATTCAGTGTGTTTATTTACATTAAACAATAAAGTTGATCAGTTTGAACATTAAATATCTCCTTTTTGGACTGTATTCAACTGAACATGGGTCAAAAATGATTTGCAAATCATTGCATTCTGTTTTTATTTACATTTTACACAGCCTCCCCACTTTTCTGGACTCAAGGTTGCTGCTGTAAGTTTAACTTTGAGGCAGCTTTTGGGGCTTGTACTATTTCCCAATTCTGTCTCATGACAAATTTTCCTCGTTGCACTTTTAAAAACGTCACTATCTACACATTGAAATGGAAACTTTATAAAACTAACAAACAAACAAAAAAAAAACGATTATTTTGTTCAGGTCCAGATCAGATTTGTCCTACCATGCTGCTGCATAAACAATAAGTAAACATTATTATTATCATTTCGTCAGGATAACATTAAGACACGGGGGAGCCTGTGTAAGAATGACCTACCAACACAATGTGTGCATTTGCAATGTGTGTTAAGTGGCAATAAAATATATTTCAGAGGACATGTCTGTACTATTAACCACATTTATGAGATGGTCGCACATTCTGTTGTAAATTTCATACCTGACAGAATGAGCTATACTGTACCTTTCACTGCAGTAACAGAGGTACACATTAGGGAATTCATTTTGTGGCTTTTCAACATACCTCTACTGGCGTGGTAATAAAAGGTATTAAGGTGAAAGCCATGCCCTATTGCCTTTATAAACTAATTATTATTTTGCTGAAAAAGTAACATGACCACTGTTCACTGAAGGTCAAAGTTTGGGACCATTTTCCCAACATACATACGGATAAAGAGAATTACACACAGTCTTTTTATTACAGTGGCGCACACATAAAACCAATGTTTCCATGGAGCGTTTCCCTGCGTCATCCCCCTCAATGTAACAGTTTACTACAACAAATACTCACAACGCAGGTATTAAGACAGGAATATTTTCACACACGTACATCAGAAATCAAAGAAGAACTTCTCCCAATATATGAAAATGAGCAGTTTAGGTTCGTGTCTTGAGGCTCGTCCGTGACACAGCACAGTCGAGTGCATGGATTGGCAGCACCTTATCAGTATCAGGGGACTGGATCAGATGGACAGTCCAATCTCACTGCAAAGACGGCCAGACTCATCTGAAACTGAATACGTGCAAAGCTGCATGCTGTCTCATGAGGGGACAAAATGTAAATGTGCAGACCGTCTCATTGATGTGCTGTTGTCAGGGCTCAGAGACGAGACGCAGTGTTGTTTTTCAAGGAAGTCAGAAGTCAGATTTCATCCACAGAAAAAAAACAAAAAACGTAAGCAAGAATACAGGGAGTAAAACAAGACATGGAAACACATCAAAATAAGACATGTGAATGCGAGGGAATTAAAAGTATAGGAGGGGAATGCCTTTGAATGAAATTTCTGTTCCCTCAAATTTATATTTCAGGAGAGAAGCTCTTTATATAAGTGTGTAATCATCTCCCTCACTTGAAAATGGCCAGCACATCTTAACTTCACTTTAGTTTAACTGGCATTAACCTTTATGATGAGTAGTCCCCATATCTCATCCCTAAAAGCCTGTTTTAACAAGTGTGGTGCAAATAAAACAATTTGAGCTGCTTGTCCTTGATATTAGTGACAGAGAGTTAAATGAAAATTGTTAAGACACTGGCAGTGTTTATGTTGTGCTACCTCAGTGTCAGTGAAACATTACTCAGACTTCACATCTAACAGCTTTCATGTAGCTCCTGATTCTGCCAGTAGATGGCACCACAGGGTCAGACTGAGAGCAAAATACAAAGCACGTCCACTGTCAGATACGTGACACTAAATTTTACACAGTGTAGTTCAAGTGGCAACTAAAGTGACAACGCAAGTAAATAAGACAACACAGGCAGAAAAGACATTATAAATACGAAATGCTGGTAGAGTGCACTCAAGCTAAATGTAACACAGGGTGTGTGCAGGTGTTTAAAATGTCTTATATTCTGTTGTATAAATAATTTTATAAACAGTAATCCATTAAAGTCATTAAGTAGTCTTAAATTTGATTAATTGCCACAAACATGATCTCATTTATCTTTTCATTTAAAACAACTTCAGCTTTTCTGAGTGAATTTAATCCATAAATACTTTGTATTAACTTCATGGCAAAATGTAGATTAACCTAACTCACTCTATTAACCGTATTTCTACATACAACCTACCTCTGCAGAGGATCATATATATTCCTTTACACTTACCTGCAATGCTTGACTACTTAAATATGATTAAAAATGATCTTGCAAAGGTCTTAAATGAATTAAACTGTCGTCATTATCGACCCCACAACTTGCTCAAGAACACAATCCTGTTAAATTATACCTGAGCTGTCTACACCAGTGGTTCTCAACCTTTTTTGCATTAAGGACCCCTGAACTGATACACACTGATACATATGAGGTCATGGACTCCTGTTTGATAAGATTCTGCTTCATGGACATCCATCTGAAAATATTTTGGCTGTTAGTTTTCGTATTCATATTCTATAGTCAAACTCGGGCTAGGAGTGTGTGCAGCGTTTAAGTCCTTCAGAGCCTTTAAAACTATTCTTCATGACATTTATTTCAGTTCTCTAGTATTCTTTAAACTCCACACAGACGGGTCCTAGGCGGTCTGTGTGGAGTTTGCATGTTTTCCCTGTGTCAGTGTGGGTGTTCTCTGGGTACACCAGCTTCCTCTGTGCAGGTTAGGTTAACTGGTGACTCTGAATTGCCCATAGGCGAACGCAAACATGAATGGTTGTGTGTCAGCCCTGAGATAGTCTGGTGACCTGTCCAGGGTGTACCCCGCCTCTCACTCAGTGACAGCTGGGATAGGCTCCAGCCCCCCCGGAACCCTGAATAGGATAAGTGGTTACAGAATAAAACAACTTTGACAAATACAAACTACAAAATTAATATTATGCACTAAAAAAATAGAACACTCCATTATTACCTGCTGAACAGATTCAGTTAGAAGCAGCTGAGTCTGTTGTCACATCCCACCATAAAGCTCAGCTGTGGGACTTGAAGTCTACAGGCACAAGGACCCAGCATCCTGTGCCTGGCTGCTCAGCCTGCAGGTTGTGTACTGGGATATTTGTCCAAACAGGAGTACATTCTTGAGAGAAAGAAGTTACCATGGAGCCACACTGGTCGGCAGTTTGTGCACTGGTTTTAGCTCTCGGTGCATTTTTGCACTTTGACATAGTTTCTGCTGCAGGAGCTGATGGAAATAAAACAGGTATGTTTTTTAACTTATGAGATGTGTTTAATGTGTAATCTAGCAATACACTGTGTACTTCTTTAAAAATTAATGCATGTTTGTGTTTCATTCCACCACTAAGCTGTTCAGCAGCCACACACCGTCATTAATATCTCAGTTACCACAGCTGATCTTTCTCCTCTTCTGCCTCACTGCCTCTTTCTCTCAGTGATTCTCCCCAAACCAGGCCACTGCCCACGTCGCCTTAATGTTGTCCCATCACATAAGGGGTGTGTGTGTGATGAAGACTGTCCTGCTGACCACAAATGCTGTGTCTTTGACTGTGGAGCTGTCTGTGTCCCTCCTGCTTTCAGTACGAGCCACAATGTTTAACTCTATGAAGCTTTGATTCTGAGTCTCCTCAGTGACTGAACTGATGTGGGAATCAAGCATGGACACAAACTTTTAAACTTCTCTTTTAGCTGTCTTTGTATTTAATTTATCTTTGTCCCATCAGCCAAGCCAGGAGCGTGTCCTCGCAGGAAATGGGGCTCAGGACCCTGTGCTGAATTTTGCTCCAACGACAGTGACTGCCCCAGTAATGAGAAGTGCTGCCACAATGGATGTGGACATGAGTGCATTGTACCATACACAGGTTAGATGTGAACAACAGTGGCAAAAATCCCCCAGAATTCTCCTTCCTGTGATTGGATGAATGTGACACTGTATGTTTATGTGTCTTCAGTGAAGCGTGGTCGCTGCGCTCTCCCCCAGGGAACCCCCATGTGTGCTGAGTACTGCTACCATGATGGTCAGTGTCCAGGAGAGCAGAAGTGCTGCAAGACGACCTGCGGCCACGCCTGCAGTGAGCCCTGCTGATTGGACAGCTCAGCGTCTCAGCTACACGTGTGGCACTTGTTTGGTTCCTTTCATGCAACACAGAAAATGTATCACTTTTTTTTTTTTTTTACCTTTTCAACTCCATAGTTGCACAGTTTGGTACAATATGAGCGTTAGTTTGCACAAAGTTTGGGAGTGGAAGTATTTTGTTGTTTTCCTTTAATACAGTTAAGACGCCATTTTATGTGCCTTTACTTTGAGTACATTTGGAGGAACAAGAGCAGGAGGAAATGAGTTGGTAGGGCACCATTCACATTCTAGAAAAGACCTACAGTATTTTGCTTACAAGTATTGATAGTGTATCATCTAGTATATTTTAAATGGATTAAATATGTACTGTACTTTTACATCTGTTGCTTGTAGAACTTGAAGGTTTGGAGCAATTTTCATTCCTTTGTATTTCAACCAATAAACATGTTTCCAGACCCCAGAAATGTCTTATATATTCATCACCTCGCAGGTTACAGGTCTCCAGTTGCACAGGTCTGTTTTACGGGCCTATTAAATGAGAACTCAGCTGAGAAAACAAATGATGAAATATGCTGAGAATGGAAAGTGCTTACTGGCAGAGAGCGAGTATTTAAAGAGGTGGCCAGGAATGCCTGCAGCTCGAAAGGTTTCGACACTGTTGCACCGCAACCTCACATATCTTAAAAAGCAGCTCGAATTAAAGTTAATGTACGCAGCCAGATTTAAAAAGTGTGACTAAGTGTACTCGTCTAGCCAATTACAAACGTGCAGAATGAAATGAAGGCTGAGTCACTTAAAAACACACCATGTTCTCTGGCTGTCTGTTTACTTAGAGAGATAACATAGTTTGCAGCTGACCACATATGAACATCACTTATGTGGAATGCTGCTTTTTCCTTTGTTTTCGTTCCACGCCGTTGCCAAACGTGCAGGGGTGAGACTCGCTGACCGGCCAAACACAGAGACGTCTGTGTTTGTTCTCTCGCAGTCTGCCAGAAGTGGGGCCAAGTTTGTTTACACAAAAATGTGGGCACTCAGTGGGAAGTAATAGAGCTCCAGCCCCGCTGCAGTTTGGAACAGTGTGCTTTCTTTCACTGCTCAATGTTTGAATAAAACTTGGAGAAAAAAAGATGTTTGTTAGTTTATTGAAAAGGCGTTAAAGACACACAGGTTTTGCGACACACACACCGTACCGCTTCAAATATTCACATTCTGCAGAGTGGACTTTTAGGCAGACAAACATGACAAAGGATTGATCTGGGTAAAAAGTTCAACAAACAAATGAATGGTAGTATTTACTGGTAGGGTGATGGTAATTCCATAATAACAGACTTCAATTTGCTATGAATAAGACACACTGAAACTGCATTGAACTGATAAGTGAGTTTACAACCCAACAAACTGAAGGCAATTAGCTATGAAGAGACCTGCTGAAAATCGCGTTTAAAAGAATAAGCCACCTGCAAAATGAGTTAGAATTAGTGTATCAATTACTCTGTGCGTTTCGTTAAATTCGTGAAGCAAACTGTTTTTCTCTCATGTGTTCACAGTGAACAGAGAATCCAAAAAGGCATTCTTCATAAATTGAAGTAAACAGAGAGCACATTTAACAAAAGCAAAACTATATCATATCTGTTTACGAACTCTCACAAAACCCATGCAGTACAATTGCACCGTACTTCCCAAACACATGCACATAGCTAAAACCTTATAGCTTAAAACACGTCAGTAAAAACAGTCGCTTGCATGGCTGAGTAGTGTATCTGGGCACACATGTGTCTTTGAACTTTGCTCAAGCAGAGCTCATTTGTATGAATGTGCTCAGGCACACTCAGGGTGCACTACTCGTAGGCAAAAGTGTTTTAAATCTTAAGGTTTTTCTAGGGGAAAATGCATGTGTTTGAGAAGTACTGAGAAAACGACTGAAAAAAATGAGACTTGGACTATATTGCACGAGTTATGTGAGACTTTGTACACAGATATTTTTGTATAGTTTTGCTGATGTTAAACGTAGTCCCCGTTTACTTCAATTCATGAAGAATGTTAGCTGTTCGCTGTGGAGGCATGCAAAAAACACAAAGTGTTGACCAGTTGAAATACAAATCATCAGTTTGTGGGTGAAGTCTGTTAACATTCGAGCATGCATCCAACAAACAAGTGCAAAATAAACTTTTGATAAGAGGGCTTTTCCTTTTTATAGAACAAGCAGTTCCAGGTGAGAAATGCTGCCTAGAACAAATTTAAAAGAATGACGGATTTGGTATTTTTATGAGTTTTCTTTTCTCATATATTAAAACTACTACAGAGCATGTGTCAGATAAGACAAATAAATTAGGAACTGTATAAATAGAGGACATACCACTGGATGTCCCACAGTTAGACTTAGCTGCTGTGTTCTGGTTGGACATGGGAAACTCAGTATTTTCAGAGTTATTTGACAACCTGTCCTAACTGATCAGGAGATTATCCTTTTGCTATCCTTTTGTAATGCTGTGTAAGACCATCAGTCTCATATCTGTAGAAACATCATTAACAAAGTAACTAAGTGTCTCAGAGACACTGTGGCTGCATCATGATGTTGTGGAGTTATGGCCTCAAATATAAAAAACAAAAACAATCAAAACTCTGATGCAGTTACCATAGCAACACGCTGCACAGATCTGGTCCTTTTCTTTACATCCAAGTAGAGACATTTCCATATTTCTCACCCTTCACCAGCAGGAGAGGATCCTGAATACATTTGTGTTCAAAAGAACAATGTGTCTTCTTCCATCTGAAAACAAAACCTTCAAGTTGACCGTTTCAAAAAAAAAAAACATTCATACCAGTGCTTGACTCAGTTCTTCCCTGAATATCACATGTTTACCAGTGGTTTCACCAAAAGGAAAGCTTCCTTTCTATAAGTGGAGCCAGTTGGCGTGTGTGTCCAGCCTCAGAGTGGTGGCACGCCCCTCATCTTGCGGATGATGTTGGCTATCCGCTTGGCCAGTCCCGGGCTGGGCTCTTCTATCTGGAAGCTGCGGGTCAGTAGGTTGTAGAGGGAGCCGTAACCCACAGCCACCACAGTGCAGGTCAGGCAGATGACATTGTAAGGCATGCTGAAGTCTGGGGTTGGCAGGTTGACCAGCAGAGGCTCTGTGTAGACTCGCACAAAGTAGGTGGATTCCTCTTTACAGGGAAAACTGCAGGGAGACAGGAAATCTGATCATTCAGATGTGTTTCTTTTTATTTTCCTTTTCCCCAACTTTAAACACCAGTTAGTGCGTACATGTGTAGACAATATGGACATACTAATGGATTAAAAGAAGGCAGCAGCAGATGTACAGATGTTACTGATTTACAAAACATAAAAGGACACAGACAAGTAAAGGAGGGTGTGATCTGTTTGGGTTTGGATGCATTTCAGACAAGCTCTGCAGGATGGGTTCAGTTTAGTATTGTTATATTTTTGTATTCATACATACACACCCAGCTGCATGTCTACATTTACATTTGTACTTGAGTTTTGACATAAGCTCACTGGCAGTAGGATAGATCTGAGAGTTACTGCATATATTACTGTTCAAATTGAATTTATTGTTGTTACGTTGATATCTCCTGTCAGGGTTCATGGCGGGGATCCTTAAAAAATCTTAAAATAACATTCAATTCATCTAAGAATAAGGTCTTAATTGGTATATAAATGTCTTAAGATCCTCAAGCCTACCCTCACTTGACGTCCCTAGGTTAAGGTTTCTTCAGAAGTGCAGTTAGTTACAGTGTGGGCACCATGCTTACTCCAACAGCTTGTTGGACCATCACAAAGGGGCGGGGCTTAGCGAAAGGTCAGTTCTGTGCCTGAGGAGATTAGGCTTGCTAGCACATTACCCGTTTTTATATCATTGCTTAAAACGTATTCTTATAGAAATGCTTTCCCTTTCAATGCCTGGTTTGTTCTTTTGTGATTTGTAACTTTTTGATTTCCTTTTGTTCTGTTTTTGCCTCTGTACACATTATTTTTCTTAGCTCTTAACATTTTTTTTAAATTATTGTGATGTTATTGTCTTATTTTCGTGCACTTTGGAAGGCACTCTGTAACCTTGCTATACAAATAAAGTTATTATTATAATTTAAATCAATCTTTCAAAAGTTGTAAAAATGCTCTGATGTGAAAAGTAGGATTTTATGATTTTTCTTGTCTGATGTTGCAATGTAAAATCTCAAAATTGCTAACTGTGTTTTGTTTTTTTAATTTACCAAATGCCTCTTACATTAACGTCATGCAGATCAAGACAGCAAAACCAACAACACTCATATTTTGTTTTCTGCCCGGGATGCTCACTGTCTGCTAGCTAGCTGTCGCTGCACCCTGGACGACATGGGGGACTGTAAATTCAATTTAAAAGCTGGTGTTTAACCAGGATTTCGCAGCATGGCTGATGTCAGTACAAAAAAATGCATATGAGGCTCAGCGTATTTTGTGCAAACAAGTTTTTCAAACTCAGAACAATGGGGATCAAGGCAGTGGAATCCAACATGCAGAGTCAGACACGCAAAATCGCCAAGAAAACCTACCAACAAACAGTATTTCCCAAAAAACTCATGTTTTGTGTTAAAATAAATATTTGGGAAAAACTGTCTCTGATCCAAAATAATTTATGTCAGGTCATGTTTTTTCTCTCTTCAATTTGGGTTATTTTAAAACTGGTCTTAAATTTCATTCTGAGTAGCTTTGAAAAAATCTAATTTGCCTTAAGCCGTAGGAACCTTGGTTGTGTTAGCAGAACCAAACATTGTGAGAATATTTTCCTACATTTCGAGTGTAGTCGTGTTGTGTTCTTGGCGACAGCTCAGGCCACAAGTAGCAGTAATATGATTTGTGTTGTGAAATGTGTTTCTTCTACAAAAACTCAAACAATATGTGAATAAGTGGCAACAACAGACATTTTCCTCAGAAAACAAACAACTAGATACTCACAAGCTGCTGAAAAGTGGCCGTTCCTGAGTGCTGTTTGTATCCATGGCGACAATGCTTGGTACAAGAGAGCTGATTACTGAAGACCTAAATGTTGAAGAGACAGATCTGAGTCATTTTTAAACCAAAAACCATCCACTCTTCCGCCTCTCAAAATAAAACAACACCTGCAGCTTTTAAAAGGTCGTTAAAGCAACATGTGTGCTGCATCTTCTTTCAGCAACCTCTGGAAATAATCATTTGAGAACAACTCTGCGTGCTTCATACCCGACATAGAAGCCGTGGTTGGGATCAGGAGTGTATTCGGTCCACTTGAGCAGAGCCCTCTCAAACTGCACTGTGACCTCAGTGATGGAGTTGGGAGGCAGCTGGACCAGCATCTCCAGCAGGTGGGGCCTCACACGGTCCTTAGACGGCTGGTAGTGGATGTAGCCTGGTGGAAGGGGAACAACATGAGCGACCACTTATCCACTGCTCTAATGTTTATCCACAGCTCTTTGTAGTTTCACTAAGTTATTTAAGAGACTAATATTATATAAAATATTATGTTTGAGCAGGAACCAAACACCAAAACAATCCTGGTCCACTAAAGCTTTCATGACAGAGAATACGACTCATGTTCTCCTCCTTCTGGTGAAAAGATGCACCTGCATGGAGTTACATGAAACAGTGATTCCTGTGAGGAAACTAAGAACCTACAGTATGTGTAACTTACTGTACCTAGTAAAAAAATGTAACCTATCTGTAGGAACAAGGTATCTACAGGTATCAGACAGTTAAATTTAAGGCTTTTTAAGGCCCGTTCAAGACACCTTTTAACCAAATTAAGGACAGATTTTGGGACGAATCATGTTTTACTTGTTTTAGCATTGCAGGCAAGTAGTATATATGTGGTCATGTGCATTAGTATTATGTAAGAATATGGTTATTAGAGTGAGTTAAGTCAATCTAAATTTTACCAACAGTATCAAACTGACTATGGATCTATAAATGTGTTTAAACAGGACAGATGCAGTATTATGTAGAATCTTAAAGTGTCTTCACCTGGCTAAATAAAGGTCTAATGATAATACAATGACACCATGTTCCACCTCCAAGCTCAAATCTCAGAAGCTAACACTTTGCTCACTCTCTTTGCTTACGCTGTCTACAAACAGTGTGTGTTGAGAGTGCGTCACCACTCTTTGCTAACAGCTGAGTGGGAGTTTCCATTTGAAAAACACAGAAAATAATGCAGATGGACCCACACTTTAACTTCAGGTACATTAACACAGAAATGTTACACCGCCTCACTTTACATTTGCTCTTTGTGTGAGGCCGATCTGATTTCTATAATCAGTTATAAGTGGCTTTTATTTATTTACCTCTCATAATCAAATCCCTCCAGTGTTTGGCACATTGATAGTTGTTATTTTCAAACCCTGTTAGCACACGCCTTCTTCTCAGCTTTCTAAAGTGACTCACTGGGCTTGTTGTCCTTCGCCTTGCTGGTCACAGTGAGGGTGTGGATGTAGAGACGAAGGTACCAAGGCACCGAGTCCAGCAGCAGCACGGGGAAAGACCTGTAGGGGTGGTTGTTGTACATGAGCGTGTGAATCTCTCCTGTCTGCAGCCCATAGCCAGCCACATAGCGCTCAGCGTGGAGCAGGGGACGCAGCATGTCACCTGCAGACAGTATGACAAAATGAGGTTTAATGGTCGAACATGTGGGAAAAATTGCAGCAGAGATAAGAAATATGGCAATAAAACAACTTCAAGGGGAACCTATTTGTTGCCATTTGCACAAGGACATTATAAGTGTGTGACACATCACATTATGTTACATTATTTCCTGATTAAATGGATGTGTTATTGGTGCTTTGATGTATTTTCAAACGTTTTGAATGAATTCCTGAATGGTTGGTTGTCAATTGTTTAATATTAGTAAATAAAAACAAACATTAATGTTGTGGTAACAATGATAACACACGTTATGGAGGCTATGGTGCTCAGATATACAGGTGTGCCTTGAGATTTTGGCCTGCCCTTTGGTGGGCCTTGGGCACCATACCATTCTGTGTTGGGAAGGGCTGTAGCTCCCCCTGCTGGGATCTACTTGTTGTGCTAGTTACAGTCACCAATAATTAACCCCAACTGTGTATGTTGTTTGTGATACTGCCAGAATACACACTGAAGAAGGATGTCTTGACAAAGCATCCGTGTGACAATATTAAAAGGTTAAATTAGAGTTTGACACATTAACAGAGAGACCTCTGGGAGCAAACAGGAACTGCATTGCTTTGGTATAAATCTCAACAGTCTTGGACACAAATAGCGTTTTCTTATTTGCTCTTGCTTTAAAAAAAGTTAAAACGGTCAAATGTTGCAATCTGAAAGTGCAATCATCTGCTGCCTGCTGAGGACTTCCTGTTCCAACACAAAGAACAGGTTGCAACAGATCAGACTGCAGACTGTACATGAAATGATTACAGCGCAAACACAGACTGAGAATAGAAGAAGAGGAGTTACAGAATGTAACCAGGAGAGATATGACAAACAGATGCAGCTGACACATTGTATTATTGTTAACTCCTATGGTCTTTCTTGTTGCACTGAATCATAAATAATTATGTCCAGCCTCTTACACAAAGCTGTGTCGTGTTCTGCTGCTCTCACTCACCCTCACTGGATTTCCAGCGTATCAGCAGGTTGAGCGAGCGCACGGTGCCAAAGGTGACTTGTTGGGTCAGATCGTAGACAGAGAAGGTTCGTCTGTCCCCGAGCACCACTGCCTGGCTCAGCAGGGGAGTGGCCGGGCTCAGCTCAAACTGCTCCCCCTGCAAAATGACATTACATTTCTCTTGTGCTGCACATCTGCATACATACTGTTCAAAGATTACACCTTCTGCCACTGGCAGGACTGTGTGAGCATGTGTGTCCTCACCAACACAGGGGCCTGCTCTAATAAACAGCTCCAAAGCACTACTACAGGTCAAAAACCCCTCAGGGAACCTTTAAATATCTCCACCTTGACAGTACTTTGACTCTTTTGCCTTCTGTGAAGTTTACATCAAGGGAGATAACTAATCATGTGATGCAGATGAGAGCATATTAAGTAGGAGTCAAACCTGAGGGTTGTCTGTGATGTCGATGTAGATTTTACTGGAGGAGGCCAGTGGACAAGCTTCTGTCAGGGTCCGAGAGAACATCTTGAACAGAGACCACTCTGTGGGGACAAGCAGCTCAAGTTAACACAGGTTTTTTTTTTAACAACCAAACACACAGAAACACTCAGAAATTTTGAACATAAAGGGAAGGCTTTGTGTTTCAGTGACTAATGGAGACAACAATTATTGGAATTGGTCCAGTATTGAGTGACAGACACGCTACAACGTAAATACTTAGGGTATCAGTGCATCGCCCATTAACCTCCACTGAAAGTGCTTCTTTTCACCACTGACAGGCTCAGATTATTATTTTAAATGTTTAATAAGATTATGGGAAGGATTCCTAAAGAGAAAGACATTTTTGTTAACAAGTAATATCCTTTTTGTTTCACTAGAAACAGACCTTAAATTGCCATCACCAAAGCAAACAAAACCCCATTAAAATAATCAATAATTTTATCACTGTAAAACAAGCTTCATTCAAAGTCGACAGAAACAAAATAAAACTCTCAAAAACCACCTTGGTTCATCTTTACACTGTTTCAGCAATCATTAACTCTGCTTTGATTGAAATAAACCCTTAATTCACCCAGTAGGATGTGAAAATATACCAGTTCTATACACACTAAAATTACTGTTTATTTAAATGGAGTCTGGTGGGCTTTTCGATAGAGACTTCAGGGCTATTTCTAGTGAAACAAAATGGATCCTACTCTTTAACACAAAGGTCTGTCTTTGTAGGGATCCTTTCCATGATGTTGTCAAATACTAAGACAAATAATCTGAGTCCATCAGTGGCAAAAGTAAACACCTAAAAGTGCTCAAATGCCCCTAATGGTTACTGTACTGTACCAATTTCAAAACTGCTGTTACTTAGACACAAAAACATGGGAAAGTAGTGTCCAAGTTGAATACCAAAGTTACTTTAAATGTGGGGTGAATGCAGTTAAAATGTGCTTTTGCTCACCTCGTTTGCCCTGACCGGGGGTGTGCAGGTCAAAGACCACGTTCAGTGTCTGTCTCAGCTCCCAGGATGTGGTTTTGCACTGCCAGTCCTGACACACGGGTCTTATGTGCACTGCCTGAGAATGAAAACTACTGTGGAAGAGTTTCTCTGACTTCAACAGCACAGCGAGACCAGCCTGCAAATGCATCATGACAACACAAAGAAACAGAAGAAGAAAGTGAGTTAGCTGCAGTCAGCAACATCTGAACACTGGAGAGTCAGTTTGAATATATCATCTTGAGAATGTCCTTGTATGTGGTGCTCAAGACGCAAGATCCTGGATGTTAATATGTGCATCATACAACGGAGCACACATGCTATTTAAGTGTTTTAAGAAATACATAAAGAGACACACACACACAGACACTCACCTTGGATCCACATGGCAAGAGTTTCTTCCAGGGTGTCAAATTCTCAGTGCAAACAATCTCTCGTGGGAGGGTGGCATAGCGAAGGAAGCGGTGATCCGTCACTTCGAATTCAACACGCACGCACACACACACACACACACACACACACACACAAAAAATCAGTCTATGCATCTTGGACAGTATCTCTTGCACCTGCATGCTGCTAGTTTAAGGCATCTAATCACAGCATTTGCTTCTATTCAGGCTCATCACTAGAAAGCTTCACATTAACACCAAGGGAGATTGAAGGAACTTCTCTTTACCGTTGCTGATACCCAGCGGTTTGAAGGATGCACTGGGCTGAACAGTGTTGGTGGAGTCAATGAAGTTCAGTGAAGCGCAGAAGATCCCCGACAAAACATTTGTCAGCTCCTTCCACGTGCCATCCACACTAATAAGGGCAGAAACATTGTATGAAAACATTACAATGAATGATGGCGCACACGGCAGGATTTGGTCAAAGACTGCTTTTTGTTGAACTTTTGAACATTTGTTTGATGCTCTGCAGCCACCAGAGGGCCATACTCACTCTGTTACAGAATCCTGGAACCAGACCCAGAGTTCAGCACCAGGAGGGGACGGCAGAAAGGGCTGCCCCCACTGCATGGTCCTCCAGTAGCCCTGTGTGAAGGAGATGTGCAGCTCTCGCACTGAGAACTTGGAGATGACCTGGCCCAGGGACTTGGGAAAGAGCCGGTAGTGGGACACTGAGAAACACAACATAACATCACACAGTTTAGGGTTATGGTAAGCAAAACTGCTGTCTAATGATACGATTATGAGTTAACTATAGAAAAAATGGGTATATAGTGTATGTAATTTATGGGATGTGTATCTAGCTCTAGCCTCTGTAATATTCTTTCAGAGTTTACCTGAGCTAGCCTAGTGTGAGGCTACAGCTTTGGTGAAAAAATAAATAAAAATGAATGAACAGTAGATCTACTTCTGTCTTGTCAATTTTACTTTACTACAGTGTCAAAATTAATTTGATGCAATCGTCAAACCTTGAGACTTCAAACAGGAACTGATATTTTCTGTCATAAGTTACATGCAAATAAAGACTTTTAAGTCATTTTAATGTTAGTAAGAAGACTAAATAAAGAAAGACTGAAAAAAATAAAATTGTATCAGAGGGTAATCTTGTCACTGTTTAAATTTTTCATCAGATTAATGGTGCATCAAGAAACCACTTAGAAACCTGGGGTCTCATTTCTAAACATTGCATACACCCAAAAGGAGGCCCGAAATGAGGCTTCACAAGGAAAAGTTGTGATGTATAAAGACAGACTTGATGGGAGAAACTATGCTCATGAACATTTTGGAGATAAGAATCTGGCAACGCATATAGTGAGGTGGAAGCCTGATTGTAAAAATTGTCAAATACTTTTTGGCGCACACCATTTTTGACTTTTGTTCGTATGTACATTTGTAGTATGGATCCTACGCACTGTTTTATAGATGAGACCCCTGGATATATAACATAAAATCAGGGGTGTAGCATGTCTCCCTCAGGCACCTTCTCATTTTTTTATTCAAAGTCATTCTGCTCTCTTTGCCTTTCCTTTCTTTCTTTTCTTTTTTGGGAACCCTGAATGCCCTTTCTTGAGTAAAGACATGAGCAGCATCCCTTTCTGGGCTCTAACTAAGCTTAGAGACAGATCATTTTGTGCCTTTAAGGGTAGGATGGGCCTCAGGGAGCTTCCACTATTTTTTTTTAAATACAAAGGTTAGTCTTCCAACCACTTAATTCAGGTAATTTTAACCTAGTTATGGCACTAATTATTTATAAATATAAAAACTGCACACAAAATCAAACTTTTCATTCCAAAGTGAAATGGGCTTTTGTCAGTGTCCCCGGGGATATATAAAGTTGTATCTTACCATTGTATTCAGTCAGTGCTAACAGTTAGCTTACCTTTATTTCCCCTCATGAAGTCAGTCTCCCACAGGGTGCGGAACTGGAAGCTGGCGTAAATATCTCCTGAGTGCAGCGGCCTGATGACCAGCTCCTCCTGGAAATCGTCTTTATGTTGAGGTATCGAGGAGGTGACCGCGGGTTCAGGACCAGAATTGTCCTGTTCGTCGGTTGCAGCATCATCTTCAACCTCAGTGGCTTCCCACCGCCTCTCCTCCACCGCGGGCTGCTCGGCCGTTTGTCCCGCTGTCTCTGTGGCCGTTTGCGGATTATCAACCGCGGCGGCATGGTGACCACCAGGCAGTGTCGAGTCTTGGCTGTCTGCGATGATAAAAACCGACAAACTGTAAAGAATGAGCAGCATAGCCGAGTAGCGGCACCTGTGAGCTGCCATTTTTGCTTCTACGGTGGTGGTTCACTTCCGCGTTGTCGCGTCACACGTAGAACCAGCCAATGAGCTGCTTCCATATGTGTTCCTGTGTCACCGTCTTTGTTTTAGGAAAAATATTTTTTATTTCTGTCATATTTGACGAGTATATAATAATATTTTAGTGGTAATTATATAATTTCAAGCAATTATTGTAAACATAATAGTAATTTAACGGAGCGTCGATGTCATTTATGCATTTACGCTGTGTTATTTGTCACTGTTTAATCTCTTTGATTTATGTGGTTTTACTTTGTTCTTTATGTTTTAATTAGCTTTAATAGCAGTTTTTTTCCCCGTGTGTCACCAAACATATTATTTTTTTGTACACCCCCAATGACGATATGGTGTCTAATGTTATTTTTAATGTGAAAGCGGTAGCATCTAGATCTTAATTATGCTTTCAATACAGTTATTTGAATTTAGATTTTGGGGTTTTCATATACATTGTTCCTCTAACAATATGTCGCGTTTTTGACATAATAACGTTGGGTCATAGTTTGCAAAGCACATAAACAGCGCTGTGCATCCTTAAATATAAATATACTGTGCTTTGAAAATTTGAATTCATGCAGAAATTGCAAGTCATAATGCAAACCCCTGATCAATATACCTTTAATTTATGTCAGCATATATCTAAGAGTACAGTAAATGCACATCATCAGTTGAAAAATGTCATATATGTCCATTGTTGCATTCTAATCAACCAATTACAGCCAAATGCCATATTAATTCTTGATTGATGGCAGCCTTTTACAATGCGTGCTCGAATTAATCGGGCATTTCATAGCGTTTGGGCTGGTTAGACCTATGCTTATAGACCTTAAATAAACGATGCGAGGAGGGGGGTTGTAAAAGGATGATGATGAGTTGCCAATATGTTTTAGCCATTAAATACATACCGGTAAATATACAGTATGAGCCCCAAAAAATGTATCAATGTGTGCATCCTAGTTGGTGTGCTGAATATTTTGTCGTGTTGCTGGACAGGGACGGGCATCATCGGGGGCATATCACCCCTCCCACATCCACACATCATCGCGCACACAGCCCAGACGCTCAAACACACACACACACACACACACACACACACACACACACACACACGGAATTTCTGCTCAGCCATGGCTCCCTGGTAGATGCTCAAAGCGGCTGTTGTCAGAGCGAATTAAATCTGCACTCGCTCGCTGCTTTCCTCCTGACCTTGCCTGCCTCTGGTAGGGTTTTCAATATTTTATTCAGGATTCCTGTGCTGTCTCCCCATGGCTACATCGGATGGACTAGACGGCTGTCTGCAACGAGGCAGATCTCAAAGTGACCCGAACATACTCACCGAACCGGGCATCGATTTGGCTCATGGCACAGGTAAGATAGACGCGTCATTGTCTGGGTATTTATTTGCTATATGTGCAAGTGTTTTCATGTTTCCGCTTCTTTGGTCGATGCAGCGGTTTTTTTTCATAAAGCATCCTCGCCTGTGCTTGCCCAGTAGGATATCACAACGCCGAGGGTTAATTAGCGCATATGCTTCCAACCTCTTGGACGTGAAATACAGTCTGTAACGCTGGATCGCGGAGCTGCAAATTGGAAATTAATGTGCCATATCAGCGTCTGTGAATGGCTGCATGCCCCTCCAGATTTGCGCGTTAGGAAGACGCCTGTAGCCCATTGGGCTGTTATGGCTGCAAGTAGTGTTTAGGAATCAGCGTGTAGGCCGTTTAATATGATATTAGCGCGTGCAACATTTACAGTATGTCTTGCCGTCTTCATGATGCCAAACTCCCCAATGAGCGCGTGGATTTATCGTCACAAAATCCGCATGCATGTGTGGTCCATGATGCCAGGCTGAGCGTATTTGTTGTCTTATCGCAGCCACCATTATAGCCCCGTTATTCAGGAGGCACACGAGGGTTGTTTGGCGTTAGGTTTTGTTGTGTTGCATTTTTAAAAATGCACATGCACATATTTTTTCCCTGTATGAAGCATATAGCCCTGACCCTGCCTATTGACAGCTCTGTCACCCCCGCCCCCTTCTCTCGTCCCTTTACTGAAATGATCACTGTTGTGATCAATGACCGGGCCGTCCACGTGATGCAGGCGATGGGTGGAAATATCCCCAATTCAGCGCAGCCATGCACTCACACAATTCGATTCACCAATTCATGCAGGTGTGCTTTCCAACATAGAGCCCTTGTTTATCTCCCTGTGCTCTGTTAGTCATCCCTCTGCATATGGAATAATGAATTGATCTTTCATTAAGAAGAGGAGAGCACCAGGGAGCAGTCACTTCTCTGATGAACTCCTGCAAACACGCTTCATGTGCGTCTTGTGGTGTTTGCTCTCAATTCTTCCTGAATGTACCAATATACCTTCAGTGCAAGTACATGGTGTGATTTTTATGTAAGTGAGGCTATTTATGGTCATGTTGTGTGGGTTTGGAAAGAGTCATTGCCTGTACTCCCACGCATGGCGAGTTTTACGCACATGAAGAGTGCTTGACTGGATGATTCAGAAAAAAAAACTGTGTCATTCACCTTTCAACTGCTCACTAATGAGGTTTTTCACATCTCTCAAATCACACCTGTCTGCAGTCATCAACTGCCCATAGCACATTTTAAATGGACTCTCGCTGAATTCAACCCTCCTATGGATGATTTAATTCACACATAGGCGGATGTGATAATGTCACACTGGGTCTGTGACACACCTGAATAAACAACACAGCAGCCATTGCTGGTGATGAGAGCTGAAGCTATCAGGGGACGCTGAATATCAGCCCTGGAATATGCACAACTGTGTTACTGTCAAAGATGTGAATACAGTTGTCAATACACTGCAAGGACAATGTCAGTGTCTGGTGACCCAAAGTACACAACATCGCCCACCCCCTCTCTGTGTGGATCATCACTGCGCCAGCGTCTGGGACACCAGTCTTTGCCAAAGGATTACTTTGGCCAAGACTGCCTTTCCCCCCCAACACAGTGGCCCTTGCAGCTGCAGAGGCTGACACTGTATTCATCCACTTACTCAACGCTGGGGGAAAAGAGTCAATAGAGACAGCAGCCACAGTTGCCTATCACAGAGAATCCTGGCAGTGTTTTCTCTTGAATGAAGGTGCAGTAATGACACAGCAGGACAAGTCCTACTTTTTATTAAGTCTGTGGAATAACATTTCAAAGTGTTAAAGCATGACTCTGATAATGTTTTCTCTTATTGTTGCTATAGTCTTTTCATTCCGGAGAGTGAATGGAGACATCCTCTTTGAGCTGCTGATTCATATTTCACAGTTATTTAGGAACATAAGTCTGGTAACAGGAGCAGCGGTATAAAAACTTGTTTAGTCAGTTTGTTCAGACAAGGACCCTTTAGATTCTCCTGCTAATAAAATGTCACTTTCACTCAAACGTCCACTTAGTCATTGCAGAGTGTCGACCAAGGTAATGGTGTGGAGAGGACACCTTGAAGCTTTGCGGACAGGGAGCGTGTCCAAGCAGGGCTGTCCCTGTGGCTTCATTCCACAAAGTAATTCTTCTGTCCTATAGAAAGATGTACACGGCTAGAGAGGCACCGGTGAGGAAGACTCAGGCAGTAAGTTTGGAAAGAGTTACATCGGACACGTATCAGGAGAGTGTAGGATGGGAATATCATTAATAATTCAGTATATATACACAAATATGGTGCAGATACAGCTGCAGCTAACAATTACTTCCATCATCAGTTGGACTGTTTAAGCTTTAATAAATGAATAATTCATATTTTGCGCCATAGAATGGAATAAAAGGGTAAAACATGCTCATCACAGAATGGCACAGTCAGTTTTTTGTTTGACCAACACTCTAAAACCCAACAATATTGAATGTACAATGATATAAAACAGAGAAAAGCAGCATCTTCTCCACCGTGAGAAGCAGAAAGTAACAGATGTGTGGCATTTTTGCTCCCTAAATCACAAGATAAAGAAAGTAATGATGGAAGCTAGTGTAAACAGATTTTTGTTTATGAAATCTTACATAATCAACTTATCTTTTCAGCATTACAGCAGGTGCAAATGACCATCTTATTCTTTTTATGAAAACCCTGCGTAACAAAAAATGCTCTAATAATTCACGAATAGGGATGGGAATTGAGAACTGGCTCCAAGTTGTCCAATGTATCGGAATCATATGCCTCTGAGCTTGTCAGTACTTGACAGTATTGTATTGCAAAACAATGGCGTTAAAGTCATGAGTCTGCACAGCTGGAAACCTGCAACAAGAAAGAGTCATGGTAGACAGCAAAAAATGGTCCAAAGCAGTGATGTAGTGCTAGTTGATGATATAAGATGCATAGGTTTACAAGGAGGAAGTGGGTATACTCTCCTATATATTCCAATGGCTTTTTGGCTGATAGGTGGGTACACTGTAAACAGACAGAGAAGAAAGTGGGTATGCCCCATATACTGTACCTGTGTGTACTCTGCACAGCATGCACCTCTGGTCCAAATCCTGGCTTAATTTCATGAAGAAAGATGACAGTAGGGCTGCTGTAATGTCTGTAAAATGATAATTTTAAGTAAAGGTGGAAACAGCTAGCCTGGAAATCCAGATGCCCCGCCCCTAGCAAATTTGAATTTGCACTGCGCGGGAGTCTGGATGTCCAGGCTAGAAAACAGCAGCAGTATGCTGAAACATCTTTCAACACAACATTGGCTTAAATTCCAGGTGTGCCATGTATTTGACACTCAATGCATGAGTGCAGCTACTTTCCAACCAAGCAGCACGCCTGTTACTGAGGGTGAATATCCTCTTATGATAACATTAGTGCCACGCGCGCAGTTTTTTTTTTTTTTTTTTTTTTTTTTTAACTTTGACCGAGAAAACCTAAATTTCATTCAAATATTTTAAACCTTTATTTAAGACACGGGAAATCACTTTGTGAGGACCCTTATTTTCAGTGATGCCGAGCATGAACAAAGACATTAAAAACAATCAATAAGCAAACAAAGAACCATTATGCATACCAGTTAAAATAGAAATTAAATCATACAAAACAAGAAACAATAATAGCAACATATTTTAGCTAAAAGCAGTTATACAAGATAATAAACATGTCATGGAATAGATGTATAGTTAAAAGCATTACACTCAGTTAGAACAAGATCTGAAATAAAGCATTTAAACAGCTGTAAGGGTGGCAGAGTGTCCAAAATTAAGGTCTTTTGCAGATGATTCCAGGTGTAAGGTGCACTGTAATCGAATGACATTTTTCCTAATTCAGTTCTGATTAAAAGAATGTGGAGAAACAACCTATTCTGTGAGTACAAAGAATCTGTCATTTCAGAGTCAAATTGGATGAAATATAGGGTGGGAGCATCTGCATCAAAGCTTTATAGATGAATAAAAGCCAATGTTGGTGAATGAAAACATGGCCATACAAATATTTTCTCATTTCATCCACTGTAGATGATGACAGACTCTTTCTACACTGTGTTTAGACTCACAGACAATAAAACAGTTGACGCTAAAAACTTGCATAGGCCTACTTTTTTCCCGCACAGAAATTTGATTAGGAATCAGACTAATAAACGGAATTGATAACTGAACTGAAGAAGCTTCTTGGATGAGAAGCGAAATGCCTTCAAGAAACGCAAGCAAGTCCAGTTGCCTACAATATAGCACTTATGGAATCAATGATGGCATTGGTATCAATAAAATCTTATCAATTCCCATCCCTAGTCCATTAACAAAATCACTTTCCACTTGCCGTCCCTCGTGCGATGTCACAGCGCAGGGTAAATGAAGTGTCACTAGAACTCAAAGGAATTTGTCATCTTGCTCAAGGCGACTTCAACACGGTGGATCCCGGCTCACATGGCGTCTTAAACTCGCGAACAGTCAGACCCAATTTGTTCGGTTATAGGACAGTGTCTATAACCACCATTGTCCACCGATCAGTGATCTTTAATCCTCCTCCGCCATTCTGACTGATACCTGGATAATCCTCTCAGATCTGACATCAGAAGAATCTCTGAGGATTGCAGGTATGAGAGGAGCCCCCCTAATGAACATGGAGATACATCAAACCCTGTGAGAGCTGATATTGAGCCGTGACGATGACTCATCCCAAACCAGAGCAATATCTTGTACCTAATACCTCCCTTATGCTCACGCTGCAATGAGTAAATATGGGAAATTCTGAGTCAGCAGTGTCTTATATAACGTGCTCTCCATTTAACAAAGCTTTGTTTAAAATGAAGAAGTAATAATGGACACAAAATTGTACTGGTGCCACAGGAATTCCTCACGTAACAAGAATGTGTAAAAGAGAAAGCTGGTTTTGAGATTTGAATAAGTTGGTGTAGCATTCAACGAAAATATGGACGTACATGTGAGCGTTAATACAGTGATACAAAACTGCTTTTCACTACTTGTTTGGGTTGTTTGCATATACAGAATTTATCTATCACCCAGAGGTGTGGACTCGAGTCACATGACTTGGACTCAAGTCTGACTTGAGTCGTAAATTTGGTGACTTTAGCCTCAGCTTGACAAAATCAAAAACGATTTGCAACTCGACTTGGACTTTAACACCAATGACTTGTGACTTGAGCCTTTTGACTTAAAAATACTTACTGAGTGAATGAATGCCTGTATTGTCATTGCATGTTCACATACAACGAAATTTGCCTCTTGGCAAAATTATAACATTTGTCTTTTTATTTCATTTAGACATAGAACATAAAACATGCAAGAACATACAATATCACTTCAAAGAAATAGTCAGAAAGAAAAGCTCATATAAATTTGTGAAGAAAAAGTTCTAGACATTTCTTCCAATGTGAGATGAAACATAAAATTCTTTCTGTTGTAGCACTGGTTAACAGTATTATATGCTATGAAAGTGTAATGTAAGGCTACCACTGGTTTAATAAACTTGTTTTAACAAATTAATACAAATTTCAAAAAGCATGCATGGCTTTTGTAAGTTTAATAAAATGGCATTACATTTGGTAAGGAGTGCATTATGACTTGTTCAGGACTTGAAAGTCAAACTTTAGGACTTGGGACTTGAGTGCAAAGACTTGAGACCTGTGACTTGCAAAATAATGACTTGGTCCCACCTCTGCTATCACCTGATCTGGTGGTAATTTGCTATCTTGAACAGTGAGCAGGTTAATACCACTCACATGTCTGCTAACTACATATAAAGCTACTGGCAGGAGATGGTTAGCTTAGCTTATCTTAGCTTAGCTTAGCATAAAGACTGGAAACAGGAGTAGCACAAGTTTCTGCCCATACACTTGTCAGACAAATAATGAGCAGCACCACTGAAAGCGAGCGCACCGACTGGCACACACACTGCTCTCCATCGTGTTGTCAAATCTCCTTTTTATAGAGTGCCCCAGGGATGATGTTTTTCTGTAGGCCAGTGCAGAAGTTAGCATCGCACTGGTTCCCTCCTCAAAAAGCCTATTAAATATTTCCATTGGATTTTAGATTACTGCCAAAAATAAGCTCTGTGGCAAACAAACGTCGATGATACTTTTGTATCATCAAAGCAAGATAATCTGCACGAATTAACACTACTTTCATGATTATTGAGGTCTAAATGCAATCGCCAGAAGCAAAGAACTAATGTTAAGCTGTAAATGAACTACACTACAGTCGTATGACCTTACATCACCACTATAACAAGACTGTAAAGCTGTGTTAGGTGTGGCTTGGCATGATGATGTAGTCTCATTCAGCCACTTGTTAGCAACCTTTTAAGACACAAAATAGCTTCAAAGTTCACAAGCGGGGTATTTAATGATGCATCTTATGTCATACAACAAAACATGAAAGTCTCTCAAACTTGTGTTAACCACAGACTTTATTTCAGGCATCAACCAAAAACCTATTCAAAAATCCACTGACTCTGAGACAAGGGAACTGTGAGTGGTAAAATGCTATCTCATTTCGGGAACTGCCCATTGGTCCGACATCCCATTGGTCCGACATCCCATTGTTCCGACCATATTAAACCCATTGTTCCGAAGTCCCATTGTTCCGAAATCATCATGATGCCCTGCGGTTAAGGTCTGGTTAGGTTTAGGCACAAAAACCACTTGGTTAGGGTCAGGAAAAGATCATGGTGTGAGTTAAAATGAAAAAGAAAGTGACAAACACATAAGCCGTGAGCCTGCTTCGCCTCAAGCCTTTCCCAGCTGACCCAGAGCCGGTCGCGGCGCACCATCAAGGTAGAAATACGCCCGCCGGGAGCCATTCAGCACCGCGGACCGTCGAACTAATGGGATGTCGGACCAATGACATGGACCCCTCATTTCTTGGACACTCTATAGCATCAAATAATTAATCAAGACCAAACTTATCAGAAAAAAACACTTGAGCACACATCAGTGTGATGAGAACAACTTAAAATGACAGTAAACAAATTTGGGAAAAATGTATTTGAAGTGTACTTTGAGTTTTTAGTTTGGTCCACGTCCCATCTGCTAACATGGAGGGGGCGGGTTTATGACCTGTACTGAAGCCAGCCACAAGGATGGAAATGTTTTGGCTTCACTTCAAGGGAGCTTTGTTGTCCATCTTTACAGATATACAGTACAGGCCAAAAGTTTGGACACACCTTCTCATTCAATGCGTTTTCTTTATTTTCATGACTATTTACATTGTAGATTCTCACTGAAGGCATCAAAACTATGAATGAACACATGTGGAGTTATGTACTTAACAAAAAAAGGTGAAATAACTGAAAACATGTTTTATATTCTAGTTTCTTCAAAATAGCCACCCTTTGCTCTGATTACTGCTTTGCACACTCTTGGCATTCTCTCGATGAGCTTCAAGAGGTAGTCACCTGAAATGGTTTCCACTTCACAGGTGTGCCTTATCAGGGTTAATTAGTGGAATTTCTTGCTTTATCAATGGGGTTGGGACCATCAGTTGTGTTGTGCAGAAGTCAGGTTAATACACAGCCGACAGCCCTATTGGACAACTGTTAAAATTCATATTATGGCAAGAACCAATCAGCTAACTAAAGAAAAACGAGTGGCCATCATTACTTTAAGAAATGAAGGTCAGTCAGTCCGGAAAATTGCAAAAACTTTAAATGTGTCCCCAAGTGGAGTCGCAAAAACCATCAAGCGCTACAACCAAACTGGCACACATGAGGACCGACCCAGGAAAGGAAGACCAAGAGTCACCTCTGCTTCTGAGGATAAGTTCATCCGAGTCACCAGCCTCAGAAATCGCAAGTTAACAGCAGCTCAGATCAGAGACCAGATGAATGCCACACAGAGTTCTAGCAGCAGACCCATCTCTAGAACAACTGTTAAGAGGAGACTGCGCCAATCAGGCCTTCATGGTCAAATAGCTGCTAGGAAACCACTGCTAAGGAGAGGCAACAAGCACAAGAGATTTGTTTGGGCCAAGAAACACAAGGAATGGACATTAGACCAGTGGAAATCTGTGCTTTGGTCTGATGAGTCCAAATTTGAGATCTTTGGTTCCAAGCGCCGTGTCTTTGTGAGACGCAGAAAAGGTGAACGGATGGATTCCACATGCCTGGTTACCACTGTGAAGCATGGAGGAGGAGGTGTGATGGTGTGGGGGTGTTTTGCTGGTGACACTGTTGGGGATTTATTCAAGATTGAAGGCACACTGAACCAGCATGGCTACCACAGCATCCTGCAGCGACATGCCATCCCATCCGGTTTGCGTTTAGTTGGACGATCATTTATTTTTCAACAGGACAATGACCCCAAACACACCTCTAGGCTGTGTAAGGGCTATTTGACCAAGAAGGAGAGTGATGGAGTGCTGCGGCAGATGACCTGGCCTCCACAGTCACCGGACCTGAACCCAATCCAGATGGTTTGGGGTGAGCTGGACCGCAGAGTGAAGGCAAAGGGGCCAACAAGTGCTAAACACCTCTGGGAACTCCTTCAAGACTGTTGGAAAACCATTTCAGGTGACTACCTCTTGAAGCTCATGGAGAGAATGCCAAGAGTGTGCAAAGCAGTAATCAGAGCAAAGGGTGGCTATTTTGAAGAAACTAGAATATAAAACATGTTTTCAGTTATTTCACCTTTTTTTGTTAAGTACATAACTCCACATGTGTTCATTCATAGTTTTGATGCCTTCAGTGAGAATCTACAATGTAAATAGTCATGAAAATAAAGAAAACGCATTGAATGAGAAGGTGTGTCCAAACTTTTGGCCTGTACTGTATACAGTCCATGGGGGGGAACAGTTAGCTTAGCTTTGTCCAAATCAACCCACCAGCACCTCAAACATCAAATTACAGTTTGACATAGGGGCATTGTGCCACACTGTTTCCTGAAGTCTCTAAGTTACCTGTTTGCTTCTGTCTCCAGTCTTTGTGCTAAGCTAAGTGAGCCAGTGGCTGCAGCCTTATGTTAACTGCACAGATAAAAGTGGTACTAATCTTCTTATCTAACTCTTAGCAAGAAAGTGTATTTCCCAAAATAACCTCCTCTGCTCTATCTTTTTTTTTTCTGAATGATTTCAACTTCCTCTACAGTCTAGAGACAGGGCGTGAACTCGTTGCATTCAGCCGTGGATCATTTGTGCTAAGTGGATAAAACAAGAGTGAAAGCAACAGTGACTGAGAGGTGAGAAGTTTTTCTAAAAAAAAAAAAAAATAAGTGGAAGAAGTGAGAATAAGACACCAGAAAATAATTCCTTGATCACAGTTCAAGTCTGTTAATATCTCCATCTGACATCATGCTGTCTAAATTTGGTCAAGTTATCATTAATGCCAAGCAAAAATACACTTCAACATGTTGGAATAGTAAATTAATTGCAGATGTTTGTTTTATTAGCATGGTTAGGGTTCAAGGGTAGATTTGAAATGTGTTCTCGAGAGAGCTAAAACAGTTAGTTGATAAATGGATAAGTCGATTGACAGAAAATTAGCTGATATTTTTGGATAACTGATAAATTGTTGTAATTTTTCAAGCAAAAAAAAAGGCCAAAAATTCACTGGTTCCAGCCTCTCAAACTGAAAATTATTGTTTCTGGACTGTTGGATGGACAAATCAAGACATGAAAATATCACCTAGGCCCTGGGAAATTTTTAGGGGCATTTATTATTATTTTGAGACATTTTATGGACAAAATAATCAGGAAAATTATCAGGAAATTAATCGGCAATGAACCTTAATTCTCACATTCAATTTCGGAGCTTCCTATTTGTGCTCACAGACCAAGCCCTCATGTGATGCAACACTGACCAACAAATAAATCTCCATACTCATGTTCTTTTGTTTTTGAAGCTTACAGTACCAGGATAGACTGTATAGCTAGCTTTGGTCTTTAGAAGAACCACCTTCCTTCTACATGAAACCCGCCATCATTAGGTTCTTACTTCCTATTTTCAGTAGCCGAGCTGTAATTCACGCTAGCGTCACGACTCATTCGTCATGGTCGGCCTTAGGGGACTGTGAGTCAGTCAAGGCCACCTGTTAGTAGTAGCCACCGGAGAGCTATTACTTTCTCTCCTCCATGATGATACAGAGGTCCCCGCAGAGGCCAAGGAGAAACACTCAGCCATCGAGAGTTGGAGAGAGTAGCGTCCTGGTTGCCTAACAAAGTGTCTGCTCTCACCATCATGAAAAGTTTATTGTTGGTATTATTAATTGATGTAGTTGAGACTGTGGGAAGCCATGTACTGTATAAAGCTGGCACTTTTAGACAGTGATACATATCGGTCATGACTACAAGCACTGACTCATTCAGCCATTTTATTGTTCACTGTCCAAGGTAAGGGCGGGACATAATACTATATGCATATACTGTAATAGCCACCTATAAAATATTTTAATAAATGATTTGAAAACATCTATACAGAGCAGGAGGAGTCACTAAATGGTTTAATGATAATGATATGACTCATACGCTGCGGCCTTTACAGTCATCAGACCTTTTCCGAGTGATGTGTCAAACAGCGTTCTCCACGCATGAGGGAATATCTGCAGGGGTCACAGTGTTGATCCCACCAGTTGAATTCTTAGAGAATAAATAGAAGAACTGAAACTGCTTTTACTTTTTTAATCTGTCACTCATCACATTATTGATATTGTGAAGTTTCTGGCAACTCAAGTGGAAAATTGTTTAATAAACAGTAAAAAAGAACAAGTTGGGAAGGCTAATCAAGTGTATTAAATTCTTGACAATCAAAGCACTTCATCACATTGATAGAAAATAAATATTGCCATAGAGCAGACCTACTCGCTGATTTGCAACGCTGCCCACAATCAGAGATATTAACAAAATATCTCTGCATCTCTCCACTGGATGATAAATCTCCTCTTCTTTGTCTCCTGGGAGAGGCTGACACTAAGTATTTATTCATCTATCTGTTTTTAATTCACTGTTTTGTCTTTAAATGTCAGAGAATTGTGGAAAACTCACAATAACAGTTCACAGTTTATCACATAATGGCCCTCATGTTGAATTTGTTCTCATTCTGTTAGCACCCACTGATTTATGGCATTCACCAGTGTTATTATATTTTTTTATTTTTGCCCTTCTCTTAGGTGAGAGAAAATTTTACACTTGGTCAATCTTGCCAAGACTATGACATTTTAATGCAAAAACATGTCATGGTTCCAGTTTCTCTCTTCATTTTAATTATTTTAGTTGTTTTGAATGAAATTTTTCTGCACTTTTGATACTTCAACGCATGTTCCTGATTGTACTTACATAATTTAAGTACTCTTCTCCATTCAAGACCTTTTATTAGAGTATTTCGACAGTGTGGATATAGTGCTGACATGGCTTTTACAGCATCACAAATGTCTTGCCATTGCTGGGTTTTTGATTTTCCTGCAATGCCAGTACTGACACTGCGGAAAATCACATTTTTACTTTGTTTTCATAATATATCTGTACGTCAATTTCACTACTGCACATTTTCTACTTCTTACAGCCTTTTTGTTTTTGGTGGCATCTCTCCAATTGACCTATGGCTAAGCCACGCCCTCCACTCACTCAGACAAAATATCAACTTTCAGTGACCGGGCGCTGTGGCAGTTGTCACAGTACACGGCATTTCACAGGGAGCAATTGATGATTTTTGGAGATATAACGATCAGATGTCTGACTATGTATTGGAGGGGTATATTCATCATTTTATTGTTGAGAAGGTCGATGAAAAGCTTAAATTACAAGCCAAAATTTAAGAAATTTAAGAGAATGTTGCTGCATGAGGTACTTACATTTGAGAAGCTGAGGCCACCAAATGTTTGGCATCTTGCTTTGTGTTAGTCTTCCTTTCTCCTCTCTGCCTATAACATGACTGTATGTTGTACCAACTGTACTGTCACATTGTGGACCCACGTCCACTGAATGGGGATAAGCTGCATCTGGACGCCTTGTTGAGCTCCGCTCTCTGTGGATGCCTTCACTGTCTTTCAGCCGCCCATGAAAACAGAGCACAAAATTGACGACAACAACAAAAAGCCCTACATCATGCCCGCTCCCTGCGGATGCGGGAGCAGATTAGGCAGTTGACAGTGTTTGAGCCATGTGTTGCTGCGGCTGTTGTTTGCATGCCTGCGTGTCTGCGGGATATTTTTTGGCGTGTGCATCCAAGTGTGCATTGATCTGCAGGAGAACTGGCAGGTCTGTGCAGACTCGTGCAATGGAAACGATCACAAAATCACAGCCGGAATATGCTAGGACGAGACAGTCAGGCGGTTGAGCAGACATCCCCTTGGAGAGCAGAGAATGAAGACCCAAGCAGCCCTCAGCACCTGTCAGAGACCCCCGTGTAAAGGCACGATGTAATGGAGCTATTTAGCCTTTAAAGGCTGAGGTTAAGTGGAGTTCAGGAAGTATAATGCACTATGCTGTGAAGGGTAAAAAGCTAAGAGAGTAAATTCCTCTGGGCGTCAAATCTGTAAAACAGTGGAGACGCTTCTTTTGGGAGGAAAGAAGAAGAAAAGGACAGGCGAGTGAATTAGTGAGGCGGGGAGGAGATGGAGGAGAGGGAAACAGAGCAAGGAGAGGGAGAGATGAGAGTGGGTGAGGAGGCAGCCTGTGTTGAAAAAAAGCCAAGAAGTTGTCCCTATTGCTAACTGGTCATGTTGAGATGATGGATAGTCTACAGGAGCCCATTAACAAAGAGGCGGTGGCTGTGTGGGTCTGATTTGAAAAGCTTCTGCATGAGCTCCAGTACTGGACACTTTTTCAATGGATCCCATGTGTATTATAATTCCTCTTTTTACCTTCATCTACATGATTTTTCTTAGTCAGGAATTTTTTTTCTCATTTCCTCACCTTTGGTTTTGCATTTCTATACATTTATTTTTTTAGACTGATTTCTTTCTCCCATGAATCAACATAATGTGAATCAGCTTGGAGTGACTTGAAACCTGCTTGCTTAAAACGGATCAGTCATCATCGGGAACATTTGGTTGAAGTTATTAAGTTCAGTCATTGATAGTTGTGAGCAGGTACTGATCTGGAAACTCTTACTTGTTGGTGTGTTCAGTGATGCTCTAATGTTCAAGCTCTACACCATCTTAAAATATTGAGCAGTATTTAAAAAAGTGTGTGATTTATGATTAATATGCTACATTATGAACAACCATTATTCATTGTCGTGGAAACCAGAGAAGCTGCATTCCTGTTTCATACTGTGCATTACATTTTTTTTTACACTTCAAAGAAGTTAAACCTGAAAAAGCATATTTCATGAGGACAATGAAAGGGAAACAAAACAGTGAAATAGTGAAGTATAAACCAAAACAATAAGCTGAAAGACACTACTAAGCTCCAGCTAAAGGGAACTGCAGAGTCGATGATTTTCTACAGGTTCATCATTGCACACAACTCTTATCTCAGGAAAGAAGTCACATGATTCATCGTTAATATCGACGCTTTAAGTAAGGCTATATAACATCAAAGTAAAAGAGTCCTATTTATCTTCTTGCTTGCACCTCTCCCAGTCAGTGCGTTTTTAACATCTACAGCAGTTCTCTTTGTCTCTGTCTCTGTCTCTCTCTCTCTCTCACACACACACACACACACACACACACACACAGACGCTCATAAATCGATGTATTGTATCCTCACACCTGTTTGTAGCCGCTGTGTCTCTGTCTCCTAATGAACCTGCCAGATCCAGTCAGAGATAGATGAAGAGGGCAGAGGGGAGTCCCCGGCCCCATCACAGATAAACACTCCTGTCTGGGACGGTGAAGCATAGGGGACAGACAGGAAGGAGGCATAAATTAGGGATGGAGGGAGAAAGAAAGAAGAGGAAGCAGAGGCAGGTAAAGCTCCCCCTATGATGAGGCAGACTGACAGACTTTAAACCACCGCAGAGATGAGAGAAAGTGGTGCGAGGCCTTCCGCAGAGTGACTGTTTGATAGGCACTTACACTTCAGTGTTATTGAACATTTCCGCTGGGGCCTCTCAGGAGATGGTAAATTAAATACATAGCCAGATCAGATAACTGTACTCGAAGTAATGCAGTCGTAAAAAGGAAATGAATCAAAGCTTTTCATTGTGTTTTTGTTGGACTGACTATGTGTGAAGTAAAGAGTATCTGGGAGGGAAGTGAGCAGAGGGTTGCAGAGTTTTTGGCTGTGTTTGTTCACTCATGCAATATCCCCTACATGAAAAAAACTCCATAGTTTACATTTCTACACGTATTTCAATGATTCTTTTAAAGGGCAAAGTATGTAGCATTGACCAAAGCTAAATACCACAACATTTAAGCCATTTTGAGTTCTGCGAGGAAGGAGTTTCACATATTGATCCCCCAAGACATCTGTCCAAAGGAGAAGTAAATTCAGGTTTTGGACATCCGTTAATCGTCATTTCGCGCCATCACTGATTGTTGTATTGCCACTTAACTGTAATTTTTATATCGAGCATTTCAGAAACTACTAGTGTCACCTTCCTCTCATATGGGAGCCATTTAAATATAGCTGTTTTTCCTGTCTGCACAATGTTTGATGGTAGATACATTCTGATAAGTGACCATTAAATGTACACTGCCTGTAAGGTTGCATTGTGGGGTGACTTTGTTTTTGTTTTTTTAATCTGGACCCCATTTTCTCATGTTTTTGTGTCTAAGTGACTAATGAGACTAACAGCTTTTGAAATTGGTCCAGTATTGCATGAGACCACTGCAGCCAGCAATGGTGGATGTAATCCCATCAGGCAACTGATCACCGTCACTAAAAGTAGTTGTGTTTGCTACTGTCAGGCTCACATAATTCACATATTCTAAGTGTCTGATCCCTACAAAGATAGACTTTTTTGATTAAGCGTGAGACCCTTTTTTTTTTAAAACCAGACACAGCCCCGAAACTGCTATCACCAAACCCACCAGACTCCATTTAAATAAACAGTAATTTTATTATTGTTAAAGACACTTCATTCAAAGTTGTCAGAAACAAAATAAAACTCTCAAACGCCACCTTGGTTCATCTTTCCACTGTTCCAACAATTGCCAATTCTTGTTTGGTTGCAATAAACCCTTAATCCACTCAGTTAGATGTGAAAATATGCTGGCTCTATACATGCTAAAATGACTGTTTATTTGAATGGAGTCTGGTGTGTTTGGCGATGGCGATTTCAGGGCTGTTTCTGGTTTAACAAAAAGGTCTGTCTCTGTAGGGATCCTTTCCATAATGTTGTCAGACTCTTACCTATTATTCTGAGCCTGTCATTGGCAAAAACAAACACTTTTAGTGGACGTACATTGCAGATGCTCAATTGCCCCAAGTGGTTACATTGCTGCCTTTTTTTGTGGCTGCCGACTGCAGCACTCTTGCTCCATACTGGACCAGTTTCAAAAATTGTTGTCTCCATTAGTCACTAAGAGACAAAAACATGAGAAAATAGGGTCCAGGCTGAAAATAATGAACTTACCCTTTAAGCATGTTATATAGTATGAAATAATTCTCACTAGACAATCAGAAAGCACTACATTAGAGATAGTGGTAAGGTATTTAATTTGCTTGTTTTGTGTGACCAACAGTCCAAAACTCCTAAAATACTCAATTCACATCCAAAGAGAAACTTAGGCTGGTTAAGATATCAATCAATAAGTCAATCAGCATTAATTTAGTGTGCAACTATTTTGATAATTGATTTCAGTCAGTTGTCCAAATACCGGACATTCCTTGGTATCACCCTCTCCAGTGTGAAGACCTGCTTCTCTTCTGTGTTGGGAAAGGAAATACATTGCAGTAGGGTCCTAATGGGGAGTGATGTTGGATTTGACTTTTTCTTTTATTCTGACAGAGTGAGTTTCAGCACCACGGACAGCACCAGCCTTTGCACTGCAGCAGGCTGCTGAACCGAGCAGAGCCGTGTTCTGTGTGCTGATAAGTCTGTCCTGGATCACAGATGCCTCGACTTAGCTGGGCTCTTGATCTGCTGGGAAAGAGAACCAGCAATTTTTTTTCCCACCAATGATACATTAATGAGAAAAGCACATTGTGCAGATCCAGGCACAAATTCCATTTAATTTAATCATCCCATACATCCATGTAAGCCAAAAGCTCAAATCCAATCCCATTAAAACTATTAGAACTGTGGCCAAGCCTGTAGTACAGAGTTTGTGCTCATTATTGATGAGTGAGTGACTTCTAGCAACTTCTCCATCAACACTGATCCATCATAGGCTTCAAACCTGTTTGACTACCAGATAATGCCTTTTTTTCCCCACCACGGCAGCATCCCTCTGGCACTGAGCGGCTGCAGGGAAGCTTGTGTGGTCACACAAGTGAATGTGTTTGTGTAACTGGGCAAAATCTTTTGTGGACAGTTTTCCTGTCTGCCATCATCAGTCCCAGACAGCTCTCACAACAGACTCTAGGCTACTGTAAGGCTGACTCATTTTGCTCCAGACCAAAACACATTCTCAAGACAGCAACTTTTTTTTTTTCAGTTGATATGATTTCAGGCAAGAAATACAAAATCTAGACCTTGATCTTGTTGTAGGTGTTTGAGATTGAGTTGGATGCATAATACTTTAAGAAACATAGCCTTAAATCAATTTGGAGCAGAAGTGGAGATGGACACAAATACATCAAAAAGTATCTTGGTACAAATGACAAATACTTGCCCGTCAAATGTATCAAAATAAAATACAAATTTGTATATTACTTGACATTTTATTGAGGCTTAAAGTTACACATATTTAAGGGTGTAAGTCCTGGATGCTGGGTGATTTTTGCAGCCATTCTCAGTAAAAAATATGGGTTGCTATTGACGGCAGCGTGACAATTGAAAAATGGCATCTTTGTGCAGGATGTCCCGGGTCACACAGGTGACAATTTTTGTGGTGGTTCTCTCAGACTTATCAGAGGTCTGCAGTGTTTTAACTCCACGTTACAGTTTCAGCTCAGCTCACTTGGAACATCGATGGAGGTGAAACCGAAAAAGCACAAGGAATAATCAATACTTTTGTCAATGGAAAACCAAAAAAGAGTGAGTAGGGCTGTGTATGCTGTGCTGTCCCATGCAGTGCAAATGCTGCAAAGTGACCATTGACTGACTGAGTGAACAAGAAATTGAAATACAACTGGGGGAAGTGAAACGTTAGCAACCAACTGAACAAGTTCCAGAGACACAGCACAGTACCATCACAGCAGAGTGTGACACAGTGCAAAATAGTCGAAGAGAACTCCTTAAATACCACCGCTTTGTCAGTGATCTCAGTGTCAGATACCGACGCACAGAGGCACCTAAACTTATCAAATATGTTAGCGTCACATATCAAAAAACTAAGGCACCTTTTGTTGCATTGTGAAACGCACTGTCTTACAGCAGTTTGTAAAGAGTGAAAAAGTCCCAATGGGGCAGGAGTGAGGGGTGGTGCATCGGTCAACCAGACTCCAGACTTTCACCCAGGAGCCTGCTGTTTGTTTCAGAGGGAAACCAAAAGTTAATGGAGTTATTTTACCAACAATGTAGTGTGCTAGTATTCGCACCATGCTACAGCAGTGACGCATGCCACATGACGTATGTCACGTGACGCTACATGATATTAGTAACAACTGTGCTTATATTATGCCAAGCCATGATATTTTTTCTTGATCTAACCGCATGGTTTTGTTGCTTTGACTTAAGGAAATAAACATAAAAACAAGGTGTTTTACCTATCATGTAAGCTTATTCTGAAAAAGACTTCATACATGTAATGAGCAGAAACTGTGCATTTCCTGTGAAACGGAAGTGTAGTTTGAAAAGACGCAATGTATGTAACAAGTGTAAATTGACAAGCTGTCCGTGAACATCCAAAACTGATGCTGGAGGGTAACTAGCGTGACAATTTCTGACGTTTAGGTCCACTGACAAAGCAATGGTATTGACAAGTTGGGGTGAGAACATGCTGGAATGCCCTGTCCTCTCAGTAGCAGCAACAACCAAAAAAAAAACTTTGTGTACATCCTAACGCTGCAGTTCAGGGAAACACAGATGATATACGGTAGTTCACAATGAGTGCGTTGCAGGACCCAATAGGGCATGTCATGTGGTTCAGTTGCATTCGCCTAAAGACTGTAATTAGGCTACTTGTCGAAACAGTTTAAACAGAGGATAAAAATGTGTCTTATTAGAGATTAAAACAAAATTTTAAATGAAATTCACATATTTAAAATACACAAATACAAGCCCTTTAAATATCTTGTTACAAATTATATTTTCTTTTTTTGCAAATAGCAAAATACAAATTACAAAATACTCAAAAGTAATTATTAAATATGGATTTTAAGTTTACATTTAACTACTTAGACCATAATTTGAAAAGCAGTCATGACGTGTAATATAATTTCAACACGCATCACATGTCTGATCTCAATAACACCATCAGGCAGCCTATTTGTTTGACTCCATGACCTCAGTATGTCTTCCATGATGTGCATGAGATGGCTGTCGACATGGTTATTACATGGCATAATGACAAACATGGTCATGCATGTAGTGCCTGGCCTGTTTAAGTATGTCCATATGTCCATGACAAATGAGGTTACTGGACAGTTAGCACACTGACTCGTGTCTGTACTGTCTGGCATCACAAAATGAGCTGTTGGCCACTGTTCATCCTGGCCGAGCATGATCTATGTGTGGTCCAGCACAGGGGATAAACACGCTCGCACACACTTTAGGAAATCCAAATTCGAGTGTTGCACTTGCCATGGGAACTTGTTTGGAGATTACAGCGCTAACAGTGGTGATTTGTACTGCTCCTCTGTGCACCTCCCATTGTCTCTCCTGCCTGGAGACCATGATGTGCTCCCCTCCCTGCAGAGCGATGGGAGCCCAGTGGAACTAAGCTATCAGCCCCTGTATCAAGTGTAGACACAAAAACACGTCCACACAGACATGTAGTCGCACAGATTGTGGGTGCAGTGAATATTTACACTCATATGCTCTCCCTCTCTGTCTCGTGCACACACTCTGTATGCTTTATATAAATGTTTCAGGCGCTGACCTAAATCAGTGGAAATAACAGGAACAAATTACACACCATCGCTCACCCACCTGACTCTGATACTGTAGACTATAACTGGCCTGGTCGACTGAAGATGCCCACGCCTCATTGAAGACCCACGACTAGCTCACCTGAGCATACATTTTAAAAGCACCGGCTGCTTCCAGGAAACCACATTTATGTTTGATGTTATCTTGAGGAATTAAAAAAGGCTGAGTAAGTAGGAGCTCAGGATATTGTTCAAGGACGCTTGCATATCTTGTTGATAGACACATTGGCTGCTGTGGGATTGAAGCTGTGACCTTTTTGTTGCCGGGGAAGTCTTTTGAAACACAAGGCCGTCTGCCACTTTTCAGTCATCAGGGTATAAAAGTGTAACTTTATAATTAAACCATCTCTCTGAGGAGGTGGGATCTTTTGCAAGCAGCACTTTTGGAGATATAAAAAGAGCTGAATGAGTCAATATGAGTCTTGCAGTTTGTTAGATTAATGTGATAGACTGCAGGAACAGCCCAAGGTACGAAGGGTGAACCAAGACTTCCATTACCTGATTGGAAGGAGCTTTTTGATGGAACAGGATGAGATTTCTTATTACGGGAACGCAGCCCAAAACATAACTATAGACTGGAAGTCGTTCTGGACACACTCAGGGTCTTCTTCTTCCTCTGGTGATTGTTGTAAGGAAAGCAGGTTGGAATGACATTTTCCGAGGCTCACCTTATTGTGTAGGTGACAGGAAAAGCACTTTTAGCAGGAACATTTTCGGCCCACTGGGTGGATGTGATGGCTGCAGTGAGGCTTTCACAGCTGGTCAAAGATAGCTTGCCTTTTTTTGGCTGAAATGCAGAGGCGTGTCAGTGTGTAAATCGGCCATATTTTGAGTGTAAGTAGTGGGACCCATGTGCAGCATTAAGGGTCAATTACTAGAGCCATTTAAAACATTTGCAGAGTGTTAACCTTTACCAGTTCTTATGCTTACCTTTATTCAGACCTAGTTCATTTCATATTAAATGTAATATTTTATCACCCAGCAAACAAAAACAACTTTAAGGTCAAATGTGTAGGATTAGGTGGCATCTAGCGAGGGGTTTGCAGAGCTGAGCAAAAATATGAATAGCCCTATCGAGACCCTGTGTTAGATTGGACAGTTTTGGGCTATTGTACAACAACATGGCGGACTCCGTGGGTGGTAAATGGACCTGCATTTGTATAGCACCTTTCTAGTCATCCTACCACTCAAAGCACTTTTTACACTACGAGTCACATTCACACACTGGTGGCCGAGGCTACCATACAAGGTTTTTTAACTCACTCACACAACAATGGAAGCATCATCGGGAGTTCAGTATCTTGCTCAAGGATACTTAGACATGCAGACAGGATGAGCCAGGGAACGAACCGCTGATCTTCCAATTGGTGGACAGCCTGCTCTACCTCTGAGCCACAGCCGCCCCAGGGTGGAAACGTGTTCTATATGTAGATATAAATGGCTCGGTGTAAGGTAACGAAAAACAATTCAAATTTTAGGCGATAATAAACTAATGAAAACAGAGTTATGAATCTTATATACCATTTCTGCCAATAGATACCCCTAAATCTAGGACAAAAATGGACTGGAATGGAAAAAAAATTAAAGCCCTGAACAGTTTTGTTATTTTACTTTCAGTTTTTTTTTGTCTGTGCTGTTCTTACTTGGTTTGAAGTGGGCGAGGCACAGTTGGAAAAAGATGTTGTGTACTGCTGTGCACCAAACACACTTAAGCAACATGTAAATCAAAATGTGATGACAGTTGGTGTGTTGTTTCCACCCCCACCTTTCTGACTTTTTGACTATTAAAGTGTATCACCGCACAGGAGGAAGCCTGCATCTACTCATGGACGAAAGGCTTGTGCTCATGACAGCGCAGGAACTAAACATTACTCAATGCTCCTCGGCTGATCTGCAACGTTAGCTATCTCAGTGGTGCTAGGTGAGCTAGCAGTAGATGCACTCTTCCTTCTGCATGATGATCTCGTTGGTGAATGTAGTTCAGTAGACAGAAAATAGTTCCTACATGAAACTGCTCACAACAAGGACTGTGGATTATCTTAAATAACCAGGTCATGATTTCTGCAGAGACATCACTGTTGACTACAACTAATATCTCCAACACTAAGCAACTCACACCAAAACAATCTTCATTGATAAACAGCACTACAGGTGAGAGGAAAAATATGTACTTTTGAGTTTGGGGTGAACTGTCCCTTTAAAAGGGTATTATGACACTAAAGTTATGAAGGAACAAAAGGTGAGAAATCCTGATTATTAGTCCCTAGTATGAGTCAAGCGCCAAAAACACTTTAAAACACCATTCACCCAGTACACACCAAAGGCTGTGAGTTAAAAGTTTTAAATCTGAAGAATCAAAAAACAGCATGCATATCCAAAAATGATAAATACTGGGTACTGGACAGAAGAACAAATACAGAAATACTAGTCTGATGAAGGACTGGTGCCTGAAACATCTCATAGTGATACGATTAAAATGCACTTGGAGTTTACTGATGAGACTAATTCAGTTTTCACATACAGCCTTAAAACACACTCAGCAATCACCACCAAAATCTGATCAGTTAGATGCCCTTGTCCCAACATCTATCTGTCCACCATATTTCATTAAAACCCAAACTGATGAGTAAAAACAACAGAGCAACACTTTCATCAGGAAGTGAGAATGAACTAGATTCTTAGTCCTTGTTGATGCTGCAGCGAAGGCTTACACACCAAGCCACCCACTAGTCCTCATTCTCAACACCAACATATGGTAACAAACAAGGGCCTCGGGCAGTTCCTATTGGCTGCTGGCTTCACTGACATCATTTCACTCTCTTAATGCCAGGAGCCCACACGCTGGAGTTTCACACTTGGGCTGTAATCACTTTGATGATCTGGAGGCTTGACCTTTGCAGACTCATGTAGCCTCACACTGAGGTACCCTGCTTTCCCAGAAATGAGTTTCATTCCCAAACAAGTTACAGTACACAAGACACGTGTTTGGGTGAGTCATCTAAATGCATTTACCTGAGGTGCATAGCTCGGTTTGGTTTGTTTTGAGCTTATGTATGAGGGTTAATATGGAGTATACAATGTCTTTTTTACCCTTTAATGTGAATTTAATTTAGAGTAGGTTGTAAAATGAGAATGTTGCACAGTAGATTAGGCTCAATTTGAGAATCGACTATTATTTCCTGGCCTAATACATTACAGTGTTTTATTAAAAATGGAAATAAACAAACATAAAATACCTCCAGAAAAACAAGGACATGACCTGAGCATCCTTAACTGTGGTTATGGTCCTCTGGTTAATGAATTTACAGCTGCAGAATTGTCCAGAATGCGGATGACTATTGGTGATCGGATATGCAAATCTGTACACAGGGTAAATTTCTCTGGATCAAGGTTAAAAGCTGTGACAAACTAAATCTCATAGAAAAAAAGCTTTATAAGAAGAGGGCTTCAGATGTTATTAATGTCCGTGTTGAGTGGACTTTGCTCTTTTTACGATCTGAATAGATTCATTTTGTGAAGGTAATCATCATTCTCTCCTCTTCTTCTTTAATAAATCCCTCTACACTTGACCCTAACCATTCTTGATCTCAGCCTTTGTCTCTCATTCATACTCTTTTTCATTTTACATCTCTTCAGCCCTTCTGCGCTCCTCTCTCTCCCTGCGACTTGATAGCTGTGTGCCCTCACTGTGCCTGGGCCCTCGAGGCAGCAGGGCTACAGACAGATGGCAGCACAGTTGTAAAGCCAGGGGGGTAAAGTGAGGAGGTTATCTGGCGTGTCAGCGGGTGAGGAGGTGGTCCATTCAAGGGCACATTGTCAGTTGCCTGGGTGGAAGGGGCAGGGCAGTTTTAGCGAGGAACCGAGGCAGTGTGGGGTCTGCGGAGATGATGGGAGTCAAGGGTCGGTCTGATGTTATTTATAGCTGTTAGGAGGCGACTGAAGCTCACGCGCAGTGTTTAACAGGAAAGATTGCACAGTGGTGTATATATTTTTGTTCAGAGTTGCCTGCAGCAGGTACTGTAGAGTAACAAGTGTCTGCAGCCATGCTAACGGCTGTGTGAGGCTGTATGTAGACACAGCCGTGCTTTGAGCAAAATGCTAACACTAGCATGGCAGCATGCTCACAATTAAAATGCTAACATGCTAATGTGTAGCAGGTATAATGTTTATCTTTAACATTTTTGGTTTAGCATATTAGCATGCTACCTTTTGCTGATGGCAGATGGACTGCATTTATGTAACACCTTTCTAGAGTTGTGAAAAATATCGTTTTATCAATACATATTGATTCTGATCATTTTTAACAGTTGTAATGCTCATTTTCTGTAGCATCGATATACCAGCTGTTCTTTCTCACTGTTATTGTGAATGTTTTCTACAGTCACTCAGCTGTTCTCTGCTACTAACAAGAAAGGAAAAGTAGACGTCTTCATGGTATAACCTAGTTATATTTATGGCTTTGCAATTTTATGCCCTTAATGTCATTATTACCCTGCATTGCTGAATATCGCTATGTTTCGGTGTCAAGATTCATCTCTAGGATGCGCTGGGATGCATCATCAGTGATGTTCCTGGGGTCATAGGGGGTTTCTGGTCTTTCGACATCAGACCCCTCTCACCCAGGTGATCCATCCAGGGTTGATCAAGCCCGGGATTGTATCCCAGCAGCAGCAATCCACAGGCTCGCCCTCTTTATCCTTTTCTTTGCAGCTTCAGTAACGGTTCGTATGGCCGTCCTCATTGCAGCTCCGGCTACTCCTAGCCTCGTCAGCGCTTTACTGATTGAACACCCAGCAATTTCCCAGCAGCCCACCTCAATTGGCTCACAGAGAGCCTGATAGCCGCAGTTTCTGCACTGCTCCACCAGCTTTTTCGAATTTAGCAAGAGCTGTATCCATGTTGTATCGAAGTTAGAAATTCCAGTGTCATAACAAGACACCTTTCTAGTCTTTTGACCAAAGTGCAATCAAAGTGCTTTACAGTACATGCAACATTCACCCACTCACACAACTTTTCATACACTGCTGACGGAGGCTACATTCAAGGCCACCTGCTCTTCAGTTAGACGTCCACATGCACTTAAGCACAATTTGCTGTTCAGTATCATCCCCACGCATCTTTCAACATGTGGACTGAAGGGATCAAACCTCCCATCTTCCGCTTAGTGGACAACCAGCTCTACTTCCTGTGCCACAGCCACCCCACTTAGTGTGAAAGACAAAGCACAGCTGAGGCTGATGGGAAATAGTTGGTCATAAACCAAACAATTGGACTAATTAAAAAGCTGATGGCTCTGAAAGGTCATCCTGAGGGGGAACATTAATCGACAGAGCAACTGACAGACTGACACTGATCCATGCTGCTAGAACCGCTGCAAAATTCAACTATGATAAACTGAACAGGTCGCCAAAGTTGAACTTTACCGTGCAAGACAGTGCACTAGACTGTGCTCGTGTTAAGCCGTAAATAGCATTGTGCATTATGTAATAGTAATAGTAAAATAGTATTTTCTGAGTCACTTGACAGCCCTCCAAGGCCTTCTCAGCATCGCTATTCCAAAGATCTGCGTGCTGATTGTGTCTGAGAGGTTTAAACACCTGCTCGCAAAACAAGATGATACACACTTAAATGTTCAATGCACTTGTCATGCAGGGGAACGGTGCAAACACTTATTGACATAATTTGCATCCCAGTGAACTACTAGATTAATCCTGGAGTGCTGATTTGTCTTTTAATACTACAGGGAGAGCTTTAAAAACACAAACCCACTCATTACTACGAGGTGATTCAGAAAAGCTTTGCCTCATAAAACCTCAGCGCTGAAACTATGCCACTGATACCGTCCTGCCCCTCATTGTCAGTGTGAATCCCTCTCACTGCGAAATGTGTAAAGGTCACAGTCAGATTCAGAGTTGTAGTTTTTTTGCTTTTGTGTTTGTCACTTTCAGTTTTAGACTTCCTGTATTTTAATAGAGCATATTCCTGTTGGTTTGCTCATCTGAAGCACTTGGGATGGGGGAAGTGCTCGGTGTGTACACGTGGGGAGAGATCTTATGCTCCCGAATGTGCTGACAAGCTAGTTAAGTGGGGTGTGGTCCCTGGTGGCACACTAACACTCTGATGTAGTTTTCTTGCCAAGTCACATTATCATATTGCCTACTTTATTCCACTCTTAAATCATTTTGGAGTTCTCGCTGCACTAATGCAGCACAGAATGTGGCATGCTAAGTTTATATTTACCTGCACTCCCCGGGTCATTTATGAATTATGTTATATTTTCCTATGGGGAATTTAATCTTTTAACTTGTGTAAAGCCATGACGCCACCACCTGATTGGAATTACAGTGTGCAGGCTTGTGTTGGGAGAAGACTACAGCAAACGGGCTACTGGTCTACTGCATCAGCATGACACATGGATTTAATAAATCCTATTTGCATTAGCATATTAATTAGAATAGCACATCATCGCCACATGGTGCATGTAGTCCATTCATGCTTATCTGACACACATTTTGGTACATCCTCATCCGGTGCATAAAAGAAATCTCCGTGTGCATGCATGTGTTTTCACCTAATTCCCGTGCTCCTGTCATTTTCTCTGAACAACCACCCCTTCTATGAAAAATGAAGAGTTACTTGATATGCATTATAAATAGCTGCTCCGTGATTGGACGAGCCCAGATTCTCCTGCAAGCTCTTCCGTATAGCAACAGCCCCCTCCCATCCCTCCTTCTCGCCTCTTCTCCCTGGAATCCCCCTTTCTCCACCCCATCCCACCCCACCCATCTCCTTCCCTCTTTCAAAAACGCAGACAGATCTCGTCCTCCATGTGGCTTCAACCCCCTACCCACAATGCACTGGGTGCTGCCACTGGCTTTAGATGTGGCAGGCAGTGTCTGTGCAGGGGGCTCCTCTGCTCTCCTCTCCTCTAAGCTACAGACTGACTCGCTCCTCCCGCTGGCTCCCACTGCTGCGGCAGCATCTGGATGTGGATGTGGTCGCCATGGCAACAGCAGCGGGCCTGACCCCACCTCCTCTCCCCTTCGCTTCTCTCTCTCTCTCTCTCTCTCTCTCTCTCTCTCTCTCTCTCTCTAACACACACACGCACACACACACACTCTCCCTCTCACACAGACACAACGCCTCTACCCCTCCTGCTCTCCCTCTCCTTCTCTTAAGCTTTTTTTCTCCCTCTCTCTCGCTCTCTCTCTCTCTCTCTCTCTACGCGACTGGGTGCGTTTCCTTCAAGCTTGACCTGGATTCTGCGTGCGGCGCCACGTCTTTCACGCTGCTTGTGTGACAGTAGTGATGATGACACCATGGGAGGGGTGCGCATGGTCAAGTGACCTGTTTCAAGTAACTGTTAGGGTCAAATTGGAAATCATCTCCTTTCATCTCATCTTCTCCTTTACTTCTCCCTCTGTTTTCACGACTTTTCCTTTTGTTCCTTTCATCTCATCTGCTTGTTTCTCCCTCTTTCTCCTCCTGCTTGTCGCCACCTTTTCTTTCCTCTCCTCTCCTTCTTTCTTGAATCTCCTTTTCCTCATTTCTCACTTCCTTTTCCTTCAGCCACCATCTTTCCTTTTCTTTCCTCCCCTGTCCTCATTTCTTCTCTTTTTCCACTTCTTTATTGGCTCTCATCTCCTTCATTCCTCCCCTCTCCTTATTTCCTTTCCTTTCCTTGTTTCTCCTCTCCTCCCCCAAGCACTACCACCATCCTCTTTCTACTCCCCACCAATGTGCCTCAGGGCAGAGGCAAGTGGCTGCAAAATTAAAAAAAAAAAAAAGCATGAAAAGGAGTCAGCTGTATCCTCCCTCCTCCATCACTGTACTCCTCATCACACCCCGAGCCACTCTGCCACCCCCCCCATTCCTTCCTCTCCCCACCCCCCCACCCCCATCACAAATCCTTGCCTCCTCCTCAGCTGAATATTTGAACAAAGATACCAGCCTCCCGAAGGCAGATAGCGCTGCATTTTTGTCACATTGACGCATGTAGCTCTTAAATACATGGAAATTATTGTACGTTTCCTCTTTCTTGGCTCTCTTTGTGACTAGAGCCCAGCAGCGATGTTCACACATGGTTCTGTAGACCCACACTTTACCTGATATGAGTCACAGCCGTCATTCATTGAAATATACGCTTCCTTAAAAGAGAGAAAAAGGCTCTCTGTGCAGGAATGGCTGCACAGAAGATGGGGACAGCTCATAGATGAATTAATATCAATCTGTCATCATATACTGCTGCATATTCTCACACTTGTTTTTGTTTGTGTATGTCCTTTTATGAACTAAACTGCTGAAGCTCACACAGATGTAGTTTTAGTTATTGTTACTGTAGGAGCTTTGTCATATTTCTTTTTCTCTTGTTGCTTTTTATTGTATTTGTATCATTTTTTATCATTTTTTTTTCCACGTTCATTTGCAAAAATCAGCTTAGTTACTGCTTTCTGTGTATTTCTGTGTCTTTTAAGTTGTGCTTTTTTAAATTTATTTTATGTGGAACCCTGAAAGATCAGCAAGCACTTTTTGGGAACTTGGTGGGATCCAAAAAAAGGTGAAAAAGAATTTGACTGCGTGCAAAAGATAACATAACCAGGACCACATGTGGTTCAGTCTAGTGTTGTAGTCACAGCCTCCTCAACCGAGACCAAGTCATGACCAAAGGCAGACCAGTGAAAGTCCCGCACTGCAGGATAACCATTAAGATAACCACAGGCACTCCTCAAACTGATCGGAAAGATCCACATTTCCATAAAAACACCCACAGAAAACAAAAGAAGATTCCTCTCCATTCATCTCCTTTGTTGCCATACTGTATGTATGTGTGCATGTGTAAGCATGCCATGAGAAATATCTTGATATACTTATGACAGGGTGTTGCAGAGCTCAAGATTATGTGTGGGAATTTTGCTTTGATTTCTTTAAGTAAAAAGATACAAACACTAAGAAGCTCAACTCAGCTTACCCGTCTTTATTCGAGACTCCTTTTATGCACAGACACTTTTGTGACATCCCCACAACTGTGGGTCTTGACTGCTCTTGAAATAAGATCCAGAGTCCTCTTTGTGTGAGACAGAGACAAGATCAAGTAAAAATGCGGCTAATCCAAGACCAGACTGAGACCTTCGAAAAGTGGTCTTGAGACGATCATGAGTATTACAACACTGGTTCATCATCCTCAGACACACACTATCACCATGGCTTTGTGGGATGAAATGATCCAAACACACTGCATGCTCCCCATGTTTGGCTCCTGTTTCAGAGGCATCATGGAACATATTGCAGAGATATGTGCACCTCCTGACAACACTGATCATTTGACTGAGAGCTGGGACAGAGAGCATAAATATGTAGCAGAGGAGCTGTATATTAGGAAAAATAAGGCTGACACAATAAAACAATCAGTTCTTTTTTACCAGGCAGCCAAGTCTAACGCTGTTTCTGGGAAAGCGTCGAGGCTGGCACACCTGTTGGTCTCCGGGGAAATGCATCTTTTTGTAGTGTTGTGAGGCTGTCTGTGTCTGTGTCTCTTATGTTCCCTCCAAATTTGGACTGTGAGGGATATTTATTTTGATACGTGACGCGTGGCTCTGAGGGAGGGGATTCGCAGGGATATAACAGCCGTGAGGGAGTGTGCCTTGATCAAATTAGTCTTTCTAATTCAATCTGTTCAGCACTTGGAGTCCATCATGGTTTATTCAGTAAGGTGAGCATACTAATTGTGCTCTCTCTCTCTCTGTCTCCTCTCACGCTCCATTTTTCTTTCTTCATCCCTGTATTCCCACCTTCATACTCTCTCTCCACTTTGTCCTCTCTTTGCTCTCTTTCCCTGCTTTTGATCCCTCTCCTCTACAAATCCACACCCACTCTTTCTTTACCCCATCTCATCCTCCTGCACTTCTTTCTCCTTCTTTCTCCTCTTTCCTAACTCCACTGTCACTGCAGTAGAGCTGGTGGACCAGCAGAGGGTGCTGAGGACCGGCTGCCTGGTGACAGGGGTCCACACTCCACCCATCCGACGTAACAGCAAACTGGCCACCCTGGGGCGCATCTTCAAGCCCTGGAAGTGGAGGAAAAAGAAAAATGAGAAGCTCAAGCAGAGTTCCACAGGTGAAGTGTGGGATGGGTGGATGGTGGGTGACATTAATGGAGAGGGGCTGTAGATTTCCTGGTTCACATCCACACACACACATTCAAATGCCCACAGTTCTCCTCATCTCCTCTAATGAATTAGGTTAGGAAGAGATAACGAGAGGGTGTGGGTGAAAAGATGTGGCAAGTCATGCTTCAACTGTTTGAATTAAGTCAGTCCTCGTCAATTTATAATGATGTCGGAGAAGAGTTTTATACTTTGTTAAAGCCATTGAGATGCAGCACCATATTGTGCACATAAAAAACTGAGAAGAAGCCCCATCTCAAAATGTAGCACAATGTAGCAAATCTACACAAAATCACACATACTGAAATGTAAGTTTTTTGCCATGAATTATGTTCCATCATTATATGTTTCATCAGACACAGCCGCTGCCTCTCATGTTTTACTATTACATTTGAGTCACAAAGTTAAGCATCCAAATTTAAATAATAAATAACCAGCAAACTTTGAGATAAACATAAGGTTGTTTATCTCTAATCTTACCTACACTCTGAGGGTATTTCCAGACCCCAAAAAAAGGACTTGTTAACCATCTGTATATACAGTACAGGCCAAAAGTTTGGACACACCTTCTCATTCAATGCGTTTTCTTTATTTTCATGACTATTTACATTGTAGATTCTCACTGAAGGCATCAAAACTATGAATGAACACATGTGGAGTTATGTACTTAACAAAAAAAGGTGAAATAACTGAAAACATGTTTTATATTCTAGTTTCTTCAAAATAGCCACCCTTTGCTCTGATTACTGCTTTGCACACTCTTGGCATTCTCTCCATGAGCTTCAAGAGGTAGTCACCTGAAATGGTTTTCCAACAGTCTTGAAGGAGTTCCCAGAGGTGTTTAGCACTTGTTGGCCCCTTTGCCTTCACTCTGCGGTCCAGCTCACCCCAAACCATCTCGATTGGGTTCAGGTCCGGTGACTGTGGAGGCCAGGTCATCTGCCGCAGCACTCATTCTCCTTCTTGGTCAAATAGCCCTTACACAGCCTGGAGGTGTGTTTGGGGTCATTGTCCTGTTGAAAAATAAATGATCGTCCAACTAAACGCAAACCGGATGGGATGGCATGTCGCTGCAGGATGCTGTGGTAGCCATGCTGGTTCAGTGTGCCTTCAATTTTGAATAAATCCCCAACAGTGTCACCAGCAAAACACCCCCACACCATCACACCTCCTCCTCCATGCTTCACAGTGGGAACCAGGCATGTGGAATCCATCCGTTCACCTTTTCTGCGTCTCACAAAGACGCGGCGGTTGGAACCAAAGATCTCAAATTTGGACTCATCAGACCAAAGCACAGATTTCCACTGGTCTAATGTCCATTCCTTGTGTTTCTTGGCCCAAACAAATCTCTTCTGCTTGTTGCCTCTCCTTAGCAGTGGTTTCCTAGCAGCTATTTGACCATGAAGGCCTGATTGGCGCAGTCTCCTCTTAACAGTTGTTCTAGAGATGGGTCTGCTGCTAGAACTCTGTGTGGCATTCATCTGGTCTCTGATCTGAGCTGCTGTTAACTTGCGATTTCTGGGGCTGGTGACTCAGATGAACTTATCCTCAGAAGCAGAGGTGACTCTTGGTCTTCCTTTCCTGGGTCGGTCCTCATGTGTGCCAGTTTGGTTGTAGCGCTTGATGGTTTTTGCGACTCCACTTGGGGACACATTTAAAGTTTTTGCAATTTTCCGGACTGACTGACCTTCGTTTCTTAAAGTAATGATGGCCACTCGTTTTTCTTTAGTTAGCTGATTGGTTCTTGCCATAATATGAATTTTAACACTTGTCCAATAGGGCTGTCGGCTGTGTATTAACCTGACTTCTGCACAACACAACTGATGGTCCCAACCCCATTGATAAAGCAAGAAATTCCACTAATTAACCCTGATAAGGCACACCTGTGAAGTGGAAACCATTTCAGGTGACTACCTCTTGAAGCTCATGGAGAGAATGCCAAGAGTGTGCAAAGCAGTAATCAGAGCAAAGGGTGGCTATTTTGAAGAAACTAGAATATAAAACATGTTTTCAGTTATTTCACCTTTTTTTGTTAAGTACATAACTCCACATGTGTTCATTCATAGTTTTGATGCCTTCAGTGAGAATCTACAATGTAAATAGTCATGAAAATAAAGAAAACACATTGAATGAGAAGGTGTGTCCAAACTTTTGGCCTGTACTGTATATATAAAATATATATGTATAAAATATCTGCTGAGCAACACGAAGGATTTTTAACCTGTTTCTTAAGGGATTACTTCACATACAAAATGACTACTGTACAATTAAAAGCCTAGTCCCAATGAAATGCCCAGTCCCTTATACTAGCCCAGTGTGGCTACACATTTTGACAAATAAACTCCTGTCTCAATTAGACACCCGGTCTGGTTGCCATGCAGTTCATTTTTATAAAAGTTCTTCAGATGTGTAAAAGCAGGTTGTTGGCTACCTCAAATTATGTGTCCATTCCTTGATTACCCTGCAAGTTAGTCATATTCCTGTAGTGCGTAAGGCTCCTCAGATCTAAAGAATCTAAAGGGTTTTTCATAAAAAATAATCCAAGTTGTGAGTACTGTTTTAAGAGGATAAAGTGGTGTTGTGTCGGTATGTCAGGTGCCGTAATCCTAGGGGGCTGTAAAACAAGTGTTTCTCTCTCTCTGATGTGCTTTCTGTCAGAGCTGGATAAAATGAATGATTCATGATTGATATTTTACCTGAAGCCTAATTCTTAGACAAGTAATATTCATACTGGTATAAATGATTGTGTTTCCTGTACTTTGCTGAGCAACAGTTTTGTGTGACAGGAAATAAATGCCTGTCCCATGTAGACTCCTGTCCCAAATACAGGCCTGTTGATTTCAATGATTTAAGCAAATAATAGCCCGGGCTATTAATTGAAGTTTTACAGTATTTACTCATTCTGTTTTACACAGTGAACGAAAAATCCAAAAACAGATAAAATTCTTGATGAAATGCTTTTAACAACAGCAAAACTGTATGAAAACATCTGTCAACAAACTGTCTCACAACTTGTTCAATATAATCCAAGTCTCATTTATCCAGTTGTATACTAAGTACTTCCTAAACACATGCATTTTCACTAAAGCCTTACTTTTTTTTTTTTTTTTTTTTTTTAACACTTTCACATCTCTCACGCACGCACAAGTGGTGTGCCTGGCACATGTGTTTGAACTCCTGGGCACTTGCATGCTACTGGTATGTGAAAGTGTTTTAAATAGTAAGGTTTAAGTAAAAATGTATGGTAATTTTGTTGGTGAAGTATTCCTTTAAGTTGTGACACTATTTCCTGTCCACAAAGTCAGAAATGACATACGTACTTACTATTTTTTGGACAATACAAGTAAATTATTTACACATTATTTGTGCTTGAAAATATGGCATACAAGCAACCAAATGGAAGAAGCTTTACGTTTGATTAACGTACAAACTGAGCATTAACATATGTTGTTTCCGGCGAACACCTTTGTCTGGATTAGTAAACAGTCACAACTTGGAAGAGGGGATTGAAAAAAAACGCAGCAAACTGAACAGTTTTTCATCCAGCTGGTTAGACAAGTCTTTGAGTATTCTGGAAACACCCTCAGAGCCGCAGTAAGCCTTCTTAAATGACCTTTGGGACTTTTCAAATGTTGCCTGGTATTTATTTTTTGGAAGATTGTATGCTTAGCTATGTGACTGGAATGTAATGGTAACAGACACAAGCTATCAGGCTAATCTTAACTACTGTGCTCTTTTAATCATTATTATGGACAAATAAATTCTGTAAAATGATAAAACACTATCAGATCAGATGGCCATTGTATAAGTCACCTTGTGTGCTTGTGTTTTAAAGCAGTCATAGCAGGTACCTACAGTGTGTTGGGCTTATATTTGCTGAACACATGGCTCAATGTGATGCTCTGGCTGTAATGGAGAGTGCTATCACATCAAGGTGACATAAAGAGTCATTTCATGAAATGATGACAGTTGGTCACATCAGAGGTCCGTTGCAGCTTGTCTCAGTCTGTCCTCCCAGTAGCTGGACCTGCCATGGCCTAATCCTCCGCAACAATATATACATTTATTGAAATTTTTTTTTTACATATCTATTCATTAAAAGGTCTGGTGTCACTTCCAAATCAAAGTGCAAAAGGTGGAAATAAATCCTCAAACCAATAAACCATAATCTGTTATTTCTGAATAGCAAACTGCTGCTGTGGACGCAGCTCTGATCACGGCAGCCCACTCACTGTATCCTGTACGCTCGGGTTGGCTGGCTCTCTTTACAATTTCCTAGACTTTTTCATTGGTATTCTCCTGAACACAAAGCTCTTCTTGGCCTACTTCCAGCATACTTATGTGTTTACATCAAGCAAAAAATTGAAAATGGCTATGCTCTGCGTTCTCAAAACATGTTTTTATCGTCTGTGCCGAGGGTAGGTACGGAGTTTGGCAAGCTAGCATTTATGTATGCAGCTAAAGTTGCACTCTTTGGTTCCTTTCAGCCGTTTCAAAGCACTGTTGCAGGATTTTTGTACACAGTCTTCTATATGCCAATGTCACAGTGCATCTCAGCTGGTCTTTGTCATCATGTCATGTAGTTGCCCTTTTTGCATTTTTATGGTGCACTTCTATTATATATTCACATGCTCTTTGGCTTTTTTATGTAGTAATCCTATTTTGTGTTTTATATCGCTTGTTTTAAAACTGTACATTTTTATTCTGTGTTTTTGTTCTATGTTGTCTGTAACATATATTGCTGCCTGTCTCAGCCAGGACACTCTTGTAAAAGGGATTTTTAATCTCAAGAGGGTTTTCTGGTTAAATAAAGGTTATATAAATACATACATAAAGAATGACAGAAACACTGGCATTGTACATTTCACACCACATATATTACATTTGTACATTTCATATGTGTCATATCAACATTTCTAAAGTGCCATAGTATATGAGCTGACTTTGTCATGTGGAGGTGGAGGGGGTGGTGGATGGCGTGACACCTGACAAGCTGCAGACCATTGTTTGAGACCACAGATAACAAAGTCAGTTGTGTTTTATCGACCCATCTCTGTTTTTCACTGAGAATAGTGCGATGACAGCTGGTATTTAAACCAAATCAGGATGTTTTCTTAACCATAACCAAGTCGCTTTTGTGCCTAAACAGATAACATAATAACATACAAATGTAACCTATATGTGGTTTGCAGAAATGTAATAATAATAATAATAATAATAAACTTTATTTATGTAGGACCTTTCAAAACACAGTTACAAAGTGCTTTACAAAACCAAATAAAAGACAAAGCAATAAAACAACATAAAATCAATAGCAATAGAATACAAATAACATAATAAAAACACACAATAATAAAAAAGTTAAAATCATTGAACAACATTTAACATTTAAACAAGTAGGTTTTCAGAAGTGATTTAAAAGATGAAACTGAGTTTGCGGCCCTGATCTCCTCAGGCATGTCATTTCAAAGTCGAGGAGCTCTGACTGCAACGGCTCTGTCAATTTTGTGAATTAATCAATACCTTGAACAACAAGAAAAGAAGCATCTGAGGCTCTCAGGGTGCGAGACTGAACGTAGGGCAGTAATAGATCTGTTATATAACTTGGAGCAAAGCCTCTCAGGGCTTTGTAAGTAATCAATAAAATCTTAAAATCAATTCTAAAAGCAACAGGTAACCAGTGTAGGGAGGCCAGGGTCAGTGTGATGTGGTCATGTTTTCTAGTGCGAGTCAAGATTCTGGCAGCAGAGTTTTATGTTAGCTGGAGGCGTGAGAGGGATTTTTTTTTACTGATGCCAGAGAGCAAGGAATTGCAATTATCTAAAAGACTGGTTATGAATGCATGAATAACAGTGTCCAGATGTTTGATGGAAATGAATGATCTGATTCTGGGGATATTTCTGAGATAAATCAATTAAATAATTTTTAAATAAAATGTGTCAAATTATTGATTTATTTCTTACGTAGTGGTGTAATAAGTAGGATAATGTACAGCTAGCGGGTCATTTTTGCTAAAATAAACTTTGTCAGGGTGTTGCAGGATCCTGAATCATCCTAAAGGGGTTTATATTATCCCTTACTTAAATAATTCCTTCCCAATTTAACAGGCAATACTCACACAGAGGAAGTAAGATGGTCCCAAAATGCTGTTTCATTGTAACCATATAGATCGGCTGTCTGAGAAGAGAAACATAAAAAGAGATGAGATTAGTAACAAAAGGTGCAGCATCAATACGAGAAATCACCTTCTATTCCTGGAGATAATTCATATTTATTTTGTTTATCCACAACACAGAAATCATGACATACGTCTCTACCCTTACCCTCTCACAGATGTAGCATTATCCAGCGGTCTTCTATGCCACGACCCCAACTCCCCCACCCAGGGCTGCTGCTCAGACGGTGCAGTCCTGCTTGGAGGATTCGGGGGACCCTTGAACCCAAACCTCACAGTGAGCAGTGTGGAGTACCTTGGTCCTGAGGAGGAGCTTCCCCCTCCAGGTAAGGACGAGCCCTCGCTGTAGTCAGAGTCAGCTGATCAATAAACATTATAGAACTGCAAAAGCAACAGATGATGGAAAAATGGATTAGTAAAGTGGCTGAGTGTCTTTTCCACAGCTTAATTGTAGATCAATATGGGAGTGTTTAAGATTGCTTTGAAACCATTATGAATGAAGATGGAGAGATTTTACTGTCATGATATAATTTAATAAGGTTTAAATGTATGTATCATAACTAAGGGTTTGAATTCATTAATGGTGTGCCTTTTTCATTTTTTATGTAATCCACAAAGCTTGATGAAACATGTGTGTGTCAGTTGTCTACACATATACCATTAGAGGGCAGCAAAGACATTTCAATGATGTTCTTTGCCTCAACTCCTATCTGCCGTAAGAGGTCTACATTATGCATATTTGTACACAAAACCAGCACAATACAGTACCTTCCAGTGTGACATATTAGAAAATGTCACAATGCAGCTTGGCAAAATGTTGCAGCCAAACCAATTATACCTACATTTTAACTGCTTTTTCCCCTTCGTTAATGTACTTCAGTAGCTGCCCCTCTTCAGGACTGTGAACGGGTGGAGGAGAATGTACCACTAACGGAGGAGGAGAGAGGCGAGGAGGTGCACCCTGAAGGAGATTTACCTGAGGGGCTGCAGGACGTGGGCGAGCAGCTGGAAGACAGACCAGAGGAAGAGATTCCTCCAGGAACGTCCCCACCACAAGTACCTCCAAAACTTTTGCCCCAGCTGAGTGCTGGAGATGGTGAGTGCTGAGAGGTTAAGGACAGGTCATAGAGTAAGTGTGCATTCATAGAGAAGCTGTGTAAAACCTGTTACTGCTCAGTTTGAACTACAGATAGATGAAAAGTTAAGAAATGCTGAATAAATGAAAAGAAAGATAACAAATGCAAATGTTTACATACAGAGGGTCACTGGATGGTTTAATGTGTATGAAATGATGTAAGTCATACCTTGTGCACATCACCAGATCTCAGCTTAATGTAACAGCTATTTACTTAAGTTACATAAGTAAAACCACAATGTAAAAATACTCCATTACATGTAAAAGTCCAAATTCAGAATTCTGCTCAAATGAAAGTACAGATGAGCAAAATATACTTAAGCTATCAAAAGTACTCTTTTAGTACCCCTGTGACAAATATATTATAATTAGATTGTTGATACTGATACATGAATGTATAAGCAGCATTTTACTGTTACTGTGACTTAAAACTATACAGTTTAGTTTAGGCAGTTCAGTCCAGCGGTTTCTAAACTGGGGGTCGGTAAGATAAATCTGAGGGGTCATGAGATGATTAATAGGAAGGAATAAAACAGAAATTAGTTCTGCTACACAAAGTTGTACTTATTAATGTGGACTTTTCTCTTATATTTGCTTTTTTGGGGGCGTCAGTGCCTTAGTGGATAGAGCAGGCACCCCATGTACAAGGCTGTTGCCGCTTCGAGTCCAGCCTGTGGCCCTTTGCTGCATGTCATCCCCCCCTCTCTCTCCCCCTTTCAAACTTACCTGTCCTGTCCATTATTAAAGGTAAAATGCCCCCAAAAATATCTTTAAAAAAATAATAATTTGCTTTTTTGTAAACTATTGGACAGTTTGACCTCTTTGGGCCTCGAACAATTATTTTCAGAGCAGAAACATCACTTCTGACATCTGAAATTTAACAAGGAGCCCCAACTAGAAACTGCTTCAGATGAAGAGATCACAAGTCAAAAAGGTTCACAACCACTAATTTAATCTTTAACAATGTGCTAGGTTTTATAAGGTTATCACTTTTTATTGTCAAATCTTAATCTGAAAAAAATAACTAATAACTAACAGGTGTTAAATAAATTTAGTGGGGGTGAAAGTTCAATAATTAAATGAAATGTTGGCATGAAATGGAAATGCTTATATAAAGTACAAGTAAGACAAACCTTTATTTCTCCCAGGTGAAACTGCTGAAACAAATATTTGTTTTGTATAGTATAGAGAGAAGGACCCAAAAGTGTGAATCAGACAACTGTTTAGTTTAAAGTGGATTTATATTCAATAGAGCAAGAAGGGGTGTCTTGGGTCGATCTAGGGTACTCTGGAGCAACAGGGCAGGCAGGCTGAGCAGGACTGGAAGCATGAGGAATGACGGAAAGGCACAGACTGTGACAATATAAGGAATCAACAGCTAAGGCACTGCTGGGATATGAACCCACAATCTCCAGTTTATTAAACAGGAATTTAATTTACCAACTAAGCCACAGCACCTCCCATAAACTCAGAAGTGTACTTAAAATTTAACTTTTGTATTTTTTTTTGAGTGAGAGGGCTGCAATGGAACCACTCGGGGCAACTTTCACCTGTCAATGTGCATCCACCAAAAGTTCTAGTTTTTGCCACTGACATGCTCAGATTACAACTATAAGCCTCTACATTATGGTGAGGATCCCTACAGAGATAGACCCTTTTGTTTAAGAGTAAGATCTTTTTTGTTTATACACAACAGCCCCAAGATCACCATCACCAAACCCACCACACTCTATTTAAATCAACAATAATTTTAACGTATATAGAGTCAACATATTTTCACATCCATCTGGGTGAATTAAGAGTTTATTTAGACAAAACCAGAACTGGCGATTGTTGGAACAGTTGAAAGATGAACCAAGACAGCTTTTATGAATTTTATTTTGCTTTTGTTGACTGAGTAAAATTACTGATTGTTTGTTAAATCGAGTCTCTTGAATTTGGCAAAGGCGATTTTGGGGCTGCTTTCTGCTTAAACAAAAAGAATCTTACTCTCAAATCAAAAGCTCTATCTCTGTAGGGATCCTTTCCATAATGTTAACAAACACTTTTAATAATAATCTCAGCCTGTCAGTGGAAAAAACAAGCACTTTTGGCTTGTTTTGCCGCTGTCGTCTGTAGCCCCCTTGCTCATTACTGGACCAATTTAAAAAATCAAAAAATACCAAAGTTACCTTTAAGCACAGCGCTGGAGTAAATTTCTTCAGTTCCTCTAAATCTAAATGAGGGAATATCTTTTGGAAGAAGGATGTTCAGCCCTCCAGCTAGAATTCCAGAGCTGCTCTGGCTGGTCACAATGGCTCGACATGTTACTAATTGTGTACTTTGACAAATCCCAAATCTGGTACCACTTTGTTTGAAAGCCAAAGTTGAAGTAACTCAGGTTAGTATAGACTCCTGTGCACACACTGACTAGGTTAAGCCACACTTTTAAGAGAGCATAGATACTGTAGATACACTGCAGATCACAGATTGGGAGAGTAGTTTGCTCTCTCGTTTCTCTGCAAGAAAACTGGTCGAGTTTGTTTCCCCTCATATGAAGCAGATATGCCAGTCAGCTGTAGTGGAGAGTTTAAATTCCCCTAAGTAAAAATGTAAATGTGTTTCCCAAACTTCAGCTCAGTATCAGTACGATAAACTCCAGCCCTCATGAGCCTGCAGATGAATATCAGGATAAGACAATGACAGAAAATAGAGAGAGATTGTGTGAATTAACCTCCAGTGTTTATCTGCTCCCTTTCAGATTCAGGCCCTGTATCACTCCCCACTCACCTGCCCAACTCCTACCTCCCCAAGGAGCCTCCACCCAGGGCCACAGAAAGCATGGTTTCAATGACCCTGCCGCTACGAGGGCCCCTGGCCAACACCTCAGGGTCCCCACATTTAGGCAATATGATGCACCCTCCCATGCCCCCTAGCTGCATTATGGAGGAACTGCAGAGAGCCTTCGCTTCCAAGAACAGACAGGAGAGGTGAGTCCTCAGATTGACCCCACACATCTGTTCTTATTAGCGTCCTCACTCAGACATACTGGGACTGGGAAAAACAAATACGTTGCTTCTCTCAGTCTGAATGGTGAAGATATTGCTGGCTTTGATGGATTTGGTGACTGTAATGAAGTTTGACACCCTTGAAATCTTGTATATTTAATCATTACTACATTAATATTATGTTTCCCTCCTCCTTGTGTCTCCTCAGTGTCCACGAAGGGTGTGAGCAGGGCTCACCGCCAAGGCTGTGGTGTTCAGACGGCCGACTCTCTCGCTCCTGCAGCTCTGACAACCAACACACATCATCTTTTGGGGGCGGTTGTGCGGGGGGCGGAGGGTCTGACTGGCCCAAGAAGGAGGCGGAGGAGAATAAGGAGAACGTGCGGCTGGACCAGTGCTTCTCCAACACCTCAGGCCTCCCCACCGACTTGGACGGCTGGAATGACTCCGTCATCTCTGGTGGGTTGGAGAGCTTAAAACTATGATTCACAATGCAGTCTGTGAGCACTTTCACGTAGTTTTTGTTTTAGTTCTGGCTCTTTGCTGCATAAACTGGATTTAAAGTGGAACAATGGCTATGAGGTTACAGTGATGAGTTTCACTTAAATTTGTGAGAATTTTCACATAGGGAAAAGAGTGTAGTCCACCTGGTTACTACTGTCTCCCATCAATTAGTTTGTGGGATTTAATTAAAACAAAAATTTGTTTGGAAATTTGCACAGTATAAAGTGGCGTGAATTATCTCATCAGTGGATGAAATGGCTGTTTTCATCAATTTGCTCTGATCTGTTTCTTTGCTTTTCATAATAGTGTGAACAGCACAAATCATGTGTCATCTCATCTTTTAAACAAGCCAGGTCTAACTCCGAAGTCGTCTAAACCTGGTGCACGGGCAATGACTTGCGGCGTCACAAACAAACAAAAAAAGGCAACCTCTGACGTTGGCATGATATGTGGCCGGTTGTCGTTATGGTTTAATGGCGCCCAGCGGCATTAGGGGGACGCGCAGAGAGACAAGGATGAAAGTTAAGGTGGCAAAGTCTGACTGGGGTGGGCAGGACTTGTGGTGGATGGGTCCAACAAACACCGACTTTCACCCGAGAGAGTGGTGTTTGTGTCCCATAAGATTCTAAAGTCAAACCCTGTTCTTTTGTCCTGAACCTAGCCACGTGCTTTTGTTGCCTAAATCCAACCATGTGTATTTGTTGTTGAAGGAAAAAAAACATCAATTTGCGGTGTTGTACTAACGTAATGCGTTTATTTTAAAAGAGACTGAATGCAAACGTTAAATTTCCTGTGAAAACGGAAGTGTATTTTAAAAGAGGACAATGCATGTAACAGGCAGAACTTGACACGGTGTCCCAGAATATGGACATGGAAAGTCCATGACCAAACGTCAATATGTGATGAGGTCGGAGAATGTGTTGTTTCTGTGATTTGGGCCACTGTGGCTATGTTCAGACTGAATGCAAATCAGATTTGTTTCTCAAATCGGATCTTGAAGACAGACCGTCCAGACTTTGCAATTAATAAGATCAGATTTGTGTGTCCAGACATCACCAACCTGTCTGCATGAGTTGCTGTGGTAACAACAAAGGTGTCAGTAGCTTTGTAGCAACGCTAGTGATGCTGCTTTCAAACACAGACACACAAGAAATGGAGGTTCATTATTTCTCCCTACAAAAAGTGTTTCTGTCTATAGACTGTTGTTCCTCATGTTTGCCTCTTTAGTGCTCTGCTGATAGCAGCATGGAGCTGCTCAGCTCTTCTGTCACTCTGGATTTAATGTCGTTGTTATGTGTTGCATTCAAAGACACTTTGAAATCTGATTTGGACTGCAAGAGCACCTGTAGAAATCCAATCTGAATCGCAAACGTCTAAATGTGGTTTGTCCAGACTTCCTAAAATCAATGTGGCTACAATCTGGATATGCCTAAAAGACATTTTGTGTGTTTATATGTTTCCTTAAATTGATTTTTTGCAGTCCTTTCAGAATTCACGCAACTTTTACGTCACTACAGATTGATGTTAGTCACAACTCACATCATGTGTAGTCACACTAACAGATGTAGTTAAATATAGCCCTTTATATCCTGAAATTTGGGATGAAATCAGTTCCTTTGAAGCCATTCATGTCACAATCCAACCACTGCTGGCTCCCGCTCCGCATACGCCTACACCTCCATACAGACGTAGCAGCCATTGCTCAACAAAAAGCCCTAATTAAAAATTCAGCACTCTTTCTCCTCATCTTCATCCTCATTCTCATCTGCTCACGAATTTGCTGGCTTCATCTGCACATCAACGTATAAATGCAACCTTAATTGACAACATAAGTGGCCTCTGTGTTTATGTCCGTACGACAGGAAACTGCATGCGATGTCCTTGTCATTGTTCTTTTGCACATCCAGCTCAGTTCATAATCATGATCAGTTTACACAGGAATCTGATATAAGCCGCACATTTAAAAATAATTACCTATAAAAGGGGCCATGAGTGGTACCGTTATATAGATGTGAACACCCTCAAATGTCCTTAAAGTTGCAAGCTAGCACTTACTGTAATCGTCATTGTTTAATTCCACATCCAATTTGCTGCAGCACAGAGAAACAACAACAGAAAACACATACGTGTAAGTGACAGTCACATGGTGTGGATGTCTGCTCAGATTAAATGGTCATGGACCCTTTTGTGATGAGGAACAGGAAAGATGATTTCATTCAGTTACATCATGATGTTCCATACAGTTAAGATATGCAAATAAAAATGGAAAGAAACACTGTGGTTCTTACAAAGAGTCTACAAAGGGTGATAACAGAGTTTCCTGTGTGTTCACGCGTGTGTACGCATGGTTGCAGGCACACTTCCTCGCAGGCTAAGGAAGGAGTTGCTGGCTGTCAAACTACGAAACAGGCCCAGCAAGCAGGAATTGGAAGACAGGAATATCTTCCCGGCCAGGAGCGACCAGGAGCGCCAGGAAATTCGCCAGCAGATTGAAATGAAACTTGCCAAGTAAGACATAAAATCTTCTCTACATGTCTCTGGAGTATTAGTGTGAAATGTTTTAATAATATCAGTAACAGAATTCCTCTTTGTCCTTGCTTAAATATAATGTTACTCTGCAGTTGGTTAAAGGGGAACGATTATGCTTCTCCTTATTTTCTGTTAATGTATAATGCTACAATGTCGAATGTTCATGTTAAACAGGGCCAAAATTTCAAATAGTGAGGTAAACGTGTGCTATGTAAAAATAATCCCTGTGACCAAAAACCTCAGGCTTCGGACGAATTTCTTTATATGGTCATCTGTTCCAGGCACACTACTGCAAGTTAACATTACATACACTGCTACATGTGGCTACATGCTAACATCAGGAAAACATGTAAACTTGGTTGCAGATGTTTATAATTTCTCCCAATTCCACATCATATTCCTGCTGGAACATGTCAAGTTATGAAGATTTTGATTATTATAGGTGATTTGTCATGATAATAAGTGCCACTACACCCTGTAATAGTCATTCCCCGGCTGCAACATGGATGTGTAAAGAGACCTGATACAGCGTTGGAGGTGCCTCCCCCCCGCCCATTCATTCCTGCGCATGAAGCCAAAAAAGCTCTATTTTCGTGGTTTTGAAATAACCTGGATCTTTTGCAATATGGGGCCAATAGAGCAAGCGCACTAGAGACTTACGGCAACTGAGTGCAGCTGAGCAGCTAACTTCCCCTAGCCGAACAGCTAACTTCAGGTTTAGCACTCTGCTAACTTAAATGGGGATAAAATGATTTTATCATGTGGCTCTTGTAGACTTTCTAAATTTTATTGGACCGAATGGATCAAATCCTGACAGTAAAATGAATCATTTTGCAGGAGTTGTGATGCCCAAAAAAATGTATCCACTGATTTACAGACGTCTGTTTCCCAATGTAAGTCTATGGGAAAAACTCATTTTGGGCCCAGTGGCATCACATGATGGACCTTCATCATTCATATTCTGTAACCGCTCAGAGCAGACCAAGCTTAAAGAGACAGGCACTAAAATGGAGCTTTGTCAGGAGGAGGGTGAATACAGGTGTTCCAGTAGGGGGGGGAATAAATTGGTTTTTGAACGTTAAAGCATGTTAACATGTTGTAGTAGAAACACAAAATACAAGTGAACCTGAAAATGAGCATTGTAGGTGCCCTGTAATGATGTGTGTGTTAAACACGGTGCAACACTGCAAAACTGGTTCAGGTGATGCTTTTTGCATGGTAAACGTGTAAGCTTAATTGCTTCAGTTACATAATACCCAATAGTATAACAGTAGGAGGTTAGATAAAAAATATGATCTAAAGAGATTATCTCATTGTTTTGCACAGACTTTATGTTGTGTAATCTGCTCAGAGGAGACTGTTTGGGTGTAGGCCTAATGCTTTTTACTCTGGGCCAATCCTCATACTCGGAATCCTTTATTATTTTCCAGAATAGCACTTAACCACCAAAACTGACAAGATTCCCAAATGTGGGAAATGGTGTATCTATTCAAACCACTGAGGCAGACAAATGGATTTAAGTCCCAGAAGTCCTTTGGCGCACACGTTCTAAATAAACACCTGGATGCTTTCAAAAGAACAACACTTGTTTCTGTAGTGCAACACGTACAGACACATGCTGCTTCCAGGAAAACTCCCTATTTAAGATGCACCGCTGGTGTTTGTATCTGCGCTCTCCCCTGCCAGGACATTAATAGAACAACTGGTTTTTCTAATACAACTGAGAAACTTGACGTGCAAAGACTGATGGCAGCAGTCTCGTGAGCCAATGTGTCACAAGACCCAGGTTTTTTAACACCAGCGTGTCAAATCAGGGGCACACCACCGCATTACATAACCTGCTGTCCAATAACTCACAGACAGGCAGTGAGTGCCGCCCACACTTTCTAGAGAATGAGATCTATCGTCTGCCTGTGAGACAGCTAAGAATACTGACTCTCGTCTATTCTTAGACTCACTGGAAGAACATTTTTTAATTGTTGTTTGTGAAATGTATAGGTGTTCACAACAGCTTACATAAAGGTGAGGACGGAGCACGACTGTGTCTTGCATAAGAGTCAGCGGGGTCTGTGTGCTGAAGACAGAGGTTCCACATATAGCACAGCAGCGAGAGAAGCTGCTCGTTACATAAAGATCTGGATCTATGGTTGTTTAAGTTTCAGAGTAATAGATCTGTGGAGGATCAGCGATGATTCTTACAGCAGCTCTGTTTGTTTGCTTCATGCTGACGATGCTAAAAAAAAGCCTTAAACATTTGCTGCATGATTACGGAGGCTGTGGTAAATGTATGCACATGTGAAAGCCATCTGGCCGCTGTTCAAGTTTGCTGCTTCGTCTGGTGTTATTATCTGTAAAGCCTGAAATTTGAATATTATTACTTCACCCACGGTGTCAAGCATATGCAGAAAAGGCCTTTTCATCCTACAGTGTGCATAAATTGAAGGCATACTGCACCATTTTGGAGGGAACTCCTAGCTAAATATAGCTCAACATGGTAAGGAGGAGGGAAAAAAGCTTATTTCCCTTGAGTATTCAGAGTGAATGACAAAACAATCCATCACACAATCCTCTGGATTTCTCCGGTTGACTCCCACCATAGATTCAATCTGCTCGTTTTCCCATCCTATCTGCTGCTCACAATGAAATCCTACTGATACGTTTGCTGCTTATCAAGCAGAAAATCCCAGCAGGACGTGTGTCTGATAATGACACCTTGTCTGTCCATTGTGTCAGTGATAGATGACCTTTCTATCTTTAGAGACTCCCCGCCTGGCACTGCTGCAGTTGCACTCCGCTGTTTCTAATCTTAGTTCCTGACACTGTTCAATAATGCATTTCCCCATGCACTCCCTTCTCTCCACAAATGTGTTGTCACGGAGTTATATCAGCAGAAATAAAAGTGGAGGAGGAGCAGGTAGGGACCTGTTACCGTACTAAAAGGAAGAAAGCTGGGAATGGCCAATTTTATCTCCTTGGCAGCTGAAATAGAAGAACAGACTGAGAGCCTCTGCCACCCACTCGTTGCTTTCTTATTCCTTTGTTTGGATTCTTCATTCCTCCCCTGGCTGACATAGTTAGATTCTCTATTCTAACTCATTTTGTTGATGAAACATCCTGAGTGGGAAATGGAAACCCTCACGCCAACAGGCCTTTATGCGTCATCATGGTATTCTGGGGATACCTTTTCAAAATCTTATTTGTGAAATCATATCCTAAACCAGGATGTAGGGACACAGGCGCTATGAGTCAATGTGTGGCAGTGATAATCTCAGTTATCCCAAATAAACCATCTTCTGTCACCTGAGAGCAGCACCGTAATGGGGCTTTGTCATCATGTGGCTCACAGAGAACATCTAACTGTGTTACGAAAATAGTGCCAGCGATCTCTGATTTATTCAGCTCACCAGCAGAGAAAGTGGTCCCTTTCTAAAAATAGCCACAGCCTTTCAGTAAAGCACATACAGCTCTGTGTGCAGTAGTGTAATCCCCATTAGTGTGTTGCTAGGGAGAAGTGAGAATTTCTGCGGGAAGACTCTATTGTCTCAAAGATACCGAGTGTAGTTGCTAAGCAACTCGGGCGGCCAGGTCAATAATATAGCGGATGGTTGTATTCGCTGGGGCTTTGGAAGTGATTTTCTGTTTCATCTGTTTAAAATGTGTTACTGTAACAGCTCTGAGAACACCTCGTCCCTCAGTCGTGAAGCCAAAGAGTCGCTGTCGTCGTGCTGGGCTGTTCCCCACCTGATGAGATTTTAAGATAGCAGCATAAAACATGCCTAGTTTGATCAAAAAACTGCTTTGATGAAAAGGGGAACTTCACGGAGAAGGAGGATAAAAAGCCAATAGGGAGAAATGAGTCAAACTCCCACCTGCTGATTATGTGCTAAATGCAGGAAATATTCAACACCACCTTCTGGCTGTTTGTCTTCCATTTTTAATCTTATTTCCCAGAAGAGGGGAGTCAAACTTTTGAATTATTCCTCATGCTATTCCGGGATGTTGAGTCACACATGTGTTAATTAACACAGACTGAATTCTTGTACTCATTACTGTATGGATAACTACAAGTGTGATTCTGTGTCAGTGCAGCCAGCTCTCTCTCCTCTGCCAGTGTAGAAAAAAGAATCTAAGACAAATGCTTATTACATAACACAGTGAAGCACTGATGCTTTTTTTGTTCTGCTGGTGGCATCTGTTGTCACACAATTGTGGTTTTAACTTGGTTCAAGTCCTGAAACAGTGAACTGAAACTGAAAACTGAAACAGTTTTAACAGGGCTTAAAAGACTAAAATGGTTTTAGTAGGTATTCAGTGCCCATGTTCCTAGTGGTATACACACACACACACTGGGCCACATGCTTTGTGGGTGTCCAGGTCTCAGTCCCTGTGACCTAACTTTGATCTTTTTCAGGACAGAACTATAAAGTGTCTGGGTCTGTCATCTTGGGTGATGGGATAAAGAGAGTCCTGCTGCGTGGCGGCATTCTGCCTTCTCTGTCCTTTCCACCTCTGGAGGTGTGCTGTGGAGTGTGCCACATGCTGTCTCGGGGCTGGGCTCTGTTGTGCAGCTCACATTTATTATTTATGTGGAGTATGAATAGTTCACACGCACACAGGCGCCTCCAGGAAAACATTTGATTTCGGAGACCTTTTGGATGCTTTGATGGAGAGGGAACATGACAGCTTGAAATGAATCTAGGCTATTACTGTAAGTGTGATGTGAATATTTAAACGTGGTCATTAGAGGAAGAAAGGAGATTGGAATTGTATCAGAACATAGATGAGGCTACAGTGTTTTTATCCATGAAGTGTTCTATTCCCAGTTTGAGATACATTATTTCCCTGTCTTTAAAAAAGGTGTATTTTACTTGGATAAAAATAAACTGGTGCAACAACGTGGGTAAAAATGACTGTGCCACTAGCCCAGAGTACACCAGGAGGAGGTTGGGGATACCGTGAGTGGGAGCCTGCCAAGCTCCGCCTCCAACAAATTATGCATGCAGTAACCGGGGAAACTAGAGGAGTCGCGCCCCAGCAGCCCATCACGACCCAGTTGAAAAGCGCCTGTAGTGTAGTCTGTGTCTCATAGTAGAGAGGAGCGGTGCAGAGTAAATCCAACACGGCGGCTGCACCTGAGATGCAGCAAATTGACATCGCAAAATAATTTGGTGGGGAATTCTCAAACGAGAGAATTGCGCTTCTGCGACTATTCCAGATGTGGGGAGCGCCTCTGCCCAAGCATCACAGCCGCGGTTTGGATGCGAGATGGAGACGTAGGGGATTCCTCTCGAGAAGGCACAGTGAAGAAGCTACAGCCGGTTTACAGAGGACAGTACAGAGACAGGGACAGAGACAGAGACAGAGACAGCTCAAGCCACAATGGTTCAAAACGTGGTTTTGGTGTTTCTCCGCAGGAGGCTGAGCCAGAGACCGAATGTGGAGGAGCTGGAGAGTCGGAACATCCTCAAACGTAAGTTCACTTTCTGTCTCCAAACTACCATTTCTTCACCCAATTGCTCATATTTATGATTAAAAAAACATAAATGTGAAAAAGATCCGCTCAAAAACAGTAAAACCAGGTCAAGATGATGCATTAATGATTACATAGTGTGGTACATTATTCAGGAGCAGAAAAACGCATGAGTGCACATTTCTTGTCTTGGTAGGGACTGAATTTGTAGAGACTCTGCCTATGACTTACAGAATTTGACACCACATTTATCAATATTATTGGTGATAAATCCACCCTGCAGTGCCTTTATATATATCTATATCTATCTATCTATCTATATATATATATATATATATATATATATATATATGTAGATGTATATGTATATTTCATGTTTAGGCCAACTTGCTGATGTAGTGTAAATTTCTAATTTCCCTGTCTTGCTTTTTTCCCCAGAGAGAAATGATCAGACAGAGCAAGAGGAAAGGAGAGAGATCAAACAGCGGCTAAACAGAAAGGTACATTGTGTGTTAATATATTTTCCATTTATTTAAAGCATTTGTTTCTGATAACACCAAAACACTATCAGCTCAGTGAACACTGTGCACAAAGCTCATGGAGACTCTTCTAGCAGCCTGTTGTAAATGTCCAATATCTTGTGTATTCAGCTCAACCAGCGACCAACAGTAGACGAACTACGAGACAGAAAGATTCTGATCCGCTTCAGCGACTATGTGGAGGTGGCCAAAGCTCAGGACTATGACAGGAGAGCAGACAAGCCCTGGACTCGGCTCTCGGCGGCTGACAAGGTGTGTATTAGTGTGGAACACAGAGACAAATATTTACCAGTGCCGTGAAACATCTGGACTTATCACCTTAATGCAAGCTCAGCATTTAGGCCAGTCTGATAACACAATTACCCAGTCTGTGACCTTTTCTCATCAAGACTATTTGCATGGTGATGTTATCAGCTTATCTCCCCAAATCCCCTGTTCTCTTTAGTTTTTTAGGCTGAATATAAGTCCTCTTCCTCCTGCTGTCACTTTGCTGTCCAGAGGTTGCAGCACCCCGATGGCTCAGGATGTACTTAGAACTAATGTTGTTTTCCTCTTTCCCACAGGCTGCAATCCGAAAAGAGCTCAACGAGTTCAAAAGCACGGAGATGGAAGTGCACGCCTCAAGCAAACACTTAACGAGGTCAGTATTCTGTGTGTCTGTGTGTGTATAGTATGTGTTTGGGAATGCATGCGTGCTCTATTCTGGGCAGCAGCGGTCTAAATTTAGCTCCCCTTGCTCATCCAGAGAGCACCGAGGAGCTAAAGATAGATGGGAGTGCTTGTAAACGGGGGGTAGGGGAGGTCGTCCTCTGAAGGGCTCGTACAGCCGAGCAGAGAGAAATGATAAAACGCCACCGTGTCCTTGGCTAAGCTTGTTTATAAAGCAGGGGTCCTTGTTGTGAGCTGTAACAGTGACCCAGAGGGAGGACTGGCTGCGAGTACATGTCCAGCTCCTCAGCACATGTAACCACTGAGCTAAAAATAGCCCCACAGAACTGCTAATAGCTGCAATAATCGCTGGATGACAAAGGCACCTTCTGCTCTCACGGTTCCCCTTTCTCACACGGTCTCTACATGTTTGTCTCTCCAGGTTCCACCGGCCATGAGAGCAGAGAGTTTCTTCTGTGAAGAAATGCTGAGCTTGGAAATGTTCTGAAGCTGCTCAGCGGTGTTCAAAGAGCCTGGAGCCTTTTCGTCTTCAGCGTGTCTTTAGCATTCTTCCAGCACCCTCGACTATCATATCATCTGTGTGAGGGCACAGGGTGTGGGAGAGAAGATGACGGTAATGTTTGCGGCAGTGTGTCCTGGAGACTACTGAACGTCGGCACATGGAAGCTGGCTGCTGGAAGAGGACTCTGGTGGAGCTTCTGACTCTCAGGTTGAGAGCGGAGGAAAAAAAACAATCTTGTCATTCAGTCAGTGTTTTGTTTTTTTGTTTTTTTTGTACTATTTCATGGACTCCTTTGACAAGGCGGTGTGAATCCGTGTAGTGGGAAGAAGTTGTGCATGTGACCAGCTTCACCTTTTCTTAACTGATGAATAATGTGTCACTGGGACTGTGTAAAGACTGTGCAGTCTGGGGGAGGTGGTACTGGGGGTGAATTTGATATTAACTGTACATACAGTATGTCAATCTGAATGGGACCGTCAATGTCTTCACTGAAAAGAGAAATACCTTTGTAAGCACTACTTGTCTTCAAAATACAAGGTCTTTTTTAAAAAATGTCTTCTCTCGTTTTTAAACTGTTTCATTTTCAATTAATTGAAGAGGAATTTAAACACAAAGACCTCTCTTCACACTCTGGATCTCCCCCTCTTGCTACAAAAGGTACACAAGCACAAAGAAACATTCGTGACAGGCACTTCATTAAAAACCATCACCACCATCATCTGAGTCATAAACTCTGCAAGAACTGAATGTTATGTACAAATTTTCAAACGAGCCCTGTTGTGCTGACAGAGTGAAGGACACATAATGAAAGCCGGCCTAATTGTTGTGCTCTGACCCACGCTGAAGGGCCACCTGTGTGGCGTCTACTCACCGTCTCACTGAGGAGTCTGTCCTGAACTGACTTCATGTCTTTTCTCGACAGGCACATCTGAGAGCAGCAGGCAGAGCAGCGGGGTTGTAGGGGCGGTAACATAGAGTATGACAGAGTCAGGACGAGCATGGCATGAGTTGACACGAGACAATGAGATAAGCAAAAAATGTGACTGAGGCCACTCAGCGAAAAATCACTGGACAGACAGGCTGACAGGCAGAAGTGACACGGTCTATTTAAATAAACTGTGAATGAACAATCTTCATTCAAAGCCACCTGAGCTCTGGATTTACACAATAATTATGATTCTAAAACTTGGGCAACACAATGAAACACATATTAGATATGAAGTGAAGTTGTTCAGGCTCTCATTTCTGGAAGGAAGAAAACAAGACAGTCACACAGCCAAAGGAGGAAGAGCCGAAGACACAAGCTCAAGGTAAAGGACAACTGTAAACACGCTGGAGGTTAAAGGGGAACAAGGGAAACACTGATACATTTAGATTTCTGGTTTACTTGACACAATTGTAGTACTCTGATTCAAAACAGATTAAAGATGAAAATAATAAAATTTGCTTTACGTATTTTTCATGATGTCTCAACAACTTCAAAATTCACAACCCCTCCTTCACTGGAGGTCAGTGACTCAGAATCAAACACATTTCTAACAAAGTCTGGTAAAGCAGAAAGCCTACGGTAAGTCTATAAATGTATTAAAAATGGATCTGATCAAGGCCGCAAAATAAATACTACAGTGTTGGGCATCTATGTGAGCGGCCAAAAAGAAGCAGCTCACCCACCGAACACCATCACGTCTCTGAATCATGGAGAAAGTAGGATAACATACATGCTGATTTTCAGCAGAAAGAACTGAGACACTCATATATAGACAGAAGGAACAATGAATGGGGTCAACTCAAAAACTGCTCATTTTAGACAATGTGAAACTTAAGAATAATTTGTTATTCTTGATCTTGTCAAGTAATTTCGTGAGCAGCATCTTACATGAATGAGAGGACACTGCTTGGATCATATGTCAATTTAAGCATGGAGGAAGGAAAGGCATGTAGGTTCTATATCATCATAAAAATCAAGTACTTCTGTAGCCATTCATTCATTTCTTAAAGCAACAATAAACTTTATTTATTCACAGCCTTTAAGGAACCTGGGTATGACAACGTGTCCCTGTGCAATCAGGGCACCAGAGCCTGGCAGGGGAAAAGCTTGCTGAGTAAACATCTGTGAACTCGGCTCAGTCATATGAAGAAACACTGGACACATCCTCTCAAAGAACAGCTCAGGATGCATATCTAGCTTATGATGATAAGCCTGAGGAGGAACTTATTTTCAGAGCTTTTTAATCCATGTTCCACCAAATAAACAAGTGTGTTATTCAACCTTTTGCACAGTATTTGGGCTTAAAGCCTGTGGGAGCTGCACTGATCAGAGTGTGGCAGGAAATCAGCATCAGACTAACAATATGTCTCTTTCAGTGCTCTCTCTCTCACACACACAGACACAGAGAGAGAGAGGCCTAAATTTTACCTCATGGTTTCCTATTCCTGGTAAAAATGGGAAGCCACAATCTGATCTTTGCAGTACATGTGTGAGAGGACAGAACGGGGACAGAACAGTTATGAAACCAGTCAAATCAACAACAAAAACACATTGCATCAACAGGACCTTCATAACATTTATGTCAATGACTTTTCAAAACCTTTCCACACCTTTTCCATAATATTTTACCCCATTTCCATGACTTTCTTTATGTAGTTTGAAATGGGTAGGCCTATATAGCGATCTAGGCCATACATGATCACACGTGCACCTCTGCGGATAAGCAAACTGCGAGTACCTGCTAATTTTACTCGCTCGTTAGACATTCCTGTCACCAATTAGCTGCATATGCTCACAGCCAATAGACCACACCATATGTACTGGTGTGGTCAGTACATATGTGTAGTTCACAAAATACCAAGACCACTGGGGTTAGAAAACCAAAGATCATGTAGATGTCAATGCAATTTGACACGTGTTTCAATGATAATTTTGACAAGTTCATATGCATTTATTTGTTGTTTACCAAAAGTGTCCTCTATCGACATGTCTAATAATCGTTTTGTGACCCTGCCTGAACCTGAGCGCACATGATACCTTGACAAATTAAGGTTGGTCGCTGTTAAGTCCCTTCAGGCTTCCCCCCATCCAAGTGGATCAATGACCCATTGAATACATATATGTTGGCCCCCTGATCAGCTTTGGCCCTTTGATCAACAATATGCCAAAGGTGTGTCCTTCCTGCCTTTAATGATTAATGCCCTTCTTCCTGCTTTTAACATACTGTCTGACACTGTATGGGTGTCTCCTTCAGGTCTGAGTGGAAATAAATGCAAATGCCCTCCACTTCCCACTCTTTTGTTTCCTTCCATTTGATCACTGCCTTCCCTTTACACCCCCACCACCACCACCCCCACCACAATCACTACTATTTACATACTGCCTCATCACTGCTTTGGTTCACTGTAAAAAATGGCTTCCATTTCACTGGCTGTGGGTCACCTCACTAGCTCAGATCCACTTGGTGTCTATGAGTTGACCTGTGTGCTGGCATACTTCATTAAACTCACATAACTGCAGCAAACTTTGGAACTGGACTTGAATGATTTCTACAACAACACACTCACACACATTTAAATCAGGGTCAGTAGAAAGTTTGCATGGGTAAGTAGATTCCTGACCCACTTGCCTGACCGACCGGGGCTGTTGGAAGAAGTTTGCCTTGACTGCTTTCTGCCAGAAGGGGATCTCTTGGTTGAGGATAGGAATAAATATGTGGTTTGAGTTAAAATGAATTGATTTCTGCCAGAAAGGGCTCTTAGCAAATTTCTCCCGTGTGTTCCGACTGGGCCAGTGGCAAAAAAAAACAAAAGAAAGTTGTTGGACTTGGGAAAACACACAAGTACCTATGTACTAAGAGAGTAATCTCAGAACTGCTTTGGAAAATGTACACTGACTGCTGACTGTGGATTGTGCAGTCGTTTTCTCTATAAGAATCATTTCGGTGGGCAACCAGCCATCAAATTAAGCTCTATCATGATGGCCAAAAAACAAACAAAAAAAATCACATACACATATTAACTTTTAAATCTATTAGCCAAAATTACTGGAGGAGATGTGACGCTTGCGACTGGGTTCTGTAATAACAACCACCAGTTACAGTACATTACATTACAATACATTGGGCGGCAGTAGCTCAGTCCATAGGGACTTGGGTTGGGAACAGGGTGGTTGCTGGCTCATGTCCCAATCTGGACCAAATATGGAGTGTGGACTGGTGGATGGAGAGGTGCCAGTTCACCTCCCTTGAGCAAGTCACCCCCAACTATTCAGGGTACCCATCCATGGGCAGCCCCCTTGTCCTGACATCTCTCCATTTGATGTATATATAGGTCCTGTGCATGTGTGTATTTCAGGCTTGTGTGTATGTATATGCCAAAACAGATCAGTGGTTTGACTACAGAGCACCATCTGAGGGACTTGTTTAGGTGTAAAGGTGACCGAGCTGCAGGGCTAAAAGGTTTTAGCAAGCTTTTAGAAATGGAGCTGTCCAGACTTTGGGTTTTGGTCTGTAGATGGTGTTTTCTGTGAGGATGGACAGTAATGCCTTAGTCATTGTTTGATGACAACAGCTACTTTAAAATGATAATAACTTAGTAATAAGTGGTTTTTCAGTGCATCTGTCCATCCAGTTGACCTACAGCTAAGCCCCGCCCTCAAACGCAATGAGCCAATCACAGTGCGTATTCCAATACACTCGAACATTCTCTGCCTGGACATCCATTGAAATGCATTACAGAAAGTCAGTGTCCTTTGGTTTTATGAGCTTTTTCTGAGGTTTTAGGTTTAAAAATGGCCAAACAGTGTGCATGGGGTACATGCAACTCCGACACAAGGTATCCTGAGAGGCTGGGTGACGAGGTGTATTTTTTACTTTTTCCTAAACCACATCTCAACCGAGAAAAGTGTCTCCTTTGGATAAAGCTGTGCAGTAGACCACAACATCAACTCAACGTGAGTAAGATTAACAAGGATGTCTACATCTGTTTTAAGGTAAGTAAACATCGTGTTTGAGGCAACATATTGTCACTTTGCTGGAAAGAAATATTTGTTACCTTTAACATCTCTAGCTGACGTTAGCTAAAGTTAGCCTAACGTTAGCTCCTAGCTGCGTTGTTCATCATGTCACCTTGTTTGCTGGGAGTTCATTAGCCTATGTTGTTCTAGTTTTTGTACTTTGGTGATTGTACATCATTGTTAGCTGTTGTCCAAAGGGCTCTAGTTAAGCTAACGTTAACTTCTGGAGCTTAGCTTCATTAACTTATCTGTAATCGCAGAGATAACAAAGGTTGGCAAACGTTATGCTGAATGATTCAGTGTAAATACTGTAGCACCAAACTAACGCAGAGACACTGTTGATAAAGATGGTAAAAAAGGCTGTTATCCTTTTCTCATATTCTGAGCCAAAAACCTTAACTTCAGTGGCACTTTAACTTGTTGTCTTTGATGGTGACGGCAACGAGATGTGGTTCACAAGCGTACACTGGGACCTGTAAATTTTGGCTTGTAATTTAAGCTTTTCATCGACCTTCTCAACAATAAAATGATGAATATATCCCTCCAATGCATAGTTTAGGCCCTTTTGGTTACTTCTCAATGACATCTGATCGTTATGTCCCCAAAAATCATCAAGTGCCTCCTGTGAAATGCCGTGTATTGTGACACCTGCCATAGCGCCGCTCACTGAATGTTGATATTTTGTCCGAGTGAGTGGAGGGCGTGGCTTAGCCATAGGTCAGTTATTGTCAGTTTCTCATGAAACCATGGCAGTTCCCATAGTTGGCCGTGTCTTCAGGGATAGGAGACAGAGGCCGAGTGGACAGAGACAAAGGAGATGGAGGTGTGGAGGGTGGACCCTGCTGGACTGGACTTACCTGGACACAAATAAAAGAACGGAGAGGGACAGAAAGTGATGAAAAAATGATGGGCAAGAAGAAATATGGCTCCTCATTTAGTGGTTATATATTCACCATGTCTGTCATGGATCAGGGACAGTGGAGAGATAGACATTTTCAACAATGCATTAAGAGGCACAGATGAAGTGTTGCAGCGCTATTATCTGCTCTGCTTGGACTTAAATAGGTCATTTCAATCATGCTGTTTAATCCTTCAGATCATGGTGTGCTATTCCAACATTTTGTGTGTAAGTATGAGATGTATTTATCAGGAAAAGTTGAATCTCTCAAATGGCCACTTCAGACTCATGGTTACACACATTTACCCCTGAGAAAGGCTTGGGATAATCTCAGTCCTCTGTTAGCAGTTGAGGGTTGGGCACTTTGAGATTCAGTGTAACCAAAGTGCTTAAAGAGAGAACCTCAAAACTCAAAAATGATTGTTTACAGAGGGAGATGCTGCTTCTTTACTGTCTCAGCCCACGTTTTCTCAGCTGGTCTGAGAATTTCAACCAGCCATGTTTAGGTCACAGACCTACTACCTTAAATTCTAGGTTACTCATTATGAAGGCCTTCGGTCATCTAATAATTCACACCTCCATTCCACTCTAGTGATTCTCACGTGACTGTGGAGTGACGTCAATGACTTCCATGTAGTGTAAAGGTGTTTGAATCACTGGAAGATGTTAAATGCCAGAGAACTCCCTACAGGTCATCAGAACTGATGAAGACTCTGAGGTGAGTAGTTAAACATCTTAAAGATAATAGAGTGACTACTATAACATATTCTCAGCTACACTACCCAGATACTGTATCATTGGGGTGGTAGGTAATGTGGTATGTTATGCTATATTAAAAATGTCTTAATGTGACTGTCACCTTTAACACAGAATCCATATATGGCCATGAGATGTACATAAAGTGTCAGAGAGGTGCTGTTTTACCTTTGCTGCACTACGTCCAATGGGAGCCCCTGCTGCAGAGGTTCGACCAACGGGGGTCAGTGAAGGCAGAGAGGGGCCAGACTGGACGGACTGCACTTCTTGTCTGCACTGTAGAAAGAGGAGGGCCTGCAGTTTCCTTTACTGCTGACTGTACAGTGAGGTCTGGGTAGCAGCGGGATTGGCAAGGGGGTGTCCTCGCTGGGAGGGTTGGGGGAGGCAGGGAGTGGGGATCCCTGCGGGGTGAGGAGAGGTTGGGGCTGACCTCTCGGCAGCTGTGAGGGTCCAAAATAAATACAGATGTTCATACAGCTGGCCTCAAAAGTTGCACAGAGAGCAGAAGGTCAATATATACATGCTTTTCTACATATCATTTTACAGTTAAGAGATTGGGGAGGAATAGGGTCACTTATGTAACAGTTTCAAAACTTTCTGCACAAAGGTGAAAATGTATCTGATGCAAACATAGATTAATAGCACATTTAACACTTTTACAGGGTTAATACAAAATATCTTATGAATGATACTGAGCAGGCCAAGTAAATGCTTGACATACAACCACAGACTGTAAAAATAATGGACGGGGTTCTAGCTGAGAAGCGAAGGACACAATCTGAACTCAAAGCCTGTCACTCACCCTGTCACTCAAAGATGCCGGCCCATTATTATGTGTGCCTTTAGGCCTTAATAAAATGTAAATAGGTTAGATACATGCAAATCCATTGGACAAATTCAAATCTTCTCTCTAGCCTTCGAAATAAAAGTGATAACTTGCGCTTTTTTTAAAACAAGGCTCCACTTTACAGGTCACTTGGGGAATGACTGACATGCAGTCAGGACCTCCATCAGCCAGGATAATCTCCAAAGGCAGACCTTTGATTAATCTTGAACAAGTAAACCTGCAGTGTCTCTACAATAAGTGAGAGTCAAACATTATCTTACTAAACAATCTTTTCAATGATGGGAAACAAGTTTCAAAAGTGTCAAAAGGGTTCTTAGGTAATATCCCATGTGGCCACTGTGATGGAATAAACAAATTATTTGACCAACTGTGAAACATTAACTGATGTAAAAAAAAAAAAAAAAAGTCAAATGACTGTTATCTAAGAGCTGGTGAGTGGCTTTCCACAGTCTTGCATATTATCCTCTCAATCAAAGGAGGGGACAGACAGAAAGAGGTCTGGCCGGCAGCCTGGGAATCCTTCAATCCATTCATCTGTTCTCGGGCAGGGACATTTTTCATACTCAACTTTGTGGAAGTTTTACAAAGAACATACTCAGGAAAAGTGTCTCTTGATGATACTTGATTATTACAGCAAAAAACTAATATCTTGACACTTTCTCACCTTTTGATTTTAAATGATATACAGTATGATGAATCTAGAAATATATACATTTCTGCTGAATCTGCTTTAGGGATGTTTCTAATGTTTTACCAGACATTCAAATACACCAAAATATTTTGCACTAACCAGCACATCATGTTTTCAGGCATTTTTCTTTGCAGAATTTCACTAATATTTTCCAATCTTCACAATAAACCTTGTATCATTAGATGTGCTTAATTCACCATGCCCTATACTGTTAAATGGAATGACCTGAATAGAGGACTGGGCTCCCACCTTGAGACCAGATGGCTTTTTCAGATCTGTGGATTGCTCAGAGGAGGTATGATTTCTCTGCTTTACCTCTGGAACCTCCAAACTGGTCTTCTCACTCTTTCCCTGCTGGCCTACAAAATATTTCTGTAGGCAGACAAACGGAAAAGGAATTAAAAATTTCTGCAACAGGCAACTACAGCCATGATGTTAAAACGATTTGTATATACTACAAAGATCAATGAGAGTAGAGTGGATTCTGGACTATCTCACCAACTGACACCTGTGAGGATACAAGACTGTGAGGCGTACACAGTTCTCTGCAGCACAGGGGCTCCGCAGGGAACAGTTCTGGTTCCCTTCCTCTTCACTCTCTACACTGCAGACTTCACACACCACTCGGCCAACTGCCATCTACAAAAGTTCTGCAACTGTCGGCCTCATCACAGATGAGGATGACAGGCAATACAGAGAACTGATCCAAGGCTTTGTGGGCAGGTGCTTTTTGTGCAGTTTACTTATTTTACGTACTTATATATTTACATAGATATATTGCTGTGTACTTTATTTTTTTTCTACAGATGATTCCTGTTTGCACTATCCTTTTGCTCCTGTAAATGACAATAACAGTTGCTGTCTATCTCCAGATAACTCCTGGTTGGTTGTTTTGCTGGCAGTGTCCTTCTTTGTCACTTCAGCAGCCTTGTGAGTTTTCTCAGCATTCTGCAGATGATGTGTGGAGGAGTGCTATTATTATGCAGACAAAGACAGTGTGATTTTAGACTATTTCCAACAGCACTATAATTAACCACTGTATTTCTTGAATAGAAATGTTTGTGTACTTGGGATGTGGAATCTGCCCAACTAAAAGTTTGATCTACCATACTTAACTAAATACCCATGCTGGTGTCAAACTAAGCATTTGCAAGTATTTGCCTTTGCTGGAAAGGAGACTCCAACCGATTGTTGAACCTCGGATTCAGGAAAGAGCAATGCGGATTCTGTTCTGGCCATGGAACAGTGTACCAGCTGCTGGAGGGAACGTGGGAGTTTGCCCATCCACTCTAAATGTGTTTTGTGGACTTGGAGAAGGCTTACGGTTGTGTCCCTTGGGGAGTCTTGTAGGGGGTAGTGCAGGATTAGGGGGTACCTGGGTCGCTGCTACGAGCCATCCGGTCCCTGTATGACCAAAGTGAGGGCTGCGTCCGTATACTTGGCGTAAAGTCAAACGCATTCTCGATGGGTGTTGACCCCTGCCAGGGTTGTCCCTTGTCACCAGTCCTGTTTGTGATATTCATGGACAGGATCTCGAGGCACAGACCGGGGGAGGAAGGGGTCTAGTTTGGGAACCTCAGAATTGCGTCTCTGCTTTTTGCAGATGATGTGGTTCTGTTGGCTTAATCACAATGTAACATCCAGCATGCAGCAGAGTGTGAAGCAGTTGGGATGAGGGTCAGCACCTCCAAATCTTAGGCCATGGTTCTCTGCCAGAAACTGGCGGATTGCCCCCTCCTGGTTGGGACAGAGTTACTGCCTCAAGTGAGAGAGTTCAAGGATCTCAGGTCTTGTTTACTAGTGAGAATGGAATGGAGCATGAGATGGATTGGCGCTTTGGTGTGGCATCTGCAGTGATTCAGGCACAGGGCTGGACCATCATGGTGAAGCTGAATTGGAAGGCAAAGCTTTTGATCTACTGGTCCATCGACGTCCCAACCCTCACCTATGTTCATGAGCTCTAGGTAGTGACCAAATGAATGAGATCAGGTATACAAGCAGCCGAAATGAGTTTCCTCCGTGGGGTGGTTGGGTTCAGCCTTAGAGACAGGGTGAGGAGCACAGACATCCAGAGGGAGTTCGGAGTAGAGCCACTGCTCCTTCGTGATGAAAGGGGTCAGTTGCGGTGGATGATTAGGATGCCTCCTGGGTGCCTCCCGTTAGAGGTGTTCCAGGCATATCCCACTGGTAGGAGGCCCCAGAATAGACCCAAGACACACTGGAGGGATTACATATGTCATATGGCCTAGGAACACCTTGGAGTCCCCCAGGAGGAGCTGGAATGCATTGCTGGGAAGAGGGACGTCTGGGGTGCTTTGCCTGCTTCCCCGCAACCCGGCCCCAGATAAGCAGATGAAAACAGATGGATGTCTTTCAAACAAGTAGTCCCTACCACTCACCTCTTCAGGGGAATATTTATTTCAAAATGATTATTGTTGCTCAAGCAGTTTATACAAATATTGACACAGTTTGCTTAACATTTTCATTAAATGCCTTATTTTGTGTATAAGAAAATGAGAGATCAAGACTGTGTGTGGGGAGGAGTATCGCTCCCTCTAAGGTGTTCAATTATTTATGCGTGCTTGGATCCATGGTGTGGTTTGCTCTTTTTTTGACACATTTGTACAGAACACACTGTACTGCAACTGCGTGACAAAGTACCTAACACGTTTTTGACTACATGAAAGGTAATATCATTATTTGTTGTGCTATTTGTTGTTAAGATGTCTGCTCCATTGCAATGCTGACCTTGATCCCGTTGATCTGTAGAATTCCTTTAATTAACAAAACACCCAAAATTCAATCGGTATGGGCAGATACAGCTTCTTTCTGCACTTGTCAGAGGACTGAACTCCCCTTGCTAGCAACCCCACAAGTCTGCATGTAGGCCTACTGGACTAAATTCGAGCTGGACTGTATTGGTACATCAACAATGGTGCTTTTTTGCCTGTTGGGCTACTTAATACCCTGAGGAACTGACCTGAACATATTATATGTTTTTCACTGTACATATTTTCATACTCACGTGTTTCATTTTTTTTTGGTTTGCTGTTGTGATAGTTTATGGTGTCTGTTGCTTGTTTCTTTTTCTTTTCTCTCTTTCTTTGCACTGGAACTGAGCCACCAGGCTGTACCAAAACAGTTTCCAATAATAATAATAAAGTATCAAGTACCAGCATCAAGTATCAAACCTTGTGTCATAGGTACGTGCATACACAATAAGAGCAATGACTAGAGGGCAACGTTTCACAAATACTGATTTATTTCCTGCAATAGCAACACTGACTGCTACATATTGATTTTTTTTTTACTTTTTTTACTTACTTTTTTACTTTATTCTTTTTTTACCACTTAAGCCAGTAAAATAATTTGTTTGAAAATATGCCACTACAGCTCTGTCTGCAGTCACCACTTTGTAGCCTTGCTCATCAATGTCCCACCCACAGCACTATCTGATTGGTTATACATCACAACTAATAGCCAGTTAACACTGAAACACTGAAGGCTGCTGTTCTGCTGATGGGAATGTCATATGTATGGATGTAGGTATTACTGTATTCGCTGTATCACCTATGCTGAAGTTGCAAAAAACAAGAAGAGGGCAAGAGATGGCACTTGGACAAGGTGAGATATGTGACCCTATATTTATAAAACTGCAGGACACCAGGAAATTTTATACACTAGATGCATATATTGTGAACCTGCCTATGTGCATTCAGCCTGCTCTGGACCCTTTCATAGCTTTTGGTAAAGGGGGCTGCAATTTTCTGAGGCCTCCTGCCTGCTGTGTTTGGCCAACTGGGTTCTGCTTCTGGCTTCATTGTTGAGTGTGGCTGCTTCACTCTGTTCCTTTCATCAGGCTTCATCTGATGACACAACAATGACACTCTGTGGCCGACTGTGATAGTGCATCACAGGCTCAAAGCACATAATGTACAAAAAGCATTTAACACTGCATTACCTTATTGGGTTTGGAGTTGTTCTTTACAGGTTTTTGAGAGGTTTCTAAGTTTAATTTAGAAACAAAATACAAGTTTGATGATTTTTTTTTTTAACTATCCAGGCTCTGTGAGTGTTACTAGCCTTTATTGTACAAAACATTTAGTGACGTTGAGTCTCTGTGAACATTAAGAATGTAAAAGAATAATAAAAATTATCTTAGTTTCATTTATTGAAATCTAACTTTTGTTTTCCTAGTAGGATGTTTCCTCCCCAACTACAGGGCACAGTTATGCATGAAACATGAAGCCCTGCACTAAGACACATAATAAAAGAGTCTTTTAAAGCATATAAGTGTTTGTATATTGTGCAATTAACCCTGTATTCACCAAATTATATCAAAATATATGAACAAATGAACAATAAAAATGCAGCACAAACACATCTGTGATACCATTGCAAATAAGCTGAAACTTCAAAACTGTTTTGAGTGCATTTTAATTATTTTTTATTATTTAAATTTAACCTATTTTAAATGTTTAGACTGTAAACTGCTGATACAATGAACATAATATTGGTCTTGATAACTTCCTACTTCACGATATAACAGCAGAGAGGGAACTAGCACAGTGCACACTTCCTCCTCCACTGCTGCTGACCAAGGTGGTCAACTCTGAAATCCTCATCTTGGTTAGGGTCACCATCTGGATGGAAAACCAAAATGACTGTCTGTGAACCCTTTTTGTGGACCACATAAATGATCAATTTAAATGTGAAACTAAAATGATGACCAGTATGGATTCATTGTCTTCACTGTCAGCAGTTCCTTGGTAGAGATTATAAAGGTCAGGAAAAGGGTTGAACCTGATGTTTGGTTCCCTTGCTCTCTACGCCCCCTACTGGCCTTGACTGTCAGGTGCATAAATTTACAGCAGAACTGCAAACACCAATTGTACTTTTTGAGTGATATATTATGTTTTTATGCAGCCATAACACAGAATGGCAGAAGACCATAGAAATAGCCAACTGTGATATACTGAAGCGTGCCCCCACTCAGGATTACCACCAAAAATAAAAAAGGAAAAATAACAACGTGGCAAGATCTTACCTGCCCAGTGACTACCTAGTCAGGGTGCTCAAAACTAAAGTTTCAACTCAACACAGAGCAACAACCACAAATGATTTAACAAAAGAGATTACCTCTACACAAAAAAGGCCATGAGATACACGCAAAAACTCACATTTACATAACCTCATGGATGTTCAATCCCGGATGAGCCCCCATTTGTTATCCGCTGTGAGGGTCCTAAGGACAGAGGGATGTCGTATGCTGTAAAGCCCTTTGAGGCAAACTGTGATTTGTGATATTGGGCTTTATAAATAAAACTGATTGATTGAATTGCGTAATTCTTCTCCTGTCTCCCTGCATCCCATTCAAGTTCAGAAACTTGCGACAGTCCTGAAATTACACACATTTATATTAAATTCTATGTAGCTGAACTCCTCTTGTAATATCATTACGATACATAACCACTGTAGTGCAAATCATGTACATGCAAATGAGAGGCAAAGGTGATGCACTTGTACCGTCTCAAACTCAGAATCACTGATCTTGACAAAGGCGCTGGCCACATGCTCCATGTTGAACCACAGATGGGCCAGCTCCTTCCTCTGGTCAGGAGCTGCCATTCTGCACAATGCCTCCACCAGGGCTGTCTGCAAGTCGTAATCTGACACAAACAAACTGTGTTGTAGATCTTTGTGTCTATGGTAGGCTATGTATGGTTCTTGGTGAAAAGAGATGATACTATTCATTAAAGATACATATCTGACCAGTTAGCTTGATCCTGTAGAAATGTAATGAACAAGAAAAGTTTATAGTGTGTGGATCCAGAACAAAATGAGTAACAATAATCCTTACTATGAGGAAACTACCATGACATACATGATGTCTGAGGCCTCCTGTGATGATAGGATCTTCCTCTCTTTCTTGAGCTCCACTGGGATTTTGTCCAGAAGTAAGTTAAATTTGCGAATTGCCTGTTAGAACATTATTAGCAAGTGAATTTATGAGCAAACACTCAAATCACAGTTTTTAATCCAGCTCCAAAGTAGAGCTTAAAAGAAAAAGTGGTTATTAAAAACATTTCAAACCTCTTTTTGGATCAGGATGTAGATACTGGAGTCTACTGCCAACTGACCAACAGGGTACAGGAAGGAGTCTGTGATTTTGTAAGTTCCTGCAAAAAAACATATGTTGCTGCAATAGTGAAAGTCTTTTCTTATAAGATTCATCATGAAAGTTGAGTTGTTGTTTTAAGAAGCTAGTTTTGTATGATAAATGGTCATTAGGGGAGACCGGGGTAAGATGAGCCACTTTTCATATTCAGGATCACTACATCAAGGCTATTATAGTTTTGTTGCTAACTAATATATATGCATATATTTCAGGATGTTGTGCATCCCTACAAACAAACAGAATGAGTGTAAACATAACTGTTTTGATAATAAAGCATGTCCAAAAAAAGTGGTCTCGTGGCACAACTTACCCCGTGTCTGGGGTAAGTTGAGCATAGGAGTGGGGTAAGTTGAGCCATCTCCCTCCTTCCCTCCCCCCCGCCCTCCCTCCTACCCCCCTTCCCCCCACCTCACCTTCTCTCCTCCTCCTCTCTCCCTCTCTCCCTGATATTCCAGTTATACATGTCTGTACTGAATTAAATTAGACGCTTCTTTAAATCCATGTGTATTTTTATTTATAATACACAATTCAACAGGTACAAATCTTTTTTTTAAAATTATTATTGCATATAACAACTTCAAAACATTTTAACATAGGCCTGAGAATGCCTTAAAGTGCGCTTAGCAAGAGAACCTTAACAGCTGTGTTTTTGGAAAGAAAACACTGAACTAAATCCGTAGACATGAATCCTAGTTTGGTGTCCTTGCTAACAGGAGGGCCAGTTGTAGAAATGAAGGTATTATAATAATTTGAACTTGTTTATTAACACATTTGAGCATTCTGAACCGAAACTCTCATTCTCTCATCATCGTCCTTCCTCTATATGTCCTCCTTCATCCTCTCTAAACTCCTCCCTCCATCTTACTCTCGTTCCATCCACCCCCCTCCTTCCTTCCATCCATATCCCACCTGCCCCTTTACTCAATATCCCACCTGTCCAGGTTGCAGGGGAATACAAACTGCTGAGACTCTGAGGTTTGGGGAGTTTTGCGATTACATCGCTTCTTGGGAAGAATCCCTCATCTTTCTCCTTGAAAGTAAAGCTTGGTTTACCATATCCAGCGTTGCCTCTTTTCAGAAACTTATGGCTCAACTTACCCCTGTTCAAATTGCTCAACTTACCCCATCGCTACCATATTGACTTTATTAGCCCCCACAGCTAATGGTGCACTTTCATGCTAGCTGTACTACCTCATTTTGTAGTTAATAGATACCACAATTGATGTATAAAACAAATTAAAAATGATCTATTTTGGTCTAAACACAATCCCCATGAAACTTAGACTAAATTCACTTTCATGAGTGAAAAATGCTTTTTAGGACATAAATCTCTAACCACTTAACTCACATGGTTCTTACCTTCACAGACTCCTTAAAATGATGCCTTCCTCCTAAATATTTGGTCACATGCTCAATTTTATTTACGGTTTCCTAGCAACAAGGGGTGGCTCAATTTACCCTTTGGCTCAACTTACCCTAGTCTCCCCTATGGTCCATCTTAATCTGTTCCCACAATACTTTTTGTCTCAAAAGACTACCTGATTTGATACCCTCAAAATTGCAATTTTTACACTAGTGTGTGGAGAATTTAATACTCTCCTATTTGTAGAACAACCATAGAAACTCAAGGGTAACACACAAAATAAAGCGTCATTACTTAAGAGTTACAGCGTTATCTTTTGTACTAAATTACTAAACTATTATTTGCTTAAATCCCTCAACAGGCTTATAAGGGACAGGCCTTTACCTCATTTTACATAGAACTTAATGTTGCTCAGCTAAGATGGGAAATACAATCAGATTGGTCCAGTATAAATATTACTTAAAAATTGGGCTCTAAATAACATATCAGTTATGTGTTATGTCATGATACTTGTTTCACAGCACCTGAAGATAACGGCATATATCTTGGATTCATTTTTACAAAAACACTTGATTCTTTTGATCGGCGGAGCCTTATGGACTAAACTTAGTGGGTAATCAAGGAACGGACACATATTCTGACTTTATGAAAGCTACAGAAGAAGGGAGTCACCACTTGTTTTGTTTTTTTTTATGCTGGTAAATCTGAATGAATTACAGTCTTCTGTGGTGCTCATGGTTTCAATGAACTGAGCTAACGATGTGTAGCATCTCTATATTGACAGAAGTTTAAACATAAGTATGCGCTATTTAAACAGCTAACTAATGTTAGCTTAAGCGGGTTTGTGGGTTACAAACCAGTTTTATACATCCAAAAAACTTATATAAAATTGAACCACTTGGTAACCAGACCAGGTGTCAGATTGAGACAGGCCTTTATATGTCAAAATGTCTAACGTTAGCTATACCAGGCTAGTGAAAGGTACAGGGCTTTTATTTGAGGTTTTATGGTATATGTTAGTTATTAACCTAATTAGGCAGTCTGTCTAACAATAGGCAGTTGATTTAACACTCCATAACTGGCTTAGTAGATGGGATTTTCGAATCGTTAACTTAACGTTAGCAAGATATGGTACGTTAACTAACATTAGCTAGCTAACCAGTGAATAGCTGACCTTATCACATTTGTCAGTTGTTATGTATCTAACATTTCCGTTCTACACAAAATTTTACCTTAACTGTTCCAATGTTACTTATAGCTAACTAATGTTCAAAATATTGTCCCATTAATGGCTTTACGACTCCCTAGTTTGCCCTGGGAAAAGAAACATTAGCTTAAAGATAACTGCTTCTAACTTCACCGGTCTTTCTCTTAAAGGTGAAACCTGGTTGAAACATGTCCGTCAGCCAGGGTTTCTGTGTGTACTTTATATGAAGCAGGCAACTGTCCGGTGAGCAACAGTGCTGGAGAGTACATTAAGAGCAAGTCCCAATTTTCTTCATGATGAAACAGCAATTATTTTGTTAGTATTCAGTCACTACATTTCCCATGAGTCTTTACACTTCCTGAGAACTGTTCTTGTTACACTAAGTACATGTGGTGATAACCATATTTATATTAGCTGAAAACAAGCAAAAAAACCTATGTTTTAGAGTACTTTGTCACTAAGTATACATTACATTTAGAACATTTTTTCAGGAAGACTAAGTGAAAGCTATGAGAAAACCTACTGAGTCACAGAAGTGGGTAGAAGATAGGCAGGAGAGCAGGTAGAACTTCAAATAAGAATATAAATGACACTACTATAACGTTAAATAATGATAATACAAGCTGAACATTTTGTGGAATTTTGCTTTATTGTTAAACAAAATACGCATTATTTTCTGATTCATCAAAATTGTATCTATTGCGTGGTTGTGGCATTTGGTTTGACAACATTTGACTCAAAAATAAACTCTGAATACAGAGCAAAATGGTTCAGCAGACCAAATTCCTGCTTTGTATAAAACTAGTTTAGGGTCAGTTACCCAACAGTGGACTGAAGTGCATTAATTTCACTGAATATTTACGCAACATTCGTGGGTGTTACTCCCATTTGATGTGCCCACTTAAAGTGCATTTTTTAAAGTAGCGAGGAAAATCAACTCACAGAGTGCAATTTACAAGAAAGATAACACAAAAGTAAGACAGTGGCACCAAAGTTGGCATCAGGTAGAAGCACATTAGGGTTTGTGTTGCTGACACTGACTACGTCTGTAGAGTTAACAGTTTACCTTGAATCCAACTTGCTTCAAAGAAATCTTTTGTTAGTCTAACAAAATCAACATTTTATATCACAATGAAGTTCTGCATATTTAATTGGTCTTTCTGACAACTGTCATAAAGTGCTCTAAATAGGCCTCATCTACCCTTTTTTAGTCAGCATCCTTTTTAGTGAGCGTCTTAAATGAAGTGCACCATGCTGTCCTCGCATTCTTTGGGCACAGCGAGCTTGTAGTTATGGCAGACTAACTTATAATTCTCTCCATCATTGTTGTCCCAGTATTCAGCCCCACAGACTCTGTATCGGATGGCAAACTGCAACACTGCCCCTGGCTGTAGGAATGGAGGAACAGGCAGGTGGAAACGAAATGTATCACAACTGAACTGGCCCCCTCCTCCTTCCCAGGTCTTGGTGATGGTGGACACCCAAGAAGCTTTAGTTTCTGAGCAGCTCTTCCAGTCTGTAAACGAATAGCGGGCTGTGACATCTTTCTCAAAGTCCAAGTTCATGACCTGGGTGATTCCCATGACACCCAGCTCAAAACACAAGACTCTTTCCAGAGACACTTTCTGCGCATGGAGGCGATGCAGGAATCCTTCCTGGTCACCGGGTTGTTGATTAAAAACCGGCTTCAAGTATGGCAAAGATATCTCAAGATGCTTTCCATCTGCCAACTCTGCATCCATCAGCAATCTGAAGGCAACATGATGTGGTATAAACGGATCCTCTCCAGATTTAAAAAGCTTGACGTCCTCCAGGTCGAGCCCCAAAGAGTCGACAAACCGTACGCCAACATTTCTACATTTCTTGTGTGTGGTGGAAGGCAGAGAGTGTGACCGTTGTCGGATGATGGGTTTAGGTATGGGTTCACAGGAGAGACTGCGGCGGAACTCTTGTTCCTTTGGCACAGAGACTCTGGGGCTTGGGGGGCGGATTGGAACTGGCTTCTTGACTGCATTAGGTTTGTCAGCTTGAAGCATTTGAGTCAGGTTAATAATCATACGGGGTCTTGAGACACTGCTGCATGAGCTGGACGCCTCCTCCTTCGCAGGGGGAATCCTCTCATGTCCAATGAACCACCCTTTATCCATGTTCTGTGGGAAGAGCTGTCCTGCACACCTGCAAAGAAAGTTGTGAAACATAATATCAGGTTGCTTTCATCCCTGAAACACTCTTACCTAAAGCACAATGACCCAGTTATAACACCAATGTACTCTTTTTTACATAAAAATGTGTGATATTGTGATGCAAATTTTAAAAGAACAGCAATTTTTTGTGAATATAACAAAAAATAAACACAGCAGCATATAAAGTGGGCGTGTTCTCTGAAAGTACGTGCGTAAATGCACACAGCCTATTCTGTCCTCTCTCTGCACACATACAGTGTTACACAAACTGCCTTTAATATGCTTCCAGAATATTAGACATTGACATCACCTCACCATATAAAGAAATGGAGCGTTAGTTACACCTAAGCTGCAGGGTGTAGCCCAAGCTAGATCCTCCATTTGAAGTAGTATTTATTAGAGCTGCGCGTTTCCGTGCGTCACGGGGTCTCCGCTGTTGGCCACAATCACGTAACCCGATCTGTAACTAGTAACCAGCTTCACAACTCCAAAAGACACATGCATGATTGTGGCGTGTCCTCGATGGAGATCGGCTAACATGAGCGCAGTTAACAGGAAGTTTGAAACGGACCAGACAGCCCAGACGTTACATGGGAGATTGAGTGATTTGAGATGAGCAGTTGCGTTTGAGTGCATTGTTTTTAGCTTGTTTTCGCAAGCACAGTGTTGGCTTCTTCGACACATGCCTTTAACATTATTTATCAATATTAAGTTGTATTATTTAAGAGTGTTTGCGTATTTCGTTATAAAGAGCCACTGGTATGTTTTACTCCAAGTCCCATGATGCACCGCTGAGCCCACTCCGACACAAGCGGTGAGCCAGTAAGCAGCAGGTAAACAAACCTATCTGACTGGGACGGCGAGCCAAACAAAGCGTATGCGCCGTTTGACCGCCTTGCATTTTTAATGGCGAACAGGATGACAGTCGAAAAGGAGACACGTCTGCTGTCACCTCGTCATTGAAAATAACTGTCGGAATTTTAATTCACCAGAGAGGCGAGACGACGGCAACAGAGAAGGACGCGTTTAACCTGCAACGACTGTCGACATCTGCGCATGATGCATTGCAGCACTTTTGAGAAAATGGGTGTTTTTAGCCTCATTCTCAGGATAGAGTATCTGATCCGAGATGTCGGTTGGGTTCTTTAGCTACCGTGTCGTCTGATTGTGCTGGAGTCGAAACAACAATCCCCTCTGGCGACCTGCACCATGGGGCCCATCATGCAGGAGCGCACAGCATCCACGACACTGAAACGCGTCGTTTCCAAAGAGAAGATTCGGGTAAAATACACTGAAAACAGCGGGCCAGTAACCAGGTGGGCCTCATTTTACTGTCACACATCCAAGGCTAAATCAAATTTGTTATGTTTTGTCTCAGATGTGGATAAGAGGCGAACCTGACAACACACTATCATGTTTCCACAGTTCAAAGAAAGGTAACAAGATGAAGAAAGCAGTGGGCCAGATGAAAAATGGCCTCCCCAGCCCAGGTCAGGATAAGGATACAGTGACAGCAGTGCAGAAGGTGAGTGAATGCCATCACGGTCAATTAAAGAGAGACAATGTCAACATCATGGTCACAGGAGAAGACAGTGATGCAGCATGTGTTGCTTCACAGAACTCAAGACATGAATAATCAATTTCCGTATTGATTGTCTTTCAGGGTGCACAGTCAAAAGGTGGCAGGGTCAAATCTGGCTCCACACGCAACACAAGCAAACTCTCCAGGTATGTCTGATGAGGAGTTTGCATTCTCACTGACTGCTTCCCTTCAAGTACAGTAAATCCCTAAATCCCCACCAGCTTTTCCTAACACTCATCTGTCTCCTTACAGTCCTGAAGAAGATGGAGATTTGAGACCTCAGCTTCGCAAACATTTATCCGTGCACAGGAAAGAGGAGCAGCGCGAAAATAAACGGGTGTCACAGTGCAGCAACGAGCTACACCCGAATCGTGGGGGGATGGGGAAAAATCGGCGAGCCCTCTCCCTGCCTCTCTCCCCAATATCAGGGCTGCGACACACGCCATCACAGCCCCTTACACACTCCCCAGCCCCCACCCCTGAGGCGCTACAGCAGCAGTACAACCAGAAGGATGATGACACTGACAGTGCCAGTGATCTGTCAGACTCTGAGAGGCTGCCTGTGCTGCCCTCTCCCTGCACCCCCTGCACCCCTCCTCACCTTAATCTCCGGGCGGAGGTCATCAACACTAATGACTTTCCGCCAGACTTCCCAGGACCACATGGGGCTGTGTGTGATGAGGATGAGACTGAGAAACCCAGCTACAGCTACCCAGACTTTCTGCCTCCACCCTTCAACAGCTGGAGCCTGAGACAGCTGGCGGTGTTTCTTCACACGGAGGGCCGTGGGGCCCCCCGGCCCAAGCCTGTAGGCCACTTGGAGAAGTACCTGGAGAGGCTGCTGCAGCTGGAGTGGCTCCAGATCCAAACAGTGCAAGCGGAGAGCAGCCGTCCTCCTGGGACCCGCTCAAGGCCACAGGGCTTCCCTTCTGCCACCACCGCTCACCCCCCCAGGCCTCACACAGCTCCACCATCCCGACTCAACTCCCCTAAAGGGCTGCGGCACAGCCAGCGAGCCTTCCCATTTGCACCTGTCAACAACCCCCCATCCCCTGCTTCAACCCAGCAACAGCACTCCCGCTTTCCAGTTTGCCCTCACTGTCACATTCGCTACCCGTTGTGCAATGGAAGCTGCTCTGCCTATGCCTACCAGCGTCACTCAAGGCTCAGCCCGCTGCTTGAGCGCAGAGCCAAACCTGGAGCACCAGCGAAGAGGAGCAGCAGCGAGACCCGGGCGACCTCAACAGAAGGCCGGAGCCCTGGAGGACAAGGTGGAGGAGCCCAGACCCCAGTTAGCCCCTCGGCTGGAAGGAGTCACCTCAGGCACATGCAGGCCGCAGGCAACGCCCGAAAGCAACCCCAGGAATCTGGAACTAACGCAAACAGCAGAGGTCAAGTGAGAAAAAGCCGAATCAGAGCTAACTCTGAGACAGATGTGAAAAAGGAGCCTTGTGGGAGTAAAACAGCTGGTGCAGAGAAACGGGTCTTTGCTGCGAGTAAGAGAGAGGTCATCACCTCCAAGAGGGTAGAGAAGGACTGGCAGAGGACAGAGGCGGTGGGTCAGGCCTCAAAAACTGCCATGAAGAGAGCAGCTAAAGAGCCGCAATCTCTATCCAAAGCTCCACTTGGTAATAAGCAGAATGGCAAAACAAAAAATGTGCACTTTGTTGCGAAGTAACCCCTATAAACCTACAGTATACTGCTTTATTAGCGATTACCTGGTACAGGAGCTTGAACCTATGCCTGCTTTCTGTGTACTCTGTGTAATACTAACATGTTGTAACTGTTGTACAGCGGTCTAAATCAGTCAGTGGCATACTGCCTTCAAAAGGTCACAAGTAACAACAGGTTGAGCAGCTAGAGTAGAGATAAAAACAGCAATGATTTAAAAATATGACACTTAAATAGAACAGAATTCTACACGCTGTATTTCATCTCAAATGTACAGTAAGTATACAGTCATAATGTTAGACTGTGTTTTGACAGGAGGCTCGTTATGAACTGGAGCACTACTAGGATTTAAACACAGCTTTTATGTAAATTGAACTCTGCTGCACTGCACATCATCATCTCTCAGTATACTACTAATAAGCATAAAATAAGCATCTACTCTACCACTGGACAGCTTTCAGCATAAGTAAACCATCGTGAAGTTTGACAGAGATCATTACATTTTAGTCAGCCAATACAACCATTGCCGTTACTAGTGGAGTCTGTGATGTTGGAATGTATTTGTTTTCAATGCTCTTCCTTTACTCGATGTTGCATTTTATATTTTCTTTGGTGCCTCATGTTTTTGAGACATATGTTCCGTTAAGGCATCTTTTGGCTGAAAAGAAGGAGGCACAATAACTGGTGGTGTACTGCAGTGATGTAATTTGTTTGACATATATCTGTGCAATGGTTTAACATTTTTGGTTCCAAGGGCTTTTCATGTTTGAACAGCTTGAATTGTAGTCTATGATAATATACTGTATTTTGCATAGAGCTGAGCTCTTTCTATCATTGAAGACAGTGTAATGTTTGCTACGAATGTAAATGCATATTTTTCCAAATTTTATATACCATAGTTATATTTATGAAAAGTGTCGTGGTTGACTTGTAATCATCATTGTCATTATTCTGTTTACATCGTCACGCACAAAAACAAAAATATTTAGTCAAAGAGCTGAATGTAACTTAATGTCCTCCGTGCTGTACCATTGGCCATCCCTGTGATTCAGTGGAATTCCAACACAACATAGCTGTTAACGCTGGTAATGTCATACATATCACCTCCATATCACACTGCATACTTGAAGTCTTTAGAAGATTGTGTTTACATTAGAGTGTCTTTATCTGTTTGTTGTGATTTACCATGTGCACTTGATTCGTGGAAACACTACATCAGTGTAAATAATGTGATATGTAATCAGATTGCACCTCTTAATAATCCTGTAAAGTATCAAAGCCATAGATAAGGGGCTAGGAGGGGCGGTGTTATTATAAAAATGTACATTTTGTCGACACGCACGCAGAAAGATTGTGGTATGTATTTTCTCAATGTTGAATGCAAGTATTTGTAAGGCATAGAAATAAATGTTTTGCACTCAAGAGATAGTGACCCACTGGTTATTCTTTGGAGACACTATCCCAAACTTAACCAGCCTTATACCCCTTTTCGACAGTCATGTGCTGGCTTGGATTTGCTTGGTCCCAGCACAGCAGGGATTTGCATTTCTATTACAACGGGACGACATTCGTGAAGGTGTGTCTTAGTCTGATGATGGCTTGTCTTGAGCGATGATGTTTAAAGGCAGCACTCTGATCCATGGCTTAAGTCCTGTTAATTTTGTTGCATGTGTTTTTCCATCACACAGTAGGACAAGTAAAGAAATTTACCTGTTGGAGGTGAGCTGTTGGCAGAGGTGCAGTAAGAGTCTGTTGTCTGCAGCTCTTCATCAACATCTCACTGTGGCTGTTTCTGATTTTACTCTTCCTCCCTGCCGTATTATTAGACCTGTCTTTATTAAAGAAAAGGCACTAGCAAAGTTAAAAATGCAGTGACAAACGCATTTCATTCCCTGGGAGAGAAACTCCAAACCATATACACTGCCTGGCCAAAAAAAAAGTCGCCACCTGGATTTAACTAAGCAAATAGGTACGAGCCTCCTATTGGATAATTACTGCATGGGCGATTATCTTTCAGCTGGCAACAAGTTATTTAACCCCAACTGGTGCAATGAGTTGCTTCTCATTTCCTAAACAACCATGTCGAAAGACACATCCCGTGGTCGTGGAAAAGATGTTAGTCTGTTTGAGAAGGGTCAAATCATTGGCATGCATCAAGCAGAGAAAACATCTAAGGAGACTGCAGAAACTACTAAAATTGGGTTAAGAACTGTCCAACGCATTATTAAAAACTGGAAGGATAGTGGGGACCCATTGTCTTTGAGGAAGAAATGTGGCCGGAAAAAAAAATCCTCGATGATCGTGATCGGCGATCACTTAAACGTTTGGTGAGATCAAATCGAAGAAAAACAACAGTAGAACTCAGGGCTATGTTTAATAGTGAAAGTAAGAGCATTTCCACACGCACAATGCGAAGGGAACTCAAGGGATTGGGACTGAACAGCTGTGTAGCCTTAAGAAAACCACTAATCAGTGAGGCTAACCGGAAAAAAAGGCTTCAATTTGCTAGGGAGCATAAAGATTGGACTCTGGAGCAATGGAAGAAGGTCATGTGGTCTGATGAGTCCAGATTTACCCTGTTCCAGAGTGATGGGCGCATCAGGGTAAGAAGAGAGGCAGATGAAGTGATTCACCCATCATGCCTAGTGCCTACTGTACAAGCCTGTGGGGGCAGTGTTATGATCTGGGGTTGCTGCAGTTGGTCAGGTCTATGTTCAGCAACAGTATGTGCTCAAAGAATGAGGTCAGCTGACTACCTGAATATACTGAATGACCAGGTTATTCCATCAATGGATTTTTTCTTCCCTGATGGCACGGGCATATTCCAAGATGACAATGCCAGGATTCATCGGGCTCAAATTGTGAAAGACTGGTTCAGGGAGCATGAGACATCATTTTCACATATGGATTGGCCACCACAGAGTCCAGACCTTAACCCCACTGAGAATCTTTGGGATGTGCTGGAGAAGGCTTTGCGCAGCGGTCAGACTCTACCATCATCAATGCAAGATCTTGGTGAAAAATTAATGCAACACTGGATGGAAATAAATCTTGTGACATTGCAGAAGCTTATCGAAACAATGCCACAGCAAATGCGTGCCGTAATCAAAGCTAAAGGCGGTCCAACGAAATATTAGAGTGTATGACCTTTTTTTTTGGTGGTGACTTTTTTTTTGGCCAGGCAGTGTAGATTCAGTTAGAAGCTACAAAAGTACTGAGAGTTGAACACGGAGACTTTGAAAAACGCCTTCCTCTCTGGTCACCTGCAGACAGAGGTGACTAGAGTCTTGCAACACACACGCTTGTTTGTGCGGGGGGAGAATGGGGGTTGTCGAGGGCCCGGCTTTTGGATCTACTTCGGAGAAGGTCCATCTCTGGCGCAGCTTGGCGTGGCCAGTCTTAACTTGCAATTGAAACACAAATCAGCAACATGGCTTTACTCAGCGCAGCCAAGAGTGACAATGGAAGAAAGGTATTAGAGGTCTAGTGTGTAGGATTTAGTGGCATCTAGTGGTGAGGTTGCAGAACTGAAATATCTCCTGTGTGCCAAGCGTGTAGAACTACGGTTGCCAATGCATAAAACATGGATGGCCCTATCTAGAGCCCGTGTTTGGGTTGTCTGTTCTGGGCTACTGTAGAACAACATGACGTACTCTGTGGGAGAGGACCTGCTCTGTATGTAGATGGTAATGAATTGTTATTTTCAGGTGAATTCAAACCAATGGGAAAATAGTTATGACTATTATATTACCATTTCTGCCAATAAATTCCCCTAAATCCTACACACCAGCATTTTAACTCTGTAAATGAACGTACTACACCGTTTCCTGTAGTTTTACAAATGTGGTTTTCATTCATTTGCATATTCAGATTTCATCCTAGGTGCACAGAAAGCTCATTTTGTATGAATTATTACTTATGTTTTTCAGTTATTTGTATTCACTGCCCTCCCCCAGACACATATACACATACAAACTACTATAATAGTGGGACATAAAAATGATGGGTGTGTGACACCCTCTTCTGGCCTGGAAATGGTTTCAGAAGCCGGCGAAGCTGCTTCTCTCTGTCGTTTACACACCCTGCAACAGAACATGTACACCATACATTTGTTGCAGTTATTAAAGATAAAACGATAAAGGTGTCTCCACATGTTTAATTACCATAGTCTTATTTACATGTACTGTTGCACATGCACCTGTTTTACATCTCAATAAGTTTGCATTAACAACGCAGGTTACCTAAGTGTGTGTTGGCAGGGAAACACGAACCACCAATTGTTTCTAGGTTGACATCCTCTCTATAGACGGGCCCGTCGTTCCACATGAGATCATAGCCACCCACCCTCTTCTCCTTGCCAGTCAGCCTAATGAGAAAAAACACACAGTTAATTAGAACGCAGCAGCAGCATGGTGGCAAAAGATAAAAGGGACTCATCTTATCAGCTGTTGTACAGCACTCACCTTGTGATCTGAGGGGGACTGTAGCAAATTGTTTATTGTTGCAATAACACAATCTGTTAAAGTGCATCTTCCCACCCATGTTTATTACTTTCAAATATACCATAACCCAAGATCATACTTCACAATTTGTATAGAGTGGTGAATATCAATTAAGAATGTGACGTCTATAATGAATGGAGGGGCAGAGAACTCTTGCATCTTGTTCCCTGATGACAAAAATGCAAACACACAGTGACAGAGACGCCTTTACCTTCCCTCCATATCAACCACGTTCAATGTGTCATCCAGCAGCCGGCACTTCATCTCGTAATCCTCTTGACTACTGGGTGTGTGCGACGGAGAGGCGTTCACTTCAATTAGCCACCTGCAAAAAGACGGAGGTGATGACATTCACCAAACATGTACTTAGCCTTTTGAGCTGGCATTACGCCGACTCAAGAGCACATCCACATCCACGACTGGATTGTTAGGTGAGTACAAGCAATATGTGCACTGGAGAGAGGCACTGTCATTTCTGTGTTTTATAATTTACAGCAGGATTACATCACACCTGCCAATTGCTGAGATACACTGTGCAGATTTATGGCATTATTCGTACATGTTTATTTATGCAGTCTAACACTAGCAGATTTACTGCTTTGTTTTCAAGCATTCAGGATTGCAAGTAAACCCTATGCCATGTTTACTTGTCTGTACATGTGCTTGTCTTTGCTTCGTTGTGAGCATGCGTGCCTTAGTGCATGATTGCAAGTAGTGGATATTTGTGGGCGATGATGCATTTTTGCTATGGTTGCAGTGTATGACTGTAGGAGCACTTACGGTTTGAGGTTCTGATCCAGTAGAATGTCGTACCCGTAGAGCTCAAAGCAGTGTTTGTCATTTATAATGACCTTCTGTACACTCTGTAGACTGCGGACAAAGATGTTATCCATCTCTTTAAACAGGGACTCTACCGTCTCTCTGCCGTGCTTTGCAGTCAGGTATCTTCGAAGCTGTTGCATCTGCCACTTACATCCCTGTTTAGGATTAAAGAGGAGATAGAATTGGTTGAAAATATGCAGCGATACAATCTTTGACCTATTCTCTGAGGTTATTGAATTACACACCTTTTCAGGATCATAGTCTGGCGCTGTTTTCTGAACAGCCACATTCGTGAGGTGCATATCTGAAGAGTGGCATTAAGTAGAGTTTGGGAACTTAAGTGACATAATCACGCTTTCCATGGAGATGTGGATGAAAGGGACAGAATTAGGAACAACAGCCTCGGAAATTGGGTCAAACCGGGCTATTTAAAACTGACTTTGCTTGAATATTTCATTAGACAAAGGCTCAACTTGTTAAGGCATGACTCAGAAACAGACTAACACATGAGTGTATTCAAATGAGCAGAGAGAAAGAAAAGGATACACTTGTCATCAATACTGCTGAGGGAGAAGCGGGTGCTTGAGAAGCGGCCAAAGCCATCTCGATACAGCCAGGCCTTTAAGGGAACATACTGAAACACAAACACACATACACAAACACTGATTCACACGTACACTTTATATAAAACACTGTGATGTATAAGGTCCAGTACGTACGGATGTGACCAGCACATAGACCCTCAGATCAAATTTCCTGCCTGTGGAGACAAAAAGCAAGCAGAGACATATGTCATTCTATTTTCTCATTAATTCAAAATTTGTATATTTTTATGTTTGTTAATTATTTGTTAGCACATTGGATGGTTTTTAAATTAAACGTGTATTTTTTTAAATTCAGTTTATTACCATTAATTAGGTAGGGGTTCTCTATATAGCGCTGTGCCACATAGCTTTCCACTTGAGCTGCATCCTTCTGTTCCTCTGAGCGGGTGCCATCCTGTGTAAACACACAGTTATTAATCTGAATATGTGGGTGTGCAGGCAGAATTTCTGTTTTTAGGTTTTTTAATTTGCACCCAATTGCTTGACAAAATAAACACACATTACCTTCTTCCAGTCCATGATGTCTTTCAGTTTCCTGAACAGGAAAATGCCTTTCCCTTGAGATTTTGCTACCTAAATGAAAATACCAGTTAATTTTCATGACTGAAATGTAATTGGGTTGTAACTTAAAGGAGAACCATACAATTAAAAAAAAAATATATATGTTGATATTATGATCTAACACAGTCCGAAAATATTAGTAAACATGAATAACTCTGTCCTAGATCCAAAAATATGAGTGCTAAAACTCAAATTTGTGATGCCATCAGGTATAAAGTCTGGAGCTGCTCCACAGGTAATAAATTAGGAAAGATGTTATTGATGACACCGAGAACACCCAGGGAATGTTCTGAGTATACGAGTACATTTTCAGTTTCATGACTGAAAACACTGCAATAGAATAAAGCTCATTTGGGTATAAAAAAGCAAATATTGAATTAACCTTCCAAGGCTACTGGAATAACAAACTGGAATTATTTATTTAGGTGGTGTTCCCCTTTAACTTTAGTTTCTGAGGTCATCCAAATACTACATCAACAATTTCATGGCACTGCATTACACCTATGGTCTGCTTTAGCTAACCGGCTTCATGATCCAAGTGCTGCCAGGGTTTCTTTTGAATTCCTCTACAAAGAGATGATATTCGCTGGGCAGTGCAAAGGTGCAGGGGAAAAAGTCACATTTGGCTGCCTCCATGCGGCCAACATCCCTTTCAAGAGTTTTCCGGTATCTTTTGAGGTTTTTCACCATGAGGTTCTTGCGAGTCAGCTGTAAAACATAGACACACAGAAACACATTAAAATACTACATGACTTTTGATGATATGAATGATATATGATTATTACTGTTAAAAACTCCAGTGTACAGTCTTGAAGCTAGACAGATGCTGCCTTACCTCATAATGGTTGCGAAAGTGGTTTATCCTTACATGTTCCTCCATGTAGGAATGATCAAAGTTCTCCCTGAGCCAGCCCACATCACACCAGTTAAAGTCCCACTCTCCTTCACTGTGAGAGAAAGAGCAGATACCAGATTCAAGCCACAAATATGACAGAGGGGCTGTTATAATGATGATGAATAGTCAGAGCTACTCACTCTTTGACTTCAATCCAACCTGGCCTTTGGCGCAGGACATCCTGTATGGTGTTCAGCAGGCCACATTTGTAACGCACACAGCTTCTTCCCTCCCTGAGCAGACATTGTAACATAGTCAGTAGTCTGTTAACAGTACTAGTTAACAGCTGTTCATTTGTGACCAACTTACAAACAACACTCACCGCTCCTCACTTTTGTTGTAGTCATATGAGCCTTTGTATCCGGAAGTCTGCAATGGTGAAGACATCAAAACAACATTTAGCCCCATAGTTTAGGATACAATATTTAATTATACACTTTACACCTGCAATTTTCCTGGTTTGCCAACAGCTAACGTTAGCGTTTGTTAACCCTAAAACCACTACCTTATTCCTTCTAAACAGTTATATGTAGTCTTAAATACAACCCTGTACTACTCTTTATTAACTTAGGGGTACGCATTAATGCTAACTGGAACTTTACTAACAAACTAGCTAGGGCAGAGTGTTATTTTGTTAGTAAGAAAGCCTACAAGTCAACAAAATGTACACACAGTGCTTCCTGTTTACCTTATACTTTGACATAGAGGCGCACGCTATGTAATTTTAGAAAAATAGGATAGTAAACTAGCGTTATATTAAAGTATGCGTAAGTAGCATCCAGTTAGCAGTTAAGCTAGCTAGTCCTAGCGGAGTTTGACAGCCGTTGTCATGGTAACCACATCACCGAGCGACAAAGGGAATGTCCTGATGTGCTTTCCGTAGAGTTGGGGATCCACATATAATCAGATTTGTAGTTTCCTTATTTTTAAAATAATGTAGGATTCTTCAGATGAATTACAGAAATATGACAACAACTCATACCAATACAATATATACGTTCATTATAATAAAATAATAAATAAAATAAAACATGTTTCACACAAATATCGACAGCCTTTATCAATTTTAGGAAAACAAAGGGTGAACCCATATTATTTTTCTTTCACTTGACAGATGTGGGTTTGGTCAATATGCTTCTTGAATTATGTTGACATTTTATTTTTACAATTTTTTTTAAAAGAGTCATTACAGTTTTATATTATGCAATTAGTCTTAATCCATCAGATTGTATTACAAATATCAGAACTTTGAGTTTACATTAACAGTAGTGAGTTACCTGTAATAGTAAAGGTACTGGCTTTATAAACGTATAACATAAATGCAAAAACGTTACACTCATCATCATCCAACACCTTTACTATAAAATCACCACTAAGTGGCGCCAAAACCTCATCTAACCCAGAGGAATGGTCCCTTATTTCCGGCATATTGTCTGTTGATTTACTTTGGTCTAAAATTGATATTAGAGTTTAATTTCAGATCAAGATATTACATGCTTAATCACAGAAACCAACACATCTACTTATTTTCTACTAATCCTTGTGTATTCTCTATTTTAACCCCTCAATTTGTTTGTTTGTTTCAGATATGTGAATGGATTTCTAAGTCGGCAAGAGGCCAAAATGAACCAAACATGTTTTAACTTTGCAAATGCATAGATTAAGTTGACTGTCAACTCCACTCCCTCTTGGATTTATCTGTTAATATTCTGTGACTGCTTTATTCCCATCGGCCTATGTGATAGACCCATGCGATTACCAAAAGTATCAAATGGTAAATGTCATATCAACACACACAGTAACATTATTTTACATTTCCTTTTTTATTTTTTATATGTGTTTCTAAATATTTAAAGCCGAATGTGATCCACCAATAACATAATACAAAAACAGAACATCAACATTTATAGATTTATGTGGCGAACATTGAACTCCTGTATGTAATTTAAGATAACAAAACATATGAGAGACAAATGGCCCAGTGATTGCACCCAGAGATTTACCATAACAGGAATATTATGAAAAACAACAGTCGAGAGTGGACAGCGCTGGATCGTTACTTCACCTCTGACCTCTGAAGGTTAAAGAACTCTCTACGGCACACTGCCCTAAGTACTCAACCTCTCACACATTAGCTAATAATTAATGGCATGTATCATTTACTTTTTTTTTAGTGGCAGGGGCCGGCCTCATTTTGGTGTACATTACTTTTGTGGAGGAAATTAGCTGGTGCGTGTCTCGTTAATCCTTTGGTTTGCTGTTTATGTGATAAAACAATGGTGGGTTGAGGTACAGGGTAGAGGATTATTCCATTTTCTTAATGATGAAGCATAATAACTGCTCCATCTATACCCAGTGCATAAAAACATTACATGTATTGCTTTGAACTGCTGGATGTCAGTTCGGTAAAAGGAGCTTACATCTGAGTCAGATTCCTGAACAAAGCCAAATAAATGGGTAGATTACCGTCTCCTGTGCTGTTTCTGTGCCTTTTTTTCTTCTTCAGCCACCCACCACTAGTCAAACAATCAAGCGTACTTTAACTCTGACATAAATAATCACAACAGGCTAGAGTTAAGAGGGCTTTAAATTGAATATGGTTTGGCTACCTACCGAGGTGTCCGCAGAAGTAAAGAACATAAGCCAGAACTTCTCAGTGTAATAACAGGATCGCTTTACTAACTGAGCCAGAATCCTGTTTCAAAACTTCCCTATGCATATGAGCTGTGGGAAACAACTGCTTTTTAAGGGTAATTTCATGAAAATAACAGCAAACACGAAACAAAACATATAATTGAAGAACTGATTTTCTACAAACATATAGGAATTCGGTAGTATTTCTGATGATAGCAAAGATGAAGAACAGAAATGAGGCAGTGCAGTGATGATATATCTATATCAAAAACAGCTGGCTATAAGATGGCATCCGTTTCTTTCAAATTTCATCAACATCATCTGCTTGGGCAAGCATCAGAGAAGAAAAATTTACTCTTCCTTTGATCATGTTTGCTGCAGCAGAGCTCTACACGCATCTTTATATAGTCTCCAAAAAACACTCAACTAAAATTTCTATCTCCTATCAGCTGTGCATGTCATATCTAATGATGGTCGGATGGAATAAACAAAAATGTGATTGCAGCAATCAGTCAAAATATCAAGCTTTGGCATGTGGGTGATTAATAAATGATGGAGTATCCAAATACATTTATATCACATTTTCCTGAAACCTTATCTTTAAATAAGTGAAAAAGTACTGTGACAAATTCAATAAAATCAGAGCTTAATGATGGAAAGAAACTTGTGTTTAAAGGTCACCCATGTATCTAAGCCAAAAGTTGACATTTCTCAGCTGCTCACAGTTATTCAGATATTTCTAATGTTGCAGAAAGAAAGAGATTTCAGCCAACAACACCACGCCCTTGTTCTTAAACACAACATAGTAAAGTTACTGCTTTATCCCTGCATTAAAATGCTATTGCTTTCAATGCCAGGAATTTACATTTACGTCACCTCTACAAATTCCATGTTCAAATTCAGTGCTGTATGTTTCATGAGAGACAGTGGTTTAGTCCTTAAGAATTCCCCCCTCCCCTTTGTCTTTCAGAACCTAGCCTCTGTAAAACTCTGTATCTTAAGCCCTATAATCAGTTAAACCATAGGTGCCGATCAGGCCGACCTCTCTGCAAGTTTTTATTGTGAGGCAGATTTCCTGCATTTGTGCTTGTGCAAATGTTTATGGTTTGGCAGTCATCCCTTCAGAGAATTTATATCAGTAGTAGCTGCACCTATTATGCTTATCTTTTTGGCTGACCAAATATGTTTTGTTCCTCATGCAACATGAAAAAAACAAACCAGTATCCTGGAATCCAAATTGTTTTTAAAGGATTAACCCCATGGGTTTAAAATTAACTTCCAAATTTATTTTCCTATTTAAGTGGTCATTTTAAATCTAGATTTTTCTTTAGAAAGCCCTCAATAACTGGCTCAGTTTGACAATGCTGATTTTGCCATGGTGTGGGATTTGCATAAATCTCAACATCACTACTTACTGTGAAGCATCCCGCAAGGCATACAATTCCCAGTAGGTGATAATCATCAGTCCCGGTGAACTATTTGCTCCTTAATGGCAACCACAAAGCAGGAAATCTGTGGTATCCAGGGGCATCAGCTGTTACTCATAATGGAGGCATCTCTCTGAGTTACAGCGATAATCCTCACCTTGGAATGATGTGCTGTATGGTGGAAAGTTCAGCTCGGTCGTAAATGTTTCTGTTCAAAGCACCTCTCCACATAAAGAGGAAACATGCCTGGTATGTCACAGATCAGGTCAAGGAAGCAAACGTAAGTAAGGATGAAGCTTTGAAGCACAAAAGGGCAAAAGAGGCCATTGCCATTGAGTTGATAAATGCCATCTGTACACTATAATTTGCAAGGAAATGGCAGTTTGAGGTCCAACCCACCATTGGCACATGACAGATCAGTGCCGTCCTGCGTATCATCATTCTGTATACTTAACAACAAGTTAAGAGTTTGAACATGACTGACAAAATGTCAGAAAATTATTGTCTTTATAAAAGGCGTTTTCAAGTGTCTGTGTGCAGTAGTATCCTCTAATTTAATCTAATTGAGTATGTCCCACTGATAAATACAGGAAGTGATAAACATGATCCTGGTCTTTAAGGGGGAAGGGCAGAAATACAGAGCAGGTAGTGTGGCTTTTTCTATTGACAAAAAAAAAAAACTTTTCATGTAACAGTGGCTCTGTATCGCAGTGGAAATCAACTTCCTTTCTGTGCTTGATTTTTTTCCCCTAATCAGTGTGAAGAGCTGTTTTATATCTCAGTTCCTCGTGTTAATTTCAATGGGCTTACACTTCTGCAGCCTCTGAGATGTTAATGCCACCTGTTTATTGTTTCTATGCTCCCTACCTCAGTAGCTCCAAAGCACTCCGGGGGTAATGACTCCGCAAATCCCCAGGTTCTGCACACCCTAAATGTTTTCTGCTAAAACATGAGGGGAGGCCAAGAAAAACAGGACAGAGTGGTAGCTGGAATCCTCCTGAAATGTAGTACATTCCCACGTCTCCCAGAATATCTGAGAATCCGCCGCAATGAGTTTCCCTCCGCTATGCGGTAATCAACACTTTACAAGCAGATGTTGGCAGGCAGACAGTGGACATATCTCCATGAGTGGATAATTGGCAGGCAGAATGTGGACATATCTCCATGAGTGAATAATGAGACAGTAGGCCCCTGAGCACAAATATGCAAAGGGCCCCACCAGGAGCAATGGCTGTTTTTGTCTCTTTGTAGTCCTTATGCATCTTTTTGTAGTTTTGTGTCCGCTTGAGGTTGTTCTGTGTCTTTTTGTAGTCATTTGGGGCTGGTTGACGTAGTTCTATGTGTTACTGAGGTCATTTTTTGTCTCTTTGAAGCAATTTTGTGGATTTTGTTTTTTTTGACGTTTTGTGTTACTTTGTATCAATCAATCAATCAATCAATCAATCAATCAATTTTATGTATAAAGCCTAATATCACAAATCACAATTTGCCTCAGAGGGCTTTACAGCATACAACATCCTTCTGTCCTTAGGACCCTCGCAGCGGATAAGGAAAAACTAATAAAAAACCTTTAATGGGGAAAAAAAAACCAGTAGAAACCTCAGGAAGAGCAGCTGAGGAGGGATCCCTCTTCCAGGATGGACAGATGTGCAACAGATGTCATACAGAACAGATCAACATGATGAATTAATACTAATCTGTATGACACAATAAGACAGAAGGGGAGACAGAAAGAGAGACAGAGACAGAGAGAGAGGGATGCAGGACAGACGGTAATGACAGTAGCTTACAACAACATTAATTAGAGTAATAATATTATAATTCTAATTCCGGCTATTATGGTACAATATGTAGAAAGTATATATTAATATCTGATAGTATACATATGTGACAATAATCATATGTGTATACTAACAGTAGAAGTATGACTAATGATAACAGCAGCAGCAGGAGGCATCTGGCAGGACCACAGCAGCAGCACAACCACACACGTCACACCATCCAGGCACCACTGCGATATGAGTTAACCTGAGAGACAGTTGAGCACAAAGGCTCCGGAGAATAGGCCGAGTTAGTGACATGCAGTACAACCGAGTTAGCAACATGCAGTAACAGGATATGAGTGTTAGCAAAAGAGAGAGAGAGAGGGAGAGAGAGAGAGAGAAGGAGAGAAGGTGCTTGGTGTATTATAGGAGGTCCCCCGGCAGACTAAGCCTAAGTCAGCCTAACTAGGGGCTGGTACAAGGCAAGCCTGAGCCAGCCCTAACTATAAGCTTTATCAAAAAGGAAAGTCTTAAGTCTAGTCTTAAATGTGGAGACGGTGTCTGCCTCCCGGACCGTAACAGGAAGATGATTCCACAGGAGAGGAGCCTGATAGCTGAAGGCTCTGGCTCCTGACCTACTTTTGGAGACTTTAGGGACCACAAGTAGCTTTCTAGTAATTTTGTGTCTCCTTGTCGTTGTTTGTCTTTTGTAGTCTTTTTTGGTTTCTTTTAGGTAATTTTGTGTCTTATTGAGGTCATTTGGTGTCTCTTTTGTTGTTTTATGTCTCTTTGTTGTCGTTTTGTGTGTCATTGTGGTTGTTCTGTCTTTGTGTAGTTTTTGATTTCCTTGAGGGCATTTTTTGTCTCGTGAAGGTAATTTTGTGTCTCTTTGTACTCATTTGGTGTCTCTTTGTGGTTGTTTTGTCTTTTTGTAGTCATTTTTGGTTTCTTTGGTGTCATTTTCTATCTTATTGATGTAATTTTGTGTCTCTTTGTAATCATTTTTTGTCTCTTTGTGGTTGTGTGGTGTTTCTTCATAGTCATTTTGTGTCTCTTTGTGGTTGTTTTGTCTTTTAGTAGTTGTTATTGTTTTCTTGAGGGCATTTTGTATCTTATTAAGGTAATTTTGTGTCTCTTTGTAATCATTTTGTGTCTCTTTGTGGTTGTGTTGTGTCTCTTCATAGTCATTTTATGTCTCTTTGTGGTTGTTTTGTATATGTTATTAGTCATTTTGTGTCTTTTTGTGGTTCTCCAGCCCATAGTGTCTCTTTGCAGTTACTTTGCATCTATTTGTGATCATTTTGAGTCTGTTCTTGGTTGGTATGTATTAATTGGACATTTGAGATTTTGCAAGTGAAGGCCAGGGGACCCCCTGACACTTTGGGCCCCTGTGCCTGGTAAGTGCGTTCAGTAATCCATCCATGAGTGTATATGCTGACATATGACATATCAGTTCTCTATTGGCAAAACATGGTAGGCGTACAGAGGATTTTTATAATGGCAATACTAATGAACATGAGGTTAAAAAACTTAGGTTGTAAAATGTGCTGCATAATGAAATGAAAAAATAACGTGAGGGAGATCTAATGAAACGAGGCCTTTTATTTACCTCAATCCGTTTTATTGCCTTGATCAGTTTTGCCAAACTAATGTATCCATGGAAATGTTTTTATTGTGCATTTACATTTTTGAGTGTAAATAACCATCTGTTATCATATGAATTCTCACTGCAGTATCAGATTAACCAGACTAGGTCCTTCACAGAAGCAACAAGAATGATACCTTGAAAGCATGCATGTGTCATGTGACCTCTTCCCCACACATGGTCAATCTGCTTTAAGTGTTCTGTCTCAACAACTCTGGTCAGGAGAAAGAAAACAGAATATGGTCTCCATTTATCTGGAATTCTCTCTTTTTCCTAGCTTGGGGAATGTGCCAGGGAATTGGGGTATGGCACAAAACTCAGGCCTTGGGGAATTTGGGAAGAAAGCAGAGGGCATTCATGAGTCAGACAGATTTAGGTTTACTGGATGCCTCAGTAGCAAAGTACAAATCCAGGACACTTGCTGTATATAACCCAGGGAATGAGAAGGTAAACGGCATGGCCAAATCTTCTAAATAAAAGCCACAATCTTTCCATAACAGTTTGTATTGGTTTCATGTCAGTGCATTTGCCTTTTCTATGTTTAAAGTTTATCTGTGTGTGTGTATGAGGATGTATACTTCAAACTCAGCAGGAAAGACTTTTATCTCAAATGCTTACATTTGGATTTGCATGCTACATCTATCAGTTAATCTTTGCATAATTATGTCCACATGAGATGGAGAAATAGTATTGTCAGACAAGAATATTACAGGTTTCCTCTGTTCCAGTCTTTTATGGCAGTCTAGTGTTTGATATAATGACCGCCCCAGGAGGCAACACAAAGTAAAAGGAAATTGGAGTTGGAAGCTCAGTGAGTTAAGTTTGTTTTCATAACAGTGATCTGAGAACTGTAGGTGCACCCTCATAAAACCTCCTGCTGGCCTTTTTTCACTTTTCCTATGTGTACACAATGTTCACACAAATTCCTGCAGGCGTTCCAATTCAGCCTCTATCATTCCCTCAGCCAGCATACACAAACTCATATCCCACAGTGGTTGGATCAATTAAAATGAGTTACATTGAATTTTAAACAACTTCAAAATAATTTGACCAACATTTTATTGACACCCTCTTGGGTTTCAGGATGTTGTAAATGTCCCTTTAAAAATTTAACTTGCAGTCCTGTAGTGCCAGGAGGCGGGCAGGGCTGGGTTCCTTATGTAATCTGATTGGCATTTTATGTGGGTGCAAATCAGTCACTGACTCCTTGCGGTCTATGTCTCACATATATCATGAAACACCTCATATTCTTTTGCTTGTCAGCTTGTCTGGCCGCAAGTAAGAGAAACACATGCTAAATCTTATTGAAGTCAGGTGATCGGCGTGATTGGTCAATATTGTTTAGACTTAAAAAACACATTGGTTGTGTGGCCAATGCTGAGGGTTATTGTCCTGCAGCGTGACTTCCTCCTCCTTAATGTCTGAGAGATGAGGCAGTGTGCCCTGAATTATGAGCTTTTTATCCCCCCATGCTTTTCACTTCAAGTTCAAGTTCAGGTAATTTATCATATGCACAACATTTAAAGGAAAGCAGTCGTCTCCGAAGCTGTCCCTGAACCTGGTGGCACCAAACTGGATGCTGTTGTACCATCTGTGTCTGGTGATTGGGGTCTTTGATAATATTTTCAACTTCAACTTCTACACCCTGCTCCGCTGGGTGTAGAAGACCTTCATGGATGGCAGTTCCACCCTAATGTGCTGGGCAGTTTTCATCACCTTATGTCATGCCTTAGGGTAGAGGGTGGTGCAACTGCCACACCAGGTGGTGAGGCAGCCTGTCATGATACTCTCGATGGTGCATCTATAGAAGATGCAGAGTATCCTGGAGTACATGTTGACTGTCCTCAGCCTGGGGAGGAAGAAGAGCTGTTGTCTTGCAATCTCGGTGATGACTGCAAGACATCTTATTTGAACCCAGAGGAACCTGAAACTGGTGACTCTCTCCACTGTAGTCCTGTGATGGAGATGAGGGCATGTCCTTCTCCCTCTTGCTTCCCACAGCACACAATTAGCTCCTTAGCTTTGTTGATGTTGAGATGAATGTTGTTGTCCTGGCACCAAGATGTCAAGGCTCTGATCTCGTCTCTGTAGGATGTCTGGCTGCTTGAGCTGTTTTGGAGCTGCCTGTGTGGCCATGCAATCATCATACTGAAACAAGATGATCTTTGTCTCATCTGTCCAAAAACCTGTGAAATTGTTTTTGTATTATTTACAGGGGTCTTGTGAAATTTTGCTGGTGTTTTTGGCACACCTCTGCCTGCATCCTGGAGTGTTCTTCATCTGTGGGACAGGTAGTCCAATTCCGCTGTCCACTATGCCAGTCCTCTGTGAGCTACCAGGTCCTTGTCAAGTGATGATTTCATATTCCTGAACCGAAGAATTCAACACAGATGATCATTTTGGCTGACTGATGAATTAAGATTGTTCGGCCTCACAATGGAAAGTTTCACTGGCATTGACTCTTATTTTGTCAAAAGCTGTTGAAAGGCAACATCTGAATCCAAAGGCAAAACACCCCAGGATCAACTGCAGACCTTTGTGCAGATTAGTGTAATGATGAAGAGAAACTTCAGCAGGAACTCATACAACTATATTTGGGAATCTTATGGATGAAAAGAAAGAAAGAAAGAAAGAAAGAAAGAAAGAAAGAAAGAAATAGGCCTATAGTCACTCCCCTGAGCCTGTGTCCTTGTTCCCAAAATAATGATAAAGATTTGTAGAGACTCTGGCTTTCTGTAAAGTCTAATTGTAGTCATTAGTCACTGAAAAAACTTTTAGACAATCACACTAAAAGTCAACAGCCATTTACTATAAAAACAGGCCCAGCCCCCAGAGACCTCTAATAAACTACAGATTTTCCTGCCACAGTATATCAATTACATTTTATTTTTTTATGACACCATTTAAAAGCAAAATTAACTTATACTGTATATTCCCACAGTTAAGAAAACAATGTGCACAATACTAAAACAGAAATGCAAGTAAAAAAATTAACCATAACTGCTTAAACATCATCTGACCATGATTAATGAGAAACTTGAAACACTTTGCATATAGCCTATAGCTCTCCCTAAAAACAAACAAAGTAATATTGCAGATGGACTGTTGAGGGAAATCAATCCTTTTGGCAGCAGCACTGTGTCAATGGCCTTGGGGCGATTTTGTCCAGATCAGAAGGGTTACAAACCTCAAAACCATAACTGCCGGAAAGTAATAATAGATCGACCCTGTAACCTTGGAAACTGTTCCATGAGTTTATCCTCAGAAATGATGAGAGCCTTTACATGTTCTCAAAACAGTTCCTCTGGGTCACTGTAGCACTGACCCTTCAGTCTCCACTGTCCAGGCATGTTAGGTAAAAGTACCTTCATTAAGGAACTTGAGAGGCAGCCCCTCATCTTTACCTTAGGGGCAAGCTGTAATTATTCCCAAACTGACTCTTCTATAACAGACAGGTGCTCATTTATAGGTGTTTGCATAACCCCATTTTCCACATTCCCATTTTGGAGCATCTGTGATTACAGATGTGAGGTGTGTTTGTGCATGTGCTGCGTGCACCTGTGCTTTTAATTCTCTGTTGATGCAGTGAAATGGATAGAGTCCTATCTCACTATAAGAAGACAATGTACTAGAGTTGGGAACAGGACCTCGTTGTTTATTGATTGCTCTGTTGGTGTTCCACAAGGCTCAATCTTGGGACCTCTTTTGTTTAGTCCATATATTAATGATCTGCCACCCCTGAAGTAAAAAACCCAAATGTACACAAATGACATGGTCATCCTCGCACATGGGAAAGACAGATGTGAAATGGCAGTTAAATTAACAGCAGCAATAGCCAAAATTTCCAGCTGACTGTCTGAGTGTGGCCTGACCTACATGTAGGTAAAACTGCTTGGATGTATTTTTATATTAGGAAAAAAAGAGGTCAGCCAGATTGTAAAAGGAGGAAGGATCCAGACTGTGTCACATTTTAAATATCTAGGAATAAGTACTGATTTATAGCTGACTTTTAAGAGGCATGTGAAGCAGGTGTGCAAAACTGTAAAATTCAATTTAAGGAACTTTAGGTTTATTCGAAACCAACTCCCCTTAGATGCGGCAAAAATATACATGCATTCAATGATTTTTTCACATATTTCATACTGCATTACAAGCTGGTCATAAGCTGGAAAACAACACTAGCTCCACTGCAAAGACTTTACAAACAAACACTCAAGGTACTGGACAAAAAAAATATTTTTTATTTAATCTAAATCTATCACCACTGTGACATCATTATTTTTTTTATTTTTTTCCTTTCATTTTTTTCCCCTTTTTTTCCCCCTTTTTTCTCACTCTCACTGTGACATCATTCAAAGCAACACATTCTCACTCTGACCTCGTCACATATTGACATTTGGCCATGGACTTTCCACGTCCTCATGCAACGTGCAAGGTACCCTGGGTGCGTTTGTTGTTGACGTTCTGGGACACTGTGTCAAGCTCTGCCTGTTACATGCATTGTCTTCTTTCAAAATACACTTCTGTTTTCAGAGTAAATTTAACGTTTACATACAGTCTCTTTCAAAATAAAAGTACTTTGTCAGCACAACACCGCAATTTTTTTCCTTCAACAACTAATGCTCGTAGTTGGGTTTAGGTAACAAAAACACGTAGTTAGGTTTAGGAAAAAAATAACAGGGTTTAGCTTTAGAATCTTACAGGACAAAAACACCACTCTCCCGGGTGAAAGTCCGTGTTTGTTACACCCATCCACCGCCCTTCCCACCTGCCCCATTTGGACTTTCGCCACCTTAACTTTTGTCCTTGTCCCACCGTGTTTCTCCCTGACACTGCTGGACCAAGGCAAAACAAAACTATAACGGCAACCTGCCACGTATCATGCTGACAATAAAGGATGGCTTTTTTCCTTGCTGGATTTTGATGACTTCGGAGTGAGACCAAGCTCTTCAAAGGCATAACCTACTGACCTTTGACAGCTTTTGGTGCCTTGCTGATGCCAGTCTAGTGTACAAAGTGATTAATGATCTGGCTGCTCCTCCATTAAAAGAGTTCATACAACTGCGCTCAGACAATGGGAGGACATCTATGGATGACCAACAGAGGCGACTGTGCAGTTTGGTGAATCAGTCTTCGGTCTTTGTTAGAGCTACAGACTATTGGAACTCAGTACCAAGTGAGATAAGACTTTGCTGGTTTTAAATTCAGGATAAAATCACGGCTAAATGAACTGAAACACTTGATATAACAATATGAAATCTTCATGCAAGTTCTATTGTTGTTGCTGTTTTTATTGTTGCGATGACCTGATGGTGTGTTGTCTTGCTATTGTTATTGCTGAAGCCATTGTGTCATGAACATGTTCTATTTTGTAACTGTGTTTTTTTATATAATAGTGTCTTTTAGCAGAGGAGTTATTTTCTGTTTCCTGCCCAGGGACTACAGATAAAAAGTAGCGGTGCATTGTCCCTGTTAAATAAATAAAATAAATGAATAATAATCAAATAATTAAGTGTTTGTAAGTAGGCTAAATTCTAAAAGAGATAAATGCCTCATCATCATAAAGTTGGGTTAATGTGTAGTGTTTAAGACAATATAAAGGTCTATGCTGTTAAAGTGTTGCTGACTGATAACTTTTATTATCTTTAAACAAGACAAGTCTCCTATATTTTAGGTTACACATAGTTATGCAACAGCAGGAACTCAAGTAGTTCATCTCAGTGCACACACACGGTGCATTTGACTAAGTGGTTGTTATGGCAGGCGTGGGCGTGTACCCAAGCCTCTCCAAAGCTCTCTACCTTTGATTCCGGGCGTTTAGACAGAGAAGTCGTTAGAGGAGCATCGTATCTGTCTGTGCGCTCCACAGATCGTCTCTACACAGCGCCGTGTGACTGGAGAGCAATTTGTTTTACGGGAAACCGCAGTTTCCTCTCACCCCGGTGTGCGTGCTACAGGTGTGATTTACGACGACACGCCATAAATATGAAAGGAAGCGCGCGACAAACATCCTCTGATCCGTTATTTGACGCGTGGACCGTATGAGATGAACTGCACGTGGACATCGACGCTCAAGTTAATGGATTTTTACTCGGTGCTGGAGGGAGATTAATTTGACAAGTGCGCTGCATCCTCATCGGGCTATGATTCACTTTGGGAATATCTGACATAACAAGGATACTATCCATCCTCGCCGAAATGATGCTTTTCAAAATCTTGGCGTTAATTCTCTTACAGGGTACGTTTACTGTCGGCAACTAAACTACTCATTCATTTATTAACTTGGTCATCACTTTTTTTCCTAACATGTTTCTCTGCTACACAAGGTGCCTTCACGGTCACATCCGAGGTCAGCCCCGGTGGTCTCCCAGCCTCCAGCAGGGTGATTGGCACCGGGAGACCCGCGGGTTCACAGCTGTCTGAGGCAGCAGAGGGAAAGTCCAGGTCTAAGCGCTGCACCTGTTATTCCTACAAGGATAAAGAGTGCGTCTACTACTGCCACTTGGATATCATCTGGATCAACACTCCCGAGTAAGATATGCTCTGTTCACTTAAAACAAGAACATCTTTAATTCTCCTGTGATCCACCCGGACGTGCTACTATATTGTGCAAGCATCTCCGGGCTTGCACAATATCTTTTTTTTTTTTTGTCAGTGGGGATTAGAAGCTGCTATTAAGAATATTTAAAACGCAGATTGGCATGTGGCTGGTTTGTCAATAAGCCAACACAGTGTAGCAAGTCACGCCCGGTAAATGCTTCCCTGGGGCGCCAGACGCAGTCACGGTTCAAGTGATGGCAAGCCCAGCACAATCTAACTCACTCTATAAGGTCACAGTCTAAAAACACATAGGTGGAGATTATTATTGCAACCTCTAATTATGTGTTTTAAACACACAAAAATGTTAATCTAATAGTAAGAAGAATAAGCATAAAGATAAAAAGGCTACAATCTGTGCTCCTGTGCCCCTGGCAAAACTGAATCAGAATGCGGAAATTAGGTTGCATTTGTGACAGCTTGATGTCTTAATCAGTGGTTCTTGCACCATGATCGAAAGACTTACTCCAGTTGCGCATGCTTCAAATGCACCGGTATTGTGTCTAAATCCATGGTTTATAATAAAAAACAATGTAATTATGAATGGTATATGTTAAAGGGTACTCAAAGGCACTTTTTACAGTAATAACCACAGTAACAAAGCAGTAAAAGCATTAACAGTTTAAAACCAACTAGCCTATAACAATGAAAAAAGGAAGGGGCGACTAATACTTCACAGATTATAGGATTTAAATAGACAGGTTTTGAGTGCGGTTTTGACAGGGGGGAGTGAGGGAGATGTCTGAGGAATGTCTGAGCATGGGCCGATTATGAGACAAGCCCCTGGGCATATGTAAAAGACCCCAACGCCTCTGCCACCATTCACAGGAGCACGGCATACAGACTTTGTGTCATTTTTTAGGGTATTTTTTGTATGTCTTTGTAGTTCCTTTGCATCTCTTTATTGAATCACTTCGTGGTCAGTATGTGTTTGAGTTGCATTTCGCAGGTGAAAGCCAGAAGGGCCCCTTGCACTTTGGGCCCCTCGACCTGTGCCTGGTCAGCCCATTCAGTAATCCATCCAAAGTCGAATCCTGTTTCTAAGCACTCACAAGTTTGAGGCAAACATGAACAAGAATCATTGATAACAGATGTAGCAACTGGATAACTTCTCTGTCATGAGCTGAGCAGTTAAAATACTAGAAGGATTAAGTTGTGACACTGAATCGACCGAGATCAGAGACATCTGGCTTACAAACCTAGTAGTCTAAAGGGGCTGATGAGGTCAGCGTTCACTTGGGCTGGATGTGTTTAGATGGAGTTTTAATGTGTTGTGGTGTGAATTTGTGTTAAACTGGATTGTTTTGTTGATGCTCTTTAGTCTGCTTTTAGACAAAACTGAAAGAATTCATTAAAAATAAATAAATAAATAACTCACAATTTAGATTAATTAGCTTTTTCTTTAGAGAGAGACAGAGCTGACCTGTGGCGTAAACAGCTTATGCTGTCGTGTATGTACAAACACTGAAGAGGGCAATATAATTAAGGCGTTATTGATAATTTTGTGCCCCTAACGCAGTCATGATCTGAACCCCAAAAGCCAGGGGCCTGTCCAGACGTACACCAACTGCACATCATGAGTTATTTATGTTAGCTCTGCAGGTGAAGAAAAGTAAACATGACCATTTGGAATAATCACAGTGTGCAGCCGCTTCTCACACTTGTGGCTAAGTGTGTTCAACATGTGGCCTAGCACACCGCAGATTAGTGACAATACTCTAACACATAATTTCCAACACATACTTGTTTGAAGGAATCTGTTTTTGCCACCTTGTAGCCGCATATTAAAACCACTGGCAAGACAGTAGGAAAGCATTCTTTCTTCCTCTTTCTTCCTGTGCCAACTCTGCTGTTGGCTGTTTAAACTAAACAGCGCACTTCATTATGGCTTAGCAAGTTGAGGCAAATTGACATAGTTTTAAGACTGAGTAGGATATTGAAAGTTACTGCAACATTGATATGAAAAAGGTAGGTGCGTTTTCAAATATATGCACTTATAGTGTCAGGAGCGCTGCACTGTGATAGAAGATAAACTCCCAGAATTGGCTCTTCCAGACTAAATTTTCATAAAATCTCAGCATGGAATTTCAAAGAGGGGGTATCATCTTTCAGTCATGTGAAGCCCCCCAAATGCTCCTGAGAAGCTGCTCCTTATTGGCTCACAACACTGTGGTTTAGCCTCTGTGTGTCCTTCTCTTTTGACTTCTCCCCAATACTACAATTATAATTAAAGTGCATTTACTCAGTTTGCCATATTGTTTAAAATGCAGGTTTCCAAGAAAAATTGCTCTCCTAGCCACTAGCTGATGTCAGCATTCCCCGATCCTGTTGTGATACACTGAGGCAGAACACTGATCCGCAGTTACTTCAAAATGAAAAGATATGAGTTTAAATGCCTTTCATCCTAAGGTCAAGCAGGTATACAGTCCTGTATAAACAGACCGCAGGATCAGGCAAACACATGGGAAACGGCAGGTACTCAATCATATGCAGGCAGCAGGCAGTCTGACATAATCTGGCAAATCTACGGGGGAACGTCATTTATATATTTACTGTCAGTATTTTATTTGTACTATGAAAACAGACTTGATGGATCAGGATAGTATTTTTGCCCTGGTAGGCAGACCTTTCTCTCTGCTATGCACAAATCTTGCTGGCATACTCTGATTGGTTTTAACATGCTCTCCTTCCTCTTTGGCCCTTGTAGCTCCCAAAGCCACAAACACCTTTGTATTTGTTCTCAAATCCACCACAGATTGTCGAAAACAGACAAGTGGAAAAATGAGAAAATGGAGAGCAGATAAGCAGTGGTCAGTCTTACACTAAGCACTAAAAGTGGTATCCAGATGTGGGGATTGGGTTTAGAGTCAGATATATACAGTCACAGATTCTCTGACTTTTGATTTGATCTATGGAAGATATATTTCAAGTTTATTATGCACTTTATGGCTGCCTTTGTTTTTTTCCATTTCCAGTACCCAGTGGTCACTTAACTTGAAACAAATGTTCACAGGCAAAATGTTTCATCAATAACAGAATGTAAAACAAGAGGCAGATTTAGTGAACACAAAAGTGTTTCTGGATAATAACACCAGCCTTAATGCAGATCCTTTAAATGTCTGAATGTGTGGCTTCTGAGACACCTTTTTGTAAGGTAACATTAAACAAAGAGAATGTCTGCATCATGAAATAGGCCATGTATCATGTGGGCTTTTCACTCAAATCTAAACTGCTATACAATGTGAACTTGTCAGTAGTCTCACTGTCTGGTGTCAAAATAAAATCTATATGACAACTGGATTCGAGGCTACAGAAGATTCATGTTTGAGCACTCTCTAAAAATATCACTATTAAAGGAAGAGTTCATGCCCAAAATTATCACATGTATATCAGTTACTCACACCATTTTACCTTTAACTTGCGAGGAAAACTTTTTTTTTTCCGCATGCCTTTTGGTGAACAAAGAATCCAAAAACAGAAAAAATTCTTGATGAACTGAAGTGAAAGGGGGCCACGTTTAACAACAGTGAAACTATAGCAAAACATCCGTTTATAAACTCTCACACAACTCGTCCAGTGCAGTCCAACTCTTGTACATCCAGTTGTATCCTCAGTACTTCCCAAACATGCATTTTTGCTAAAGTCATAATATGCAAAACACTTTTGCATACGTGAAAAAGCGCCTGGGCAAGCACATGCATTCAAACTTTGCTTTGCATTCCATTGAAATTCTGCCTCCCGGCTCGTTCATTGTTTAGGAGTTCTGTTGTCATTCACCCGAGCCTGTCGCATTCTGGCCAATGAATGAGCTGGGAAGCGGGATTTCAATGGAATGCAAGAGCAGAATTTAAATGCACGCGCTTGCCAAGGCGGACAACTCGTCCTGGCGCCAAACTGTTTTAGCAGAAGTGTTTTAAATAGTACGATAATTAAGCAAAAATGCATGTGTTTGGGAAGTACTGAGCATACATCTGTATAAATAAGACTTGGAATACACTGCACAAGTTCTTTGAGAGTTTGTAGATGGTTGTTTTGATGTAATTTTCGCTTCCATTTCATTAAGATTTCTTTCCGTTTTTGGGTTTCTTCTTATCCAGGTTTTCTTTACGATTTCAAGGTGACACAGCGTGAGTTACTGACATACAAATGATAATTTTAGGATAAAGTAATCCTTTAAATATTTGTTTTTGGGGTCTTTTTCTCAGTCCCCAAGAATGCGATTATCTAACATTTTTCTGAAAAACCTGGCTGTGTTTTTTTTATCTTCTCAGACGCACTGTGCCATATGGAATGTCGAGCTACAGAGGACCTCAGCGAATCAGACGTGCTGTCGGTGGACAAGCAACTGAACGCGAGGGAGCAAGGACTCAGCGCTGCGTCTGCACTGTGCTTGACGCAGACCCTCAGTGCCATGACTTTTGCATGTCAAGGTCAGTCTGTAAAAATGACATTCATTGGATCCCTTTCAGCCTCCTTAGGTATATTTACATCAACACACTGATCTAAGTATAAGTGAGGAGTGAAATGAATTAACCCTCTTGAAAAGAGGGCTTCTTACAGTAAACAAACACTGAATTAGCTGTGTAATATTACGGCTTTAATGTGAAATGTTCTCTTCAAAGCACCCTGCAGACAGTGCCAATCAGGAGTCTCCACAGAGCGCCTGGTCCTGGATGACGGTTTGGTCCCTCTCCATGGTCCACTGTTCTCCTCGGGGGAATGGACCCTTCCCTCCTCTTTGCCCCCTTCATTTGCTGTTCCACACTCTTGCCTCCACAGGTAGCACACTGCCACATTCAAGGAAAAGACTCAGGAGTTTGACACCGCAGACATTCCTCAGCATTACAACTATTGGAGCAAGTTCCATCAGGCCGAGCAGTTTCAAGAACTCTTCAGAAAATCTGGTACAGAATCCTGGAGGCTATCCCCATTTTGTTCCCTCCTGAGAGCAGCATGAGGATTACTTCCATCCTGATATAGTAGCCAATGACCTTGCATCTGTCAAGCTTGATCAGACAAACCCTTTGTTTTCGCACCTGGTAGTGTTGAGGACTGCACTTGACTCTGTCTTTCAAATGAATGAGATAAGCTAATCTAAAGGGACCAACAAAAACATTTCTATGACAATGTTGGAAAACAAAAAGCCCAACGAGGAGCCTTGGAAAGTAGGAGCAGGCATGATATTGTGATGTTTTGCCTTAAAAAATATTGAAACATGCAAACGATTAAAGGGGAAAGCCACCTGTGTTATGGGGCATATTATTGAGCTTTGGTTTATGATCCTATTTCAGTCAGTCTGGAAAGCGTTCACACCCTCACGTCACTTCTATTAGCAATAATATATCCTGCTCTTTGCAGCTCAACTATCAGTCATATTTGTCGTGCTTTTACCTCAACACCGCCGACTAACACTGACTCTAGAAACTGTATGACAGCTTAAGCTGGAGTGATCTTTATATTAAACTATCTACTATTGAGTCTTTTTCCGTGGAAGTTAATTTCATGAGGCTATGCTACTAATAAAGTTAAAAATGAGTGATTGTGATCTTTGCTTCTGGGGCCACATGTTGCCTCCCACTGACCAGGAGTGGAGTTCTTCCAGTTTTTCTCTGCTGTGTCTCCATTACTCTATTCCCCTGTCCAGTTTTTCCAGCCCTGTCACCTTGAAATTGTTATTATAAACAACTAATTTGAAACAGTCAATATGGTTTTAGGGAAATGTAAATAAGTAACAAATTCAATTTTCTATTAACATAATTAAGAAATGTTGCTAATTAACGCACATGGCAAGTCGCAAAAAAGTTAATACTGGACCTAGCAGCAAAATGTTCACTAACAACCTATGTAATTTGTCTTAACAGCATGATACATGGAAAACGGAAGGTATTTTGAAAGAACGCAATGCATGTAACAGGCAGAACTTGACTCAGCGTCCCAGAACTTCAACAACCAACACACCCAGGGTACCTGTCATGTCATATCTGGAATGTGACGAGGTAGGCGTGAGAATGTGTTGCATTGATGCATGTAATGTAGAACCAAAGTTCCCCATTGCAAGCCTTAGGCCTAGGCTGCTGGCAACAGGTGCTAAGGTTAGCACATTGAGCGGATTGGCGTGTAAATCACACCATGGCAAGCACAAATAATACCGGAAGCTGTAAGACTTGCCTGTGGGTCCCAGTCAGCTACAGCAGCAACAGAGAGAGAGTTGTGAACAGGATGAGGATGGTGTTTTGGCGTTGCGTGACTGTTGTAGGGTCTGTGAATGGAAGCACATCCAAAATGCTAAAACACATTTGACAGCATCACCCAGATGTGCCGAACACTGGGATGAGGGAAAAAAAACAACCCTTAGCCCTATCCTTATCCCGGCTGCTTTCAAGCAGCCTTAAGATGCAAGAGCAGAATGGATTTAGGACAAAATACTGAAGCAGTTGGCATTTACACTGGCATATAGCCAAGATGTGACAAAGTTTAACACTACTCCTAATGCAGAACTTTTATTTTTCAATATTCTATTTATTTTGTATTTTTAAATTTCCAAGCATAAGAGATGGGAAAATGTGTGTACAGTTAGGAAATCACTAATGCGTATGGGAGCTGATAAAAAAAGGTAACATTAGGAAAAATTATGTGCTGGGTGCGCCTAAATGAAAACGTTAGGCACAACAATACAACCACTGTCAAGAGTTGGTCTGGAGACCTGCACTCATAGTGACTACAGCATTATCATTAAAATCAATCAGTCTTTCCCTGACCTTAACCAAAGTGCTTTTGTTGCCTTAACCTAACCACAGACAGGAGTCTAGATGCTAACCTGGGATGCTGGTGTCGCAGTCCTGCACTTTGTATGCCCGCCATCCACCCAAATCACCTCCCTCAAAATCCAGCATGGTACATTAATGTAGTGTTTCATTAATTCAAATTAACTACATGTCTTAACATAATCCAGGGAGCGGTTGCATTGTCATTGCAATGTAATTGTGAATGCAATGTAGTAATTTACAAACGTAATTTCTTGGAGACAGGGTTGGTTTGTTCAATAATTTGTATGACTAATACTAAGGTAACAATTTTTTACTTGTTTATATTATTAAAATGATTGCACCTTGCTAATTTTCAATCAACAGCAGCACGAATGCTTTTGTCACAAGAATACTACAGACAAGCTTTTGTGTTGTCTCTCTTTTATGTTGGGTATTGTTGTGTCTCTCTGCACCAAGATGTACCTAATCATGCGGTAAACTCTCTAGTAAACAATCAGGAATAATGAAAACAGTAAGTGGAGAAGTATTTGTTCATGCCTGTTGGGTTGTTGCCTTTGTAGTTACGGTGCACTGAGAGCATTCCCATGAAACAGGAGTTTAATGTGCGGAGACAATTCAAGAAAACACACTCTAAGTTTGGCACAACTTTCCAGTGTGCCCTGAAGCTTAGACTGGGATTACAATTTTTCTATATTTATAGGCTATTGATTTGCCCAATTTCTTGCCAAGAATGTATCATCACTTGAAAAAACATTCATTGTTGCTAAATAGATTAATAAAAACACGGCATAGAGAATTATAGCTGTTACCTTTTTGAGCATATGCTACAGCTTGGATCAAAATGTTGACATCAAACATGTATTTCCATTCTGACAGTTTCAGTGATGTTATGTGACATAGTCATTCTGGTACAATAAAAGTAATGACTTTCCAAAAACTGCATCATGGGTCACCTTGTGCACAAGACATATATGTTGACTTCATGTAACATGAGAAACGTGTCTATGATTCAAAGATTGTCTGCACTCTGCTCTCAACTTGGAGGTGGCTGAGCCGACAGCTAACAGCACTAATAGGGCAAACAACACTGACAGATGTTAACCAGGTAGATTTTGGGGGGTGGTACCGGACGGTGGGCACAAAGCTCACACAACATTGCCATCCTGTGTTGTATAGCACTGTGCAAAGCAGTGCTGATAGCTAACCAGTGGGATACACACATGAGACTCACATGCACTAACATGTGCTAACATCATAGACTGTAAAAATAGAAGTAGCTACAGTGACGTCACTCACTGGATTGTGGACACCTGTTATGAAGCATCGGGTTTGGTATTTCAGCCATCGCCATCTTGTTTATTTTTTTCTACCAGGTTGTAAACATGTTCATTTTTGTTTTCAGGCATTTTAATGTGAGTGTTCATGGGGATTAACCAAGCAGCAATCCTCAGGGGCTGAAAAATTAAGCCAACACAGAAGTGCAAGAACTGCAGTCTTTGAATGGCCACTTGAGGCTGGCTCCAGAGGCCAGTCAATTCTCATAGACCCCCATGTTAAAATGCCCAGCTTTACAGCAGAAATAAACATGTTTACAGCCTGGTACAAAAAAATGGTTTTGGTTTCTATAGCTGATTTTCCTTTTCATGATAACTGGAGATAAACTCGCCTGATTACATTTTATTAAGGCGTAAAGCTATCTTACTATATAATGAAGAAAACTCTGTGTGTCTGTGTGTCTGTTCCACATTTTTCTCCTGACTGACTTGGTCAATCCATGTGAAATTTGGCACAGTGGTAGAGGGTCATGGGAGGATGCGAATGAAGCAATATTACATCAATTGGCCAAAGGGGGGCGCTATAGCAACCGATTGAATTTGCAAACTTTGAATGGGCATATCTCATGCCCCGTATGTCGTAGAGACATGAAACTTTGCACAGAGATGCCTCTCCTCATGAGGAACAAATCTTCCTCAAGAACCCATAACTTCCACTTATATAGATTTTCTGCCATTTTGTATTTTCTGAAAAACACTATCCATCTCTTCCTAGGAAGTTTGACCGATCTGCATGAAACTCGGTGAACATAATCTAGGGACCAATATCTAAAGTTCCCTCTTGGCAAAAGTTGGAAATCTTACTAAAACTGAGCTTCTATAAGGTAATGAATATTGCGGAGGGCGTGGCTCATCACATAAAGGTGTATAACATCTCAAGGGTTTCACCCATCACCACGCAACTTTGTAGGCATATGACCACACATAATCTGAGGGGACCCCTCCATTATTGACCCCATCAAACAAAATGGGGGTGCTAGAGAGCTAATTTCTTATCCAGGCCTAACCGCCATATCGATTTTTACTAAACTTGGTAGATATGTAGAACAGGACGCCTCAAGGTGACTGGAGAAATTTAACTCTAATTGACAACTGGGTGGCGCTATAACAACAGAAAAATGCTTAAAAATGGCTAAAATGTGACTGATCGCTGTGGCTCCCCCTGTGGCCCAATGTTTGTTTGTTTTTTCTAATTTTTGGTATGACTAAGTCATGGTATGGTATGCTGTACATAATCACGGAAACTGTCAGTCAGTCATTCTGTCTGTCCCACGTTTTTCTACTCACTGACGTGGTCAATCTATGTGAAACTGTACATAGGCCGCTTTGAGTGACAGGCTGATAGTGTCCTCGGTTTCTCAGTCAGCTCCACCCCTCCCTCCTCCACAGCACCAGCCTCTTACCCAAATATGGTCACTTCTTGCTCAAAAAACAAAATGGTGACTGCCAAAGTATCAAACTTGAGGCTTCAATTATTTTTTACAGTCTATGGGATTGACTGGCTTCAGTGGCCATTCAATACTAACCTTTTGCTGCAGAGCATTAACCAGTCTGTGTTGTCTCCATGGTTATACGGATGATTTCACTCTCACACATGAGCTCTTATTCAAGAATGGCACTGAAGCTTTCACTAAAAATAGATACAAACAAATGTGGTTACTTTTTACACTAACTATAAAGTAAATCTATTTAATGTTTATTGTCACTTGTGTAATTGTACTAAGTTAGATAACATGAAAATAAGCATTAGTTCCTTCTGTGTTGGGAACATATTTGCCCATAGCCATCTGTTGTAAGCCAGACTCCATGCAGAGAAAATAAGTACTCAAACCTAGCATTGTAAAATACTTAAGTGGGAATATTTGAGTGTCTTAAGTCTTAGGGGGGAATGTGGTCTAATGTGGGGAGGAGCACAGCTGGATAGCCTGGAGTTTTATTGTCTGTCTGGCGCGTGGAAGGTCAACTGCTGTGCTTTAACCCTCGTTTTGCCAAAGTTGCTTACTCATGGAGTATTCATGTGTGCTGAATTGAATTTATGGTTCACTCTAGACTTGCCCCGCTAACAATGACTGATATAAACTAACACCACATGCAGCTGTAAACATGCTCTCAATTCTCAGTGCTGTCTGTGGTGTCATTCCATATTTTATCTGTGGGCCAGTCCATTGCACAGTATCTCATACATTTTGAATGTCATGCTTTAAACTGCAAGACAAAATTGAGCAGCTGTACCTGCATCAGCTGTACCTTCTCACAGTGCACACATGATTTTTTTTAGCTTGATACAGGTGAGAAATACAAAAAGCAACTCTGTACAAAAGTATTAAATAATGAAATGTACAGTATAGAAATGGCAAGCAGCTGTGGTTGTGATGATTTTCCTGTTATTGGGAGATCACAAGTTAAATATCTCAAGATAAGAATGTTTTTTCATGATAACAGCATCATTTTCTTGTTATCTGGAGGAAAGAAAATATAATTTTCTTGTGGTAATGGGTTAGTTTTCTTGATAACTGGAGGAAATGTCTTTTTGTTTGCACAAGAGAGACAGAGAAAATGAACCAGTTATTACAAGAAAGCCACTTTGTTATCGCAAGATCGCGAGGTAGTTTTTCTTCAGATAACAGGATTTTTTAAAACAGAATTGTAACGCTAACTAATGTTTTTTGTCTTTGTTGTTCTTCATAATAAATTATATATATTTTGTTGTAAAGTAGAGAATATATTGCAAGTCACTGCATTTCTGCCACATAAACACCTTCCCCCTTATAAGACAGAACGTGAGACCAACCTGACCCTTTGAGGCCCTAATACCACCTATCATCCTGGAATTTCACGCTGAGTCTTCCCTAAATAAGCCTACCCTGGAGCCTCAGCATGAACCTTCTGCAGTGAGCACTAATAATAATGCTCAGAGAGAAAGACCCCATTCCCACAGAATACCCTGGGAAATACTTGTAGACATCCTGGTCACGTAACGGCAGGTTCAGGGCCCCTAGCGTGGCTTACAGTTTGTTGTTTGTATTCTGCTTCATTAGATGAGCAGACCTTTTGTGCCATGCAGTGAACTTTTGCTGGTTACACACAGCTGAAAGCATCTGCTCCAACCACACAAACATTTCCAGACACAGTAATATCATGTTAATATTTTGCATAGTGTGTATTCTGGTTCTAGGTTTGGGTATAAAACATGTAGATAATCCATTAAAAAGGCACTGTTATGCTTGATTTGGTGCATAAAGCAGATAACAATTGTAAAAATAATCTAGTCTACACACAGTAATATTATGTTGCTCAAATACCTGATAACCTGATAGGGTGTGTCTTCATCATAATATTTGCAATAATTTTGTAGTAATGATTTTATTAACAGGATATATGTAATTAGGATGTAATGATGCACTGAAGTCTCTGATGTTATGGTGAGAACATAACAGCATTCGAGCTTGTTTTTAATTTATGATGTGCATGAAAAACAATGATGTTGTGTTTAAACACTAAATAACGCACAAAGTATCAGATCCTTTTCCTGCTTCGTTGCTTTCCCAGAATGAGTGTAAAGCCACTTCCTTTCCTACAGTATGAATTCACACGTATGTGCTGCTTTCCTTTCGTACTTTGATGTTTTTCAAGATGTCCTTCAGTGGACTGAGACTCCAACTTGATGTTAAAGAGTCTGCGGTCTGCACATTTACAGCCAAAGTGTAGCCCAGTGGTGATAAACCCTGTCGAACTGTGTGATTTAGGACAAACAGGGCCACTAAATTTGAGCCGATATGGATTATTAAAAAATGCGTGAGTTAAACATTTTAAGATGTGGTTGGAGTGATACACACACTATATCGCTCTGCAGGGAGTAGACCATAGAATTTGTGTAGAGGTCTAGAAACTGTCAATGTACACGACTGGAAGGTTGAGGCATTGTCCATTTAAACCTTACAACCGCTATTTATCAGCTATAAAAAAAAAAGGTCCCGCAATTGATGTGTGAGTTTTCAAATTCTACGGTTTTCAAATAAGTGTATCGTCTGATTTTTTTTAAATAATCTAATTTGAAGTTTGTCGATTTAGCATGACAATCACAACCTATGTCCTCCGGACAACATAACAAACAAACTAAATTTCAATGTAAAGACGCATCTCACAAAAACAGCGAACCAATAAAAAAAAACAGATCTATTTTGTGACTCTCTTGTCACTTAGATATTGCAACATTGCACCTGGACATTACTATTGGCTTACAATGGAGCCAGTTCAGAGATTAGAGTGAGTCCACAGTTGAGTAACGTTTCTATATGTTCACTGAAAGGCTGCCAAACCTTTAAAAGTGCATTATATCTGTTTTCCAGGACACAGGTGATCTTCTCTAGAGGCATACAAACCATCATTTCTGATGTCCACTTTGATATAGAGAGGGGCGAATCTGACCTCCAGGTTAATGCAATACACTTCCTGGAAACAGCAAGAGCTCAATCGATAAATTTCCTGTAGCTTTGATTTAGTTTCAGATTTGTAACATTTCCTAGGTGAAAATGTCCTGGATCTGTGAATCGTCTGTTTGGTAAAAAGCAGGTGGATCAGTTAAAAAGATGTACTCAGCCACAGTCTCTCCATTTTTAGAGAAGATCGAACTAATATTACCCATATGTCCTTATGCCAACTTTAACTTTAACTTTTAAACTACCATGGCAACTTTTATGGAAACAACTTTGTATTATATTTGCTGAAACTGTCACTACATTTGGAAATAAGTACATGAAACGGAAAACCTGTGAACCCATAAACCATCTTTATCGACTGCTTGGAATGGCATTTACTAGATCTACCGCTGTGCACCAATCAGAGCTGAGTTTGTAGCACAGCTGTCAAGCACTGCTTGTGAGGTGCCGTCATACTGCCAAACTTAGCAGTGTTGATCAAATATGAGTCATGATTCTGTTACTGTATTGCTGACAGAGGAGTTTAAGGTGGAAGTGGGACTGCATCAAGGAGCTCTGAGCCCCTTCTTGTTTGCTATGGTGATGGACGGGTTGACAGATGAGGTTAGACAGGAATCTCCATGGACTATGATGTTTGCAGGTGACATTGTGATCTGTAGTGAGAGCAGGGAGCAGGTGGAGGAAAATCTAGAGAGGTGGAGGTATGCCCAGGAAAGGAGAGGAATGAAGGTTAGTTGTAGCAAGACAGAATACATGTGTGTGAATGAGAAGGACCCAAGTGGAACGGTGAGGTTACAGGGAGTAGTAGTAGTGTTTTTGGTTTAGAGACAGTGACACTGAGGAAAAGACAGGAGGCAGAGCTGGAGGCAGCAGAGATGAAGATGTTGAGGTTCTCTTGGCGAGAGATGAGGATGGATAGTATCAGGAATGAGTACATCAGAGGGACAGCCCATGTTAGATGTTTTGGAGATAAAGTCAGAGAGGCCAGACTGAGATGGTTTGGACATGTTCAGAGGAGGGATAGTGAATATACCGGTAGAAGGATGCTGAGGTTGGAACTGCCAGGCAAGAGTCCTAGAGGAAGACCAAAGAGGAGATTTATGGATGTAGTGAAAGAGGACGTGAAGTCAGTTGGTGTAAGAGAAGAGGAGGCAGATGATTTGCTGTGGCGACCCCTAAAGGGAACAGCCGAAAGAAGAAGAATTGCCTATTTCTCACATCTGACTTTTTCAGAAACATATTTCAGTGTACTGTTTAGCTGTAAAGTGAGAACGTTTGTGACTCAGCCACCATATATGAAAAAAAAAGATTAAAAAAGTTACCAACTGCACCTTTAAGGAATTACTCTTAAACATTTTCATCTCTTCTGATAACCTGCACAAGGAAGGAAAAACACAATTGAAGCTTTTCATTTCCTTTTGTCAGTGATTTCATCTTTTCACTCCTTTTCTAAAATAATTACACACAGATGAGTGATTTAGGGCCATTTTCAAGATTAAGACTACAATGAGATGAGAGTCCAGTGGTTATTACAGTGCCCTTGAGAACCAGTGTACTTTTAAGTTAATAAAAAGAGATAACATACTGGAGTGGCAAAATTTACTACTACTGACAAACTGTGCAGTCATTATCTGAACAAAAAGCAATTTCAAAAGCAATGTGGTCACTTATAAAGAGAGTAATAGGTATGACATGTACCAAAATAGAAATGACCTGTATATAGCATTAACAGTCCAATAACTAACTAATAATTCACTGATCAATAAAACAAACAATGATATATCATTTTATAGAGACAGAGACGCAATAATCTCTTAATATTTTGTAATAGCAGAGGTGGGTCCAAGTCATTGTTTTCCAAGTCACAAGTAAGTCTCAAGTCTCTGCACCCAAGTACCAAGTCAAGACTTAGAAGTCCCAAGTCCTAAACTTTAAATTTGGAGTCCTAAAAAAGTCACAATGTGCTTTTCATCAAATATAATGCCATGTTAACAACAGATTAGATTCACATTTACAAAAAACATAAAGGCTTTTTAAAGTGTATTTTTATTTGTTAAGACAGGTTTGTTAAAATAAGTGCAACTGACCTTGTTCATAAAAATGTGGTGCTGATATTGCACTCAGCTGATATCTATAACTTTCTCTTCCCATACTGGCTAGGGGTCGGAAAATTTCAAATATTTTTTACGTCAAAAGGCTCAGCTCCAAGTGAAGTCACAGGTCATTGGTGTTACAGTCCAAGTTGAATTAGATGTCTTTTTATTTAATTTTCAAGTCAAATCATCAAATCTCATCTAAAATCATCAAATCTGTGACTCGAGTCCAAGTTATGTCACTTGAGTCCACACCTCTGGTTAATAGTGTAGTATTGTTGAGGCTTCATGGGTCCCCCAAGCCATTTTTTACATGCGGTCACATGCTGACACATGTGGAACAATATTCACTGACATGTGGTTTGAGGAAAACATATTTATACATGTGCACTTTAAGAGCTCAGTGCTAAGAGACTTCACTGTTTATCACTCCGCAAATGCATTCATCACTTCACACATGCAGATGGTATCAGTCCATTTTTCCATGAGGCAGGTGTGTTGTTAGGAAATAATGGTGTCTGACATACATGTACATAGCATGTTCACGTCTATCAGGGAGGCCCATTTACGTTTTTATAACCATCAGTGATGCACAGCATAACTCTGCTCTGCATCTTGAGGTTTTCATACCCTGAATTTGGAGAAAATATTTAATGTATGTAACCACTGCATACCACAACAGTCATTACATCTGAAGGTATATCTGGTGCTCTGTTAGTGTGTCTGACTTGTGGCCTTGTTTCACAACATGCAACTGTATATTACACATCGCGTGTGTTTTGGGTAATTGTCAGTCACATGCAGGGTTGTTGCAACAAAGGTTTATGTTTGGACTTGAAATAATGTATAGATAGAGATAATAGTTGGAGATTTGCCTCTGAGGGAAACTCCACTGCTGCAAACAGCCAAAAGAAACACACATCCACACATCACAGTAGCTGTAGACACATTAAGTTGCGACACACAGCGCCCCTTAAGTGGCTAGTCGGAATATTTATACTAACATGAACATACTACTTATATGTGAACAGCCTAAACACCAGAATACATGTTGGCATTGTACATGTCATGTGTAGATATGATTTCAACCTCATGTTGTAACAGAGCTGCAGTTAATGTGTGTGTTAGGTTTGGGAACAGAAACCACTTGGTTAGAGTTAGGAAAAAATAATATTTTGGTTTAAAATACCCAGTTTTGTTGCAACAAACGGGGCTGGAAATGTCACAATGTGTCTTTGAAAATACTCACTTTTTGTTGTTTGTTGGTTTTGAACAGTACACACACACACACTTATAAACATATATACTCACCGGCCACTTTATCAGGTACACCTTACTAGTACTGAGTTTGACCTCCTTTTGCCTTCAGAACTGCCTTCATTCTTGGTGGCATAGATTCAACAAGGTGCTGGAAACATTCCTCAGAGATTTTGGTCCATATTAACATGATAGCATCACGCAGTTGCTGCAGATTTGCAGATGTGAATCTCCTGTTCCACCACATCACAAAGGTACTCTATTGGATTGAGTCCAGCTTGGTGACATGGTGCATTATCCTACTGAAAGTAGCCATCATTAGATGGGTATACTGTGTTCATAAAGGGATGGACATGGTCAGCAACAATACTCAGGTAGGCTGTGGTGTTTAAACCATGCTCAGATGGTACTAAGGGGCCCAAAGTGTGCCAAGAAAATCTCCCCCACACCATTACACCACCACCAGCAGCCTGAACTGTTGATACAAGGCAGGATGGATTCATGCTTTCATGTTGTTTACACCAAATTCTGACCCTACCATCTGAATGTTGCAGCAGAAATCCAGACTCATCAGACCAGGCAACGTTTTTCCATCTTCTATTGTCCAGTTTTGGTGAGCCTGTGTGAACTGTAGCCTCAGTTTCCTGTTGTTAGCTGACAGCAGTGGCACCTGGTGTGGTCTTCTGCTGCTGTAGCCCATCTGCTTCAAGGTTGGACGTGTTGTTGGTTCAGAGATGGTCTTCTGCAGACCTTGGTTGTAACAAGTGATTTGAGTTACTGTTGCCTTTCTATCATCTTGAACCAGCCTGGTCATTCTTCTCTGACTTCTGGCATCAACAAGGCATTTTCACCCAGAGAACTGGTGCTCACTGGATATTTTCTCTTTTTCAGACCATCCTCTGTAAACCCTAGAGATGGTTGTGTGTGAAAATCCCAGCAGATCAGCAGTTTCTAAAATACTCAGACCAGCCTGTCTGGCACAAGTCTGGAACAACCATGCCACGTTCAAAGTAACTTAAATCACCTTTCTTCCCCTTTTTGATGTTCGGTTTGAAATCCAGCAGGTTGTCTTCCCCGTGTCTACATGTGGTTGGCTGACAGATGTGTGTTATCTATGCTCTCTTTAAAGCCACCACACTGCTTTAACGAAAACAATAATTTTACAGTAACAGCAACAGAACACAGGAGCTGCTGGTCTACTGCTGCATCTATCAGCTCATTTGATAGTGTTATTGTGTGACTTTGGTGAATCCAAACTAACCACTTTAAAACACTAAAGTCCCACAATAACAATAACAAACTAACTAATCAAGGCATCGGTAGACCAGCAGCTCTCGAGTCCTGCGCGGTAAAATTCGTTTTTGTCAAAGGAGTTTGAGGTCTTGAAAGAGAGGGCAGTCTGAGGACAAGGTAAAGCTGTGAAAATATTCTAAATATAGTGTATACTTAAACTGATATCTAACTATTTTTGACATAGCTTATCTTTTGTGGCAGTACTCCTGCCAACTTTTTTATACCGAGGGCCTGCCAATTGACATCTGCTGTGGGTTATACACTGACCATGGATAGGTATCTAACACAACCCTGCTTCAAAAAATCCAAACTATCCCTTATACCATCAGAGCTGTCGTGACGTCTGAAATGCAGGCATCACAAACACTACTTCAGCTCTGGCCTCTTTGGCTCAAGAGCAGCAGCACAGATGTTCTTTGCTCCTCATTGCTCTCCTGGTACTGCGTCCACCTCAATTCGTTTTCATCTCAACATAAAGGGTAGAAGTGTGGTGCAGATGAGAGTCATGACTGAGAAGAAGTTATATAAAAGCCTGTGATTGGAATTAGATTGACGACACACTGCACCTGGAATTCGCAATACCGTCGTACATTGCACCTACAGGGTACGTGCTCGAGCATAGATTTCCAAGCTGCTTCGAGGATGAGGTTTGTTTCAGAATCTTGAAGATAAATGTATTCCTGCCCCAGGGCATGAATTCGTAGGACTCCTCACCACAAAGGTTAGTCGTAGAGTGGAAAGTCTTTCAAAACATTTGAGTTGTTAAGCAGCTGAGAATCTAACCTGAAGGAACACAGTAACATGCAAACACTGGTTCAATCAGGTGCGGAATGTGAGGAGTGTTCGCGTTGGAGCTGTTGTTCACACTCAGTGACCTCAACTGTTGCTGTATTAAAATTATAATTAAAAAACTGTCAAACACTTAATTAAGGAACAGATGTTGTTTTGAGGTTTAAATATTATGTTGCACTTTCGGCACTCTAAAAAATAGAAAGTAAGCTCTGGGAGCATAAACATCCAACTTCCATGCACCAATCAAGATTTGGCAAATTTGTAGGTGGGTTGGTAATGTCACTGTCTATCAAATCTAAACAAACCACACCCGATCAGTCCTTGTGACGCAGAGCAGCTGTGTTTTATGTGCTAAACTCAAAATTTAAAATATGTAAATAATATTTTTTAACTTTGAAAGAAGATCTTGGTTGAATTTGTTTCCATATTTTAAGCTTATAAATATATGAGAGGAAAATATATGTCCGTTATTTGGAAGACTGGTGTTGACCGAGAAAAGAAAAAATGAGCTAATGACATTCACAGTAGGTAACGTGCCCTCTGAAGTCCACCAGTAATGACTCTCAGAGACCTGTCCCAGCAATTAAGGATGTTCTTTCTTCATGTGCTTCCCAACCTCAACATAACCATTAACCATAATGACATAATAGCAGCTTAAACAACAAAGCACAAGAAGTGGTAAATGTAACACATCAGCGTCATTAAAAGTTGAGAGCTGAAAGTGAAAACATGTTTATTAACTGCAGAGTAAAAGTAAAATGTTTGTACTTGTATAAATCAGACTGTCTTGGATGATGATTACTTTCTCATTTATCTGAACAGACTTGTCTGTCACAGCCTTATTCGCTGATATGCCCACGGGAAATTGAGAAGTAAAGTGTATCAGTGCATGTTGTAGCATCACACCTGCTGCATGTTCATGTAATTATGTGTGAAGATTCCTCAAAGAATTTAACGCTATGAATTACTGATTTGTGGGCCTTTGGGCTCGATTAATGTTTGCCCCTAAGAGATCTACTTCTGCAACACATTTTGTACGGTCTACCAAACCACTGAAACCACTGTTCCATTTCACCTCAGCAGGACTTTTTCTATTTAAACTTTGAAGACATGACACACTATAAGAGCTCAGAAAATAAACAGAATACAGCTGGAAAGCTAGAGATGGGGAGATGACCCTTCTAAGTGGGTTTGAGTGGAGTCACGTGAAATGTTTGATGGATCCTCATGGAGTAAGAGAGGTGGAGTCGGACATAGGTTTAAGATCTTGAGGATGTTAAGGGACCCATGAACTGAGGAGCCAACTTCCTGGACAGTACAGGTGGTCAGCCAGACCTTCCTGCTAGAGAAGTAGTGGGGGGCAGGAATGCAACGACAGAGGACAAGGACCAGAGGACAGAGGACAAGGACCAGAGGACAAGGACCAGAGGTCAGAGGACAAGGACCAGAGGACAGAGGACAAGTAGCAGAGCACTTTTAGACTGACAAAAGTAAATACATTACACCATAAATGTCGCAAGAAAAGGCACAAATTGTTACTTAAAATGACATGTTTTATGCTCCAAATTTTCTGGCAAAGACTGCCAAATCCACCATTATATATGTGTCCCCCATTAAACCTATGCTCTTGAGTGTAAAAAAAGACAGAGGGACTGCAGCTGCACTGGGGCTCGTGAGGTAGGGGTAGAGAAAGCAGGCCCTCCAATAATGTGGGGGGCTGAGGTAGGGGCCCTTGCAAATGAATTAGATTGCACCCTCAGAAATATGCGTGTGCTCTAAGAATAACTCATCTCCATCATGGTTTTCATTTATTTGGTAAAACAGTAGCAATCGATTACACAATTAAATGCGCATTTTCTTTATAAAGTATAGGCTGACTCACTGTAGCCTTTTTTTTTACACAGAGATCACATGATAGAGCCGCAACAAAGTCACTTCTTTATGCCTTTGTTTTTTTTACTCAGAACCAAACAACGGGGCATCGTCCCACTCCCAAATGTGATTTTACATAGCATGTCATCATCGTGGAATCAAAAGAGCAGTGACAAACGTTACATATGACACAAGGGCGTCGGCTTCTTGTGTGACATATAACAACGGTTTATAAACAATAATAATAGCGTAACATGGTAATAACAATCGTTGAGCATCTCTGTTATATCGCAGCTGATCTCGTCCTCTTTTCAGAGGGTAAGGAGCTCCCTGACTTCATTGTTTTCTCAATTTGCGGACATTTTCAGCTCCTTCTTTGAGTTAGCCACTAACTGCTAACAGCTACTTTTTAAATCTCCCGGCAGTGGGTTGCACGCATAACACGTCGTTATAAAGTTACATCCGTGCTGCCCATGATCCCATCCTGCCAGTTGTCATCATATTATATTATATTATATATATTATATTTCAACTAATGTTAATTTAAAAACAAAGAATAAGCTCACCAGCCTCAATGCTCAACAGTGACCTTCAGTAGCCTAAAGTAAGCCTAACTAATGCAACATCAGCCGCCTCAAACCAGTTGTCTCTTTTATTACTACAAATTGAATAAGAAATACAGCATGCTTGTCATAAAATGCTTCACAGAAATTTGGTCATGAGGACCAGGCTGCCAGGTTTTCCCAACTCCTGAAACTTTAGGGCCATGGTCTTTTCGATCTCTCTTTTTGGACGCTGAGTCCAGAGCTGTCTTTGAGCATGTTTGCTCTTCACAGATGGAAATCTGAAAAACTTGCACCATTCTCCACTCTTTATTGTCTTTATTGTTAACCAGCACCCCCATACACAACAAAACTTAATCATCTTCTTCCTCTTCTATCTTGCTCAGCACTGTATGTTATGCAGCTTCTTTTTAATGTGGAAGTTATTGTAAACAAATATTGGGGTTTTGTCTATAAAAATGACAAATAAATGATTAGTTTCTTATTTCTTTTGTATTAGTATTTTTGTCATATGTAGACACACAGGGATGATTAATGGGTAATATAATAATATCATTATATATTATAAGTTTCTATTTGATCATGTGATGAGACTATACAATATATAGTTGCTAGTTTAGGTGTACAATCTGTCAAGACAGGCTGAGAAAATCTGCAAGTCAAGTGAGCAGTCATGCCCTTCTGACGAAAAAGCTGCAGAAAGAAAAGACAAGAAAAAAAAATCAGGAGGAGAAGGTGGCAAAGCTCCCTAAAATAGATTCCTTTTCTTTTTAATTATAAACAGTCACCAGTGGTGTGTGTGTGTGTGTGTGTCATAACAAGTACCTAGCATGCACTGGGGCCCTTTCATAACTACCTCACACCTCCCAGTGGGAGCGCCGGAAGGGGGAGAGTCATGTGGCAGAGCTGGGAAGAGTGAATGGGCATATTCCGTGCATAGCAGTTGTTTGGACATGGATTAGGGATTGCAAGATGAAAGACAGTGTAGAACCAACTCCGTCTCTTCGTTCTTTATCTGTCTGTTAAGAATGGCCAAGAAAGGTGAGCATGTCGGCAGCTGAAGAAGTTCAACCTGTCATAGACGATACTGATGCCCTTCGACACTGCCATCCCTGAGTCCAGCCACACCTCCTTCAGCACCATCTAGTATGCTGTTACCAAAGCCAAGGACAACATCAGACAGCATTTTATGTGATTGACTGCACTCTACTGTCCCTCCAAGAAACTCGCACTTCTTGGCCTTGACAAAAACATGTGTTCTCCACAAGCCTCTGAAGAACACACTGCACATGCTGCATGTGCTCCTGCCTGGATTTGGAGAAGATGAAGATATCATGGAGGTAGAAAAACAAAGAACATTGTTAACCAGTCTGGAGCCTGGAAAACAGCAGGAGTGAGACCAAGAGGCATGACCAAATGTTCTTAATGACTGTTGGGAATGTTGAAAGTAGTTTTCTACTCATCGCCCTCCATCATGTGCAAAAGGTGTGGTCCTGAGGTCGGGTTTGGGAGAGATGGTGGATCTTGTCACAATTAAAAGGCAGAGGAGATGAGTGGGAGAGGGTGACCATTAATAATGATGTCACTTACACCTTGAAAGTTGATACAGGGCCGGAGGACCTCAATGGTCTATGTTTCTGGAGGGGGACAGGGAGAAGAAGGGAGGTTGATGGTGCAGTCGTAGGGTTGATGAGGAAGTAAAGAGGGGCTTGAGCCTTATTGAAAACCTCCTTCAGCTCCATGTACCCCGGGAGAACTCCAAAGAGGTTGGGGAACCAGGAACTGTACTATAACGGCTCTGAAAAAAGACAAGCAGAGAATAGACAAGCATGAACCCAAAAGCGAGAGTCACAGACAGGTAGGTCAGATAAAAGTCCCTGTTTCGTCAGTTCAAAAAGGCAGACAAGGGTCAAAACCAGACAGACAGTCAGATCAATGAAAACAAAATCTAATGAAGGACGAAGCAGAGAATCATCAAACTGTGTGACAGGCAGTAGATCAGGCTGGGAGAATCAGACAGGCATAATAACACTGGAAAGCTAGCCAGATGCACACTAAACAGTCTGTCAAGGACAGAGTGGATATGGATTGGTATATATACTGCAAGACGAAAGAAAAAATCTGAGAAATGGGGAGCCGAATTAGTCAAGTAGGGGAATTGTGGCAAAGGGGTTAATGCTGGGCAGGAGGAAGTGGCTTGATCTGTAATGACAGGCAGAGTTAGTGACAGGTAGACAGATCAAGTGGGCAAATGAATGATTAGGACGTGGCTATAGCTGTGAGAGATCCCCATTTTCGTTACAGATTTCACAATTTTGTGCAAGAATGCTAACAGCTATGGTCGTGTGCAGTGGTGACATCACTGCAGGTGCAGTGTTTTTACTGTGCGTGACAGTGACAGGACATACTGGTTATGTGGTTATGTTTAAATACAACTTGGGAGCACTACACGGTGTGTTGGCTGTATGATTACCTCCTGGGTTTATGTCTACTCTCATTACCTTTGATGCTTTGGGATGTGCGTCTTCAGCTTCATGCTTCTTATAAATCTCCTAACCTGAAGCCTCATTCTCTAATAATAGTATCCAGACAGCTTCTGTTAAACACAGGACAACTGGGGAGATAAAAAGAGATCAGACGTTTTATTGGTGCATAAAAATCTTCCAGATGATCACTTCATTTGCCTGTTGTCTGGATATTTTTGTCAGAAGTTATATTTGCAACCGTTGACAAGCCTCAAGGACATATTTAACTGTCAGATTGATGACGTGATTAGGTTTAAGAGCACATTGCACAATAAATCTATTCACACCTCTTGGTGTCAAGGTTATTAACAGATTGTAACATCTATCTTACAAATTTGTTCTTTGTGCTCGAAAAAAAAAAGTACAAAGTCAAACATTTGGGAACACTCGACAAAACTGCCAATAAAATTTTTGTGTATTTTACTGATAAGTACCGTGCAATGCCTCTTCACTTAGGGTGTAAGTTTGTCATATTTAATATTATAACTCACCAGCTCCCATGAATGGATTACTGAATGGGCCTATCAGGCACAGGCCCAGGAGCCCAAAATGTCAGGGGTCCCATTGGCCTTCACCTGCAATATGTTACCTTGAATCAAGGAAGAGACTCAAAAAGACCACAAGGAAATTCAAAGAGACTACAGCAAGATGCAAAGGGTCTGCAAACAGCCACAAATTAACTTCAAAAATGGACAGAATAACCAGAAAGAGACGCAAAATTACTACAAGACGCAAAATGACAGAAAATCAAGTCAAAGAGACATAAAACCATGAAAAGCAACACATTCTCACATCGACATCGATGTTTGGTGATGGACTTTCCACGTCCAGATACAACGTGAAAGGTACCCTGGGTGTGTTGGTTGTTGGAGATGTACCATTTGCATACAATCTCTTTCAAAATAAACACACAACGTTAGCACAAACCCGCAAATTGAAGTTTTTTTCCTTCAACAACTAATACACGGTTGGGTTTATGAAAAAAGAACAGAGTTTGGTTGTAGAATATTGCAGGCATGAACACCACTCTCCTGGATGAAAGTCAGTGTTTGTTGGACCCATCCACCACCCCTCCCACACCATTCGGACTTTTGCTACTTTAACTTTTGTTCTTGTGAATACTGGATGGTTGCCGACGGTACGGTACTGGTAAACAGTCCCAAACAGATGGCAACAATGACATCTTGCAGTACCTTTTGGTGTAACATATTTCATGATTGTGATGCACTACCAAAAGGTAACATGGATGAATCAGCAGGCAAGCTACACCCGTGCTCCAGGGTTTATTTATAATGCAAGATGTCTTTTACTTCATTGTATGATTTGGAAAAAGAACAAGTGAAGTAATAGGCCTATATTTTCAAAAACTTACTCCTAGTAGGCACATTCATTCAGCAATGTAACTACTAAGTACAGTATTTCTCTCGTAACTTGAGTGCAGATGCAAAAACTTACCTAAAATGGAAATACTCAAGTACAATCACAAGTGCCTCAAAATAGAACTTAATACATTTCTTGAATAAATGTAGTTAGTTAAGTTTTGCCATATGGTCACAAACAAAATGGTGGACAGAGAGACCAACATGCTATCCTTGAAGCCACGCAGCTAGCGATGTTGGATACCTTCAGCACAGTGCTCTCTTAACACTCCAAATAAGTTAATGTGATGTTCAGGGTCATGTGCCTAATGTCCACTTTACATGGATGCTCAGAACATAGCATGAACGCTAGAGCGAAGTGCGACCTTGGCTTCAAACAGTTCACTAAGTGTTGTGTCACTCATTGAGTATCAGTGCCCTCTGCACCTGCACTGGACTGTTGGGGATTTGTTTATTAGTTTATATTCACTCATTCCCATTCGGCGGTCACAGGGACTTACAGTAAAGATTAGCAGAAGAAGACGACACTAGGACATTTCCTGGAAACCTGTTTAAAGACACAAACATGTTACAAGTCATATTTGCTGTAGCTGGAGGCTGCTACCTGTAGAGTTGTCTGGTTTGACTCCACACATGGAGAGCATCTGGAGGCCATGCATTTGAGTTAGAGGACTGAATGAAAGGTGGACTGATTTAGATGCGTGTAGCTCAACACCTGATTTTGTCCAGACAAATACTCTGGTTGTCTGTCATTATCCTCAGTCTTATCTGTCTCTTGTAATTTCTGTCTACTTACAGTAGGCCTATAACTTACAAAACACAAGTTTCAGGCAGAGTTTTGCTAGAGGTTTGGATATCACATCTCAGACATCTCTAACTGTAACAGCACAAACCATCTGTCACTGTTTTGATTTCTTTAGGTTTTTAGATTTGCTACGATATTGTGGTTTACTGAAATATTGAATGAGTGAGACCTGTGTTTCATGCGTCACAACATTTTCTTATGACTTTAATAGAGTTCTCTCTGTGCTGCACAGTAAAGAAATAAGATATGAAATTCTATGCATCTTTACTTGAATTTTATCAGCTGATCACAATTTCTGCAAGACTGTGAATTGATTTATAAGTACATTTTACACCCTAATGCTTATATATCAGACCAGGGGTGTCACACTACAGTATGTCTCTGCTAGGTGAAAGCCTGGAGGGGATCATGTGTTTGGTCATGTGTATGCATGTTTTTGAGTGTGTGTTTCCTTCCACGCGCAGCTAATCTTGAATACTATTAGACCAGTCAGCCTATTATTTTGTGTGCACATTTATGAATGTATGCTCAAGGATTTCTCATCATTTTTTTGATTCAAATTAGTTGAAAAAACTGTTTTATTGACTGTTTTTATACCGTCATTGACAGCTGACTCCTGACTCCTCTAAACTGGCCGGTAGCCAAGCCTTACTGTCTTGCAGGCCACATTTTGGGTTTTGTGTGGCTCATTTATGGAAATGTTTGGCATCATGATCCACTGGTGGATGGATCATGTTACAAGATGAATAAATCTCGTTTTTTGTTACCTTCACCACCATCTTGACTATAAGGGATATGGGAAAGACAATTCCACCGGGCACAGCTCTCCATGGTTCAACTGCGAACTGCTGTCGGAAGCAAAGGGTTTTGCCTGCCGAATTTTGTAGACTTACAGAATTTGTCATTTGGTCATTTTTCCTTAATATGTGTACGTCTACTTTATGTAAGGAGGCAGGCTACATCGTTAAATGGTTTATTTTTAGGTCCAGTTTAACTGACTTCACTGTTGTGTCCTACTTAGTTGCAGGCCACCAGGAATACAGCTCAGCCTTGGATGCAATTTTTCCCAGTGGCCACTCGCAGTATTGCAGCAAAGAAAAAAAAATCCCCATAGCCCACCATTGTGAAAGAGAGATCTGTTTAACTGTTGACAGGACATTAAACTGCAAGACTCTTTCTATCATGAATTTTCATCCATGAAGGCTTAATATTTGTAAAACTTTCCCCAAGCTGCTAGCCAGGCGAGCAGTTCCTTAAGACTGACTTGGCGCCATCTTGGAATCCTTTATCTGGATATGATTTTACATCTATTCTTTGTTGTGTGCTGGCCTACAGACAAAGTTAGTACTGTTCAAAGTCCAGTTAGGCCATGGCTCAGCAAAAACTAGACGAGACGCATAATTTTCATAGCTTTTGGGAGCTTCTTAAAGCAACAGATGGATTTTCAAGAACTGTCTAGAGTGGCCAAGATCACCCAAGGGAACCGCCTGGCCGCCTGCACTTATTGTACACTTTTGTACAGTCATGGTTACAGACCCTCCATCTCCCTGCGCTCGTATTTGGAGTGTAATTCTTTTGGCAAAAAAGAGATAAAATGTACAATAAACCATGTTAAAGATACAGTACAGGCCAAAAGTTTGGACACACCTTCTCATTCAATGCGTTTTCTTTATTTTCATGACTATTTACATTGTAGATTCTCACTGAAGGCATCAAAACTATGAATGAACACATGTGGAGTTATGTACTTAACAAAAAAAGGTGAAATAACTGAAAACATGTTTTATATTCTAGTTTCTTCAAAATAGCCACCCTTTGCTCTGATTACTGCTTTGCACACTCTTGGCATTCTCTCCATGAGCTTCAAGAGGTAGTCACCTGAAATGGTTTCCACTTCACAGGTGTGCCTTATCAGGGTTAATTAGTGGAATTTCTTGCTTTATCAATGGGGTTGGGACCATCAGTTGTGTTGTGCAGAAGTCAGGTTAATACACAGCCGACAGCCCTATTGGACAACTGTTAAAATTCATATTATGGCAAGAACCAATCAGCTAACTAAAGAAAAACGAGTGGCCATCATTACTTTAAGAAATGAAGGTCAGTCAGTCCGGAAAATTGCAAAAACTTTAAATGTGTCTCCAGGTGGAGTCGCAAAAACCATCAAGCGCTACAACGAAACTGGCACACATGAGGACCGACCCAGGAAAGGAAGACCAAGAGTCACCTCTGCTTCTGAGGATAAGTTCATCCGAGTCACCAGCCTCAGAAATCGCAAGTTAACAGCAGCTCAGATCAGAGACCAGATGAATGCCACACAGAGTTCTAGCAGCAGACCCATCTCTAGAACAACTGTTAAGAGGAGACTGCGCGAATCAGGCCTTCATGGTCAAATAGCTGCTAGGAAACCACTGCTAAGGAGAGGCAACAAGCAGAAGAGATTTGTTTGGGCCAAGAAACACAAGGAATGGACATTAGACCAGTGGAAATCTGTGCTTTGGTCTGATGAGTCCAAATTTGAGATCTTTGGTTCCAACCGCCGTGTCTTTGTGAGACGCAGAAAAGGTGAACGGATGGATTCCACATGCCTGGTTCCCACTGTGAAGCATGGAGGAGGAGGTGTGATGGTGTGGGGGTGTTTTGCTGGTGACACTGTTGGGGATTTATTCAAAATTGAAGGCACACTGAACCAGCATGGCTACCACAGCATCCTGCAGCGGCATGCCATCCCATCCGGTTTGCGTTTAGTTGGACGATCATTTATTTTTCAACAGGACAATGACCCCAAACACACCTCCAGGCTGTGTAAGGGCTATTTGACCAAGAAGGAGAGTGATGGAGTGCTGCGGCAGATGACCTGGCCTCCACAGTCACCGGACCTGAACCCAATCGAGATGGTTTGGGGTGAGCTGGACCGCAGAGTGAAGGCAAAGGGGCCAACAAGTGCTAAACACCTCTGGGAACTCCTTCAAGACTGTTGGAAAACCATTTCAGGTGACTACCTCTTGAAGCTCATGGAGAGAATGCCAAGAGTGTGCAAAGCAGTAATCAGAGCAAAGGGTGGCTATTTTGAAGAAACTAGAATATAAAACATGTTTTCAGTTATTTCACCTTTTTTTGTTAAGTACATAACTCCACATGTGTTCATTCATAGTTTTGATGCCTTCAGTGAGAATCTACAATGTAAATAGTCATGAAAATAAAGAAAACGCATTGAATGAGAAGGTGTGTCCAAACTTTTGGCCTGTACTGTAGATTTGACTGAAAGCTTTTTTTTTTAAAAATTATTTATAGCAATCACGATATTGTAACCGCGAATGTCTTGCCAGCCTTATATCAGTCTATAAGCATTCATCAGTGAGATTTTTAAATAGACTCAAGACTTTTGTAATGTTTAATTAAAATTGGACGCACACACAGACAAAGACACACAGAAACAGACACAGACACAGACACACACAGACACACACACACACACACACACACATTAAAACTATTAGTTCCCTTTTTCAGCCTTTGATATGACCTTTAATAGTTCCAACAATCAGTGACAGCATGCACTTACTGAACACATTTCAGCCCATTTGATGCCTTTTAGCAGATTAATCAAGCATTTAGTAAAGTGACAAAGCGACTTCTCATCTCATCAAGTGAAAAATGCCTCTCAATTTCTAGGTCAAAGACGCACGGAAAGAGTACAAGTGGATGCATAACTTGGAAACTGAGCAGAACAACTGCTCCTACCACACTTACTTTTATTGCTTCGGTACACATTGCAAAAATATGTTCATCTCAATCATTGCCTCTGAGTTTGAGGGCTGTCCCTGGGGTTACATTAAGCAGGTGGAATTCCTAATTTTCCATTTTTCTGTCTAGTATTTTATCCAATCCTCGCCTGGGTTAGACTTGGCATAGAGGAAGAGTTGAACTCTATCCGTGTCCAGGTTGTATTCAGTGAAACGAGGCAGGAACAGCAGATGTGTTAAGCACAGTTTGATCCTACTGAGCCTAAGCGGAGCCCTCTATTCTCTTACCACATCCTTATGATTCAAGTGGTTTCACTGTATAATGTAAAAATCATTGTCCTCTATAGCACTGACAACAGGGCATTTAAGTCAATTAAGTTCAGCAGATTGTGGTTTAATTTAATCATTGTCAGCAACATGAGCACTTTCTGTTTTCATCCATTAAGCTCAGTTTATGGCGGATGGATGAAATTCTTGAGAGCTCACGTCTTCCAGTAATACAAGCCAGAGAAGCCACGTACAGATTTCAAAATGCTTACATAGCTCTATAGGAGCACAATATTTCACTGAGATCCAGATGTTAAATGTATCTGCCTGTATGGCCATGGAAAGTAGCCATGATGCTCGCTGTGCTTTTGGCCCGGCCTAAACTGAACAAAGCCCCGGTGGAGAGGGGTCACACGAAGTTAGCAGGTTGGTGGTCTGGGTATGAAGACATACTGCAGTGTCTCATAATATACAGCCTGTCAGACGAGGAAATGACAATCAGCATGTTTGGGAGACACGTGTGAGGTGGGGGAAAATAAAGCGTTCTCACTGATAAGACATCTGACAACACTCATACTACACACACACATACCTCATACTTCACTCATGGTCCCATTAGACCAACAAGCTGATGACGCATACTCAAGCAATGATTTATGAGTACATTTAGGGTAGAAATCCATCATTATAATGTGCATATTTTGAGTGTGTTTGGAGCATAAATTCTGAAAAGGTTAAATGATTACTCAGAGTAATACATTTCAACAAGTGAGACCAGGTGAATGAAATAAAGATGATTGTTCAGTACAGATTGGAAGTGTACAGAGTAACAGATGATGTGATGAATATATTTTGACAGAAAGTGTTTGGAGCTTGGACACCTGAGGGAGATTTGTTTGCGCCGCATCTGAGCAGCAGCAAGATAAATCCCCCATGGAGTCCAGATACTGGTGGTCCTGGTGGCTGATAACTCTGAGAGTGAAGGCCGATGAGGCTGATGAATCTATGAAGACTCAGCGGTGATGGGAAGGTGGAGGATTCGCACAACTGCAGCATGAGAGAACTACGAGCAGAAAGGGAACCGTATTTAAAACAAGAAGCAGTGAGATGATAGCACCTCGTCTCAGTCCGAAATCGTGAAAATCCGGCGCTTGGGCGGTTACTTGCGGCGTCAGAAACCAACAAAAAAAGGCGTCCTTTAACGTCAGCATGATATGCGGCTGGTTATAGTTTAACAGCACCCGGAAGTGTCAAGGGGAAACGTAGCAGGACAAGAATGAAAGTTAAGACAGCGAAAGTCCGACTGGGGCAGGTGGGATTGGTGGTGGATGGGTCCAACAAACACCAGCTTTCACCCGAGAGAGCGGTGTTCACGTCCCATAAGATCCCAAAGCCAAATCGTTGTTACGTTTCTTGTTGACGGAAAAAAATATGTCAATTTGTATGTAAATGTTGAATTTCCTGTGAAAACTAAGTGTATTTTGAAAGAAGACAGTGCATGTAACAGGCAGAATATGACACAATGTCCCAGAACGCCCACAACCAACACACCCAGGGTACCTTGCATGTGCAAGGAGTGAATGGTATATGTTATGAGAAATATTTTAAATACCTAGCATGCAAAATATAGTCTTCCTGACTGAACTTTCACTAGAGCTTCATTTGTTTTACCCTGTCAGGTAACCACTGTCACTGTCCTTTGGCACCAACTTCATAACTTTAACATGTTTTTTAATCCTTGACCCTTCAGGTAATACGTTAAGTGGAGTGTCCTCAAGCTGTCCATTATAAAGAAATGCATGTGGTCCAGGTCTTCTGTGTTGGGTTTTGTTTTGCAGTCTGTTATTGTGCTGTACTTTACAGGGTACAAAAGGGCGGATAAAAGCAAAGTCAAAGATCTGAGCAACTTTCAGCGAACTAAATGTGCCCTTTATCTCGCAAATGAGGAGTTGACAAACAAAATACTGTAGCACTTTTGTTTCCCATCGCTAAACATTTACGAAGTTCACTTTTGGTGCGCTTGATGAACTGCTAGACCACAGAGATGCTTTGATTCACCACTGTCTTGCAACATTCAAAGCACAGTTGTGCATTTGGTATTATTTGAGCCATTGTTCTGTTGTAATTGGCCTATATTCAGCACATGGAGACGTGGTTTTTGACTTACAATTGTATAACAAAGACACTTCACTTGGAAAGGACTGAAGAACATGAATAATAAGGGCAACACTTTTCCCTAAGATTCTAAAACATAAACCCTTTTACAATATGTATTCCAGCATTTTCACTCTCTAAAACATTTTGAGGTGGTTAAAATTAAAAACAGAAATTCCACAACTGCCTTCAAATGTGAGTTAACTCAACTGAAGTTGAGTAATTACTTCAGCATCGGCTCATGAGTTGTGAAGAACAACTGCGATAAGCCAAGTTCAATAAATTGTTGAGTCAAACTGACTCACATTTCAAACAGATTTGTTTTCCATTCACAGTTTCTCAGTTTGAGGTCTGTTTTTCATTGGACACAAAGATCTTACAGAATTACTACCAGAATTAATACAAAGACAACTCATCGGGCTGTTTCCAGTGACATATAATACTAATTTGTGTACTTTGGTAGGAGCTGAATTTTATGTACTGTTTTCATTTGTACCAGGAGAAATAATACTGATTTAATTTAAAGGGTAAGTTCAGTACTTTTCAACCTGAACCCAATTTTCATGTTTTTGTATTTAAATGGCAAGTAGGACAAATAAGTTTTGTTACTGGTCCAGTATTGAATGAGACTGCTGCAGATCGCACCAGTAAAACAGGCTTCAGTGTGTGTTGGCACCATCACTTTACATCTACTTAAAATGTTTGTTTTTGCCACTGACAGGCTCAGATTGTTATTCTAAGTGTATGACAATATTATGGTAAGGATCCCCACAGAGAGACAAACTCACCAGACTCTATTTGAAATATTTTTTTGCATACAGAGCCAGCACATTTTCATATCTACCACACTGGAGTTAGTGATTGTGGGAACAGTGCAAAGCTGAACCAAGGTGTTTTTTGTCAGTTTTATTTTGTTTCTGTTGACTTTGAATGAAACAATCATCCATCCATTTTTGTAACCGCTTATCCTCTTGAGAGTTGCGGGGGAGCTGGAGCCTGGAGCCTCTCAGGGCTGACACATAGAGACAAACAACCATTCACACTCACATTCACACCTACGGGCAATTTAGGGTCACCAATTCACCTATCCCCAACCTGCATGTCATTGGACTGTGGAAGGAAGCCGGAGTACGCGGAGAAAACCCACGCTGACACGAGGAGAACATGCAAACTCTGCACAGAAGGGCTCCCTCCTGGGATTGAACCCACCAGACTCCGTTTAAATAAACAGACTGTTTATTTAAACGGAGTCTGGTGGGTTTGGCGTTAATGATTTCGGGGCTGTTCCAGATTAAACAAAAAGGATTTTACTCTCTAACAGAAAGGTCTATCTCTGTAGGGATCCTTTTCAAAATGTTGTCAGACACTCATAGTAATAATCTGAGCCTGTCAGTGGCAAAACAAGAACTTTCAGTTGATGTAAATTGAAAGTGTGAACATGCCCTGAGTGTTTACATTTCAGCCTGTTTGACAGCTATGGTCTGCAGAGGTCTTGCTCAGTACTGGACCGCTTTCAGAAAATCAGAAATCAGAATCAGAAATAACTTATTGATCTCCTGGGGGGAAATTATGATTCATTACAATTGCTCCAATGTAAAGAATAGAGAATTATAAGAAGTAAGAATAAAGAATGAAAAAAGAACAAAAAATAAAATGAAATGTGCATTAAAATAAAAAATAAAATGTGCATTATGCTGCCGTGTTTAACACTAGTACTTAAGGTATAAAAATCTGAAGTAAAGATTTATTATCTTAAGTAGTTTCAAAAACTGTTGTTCTCATTAGTCACTCAGACCAATGGGGGAAAAAAAGGGAAAATAAGATACAGGATGAAAAATGCCAAACTCACCCTTTAACATGGATTGAGGTCACACAGTAAGTTTTATGTATGCTGTGTATGTTTATTGTTTTCAAACTATAAAAACAAGGGTCTTAAGAAAATTTGAGTTGAATGAACTTTAAATGATTCAAACATTTATCTACATTGTATAAAATATTCCATTGAATTTCCGTATGATGTTTTACAACTAAGATTTTTTGAACAGTCAGATACGTCGTTGTCTTGAGATGAAATGTCAGTGAAAAGCTGTATTTTGAAAAAACCAAACATATGAACCATAAAGTTCTTTGACTTGCGGCAACAAAGGCGAGGTGTTGAATTCTCTTAAAAAAAAAAAAAGATGTAAATATAAATCAAAGACGTACAGGACATGGTGATGACATGATCTCACATTTGGTCCCAACCTTAAACTCCTCAGAGAAATATTTCATCTTTGTGTTTGCCTCAAGGAAATACAAATATGACAGCATTGTAAGGTATATAGTGAGGCGGTAAAGAGATTTATGACCCTGCTCAGTCTCAGTGTGCAGAGGTAATAACCGCAAATGTGATAATACATGTGCGACATCTTGGAGCCACATAAGCCATGTATTGGAATCTGATGATGGCGTAAGTGTTGAAACTACCAGCAGACATGTGTAATTATATACTTAAGTATGCAACTGCAAAGCAAATGAATTGCTGAGTGAAAACTGGTGTCTTCATCATGTTGGGGTGAAGCATGTGCAGGCTGTACAGTACGTTACACTGTTCTCATAGTTGTGATGGTGGTAGATGGTCGCCACCATGTGGAGAAACCTCCTCACAACTATTTGGAGTGATTTTGGCTTCTTGTTTTCACAAGTACATGTTACATTGACATCCTGAATGATTTTAATAAGGGTGTCATATATTCAATTTACTCAGCATCATTACAGGGATAATAAATTAAGACACATCCTATATATAGTATGCGTTTACGCTCCAGAAATCTTCCCCATATGGCAATGAAGTCACTCGGCTGCTCTTTTTTTTTTTGCATATCCTGTAAGCAACTGAAGGAGACCCTCTGAAGCGTGACGGGAATTGATTTTTTTCTGTATGCATATCTGCATTTGAACAGAACACTTGTGCGTGAAAGCCAAAGAGGGCGTTCAGCACAGAAGGTTCCTATGAGTCACCAATGCAATACATCACCCACTTAGCCTTCATCGATTCAGCGAGCTCCTTGCTATGCAGGGAACAGTATGACCATTTCTTTTTCCTCTTAATGCTTGAGTTAAAGATATGTCTCTGAATGTAAAATGTGTCAGGGGTCAAATCCTGTTAGATGTGTGATAACATATTGGAAGCTCTTTTCCAGCAGCCCAGAAAGTGTACATTTATCATTACATACCAGAACTCTCATATATTACAATCTTTTTTTCTCAGTTATGATCAAAACAAGACAAAAGTTTAATTTGACATTGCCTCATTGGCCCTGAATCCATCCTCTTGCCAACAATTATCAGTAACACTTTCCATTAGTTTCATGCAAAGCCACGAGCATTGATTTGCAATTAATGATGCATTTGGCGTTTCAGTAACTGACAGATGCGTAAATGGCATTTGAGGGCGCTCTGGCACAGACAGGCTGCAGCAGTGCTAAAAGCTCTGGAGCAGCAGCTCAGCAGGTGTCCTCCCCTCTTCATTTTAAGGAGGTGGGTACTTGAATTTGAATATACGATTAGACATGCAATTGTCAATCAGGAATCCTTCTTACCAGCGCAGAAAACTCATCCAAGAGACGATGTTTATTAAATCTATTCAAGTTGTGTCTTAAAGAAATGACAATAGGCCTGATTATAAGTGGGTTTAAATGTGTTTAGCTGGCAGTGAAACAAGGCTATAAGACTCCATGTGCGTTAGAGCATCTTTTTTAACCCTCTAAACACTGCGCTTTACGGTGTGAAAAGATGACCCGAAAATCAGTAAAGCAAGAGGTAAGAGGCGCTGCGTGCCATAAGCGGAGCGGTCCTCACATATCACGCACGACGTTAGGAGTTCCCTCGCTTACACGGTGAAAACGCCCCTCTACTCTCCTCCTAGCCCTTCCCCGACCGTGAGCATCCCTGCCGGCTTGTGCCTGTCTGCCGTCCCAGCCTGCAGGGCTACACCTCCCGTGCCAGAGGCAAGGCGCTCCGGGGCGGTGGCGGCGTCCGTCTTCCAAATTTCCTGCGATCTCAATGATCACAATCCGGACTGAAGCTTGACACCACGGACCTGACAGGACAGGTATGCTGTTGTGTTTTGTTTGTCTGATACGGTGACAGCGGAACAGGTGCATGCTGCATATGCCGGTTGTTCGGAAATGACATTGTAGGCATGGAGCGGAGAGCATCTTCGCACCGGTGACATGCTTTGACACAAAAACCGTGCGCTGCATGCGCTGCAAAGACACCGCTTTGTGCTTCAAGTGTCATGGACGGATGGGGAGGGTGTTGCCACAGAGCTTTAATCCGACCAATATGGTCGGCAGGCTGGTTTTAATAAGCTGCATAGAATCAGGGCATCCTTTATTCCGTGCAAATCGAGGCCCAGTAGGCAGAAAGAGTCAGCAGGTGCACCTTTCTTATCGTCTTACTGGATCACATTGCGCCTGATCAGACCTGTTTCTGGAGACATTCAGCCCACATACAATTGTTCTGAGCTATTCTCGGACATGCCGGTGTGTGTGTGAGGATTGTGTTTTCTCTATGTGGAGCTATAGGCTAACAGCTGATGCTCAAAGATAATGAGCTAATTGAAGACGGAGTGTGTTGTCGCGGGTGTGGCAGAGGGGGCAGGCGTGGGCGCCTCGGCGATGGGAAGGTCTCCTGAGTGTGTGAATTGCAATGTGAGAAAGTGGGCTATTAAACTGGAAATGCTCTGGAACCAGAATGAAAGGAGTTTTTTTTTTTTTTTTAAAGAAACTTAACATGTATTTGAAGAGATAAATAAACTGGCCTTGATCCAGTTTATCAGATTGCTTTCCTCTGTCATATTTAATAAATGTGTTAATTAGGAAACAGGTAATTGCCTTTCCATAATAAATCATCTGAGCATCTTTGCAGAGGGTTTCAGATATCCTACATTTTTAAAGCTGCAACGCACAACTATATTCTAGCTGAAAACTAAAATCACACACTAATGATTTTAGGATGCATTGCCACATGATTCTTTCTCTCCCTAAAATAGCAGACACTTTGAATTAAAATGAGATATTATGTAAACTATAAACAAATATGAATTTCATATTAGATTTTTGACAGTTATTGCCAACACAGCAGTCTGCAGGAAACATAAAACTATAAAGCATCCTCCCACATACTGGGGACAGAAACAAATAACTCAGGCACTGCAGTAAAAGTTCTGCACAGAACAAAACATCAAAGAGAGTTTACCAACAAGCAAAGTGCAATCCAGGAAAAATCTACATAATTGCACCATTCAGCAACTTTTATTTCAACACCTCCAGACAAGTCAGACTGTAAAAGTTACCATTATCAGTAATGCATCCTTCTGTTCACCCTCATCCTACTCACGCAGACTGTCAGTCCTCGAGTATCTGGCTCCTTTGCAGCCATGCCACAGGCTACAGTAACTCCCAGACTCTGAATTTGTGGAGGCAGAGTCAGGGAGGGGGCAAATTAGATCTAAAAATCCATCCATCTGTCCATCCGTGCCTCTGTCCCTCCATGCATCCTCCAGTCTCATTCTCATTCTTTCACCTGCTCCACTTCCAGCCTCCCTGGTGTGCATTACAATGGTGCAACTATAAGCAGTGTGCTGCTCCTCTGTGACGCCCCTTTTCTTGTTCACTTTAAAGGGCAAAGCCTCTTTGTGTGATTGCATGTTGTGTTAAACACTTACAGGAGAAAAATATTGAATACTTGTTTTCCTGGCTGTTGTCAAGGTGGATCAAGGAGTCTCACTGCAGGTAATTCAATAATGGAATTACATGCTACATTTCCCACAGAGCAATTTGCTCTTATCTGTGACAGGTAAGATGAAACAGACAGCCAAGCAAACTCCTGAGTTAAAACAGGAAGGAACTAGCAAGGTTACATGGCAGATATGCACATGGTGTTCACAGGCGGCAACTCCATTACCTTTCGGTCGATGTGTAACCTCTGTGCAATCTGTCACCAAGGCAAACGTGCGCCATAAGGGTAAAGGTTAGGTCACATGTTGTACGGCTGCAGGATGCATTTTATGTGTCTGCGTTTCTGTGCGCGTAAATTCAGTGTGCTTGCTTGTTTAAGGTTGCACACTTCGATACAATTCTCCCTCGAGTCCTATTCCGAGTCATCCCATGATCGATTTGTAATAGCTCATTGAAGCAGGGCCAGTGGTCTGTTCACAGCCAAATTGGAATTCTCCACAAGATAAACTCGCGGTCTCTTAGAAGTGAGAGGAGCTTTCAAAGGCATATTAAAGATAACAGCGTGTAATACACTGTCACTTTTTGCATTATCATCACAAATGATGTGTTGTGGGATGCAGTGCCTAACTCGGCGAGACATCCCATTTTCTGGCAATCTGACATCATATTGAAGTTATGACTGGTAACTCAGTTTGACATGTCTTATTGGCATCATTAAATGCCAAACCACAAATTAAATCCAATAATAAGATGAGTGTGTGTCAATTTAAACCTAGAAAAAGTCAATTTTCTGAAGGCAATGAGTGCGATCGCTGAGGGCAAAATAATACATATGAATGAAGTTTGCCTTCGACTGAAAGCAAAACTAAAGGCAGTTTGAAAATGAAGTTGTGATCAGTTTAGTTCGAATGACTGAGTAAACTGAATTAAAGTGATCAGATGAGCAGGTCTGAACAAATGTAACAATCCTCATGGGATAAAAATAATAAAAAAAATTATTTCCCACCCAGTCGTGAGAAACAAAATGTTGGCATTGTCTGCAAACCACAGATACGCTACATTTGCGCATTATTATGTAGTGTAGTGGTTTCTAACAGGTGGTTCGTGGTCCAAAAGTGGGTCAAGGGTCCATTGTGAATGGACTGCAAGTGACTTACAGATGTGTCAGATTTGTAAAAAGCACACTTTACTTGTAAGTACAGTGAATTTCCAGCACAGAGCTTTTATTTTGAAGTGCCGTTTCTATCAGACAGCTACTTGACAGTAACCTGGAAATCCAGATGCCCCGCCCCTAGCAAATTCGAAATTGCACTGCACGAGGCAGAGCCTGCTGAATCGCCATCGGACCAATCAGATCAGTCTATCTGACAGGGGCGGGCTCTGGGCGGGCGTAACATGATGACGACAGTGCTGTGCCGTAGGAGTCGAAAAGTAAACAGCCAAAATGGCAGCTGCCAAAGGACCGCGTCCATTCAATTTAGCTTTGGAAGAAACACAAAGCCAACTACACTTATTTTTTTCCTTGAGAGAGGAACAGAAGACTGCCCTTGAAACCTTCGCTTCCAGGAAGGATAATATATCAGTTAGCCCCACTGGTCGGCAAACAAATGGGGCTTAGTGCAATGAATACGTCACCTTGTTTTTTGCTCTGATTGGCCATCGTGCTATCCAGTTGCATGAGGCAGTGTTTAATATGCTTCAGTTAGTGCCGCCCCTTGGGTAGGAAGGGTGTATTGTGAGGGCCAGGCTCAAAATCTTTCTAGATTTGAGTCTGGATTTCCAGGCTAACTTGACAGCAAACTAGCTCGACAACATGGCCAAACGCAAGTATGACGCTGAATGTATGAAACTGTGTGGACCTTGAACTAATGACTTAGAAGAAATCTGGACCCCATGGCTGGACGTATTGGGAACCAATGATATAGCGGATACATTGAAACTTAACATTTCAGCAATGCTGTGGTTAAGCTTTGGTTAGGTTTAGGCACAAAACCACTTGGTTATGGTTAGAAAAAGATGATGTTTTGACTTAAAATGCCCAGTATTAATCGCACAATCCCGGCAGTAAAAGCAGCGATGTCTTGGTGAAAGACAAATGCTTTTCATGCCACGATCCCAGCAGATAAAACAGCCATGTCTCAGTAAAAACCAATCTCTTTTCGTGCCTAAAAGCTGCTGGAAAAACGGTGATGGGTCGTTATAAAACACCCACATTTGGAGAGTGAAAAGCAGCTGGAAACACAGCAATGGCGTGCTTAATCACAACTGGTGTTCTTATTTGTTGGTCTTGAACTGTGGTCTGCAGTGGTCTGGTAGGCATCCTACCTAAGTGTTGCGCCGTCCACAATCCCCCCAACCTCCAGATCAGTGGTTCCCAACTGGTCCAGCCACAGGGGTCCAGATTTCTCCTTAGTCATTAGCTCAAGGTCCACACAGTTTAATACATTCAGCATCATACTTGGGTTTGGCCATGACGTTGAGCTAGTTTGCTGTCTCTGTTAAATAGCTTCCTGTTATTAACTCATTCTACAGCAGGAACCGGCACATCATAATAAAAACTCTGTGCCTGATATTCATTGAACTTCAAAGTAATGTATGTTTTTTACAAACCCACGACCCACCTTTGGACCGTGACCCACCAGTTGGGAACCACTGCTCCAGATGACAAAGGCAGCTAATACATTACATCGCTTTAGAAACCTTGACATGAAGTGTACAAATGTGATGTATTTGTGGTTTGCAGAAACGTGCAATGCCAACTTTTTTCCTGGCGTCTGGCTGATATTTCATCAGTCACTAATTACTTGGCAGCTTCTGTGTGGAGCACTTCATGTTGATGCTGTAAAACTTTGCATCTTCCTGACTGATTTTCAAAGTACCAGTGAAGACAGAGTGTTAAGTTATGTGCAGATATGGGGACATTTTTCTCCATTTACAATCCCTGCATTTGAAGACTTATGGCACAATATCACCGCACATATCCTGAATAGAGACTCTATTGTGATAATTTACAGAGCAGTAAAGGTCATAAGAAGGATCTCTCCCATAAAAGAGAATCCACCTCACCATTTTTACCCTGACAGCTATACGGTACATCACATATTGTATATTTGGTTTGAATATCCACCTTTGTGAGCAAGAAATAATCCTCCCCAAAGGACGTACGGCTAATATGTTTAAATAATAATCTTATATAATCTTGTCATTCCTCTGTGACACACATAACATCTCCATCTCTGTTTGCACCAACCCTTTGTGTACATGGCAGGGCATTACAAAGCAGACTAAAGGCTGAAATCCCACTTGAAATTTTTGGTCATCCTCTTCCTCCCACCACCACCACCACCACCGTGTCACTCTCTCTCTTTCTTTCTCTCTCTCTTTTTGTCTTTTTCTTTATCTTATTTTGATATGCTTGACAGACGATGTTAGGCTAGGGTTCCCATGGTAACTGCATTTTAAACAGGCACGCCTGATGTCTGTGTGTTAACCATCGTTAGTGGTGACACTCTTGTCTTTGGTCAAATAGAAAAAAAATGAACTGTGCTGCAGGCACAGTGTGGTGCCTGTCATTTTCCTGTCATTGTTATGAAGACAAGCTTTGTTTTGTTTTTTTCTATATGACTCTGCAAGGAAAGGTCTGTAAAACTGAATAGAGGAAAGCGAGGGAACCATCAGTGTATACACCGTGAGTATGCAGAAGATATTTTTACTGTTGGAAATACAGAAAGATGGTTGTCCTTCATTTAGTTAAGTGTGAGTCTTGTGATTAAAAATCTGGGAAATGTAAGGCTGTATATTAATGGATGAATTGGGCTTGATATTTATATATATATTCACCTAGAAAAAAAAAACTAATTTACTCAATGCATTGTTTTGTACTTACTCCATTCAGCTGAAGTCATGATGGTCACCAGGCGGCTGATCACCAGCTGGGGTAGGCTCTTCCATTTTGGCACCATTGGGCAAGCATACTGTAGTTCAAGTAAACCGAGACAACACCAGACTTTGGAAAATCTAGTCCATGACGGCAGACTTTGGCCAATCGCAGGTCATTACAGAGAGAGAGAGTGTTCCTATTGGCTGTTCTACAAGTGCAAATGCGTGTGCATGTCCCTTCAATGGCGGCGAATCCTGCGGAGAAAGTTGCTATACCAGCACTGGCAACAACTGCCTACGCTGCAGAGCGACCCAAAAAATGAAGATGGAATTAAAGTTTGACAATAAATGAAAACAATATCAGCAAATGGTTTCAGAGATGGAGAGAAAATGTTGCTAATACTTTAGCCCTCTGCTAACAGGAGCCAAAGGTTCACAGCTGCAGCCTCATGTTGACAATAAGAAGCTAACATGCATCCACAGTCTTCAGTTCACAGTGGCACAGAGAGAGGTGGAGGGACAGTGGGGTGGCTAGCTAACTCTTGTCCATTTGTGGTCTGATTAACGGAGAGATAGCGGGGCAGGGAGGGGTGAATGTGGTGCAGGCAACTGTACAACAAAATAATATTAAATTGATCAGTGTATGGGAACCACTGGGTTTCTGTAAGTGCATTCATATGCCATGGTCGTCTGATGGGAGGGGCTTAGAACAGTGAAGGGGGAGCTGTAGGATGAGGGTGTTTTCTTAGGGTGCTTTCAGACCTAGAGTTGTCTTGCTTTGGTCCGAATCGGGGACTAATTTTGTCACAAAGTTGCATAATTGCCTAGAGTTGGTTCGTGTTCTCATGGCAGCATTTGCAAGCGGACCAAATCAAATGCCTTGCCTCTTGATTGGTCAGAACTTCACAGACTGATTTTAGCGCTGGTCATCGTGTACTTTATTGCTGTCATCGTTCATTTTAAGCAAATCATAGAGTTTGAAAACGAGGCGCGGCCCCAAATATTAAACAATGCTTTGATGCATTGGATGTGCTGAATGTGCATATTAAGGCAGTACAGGAGGAGGTGCACATTAATAATCCTCCAGGACTGTAACATGCTCATGTTTAACCCAAACAATGTGTAATGTGACTGCAGTTGGTTCGGATCAAGGTTGGAACGCGTTCTCACCACAAACGAACCGCACCAGAGTTCCTTTGTAACCGGACTGAGACCACGTCTTCGAGAAAGTCTCAGTCCAGTTGTTTTGGTGTGCACCCGAGTGTGATTGCTGTGTTCACACCTGTCTAAACAAACTGCACTTAGGGTGCAAACAAACCTGAGTTCGATTGAACCAAACCAAACAGGGCAGGTGTGAAAGCACCCTTAAAATCGACTGTTTCTTTTTTTTCCTATTCTAGACATCTGTCTGTCACAAGCTTTAAGAGCACAAGCGGTGAATATAATAACAGCCTTACCTATAGGAGGTTATGTAATCAGTGAAATAGCACTGCAAGAAATATTAACTTGGTGAAGCCCATAATCTTCAGACTCTCTCAAGGCCGTGCCAAGGAGGTGCTGATTCCACTCTATGGTTCGGTATTAACGGTGTAGTTTTGAATATTTCACACTGTGACTGTACACACACACTATAGACTCTTGTGTTTAAAGAAATAGTACAGCATGTAAAGTCTACAGTCTGCACTCTGCCTCGCTCTGTCTCATTTTATATGTGAAGTGATGCAGCATGTTTGTCAGTCTGGGCTGTGTTTGTCAGCGAGTGTATCAACAGTATGTCAACATGTCTCACAATCAGTGTCGACCACACAAGTGTCTGCACTGTGACGGATCTTAGAATAATTGTGTGTTTTATTTGATAGGAATGAAAATCCAAGCAGTCTGAGTTTTCCAATCATGTTCGAGGAAATTCAAATTGCTTTTGACCTTTAACGCTATGTTCCCGAGCCTTGTTACATACCCTGACATGACCCCTTCAGTAAAAGGATGTAAGATTACTTTGTGGCGTGGAATAGAGGAGGTTGGCTTTTCCACTTGTGTAAACTGATTAATATTTAAGATATTCATCTCATAAATCAAACGATGCATTCTGACAGCTCATTTTGAGAGATTTTACTGCCTGATTTGTTTTAATCATTGAGGATTAACTCCACAATGACCCCCCTATCCCCCCTCCCAGTGCTCTAATAATTTGGATACGCACATTTGCCACCTTCTTTGACTCAGAGTGATAATGAAGCAGACACAGATAAGTTTGCAATCACACTATTTGTCTTTTTGTATCAGCTCAAAAAGGGGATCCTAGCACTGCACGTGCTGAAGCATAGAAGCTATACCAAGCCCTGTAACATCCCCTGCTGAAGTGCAGACCCTTCCCATGAGAGAGTGCTCGTACTATGTCGCAGGTAGCACAACTTCCTCTGGACTTGCTTTCTCTCGGGGAGGATGAACTTGCAGCCTCATTGCTTCGCAAGTCGTATCATTTATCTCTGTTGTGGTGCAACGTGATTTGCGGCAGACTTAACAGTCGTGCTACGCAATCTGCTTCCAGGACTGCTGAGTGCCAAAGGTTTTAGAGAATGTGTGTATGTGGTTTCCCCCTGAACAAGGACATCTCGACACTCCTACTTTCCCAACCCCCACGGTCCTGTACCTGATTTCCCAGAGCTAGCCTCCGCCCAGAGAGGATTGATGGACTGGCTGTATATTCCATTAGAAGGGAAGCACTGATTATAAAGCTGAGATGTGGAGGGAGCTGCATGATAAAATGGTAAGGCTCACTGAGAAATGCTCAGCGATTGGCTAATACAGTGGGTGGCTTCTGTGTTTGTCAGTGTTAATTTTAGCATAAGATGTATACAGTGCAGGTAATACTTTTTATGTGATAGAGTGTTCTATTGCCTCAGTGCAGCAGCTGCTTTACACATTAAAACATAAACTGTATATGGAATATAGACTTTATATATTTTTGTTGTCACTGTAAAGGTGCAAATGACAGTAAAAGAGTGAGAAGAATAAAATCTGTTCTTATAAGTCACATGTGAGCACTCATACTGTGACACACACAGATTCACACAGGCATACACATTATGCCTACGTATGCACCTTTAGGTATTCTACTGATACAGAATCATTATTCCAGAATATAGGACACTATAATATAGGACACAGAATATGTATTGTCAAAATAAATATTATAAATAAATTTCAGTGTGGTGATGGTGTTAGGGTAGAAACTACTTGTTGATACCTGTTCAGCCTAGTAGTCGTGGTAAGCACTGTAGTCTTGGCGCACTCTGTTATATACATAAATTCTAGTAATCTTAGCAATAAGAACAGTATACAATATTTCAGTCAGGAGAGACAGGTTAATGAAGTAAAGATAACTATTTGATACAAATTGCAGGTTAACAGATGATTTTTGATGATTGAGAATACACAGAAAGACTGACGCTTAGAATCTACAGGGAGATTTTGTAATCGAGAGGCGTCCACCCTGAGCAGCAGCAAGATAAGTCCTCCATGGAGTCCGGACACTGGTGGCGGTGGTGGCTGATGGGCTAATGAGGCTGATGAATCTGTAAAGACTGGCGAGGTGGAGTGCAAAAGCAGCATGAACATACTAAGTGCAGAAAGACAATCATATTTAGAAAAACAGCAGCAAAATGATAGGCTAACAATGAAGGTGTGTTGATATGTTATTAGTTGAATGTAATCAGCTGATAGAACAGCTGTTATCTGAAATGACAGCATGAAATTGTGAGTGAACATGTGTGCGAGGAGTAAATGGCAGATGGTGTGAGAAATAAATTACAGGCCTAAGCGTGTAAAAGTATATACTTCCTGATGGAAATTTTGCTAAAGCTTCATCAGAGTTTACAGCCATGCTAGCAGCTCTATGTGACTGTACTTTGACACAGTGATATTTTATGCTAACGTCAGTATGCTAGCATGGTCATGTTAAAAACGTATAATATTTGCTATGATCACTATCTAAGTGTAGCACATTGCCGTGCTAACAACGCTAAATACAAAGTCCAGCTGAGGGAATATCATTAATTTTGTAGGTAGTCACCATAAAACAAATTGACATTTGACATTTGACAAATTGAAATTGCGACCTGTTGTTAGCGCTAGATGAAAAGTCAGGGGAGTACCCAAGTTATTGGGATACATCCTCTGAGAACTATGTATGTTTGCACCAAACGTCAGTGGCAGTCCATCCAGTGGTTGTTACTGAAAAGCAAAAGAGAAAATGTCAAGGAATCACTAAAATCAGTGAGATTCATCCTCTGAATGTCTGTACAAAATTTTGTCCTTTAGATGTTTTAGTCCGGAACCAAAGTAGTGGACCAACCAGCCAATCAGCCAGCCAGTATTGCAATCTATAAAACTAGTGTGGCTGCAGAAATTACATAATTATTGTTCAGATATAACAAACCAAACATTCCCCTCTTACTGGGGATTCTCAGTCATAACAATCAAGTCCTCTCTTTGTGCTAGTCAAAGGCACCATGGAGACTCCAAAAAGTGCCAGAAATCTGTGAGGGTGGCCAACCTGTCCAGTTAACTCCCTGGAAAACAACAAGGATACTCTTACACTTGGCACAAAATGAAGAAGCGTAGATCCATATTTACAGTCGATGAGAATAATCTCTCCAAACGTCCCGGAAACAGACAGATGGTTTGGTTGGAGCAAACTGTCTTTGTTTCTGGCCGAAAGTAATGTCCCTTTAAATCTGCAAATTAATGAATAGCCTAATTAACAGGAGTGAAGTTTGAGGCATGCTTTGTTCATTTTTGTGAATGATGTAGTCTCAAAAGAGTCTGGCAACAGAAAAACACTGCCTGGAGATCACAGTAAGCACATTATCTGTGTGCTCATTTCTGTTGCAGATTACACATAACTCATACTATTACTACTGTTGCTACTACTACTATCACTACTTTGTTTTTAACACTGCTGTTGTAGGATTAAGATTGGATTAGCAAAGATTGATGACAAACACGTGTTTTATAAAAGCCTTTCTGTAAAAATTAGCAGTCTTGTCATAATCCACATCCTAATCTTGTTAGTGAGGCCGTCCATAAGATGATGCACTCTTATGTTGAAAGCCTGGAGTTTTAGCCAGAACATCAGAATGGTCAAATGGGCCATTGATGGACTTTAAATTTAACAAGCCGAACAAAATCAATATCTTCATTAAAGGCTCAGATAACTTTAATTACAAAACAACAACCAACATTACAAAAAACATGTTTCATTCCCCTCCCTTATGAGTATCCAGCCATACAGATAGAGTTTTATTTGGATATCTACCACTGTTTACAGTGAGGGATGGAGTAAGAACAGTTTCACGGTAAACTGCTGTAAAATTCCTGACGGTTAGTTATTACTGTTTAAATTGTAATTCATGAAAACCATGTTTGATTCCCATGCTTTGACAAACTCATGGTAAATACTGTTCAGCATCAACCAAAGTTAGCAACAGTTGCAGGTACAACATGCAACGTGGGTTTGTTTTGCTATTCCCTTGTTTACAGAGTAGGTGTGCAGCAGGTAAACCCAGCGATGCCACTGGTCCATTGTCCACTGACAGTGATGCAGAGACACCCGAGCAAGCATTTCAGAGACAGGCTGTTCTTAATGATAGGGTTTTCATATGTTTACATAAGGTATTGGCTTTGCTATTGTTTTAATGTTTGTAGGTATGTAATCGAAAATGCATAGTGCTGCTAATTTGTTGTGGTTTTCCCTATAGAACTTGAGTAAATGAATTCATTGTGTGCATCAGAACTTTTTTTTTTCATCTTTAGCACATTTTTTGGATGATTTTTTTAGCTTTTGCCTTTATTTGACAGGAAAGTTGAAGCATCAAAGTGGGACAGAGAGAGGGGATGACATGCAGCAAAGGGCCACAAGCTGGAATTAAACCTGTGCCTGCTGGAGCAAGGACATTACCTCTGTACACAGGGTGCCTGCTCTACTCACTGAGCTACTGGGTGCCTGGACAATTCTGATAACTGAGATCATTTTGAGCACTATAATTGTGATATAAAATTTTCATACTGTTTCATCTCTAGTACCGAGTCGCCAAAGAGTCAAGGTGAGATTTTTTTCTTCGTTCCCTGTTGAGGCATGGACACAGGATCTCTGGGGGTGTCTTCGCTGTCATCAAGGAATGCCGTTGCCATGAGGAGATGTAATTGGTCGTCAGCAATGTTAGGGTGGGTGATGCGTGTCAAGTGGCATCAACATGAATTTTCCCAGCAGAATATTGCATCGTAATGAGATGATCGATGTTATTCACTTCACCTGCCAGTGGTTTTAATGTTGTGGCTGACCAGTGTATATCAGCATACTTAATGCCAGTTCAGAGTAAAATTCAATGTGCTAATCCATACTGGGGCATTACGCTGGGAGCAGCAGACATATGGCTCAGAGGGAATGGAGGAAGAAACGTATTGCAAGAGAACACAAACACAGAATATTGCCAGGAAATGCAAAACATCTTGCGAGGGAATGCGACAGGCAAACAAAATAATACAGTGACCCTTGGGGGGTCTCCATAGTGAGGTCTTTAAATTGTCCTGAGCACCAGTAATGCAATTCTGTTCACATCCAGTGTCTCTATAGCCAAATGTCCCACCACTCCCTTTGTAATTTAGTTGTCCCTTAAACATCCTTGGATTTTATTTTTATTCTCATAGTAAATCACTTTGACTATGGGGGAAGCTGCTGGAATCAGTGGTTTGAATGGAAACACATTTGCAAGAAACGTGACCAAGTGTAGACAAGTAATATTGAAATGCAGTACGGGGGCTTAAACTGTTGGGGGATGTTGAGGGAAATGCTCGAGAGGATGATGCTTTTCTTGCAACAACAGCTCAGTAGCTGTCAAGAAAAGAAGAGTACAAATAGACCTCGTTGAATCAGGCAGGTCTCATCTACGGAGTTAAATGCTGCACTTTGATCTAAAAGCTGTAAAATAGAGCAATCAACGGCTTTCATGGTGAGGGGGAGGCAGCTCCCTCGACGTGCTGATGAGAGCTCTAGAACCTGACACGTAATGTTGAGAGGTGACTTTAAAATCTCAGTGGGTTGTTATCTAGAAATAAGGTAGGTTTTCCCTCAGAATTTAGGCATGGTTGGGGATTTCCTGTGATGTGCTGTTTTATTTAAAACCAGTATCAGTATCAGTTTAAAATAAACTCAGCACAGGATTGTTTATTCAGATTACAGAACAGTCTTGACTTTATTGATCTTACTCATGCAAAGCTTTATATTGTGGCCAGAGGAAATGCTGATGACACTGTGGTTGTCGTCACTGTTTGCTCACATCTTACACCAGACATCATTTTTCCGTCCAATATACTCTGGAGGAAAGCAAACACTTGATGCTGTTAGCACATGCACAATTTTCTGACAGCATACTGTGTTTGAGGAGCGAGAGGAATCCACAAGCTGTGTTTCCCCTGCTCTGCTGTGACATATTTTTGAGATGACATACTTGACAGATTTCTCCTGCCCACCTGCTGATGAAGGATGGGCCTGTGGGCAGCTGACGCCTGCCTGAAGACGCATCAATTCTTGGGGCCTCTAAATTGACAGAGTCTTTGTTTGAGAGACGGCATGATGACAAACGGGCACGGTGCGGGCCGCGGTGAATGGTGCATCATGGGCATCATTCTGTCCTAGATGATCAGCCATCATGTCCGTTACTATCTGGCAATTTATCTGAGCTGCCCTGCTGCAGACGATGAGGGTTTTGGGGGCGTCACTTTGTCTGCATTTTGCTTTCTTGAGTCAGAGAGGAGCTGACATTCAGCAGTTTGAGATTTCTTTCCTCTTCAGTGAGTGCAGTTTTAAAATCTTGCAGCTGATCCAGGCTTACATCAGGACAGCTGCGATGCTCAGTAATGATTACTCTGTATCTGGTCTGACTCTGAAATGTGGAGCGCAGAGGAGGTCATCTCCAGAGATAGACTGACATGGCCAGGCAGATAGAATCCTGAATGAGTCGGTGATAGAGAACTGTGTGTGTGTTTGATACAATAAAGGAACTGTGCTGAATCTTGCATATCTCTGTCTTATCTTAAAGGATTTTCACTAGCTGAGCAGCTAAACACCGCTTATCTCATTGATGCCTGCAGTGTTTTGTAACACACATAAATTGGCAACACTTCTTATGGGAACAAAGCACCTTCATTTGATACGAAGATATGATCTGTTCTTTTTGACAGTCGGAGATACGGCACATCATAGACATTAGACTCGGCGTCTTTGCTTTTCACCCACAAAGACGGTAAATATTTGAAACAAAGTGCGACGCGATGACAAATGTTTGAAATGTGGAGGCAAATACTTTGCAGCAGAAGAATACAAGTTTACAGATGCCTTGTATTTTAACAGAGTTGGACCATCTGCACACTCTTCTGTGTTGTGACAGTCAACCCAGGAGGCGTAAATGACTCATAGCTGTCTCCCATACTAAATGAATGGCAATGTTTATGCAGGTAAATCTGCTAAATGTTGGTGGATTTTGGAAGACCATTTCGATTTTAGGGTCATTCAGAGGTATTAAAGACATACTGTGCGGGATGTTTCTGAAAAATAATATACTGACTCATACAGAGGTAATGCCTCTCAGTCATCACTTACAACCCGCTGGAAGTGTGTGGAGGTCTATTCATCTATTATTATCTATCTACGGCCTAGTGATAGATACAGTGCAAAAAATTATATAGATTTATCCTCCTGAAACCCAAACTTTTGTTTGGTATGCATTTCTAATTTCTCCTAGCTATTTAGGATCAGTAGGATGAGTGTAAAAAACTAAACACTATTAATGATAATAAAGTCCCAGTGTCCTCAAACGAGACAATAGTAAAGTCCCAATGTCTACAAATGAGTACTTGCTAATTGACAGTGTTTAATCTTGTTACTGTTGCTACAATTGGTCAGTTTTGTTGCGATATCAAACTACAAACATTAATCAGAAATAAACAAGTTTAAACCATAAAATCTGATCAGATTTTGGACACATCCACTTTTGTGTCTTGCAGACTGATTTGACAGAGATGGCTGCCATCTTTTTTTTTTAACATGGGTTAGTGTATTGTGCTCTTACTACCACTAGATGGCACAAAAAAGTGTCCATGAACGAGGACAACAGGTCTAAGTTAAGCAGAATGAAGTATAAGGGCAAGTAAACCCAAAATGTGATGTCGTCATATGAGGACACAGGGTCACAGGAGGATATAGTGAAGCAAAATACCAAACAACAGTGACTCTGGAGTTTGCTTTTACTTTCACTTTCGCAAGCGATGTTAACAAAAAGTAACCGACAATTCTGCATAGCATACCTTTAACTATACTTATTTTATATATATAAAAATAATATTTACAGGAGATAGAACTGAACAGTTTTTTGTGTCGGGGTGGATGGGGGGCTTCAAAGGTAGTGCTTCATATTTCCAAATTGTCTTCACTGGCACAAACCAGAGTGACACACTGACAAAGCTTTTTGAGCAGAACTCACAGTTTTCAGTTTGTGCTCAGCAAACACTAATATTTAGACTGTAATCAGAATTTCTAAAACAATTTGTTCTAATTATTTGGTAAATGGAAACAGGACAAGCTTTACTGAGCGTTTTGGAAAGAATTCATGTACTGAACATTTGCAAGCCAATAAATTGTGGTGACTGGCAAAGAGATGATTTGCCTCAATCTGGACTTATGAGGTGCTATACAGTATAACAAGATGAATCATTATATGAAACATTCTCTCATTTTATACTTCACTGATGTATGTATTTACAACAGCCAAATAGCACTACACCCCTGATCCTCTGCCTCGTCCACCCTCCACCCTCCATCCGAGGCAGAGGATCAGGGGTGTAGTGCTATTTGTTCAAGTACCAGAGCACACCACTGACATGCATGTGTGCACGCGCATGGCTGTTGTAAATACATACATCAGTGAAGTATAAAATGAGAGAATGTTTCATATAATGTTTCATCTTTAGTAGTTAAAAGGTATGGCTATTGACTAAGTGCTGCTCAGAGGCCACCTTGTGAATTAATCATCATATCTTAAATGTTCATATGACAGCTTGGACCATTCTATTTGTTTTTATTTGCTCTCTTGCATGACAGACGCTTTAGTGATGATTGGATGATCAGACTTACATCACTGCAGAGGATCAACACCTGAATTAGTCAAGATAAAATCTAATGTCGAGGCTTGAAAACTACTATTTATTGTATGACTATTGCAATTGATTGTATTAGGCCTCGGCCTAAATTTGTGACATCGCCTCTTTCCAACAGTGCCCCGCCCACTTCTAACTAGTGAGAAGAGCACAGACAAAAACACAAAGACAGAAAAATACTGTATCTGTGATTTGAAATAACCGAAATTCTTATATCTTTTGTTAAATAGGTTCTCAGGACCTTTAACACGGTGTCTGTATTCAACAGCGAGGGTAAACAGTGAGAATGGACTGCAAAGCTTCCCCCGTTTTTCCATCAATATCACATCGACTTCTGTCTCTTCATGTCTTATACAATTACCATCATCGGTAGTTTGGGACTGCTGCGACCTTTAGTAAGTTAAGTGCAATCAGTTTTCATCAGGACAGAGACGCATTTAAAACTCATCCAGACACACACACACACATACACACACACACATACACCACAGTGCCCACACAGTTTGTGATTAATAGGCAGGAGTGGAAGTAGAGGCAAGACTGTCTGGGAGTATTTTGGTCGTCTGTGACTCAAGCAAATGTTAAAAACTGTAGTACAGTATCACAGTGGTGTCTGAGGGCAATGATATGTATTATTTAAAAGCACTTTCCCAAATCTCGCCTGGCATTGTTTTAATTTGGGCCATACACTTCTGAGGTATAAATAAAAATAAATACTGTCTATTTAAGTAAAGCTAAGCTAACTCATGAAATGCAGCTATTTATGGAGGCCTTCAATCATGCACATGGTTTTCAGAGCATCACCCATCCCGATGCTGTCATACTTCACAAAGACTTTCCTTGACGTCTGCTCTTTGAAGTTCAAGAACCAAAGGGCCCCAGATGATTTTGTGGAGAAAGACCTTTAATGGGAGTCTGTTTGAAGACAGTGACTGTTACGGGAATGTTGAGTCTAAGCAGCCACAGCACCTCATACTCCTCAGTCTTCATCATCTCCCTTGCACAGATGATTAGGCGTGCGGAGACCAGAACTGATGTGGAGCAGGAGTGATTGAATCACAAAGTGACCCAAATGAAAGAATTGATTGGCCTCGCGATCATGATGTGTGTGAAATGAGCGCCCCAAAGTCTCTGACACTGATATATTAGGATTCTTTTCAAGTTTGCTTGTGATTCACTGATGTTATTGTTCTGACAGCTGGCTCATAGGGAGCTGACATTTGCTCTGAGTTGGGGTATTGCAGTGGGCAGATGTGATTGGCTCAGGTGAGCGAGTGTTCATGAGAACTGATACTTAGCAGAGGAATGAAATCAGATTAGAGATGGATGTCAAGATAAAAGAATAGACCTGGAATTCTTTATTGTGTTCCTCAGTATTTAACAGAGTGTGTGAAATGAGCTGTTATATGAAACGGTGTCATGATGGTATCGACACTTTATGATTAAACAGGACTGAGAGTCTACACCCGTTAGAGCTGGGTATCTCTACCTTTAAGGTGTTGGACAAAAGAACCCAGTACCAAGTAGTATCAAAACTTCATCAGTCAAACGATAACTCCATTCGATCCTTTTTCAGTCGGGTGTCAGATCCTTTTTTACCGATATCCAGCCTTAGCTATGCCAGAAGCTCTGTTAGCTAGCATCAGCATGCTAACAAGCTTACACTACTAATGCTAACTTGCTGATGTTTAGCAGGTAGAGAATGTGAAGGTACATCACACTGTGACAAGACAAGACAGTTTACAACAACCCGGTCTCACTCCGATGTCATTGAAATCCAGCACTTGGGCAGTGACTTGTGGCCCAAATGCCATCCTCTAACATCAGTATGATACGGGGCCAGTCAGTGTTAAAGGTTAACAGCGCTCAGCAGTAGTAGATGGGTCCAACAAACACAGCCTTTTACCCGGGAGAGCGGTTTCTTGCGTCCCGTATGATTATAAAGCCAAACCCTGTTGTTATTTCCTAAACTCATCTACACTTTTTTGTTGCCATTAGTTTGTCCAAATATCGTTGCTTGACCACGTAGCAGGCAGTGCAAGATGGCACCCCATCCAAAACATTTAACACGGTGTGATGTCAACTTCACATTCTCATTAATAGAGTGCTCCGGGGATGACATTTCTGTTTAGGCTGATTAGTGTCGCCCTGTTTCTCTCTTCAAAAAGCCAATGGGATTTTTCCATTGGATTTTGGATTATTGCAGAAAATAAGCTCTGTGGCAAACAAACGTTGGTGAAACTTACACGTTTTGTTCGGCAAGATAGACTTCACAAATGAACACCACTTCACCAAATGATTTTTGAAACCTGAATGCAAGATAAAGCATTATGTAGTCTCATTTAGCCACTTGCTGGCAACCACCGTTTCTAGGACACATTAGAGCTTCAAAATTCATCAGTGGAATATCTACTAATGTGTTTTATGTTGTAGAACAAACCGTGAAAGTCTCTTGAGCTTGTGCTGAACACAGACCTTATTACAGGCATCTAACTGAATTCCCATTTCAAAAAACTCCTCAACTTTGTGATGAGGAAACCAGGAGTGCAAAAATGCTAACTCATTTTCAGGTTTTAGGACTCATTCCTGGGCACTCTACGTCTACTTTGTTCACCACCTTAGTATAGTGTACTGGCATGCTAATATTTGCCACTTAGAATTTAACACAAATGGCTAAGACTCATAAGAATATCATTAGTCTTTCTGTTGCATGGGCATTATACATGCCCATGCAACAGGTTTCACTCAATACCACAGGTCAGGAGATCCACAAAGTCCACTGGGGACCATGCACGCCTGTACAAAATGTCATTGAATAGTTGAGATATTTTAGTCTACACCAAAGCGATGCCGATCAACTGATTGATATTTCCATTACAGAGTCATGCTGCTTTTAGCAGTTTATAATCATGATCGCTTGGGAAAAATTCATTTGGAAAACAGACTTTTATGAACCAGTATCATTATATGATATTAGCACTACTATTAAATGATTACAGCAAATGACACTCTGTGATAATATTGAATAATTTCCCACCTGTAATAAAATGTGCTGTAAATAAAGTTTAATTATTGTCAGTATTGAGCTTGTGAATTTACACCCTGACTACCAGATATCCTTGAACTAGCGGGCAGACGTTATTTAATGAAAAACCTGGTCAGGTTCACTCATCAGTAAGCTCCTTGTGGTAGCAGAGTGTTGTTTCACAGCTTCTCTACCTCTTCATTACTGTAGATATGCATTCATGTAAATCGGCTGCTTCCTTTGTCTGACTTTGACATTGTCTCATTGCATAAACATGAGTCGTGTGAGACAATTTTTCACATGGAAATCTGCTTTATCTCTATCACCTTAACCCGAAACCCTGTAAAATGCTATTTGTGCATACAATATGCAGTCACAAAGAGAATATCTTTTGAAATCAATTAGGGTATTATTCATTAATTAGATTAATCAAACAACCCTCAGGTCCTTCAAAGTTGTGGAGGAACAGTGCACGGTGCGAGCCAGTCAGCTGTGTGACATCTGCAGCCTTCCTAGTGCCAGGCTGCTCTCCTCTTTGATCCGGCTTCATTATGCAGAGGGAAGCTGACCTATCATGAAAGCTGAGACGTGCTGTGTTCGAGCCTCCCAAATTGTAAACACAGAGAGATACACTCAGACAGCTGGTAGAGGGAAAAATTGTTAATTAGAGCCTCTTCTTTGGGGAAAAATACTACCATATCTTTTCCTGGTTTACAAACACTTCACTGGCCGTTATTAGACCAAATTAAGCTTCTGTTTTGCTCCTCCCTAATGACGGCTTTCCCTGGAAGCTTTGTGCTTTTTTATCAGAGCTTCCCATGTCCCCTCCTCACTAATCCCTTCCTTTCATTAACCTCTTGCTTTATTTTATGCTTTTTTCACTTTTTTGTTTTTTGCTTTTTTGCATTCCGGCTTCAAGGTTTGTATTTCAGACATCTTCAGTGTGTGTGAGATAAGGTACATATTCAGACTAGCTGATATTTCCTTTCTTTCATATCAACAGTTTTCAAGTGTGGTTTACAATGAGATGACAGTTTGCTTTGAAGTGAGAAGCACATTTTCATTATGGTTTTTAAGCCATTTCACCCTTTATAGGTAGTCATTAATGAAGTAGGTTTTGAACAATATTACACATGCCTGAGGCTGACACATTTCCTGGAGTTACTTAAGAAGAAGCTGTTGCATTATGCAGCAGAGTTTGCACTTTCTCTTGGGGCTGAAAAATGGGGATATTCTAAGATAAACAATATACTTGAGGAAAGGGGCAACCTCATAATTTGGCAATTACCTCTCTATATTTCTTGGCTGGGAAACAGAAACACACATAAAACTCTGCACCCTTACCGACTTATCACAATCCAGTCCCTCTCAAAAATGGCTTAAGTGTAGAATTTAAACACCCTGCAATTCAGAGGAAAATTCCACATGTTATCTTGAAATGTTTTCAGCTGACATATAAGGAATGTTCAATTCGTGACCCCATGCTCACTTTTCAAACTAAAGCTACAGATTGACTCTGGGCTTTATCTCTGATGATTCGTTTCTCTTAGCTGTACCACCTAATCTGAATATCAGCAATTGTACTGGCTGTCACCCGGAAAAAGAGCACCGTGCAGGAGTCCAGCTCGGGTACAGCAGTGGTCACCTTCAAATGACAAGGTTCATCTGTCTCCAGCTCAGCTGAATATTGTATCAGCATTGTTGTATGTCTCACTCTGCAGCCCTTCTCTTGTCCTTTCCCTGTGTGTCTCTCTCCTCGTAACCTCTGCCTTTTCTTCTGTGCTACTCTTCCCCTTCTCTTGTCTCATCCTTAGATTGTCACGTTCACAGAGCCCTCTCCTTCCACGTCATCTCCCTCCCTCTCTCTCTCTCATTCTCTATCTCGGTGTGTCTGCTGTCTTGTGCCGTGCCGCAGGGCTCTGGCTGATGTAATTTATGCTATCTCCTTTGCTAGTGTGAGAGGAGAGCGTCCTGAAGCCAACACTCTTCATGCAGAGTGCTCCTGTGGGAGGCTGTGAGCCAGCACTGACTGAGCTACCCTCTCTCTCTCCTCTGCCATCTCTCCATGCACAATGAAATGACCATGCGTGTGAAGAAGCGCTCAATCTGCATGGCAGTACGGCATAATTACAGATACCACACAGCAGCTGCAAAGACAAATTGCATGTGATGTCACGACAGGTATTTGTTCGGCAGCCATTCATTTTGCCAAAATGTCAGTTAAAGTAAAGACTTCATATGCTGTGTGCAGATGGTAGGCGTTTTGCTCACGTCTCATGAGTCCATCAGGAATACACAGATTGGACTTACAGCAGCAGTAAGCACTCAACACTGTTTTTTTTTTTTGAACAGGAAAATAGTTGATGTTATGAATATGTTTATGTGTGGTTTCAGGACTGCAATCCATTTCTATGACAACAGAGACGGCTTTGGCTGGGGAATTGAAGAGCGCAATGGAGGGTGACGCCAGGAGAACCAATCAGGTGGGAGCGCTGTGGAACTCACAGCAGCTGTAGATCATTTAACTCAGGCCTCTCAATCACTCAGGGGCCTTCCAGCATGTTTGATATGCAAGACCGCTAACCCCCGTCTGCCTGTGCCAGCAACTTAACATCTTAACATCTTAGAGCAGCAGCTCACTCTACATCATGCATTTGATGATTGCCTCACATGATCAAAGATTTGGGATTTAAATCACTTTGAAAGACAAGTACATAATGCCCCTCGGGACTCGGAATTCAAATATTTAAATGAAAGACAAAGTACAGTGATTTGAGGCTCACTCACTTAGAGGAAGGATTTTCTCTCTCCCAGGTTCCAGAGGACCAGGGGGAAATGGACGATAGCTCAGAGAAGACCCCCAGCAAAGCCTCCAAATCCCCCCAGAAAAGCAACAAGCGGCCCAAGACTGTCCCCGTCAAAGTCACTCTGCTTGACGGCTCAGATTATGAGACTGGAGTTGAGGTATGCTACTCACTTTGCATCATCACAGATGGGGAAAATAGCTGACTAATGATTATGATTATGTGTTTCAAAAGTTATATCAACATAGGTCTTCTTCTCATAATTTTCATACCATTTCATATAATTTAATATCATTTCTGTCAGTAATAATCACATTTTACCCACCAAATTTTTTTGTTAAGACCTGGGACAGGTCAGACATGAGCGGTCTGACAGGGTTTTAAAACAAAACAACAGGTAAGCAATAGAAAAGTCGCCTAGATGTTTTACAGACTGACTTCATTGTCCAATTTGGGCTTGCAGCACTTGTTGTAGTTGTGCACACACACAATAAGGAATAAATATAAAACTTTTTGGGTCCTTCTGTAAGTGCATTTCCATTCACCTGTGTTTATGCACTTTTTTCAATTGGTGAGTGGAAATGTCAGAAATCGAAAATGAAATCGGAGTGTTGCTAAAAAGGTTGGCATCAATTAAAAAAACAAACAATAAAAGAAAGCAGCCTTAAAAATGGAGACAGACATACAAAAATATCTTGAGGTAAACAAAGCCTGTGACTCACATGCCACTCAAACTTTTGCTTTACTTAAGAGATGAAAAATAGCGGGAGACGAAAACATCAGTTATGTGTAAAGCAATTAGGAGACTGTAACTTTCGAACACAAAATGACCATTTGTATATCAGTTAGTCATTCATTCTTTTTCTGTAATCGCTTATCCTGTTGGGGGTCGTGGTGGGGGTGGAGCCTATCCCCCTGGACAGGTCGGCAGACTATCACAGGGCTGACACATAGAGACAGACAACCATTCAAGCTTATGGGCAATATAGAGTCACCAATTAACCTGCATGTGTTTGGACTGTGGGAAGAAGCTGGAGTACCTGAGAAAACCCACGCTGACACAGGGAGAACATGCAAAATCCGCACAGAAAGGGCTCAAACCAGCAACCCTCTTGCTGTGAGGCGACAATGCTAACCACTGCACCATCATGCCACCCTAGTCATGCTGTATTACCTTGAATTTGTGAACAGTACTTCATTGTTCTCACGTCTCCACAGAAAACGGCAAAACATATTGATTTATTGACTGACTGAGGACCATGTATGACAACAAGACTATTTAAAGACCAGGGGCGATTGCTCTGAGACAACAAGGGAGGCTGAATTCCCCTAAAATTTCATAGAAGCAATGGTCAAATATGCACTATTGAATTTACATTAAAATAAGAATTTACATTGCATTAAACGTGCGCTAGGATGCACTTAACATCATGACTATGATGTTCACACGTCAGCTGTTTATCACCAGTTTTCAAACGGGACCTCCCTGTCATACATTCTCGTGTCAGCACGGTGGACGCAGAGCTTCCAAGCATTCCTATGAGACAGCGCTGAGCAGGTATTTTTCATGCAGCAAAGCGAGCATTCTGTGGGGGCAAGAATAACAAAGTTTTCATTAGAAGTTCAAGGTAACGCGATTGTTTTGTGGGCGTGCATTCCTTAATGTGTGAAATAAACCGAAACACCATATTTCTACCACGTTTTGCATTACTATTTCTTGTTAGTGGTTTGACTTTCTTCTGCAGTGGCTTAATGCCACATAAGTGGAGCATTAGTGTACCGACTGTTTATCTGAAGGCATCCATCTCCTAATATTCTCATAAAGTAGAGGACGGAAATGCACATTAATTAGTTTCTTTGGAAAAGATCTGCTCATAAAATCTGTTCCGGGGATAATGTTGAAAACACAGGATGGTAAGAAACCTTCTCTAGCAACCTGTAAGCTGTAGAAAAAACAACAACATCAGGATTCAATTCTGCAAACATGCAGAAACATAATTAGAAATAATGATTTGAAAATGTTTTGCAGTGCTATTAAAACACAGTTTGGCTGTTTCTCCACGCTTAAATGCACAGAGGCTTAGATTTCATACCTGGCTATGCAGAGTGACCAAGAACACAGCATTTTAAGAAGCCGGTGTACATCTCCCTCATTTGAACAGAGCCCTTGACTCAGCACACAACACCACAGCACACCTCAGTGGGATTTATTCTCCCTCAGTAATACACGCTACTGAGTCAGGAAATGCAGCTCTGTTGCTATTCTCCCTGAGAGGGCAAGTGACGGGTGGAGAGAGGTAAGACAAGCTCTGCATTGTGGGGGATGGACGGCTCAGATGAGCAATCCCCAGCTTCCATGAATCGTGACTCTGTAGCCTTTTGTGTTTGTAAACAGACAGGCGTAGTTCCTGGTTTATTTGAATTTCACAGCAGCCCACACGCTCATCACGATCGAAACACTGCAGAAAATTAATCTGGAGCAAAACGACTGTGGAGGCAGAGCGAAGGGTGTCAAAGCAGGGTGCTCCACAACAGAGGGAGATCCTGGGCAGGACTTACACAGCTGCCGTGAATCACATTAAAGCCAGCGCTGGAACCTCATTGGCTGCTGCTGCCGCTGCTGATGGAGGGTGATGTGTGACAGGAATGATCTTGTTGGCTCAGCCTCATTCATGTCACTATATTCCTTTTATGGCTCTCACGTGACCTCACTTATTATACTTACGAGTGGAGAAATATGTCAGGCGTCCTGACCGAGGCATCACACACACATTCTCCTTCAACTCAACCCCACACCCCACCTCTCCCTCTGTCTTGCATACACACACACACTCATTTCTTCATGTCACCTGGGCAGTGACACTAGAGGTATTGGGCTTTGACGGGAAATCCATACGGTTGACAGATGAGCGCTCTTATGTTTGACCGGGGCGAAAATAGAATGGGAGAGGGAGAGAGGAGGAGGAAAAGATGAAGAGAGCGGGGGAGGAGGTGGAGAAAAAGATGAAGAGGACGTGGATACTAGGAGTGGTTGTTTGTGTACTGTAGTTTGTATGCGAGTGTGTACATCACTGTGTGCGTGATGGGAAAAAAAAAGGCAAGCGGGGACACAATGATGAATGCAGTGAAATCATTGCTTTAATGACAGCCATGATGTCCACTGAGCGAGCGTGCACTGATGATATAAACACAGAGAGGCAGCCAGAGCCTTCTATTGATGTTTGGCTCACGACATTATAGATATTGATTGAGCTCAGTGCATTTGTCCAGTCCTTAAACTAAAGCCACACTATTAGGAAAGAACTCCACCTGCTCACAGGACTCTACAGCCTTCCAGCTCACACACTCTATCACTTTCCCCCGAAAACCATCATGAATGAAACATCTGGCTTTTTTTAAATAACATCCCGAGGAGACCATTGTACCGGTATTTTAACTGCTTAAACTTTGGCTGAACGTAATTTCCTCCGCAGGTCCAATCCATGCAATACTAATGCTCATTTCCACGGTTCATTCATTTCTGCTGGTTAACCACACGACCACATGAGTTTCCACTTTATTGGAGAGGCAGGGCTGTTTAGGGCCTGCAAAGCTTTCTGTGCCACTGAAATTTCAGAGCTCAGCTGCTGACGCTGTCCAGCTACAGGCTATTTTAGACGTGCCTCATTCACACAGTGATAGAAATAATAAAAATAACTGCTCTCATGCATTTATCTTCAGTCAGTCCCATGCTGGCACTGTTGAAATGTGTTTCCTTTTTTCGCATTAGCAGCCTGATTGTAATACAAACTGCTGACCCAAACCAAATAATTTCTGTAGCGTTTCTCCTGGATGCAGCAGTGGCAATAATCATGCAGTAAAAAGCGGGACAACAGATACATCGATGTATGCACAGGATGAAAAGCATTAAACCTACCGTCCAGAGCGCTCAGCATTCTTATATATTCAGTGCTTTGCGAGAGAAGCTCCATAAATGTAAGGCTCACGTGATCATGTGGCTAACAAGTTAAACCAAATGAAAGATTCATGACAAGCTTGGCCTCTTTTGAGAAAGCTTAAAGAATGATAACATCAGTTTATCGACGGTATATTCTGCGTAATTTCTTCCCATTTCAGCAGCACCCATCTTACACATTGCCCCGCAGCTTTGCTCGCTCAGAGTGTGCACAATCAGCAGCAGACCTGAGCCTCTGAAGGTTTAAATGAGTTCAATCTTTTGCTCAAGGAAACTTAAGAGTGTGTGCTTGCCATGTGGAGCACAACCTGTCTAGTGGAAGGGCAGCCTTTGCTCACATCCTGCGAACCAGCTGCTTGACACTGCGCTTTGAGCTACAAGGACTTTTGAAAATTCACAGATTTATTGTTTCCGATCCTCAGAACAAATCAAATGTATTTTTGAGGCTTTTATCCAAGCGGTCATGAGTCATACTCGGTGAACGAGCTATTAAGGCTTTTAATAAAATGACTCTGGAACAGGAAGATACTTGGTTTCTCCAACATCAACTATTACAATTTAAATGTTTATTGCATTCACATGTTTTTCCAGCACGGCAGCCAGTGTGAAGAACAACCCTCTGTTTGTTTACTTCAACTGAAACGTGCTTACAAAACACGGCATGACTGTGAAATCAAGAAAATGTCAAGCCAATGCCAAGTTTTCTTGAGGCTGCTGTTTATTATAGAGGCATTTCACCTATTTTACACACGAAGATTAGTTTAAAGTCACTCTACCTGACTGTCACTCGTCAGATTGCTCTACTGATGTGGACCTGCACTTGTATAGCGCCTTTCTAGTCATCTGACCACTCAAAGTGCTTTTTACAAGTCACATTCACACAATTCACACACACATTCACACACTGGTGTTAGAGGCTACCATACAAGGTGCCACCTGCTACTCAGTTATTTAACACACTCACACACCGACGGAGCAACCATCAGGAGCAATCTGGGGTTCAGTCTCTTGCTCAAGGAGCTCAAGGATACTTCGCCATGCACACGGTACAATTCGCTGTCTTGTAATCAGGAGTCTTGAAGTTGTTTTGGTTTTCACATGACTGACCAGCGACAGGAGGTCACACTCTACAAGATCTTTCAAGAGTCCTCGTCTATGTCTTGTCGGGCCAAACACATGGGTTGCGCAGGTTGACACGCCAGTCAGGCAGGCACTGGTTATTAAAAACATACATTTTGCGTGCAATAATCCACCTTCCACCTTCTCTTTCCCTCTCTGTGTCTCTTTCCCTGTCATACACACACACACACACACACACACACTTGTGTCTTGCGCTCTCTTTGCCAGTAGCTCGTTGACAAGGTGCCAAACAGGTCCAGATACTTAGCCCGCCAGATATCTGAGCCACTCAGCTCGCTTCTTTGAAGAGTTCACACATACGCTCAAGCACCGATTCGCAAGCACCGAGCCAGCGCCAATTTGCCTCTGATCTGGGGCTGTTGTTGGGAGGCTCCGAAAAATTTTCAGCAAGTGGAAAATAAGGGCTAAAGTCATGCAGTGTGAACGAGGCATTACTCATCACGAGGAGTTCTACAAAGCCTGTGAAAACGGGTGTAAGAAGTCTTTTGTTGCTCTGGGGGGATCTTTCTGAAGTCTAAAAAATAATTCACTCTTGTGATGTCATCTGGGTTATCTTGGCTTGGATTTTGAGGCTTCAAGTTTATAACACAAGGCCTGTATTACAAACTGAGCGTGAGGGATTTGAAAGACATGGGCATCAGTAGATCCAGTGAAAGATGATATATAACGTAGCCTCCAGCATTTTGTGAGCTCTGTCCGTGATAGAGACTGACAGTCAGGATCTGTTGGCCTCTGCTGCTTTAACATTGACCAAGCGGCCCAATTTTTTGGAGGTGTGATACTAAATCCCCGAAGCACTCCTTTGCTGAAATTCTTCTGTTGCTGGCAGGGTAGTTTGTCATTTGCTCTACTCAACCTGACTGTAGAGTTTGAGCACTATATCTAAGAACATAGCTGTGCAATTGCATCCCATAATAGAAGCTACACTGACTCAGGCTAACTTACCGCCACAGCTTTCCTCTACTTATTTGATTCCACGGTGCTATCCCTCCACCTGCATTACTTAAAGTGACTAAGTTCGAAAGATTTACTTTCTCTTCTTCATTAACCCATTCTCACACACACACACGCACACACTGTCTCTCCTCATCTTGTTTGCATGGGTGAGGCGATCAGCAAAATGGATTTCTAGGATTACGCCAAATGGCTGCTAACACAATCAGCCCACAGAACTAGTTACAGAAATGTGATTGGAGCCAATTGGAGCGACAACGAAATCTCATCAGCAGCTCCTGAATTGGTTGCCATGCTTGGGGGACCACCTGAGATGTGTGTTGCAATTTCATTTTGTAAGAAAATCGAATATATGCGCCGCACCCCCCCCCCAAAAAAAAATCACCAGCTGCAGCCTCTGCCTGTTAATCAGCATTATTCTCTGACTGCTTCACCCGTGGCAGCCTCAGTGCAGCAGGATATAAATTATTATTGATATGATTGAGAGACAGATCACTCCATAATGCTTAATTAATTAGTCTCCTCTTAAATATTTAAAAGGTATGTTGACTGTACGGCTGGTGCTTCCTACACGGGCTGAACAAAGCTCTGTGGTGGCCTTGTAGTAACCAGAGATAGAGAAAGTGAGAGGGCACATACAGAAGGGACCTATTACTTCTGTTTCCATGGTAACAGCTGCTTGGTTGCTTTGTCGCCATAGGAGCCAGGTTTCCCTAGGAGATGAATCTGGCATGTGTGTTCCTGTGTGTGCGCACGCTCCTCTGTGTCCGTGCATGTGTGTGTGGAGATGGTGTTTTGCCAAGGCCGTCTGTGCGTCCCACAGAGGCCTTGTTTTCAGCCCTGAAGGGCTGGATGGAGGATAGGTGTGGTCTGTTGAAACGCCACTGATGCGAAATGCATTTCCTCCCCTTATATAGGCATACAGAGCGTGGCTCCTCCCGCTCAGCAGGGGAGAGGAAAGACTGGATGCTTCGCTCAGACCACAGTCGGGTGGATTTTTATGTCACTGATTTTTTTTTTTTACTCCTTTGTGTTGTGAAATATGAAGAAAAGATATTAGTGTTATTATTATTCCATGAGATAACCTGACAGCTTATAGAGATATAAAGATTATTTTCTGCATTTTGCAAATACTTTAGATGAAGACAGGACATACAGGGAGAGAAAGAAGGCTATGACATTCAACAAAGGTTTCAGTACAGCTATGCCGTACAAGGCTTAAGCACAAGGCCAGCAGGTGCCTGGCAGTCTTACACATCTTTATTGAATCACATTATTACACTCTGTCCTCATTCCTTCCCTTTATAGCACGCGATGATCATACAACCTGAACCTGCACTGTGTCACCTGCCCACTCGCTGTGTGTTCTTATATGTGTGTGTACATATGTTTGTGTAACAGAAATTTGCCAAGGGCCAGACCCTGCTGGACATGGTGTGTGGCCATCTGAACCTGCTGGAGAGGGACTACTTTGGCCTGACTTTCCAGGACACGGACAACGCCAAGGTCAGACACACGGCAACACAAAGACGAACACATACACACCCACCCACACATGCATTAACATATTTTACTTGAGTGATTTAGAAATATTTTTACTCAATGTGTGATCTGTCGGCGAGCCTCTGTTGCTCGAGCCAAATGCAGCTGCAATTAAACCAAACAAAGAGCAACCTTTTACTACCCTGTATCAGCCAATGTGAAGTCCAAAATTCATTTCCAAATGTGCTTTATAAGAGACCTCACACATGACGTTCTTGCGTGCGCTAGGTGTTTATTATGTGTCGAGATTTACAGTACAGGCCAAAAGTTTGGACACACCTTCTCATTCAATGCGTTTTCTTTATTTTCATGACTATTTACATTGTAGATTCTCACTGAAGGCATCAAAACTATGAATGAACACATGTGGAGTTATGTACTTAACAAAAAAAGGTGAAATAACTGAAAACATGTTTGATATTCTAGTTTCTTCAAAATAGCCACCCTTTGCTCTGATTACTGCTTTGCACACTCTTGGCATTCTCTCCATGAGCTTCAAGAGGTAGTCACCTGAAATGGTTTCCACTTCACAGGTGTGCCTTATCAGGGTTAATTAGTGGAATTTCTTGCTTTATCAATGGGGTTGGGACCATCAGTTGTGTTGTGCAGAAGTCAGGTTAATACACAGCCGACAGCCCTATTGGACAACTGTTAAAATTCATATTATGGCAAGAACCAATCAGCTAACTAAAGAAAAACGAGTGGCCATCATTACTTTAAGAAATGAAGGTCAGTCAGTCCGGAAAATTGCAAAAACTTTAAATGTGTCCCCAAGTGGAGTCGCAAAAACCATCAAGCGCTACAACGAAACTGGCACACATGAGGATCAACCCAGGAAAGGAAGACCAAGAGTCACCTCTGCTTCTGAGGATAAGTTCATCCGAGTCACCAGCCTCAGAAATCGCAAGTTAACAGCAGCTCAGATCAGAGACCAGATGAATGCCACACAGAGTTCTAGCAGCAGACCCATCTCTAGAACAACTGTTAAGAGGAGACTGCGCCAATCAGGCCTTCATGGTCAAATAGCTGCTAGGAAACCACTGCTAAGGAGAGGCAACAAGCACAAGAGATTTGTTTGGGCCAAGAAACACAAGGAATGGACATTAGACCAGTGGAAATCTGTGCTTTGGTCTGATGAGTCCAAATTTGAGATCTTTGGTTCCAACCGCCGTGTCTTTGTGAGACGCAGAAAAGGTGAACGGATGGATTCCACATGCCTGGTTCCCACTGTGAAGCATGGAGGAGGAGGTGTGATGGTGTGGGGGTGTTTTGCTGGTGACACTGTTGGGGATTTATTCAAAATTGAAGGCACACTGAACCAGCATGGCTACCACAGCATCCTGCAGCGACATGCCATCCCATCCGGTTTGCGTTTAGTTGGACGATCATTTATTTTTCAACAGGACAATGACCCCAAACACACCTCCAGGCTGTGTAAGGGCTATTTGACCAAGAAGGAGAGTGATGGAGTGCTGCGGCAGATGACCTGGCCTCCACAGTCACCGGACCTGAACCCAATCGAGATGGTTTGGGGTGAGCTGGACCGCAGAGTGAAGGCAAAGGGGCCAACAAGTGCTTAACACCTCTGGGAACTCCTTCAAGACTGTTGGAAAACCATTTCAGGTGACTACCTCTTGAAGCTCATGGAGAGAATGCCAAGAGTGTGCAAAGCAGTAATCAGAGCAAAGGGTGGCTATTTTGAAGAAACTAGAATATAAAACATGTTTTCAGTTATTTCACCTTTTTTTGTTAAGTACATAACTCCACATGTGTTCATTCATAGTTTTGATGCCTTCAGTGAGAATCTACAATGTAAATAGTCATGAAAATAAAGAAAACGCATTGAATGAGAAGGTGTGTCCAAACTTTTGGCCTGTACTGTATATCTCATTATTTGATGAACATTCGCTGAGTTCTTACCCATAAAATAAAATTAAATCTGGGATGCGGTCGCATTTCTGTTTATTTACACTTTAAGGCTCTATATGATGAATTAAAAAATATTTTTTACTAGCCGAGTTGAATCATGCAGAGTATAATGAAGCACTCAAGTGAACACAGGAACCCTCAGAATTCTAACCTGTGGTTTAGTGAATTGTAGTCTGGCACAAAATGGTGGAGCACATTTATAGTTGTTGTGGAAATAGTGCATTTTTATTTGCTAACAATGTGTTTCGTGATTCATTGATTTACAAGCACTCAGCAGCTTGTGCTTGTTTATTGTGTAACATCATCTAAAGTGGAGCAGACTTTATTTCCGATGTCTTTAGAAGATCTTCTTTTTCCGTGATCAATACCGACATTATGTGGGGGTAATTTAGGACCGTCTGTGTTGAATAGCTTTGTAGAGTCCAAGGCCGAAAATATGTGTTGACAATGAATTTGCCGTGTTTCTTTACATCTGCTATTAATAGACGATTTACTTTTTTGGATTTTGTCTCTGATTTCAGAGCAAATGTCACCCAGCCCTGCAGCCAAGCAACACATTTAACCAGACTGTTTTTCCAGGTGTTATAAAGCAGCGAGTCCCCGGTTGCCCTTTTAGCTGTACTTAACCACTTACAACCTGTGAGTGGCATACATGGCCTTTAACCTTTTAAAATGTGATTAGACAGTATGGCCTTTTAGAAATGGTGCATGGGGTCTACGGTGCACAATGAAAGCTCTAGTGACATTAAGCGCAGGGAGCTGGATTCGACTGGCATTTATAGCCCCAATATTGATGCTTTCAGTGTTTATAGAAGCCTTCATTCATTTTTTTGTGGTATGAATTTATTTAGCTTTCAACTAGGGAATAGACTGAAAAAAAAGGGGGAAGAGCAGCCGGTGAGGCACAGCTCTTAAAAGGGCTCTTAAAAATGTGAATATGGATGATTTTGCTGAGGCTGGATTTCTCAAAGGGGATTGTCTCTTTCTTTCTTTATCAGCATTGGTTGGATCCCTCCAAAGAGATTAAGAAGCAAATTCGGGGTAAGTGCAGCAGACACACACACACACACACACACACACACACACACACACACAGAAAAACACATTTTGTTAGGTCACTTTTGAGGAAATTACATAGACATAAATTAATTTCCTGAAGACTTACACTAACCCTAACTCCAACTCTGACCCAGCCCTAAACTTAACCGCTGATCCAAAAAATCACCAAAACACCTTTAGTTTTCTCCGTCAGTATGACACTTAAGGCTTAAATTCTCCTTACTTGAGGGACTTACACAGTTGCACAGAATCCCTTAAAAGGTTTCCTTAATTAAGGAAAAGCATTAATTCATTTACTGTGTTGAAAGAGATTTTACAGCGGTAAAAGTTTCCATGGAGACTTTGCTTGGACTCATGCTCGTGATGCCTGTTATTGTCGTAAAAAGTTGGTTTATAGTAATTAGTGGGAAAAATGGCAAATGAAAAGAAGACAAGAAAACCAAATTGGTCAGAGGAGGAAATCCTACAAAGTACATTTGATCCCCAAATACCAGGTAACAGAAAACAATTGTAGGAAGAAGCAACGAAAATTATTTCAGTATCCAGTGCGTTATCCTGGTTACAGAGCACTCTTCTTGGGGTGTGTTCGTGATGCTGTTAAGGTAAAGTCAGATATACCTTAAAGCCCCTACAAAGAACTTTCATTTTGAGTTGTGGACAAAAGCGGTAGTTTTTTGCCAGAATGAAGCCTACATTTCCCATGAGCTCTAGCACGTATTGTCATAAAGACACTTACCTGTCTCGCGCATGTGTTTATTTTGGGGTTGAATGAAACAACAAGACAGGAAAACTTTGCCCCCACTCCTATCGGGGATCCCAGCTCACCTCTGCCGCGCCCCAGCTCCACCTCTCCGGCGTAAGCACCACCGCCGCCGGGGTAAATGCAGCGGTCGGCTGGTAAGGCTGAAGGCCTCAAGGATTGGGCTGGTAAATGCTATATCGCTAGCGAACAAAACGTTTATCCTGAAGGATTTCCTGACTTCCCGAGGATTGGATTTTCTCTGTGTGACTGAGACGTGGCTGACTGTTGGTGAGTCCAGTGCTTTCACACAACTTTTACCCGATGATTGCTGCTATTTTAACTCCCCGTGGACGTCGGTCGAGGAGGAGGAATAGCGACTATTTATAAGAGTCACTAAATGTAAGCAGCTAGGTAAGATGGCGTGTGCCGTCTGAGTGCCGTAAATCGTTTCGTCCTGGAAGCGACCAGGGGCGGACCCGGAGACAGTTTCCTAAAGGTATGGATATACACTATATAGAAATAGCTTATCTTCACACCGATGGTCTCATTTCCTGTTGTAGATCACGCACAGACATCAGCAGAAACAAGAGACTTTTGCATATCCAGTTAAAAGTTCCTTGTAGCGGCTTTAAGTCTGTTTGTTTGTTTGTTTGTTTTCTACCTTGCTTTGGTTGCTAAGGTCTTTTGTGCAACAGTCTAGGGATTCCTTAAGTATAAGACCAAGGCAAAGAGAAAACCATAATACTTAAGTGAACATTTTAAGGAAACCTTAAGGAGAAAATTTAAGGGTGTTTTGTGCAACAGATTTTATTATGACACAACCTTAACCAGGACTTCAAGGAAACGCATCAAACAAATCCACACACATATAGCAGTCCTTCACAAAACAACTCTGATTGTTGTTTGTCCACAGTTGGTTCCTGGATCTTTGGATTTTCTGTCAAGTTCTACCCTCCAGACCCGTCTGTGCTCATTGAAGACATCACCAGGTAGGTGTGAATACATAAACAACAACAACAACACAGCTCACAGTTAAAGAGCCCTGATTTGTTTTGGTTGTCTGAAGCTGAAATGCGGAGTTGTCCTGAGGACATTTTGGTTTTGGCAGGATTTATAGAAAGAACATAACAGCTAAGACACCCTATGCAGCGAGCTTAACACATTCTAATAACGGTTGAAAACATTTGGCTGAAGTAGTCTGAAGTAGGCATTTGTGAGACTGTGAAAACAGTTCCAGTGAGAGTGATCCCAAATCAGAAAATGATGAGATACTATAAACAATAGTAAAATGGAAACATCTTGGAGGAATGAATTACACTACATCACAAAAGTATGGACTAGCTAGCTGTCAAATAAAAACGTCAGTAAGAATCACAGTGTCACCAGTGACAAATTAACACTAACAACACAAGACGCTGTCATTAATCTAGAAAGCATACAAACACAAGTCCACAAGACTAACAGTTAGCCCAGCAGTAAATTAGCTAACAGCTACTTGTCCTTGAATGCAGTCTACTGATTGCAGAATTGAAGAACTAAATAAAGAAAACCACAAAGCAACAATCACATAACAGCTATCATAAAAAGAGTGTCTGCAGATACTGTTATACTCTGACATTGGATGCATTTGGTTAGTAGATAAAAAAAATGCCTGCTAAAACATTTCTAACCTCTATAGAGAAAGTGAAGTTCACATCCGGCTGTGTTAAATTTTTTAAACAGGGGGCTGTTTTGAAAGGACGTGTTACCGGTGCCTGCTACAGTGGTCAAGCACTTGCATTTGGACAAACTAATCACGATAAACAACATAGATCCAAATGATTTGGAAGCCCAAAGGCTGGATTACACACCCAGAAGTACTACCTCCAATCACAAACATGGATATTGAAAACTTTTTTTTTGGACTGCGTGCATACTTTTGTAATAGAGATAACAGAATGCAAACCTCAAAGATGGCACCCCCACCTCACACAGTGTGACGTACCTCCACATTCTCTGTGAAGAAATATCTGCATAAGAACCCATGCAGAATCTGTAGGCAACAGTTCATGTTTTGGTTTTGTAGTCCAAATAATACTGACCTATCCAGTTTGAGCGGCAGGTAACTAGTCAGTGTGAAGAGCAAAAGAGGCGAAATGCAATCTTGGAGGGCATCGGCTATTGTATGATGATTTTTTTAGATTGATCTGTATTCATATGCAGATATCTGTTCATAGAGATTATCTGAAATGACTGGTGCATGGAGGAGGAAGTCTAATCCTATATATCTGCTGGCTACACCAGAACCACAAAGTATCGGCCCTTGCCCCCGGAGGCTTATCGTCATCAGACCAATAGCCGATTGATTCTGAGATTGAAACATTTCTGATAACAGTCTAGATGTAACAGTGTCAGTTAAACTTAGAACTGTGCCAGTAATGGTTGCTACTAGCAACAGAGTATTCGACTGAAACCACCTGCTGCTTGCAGATCAAGCGTTGATCATAAAAACGTCTGTATTTGTGAACTTTATGAGCTGATACGTGACTGTCTTTGTTTAGCGGATTGTTAGTCCACATGTGCTGGACGCCATGTGGTGCAAGACACTTTAATAACTAAGTAAAAATCCATATATCCGTAGAGCTTCTCTTTGAAACAGGACAGTTCAATGTGTGGCACTATGATCTTTGCACAAAGATAAGCAAGTAGACTATAATGTGTTTTGTTCTTACTAGACAATAGTATACATTGTTTTAACTTTATGTAGGCTACTCCATGCATACATATATAGGAGCTTTGGTCAAGAGCAAGTATTATGACCAAACCAAAGGTCAGAACAACGTGCATGAACGTCATGAATTACCCATGAGGAATTGCTTAGATGGTCTATTCACCCAAATCACATACACACATTTTCTTGCTTACCTCTAGTAGTATTATACTGTCATTTTCTGTGCAAAGGTTGTGAAATAATGAGGTTGTGACCGCTTTCTGAAGTTTATGCCACTCCAATGATGTTTGTGGTTTGTGGTGCTCAGAGTGTTTGAGGCTACACAGAACCTTCCTAAAACAGTAGCTAGTCAGGTTACTCTGAATAATCCACACTTTCTTTCTATAAGAAGTCTCTATGAAAACTGTTGGCATTATTATTATTCAGGACATATTTGATGGTGAACATAGAATCAACTGTTGACAGTGAGGTCTGTGGATTGTCCGAAATACCTTGGGAATTGTTTGGAAAGACTTGTTGCTGTTGGGTTTCTCAGCGAATTTCTACCACAGTTATGAAACATGGAAATTATGGATGTTGGATTGACAATGAAATTCTCAGTGAATGAAACAATGAGATCTAAAAACCTCAAAAAAATTGCACCAGGAGTGAGTGAGAGATCAAAATACTTTTGGTCATTTGAGTGAACCAGCTTTTATAGTTGGATAGGCCAAAATGTAGATCAATTGGTTGGAGCTATGTCCTATAGGCCATGTGTCATCCGTTTAATTATGCGTAGGATACTGACTCAATCCATTTATAGAAGCTTGAGGATGACAGGAATGTCATTAGAGTTGCAGGTATTTGGTCATACAGCAGTTTCGGACAAAGCCACATTTTGATCTAATGGTAAGAGTATGTAAGATTCATCCTTAAATATCAAAAAATACTAAATGTAATAGCAATTATTACATCAGTTCTTACAATATCTCACACTTGAAAGAAGTGGACCGGCAGACAGACACACCATTAGCACTGCTAAAAACTTCAAACATCAAATAAAGATTGTGACTGCAGTCCAGCAGTGGATCTACGAGATGATTCTTGATGACATCATGTATTGTTTTAGGTACTACCTGTGCCTGCAGCTGAGGGACGACATCCTGTCTGGTCGTCTGCCCTGCTCGTTTGTCACCCACGCCCTTCTGGGCTCCTACACTGTCCAGGCTGAACTGGGAGACTACGAGCCTGAGGAACATGGCCCCGACTACGTCAGCGACTTCCGCTTTGCACCCAACCAGACTCGTGAGCTGGAGGAGAGAGTGATGGAGCTGCACCGTAACTACAGGTCAGATATTATATACGGCTCCAATAATTAAATTGAATGCCATCAGGATAATGGCAAATGCTGGTGTTTTTGATTTGTGGGAAGAATATGAAAAGAATGAATAATAATCATCTGTGGCATTTGTCTTGTAGGGGAATGAGTCCAGCAGAGGCAGAGGTGAACTTTCTAGAAAATGCCAAGAAGCTTTCAATGTATGGAGTGGACCTGCATCATGCTAAGGTACAGAGATAAAATTTAAAGGGATACTTTAACAATTTTCAGCCAGCTTTGTCGCATTATAGTGAGGGTAGTGTGTGTAAATGAACTCTGATCAAATAAAGAACAAGATTCTGTAACTGTATTGTCTCTTTCCTGCCTAAAATGTCTTCAGAAACATATTGTAGTGAACCATTCAGCTGTAATACAAGTTTGTGATGACAAAGTGGGCGCCATACTGTTTCCTGTATATTGTAAGCAGAGGCTGGTAAACCGAAATATGGACCAAGATTCTGCAGTGCCCATTTCTCACCTCTTTTTTCCAGAAATATATTTTAGCTTACCGTTTAACTGTAATTGCAGATTGTTTGTTACTGGTCCCCATATTGTTTCCTCTGTCAAAACCATAGACTGTATACAAAGATTGATAACATGACATGAAAAGTGAAGCCAAAATATCTTGATTGCCCCCTGGTGGCTGGCTGCATTATAGGTCATAAACCCAGCCTCCTCCATGCTAGGGGATGGGACATGGACCAAAAATAAAAAACTATTTCCAAAGATGGTTTCTGTCATTTCAGGTGGTTTTTATCATGCTGCTGAATGTCCTAGTGTTTGTTTTTCTTCATAAGTTTTATTTTAATTTGTTATTTTATGCCTTAAAAAGGGGGTGTGATATCATGATTGACAGCTATGTGTGCTAATCCCTACTCGTGACTGGTCAGACAGGTGTTTGGGGTGCCACCCATATTGCTGCTGCATAGACTCTGGCTCCAAATGATGTCATCAGTGCAAGATGGCGGTGGCCATATCTGGGGTATTTTTGGCTTCATTGCGTCGTCCATTTATGTATACAGCCTAAGTTCACAACAAACAACCTTGCATTACGTCACTCACCAGTGGAAGTGACTATTGGTCCAGTACGGTGCAGTGAATTCTGGTAATTGTAGGTTTTCTAACTCTTGACCAAAAGCGAATGCCATAGCCCCTTTTCTCTGCTTTCTCTGGTCATGTAGCACCAATCCCAAAAGTATATGCATCTTCCTGCTGCACAGACAGCTCAGTTTTATGAAAAGATTACTTTTTCCAACAGTGAAATACTTCTTCAAGTATCTGGTATCTGTCCATGCAATTTTGTCTGAGGTTTTCTGATACTCAGTGCCTGTGTTTATCAGGATTCGGAAGGAATTGACATAATGCTCGGTGTGAGTGCCAATGGTCTGCTCATCTACCGAGATCGTCTAAGAATCAACAGATTTGCTTGGCCAAAAATCCTGAAGATCTCCTATAAGAGAAGCAACTTCTACATCAAGATCCGCCCAGGAGAGGTAAAAAAACCATCATTATCTTGTGTTTTGCATCTTGTTTGACTTAGGAGTTCACAATTATTGCCTGCACATTCCCACTAAAACAGCTCATGACAGTCATTCTGGCAGAGCAGAGGCAAGTTGAATAGAGGATCATTTGGTTAAGAGCCAACTCCACATTTCTATTTCATGGTTTCACAGTTGTTAAAATTACATCATTGTCTCCCTTGACTCAGCCCAAGCAGCATAAATAGTCATTTCATGGTTTGCTAAAAGTGTTACTTCTGAGATTTATCTGCAGCAAACCATGTGACAACTGACGAGGACATTATTTATAGCCCTCAGAGATACCGCTCTTAAAGATAGGACTGATAGGTCATGTTTTTATTCTTCTCCTACATCTCTCTTCCTCTACGGCGACTTTAAAGCGTGATTAGCCAGTCATGAGGATTTGCATTTTCATCAAGGATTTTATTTGCAAATGTTAGAGGCACATTATGCTCGCTTTGGTTTGCAACTCCCTAAAATTATTATGATTTGCTGTTTTTTTCCCCTTCATTCTTTGGCCTTTAGGGTATGTGCAGTGTGTTTAACATCCACTGTTAAACTGACACTGACATCTTCATAGCGAATACCAAGGCCATACTGTGCATATACTCTGTTCTGCAGCTCTATCCTCTTAAGTCAGCTGTCACTTCAGATTTGCCTGGAGGGTCATCATTGTGTTTTGAAGCCCTTTTATTCTAAACTGTACCCACAGATTTGTTTGTGTGGGACAAGAGTTGGCTTCCTCTTGTGAATGGACTAGTCCTGATGTTTAAAGACCTGTTATATTGCTAATAACGTATTGATTTGAGAGCGTCTTCTCCTGCTCACACCGGTGAACATCTGATGGAGTGAATGCATGGACGGCTAATTTGTGGGTTGGTTAGAGATGGAAAACCTGACATGGCAGTAGGAGAATATGTCTCTACGAGTAAACAGAAAAACAGCATTGATTTCTCCATTGCTGCGGAGTAAACACAATTCACCCTGCCACCATCCCTCCATCTCTTTCCGCACTGGCTCCCTTCACTCTCCTTTTCTTCTTCACCTCCCACCTCCTCCTCCACCTCCACTCCTTTCCATCACTGCTCAGTATGAACAGTTTGAGAGCACCATAGGCTTCAAGCTGCCCAACCATCGGGCCTCGAAGCGATTGTGGAAGGTCTGCATTGAGCACCACACCTTCTTCAGGTAGGATGTGACACTCACAGATACACAAACAGACACACTCTGTTTTTTTGCACTGTAGTCATTGCACACTGCATGAACTGATAACACCCTGCACCAGAGAGCTATCCTTTAAAAGACACTCATGAAAATGCTTTGATTCTTTTTTATCCTAAAACCTTTCACTCCATAGTTCTTAATAATTGTATTTAAAGGAACTAATATGTAAGTGAAAATTAATAGAGGGGTACTTGTTTCTGATAATTTGCTATTAATTATTGTAAGTGAAATGGAGACAGAAATCATTTGGTACAAGGCTGATTAATTAATTCCAAATAATTGTTATTGTAAGCTGGAGAGTCTATTAGTCAGCGCACAGCAGGTAAACTGAACTTGCAAAACAGCCTCCACATAAAGACTTTTGTCGACAGGCAATCACACAATTCAGCACTCAGTATAAAGTTTCCAGTAACTGGACTTAAATGAACTTCTGTCACTTTTTCCAGTCAAGTTAGATAAGAAGATTGATACCACTTTCATGTCTGTATGGTACATATGAAGCTAACGCTAAGGGATGGTTAGCTTATAGATGGCTCTGTCTCAGGCAGGTGTTCAATTTTGGATGGGCCAAAAGGATTTTGTATGGGCTTTTCAATTTCAGAAATAAATACTGTTTACCTTCCTTTGACAATTTCCAACTGGTAGTCTGGCTAAAAAACGAAAGGACTAATATAATGCTGTGAAAGGCGACGAGCATGTTGATTATGGTACTTCTTAAATGTTTTCCTAAAACATTTTCAATCCTCAGCTTATTTTTTACCTGTGACAGTTTGTATTCATTACAAGTGGCACACACCAGTGTATTCATGTTTATTTTTGCTGTGGGTGTTCAAATGTTAGACCAGTACATACATTCATTCAGAACACTGATATTCTAAATACCATCTTCGGATGACCTGGCTGGATTATTATTTGTTTGATTTGATTGCAGGGAGAGAATTCGACTGCTCTTTGATTGTCTCAAACAAGGCAGAGTGCCACACTGTGCTCCCAATTCATAAGCTTGTCTCAACAGAAATGCTGCATGCTTTCAAGGCAATAGAGACAATCAAGTCAGGCAGGGATTTTCAGCTTTACCTCTGTCTGGCCCACATTGTTTTCTAGGTTCTTCTAGTCTCAAGAGGAAATGCATTTGCAGCTATGGAGTTAGACAGTGTCTGCACTGTATCTGCATTCTAACCGCTGATATACTCATTTTACACATCTTACTGTAGGCTGTAGTAACACATCAGTTTCCAGGGGCATGTTCAACCTGAAAATGGTGTGCACCATTTTGCTACAGAATCCAGGTTGAATGACGTGTTTCTGCGAAATGGTGTAAAATGGTGTGCAGTGGGCTTTGAGGTGCGTGTCAAAGGTGTACCAAATCAGCAGCGACGTACATATAAAACAAATTCTGTTAGATCTTCACTTATGGTACATACAATTTTTGTTTTTATTTCAGACTTGCTTTGGCAATGTAAATGTAAGTTTTCCCATGCCAATAAAGCCTCTTTAAATTGAACTGAACTAAAAGCTGGCGTATTTAAAGGCAGTGCACCTGCGTAACACCACAAGGTGTTCAATGAAACAGTGTTTCTGTTTAAATAAACGTTTTGTTGGGGTTGAATGCAACTTAGCTGTGTCATTTGGAATGGGCCAGTTGTACAAGTGGGGAGGTCTGACCCATTAGTCCCCCCACAACACTGCGTCTGCCCACCAGCACCTCTAAAACTCACAAATTAACACTGAAGTCCCATTTGTATAATTTAAAAAAAGTATAAAAGTGTAAAATTTACATGTTGTGGTTTTATGGGGATGGACTATTCCTTGGCTAGGCACAGTAACTTCCCTCAAAGTGACTCTAGAAAGGGTTGGAGGTGCTCGTTGGGAAATTGTATTTACTTTGGGCAGAGCCTGACTGAAATAACTTTAGATCTTTGTCTTTATTTTTCTTACAATTACTACCAAATCACAAAAATTAAGTTCTTTCCAGGAAATTATTAGGACACTGGAGACCAGCAGAACAAACCCATTTAAGATTCTAAACTGTGTATTTTAGTAGAAGATGTCAACAAGGTGTTTAATCTGAGTATTTCTGGTAGATTTACACAAACTGAACCCTCCTGCAGGTTGGTTTCCCCAGAGCCGCCCCCTAAAGGCTTCCTGGTGATTGGCTCCAAGTTTCGCTACAGTGGGCGGACCCAAGCTCAGACCAGACAAGCCAGTGCTCTGATTGACAGGCCTGCCCCACAGTTTGATCGGTCCGTTAGCAAGAGGTACATGCTGCCCCGAAGCATTGATGGAGGTAAGAACCCAGGGGATTTCACTGTCTTTATGAAGGCACACTTATATTTCCTGGATTATGCAATGCAATAACTTGGCTCCGAGCCCCGAGGTTTGGAAATTGGATTGACAGCAATGTATGCATGAAAACATACTTTGAGCAATGTCAGCAACAGGGTTTATTGATTTTGTGTTATGGACCTAAAAGTGAAGGGAGCGCCTAAATCTCCTAGTGTTATCAGAGCCTGAAATTTCTTGGCAAAAACAGCAATAAAGGCAGCTTCTGATATCTTTCCTAACTAAGCACCATATTTGGCATGATTACACACTGTGCTGTAGATTATGTGGAGTCCAGGTGGTTGATGTTTCCCTCCCATTGCACTTCACCAGCTTCAGCTCTGGGCTACAGTATGGACCAGCTGTCCCAGCGAAGCTCCAGCGAACGCACACAATTCATGTCCAGAGAAGATCTAGACCAAGAGGGAAGTCTGGACCTGGACCACGATCAGTACCAGTATCAAGATCAAGACCAGGACCAGTACACAGATCAGGAGCTGGACCAGTATGATGGTCAGGATCAGGATCAAGTTCAAGTTCAGAAGCCTGCTCGTGGTGCCCACATCTCAACGCCCACCAAGACTTTGGAGCTCAAGGTACAAGATATGAGGATATGTTCAAATACACAAAAAACTGCCTTATTAGCAGCCATCGCTGTCTTAAAGGGGTAGTTCGTTTTTTTTAATTGGGGTCATGAGGTACTAATCTACAGTCAGTGTATTACATACAGTAGATGTTGGCACATAGAAGCTGGCAATATACTGCTGTGAAGGGGGGCAGCAACGAAATATATTTTAGCCACCTAAAAAAATCAATATCAGTTTAAAGCTACTCTTACCTTTTTTGCATTTCACATCCACAACTCCCGCCTTCCTCCAAAATCCCATCCCCCCTCCTCCATTGCGTCCTCATTACGTCTAAGATAGACGTAGGCGCTGGCAAGGTAACGTTAGATACACGGAAGAGGAGAGCGAGTGTAACGTTACAATCACGACAGTCAAACGCAACCCCGCAGTTTTAAAACTCAACCGGAGTCAGTGATGACTGATGAGTTTCAGAATAAGGTTACAGTGCTAATGTTAGATAGTAGCGTTAACGTTACTAGTAAGTGGAAATGCACAAGGAAGATAACGTTAATGTTTCAGAGGCTACGCTACAGTAGGCTAACGTTAGCCATTAGCAACTGGATGCTGTGCTGTCATATAACGCTATATGTTATATAAGAAGCAAACTAAACATAACGTTACCTGTCCTGCACAGTCAAACGCAACCCCAGAGTTTTGAAACTTATCCAGGGTCAGTGATGACTGATGAGTTTTATGTTACGTGAGCGGTTACGTCAGTCAGAGGCCTCCACGTGGGGAAGACAGACAGGACGCGTTTTCTTAGAACCATATGAGAATGGTATACATGTAATTATGAGTTTTTATCTCTGGTGGAATTCACTTACATTTTATTGTGCCATCCGCTTATTAATAGTAGGGTGACCATATTTTGATTTCCAAAAAAGAGGACATTCGGCCGGCCACGACATAGCCTACTTAAATGATACTCGTAGCTTACTCAAAGATGCCGTATCATTTTAATATGTTTAAAGTTATATGTATGGATAGAAAATTCAGTTATATTACAAAATAATATCTCTCAAAGACAGAAATTCAGATAGGCCCCAATAGGGGACACATACACACACACTAGAGTGTGGCGATCCGAGCCCGACGGTATACCGACGGGTCAGGCGGGTTTGGTCAGAAATGTAGCTATAAATTGTATTCGGGCTCGGGTCGGATTTGGTCAGCTTTCAGTGAAAATGTAGTGTAAAAATAAATAAAATCCTATTGTCTGTCCTGTTTATTGCTTGGGCACTGTTATTTACATGACAACACCTGAACATAACACACACAGACACACATTGGCTGTTTGTTTCTACCTCTCTCCTCTCTGGAAGTCTCGGACCTCCAGCCGCCCGCCTCCGCCTTGATTAAACGCTGAAAATAAAATAAAAGAGGGAGACAGGTTTTTCCTATTTTATCTTATTTTGTTTTATTTCTCCCTCTCCTCTCGCTGGAAGCGTCGGACCTCCCGCCGCCCGCTCCCGTCTCAAACACGGAGGTCTCCCTCTCCACAGCTGAGCACCCACAGCGCACGCCCGGCCTGTTAAATAGCCTGTAACCGTAACAACTGTGTGACACAAACTGCTTTGTCATTAAATAATGTCGGGCTCGGTTCGGGTTCGGATAGAAATATGCGGCCAGTGCCACACTCTAACACACACACACACACAAACACACGGAAAACCGGACATTATCATCACTTTATAAAAGACCCCCGGACGCCCCGGACGGGACGTGAAAAGTGGACATGTCCGGGCAAAAGAGGATGTTTGGTCAGCCTAATTAATAGCATTTTAACCTAAACGAGGAAAAGTGTAAAATTTCCAGAAAGGTTAAGTGTTGCTTTAAGTGTATGCTATATTTAGAATATTTTCTCTGCTTTACCTTGCCATCATACATCAGTTTCTGATGGTAAACTGAAGCTGTTATATTGCTCTCTTAAAAGCCAGACTCCATTCAGAGAAACAGTAATTTTACCTCAATGACCACAGGAGCTGCTGGTCTACCATCGCCTCAATCAGTGATGTTGATTGTGTCATTGTGTAACTGTGGTGTTTTAAAGGGTTAGTTCAGATTCACCAAAGTACCACAATAACAAAAAGACTAAGTCATCAAAGCAGCAGCAGACCAGAAGCTCCCCTGTTTAGTGAGCTAAAATTGCTGTTTTTGTCAATGGAGTCTAGTGACAGGGAACTGAAGCTGTGAATGGCTTCCCCATTGGAAAGGGCTGTCTGTGGCAAAGTGAAGTGGTAAAAATATTCTAAATATAGTGTACACTCAAACTGATATTGATTTTTTCTGGGCAATATTTTTTAGGTTTTCATGTTTTGTTCCTGCACCCGTTCACAGCAGTTGCTTAGCTTCCATGGCTATACTCCTCCCTGTTTCTTCAAACTGGGGGCGTACCGACCACCATTTACAGTAGATAATACACTGACTATGGATAAGTACCTCATACAATCTGACTTCAAAAGGTTTAAACCATCCCTTTAATATTTGGCTGCTAAAAGAGGCTAAATCTTAGTGTGAATGAATTAAATGCTGCCATTGAGAAGATGAGAGCTGTTATTTAGCCAGTCAATAAACAGTGAAATGAAATGAAAGACACTCACCTGAGAAGTGAAATACTGCCTTTTCAAGTGTGAAAATTTTTCATAGTTTTGGGGAAAGTGCAGTGAAACATGCAAAAGCAGTTTGCTGGCTCATTTAAAAAAGACACGGCTTTGCCTCCAGTCTGTAAATCCCTCGTGAACTTCTGACTAACACTCATCATTCTTCTCTCTCTCATTCTTTTTCTTTTAAGACTGTAATCACCGTCCCTACTTTTTCTCTCCTTGGCCTAATTTCCCCTTTTTTTCTGCTCCTCTGTAGACTTATAAGACTTCTCAGTATGAGTCCTCTCTCCTCACCATTTTTGCAATCCCCTCCCAAAGTCTAACTTGACCTCTTTGCTGCAGATAATATTTTTTTGAACCCAACATCCTGCCTCTAACTGTTCTTGTTAACACACTCTGCTAACCTCTGCTCTCTTCTCTCTGACCTATCTGTCATCTACCTCGTCCTCTCCTGCAGGGTGAGGAGGAAGGCTCGCCTGTAGACTCAAAACCAGAGGTATTTTGGCCTTGGACCTTAGTGTCTTGTCTGTGTGGTTTTGGTTGTTGTAGGTCATGCACCCGTACTCTGTGTTTGTTAAACACGACCTATCCTTTTTTTGATTGTTTGTCTCTGAAGGGAATGTTATTTCTTTTCATGTCACGATTTCCAGGATTCCATTGAGTATAATCCATGGAAACTGCATGAATCGATCTTCAGATGAATAGATACTAAATGTTTAATATGGATTTATTCAGACTCTTTCATTCCTTTTTTTTTCTTGTCTGCCCACCGGAAATTCGTATAAGATTTCCTTTATGGGCATTTAGCCTAGCTCTAATCCAGAGTGACTTAAGCAGTGGAAAAAGGCTTCTTTATTTTCAATTGTCAACACGTCTTTAACAGTGTCCCTGTGTGAAATTAGAGGGATTGATTGTTATTAGCAGGATAAACAGATGGCCCTTAAGCACTGCTGATGATTCAGTGAATCAGTGGTTCCCCAGTTGGCAAATCTCCTGGTACTCCAACTGAGATGCGTCAAAGTTTCATCTTTGTATTTAATTAATAATTAACATTGTTTTTATGCAAAGCCAGCGCTCTACATGAACACTCTTATTTATTGTTAAGATGCACACATTCATTTTATGTTTTATTTATATGGTAAAAGATTTCCAGTGTATCTAGTCTTATATTATCAGAGGTGTGGACTAAAGTTACATGACTTGGACTTGAGGCAGACGAGTCAGTCAACTTGATAAAATCAGAAAAGACTTGCAACTTGACTTGGACTTTAACATCTGTGACTTGTGACTTTACTTGGACTTGAGCCTGTTGACTTAAAAAATGCTTGATACCTTCCTCCAAACCCAAAGATTAAGAAGTACCGTATGTTCTTTAAAAAGTGTGCAGTAAAACAGTTAATTTCCCATCATTCCCTTAATCTACTAATGTCAATGCGATTCATTCCCAGCAAGTTGGCACGTAATACCCCAGATCCACTTTGTTGGAATGAGTCCAAAATTATCCAAACAAATTGAAGGAGAGAACATGACAAACTAACGTTATGGTAACGCCAGCTGGAAAAAATACACCAAAGATAATTTTGTTTGCGAAAAAAACTATGTGGTGGTCAACACAGCATGAATTGCAGTTTGAAAAACATTGGGGTCAAAACTGTAGACAGAGATGCAACAACTTCCAACTTGGTTTGAGTTTTGAAGTTGCACAAAGAACAGTAAGTTGAGGCTAATATTAGCATACTGAGCTAATACTTAGCTAACATTAATTCCTATTGTTAAAATAGCATTACATATGGTGAAAAGTGCATCATGACTTGTTTGGGACTTTCAAATCAACACTAAGGACTTGGGACTTGACTGCAAAGACTTGAGACTTATGGCCTGTCCCAATACCCACACTTCCCGTAGAAATTCCCAATTGCACTTGGTTGTGCACGTTCACGTTTAGGCTTGTGGTCTCCCAAAACAGAATTGAGGTAGTGGAAGTGGTTTCCAACACTTAAAACCCGCCCTAGATTCCAAGGGAGCCCCGACCCACACTTTCAACGAAGTGGAAGATGAAATTTCCCCGAACACCTTGTGAAGTCAGCAACTTCGGCAAGTTTTGGAAAACAATTTGTTACTGTACAATCGGAATGTAGGCTATACAAACAACAGATGGTTGGACTAGCGTAAACTCATCAGCAGCTCGGTTGAACACAGCGTCAAAATATTTAAACAAATCGACTTACAGAACAGAACAGAATCGATCAGAACTAGAAGACGTCGTAGGCGCCTCCTGTTTTCAGCATTTCTTCTCCGTTGATTCATCAGACGGAGAAGAATAAACATAGCACACGCCACAACACAAGCGCTGGAGCCGGCATTTTCAAACCTGAATAACTACCGGTATCTTACGTCACTACTACGCGTGACGTATGCCTGCACGTCGGCCATGCTGATTTGCATGAAGTGGTGTCTCATTTCTTAGGGAAAGATCTCTTATATCCCTTATATTTCTCACCTCCCTCATCAAGGGCTATCTCACAAACGAGGGCACTCAATACCAAGTGGAAGATTTAAGGGGTAGAAATGAGATTGGGCCTTTCTTGCGACTTGCAACACAATGACTTGCTTCCACCTCTGTGTATTATTCCTGTGTAGGTATGTGAGGTAGTGTTATTAAGTGCTGCAGGAAATATTGGCATTGCATTAGTCACTTAACGGTCTGTTCATTTGTGGTTTGTAATTCCCTCTCACCAAATCTTTGGATGAAGAAGTATGGGAATAATCCCCCGCTCCAAACCCTTGTACTCAGTCAATAGAAGACTGCATTAATTGTCAATTGGCTGACATTGAAATGGATTGTCCCTGTCTTCTTGGCAGAACATTAAATGGCTGAACAGTCTTAGTCAAAAGCCCCCCGATGGTGTCAACTGTTTGTCTGTCCGTCTGGCTGCCTGCCTTTTTGACTCACCTGCAGCACTTTACCTCTTTGTCTCTGCACGCATCTGTTCTCCAATCCACCTAACCCAAATCCTCAACCTCCTGCTTTGCTCAAAACCCTTCACTTCATCTCACTTGCCCCACCTCGGGCTCCCTCATCTGTTGGACAAGGATCTGGCCACCCCTCGGCCCAAACAGGAGGTACTGCTTGTCCTCTCTTTTTGGCATGTGCTGTGTTTGACCCTCACCAGGTGTGCTGTGTTTCTGTATCCATAACTGTGCCAGTCACTTACTCTAAGAACACAGCAAGCAGCAACAGCAATAGAGTTCATCTTGAAAACACTTAGTGCTAGGGATGGGACGATTTTACTGGAGATTGCGATAATAAACACATTAAGTTGATCGTGGTGAATTTCCATTATTGGGATAATTAGAAATATTGTGTCCAGTAGCACCTAAAGAGACTGCTTGGCAAACAACAACAAGAAAGACTCTGCAAAAACAGGCTGCATACAATCCGACCTCAAATAACGCTAAAGATCTTGATTAGTTATTGACATATTTTATATCAAAAGATATGATGCTTTTTAAGATTTTTTTTCACTAAAATTATGATCACTAAAAAAATGTTTGTCCTATCCGTGGTGCAATAGAAATATTTGATTCTTAATAAAATGTAAGGGAAAACAATTCCCAACACATTCTCACTCCGACCTCATCACATATTGACATGCTTGGCATGGACTTTCAGCGTCCACATGCAATGTGCACGGTACCCTGGGTGTGTTGGTGGTTGACGTTCTGGGAGACTGTGTCAAGTTCTGCCTGTTACATGCATTGTCTTCTTTAAAGATACACTTCCGCTATCACAGGAAAATATTTACATACAGTCATACAGTTACATACATGTTTACATACAGTCTCTTTCAAAATAAATGCACTATGTGGGTACAACACTGCAAATTGACCTTTTTTTTTTTTTTTTTCTTCAACAACAAACACACATGGTTGGGTTCTAGGCAACAAAAGCACGTGGTTAGGTTTAGAAAAAACAAAAAGGGTTTGGCTTTAGAATCTTACGGGACACAAACACTGCTCTCTTGGGTGAAAGTTGGTGTTTGTTGAACCTGTCCACCAACCCTCCTGAACACCACATTCAGACTTTCGGCTTCTTAAGTTTCGTCCTTGTCCTGCCGCATTTCCCCCTGATGTCGCCGGGTGCTGTAAAACTGCAATGGCAACCGGCCGCATATCATGCAAACATTAAAGGACGCCTTTCTTTGTTGGTTTCTAACGCCAAAAGTCACTGCCCAAGCACCAGATTTCAATGACTTCATTCACTGCCATTTTAAGTTTTCAAACATATTTTGATGATTTTCGGGATAATATCATGAATCGCAAATATTTTGGCCAGTAAAATCATCCCATGCCTACTCAGCGCACATAGTTGTTTGGTGCACTTCAGTTTGTGTCACATTTCTGAAACTATTGCCAGTTAAAACTTTTGCTTAATTAATTCATTCATGTTTTAATATCTAGCCATTGATCACTACATAATACAAACCTCAAGTTTGGGGCTTTGTGCTCCATCTTCCAAAGATTGCCAGGTGCTCACTGACATGTAAAACAAAAAGAAAAGTGCACCAACAGTCCAAAGTTCTTTTGGAAAATGTACGGTGTGAGTTTGTCCCTGTAATTGGGAGATGTTTAAACCTTTAACTGAAACTATATTTGTGCTTCAAGGTAAAAGAAAACTGCTGATATGATCTGAGTGTATTATAGTGAGATCTATATCTGTTTCTGATCATTATCAAGACCTCTATTGTCCTCTATGTGGTGCAGCATTTCATTCATCCTATAGCACAGTTACAAAACAGACACTCATGCACCACACCATCAGAGCAGAGTCAGAGTAAGAATGTAAAAATAACAAATCTTCAGAGTTATTTTCAACTTAATCCATATCTAGTTCAAAAGTAGAAATGACTATATCCAGATTCAGAGACTAGATTCAGATGTAGGATTTTAACTTATGTCAATGTGTGTCCCTGATGTGCCCCTCATTATGTGAGCAGCAGTTCTTGGATAAGTCTGAAGATGTTCTGCAAAAGCACCAGGCTAGCATCAATGAGCTCAAGAGGGCTTTGAGGCAGCCCAACAGCAAGATGGCCCAGAGGGAGAAACGCCTGTCCTCGGCTACTCCTCCTGGAGGAACCCCCGAGCGGAAGCCAGTAAGAATGAGATCTTATTCCCAAGTTACAATATTCGCTGTTCTACAATTACTTTTTTACATATTAGGATTTTTGTTGGTCAGCCCTTTCCCATTCTATCTACACTTTCCATTCTCTGTCAAACTTATAATTTTATCGTGCCAAAACTCATAAAATGAGAAAGAAAATGCATCTAAGCTTGCACAGTCATAGGTCCCTCAGTTGATCACTAAATATTTACAGTAACTATGTGGGGTTACAATGATATCACAAGTGGAAGAGCGGTGTATCTAGCTAGGCTAATGCAACTGTCTACTCTATGTCAACATAGGCGACCGGTGGTGGCAAATTGATTGACAAGCAGGATGCTTATGAAGGAGATCTGGATACTTACTCTAAAGTGGAAAAGAGTAAGACCTCTTCTATGGGTAGAGACATGTTCTTTGTGACACCCTGGACTGAAGCAAAGATGAACAACTGTCAAACAGCCAGAGACTCTTTCATAACTAGACCTGGAAAGTCTCCAGACTTTACAGCAACAGGACTAACGGATATGAACCCTGCGGATGATATAGTAGCAACTAATGGGCATTACGATGCTGTATTAGCGAGGAACACCATTCAAGAAAATGGATATGGCTCTCCACATGACAAACAGGGGAGTGCAATGATCACCAGAGATATAAGGCATAGTCAGTATAAGCATAACATTCATCGAGAGAGACCAAACAACTTCGATGCTCCGGTGGCTGTGGATTCTCTCCCAAAAGGCAATGGAGGCAGAACTGATACTGATGCGAGGCATTGTGAGAAAATAAAAGACTCGAGCCCCAAGGGAGCACAAGATTGCAGCAAAACAGGGAACTCGCACTCAGAAGTCACCAAAATAGTTCCTCTCAAGCCACAGAGATCAAAGAAGTCTTTGAACAAGGAGAACACAGGTGTTGTAAACCCTCAAACTCAGAGTCGGTCTGACAGAGGCATCTTTGGTGCGATGGGGGATGTACAGATGACAAAATCAAAAGACGGATCCTGTGAGATGGGAAGGAGAGTGGATGATAATGCACTGCAGTCTGCCACAGATGTTGCCAAGGAAAACACAGGGGCTACCAAGTACCACAGCGAGGCTGCAATGTCATATCAGCAGCAAGCTCTACTACATCAACACGTTAAGAATGAGCTGTTTGGACATCAGGAGCTCAGAGACTGCAGAGGTACAGCAGCAGGACGAGGGGGACTTGAAGATAATTTTCAGAACAACTCAGAGTTTAAAGAGAGTCTCCTCCCTAGCAGCAAATTTCCAACAGCTCCCCCGCGGACCCTCCCACTGAAAACGCAGTGGACGCGAGACAGACAGAGCAACATGGACAGCAGCCACATCCACCACAGGACGCCCGGCCAAGAAACAGCCAAGAGGAAGCAAGCGGTAAAACCCATCTGCCCCCTAACCTCTTTCTCAATCATCGGAAAGTAGAGCATTGCATGAGCTTCAGGCGATGTCGTGCGAATCTTGTTTTTACCATCTAAAAACAAACAATCACACATACTTCAGAACTCATGTGGCTGTGTATGAGAAAGCAAAAGTTCACGTCCCTTGGCATCGCATCATTGACCGACTCAGTTCACGTCCATGGCCCAGAGGGCTTTTTTTGCTTTCCCTTGTTCCCCTTCGCAAAGCTTGACATCTGCTTGGCCATTTCAGAACGCTGCGGGCCTTTAAGCAAAGTTCCCTATGCTTAAGCTTCAGGCGTCCCTTTTTTATCCCACCTTAACTTGTCACGTTCTCACCTGGTCTCTCCTTCCAACATCCTCACAGAATAAAGGTGGCTGCTGTTGCAAGGAGCACTAGACCTTTCCACCATTTTTCTTTGAAAACCTCCTTTTCACATAATTTAAATCCTTTATGTAAATGGCTGAGAAGGGCATTTTTAACCAAATGTTCTGCCTTGGCATCTCTGTGGCTACAGCAGAAAATGAAAAAGGCGATTAGATGTAATCACAGGCTGCAGAGCTGCCAAACCTCTTCAGGGCTTAGGCATTCATATGCTGCATTTACAAATATGAATACCTCTTTCCTGAAAGGGATTTTGAAAAATCTAACCTTTCAGTGCATGGCATTACCATTGCACTTGCAGTCATTTCTGATGATGTCAAACTGTAAAATATACCCTATGTGCATGCTTCTGACAGTAGCCGTAAGCTTTACAGTCTTAGGGAGTTCTTATATGTGTGTTTATGGTGTGAATTTAACATAAGCCCTGAAGTTGGAGGATGGCTTTAAAGTGCTGTTTGTAATTCTGGGGAAAAATAGTTGCTCGTTCAGTCTCATTCCCAGGTCGTCACTTGCCATGATTTTGTGTGTTGATAAGTGGACCTATCTTTCCCCAGAATTACATGCAGCACCTTTAAATGTCCAGTGTGTAGCATTTAGGAGGATACTGGCAGAAATTGCCGTCTATATCTACATAGGGAGCGGGTCCTCGTTGAGGAGATTACCATGTTGCACCACCATGCTACCCAGAAAGACAAACCAAATACTGGCATAGGGCCATTTGTGTTTTTGTATCTGCCACCGTAGTTGTAGCCCCTCTCATGAGATCATTGGAAAATACTGATTCTTTAAATGTTAAACTGCTTTGTTCAATGTTTTTACCGGTTTAAAGGAGAAGTCCGGTATTTTGCACTTTGAGCCCCATTTCTGGGTTGTTTATGATGAAATAGAGTGGCTAAGACCAAAATACTGAAGATTGCTCATTTTCGGAGAATTTAGCTTAACACTGCTGCCTATGGCCATGTGTATATCTGTCCTAAGACCACCCTAAACCTTCGTTTTCAAAGCCATGAAACTCACCATTGGTTTTCTATAAGAAGCCTCATTGTCCGTTGGTAGTTATCCGCCACCGGAAATGGAAAGGGGGTTGTTTACGACAAGGTTGTAGTCATTATAGTCTTTTAGCTCAGCAAAAGTGCTGTCTACGCTCCTGGAGGAAGAACGAGAACAAACGAAAAGGTTTTGTAATAAGTTTAAACAACTGCACAATGGATTACTCGCTTGTAAATAACCTTCGCAGTACAATGCCTTTGAACACAACGCCAACCTTCTTCTTTTCTGTGTCCCATTACATTGCAATGGTTTCCTGCTGGTTGGCGACACCCACATAAAGGAGCATTATTGCCATCAAGTGGGCTGGAGTGTATAACGCTTCAGGGTCAAACGAACGATCAAGTGGAAGTTTACACACGGGTGTGAGGCAGCTGAAAAAACAGTTCCACAATCGAGATGAATAGCAAAAACACAGATGGAAACCACAATTTGCCACGATGTCAGAACATCATCGAACACCACTGACCACTCGGTGAGTTTCATGGCTTTGAAAACGAACGTTTAGGGTGGTTTTAGGACAGGTTCACACATGGTCATAGGCAGCAGTGTTAAGCCAGGCAGGGGAAAGCCAAATTCTCCCAAAACGAGCAATCGTCACTATTTTGGTCTTAGCCACTCTATTTCATCATAAACAACCCAGAAATGGGGCTCAAAGTGCAAAATACCAGACTTCTCCTTTAAATCAGGGGGTCTGCTAATAAAAACCTCCTCAGTACCTATATCTAAAGTTATCAGAGAAAAAGGGTAAGCACTAATTAGCAGTTGTTGGGCTAGCAGCACATCTCCAACATGATGAACAGCATCAGAGAAACAATGATTTGTAACGTTAAACTGTTTCAATCAGTGTTTTAACTGGTTTTAATCACCCAGTCCGTTTGTTTTGGAATCTGTGGATTATTCGGCTCCTGGTGAAGACCTCCTGAACAATGAACACTGGAGGAATTCTAACCAGGAGAAGTTTCAGCTGGTTGCAATCCTCACTGCGAGAATATGCTTAATCTGCCTAAACCTTACACACTGGAACTTAAAGTGTTTATATTGTATAAATAATAATGTAGAGAAATCCACCCAGTTCAAAAACAATTAGCAATGAACAATTCACATTTAGAGAAACAGTGTTCTCACAGCTTTTAAAGCTGTGAGAACACTGTTTCTCTTAATGTGACACATTGTGTTTCTATCAGCCGTGAGTCGTGCTGAAAATAGAACATGTTAATGCAGTGACAAAGACAACCTTGTGACTCTCTTCTGATATAATTACACACTGGTTATACTGTGGCATAGTTTGGTATCATGGTTTGTGGTTATTGTTTCTATGACTTGACACATTTTAGTATTTTAATGTTTGCTTCCTGTTTGTTTTTCCTCCACAGGAAACACCTCCCACACCTGCTATTCACGAGGAACCTTTCAACGAAGCTTCAGTGAGTCGTCTCTTAGCTCCACCAGTCTCCTGGTTGTAGAGGAATGCAAAAATGCAGTTGTTATTTTATTGATAATATAAGTGAATTTATTTGTACTTTATAAATCTGATGTTCTGTCCTCTTCTATGCAGAGGGAACCGTGGGAAAGGCGTCTGGGCTCCGTCTCCGAGGATGACCAGGACCACGAAATCCTGTACCTGAAGGAGACCCACCTGGGCATTGAGCGCAAATGTTCCAGCATCACGGTCAGCTCCACGTCCAGCTTGGAGGCCGAAGTAGATTTCACCGTCCTCACAGACCTGCAAACGGGAATGGAGGAGTTCTCCAGGGGCATGACAGAGCTGGGGGAGAGGGATCTGTCACCTGATGTGGGTCTGTGCTTTGGCATGGACTTGCTCCAGCAGCAGGGCCCCCCTGAACCGCCTCCTCCATTAGTGTCCGCTCCTCTGTCCAGAGGAGTCAGCAGCAGCCCTCCGGTAAAGCATATCCAGGCCGAAGAAGTCCGACCAGAGGTCAAACGGCCCGATGTGCAGGTAGACTTTTTTATATCAAATGTCTTTGTAGTTCCTCCTTGTTTGGTTTGATGTGTTCAGGCAGGTAAGAAGAACTGGGCTATTTTTAGGCACCTAAAAATATGTGTCCTCTTTCAATCAAACTGCAGTGTGGGTGAGCGTGGCCATGAAACCCTGAGTGTTTTATAGCTATATTTTCATTTGTTTTAACCAGAAGTGCATAAGAAATAGATGACAGGGTGAAGGCACATGTTTTGCCAAAACAACAGCAACAACCCAACCACCCCCCCCCAATAACACCACCTTATCCTCCTCTTAGTACCACCCAAGTTTCCAACAAAGTGTGATGACAAGCCACCAAAGCGAGCTGTTGATGGGTTCAAGCAAGTTTTGTTTACAAGCCTGTGCAGGAGTCAGTCAGTGTGAACGTGAATGAAACATACCAAAATAGAACAATGACAACATTTCCACTGTGGTTCAAATGACAAAAACCAAAAACAAAAAAGACCAACAAATCTTGGTGTGATCACACCCCGAAGTGTTTGTCACACATCTCATTGAGCTTTTCTGTGTCTGGTGTTAGCTTAGGTTTTTGATTTGAATTGTCAGAAAGCTGCACAATATAAAAGTCTACGTTGTGAAATGTACTTTGAATATATATTGGTGGTTCTGATATGCTGAAGGCAAGTTTGGAGCGGACAAAGGACACAGTAAGTGGCTGTAATAATATGTGGTTTGAGTTGAATGCTCTTCATCAAGCAGCACTGAAGTGTAGTGAAGAAAGACCCTTCATCTTTTCTCCTCCCTCTTTCTCTTTCTTTTTTAAATCTCAGTACTGACAAAATATCTCCCTAAAGCACTGAGCTCAAAACACATGGTCCAGCCACGTATTACATTGCAGTCCCTTGTTTGTCTTTTGCTTTGTGCTCTTTTGGCTTCAGATAAATGTCTTCATTTTTGCAGTTAAATCTGGGCCATTTTGAAGCCTTGATTTACCACTATAATTTAAATAAAAGGGAACAGACCTTCAAGCTCATCTGTCATATGTTTAAAACTAATTTTTTCTCCCTGACTTAAGCCTGTAGTACCCAAAAAACCAAAGAGGTCAGTGCCAGTGTCATCGTCTGTGGACAGAGAACAGTCGCACAGAGAAGCCGGTCGTGTCTCTGCCATCACACCGCTGAGCAGGGAGGCCAGTGATGTCATGCCCACACCGACAGTGAGGAAGACGGACGTCAGGACGGAGACTCAGCCCAACGGGTCAGAGGTCACCACGACCATTGTGGAGTTCACAGATCAGGTTGGTTTTATATTTTAGTGAGAAATATTGTAGATAAGAATATTTAAAGGTCCAGTGTCTAGGATTTAGAGGGATACATTGGCAGCAATGGAGTATAACATAGTAAGTATGTTTTCTTTGGTGTATAATCACCTGTTTTTGTTTCCTTAGAATGAGCCGTTTATATCTAAGTAGGGATCCCGTCCTTGTCCATGGAAGCTGCCATGATTCTACGTTAGCCCAGATTGGACAAACCAAACACTGCCATTCGCGTTTTCGCACAAGTCACTGTAGTTAACAGCCCCTCCACAATGAGCAGCATCGGAAAAACACAATTTTCTTTTATGTGACACTGCTTTTAGCAGTGTTTTTATGGGTTAAATCATTGGGTCTGTTTGTTTTGGGTAAAAAAAGACCCCTGCAGATAATTTGACTCTAGGTAAAAACCTCCCTGGAGCCTAAGTTATCAGAGAAAAAAAAGAGGCAAGCATACATTAGCAAGTGCTGGGCTAGTGGCCTTGTACCGACAAGTGGAACAGTGAGGAGAAACACTGATTTGTAACGTGAAACTGCTTTATTTAGTGTCTTTACCGGTTTAAATCACCCAGTCTGTTTATAGAGGAGGAGACTTCTATGGATAATTTGGCTCTTGGTAAAACCTCCTGAACAATAAACACTGAAGGAATTCTAACCACAAGAAGTTTCAGCTGGTTGCAATCTGTAATCCTCACCACTAGATGGCACTAACCTTCCCCTCAGTCTTACATACTGGACCTTTAATGCAGCTAGAACTAAAGTATTCCTGCCTGCAAGTCACACAATGAATTTGTCTGTTTCAGGATCATGGTCTCACTGGCCTGAGTGAAGTCTCTTATTCTACGAGACAGAGCGTATCCCCTGTGAGTACAAACAGAGTGACCTCTTCAATTTCAACTTGACCCGCAACAGACGCCTGCCTGCTCTCTCGGGTTTAAACCTACTTAGTGTACAAAGACCACAGACATGAATTTATGAATGTGTGTCTGGATGTCCTGGAATATCAAAACATAATGATTTATAATCTGTAATGATTTGTGCATATTGTATGTTTACACTATTTGCCTAATGCTGCCAGCTGTTCGGCTTTCTCAGGTGCATATGAGCAGTCTTGGCAGAGAGGCGTCAGGGTCGCCCATCCTCGTCACTGAAAATGTTACCTCGGCAACCACTCAAGTCACCAAGGTAGAGAAGCTTAAGTGGAACTTAGAAAGCGCACAGTTTACTGTAAAATTATGATAAAAATGGGTTTTGCAACTTGAAGAGGTGCGGCTCATCTCTTCTGTCTGAATACAGTTAAATATGGGCTCTACTTGTGAAGGCTATTAAAAGAAAAGCCATTGTGTGTTGCAGACGGTGAAAGGAGGATATTCAGAGACCAGGATCGAGAAGAGGATTATAATCACAGGAGACGATGATGTAGACCAGGAACAGGTGAGCTAAAATGAACTGTGGATTAAACCTTCAACTCAAAGGAACCATGTGCATAATAATGATATTAAACCAAATGTTACAAAGTGCTTCACAAGACAATAAAAGCAGATAAATTAAGCTGAGTAAAAACAATAAAGTAACTATTAAAGCAAAATATCACAGAAAAGGGATGGATCTTTGTAAGTACATTTCTAATTGTCTGTTTTGATTGTTTATTATTTTGCTAATGGGACTATTTATAACCTGCATTTTATTTAAACACTTAATATATATAATATACATAACTGTGCTAAAAAGTCATTGATATGCCTTGGATTCTTGCATACAGTATAACTTGCATGTATTTTTTGCAAACATTAGTCTTCCTCTGATCAATAATACGTTTCTTGACACTGAACAAATACATTAAGGAATAAAAAAAATTATACAAAGATAAAAAAAACAATTGTTTGTTGCAAGAAGGGCTGCAACTAATAATTATTATTTTAATTAAATTAATTAAAAAAAGTCAGAAAATAGTAAAAAATTGAAAAAAAGAAATACCTATCGCAGGTTCCCAGAAGCCAAAATAAAATCTTGGATGCCCTGTTTGTCAATCTGGTCAACCCAGATATTCGTATTACAATAATGTATGAGGTAGAGCGAGTTGTCCACCAATCGGAAGATCAGGGGTTCGATCCTGGCTCCTCAAGTCTGCATGTCGAAGTATCCTTGGACAAGATACTGAACCCCAAATTGCTCCTGATGGCTGTTCCATCGGAGCGTGAGTAGCAGGTGGCACCTTGTATGGTAGCCTTGGCCACCAGTGTGTCAATGTGTGTGTGTGTGTGTGTGAATGGGTGACTATGACTCAGTAGTGTAAAAGCACTTTGAGTGGTCAAGAAGACTAGAGAGGTGCTATGCAAGTGCAAAACAATATTTGGCATTTTATTTGAAAAATTATTTTGAATTTATTTGAATAATTACTATAAACAAAATAACTGCAAATTATGTTTCTGTCCAGCGACTAATAAATAAATGGACTAATAATTTCAGCTCTATTTCTAAGCATTAAAAAAAGTCTCAAATTGTCCTTTCTAGTGCAGAAAAAATCTCTTTCATGAACTAACATTATATTAAATTTCAATTCTATTGTTTGACTGAAGAAGAACTTTAACTACAAAACAGTCTTCAGCCATAAAACACAGAACTCAACAAAAATCCTGACAAAAGTGAAACATTCCTTCCTGTGATTCACTCTTTCCTCACAGGCTCTGGCTATTGCAATACAGGAAGCCAAGCAGCAGCATCCAGACATGCAGGTGACCAAGGCGATTGTTGTCAGGGAAACAGAATCGTCCACTGAGGATCGACACAGCGCATCAGAGGTACGGGTGCCATCTTGACTCCAACAGATAAGATCTGGCCAGGATTTAGCCTCACCACCCTCCTGTGAGATTTAGGGATTTAAGATTGACTTCCTCTTCTTTCTCTACCTGCAGTCCTGATTTCCTGAGATGAGAGCGCCCCCCTTTGGACCAGAAGTGTCAGTGCCCGACCTGAAATTGCCACCCACCATCCCTACTGAAAGACTACTGCCAGTGGCGCTCAATTGGAGCCTCTTGTACACACATACACACACACACAGCTGAAACAAGACTCCTTTGAAACCCTTGTGTTTTGTTTTAATTCAAACATTTTACTATTGGAATCATTCATGCTCAGCAGAGTGATTTGGTGGTCATGCTGAAAACACTCGTGGTCCTTGATTGGCCGACAATATGCCACCAGAATTCCAACCATCTGGAACAATTAAAGAGGTCCCATCCGACTAAATTCCCTGCAAACCTGTCAGGGCCTCTTTGTTCAACCCACTTGCTCCAGTATTCCTCAGAGGGAATCTGTGCACTCATTCAGACTGTGGAATACTCCAAAGCTCGTACCATGCTGGTACTCATCCCACGCATTAATTGGAAAACAGACAAAAAAGGTTGTGCACCTGAGAGTGTCATTTACATGTCTTTGCTGCTGTACTGAATAACAAGAAATCATGAGATCCCCGCTCTGTGTGAGGAAAAAAATACAGAAAATAAACCCCACTGTGTGTGCTTACACTTAATCCATCACATGTAGCTCCAGTAAAGTTAGAGCATCCTGTGAAGCGGAGTTAAATTAGAACAGAGCGATTCCTACTTTTAGTTTCCCCCCTCTAATGAACAAATGAGCTTCATCCCGCCCCCTTCACACTGACTGATGACGATGCACTGAGCAGAACGGATCATGTAGAGCCAACAAGGTCGCCTGATGGTGTTTATCCAAGTGTTTGTCATGAGGACCAAAGTCGGAGCTAGTCTGATCGCTATACTTCCCTCTTATCTGTCTCACCTTAAAGGTTTTACTTCTGTAAAATGTAGTTGACCATGATGTGCGAGCATCTTGATGGACTTTGATTGGACTTTTAGAGAATTCCTGCGTATGTGTTTGGACGTTAAGAGCTGTTAATTCACACAGTGTACCCGTTGTATTTATTCAAAATGGTGGCGATGTAGTTTCTGAGCATGCTGATGTTCCAGAATGAGCCCACTATCTCTCCTTTCACAGCCTTTAGATATGCTTTCAGTATATAATAACACTTTGGCCATTGTGTAGTCAGTACATAGAGTAGACTCACACCCTTGTTCAAGTCACAGAACGGGCTGCTGCATCGGTAAAACTAGTATTTGAGATAATGTTTGCATGAGAATTTCTTGCATTATTGGACTGTAATTGAGTAATATGGATATTCACTCATGGGAAGGATGAAACGTGATGATCAACATATAATGGCAGAATTATCCGTAATCTGAAGTCGAATCTGAGCTCTGACAAGTAAAAAAGAAAGTAAGATTCCTGGCAGGAGATAACAAGCACACAATACATTTAGTTTAGTTATGCCCAGGTTTAGGTGACAGCACAGTGGCTACAGATTCTTCCTTCAGTTACAACCCTTTAAAAGTTTCATCTCAATCCAGCCACTGCTGCTGTTATATAACGTTATTTTACATTATTAGCTTTTAATTTCCCTGTAAAGCAACATGAAGTCGGCCTGTCATGCCTACATTCAGTTGTGGTGACTGAAATTTATTCACCGCTATAACATACCTTCCTCCTCCTTCAATATACCCTGCAGTAACGGTTATTATGCATCACAGCCCTTCTGATACTCTTTCAAGCAAAGTACAGTGTTATAAATAAAATATACAGTAGGAGCAGAAGCTTTGAACTTTTAGTTTTGTGTCATTTGGTACATGAATGTTAGCGGGATGCCATGTAGTGTGCCAATTAAGGTAGCAGTCAAATTGTACAAACTCTGATTTTATATGAAACTATTTGTATGAACAAGCTACTTTTAATTACAGAGGTGCCAGAAAGTCAAAACGCATAAACTTGACACGGCGAGGTTTCCCTTTAATTGCGGTGTCTTCAACATCACCTGGAAATTTCTGTCTCCTTGCAAATGTCATATTTTATATACAAATCAATGCACTCAGATTCATTCAACTGAGATCGACGACGTTGAAACTGTCATGTCAGGTTTATGAGAGTATTACTGAAGTACGGCTTTGGCTTTCAGACACTAAACTTTACTGTTCACATGTGTAGTGTAATTCCTGTTGTTTCATATTTTGGTTCAGAATCCTTTAAAGTGATGGTTAATCATGGATGTGGGTGTCAAACTGGAAGGTGGAAAAAAAAAATGCAGCCATGCATACCTTGTACTGTATATTCGGTGCCGTTTGGTGGATTGTGAAGACGTAAAGTAGTTAATGGCCATGGGCTTGATGTACACTAGGGGGCACCAGTTACCAAACAAGAAGAGAGCTTTGCAACAACATCGAGCACACCCAGCTGAAATCCTCCTCACATTCTTCACTACGAGGCGAAATTATCCAAATCATCCTTGGATCAACCTGTGAGGTCAAACTTACCTTCCTCTGTCCAGAAAAGGCCTGCCCCTGGATGTCTGTCAAATAATAACCAGACTGTGATTAATCAGAGACATTTGGCTGTGGCTGAGACACCTGGTGCCGAAGTCTGATTGGACGACCTCCGGCTGACCCTTAAACCTAGCCCTCTCCCCTCTGTACAGAGCCCTCCTCCTCCTCCTCTCTCTGAGCAGCTTCATCTCCTCTGCTCTGCTGCTCTCCATTGCTTGGTGCCGTGTCTTTGCTGTACAGTGTACTTGCATTCCTTCGAAATGAATAAAGAACAGAGAAAAAGAGAACAAGATGAGAAGGGAATCCCTTTGTTTGATCTCTGGCACATATCTGTGTTTGTCTTATTATTACGGCTGCTCTGTATTTGTCCTCCAGGCCCAATAGTGAAGTGCAGCCACTGTATTTTTCAATCATGAAAAAATTATGTCGTATAAAATAAGGTTTTTAGTTCCTCAGATTTTTATAGTTCTTTTTTTTGTACCAAGTACATCTGTTGTCAGGGTTTGTCAAGGTAAAGGAATATATTAATACACTCGAAGGAGCTGTATTTAAAATTAGAGTCTGAGCCAGCACGCAGCCAGCAGTGCAAGGGCAACAGTGCTGACAGACCTTATGGTGTTAACGTAGGAGGGGGCTAGAAGGTGGGTGTGGTACGACGTTATCAGCAGTAACCACTGTATTAGCACAGAGCAGGATGACGGTAATGAGCCGGCCAGTAGGATACACCAGGCCCCCAGAAACACAGCTCAGTCTTGCTTTCATTTTTTAACCAGAGGCCACTCCTGGTATTGCAGCAATAAAAAAACAACCAAAAAAAAAACCAACCCCGCGGCCCAAAAGCACTTTCCCCTTTTATAAAAGTCTCTAAAATTCTTGAGAGGCCATCTCGATCTGCAAACAAGGTCAATTATGACTCTTTCTGCTATGCATTTTTTTATCAATGGGGGTTTCACGTTTATAAAACTTTCCTTGAACTGAGAAAACAATTTAAAAACCAGTGATGTCATTGCAATGTAAAGTCTATGGCTGTGTGCGAAAACACTCATTCCCCACTCCCTACTCACTGTTTAGCGAGTTCTATGTAGACGACATTGTAGTGAGCTCATTTGCAGTATGAAAAAACACTTCACTTCGGACACTACTCGAGTCATTTTCTCTGCATCATTAATTACATTATTGCCGTCAAACAAATAAAACGTCCCAAAATGTTGGCTGGTAAACTATCCATAACAAGTACCGACATGCATATTTGTGATAAATATATGATATTATGCGGAGGTATTTCCCCTAAAATTAATAAATAACATTACGAATTACTCTGTGGCCGTTTGTGTTCTGTTGCTCACATTAAACATATTATTAACGTTATACTGACAGTCGGACAAGAGGAAAGAGAATGGCGCGATTGCGACCTGTCGTACTAATGTAAATTACCGTTTAGCATTTGATATTTTGAAATTTGTTTTACTGGTTAGTCATGTAATAACTTGTGAATTTAATGTGTAACATTGTGCATTAAACCATTACGGAACTAACCATGGGTAGTAGCAACCCAGCATGCTAACATTAGCTAGCTTTAGCCTTCTTCTGTACAGTGATGTTAGCTATAGAGAAATCTTAATTGCCAATTTATTTTTCTCTGGGGACTGACAAATACATATTAAATTGACAATTTATTATGTAGCTAGGAGACTGGTCGAATAAACTTCCACATATCATAATAAGTTAAACAGGTTGCATTGGAGTAACACTCTCTCCTGTCGTCGTCTTTGTGTCTGGTCCCAACCAGTCTGTCTGTTCCTTCAGCGCAATGCATGATGGGATATAGTGCTTGGTTATTGACCATCGGTTGTACACTGTTTCTTACAATGCATTGTGGGAAACTTTAAGACCACTATATAGGGTATAATACCTCTGACTATACAAACTCACTATATAGTGGACTATACAGTGAGTAGTGAGTGATTTTGGACACAGCCTATATGTATAGCAGGTACTTATGGACAGGGCCAGCAAGACAAACATTACTGTGCATAATCAGTGGGCCACATACTGCAGAAGCAAACCCAGATGCTCAGAACTTTTTTTGGCATATGTGCCAGGTGTGTAGCTCCACTGGACTGAAAAGACACCATCTTGGGGTCTGCTATCTAGTTATTATTATACATCTATGGGACACACTCACTCACAGGGACTCACGCACGCACAGCTGGACCATCCACTACAACGAATGACAAAGCAGCTTGGACTGAAACACACACACAGGCAGCATGACTTCATTCTCTGCCCAGAACAGCATTACTCCACTCCGTCTTTACATAGCAAATACTTATCTGCTGCCATATTAATGTTCTGTTAAGTAGTTAGTAAGCAGTAGTTAAGATGCTACAAAGACTCCTCACAGCTACAAGAAAGTGTTTGAATCATACGTTTACACAATCTGTATTAAAAATAACACATACATTATGTCAGTGAAAGGGTAGTTACATAATGGAGTTACCATGGTGACACTGTGTCCTGCCCTGTGACGCTTCTGCTCTCCACAACAGACACTTTGAAGTTAAACACAAACCCGGTCTTTCAGAGGCATGAACAAACTCAGCATTGATTCTCTGGTCCCTGTGAGGGCAGCGGGTGTGAAGATCACTGCAAGAGCACCAGACGACTCGAGGAGGGAACAAATTCACAGTTTACAGGTATAGAACTGCAGGTATTGATTGCATTCATGAGTATTTGTTTGCAAGAAATTGATCAGGAGAAACTGTGAAGGGAGAAGAAGCGCTGCTCTTTCTCTCTTTCACTGGTGTAATTTGAAAGTGTTGAACACAGTTTGACAATGACCCCGAGCACAGAAATACATTTACAACAAAACGGCTTAAGGAGATTACAATTTACAATTCTGAAACTACCGAGGCACGTCCTGATCTCTCTCTCTTTTTTTGGAATTTTCTTTTTTTTTTTTTTTTTTGGTTTATAAAAACAATATATATATACAAAATCCACAACCAGATGAACACGAAAACCTTTCGAGCATGAAGTGAAATAAAAATGAAATAAAAAAATAAAATATGTTAAATAAGAAATGAAAAAGTAATTAAACACAAAAATAAAAACATACACACAGTGACAATGGGGAGCAACTGGTTACACTACAAGGTGTTTCTCTCCATTACATTGATATATCCCAAGTCAATCCACTCTTCAACACTTCGTATGTCCTCAGCCATTTCTTGGTTTGGGATTTCTTATATGGCATCAAAGTTTCTCTAGTCTGATCAGGTACATCAGTTCAACATTAAAAGTGATTTTGGTTGAACAGACAGTTTCCAGGATGCCATGAATTTAAGTCCAAAAAGGAGCTACAGAGGGACAGCCCCCCAAAAAATATGGAAGTGATTTGCCTCTTTGTCTCCACAAGATGGCCAACAGTCTGTCTGATTTGAGTAAGATTTTTTTTTCTGGGCAGGAGAACAGAAATTATGCATGACATTCTTCCAACTAAATCCTCTCCAGGATGGAGAGCTTGCTGTTTTCCATTGTTGTTTAAACTGTCTTCCCATTCCCCTTGTGTGATAGTCAGATTACCCTCAGTTTCCCATCTTATTTTAACTTTAAATGTGTTTTCATTGGGCCTGTTCAGAGGCTATGGATGGCTGAGTTTTAAAGCTAGACCAACCATGTTATGCTAGCTTCTCAGGAAGGGGGCTAAATAATGCTCGAAAGTCAGGTTAAATTTTGGCAAGGAAAAAACAGCATGGCCATATTCACAGAGGTCCCTCGACCTCTAACCTCAAGATATCTGAATGGCAGTATGGTAAGTATGGCATTAAAGTCTGTCTATGTATGTCTGCCATCAAGTCGTGATCTTAATTGAATGCAATACTGAAGTGAGCGCCTACTCCAGGAAAGCCAAAACTTAACAAGGAAATGAATCAGTTCTTGTGAAGAGAAATGGACTGAAAGGCTTTTGCTGGTCTGAAACACAGCTACAGGATATATATATTTGGTTAGAGTTAGTGCTTCCAGAACTGTGAATGCGGTAACAATATCCTACACAAAGTGTCTGCGTTGGTGTGACATATCATAAAGGTCCTGATATTATTTAAGTTTATACAACAGTTTCTGTATATTTTGAATGGTGTATAGTAGTAGACTATGCCAAGATTTTGCTTATAATTATTATTTCTGTGTTGGATTACAGGTATAATTTGTTTTTTATGACTGGTAAAGTGCCTTAAAGCCGTCAAGTGTATGTGGCAAAATGTGTTGCTTGGAAGACGATGTGACGTCTTTGTAGATTTTAATCACAGTAAGTTTTTGACCATGTTATGTAGCATGTAATAACCCTGGACTGTAAAAGTAAATGACATAGCCACCGTGACATCACCCATTGTTTGTGGGCTCCAGTTTTGAAGCATTGACTGAAGTCAGAAGTGACCATATTTGGCCAGAGGCTGGCGCTGTGAAGGAGCGCAGGGTGGATCTGACTGAGACGCCGAGGACACTATCAGCAGACAGCATGTCACTCAATGCTGCCCGCCCCTTACTTATACTTAAATTTAAGCCTTAATAAAATGTAAACAGGTGAGCTATGAAAAAATTCACCCATCGTACAGTTGTCACAAAGGGGGAAATTAGCTGTAGAGACCAAAACCGTTCTTTGTACCAGGATTTAAAGGTGTTAATTTCTACTGTAAAGTTTGACATTTTAACATGGGGGTCTGTGGGGATTAACTGGCTTCTGGAGCCAGCCTCAAGTCACCATCCAAAGAATTGCAGTTTTTGGCATTTGCATGTTGGCTTCATTTTTCAGCCCTGGAATAGGATTTCCAGGAATAGGAAATCAAGAGGATAGTGGATCGGGTAAAATGTAAGTTAGAAGGAATTTACCTGCTGTATTTCCAGTCTCAAATAAACCTTGTTCAAGTTTTCTCCGTCCCACGTCAAAACTGGGATACGTTGAAGACTAACGCCCTGTTTCCACACAGTTTTGTTTTGTGTCTGTATTTCTATATAGTTTAGAGTACGTCAAAAATCTGCTGCAAAAGTTCAATTTTCTAACATACAACGAAAAAAAAAAAAAAGACAAACGACATTTGCAAACACATCGAAGATCATGGAGGTTCTCATAGGCATTAAATGATTGCTGGTTGACCTGCAAACATACACAGAGCTGCGTGGAAACAAGGTGTAAGTCTCCACAAGGCCAAGGACCTTGTATGTTAAAGCAGCCACTACATAACACAAACTGAGAGTTACTATTCTATGTGTGTGTGTGTTTCATGTTGATTTTCAGTTTCAACTGTGACAGCTTTTTAAAGTGTGACCTTTCACTAATAAAACTATGACCTTGGAAAAAGTAGTTTGACAAAAAAACTTACCTCAAAGTCGACTCACTACTTTTTTTTTCAGAGCAAACTCCATACGCTAAGTAACACCATAACAGCTTTACTTCACACAGCAACATGGCCTGATGAGGCACGACCTTCCTGCCTCTTGGCCTCCTCTGACATTAAAGGAAGAACTGAAGAAAATGGCATTATATTTATTAAAAGCAGGTTGATCCATTCAGACATCCTTAGCAACGTAGGTACACACACTGACCAATCTCATGCCAAACAGCAGCTGACAGTAAAATACCATCCCTCCTTTGCAAGCTATGTTAGAAAAGTCAGTAACCACTGCCACTTGTACTGTATTACAATGCTCATCATGAAAGACGTAGGAGAAAGGCATGTTGTTTCTGAGCCCAAAACGCCCAAAAATATGATCTAGAAAGTAACAAAAGTGAAAAATCTCGACATCGCGAAGGTCAGTTATTCATAAATTATAGCATGAGTGAGCCAAAACACAATGCGGATTAACAGAGGAGGAAAAATAAATAAAACGTCTCTTGAATCATAACAACATGGATCGTAATCATAAGACTTAAGGCTCATTTGGGACCTGAGGATTTCATACATACAGTGTACAACAATGCGGCTCACACTGCTCAGCGTGCCTTTGTTACACACTCATCATGGACGAGGGAGGAAGGTAAGACATCAATTAATCAACACAAGTCTGCTGTTTACAATGGAAGCCATATTGGGGGCATACACGCTGCATTTTCTCACAATTATACAACAGGTGGAACTGAACCTCGCCGGCTCAATACCTTTTGGTTACAGTCAGTTTCATGGCAACTCTGAGGTTTCGATGTAATGTGGTGTAACGTAAAAGCATGAATAAAATCGAGGCAAAGTTACAAAGGTCCCAAATTCTGGTTTGTCATAAAGCAATGAGGCTTAGCTCCCTGTTTTTTGACAGGGATTAGTAACAGTTGGTTTTCCTTCTTAGACAGTGCAGGAAGTTTCCAAAAGACGGTCCAAAGAGAAGGAGGGAGAAGACATCTCTTGTCTTAAACCGAGCTTAAATAGAACTTCACTCACATAAATATGAGCTATGTAAAGTCTCCTCCATCCCTAGTTAAGATAAAATCCTAGCATCCAAGAAAAGTCCAGTACATACAATATCCGTTTAACAGAACCTGCACAGCCCCACCAAGAAAAAAAAACATATACACATCCTATTGTGCATCACACACCACTGGGCCTCAAAGGTTAAAACCGTATGAGAATATCCACTGGTCAGAAGGGAGCAAAGAAAGAAACGTCTTCAAAGAGACTGCAGTCAAGTCACGGTGTCCTTTCACTTCCATAAAAGCAACTTCTGAAAGAGCCAGTTCCTTTCAATAACTCCTTCAGAAAGGTGGAGGAAAAGAATCTTCCTCAGAAAGAGATCTTTGTAGAATGAAGAGGAAAGACACAGTAGGGTAGGGAAGGGAGCAGGTAGAAATGCGGCTGTCAGCCTCTTGTTGTCTCTGACCTGCTGTTTCTCCTCTTCATAGGCAGCTGTAGTGCCGGGTGAATGCAGATGTTTGTCATAGTACAGTCCTGGCTGTGAGGATTAACGCTGCGAGGTTGACCAAGGGAAGCGAAGAAGACTCCGGAGCTGCTCCCGTGGCTATGGAGCCTGAAACACACAAGCAGATCAAAATCCAACAAAGGAATGTTGCTCTGTAAACATGGCTTGAGTGAGACCCCTTGTCATGGAGGTCTCAGAGTAATTATCAGAGTAAAAAAAATACAGCAGACCAATTAGAAAAAGCCTTCACTACAAAGAGCCACAGTGTGGTGTGAGTACACAAACGTGTCAATAGATGGCACTGGTACGCTGCGCTCCGTTATGGCTTTCAAAGAGCCAGACTGGAGACACGTGGGGTGGGCACGGCAACAGACATAGTTTGATTAAAAAGAAAAAAAAAAAAACACACTCTTAAACAACTAGCTACTGCCAATATTCTCTGCAAGTCTGAGCCCGTTTTATTGTTTGATGATATATATTTCTCAGTCTGTGGGTAAGAGACTTTATTTTTACAGCTAAGACAACTGTAAACACAGCGTTCATATTTTGCTTCAAAGACAAAAGGCTTATTTGAAGACTCACCATTTTGCACCAACATTTAATGGGGGGGAAAACACCTCATAGAGGAGTCAGAGATACCAATTTATCTAAAGGCAGCAGCCTGAAAACGCCATAATGCAATGCAGCTACGGAGCTTATTGTGTTCACAGTGCATATTTTTACATTCACACATTGGTATTTAAATTTAGGAAGAAGTTGACAAAAGAAGTTGAGGGAAAAGTGTAGGCAAAGTAATTCCTCATATGCTCAGAACAGTAGTGTGTTAGTATGGCAGTTGGGTTTTTTACAAACTTGCTCAACTGAATTCATGACAAACAGAGACACACATCATTTTCATGTTTCATGTCTCAGCGCTGTCCCACCTGCTATCTTGGGGATGGTGATCTGGCGGCTGCTGCTGCCTTCCCCTCCCTCACTGAAGGGTTTGATCTGGATAACGTAGTCCTGGTTGACCGGCAGCGACAACTCCAAGGAGGTGGTATTGGTCTCCACCACGCTGGGGCGGCTGTGTTTGTCCTGGCTGTACATCACCTGTGGGCAGTGGAGAGGTAAAGACGAGGACAACGTGAGGGTGCTGCGTGAGGCCGCTCTGAACACAATACATCATGAGAGTGGTTTCAGGGAGCGCTGCCTGTTGTTGATGCATTGACAAGAAAAACTGAGCTCTCGCTCTTGTTTCCGTCAGACAGCACTGCGAGATGTAATGTGCTGCCTCCCAAACTAACAAGGATGAATCTTACTGTAGATATCTGCACATGGCTGTGATGGACCACCAGAGGAGAGGGTGCAGCAGAGATAAGGGGAGAGTAGAGATGCATCAATATAGTCAGCTGCAGCTTGACTCTGGAATGTGGATGCATCTGAACGTTTTAATATACACACAAGAGGTTTCACACAGTAGTCAACTAGTCGACACTGTGCATGGCTGATGACTAATTACTCACTTGTGGCTTTAGCACGATTCAGTAATAAAGAAATGGCAATGTGTCAACAGAATGACAACACAAGTGAAACTTCTGCTGGTCTTAAGGAGCTGCAGCATTAATTAGGGCACAAACTGTAAACTCTACTGTACACTCACTTGATGTCTTCACAGCTCTCTCTTTCTACCACACACTCCCATTACACACACACTCACTCTGCTATTCTACAAATGACCAACTCTCTTGTTACACTTGTTTGAACAATCGTCTTCTACGTTAGGCCATGTTACAAAAACAGAATTTAAGGTAGAGAAGGAGAGACTACTGTTGTCCCTACAAGACAGCAGTGTTGTTAAACTGTTAACACGCTGATGACACCTGCTGTAGCGACTGCAGGAAACAAGCTAAAAGTCGCTGAGAGGCTGAGGCTGGGGCCGGTTAACTTGTGTGACACGCTGACAAAAGATTCGAGATTCAAAACATATTAAATCAATTTAGTAATGAAAAGGAAACAACTTATTATAATGTGCACAAACTTATAATTAAGATGATCACAGTTAAGTGCGGTCAACAAAAAATACGGCATCCCACTCACCCTCTGTCCCCAACCAAAAAAAACCCACACATAGGTCAAGATAAGATGCTGATATAGATTGTAAGTGTCACCGCCCAAACCCATGTGACCTGACTCTCTCAATACCTGAATCACAAAAAAAAAAAAAAAAAAAAAAGTAATAATATCCCAAAACATATAACAATACAAAGTCATAAACCATCCCAAAACACATTAATCTTACAAGATTCATTCCCTTTTAAATTAATTCATGGCTCCTACACCTGAGGTACGTCGAGTAGGCGGAGTCTGTACACCATTTGACAGTTATCTTAGCCAGTAGATCTGTTGGACCCATCGCTAAATTTCAGCCGCGAGAGGAGTGTTTCTGTCATCACAACCACATGACCCAAACAAACAAGTGTCAAGTCAAGGAGATTGACAAGATAGAAGGCTGATGAATGTCATTTAGGCTTACAAAAAAATCATATTATGAACATTACTGTTCATGCAGGTGATTATTCATCAGCTAGGAAAACTACCCTTGTTTGTTTTGTTACGTGGTTATTATTAATTACACTTCATTTCACTTTATCTGAACAGGTTTCCCACCTCTTGCTATTGTGTTTTTAGCGACTACGCACTGAAATAGAGTCCACCCAAACACATACTTTTTCTGTTTATATTTAGTAGGTACTGCAGCTGCCCTTAAAAAGTATGTACCCTTGCATGCTCATATATCTGTTACCTTGGAGATAACACAAAACGCCATTTGCCAAATCGCCAGAGACAAAGGTCAACCCAGAGAGCTCTGCTGTTGTTACTTTACGATGAATGTAATTTAAAATTTTAAGTTATAACTACATACATTGTAGATTCTAACATACTATATACATCACAGTAAAAAACGTGCATTTCTCTGTCGTTATTTTCATAGATATGTCCTTTTGTTGTTTGTAATATTTCTGATTATTTTGTCCATTTAAAAAATTAATATTCCTGTTATTACTATTCCACTGGTCATTAGTCATTTAAATGCTGTCAGTGAACAGTCAATCAGCTGTCAACGAACTGTCAAGCTGTCATCTGTGTGCAACTCAAGCAATGTGACATGCAGAGGATTGTGCACGCTGGCCTGCATACTGAAGAATGCAACCAGATGTAGTAAGACAGTCTGATATTTTTGGCATAAGATATTTGACATAGTATGTACTGGGACACACTAAATCTTTTCTGGCATACTAAATAGTATGGTTTAGGTACTGGATTGCACAGTTCTTATCTCTAGCAAGCTAGCTGGGGCTTTAGTCCAATCAGATCGTGGCTCACTTGATAACAGCTTCTCAGAGCCAGTTGAGGACTCTGCTATTTCACCAACCCCCCTGCAGGTCCCACCTACATTAGTTAACCCTTTACTGGCTGTATTTGAGACATTTTGATGAGAACTGATTGTTGCTATTGGATGAAAATAAAATCTCCCACAATTTACAGACTAGACAGCGACTTTTTTGGGAGTAGTCCATGTCTACTAAAATGAATGCCCTATTATACAGTGAGCCCGACTCTCAGGAGACCCCTTTAATGTAGTCAGAATAATGTGCAGTGACTGCAGGTGACATGGACACCGGATTTCACAATTTCATATTCTAAATGTAAGAGGCTCCACTTTCATGTCTGAACTATTTTTTGTAGATTGATAAACCCAGTGGCACCTCAGAAGGATTCATAACAATCTGAAATGCAATTTCTGAAAGAATCATTAAAATATGTATTATGCATATGATGTTGCCATGAAAAGTCAAATGTCCCAATCTGGGAAGATGACAATCAATCTCGTGGCAAAACGTATAATTTCCGATAATGACTCCCCTCCTGACAAAACAATCAGAACAGATTTTTGTCTGTGGCTGAAATTATGTGGCTAAAAATAATGGGATGTGGGAGTTGTGGTTACCAGGGGATTGTTATTTTAAGGGGAGTTGGCAATTTGTGGAGGTCTTCAATATTAAATGAATATGCAGCTACACATCGCACCGCCACAAATCCTGTATGAAATAGTTAGTGCATGGCTTGTTGCACTTCCAAATTAAATGCAGTTACCTCAGCGGTGACAAGTTTAGATGCTTCCTTACTTATCAGCAAAATCAGTGTATTCATTAATGAGTGCAGTCAAAAAGTAACGGTGCTCTCATTTGGAGTAAATGGAGCAGGTGACAGTCTGTCATTCTCGGTTATGTTACAATCTATAAAACCAGTCACCTTTCAAAGCCTTATATAAGCCTTACCTTATATCCTGTGACTTCTGACTCATTCTCCAGAGCGTGCACTTGGTCCCACCTCAGGATGACCTTGGAGTTGGAAGTGTTCCACATGATTTTGACCGGGGCTTGACTGGGTGCTGGAGGAGGAGGACGAGAGGGAGAGGAAGAGGAGGCAGAAAAACAACAAACCACCGGCTCGATAAACAGTAAAGTCCAGAACCAACTCAGCATGAAGGAGATTTCTCATTATCAGTTTATCATCCCACTGTTAGGAGCGAGTGGCGACTCTAGGAATATGTGTGTGGGAGTGAGTGTACGGCTGTCTGTGAGGAGGATGAGGTGACATGAAGAGATGTGAAGAAGAGACATGCGAGTGTGCAGTGGAGATATTAAAACTGTGATATTAATTTACATTATTAGCCTATATGAACACCAGGTGCTGCTCATCTGTCAGGGCCCTGGGAAGTTTTTAAACACTAGCGGCTCCTTATAGAAGTGTTTTGACGAGTGGGTCACTGTTTTGTTTGAATCTCATGCTCTGCAAGCATGTACACAGATGCACATGTATATGGTTACTGGCATGCAGGTGACATAGAGGAAGAAAACAATATAAAGAGGAGTTAACTGCAGGAAATCGCTCAGCAGGAAGCATCTCATTATTTTCCAGCAAAGTCTGTGTGTCAAATTGCACAGTGTGACTGTGAATTACGCTGGCATTTACATCAAAGATTTGCATGTCTATCAAATGACAGGAGTGCTACATGACGTCCTTCAGTCTCACACTATTCATGTCGATAAGACTACAAATGTAGGGACAGAAAGCTGTGTATGACATCCAACGAGGGTCCCCTGGCGCGAGTTGAACCGTGGGCATTAAATAAATACAACAGTGGATAAACAAGACACCTTCATGTGGTACCTTTAAAGGGACAGTTCACCCTAAAATCAAATATATATTTTTTTCCTCTTACCTGTAGTGCTATTTATCAGGCCAGATTGATTTGGTGTGAGCTGTCAAGTGTTAGAGATATTGGCCACAGAGATGTCTGCCTTCTCTTGAATATAATGGAAGTAGATGGCACTTGGCTTGTGGTGCTGCGAGTGCCAAAAATATATTTGGAAAACTCAACAGCAATGTCTCTTTCCAAAAATCATGACATGGTTATGCAAGAGAATCCACAGACCTTGTTGTGAGCAGTTTCATGTAGGATCTATTTTCTTCCTACTAAACTAAACCCACCAACAGTATCACAGCACAGAAGGAAGCATGCATCTACTCATGGACAGCGCGCTTGTGACAGCGCAAGATGTAAACACTAATGAGCTGAGCTGTAACTTGTGTTTTGTGGATGACATGAAGGGGGTGACATATAACGTATGTGTATGAATCAGTACAACTCGAGTTGACTTGCTCGTAGGCGTCACTCCATTTGTGCTAGGTGAGTAAGTAGTAGATGCACGCTTCCTTCTGCGCAGTGGTACTGTTGGCCTTGTAGTTCGGTAGAAAATAGTTCCTACATGAATCTGCTCACAACAAGGTCTGTGAATTATCTTCAGTCATGAGTCCTGGAAAAAGACATTGCTGTTGAGCTTTTCAAGTGTATATTTCAGGCGCTTTGAGCACCACAAGCTGATTGCCGACTAGTTCTAATATATTCGAAAGAGGGTGAACATCTCCTCGGCCGACATCACCAGCACTCAGCAACTCACACCAAAACAATCTCAACTGATAAAGAGCACTACAGATATGAGGAACAATATGTATTTCATGATTTTGGGGTCAACAGCCCCTTTAAGGTGCTCTTGTGTAGTGGTTATTCCCCACTTTCACGAATAATTAGTGAAACGTCATCGGTTAAAATAATTATATACCAAATGGACCATGCACCTTTAGCCAGAGGTTAAAACAAAGAAAAAAGTCATGCACAAAAAGTCACAGTCAGTCTCCTCACTATGCTCAAAGTCCTTACGTGGTTTCTTAGTTGTGACATTGACTATGACACTCTGTGGACCCACTCCAGCGCTGTTATAGGCCCGCAGGGACATGTAATAGGTACTGCTGCCCTCCAAATCCCTGATGAGCACTGAAGTTTTATTCCCCACTGTCCTGATCACGCTGGCTGTGTCCTGCTTCTTCTTCTCACCCCAGTACTGCAACTAAATAACACACAGCAAATACACACATTATACTTTATCAGCTTCCATGTGATTTGTTACTTAATACTTCCATATGCTCTACTGTGGGCTTGAACCACCAAGGGCCTCATCGTGCTCACATACTGCAGTTTACTCCATGAATGAATAATTATACAGCTACTAGTACAAAAAGGTCATCACACTGTTATCCAAGATATTATGCCACTAGCTGTTGGCACTACATTTGTACAATTCTTATTGTGTGGGCAAGTGTTGGTTTGACCTCATAGCCCAGGATGCGTCTGCGGTTGTTGCTCCAGGCAAGTGGCTTCCAGGTGACCTCTACCTCGGACGCTGATACACTCCTTGCCCTCAGCCTCCCTGGAGCTCTGCTGGGCTCTGTTAGGCACACAGGATAGTCAAGATAAGGAGGAAGACACAGATTCACTTCCACCCACATCTGCAGGATGACTTATTGAATGCACTGTAGCTCTATCCAATCTATCCATATCAATGCGTGAGGAGGAGTGAGTGCTCCGATATTAAGTCCTGGAAAGTCTACTAAATAAAAAGTAACAGCCCCTGCTATCTCTCTGTAGCATCATATATTCATGACTAAATGCCAACAATTTAAGACTGAGTTCAGAAAACAGATCCTTTGTCATCATTTATTTGGAGTTTACCGATCAACAACTAAGCTGATCTACTTCATCATTCCGTGTTGGTGTGGTTTGATCAGATAAGATTGACAGTGCTGTCTCAGTAGCAGCAAGTAACCAAACAACTCTCAACAAAATTTGGCTCAAATATTGCTGAATCCCAACCGGTGCCTGGAAATGTGTAACATCACTTTTCTTTTTCCATCTGAGTCCTGCCCACCTCAAACCAGTGAGAGGAGCTCAGACAGACACACAGTGTGAAATAAGCCAAATTGTTTGAACTTTGGTGGAAGTGTTTTATGCTCTGGTAGGAGCACATCAATCATAGTATGAAACTCTTGGAGAAAATATGTTTTCTCAGCCTTTCGGGGTGTTTGGAAACAGGATTTTAGACTCAAACAATGTGACAGAAGATCTCCCAGTGTTCACTTTTGGTGACAGTTATTTGGAATGTTAAGTAAAGAGTTGTTGGTGTACTTGTGGCTTTGTAGCACTGGGTGTTTAAAGGAATATTTTACCTCCCACAAATGACTAATTGTATATAGATGACTCACCCTGCGTTATGATGAATTCACGGAGAAAACTTTGTTTGTCTTGCATAGCTTTACAGTTAGCATTTATCCATTTGTTTGCTCAGTACTTCCCAAACAGACAGACCTTTCTGATGGGGAACTAAATTGAAAGTGAAATTTATTGATGCTCTCTTCAAAGCCAGACTCTATTGACAAAAACAGTAATTTTACCTCACTGAGCATGGGAGCTGCTGGTCTAACGCTGCCTCAATTGATGTGTGTTATTGTGTGACTCTGGTGAATCTGATCTAAAACTTTAAAACACCAAAGTTGCAGATTCTTTTAACTTCAATTAATCAAGAATTTTTGATTCTTAGTTCACTAGAGGCATGTGAGAAATATAGACTTATTGGTAACACTTTACTTGAAGGTATCTACATAAGGGTGACATGACACTGTCATAACTATGACATGACAATGTCATGAACTTGTCATAAACATTATGTACATGTCATAAACGTTTATGACCGGTGTCATTAAGTGTCATTCGTTTTTTGTAATGACAAGTTGACATTGTTTGGGTTGTCCTGATTATGGCAACTTGACATTAATCAAAGTGACATTACCAGAAGTTGTCTTTTTCATGACAAGTTGACATTAAATTTGTTTGGGATGTCCTTATTATGACAACTTGACATTAACATAAACACATCTTCTGGTAATGTCATCCTGGTCAAGACAACCCAAACAACTTATCATTACAAAAACTGAATGACACTAAATGACAGCAGTCATAAACGTTTATGACATGTACATAATGTTCATGACAGTGTCATGTCATAATTATGACAGTGTCATGTCACCCTTATGTAGATACCTTCAGGTAAAGTGTTACAGAGTTTTCTTAATAAATATAACGCAGCACGGGGTGAGTAATTCATATACAAATGGTCAGTTGGGGGGGTGAAAAAAATCTGAAATGTTGTTAGACTAAAACTAATCTGATCTGTAATGACTGTGTCGAACATGCTTTGCTGTATACTTTAAAAGAACACACCTTCCTCCGCTGAGTAGATAGTGGTCACTGGACTAAAAGGGCCCTCTCCCTTGTTGTTGTAAACCCCGACTTTGACTTGGTACGGAGAGAAAGGAGGGATGCTCTCATTCTTGAAGACATATCTAGAGGCGTCCGGGGACGTGACAGCAGCCTGCATCCAGCCTGGTGCCCCGAGTGGGCGGAATGCCACCACGTAGCCAAAGCCTGGACCGCTCTGCAGCTCCTCGGGAACAGGCTAAAGGAGGTATGAGTCAGAGGGATGACTCAAGATGACTGATCTTAAAGATATTAATACCTTAAAGAAATGCAGCTATGCACGGATTAGGGCACTTAGAGGAAAAGTGCTGAGGGTGGTACTGTACTTGCAAGCCTTGCAACTTATCACTCTGTCTGGTTAAGAGGGTTTATACTGAGGAGGAATAAAATAGAGCTATCCACACACAGCTGTGAAGTTATTCTTCACACTGTATGTTTCAATTTCACATTAAAATTCATTAACAAACCACAGTGAAGTCAGAACGAACTAACAAATATTAAGTGTCAATATTTCATCACTGTTTCAATCATGCATTTCATATATATGTCAAATGTATGTGAGTTTTTTTTTTACATTAAATTCAATTTAAAGAGTGCACTTGAATGTAGCACATCAGGGTTACTACAGCTTGAGGAAAGTTGGATTTAAGACCTTTTAAATGCCACTCTGAATTAAATGAAATTAAAGACCAACTTTGCAATAACCAAACTGAAGAAAAAATAAAAATGAACCCACAATAACTTAGGGTTAGGGACAGTTTTGCCCAAATGTTTATTGTAACATAAAACATGGCGGAGACAAGTGCAGAACAGTGATACTACGGAAAAACTTTGTATTTGTTGGTGGGTTTTCTTGGCGATTTTGTGTTTCTCCCTCTACATACGGATTCCACTGCCTTGATTCCCTTCATGACCAATTTGAAAAACTTTTTTGCATAAAATACACTGAGCCTTGAAGTGGTTTCAGCCATGCAGCTAAATCTTGGTTAGTAGCTGTTATTGTCACCAAAGGTACATTGACAGCTGGCTAACAGTCAGTGCATCCTCAGCTTTGAATATCCTGTCTGGAAACAAAATGAGTTTTGTTGGTGCCTCTATCCTGATCTGCCTGATGTTAACGTGACTGGCATTCAGTAAACTATTGCTCAAAATAGATGTTACCAAATATTTTGAAATTCTACTTTCCATGTCTGAGCATTTTAAAAGATTCATTTAAGATCATTAAAACACCAATTAAGGCCTTGTTTTTTTTTCAGATTAATGAATTCAATGCCATTTCAGACTTTTTAAGGATCTGCAGGAACCCTGGTAAATACAAGTTTACCTCCCAAGTGATGACCAGCTCTGAACGTCCTCCACCGCCGCCGTTCACTCTGGCCGGTGTCACCCTGGGAACTTACACATCAACCACAGTGTTAAAAAAAGTTTGTATATTCAAGCAAATGCATTACAATGTAGACAATATAATGTATGATGGGATTTTTTAATGTGTAATTTCATGTCAAATTTAAAATTAAGTCTCCTTCAAATCCCCTTCTTTGACTGCATCTGATGCATCATGGCTCTCAACCAAAGACACTGTATATAGTATATGTACTGTCTCTGCACGGCCCTGAAAGAGACGTGTTTGTTTCCACACACACACTCACACAGGTAAAACTGTCAGACTGAAGCTGCCAGGCATCAATATATTTATTGTGAATTTAATTCATTCATGTGTTGAGCGCCTCTGAGGAAGCAGAAATACACCAGTACAATAAAGTTATATTGAGGGATCTAATTACCGTCCTGAAGTAGGATCCCTCTGTATATAATGGACGTCATTTGCAAACAATTAGTGTCACTGTTGGCAGCAGAGGAAACGTAAAGAGCTTCTGTTACATACGCATTTCTTTGGTGCGCGCCTTTTTGGAGGGTTTGCTGGGCTCTCCTGTTCCTATGCTGTTGGTTGCCAGGACTCTGAACTCGTACTCCACCCAGGGACTCAAGTCAATGACAGTAGATGACAGCTGCTTCCCCCCGAGCAGCTCAGGAACTGAGAGACATCACAGAAATAACCTTTCATCAAAAACCTTGCAAGATCTGCCACTGAAAGTTAGCCAAGCTGGTGATGTGTTATTTACTGTCACTTCATGTGTGGGGTTTGAAAAGGATACCAGTCACGCCCACGTGCCTCTCTCTTTTTTATCTATGCGAAGAACTTTGCATTCACACAACCTGCACTCAGACTGTCAGATGAAACCAGCCTACCGGTGGTAACGGCTTGCCACCCGAGAGAGAAGGGCGTTCTGGCTTGGATGGTGTAGCTGAGAATGGGGCTGTGGTTGTCCATTCCGGGTCCCCAGGACAGAGAGGCAGTGGTCTCTGTCATCTCAGTCACCTGGCAGTCCACAGGCGGGCCTGGGGGACCTGTGAGGATAATTAGTCAAAGTTCCCTCATGCAGGCTGATACACTATACTGTAGAGATGAATGAAGACAAGAGGCAGAATAATGGAGATGCAGAGTAGGTGGCCATGCAAAGCAGATGTAACATACTGATTAGGAAGAGGATTCAGAGGATCAGCTGTGAGAGCAGTACTAAACTATAACCAAGCCAAATACAGTTTGTTACACTGCAGGCAGAAAAGAACAAAAATAAATCTAATAGAGGAACAAATAAGCAGGTTTTGTATCTCATGTAATGCTTTTCTGAAGTGCAATTTACTGTACTAAAATTCAGGAAATTTAAAAAAAGGACATAACATGCCTACAGCAGTGGTTCCTAACATGAATTGGAATTGCCCCAAAGGTTTGCAAGTTAAAACACAGGGGTCACGAGATGATTAACAGGATAGAAAGAAGAAAAAACATGCAAAAATCTAATTTATTCTTCTCTAATCTTTGCTTTTTGTGAGTAACAAGACAGTTTACCTCCAATAAACATGAATGAATGAAACAATTAAAAGACATTATAAAGGGAAATCACAAATTCAGAACTCATAAACACACAGTATGTGACTCAGAAACCAAAAAGTTTGGGAACCACTGCCGTACAGGGCTTTATGTGAGCGGGCAAAGAGAAGTAAGTGAGTAAAGCTTTGTCTATATGGCACTTTACATGCATACATGAAACAATAAAAGTGGACCAATAAAAAACAGAAAAATAGATGACAATATTAAACACAGGACAACGAAAGACAGACCAAACTAAAACAAACCAGACCATGAGACAGAGATGGAGATGTATAAAAAGGATTGCTTATAAAAATGGGGTTTAAGAAGCTATTTAAAACAGCCCAAAGATTCAGTAAATCTGACAGATTGAGGAAGATGATTCCAGAGGGTTTGGGCTAAAACAGCAAAAGTGCAATCACCTTTTGTTTGGTAGTCGGAGTCGGGGATGGATAAAAGGTCGAGATTTGGGGATCAGAGTGTTAAAGAAGTAGAATAAGGAACGGGAGATCGGAAATGTAACTGGGGGCAAGATCATGCAGTGCCTTAAAAGTTATCAACAGGATTTTATGGTATATTCTGAATTTAACAGGAGGTCAATGACGGGATGCAAGAGAAGGTATAATATGAGACCAATGGTAAGGTTTAGTTAAAAGCCTGGGAGCTGCATTATTAACCAACTTTATACGATTTAGACCAACTGACTGAGGCATGTGAAGAAGGAATTACAAAATCTAGATAACAGAAAATAAAAGGGTAAACTAATGGTTCAAGATCTGTAAAGGACAAGATACATGTGATGTTTGTGATTTCTTAGCTGAAGAAAACAGGACTGGATGAGCTTAATAAAAGTCATATACTGGTGATACCAAGATTCTTAGCGTCAGGTTTGATATTTAAATGACGTGAAGAAAGCTATCAATTCTGAATTAAAGAATTTCTGTTCTGTTAGGGTTTAAGTGAAGGATTTTAGGAGAGACGTTGAATATTTGGTGGCAGCTAAGCAGTTATGGTGGGAGTAGGCCTGTCACGATTACAACTTTTGTTGGACAATAAATTGTCCCAGAAATAATTGTGATAAATTATATTATTGTCATTTTAAGACCTTTTTATGCCACTGATATAATAATAATATAATAGCCTAATAATACTAGTGCACTATCTCAAAGGGCAATGAATTTTATTTCTTTAGAGTATTCAGACATTGAAATTAAGATATGAAAAAATATATATATCCTAAACAAATAAATATAAATAAAATAAAACTAAAACAACAAATAAAATGGACTCTTTGGCTCACTTAATAAAAATTGCAATTAAATAAATATTAAACATTTGGCACAGGGTCAGAGAGTCATTCATTCCCTAACAGGCAATAGACAGAATAGTTGTGTAGCCATTTTGTTGCTGCTCTTTTTAGTTCAATTCAGTTCAATTCAATTCAATCCAATTCAATTCAATTCAATTCAATTCAATTCAATTCAATTCAATTCAGTTCAATCCAATCCAATCCAATTCTATTCAATTTATATAGCCCAATATCACACATCCAAATGACCTCAGAGGGCTTCACTGTGATATTCTATCAAGTTTATGTTCATGTGTTTGTGTCCACTTCCTGTTTTATTCTGAAATGTGTTCTCATTGTTTTAAGTGTTTCTTTTACTTCCTGAGTTTTCCCGCCTTTGTCGATTACCTCATGTGTTTCACCTGTGTCTTATTTCACTCACCTGTGCGTAGCCACAGCCCTTGTGTATTTAAAGTCCAGTGTTTCCCACATTCAGTTGCCAGATTGTCATTGTCACCCTAGTGTGTTCATGCTCTCTGGCCTTCTCCTCGTGTTTGATTCCTTGGTTTTTGACTCTGCTTGGATTTATGGCTTTTTGTGTAATTTTCTTGAATGGATTTTTCTGCCTTTGCCGACTGCCTTTGCGTGTATGAACCCTGACCGCCTACGTAAAGGTTTGGATTTGATAAACTGCTCTTGGTGTTTTGAACAAATAGAAGAAACCTCAGGAAGAGCAACCGAGGAGGAATTCCTCTTTCAGGACAGACAGATGTGCAAATGTTGTGTGTACAGAACACACATTAATGGGCTCTCCTCTCTCATTCAGCTGACACCCAAAATGCTCCCACACCACAGCTGTGAGGTGCAACTTTGAAACCAAGTCCATCTCAAACTTTCTGGCTGGTCAGTAGCCGTCAGGAGGAGCTGCCTGAGGCCCGCCCACGGTGAGAGTCAGGCACAGACAGCAGACGAAAGGACAGAAGCAGCAACATCTCAGCATATTCTGTTATTGTTTATTTGGCTTTAGGGGCAGTGAAAAATGCTTAGGCTGTCCATCCAAGTGTTTCTGGTATCATCATATGTAAACAAACACAGATGTAAGCGTAACGGACACTGAGGTCAGCAGAAATGATTGAGGTCATGTCGGTGTACAGTGTGACGAGTTGATAACAGTTATTGTGACAGGCCTAGGAGAAAGAAGTTGACTTAGGTGACTGGGTTTGGCAGAGAGATGGATCTGTGTGTCATTAGCACAACAGTGATATTATTATTATAAGCTTTTAATCACTGTGATGTACAGCAGAGTGGTAACGTGAAGGTTTGTTTTTTCTGCCATGCATTCAGTTACAGCGCTCATGTTGATATTCTTTTATTCACTATGATGGAAAGTGACATTCTTGGCTAGCAGAGGGTTTGTAGTAGAAGAGGCTTGGCTAAACGTAGCTTCACACTGTCACTGTGCCATGACTTCTTCACGCACAACTAATGTGACTGCAAGGGTTTTAATTCCTTTTTAAAATGGAGCGTGAGGGACGTTCTTACCTCTGACTACCACATCTGTGGCAATAGACACGCTGTCCACCTTGGTCTGAACCGCACAGGTGTATTTTCCAGCATGCCTCAGCTGAATGTTCCGGATCATGATGTCACCGGCCGAGCGCTGTTTGGGGAAAAGATAGAAGGAAAGAAACAGTAAAATGTTGCAAAATGAACTAAAATTACTGCAGAAACAAGTGCAATGTCACAGTGATTTCCTTTTGGCATTCACTTTATTAGATTATGGAGGAGAAAGGAATAATACAAGTCCAGGGACACGCTAAATGACTGAGTGAAGGTTTTCGCAACCATTTATGAGGACAGTTCTTTGTGGGGAATTAAAAAGCTTCTTTCAGCTCTCTCTTTTTTATTCCCACTGATTCCATTTACTCTACAGACAACCATTCAATGCCAAATACATTATTAGCTTTGAACTTTCAAGTAAGAGCTAATGTTAAGTTGATGTCTTATCTATGAAAGTAAGGGACTGTGAAACAGTGTGAGACTCGATAATTACTTTGATGTATAATCAGGGACATTTTATAGAGATAAAAATTCAGTTGCTGCGAGTCATTCACTCTTTGAAACTCCCCGCCATCATTAAAATAATATAAGTGGAGATGGAACGGGTCACAGATCTCTCACTTTGGCAAATTTTATAAACAGCATGAAAAAATAACCTCCAAGCTTGCTTACTGCATCAAGAGAGACAGCAAAAAGCCCTGAAAAATGCAAAATTATACATCATGTGGATTTAAGACGTCTGTATCTGCAAGGCAGTGCAATTGCTTTATGTTAAGGCTGACTTGTCATGATTTATGGGCGGTTGGGTTACATGAAAGAAAAAAAACGGAGCAAAATAGAAACTGCAATATCAGATAATTACAAAGATGTACAGTAACACTGATATTTTTCTCACTCAGTACTGAAAAGTGCTGACTGTGTTTCACTGGGGTTTGCCAATGCATCCTTCAGTCAGCCTTTCTGCCTCCCTTTCATCCTAAAGAAATATTTCACTGCTGGAAAGATGGTCGTCTTATGAAACCCGGCTGTCTGTGCAGTAGAGAGACAAAATACACAAATACTTTTGAAATTGGTGCTACATGACCAGAGAAAACAGAGGAAAAGTGCTGTGGCTTACAACTTAACTTACAACTACCAGAATGCATGGCGCCACACCAGACCAATGAATGCTAACACAAGCTTGGTCGTTTTGATACAGGAGACAATATGGCAGCAAATGGCAGGTAAACGGAAAAGAAAAAGGTGATTCAGTAACAGAATCTCGGTTCATATTTCATCACTGCTGCCTAGTTTTACAGTTTGATCTCAGTTTTTTCAGCCTCGCTGTGCAGGAAACAGTATGGTGCCTACTTCGTGTTCAATTAATTTCTCATATTACAGCCAAACAATGCGCTAAAGTATGTTTCTGGGCATTCCAGTAACAGTTGGTTTATATTTGATCAGTACTGCCTAGTTTTACAGTTTGATCTGAGTTTGGTCTGAGTTTGAGAGACAAAGAAAGAGAGGAGCGTCTTTCTCCCTTGATCTACTTCTACTCTTTGTGTACGTGTTGGCGGGCAAATGAAAACACCAAAGTACATTCTGTAGTTGGAGCAACAGCCCTAGAGCCAGGTGAGATAAAACCAGGGAGATCTCGGCACTGGTAAGATGGAGGCGACTTTACCACAGGTCATTTACACATCCTACCCTCACTGTCATGATACAAATATGCATAGGCCTGTATCAGACCAAAAACATTCAGTATCTTATTGTACACTATTTTCCAGTTTGTTCTGTGCTGTCTAACCTAAAATGGCTTTCAATTCCAGATGAGTATTGTATTGACACCCTGAGTCCCATAATTAGCAGTGTGACTGCAGCTCTGGCACTAACACTCAGCCCTACAAAACACAACAAACATGGCTCTATTTGGAGCTGCAAAACGTTACAAACCCAACCCCAGAGAAGGTTGTAACCAACAGTGTAAATATTGCTGGAGGCACACACTTCTCATATTGTTCAGTGCTTGCAGTATATTCACTACCAGCAGAGGTAAACGGTGTTTCTACAGGGTTTTTAACTATAACTACTCTGTCATCATTTCAATAGTAAATCTGAAAATAATGTTAGTCTGTAATATATGATTGAACCAAGTTTGCTTCCATTACTGAGCCATCATGCAGCACTCAAGGAGCTTGTTGCTGGATGCTTATTCAAGCAGTAATATTCCAACATTAAGGTATAATAATCCTTAAAATGTCGTATGACTCACTCAGCTACTTAAACTGATATTTTTCAGCTTAGACAGTTATGAATTGAAGAGACATATTTCTCTTTTTGTAAAAGAAGTCTGAACATTTTAAAAAATACTGCAGAGGGACAGATTTAACACTGGGATTCAGACATTAGGGGAGCAGCACTTAGATCTTAAGGCCTTTGCACACCTTTTCGTTTGTGTTTTTGTAATCGGGCAAAGCAAAATACGAGGCAAAATGGAGAGACACGTTTGCTCCCTTGCTTCTCTCGGCTGGAGTTACCTCCTGGCTTACCGTCTTCTTGACGCGGTAGATTTCAAGAAGGTAACTGTCTTCATATTTTTCCACTTTTTATACTCTCTGGACACCTCTCCTCTTCTGCCCTGTTCCTCTCTTCTTGCCGATCTAAAGCCCCATTTCCACCAAGCAGTACAGTACAATTCAGTCTGGTACACATTTTTTCTGTTTTCACTGTAAAAAGTTGTGGATGGTACCAATAGAACCGTTCCATACCGTCCCCATTTTTGGTCCCCCCTCTGTTGGGGTACCTACAGTAGCACACAGATCTGGTACTAAAAGGTGGAGCTGTGAACATTGCAGTCTGATTGGTCAATAGCCGACGGTCACTCTGCTCAGGGCTGAGTTGTGGCTGGTTTTGAAGCTCATGTAACCACTGTTCATACTGTGGAGAGTTTTATTAGCAGACTAACTATAAAATGAAAGCATGTTTTGCTGCCTCTCGCAGCAGCTGGAGTCTGAGAAAAAAATAACTTAATTCACTGGGCCGACTGCCGGTGACTTTTAAGGTGGAAAGTTAACTTGTAATGTTACTCAATGCACAAGTTGATGACCTGAATCCATCAGCACACCCTAAATTTCACTGTGATAACTTTGACCATTCCATTAGTTTTGTATGACATGTACTTTTAGTAATGATATATGAATATATTTTAATCTTGACTGGGTTATGTAAACTGCATATTCTAATCCTCACACAAAAAAGCATTGCAAAGCGTTGTTCCTGTGGACTATGCCAACGCTAAACCCCTGAGCTTGCCTGAGAAGAACTTAATGCACAAACCCACTATTTTCAAATATCCCATGGAGAGAGACTCTCACTGCAGCCTGCTCTTTTTTGTTCTGAGAATGTCAGTGCAGACTTCCCTCTGTGTCACCAATAATGAGGAAATACAGTGAGTGCTAGACAGAGCAGTGAGTGAAAACAACCCCGCACACATTTAAGGGTACTGTTTGGGGTGGAAACACTAGGGTCTAGGTACCATGTCCGAAGGGTACTTTTGGTTCCAAAGGTACCATACCGAAAGTGTTTGGTGAAAACAGGGCTGGTCCCGCAGGTTACGCTGCATTTTCTTCACTGCTTCTTGGTCAAACAAATCTCGAAATGGTTTTGACAGATGCAACAAAAAACAGAAAATTAACCTGTTCCGAAAACTTTAATGACGAAGTTAGTGTGTAAAACAAGACTGGGACACAACATGGGTTCGTATTTAATTTTTAAATGCGAACAAAAAATACAGACTTGGTGTGCAAATGTAGATAAATTGATAATGCCTACATCTTACATACCATATAAGGCTATGACTCACTGATATTGCATGTTACCAGTTTTACTCTCCTTGAGTTCACAGTAGACTGTATTAACATGATGTCACAATGCACTCCAAAAGAAAACAAATGAGAAAATGTTACTTTGCTCACTATGTTACCATATTAACTAGATAAGGAAAGTTCAAGTTACATGACCAGCCACCACTGATATATCAATAGTCTCTCTACAACCACATCAGTGAGGTTTAGTACTGAGGAGTCAAGTGTTTTAATAAACTGCAGGGCTACATGCAATTATAAAGCTCTTGCTGTTATCGTGCCGGATGCTGAAAAAAACAGGAAAAGAAAAGAAACCAACAAGAGGTGATAAAGAAGCCAAGACCTCATAATTGCTTTTCCTAATTAAAAGAGAAAAATTATTTGGTGTTAGATGATCAAATGTAAAGCATGACTGAGCACTGCATAATGAATTCCTCGGTTGCTGCTTTGTCAATGGAGGAGGTGTTATTAACAAGCCGAACAGGCAAACATAGGGCCCTCTTGTTCAGTCACAAAAAAAAAAAAATCTCATCTTTATGATTTATCATTAGCTAGCGTTCAATACTTTGCCTTGTAAGATGAAGCTGAAATTAAGCTGTCGAGAAATGAGACGTAAATGTGTTAACGATTGTTTTAATGGAGTTCAAACAGCTTATTTCCTTATAAGTCACTTTAAACTACTGCATGTGTAGTTTCATCTATAATAGAAAGTAGGTATGCAGAGACGTTTTGAGTATCAAGGGGAGTGTAACTTTTCACATATGACTTTGCGTTAAGCCTGTCTTCAGATTCTAGAAGCTTTTTTAAGTGGTGAAGTCTTAAGAGTCTCCACGTTCAAGTGGAAACAGATTTGTCAAGAGGGTATAGAAGTACTTATAGAAGCACTTGTTTTTATAACTGAGGAAATGTCACTTGGCCAACACTCAAATGTGGTGCTTAAAATATATGTTGTAGCTCTGCAATAATAAAAAGTCTAAAGGTAAATTAAACAACTCAGAAACTTGTGTATGTACAATTTCTGTAGCACACACTTATGATTTTTATCTGAAAGAGAAAAAAAGTTCATGCGAGGCTGCTAGGCTGCAACATATATTTTCTTCACGTCTTACCCTAAAGACACAGAGAGTCAGAGGACCTGAGAACATTACTGACTTACCCCACCAACTTTTTCAAAATATGCCCAGTGGCTTCCAAAGTGGATGAGCTGCTCGTTGAAGAACCAGGTGAACTTGAGGTCCAGCGTGGGGTCATGAGACACCTGGCAGGGCAGCACGATGCTCTCACCTACGGTCACGTCCAGATGACCTGCCGGACTGGTGATCACAGTTGGCTCTGTAAACAGGCAGCACTAAGTTAGAAAGCAGGGGGACATGTTAAAGGAGAACACCACCTAAATTCAGAATTACAGTATGCCATTTCCATGGCCTTGGACAGTTCAGTCAGTATTTGTGAACATGTGCTTCTCTCTGTGAAAGCCAGAGAAGTAAGTCTGAACTTTGTGATGTCATAAAGTAGTCTGGAGCTGCGCCACAGACAATGAATGGGAGCCTGATTTTGTGGACTCACAGAATGGTTGTTTTCTTTTTTAATGCCCAGTTCAGAGTAATGAGTCACGACGAGACGAGTTGCGACAGGCAGCTACTTGCAATGCGATGGTGTATCACCTCTATGCAACAACTCTCTGTACTCCTGTTCTGATTTCTAGCTTTTCAGGCTTATTTTGTGGCTGAATTAAATTTGTAGGTTATTGAAACATAAATGAGGATCGTGATAGTGAGATACTGGCTACAGCTGCATTTGTAGTAGTGATGAAACGGCGAAAAGCAGAAACTGTATTCATAATAAATACACCACGCCAGCACCAATTTATCCATCAGTGAGAAAGCGTGTCTGGGTGGGGCATAAGCACAGGATATGATATCCTGATGAAGACTCGTTGAGTCGAAACGCGTAGATATCCCTGTGCCTCGGACTTTTCAGTTTGGACTGCATTTTTGAACATCTTTTGAAACTTTCAGTTTACAATCAGGACAGTCCTACTGTTTTTATTACAGTAATTTTATTTCTTAGAATAAGGAAGTTGCTGGTCTTCTGCTGCCTCAGTTGGTTATGTATAAGGTTAAGTGGAGCCAATATTCCAAATATATAGCATATACGACAATTGGTATTTTGATTTATTTTTTTTTAGAGGTGGGGCTTTTTAGATAGTTAAAATACATTTTGCAAAGGCCTCTGTCCACAGCAGGACATTGCTTAGCCTCGGTGCTGGTAGATTTGGTTTATCAAAGATGCTAGCACAGCAACACAGTACATAAAATAAACACAGCAGAAACGTCAGATAGGTCGGACCACCATGATAACTATACAGATTTATATGTTATAGATATGACAACAGAAATAAACAAGTTTGCGGCTTTCACAAACTATCTCTAGAGTTAAAATCAATTGCTCGCTGTCTACCGTAAGTGAAGTGTGGTTGTCAGCATAGCATCACGGTGATTTGGTCTATACTAAGAACATTCCACTTGGTGCTCACAGTGTCATTTATAACGAACCCAAACTATTCCAAACTGGTGGGTCATGGTCCCAAAGTGGGTTGCGGGCCCATTCTGAATGGACTGCAAGTGACTCGCAATTGTGTCAAGTTTGTCAAAAACGTATTCTTATTTTCATGTACAGTCAATTTCCAGCACAGAACTTTTATTTTGAAGTGCTGTTTTCTGCCGTGGAGTGAGTGACTAATGGACAGCTACTTGGCAGACATGGCAAACTAGCTCAGTGAAATCTGGACCCTGTGGCTGGACCAGTTGGAAACCACTGAACTATAACATCCTTCCAAATTCATTGTCTATGGAGCAGCTCCAGACTTTATACTTGATGACATCACAAATTTGAGTTTTAGCACCCCTGTTATTGGATTTGGGAGAGTTGTTTATATCTCCTAATATTTTTAGACTGCCTCAGAACATAGGAATAAAATGTATTTAAATGCTGAAATTGGCCGTATTTTTCCTTCAACAGAGTAGATATACCTTCCAGACTGCCCAGACTGCATGCTATATGGGTTGCATGGTAATAACCTTCTTTCACTTGGCTTGTTTGTACTTCTTTATGCTCCCCACACATTGAGAAATAATTGCAAATACATGCCACACTCAAAAACAAATCCTGCCCTTCTTTAGATCCTGTCCTGAATGTTAAACAAACAAGATAAATTACTTTTGAGTCTGCCTGTGAGCTTATATTGCATCTCTTTCTTTGAGTTTCATAAATCAGAGTATGGCCTGATATATCACTAAACAACAGACAGAGTAAAAATAAACAAACAAAAGGAAAAAACTCCACCATTATGGCAGGTCAGATCCGAGTCTATAATTTGGCTCTGTTTGTGCCGAGACAAAAAGCCATCCTATTTCATCCTCAGCGTGGTGCGCATCAACATAATCTTTGGTCCGTCTCGGCTGGGTGTCTCATTCAACAGCAGCGCGGTGCACAGAATATAGCGCGGGCTGAGAGGCCCATACACCAGTCCACTGTGAATTATGCATGCATGTCATAAGCAACTAATGGACAGGCAAGCCAATGCAGCATGTCAGGGGGAGTAAAGGTCTATATTCAGCTCTGTCAAAACAAGCCAGCTTGTTTATCTCGCACCCCCTAAGGAGAACCGACTGGTCATGGCAGTGCATTCCAGGTGAGTCTTAGCAAAGTTTGGCACCAGATGCGAAATGAGAGGGGTAAAACTTTCTGCTACCGATTGCTAAGCTGTCACGCTCATTTCCTGTTATGACTGGAAGGAAAATCACAAATTGGCTCCCTCATTCCCCTCAGTGTGCTCCGTGCGTGGCAGTCCTCATTCTGTAGACCTATGGAATGACAGCATGTTTCAAACAACCATGAAGAGCTGATTTTATTGTGTAGATACATGCTGGATTTGAACGTGTCCTTTTGAATTAGCACAGGAATTGGATGTGTTGTAATGGCCAAATATCTGCATTCTGAGGAAGTCAATCTTAAATGGTACGCCTGAGGTTCAGCTCAGTCAAAGTAACACGCCTGGGATGAAGCAGTAACTGATTGTGTGGAAGTGTGGGACTGACTTGTACCTGAGACGCCAGGTGAAATGTAATTAACTGTAATTAATTAGACAGGAGAGTTAAACAATTACAATTTCTAAAAAAAATTAATAAAATTGTAAAAAAAACCAAGTATAACACTGTGAATTTGATTCATTCTCAATTGAAAATATATGTTATTGTCACAATTTTGCTAATAACTTCAATTAAATTCAGTCAATTTTGATATATGGCTTATTTTGTCATTACCAAGTAAAGATGTCAAAACATTTACCGTTTCCTGCTAATTAAATCTGAGGAAGTCCTTTTCTCTGTTTTATTATCTTTTTAAATGAAACATAATTATGTCTTGGACTGATGTCTGAATAAAATTAGAAGAAGATGTTCATGGGCTCTGGGAAATTATGGTGACATTTATAGACTAAACAATTCAACAGTTAATTGAGGAAATAATCTTCAGGGTGATCAATAATAGAAAGTATCAGTAGTTACAGCCCCAATCAACACTTAGAGTATTTATTTAATGTCAATAATGTTTCATTTTAGCCTTACAACCTGGCCTGTGCGCAGTAGCTGCTAACATAATGGTGCTTAGATTAAATTCACAGTGAGTAATATTTTATGTTTTTTAACCTTATTCTGCAAAGTGCTACGCTTATGCAGATCCTTGAATTTGTACTCAAATACGAGACCAAATGAATATATTTTACCACCTCTTTTCCACTTCTGACTAATATTATGAGTACACACACGTATGAATATACAGTAAACTGTATAACAGCGTCGTTCGTACATGTAAAGAGGCTGTGGGGGAAATTGGGCTTCTATGCGAGCCAATTTGCAATTCAAAAAACTTGTGAAGAGGAATCACCAAAAGGCATTTTAATAGAGCACTGTTGTTGACTCTGCTCTTTAGAAAGACCTAGAAAATTCACTGCACTGTAGAAGTGTGTGATTTAAATGGATTGAAATCTTAAACAAACCGAGCATGGCTATGAGCCACCGTACAGAGAGAGAGAAAAAAAAAAATGAAGTATGAATTAAACATGGAGGCGCATGAATGCAATGAGCCTCGTGTCTCACTTCCTCCAGCCACTGCCAATCAACTAATTGGACTGTACATGCGTCAGGTAGGGAGAGTGTCATCTTTAAAGCGACGCTGCCTCGCTGTTCGTTCATCAAGCGTGCAGTGAGGGTCAGTGTTGGTTAATTTTAAATGCAGCGCCGGTCGGTCGTGTCTCGCAGCTCTTGTGACAGACTGCCAGAACATTTGCTTTGTGTTGCTCCAAAATACTGACAACCGTAAATGATGTGTTGGTTTATTACAAGGCCTGTATAATAAAACCTGCAGGAGTCATGATGTTCAAATGGATTACATAAAAGGTTTTAACACAGAAAACCCAATCCCATTCCTTAAATACACAAGAAAAGCAAAGCTGTCAATGCTTGATATATTACATGCTTGATGTAATTGTACAGTCTGGTATAATAGTGATATTGTATGAATAAAAGGGGATTATTGCTGTAACTGTATTATTTGCTGTGTGAGTAAAAACAGTTGTTGCCAAGGAAACAGCTATTGGGGATAAAATAAACAACAAACAAGCAATATCCAGCTGCCATTTACAGTAAAGCGACCAGAGCTGATGTTTGAAGTCAAGGAAATTATATTTTACCTTTAACCAGAAGGCTGCCGGCACTGCTCGCCACTCCAAACTGGTTCCTGGCCACACACGTGTACAGTCCAGCATCCATTTTAGTGACATTGGAAATCCGCAGGCTGCCATTATCCAACACGGTTACTCTGTGGGTGAGAATATACATATACATATCACATTACCATATTAGGTTAAGTGACAGCACACCAGTGTTGGGTTAATAAAGTTCAACTGACACACTGCTCTACTAGTGGAAGCTTGCGTGGCTGTCATTTTAAATATATATTCAAAGTGCATAAAAATCTAGTCCAGTGTCCTAAAGCATTTCAACTTTAGCCTGGAGTTTATCTCGGCACATTTTAATTGGCTCCCTGTGCTTTAGCGTGACACAAGGAGAAGCTCAGTGTGAAGAGTTACAGTTTGATTTCTCAGCACTGAGTTGATAAGAAATAGTGCAGGATAGAGGAGGAAAGTCTCATTTCGAGTTCAAGGGGATATCAAGGGGGATTCTAAATAACTGCATGTTATAGATCTACTGAGTCTGTATAAGTGTTATGTTAGAAATATTGCTTCAGCAGACATGAATACTAAATGAAACAGGAACATGGTTTCCCATAGAAGTGGGCTGTTACCTGAGAAACTCGGGCTGTCACATATGCTATTCTACGTGCATCTGAGGTGTTCATTTTAATACAGTTCATCCAGCGCTCCTGCGTATAACGCTACATGATGGTTAAGACACCTCACTCTGAATACACTGTTAAGCTACGAGGCAAATGCAGCATTTTGACAAGCATAAAAAAAAGTGTGTAAAACAACTTTTTAACAGAGTTACGGCCGAAAATATGTCACACGAAACCTGAATTTTTCAAAGCAGAGCTGAGATCATTTAGCTCCGAGAACTGTTAGGTTCACACATAATAATGTGGCTGCTGCGGCTGTTAATTTCTTACATGGGCAAAAAAAGAAACAGTAAAAGCATAAAAAGAAGTGCTAGAAAATACCAATAACACCTCACAAGATGTTAAACTACAGAGCTACCCTAACATGTAACATCTTCTCTCAACGTTTGTCAGAACATAGCAATAATCATTACTTATGACCAATTGGGATCAAAGGGGTTCAACTGAAAAAAATAAAAATAAAAATTAAAATAAATAAATAAATAAATAAAATAAAAATAATAATAATAATCATAATAAACTATTTGCATAGTCAGATTAAAAAAAAAAACAACAATAACATATGTCAAACAAATAAAAATACTGAACATAAGTCCAGATAAAACAGAGTATGTAATAAAAAAAGGTAAAATTAAGATTAGAGAGGGGATAGAAACTAGACATACTACAGATTTACTGTAAAAAAATAAATAAATAAATAAAAACCCAGCCTTCCTGTAAAAATACGTTTTGAGGAGTGATTTGAGAAGTGCTGCAGGGCTCTAACGGAAAATATTCTGCTTCCTTTTGTAACGAGGCGAGCTGTGGAAAAAGATAGGAGGGTCCTACCTGAGGAACGCAGGCAGAGCCTAGGCTCATAGGGCGTGAATAAATCTATAATGTATGTAGGAGCAAGGCCATGTAGAGAAGAGGAGAAAGTTAAAATAAAAAGTAATTTCTTTTCATGGCCCAAATATGTTTGTAGTTTCACAAAAAAATGGGGAAAAAAGTAATTTAACTGCTTGAACCACCATGTAAATATGAATGTACCGAAATACTTCAAAATGTACACTAGTTAAACTACTAGTTGATTAACATGTAGTTCACAACTCCCCAACACTGCAGACAGCAACTTCTACTAATGGATTTAATCCAACTGAGTCTTCTGTATGTGTCGGGAACATTTCACCAGCAGAGAAACAAATTGGACCCGCCTGGTTGTGTTGTAATAAGTTGAACCTCTATGACAGATTGCACCAGCGAGTCCAAATTACAAAGACTCTCATTTCATCTGCCGGTGTCATCAGTCAAGCCTGACAGATTCCCTCTGACAGAGAGAGGGTGTACTGCTTCTACTCCGGCAGTCCAACAAGTCGCTTGAGTGACGTAAAGCCAAATATGAACGATAGGTCAGCGACAAGACGCTGGCTGAATGAAGTGCACATGATCCAGGCTATCTGTTGGTGTTGTTCACGTTCATATTTCATCTGGCGACTACTGTGTCATCTCACAGCAACAATTAAATCTATCCACCCATTTCACTCACTTGATTATACATATCAGTCATGCTTAACTTTTTCTATTTGTGTATTGTATTTTTGTATCTGTATACTGTTTCCGTTTTTTTGTTCCCTGCCTATGAACTACTAAATGAGCATTCTTGCTAACATCTTGTGCCTTTATTCTGACATTCAATTATAATAAAATCAAATAAACTACTAATCACAAACTGCTTTTCCTCTTATTTTAAGTACCGGCAGAGAAACATGACTGAATACAATTTCAAGCTGAAACTTAAGAAATGCTGATGGCCCCTGTTGAAATTGTTTTTAGGGGGGATGAGTTCTTAAAAGCATATCAGCAGGGCCTTGAATACAGCGTACAGAAAACACGCATATAAAGAACTTGTTATGAAAAATATGTAATGACATTCATTTTGCAGCCTTTTTCGAGCGGAGTCAAGGATAGAGGATAAAAGAAGAAAAACATTTAAGCGAAAGTTGTTTGCGAAGATCCACGCGCGTCTAGGACGACCAAACACTTCATAAAATTGAAAATTAATGGCAGGGTCACAGGTGATTGAGGCACAAAAAAATAAAAAAATGTTTTGATTAATTCTATTTACTCTGATGCCAAAAAAGCATTCCCTCGCTTTAGTGAAAAAGTGGCCACACACTGCACAGAAAGCTCCGAATAAAAGCCTGAAAAAAGGGTCCATTCATGCAGCAGAACCGTTCATTTCAAACCCTTATTCCATCAAAAAACAATCAGATACCACTTATATTAGCTTGTTATAATGTATCACTTAATTATTTATTATGAATACCTACTGCTCACGTTTGATCCCTTTGTCTTTCCTGTTATCAAAGCATTTCCGCAAGTTTAGAAAACACATTTTCATTGCTCCCTCTGCTTTGATCTCTGTAATTACTGGAGGTAATCTATCACATCCCTTAAAAGACAGCGTGACTGAGGTTTTCGCTGACTTCCTGTGTTCTCCTTCTGTCTCACAGTCTCCCAGTGCTTCTATCATGCTTTGTGGATACAGCAATCACCGCTTTTTCCCTTATCTTGTTTTTCAAAGTAAGCAGGCCTGAAATAAATACTGATTAAATATGTTTGTCCTTGTGACGACATGTCAGTAGTAAGCTGTGATAGTGCATAATCTAGCTGTATTTTGTCTATTTGTTGCACTAATTAAAGCTGAGGTAGGTGTCCTAATGTGGTCTGTCAACCTAAATGGGTTTTAATATACAGAAGAAGGGCCTAATGCGATGGATAATGTTGTCCTGTTATCTATGTGTGAATTTGGGGAGAGCAGTGGAGAAAAAAGGCAATCGTGAATTAGACACCACCTCCAATCTCATGTGACTTCCTCTTGCAAAGTGTCACAATTTAATACATTGTAATTATTCTGAGATGATACAAATGTGACACATCTGGGAATATCAAATAAGGCAAAGCAAATAATATTTTCAGTTGAGGTGCAACATCTTCAAACCTGTTACGTCCTCAAACAACCTAAGTACAGAACTGAACATTAAGACTTGCAGCAGTGCCCTAAGGAAACAACAAAGTCAATAAAGGGTCAATCACCCTCCCTGATCATCACAGAGTATCTGTTGTATATCTCTAGAGATCAAATATAATAAAATAGGCAGACCAGGCTTGCTATTACAGCGCCCATCCTTCAGCTGTCACAATGAAGTCAAGAATTAGCCTTGCAGAGCTGTCCTAAAGCAACGCTGAGCCTCCACCAGCTCTGATCTCCCCAGAGGTGGCAGGCATGAGAAGAAAAAAAAAAAATCCCCACAGGGATCAATAAAATATCACACTGTTAAAAACGAATTCCCTCGAGGGAACAAGACAGCCACTGCTTGTTGAGCTAATAATTAATTTGGCCTGGTGTTATCAAAGTTATTACAAACAGGCAATATCCATTAAGCCTCATGTGCACAGATTAATATTTCATGATGTGAAACAGTTGCGAGAGTTATATCCTGGTGCCACCGTTTAACACACACAGGGAGGATATCCATGATCATTGGCACATGTTGAGATTTCTGTCTTGAAAAGTGATTTGTTAAAAAAAAAAAAGAAAAATTAAAAGAAAGCAGAACACTCTGCAAACACTCGGTGCTCGTGGGAGAAATTTGTTACTGACAGTTACGATGGATGCAAAGCACAGAAGTCGAGCTACACCATTAATTAGTTGCTTATTAGCATGCATATTAGTTATATATTGGCTCTTTATCAGCCATTTTAAAACACTTATTAATGCCTTACTCTACGTGACCATATTCTACAACTATCAATAACCTCCTGATTACTGCTTATTGAGTAATTAACGCACTGCAGCTTCCTTGCTTGTCACACTTTTCGGGCCTTATATGGTGGAAGTGCCACAAGAATAGTCATTTTATTAAATACGGTCTATTCTTATGTAATAAAACACACAAGTCTTAATAGTGTCAAAATAATAAATTGAGCCTTTTTAAATCAGATTATGCTCCCTATTGTAAGCTGAGGTATTGTTCATAACATATACACAAGTAGTTTGACACTTCTTCACCCACGCAGGTTTCCTATTTTAAAACTGCCTCCTCTTCACACTTAATAAATCCATTATATTATACAACTACTGCGATTAACACACCCTGTTTTCTTAAGTGATGCGCAGTACACTTTTAATAGATATGTTTGAAAATCTCTTTAGTGGTGCATAATAAAGGAGATATTAATTGAAGTAGTTTTGTGCTATAATGGATTTACTAAGTGTGAAGAGGAGGCGAGAATAGAATAGGGAACGTGTGTACTAGTGAATTAGTTATGAGCAGTATCTCATTTTAGAATGGGGAACATAATTTGAGTTAAAAAGACTTCATTTAGAGTTGTTTGGACACTTTAAGCGCTTGTAGTTTTGTGTTTCGTAACATGAGAATAGACCATATTTGAGTCCAGTGTGTAGGAATTAGGGAGATGTATTGGCATAAATGGAATATGATGTAATAAGTCTGTTTTCTTTAGTGTATAATTACCTGAAAATAAGATTTTTTTGTGTTTTCGTTACCTTAGAATGAGCTGTTAATATCTACATACGAAGCAGGTCCTCGTCCACGGAGATCGCCATGTTGCACTGCCATGTTTCTACAGTAGGCCAGAATGGACAAACACTGGCTTTAGTAGGGCCATTTGTGTTTGAAAGGTTTTTGTGTCGGTGATTGTAGTTAGCAGCCCTCCTGGGATGAGCAGTGTTGGAAAAACACAGATTGTTTAACATGAAACTCTGGTTTAAATCACTGGATCCATTTATTTTGGAGAAAAAAGACCTCTGCGGATAATTTAGCTTGGTAAAAACCTCCTTAACGTCTGGATCTTAACTTATCAGAGAAAAAAGGTAAACACAGATTAGCAAGTGCTGGATTAGTGGCTTGTCTGTGATGAGCCAAACGGTGTAGGTAAAACACTGATTTGTAACATGAAATTACTTTATTTAGTGTCTTTTACTGGTTCTAATCACCTGGGGGTTTTTTTTGTTTTGGTGGTGAAAAGCCCTCCGCAGATAATTTGGCTCCCGATAAAAACCTCCTGAAGCATTAAGACTGAAGGAATTCTAACTGGGAGAAGTTTCAGCTGGTTGCAATCTGCAATCCTCACTGCTAGATGCCACTAAATCCCCCTTAATCTAACATACTGTTCATGTAATGGCAAATGACTATTCTTGTGGTACTACCATCTTTTAATTGTGTACAACAACTTCCTTACTTCCTATCAATAAGCAGTAATTTGGAGGAAAATAAGGGAAATCTCCTAGTTAATGGCCTAATAGTTGTAGAATACGGTTGTGCAGAACAAGGCATTAATAAGTGCCTTATAATGACTAATAAAAACACAGTGTGTACCTTCATATACTGTAAAGTGATACCAAAAGAAAAAAAAAATCTATCTCCACTCTTCAGTTTCTTCAGTTAGTAAAGTCATGCCATTCTGGTCAAATTCTATTCCACCAATCTCTGATACTTCTTTTCAGTTGCAGCTGTAGAACAATTTCCCGACCACACTGGACTCCGAAATTAATTATCCTACTTGATAAATGCCTCGCCCTGCAAATCCTCACTAGAAGCAGCTCCCATCTTATCTTCTAAACGGCACAACGGTGTAATGGGGTTGAGCCGGTGTTTCAAACATAACCAGGTTGAAAGTAGAACTTGAACGCTCCTCTCTAAAAGATCCCTTGAAGGCAGCCTGGACCTCCCAAAATGATCAAAAATTACCTGCATCGCCTTAAAGGCTGAAGGAATTAAACTACATTAGCCTCTTCTGCCGTGCCCATTCCCCGTGGAGCCGGGGGAATATTCTCCTAACTGAACTGAGGGCCTTTCTTTGTAATGGACTATAACAAAGAGTTATGGATATGAGATGTCACAGGGATAAGACTTGCCATTAAACTGTGCAGTAGCCTATGTCAGGCCTCTTCCTCTCCAAAGCTACAAAGGGACAGCGCAAGATAAAGATGTAAGGAGCATTATCCGTCTGAAATGCTTTCACATTGTTCCCTTCTCTCTCAAAGGTTGCCCTGGAGCAATTAAGGTATTGGGGGAATTTGTGGGGTACATAAAACTTGAGCAGTGTGATATAGTAAACAGGCACTTTACCTCAGCCTTATTGGCCGGTGTTAAAGTGAGCTAGTGGCTGTAATCTAAAGGCCTGCTCTGCCCTCTCCGTGGTGTAACAAAAAAACCCCTAAGAGGCCGTAAATGAAAAACATTATTTTAACCACTTAAGAAGGATTGCATAGTTAACTCAGTATATTACTGGGAACTTGCAGTATTCTCAAGTACTGCTTATTTCATTCACTAGCAATGCACATTCTTGTATTGGCAACACATCCAGAAAGCTCTTGCTGTTTTACTAGCAGGGTTATAAATTGATTCACATTACATGATGAAGCAATACATATCATTTAGCGTAACAATCTTAAACACAGCAGTTCAATATAAAGGTAATATTCCTGAGAGCTATTTCCTATATCCATTTTACAATTGCTGGCAGTGGTCAGCGGTGAAATTAAATTAGGGTAAGCACTTTATTGTTAACCTCGTAGCTCCCTGCGTAAGTGCACAGCAACCCTGTTATAAGGCTATCTTGTTATACATGCCTGGGATATGAGCTGATATAGGTATCACCACAACGTGATTTCATTAACTAATCAGATCCTGCCTTGTTCTTAGTTGATTTGTTCTCCCCTGCTCCACATCCTTGAAAACATTATCCCTGGAAGATTAGAAGGAATTATGGGTATTTTAGTTGAGCCAGTGGGATGGATTAGTGTTGTGCCACTGCTGTAATAGCATTGGTAGCAGCCCCATTTCGATATGGAGGGAAGTAAATGCTAACGAGCCAGGAACAGGGGAATAGGTTTGTGAGAGATGCTGCAATAATGTCAAAGCCTAACATCTTGTATGCAGCTCACCCACTTCAGGGCAAGGCTGTAACGTTAAGTCTCAAATGGGAAATCTCGCCTTTATGGGCGCGATTGATATTGCACATTGCAGTATGGATGCATTTTCCTTTCAATACTAGAGAGGATGATAAATCTGCAAGCTGGGTCCAACATTTAGCAGGCGTTGCAACACATAATCTTGATGCTGATTCTGCTACTCCCCCTCAAATAAAACATCTCTCTTCTGTAACCCAAATGTCTCCGCCTGGCATCTATATATTAACAATCACATCGCACCTTTAGTTTCTCCAACATACTGTCGGACAGGGGGAGGTGAGACATGACTAAACCTGCTGCACTCCCACTGTGGTTTGGGCGTGGAAAAGCTGCTGAGCCAGTTGAACAATTAATCCCATATCAAATGAGAAATCTGGACCCCCACTACGTCACCGCATGTGACCGCAGGTGTGTTTTGCCTCCTGCTGGTGCATTCCTGCACAAAATAAAGATGTAATCAAACAGAAAGTGAACATGAATCATTGAGTGATCTCTGTAGGCCGCACTGTGTTTAATATAGTGAGAGAGCGTGCCTGAAAAGCTAACAATTTCTCAAAAAAATGATAGAAAAAGAAAAAGTTTGGTACTTTTCCTGACAGCGCAACAACTAAAAGTGCAATAGCACATCAGGGCATTTTGGCTCCTTCCAATTTAATCTCGTCGGATGTTTCAAGCTTGTGAGAACTGCAAGAGTGCAAATACCATCAAATGGTGACATTTCAGAAAATGAAGACGTACAAGTATACGGTATATTTCCTGTAATTGGCTGTTTGTGCAGGTGACTGTGCATTTGAAACATATGTCCAATTCGCTCCTAGCAGTGGAAAATGATATGAAGGCCCTGTTGTTTGAAGCTGCATTCTACCATAACTGCATATCTCCCTGATTGCTGCCATGTGAGATGAAACAATATGAATCCTGATCAATCACAGACTTTATATCCTGCTGCTGCCATGACCGGCATTGTTACTTCAGGGGGAGAATTGGTTTTTCTTGTCTGATTAACATTTGTTTTTCCTTTTTCTTCTTCTCTCCAGCTCACAGAGGTATTGCATTGATCTGCACTTAACCTGATTTCTAATAAAACAAGGTGTCCAGCTAGTTCCCCCGGTGTCACCGCCACTATCACACGAGAATGTATGTTGTTCAACGGCTAGCCATTGATCAGTCCTTTTGGGGATTTCACCTGCTTCTTCCCCATCTCGATGGTAGCCTGGATCATCATCTGCCTTGTGCTCTAATGACCCTCCAGGCCTTACATGCTGCTAATGAGCTGATGGATCAGTGCATCGATCCAAGTGCCGCAGTCCAGGAACGGCCAATTACCTCAAGTAAACAGTGCAGAAACCAGCTCTGAGCACAGCCAGGAGAGAAAAGGACAATGGAGTTGAGGGAAGAAATGTAGATAGCAGGGGGAAAGTGGTGGAGTGCAGAACGTGTTATGCAATTCAAATTGTATTGTGTCACACTGTGGTTCTGTTCTTCGCTGTTTGTCACCATGAATATAAAGTAGGGAAAAATAAAATAACAAGTCGATGAAATACGATTCTGCAAGTAAAGCAGACAAACTAAACAATCGTGGCCCCGCACACAATGCGATTACTGCTCTGCACAAAGAAACCGGGTACCTGTGGCTCTCTCTCAAGGCTTCCTTCCCCTTCCTCCAAGAAATCACACCCCGAGGAGACATCCTGGGCTTGCATTCGATCAGAACGTCGCCACCCTGTCGGGCCAGAGTTTGGGCCTTCAACAAGTTCTGGGAGAAGTCTGGAGCGATGGCTGATAGGAAGAGTGGAAAGAGAGGGTTGTAAGTATTGTTAGGGAGACAGGAGAAGAAGAAAAAAACACAGCTGAGGTTTAATTTACTGTCAGAGGAGACAGAGGAGCGAAGGGGGGTAGAGCTACTGAGGAAATGAGAGTAGAGAAGCATCCTAAAAACATGCAGGTCACTCCATCCATTAGGTAGGTCAGCTCTCACATCCTTTTCCGTCTACACACATACACCCTTGTTTGCACACACAGAGAGATGCACACATCACTGCAGGAGAACAGACACGGTACATCATTTTTAAGAAGGCATTTTATTTGAAAGTAGGTAGGGCTCTTTTTTTTTTTTTTTTAATTCCATGAATTTTCCTTAGGAGGACATTATGCATTAAGAATTAAGCCGTGGGGCTCCGAAGCAAAAATGAGAGAATGTAAAACGAGAGGGAGGCTTTGTTGCCGCTCCTTTAGGCCTTAATTACTAAGGCGCCGTCGTCTGGAGCTGTTTTGTATGCGCACCGACTCAGCAGAAAGCTCTTCAAAGTGAACACACAGCCTGGCGCCACTGACATGGCTGAGCACCTGCCAACGCGTGCGGGTGCACGTGCTCACACACTGCGAGACACATGTATTCATACACATGTTGCATCTCACAATTATTTCTTGACACAGAGTGTGAAGTGCCAGCGTTTCCTCTAACAACACAAACGACATTTGTCATACTTGTTTTCTCATAACACATTGATGGAATTTATATGAACTCATATCTAAAACTAGAATTGGAGGATTTATGGCTCCAATTAAATCTGTTTATTCCCATGTATAAATGTAGCAAGGTACTACAGATCCTCTAGTCTGTAGGAGGGGCATTTAAACAGAGTAAGACATTTTTACCACATATTGTTTGGTGTATTACTTTCATTACTATATGACAAACAGATAAACACCCTGATATCATAAAAGCGGCATTTAAAAGGATGGAAATTGGAATACTTTATCAATACCACTGTCAATAATACAAAAGCTATATATCAAAGTTTAAGTAAGGCGTTGGGCATTTTATTTCATGACTGATGATTTAGGGATTAGTTGACAGAAAAACAATTTTCATAATCGCCCAATATTCACTGGAGAATTGCTGTCTTTCTTTGTTTTACAAATTGTATATTTTTGGATTTAGGACGTCTGCTCAAGATGTCACCCTCAACTCTGAGAGATTGTAATTTTTCACAATTTTCTGATATCTTCAGACAAAATTAATAGTCATTCAGATTATTAGCTGCAGCCTTGAATATAGGGTCCATATTTTTGTCAGGTGTGGCTAACAAGGTGGGAGAGATGTCTCCTTTATCTACAGTAACTGTTTGTAAAACTACATGTTACAATTAAAAATGAGGGCCTATCATGTATATACTGTTGCAAGATTTTTCTTGATAAAGAGATGCAGAATAGTGTCAAAAATTATCGATTGATCAATACATATTGGTTCTGATTGTTGAAACACTTCCAGAGTATTGGTATGCCAATACCAGCTGTGCTTTCTTGCTCTCTGTTATTGTTAATGTTTACTACAATCATTCTGCTGTTCTCTGCTACTAGGGCTGCCCCCTAATAGTCGACCAAATGTTATTCGACCAATAATGTCATTAGTTGCAGAAAAAAAAAGCCGTGAAACTCTACTAGGAGCTGTACCTCAAAATAAATCAAAACCTATATGACTGCACCATGTGGGAATTTAGTTTGAAAGGACACAGGAAGTGTCTACGCTCCACAGTCAGACAGGAGTCAGGTTAATTTCCAGGGCTGGTACCTGCTGTTATTCCACAGGCTAGTTAATAACATGTTGGGCAGGAAATCCAAAGTGTGGGATCATTTTGAGAAGGTGAAGGACGAACCCAAGGTGATATGTAAACTCATCTTCACTGGTCGACTTCAAACATGACGTATCATCTGAAACATGTCAGTAGCTACATGCGCATTAGCCACTTAGCATAATCATTACTGCTTTGCCAACAGCGTCATTAACAGGCGGCTCGCTCAGTGTGTGACGTGCACTTGTAGATAAAATATAAGCCTATATTAATGAAGGTTCATTAGTACGGTTTTGTATTTCTCTGTAATGTAGCACAGTGTTAACAATGTTACTGATACTATTCTTTATCACACCTTCAACTCAAACCATTGTGTTGCCCCGCTGTTGGGATCCTTTGTGTCCAAGTCTAAAAGAGTTTGTGATGTACAGGCTTTTCACCTCTACACTTAACGATCTGTTTTAAACCCACACACCTACAGCACAGCCATTTAAGCTCCAACTCCTGCAGCTCCAACCCTGCCTGCATACATGCAGTTACTTTGTGTCGAGCTGCCAATCAGAGTTATGTATGTTTCTCAACACAACCACCTAAAGCCGCTGTGTCTGGAAGTAAAGGGGCTTTGACAGACTAATACTTGCCATTGTGTCAAACTGCCACAGCAAAGTGCTGTGAGTGCTTATACCAGGATATGAAACAGTTTTATTTTTTATTACGTGGTTATATAAGTAGTGAAGTTTGCACCTCATTTTCAAAACAGTAAAGCACATACATAGAAGCTAATGTCTACATGATGTGAGGGACATACTGTATAGAACTTTTCTTGCCCTGTTGGATATAGCATCGTAGCCTTTCATGTAACCTGTACCTGTTTGCCTGCTAAGCTGTTTGACAATTCTTAAGCCTGAGAGACTTTAACATAATTGCACCACCTTTAACTGTAACCCTACATGCTGCAGGCTGACATTCAGCTTTCATAATGGCATTGCTTCTACAGTTAGTAGCTCTAAAGGAAATGTATTTTTCTCCACAACAAGGCAGAGACACTTGAGATTAGTGTTGCACGGTATACCGGTACTAAAATAGTACCGCGGTAGTAGAGTATTCCAAACGGTATTATACTGCATTTGGAAAATACCGGTACTTTGAAATTGATTCAATTCATTAATTTAGTTAATTTATTTTACTAATTTATGCACACAAACGCCTTTCTTGTTCCTATTGGAGCACAGATTGCGCAAGTGGTGTGTATGACAACACCTGTATCAACATTCGCAGCTGGGCCAAGAGAAAGTCTGCCTCGCAAAGGGAGACAACACGAGACAACACCAACTTAGTGAAACATCTGAGCAACCAAAGTACCGAGGTACTTACCGAACCATGATTTTTTTGGTACCGTTAAACCGCTACTATTTATTGTTCTAAAGGTTTGTATCCAAAAGGACTTTTCCTTAGGAAAAGTACTGAAGAGTATCGAAAAGTATCGAAATTCATATTGGTATTGGTACCGAAACAAAGATTTTGGTATCGTGACAACACTACTTGAGATATAAGAACCTCACTGGAGCTGGAGGTTTCTTGGTGCCATTCTGGAAACATGTACCGTGACAACAAAAAGTGTGAAATGGAAATTTAACTTGATCTTATCTTAAATCTGTGAAGTAAAGTCAAATTAAGATCAAGTAAAACCGAATACTGATTGCAAGAAACAATGAGTAAATGAGCTTGGTTTCCTTCTGTCACAGTGAATACGGCCAGCCGACTTTAAAGTAATCAAAAATAATCAAAATCAGAATCAGAATATGGTTCATTGCCAAGCAGATTTTCACATAAATGGAGTTTTCTGTGGTGTGCTGAGAGGTGTGCCACGAAGAAAGATCAATGGCTTAGCAAGAGTTTTCCATCCTACGAAGGTGGCTCTCCTTTAACCTGGCTATATCGCCATGGTAACTTATGCAGCAAACCTAACCTGGTCGGGTCAATGTGTTCTGAGTTTCAGCTTGAAATCGGCTAAAAGGCACCTTTCACCGCTGCTTTGAGTAGCGTCAATCTATAGTCAACGTCAGTTTATGAACGATACAGATTGTCAGCTGAGGGAAAATGTTATAAATGCACTTTATCAAACTTGTGGAGCCGTAACCATGACAACAGAATGACAGTCATTGTTCATCTATGGCCATAACGTTACATACATGCCCCTGAATGAAGCCATGAAATTAAAGTAGTATTTTTTTTTTTTTTTTTTTTTTTTACAGGGGAATCTACGGTACATCAGTGTTGCTGAAAATGATTTCATTTTATTCACAAGGTTGTTGTTGCTCTCACTGTTCTCTGGTCCATTTGCCCTCGCTGGCTCTAAAAGAACCTTTTGTTAAATCACAGGTAGCAAACAGCTCACTATATTATTAATCAGGATGACGTTTATATGCATATGCAATGTGACATAATTCCTTCAAACCACTGTAACGTTACCACTTTGCAATAATTTTTATGCTTGCTCCTGATTTGATGAAGTCCTTTATACACTGCTGGTATATTACAGCTAATAGGACAGTAATTAGAAAATTGATTAGTCTGTTATTTATCACAGATAATAGCCTATTCACTCAGTAGAATTCATTTTACCTTGATTTACCCCAAAACTCAAGTGATTTCCATCAAGTTTAAAGGTGAAGAGTTTAAAGAGCTGCAGAATGTGAAGCTGTCACGTTGGAAACAAACAGAGGGATAAAATAAATCCAGTATATTCAACAATGCGTTCACACAATTACTAATATTCATGCAAGCACCCTTGTTGCTTTTTACTGTAATGCTTTTTAATGTTCTTCAAAGGTGTAAGTAGGCTGCACAGATCGATCGATTTCAAGTGTCAAATGACACGTGAATGCATCATGTGACTTGTTTTAAGTGAGCATACGAAGAGTCTTAAGCAGAAATCCTTGGTTAAAAGAGCAAGTTGATAACCACCTTCCTGGTGCCCCGTCATCTCTGATTGAAGCTTCAGGGTTTGTGAAGCCAGCTCAGACAAAGAGAGCCTGGCTCTGTTGAACTGGCTGCATGGTACAGCCCACCAGTGCATAACATAAGCATAGTAAGAGAAAACAACCAAATGAATTCCACCATAACGATGCATTTGAAAATTAGAAAAGAAAATGTAAGATTAAATGTTACATACACAACACTGAGCTCAGCCGTGCAGGGGGAAAGACAATCAGGAGGATTTCTTTACTGGAATAATTTAACATTAAACTAACAAAGAAAAGTGGTGCTCTCGTCTCCAGCTGTTCTCAGAGCACACAACTGCTCATCCCCCAGCAAACTTGATTATGAGAGCAGAACCAGGGTGCACTCTGGGGCAAACTACTGGCGAAAGAACTGTAGACACGAATGTCTTTTTCCTCAGTCTGCTCAACACAGAGGCGAGAACAGAAACAAACTTCATCTTTCAAGTGCTCAGTTTAAATCTTTGGAGAAGCAGGTGAATGAGTTTATCGTTCAGATGAACTGAACAGCCTTTGTTTTTTGGGGGAAAAAAAAAATGGGGTGGAAACAAGTTTTTGTAAAATTATCCTGGTAATCCAGCGAGCAAAACTGAAATGTTCTGCCAACATGACTGTGGGTGTAAGAAATATGGCCATCAACAAAGTGTTGTGTGTCAGAACTTACCAATGACTCGCAGCTCAGCGTTGGTGAAGATTCGGCCATGCTTGTTCTCTGCCACGCACTGGTACATGCCGATGTCAGCTAGATTCAGGCTACTAATCGTCAGCACTCCATTATTCGCCTGAACCCTGTCGTGCTAAAGACACACACACACACACACACACACACACACACACACACAGATACACACTTTGAGCACCACATGATTCAAATTGGAATATGCTGTGCTAACCTGACAACAAACACTAAACAGGTTTAGACAAGGTGAGCAGTCAGCAAGAGGCTTGAGTTCTTGCCTCTGGTGGAAAAATGTGCCCCAGTACAGCGAAAGATTCACATCCAATCAGGACCTTCTGTGTGCTGGGACTGTTGAAAGTAGGCATGGGACAAACACAAAAATGTTTCATTACACGATTATCCAAGTCAAAATAACTGCGATCCACAATACCATCCCGTTAATCATTGGAATATACATAAAACTAAAATGACACTAAAACATACTGAAATCACATTACCTTACATTTTGTTTAAAACAAATATTTTTATTGCATCACAGATACAACACACACCTATTTTTGGTAAATATCTTTTTAGATAAAACAAACAATCTTAAAGGTACCATAAAACTTTTTTTTAGTTTTACAGTATACTGTAGTGTGCCAGATTGTTGGATACAGGTTTGTAAACTCTACTAAATTGTAAAGCTCGCCAGTGAAACTGAAAGTAAAAGCCCACTGTAGATTCACTCTTATTTGGCATTTCACCTTGCTGTATTTGCAGTTTTTTTCGGGGCTGTATTTCTTGGATACCTGCTGCTAACGGTTTGGCACCTGGTCACTACATTTTTTTATAAAGCCCAACCTTTTCTTAGCGCTGTTGGGGTCCACGCCCATAAATGTCCCAAACATAGAAAATAATAAAATATAGGCAGAGGGTCTCTGCAGGTTACTACACCACCACACACTTGTACTGGGTCATAACTGAGGATTGAGAGGGATTACTTGTGTATAATCTATACACTGTTTTTTTCCTGGATAATCCTGAATAGTATATTGTAAAAATAAGGCTTTAACTATTTGATTTCAATGACTTTTGATGATTTTTTTTTTTTTTTCATTTTGTGTCATGCACATAAACACATGCTCAACCCAAAATACTCTGCCTTCTATCCCAGGCCTGGCAAAGAAATTCAGCCACAACAAAGGTTCCCCTTGTGAAACAAAACTCTAATTTTTATCACTTTCCAACCAAAATAATGGAGATCATTTTACTGAAACGTACATCCCTTACATATCTATATACAGGATGGTAAAACAGGAAATGAACCTAATTCTCAACTTCACCTAAATTACACAGCAAACAAATTCTGTCCTGCACTGGAGTGGTGTTGAACCTTCCAGTCTCTAAGGCTAATGGTAACGTTCCTGAGCGCCTCCTTTGTCTTTTGTTTAGCTTGTACTTCATGTAGGGTTCCATAATGTAGCTGTTTTTTTATGAGACAATAAGTTCATAGTTTTGGTTTATACCACATGTCAGCAGGCCATTTTTCTATAAACATGAAAAACATTTCACTCCTGGCGGCAGTATCTCAGTCCATAGGGACTTGGGGGTTGGGAACTGGAGGGTGATGGTTCAAGTCCTCATCCAGACAAATATGGAGCATGGACTGGTAGATGGAGAGGTGCCAGTTTGCCTCCTGGGCACTGCCAAAGTGCCTTGAGCAAGGCACCCAACCTCCAGCTGCTCAGGGCGCCTGCCCATGGGCAGCCCCCTAACTGTGCCATCTCTTTATTTAATGCATGTATAGGTCCCGTTTGTGCATGTGTGCATTCTGGGCCTGTGTGTGTATATGACAACAGAGTAAAAAAATGAAGAGAAGAGAAAATGAAGAATTTCATCTCATTAGAAATTTGAGAAAGGGAAAAATAAATCTCATACCCTATATATTGGAGCAAACAAGTAGCAACAGTAGCTGTCATTTGAAGTCATGTTCCAGTATTCACCATCTTTTTTTATCTATCTGGTCTCCACTAACTCCTGAGAAAGATATTTCCACCAGCAGCTGACTGTATCTGTCTGCTGCTGCTGAGGAAATGGTGTACAGTGGATGATATTCTCTGTAGTTCTGTCACTGCAGTGCCCCTTTTCACCTTACATGCAGCCACTGGATCCACTATTAATAAAAAATATTGATTAGTGAAGCTGAGACAGAAGTTTAATCAGCCTCTGCTGAGACCAGTGGATAAAATCCACAGAGCTTCCATCCAGGCAGCATTGCTAACAGGTTACAGTAACTGGCCTCAGATACACATGAGCCATCCTGGCCCTTAAAATGCTCTCAGCGGATGATCCTTTAGCAAATCAGACATTAATCCCTGAAAGGACTGACACCTGTTTATATAACAATACTGTTATATGAACAGAACACAGAGCACAGTCAGATCAAGGTTTTCTAATATACAAGAGTAATTCAATTCCAGGAGACAGTTTTCTGTTTGGTTCCTACAAATGTGTCAATTTAAAGCCTGGCAAATTCACACTTGTGTCAATAAAATGTACGATGTACTTTCAGTGATCGGTCGTCTTCGTTGGGGCTGTGTTGTAACTTTCTCGGTACAATAGAGCGATCCATTGTCACACTCACAGCTCTCTCCTTTTACATGTTATCATCTCTCACACTGGCTGCCAATCAGGGCTACCAACGTGCAAACAGGACAAATAGCTCCCCAGTGAAGAGCTGTGTCTGAAATTGCATACTTATGTACTTACACTTAATATTTTGAGTGCTTAAGTGCGTTCACATTGAGATGCATGAAAAAATGCAGTGCACTGTGAGTACCCAGATGGTGCACTCTTAATGGTCAAGAAGTTGAGTGTGGAACTATGGACACTTCTGGCCCTCAATGGTCGCCATCTTGGCTATGTAGCGGAAGGGGAGGGACCACTTTTCAAACTGGAAATGGCGGCCGAGGACTGTGCGACCGCGAACGTCGCTGCACTGTTGGCATACATGTGTTTTTTGCACTAAGTACCACTATATTGTTGCCGGCAGTATGTTTATTGGGTTAATTTAGCAGTCTGTAATGATTTGGTACCGCAAACGATAACGCAAATGCTAATGCTAGTTTGCTAACTAGCTAAATTGCGGTCGTCATTTCCAGTTAGTGCATAACGGCCGTGTTTGGTTTGAGACAACACTACCCTGTCGAAATTTGCTCACTATGCCAGTAAGTACATAGTGCACATAGTATACTACATGGAAGTGTAATGGCGGAAGTATGTGATTTGAGACACAGCTAAAGTTTAAAGTTTGCCTCTTTATTAGGACATGGGTGCACACAACATACTGATACAGCCAATTAAAAATTCATTCATAACATTTTCTATAGGCCAAGTTGAATATTGCAATAATAATGTGTGGTTATCACAAATCCCACACCACACCTGGATTAGCAGCACAGCACACCATTTGAAAACCACTGTCTTGGTGTACTGTTGCTGTCTATGAGTCAACAAAATGGCTTAGATAAAATTTTAAGAGCTGACTGTTACAACAACATTCAGGGAGCCTATCGAGCCATGATTGAGCCCAGGCAATTGCTTGCTGTTGCTCTGAAAATAGGTTGGAGGTGTGCAAAAGCTGCGCCAGAATAGATCCAGAGCAAGATGTTTTCCAAACAAGCCTGGCCTGTTTCTCTGACACATGGAGCAGGTCAGGACATCTTCATTAGGAAACACCACAACAACCTCATGCTCTCTTGCCAGTCCAGTGACAAAGAGGGTATTAGGTGTCTTTTTGGAGCAGCATTTTGAACATGTACCTCAATTTAAACTGACCTCCATAGTGAATATAATATCCTTAAGTCAACAACCATTACAGACAACAACAAACTCTGTGGATGTTATTTTCTGTTTCATCACTGACCTCTCACTTTATATAAGAAACATGTACAACTATTTCTGTCATTTCTTTTAAGGATAGCTTAAAAACACTCCAATTAGTGCCATAACAGTATCGCATACTAGGTGTTAATATGAGAGCGCTGGACTAAAACCGCTTTGAGGTGGGTAATTAGTGCTATATATGGACATTTTAAGTACCACGATGCCAACTGTGTTCATTCTGATGAATGGCCTGATCTAATTCGAGCTTTAGCCACACTTTTTCTCTCCTCAGGGGGGTTGATAATTGAAACACTGCTAATTTTTTGTGGTCTTAATAGGCCCGCAGTGACTAGATGTAACCCCCCTCTGCTTAACATTGCACTGAGACATTATCAAACGGTGGTTGAAATCAAACCTTGCAGGAATTAGTTCAGAATAAGCTGCAGCACATAGGCTATTTTATACTCCACCAAGTCTGATACAGCGTTAGGTGGCAGAGACACAAAAAAAAAGAAAATACTCGGCATGTGACAGTGTTTGTTTAAAAATAAACACATGCAATTTTAAAATCGCCTACTCAGAGTACAGATAGTAATTACACAGCATCAGAACAAACTTCTTCTCTTCCCACTGCTCCTCCTTTTGACCTTTACACGGATTGGCACTACTTTCTGCTTCCTTTTTATAGTTGTGTCAATTTAAGTGTGGCAACACTCATTGTTCTTGCCCTTGATCTTTCCCATTGAGTGTAGCCAGACCTTTTAAATGTCACTGACAAAGTAGTCCAGAGGGTCCTGCCGCCAGTCTGTCTGTCGTCTGGAATCATTACAGCACTGCCACTTGAAAAGACAAGGACTGTCCCTTAACATCAGTGACACTGCTGAGCATCTTCAAATAGGGCTCTCTCTGAGGCCCAGTCACACGATGGACACACGGCTGACCTGGCGCTAGAGCCGCCGCCAGAGGGGGCCCTGGGTGAGGATGGATACAATAGTTTCCAAGTGGAACACAAGTAGTCCCTGGGTTTTTGGCAGCGCGGGACTGGATGCTTATATGTGTGTTCAAGGGGACGTGAGAGCGAAAGAGGGAGGGAGTCATAGCGTCTGAATAGATGATAGATGGTCCTTTTTAGGTTACACAGTGCAAGGGCCCGGGGGGGAGAAAGGGATGAAAGAGATCTGTGTAAGTGCATCAGTTGGTGCCACACTACGCCATTGTGTACCCACTGCCCTGTTAAAGAACCCTCAGAGACTCGGTGGTGGCTCTATCACAATCTCTTTATCGCTGGAGACAAATGGTGGCATTCGTCTGCTTTATGGCTATCATTAATTATGCTTGACTTTTCTCTGATACCAGCACTGTTTCAAGTTGAGCTGTGAAAAGGCAAATCATGGGCGCTTTGTTGTATGCCGGCGATGTTACGATCCTTTCCCTGATTGCAGCAGGTGCACTAAAAGTGCGCGGTAACTCCTCAGAAGGCAGCTCTCTGACTTTGGAGGTTGAAGGGAGGAAAAAAAAAAAAAAACACACTCATGTATGTAACTGAAAGGGGAGCTGGTGGTGGAGTGGAAAAAAACACAAGCGTGAGTGGGTCCTTGTTTCACCGGGATGACATTTTGAAGTGACAGCCCTCCTCTGCGCCATTTAATTCCCTTGGAGGGGGCCCAAAATGAGGTGGAGAGAGAGGGGAAAGTGGACGGGAAAAAAAAGCTTGAAAGAGAGCATACGAAAGAGAAAGAGAGCGCTAGAGATGCTGAGATAAAGAGAGAAGGAGAGGGAGAGGAGGACTGATCCATTCTAATGAGGAATAACAAATGGCTCCCTTGGCCTTCCTCTCCTTCTCCCTCCCTCTCTCTACATCGCTGACCTTTGGGTTTGGAAATTGATTTACTGTTGCCGCTGTTGACGGTGGCATTTTGAAAATGGTAACACCCCACCTCATTAATATAGCCACATGTACGGAGAATACGTTACCTTGGCCACCTGCCAAAGGAATTTTTACAGTGTTATTTACAAATCAATAGTGGAGATGCACAGGTGGAGCGATAAGGGTTTCCTGTGGTTAAGGATGTGTGGCAAATAGAGGAAGTGACCTTTGTCACCCAACAGTCACAAATGACAAGAAGAGGAAGCGTTCATGACAACGATGCCCATTTATACGGATTCAAATTTGACTCGCTGCACATACAGCATTTGCAGATAACTACTTCTGTCATAATGGGAAACTATTTGGAGTGCAAAACTCTGTAATCTCTCCACTGCGTGTGCATTGTGATTTGGCTCTTTAATTAAAGTGCTCCAGATTTTGAATATTATCTCAGCTCGCAACTGAAGTTGCAGCAAAGTAAACCCACCTGCCCCCTTTAAAGACGTGTCCAACAAAACAGCAACAGACTGCTTTTGGGCTCATTACCCAATCCAAACACTGACGCTATCAGTGACTGTGATTCACTGGAGCTCTTCTTTCTAGGCAGAAAGCACACTCACTCCAGCAGCACAATAACACAAAACAAGGCAAATTGCCTAAATGTGAAATGTATTTTGGATGATAAGGCATTTTTCACCCTCCCCAGAGAGAAGAGACTTAATGATAAAATTGAGAGAAGCAGATAGGACGGATTGAGCGCTAAATTGTCGAGTCTCTGGTTGATGACAGGCAGAAAATGGCATCACTTTGGCTTCTTTGCAAAACACATACAAACACCCTCCCCCAACACATACACACACACTTTTATTGCCAGATTTAGTCCCAGGCAAATACAGCCATTTCAAAGTGACATGTTCTTGCCAAGTACGAGCCTAAGAGTTGGAACCATGGCGCGCTCCTCAGCAAAATGAATCCAGCAAACAGCGCGGTAACACACAGTGCATCCTTTAAGTAGCATGCTGCTGAATCTACTGTAGTCTTATCTTTCATCTTACACATTAAATTACCTTTCTATCCATCCACTTATCTGCCTGGGGGCTGTTCTAATGAAAACAATATATTGACACTCTGCTAACAACAACAACAGGCTACCATTTAAATACAAACCTGTCAGACTGAGCCTTGCAGCATTCAGCAGTTTTAATGTGTTTGTTGTCAGAAGGATGCTGCACACCTTCATAAGACTGGGCACTGCTAAAAGTTGGAGTGCACAAGTAAATAACTGATTCTGCACATTGGTTGGATTCTTTATCGATTCCTGATCAGTTTTCTGTGTGGGAAAAAAAAAAGTGTATGTAGGATTTCAGCATCAATGCAACTGGTTAAATATCTCTGAGAATAAACACAGCGTGGAGAAAGAGTAGAAACAAGGCATGCGTGTGACTCAGGTGTGTAAAAGCTCCACTGTTTAATGGTTTTCTTAGTAAAACAAAAAACCTGCAAGGCCTGCCTGTGTGGTGTTAATGAAGCCCTAGAGAAAGTTCAGTCAGGAAGACAATACTTTTCACCCTCAGGCTTAATTTTTCTTTCTCACCCTGCCATTCACACCTTGCATGCATGCTCACTATCTCTACGTGTCATTGTCTGGGTCTGTCAATCGAGTCATCAGCTGTGTTTCGGTCTATCATCGCACTGCTCCTTGTTTTAAATATAGTTCTGTCTCTGCCGTAGTTCTTTGTTGCTGCCGTCGTGCGCGCCCTCCACCTCCCCGTCACCACCTAGTCTTTATGGATTCATCAGCCTCATCTGCCTCATCAGCCAGCAGCCTCAGCGTCAGCAGCCACCACCACCAGTGTCTAGACTCCCTCTGGTGTCCAAGTGCCAAAGACTTCACTCAAATCTTAACCAGCACAAATCATCTGTCAATCTGTACACTCATATTCCATATTAAATATTAGCTTAACTTCACTCTTCTGTCTCCCCTGATTGAAATGTTATCTTACCATAGGATATTTACCCTCTGTTATGTTGCGTTCACATAGAATTAGGCAAAAGGTAGACAGAAAACAGATAACACCTTCTGGACAGCACAAGAAAAACAAACCGCCTGACAATGATGCTGTTTTGTTTACAAATAATGGGATAAAATATGTAAAATAAAAGGTATTTGTCTAATTTTTCTAGTAATGTCCAGTCACTGTCCAGGTTGCCTGTATTTTTGCCTAGTGTGAAGTAGGTACATAACATCTGATTGTAAATTCCATTGCGGATAGCAAAGTTAACATATCTGACATCTGAATGGCAGTGCTGTATACCATTACTGTTGCTGGTATTCTCTGCCAGCTTCACCTAATTTCATCGTGCTTCTCTCGTCCACTAAAGTAATATCCGGTTTGCTGTCACCCATCTCCCTGATTGCATTTGAACGCAGCATAACAGACATGGGAAGCAGTGACGCTGGTGCGTTGAGTGTCAAATACATGGCATTCCTGGAAATCGCGCCTTGTTGCAGATGTTTCACCATGTTACTGGTGTTTCCACCCTGACTTAAAATCACTATGTTACGAACATTACAAGCTGCACTGTTGTCATCTGTCCTCTAGAAATGAAGTTGGACATCCGCCATGACTCCTCCTTGCTGCAAGTTTCCAGCAGTGTAGACGCATGAGTTTAGCATCACTGTTTTGCAGTGCACAATTGTCAGAGTAATATGCTGGCAATAAAAGGAAATGATAAGCTCGGAGGCATATGAGTCCAGTGGATGGGACGATTTGGAACCAGCTCTCAACTGAAAAAGGTTCTTAATCCCCATCCCTATCAACAGCAATGAATTTATAAGCAATGTTTAATTTAAAGTAGGAGCTACAGTTTAAACTACAATGAAGTTAGAAAGAGAGCCAGAGGCGGAGCTTTGCACAGCGATCGATTGAATTAGTCTGGAGTCTGGTTTGGAAAGACAGTAAATATTTGATCATTCTACCAAACATCTTTCATTATTTGGCGTTACAGCATGAAAGAGTGGTGGACACTCTTGACTGATTATCTGATGGGGTTTTGTTTTTCTTTTGCTGTGCTATTGGGGTTTAGTGCTGCACGGTGGAGGGAACTCATTCTCACATTCATGTTGTGCATTCGTTGTTTCTGTCATTAAAAAAACTCCCTTACCTCCATGGGGTCCAGAGGCTCTCCGTTCTTCATCCAGCGGTACGAGGGTTTGGGCTTGGCGCTGGCTTTGCACTCCCACACCAGAGTGTCATCGATGGTCTTCTGAACGTCTTGGGGCTTCTCAGTCAAGTGAGGTGCAGCTGTGAGGTCACACACCACACATTGTAAATGAACACATAAACGCTACACAAACGCTTGAGCATTTCCAGTACGCAGCACTTTTAGAATAAATCAATGAACCAACCAAGCAGGCAATTACTTCATTAAAGAGGCATCCAAGGGCACAAATCATAAATCCACTTCCAATTAACCCAAAGCTCACCTCGACTTGAAAAATATATAAATAAAAACAACTGTATAAACTTAACACGTGGGAGAATCAATAGGTTGGTTGAAACCTTTCACTGTGAGGCTAAAAGCTAAAGGATATAGAGCTATTGGATTTAGTGCAACCAGCTTCAATCAGTAACACTGATGCAGATCTTTTACAACAATCTGGTATTATATTTCTTGCGATGCTTACAGTACAACGGGATGGTAGTAATTCTTTTCTAGCAATGCAGTTAATAACACAGGTTATATTCCCTTTTTGTCTTCTGAAATATCTGAAATCCATAGAGAATATGCCTCTATATTTATGATGGTGGTCCTGGTGTCACATAAATGACTAGTACCTTATCTCTGGCGACAGTGTAAGAAGATTTATGGTCCTTGTGAATCACCCACATAAATACAGGACGCCCTGCCAGGGTCAAGTGGAACGAGGTATTTGAGTCGGTCTGTCTGCTTGCCCAGCTGTGTTACTTTGATAAAGTAATAATATTAATAAAAATGCAATTAATTTTTCTTGATTGAAACAGCCTTTCATCTTATCTCCCTCGAGGGATGTGAGAGTACAGTTACTGCTGGAACAGTATCCACGGTACATTCGGTGTCAAGGACTTTTTAGCGGGGCAAAGACTCACCATCACACAGGGGCTAAAACCAAGGGTACAGTCTTTCCTGTCGCTAGGTCATGATGTGGCTGTGAGCGTTAGGTGTAAATCTATTTAAATCAGTGATGTTGTGGCGCTCACAAGGGGGTCGACGTTTAGTTTTGGGGGGGGAGTTGATTATCGTATCCTGCCCACAACAGTTGGTGCTCAGAAATTGTTTTTTCCTGTCAACTAAAAAGGCAAAATCATTAAACTGTTAGATGACAGAGGAAATGTCTAGAAGCCTACAGACAACAACGTTGTTTTTCCAAATGAGTGAAGGTGTTTCTTGCTGATTATTTCTCTTTGTATTTCCTATCTTTGGTAACGGTGCTGCGTGCATTGCCTAAAGTGCATTTCACTTGGTGAGAACAAATTCCGACTCACTCAAGTAATGTTTAAAAAGCCTGCAGAGACGAAGTGTTTAGTAGCCCCATATGAGAAGTGAGATAATATTTTGCTATCAAAAGAAAAAGCTCACTTTATGTTCTTTTTTTTATGAAAGGAAATTGCACAATAAACACTTTCGGAAACCAGCAAGCACTGCTGAATTGGAAATAGAGACAAATACTACATGACACACTGTTAGCAATATTACAAATGAGACCGTCAGAGATAACATAATGGAAGGGAAGACATGATGCAAGCGGCTTCCATACAAAGTCAATCTGATCGTGTGTGAGCCCATTCAGACGCAGTCATCTGCTAAACCATGATCTAATTTCATAAATCCCCCTGGAACTACAGAAGGACAATTAAGTGGGAAATCGAAAGAGAGGCCTCCCCTTATTGTTCCTGCGCCCGCATTGGTTGGGTGTCGCAAACACCACATCCCCATATTGATTCTCCCATTCTTCTACAGAGTTGATGGATGTCCCACAAGCTCCTGTCTATGGGAGTTTAAAATGAGATTACAGATTTTCATCACCTGGCGGACAGCCAGTCTGTGAGGCTTTGAGATGAGACAGGACTTAAATCTCACAAGGAGAAACATGACTTCCACACAACAAAAATGTGCACAGGCAGGCCACAACAGTGTTAGCTACAGGTTGTCGAGAACTTATATGACCTTGTTTATAAAATGACCTTAACACAATCACACAGTTTTCCATTGTTTTAAAACCTCGAAGTCTTTAAGACCCGGTGCTGTGATTCTATACCGCGCTACGAGCAGGCACTTCTCTTTAAAGTAAACCATGTTTAATCCTCAGCCTGCCTACAGGTACTGCAAGCATTTCATCTTACCCACAGGTGCCGCAAAAAACTGTGTATTATCATATCAAAGGCTCCCTCCTTCACAGGAAAGAAAAATCTGGATTTGATGATTTCAGTCAAGCACATCCCTACAGGGCCTTGTGGGCAGACATCATCAATGCATAAACTGCAAAATAATGGAGAGAGAAACCATAAAAATCCTTCATCAAGGGCCATTAAAAGCTTTCTCAGAATATGGCCCATAAGTCCAGTGTTGGTGGGGGAAAAATCACCTCTCCCTGAAAGGTGGTATAAATCTGTGTGCACTACGGCCCCGTGTTAGCCTCTGGCACAATAAAGAGCTTGTCAGAAATGAACTACTGGTAATAGCTTAATTTATTACCACATTCCACTATATGATGCAGTTATATATGGGTTCTAATAAAAGCTGCAGATTGCATGACAACAAATTAAACTTTTTTTGTTGGACTCGCAGCAGAGCTACACTTTTATTCTGCAAGATTTTCAATCAGGCTCAGCTGTAGTCAACCTCCGAGGCTATGAATCAATAGGTAGAAGATTTGGTAAAAGTCTATAAATGTACATGATATGTTGGGAAGAGCACTGACAGGTTGAAGGCATAAGATATTATTTGTTCCCAAGACAAAAAAGTGTGAAGTGAGATCAGTTTTGGATCAAAGTCAGCGAAACCATCCTCCCACTCACCATAGAAAGACAGCTTTCCTTTAGCTGAGTTTCTTCCTCTGGTGTTCTCAGCCACACATTCATATATTCCCGCATCCTCCTGCTGGAAGTAAGGGATTTCTAAAACTCCGCTGGCTTTATTTATGTCCACCTTCCTGCCAAAAGAGGCTCCATCCACTCTTCTCCAGCTGATGGTTGGCACTGGACTAAAAGCACAAGAAAAACACACACAGCAAGGCCACGAAATGAAAAATACTCCTGCAGATCATCTCAACTAGGGATTCAGCTCAGGCCAACACACATATATGATACCACTGAAAAACACTACTAAAGCATGTCGATGTTTAATTAATCTGGTGGGTGTTTCTTCTGTAAAACACAAGATGAAGTCATTAAAATGTGAAATCTTCTGCTGTCAAAGACACTTCACAGGGTCCTCACACATTACCGTGCAGCTTAGACTGATACAACAGCTAATGGTGTAGATATGACTGTGTATAATAACACACAGTGGGACGTACTTTCCAAGTGCAAAACATTCCAGCTTGACAGTTGAGCTCTTAGCAACGGGGACAACTTCGGGGAACTGCACTTCGATCTTTGGCTCGTATTCGCCCATCACACCTGGAGTTGCAAAAAGAAATAGAGAAATGATGCCATGTTTGTCTGAAGGGATTTCTTTCAGCTCAAGGCTTGAAAAGGTCACAAAGAAACAAGATCAAAACAAAGTTTAGGTCATGACTGTGTTAGCTGGAAGAATTTATAACTCTGTTTCTTTGAGCACTGTATTGTGTCCAGTGGCTCAGGGGGAAACATCTAATTGTGATTTTTCTGACCTCTACTAGGATTGTGACTTCAATGCTTTTTTTCTGCTCACCAAGAAGGCTATGGTTACAGTTCAGTTTGTTTATTTGTTTGTTTCTCAGCACGATTATAGAAAACTTTTGGCCCGATTTTCCTTAAACTTGGTGGAAGGGTGTAGCATGGGCCAAGGAAGAACCCATTACATTTTGGAGCTGATCCCTATCACGTGACAAATACACAATTTATTATTCACTTTCATAAACATCAGGAGATGAAGCATTTGGCCTTGGTGGACATCATCGCTCAATGAGAGTTCTATAAATAAGATTTCTCAGGGTTCTCTTTTTCAAGCCAGTCGGTCAGATGTATGTCAGCTTCAAAGAAAACCAACAGAACCACAGTCTACTTTCTGTCCTTTCAAATTTCATCACAACACTAGGGCGAGTTCACGAAGAATGCAGCTGCCATGAATTGCACATCACTTTCAACCACTACCTGCTGCATCTCAAGGTCTGATTTGCAAAAGATATTGTGCTCATGACATTACAGCACAAACACGGCCATAAAGTTTTGCAACTTAGTGCAATTTGCCCTTTTGTTGCGTATGATTGCAATTATCCATGTGGCCTTTGTGCCAAGAACACAGTGGGCAGAACCGTGGCTGAGAGAAAAAATAAATCTGAAACCGCAAGCTACCGGTCCTTACTGACGAGGCGCAGAGGCATTCCTCAAAACGTCAGGCAAGGAATTAATATTTCACAGATAATATCCCGGTCTGGTCGTGTGTCTCAGCTATCAGCAACTCTCCAAAGATGCTAATAATTTCACTGTAGCTGCGTGTGGCTATTTGCACTGATTTGTGAACTGGACTGTCTTTGCCATGAGGCTCAGAGGCCAGTTTTGCACCTAATGTATGCAAATTACCCTATTAAATATGTGCAACTTGCACAGGAGCACTGAGATGCTATTTGCTCTGCAGTGCAGCAAGAGTGCATTTTGCCCTTTGCTGGTGCTTTGAGAATTACATGGTTTCTTTTGTCTAATTTATTATTTGTGCCAATTTAGCAACCACAAAAGCTGCACAATACTTTTGTGAATTCACCAGACTGAGCAGTGTTTTATTTTGCAAAACAGTCTTTGTCTGAGAACAAAAGTTTAGACAACAACCAGACAGTCAGACAACAGCAAAAAGTCTTAGACATAAATGAGCCACAGATGATTTAATTTGCTGGCAACATTTTGACAACAAGCCAGAAACCAGCAAAATCGATGGTCGCCAGCTGAAACATGCCAGACCTTTGCTGATTTAAGTCAAAATTTCGAAGCTGCGTCGCCTAGAAACAAAACAATTCATCACATTTTCCCCTACTTTGTACTCTGTGTGTATTAAGTAGTGTAAAACTCCCATACCATCAACCCGCAGCACCAGAGGAGTCGGTGGTCCTTGAACACTGCTTTTGGTGACCGTGTTGGTAACGACACAAGTGTAGTTGCCCACATCAGAGGGCTCCACTTTGGCGATGTAGAGGTTGCCCGTCTTCTGGGACACGAATCGCCGCGTGTCCTGGATGACAAACGACGGGTACTCATTGAAGATCCATGTGAAGGTAAGTTCTGTGAACAAAGTCAAGCGTGCGGGGCACAGGTCAAAAACACATACTGTATTTATACATCATCTATACCCATGTAAAGATAAAGTGGGCTTCATCAGCAGTCTCATCACTTCAGAGTGAGTGGATGCCTTCAGGGATAAAGCAATTAGTGGATCGGACTGAGTGCCAGCCGTCCATGATTAAAAACACAATTTATAATTGAAGAGCAATTACTCTTACTCACTGTTGGATAAATGCCCTTAATATGATAAAAGTTTCACAGCTTCACTATATTGAAGTGATGATGCTGAGAGTACAAATGATTGACTCTTCAGAGAGGTAGATATTTATATTAACAGCAGGCAGTTTTTTTTAACACAGTGCTATGGTTGTTCTGGCAGAATTTCTATGTAAATGTGAGGAGAGTTGTATTTGTATTAAGTGAATTTATCCAGTGTAAAAAATGCTTAAAATAACATGTCTTTAAGTGTGTTATCATGGTGTCATTAAATTATGCCTTCTTTTATTTTCATCTACCTTCTTTTTTCATACCTCTTCTTGGGATTTATTACCTAATACGAATTTATTTAAAAACACAGACACAGTGGTTGTACATAAAAAAACAACAACAAGCATCTCCCTTTGTGCTTGTCATGTAGCAGCGGAGGACCTTAAATCAACCCTTAAGCTGCAGATCCTGCATAAGAAACTGTATAATGTCCAATAAAACCAATGTAGTACAGATCATGTTATTCAGCATGGTAACATCTAGTCTGCTATTCATCATCCATAATAAAAAAACTTCTGGGAAAGACTCCCAGTACTATCAACCAAATGGAGTGCAGTCAGAGAGGCTTTGCACTAACAAGCAGCAGCATTATAAAAAGGAATGATGGTGTTTTGACATATTGACACAAGGATAGATTGCTCTGGACCATATTGCATCCCTGTCCCAAAAGCAATCTTGGCCGTTGGTAAAAACTTGTCTAAGCGATGACTCGGCACTACAGTACAGGGAATAATTGAGACGTGAGTTGGACACTCATCTACTGACTCAGTGTTCTTCACTTCTGCTCTTTAGGGGGCAAGAGGATGTGTGGGCTTTGACATATTACTGCAAACCTTGCAGATCACGACAGGATGTAGAATCTTGAGAACTTGTGAGGCACATGGGAAAAATGCTCCCTTTCAACAAGTACAAGTACAGCGTGGGTGTTTTTACGTGGGTGGGACTGGTAGAGGACAACCTGACCTTATGATCATCCCGAGAACACAACATGAGGTTGAAATTTGGACCACACAGTGTAATCACATCTGTCTGTCTGTTTTGTGCCAATGATGTTTCCTGCTGTCTAATAGGCCACATTTTCAAAGGTATAAATGTTGATTGATTTCACCTAATTGTCAGAGAACATTCTGAAACTTGTCTAGTGTACAAAGACATCGACTCTTTCACATGCGACATTTAACCAAACAACAAATCAAAAACTAAATGCTACAAATCACAACAGATATTATGAAAAGTGGATGCAGTGCAACATATTACTCATTGCCTATTACATTCAGTGTTCCACCCAGACTACTTAGAAGCCACACTCTGATTTAATAGGTTGACAGACTGAGGAATAAATGAGTTCCTCAACCTGTTCAGTTGAACCTGCGGGACTCTAAATCTTCTGTGTGATGGCAAAAGCTCATAATCTTCAAATAACTTGTGAGAGGGGTCGGACGTGATATTAACAGCCAGAGACAACATTCCTTTAGTAAACGCAGTTTTGAGACTTAACTCAAGCGCTTGACCCACAATCTTTGAGCAAATATGCAGCAGTCTAGTCAGTCTAGCTTTAAGCTGAACAGACAGACAACTGTACTATGCACTGATTCCATACTGCATAACACACAGTGTATTAGACAGATCAGTCTCCTCAGAGAGATATATATGACTTTACAGTATGTAGTCTAATCCTGCTGTTAGCTTTATACATCTGCTGACAACCTTTTGGCAGATGTGCACTGGCATTAAAGAAATAACTTCACATTTTGGGAAATACACTTATTTATGTTGTTGCTGGAAATAAGATAAGGAGATCAATACCACTCATTTGTCTGTACAGTAAATATGAAGCTACAGCCAATAGACGGTAAGCTTAGCATTAGTGCTGTCAAACTTGGACAAAAAATGACATTCCATTATTCCCTCTGAAAAAACAACAACAAAAAAACAGGATTGAACCATCTATTTCTCACACAGTGTCCATAAACCAATACAATGAGAGATATAACTACATTTATTTCAACATAAACAACTTTTGAAGGGAAACTGCTGATTTTCAACCACCTCTGAGTCATCACAGTGTGTGCAGATGAGCAGTGCCCAGCTTCCCTGTGTGCCGCCAGTGCACAGTTCTCTATCCATTTGCCAGAAAAAGTCCACTAATAGATGCAAAATATCACCTGGCTGACCTCTGCCAGCAAATGATACCCACACATTACAATATAAACAAATAAAATACTGTCCTTGACTGTAATACTTCATTCACAGAGCTCAGACCTGTCTCTTTCACCCCGTCTCTCTGCACTGTGGTTGATGTAAGAACTAAAAAGGTGTTGTGTCTTTGAGCAAGATAACATCCATCCATCCATCCATCCATCCACACCTACTGATAATCACCAATTAACCTATCCTCAACCTGCATGTCTTTGGACTGTGGGAGGAAGCCGGAGCACCGGAGAAAACCCATGCTGACACAGGGGAGAACATGCAAACTCCCCTAAACTCTGACAGGTTATTTGAAACTGATACTGGTTTAAATAGTAATTTACATTCGGTACAGCGGCACATGGTTAGCAATGTCACCTCACGGCAAGAGGGTTCCTGTTTAGAACCCGGGGTGGGGGGTTTGTGGAGTTTGCATGTTCTTCCTGTGTCAGTGTGGGTTTTCTCTGGGTACTCCGGCTTCCTCCCACAGTCCAAGGCCATGCACATTAGGTTAATTGGTGACTCTAAATTGGCTGTTGGTGTGAATGTGAATGTAATCACTCTCAGTGGCATTTCGGCTCAATGCACCAGAAGAGAAATGGATAAACCAATGGATAACGTCAACAGAAGCGTATATCAGGTGTTACTGTCCACTAGCGCACGGTAAAAATGCTTTGTTCCTTCATTATTGGGTTGTGTTGGTGATGTGCTAACTGGCTAGTTTGCATCTTGAATCCGTCCTGTCGGTCTTTCTGTTTCCCTTTTTGAATGATGGATACAGACTACCACCACCTACTGGTATGGAAAGTTACAGTCGACCTTCATCACCACTAGTTATTTGATGTTGGTTTGGTGTGGCTGGGCATTAACACTCCTCAAGAAGGTGAATGTGTGTATTTCCAAAAAAAGTAGACTTTTCTTTTAATAACTTTGATAGACTGTTTAGAGACGCATGGTAAGAGAAGTTACATTTCATTTCCAATGTTTATTGCTCGCTGTTTCTACCGCCATGAACTCCAGCCCAGCCTGTCATGTGTATCAACCATAACTTCTTGGCTTGATCCATCCGACCTGCGGAGAGAACAGCTGTATTATCCTCCCTCTCCACTAAATAATATATCCCAGCTCTCATCCTGACAAGGTCATGTATATTTAATGTCTGTTTTTGAAACAATATCTTCCAAAGGTGCAGGGCACGACAAACTGGAACAACAGCAAATAAGAGGTTACTAATTGGTTAGTTAAAGATTCATGGTGAGAAACAGGAAGCAGGAAATAGGAAGTGGAAAGTACCAATGGTTGTACTTGAGTATTTGACTTGAGAGCCTCCTGCAGATGGGCGGTAATGGAATAATGCAATCATGACTGACAGTGAGTGGCAGATTTTCATTGTGGTTCCATTTAGTCCTTGTATAATGAACAGGCAGCATCAATTCCCCCTTAATGATCTGAGAGAAGGGATGAGAAATACAACATGACAGGCCAAGGACATACTGAATCCAGAGTGGGTTTTTGCACAAGTGTGTATTGTATCAAAGAAAAGTATATGCACAACTTGTGTCAAAGTTTGTACTCGCGAGTCTGTTCCCTAGACAGTAACAGCCATTAACCAGGGCTACCTATCTGTATTCATAACACACAACAAGTTCACTCTACGAAATGGCTCAGGTCACGCACATGGGAGAAATCCCTGCGAGCTATGTGTGTTGTTACTGGCCAACGAGCAGCCTCTGTTTTGAGGTATATGCACTGCAAAGAGAGAACAAGTGATTTCAGCCTTGAGTAAATCTAAAAGGCTCGCTTCCATTAGTGAAAGGAGGTCAGATGCATTAGGTGCTGGACTAACCACAGTCATTCAGACCCTCTCAAAGCAGAAGATGACACGGACTGACATCTAATGCAAATACACTACAGAGCGGAGGAGTAACACCGCTGCAGCTCGTCTTGGACACTTGACAATATTTTGGTCATTCTTTAAGTGCAACTCCAAACTGTCTCACAGTTTTAGAGCATCCTGGCTGCACCAAACTACTTCCTGCAGCTGTCTTGAGGGTTTTGAGGCATCGTTAAAATGAAATAATGGCCTCCTGAATCATGCATGGGATATTGAAATCCTTTAAAGGGGAGATGAGGCAGATCCTTGTCTAAGGCAGGCTGTATTGCGCTGATCATGAATTATGTCCCGTCACCCTTTATGAGAGCGTGTTTCTCACTTTTCCAACACTGTGAGAGTCTATTCAAATGCCAGCCGAATTTCTGTGTTTCAGATGTGCAACAATACATTCATAGTGCTGTAAACAGAGTAGAGCATGTATCATGTAATTGTCACACCAGTATGTTGTCTCCATGAATGCATCTCATTTTTGCCTAAATCTTTTCACTCTTTTTTTATTGTTATTTTGCAGCCTTCATAGTCTCTTCGCCCACGTGTGACAGTTTTCAGTAAAATGTCTCTGCTAAATCATATCCAATTTAAAAATCTAATTTAATTTATGAGAATTCAGACATGGACAGATAAGGTTTCTTCTAAATTAGGACCTAAAACATCTGGCGATAAAGTCAGCTGCCTATTGATACTTGTATGAAACTGGTTCAGACATTTTTTTCTCCTTTTTAAAAAAGTTTCCTAACATTTATTAGTATTAATATTGCATTATATGTATGTATACTCTTTTTCAGTTTTCACAGGGCTGCAAATATTAAGATATTTATTTGATTAGCTGACCAACACATAAAAAACAAATAAAATCAACAATTTTGATTGATTAAACATTTATTATTCAAGTATTGTTTTAGTAAAAAAAAAAAAAAAAAAAAAAAGCAAAATTCACTGGTTCATTCACTGGTTTCAACTTCTTATATGTGAAAATTGACTAATTTCCTCGCACTTCTCTGATAATTAACTGAATATTTGGGGGTTTTGGACATTTGTGCGGACAAAACAAGATATTTGAAATGACATAATTCAGTCAGGAAACTTGTGAAGGTTTTTTTTTTTTTCCCATAATTTTACAGCCCAAATGACTAAGCAGTTAAAGGTTTAGTGTGCAGGATTTAGTGGCATCTAGCGCTGAGGTTGCAAGACTAAAATCCCCTCTGTGCGCCTGTGAGAATTCACGAAAATCTGCAAACAAAGACGCAAAGGGCCCCATCTAGAGCAAGCGTTTGATTTGTCTGTTCTGGGCTACTGTAGAACAACATGGAGGACTCTGTGAAAGAGGACCCGCTCTGTATGCAGATATAAACGGCTCATTCTAAGGTAACAAAAACACAACAGTTATTATATTCAGGTGATTATGAACTACTGAAAACATTTACACATGTAAATAGAAATGAACATTATAAACTATTTCTGCCAGTAGATGCCTCTAAATTTTACACTCTGCTCATTAATAATGACAAAAAATCTGTAGATGAATAAATAAAAGAATGATCATTAGCTGCAGCCCTATTTCTCTTTAAAAGAATTCAGTGGATCAGAGTGACCAGGGTCAGAACAGCCATTCATATCTGTAGTTTAAGAAAGGGGCTGAATGTGGACAAGAGGCTGTGACTGTAAAGTGTGTAGGTGTACAGTATGCGTATGCATGAATGTGTGAGCATGTACCTAAAATGGGGTACATCATTACCATAGCAGATACGGTCGGGCTAGCCTTTCAGCAAAGATGTTAGAAAATTGGAGATGATTCATCCTCAAGCACATCTCAGCATCCTCAACATCTCCATCAATAGGCATAATGTACGATGACAGCTGCCGAAAATATTGTCAGAAAATGGATCATTCTGAGCACTGTGCTAGGTCTCCAGAGAGCAGCTATGATCTATCGCAACAAGAAGGAATGAAGGGGCTCTTGGTAGAAACAAAAGCAGGCTGCACGTTAGTGGTCGGTCAGACAAAAGTGCGCTCTGGCTGTGTGTCTTTGGTGTGAGGAAAAACAGCAGGGAAGCAGGCTGACCCGGTTTGAATGAATTTGACCGAGAGTAGCAATTAATCACCATTCACCCGAATAACATTATTGTGGACAGTGTGAGTGCAGATAATGCTTATTGGATTTGGAGCAACTTTGTGTTTCACGTTTTTGTATCAAGTGTCATATATGCATGTGTAATTCTTGGTCAGTTCTGAATATGTATTTGAACAAAATCTCTCTTCTGTGAAAAAAACCCTCTAAGTCTTTGGCATCCATTTTTTAAAATTAATTTAACAATATGTTGAACAGTATGTTAAAAAACTGACCTGGCATCACTTCACTAATTAGTTTGACTTTTTCTCAAACACAGTTTCTGTAAAAAATAGATTCACTGTATTTTCTAAAAAAAAAAAAAATCCTCAAAGAAAATTTAGGGGAGAAAAAAAACACAACTTAACTTTTTTTTTAAACAGCTTGCACTCACAATTTTTAGTTTATTACAATACAGTAACATAAAAGTTTTGTGTACACTAGACAAAATAAATGTATCACATGACCTTAATCTGACAGGAATTTCATGTCAGTTTAAAATAATTTTTGTAGCTGTTGTTTGAGCATTTAATTCAATGTCATACGAACATAAAAACATTAAGTACACATTTTACAACTTATTTTTAAAACTTCATTGATCTATTAAGATATACTGTGGGGAGCTTTAGTTTCTCTGTTACTAAAATTAGGCAAAGACATGAATTCTTTCACCTCAGCACAACTCTGTGTCAGACACTCTAATATCCACACAGGCGGAAGGTCACTAACTGTGTGTACTGTACCACTTCACTCAAAATGCAAAATGTCTTTTACCACAACATTAACTGTAACCCATTAGAACCATTGTCAAATACATGAACATTAATCACTGCATAATGGGTAATTTAAGTGATATAGAACACATTCAAACACAGTTTTCCTCGGCTTAAGGCCTTAAACACATTGTCTCAAGGCATGCTGGGAAACTCCACCCATTTAGCCCCAACATGGCACAATATCTTCAGTGCACAATGATAGTGTTGTTTATTGGCCTTAAACTAATTAGGTGAAATCGGCTTTATACATTTTAGTCAGATTAACTCAAAACTCAAAAATTGTTGAATTAATATTAAAAAATAAACAAATCGAACAAATACCAGATAAGGGCTCATTTACGCTCAGTGCTAGATATAGAGATGGAGACATACTGAGCCTGCTGTGTGTACTTTGCATTCATTGCAACCATATTTGTGCACGTTTTCTGAAAGCTGACAGATATGAATGAAACAGAGCAGTACCATTGAAGATTGTGGAGTCAGTGTAGCATATTTCAAGCAAGCTAGGACCGTACGAGATGACGAAGAAATTCAAACAATGGAGGAACGGAACAAATCTTTAATATAGTGGAAAGAATTCTCTGCCCACATGCCAGGATCATAACATTTATGGCCGCAGACATCAGCGCCGTCTACAACGCTGCCACCATTTAAGGGCGCAATAATCGACCTCCTCCCTCGTCACCTTGTTCCTCGTTGTGTGAAGTTTTTGACTCCATCTATTTGCTGTATCTATGCAATCATAAAGGACGCATGGAAGTATGAAGGCAGTGACGTTTACAATATTTGAAATGGATGCATCTCTTTTCATATGTAAGAGTCGGTTTTAATAAGATGTACTTTATCAACACTAATAAGTCAGAGGGGCACTACTGAGTCATGGAACAAGCAGCAAAGGAGACTGCTACACAGCATGTATAAACATAAATCTGAAATCATAGGATTATATTTTCATGTAATGAGAGGAAGCATTTACTCCAAATATAATGTGAGTTTATGCAGCTCAGTGACATCAGAAGTGCTACCTTTGTGTCTCCCCTAGATAATAAAATGATGATGGCAAACATTTAACAGTCCTACAGATTTTATATTAGCATGCATGCAGTTATCATTCCTTTTTTTAGAGCAGGTAAAGGCTTCATATGAGACTGGATGTGACAGATATGGGCCAGGTGCAATGTAACAGTGTTGGTTACTGACAACAACCCCTCCAGGACTCTAGTCCCAAATGATCAGCGTCATGTTGGCGGAAGGTCCGGAGGGAGTTTGGGGTCCAAAATAAAAAGGAGCAAGTTCTGGTAACAAATGACAGACAAGATAAGCATGAATTATTGAAGAGAATTATTGAATAAGTCTATTAACATTTCCCTGAAGACAAAAACATCAAGACCTAGATATAGCAACTGCGATGATTTAGTCACACTTTTATCCCAAACACACTGTGGCATACATCTTGGTAAACATCTGTGAAATGTGATGTTGTCAAATATGCAAGATCACAGCCACAACAAAGCAGCTGGAGTTCTTGAGCAAAGTGCAGCATCAGAAGCCGAGGGAGTTCCCCTAAATGTTATAAAAATGAGTTTATAAAGAGAGATGTTACATTTTTAATGCTGATTTAAATAAAATTGTGTCCTGAAATCCCCTCATTGCACAAGAGTGTAACAACGAGAGATGACAATGAAAATAGAAGCCCCTGCTGGTTTAACCATCTGTTACTTAAAAGGTCAAACAAAACATTTCATCATCCATAGCAGGAAAAAAAAAAGAAGCTGCACCGCTGACAGCGACACACTTAATGTGTGTGAGAAAAATAACATGGAGATAATGCACATGATTAGAGGAGGTGAATTTGGAAGGTTTTTTTAAATGACACGCGTGATGTTTCTCACGGGGGTGAAGCTCCCACCTGCTGTTAACATGAATAAAATTAGATCCTTCATTAGATGTGTTTCTATGATTTAAAATGCAGGTGTGATTTTTACACAATGAGCCTTACAACCTCTGGTCAAGGTCATCCAACACCTCTAGTCCCTACCAGAGCAGAGCAGCAGCACTGAATAATTCCTAAGGTTTAACATTAATAACCTCCCTTGGTTTTCTTCTTCTATCTTACATGCAATCTTTCAAATACTTTCCTTCGTACTCATCATTTAACAACTTGTTCCTGTGCCACCCTTATGCTAAACATGTAGTAGTCTCTGTGTCCTCGCACGACTGCCATCAGGAAAAATCCAGGTTTGACAAACTTTAAATTACAATTACTGCACATCATCACATTTTGATTTTTATTATCTGGCCTCAGTTTGCCAAAAATATGAGGATTGTTCTCACACAATAGGGATATGAGATTAAGCAATGAATCACTTGCTCTGAATAGAAACAATTACCTGCAGTGGATATTGAACACCTGTAGCTCCACTTAGCGTGATTTAACCCACTAGAACAGATCATGCAATGCTGCAACAACTATATACAGCATTTAAAACGCTTTACAATGTACAGTATGTAGCCAGGAATAAAGCAGTGTAACCTACACTGACTTCAGCATTCATTAACCACACAAACAGTCAAAATTATTCTCTCAACTCAAAGGTGACTTGAAGGTGACTCATTAAACTTCATTGATACATTTCCAAGCGCATAAATTAACGCTTAGTTACTGAGCATCTCCTCCATTTTCTGACTGGCTTGCAAACAGTACTTGCAGCCTGTTTGCAAATTACCCAGGAGGATTTGGCACATGCAATGTTTCCAAGGAGAAGTCAGTCAATGTCGACTCATTTCTGCACTCATCGCTAAAACCCGAAAGGTTGTCCAGGGAGCGCCACACTCCCTGTCAATGCACTCACAAAAAGGAAGCAATCTCCCTCTTCCAAATTGTAAACATTAGCCTGGTGCCTGCACGATTGCCTTCACACCAGACAGTGCATCAAGCCTGTAGAAGGAAACCAGACAGAATTTTTGCATATGGGACACTGCTCTGACTAAGTCAGTGCTGTTTCCCTACGAATAATGAATAAACTGTTGAATTTAAATTGTTGTTGCCAAATCTTTCAAAATATTTTTGGACACTGTCATGACACTGCAGCTACAGCCCAACACTCCTGACAATGCCGCTGTTTTGTTTTTAGCTGGCTGGAGTGTGTGTTGGCATTTGGACACCTTCCACCGGGGGATGTGTCTAACAAAAAAAAAAAAAAAAAAGAAAAAGAAAGGAAAAAAAAAAGGCCATTACACTACGAGGCTGCCAAATGTAAGCATATGGCTCATTGTCCCAGCTTTTCTTGTCAACACAAGGTGAGATGTCTCATTATAACATTTACACAACAAAGCACTGCAAATGTAAGCTTACTCTTAGGTTTGCAAGTGACTGTGTGATAAAAACAAAAACACATCATTCTCTTCTCATTTCAGCAGCTGAACAGCATGGTCTCCAACAGCACAGTGTGAATAAGTGGACTAAATTTTACCTAAATGACACCAGCAATAATTTGTGTTTATGTTACATATAGCACCCAGCAGCCAAAGCTTTAGTAAAGGTTTTTCAGTTTTTTAGCTGCTCCTCACTGCCACACTGTATATTTAAGGCAGGCTGTTCTTATTCACTATGAAATGTAATGCATTATATTCTCTTTATAACCCACGTAATCGCGAGGCAGCAGGCTGTGATCATGTGACCTTTGCACTGCAGGTTATCCCCTGTGATATGACTGGAGTGAAAGAGGAAGTCACATAGTATAAAGAGTGAAAAAAGTCTGCACAGGGAGGAAGGTCGGGGTTGTTGATGGGTCAAACTAAGACAGGACTTTGACCAAGGAGACTGGGGTTTGTGTCCTGTGTGAAAGCAAAAGTCAATATTATGTTACGAAATGCTACATCTGTATATAACGTCACCTCTAGGGCTGCCCTGACTAAGAATTTTCTTAGTCAACCTTAGTCATTTAGGGTCATTAGTTGACTAGTTATTAGATAACATATTTTGGGGCGAGGCAACACAATGGTTTGAGTTGAAGGTGTGAGAAAGAATAATATCAGTAACATTGTTAACACTGTGCTACACTACAGAGAAATACAAAACCATACTAATGTACCTTCATTAATATAGGCCTATATTTTATCTACACATGCACGTCACACACTGAGCGAGCCGCCTGTTAATGACGCTGTCAGCAAAGCAGTAATGATTGTGCTAAGTGGCTAATGGGCATGTAGCTACTTCCATGTTTCAGATGATACGTCATGTTTGTAGTCGACCAATGAAGATAAGTTTACATATCACCTTGGGTTCATCCTTCACCTTCTCAAAATGATCCCACACTTTGGATTTCCTGCCCGACATGTTATTAACTAGCCTGTGTGTAATAACCGCAGGTACCAGCCCTGGAAATTAGGGGCCTTGCACATACTGCATCTTTAACAGCCTGGAAATGGGAGGTCGGGCTCTGGGCGCTACTCTTGTGACTTTTCTGTGCCAGTCTTTAAGAGCGCAGCAGCAGGTTGCATCTGAGGTTGCTAAGCAACCTTAACAAGCATCATAGAGCCTATTTAGCTGAAATCCTGAGTGCAGAGCTGATCTTCATTCGGTTGCTGTTTATAAGTGTGTAGGCCTATCGACATAGGAGATGTACTGTAGAAATAGAGAGATGTAAAGCTCTGGGTAACACTGCACTAAAATGATCAACATTTCTGTATTTATGGGGCGTCGGTAGCGTAGTGGATAGTGCCAGTGCCCCACGTATAGAGGCAATGGCTCGCTGCAGTGGTCGCAGGTTCGACTCCGGCTTGCAACCATTTGCTGCACGTCACCCCCTGCTCTCTCTCTCACCCCATTTCACTTTGTCCTGTTCATTAAAGGCAAAAGCCAGAAAAAATAATATTTAAAAAAAAACAAAACTTTTCAGTATTTATCTGAATATTTACAGAAAACTGCAGTTACTCAAATGGCCACTTGAGGCTGGCGAAATAAACATGTTTACAGCCTGGTACAGAGAACAGTTTTGGTCTCTTTAGCTAATTTCATGACAACTGCATGGGGGTGAATTTTTATATAATTCACCCTATTAAATATTACTAAGGCTTTTATAATTAAGGGCGTGGCTGCTTTGGGTGAAAGTTTGGTGTCGTCCATTGACAAGTCGCTATCAAAGTGACAACATTGGTTAGGTGGCATAACCATGCCGTAACTCCAGACAGGAGTCAGGCATAGTTATTGCTGTTTTAGTGTATTCCCAGTGCATGAAAGTTAATTGTTACATTTTGCTTGCCTAAAAAAGTCTGGTCAGTGTTTGGCTGTATTAAAAGACCCTCTAAAGAGTCAGATGAGTGTTTTTCCAGTGCAAAAATCAGCATTAGCATTGATATTATCAAAGTTATCATAACTAGCTAACATAACTACTAACTGTAAGTTAAGCTGTAAGTCTAACCTAGCCAGCAGCTAGAGTTAGGGTTAGCTCCACCGTTTCATCCAAATATGGTCACTTCTGGCTCCAAACATCCAAGATGGCAACGGACAAAATGCCATAGTCAGAGTCCACAAACCAATGGGTGACGTCACGTCGGCTACCGTCATTTTTTTATACAGTCTGTGATCATGATGTGTGTAATGTATGCAAAATGACTTAAACAATGAAAAAAAGAGAGATAAAATTAACCATGTTCAACTCTTTGGCATTAAATGAGATATTTAAATTGTCATGTTACCATACAACCAGATGAAACACAATAACATTAAATCATGGTGGTAGAATAATATTACAAGATAAAAATAATACTAAAAGTAACCACAGCTTTTTGACACAAAACATTTTACGCTCTGGCTCAACTGGAAATACCAGTATATCCTTATAACATACCTTAAGAGATCGCCACAAAATGGATGAGTCGATGCTTTTTCAAAGAAAACTGTCTGTGAGAAAAACACCTACAGTAAAAACCCTATCAGTATAAAACTTATCTTCAGCAATAATGTCTGAAAGCTCCTCTCCACTCCTGCTGTGTGCACTGTGTTACAGTACATCCAGATTCTCCAATGGAGAATTAGGTTCAGCCTTGCTCGCTGGAGAAACTAAAATCCAATCTCCAGACCCCTGTGTAGGAGTTAATAGCACGGGATGCTAACTCCCAATGATAATGTCATGGATGCAAAGGGCTGATGTGAAGCAAACAAAGCACCTTCAGAGAGAGGCTCTATTACTCAGCTTGGCAGGGCCCTAGCTACAGACAACCTCTCCAGTCTGCATGCCAAAGTTTTTCCTTGCCCCCATTGAAAATCAGGCTGACAGGCCTGAGTGTCCCAAAGTAAAAATGACTCACTCCACTGACCTCAACAACACAAACAAACAGCCAAGAGATCTGACGGGGAGAGCACAAACGTGACTTCCTCTTTGCCCAGATAAACACGAGATGAGCCTTTACTGATACTGATAGTTTTAGTGGAAGAGCAGCGCATATGACTAGTTGCGTAAGATAGTGATTAAAATAAAAATCACACGATAGAGAACATCAGAACAGTCTTACCTCCAGAGTGGGGTGGTGGGCCACACAGTAGGACCACTCCTTGACCTTCACGAACCCTCACTGGACTTCTTCTCTGGGTCTTGAAGTTCTCCAAGTCTGTTAAGCACAGTACAAAAGCAATAAAGCAAAAATCATAAATTCATTCCTTGCAAAAGCCATACGCAAAAAGGGCATGTCCAGTTGTTTACAGAGATAAAAATGCACTCCAAGTCATATCTGTGGCTGCTCAATAATTTCCTATCTGGTTAGAACACAGCTGCAGACCAGAGTTCAACAGTGCTATATGATGCAGAACTTTTGCATATAGTCATGAAACATGCTATGTTTGCATAAATGCAGACAAAGGGCTGTAAAGACCTAAACACTTCTGACTGGAGCAGAAAGCAATTCCTCAAGTATAAGTCACACATGAGTGAATTTAATTGGAACTGCACATTGTTATCACTTTCTGTGTTTCATCCACTGCACACAGACCAGTAACAATTAAATGACTAAGACTGAAACATCATTTGTATGGAGACTGATTACTTGTTGACAACCTGCTGAGAGAAAGCAAATAGAGACAGCAATCCTTGAACACTTTGCCTTTTCTTGCCTGCTGTGGCTCTTGGAGATATCGCAGGCAGTGCAGCCATATGCGGCTGCCATATAATGACATAATCAAGACTGAATTCAAAACCAGGGAGAGAGAATGCAAAACTGACACCTCCTGTGTACAAGCACAGCAGGATGAGCCGCTGCATAATAAATACAGTACGTGATCTTTGCAGACCTCGCGAGTAATGGAAAATTGCATCCAGCAGAACGGTACTGCATTATCACAATTGAAAGCAGCTTTCTTTTGGTTCACAACTGATTTAGCGGAAAGCTTCTGTATGACTTCACAAATTAATGAGGAGATCATTAAGTTATTTTCATATTTGATGCGGACAGATTGTGTGAATGCTTCAGTGGCCAATTCTACATCTATGGCTGATCCGTGGGTAACAATTGCACGAAGCCTCTTTGTGCATGAACAGATTGGGCACCATTAGGGTCCCTCTGGACCAGCAAGCCGTCTACACTGTAGATCCCTCTAGATGTGATAAAGCTCCTTAGTGAATGTGAGAAATGTATTAATTTATCCTTTTTATGCCGCTTATACCAGAAATGTTAATAAAAGCAATCATTTTCAGACCTCTGATGATGTTCATGTAATGTCATGCTTTACTTCACTTCTTAAAGTGGAAATAGATACATTTTTTTTACTTCAGCTTATCATTATGAAGTAAATGCTGATTGCACAGTGTAATGGAGATAGAATAATGAAACTATCAGCTTTTAGATTGGGTCCCTAGAAGCCACTATGCAATTCTGTCTGCTACAGGGTACAATCTCCTGTGAAAATGAAGGCTTGATTTACAGCACAAAGAGAGTCCATCAACTATTGTGCAACCAAAACAGACAGAGAATAGCACTTTTGTTTTTTTTCAGTAGGTATCGCTAGCTATCCCAAGTTACCAAAGAGTATCAGCACTGTGCAGTTAATATCCCCAGTGGCGTACATGGCAACGGTGGAACAACCAAAGTAAGTGTGGAAACTGTGGTAGTAGCTAGGTTCTGAAAATGAGAAATGATCCATTTGTCTTTGCAACAGCAGCACCAATTATAATATCAATAAGGGATGCTTATAAGGGAAATGCTTATAAGGGAAAAGTTAAATAGTTGCCTGTTTCCACTGTAATTTAACATCAGTGGGGTAACCACTGTGAAAAATAGAAACCACAGTAAGTCTTCAAACTGAATTAAACCTAAAGCTTTGAGACGGTCACGACATCCAGTAGTTGGCAAAAGCCATTGCTTGCAATTGGCATTGGAAACTCAGAGCAACAGAGATAAAAATCATCTTTCAGCTGGCTAATCAAAGCATATAATTCTGATCTTGTTTCATCTGCTTTGTTGAAATAGATAGAAACAAACATTTAAAACAAGACAGAGGTCTACAGCCACACGAGCAACTCTGTGAGGCTGCACTTAAAGTGCTTTGTGATCAATGCTAACATCAGCATGTTAATATGCTCACAATGGCAATGTGAAAATGCTAATGTTTAGTAGGAATAATATTTACCATGGTCATTGTCACGGTGCTAACTGGTTGCACACTGGCTGGATACTTTCCAGTTTTGGCAACTCTCTTATTTTTTCCATCTTGCCAGCACAATACATCTGTAGTCCTATGTGTTACTAAGTTGTGAAGCCCTGACCCTGTGGCTAAGTCATGTTGGAATAAGAAACAAATGTGGGTATAGCATGCTAACCTACAAACACAAGTCTTTTCTGGTCATTTCAGTATGCATACAGTCATCAGTTATACTGTCAATTTAATATGACTAAATTCATACATTAATACATGCCATCCAAATTCAGTTTTTGGTTACTGGCACCTACAATTTTATCGCATGAGCTCCAGTTAGTGGTGGAGCAGCTAAATGGAAATCGTCCATCATTAATTTTATAATTTAAATCAGTGTTTTCTTACTATGGCATGTCAAAATGTCCGCTGTGAAAAAGGCCTATACTGTAGTTGTTGAGACATTTCACTCAGTACCTAAAATGAAACTAATGTGTCACTGGTGCTGGAGAAAAAGACATGGGATCACCACTCAGAGGGTTTCATCCTCTGGGGACCATGACTGTCTGTGCAAAATTTCAGAACAATCCACTCAGTGGTGGAACAACCAGCTGACAGAGCCATCCCTAAAGCCATGCCGCCAGTGTGTCTAAAAACGAGGGAGTGGTTTTTATGAGTTGCTCGCTTTTTTTCTCGACTGTCTCCACATACTCTTCTGGCTTAGCGAGCAGGCAAACAAGCTACCTGGTAACATATTAAACTATAGCTGCTGTGGCAGGGCCACCGGCTGCTGAGTCAGACAGTCGCAGCACCAGCAGCTGAATCCTTTGGTTTGAGTTAATATTCTGCACAGTGGTGTCATCTGAATGCTGATAAGCAATAATTCACTATCTACAGTGTGTCATCTGTCATTTCACAGTTGCTGCAGAAAAATGTTTGGTCCACTGTCACAAGGATTTTGTGTGTATAAAATATGTTGATGGTTCCTGAGAAAATGTCTACTGGCCTCAGGAGTCTGCTCCCTGATTTAAGGTTTTCCAACAATGTAACTCTGCTTATGATTATTATTATTACTATTAATAGGCATAAGGCAATGAAATAATTAAAGTGAAACAATGACATTTTTAAATAAAATATTAAGAGCATATATAACATATAGTACATACATACATACATTTTTTTGTCTGTAAGTTTGCTTGGATGACATATGTTTTGAATTGGAACAACTTCTTCTTACACATGCATTAGTGTACTATATTTCTTTGAGAATCTTGAATATAACAGACTTTTAATTTATTGTCAGTCGACCAGCTGCACGGGTGACGAAGGTTCTCAGCTTTGTAAAAGGAACAGACTTCATTCACTGATGTAACTGTCGTCTCTGATTAAACTGCAGAATTACTATGCAACAACTCCTCTTATCCGCTCTTTACCAATATTTGAAACAGCTCACGTAAGACATCTGCTCCAAACAACCGTCTGTGTGTGTCTGTGTGTGTGTGCTCTGTGTGTGTGGTTGCTGTAGGGAGCACAAAGTTGGGGTCGACAAACAGTGCATCAAATGAAATATTTTACCATAATTACAAAGAAATACAGAGCCAGATATTGGATGTCTTTTGCCCGCCATGCCCTTTCCGTCAGCAGGCACTGCGAACAACATACAGGAACAGATTTAACTCTTCTCTAAAAATCAGGCACACACATTAGAAAATTTCAGAGTTGCTCAACTCATACTGAGAGTGAAGCTCTCCTGATCAATATTCCTTTGGAGTATGGTGGGGCGTAAATGAGCTAGACACACTAAAAGCCAACAATGCCTGACAACCCAAGCTGTTCTGCACCCCGTGGATCATCTTATCAAGCCTATCACGGCTCTGCACCTCCGTGTGCTTCTCCATGGCAGGGTTCAGGCTATTTTGAGTGCTTTCAGATCCATGAAATTGGATGTGAATTTGCATTTTTTGTGCTAGCTACATCAATGTGACCCATTGTAATGAATGAGAGGCGATTGTAGAGAAGAAAAATTGAAGCCATTCTGTTGGAGTGTGAGCTCGAGGGCAATTTGCGATGTGGTTACATTTGTCACCTAACCACTGGACAAAAGGCATAAAGAGTTTTTAAAACTTTCCAAAAGGGGCTTTATTTTAAGTTATCTAGCAATGGTATAATTTACCTCCATTAAGAGGTTATTCTGTGTTTCTCATGTATGCTGACCAGTCGCAGCAGGTTTGGATAGAATATACTATTAAAAAATTGTAGAACCCTCTGGCGTTTATCCTACTAATCAAACAGCACTGTTCACAAAGACGTTTCATTTTACATTTGAAATAGAATATTAGTATGAACGGTAATTATCATCTGGTAAATGTAAAAAGGTTTCTCTATCACTACTTTCCAATTTCCTTCCCACGAGATGTGAACTTGGCATAAACTTGTGGAATTACAGCCAAAGCTGATGGGATTTTTGTCATTGGTTTTTAATGCATTTTGTGATTAAGTTGAAATTTGAACCAGCTGCTGGCTCAAGATGAAATACCAGGGTATCATCAAAGTCCATCAATCCAGTGACCAAGGTTGTACAGCACTGGACCAAAGTGCTAGATTGCTAGAATTCCTACTGTCATGAATAAAAAAGAAAACTATGTAAAAATAGACAAAAATGCCCTAAATATGTTTTCACAAGAGCCACCTCCTTTTTCTAACCAAGCCAAATCAGTTTTGGAGCTGCAAAATTGAAACAGCCAAGGCTGTGTGAGTTGCCAGTGAGTTCGTCACCTCCCACCCAGCTGTAGTCAAACGGCAATTAGAAAGAGCCTTGGAACCAATTTTAATGTGATGACATCCACTGATTTTTCATCTTCACTGACTAATGCCATCATTCTATAAAGCCTTTTTACCTAATGACTCACTTTTCCTGAATTACTTAAAAAGGCATGGAAGTGTGTTTTAATGCATCTAAAATTCAGGGCTTTAAATGAAGAAATGATGAAGCTGTTAGTGCAAAGACATGAGGTGGTTTTTTGCCAAGGACATTTTGGATCCCTTGTCCCGCTGCTGTGTTATCTACACACTACCGATCAAATTATACTTGCACTTAAGACCAACTCCAGCTCTTAGGCCTTACCTTGCCAACTTGTGTGACCACTAGACTCTTTATTTGTTTGTTTTTACTCTTGTTGAAAGTGTTTTATTGTTTTTCCACCAATGGATGGTGACTTCTTTTTGCAGTTGTTTTTATATGTGTGATTGTCTTTTTATGTCATCTACCTTCACTGGAAAGTGCTACTGTATGTGCACCTTGCTTTTAGAGTGCCATACAAATAACATTATCATTACTATTATAATCATGTCTTGCCTTGGTCAAGGGCAATGGCAGGGGAACGTGTAATGTAACATGCATGTGTTTAGCGTGGGAGGAAAATGGAGTGCCTGGAGGAAACTGACACATGATGAACATGTTAACGGTACAAAAGGACAAAGGTCAAGTCAAACCCAGAACTTTTCTGTGAGGCAAACCACTCAGCCACGGACACATTAAGATTATTATTATACAAATACATCAATATTGGAATCTTTCTAATTCTAAAGCTCCCATACAGCATTTTAACATCAACTATTTACTGTGAAATTATGGTTAACATGACCACCCCTGAAAAAACTAGCTATTAACCAGTGTTACTGCGAAAAACTAAGAATTTTATGGAAATTCATCTGCTCTTTTTCTTAAGAAGTAACAACTTCATTCAGCTCTGAAATGTCTACTTTCTCACATAAACAAACACACGATGAATTTGTCATTAGACATCTAACATCAAAGATGGAATGTGGTTTTGGGGGGGAAAATAATGAAACCATTTTCAAGCAGCCCTAATAGAAAACTCTGACATGCAGCCAAGTACAATAGCTGAGTCAAAGCCTTTTGTAATTACTCAAGAAGGAAAGAAAAAACACTTGTTCAGTGCAGCAAGGTCTAATAAAACCTTTTTAAATGGGTAAACCCTCAAAAATGTGACTGTGAGAAAAACTAATTTATTGAGAATGATTGTCCTAATTCCTACGTCCACAATATATGTGGGATGTTGCATTGAAACCTCAGAATCTAACGGTCGCTTAAGTGTGGCACATGAGTTATACTGTTATCATAATGTCTGGCTATTTTTGAAAGCACTCATCTTCTTTTCACAGGTGTAATTTTCAGCCATTTTCATGCAATACTTACAGCACAGTGATAGAGTTTAAGTCAATATTCTCACCATGTAGTATCCGGTCTTTTCTTCTTGGATACTGGAAAAACTGGCTGTGGCTGTAGAGGGAAGGGTTACTAATCACTAAGTAAATATGTGCTGCAATCAACATGTTGTCATATGTTGTTTTTTTGCTCAATAGCCACTGTGATTAGTTCTACAAAGTTACAGGCCACTCAACATTATCACTAGACATAATTTTGTTGTTAGGAAATTACGTATTTATTTCATTTAAGTTGATTGTGTGCTACAGTTTATAGCACTTTAAGAACTAGATTACAATCCCTTCTAAATGTAAATAACCACAAACACCCAAATCAAGACTACATAAAATGTATAACACTACAGTCCTCGAGTATTCAGCTCTCATAAGTATGTGTGTTGAAAGACCTCATTTTATCAGCCTGGCTTATTATCGACCACAATATTCTGCATTTTTTTGATTATCAGAATCCTATTCAAAAATCTGATAGCCAATAAAATCAATTGATAGAAAAATGCACTACTTTGACCCTGATGCTGCCGCCTCTCTGTCTATAGTAACCACTATGTTACCTCCCTCAATGTCCTGTTCGCATCACTCTCCGATTGGTTGCATGTCATGAGTGATAGCCTATCAATACCGAAGGCTGCCGTGCCTCAGAGGGCAGAAAGCAGAGAGCAGCCCAGCCTAGAATGTGGAGCTGTGTGTGGAATGTAGAAAGCAGATATTACTGAAGTTGTTAAATATCACAATCCAATAAAGTACTATTCAGATGGGATTAGTCTTACATAGGGATGTGGATTTATGTCAGTTTACCACAGGATGTCTGTAATATAAATGTCCGATTCGCACGGGACAAGAAATCTCCATAATTCTCCCAGAGATGGGAGTGGTAACTCGATGTGCACCCTGGCGTCACCTCCCTGTCGGGATGTGCGTGCTACGTTGCTTTCTGTAAGCATCAGCTGAAGGATGATAATAATTAATGATTAGCCCAATATGAAATATTGCCCATGATCAGGATTGTGTGTACACAATGATTAGATTTATTTTAGGCCTACCTAACACAACCAGAAGTCTCGTGGCTCTGAAAAGTGCTTTCTTCTCGACCTTTTTGATTGGTCTCCCACGTAGGGCTATGCGATCATTAGAAGAATGTCCAGTATCACGACTGCCGACAACACCGAATGCTTCTTCAAGCGCCTCCATCATCGAAAAAACGTGGAAAACTAGTTGTAAACAGGACGTGGCGAAATATTTACATACATTTTTACAGAGGATCACGTTCGCATGGGATTAATATTACCCAAGGTATTTTCTCCAGACCGTTTTACAGAAGGTAAAAGTCGCTGTAATTTTTACTGACATTATCCGTAATGATTACAGACATGGCCCGTTCGGACGGGACTAAAATCCCTGGTAGTAATTACTTTAGCCCACGTCTCCAGGTTAAACTAATCCTGTCCGAATAGGGCTTAAGATGAAGTTGCAAAAACACCCACTGCTTCTGCTGGTAACTTACTATTACTAACTGCTGTTAGCAATCAGTTGTATGAGTAGGTGAGAACTGCAAGGACAGGAAGAGGGAGTGATACAGCCTCTGAACACAGGCAAGTGATGACAACCGCCACCACACGCCACTGACAAATTCTATCTGCATTTGGCAGGTGGGTGCTAATGACAATCCATGGTTGTTACTAATGATTACATCTATCTTTTTAATATAAATTTCAACTTTTGGACAATGCTCTGGAGTTATTTTAAAATGTTGGGATCACAAGAGTAGGAAACAGTTCGACACAGCCACCGCTGAAATCTATGGCCCTGATCACACAGAAAGCATTTCAGCAGCTGAAGGCCTCTTTTTGTAATTGTTTTTAATGAGAATGAAGCTTTTTGCTCACAGTTTTTGCGCTGCAATGCACCTCGCGTTTTTTCTGCGCCCTAGGTCGCCTGCCGTGTTGCCATTTCCTTGAGTTAAATAAACTGCAACTCAGAGCAGAAAAGCATCATTTTCCCCATTGTCCAATCAGATAATTAGAGAGGCGGGCCTTGTGTGGTGGTCAAGGCAACAAGTTTACAGTTGCTAAACAATGGAGGAGAAAGTGGCGGTAGTGGTTGCTGGATACCCACAGCTATACAGTCCAATGAGAGACAGCAGGTTGTCAAACTGCCCCCGAGTCATCCCGACCAACTGGTGGTGTCAAACCCAGCACCCCCTTGCTGTGAAGCCACAGTGCTAAGAAAGCACCACCATGCCGCCAACTAATTATATCAGTGTAGCCTAATTTTTATCTGCAACTCTGCAGAGATATCAGGTTAAAACCGAGTGAATAGACATGCAGCAAAAAATAAAAAATAAAAATCTGTGCAGCACTCAAAGGTTGTTTAATGTCAACGTTATGAATGAAGCTTCGAACTATCGGTACAGCTCTAATGAATAGCACTGGTGGATGGTGAAAAACCATCATCTCCTCTCATCTAAGTCTGCTTGTTGTCTTCCCTCCACTCCCCTCTGTTCTCAGCGCGGCATCATGCAGTGAACCCCTAACTGTGAGTGACACATGACATTTGAGGAGTGATAAACATCAAAGAGGCCTAATTCTTACAGAGCGCTACTGCTGGTGTCTCCTGACAATTACGACACTGTTGTGAAGTGCTACGTTCAGAAAATGCCCACCACCTTCCTCCCTAAAAGAGGATTCGAAACCCAGATTGAGCACTTAGCATCACAGTGCTGACAATAAATGTTATTGTCCCTTCCTCAGATGCTCTCCAGCTCAAAACAGACTTAATGTTCACCTGAGGCAGAAGCAATGAATAAGGAGTACAGAGCTGATGGAAATGAGAGAAGCAAAGCAAAAAAAAAAAAAAAAGATAGAAATCTGCAAAGTAATTACACAGATAAGGCAGTTAGGTTAGACTACAGCCAGTAAGGGGAAAAAATGCAAATTATGTGCAATTACAGGACAGAATTTGATCGACGAAATCATGAGAACCAAGATACAAGGGAGTCGCATCCTGCATTGCTTTCATAAATACAGCTATTTCACCCTTCATTAAACACTGTGTTACCCTTGTGGCTCTATAAGCAGCATTTAGGCAGTAGCATGTTCCTTCCTCACATCAGGCATCCTATACGCTCTGCCTGTATTGCAGGCCTTTAAAATCTGTTGTATAATGTTGCATCTTGCATCAGGGAAAATCCTTACACTTAAACCGAAAATATCCCTTGGAGATTAGGAAACTCAATCTGGCTCGATAACCAACTAGATTATTCCTTCCAGCACTCCCAGCAGGCGAGCAGAACCTTTTAAACATTTAAGTCTGTATTGTCAACAGGATCAGGAACGTTTATACTTTTAGAGGTTTAAACCCCTACCAGATGGTAGCAGCACTGTTATATCATCCATCCTCCAGAGGATTAAAATGTAGGCTATCTGAACTCCTATGTATGCGCAACACATTCGTGCAGTACAAAATTTTAATGTTATGGGACGTCATTAGTCGGTGCAAATCTTAGACATTAATCTTGTTCACCACATCAGCGGGGGCTTCCATGAATAAATCCCAAACATAGGCTACATTGTTAAAGAAGGTAGTGTTTTTGATAATGAACACGCTGTAATCACTGTTCTACATTTGTTTTCAGCGAAGTGCCCAAAAGCATTGGTTTTAGGCGACTATATTTAATAGGATTACCTGCTACACATTATTGTAGATCCTTGCATTTTCGTTATTAGCAGCCTTTACCTGGTCTTTGTTTCTCAGAGTTATTACGAGATGGAGAGATGCAAGCCCCTTGGTGTTTGAGAGAGCATATTGAGCTACTCTGAGTCAGAGTCTGTTACAAATGACATGATACTGACTCTCATAACAGGCTGCTCCTCCATGAATTATTCCCTTGACCTGGGACCCGCTCAATCATAGAGCACACTTAATTAAGTTAAACCGAGAGCAATAAATAAGATGTATGACACATCAGCACTGATGCTTGTCCTCATCTGTTGACAAAAGCAGCGGGTCCCAGGTCAGGCCCAGGCAATGGATGAGACCAATCACAATGACATACAGTTCAGGTCAGGTCTCGAAAATTGATAGGAAATGTGAATATGATCAACAGCCCGCTGGCAACTCATGGCGCCGATTTACACTATATGCTGAAGATTTAATGCCGCTCTGTGACAAAGAAGCACCAAATCGCGGCTAGATGGATACCTCTGGTGCTCTCCCTGCCAAGGATCATCCCTGCGTCAGCGATGGCAGAGAAACAGACATCAGAATTCAATCTAGCTGCACCATCTGTTCACAGATACCAGGGCTGTCATTTGATATAGGCTGCCCATCAAGAGTGGAGGCCTCAAGTTCACCTTGCCATCAGAGATGCCTTAGACTCTGGTCTTATAAAAAGTGATGGATGAAGGCTGTAAAGCACCAGCTATACGGGGTCTGTCAAGGCCCACCACAATCATCACAGAGGAGTGAGGAGTTGAACAGAGTAAACAAGAGCACTGGAGCTTTAATCAGGGTTAAAGGATAAAAGCACACCATGACAGGAGCATGGCCGGTTAATTTGTCTTTTCGCATTATTAACTTTAACAGTATCAGCCTACTGTAAGAGTCTCCTGTCGCTGGTTGGTTTTTTTTGTTAGAGAAGATCAGGTCTGACAACATTTCCAGAGAATCCTGCTGGGTCATTATAGTTTCAGTGAACCAGAACATCTGATGTTTAATGAAACTTTTACTTTCTAAGGCGAAAAGAAAACTGAACTGAACTTAAAAGAAGCACAGTTGAACTGAGGTGAAATAAACTCAAGTGAAGTAAAGTGATAAAACTGTAAAAGAAAAATTGCTCGAGACAATTAAACAAAACTATTATATTCTTGTAGCTTTGCTTTCATAAGTGAAGGGTTATTACCAGCAATTTGGTAAATATTTAAGAGGTAGAATGGACCCACCACCACCCCCAACGTCTAACTTGCATAAAGACTTCAATTTCACAGGAGGTGTACCTTGCATGATTTCATATGACAAATACATTGATTGACTACTTTTATTTTCTGTGCCCCCAGTTCGGATTTGAGTGGATATGTTTGCTCAAAGGATGCACTCTGCTTTATGCAACAGTGGTGCTTCTCACTTCCGGTTTTAATAATTGCCATGGTCTCAGAACATATGATGAGACGCACTGGTTTTCAACTGCCCCTGGGAAGAATGAACATGTCCATTCTTCATTAAAAGCTCTGTTTTTCGCCGTCTATTTTTCTGTCTTCACAACACGCCATGTCAAATGATTTTCTCTGACTGTGATATTTCTCCGACTGCTGTCTTTCATCTAGTCTCTCCAGTGTGTGTGTGTGTGTGTGTGTGTGTGTGTGTGGTCTGTAAGTTTCATGGTCACAAAACCAATGCTACAAATGCTGCATCAGTTAAAACAGAAAAATTTAATAGTTCTCGATAATTCAGCGGTTGAAGTCCAGACACACCAGACCGACATCAAAGAACTAGTGGTGATGAAGGCTAACTGTTTCATTGCCTCGTGTTGCCTGTGTCTCAGCCAAGAAGTTGCAGTAAACACACTGCAAAGACCACAGCCAACTGCCAACTGGCATATATGCTTGTTGAGAAGGAATAACTGCCCATTCCAGCAGGTGGCAGTAATCTCTATTTGTCATTCAAAAAGGGAAACTAGACGACTTAAGGTGCTGACACACCAAACAGACATCAAAGAACAAGCGGCGACGAAAGCCAGCTGTTGCGTCGTCTATGTCGCCTCAGGTCGCCCTGTGTGAGTTGCATTTGAACGCACTACAAAGACTACATCCGATGGCCAAGTAGCACTTACATTGCACTTACGCCTGCGTGAGAGGAGTGAGAGAGTGGTACATCCTGTCAGCCAAGGGGTTTCCTATCTGTGCAGCCGAGCACCACAGCACCTCCACGGACTATTTCATCCAGACGGTCCCGGTGTTTCCTCCGCAGGCTCCACTGAACTCAGCTGGCGGACAAACCCGCTGCTTCTTCCCACATTAAGCTGAATAACAAACCAGGGCTTGGTGCCCCAGTTGGATCTAAACGGATAGCCAGGGCTAGCTGGGAAGCTAGCGGAGGCTAACTGGCTGTGCTTAACTCCAGTCATGCTGCGGCTAACGCTCCGCTAGCTTCACAGCTAGCCCCGGTTTATTATTCAGGTTAAAGTGGGAAGAAGCAGCAGGTCTGTGGGCAGCTGAGTGAAGTGGAGCCTGAGGAGAAAGCACTGGTTAGCCCCGGTTTCACTACAGGCAGATTCACTCGCTACAGGGGCGAGGAAATAAAACCTGAACAGCCAATCAGAGTGATCCCTCTCACCGACAAGCTCCGCCGCCGATTCAACATGCGCAATCGGCCGAAAAGCTGCCGCTGCCGAAGTGCCGACGGTGTGGGACACACCACAAAAACTAGGGCGACAGATGCTCACTGACGGCCCGACTTTGACCGATGGCCAACCATCGGCTTGGTGTGTCAGGGCCTTTACAGGATGGATTCAAGATGCTAGTTAGCCAGTTAGTACATTAGCAACACAACCAGATGTTGAAAGAACAAAGGATATTTACCATGTGCTAGCACACAATAACACAAACCATCACAAACTGTTTCTGCTAAAGAGCTAAATGACTAAAAAAAATAATCACAACTAACATAACAAATTTGTGTTGATCTCATGCTCTCTTGACTTTAGCAGTTTGTTTGACTTCCTCACTTCTGTCTCTCTTTTCCTGCACCGAGTTGCAGTCAGCCAATCAGAGAGGTTTTTCTCTTTGACAGACTAACCGAATCGACCGAAAAAGAAAAAGCCAACAGGGGCCAACAAGGATCAACTAGTGCCAATGGTGCGGGGCTCACAGCAAAGAACTAAGGCAACAAATTCTCACCGACAGCTCAACACTGACCAACAATTGACCATCACCTTGGTGTATCAAGGCCCCTATATGTCTGGGTCCTGGCAGAACAATGTTTGGGCCCAGACCCAAGGATGGAGAGGAATAGCAGGTTCATAAGACGGGGCGCAATTTGGTCATTTTGCTAACAAGGGGGATGATGTCTCTTCACATCCTTCCTCAAATCTGCTACTGGTTATTACCAGTCATTCTGTAATGACCCATTATTTAGTTAAATATAATATGGACTTACATGCAATGTGCAGACTGGCCTCTCTGCTGACGATGGTACCAAACGAGTTTGATGCCAGGCACTGATAGATGCCAACATCTTCCTCTTTGTTCAGATGGCTGATGTGTAGGTTTCCTCCCATTAGAGAATAACGTGACCCTGGTCTGGGCAGGATGAAAGAGTCATTGAGCTTCCACCTGCGAACATAAGCAGAGGATACAAAACAGAAACATGAGAAACTTTCAATTTCCTGCATTTTTCCATTGTTCACACCAACTGAGGCTGATGCAAAAAGTCCAATTAATTTAAAATAGAGAGTAGCCAGTACCCAAAAACTGTGACCAAACGGCCCTAATTGTGGATAAAGCAGAGAGAAATAATACAGTGTGATGTGTGTTGCAGCAAAACCAAAAAAATGAGTATAACTGAAAGGAGAAGCAATCAGCAACAGTCATTTCAAAAGACTGTTCATTTCTATTCAGGCTTTTTCTCACTTCAAACACATCTCATACTCACAAATCAAATGCTCTACATTCCTCTGACATTTCCGTTTTCCTTTCAGTCTGTTTGTCCATCAATGACAACCACATGAGGGAGGCCTTTTCACCATGAATCAAATAACCTCCCCCCAATCATAGTGATTATCAGACGGGAAGACCGAGCAACAGGACTGCTCGCACAAAATGGCCACATGTAAAGCACAGAATAATGGTGCTTTTTGATTAAACCTCTTGTTTTTTGAATAATGTGGGAGTCCAGCAAGTAAGTGTGTGAGAGAAAGAGGGAGAGACACCATCAAGATGGAACTGCCAGCAATCAAATTTTAACTGTACAAGACACCTATGTGGCTTGATTTAAGAGACTTAATGTTGTTCACTTTGCATAATTAAGGCTTATAGTCTAAGAAAACCTGCTGAGTTGATGATGCAGGTTCAACCAAATGCAGCATGCGACCATAACCTCCGAAATGATTTCGTCAACTACAAGGTTGAGTTTCAATTCACTGCGAACAGCACAGACTTTACAAGAACACATGAAAGGGATTAAACTTGTTTTGCAGAAAACTTCTGCAGATACATTTCATCAACTCAATAGGTTCTTGCAATTGTCTGTATTATACCCAGGCAAAGTTAGTGGGCAAATGGCGCTTTTTAGTCTCAAAGCGAATCACAGTCAAAAGGAAAGAAAATGAGACGAAAGAAGGGAGTAAACAAAGACTAACAAGAAAAGTGACACTTAGAAAAGGAGAAATAGCTTTTCATCGAGGAAATGAGGGACAATTAGGTTGAATGTTAGCTCCTCAGTCTTGATTAGATTCTCAAAGCTCTCTGACATAAAGGAAGCTTGAGGTTTCTATTTCTGACTTTCTTCCTCCCTTTTTCAGTGGGAAGGATTAAGACAAAGACAGCGGGAGGCAGGGTTGAAGAGGGGAGGGAATGGAGGGACATATGCAGCAGAGCGGTGCTCAACGGCAGATTGGCTGATTAGATTGATTTAGTGATTTGGTGTTGCAGCTGGAACTGGTCCAACAGCTCCAGATGAGACAAATCAAGGGGCCATGGTGACAACTTAGAGTGGGGGCTTTATGTGCTGGCGGTCATTGGGTAGTCTTAGACAAATTAATTTGTCCTCGGCGACCCTGAAATAGACCTGCCTTCATATGCAGCAGTGAAGAGCCACTCAGCATATGGTGTCCTGCTGCTGAATCTCACAAAGACCCAAAACTCATTTCCAAAGCTTCCCACAAGTGACCTTTGGTTTATAAAAAAAGGAAATTGCCGAGGCAATGACAGCACTGTGATGTATGCTGACTGAACTAACAACACAGCAATATGTCCATCTGAGTATATATGGCCCATCATTAAAAGCGGAAAAAGTATGATATCATAACAGCTTGTGATCAATCTGAAGATCACTTCTTAATGTGGTATATCAACTGCCACAGTTGGTGGCACTTGCTGTAATTAAAGAGCTCATTAAAGCCAAATTTGATTTGGTATGGAGCCGGGCATGCTCTCAGAACTTCAACTCAGAGGGGCCAAAAAAAAAAAAATTTGCAGATTTGAACTCATAAATTGGTTTTCATTATAAAAAAGTAGGACTATCCAGACAGGGAAACAGCGACTGATTGCTTAATAAGTATTCCAGCCGATCCAAGTGATAAGATCTTGTACATTCATTTCAATTTGTGCCCATTAGGCATAACACCAAGGATCTTCAAGCTACATTAACGGCCGCATATGCTGATGTTATGAGGGATCGTTTCAACCTATTACACATTAAATGCTTGGCTTTGCAATTTGTATTTAATTACACTGACAGGAGTACAACAGCTATGTGGCCCCATTTGATAGATTATGAATTAATAGCTTATGTGCTTGATGCACTTTAAAGCAAATCATTGTTTGTCATTTGTTTTCATTTGTTATCATTTCAGCGGCAGGGTAACTGGGCATCAGTTTGTTTCTAATACAATTGCCGCTCAGCCTCACAGGGCCCGCATGGTGAGGAAGGACAATGACTAGCAGCGTTTTTTCTGCAACTCAGTCCATCAAGTGATTTGAATCATGTTTATCATGTAGCGATAACCTCAGAATCAGATGCCCCGCGGCAATATCTGTGCAGCCTTGAGCAGTGAAGCTGTACATGAAATGTTACTGTAGCAAGCTAGGATATGGAAAGACAACTTCTGCCACATCATTTCTGGTATATGAAATACACTCTGCTGGTGTTTTTTCTTCTCCACTCGATCTTTGTCTCGAGAGCAGCAGAGTTTTGGTGCATGATTCTCTTGGGTCACTTGATCTTTTCAATGGTCAGTGATACTGATGACAGGAAGCTCTCCAAGTGAATTCTACAGCAGATCAATGTCCAACAACTGAATGAACCAACAACTGAGGCCAATTAATTCATCATTCTCAAATTAACCATGACTGACAGTGACACCAAGAGCTGTAGGCAGTGAGCAGCAGTGAGCCATAAGGTCCACAAATCCCAAGTATTCCCAGGGCAATAAATCCAGTCTTACTTGGTTATTAGGGCAAACGTTTCACTTGAGAGCTCTGGGGAAGTTCTGCGTCACAAAAACTATGAATATAGCCATGCCTGGAGGTGTTACCTGTAGAAAGGCGGTGGGTGTCCCTGGGCCTCACAGCTGAACACCACCTCTCTGCGATTTTCGCCAGGTTGAAGGGGAAACACCACACTGCCGGGTTGTTTGGTGAACACGGGCCTCAGCAGGACTCCACTACCTGGGTGGAGAAGCAGCAAAACTACATCAGCTTTGATGTCCTGGTGAGCATGAAAACCAATTTTCACATTTTTTTGTCGGCAAGCAGATATCGAAGGCTCACAGAGGAAGGAAGCAAGTGGAGAAACAGTGCAGCACAAGAGAAGGTTGGATGCCTATAAAATGTCTGTTCAGCATGGATCCGTCGGCCATGCGAGCAGAGCCAAGAGCATTTTTCATATTAGTCGTAAAAAGTTGCTAGATCCCTGAGGTGCTGCATAATCAGACGGTAACCTTCATAAAACTTTAACGCAAACATCTGAATGTACAGACTTGTCAAAGGCACACACCGCTGCCACCGGGCTTCAGCACAATTTCATCTAAACCCTTCAAACTTATCACCACCTTCCCATGGGATGTCATCCAATAAGTAATTTGAAATCAAATGCTACAACAAACACTGACGGTAATATGGTCTCATTTTAAAATCAGCCCCTCTCGTTTATGCCATCAACGCAGTGCCCTTTGTGACTCAGATGGAAAAGAAAGCCAATAATTTCCAAAATTGGAGGGAAAATACTTGAGTTGTTTTCCTTCCTGAAATACCAAATCAAAACAAATTCTTGTGCTCTTTCTGAATACTTTATATTCCGCTTCCTCAGAACAAAAAGCATCCAAACTACCCATTATTATTTATAATGCAAGTTTGCCATTTTACAACAAATCACCAGTGTGGCTTGCAAATATCTCTGAATGACACTCTTACAGTATTTCTGCAGTGTGTGTACACTGGCTATTATTATCCTAATTATTCATAATGTGGTGAAAAATGTTAAAATATAAACATATACAGCACAGCACATAAATTAGTACGGTAGCTCTAAATTCCCAGAGTGATATAATTGCATTGTTGATTCATATTCTTTGCAAGAACAAGAACACAAGACAACACAAACAACAAAGACAGCAGCATGTCTAGTGTGACATCCATTTCCTAGTTAATTACAAAGGTACAATAGTGAGTGCATGTTACGCAGGCAAAGCCCACAGTAAGAGTGACCCATGGGGTAGTCAACACTTCTTGGGAATAAACATTTCTTTCTGTGACAGAGGGAGAATTCATTTGGATTTGTCAGGCTGCATTTGCATTTCTGTAATGACACAGAAGATAGAAGATTCTGTAGGGTAACTAATTTGTATGAGAGGCAGGTATCCTTTTCAAGTCTGTGGCGCCATGGGAGTACAGGTTTATCCTCAAGACTCAAAATAACTCTGAGAGGGTGGGGATGTTTGACAAGGGACCTTGTACACTGATTGTTCCTCTCCACAAGGATAAACCTCTCAGAAAGTAACACAGAATAAAAGGCCGCCTAATTATAATCTTTGTTAGATGAAGCGTGTCCCTCGAAGCAGCGTTGAGAGATGATTGATTACCAGGAGACACCTCTTGTACAGTCCATACTCAAACACAAATCCTCTCACTTGTTGTACACAAACTTGGAAGGATGATAAAGCCTGCGGTAAACATGAGATGAATCGCTGTGCCTTATTAAATTGATAAATGATTCCAGTTATCAAGTCACAAACATTTGCATTTAGCATCGTTTTTGAAAAATGCTTAAATTGGGGCAATTCAGCTGGCAGCCCCAAAACATAATCCAGCCCTTTAGTTATTAATTAGCACTTTAACTTGCAGCGATTCAAAAGTCACAACTCAAAGACAAATCATTAGTTTGAAAATGTGTGTTTCATCCAGAATTAACTTGTGTGACTTTACACAAACAGATCAGATTGTTTTGTGTTTGTTCTGTCAGGTGACATTATTCTCCCACCTGAATAAAACCTTATAAAACCTGCACTGCCATTCAGTGTTTGTATAGTCCTGTTAAATGGAATATGACTCATCATACATGTTTGCTACAGTTTACTTCAGAAAATAATGTCAACAGTTGACAAAAGGAGGAGATCTTAAAAAGGTATTCATTAGGATTCAGGATTTGTTACTCATGAGGAACAAATCTGCCTCTAGAACCCATAACTTCCAGTTATACATTTTGAATTTTTTGAAAAACACTTAAAATCAATCTCTTCCTAGGAAGTTTGACCGATCTGCATGAAACTCGGTGAACATAATCTAGGGACCAATATCTAAAGTTCCCCCTTGGCAAAAGTTGGAAAACTTACTAAAACTGAGCTTCTATAAGGCAATGAATATTGCTGAGGGCGTGGCTCATCACATAAAGGTGTATAACATCTCAAGGGTTTCACCGATCACCACGCAACTTTGTAGGCATATGACCACACATAATCTGAGGGGACCCCTCCATTATTGACCCCATCAAACAAAATGGGGGCGCTAGAGAGCTAATTTCTTATCCAGGCCTAACCGTCATATCGATTTTTACTAAACTTGGTAGATATGTAGAACAGGACGCCTCAAGGTGACTGGAGAAATTTAACTCTAATTGGCAACTGGGTGGCGCTATAACAACAGAAAAATGCTTAAAAATGGCTAAAATGTGACTGATCGCTGTGGCTCCCCCTGTGGACCAATGTTGTTTTTTTCTTCTTCAAATTTTTGGTATGACTAAGTCATGGTATGGTGTGCTGTACATAATTACGGAAACTGTGAGTGTGTCATTCTGTCACTCATTCTACCAGTGCGCCCCACTTTTAAGTCAATACAACATAAAAACACTTTAACTATCTGCCTTTCAACGTGCTACCTCAACTACTAATGTATAGTTTTAGCCCACTAACTATCCCACGATTGGCAATGGTACTACTGAATGGTACTACTACTCAATAAAGCAATCGTACTATCAGACCTCTGTCTGAATACATTGCTCTTCTTAATGGGTTCAGTTGATTATTTAATCTGTAATTTCCTATGACCTGTATCCCAAACACACACCATGTGAAACTGTACGTGGGCAACTGTGCACTCAATGGGTATGGACTAGTATTTATAATTCAAGAGGTAGTTTGACACTTTCTTGTGTAGTTGTTACTTAAAAATAATGCTGTTTCTCCTAGCCCACAACAGTGCAACAAGAAAGGATAAAAAAGTATATATATAATTACCCTTTAACACAAAATAACTAAAAACATATAAATACAGACATAAAATTATATCAGTTAGCAGCACAGTGCATCAAGGTTCATTAAGGGCAGGGGGGCCAAACTATGGCCTGTGGGCCAACGCAGCCCACTGCCTTGAAGCTTGAGCACATTTCTAATAATTGCACTGTATGTTCATCACACAGCCTAGGTTGATGAAGTTTCTCAGTCATCCAGGTCACGGTAATCTTCTTGAAGACGTTTCACCTCTCATCCTAGAGGCTCTACAGTTCTAACAGACTGGTGCGGAGTCGCAGGCTTTAAACTTTGCGTGGGTGTGAACCCTTACAGAGTCGGTGAGGTAACGATTGTCATCAACAGAGGAGTTGGCCTACGACACCACTAATCACCCACCTATGATGCAGTCTTAGGATCCCTCCCCAGACAATGTAACACCAATTCCCACCTGGACCCATCAAACCCTAATGTCACACATGATGGCTGGGTGAGTCAATGACTCACATGTGACTGTAACGACTCTGAAACATGTGACCTCAATGACTCTGTAAGGGTTCACACCCCCACAGAGTTTAAAGCCTGCGACTCTGCATCAGTCCGTTAAAACCGAAGGAAGCCTCTTGGGTGAAAGATGAAAGATCTTCAAGAAACTCAAGCAAGTCCAGTTGCCTACGATATAGTGCTTTAGATGGCAAAGCCTAGTTTAAACACAATGTCACTCTCATCTCAGTGGTAATTTAATTAAAATAATACTTATGAGAGCAGATTCTAGTGTGCAGACTCTATTTTTTTCGTCTCTTCTATGATCTCTTGTCCAGCACCTAATTTTTTATTGTCTGGATGTGTTAGCTTTTCTTTACTTTTTGTGCTTGTCTCATCTTGAACAACTGCTTGCAAGCCCTACCATTGCACTTCTTAATTTGAACACTTGATATCACTACTTCACCTACAATGATTGAGTACTAGTCCATTAAAACATATACTTCAGTAAACATGGTGGCGGACCTTGAAAGAAGCTAGAGATACAGTTTTTGTAACATGTGGGCACACCAACAAACTACTATAATGTCAAACGTTAAACTTTTTACTAATGTTGTGCAGTAGTTTTGATAGAAATCAAATTTTCTATGGTGAATAGGCTCCTCTGGTCTAGAAACACTGATTTATTTGCAGTGTAACTGGCTGAAAACTTTGCATTTACTATTGTTTGACCTTTGGCTCCGTATGTTGTTTGGTATATGGCACTAGGGATGCACCGAATATTCGTTATACGAATATATTCGGCCGAATACTGCAAAAAAATACACATTCGGTATTCGGTGGAATAAGTGAAAAGCAAGGCCGAATAATAGCGGTGTGTTTTGATAACGTAATCAAACAGCGTGCGGTGACGGACAGAGTAAAATGTCGGCAGTGTGGCGATATTTTACTCCGTCCGTCACCGCACTTGCATTTGCGACTAAATATAGTTTTGTGCGAGCAAAATAAATCATTCAGCACGCTGTGTGAGTACAGATTTCAACCAGCAGCAGAAACGAAAGGCGAATCCCGCCGGTTGTGGGTTGAACGGGGGTCACAGACACAGACAGTAATGTATTCCTGTCAAATATGGCGGCCATAGTGCTTCGCAGTGCAAGATTAGGCTTACTGGTGACGGAGAGGTCCGGCTCCAATAATGTCCTCTTCTTGGTGTCATGACTGCCCAAACGTACCTGGACAGCCGAGCCATGGCGGCACACAGGTATGTGATGTGTCAGAGGGGAAACGAGCCGTTCACATTTCTGTCTTTGTGGCAGGTAACGGCCCACAAACCTCACCGCACTTTAGGGACTGTTCTTTACTTATGAAGGGACTGTTCTTTACTTGTCAGGGGAGGAGGGTGGCTGCTTGATTTTTATTTTATTTATTTATTTTATTTTGATCCCCCCTATGTTAATCACTTATTGATGCTGTTTTTGAAGTATGAATAAGTCAATAAGTAATTTATTCCATTGAAATATCATTGATGTATTATAGAAAAGTGATTTATCTTTTTATAAATGACAAAAGGCACATCTGCCTCATTTTCGCTGCGGTGATACTACTCAGAACCATGATATTTTCACTGGTATCGTACCGTGGGTCCCAATTTTGGTACCGTGACAACACTAATCTGGAGGGGGTTCATCTGGGGGTTTTATTCGGCTTCGGCCACAAATTTTCATTTCGGTGCATCCCTATATGGCACACAATCCAAAAAGTTTGACTTAGAGAGTGCATGTTTCAGTTTGATTTTAGCAACTGCTGGGGGGAGGCAGGGTACAATACATATGCACAGTGCAAACACAGTGCATATAAACAGCACATTGTACTGTATATATTCCACAATTATTTAAATTTACCCTTCAAGTGTAGCAATTATAAGAGCAACTGCTTTGTGTGATAAAGGTTATGATACTGAAATAACTGTTTTCTTTTATAAACAACGGTTGTTGTTACAGTTGTTTTTATGATTTATTATTTAAGGTTGAGTCAGGACTCAGCGAATGCATAAAAACTAAGAGAAAAAAAAACAGAAAAATACACTGCTCTGGCTCATCCTCAACTTATGTTCATGGCCACCTGATTAAGAATGTGGGACAAAATGTTGTTTAAGCACAGTAAGTGATTCATGGTGCTTATTTAATGTATTGGACCTCACACTTATCACTGGCGCCCTGCTGCTGCTACGCTTAAAGCACAAACAACCGCTCAACACAACAACTTACATTACCCCTTCTGCACCCACAAGCAAACACCGTAATCGTGCTGAACCATGTCTGTCAGAACATTTTTGCATAACCTTGGTGTGCACTGCATTCTTAATCAATCCCTAAGTGGACCGCGCTGCACAAACCTAACTTGATATTCAATTAATACGAAACTAATCGACACAGATATTTGGTTGCAGCCCGTATTCTGGGTTATGGCAGCGCTGAACTGACCTGATCTTTAGCAGCACCATGGCAACTGTTATTATAATGGTGAATAAGTGTCAGAATAATGAGAAGGGATTGAGCTCCAGGGGCTGTGCCTGGGGGCTCAGTTCAAACTGATGCAAACTCTCTGAAACTCTTTCGTTGCCTTCACGGGAATGAATGTAAGATGCGGTAGGGAAAAGTGGAATAATTTTTAAGGCTTGCTTTCTGGTAATCTAACACAGAGGTGCTACACTAGACTGAGATCCACAGGCAAAATACACCCTTTTTTCCCAGGGAGATTTAACTTTGGTGATATACCCACTGGCTTAACCAGATCGTGGATGCCCACTGGAGATATATCTAGACAAGTTTGAATTTTAAAATCAACACTGACACTTCAGTTGACAGATTGTTGCCCCTTTTAGGATTTACAAGGAAGTCAAAAATCACACTGACATTAGATGTCAAAATCTGATGGTGGGTCCAACACTGAGCACTCCAAAGCACAGACAGCAAAATGATGAAAAGGGGCTCTATCAGAGAAGTGCACTGATCCAGAATCCTAACAGGAAGTTGACTGCACAATGCCGCAGGACAGAGATGGAGGTCATTATGAAAAGGGTCTTTAAAAAAATAAATAAATAAATAAAAAAAAAAAGGGCTGCCTCCACTCATATCTGTCACCTGCTGCCAGATGGTGATATGTGCAGCCGTTTTTCCGAAGACTCCTCAGACAACACAAGATTCAGCATCGGCGCACAAGCGGAAGGCAGAGGGAGCTGTTTAGGAGGCTGAAATAAAAACTAATCTCAAATTCAATACTAGCTGACAGCAAATGAATTCCTTCAGCTTACCTCAGCATGAATAAACAGGCACATGGGGAGTCGGCTGTGGGGGAGGTATCGGTCGTTTGTGAGGTCCCAAATCCATTCGTTTCAGCTCAGGGTTTTATGCATCAAATAAAAAAAGCCAATCTTGCTTTTTAAAGCATCTTTCCCCTCTGTCCAGGCCGATAAGGTACACCTTTAAGGTCTCTCATTCAGGGGCAGCAAATGTTACTCCAGAGCAGGAGGAAGGTTTGGCTTGTTTTCAGCAAAGTATAGATTCGATCACATCTTCCAAAAAATATGATATTTGTTGAACTTGTTTTTCAGGGTCTTTGAAAATCAGAAAAACTGAACCATGGATAACAAAATCATTAATAATTTAACATTTCACCAATAAAATAATGAAGAAGGAAAAACAGTAAATGGAGGACACACTTGTGATTCCAGTAGTCAAGAAGTAGTGAGAAGATATATTAGAAACACATAAAAAGAAACAGCCCAAGAGTCAAACTAACACAAAATGTTCCAGGCCATCCTTTACAGCTATGATTATCAGCGAGGGTGTACTGCACTGTACTGCAGACTCTCGTTAATTGAGTTAATTACATTTTCAGCGACACAGTCTGTAAGGAGAGGAATGTGGCCAACGCATTCCCAACCAATATCCAACCATGTCACACCACCATTCTCAGGCTAATCAAAATGAGTGCATCTGAAATTCAATAACACCTCTTGTATCCAGGGTATCCGATGCCACGTTCACTGGGGAAACACAGAATTGATTAGGTCCGACTCCATATGTGGGAACGGCAAATTAAAGCTATTTCTTGTTATTGTTCTCTCTGTTGAATGTCTACATAAACCTGGGAACGTATTGCTTCTGAGGACGCCATTTGTCATCTAATTGTTGTAATATTGCGACCGTTTCCTCCTCAAGATTGGTTAGAAGGTTATTTGTCACTTACCAACTGCTATGGTCTGCACTAATGGAAACATTCATCATGGTTTAAAACTGACTGTACCATAATGTTTCCCAACCACAGGAACTTACAACTAGCCTGATTTCACCAGGGGTTTTCATTTTTGTGACGATGCAGTGCGGATTCCTGCACTTTGTAAATATCTCTTACAGTAACATAAATCTCATCAGTACAATCGGAAATATTACATTTATTTTGCTAACCAGCACAACACAGTTTAGACTCTGTAATGAAGCTACTGTATGTGTGAGCGCTTAGTGTAATGCTGAATTTGAATGTTTAGAGGTTCACTGTGTAGGATTTAGGGGGATATATTGGCAGAAATGGAATACAATATAATAAGTATGCCTTCTTCAATCACCTGCAAATAAGAATTGTCATGTTTTTGTTGCCTTAGAATGAACGGTTTATATCTATATAGGGAGTGGGTCATCTTCCACAGAGTCCTCCGTGTTGCACCGCCATGTTTCTACAGCAGTCGTTTTATTACCTGTTTAAATCACCAGGTCGATGATTTTTTTAGGTTTGTTTAGGAAAGGAGGAGGCCTCTGCGGGTAATTTGGCTCCAAGTAAAAACTTCCAGATCGTCTTGATCTTAAGTTATAAGAGGAAAAAGGAAAGGTGAGCACACATTAGCAGGTGCTGGGCTAGCGGCCCATCTTTTACAAGCCAAACAGCATCGGAAAAACACAGATTGCAGCACGAAACTGCTTTATTCAGTGTTTTTACTGGTTTAAATCACCTTGTCCCTTTGTTTAGGAAAGGAAGAGACCTCTGTGAGGATTCGGCTCCAAATAAAAACCTCCTGAACTTCTGTATCTTAAGTTATCAGAGAAAAAAGATGAGCACGCATTGGCAGGCACTGGGCTAGCAGCCCATCTGTGATTCACCAAACAGCATCGGAGAAACACAGATTTGGGGCACTTTTTCTGGTTTAAATCACCTGGTGTTTGTTTTGGAGAGGAAGAGACCTTGTGGATGATTCAGTCCCCAGTAAAAACCTCCTGAACAATTAACACTAAAGGAATCCTTTAGAATTCTTTCTCCACACTTGGCACAAGGGATACGTTTCAGCTGGTTGCAATCTGCAGTCACCGCTAGATGCCACTTAATCATTTGAATCCTACACACTGCTCCTTTAATTCTTTCTGATGGATGCAATATAATTACGGTCATCACGCTGTTGTCACCTGTTTGAAGTAATATTAAGTAATCTTTACAGAATAGTAACTGCAGCATCAGTAGACGCTGAAATATGCCTGTAAAAGCAGCTCACAGCAGTGCTGCAGGCTACAGCATGTATCCGACACAAATTTATATCGTTGTTTAATTGATAGTGATGTATTTACAAGAAATAACACACAGTACGGATACATTATTATGGCTCCATAATTAACGCTACACTGTGTACGCAAACACAGTTAAATTGGACGAGTTTTCATTTCTAGATGAAGTGAAAAATACAGCCAGCCATGGGAGGAAAGACTCATGGGGGAATATTCCACATCTTCACATATACAGAACTTCAAAGATGCAATAAAATCCTTGCTTAAGGATTCCTAAAAGGCTTTGCCATGTTCTGATGAATCAATGAGGTAAGTCAATATTTGAAACTCCAGTCGTCTCTGGGATGCACACAGGGGGGATACAAAGCAAAGTAAAAGTAGTTCTAAGAGATTATAGTGCTGGCCAGGAGCAGCCCTTCATTTTCACTAGGCATCACTAAGACGTGAACCTGCTTTAAATGAACAGTGGGGGGATCTAAGTCTAGTCTTGTGAGTATTTATTTTGGGCGACTGCTAACTGTGTCATATTAAAGGAAAGGTTCCTGTTTATTCCGATCTTTCTATATTTACATGCTCATATGTGCATTTAAACAGTTTTTGGACTGCATATGGAATAATTCCTCCTGCCAAATGCACAGTCCTTTTTCTGTACCACAGTGCATCCCACCATTTAACCAAAGCTAATATGAGAGATCAGCAGTTGCAGTCACACAAATCATGAAGCTATCTTCCAAAATTATATGTTTTTAGTGCAAAATTTATTATTTTTATTTTTTTTCATATCACAATTACAGTGACTGAAATGATCACAGTCATCAGTATTATCACAGTGTTGTTAAAACGATACACAGTGAAATCATTTCAAATTTTATTTGGACAACCACAAATACAATTAGCAGCATTGTGCATTTTTTGTTTGCATGAACATCAAAATTATTGCCTATACCATATCCTCCTGAGCTCCTCGAACTTTTGTTTGGTATGCATTTTTAATTTCTCCTAGCAATTTGGGATCAGTAGGACCACATAACTACAAAAAAAACGAAACATCGTCAATGATAATTAAATCCCAATGTCCTCAAATGAGACGATAAGTATATCCCAATGTCCTCAAAAGGGACAACAATAAAGTCCCAATGTCTTCAAACGAGTACTTTCTAATTAACAGCGTCTTACTGTTGCTAAAATTGGTCAAATCTATTGCCGTATCAAACCACAAACATTACTAATCATAAAGAAACAAGTTTCAACCATAAAATGTGATCAGGTTTTGGACCTTGTCCACTTTTGTGTCAGGGTCAGCTGCAGACTAGTCTGAGTGGGCGGAAGACACACAACCACCTCTGGTTGTGTAGCAGTTTTCAACCGTTTTCAACACGTCCTTTACTAACTTTTGCGGTGTTTGATCTTGTGGGGATGTAGCCACTTTTCTGCCATGGTTTACATCCTGTAAGAGATATTTTTGTGGGCGTGTTACACCAAAACCTGTTTCCCCCCGACAATATTTTTGCAAGCGCACCGTTGCTGTGGCACCGCCCAGAACGATTGTGATTGATTGAACGAAATACAAGCAGCTGGGGCGTTATTTTCTCCAATCTTAAAGTGAGAGTCGGCCCAGCCAGACCTTTCTTTTCTTGAGAAAGGTCTGGTGAACGAGACTAGCTGCAGACTGACATGGCAGAGATGGCTGCCATTTTGTTTTTACATGGATTAGTGTATTGTGCTCTTACTACCACTAGATGGCACAGGAAAGTGTCCATGAACGAGGACAACAGGTCTACGTTAAGCAGAATTAAGTACAAGGTCAAGTAAACCTAAAATATGATGTCCTCTTATGAGGACACAGGGTCTCAGGACGACATGTAATCATTGGAAAATCATATCAAATGCAATAAAAGTGATTTGTTTTGCATTCCATCAGGACACAATGTTTTGGAAATGCTGCCCTGTTCATTCTGCAGACAAGTTTCCCTCAGTACTCTTAAATAAACCAAAATAAGCACTCTTACAAAAGACAAAATATGACCACACTTCAGATTTAGTCTTAGAAGGCTGGATGCTGATACTTAACAGTATTTAAGTACAGTAATTAAACACAGTTTTAACGAGAAATAACATTTTAAAACGGTAACACTAACTGTCAGGAATTTTGCTGTGGTTTATCACAAAACTGGTAACCATCTCATCCCTATTTGTAACTGTGCCTCCCTACGGCTCAGCAAAGACACACTGTTTGAAGAAACAGTAACTAAAAAAAAAAGTGAATTTCACACTAAAATGAACAAAAGATAGATACCCACATGATCTGACCAGCTCAGACTGCTGAGGGCTTATTTTAGCTTCAAAACTTGAAAATCCATTTTTACATGGAGCAAAGCCTGAGAATTTTGTCCCTCATGTATTACATCACTTTAGGAATGGATGCCCTCACAACCAGTACGGGCTGGGCAGGAGAAACAATTACAGCGATCAATAACTTTTGTAAGGTTGTAGACATGTTGGTGTTGAATTAACATAGACTTATAAAATGTGGAGTTACCCTTTAATGCTTACAGTTTTCCAGTAAGACAAACTCATCATCTAGTGACTGGCTGTGTTAAGCCACTTTTGTTAGACACAATAAAAACTCTTTACAGCTTTGTTGAATACTCACTTGATTGGCCAACAAACACAGTCTGAGTTATTTCTGTAGCCAGACATCTAATCATATCACTCCACTTTCAACAAGTCCAAGAGATTTTGTTGATTCTTTCATTAAATTAAACACCTAGACCCTGTGCCAAAAATGCATTACGTCTCCGAAACTGTTGACACCCACTCAACTAACCATGGAAGATTTTTCCCATATTAATTCTGAATTGTTCTGAAAGCACAACACATTTGATTACTGGTTAGAGCCTTAGTGGCAATCTTCCTGGATTTGTTTACATTTCTGTTTCCAGTGCTCCTAAATTGTAGCCCTTCAATGCCAACTACAGATGTTTCTCTGATTTGCACTCCTGCCAATTATTTTTCGGCAGATGCTTGTAAATTCATCGATCTTCTCGTAAAATGTTTCGGAATCAATATTTTGCATCAAATGATTTATGTTTTTGGCAAGTTGTGTAGTGAGACGGAATATGTCCAGCAAGCTTCTTCTTAATAACCAGATCACTGCACACTGTCTCTTTAATATATTTTAATATATATCGCAGTGAGAACAGAAATTCCATCTCCCCTCTGTAGGTCTTACAGATAATGAGTGACTTTATAAGAATAAATAGAGCTTTCTTGGTTACACACCTTTGTGAGCATGCTCTACCAGCCAGGTTATGACTATGTCACAAAACCACTTCTATCAGATGGAGACTGTTGATCCAGCGCTGGAAGTGGCTTGCTGTGTGAAGGTTAGCTGTGTCTGTGTGGGGCTAACCGCATCCAGCCGTACCTTAACGCCTCCTCTTTGCTCCCTCGCTCTCTCTCTCTCTCATACTCACATATTCACACAAACACTATGTGTGTTTGTCAGTACACGCCCCTGCCTCGGGCCGTTCAAACCCTATGGGAGGAACGGGGGGAGAGCTGGTTAACTCCCGATGAACTCACTATGGGAATGACTTCCCCTTGGCCCCAGTGCTCTCCCACACAGCCGATGCCTACTGTTTGAAAAAAAAAACACTTCCAAGTCTGGATAAATAAACTACCTAGGAGTACCTATCTAACACCCGCATACTGTGCCTTCCTCTACCCAGTACTGCGCGTCTGCATACTAAAATGCTTATCAAGTCTTCCTCAGAACACAGAGGCTTTGGAGGTCTATCGTTATATTGCGCCATACTTGTCTTGCAAGCAGAGCATATGTAATGTAACCCCTTGCTGAATATTAATGCTAGGTTACTCTGTGTTACCAACTGTGAGTGTGAGCCTCAAGAGTGAGGCAAGGGCTGTGCAACACAATGCTTTTCAGAAACGATTTGCCCTCTGCTCCTTTGTTAAGCACTAATTTGCTGTGAATAAATAACCCTGAATGTGGTTTCTCCACCTCGTGATTGCAGGAGTGCATTTTGTGGCGGGGATCTATGGCGCAGCACAGAATGCAGACTTCAGTTGTATCCTTCAAGCTGTGTGTCTGAGATCAGAACTCTGTCAGGTTTGTGGCAGGATTTCCACTGATTTCGAAGACAGCCACTCGTCTGTATATTCAACACAATGCTTAAGTAGGACATAATATGTGATCCAGACTTGTGGTGTAGATCCTAATCCCACAGTGAGTCACAGTTCCCTGCGGAAAGCCTCATTAAACATCCACTGATGTGTATTGGATTTAGTGATAAGTGGTGCTAATTGCCATGTAGGCAAATTTAGGTGCCGGCGTGCTGTTGTGCTTTTGAAAAGAGACACGCATGCACAAAAAAAACACACACAGTGACAGTTACAAGCACACACACACACACACACACACACATACACACACACACACACACACACACACGCACGCACGCTAATTATTTTAGGTCCCGGCTGTGAGGAGGGGCTGCTGATTTGGAGCAAGGCAACATGAAAGATTACTCATTCTTCAAGATACTGTGCTCATGCGACAAAGCCCTTATTCATCTTGTTCTCAGCTTCAGACTCTGACGTTCTGAAGAGAACTAGCATTTGACCCTGAACATTTTGTAAGGGAGGAAAATTAGGTCTCTCATTAAAAGCAAGATCAATGGCGAGATTTCTGCACTACTGCCAGTGCAATCTCAATTAGGGTAACAATTGAGGGGCCTTTTAAAATGAATGACTACATATTCAACCGCGAGATAGGGGCTGTCTCTCACAGATAGCAACCTGGCTTATTCTTCTTCCAACAGGATTCACTGTGGGGGAAAAAGAGATGGCTGCTATGCACAACTGAATGAATGTTGATTTGCTGCCTTGAGCTGAAAACAAGGTGAACCTTTCCTACCATTTGTAAAAAGAAAAAAAAAAAAAAAAAAAAAATTGGAGGGAAGCTTTGGGCGCTCTTTGCCATAAAATCTTTTACTTTTTCCATTTTGCTTTTAAGTGCCATCTGTTCTGTATGCCAAGGCGCCATCACACACACACAGACACAAAAAAAATCTATAAATAACAATTCATAAGCCCTATGCTAACAACATAAAAAAGTGCATGTTTGGGAGGCTTACCTGCCAGACACTCCACCAATGACAGCAGCAGTATAAGTTTCCATAGCAACTTCATTTTAATGGTCTCAGGTCAATACAAGCTCACATCAAATCACAGGTGTGTAGAATCCTGGCTTTGTCCTTTCCAACACTTTCACCGTTCTTCTGTCAAATGAAAGCAAAAGGAGGGGGAAGCCATTAGACACCATATAATAGTAGTGGACAGCAATTGATTCTGTTTACTATGCAAGGACTTTTTATAATATAAAATACAAGAGGATGGTAAAAAAAAAATCTTTTCTAATAACATTAAATCTTTGCAAACACTTCTCAGGTCAAGGTGACAGTTAATAGCAGCTCTGTTTTGAATTGCAGACGCTGTGATTGTCTGGGGGGTATAATGTGCGCTTATATCTGCGAGAACGATCGAGAAGTCGCTCTGTCTTCTGCAAACACAAAATAATTTGTCCAAGCGAAGCACTTACAAAACACTTGTGCTGTAGAGTTTGCTTAAGTGTGCTTAACATTGCATAATAGGGATCATGTCTGCGAGAGGAACATAAAGGGATTGCTTGTACTCAAACCTGCTGAGACAAAACAAAAAAGCAAGCTGGTTGTCAGACACTTTCCCTCGCATGTAATAAAGCACTGTCCTGGCTCCTCGGATTCGTCTGAGCTAGAGGGATTATGTATTTCTGACATAAAGAGATGACTGCACGCAGGGCAAAACCATTTTCCGTCCCCCGGGAGACTCACACAATTGATTTTCTCAAGGACTAAACCGTAATTTATCCCCAGCTAAGACTCAAATGAAGTCCCCAAAAAAAAGTTGTGAACTGATAATGAGACGTATTCCTCCTGTCACTGATAAAACAGTGATGTGTTTATTCGTCTAAATACTCTAACGCCCCCCGACATGCTGATGGCTGTGATCCCTTCTGATGAAGCGGCAGATAAATGTTTGCATATGATGAGCTGGTTATGGAGTGAGAAAAGATGAAGAGAGGAAATTAGCCATTGTCTTTGCTCAAACTGACTCTCCCTGGTACATTTAACTGACTGATGGCGCAGTTTCCTCTGACTGCACACCACCGGCATGCTGAAATTAATGAGAGGGAAAAAAATTAATAACAACATACAGTATAGTCTATCAAAAGGCGAGTGCCAAAAAAGGGAGAGACAACTGAAAGATTACACTTTCATAGTTTCCCAGTTATCTGCGTGCCTCTTATCTTTGCACCACTGAAAGGCATGACTGAGCATACTGATGCTTATGTGAATATATCAAGTGCGTCCCTGACACGTTCGCCTACACTTCTCTTCCTTCTGCGTGTACTAAACCATTAAAAGGCAACACTTTTCCCCAATAAATCTCATTATGGAGATTGGGTTTAGAGTGTCATCTTAGTTCCAACTTATCTTGCAGTTATTAGGATGCAAATGTCATGAGTAAATGTTGGCTTTTAATAATAAAACAGAGAGACTTCAAATCCCTTCTTGTGCTCCTGGATATTTTTGGAGTGCTCCTCCTTTGAGGGAATAATTGTGAAAGATGTGCTGAATAAATTACTCCGCACAATGTCTTTAAACGAAAAAAGAGGAGCCTAGAAATTCAGCAAAACTGTTTTTTTATTCCGGCTCCACATATGGACCATGTTATTTAAATGTTTTGTTAACGTCTAACATTCCTATCAAAACTAAATTAGACACATTTTCAAGTTTTCATTTGACTAACAAAGTAAACACAGGCCGTTGATTGAGCTGTTGCTGCAATGTGACATTTTTCAAAAACTGCTCAAGCTATTGTTTTGTCAGTCATGTAAATGTTTGACACTCTTGTCATCTAAAATGAATTGAGTCCGCTTTGACAGCGCCACAAGTGTACATGGCCAGACCATGTGAACCATTGAGACACCCCATTCATGAAAGCAGGTATCTGATGGCCTCTAATAGCAATCTCTTGATCTTTATTACTCAGCAAATCCTCAGACACCAGACATCACACAGCAGGTTAGTGGGGGTGGGGGGGTGGGGGGTGGGGGGGCAGAGGGGGGCAAGAGACAGCCTTTTGATCCAAAGAAGCTCAGCACTGACATGATGGCTGAGGGAGTCAGGGAGTGTCCGCGGCAGTATTTGACTTCCTCTTCAGCACAAATTAATTACCCTTGTGACCTTAAGTGGTAGTGACAAGGCCAATGACTTACTTTCATCCCAAATTGATTCTCTCATTTGTTTGCTGTATAAGATGAAAGTTAATGATAGGGAAGGCTTTCAAATTTCGCCTTTCAAGTTACGCCCCTCTTTCATGTCGCTGGAAAAAGCCAGTAGTTGAAAAATGGAATATGATCAAGGCTGGAATGACAGTCCTGGCCTAAACATTTCCTGACCCAATTTGTACAGCTCAACTGCATTTAAATGTGACACACCGGCGATGAATTCAGCCTCTCGTTTCGCAACTGGAGAGTAATATATGACACACATTTATAAATTGTCTTCCTTTCACCACAACTCACCTTGTGATGGGCATGCTGCATACACCGTTATTCCTGTCAAGTAGGGCTGGGTCTCATTAGAAGAATTACAATACTTATCCATTACCAGTACCCTTAAAGTCATATCGATACAAATAAAGTACCTAAATTTTTGCCTTCCTGAACACAGTGCAGTTGTCAATCGGGAAGTTTTCTCAATGTTTGATGAGGTGCTTTATCATGTTACTCATCTTCCCAGTTTTTACTGAAATAATCCCTCCACATTTAATGCATTTATTTTTATCAGACGCCACAGGCCAGTATTATGCAGTGTTGTGCTAGTTACTGCGAAATAGTAACTAGTTACCGTTACTAGTTACTTCATTAAAAAGTACCTCAGTTAGTTAGTTAAACCAAAAAGTAATGCATTACTGAGAAAAGTAACGTTTTAGTTGGCCCGTAGCTACATCGCCTAAGTGACTGCGGATGGAGTTTAGCCAAGAGACTGTAAGATTACAACTTGACAAAACGGTATAAGAAACATGCAACTGTCTTCTACAGTGGAGTCACTCGCTGTCAGGCAGCTAAATGTTTTATAACTACGGTACTTGGATACAAATATGGAAAATGAGCTAAAGAGAACATTTGAAGAGCTACATGATGGTGTCAAGTCTGTCGCCCACCGCAGACATTGTCTGTCCTCAACAAAAGCTTTCTCTGGATAACAATGGATATCACGTCACTGGATATAACGTTACTGGGACTAAAAATCTACAGAAGCGCTACCGCTTAATGTAACGTTACAGCACTGTGGTGAGGCCAGCAGGTCGACAGTGACTTCAGAGATGGTGAAAGACGTGTTTCATTAAGATGCTCTGGTAAGAATTGTTCATATACCTCTATCTGACTTGACTATCTTTTATTGTTTAGGGCTAAAATGTTGGCCAAAAATAACGGAGTAAGGCACCGTTTGGTAACGGCAACTAAGTTACTGAATATAAAAACTAACAGCGTTACTGTAACATGTTACTAATAACGTGTTACTGCCCAACACTGGTAGTATGGCCACATCTCGGCTCGCTGAATGGCCAACTTCATCAAATACACCGCGCTCAACCTCACCACACCACAGACTGCATGGGTTGCAGTTGCTACAGTAGTGGGCCAATCATGTCAAGTTAAATCAAAGGACGCTTGCAGTGATTGGCTGCAAATACTAATTTTCCTCAAGATATGGGTACAAAAAGGATCAAATACAGGTATCACTTGACTGGAAAAGTTGCGATATGGCTATCAGGTACCAATACCCAGCCCTACTGTCACATGCTTCATATCCCTGCCTATGAAACTTGATATTTTAGCACAAGCACTTACATAAACATGTCGATTTCTGGGGGAAATATACATTAGAACTGCAAGATACGCAAAAAAATTATCATGCAATTATTTTGGCTAGATATTGTGATTGTAGTATGAAAATATTTTAAAAAATGTACCGTTGATTATGTCATTTTTGCTGGGGTCTGTAACACCAAGCATGTTCCCTTACATTTGGAATATGATTTCATCTCTGTAGCACCACACTGCTTCATCTATAATAATATGTTATGACACATTTTACATTAATCACAAGTTGCAGCTCCTGCAGTTTGGATACTGCACTTTGCCATACTGTGATTTCAATAACATTTCCATTAACTGTGCAGCCCTAATATAAATGGTCTCTGCCCAATTCAAAAGCTCAGACATAGATTTACTAAAAGTGTTCCAAACTGCCGGTGATTGATGTTTGAAAATCAAAACATTTTAATTGGAAGCGAGTCATGATGATGAGAAGAGACCTGCAAAATGTCAGGTGCAGCTGCAGAGATGTCATCTCTGACTTCATGATCCGTGGGTAAAATTTCCCTTAACAGTTGTGTAAAACGCCCAAATGTCACGTCCAACTTCATAATATCCCACATACCAGATGACGTCTGGTCTTATATGAAGACCTTGGTGTTAGCGCACATTTTTCTTTGAAGCTTAATCAACAATTTAGTTATTATCAAGTAGCCAAAATGCCAAGCGATCACTCATTCAGGCTGGGTAAATGTGAGGATTTGCTGCTTCGCTCAGCTTCATTTTATTGTAAATTGAACATTTTTGGGTTTTAGACTGTTGATCAGACAAAAAAGCAATAGGTTACCCAAACTTCAGGAAATTGTGATGTGTATTTCATCACTATTTTTTGATATCTTATACTCAACAATTTCTTGATGATCAGTTCCTTGTAGCATGCACTGTACACCCGAAAGGCCAGTCAGAGTTCATTCCCCAGTCTAATAGGACTTTATTTAATTACAGAGAATCAATGCCATGTATTGGTAAAGCAGAAAGCTTGGATATAAAACTGAACGCTATTTGACTTTTGAGGAAATTCAGCTGCTTTGAGAGAAGCCTCAGATCTGCGGAGACAAAGCGCTCCTCCAAATTTCAGTGTTGTCAAAGTGACACCTCTTTTCCTCTTCTTCTCTGACAGCACCAGCTGGAGTTGATAAACCACAGATTGTAGTTCAGTCAGCCATAGACGCTGACAGTGATGTCAGTTGATTCGACCCTCTCCACTACACCCGATCTCTCTGCTGCCATCAATTTTTCAGGGCTCAAAAATGTATTAATAGAGGGGTACTCCATGTCCCTTTGGCTGAAGAGTCCAGATGAAGATAAAAACTCACGCTAAAATGCATGAGCACCCCACACACACTTGCGCACGCCCACACCCCCCAAAGCTCTGAATCATGAATGAGACCAGACTCTCACACTCTGCAGGAACGAGACAAGACCAGGAAAAATGGCATACAATGCTGCATCTTTAATCACCTGAGCTGTGACTTCACTTAATCTGCAGACACCAGCTCGATCAGTGTTTTCCTGCATGTGAGGCTCATCTCACGGCTCTGAGTGCCTCCAGTCATTTAAAATTCATTTTCTGGTGGTGCTCCAGTTGAGACTCGTAGTAGTAGGGAACGTGAAATTCCTCCCTAATCCTGCACACTTTGATTCGCCGCACACATGAATCAAAGATTTACCGAGCAGCTCTGTGGAAGAGTGGCGGTGATAATGATATCAAGCCCTAATCAGATAATAGTATTTTACAGTTTGTTTTTTTCTTACTCTAAATATTCAATTATTGTATAAGACAGCAATGAAGATGTGTGTGACAATGGGACATATTTATATAGTGACAAATATAGCTAAACTGCTTCTCTTTGAAGGTTTGCAAATGTTTTTCTTTCTTGTCATCAAACTGGAACGTAGTCCTTGCTATGTGTAGGTGTCATATCTGTTGTACCCACAAAACATGTGTGATTTTAAAGTCTGCATGACATGGAAAATACATTTCCCAGTGTTAATCCTGTGTCCCTGAGTTAACTCATCATTTATCTCTTGTTTTATGCCAAATATAAGTAAAAATAATAGCAGTATCAGAGTATTTTGTATATTTTGTATATTATGTATATTCTCTTCTGTAAACCCGGACAAACGCTTTCAAATGTTTGATGACTCATCCTGCACTCAGGGGCGTTTACAAAAGTTCATCCAGTCAAATCAGACTTTCGCTGACTAGCTAGCCACATCATTCATATAACACTGTACTGCACAGTTTGTGGATGGCAGTAGCTAATATGGAGAGAGATGTGTGTTTGGATATCAGTGGGCACAACCTTTGCTGTCATTTCCAAACAATGGGGTGGACGTCTAACTCATTCATCTCTCCCTCATCCTCCCCGTGATCTAACGGAGAGGGAGGTGTGTGTGTGTGTGTGTGTGTGTGTGTGTGTGTGTGTGGAGTCAGCAGTGAACTCAGCCCGCCCACTCTTAAGCGGCCCAATCAAATGCAAAGGATTTGAAATTCAAATATTACTTCTCACTGGGAAATACGTCACAGCACAGAAGCTAAGGGCGCTCTAACCTCGTTTTCACAGGGACTTTAACAAGAAAAATAACGACAGTGCTTCCAAAGGTATTTTGAACATGCTTCCCTCGGCTTGTACTGGCTGTAAACATTGAACTCAGTGGTGCTTTCAAAGCTGCGCAGACATGAAAAAAGCCACAAAACAAACCTAAACTTTCCCTGTGCCAATCCTGCTCTTCAAGAATCTATGTGCATATAACCCAACGAGCTCCAAACTTTCTTGAAGCTCCTCTACGTGCCAACCCAATTTTTCATATTCACTCACAAATGGCACTCCACGGGAGTCAAGGAAGCGCCAACATATTCCCTAGCCAAGATTCTACCTCAAATAGTGGCACAAGACAAAGAGACTAATGGTGTTTTGATCTAAGCACACAAGCCGCAGGCATGACATAACACATGCCAGCTTCTTCATTTCTCCAGACCACAACAGGGGCGCTCCACGAAAGCGCTCATCCCATTCTCCCCTGTGACGACTGCAACTAAGAATGCTGAAAGGTTCTTCCTGCATGCACGCATGCTCTCAAGCCCAAGTTTTAACATAATGAGCACAGGGTATGGTAATAATTCACACAGCGTTATAGAGGCATGCATCACAATTCAGCAGAAAGTTTCTGAACACCCTTAAAGCATAATAGATTAAATGGCTCAACCACGAGCAGTGCACTCATTCTAAACACCCTAATACACGCAATACATGTAAGTGAATTGATAAATCTCTGTGACTTTTTACTTTATTGGAAATAAACTGGAGTGGCCTAGATTTTAATCACTCTAATTAAGCACCCGCAGCAAACATATTGTGTATTTGCCTCGCAATTAGTGACTGAAAGTGGTTGACAATTCCAGTGCACCTGCCTTTACTGGGGTACTAATTAAGAATCCCATTAGGATTTAAGAGCCTGCCAATTAATAGTTCCTTAAATACACAGATTTAGGTCTTTGGTGAAACACTTTGGTAGCACCCAGCAGTTATCACGGGGAAGCAATTTTAAGCCCACGACAAAGAAAGAGTAAGCTGTTATTACTGTGAGGAATGAAAGATCCTCTTACAGACAAGAAACTTTAAGTGTCTGCGAGCACTGAGGCTTACAAACTGGGAGAAAAGAATCTGGCAGATGGCACTGTATGGAAAACTATACAGCTAACTATACTGTATAGAGAAACATTTAAACTGCGCCTCAATGCAAAACTAGGGTCTGTGTTGACACCACACTGCATTTCAATCAAACCACAACTCGCAAATGCTGCTTTCAATTTCAAAAGTATAAACTCCACTAATAGCAAGTGAAAATGTTTTTCCGTTATTCATTACCTTACTTTCATGTTGTCTGAGCTGTCCCTGGAGACTTCCTGCTGTGATGTCCATCAGCACCACCGTCCAAATTTTAAAGATTTCCTGTGCATGCTTTCATTTCCCTCATTTTGTTATTTTATTATAACATATAAGATGTCACTGACTGGAAAACAGGAGGAGGAGGTTGGGAGGTGAACTCCATGGTACCCCGCTGAGCTGGTGAGCATGAGAAATGGAGAAAAACAACACATGTAGCAAAACACTGAGGTACTGCATTCTGATAAGGACAAATCCGAGCTGCTAGTTTTAAGCATTTTAAGGCAATAGGTGGTTTCAGCTTTGAGTTGCTGCTGTCCAACTTACAGATTGTACATTATTACTGTAAAGACTCTCAAAGATACATCGTGTAGAATTTAGTAGCTTCCTTTGAACCATACCTGTACTTTGCTTTGAAATAAAAATAAAGGTTGGCTTAGCTCTGCAGGTAAAATGCTGGGGGGTCGGCTACATTCCTTTATTTTTGAATGAACAGCGGAGACATAAAACAGATTTCTGAAGAAACCATGTGGATCATCCAACCTATGCTTGCCTGCTGTTGTGCTAAAATGCTGGAAAAATGAGAAACCCTCCTTGTACCTATCAGAATGCACATAATTTTGCCTGCATCAACCTTCGACAGTCTGTGTGCAGTTCCTCCACTTCTCATGCAGACCAGGCTCCGCTCAGTGGGGTACTATGAACTTCATGTCCCCCCCACCCCCTTCCTCCTCCTCTCTCTGAGCCAGTGACATCACCAGAAACGTGTCCAGCCATAAGCACACATCCCCAAGGAGATGTGTAGTAGCAGCTCTACTATCCCAACCGCTTGGATACTAAAAGGTAAGAGGAGTAACTGCGCTCCAAAGTAGTGTTTGTGTAGGGAATTAAACCACAGCTTTTTGGTTGGAACAGTTACGCCCAGGGCACATCCAGCTGGCATTATGTCAACATGAAACAAAAGAAAGTGCTCACAACACTGAGACTTCCCTGCAAACAAAGGGGAGGATGACACAAACATTTAGTAACAGAGGTGTTAATTGTCAAAAGGACCCCATCCTGAGCCACCATCTAATGTACTTAATGACAGAATCATGATGTGCAGGGCAGCTCCTCTCAGACATATGGACACCTGATTTCATGAGGATAGCCATTTCCACCAGAGTCACACGCCAAAGGACTTTAGACAATCTGAGCAGCAATCAGGCTCGGAGCTGGGTGCAATCAAAGAAAGGCTGAGATGATGAGACTGGACTGAGTCCAATCCCCTGTTGATGGCTGACGACAAATGAGTTCTGCTAGGAGGTTATAAATGAGGAAGAATTAATAGGTGCATTTGTGCCCCTCTTACAGAAAAAATGCATGCTATCAATGATACCCCTGGCAATTAGAGGGCACAGGAAATGTTATTATCTCAAAGGGGCTGTGTGGAAATTGTCATCTGGGACCTGGTGTCTCAAATGTGTTAGTTTTCAAATTGACACATGGCTATAAAAGGCATGGATGCGAATGTATGCCTTGGCATGTGCAATTACACACTGGACATGTTGTTATTATGTGTGTGCCGCCTACTATTGACTGAGAGAGATACAAAATAAGCAGTCTGAAACCCCAAAAACATGCCGGCATGTTTGCTGGTTTTTCGGTGAATGTCTACTATAACACATTTCCCACTATTTTCCTGTGATTATCTGCGATGCCAGAAGTGGAAGTTTGTGTAGACTGAGCAGCCTGATGATCGCACACACCGAAAATAAGCAATAAAACGTTGGCAATGTTGACAATTAGAATTTACGCACAATATAGAGGAAAGCAAATAGTTGTATTTATTTACCTGAGTGTGTCCCCTGTGGTGTTTTCGGCTGTTTATCCCTTCTCGGATATCCATGTTACACCGCGCATCTCCTCACTCCCTGAGCGCCAACAGCTCCCAGCATCGAGTCGACGGCGACAGTGAAGTTGGTCTCTTCAAAGTGCGGATGTTGCTCTCGTAGAAACGGCCCCAAAACTCTCCTCTCGCCTCTTCGGAGAGGCAGGCTACCCTTTCACTCTTCCCCACCCTTAAGTGCCCTCGGTGTGCTCAGAGTCCGAGTGGTTGCTCGCAGCCCGGTCCTCCGCTCTCCACACTCCGGTCCCCGGCACATTCATTTAGGGCACCCCGGCAGTCCTGCTCGCGCCGCCGCCAGGCTCCTCCGAACTAAACCCGCAGCCGTGGCTTCCAGCAAGGAGCTCTGCGGTGTGGAGGTTTCTAAATATGGCTGTGTGATTTCATTTGAGGAGCAGAGAGAGTTTAACGGTGTGGCTGACGGCGGTGTTCAGTGTAGGCGTCCGGCTGGTCCACAGGATGAGGACTGGAGTTGCCTGCGCGCGCGGCGGCAGTGGCACATGGGGCATCAGAGGTGGGTATACAGTAGGTGTGCGTGTGGTTTTTCTTTTTTTGTCCACGCTGCAGGTTCACAGCTCTCCACGATGTCCCATCCCCAACATGACACGAAGACTCACGAGCCTTTGAATGTAGGAGAAATATTTGGTTGCTGTTGATGTTTGTTGGTTTATTTGTTTGTTTTGTGTGGGATCTTTGTTGTTTTTTGTTCTTTTTTTTTCCCTTCTGGACAGTCAGGAATTAAAATGTGAAAATGTTAAGATGCTTTTACATAGAGTAGCAATACCACAGTGTGAACAGAGTAAAATACTCTCTTTAAAAAATGTTGAGTTAAAAGTGTAAATACTGTAAAAAATGTAAAGTTAAAGATGCTATTATGCAGATAGGACCCTTTAAGTGTATATCTGTGTATCCTCCTGAGACTCGAACTTTTGTTTGGTATACATTTTTACTGTCTCCTAGCTATTTGGGATCACTAGGACCCGATAAGTATAAAAAAACTACACATTGTCAACGATAATAAAGTCCCAATGTCCTTCAACAAGCTGAGGATAAAGTCCCACTGTCCTCAAACGAGTAGGCCTACTTCCTAATTTACAGTGTCTTAGCTTGTTACTGTTGCTAAAATTAGTCAAATTTGTTGCCATATCAAACTACAAACATTATTAATCATAAATAAACAAGTTCCAACTATTTATGATCAGATTTTGGACCTTGTCCACGTTTGTGTCAGGGTCAGCGGCAGACTGACTGAGCAGAGATGGCCGCCATCTTGTTTTTACATGGATTAGTGTATTGTGCTCTTACTACCACTAGATGGCACAAGAAAGTGTCCACGAAGGAGGACAACAGGTCTAAGTTAAGCAGAATAAAGCATAAGGTGCAGGAAACCAAAAATGTGATGTCCTCAAAGGAGGACGCAGGGTCTCAGGAGGATATGGACTGTTATTACTGATGCTGGATTTTAATGCTGTAGTTGGCAAAGCTAGTCTTACTATTTTACTGCTTGGTGGTGGGATCAATAATAAGGCACCACATATTGTATAGTGATTACATATTTTGTTTAAAAAATCCTTAAGTGCCTCCAAAGTCCACACACAGTGGTGTAGTGGAAGGTATACACAGGTATAAGGGCTACACCCACCTTTGTCTCTATACTTTTTACAGTGTTCCCTCCTATTGGAATATATAGGAGAGTATATCTACTTCCTTCTCAATAACCCACCCATCCACCTAGTTGTACACCCACCTTATCAGCTACCACTACATTGCTGACACACACACACACACACACACACACACACGCACACACAGGTGTTTTCACTTATGTTGCCTAATTAGAGCTCTGCTTCTCAGGACTGTGTGGGCCGGTGCAAACTGTGCTTGATTGACACCCTCCTCACCCCTCTGTTGCTTTTGTTGTACTGTACGTGATACTGTTCTTGTATTTGAGTTATATAATTAGTTCATGTGACATCATCTAATTCCATCTAACACACACCTGACAAGAGGACAAATTAGCCAGAGTAATTAAAAACACACGTGCAGGCTGCACAGTAACTGGTAACAGCTGTCAAACACATGTAGTGACATCAAAGTGTAAAGTTGTTTGTTGTGACAGGGAAATACTTCAGAAAAGTTTAGGTAGCCTACCTATAAATGTTTTTTTTTTTTTTTTATTGGAAAGACTGCAGGTTTAAGTAGCTAAATCGCAGAGGTAGCAGCTGCCTTGGTCAACCCTTTCCACCAGAGATACTCAACTTGTTTTGCCAGGGGGCCGCATTTGCAAAATGACAGGTTGCTGGTTTCTAGGATTTAAGCCCCTGACCTCTGTCAGGCAGCCTGGGGGAACCTCCCTGGCACCTTTTCTTAACAAACAAGCTCTTTTTATGCACTCTGGCATCTTATTTACTTGAGAAGTACAGAATTAATTCCCAGTATGGATTAATTTAGTTTCAATGTGAAATAGAAAATAGTCTGCAGGCCAGCCAGCACCTTATTATAGGCCATATTTAGCTAGCGGGCCATAGACTGAGTGTCACTGCTTTACACTGTGTACTGTACTATTGTTGCAACAATAGAAACTAGGTACATTTGCTCAAGTACAATTTTGAGGTACTTGCACTTTATCCCTTTACTACACTACATTTATTTGACAGCTATAGAGACTTAAAATTTCGATCCTTCATGCAAAACACATGATCATCTTGAATGCTCTCTCCTTCTAAAATGTATGTAGTTGCATATTTAACTGACATATAAACTTTTTTTTTCCTACATGTAACTTTAGTTTGGTAAAAGAAGTTTTCAGCCGCTGTTGGTTGCCTCCTCCTGCTGCGTTGAGTCATACAAAAAATGTGATGATTATAGCATTCCACCTTAAATAACCTACCTTTGTAGCCGCAGTTGTAACTGTAGGAAAATTATTCACAGTTGCAGCAATTTTTCATGAGGTGTTAACTTTTTTTTCAACCCCCCCCCCCCCCCCATGTGTGTGTGTGTGTGTGTGTGTGTGTGTGTGTGTGTGTGGTATGGCGAATTAACACAAAATTAATACAAGAAATAAAGAAGCAGAGTAGTATCAGGAGCAACACATCTTTGTCAGTTGGTATGGGCATGATTATGTATTTGTTTCTATCATTTTGTAACTCTGTTCGACAAAACAGGACAGACTGCCAGCTCATGAAGTTTAAACAGTCAGAACTTGTTATATGCACTATGCCTCTGGCTCATAATCCACTCATAATGTTGAGTGGGATTTAAGAGAATCTACTTCTGTTTGAGCCAATGGGAGACTGATAATTACAGCAGAAATTACTGAATGCCCCGCTGAGCCTTGGAAAGGCAAAGGGAAAAAGAATATTTGGATTAACCTACTGAATGAACATTTAGTATTCCTTAGCCACCCATACACACAGCTAATAATGGCACATCAAAGCTCCAAGGAACACTTAATAGTATAGCCACCCTAAACACAAATATCTGCAACTGGGCTTGAATATTTCATGAATTCTTTAATGCTCAAGACTGGAGGGAAATTTTCTTATCGTTTATACTGTGATGAGGTCTTCCAAAGGAAAACTAACTGAATTTTACCTCATGCAGTTTTACTCATTTCCCTCTGCTCTCCACGGAGGCAGATACTGCATGCGGCCAGCTCTGTGTGACAATGAGCTTTTCATTGTTGTTCGGAAGATGTCATTTAAATACATGAATTACGTTTGTCTTGAGGCTGTAAATGAGATGCTGAAATGAGCAACTTGTCAACGCCACCAGGAGTCAGGAAGACAAGCGTTTTTCTCTGAGAGCAAAAAAAAGGCAGGTTACTCTCTGCAGAGGTGTTACACTGCCACACGCTCCTTTAGACACATCCAAACCGGTGATCTTAAATAAAATATTGACTTTAATCGCAAACATTTTCCCTAGCTCATTCGTTTGTGTCATACTGTTATATGCAAAGCTCCTGTTACTCTCAAGTTAACCTAACTACAGATTTAGACTATTAAACTAAGATAACTCAGAGAAATATATGATTTGTTATCCTCTATTTATCTTTTAATTCTGTGACTCACTATTTGTTACTTCTCCATGGTAGCAGCAAAATCAACATGTATAATCTAAAATTACAACACTCCAATTCATGTTCTCTGAAGTGCAACACATCAAAACCTTGTTTTGACTTCTGAATTTAATACTTTTGCATTTTAGGTGAAACTGATTTAAATGGAACTTGTAAGAAGTGACTGAGGTGAAGGGGGACTTTGAACAGGACCTGTCCTGTGTATTAAAGCAAAGATTTTGGCACAGATGGTAACCTGGGTGTGCATCGACTGAGTTAGGGCAATCCTCCCTGCCCTTGTCTCTGCATGATGTCATTCACTTTTAATCAAATGAAGGGCAGTCAACAGCTCACTCGCCTGCTCAGCAATGCAGACAGCACACTGGAGCTTATCCGTAGGACAGGAGGACGTGGAGTGAAACCAGAGGCTGATGCCTGATGTGAGGATGCTTTCCTGACCTGCAAACCTGGACCAGGAATGACTGTGATGTTAAACTTTGTCAGCTGCAGTTGGCATCCACTATTTAAACTTTTATTTTGGCTTTTGTTTGGACATATTTTCTTGCCCATTTAATGCTGCTGATGACAGCTAAACCTTAGAGCCTGATAAAGGATTGCTATACAGACACGGAGTAAATAGGCGATTTTCATTTCTAATCTAGATTGTTTTGGTGTAAGTTGTGTTAGCAATATTGGCCTTCTCTCGAATATAATGGAACTAGATGGCACTCAGCTTGTGGTGCTCAAGATAAACAGCAATGTCTCTTTGCAGAACTCATGACCTGGTTACTCAAGATAATCCACAGACCTTGTTGTGAGCAGTTTCATGTAGGAACTATTTTCTTATAACCAAACTACACCCACCAACCAGATCATCGTGCAGAAGGAAACGGGAAACGTGCACCTACATATGGACAAAAGGCTCATGTTTGTGACAGGGCAAGATGTGAACATTAATGGTGTCCTCCTCAGCTGAGCTGTAATGTTAGCTAGCTCAGTGGTGCTAGGTGAGCTAGCAGTAGATGCACGTTTCCTTCTGCACAATGATACAGTTGGCAGGTGTAGTTCAGTAGACAGAAAATAGTTCCTACATGAAACTGCTCACAATAAGGTCTGTGGATCATCTTGAGTCTTGATTTCTGTAAAGTGAAATTGCTGTTGAGTTTTTGAAAGGTATTTTTTTTGGTGCTCTATGCACCACAAGCTGAGTGCCATCTAGTTTCATGTATTCCAGCGAAGGCAGACATCTCTACAGCCGATATCTCCAACTCTAGCAATCTAGATTAAGAAATGGCACTACAGAGCGGCATGATGATGCAATGGTTAGCACTGTCACCTCAGGGGGCCAAACCCCAGGGTGGGGGAAGCCTTTCATGCGGAGTCCACATGTTCTTCCCGTGTCAGTGTGGGTTTCCCTCCCGTTCATGAGTAGATGCACACTTCCTTCTGCGTGATGATATGATTGGTGGGTTTAGTTTGGTTATAAGAAAATAGTTCCTATCTGAAACTGCTCACAACAAGGTCTGTGGATTACCTCAAGTAACCAGGTCATGATTTCTGTAAAGAGACATTGCTGTTGAGTTTTTCACATGTATTTTTAGTTGCTTTGAGTACCAAAAGCTGAGTGCCATCTAGGTCCATTATATTCGAGAGAAGGCACGCATCTCTACAACACTCGGTAACTCCCACTAAATCAATCTTGACTAATAAATAGCACTACAGGTGATGGGAAAAATATGTATTTTGCTTTGAACTGTCCCTTTAAGGATTAGAAATATACCCCTGTTGCCTTAAAGCAGCAAACTGAATGAATAATGGTGAATTCCTGTCTTCTAATGGATCAAAAACATATGATTGCACTTATCCTATTTGACATGAGACGGTTACTTATGATACAAGGAAAAGAAATAATACCAAATTGAAAGTGCAGTGTCCGGCCATGTTTAATGGCTGACATTAAAATGTATCCATGTAATGGAGTAAGGAGGAATAGGAGTGATACGTTTACATCCACACTACACATTTAATATCAAAGTGAGGCAGGCATGTCACTAAGGTTTGGGGTGCTGAAATGTTCCATCTTCTCAAATGTGATTATTTGCCATTTTACAGCAGTTTTATAGCATTGTAAATTAAATACCTTAGGGTTTTGGACTGTTGGTTGGACCGCATAAGCAGTTTAAAGACATTATCTTGAGCCCAGGGAGCGTGTGAAGGACATTCTTCATGTTTTTTAACATTTTATAGACTACTGGTAACCGATGAGTGAATTAATCTACAATAAAAATTCATTTATCATGAGTCGCAGCTCTACATTCCATATGAAAGTGAATCCTCAGCTCCACAGTTCACATGTACAGTAGGTGCGTTCATCAAGCCTATTGGTTGATTTTTGGATCTGAAGCTCACAAGACAAGCATTAGTTTACAAGAGTAAACTGAATAAGCTGGATGGACAAGTGAGGACACACAATCACAGATGTTCAGTGAGTGCAGGAGAGGGGGAAAAAAACACCTCCCTGTGGTACACCTGTGCTTGCTGCCTGGGGTTTGACAGGTAGCTGCCTTCGCCATGTCAGAAAGTCCAATATCCACCCACTCATTGAGGTGAGCAATGTCAAGCTGCAACACTGCTGTGTAGCAGGTCCAGGGTAATAGTGTTCAAAGCAGAGGTGAGGTCCACAAAAGAGTTCCTGGCAGAGAAACAAGGAGCAAAAACTATTTGGCTTGTGTTGACTGTGAATATACCGCTGGGCAATGTAGGCAAACTCTGAGAGTTTGAAAGAGCAGGTCTGCATCAGGCCTCATTCTCACACAGGGGAAAGAGTGTCCTTCATGTGCAAATTAACAAGGACTTTCTGTTGAGAGCATTCTTTGAATAAAACACCATTTTGAATTAATAATCCACGAACATGAAGAAGCAATGAAGGAAATGTAGATTATACCTCCACAAAATATAAATGAAGGAAGCACGATTAGTGTACGGCTCAGGTTTACTGGAGGTTAAAAAGTGCAGTTAAAAAGAGGTAGCATTAGCCACAGCATAATCATAGACAGTACAGAAAATAATGGACATAGCCACAGTGATGTCCTCCACTGGTTTGTGGACACACATTTTGTAGCTAGACGACATTTTGGCTGTCTCCATTTTGTATTTTTGGAGCTTTGGAGAGGTGACCAAATTTGGATAAGGCTGTAGAGAGGAGGATCGAGGGGTGGATCTGACTCATATGGTGATGCCATGCAGATAGCCTGTCACTCAAAGCGCTCGTATTTTTAGTTATGCGTAGGTTTAGGCCTTTATAAAATGTAAACAGGCGAGTTATATAAAAATTCAGTACAGTTGTCATGAACGGGGACAGGAAGTGCAGTTTGTGGCACTTCCACATTGGCTTCATTTTCAGCCCTGGAGCATCCACCCATCCATCCATTTTCTAACCCCTTATCCTCTTGGGGGTCACGGGGTGGCTGGAGCCTATTCCAGCTGACATTGGGCGAGAGGCAGGGTACACCCTGGACAGGTCGCCAGACTATCGCAGGGCTGACACGCAGAGACAGACAACCATTCACGCTCACATTCACACCTACGGACAATTTAGGGCCACCAATCAACCTATCCCCAATCTGCATGTTTTTGGACTGTACCCGGAGAAAACCCACGCTGACATGGGGAGAACATACAAACTCCAACTAAACTGTCAGCAGTCAAGGTGCTGCGTCATTTCCAACATTGAGCTTAAATAGAAACTGCTCCACCCATTTCACAGGTGTGCACAGGTGTGGGGAAATTAATCAGCTATGCGTGTGTTTCTCAAGAAATGACAGCGGCCTGTGCGACATACGTCACATATCCCACAAATGAAACAACAAGGGAACGAGAAAAACATAGGAAAGACCAAGAAAACTCATGCTCCTTACACAATAAAGGCTATTTACAAGGTTATTTTTAAAAATGTTGATGTTATCAATGAGCACATCGGTCTTGCAGCTTTCATAAATCATTCAAAATGTTCAACATCGTATACTCTTATGCCGTGTATTATAAATAGGTCTTTTGAGATCCCCAAATCCAAATCAAAATTGTGCGGCCAACAAGTGGATTTTGTTAAGGAACAAAATAAATAAATGAATAAACTGCAGTTACATTGAATAGGAACAGTTTGTAACAGCAGTGAACAGGTTGCACGTTCATTCAACATCCTGCAAATGTTTCCTCATTATGTTGATAATAAACAGAACATTTCCTGTAACCCACATTTGCTGATAGCAGCTGATAGTTGTTATGAACATAATTTTCAACAGGGTTTTTGAAATGTGGGTCAGCCTCTGCTCTCAAATTTCTTGGTTTAAAAAGAGTTACTTTACCCAAGAGGAGGCAACACCATTAAACAGCTAATGAGAGGAGAGGCATATACTGGATACGCGCCTTTAATACTGAAGAGCCAAACGGTCAAAGTGAAGTATTGGATATGAGTCCATTTTTATGATAGAATAACAATGTTCAGCCAATTATTCTTGGACAAGATTCAACTTTTTGTCATGTACCAACTATATCAGATCCACCTGTTGCTGATTGTGTGATGAGCAAACCCGAACAGAAGAAGCCACAGTGTTTGCACACAGTTTTGTAAAGCTGAATAAATTAACTGTAAGCTGATCTGGACATTCTCAGTGTGCGTGCAGTAATTATTGTGTTTAGATGCTGAAAGAGCTTCTGCCAGTTCCTCTGTCAGCGAAACACTTCAGGGATCAGGTGCAGTCTACATGAATGCAACTGACATGAGCTTAATTAAGCACAACAAGTATTTTGACAGAGATACTCGTTATCCAGTGACACATGTTTAAAACCAAGCAAACTCTCGGAAATACTTCCACGATAAGACGTAACTATTTTTTTTCCCCCCTCTAATTACTCATGTTAGTTTGAAATAGTATAACACAACGGCTTTGATATTGACTTGTGAGTTCTGGCTCCACAGGGCAAAATTGTCTGTGTGGGAGATATCTCAGAGAAAATCAAGAGGTATTCTTTCTTACCAGCAGCCTTCACTTGCTGCACACTAATGACTGTCTAGCCAAAGCGTTTAACCTTGAGCCAATCTGTCTTCTCACTAAGAAAAGCTGAGTTCTTGAACCATGAAATGGAGGTAGTTGTCCCTGTGAAAGGAGGTTACAACCCAGACTACTTAAAGATTAATCAATTATTGCCATTTTAAATGTCGTGAAGTCATTGGAGTCGAATCATTATTGGAACTTTGTTGCTTTAATCTCCTTTTTATGCCACAATGATTTCCTAATGAATCATTTAAAGACACAGGACACCCTACACATAGCAGTTATTAAAATAAGTCTGTATGCAGGATCTTATACCTGTCCAAATGCAGCAGATGCAATGACACATAAGCAGAATTAATTTGTCAAACTCATCCTGATCCAAAGTGCCTCTGCTGCCAGACTTGGTAAAATTTATTTATAAAGGTATGGGTACGATCCAGTGCCTGTGTACCCAGCTGTCTCAATGCAACCAGGGAGCGATGTGAAAGGGGATGAAGGAATGTGGCAAATCACCCACTGAATGTAACACAATCAAAGCAAAACCTGCATGCAGAAATTCCCTCTGAATTTTGATTTGTGGATGTGTGTGTGTGTGTGTGTGTGTGTGTGTGTTTGGTGTACTGTGCACCTATGCAAATTAAATATTTTCTGAAACACATCACACTTTTGAAAGAGAATCCGAAATGCACCAAAAAAGATTTATATGATACATATCCCCCGGAGTTTTTACTCACTATGGTAGTTAAGAAATATTCCAGATTTGAAGTGACAGTTACCTCTTCAAAGAACAAACTGACAGTGACAAAATGACAACTTCCACTTTTGTTGTGCATTAAAATCAGAAAAAGTTGTATATTTGTGTGTGTATGTGCTGCAGGGTGGGTGTGCGTACGCCTGTGTAAATGCATGCCCTTGAGGTGTTTTCACTAATTTGAATATGAGAGCTGTATGGGAGATGTATGTCTTTGCTATTCCATATTTTTTTTGCCATATTTATGTGGCTGTGCACCAATCTCTTAGTGCACACCAAGGCCACCCACATGCAGGCTCATTTTGTGTAGGAGCGACATGATTAATATATTCATATATTTAGCCTGAACTTAATGAGCTTAGGTTATTTCAAAATGAATGTCAATACACTCTTCTACTGTTGTGATAATCAGTGTTGAATTTGCTTCTTACAGTAGGTATACGCTGCTTTTGATTAGATTTCTCGCTCTCATCTCAGAGCTTGAAAAGAAGTTATTCCCTGAGGGAAATGCAAATTAAAAACTGCTGTGATGACACCTACAGTACATTAAAAAAAAAATACGTCTACAAACAGGAGGGGACATCAGAGGAAAATTATGATGTATTTGCAACTGCCATATTTCCCCCAAGTGTGGCCATTGTGGCTCACTGTATGGAGTGTACATCCGAGGCAACGTCCCTTTTCTTCCTCTCAGCTAACGTTATCATTGTAATGTCTGATGATTGTGGATCAAGGAGAATAACCAGAGTTTATTACAGATGGGTCACACATGCAGCTCCTGACATAAAGATGCTTTTTTTTTTACATGTTGTAATCGATTCATCTTAGCGTATGGAGATCTAGCAATTTGGTCAAGTAGCACTGACCTATTCTTCCTGTTGATTTTGTGTAAGTAAATCATGTGTTTGTAATTTTTATAACAAATAATTCTTTGCAATATTTGCTGAAACTGTCTCTGTATTCACACAGCACTACATGAAACAGATAATCTGTAAAAAAAAAAAAAAAAAATCATGTTCCTCTCCCTGCTCTGTTGCCTTGCAGCACTTCTAATAGCATTGCTGTATGTGAACTAAAACAACCAATCAGATCCAAGGAGTCACTAACACAGATGTCAATCATGTCAATTGTGAACTGCAGTCAAACTGTCAAACTAGGCAGCGCTGATCAAATATGAATGAAGATTCTGTTACCGCATTGCCTTTTCTCACCTCAAATGTTTTCAGAAACATATTTTATTGTACTGTGTAGCTGTAAAATGAGAAGGTTGGCTGGTGTGCGGTGTTATGTACCTCAGTCAACTATTTCCAACATAGCGACCAGGTCACAAACTCTCTCATTTTTACAGCTAAACAGTACACTAAATCCCAACTGGTTCAGACACAAGGTCCAGATTTGTCCTTATTTATTAGTTCAAGGTTCACAAATTTTAATATATTCAATGTCATGTTTGCTTTTGGCCATGTTGTCGAGCAAGTTTTTAGTCTCTGCTGAGTAGCTTTCCGTTATTCACTCACTCTGCAGCATGAAACAGCATTTCAAAATAAAAGCTTGTGCCAGAAATTCATTGTATTTAAAAAAAAAAAAGTGCATTTTTTGACAAACTTCACACTTGCGGTCCATTCAGAATGGACCCGCGACCCACTTTTGGACCACAACCCACCTGGGAATCACTGCACTAAAATATATGTCTGAAAACATTTGAGGCAAGAAACATGAGATGCAGTAACAGAATCTTGTTTTATATTTAATCAGATTTAATCCACCATTGCATTTACCTTTTTGTGTTTCCTCAGAAGACAGTATACCAACAGGACAGCCTGACAGATGTAAAACCGACTGAGTTACTAACTGAGTTACTGAATTTAAAAACTAACGCGTTAAAGTATTAGTTACTGCCAAAACTAATGGCGTTACTGTAACACGTTACTAATAACGCGTTACTGCCTAACACTGGTAGCCAGGTCACAAACTTTCTCATTTTACAGGTAAACAGTACACTAAAATATGTATCTGAAAACATTAGGCAAGAAATAGGCAAAGCAGTAACAGAATCTTGATTCATATTTAATCAGTGCTGCCTAATTTGACAGTTTGACCAATGTTCAAGAGCAGTTATCTCAAGGCAATTGAATCGAAGGCAACTGGACTTAGTTTTGTCTTAGAAGACATTTCAGCTCTTATCCAAGAGGCTTCATCAGTTCATGCTTGTCTGACTAGGCTGGAACTAGTCTGACAAACTGGTGTGGAAACCCAGGTATTTAACCTCTGAGGAGGCCTTCACAAGGCCACTGATGTGAAGAGCAGTTATTGACATGATTGAGAGCTGTGTTACAGACTCCTTGATTGTTGGTTGTTTTCACACATCATGGTCGATTCTAGTGAATGCCATCAGAAGAAGTAGAAAGAAGTCTTTCAGAATATAGTGAAAGTTGAAGCAAATATGACACAAGGATATTTTCATAAAAGTTACCAACTGTAGCTTTAATCTGCTATTGCATTTAGCTTTTTGTGTCTCCTCAGAAGATAGTATATCAACAGGACAGCTTCACAGATGTAAGAAAACTGCTTTGAGTGAATGACTTTGCAGGATGGTTAGGTCAGAGACAGGCATTTGAAAGGATTTACGTAAATATCAAGTTTATTTGGAAAGCTGCAGGAGGCTCCTGCAACAACTTTGCAACATTCTCCAAAACTGTACAGATGGGTGGTGAGTGGCAAATTAGCACGACAGAAGAGTCACACTGCCTACACTTATGGGACATACACCAGGTTGAAATAAACTGGTATAATTTCTTTTGAGTAGATTACTCTCTGATGATTGCCTGTACAGTTTTCCACTTGTCCTTCTCATGGCCAGAATAACATCTCAGTTAAGATCTGGAGCAATGTTAGGGCACTCAAGGTCTTCCCCCCAAAACTATTTTGATAAGATTTTGTGTACAGTAGAGCTGCACCAATTAGTAAATTAGTTAATTAGTCGATCATCAATAATTAATTGTTGTTGATTGTAAGCTATTTTGATCACAAAATAATGATAATAATAATCATTTTAATATTTTTTTAAAGCAAAAAAGCCAAACATTTGCTGGTTTTGTGCTCCTTAAATGTGAAAATACAAAAGCAGATCCACACACCATGAAACTGCTCCACAGCTGCTGCCACACATGATAATAAACTGAATAGCTTTGGATTTTTGGACTGCTGGTAAGATACCATCTGAGGACATCACCTTGGGTTCTGGGAAATTACACAGAGCATGTTTCACTATTTTCTGACATTCATAATGGGCAGATTTACTGATAATAAAAGTAAGCATTAGTGGCAGTCCTGGTTTACAGTGAGTATAATCACATATTAGCTTTGTCCACATCAAACCAGAGAATGCAGCAGGCCTGCTTCAGAAAGAGCCTTGCCCTTGTTTCCATCTCTAACAGGTTAACACCACCGTATGACGCTGTATTGTACCCACTCTGACACAGAGGGGGCGAGAGAAAGCTAAACACCAGGAATTGCAGCACTTCTGCTCTGAGATTTAGGGATTGATATGGTTAAGCTTTCATATTCTTTGTCTCCAGTACACCTCTGCAGTGGCAGCAATTGTGACTGTGTCTCTCCTGTCTAATGAATAATGCACACTAAGACATCCTGAGTTATCCAAAACCAAGTCCCTCTTATCCCTGTTTGAGTGCATTGATTTCCAAGCTCTCACCAGCATCTGCAGAGGCTCAAAGGCTGCTCCTGTGTGGGGTAGGGGGATAAAAGAATAACAACACGGCAAGCATCAAGCTTGTAGTGCACTCGTGGATACTCCGGAGTTCACTACTTGGTGCTCAGATGAAAGCAGAGGCCACGTCATCACCATGCTTATGATACCTGTAATTAGAAATTCATTTGAACCTGATCTGTGGCGACTGTGTCAACTTTGCTGTGATCGCCTACAAAACAGGTAGCCGACACTCGGCCCCGACGAAGCTTACCCTATTTCAAGGCGAGGGCTTGCAGTAAATCCTTTGCAATTATCTACCAGCACAAGGAGGGAGCTTTTAATGAGCTGCGGACAAGGATGCTGGAAAAGCCTGCGTTCTACAGTTGAACCAGCCAGTTCTCATTTTTCACAATCAGTAACATCACTGACCCCAGAGAAATGATTATATGCAACATCTTTTGTGATCATAGCAGCGTATTATTAGTGAGGATGAGAGCAGCAATGGTTTGTTAATTTGGAAAATATTAGAGTAAGGAAAACAACATGTATTCACACAGACATTCATTTAGGATCATCAAGTCGTACACCTTTTACCGCAGCCCCACGAGTGCCAGCATTTTACTTTATTGTAGTGCAGTTTGCAGGAGACGCATAAAGATCCTATATATTTTCAGTTTCAATGCTGCATGAGAAATTATTGGTCTTGTAATGTACAAGAGGTCTATAACTATGGCTATTTTTCTCTCAAATGCTGCTTAGAAGATACTTTAATAGTCTCCAGATGTGTCTCTGTACAGAAAAGAAGGCAGACACCAAAAGAACACTGTGTATTATATTATAGACAATGGCTTCAGAATTCAAGGTCTTTCTACTGTCACCATCTGTCCCATATTTAACAATTTCAGATTAAATCAATATTAATCTTCTGCTGACCAAAAGGGACTTCACTCCCATTCAAATAAACCAATCCAATTTGATAAGGAGCCAGACTATTTGGATAAGCGTGGCGAGCAAATCAGCATGAGATACTCTCTTGGAGATTGTCTATTTTCTCATCATCCTTGATTGCTTTAAGGACTTAGCGCACTGGAAAGTAAGTTTAGTGGAGTTTCATCACTGCTGGGGAGAAGTGGCTTGAGAAAGGCTTACGGAATACTCAACCACTATAAGGCCGAGAGAGCGTAGTGTATGGTATAATCTCACATCTTGAGTCAAATTGCAGGAATCTGAAAAATGAACGCCCCATATAATCCAACTCAAGGGAACATTTTTCACTGTGTTCCAAAATGTATAGAAATCAATATTTAATCTGCACCAAATATTGGACAATGCACAAAAGAGCCCAGGATACTAAAAGCTAGCCTGTCAATGGAATGACTAATCTTTTAGAAATGATTAGAAATAAACTTTTTGCTCGGAGGAGCATCACTGTTGCATTAAGTGGACTTTGGAATGCCACACCTCGTGTTTACAGTGGATCTCTCGCACCCAGCTACCTCTGCTGGAGGCAGAACAATAAGTTTACCCTTGACAGTCACAGGATTCTCCGACATCAATTGATGAATAAGCATTTGCAGCGGATGAGAAATACATTTCTGGGCTAGAAGAAAGCATCACAGTTGCAGACAGCTCGACTTGTTGTCTTGTTGAAGGTGACCCTCAACATTAGACAGAACAATAAGTTTGCATGACACCGCGGCTGCTGTGGGTATGATCAAGATGGTAATTCATGCCTGCGCTGTACAATGTCTTGTCTGCCTGAGATGACTTTGTGTGTGTGTGTGTGGGAGGGTGTGTGTGTGTGTGTGTTCACAGTTCACAGTCTGAGGGATATGTCTTATGCTTGTTCTAATAGGCTTTGCTCCAGTGAGTGCAAGGCTTACAGGTGTACTGCCTCCTATATAGACACACACACCTACACCTACACCTACACACACACACACACACACACACACACACACACACACACACACAGAGTAACATTAGACTTCAGGAGTCATCTCACCTTTCTACTTTGCATGCCATTTAGTTTGTACCTGCCTCTAAGGGGAAGCTGTTTTCACATTACTAATCAGCGCATACTGTATTTTCAGATGCAGCTGCTTTTCGGAAACCACAGAAACGTGCAATACTGTCTATAAAAAGTAATGTCACTGATCACATTTCTTATGATTTAGTGTATTAACTGACTTACTTTGACTGACTTAAACCTCCTTACTTCATTCAGGGACATAGGACATAGAGGTGTACCGCCATTTTCTGTACCTGTATCTGTTCAACCAACAATATAAGGCTGATAGTAAATAAGTAGATGCACCACACACTGAGGCTAAACTGCCTCTTCTTTTAATTCAATCTTCATTCATTTGAAATGTGAAGATTAAATCAAGCAAGAATCAATTCAGCCCGCTTGTGTGCGGTGCATCTACTTATTTACTATCAGTCTGATGTTTTCTGCCGTCACCTGCACCACATTATAAGGACTGACAGTGATGTGCACGGGGCATGTGTGTAAATGAGTTCAACAATACAAGGTTATCTGTCTCTGTGTCTGTATTCAGATAAAAGACCAGAAGTGGGCGTGGGTTATACCAGAAGCCATATTGAATTGGGCTTGTTTTGGAACCTCAGATTTATTTGCAATGCAACTGTTTCACCTTTAAAAAATCAAATTGATTTAATATAGACATATGAAATATATTTAAACATCCTAATACTTTCATTTCTCTATATATATTTCTTTCTCTCTCTCTCATTATTTTTAGCTAAACTAAGCTTCATGCACTTCCCACCAATCAAAAAATTTGTTTTTAATCAAAAGATTCTGTTTTGTATCACAAACAGAAACTATTTACAGTAAAGATATATAGAATATATAGCCTTAAGTTGAAGGAAATAATCTGAAATTCCAATGATCCTGCGTTTACGTTTATTTATATTTCGACTCCTTTTGTTTAATGGTGTATATTATTACAGACTACAGCAAAAAGCTACAGGTTGCAAGATTCATTTTGATGTACAGGTTGTAGAGGACTGAAAGAAATCCAGTTGCAACATCGCTGCTTACCCTGTTTCCTCTTCCCCTGTGGGATGTAGTCCAGGGCTTGTCTTGTGATGTTATTCATGTCCTTCCTCAGAGTGTGACCTACGCATTTCTACTGTCTTCTTTTTGAATGGTAGCTATGTCTCTCTGGTTGGTAATCCTCCACAGTTTGTTATTTGTGGTTTTGATGGGCCACCACAGCTTTAGGATGTAGCATAGGTATTGTTCACAAACTCCTGTGTCTTGCTTGTGAGTGCCTTGATGGTTTTCCACATCTCAGAACCACAGAGTGTCTTCACATTGGTATGGAAGATACATAGCTTGGTGTTGTTAGAGAGCCTGTTTGATAACCAGTGTATTAAATATTTTGGAGGTAAATTAGTGAGCAAAATTGGATTTTTTTTAGATCCCTGATTGTTTTTGCAGTACGGGTCCCTACTGAGCATTTAAGGTAGTGCTTGATTTTAAGTGCTTGAAGTTTAATTTTCCATTCTCAATTTTGTTTACAGTTGAACAGAGAGCAACCTGCAGTGTTAAGGCTAACTCAAAGGGTATGTCGGTCTTTGCTAAGCTAATAACTGTACAGTTTCTATACTAATACTTACTTGAGTTGCGTACCCATAAAGAGAATCTATCCATTTTCATCTGCTTATCTGGGGCAGGGTTGCGGAGGCAGCAGGCCAAGCAAAGCACCCCAGACATCCCTCTCCCCAGCAACACTTGCCAGCTCCTCCTGTGGGACTCCAAGGCGTTCCCAGGCCAGAGGAGATTGAGTCCCTCCAGCATGTCCTGGGTCTACCCCGGGGCCTCCCACCAATGGGACGGGCCCAGAACACCTCTAATAGGAGCCACCCAGGAGGCATCCGGATCAGATGCCCGAACTACCTCAACAGATCCCTTTCGACACTAAGGAGCAACGGCTCTACTCCGAGCTCCCTCCAGATATCCCCTTACCCTATCTCTAAGACTGAGCCCAACCACCCCACAGAGGAAACTCATTTCGGCCACTTGTATCCGTGATCTCATTCTTTGGGTCACTACCCAGAGCTCATGACCATAGGGGAGGTTGGGACATAGATGGACCAGTAAATTGAAAGCTTTGCCTTCTGGCTCAGCACCACAACAGTCTGGCACTGCGCCCGCAACACTGCAGATGCCACACCAAACCGCCGATCCATCTCACACTCCATTCTACCCTCACTCGTGAACAAGACTACGAGATATCTGAACTCTGTTGCTTGAGGCAGTAACTCTCTCCCAACCCAGAGGGGGCAAACCAATGGTTTCCCGCTGAGAACCATGGCCTCACATTTGGAGGTGGTGAGTCTCATCCCCAACGCTTCACACCTGACTGCTGTTGTCTATGCTAAAATTCATGGGCATTTATGAAGTAGATTATGTGATGTCAATTACATCACATTAAATCAAAGAGCATTTCATTCTTAAAACTATTTACAATCCCATTGTTATTTCAAATGCATACACATAATGCACTATGTGGGCAGTAAACAGATACATGCTTTGTATTGTTTTACAAAAAAACAGCCATCAATAAAGCCACAGCTTTTGGAACACGGTTTTATTAGAGTTTCTGCTCACTATCTGTCTGGCCTTGCTCAGCTGTGAGGAGAAAATACTGGTAAAAGCAAAAATGAACACATTTTGTGCTGAGGGGTCTGAAATATCTAAAAACAGACAAGTGAAAATGGACATGGAGCATTTGAGACACATGGAGCTGCACTGGTTCCCACTCCTCTATTTGGCCCATTCAGATCTGCATATGCACTTTAATGGCCTCATGAGCACTCACTTGAAAATACAGTATGTGACATTTCGAGCCTGAGCACATGAAAGACCTGCCACCGACTGGGACACCTGGCAATCCACCTGTCACAAATGTGTCACACACCTCTTGGACTCGGTAACAGAGTGGACACATGATCCCAGAGCACGGAGCTAGCACCGCCCTGCAGGGGCTTCCATCTCTGACAACAGGTACATCTGTTCCTCATGATTTGTCCCAGAAAGGACCAGCACAACCAGATTCAATGACACTAACAAGGTAATTACAATGTCAGCATAAGCAAGATTATTTCCATACTGTCACAGATTGTTTTTCATTTTCTAGTGGCTACTAAAGCAGTTGGTTTAATTTGGCAACAAAGATGTTGTCATAATAACTTAATGACAGCATTGTCCATTGCTTTTAGATATATTTCATCAGAAAAAAAGAAATGTGTTGGCAACGTTGCTGGGCCTGTCTCTTAAAGAAAGGGGCCCAGTGAGAGACGGACAGCCGGCCTCACAGTTGGTCACAGCATCCTCTAGCCAAGGTTAGGAAAGTTCAAAGTCACCACATGCTTCCTAACCAGAGCCATATCACTGATGTACCTCCAAAATCCACATTAGATGCATAAGCAAAAAGAAGCTGGACATACTGTGCTGTTTGTTGTTGAGACCCAATGTGAATTTTAGGTTTAGCAACATTAATGTTGCTGTCAGAATTAAATGCTTAAATCATCAATAAAATAATAACTTTAGGCTATAAATATAAAAAGCCTGCCCATGGACATGCCTAACTTGTTCTTCTTCTTGGGAGCTCAATATTATGTCAAATTCACAAAGGCCCTGAGGCATTAATACTTGAAACAGAGTGCAGTAGACTTACTCCAAACACAGCTTTGTCGTGATGAACACTTAAGCCACCAACAGACTCTGTGACAGTGTGCTGATAACAGACCACAGATTCCTATTTAATGCATATAACGTCACTGCAATTCACATTAAGCAGAACAGTAATAAATGACAGAAGATACAGAATATTTTTTAACAAGTCAACATAATCACGCACATACTTACATATTACATAGTATGCACATAGTTAGTGTATAGCCTCTGTGTATTGTACAATTAAAATGAAGTTCATCCACTGGTTCATCATATCACAACAATGCTGAGATCAGATTGTTATAAGATGAATTTGCTGCAGCTCCACAAGGTGTTGTAAATCATCAGTACTTAAAGCTTTGATTCCACATCGTGCATGGGACTTTGTATCTGGTGCTTTTTTTTGGTACCACCATGTTTGATGTTCGGAGCGAGTGGAGCGATTGGTCAAAGAGAACCGTCCCTGGTGCGTCTCGTGACATTCTGCACAAACCCACCAATTCTACATAGCCAAGTCTCCGTCTATAGCGACCACAATTTCTTAATTCACTCAACCTAAAATTTCAAAAATGACAGCGTGCTAACGTTCAGACATTTCTCTGTTTGACTGCAGATGAAAGGATCCAGTGAGGGGAGGAATGGAGCAGTGTGCATTTTGCTGCGTTCAAGATGATGCCAGAGCAGTTTCAAGAGGTGTCACTATGACAATCAGCCAAGGGTGCTTTGACACCTAGAGTTTGCTTGCTTTGGTACAAGTCAGGGACTAGTTTTTGCAGACCAGATAAAATGCCTCCACAAGAAAGCATCTCTTGATTGAAAATCCAGGAAGTAAACAAAACATTGAAGAGTACAATTGCAAGACAAATGTGACACTTTCTAATGTCACAATGAAGGGACAACTAGGCAGGTTGATTTTAGCGCTGGTCATCGTGGACTATATTGCTGTCATTGAAAACGAGGCACGGCTCCAACTAGAAAACAATGTTTTGATGCATTGGATGTGCCGAATGTGCATATTAAGGCAGTACAGGAGGAGGTGCACATTAATAATCCTCTAGGACTGTAACATGCTCATGCTTGTTTAATACAAATGATGCACAATGCAATTGCAGCTGGTTCGGCTCGAGGTCAGTACACTTTTCACCACAAACAAACCTCACCAGAGTTCTTGAGGGGACCTTGGTCTCGGTTGTTTTGGTGCACATCCGAGTGCGATTGCTGTGTTCACACATGTCCAAATGCACCACGCTTAGCGGACAAATGAACTTGAGTTCGATTAAACTGAACCAAACAGGGCAGGTGTGAAAGCACCCTAAGAATCCGGCCTACATTGATGGGGTCCCATCTGCAGTGGAAAATAAATTCAAGAAAAATACGAGTACTGAGGTGAATTGAGTAGGGACGAGTGTAGCCAAAGTGGAAATGAGATAAAGCCCTTTCCAAAAATGTAAAAGGAAAAAAAGAGAAATCCGATGCTTCATTTCCTTTTTTTGATTTGTATACTCAGCAATCAGTCATGTAAGAGTCACCAGAACTTCACTAACTTATAATGAAACAGCAAATAATGCTACATGATGTCAGCCTTCTCCCCCCCCAAAAATCCAGCTGATGCTCAGTATTCTGGAAGCAGAGAGGGCGGGGAAGTGAATTGGGTGTGTGATTCACTGGAGTGGACGTTCAAACTGCGAGCATGCGAACACGGGTCAGCACATAGACGCCACTCAGGAGAAGAGCCCCCCGCAGGCTACAACATGCAGCTAAAGGTGGAGCGCTCATTGAAGAACATTATAATGATGTTTGTCACTGCCAATGATTCTGCTTGAGTAGAGAACAAGAGGGGCGCGAGTGGCTCTGTAGTCAATGGAGCAGAAGAATGGCTGAGAGAGGTCGTGGTGGCGGTGAGGGTGGGGGTGGGGGTCGGGGTGGGGGTGAGGGAGGCAGCGGTTGGTTAGATAGGTTGATACACTGGGCCGACGAACGCTGGCTGTGGAGCCAGTGTGTGGCGAGAGGTGTGTATCAGGCGGTAACATCCCTGCAGATGACCTCATTATACAAACATCAGCTAATGATTTAATGGTATGTAATTAAACAGATGTTGTCTGTGATTGTATAGTGCATTGGCTAGCACATAGACGAGACTGTGGTAATATTGTGGCATGCTGGTTGTTACTGGCATGGATTCGTGTTATCCCTGTCTAGCTGTGGGAAATGTCAGATGCATCCTATTATGTTTCCTGTTCAGCTGCAACCACAAAGTAGCCATAGGTCACGCTACAGCTCCAACAAAAGACCGTGGCTTGACTTTGATTTGGTGTTTATCCCAATAACCTCACTTTTTGACCCCATTCAGTCCCATCAACTGTTTGCTAACCCAGACTTGGGGATGTATACCCCCAAGGCATTGTTGTGGGTCAATGGCTTGACCTTACAACATCATAGTGAACAATACTTTTTCTGAACGACTGTACAGTAAATTCTCTGACCACAAGTTAGACCTAAACCTGCAATAACTGACAGCTTAACAATGAGCGAATAACTTGCTGTAGAGCCTGGTAAGCCGAGGGGAGCTGCAGGTTCAGGCAGTAATTCTTTGCTGCTTCATCGAGTCACTTCTATATTGTCAGTTGATGAACTATTCTAAAAATACAGATGATAGGCATCCTAAGTCTATTGTGCCGTATGCAACAGTGCTTGCTGAGAAAACTCCTCATTGCAACATATTCCCATACAGCAGATCATATGATACCTAACAAATTAACACCTCACTAATGACATTATACAAATGTAACGCCTCTCAATCACCACTTATGACTCACTAGAAGTTTGGCGGTGTATTGCCATCTGCCTGTATTTTCTTCATTTCTTCCTATTCAGTTTATTTGTTTAACCTATTCAACCAGGAAGTCCCATTCAGCTTGAAAATCCCTTTTACAATAGAGACCTGGCCAAGGTAGCAGCCAATCAATACATATATAATATAAAATGCAACAAATACAGCATACAATACAAATAATAACAATGAAACAACAACAACTACTGAAACATTGTGGCCTCTCAAGAAAAAAAAAAGCACGTCTCTATCATTACATTCTTTATTATGCCCTTACATTCATCAGTGCATGTAAGTGTTTCTAATTTAAAATCCTTTTGAAGATTGTTCCATGTCCATGACGCATAGCAGGGGAATGCAGTTTTCCCCAGATCTGTTAAAACCAAGGGTACACTAAAACGCAACCACTTAAGGAGCATAGCTGGTAACCACCACAGCTGACACACAGAAGGTGCAGAGGTAGGCCGGAAGTTTACCCAATATTGCTTTATAGATAGTGGTCAATGACATCCAACCCACCAAATCATAAACAATGCAGTGATGAGTAAGTGAATTTGCATTTGTAATGAAACATAGAGATGCATGGTAATCAAGGCTACATGAAATGGAGGAGGTTGCATGCATTTACAATATGTTACCGTAATCAATCACAGGCAAATAAGTAGCTTCTACAAGTTTTTTTTCTTATTCTCTGTGTATGGGACATTTATGATCCTGGCCCCCACAGCGCTCAGGTGAAGTCGGGGCTTTAAAACAACAAGGTTGCAACCAGCTGCCAGACCAGCATCCAAGGAATGCAGCACCGATTAAATGCAAATAAAATGAGGTGAATCGCCAAACAACAGTGAATCTAGTGTTGGCTTTTTCTTTCACTTTCGCTAGTGAGTGTGTTTACAAACAGTAACCAACAATACTGCATAGTATACCTTTAACATGAAGTTACATAGGTAACGTAAAGCTGTGTAGGTTAGGTTTAGGAAAAGAAACATGGTGACGACCAGAGTAGGGTATAACTAGTAACCTAACGCGTTAGTTTGCTGTTTGAGTAATCAGATACTTAAGTACATTTTCAAACAAGCCATCAGTTACTTCCGTTACTTTTAGAACGCTGGTCCTTCGGCTCCGAAACAGCAACAACTGTCTTTTGGTTCTAATAAAGGAGATAACGTTAAACCTGTCAGTCCGAAAGAAGCCATGGAGCTTGTGGCTCGCTACGTGGTAGAAGAAATGCTGCCGTTGTCTATGGTGGAGTCTAAAAAAGGTGGAGTAGGACTCGCTGACAGACAGGTCAGACTCAGGACTTGCATTATGCCTGGTACACGCTACACAACTTTCCTGCCCGTTCTGAAAGTCACTATGTCACATTACACGATTGTGAAGTCATAAAATCGTGCCGTGACTTGGCCGACAGACATGACACACTACACGCTGGTACTCACCAGTTATCCCCGGTCGTCTTTCACAGCGTGTGTGATGTCTTTGGGTTATTCTTGTCCCATTTTTATTACTTTTGCTATTATTTGAGTGACTGTGTCTGTTCATGTGCCAGCCGACATGTTGTTGTAGTCACCTAAAAGCGTCAGCAGATGGCAGGAGCTCCATTTGAAGCGCCATACGTAAACATTCAAGCTACTGTATCCTCCACAACCAAGTTCCTACAATTTCTTCAGAATAAAAGACTATTTAGAAAATGGAGGGATTCTCTCAGCCGAGGTTATAAGGGGCTTTTAATCTGAAAGAAATTCAGGAAGTGTTGAGTTCGAAATGACGGCTCAATGTGTTAACTTTATAAAGACAACAGAGCGGATAAAAAGTAAATATATAAACACACAGAGGGATTAATAAATAACTGACCGTCTATAATGTAGTCTGTTTCACATGAAGCTGGGAGCCTCTGCAGTTGTGGTGAGTAAAAGCCCCGCCGCTATTTGTTAATGTTATTACTTTATGTCCGTCTCCATTATGAGGACATAACATTGTTTGCTAGCTTGATGCTAATGACAGTAACGTTAACTCAGCGGGTTGACAAAGTGCCTCTACTGTTTCACACCATCATTTCCCCCTTTTACTCTGTGTGGTAACATCCCTAGAGGAAATATTAAAAACGCTGGGGTGTTGTTGTCATACACTTGTCTACGGCAGCAGATCGTTGTGTGTTTCTACTGGTCAAAGTGACGGCTGTGATGGGAGAATTGGATCTCAGTGAAGGGCAAGTGGTCCATAACTTTAATTTTGGAGACAAAAAATGTAGGCTTAGCGCCCTGTGGTCCATTGCCCAATAGGAAATGTAGAATACTCAAAAGTACTTAAAAGTGCTTGAGTTACTTTTCTCAGGGAGTAACGTTGGAAGTACTTTTAAAGTAATTGAGTTACTTTACTCAGGGAGTAACGCAGTAAAGTAACTGGTTACTTTTTTAAAAAGTAACAGTATTTTATCTACAAGTGCACGTCACACACTGAGCAAGTCACCTGTTAATGACGCTGTCGGCAAAGCAGTAATGATTGTGCTAAGTGGCTAATGGGCACGTAGCTACTTCCATGTTTCAGATGATACGTCGTGTTTGTAGTCGACCAATGAAGATGAGTTTACATATCACCTTGGGTTCGTCCTTCACCTTCTCACAATGATCCCACACTTTGGATTTCCTGCCCGACATGTTATTAACTAGCCTGTGTAATAACCGCAGGTACCAGCCCTGGAAATTAGGGGCCGTACACATACTGTGGCTTTAACTGCCTGGAAAATGTGAGGTCGTTTGGTGGACTATTAAGGGGCAGCCCAAGTGATAACATACCTTAAAATGACTGAAAGTTCATTTCGTTTCAAGTGGTTCCCAACAACTGTCTCCTGGGGAAGAATGTCCTGTGTTGGAAAAGTACCCATCAACTCCCTAACCTGTCTGTTTACGCAAACTACATTTTCTTTACTCCTGTCTGTGATTTGGTCACGCAATTGCAACCTTTCCAAATATATGAGTTATACAAGAATTACTGGCTCATGATTTTGTGGATTATATATGAAAAATACAATTGTGGTGTATTACTTCTTGTAGTTATAAGCACGAACAGTACATAACACCAGCCTGCCTCACGACTTTGTTAAATCATCTGACATATAAAGGGATATCTTGGTGAAAAATGTTCTCAGAAAGAAGTAAGAGGAAGAGGTCTTTTGCATGTCAGCGTGATTGCTGCAGTAAAGGGTCACAAAATTTCCAAGGAGAAAAACCGGATAGCTGATTTGATGTTTTCAGTGCCAGAGTGTAAAAAAGCAGAATGATTTGTCGCATATGATTGTGGTGCTGGTGAGAACATGGTGATTGGAGGGTCTGTTGTGTTAGCTACTCTGAAGAGGCTGCACCTGGCCACTCGAATTGGCCAGGCTTGAGGGTAGACTCGAGAAGGAGAGTAGGATCAAACGCTGAATGATAAAAACATCACAGACGATTGTGGAGGTGTTCTCTTGAGAGGTTAGTGAGTTGGATGTGTGTGTGTGTGTATTGTGCATTGTGCATCTCTGTGTATACACTGGTATTGCGTGTCTTGCTGTTCCTGTTTTATATAACCCCGCGGTGCAGAAGTTAATCATCATCACACCTCACCAGCTGTTTTGGTGTCATTCAGGTTTACTTGTCTCCAACATCTCGGCGCAACAGCTCCATTAGTTTCCAAATGGAAAGCTGTTGGACACATGTTGTTTTGCTGTTCAGCAGAGATTGACCAGCATTCCTCTCGAAAATGACTTTGCAGCAGTTGCAGCAGTTCAATTCAACATGGCCGCCAGTTTCCGTCTGTTCCTCTGTGCAGTTAAAATCGGTGGAGCGTGGCTAATGTGGAATTTAATTGTAATTTACATTTGTTCCTCTGCCAGCAATAATCGTGGGTGTTAACATTGACTAAATGAGGTGAAGCTCACTTGTTAGGGTGAAATGAGTTATTCTAGAACTTTACCTTTGCCTGTCTCCATCATCAGCCTAATCAAGAATAATTTAGCAGAACAATCCTCACGGGTAAAACTGGTAAATACAGTGAAAGGATTTTATTGTGTTCGGCTGCAGATGAAGGCAAATGCCTCTTTTCAACAACAGACTGGGATTAAATGGTTACAAAAGAAAATTTATTTGACTCATCTTGACCAGGGTGCTCCTTCAAACTGGTGTGCAATGTGGGACTGGAGGCGGAAACAACATGTTCTACTTTCATGTTGTGTTTTCTTGTTATATATCAGAGAGAAATGCATCCTTTTAATTTTTATCCTATTCTGTGATGCAACAATATTAAAACAGTTGAAGACTCATAGTTACATCACCCACACTTGGTGTGAAAACATGGATATATGTGTTTGAACTGTTGATATTCACTCAACACTTTACTATCAATTAGAAAATTTGTAATTTAATACATTTAACACATTTAACTATAAATGGATAAAGACAATTATGGAATCACGACATATTGTGGCATTATGTAGTGATAATTTCTAGTTTGTTAGATGGGTGATTTTTTTATTGCATTTTTAATGTTGTTGTCTTGATTATAGTGTGTTTATGCTATGCACTTATTACCTTTGCTGCCCATGCTGTTTTGTAAATAAACGTTGCAGTATTAATTGCTTCTTAAACCAGGAGAAAAATGTGGGAGAAACTAAGTTATAAACAAAACAACATACCATAATTATCTGATTTCCAGTGAGCAGGAAATAGCCTGTTATTTTCTCAGCAGAAATCTCCTAAATGAAGTGGTTCATCATTGTCAGCTGTCTCGAATCTGAGGTATGAAATGCTTATGGCCTGGGTGATAAGCACAGCAAACAATGCCATAAGGTTTGATAAACTACTATTGTGTTACTTTTGCATGTCTGGAGGCCAAGCCAGAACCAGTGACATCTAGTTTTTTTTTGGGAAGACATATTAGTTTTCCTACAATTTTCTGTCTCTTGATGGATCGTTGCGGCCTCCTCTACAGAGTTTTAGGTCACGGAAAACTAAAGCGCTAGAAAAATAAAATAAATACTCAAGACAGTGTGTCCATTTCTGAAGATACACAAAAACAAACCTTCAGCTTTACAGTCAGTCAGAGAGCTTAATGGTGTCTGGCCAATATGCAGAACAAATGCTCATTGCGCGTGAATGACAAGGATTGTATTGTGATATTATTGTTTATGAGAAGAAATAAGGAGGCAAACATTCTGAAAGAGCTCCATTTACCACAAATAATATCCATATGAAATCATTATTCATTAGCAAAATGTGTTTTAGGAAAAACAAGGTTGACTGGATTTGCTTGGATTTTGCTTTCTTTGTACATACTGAATCACGATGCTTATTCTGTAACTGTAATATGATTACCAGCATTTTTCAGTGCATACAATACCTGTATTTGGAAACTTAAAGTCTCACTTCATACATGTTTTAAAGTATGCAATGATGCAATGATTACTAGTTTCACAAATTTGCAAATCCTAGGATAGCGTCTTAATGCCTTTGCACACTGAATCAGTTTTTTTTTTTGTCCAAAATTGTCTAAAAATCACAGTTGCACACTGAGTCCGAAACTATTTCTGTCATTAAAATTTTCAGAACAGGTTTGATTTTCTGCATTTTTCTGCCTTTAGAGAGCTTTTTAACCAAGAATCAGTGAAGAAAATGTGGCAGCAGGCAGTTGAAACAAGACAGAGGCCCGTGGCGCACATAATCGTTTCATGACTCAGATAGCTCATGCTCAGCAGGTCAGATGGTAATATTCAGGTAAATGATGATGAAGAGGAGGAGGATGTGGACAGGACACAGAATGTGGAGGACAGAGAGGGAGGACAGCTCCGCCCCTTCATGCAGCTGCGATGCCAAATGAAAGACAGGACGGGAGTGGTGACAGCCAGATAGGTAAGAGAGGCAAAGGAGGAAATGTGGGTGAGCACTGTCGCTTCACAGCAAGAGTGTTCCTGGTTAGAACCCAGGGTGAGGGGTTTGACTCTAGGGTGGGTGAGCCCTTCTATGTGGAGTCTGCATGTTCTCCTTGTGTCAGCGTGGGTTTTCTCCGGGGAATTAAATTCCTCCCACAGTCCAAAGACATGCAGGTTAATTGTTGAGTCTAAATTGCCTGTAGGTGTGAATGTGAATGGTTGTCTGTCTCTATGTGTCAGCCCTGTGATAGTCTGGTGACCTGTCCAGGGTGTACCCCGCCTCTCGCCCAATATCCGCTAGGAGAGGTTCCAGCCCCCTTGCGGCCCCTGACAGAATAAGCCATTACAGAAAATGAATGAATGAATCTGGATAAAAATGGACTAAGTATTCAAAGGCCTTTACTCTGCCTTAGGCCTTGTTTACACGGATACCGATACAAATAAAACAGATTTTTATTTATCCCGTATAAAAAAAATTCCAGGTTTACATGATCAGTTGTGAAAACGATATCCCTTTTTACACGAAAACGCAAAAAAGGCAGCTTTTTGCTGCAATTAGCATGCCAGGCCAGTAGGTGGCGATACACCACATGTCAAACACCATAGAAGAACATTCTGCGCATGCACAGTGATTTGTTTTCCTATTGGTGCCAATGATAAAAACAATGATAAACTACATTAACATTATGTAGCATAGTTAACTGCTATGCACTTACTAATATTGGGCACATCAGACATCTTTGTGCGCTGATGTAGCGGTGATGTTGATGTTGATGCAGCAGTGCTAAGTTCATTTGTAAGCTTGTAAGTAGTCCCAAAAGTGCTAACAAAACGTAAACATATATCCGCCATTGTTGTTGTGGTTCCCGGGTGCCTAATGGGCATGCGTGAACTAGGTTGCAACGTCAATGTTTTCCAAAATCTCTGTTCTCCCTTTTTACACGTCTCCATAGAAACCCACTTTGGAAGCCGTTTTTGAAAATCTCTGTTTTCGACGAGAAAAACGCCGGTTACGTGTAAATGATAGGTGCAAATGCAAAGATAAACTGTATAAACAGGCCCTTACTCTGCCTCTGATTGCCTTACCCTGACATTCTTACCTGACTAATCCAACCAACGAAGGCAACAAGTAATGGCCAATCATAGGGAGAAAAGGGCAGGTTATTCCTTCACTTTCCCACGATTTTCAAATTCGCGCCCCACCCACCAGCGCTGTTGCTTGTGCTAGGTTTCACTTTATGCTTTCACCCTAGCTTGACCAGTGAACATTGACATGGCTCGCATAAGTATTTGAGGAAACATCAGACAGATTCAGTCATACATGTTTGAGCATCAGTCGGACCCAGACTCAGATGAGGACTCTGTTGTGGACCAGAATCAGTGACTAGCTTGTAGGCTAACTGGCAGTGCAGCTGAAACAGCATCAGTGTTTGTATAACATACAGTAATATCTGCTACAATGGGGTTTTTGATAGATAGTGGAAGGAAGCTCCATGGTCCAGTTTACATTCAAAAACTGCACACTCTACCATGTTTGCTGTCAAAGCTTTAACTATGCTAATGCAAACTCTGCTATCTGTGCTGAGGAGTCTGCTCTGGACTGGAAGAGTCAGATGTCTTTGCTAGTGTTGTATCAAAGTCTGTTCCCCTGTCGATAAGTGTTTCCTGTATTAGACAGCAATGGGCTTTTGTATTAGTGACGTACCTAATTTAGCTTTCCTGGGGTACGTTTGGGAATTACAGATTTTGATGGGTGCACACACATCGCCCCCTTCAGAGACACCCCTGTCATGATAAACAAGACATTTTAGGGGACATAAACATAAGAAAAACATATTTTGAGTGGAGGGGGACACCCCTCTCTCTCTCTCTCACACACACACACACACACACACACACACACACACACACTCAATGCCTGAATGAAGAGTTCAGTCGGAGAGCTTTGAAGGTTGTTTTTCACTTTACTGTGTGTGATCTTTGGTGAGGACTCAAATGCAAATGAATAGGGAAGCAAAAATAAACAAAGGCAGGATTCATTCTTGAAATGTAATTATTGCCTGAAATACAAGCACCTATCATTTTAAATTATCTTTTATTTGTGCAAAGGAAATAATTTAGACTTTTTTGCTGATGTCAATTTAAAATCTATTTGCAAGAAGCAGAGCATCTTGTGTGTGGATGAAGGCCTGGCATATAAAAATAACTCCCCATATTCTTTCGCAAAAGCAGCTATGGAGACAGTGAATCAGCTTATTTTGCCTCCTAGATTACAGGGACAGATGGTAAGATGGGGAAAACATCCGTTTGCAGGTCACAAAAAAAGAAAGTACTGACAGAAACAAAAAGGGAAAGAAACCATTAGTCAGGCATGCACCCATAGGCAATATTACAGAGACTCGGCAGTGATGTTTCCAGCACAGCTTGGAATGGCTAAATTGTTCCAAACGCGGAGGTGATACCACTTCGCCACAAGTTCCAAAAGTCATCTTGGCCTGTCAGAGTCAGGAATCATCAAAGTCGCAGCCACTGAAGAGCCACACAGTTCTGTAAATGCTCCTTCTAACTGAGTGCTGATACTTCAGATAGTAGAAAAGATCCATTCACAGGGCCAGAATGGTTCTAACCCTTATAGTGTTGGCTCTAAAAAGCACCATTCAAGCTGTACAAAAACCTTCTTATAAGAGTCAAGTGTCTGACCACAGCGCTGCACAACACTACAGTGGTGATATCATATGGCATTGTAATTCGGTCTGTACATTACATCATAAGCCAATCTCATTCATTCATTTTCCGTAACTGCTTATCCTACTGGGGGCCACAGAGTGCCTCGAGCCTGAAGCCTAGCTGACATTGGGCAAGAGACAGGGTATGCCCTGGACAGGTTGCCAGACTATCACAGGGCTGACACATAGAGACAAACAACCATTCAATCCTACAGCCAAGAGTCACCAATTAACCTAACCTGCATGTCTTTGGACTGTGTGGGGAAGAACCCAGAGAAAACCCACACTGACATGAGGAGATCACGCAAACTCTGCATAGAAGGGCTCCACCACCCTGGGTTTGAACTAGGAGCCCTCTTGCTGTGAGGCGACAGTGCTAACCACTGCACCACTATGAGGCCTCATAAGCAAAGTATCCATCCAAATTTGGTTTCCAGACATAGGCAAAAGAAGAGTTGGCAGAAGAAGACATATCAGCTTTACAAAAAAGTGGTTGAATTATGACATTTATGTTTGTTTCAAAAAGCGACAAAGCATCACTTTGAGTAAGTTATACCTGCTAAGCCTGCATAGGCATTGTATGTGATAGTCCACCTTTGTCTCTCTCAGACATACACCTTAGAAAGTATCGCATCACTCAGTCCTAATTGTCTCTGTCCTTGTTGTCCCAGTCCTCAGTCCTGTGCTACTGTAATGCATAAAGTTTGCAGTTTCAAGGTTGGGTCTAAATCAGGCAAAATGCACTCATAACTACTGTAGCATGCTACCATTGTATTCATATTATAACACCATGCTACTATACCATTGAAGATAGTGAGCAAATTGCTTACCACCATATTTGAATGACACAACATTTCCAAACAAAAAATGTTGTGCTTATTGTGAAGCTTCTGCCCTCAGCCTCCTTGCAAGCCAGTCTTCTAACTGCTTGGAAAAAATCCAAATGTAATCTGCCTTTTTCTGTTGTGATAACTGAAACTGTAAAAACAAAAAACATCATCTACCCCGAACATTTTGGCAGGGCAGGTGTTTTGCATTATGTTTACAATGTTGTCTTCTGTTGCATAATGAAGTCTTTAGGGCTCTGTTTTGTTGTCGTCGTCTTCTGACAGCTGTTGTGGCAGTATTCTTAAATATGCAGAAAGCTGGACTGCATGGCCTTCTGTAGAGATAGATGTCTTGCAGCCGGCTGTATTAGAATTTAAATAAAGTTACACGCCAAATTTAAATGATAGTTTATGTTGCATTGACAAAACCTTGGTAAGAATGTTGCATCCAGTGCACTATTTGTTTAGAAGTTTAAGACACAAAGTCTGAGGACATTTCCAAAACTGCCAGCTTCATTCTAACACAATGCCAGCTTCTGTGTTTCTATTTCTCTTCTTTTGACTGGAAAGCAGTCAATAAACTGACACCATACAGTTGCCTGTGCCCTCACATCTATATGCTCACTTGCACCATAACTGTATAAGTTACAGAGGGCTCTTAGATCCCTCTGATATGATTCACAAGAGCCTGCTTCACATAGACTTCAGTGTACTCCCAGCACAGCCCTGGCAGTGTTGGAGAAAGCCTTGTGATGTGTGTCAGGTTTCTGACGTGTTGCTTTGATACTGATAGACCCTCATGGGTGGCACCGGAGGAGTCCTCCTACAAACCAGAACAAACAAACCAGCAAAAGTATCGCAAATGTCAGAAGTGACATAATGAGGACAATGAGAGTACGTCTCTTACAAGTGAACTACTGAATGCTGCCTGTGTCCGTGAGACATGGTCGGAGTGTTAAAATTTCCTCCCCTGACCTTTACGATACTTTGTAGAAAAGGACACAAAACAAAGTGTATTGATAGAACCCTGGCTCAGATCTTTATATAATATTGAATCAAGTACAACCTGACTGTGACGGATAATTGGAGTGTAGTTCTTTGAGGTGCAGCATGTGCTTGCCAATTGAATGACCATTTGTGTGGACGATGACTATATTGAGGTGCTGGCTCAGAGTTCCAGTCTGCTGCTGTGAAATACAACTCCTTATAAACATTCACAGCATTCCACAAGTTTACAAAGTCAGTCGCTCATTGTCAGGGGAACAGCTCCAGTTTGTGTCTTAGCAAACATCTGTCCTGTTTGATTCCAGCATCTGAGAAACGTCTTCATGTTTACAAATTGAAAAACTGTCGAAGATAATTGGAAAAACATTCTGCATGTAAAATCTCATAATCTTTAAGCTTGTGTGAAATCTCCAACAGTATATTTTATATCACCTGTGATACAATAAGTGAAAACAAATGCACCTGCTCTGCAGTTGTTGTTTTTTTGCCCTATTTTTCCTCATAATTGTACATACGGGTTAACTGTCATACAGCAAGCGGATTTTAGTTTTATTTCCTGTTAAAATATTTGAGATAATGACAAAAAAGTACAGCTCAACACAGCTTTCAAATAGCTCCTCCAAAGATGGGGATGTTAAAGTGTGTGAGAGCATCAGGGCATGAATCAAACAACGAGGCCTTTATTAAGATTTATGGTGCAATAATGACCCTCAGGTAAAATGAGTAGGGACCTGGTCACACAGTAACAGAAGCAAGTGTCAAGTGGAAAGAGAGACTTCTTCTTCAGTCACCAATCCAGACTGCCTCGATCACATTTCAATCAGGAGAGACTCTCTCTGAGAAAAATAATATTTATTTACATGTGCACAGACATAGGAGAAATGTGGAAAATCTTTGGTGATTAGTCCCCATCGTCATATATCCTAGGAGGGTGGTGACATAATAGATTAGCGAACCCCCTCCCACAGAGTCTAGACGCTGGTGGTGGTAATGGTGGTGATGAGATGAAGAGGGAGTTGAGGATCTGGATGTGAAGAGGAGTGGGCTTTAGATGAGCTTGTCCTGGGCTCTGGATCAAGTGACTGGAGACGCATGAGGCGGAGGAAGGCGTGACGATTATGCCTGAAATGACAGCTGACAGGAACAGAGTGAAGAACAGATCTAGGGTCCGTTCCAATACTCACACTTCCCCTCAAAATTGGCACTACCCCTTGTGTTTGTGCATTCCCGCGAAGGGCTAGGGTGTCCCAAACTTTAGTGCTTTTCAGCCCTTAAAATCCCCACTTAATTTGAAGGGCAGTGCAATGCACACTTACGAACCCATCTCAACTGAGGGGAAGATTGAATTTCCCAGGATGCATTGCGAAACTATCCAGCCAGGTGAGTTTTCCAGGAAGATGGCAGCCTCTATGAGAAAGCCATCACGCAGTTTTAAGTGCTGTTTTCGCAAATAAGCATGCAGAAATTCCAAAATATGTCAGAATGTGTTATGTTTCTGCATTATGCATTGTTATCTGTAAGCGCTGAGTTAGAATATGAATGTTTGAAAAAATGCTGACATGAATATCTACAGAGTTCTCCGTGCAAGAAGCCTACGTCGACGATAGGCGTGACGTAGGTGAACACGTCTGTTACGGTCATTTGCATGAAGTGGCATCCCAATTCTTGGTAAAATTCCCTACCCCTCTACACTACCCCTTTGTTGTTGAGGGGAATCTATCTGGTGAGTGCACTTGAAACCAAAGGGTAAGGTTAAGGGAAGAGAATTCGGATTGGCCCTTAAAGGTTGGCAGTAGCAATATGAATAGCTGAAGGAGATTGTGGCAAAGTTTGAAAGGCCACTAGGAGAGGGAACGCCCATAATCAGCTGATTGGAGGAAGCAGTGGGAGTGGGATAGAGAGAGAGAATTGTGTCTTCCTGATTGAACTTACGCTGACCTTCATTAGACTGGGCCAGGAAGCAGTTAAGATCTATATTTTCACTCGTGGGCAAACCTATGAGTTCCAGGTTGTAATAAACAGAAATGATTTATTAAAAGGTAACTGAACAACAGCTGAGAATTTGTTTTTTGACCTCAACTAGTTTAACTTCTCACTTTGCTGCTGCAAAAAATATACAAAATATGCAAATATATATGCTATCTTTTATTTGAAGGAATGTCACCTGACTGAATAAAGGGAGAACAAAGAACAGCTATTATAGGCTAAAAGATGAAAAACATATGAGACAAATGTCTTTTGTCTTCCCATTCTTATTGAAAATGTCACTAACAACAGTAGATTGTATTTTACAGATGTCTTTTATTCTGTTTGTTCAGTTTAATGTGATTATGTAGAAAAATTGTCAAAGAAATAAATAACACATTCCGAAGACAAAATGTTTACACATAATTTAGAAAAACTTCCCTTTGTAAATTTTGTATCACTCATCATCAAATTAAACAAGAAATCTACTCTCTGATTGATATATATATGATATACAATTTAAATTATGTGCAAAGCAGGTAATATTGGGAAAATCTTCCATACTTAATGAAAATAATATCTATTCATCATCAGAAGTTGTTCTTTGAGGGTGAAAAGAACATGCTAGATTACAGTTATTTGTGCTGCATCTAGAGGTGTGATTTCAAAATGAAATGCGTTGTTTCAGTCATCGAAATCAAAAGCAAAATCACTATTCTCCGCCCACCCCACCCTCACCCTCACCCCTCACCTGTTTGGGTGAATTGAAAGTGAAAGTGGCTTTTTACAGGTGAGAGAATTTAACATGTTGCTTTTACATACCCTTCTGCCATCTAGCAGTTGTTGTTTTTGTGTTTATTCATTAAATTCTAAATAAATATTTAATTTGGCCATATGGCCTCCATGTGGTACATTCCCCCCCAAAAATATAGTAGTTATATGTAACCCATTATCATTCCTAGAGCATCAAATATCAGCTTTGTCACACCACTCGACATTTCTCTGCAACACAAATGGCATCCTTTGGCCTATTTATGTGACGCACAGCTGAAACGCATTGTAACACATGGCTACTGTTAGGAAACACTCACAATTAGGTTTAGGCAACAAACTTCTTGGTTAGGTTTAAGGACTGATGATAAGGTGCGACAACCACGTATAAATTGTGTAACATTACTTTTAAACAACATTGACTTTTGGCCTCACATGAACTGTGGTCTCCTGGCTGAAAGTGCAGTCTCGTTTGATCCATCCGTCTCCCATCCCTCCCACACTATGTGGACTCTCTGTGTCAAATTTTGGCATAGATGGGTTTACACTGGGGTTTGCTGAATGTATGGTGCATCTCATAATCATGTTAAAGAATGCCGTTGGTGTTGATATCACACGCCAAGTGGGTTGACAAAGCAGCAGTATTTGAAGCCCTGGGAATGAGAACAGGCTGTTGTATCACACTTCATACCATGTAGCCAAGCCTTTTAAAGAATTTGAAACTGTAGAGCGTGTTGTCAGAGCATAAAACCAACAATCTGTTGATCTTTACAAATCAAGACTCAATAGTGTAAGAATAACGTAGCCTTCAGTGCTGAAAAAAAAAAGCTTAAAATTGAAAACCAAAGGGAATCATGACCTCAAAATTGAAAGTCTAATCAAATCATAGATTTGAAGAATCGTGACACCCCTGGCTGCATCACATCTAAAGTAGTGTGAAACTTTCATCAAAGCATAGTACATATTTTTCACTGTTTTAAATGCCAGTAAAAATAAGTCTGAAATAACCTGGTCAATTGCAAAAAAAAAAAAAAAGACGGCTGGTAGTGGTGTGCATAAATAGAGAATTAAAGCACTCATCCAACCATGACTAGTTCCTTTCAAACTTCTCACCTTGCACCCAGCACTGACTGTTTGTGAGCCTTTGTATTGAGTGGATTTTACAAGGCAGAGCGGCAGATGAAAATGCACTGTGTTTTGGGTTAAAGCTCGATAAGGCAGCATTTCATGTGGGGTTACAGGAGAGAGGTGGGGGAGCAGGAGTGTGAAAGTTATGTTGTCAGGGAGGAGAACAATTGGAAAGGACAGGGGAGGCACAGAAGATAAGAAGCACAACAAAAAGCATCATCTGTTTGTCAGGATGCCTTGCTGTAACGCTCCACTAAAATGTATTGGTTTTTCTCGTGTTTCATTTCTGCGAGCCGAGGTAAGGCAGGAGGGAGGGAGGGCAAAACAGAGCAACACCCTTTTGTGGTGTTGACACCTACAAACAACTTTTTCCCTCTGCCTTGACATCTGTGTTTTTTATCATCAAACGCAACAAACAAACAAAAATCCCAAAGAGCTGCAACATAAACATTCCTGCTGCTAATAATTATATCCTATTTTATTGAAAATGTGTCTGCACGTGCACATATTTCGGATTTAGTACCAAACTCAACCTTTATCCACAACCGCCATCATTAAAACATCCAACCGAGCCCACATGAGACCACTTGATTGGATTGAAGTGGTGATGTCAGTTTTGGTTTCAGGGGAGGATGTCTTGACTTTGTGTAGGGCAAATTGATGTCAGGGATGGTGGAAGGAGGTGGAGGGGGAGGCAGTGGCGGAGGGGGTCTCCTGATGCATGCTAAAGTGCCAGTGAGTGGACTGGCATCTATTATTTATCTCCCCTACCCACCATTAAGCCTGTAATGAGCTGGTTTAATTCACTGGGCAAACAGGCTTACAGTAGTCATGTATCAATAAATGTTAATTATCCTGGCTCCTGGTCGGGTCTCGGAGTGCCCCAACGCCGCAGTCCTGGCCTGATTGTTCCAGCATGGAATCCAATATGTTAGATGTCAATGCCGCATCAAATGAGGAATGCGCTGTGTGTTGTTTGGACAATTAGGGCTACCCTCCCTAGTCTTAGGTTTAGCATAATGGAGCAAGCCCTCGATTGCTACAGCAGCGCCGGCTCATCTGGATTCGCTGTCAACAAGGCTATTGATCTGCAGATGTATCAGTGTCAAATCATTGTCTTATTGTGCTGAATTATAGATCAGGTTTTTTTTGCATCTCATCACATAAATCCATGAATCACTTGGAGGATAATGAAAAATTGACTGAATATAATAAGTTTCTAAAACCAGAAAAGTATTTATATGCAGTGAAATTGAACAATCAAACTTAAGCTGCTTATCAAGATGCCAAGAAATCCTTTTCTTCCATACTACTTTGATTTGGCATTATGCAGAGTGGATTATAATAAACCACTGCTTTTGACAAATACCTCACATTCTCACAAAAGGTGTTTGGAACATGTACGAACGGACGATACTGAATCACCGTTGACACCTACTGAATCAGTGGTCTAGCCTTATATTCAGCAGACGGATACAGTGTTATTTCCCAAAGTGTTGAACTATTCCTTTAATGTGTAAGTTGTGAGTCTCATTAGGAGCTAAGCCTCGTTATGTATCTTAAACTAATCAAGTAAACAAGTACAGAATTCCTCGTTTGCTGCTGTCCATAAAGCAGCACAGAGACGAAACAATAACCTCATGTGTGGAAAACAATAAATCCAACTCCCAGCAGCCCTGAGAGGGCTCGGCTCTTGAGTCAGTCAAGATTTACAGCTCAGGCGCCCACACATCACATGCCTCCGATTTATTCAGCTACATGTAATTTACTTTAAAAAGAACAATGTCTTCTGCCATTTTTCTTACTTTTTGGGTGAGGACTGTACGTATGAAGCAAGGCGTCACTTCTGAAACAGAATGTGATAAATCTGCGCCCACCTTGCCTCTGTCAGTCTGAATCAGCGAGGGTGGCTGTGAAGGAAAAAAAAAACAATGTTTGGGATTAAGAATATACTTCAGAAGGAATAACATTACTAAAGAGGCAAGCATATCCTTCTCGGACCGTATTGCCAGTGAGCCGGCGCCACGGCACAGCACTTTAATCTCTCTCCCTCTCTTCCTTTCTCTCTTACATGATTTTCTTAAGACATGATTTGGTGCAGCTGGTCGAGCTGCTCTGGTGCATTTTTTCCAGTTCAAGTGCAGTTCAGTCCTCTTATCCCCTCAGCACTCTCTGGGGTTTGTCCAGTGAGAGACGCATGACATGATTAATGGGTAACAGAGGTGGCTGATGGGAGAAAAGGAGGGGACAAAAGCCCCAAACACAGCGTTCAGGGAAATTATACATGGAGGTAAATGAACAGGTGGAAAGTCAGCACAGGTTAAAGATGTCCCTCAGTAGATCTGACACATATATTCAATTATAGTCAGAGTGGATAGCAAAAGAAAAAGTTATTTGAAAATATTCATACATTGTAATATTTGCATATGGTAGTGTGGTTAAGGTTGGCTGTCAGGTCTTGGAGAGTACTACTGTGAAATGACTTATATAAAGCTGTTAGTGGCTGCAGTGGGAAATATGCAAAAGCTGATAAATTGCCTTATGTGATGTCATTTGAGTCCGTGTTGGTTGGAGCTGAAGACTACAAGTTTGAAAATTAAAAATCTCTCTGCTTGAGGCTAGTGGCTCAATGCTACATTAGCTAGTACTAGCATACCCAGATCTAAGACTGAGCTGTAGGTGGGCAAGTTGCATTGAGGGTAATGTAGTTTTTTTTGTTGTTGTTTTTCCCCAAGAAGTCTATCATGTGTCAATGACAATGCTATAGAAGTCCGATAGTACATCTATGGAGTGCTCTTACAAGGTATGGTTGAGGCTAGGCAACAAAAACACTTGGTTGTTGTTAAAAAGATAATTACAGTTGATAAAAATCCAGCACGAAAAGAGTGGTGCAGGAATCATTCCTTAAACCTGTAAATGAGTTAGCATTTTTGCATTTGTAATTCCCTCTTCTCAAAGTCACTGGGTTGCTGCTAACTAGTAGCTAAATGAGAGTTCAGAGAGTCATTACCCTGAACATGTCCTACATACAGCATGGTTGTGGTGATGACGTTAAGTCATGCAAAAGTGGTGTAGTTGGTTTATAGTCTAACGATAGCTTTTTACTTCTGCCGATTGCATTTAGGCTTCAAAAATCACAGAAGTTGTGTTCATTTTTGAAAGTTATCTTGTTTGTAACGCCAGGGCCACACTGCCAACGAAGAGCTGCGAAGCGCAGCACATTGAAATTCTTGAGCGAGCCGGAGCATTTCCGTTCACTTCAGACGCGCATTTCTCCACGCCAGTTGACAAGCGCTTCTGCTCCCAGCTGTTGTCTCCGTCACATTTGGGGCTGTTTTTCCATCATGGGTAAGTAAATAACCTCATAAAATTATATACATCGCATTTGTCAAACAGGGTGTTTTATTTTGAAATTTGTTTTATTCTGAAAATTGACCAGATGCTGTTGTTGTTCCTTCCTGCCCAGCTTGACACATTCGCTTGCAGCTCGTGCAGAAAATAGACCAGACGCCGAAACAATTGCTGCAGGGCCGGCCACGGAGCTGCATGGCGTGGCCTGTGTGAATGACACAATCGGTTAACATGGGCGCCAAAAGGAAACTGGCTTCGCTTCTCGGTGCTTCGCGGTTATTCGCAGCGCTTCCGCGGGCGGTGTGGCCCTGGCGTGAGTATCCAACCCGGCCTCACTCCAAAGTCATCGAAATCCGGTGCTTGGGCAGTGACTTGCGGCATCAGACGCTGATGAAAAAAGCTGTCCTTTTACACCAACATGATACGTGGTTGGTTGCCTGCAGTTTAACGTGCGCCCAGCAGTGTCAGGGGGAAATGCACCAAGACAACACTAATGATATAGACAGCAAAATTTCAAGAGGGGCAGGTGGGAGGGATAGTGGATGGGTCCAACAAACACTGACTTTCACCTGGGAGAACAATGTTCACATCGTGTGAGATTATAAAGCCAAACCCTGTTCTTTTTTCCTAAACCTAACCATGTCCATGTGTTGTTGAAGGAAAAAACGTCATTTATTTTGAAAGAGACTGTATGTAAACGGTAAATTTCCTGTCAAAATGGAAGTGTATTTTCAAAGAAGACAATGCATGTAACAGGCAGAACTTGATACGGTGTCAACAACCATCGCACCCGTGGTACCTTGCATGTCGTCTCGGGATGTGGAAAGTCCATGACCACATGTCTATATTTGACGAGGTCTGAGTGAGAATGTGTTGAAGTATAATGAGCATTTGCTCGCCACAGAACTTATTTTATGCAATCATCCAAATTCCAGTGGAAAAATCACATTGGCTTTTTGTCAAGGGAACTAGGACGATGCTAACTTCCTACTTGCTGACAGAGAAACGTCATCCCTGCAGCACTCTATTGCTTGTCTGTAACAAGAGGTGAACTCCAGTCAGACAGGCTGCCAGCTGCTTCTCACGTCATATGGGTTATTTTAAAAAATCACATACAAATGAGACAAATACAAATGTTTCATCTTTCAGAGAAAAAGTAGTCAGCTTTCCACAGTGGGTGGTGTAACTGCTACACCATACACCTTCCCAGCCTCCACACCCTTGTTTCTGCATTGGCACTGTGTAGGCATTGGATGTAAATCATGAGGTGTGAAATGATCGCATATGGGCTTAATACCTATAGGAAAACAGGTTTTTTTGGGATATGCTCTCTGCTGCTGATAGCTTTGCCGTGCCGCACCTGTCTGACAATGGCACTGCAGTCTCCCTCTGTTACTTTAGTAAATAACAAATGTGAGTTCATGTTATCTGATCAGTAGATGACAGTTTCAAAGCCCAAATGAGGTGAAACGACTTCACAAACATGACATAAAATCAAATGTTCTATTATCCTTGATGTTATTTAAACCAGCAGAGTCACCATACAGGGAGAGCCAATTTGTTCACATCTCCAGCAGAGACGTATATACTTTTAATGGAGGATATTTCCTGTGAAGGATCATGAAATAAAATATTCTTTTCCCTGGTTCTCCTGAAAACAAGCCAAAGCAAACAAATAACAAGCAGGTATAATGGTGGAACAGGAGTTAGGGGTAATTTCAGTGCCCACCTGTGGATGTTGCAGTGTTCACACTGACTTGTCACTGTTGTTGCATTATGCTTGTGTGTTTGTGTGTGTGTGGGTGTATGTGTGTGTGTGTGTGTGTGTGGGTGTGTGTGTGTGTGTGTGTGTGTGTGTGTGTGTGTGTGTTTTATATGACAGAGAGAAAGGGACAGGGGGAGACAAAATGTGCCCCTCTAGCCTTTGTAATTATCTGCCAATTTTCTCTCCGTCAGTTGCCTTTATCATCCCTTTCAGATCTCACCTACGGGTCGGAGACTGTCACTCTGTGGCACCTCCATCTCTCAGTGTGTGCCGGATGAAATGTAGAAGTCCTCCCATTGACCTCTGCCTGCCAGCTCCCGCTTTCCTCTCCCCTTATTTGTTTCCTCGTAACAGGAGACATTTGGAGATAAGGATAATTATCAATCAGCGATCTCAGCAGCTATTTATGCAGCCACTGAAGAGCAGGCAGTGGATGGGTGTTACTTTCTGACAGTGACTCAAGATGGCATGATAGATTGTCTCTCCTTTTTTTTGTCCTCAGGTCTCCTCCACACTTTCCTGTAGGAGATTTAGCCACTAGGAACAGGCACAATAATGAGATTGTAGTTTCACATTAACACAAGCAAATGATGGCGATTCGTAAAATATCTAACCACTGTGAAAATCTTGCCTATTGTCGTTTTATCAGAATTTCTTGGGTTTATTCCCTCAAATTGCCAAGAAACTTGACATTTTGCAGGCAGACCCTTGGGTCAAACTGATGTCAATGGCCTTAGAGTCATGCAGCATGCCACATTCACCCCAGCATTCCCTGACGAAAGAAAAGAAAGAAAAAAAATCCCCCATCTTGTGTGACATTTGGACAAGGAAAAAAAGCATATGAGGCAAGAATTAAGAGCATTATTACTGGGTTGATCGCAGCTTTCCATCCCATCATGCAATAGGGTCATACATGAGGAGGCAAACCCACTATAAGCCTTAATTGTCTGGCTTCCCTCATTTTAAAATGTCACAACTTTATTGCGCACAAAACATTTCTGTCAGCCAAAGGGGACAGGGCATAATTAGAAAATATGTTCAAGCTCAGGAAAACATGATTGAGCTAAGATGGCTCTTGAGGTTTTCAGCATCACTTGTTTTCCGAGACACAGGGAACAATGTGTTTTAAACAGCAGTTAATTTCAGCAGTGTCTCATCTGGTTTATTAAGCTTCTTTTTTTCAATTTTAAACATACCAACATGTCATACCCTTGAGGATTCGCCTTAGCTTAAAGTGAGACAAATAGGGGTTTTCTTAGTAACAGACATTGACATGCCAATTAGGTCAGCCTCGCTTCATGGTCAACCAAATGGGCCCCAACTGTCCCTATTACAACAGATTGATTCCTGTTTTGGCTGAGTAGAAACACCAATTATGTTTCATAGTTTGTTGTTGTTTTCAGACCCCAAAGGCAGTGATCCATGGCATATATATTAAACACTCGCCATCATTTCTCCTATACAGGGTAAAATATCATTGTTGGTCAAATTGTATTTAAAGGTGCAGTGTGTGGGATTTAGTGGCATCTAGTGGTGAGGACTGAGAACTGTAACCAGCTGAAACTTCTCCCATGTGCCTAGTGTAAACTTGCGGTTCTGATTCCTAAAATGTTCTTTGTTCAGGGGGTTTTTAGTGGAAGCTGACCAGTGTTGGGCTTGTTACTCTAAAAATGAATATATTACTCATTAGTTGTTAGTCTTTTCAAAAGTAATATTATTACTTTACTTATTATTCACTGCCAACACTTATTCGCTACACTACTACTCGTTATATTACTTTTCCGTTACACCACAAAAAATTCAGATGTGTGCCTCTGTGTGAATGTCAGGGTAATCACCGGTAAGTGTACTATCTAAGGCTAGATAGCTTCCCTTTTCCCATGGGGGTTTTCTGTTGCCTGTGAACGGTATTTTCACAAGGCTCTACCTGAAAGACGGTGAGTCACTAATTTCATCCGCCACATATCCTACCACAAGCTTCCTCACTTCTTCATAGCTGCAGCTGTCCACGATTAAAATCCAGCTTTGGTTGTTAAGCCAGCGCAAGGCTACAGCCGACCTTCACAGCCACGGAGGGCTCACCTTTGGTGGGGTATTTCCTGGAGCTTCATGTTGTTGTGGTCAGAGTTGGAGTTTGAGTAATCAAATACTTAAGTATATTTTCAAACAAGACATCAGTTACTTCCGTTACTTTTAGAACTCTGATCCTTCAGCTCCGAAACAGCAACGGCTGTCGTTTGGTTCTAATAACGGAGATAACGTTAAACCTATCAGTCCGAAAGAAGCCACGGAGCTTGTGGCTCGCTACATGGTCGGAGAAATGCTGCCGTTGTCTATGGTGGAGTCTAAATAGGTGGAGTAGGACTCGCTGACAGACATATTTCAGACTCAGGACTTGCATTATGCCTGGTACACACTACACGCTGGTACTCACCAATTATCCCCGGTCATCTTTCACAGCGTGTGTGATGTCATCGGATTATTCTTGTCCTATTTTTATTACTTTGACTATTATTTGAGTCACTGTGTCTGTTCATGTGCCAGCCGACATGTTGTTGTAGTCACCTAAAAGCGTCAGCAGATGGCAGGAGCTCCATTTGAAGTGCCATACGTAAACTGTCAAGCTAATGTATCTTCCATAGGAAGTTCTGACAAATGTTTCAGAATAAAAGCCTATTTAGAAAATGGAGGGATTCTCTAGCCGAGGTTATAAGGGGCGTTTAATTTGATTTAATTTTTTGAGTTTGAAATGATGGTGCAATATGTTAACTTTATAAAGACAACAGAGCGGATAAAAAGTAAATATATAAACACACAGAGGGATTAATAAATAACGGACCATCTATAATGTAGTTTGTTTCAAATGAAGCTGGGAGCCTCTGCAGTTGTGGTGAGCAAAAGCCCCGCCGCTATTTGTAAATGTTATTACTTTATGTCCGACCGTGAGGATGTACCATTGTTTGCTAGCTTGATGCTAATGACAGTAACGTTAACTCAGCGGGTTGACAAAGTGCCTCTACTGTTTCACACCATCATTTCCCCCTTTTACTCTGTGTGGTAACATCCCTAGAGGAAATATTAAAAACGCTGGGGTGTTGTTGTCATACACTTGTCTACGGCAGCAGATCGTTGTGTGTTTCTACTGGTCAAAGTGACGGCTGTGATGGGAGAATTGGATCTCAGTGAAGGGCAAGTGGTCCATAACTTTAATTTTGGAGACAAAAAATGTAGGCTTAGCGCCCTGTGGTCCATTGCCCAATAGGAAATGTAGAATACTCAAAAGTACTTTAGAAGTGCTTGAGTTACTTTTCTCAGGGAAAAACTGCAGAGGTCTCCTCTTTATCCAAAAATATAGGGTACCTGGTAATATAAACTTCTGCATTTTGATTATCAGTGTTTTTCTGACACTCTTTTCATAGAGGGGCTACTGACCAAGGTAGCCAACGCAAGAATGCAATAGGTCCTATCGAGAGCCAATGTTTAGTTTGTCTCTTCTGGGCTACTGTAGAAAAATGGCGGTGCTACATGGCAGACGAGGAACCGCTACCCATGTAGATCTAAACGACTCATTCTAAGGTGATGAAAACACAATGATTCTTGTTTTCAGGTTAAACACAAAAGTTAACTCACCTATAGTATTCAATTACTGACAGTAATTCCGGCAAAGCCTACACACTGAACCTTTAATTAGCCTAAATCAGATATTAACTGACACTAATATGTTTGGAAAAAAGTCTCCTTTTATGAGTGATTCTGACAATAATGTGAAAAGCAGTTTGCAGATATTAATCACAGTCAAATATGTGGCAAAATGCCAGGTGATATTTTGAACACCTGACAGTTTATGTCGCAGCATCAACTCCAGAATATTCAAATAAAGTGTCACAGTTCTGACAATTTTGTTTTGGCGATTGTCCTACTTGCTGGATCTCCGTGATCTTCTAACTTTCTAACGCAAGTCGAATGCTTGAGGTTTTCAGTGGAAGGGATTATTAAAAGGCTCGCTGCCGTTCAGGTAGAAATGCCTGCCTCGACACTGAGACAAGCCAGCGGGGGTTTTGACAGTTTGGATTACAACGAGTGGGTGTAGTCCATGCAGAAAGGTGTTACTACAACTGATGCTCGAGCCACATCCACCTACTGCATGTCAAGTCAGGGTGACAATAAACTCCAGACGGCTGAAATCTGCTTTTTAATTTAGTGTATACATGTGGCCAAACAACTTTCAGTGTTGCTAACTTCAATATTTAGAGGAAAACATTTCTAAACAAGGGTCAGTTTGAGACTCACTCATGCCTTTCATTTAAGTATAAACTCAATAATGTTGCAACTTTGCAGTATATTTTTGCAGTTGTTTGTCTTTTACTGCTGTGCAGAACTTTGCACTTTCTTTGTGTCTGTAACTGGAAAAATGAGCTGTGTCGAATTTATTAAGAAAAGCTTTGTTTTTAACTAGTGTCCCATGAACCTGAGCTTTGCAGGTCCACTCTAACACGATGTTGTACAGCCGCAAGATCTCTGTTGCCTCCACATTGTGTCATCACCATCTGTTATTACATCTGGAAACCCCAGTTCCCCGTAGAAAAGCTGTCGAGCATTATCTCTCCTATAGTTAACGGGGCTAATATCAACTGGTGTTGACATTCCCTTCTCTCATTACACTGTTATCACAACCTTGCAACCTTTGAATTAATTAGTTGCTGCAAGTCAATTAGCTTCCTCGGCAAAACGCACCCTGCCTGTCAAAACACCCTTCAAACCTCAGAGCTCCAAAGAGTTTAAAATAATTACATAGGGGGTTGATCTCGGAAACTTAAATTTATTGTGAATTGTTAGTTTTGCTCACTGATTGGGTGGCTCACAACAGATGAGGAGCGAAGCACTTACTCTAGCCTTTGAATTAACACACAACATCAAATGCTGTTTGATAACTTTAAATAGAAGTGATGAAAATCGTCTATCCAGCTTTGCTTTGGTGTGTAAAAGATGCATCACCATGCAGGATGCATATGAGATATACTTGATATGCATACATGGGTTTGGAGAAAGGCCCCTGCTGTGAACTTGCTGCTTCTCCAGCAGTGAACTTTCACTCAGAGGACTCCCCAGGTATCCAACTGTGTCCTGAGGCGCTCCGATTAAAGAAGGCGCACAGCAATTACCCAATTTCTCTGCTGATGATAAAAAATTCAGGAGTTTTTGAGAGTTTTTTTTTTCAGCAGACCACACTTTACACTGCATGTATACAGTGGCTACAAAAACACTCTTTGAAAAGGTTTCCAGTGAGAGAAGGCATCATTTATAAATATAACTGTGTCAAGGACATGTTTCCTTTGTGGTTGACTTTTGTTTTTTCGCACTGTTTTTCATCCCATATATGGATGTAATAACACGCTCCAACTGGGTCACTTGTGAAAGTCAGCGTCACGAGGTGACTTCTGTGCGGTGCACTCGTACCCATTGGATTCAAGTGTTGACCTTGTAGGTAATTAGCGATCCGTTAAAAAATCTCTTTGTAGTTTCAAAATGAAAACTGCTGAGGTGCCTGTGGTGACGGGGAAAAACTGCGAGAGAGAGAAACTGTGTAAAATAAACCCACACAGCGAGGTGAAACTCAAATAATAAAGTCCAAAACCGAATAAAGTTCCTCCCAGATCTTTTAGGGGCACCGAATGGCTGCTTTGGGTTTCAGGTCATGCTTGCAATGGATTTTTCTGGCTGTTACAGTCACTGAGAACATGCCTCAACTGCCAGGAGCTGGATGAGAAATGGAGCTGTTAGACCTACAACAGCATAAAACAACTATTTATATCACCACTGGTTTCACGGCTGGATTTATGATTCTTTTAACCTGTCTCTCCAAAAGGCAGCGCTGTCTAAAGCCCAGACATTGTAAAAACACATTACACTCTGTCGCATTCTCTAAAGTCGGGGATGGGCACAGATAAAAAGTATATATACTGCAACCATCTTTATCAGTCTGCCATTGTACTGTATATAACTGAATAATATATTGAAAGTTGAACTTAAATGTGTTCATTATCACTTTTATTGTCACCAAAAATATGCATATCAGTATAAGTTAATGGCAGTAATAATTCCTCAACTGCATGGCGACATTATGACTCTCATTACTGTGTCCTCTGATGCTTTGTCTCTTTCAGTAAGTTAGTACATGTACTCAAGTATTTCACTTAAAATCCAATTTGAGGTAATTTCAGGGGGAAATAAATATATTTTCTCCACTTCAGTCACTTTACTGATGTGAAAATAAAAAACAAATCAAGGGTTAGTGAAACAAAAAATTCAACATGATGTTTTGTAAACCACTTAAGACTATTTAATACTGTAGCTACAACAATTAGTCCGTGACTCTATTAGTCCATTGACAGAAAATTAACTGGCAATTATTCTGATTTGCCATTTTCATGCAGAATTGCCACACATTTCAATCTTCCAGCTTTCCAGCTCAATTTGTTGCTTTTCCATGTAATTATTTTTAATGGTTTAGCTTCTTTTTTCTTTTTTGTTTATTTTTAGTGTCACTTTGCACACTGAGTGATTGTGATGAAGATTTCTCACTATTTGCAAAACAAACAAATACTTAAATTGATAAATAAATAAGCTGATCATGAATACAATATGCAGATGAAGCCATGTAGTTGCATGTAATAGTATAACAGTCATAGTTTTTTCTGCGTTGAGTACTATTAAAATACTTAAGGTACATTTTCTTTTTACTTATGAGTGCAGGATTTTTTTTGTAAATTGCAGTTTTAATAGTATAGTATTAGTGTTTTTTATTAAAGCAAAGGATCTGAATTCCTTCTCCGCCATTGGTCTCTTTTCATTCCGGCTTTGTAAATCATGATCTGATCTAATACAGCTTTTTTTTTTTTTGGTGTCGAAAATACAACATTCTACATGTTTGATACAAGAGTTCCCTTGATTAATTCATTTTTCTACTGCACTTTTATTCCCTTAATTAAATCTGGGTAAACTGATTACTGCACTGTTACTGCACTGTAACTGCATGTCTGGTCTATTGTTCTTTTGCCCTTCTGTGCTTTGTTTTAATTGGCTTCATTTTTCTTTAAATGTTCTTCTAATGCCTTTCTTCTCCTTGTGTAAAGAATTGTTTGAAAGGTGCTATACAAATAAACATGCTTTTCCGTGCTGTACAGACACTTTATGACTTAAGTATATTGTGGAAACAGTGGTGGGAGTGACAGACAGTTAGAGGTATTGATATGCCTCGCAGCGAAAGCTGTAATACATCTTGACCTGCTGTCTGCTAAAACAAAACTGCTCCTCTTTCTACTGATAAGTGTTTTTGCTAAGAATCATAGTCATAAAGACTTGAAATTCAATGTAAACAAAAACTGTACATCTCTGTTTAAGCTGATTGAATGTTTGTGTGGTGTGGTGGCTTACAGGGTGCCAGCAGTAAGCTACCTGACTGGAGTCGACTCGTCTGTATGCATGCGTTGGTGCAGTTTTAAGCACAGCCGTTTCTCGAGCTCACACCTCACGCTGCTTCTAATCGAATACATTGTCATATGAGATTCATATCCATTCCCTTGCCACACTACCAGGTGCCATCTAAATGGCTCCTTTTGTATAAACAGCAAATCTTTATCCTGGAATATAGATTAAAACAGGGAGAATGCAAAAGCACACTGATGAAAAAATGGTGCAAGGAAAAGAGATGGATTTGGTCATGAATTTGAATAAGTGTGGAGGGAAATGGCACAGGTTAATAACAGGGATAAATCATATCTCTCTCACAGCTTGGGGCTGCGGCTTGTCGATCCTTCTGTGTCGTTAGTCATCCGCTCTCAAAGACCTGACAAAAATACAAACGCATAAATAGAGGAGACAGAAATCTCTGGCAGCAATTCTGACCTTGCTTCTCACAAAATCAAACGAACAAAGTGGCTTAGATTCAAAAGCAGACAGAGCAAAGGCGTTTTGCTCATATCCTCATACCAGTTTTGTCTGTTTAGAACATTTTTTAGTCATTTCTGCAGAGCAAAATGGGGTGTTCATAATGAATACAATGTATCCAATAAAAGTACGTTTTTGACTTATTCATGAGAACTGCTATTTTCGTGAGAGAAAAACAACAAAGAAGCCCCTTTTCCCCACAAATGCAGAGCAACATTGGAAATGAGACTTGTCACAAAAAAGTGCGAAGAAAAACACTCCAGGTGTTGCTACCTAATTACACTTATATAAAAACCTCCTTACATACTGTATGATTTCTTCATGTTCCAAAGTCAGATGCTGCCCAGGTCAATACTCGACTCCCCTATTAATTTTGCATGACCACGGATTCACAGGTAGCAAATTTCACAGCTCATCGTTGCAAAGATTGTGTTTCAAGCAGGAGTTAGCAGGAAACACAATAGCTCTGAAGAGATGCGATCTCCTCTGGGGTAAACTGAGGTTAATAATGATAAAACGCAGTGGCTTTCTCGTGTCTTGGGGTCAGACTTTGTGTTCTCGAAGTGGTAAAGATCCGCTAAACAGATTCATAAGCCCGATGAAAATTGAGTGATTTATGCAGGCATATAGCCAATACTGAGGACTGTGTGCTGATACAGAAGGAAAAAAAAAAGATTTGCTGCAACATCCTGGGATGTTGTTATCTATCAGACCTCTGCGTTATTTTTCACTCTGAACTTCATGGTGCAGCCAGCTTGATTCACTGTCAGACAAATCTTACAGCTCTGACAGTCAAGGTTTCCTCACTGAGGTTTGCAGTGAGCGGAAAATGTCCCCGTGCTGTATATGTCACTGAGATGATGCATACATAGATGTTAATACCACAGCTAATTGACTTAAGGTCATCATAGTCCATATCAAGATGAGATGCTATTATATGTGAAATATCAACATCACTACTGAAGTAGATGCCATTAATAGTCACAACATAATGAAACATGCAGCAGCTTCACTTGAGCAGGGGAGGCAGTTATACATCAGATTTATAGCTGATCTACATTATGTGAGTATGCTCGAGCATACAGTGCATCAACTCACTCACATCTCCATTTGTACATCAATTAGTCATGCTGTGTTACATTGAATTCTTGACGAAAACTCTCATGCTGCTACAGAAAATGGCAAGCGTATTGATTTATTGATTGTAAAACTGTATCAAAACACGCATTTCCAAACCCCCACACGACTCCTGCAGTATAATCCAAGTCTCAGTTATCCAGGCGTATGCTCAGTACTCCTCAAACACGTGCATTTTCACTAAAACCTTACTATTTAAAACTGAACTGAAAGTGAAACTGTTCAAAGCCAGAATTCAATACTAAGGTTTATTAGTGAAAATGCATGTATTTGGGAAGTACTATTGGCAAGTTGATCCGAGGTGCCCAATTTCCCGCCTCGTAGGGTAGTCAAATTGGTGGAACCCTTTTAGTTTAAAAAGACCGAGGCGGAGGGGCTGTTGAAGACTTGCAGGAGGAGCTGTTGATGACGCAGCACATGCGAGCCACTGGCGGTGGATAAACAGGAAACAGCTGATAGCAGGAATTAGCCAGCAGCTAGTAGCAAGAGGGAAACGCAAACCTGACAGACACTGTAAAGATGAGCAACTGGGGAGACAAAGAATTGCGCACCCTCCTTGCCCTCACAAACAAAGAGGCCATTAACAGTTAGATGACAGGAACGGTGAAGGACGGGCCAACTTACAAGAGGATCGCAGAAGGGCTGACCAGCAGCGGCTTCCCTCCCACGTCACTGCTTACGTCACACGCTGAGCTACACGTTTTGTTATTTGCTCAAGCCCCCCATTGCCCCGAAAAAGGCACATTCTGTATAAACAAAAGTAGGTAGGCGGCATTTTGCCGCACTCCCCGATTTTGTTTTTATACTGCCAATGCTGAAAAAAGACTGATTGGGCTTTCCTGCAAATTTGCACAGTTCCTGTTTAAAAAGGGCTATAGGTAATACTGCATGAGTTATGTGAGAGTTTGTAACCCGATGTTTTTGGATATAGTTTTGCTGTTGTTACACATGGTAACCAATCAATCAGTAAATCAATATTTTCACTGTTTTCCATGGAGGCATGTGGCGAGAGACAGAAAGTTTTCTTCACAGCTTTAGGGTAACACGTAACATCGCATGATAAATTGATATTCAGATGGTCATTTTGTGGGTGAAGTATTCCTCTGGGGCATTCAGCAGAGACTCATCTGAAGCAACTTACAGTAAGTGCAACAGTAAACTAAGTGAATTTTCTTCTATGTCAAAAGGCTAAGCAGAAAAGAAACAGCAAGTTTTGCATCATCCATCATCAAAAGAAAAGCAAAACACTGGCATCTGAGATAACAAAGCGACAGCATGAATTTTATATACAATCTACAACTCCGGAGAAGGTGCTAATTGACACATTTTCCGCAGACCTTTTAAAGCTGCATGTGTCTATGAGCTCCACTCAGGCTAAAAAGAAATGTCAAGCACATTGATTGGAAGTGAGAAGCAGAATGGAGATCAGGCACAAAAGTGGCACAAACTTTTAACAAGCGGGGAGTGTGATAAGATGTAGCTCCAGAATGATGTTTGAGCCACCATGCCTGCAAGACAGACTTTCAGTCACACACACTGACATTCACAGTTTCCATAGCAACACATCTTTGATTTTTGTGGTGAAAATATTACTTTTTGAGGGTGTGTATGTGTTATGTGTGTGTGTGTGTGTGTGTGTGTGTGTGGGGGTGGGGGGGGGGGGGGGGGGGTGGGGGGGGGGTTCTGATTAAATAAACTGTAGTTAATGCTTCAATCAATAGGACGGATTGGGTGTATTTAAAATGTTGAGTGTGCGAGTGATGTAAAAAAAGGAGAAAAGATCACAATACTTTTTGTCTTTTGTTGCAGTGGGATTTGACAAAGTGACAAACTTCAAATGACTTTCCTGGATATGTTACTATGTAGTTTTACTTTGCTTTGTGGCTACACACTGTACAATAGGACTCAACTTACATCATCACACTATATATATATATATATATATATATATATATATATATGTGTGTGTGTGTGTATATAGCCTTTATCTACAGTACAGGCCAAAAGTTTGGACACACCTTCTCATTCAATGCGTTTTCTTTATTTTCATGACTATTTACATTGTAGATTCTCACTGAAGGCATCAAAACTATGAATGAACACATGTGGAGTTATGTACTTAACAAAAAAAGGTGAAATAACTGAAAACATGTTTTATATTCTAGTTTCTTCAAAATAGCCACCCTTTGCTCTGATTACTGCTTTGCACACTCTTGGCATTCTCTCCATGAGCTTCAAGAGGTAGTCACCTGAAATGGTTTTCCAACAGTCTTGAAGGAGTTCCCAGAGGTGTTTAGCACTTGTTGGCCCCTTTGCTCTCCAGATGGTTTGGGGTGAGCTGGACTCTGCGGTCCAGCTCACCCCAAACCATCTGGATTGGGTTCAGGTCCGGTGACTGTGGAGGCCAGGTCATCTGCCGCAGCACTCCATCACTCTTCTTCTTGGTCAAATAGCCCTTACACAGCCTGGAGGTGTGTTTGGGGTCATTGTCCTGTTGAAAAATAAATGATGGTCCAACTAAACGCAAACCGGATGGGATGGCATGTCGCTGCAGGATGCTGTGGTAGCCATGCTGGTTCAGTGTGCCTTCAATTTTGAATAAATCCCCAACAGTGTCACCAGCAAAACACCCCCACACCATCACACCTCCTCCTCCATGCTTCACAGTGGGAACCAGGCATGTGGAATCCATCCGTTCACCTTTTCTGCGTCTCACAAAGACACGGCGGTTGGAACCAAAGATCTCAAATTTGGACTCATCAGACCAAAGCACAGATTTCCACTGGTCTAATGTCCATTCCTTGTGTTTCTTGGCCCAAACAAATCTCTTCTGCTTGTTGCCTCTGCTTAGCAGTGGTTTCCTAGCAGCTATTTGACCATGAAGGCCTGATTGGCGCAGTCTCCTCTTAACAGTTGTTCTAGAGATGGGTCTGCTGCTAGAACTCTGTGTGGCATTCATCTGGTCTCTGATCTGAGCTGCTGTTAACTTGGGATTTCTGAGGCTGGTGACTCGGATGAACTTATCCTCAGAAGCAGAGGTGACTCTTGGTCTTCCTTTCCTGGGTCGGTCCTCATGTGTGCCAGTTTCGTTGTAGCGCTTGATGGTTTTTGCGACTCCACTTGGGGACACATTTAAAGTTTTTGCAATTTTCCGGACTGACTGACCTTCATTTCTTAAAGTAATGATGGCCACTCGTTTTTCTTTAGTTAGCTGATTGGTTCTTGCCATAATATGAATTTTAACAGTTGTCCAATAGGGCTGTCGGCTGTGTATTAACCTGACTTCTGCACAACACAACTGATGGTCCCAACCCCATTGATAAAGCAAGAAATTCCACTAATTAACCCTGATAAGGCACACCTGTGAAGTGGAAACCATTTCAGGTGACTACCTCTTGAAGCTCATGGAGAGAATGCCAAGAGTGTGCAAAGCAGTAATCAGAGCAAAGGGTGGCTATTTTGAAGAAACTAGAATATAAAACATGTTTTCAGTTATTTCACCTTTTTTTGTTAAGTACATAACTCCACATGTGTTCATTCATAGTTTTGATGCCTTCAGTGAGAATCTACAATGTAAATAGTCATGAAAATAAAGAAAACGCATTGAATGAGAAGGTGTGTCCAAACTTTTGGCCTGTACTGTATATATAAAACCACTACCACACTGTTTATGAGCACACACTGTGTTTTCTTTGTGGTTTAGCCCAAAGTTGTGATCTCTAATATGTGTGTATTGCATAAATACTCATGCACAAACAAACCAACTAGCGACTACACCAATGTGACACTGCCAGATGTTGCTCCTGAGCAGCCACTTTTGTTTGCACTACACAAATATATATATATCGAGTGAAGACTGCCAGCAACTGTCAACACCAGGATGTAACTATGAATAGACGCTGTTTAAAAGCAACACATGGATCGACGGCAACACATTCACTGTTTACCTGCTCCTAGACTTGCTAAACAAATTAACACTTTTACTTCAGGTACCAGTTTCCATCTGGTGCTGATCACTTTCCGTCAAACTAACTGTTCCACAGTCCATATATATTTTGTGTCTACATCCATTGTCTATCTGCTAGTACAAGTTTTATTTTGTTTTCTCCACACGCACTGTTCAGCAAAAGTTACATAGTCTTGCTTTAAGTTAGCCAGCTACTTAAAAGTCCCCTGTGCAGGATTTAGGGACGTCTATTAGCAGAAATAGTATATAAGATTCATAACTTTGTTTTCATTAGTTCATAATCACTTGAAAATAAGAAACACTGTATTTTTGTTACCAATGAGCCGTTTATATCTACACACATAGCGGGTCCTCTCCTAAGGAGTCTGCCATGTTGTTTCTACAGTAGCCCAGACAGGACAAACCAGATGCTGGCTCTAGATAGGGCCATTAGCTTTTTCACATAGCCACAGTAGCTCTCCTCCACCACTAGATGGCACTAAATCTTACACATTAGACCTTTAAAGATTTATTTATTTAGATAGATGGATAGATAGATAGATGTGATGACAAGAAACTAGAGATTAATTTACTATACTAAATCATATAGTGTCACTCAGTGACTCGCTTATATGCTAAACACTTTAAATAGCTAAAATGACAAATTATTAGCTCAGAGTGACAAATATTTATCTGCTTATGCGTTGCCTGGCAACCGGCAGAGACTCCAGGAATTTTTTGCGCCTCACCTCAAGAAATAGTCTGCCACATCACCCCTTGTAACACAATAGTTTGTAGCGTTTTTAATCAAACAAGATATAAGGTGCTAATGAGTGAGGTTTGGAGGTGCTGGTAGGTGGATTTTGTTACATTTGGACAGAGTAAATGGTAAATAGACTGAACTTGTATAGCACTTTGCTAGACTTTCTAGACCACTCAAGGCACCATTCACCCATTCACACACATAGTCCCACACTGGTGGTTGGGGCTACCATACACGGTGCCCCCTGCTACTCAATAACCATTCACACACACTCACACACAGATGAAACAGCCATCTGGAGCAATTTGGGGTTCAGTATCTTCCTCAAGGATACTTTGACATGCGGACTAGAGGAGCCGGGGATTGAACTGTCGATCATCTGATTGGTGGATGACCCGTGCTACCTCTGAGCCACAGCCACCCGGCAAGCTGTTTCCCCCCTCTCCAGTCATTGAACTAAGCTATGCTAAGCTACGCTACGCTAACTGAATTGACAGTGCTTCTCATCTAATTCTGTGCAAGAACTCAAATCAGCATATTTCTCAAATGTTAAAGCTGACATTCTTCATGTGGTTGATATTGAAAAAAGCACGGGAAGAATTAACATCAACAGGTGCGTTTTGAATCGTCCAGTGTCAAGACGCTCATATGAGGCAGGAGCCAGGAGAGTGACAAAGTGTGATAAATTCTATGCAGTGATGTTTGATTAAACAAATGAGACGAATAAGACTGCAAACAGACCGCCTGTTCTTTTCCAAGCTGCTGTTTCACCTCATGAATATCAATGAGGAGGTGGTAGGGGGTTATTTTATAGTTGAAGATTGAATGCAGGGTCTGTCCCTGTGCCTGATAATGCCCCCTTGTTTGTCTTCTTGTGGAGATGGAGAGATGTTTACGCTTACAGCTACAGAGCCCTAGCATCACACCCAGCACCCCGACACAGACACAGGCAGAAAGGATAAAGAGAGTGAGAGGAAGACTTAGGAATAGAAGGATGGAAAGCTTGAGTTATATTTGTAGGCAATGCCTGTAGCAGGGGCACATAGACACAAATAAACACAGGCGCACACGCAGACAACAGAGTGCGTGTTAATGCAAGACAGTGCGTGGGCCATGCCCTTCTTGTGATGCCAGCTCGGTGGACACACAGCATGCAGGAGTCATCGCTAGCTGCCATGGATAATTACCATAATGAATGTAAAGGCCTGGACACACAGACACTACTGCAAAAAATAGCCCATGAACTTTCACAGGAGAACAATACTGACTGCTGTCATCTTGAAATAAACATTGGATAAGTCAGGTTTGTGGATAATGTGGCATACAAAGATTTCCTCCAAATAATTCTGTCATCTTATTGGCATTTTGTATATTATTCATGGTCGGCAGTTTCAGCTAATGATGATGGAAAAGCTGTAGAATATAATATATTTTGTGCGTGCTCAAATTTACAAAACTTGTATCTCTCTCCTCAAATGCTGAGATATTACCTCTGGGCTCCACAGGACATGCCTGCAATTGCCCTGCCAGTGCTTTTCAAAGTGTAAATAATCTTGAAGCTTCACAGATCTTACAGCGTTGTTGAATAATGCATGCTTGAAATTACAGTTGCTCTGATAGCCGCCTCTGTTGTATCAGGGCATCCTCTCTCTCCCTCTCTCCCCCTCTCTCTCTCCGATTGATCGCAGCCCATAATTCCCTCTGTCTAAAAAGTGGGATGTCACAGAGAGGACTCTGATAAGAGATTTCTGCTTTGTCACCCTTTGAAAAAGGTCCCTCTATCTGTGGTCGCACTGCAAGCGGAAATTGCACACTCCACCAATCCAAGAGTGTAAGGTTTAGAAATAATGCCTTTGGAAAAGCCTGAAATAACCACTCAGAATAAATACATACTGTTGCTGCGGGGCATTTCCTCTCTATTTAACCAACCTGTTTGCCTTGTTTACCATAGATTGATCAACCACAGGCAATTCCACAACTCGCTGAAGGATATAGTCCATATACAAACCAATAATTTACCACTGACGGTAGATTATGACCACTTTAAATGAGGGGGAGGTTGACAGCTGACTTTAGTTATACTCCATAATTAATGATAAGCAGAATAACTGAAAAAGATGCTTAAAACTAGAAAGCTGCTTTAGATGTTTAGTACAATCATGAAATTCAATTTTTACAAATGCAGAACAGACTGAAAACTTTACTTTATAGTTATAATTTTTTTGGACTTTCTCCTAGAAATCACGTTACAGTACAGCTATCTTGAAACAGCAAATGAAGCTCTAGCGAAAGTTCAGTCAGAGGGCAATACTTTCCATGCTCAGGCTGTAAGTTTCTTTCACATCCTGCCATTCACTCTGTGCACATGGGTTCATTCACTGTCTCCGGTTGTCATTGTCTGGGTAGGTCGACTGAGTCATCAGCTGATTCACAATCAAGCAATAGCACATCTAAACACCATCACCTCACTGCTCCTTATTCTAAATATGCTTCTGTCTCTGCCGTAGTTCTTTCTTGCTGCCGTCATGTGCACCTTCCGCCTCCCCATCACCGCCCACGTAGTCTTTGCGGATTCATCAGCCTCATACGTCTCAGCAGTCAGCAGCCTCAGAGTCATCAGCCACCACCATCACCACCAGTGTCTGGACTCTTAGATGTGTCTTGATCACAAAATATCTCCCTCTGGTGTCCAAGCACCAAAGACTTCTGTTAAATCTGTTAATCTGTAAGCTCATATTCTGAATTAAATATTATCTTTACTTCATTCTTCTGTCTCTCCTGATTGAAATACACTTTGGGGAAACATAATGTCAAGCAAATTACATTTTCTATTTACACAATAAGGAAATGTTGCTCATAAACGTATCTGGCATGTCGCAGAAATGTTGATATTGAACATGACAATTTACTTGAGTTGTTTTCCACCAAAATAGGCAATCTAGCATTACAGTATTCACTTGTAGTGACTGTAGAATGATTTTCTTTTAACCAAACTCATTATCTTTCTCTAACCATAGCCAAAGTGCCTTTGTTCCTTCAACCCTATATGAACCAGTCCTGCACTTTGTTCACCCACCATCCTCCCTAACAACCACCTTGTGAAGCGCACACAGTACACAAATGTAATACTTCATTACCTGTAAAAATATATATATATATATATATATATATATATATATATATATATATATATTGTCTCTGAACATAATCCAAGCAGCAATTACGTTGCCACAACAACGTAATTAGGACGGCGGCTTAGTAACATACAGACGTGATTTGTAGGCGAAGCTGTCACAGAGGTTAGCACTGACGGCAGTATGCATCTACAAAACAAGACAATGATCATCTGAAAATGTTTTACTGCTGATCATTTTTTAACTATGGCGTGGAGTAATGGAACAAGAGAGAAAGAAAGAAAACTCCCCAGTAAAGTAACCAACTCTTGTACCTGTGCTCTGCTAGTGTGTGGGAAACTACTCTGAATAATGTGCCAATTATTCAGTGTATAATTTAGAAACATTTTTCTTTGGGAAACTCACATTTCTTACCGCACGAGTGAAAATATTTTGATGACACTCTATGTGCAGTACGACATGATGCCCCTGTGACCGAAGTAGTGATGAAGATTTGTAATTGTGTTGAAGGCTCTGGAAAGTTTTCCCTGTACTCTGCAGAACAGAAAAAAAGAGCACCACAGTACAGACAACAAATTTCTCTGTGATAGCGCTGTGGTTTTATGACCTGCTGTGTTGTTTTCTGATTATACTCCACTCAGTGGCATGGAAGCTTTCCAAGAACTGTATATACCACTGAGCTACCTACTGTCTGGGGAGAGAGAAACACATGGTCCTTCAATAAAAGATAATAGAAATGACAATAAGATTTACCATCTTCATTCATCTTCTTCATTACCATCTTCAAGATACTGGGAATAAGCCAACTCACAAGCCCCACTAGCCCACCAGGTCTAGTGGAATACTGGTTATGTAAGGCAGCTGGTAATTCATTACATTTAATAGGATGCTACACTGCAGTTGTGCTTCAAGGCTACTACTTATTCCGTCTTTGATAAGAGTTATAAAATCTACTGCTTATGAGCTCCTCTGTGAATCTTATACAGCAAAATCTCTGAAGGAACTCCTCCTGTATAACAAATATTCCTGTCGTACGATAAATCAAATATACTGAATGCGTACACAATAAAACAAAAGTAGGTACTTCCATATATTTTGCAAACAGAGCTTATTTCTCCGTCTCGGTGTGCGGTGCCAGAGAGCAGTGCCACCGCAGTAGCCCTTCTTGTCTCCTACAGCACTCAGCAGCAGACAGGAGAAAATTGGTCTCTGAGGACAAAAGCAGCATTAATGTACTGTAACTAAAAAAAGGTGCAGAGTACAGTGAAGTTTCTTTCCAAAGACGTGACCCTGCCGAGGCGCTAGTAGCAACTGACACATAAATGCCAAGCGAGTGCCTTCTCCTGGAGCTCTGAATGGTGTCTGAACGTGCTCCCTCCATCCAGGAATCATTACAAATTAATGATTACAGCAGCGAAGTGTGAGGGGCGAGCTCTTCAGTGGAGCAAGAAGAGCTCAGGGGGCTAGGGGTCAATGATACTCTACGCTACCTTGGGATTTTTCTTTCATGCCCTGGCAAGGTCTGTTGGCTTAACAGCATGGGGGTTTATGTGTAACCAATGCAGAGCCACGAAAACATTATGTAAACAAGTGTTTATATACACTCATCATTCTGCAGAGCTGTTTTTTTCTACGCGCCAAAGAATACAGAGAGAGGAAGAAATGACTGACTGAGTGGAAATTGCTGTCTTGGGCGTGCAAACATGTCTATCCACATACAGCAAATGACATATAGAAAAGACTGGATTTCACACTCCGCCTTCTATAGAGCAGAATTAGGCTCCATCACAGCTGAATAAGTATGATGGGAAAGGACAGTGAGAGGCTTTCTAGTAATCGTGCATGTCAGGGGAGATTTCTCTCAGGCAGAAAATGCGGAGTTAAGAAGAAGGGTGAAGTACGAATAAACGAGGTAGGCAGGACGTGATGGATTCCAGAGGAGGATGACTGACCACTAATTGAGGAAGAGGCGCCCCCGCTGTGTATCACTGCATGTCGCCAAGACAATGGAGGGCAAATTAGGTTTCTTGAAGTCATACGGGAGATATAAGGTGTGATGGAGTATAATGGAGGCAAATGAAATGAGGTGATTTAGACTGAAAGATGCAGAGGACACAGCTCCTTAGGGAAGCTTGCAACCACTGGAGTGTGAAAAGTTATAAGAACTTAGGTATTATGAGCCCAGACAAGTCAAACTCTGTGTCCCTAACTTCTTATCATGGACAGTAGAGATGTCAAATCTAACATTACAGGTAAAGTTTGCATGGGAGCCAGCTCCATCCAGTTCGTGCAATGTCAACAGTGGTGTGTGACTCATAAATGTGTCATTGAATGTGTGTGTGTGTGTGTGTGTGTGTGTGTGTGTGTGTGTGTGTGTGTGTGTGTGGGTTTGCATGTGTGTGTGTGCAGTGCATATTAAAGTCAAGTCAAGTTTACTGCTATAGCCCTAAAATGTCTCAGTGGGCTTTAAAGGTTTAACAGATCCTGACCTATACAAGAACTCCACAAAAACACTCAGAGAATAAAAACCTTGGCACATTAGGGGGAAAATAAGGAAAGCTTGGGAAAAGAAAATCAAAGATAGAAACTCCCTAAACACCTTGCACAGCGAGGGCAGCAATAGGAGGGAAAATGGGAATTGTAAAAAAAAAAAAAAAAAAAAATGAAGAGAAAGTTTGGACAATTAAGAGAAAAACAAAGTACAATGCTATTGTAATCCAGCATTAGGATGAAAAGCTCATATAGCGATGGAGTAAAACAATACAATAAGTTCATAGAATTAAGTGAGTCCAAAATCATCATCATCATTTGTCTGTACCTTCAAAAACCTTTGCAAAAATTAAACAGTTTTCTGATCTTACAGAGCTGTGATGAAGGTTTGGTTAAATTCAGGCACAAAAATGAAATGAAACACCCACACCACCAGGCCCTGATATCTAAACCAATAAAAACTTCCATGTCTACAGACATACATTGCAGCCTGCATATACAACTAATTATCAAGTATGAATATACAGTCGCCTTCCTCTGCACAGCTCTACTAGAATAAACTAGAAATGAAAAAAATCAGACAGTTAATGAAACTGTGGCGGGTGTCACAAGCATTACTGAGCTACAGAAATTAAATCGCCTGACACTTCTTATAGAATCAAAAGCAGAATGAAATATCACCAAAGCAGAAACACAGACATGTATAAACAAAATGACAGTAGCCACAATCCAACACACACAGGCCAAGGAGCAATTGAAGTTTTTACCAGTTCATACCATGTGTAGTGCACACATGAATAAACACAAGAAAAAGCATGTGTACATGGGTTTTTTAAACACGTGTAGACCTGCTAAAAACAGGCCATAGAATCCTTTTCCATTGCCAGTAGGCCAGAGCTGTGTACATGGTTCTGCAGTAAAGTATGCCTTTCTGTGTGTGTGTGGATTTTTTGGTGTGCCATATTTAATGTCATGAGCAAGCCAGAAAACGGGTTAGTAAACAGTAGAAAGCAGCATGGAGGCCTGTGAAAACCTAACAGTGGTTACTTTTTTAATATAAATATTAACATTACTTATTCAGTTTCTCCTTCAAACTTATTGCAGACTAATTTGAATCGATGTTTGAGTGCTATGTAGGCAGAGACAGATGGTATTTTGTGGTGGTGATTACTGCGTCTCACCAGTTATGGGTATTATGCCCAGGTGTTGTGTTTCCATCAAAGCTGATCAGAGCTAGGTTTGATAAATACCTGGTGTAAATGGCAAATATAACCCTTCCCATTACATTAAAAAGCCAGATGTTAGCAGGTGTTAGTGTTTGTTTTTTTTGTGCAGTGGAAAAGGGGCTTCAGTTTCAGTCATCACCTGTCTGAAAATCATTTGTTTTACCCCTGAAAAAGAAGGAATGATTATCACAAGAGTAATAGTGGTTACCTCTTTACTCTTGTAGTATGTGATGTGCCATGTTATGTGATGACAGGGAGATTGTCTCTCTGTCACCTATCACATTTTGTCTCAAAGTTCACAAAAACAACCGAGCTCTATATAGGCATGGTATTTGGAGCTGTTATGCAGAGCAGTTCATATTGGCTTTGAACCCTCTCTCAGGCATCCTAGGTGCTTGATTTGATGCTGTACTTCTTGTAATAAACTTTTCTATATACAAGCAAGACGGTGTCAGCGGAGTCTCCTTCATCACCTTCACATCATCGCTATTTAATAAACAACACTCTAATCTTCTTACAAAAATAAAACAATTTCCAAAGAAGTGCACCTACAGGAAATATGTCTTTTTGTAGAAAGTATACACCTCTCTTTCAGTTAAACATGCACAATGTGTAGGCTACCTGTGTACAAATTTTCTACTTTCAACTTAATATACAGGTAACAGTGCAAAATATACTACAATAAGTGTACATATGCATTCACAGTTATGGTTCCTCCTATGCTACAAAGCAGGGACTTCACTCACACAAAAAAATATGGAGCGTGGACTGGTGGCTGGAGAGGTGCCAGTTCACCTCCTGGGCACTGCCGAGGTGCCCTTGAGCAAGGCACCGAACCCCCCAGCCGCTCAGGGCGCCTCACCAAGGGCAGCCCCCTCACTCTGACATCTCTCCACTTTGTGCATGTATAGGTCCTGTTTGTGCATGTGTGTGTCTTTTGGACCTGTGTGTAATTGACAAGCAAGAGTGAAAACATTGAATTTCCCCTCAGGGGGATTAATAAAGTGAATAAACTTAACTATATTTTATCTTCAACTTCTCTGCTCTTCATTCTCAAAGCATGTCCCAGAATAGCCAGTCTCACATTGCCCCATTATAACCACTCCCACTGCACTGCAGCCACAAACAACAGAGAGGCCTCACACACCTCACTGAAGGTATAAGTTATCCTGGAAGATCCACCATGAGCATGTTAGCATTTATGGTGGTAGGCAGACACAGAGTGCACCTGTTTGATTTGTGTCACAGCATTCTGGCTGGATGGTGCATTAAAGGGAAATTTGGGTTTATTTCAACCCGTCTCCTATTGTCCTAAATTTGTTTCAAGTGACTAGTGACATAGAAATAATAGTTAGCATGTTAGCCGTTAGCCTAGATACAGCCGTAGCATCAGACCTGTTAAAATGTAAGTGAACGGGCATCCCTTCAAGTGCAAAGTTAGTCCACTAAACAAGCTTTTTTTCCACAAAGACCGCCTCATATCGTTAGGATAAATGTCAGAGAACATATAGAAAACGACATGTAAACGTGTTGTCTTACCTTACCGGTGTGTTGTCATGTTTGTTTACAATGTAGCTCTGCTTTCCAAAGTGCGGCCGAAATATCGCGAGAACAAGCAGCGATCTCATAGCGTGCCTGAACAAGCAGCAACAGCTGGAAGGCAGAACCGGACAGTAGCCTGAACGGAGGAGGAGGAGAGAGAGAGAGACGCAACTGGTAACGTTAGAGGACGAGAGAGGAGGAACGGTTGCGTAGCTCTGGAGATTGGTGGTGTAACGTTACCTGTGAATGCTGTGCCCCAGTGCCCACAGAAGAGGAATGCCTCTGTTGCAAGGAATGGGACCAGTTGCAGCCTTATTTTCAAGGTCTGGATGTGACCGAGGACGAGACACCTCCACCGGGAATAACGTTAGTATCCAGCTGGGTTTTATCTAGAGCTGGCGAGATATATTTCGGCTGCGCTTTGGAAAGCAGAGCTAGAGGGATAAACAAACATGGCAGCACACCGGTAACGTTAAGGTAAGACAACACGTTTACATGTCATTTTCTATATGTTCTCTGACATTTATCCTAACGATATGAGGCAGTCTTTGTGGAAAAAAAGCTTGTTTAGTGGACTAACTTTGCACTTGAAGGGATGCCCGTTCACTTAGTTTTAACAGGTCTGACGCTACGGCTGTATCTAGGCTAACAGCTAACATGCTAACTATTATTTCTATGTCACTAGTGACTTGAAACAAATTTAGGACGATAGGAGACGGGTTGAAATAAACCGAAATTTCCCTTAAAATCTGTGATTAATTAAAGCAGATGATGCCGTCTTGGTGCGACCACAAGCCCATCTACACGCATCTTTCCTGGCATCAGGTGAGTGTCATCTCTTTGGAGCTCTGCTGTCCTGCAGCCACAGACACACCTGCAGCTTCCTCTCTGCTGTAGCTGCTAAATTTATCTCTCTCAAGCCATCTGTTCTTCGCTATCAGTTTAATTTTATGACTTTTTAATGTAACTTAAAATGTAAACTGACAAAAACATAAGTGTATTTTCATTCATATGCCAACATCACTGATGGATAGTGAACTTCAGTAACTTCACAAGTCAAAATCCATGGTAACAACATGTGTGTCAAAGCCACACGCGTCACTTTTCAGTGCCCCCCTGTAAACAGATTCCGCTGTCATGTGGAGCGACTTGTGTGTATTATCTCTATTTGTTGCATAGGTGTAAATTTAGGGGGGGGGGGGTGCAGGGGACATGACATAAAGTATCGTGACATTTCCACTATAAATTGATGTAGAAAAGGGACAAATTGGTGCATAGAAATTCACCAGAAAAAACCTACACCTTTCATAGGCAGTGTGTTCATGTATTTGGCTGTGCCCTCTCTATCTGCAGCTGTATGCTGTCAAATTGGTGAAGATGTTCTCTTAATTTGCAGTACGTTGAGCTCTCAGGGCCACTGTAAAAACGCCCATAAAAACAAGTGATTGGAAACATACTGTATATAAAACTCTTCCAGAGAGAAGCAGAGGATCCTGGGAGCAGAGAAGACACAACTGGTCTGCGGTGTAATATTAAAAGTTTTTGCTAATTAGTTAATTACAGGCAGTTACTTACTAGCACAACATGCTGATTTTAATTATATACATAATCCACAATTATAACAGAACATTTTGACACCCGCCTTGCATCACCCAGATCCCAGAGTGCTTTTACTGAGCAATAAATTCTCTCTGAATCAACAGAGACATCAGACGCTGTCTGTGCTTTAACTCTCAATCAACTTTTGGTAGTTGTTGCCATTTATTTGAGAGTTCACTTAGTTCAGTTTGTTCCAAAACATTGCAAACTATTGCCCACACGTAGCAGCAGTGCAGCAGCATTTCACAGTGAAATTAAGTTTGTCTACACAATAGCATCCATGCTGTGGTACTGCAACACAACATTGTTCACTGCCACCACTACCAGCCGGAGCTTTTAACAGATAAAAGTATGTGAACTGTGCCTTCAGGGGACGTCACATGATTATAATAAAGATAGTAATAAAGAAAGACAGTGAGAGACAGAAAACCCCACTAAACACATAATACCCATCTGTGCTTATTGCTCCAGTGTGTGCATGTGTGTGTGTGCGTGTTTGAATGCTCAGCAGTAATGGTACACAGCATGCAGAAGGATCAAGTATTTTCATGGTGTAGAGCAGGACAAAGCCATTATAGTAATCAGTCTGTGTTGAGTGGAATTGAAAGAACCAAATATGCAGGCTTTCATGTTAGTGTTCCACCAGGATTTAAGAGTCGATTGTGTGATTATCTCTGGCCAAATGATGCCTTTTGCACCAGTTCTACTTGCCATTTTCATCCATTACGCTCTTTCGCCTCTTCACAACAAATCGTGATGTAAAAAGGACAACAAAATTGGAGAAAAACATCAAAACCTCACAAAAGCACATTGGGTATTACCCATGACTGTAAGATTTCTGTTTTGCAAAGAGCCAGAGATGGACAGCTCGGGGAGGAATAAGTAAACAAATCCAGTGACAGGTATCGGATAAGAAACATTAAGATATGGTCTCCCCGGTGAGAGTGGTCCGACTCAGACTCTCATAATTCAGATCTCAGACTGTGATGACTGCAGGCAACTTTCATGTCTGCTTCTAAAACGCCAAATTTGTGCCAATGCAGTCACTCCAATATAGCATGAGGGAGTTCAGCACAAGGACAGTGAGGTGTTGGACCACATAATTATTCATAATGTTAACCAAAGCAGAACTCAAAAACACATTATCAGCGTATGTTTGAAAGAGGAGATAATTGGGGCCACAAGAGAATGTGGCTGTGATATCAGAATTAAAGCTCCTCCTGATGACTTTTTCATGGGAAAATATTAACTCATCATTTTTGTTTTACCAAGTTGACTTCTTCAGGGTGTATTAAAGTATTTGGGTTAACTTATGACATCGGTTATGAATCAGTATTTCTGATGGTGGATTGTTCCCAAGCACTACAGCTTGTAGTGCTTGACAGAAAGTGATAAACTCAAGCCCCTTTACCGATGGACAAAAAAACCACTAACACCCACTAACATTTGGCTTTTGTATTCAGTGGGAAAGGTTACAATCGGCATTCACTCCCAGGACAAATGACTCTGCAGTCATGGGTATTTATCGGCTCCAGCTCTGACTGGCAGTGATGGAATTATGACACCCAGGTGGGCGCAGTAATTTTCACCCCTTCTCGTTCCAAACAATTTTGGAACACTGTTCCAAATTATTTGGCACCAAGTTTAAAGGAAAGACTGAACAAGTAGCAGATGTCAAAAAGAAGTACCCAGTCTAACCTTTTCACTGGGCTCCATGCTGCTTTCTAGTGTTGGCCCTGTTTTCCAGTGTGTCTTTGATGCAGAATGTGACACAGATAAAAAAAACAGAAAGGTATGCTCGTCTACTGCAGAGCTGTGTGCATGACTCTAGACTACTGGCAATGGGGAAGCAGTCTATCACATTAAAAAACCCACATATATGCATCATTTTGATGGGAAATGGGTATTAGCCGAGCCAGGGACTGGCTGGGTGGTAATGTTGGTTGGTCATTTTGGTCCAGACTGCAATACTCACTATTAAATGGATTTCCATAAAATTTGGTACAGATATCATTGGTACCCAGATGATGGAACTCACTTGCGGTGGTATTGACCCTTCAATAAGCCCCACCTCTGAACGCAGACCGGCTAATCATAACATAGCATTGGGCTTAGACCAGGGTCCAACAACAACACAGCTGTGCTCCATTGACTCTGATGCAGATTTCTTTTATTTTCAGGCTGGTTTTGTGGATTTGGAGCTAAATGTTGTGTCTGGGGCACGTCGTGTATTAATGATACATTAATGATAGGTTGGAAAAAGATTTCTTCCCTGTTCCAAAACCAAAATCAAACCCTGAAAGATTTAGGGTTAGCTAGCTAGCTACTGAAGATATAGTCTACTGAATGTATACACATGTTGCTTTTGTTTTTTAATGAAAAAAGACCGACCCTGCTGTACAGGAACCAGTGAAGTAAAGCAGGGAAACTTTGCTCATATTCAACCAGCTGTGTGTCATCACAGTGTGTGCAGATTAACGTTGTTTGGCTTCCTCCAGAGATTCCTGCCCGTCTGGTGGTGGAGGTCCGGGTGCTGGAAGCGGCATGAGGAAAAGCCAAACACCGTTTATCTCCACACACTGTGATAACACACAGCCGGTTGAATATACACAAAGTTTCCCTTTATATTCATTGTCTTCTGTGGCGATCAGCAGTGATGTGGTGGTTGACTTTTACACTGTGATCTGTAGCCTATAGTTCGGCTTTAGCTTCTAACTATCTTTGACTTTTTAACCTGTTGTTGCTGCTGAGTCAGTTTGACATCCTGGATATATCCTTCAAACACAGACTGTAGATCCCTCGGTCTGCTTCTCTGGAAAAAATATGAAAATATTTCTTCAGGGAGTGCAGTTAGTTACAGTGTGGGGCGGGGCTCAGCGAACGGACATGATGCCCATGACTGTGTATGATAGACTTGTCATACACAGCACTGTAAAATGCAGTGCATCAACGTGTTACTCTGTTTTGGTGGCATCTCAGTGAATCACAATTCAAAACATGTTTACACATATGTTGACATGGACTTGTTACATTTGTGCGGAGTGCTAAGCATATCTCTCATAAGCAGGCATGAAGTTTCACAGCTACCAGCCGCATTTAGCTGCTGAGAGAGCGCCCGTGAACCACTAAACCTAAACTAATGGATACATGGCAAGTGGAATCAGTGACACAAACTATACACAGTCTGTTAGACACACACAGATAAACATGGCTCTTTCTGTTTGTTTGTGTGTGTGTGTGTGTGTGTGTGTGTGTAGCAGGTGGCAACTGAATTCACACTTGACATGTCCCCAGTTGGAGCTACCAGTATTAATGAAGTTCAGCTGTAACTATGCTTTGGACACAGAGGCGGGCGGTTACACCTGTCTTTCCAATGCGGCTTTTATCATTCAATCTGTGCTCATTAGCCTGATTGCTGCTGCAACCAGGGAGGAACAACCAAGGAAGCATTTAAAATTTGATGGATGTTCAGATGAGTGTGTCTGGGGTTGGATTGGCGTAGGATTGCAAACTGGTGTGACTGAAATGAAAATGTAACAAAAGTTGTTCCATCATTACAGATAGATCTGAAAAACCACATTTGACAAACAACTGTCATTGCCTCCATCAAAATAATTATTGTAATAAATCACAACTCTGTAGCTTCTCAGGAGAAACACTAATGTCCTCCAGTATGATACTTTATCATACTTTATTTACTTCTTCAAGTGGGTTATTGCACCAAAGGGGTCCACTCTGACCCACTTACATCTCTGCATGATAAGATTTCATTTCAAACTTTAAGCCGAGTAAGCTTTCTTAGTTGATCTTCAGACATTTAAAGTCTTCCATGTTGCTGGGCTATTTGGTGGTCCAGTTCTGTGTTAAATTATTTGACATGTACACCAGGATCAAAAGCCCTAATGCATGTTATGCGGCCCTGTGTGTTATGCAAATGAAGGTGTTTTAATGAAGGCGCGATGAATTATTCAGGAGTGGTGTTCCACGAGAAACGCACCGCAGGAACAAATTCATAGAAAAAAAGAATTGCTTTGGAGAAATAAAAATTGACATTGAAGTATCTCTCCCTTCTGTTTGATATCCAGGCCGGCTCATCACTTGCTTATTAACAAACGTCCGCAAACTGAAATAACCCATTTGATTAGTTTGTAAAGCACAGGAGATGCACTCACTCCGTGTCCACTTCTTTCTTGCCGCCACTGGCCTTTTGTACTTTAATAAGACTAAAACTGAATATCAGGGCGAGGTTTCAAACTCAATTTGTCCTGTTTTTGGGGGAGTTTGTTTGTACAACACCAGAGCCTGATTACTGCCTACAAAGAAAAAGAAAAAAATGGAACACACTTTGTGTTCACTTGTGCATTTTGTGTTCTGACATTTTTTAAAATAGACCAATTGAATTGTTATTAACAAGGATTTTGATGCACTAAAAATAACATTAAAAGCATCACTGCGGGTGAGCAGGTGGAGTGTTCAAACATGAACAAATAAGAAAGTCATTTTTGATTATGTTCCTTCAGCTGTGTGCAAGTTAAGGATGCCATTTTTCACAAGGCTCTGTCGCAGAGACTTCGAGCTGACTTACGTATTGTGTGTGGATTGTGGTTTGTGCCAAGTTGTTGCTTTGACAGCCCCGGGCTAAGAAAGGAAGGTGAGAATTACTCACCACCCACACAGCACTTACAAGTCTCTTATCTAATCCTCCAGCAGTAGTCTCGATGAAATCCTTTGCTGGATCAAACTCAGGACGAGTTTGACCTAACAGAGCCCAGACTGCATTCCTTAATGATACCACACCTGAGATGTTTCAAGTCATCATTCATCAGGCTCCATTTTGTTGATTTAAGTGTTGTCATTATCTGAATAATGGCAGAACAGTGTGAGGATCATCTTTGACATTTGTACTCACTGCCACTCACTTTCAGGTGAGGGTAGGGTAAACCAGGGTAAGACACCCCCCTTAGGAAAAATATCTGTTTTCTTACAAAATATAGCCTGAATACTTTAACTATCAATATAATATGTACACAAGAAGCATGCTCAAGTAAATGTGAAATCTTGTAAAGGGGCATCTTACCCTATGACCCGCGGAAGATATCCCCCCTACTGGGGATAAAAACCCCAGGGGACATCTTGCTTCATGAGTTATTCAGATTTATACAAACTTGGCATTTGAACTTTAACTGCAGCATAAAGGTTACATAACTCATACAGAAATTATTTTTCATTGTTTTTAGAACAATGTGATTATTGCCAATTAATTTCAAACTGATGGACTGAGGACGAATTCACGCATAATCGCGCGATGTAACAAGATGTAGTTTCTATAAACAGAATCACAAAACCAGGGGAGTAGTAGGAAGACATCTCGGTGCACCTTCATGTTTAACATCTCCTCGTCCATGGTGTCAGTGGGGTGAAATGACGTCTGAAAACCTCTGACCTGTTGACTTCAGGCCTGCCTCCGCCCATTATGACGTTCTCAAGGTGTAGTGCAGGAAAATTTGATCCGGCCGTGAACACTGTGTATTTTATTTTGAAAATTAACTGGATGTTTTATTTTGTTTCTGCGACTTCCTGCCCCACACGATCTGCTCCGAGCTGAATTGCTGCATGCGTTGTGCTCCGGCGTCCGGCAAAAATAGAAGTCCTGCGTATCTGTTGCAGAGGGCTCCAGAGTGCCGCAGCTGTGATGGAGCCGGAACGCAGCACAGGTGCAGCCGGTGGAAACACACACACTGACTAGAATTTAAACGTATCGGCTCCATTCCGGAGCGCAGACGCAACCCACACGCATCTGGTGGAATTTGGGGGTTAGCCTTCCTGCAAAGTTTTCCCAGTGGCCAATGGTGGTATTAGCCAAAAAAAATTCCCTGCAGCCCATAAAGTGCTTTCCCCACAGGCCACGACTTTAAATGACATCCTGAATTTTTGAGCCCCTTTCAGCCACTTAGCAACACTACAGTGAAGGATTCAAGCTAACAAGTGCTACAGCAAACTAATGTTGTTAGCTATAACATTAATGTTGTAACATAAAATCAGATAGTTAGCCTTTTAGACTGATAATGCATTTCTTACTGTTGGTTAGTTGTTATGTTATTTTGTGGGAAGATGGCGTACGTAGCATTTGTTGGTGAAGATTCTCAGTCATCCAGGTGCTGTATTGTAGGCAACTTATGATTAACATGACCTGAATGACTGAGAATCTTCACCGACAGCAAGTCCACTTGCCTGCAATATAGATCTTATGTGTACGTAGCATTCTGTCTCAGAAATATAACATTAGCAAGGCTAGGCAATTCAAAATCATTGATTCGGGGGTCAGGGCTTCTTCCCTCAAAAATCCTACTCAGTGCTACAGAAACCCCAGACCTTATTACAAACATGTAACCAAAAACCCATTCAAAAAACTTATTTTGTGCTAAAATGCTAACTTGTTTGCAGGTTTCAGAACTCATCCCACTCTATACTTCTGCATAGGCTATTACAGAAAAAGTAGTTGTTATATTTTAGCTCATTCTCCATGTGATTTTCATGTTAACAGTAAGAAAAAGCTTGTGTATTTTTTACTGTTGAAATATCACCTCAACTGACCTCAGAACCACGTTTTTAAATTTCCTTTCACCAGTAAATGATTTTGATGCAATGAAAGGATAAGCAAGGCCACTACCATCCAAGAAAAGAAGTTCAATTTGGCCCCATGTATCAGTGAGGAGGGGAGTAACAGCGGGGGGGCTTCTTCCAGTGTAGTGGGGGGTCCACCCTACAGTAATGTAATGCAGACACAATACAACTAAACATCCCAGTGTCCACTTTGTCCTGTGCAGATGTCTCCAAAGCGCTCCCCTGGTCTCTGACACAGCCAGGCTGACTTTGTAATCATATTACCGATGCATGTCTCATTAGTTTCTGCCATGGCTGAGTGTCCCCACCTCATCCTGCTCTACTCATACCCTCACTCACACACGCACACACTCACACACACACATGCACACACATCCACTCAATTGCTGGCTGGCATTTGAGAGTGTCTGGGCTTGCATCTAAAGCAGTTTACCAGGGAAATAATAGCTCTCTAAAAGGATTCTCTGTATGCAGAATCATCCTGTTCCATTTGCATTCTAGTGAGACAAATTAAATTTTAGCAGAAGGTGAGTGTAACTCCATGTTGAGACGCCAAAAGAATGAGCAGAAACGGGGAGGAGGATGCCTGAGACCTAAATTAGATAGGAACTCTTCCGGGTGTTACTTTGGCTGGGAGAATTTTTATGTCAGATATCGATGCATTTTAAGTGGAATTGATAGAAGTTACAGGTTAGGAAGATTTAGTGAAAGAGACAAAATGCATTTTAGACTGTTTTTATAGCAGTCTCTTGAATGTGCGTCTAGATGTTGATGTCTCACTCGACGGCTGTCTTTTTTCCTTTCTTTGGCTTTCAGTAAAAAGGTAAGCCTGGGCATTCATCCCACATCCACTTCAAAATATGCAGACAAAGAGTGAAGGCCATTGGAGGAATATGCAAGATAAAACACTGTCATCCTGCGTGCGAGTCAAGGTCATGAGCCATCTTTCTGAGCTGCTTTTCTTCATCTGCAGCGTTGCTGAAGCAGGTCTCAATAAAGAGCCTGCAGTCAAATAACCTTCAATATGCAACCCCTCTTTTCTCCACCCACCCTTAACCCCTTTCTCTGCTAAAGTGCTCAAAGCCCATCCTTGAGACCGTTTGCGTGTTCACTCTCAATAGGCCAGACTGACTGTTTGTCCCTTTAAGAAAGCGGGAGCCGTGACATTGGTTTAACTCTTGATGCAGATTCCTCTGCAAATGCTTCAGCTGCATTTCTTTCAAAAGCCACCAAAGAGAAGAAGGTCTTCCATAGGAACATCTCCGGAAACACCTGTCACTGCTCCCCTCTCGGTGAACCCGACAGTGTTCATTATTGATGAGAGCCTCATGGCCATCGAGTTACCTTCTCCTTTACTGGGTGGTTACAGCGTATACTCTATATCTCGCACCCTTAAAAAATGCTTATGTTCCCTGCGTGCTACAGTTTGTGCTCATTGTCCTGTCCTTGCACTCGGTTTTAAAGTTGGTGCAACACTGAGTGGTTACAGCCCCTGGTTACTGGGCTGAACTCACAGTATGTGTCAGCATGCTATCGATTTCCTCCCACCCGGCAATTTCCAGGGTACTTAGCCTAAATATCAGCTCCGATCAAATTGACTGAAAGGGAGTGATCCGCTTTGAGCTGGGATCTGTGAGTTTGTGTGTGAGCTGTGTAGCGATAACACGAGCAAAACGCGACGGCAAACAAAGCTGTCCCATTTCACATGGATTCAGGTGATGTAAGCGTCCTGACCTTTGCTCGCTCCAAAACGGGGTTATTATGACTTTTATGAAAGGGTCACCTGCATGTCCTCAAAATAGATTTAGCGGGGTAAAAAAAAAGCTGCTTGTGTGACACTTGAGGGGGGGGGGGGGGGGGGGGGTTTGACTAGAGAAAGCTTTTGTTGTTGTTTAGAGGTTTTAACGTTCCACGGAGAAAGCAATTTTAAAACGGATGAGGGCGTAATCCCCGACAATACAGGGATTATCTCTTTAAATGACCTTTATCTTGCCATGAGGCATGGAGTGCTTTTCAACTCCACTATCCAAAGTCTGGTTTGATTACGGCTACAATTCCCATTTATAATCACCCGGCTATAGACAGACTACAGCTGCAAGGAGGCTACGTATTAAAAATGGATGATAAGGGCCTCCAAGGTATTTTAGAGATACGGGAGAAGTCCAGTGACAGAAGTGAGAGGATTTGAACAAAGCTGAATAAAGTAGAATAAGCATTGTTGTCTTATAATGGTGTGTCCTTTAAGAAATGCTGAGACTGTGACTGAGGGTACTTATATGCATCTTCCTGCCACGGAGCGCATGATCAATTTAAATGTTTTGCTTCTGTCACAGTCGTTCACTTTCGGTTTGTTTTGGAGTTCTGGGACAAACAAATATGGTAAATAAGAGGAAAAAACTCTTCCCTCTGAACCGCTGAGCTTTTTTATTGAAAGGCTCAAAAATAATGGAGTGAATTAGAGGGGCTGTTTTAGAGGTTCCCACCGAATGATGGATGAGTCGATCATCTCCCATCTTTGTTAGCTGGGATTTCTGCCTCATCAAAGGTGCTATATTTTCCCCTCAGAAATTGAAGGGGAGAGCGAGCACTGCTTTGTTTCAGATAATTGGAGCCATGGGACCTGGCTCCAATTATCTGAACCAAGTAATGGAAAAGAGATTGACTACAATGTTGACTATATTTCATAGCTGAACTTTTCTTCCGCATGACCACTTTTGTTCTTTTTGGTTTGCAGCGAAAACTCTCTTTAGTGCCGACTATTGTTTTCTCATGTTGTTTACTGTGTGGGAGGATTTTTGCCTCTAATGTCTTCAAAGCAGCTCATAGAGTTTAGTTGTATAAGTTTCTTGGGTTTGCATTTCTATAGACCAAATGTCCTCTGACTTAAATACAAAAGTACAGTATGCTGATTTGCCAAAGTTATACATCTCTCCGGATCTATTTGATTGTTAAGAATCTTTGTTTTTAAAGAGGTCTCGGAGTTGGATCTTAAACATAAAAAAAATAAGCCTCTAGCCAATAAAACATTTAGCACTTTGTAGCCGGCGCTGCTGTGTTATTACATCTGTTTAAGTAAGATTGTTGGATTGGACAAATCTCAACTTTACTTGAGTTATATCCTTGATGAATATTTTAGCAATATGCATAATGCATGTGAGGATTCACTGCATGTATTGAGGAGATAACAGGAAAAATATTTTTGGGATTTGAAATGTGTTTGACCTTTGAGAACATCAAGCTTAATTCAGCCATGTTTGTATCATGCCAATTTCGCTTTGTGCTCAGTTTGTGAACAAATTTTTCTGTATAATTTTGTAAATAGCTGAGCACTGAGACAGGATTTTTTTTTTCTTCACATATAATATATTCACATTTTTATGTTCAGTGGAGGGACATCTTAACTTGGAAGTGTGAACTTACCATATAAGTGGGTGCTTTTTCAAATTACAGAAAAGGAGCAGCAAATAGAAACTGATGAATCATTGCACCAAGTTTAAATAAAAACTGTGAGGAAGTACCCAACATTAATAATTTCCACATAATAAATAGCCCAGCTGCCTGATCATTTTAAAGGAATGTAGAGTGATTCATTCCGTGATATCCAGCAGAATAAAGGCTCGTGATTAAAAAAGTACAAAACAAGTGGGAGTATGACAAATTGCTTTAGCTTCAAAACTTCCTCTTCATTACTGGGTCCCTAAGGTGAAAGCCTCCCAATTTAGAGTTTTGACAAGTTCCTTAAATAAATGTATCATGATTCCACTCAAGAGATAAATGCAGCAATACACTTATCACTTTAACCTTCTCGCTAAACAACTTATATATCCTTGCTGTAATTCCATGGCTGGAGGAGTTTGATTCATGGATATCTTGTTTAAGTTGTCGTCTCCTGTTTAATGTAACCAGCAAGAAAAAAACTTGTGTGTGTTTGATATGATGATATAATCGGTTATCAAGGGCAAATATCATCAGCATTTTGATTATAAACAATTCATCAACTTTCACATTTTCATATTAACATAAATCTGAAACATATACAGTGATGGACAGACAGTGGCGCCCCCAAAATAATTCAAGACTGACATTAATTACTCTTTAATAGGCTGTGGTGCACTATTTTTTTTAAGATAGTACAAACCAGGCAATATATTATATATTATATAATATGTAATATATCGGCATAGCCAACCCGGTCTCACTCCAAAGTCGTTGAAATCTAGCGCTTGGGCAGTGACTTGTGGCATCAAACAACAATGAAAAAAGACATCCTTTCACGTCAGCATGATACGCGGCTGGTCGCTGTTATAGTTTAACAACAAACACCGACCTTCACCCGCGAGAGCTGTGTTCGCGTCCTGTAAGATTATAAAGCCAAACCCTGATCTTTTAACCTAAACCTAACCACATGCTTTTGTTGCCTACACCCAATCATGTGTGTTTGCTGCTGAAGGAAAAATAAGTAAATTTGCGGTGTTGTACCGACATACTACATTTATTTTGAAAGAGACTGTATGTAGGCGGTAAATTTCCTATTATTTTGAAAGAAGACAATGCATGTAACAGACAGAACTTGACACATCGTCCTAGAACGTCGACAACCAACATATCCGTGGTACCTTGCCCATGTATCTGGACTTAGAAAGTCTATGACCAAATGGCGATATGTGACGAGGTTGGAGTGAGAATGTGTTGGCCTAGCTTATCACATACTTGCCAACTCTTCCGATTCACGCGGGAGACTCACGATTTTTAACCCTATCTCCCGCGATGCTCCAGGTCAGTAATTTCTCCCGCTAATCTTCCGTTCACATCAGACACGCATTTCTCCACGCTGGTCGACAAGCGGTTCTGCTCCCAGCTGTTGTCTCCATCACCCGGCTTGACACATTCGCTCGTGGCTCGCACAGAAAATAGACCAGACTCCGAAACGACGGAGCCACGGAGCTGCGTGGCATGGCGCAGCCGGTGTGGATGACACAATCGGTTAACACGTGCACCAAAAGGAAACTGGCTTCGCTTCGAGGCGCTCCGAGGCTATTCGCAGCGCTTCCGCAGGCGGTGTGGCCTTGGCATGACACTTCTCCGAGGGTGGCACAGTCAGTGGCACACACTTTTTAATTTGATGTGCAATAAATACTGCATACTAAATGCATTGCAGTGTAACCGCCTTATTATTTAGCCTTCTGGTACTCATTTCAACAATTAAAACTGCTAATTTTTTCATTGTCCTCAATGGTAAACAGAATCATTTATTGAATATCAAAGAAACAACATTTTCAGAACAAGTTTCCTTGTGACGACAATTATATGCACACCCTGCGAAGGAACCTTGTTCCTTGGGCCTATACACCGATGAAAAAAATCTCCGTATTTTTCACAACCCAATGTTGGCAAGTATGGCTTATCATAACGCTCCAAAGTTTGGCCCCAGAACTCTCACCTCAAGGTAACTGAATGAAAATGGGTTCTAGGTTACCCACAAGTCTCCCGCTAAACTTGAGAAGGCTTGGTCCCTGTCATTGTTTTGTTCCAACGACTTGGCGTCTTGGGGGACCTGGTTGTCAGCTGCGCATCTTGGGCAATCAAAGCGACCGGAGTGGTCCGGAGGGGAGTTAAAACTTGTTTAACTTTATGGTAATGAGCTCTGACGCAGTTCGGCGGCAACCAATCGGAATGCTGACGTGCTTCGATGAAGTGGGCCCCAGAGAACAAGCCATGTAACTTTGGTTCCTACAGCTCACTTGTTCTGACAATGGATATTGAGAAGTTTATTACTTGCGTTCACACCCACTCAGTCGTTTATAAGGTGTCGCTGTTCGGTTACAGAGACCAAAATAAAAAAAATGAGGCTTGGGACCGCGTCGTGGAGGTAGTTGGTTGGTCTGGTGAGTTTTAAAGTGTGTAATGTTAGTAATAAAGGAGAGAATTTCAGCATGCAAGTCTTCCTTGCTTGGTTTGAATGGGATGACATACGTTTTCGGTTTTCATTGACCAAACATAACTTTATGTAGGCCAACTATGAGCTTTTTGACTGGACAACAGCAAACAGCAACTGTGCTGCTTTCAAGCCAGTAGTCCGCTTTGCAGCTCCTTTAAATTGACAAGCACGATTGAACGTTCAACGGTTCACGTGATGAGCAACAAGAGCGAGCAGTCGTGCTTCTTGGGCGTCTGCAACAGACTTTGCCTCTTTGGAAGCTTCTGGTGTGAACGCACAGTTAGTCTACACACAGCAGATAATTAGTAATAGTAACTGTAAAATAACTCTCACAGTGACAATGTTTTCCACTAGCCTATATACTTCAATAGAATTATCGAATTCCTGAAATTCAGTTACGACGGTTTTGGTGTGCCACCCTAAGGTTTTCAATGACCCCATCTGGCCACCCTTGTGAAAATTTCTAGGGGCACCCCTGTGGACAGTAAAGCATTTATGACTAGATATTGATTCCAGTTTAGGATAAATGAATGAACACAGGCTGTAGACGCATATGTATTTCTACTGTATGTGTTGTTCTCATCCACTGTGTAAACAAAAAAAGCCCCAATGACATTTTCAGTGTTTTTATATTGTGGGAAATAATTATTGATCTTCTGCCTTTTATGAAAGAACACAATCAATATACACAGCTTGAAGATTTTGGCTCATAGGTACAAAAACATTTTATTATCATATTAAAATCTTGAAAAACTCAAATGATACAGGTCATTCTCTTACAGTATGTACAAAGACTCGCAGGATTTGATGTGAATGGTGGGTTTATGCTTCCCTTTCAGTCCCTGGGCAACACTTCTGCACATCTGAGTCATTTTTATTCCCACATATTTGGCTATTGGAGCTATATTTAATGCCAGGGAAGCTGAATTTAAAAAGTATCTTGAAAGGATTTGAAGTAGACCGTTTCAACTGGAGCCTAGCTTTATGCAGTGACTGGTCTGGGTCCACCGGGCTCGCTAACAGAGCCTCCGCGCTTGCGTCCGGAATATTCTCCAATAAACGAACCGTCCTCATTGAATTCTCCCCCGCCGTCAGCGTAGTCAACCAGGCTGTCTCTGCTGACGCTGTCCCCCAGCGTGCCATCACCAGTCAGGGAACACAAGCTACTGCCCTTCAGTGGCTTCTCTTCGCTGTCACTGCCATCAACAACAACAGAGAGGGATAGTTAGGGTCAGTGGTGCAGTGCATATGTTCAGAAGCAACGCTGATGGTACTAAGAGGCTGACACACAAGCACACATACACAACGGGCCTCATGCAGGAACCTATGCAAACACATTTCCTCGTATTTTTGTTGTTTGTATCCTTTATTTGTTCTTATTGTGTTAGTATCCTTTGATTTCTGGGATTCACCAATGTTTTCTATTTGCGCTTCTCTTAGGTTTTTTAGTTGAGAGCTCTCTAAGGCCGGAGATATACTTGCTGTTTAAACACACATTTGTGTAGACAACTGGCTGCGTCATGAGCAGAATTGCTTACGTACTACAAATGTTGCTGGAGGATTCCATGGAGGGCAATCCAGGGAAAGAGTTTGCATGATGTAAACAATATATATGGCGACACTAGTGACCACTGGCAACACCCAAGGAGGTTACTTTATTCTTAATTGTGAAATGACGGCAGAAAAAGAGACAGTGGCGCCACTGTAGACAGTATGTAAGGCCCCTAAATCAAGCTTGCCGTGACAATGGCGAGTATGTTTTTCACACTATCCCTGCCACTCACTTGCGTACTACATCTCAGCCTTGATGTCTGAGGATGTGTACAACCAACACTCGGAACAGAAGCAGTATACACAAGGCAGCCATTATGCACAAGCGAGCACGTAGCTACAAGCAAGCACATCTCCGGCCTTACCAAGATAAGAGAACGACATCTTGTGTAAACAGTCCCTAAATTGTTAGCCCAATGAAAGGAACCATACGTTTTAAATTTAAGGAAAACTACTGCTGATGTTCCTTTTCTTACAGCCTTGTGTTGGTGGCATCTCCCTGCAATTCTTGGGCATGTGCCACAGAGAATTTGCATGAGGCACAACACTTGCCCCTATATAGTATTTAGGGGGCGTTACCGGCTACGCCCCTCCTATTCATGATCAAGTGGGATTCATCATTCAGCTTATCTAAGTAAAAGCAGATGGTGAAGAACATTCGGTGCATCTGGAGTTGACTTGTCTTATTTTCTCTTAACATAAAATAGGAGAAAGTTAAGAGAATGTGGCTGCATGAGGCTCAGTATCACATAAAACCACACATACACAGAAACACCAGCACACAGAACCTGCACAGCTCATGTAGACTATTACAGTAAATGCTTGGCTGAACTATCACACACACACAAACACATGCCTAGCCACAAAGAGAGTTCTTATGGTTTCAATACATCACTACGGGTGGTAGGCAGGAATGGATGCAGAGGCTGCACAGCAGGAAAGGGAGCACAAGGGAGGCGGGGAGGGCTTGCTACAATCACTTCACTAATTGCTAATTGCCAAGGCTTCAGGACCAAAGGCAATTTCAAATCTCTTTAGAACCAGCGATGGAAATTGCCAGAGTGCTGTGAGAAAGAAGACGAGTGGGAGGTGTGTGTATGTGTATATGTGTGTGTGTGTGTGTGTGTGTGTGTTTGGAGGAAGGTAGGGGGCTGAGATTGAGAAAAGGAGAAGGGGGGTGGGGCATATGCAATCCCAGACAAACAGCCTGTCATTCCTGGTATTCCCGAGAGGCCCACACGCGGACTGAGGAGATTAGATGCCAATTTGAGGCTGGGCAAGTGGCCAACTCACAGGTGTCTCACTACAAGACGCAGGGTCACCTCAAAACACTGAGGATATTTTTCCTCCCTGTCCTCCTTTCTAATTCCCTAAACCGTCCATGTTTGGTAACACCTCTCTCGTTCTCCCTCCTTTGGTTTAGTATTCATAACACAGAGCGTCTGTGTTCAGAGACGACGCTCAGGTGGCTGGTATATGATAGTGCCATTTGAGGCGTACTGTAGTTGACACCTGTGTCAAATACAAGCTCGGCATTTTGAGCAGCATTTTAGAGCAGAGACACGGTTCAAACTAAGATTACAAATCAGGTCTCCTTCACGGGGATTTTTAATAACCAATCTTATCTATCCTATTTCATGAGGCCGTTTACCATGCAAGCCACACAAGGTCCGCATTTCAACTCTTATCAAACCTTCTTTCTCTGACGACTCTAGAGCGCTGAAGATAAGTGGCTGTTATCTAAGAGCAGTGGAATGCCATAGCTGCCGCAGCCCGCCCACAGTGACTTTGAATACAGTGATAAAATGGGGCTGAGGGCTTTTGAACACCAGCTCTCATTCAGGACCTTGGTCGGGATCCAGCTCAGCCTCAGCTGTTGCTGTGAAAAGGCTTTCCTTCAGCCTCACAAACAGGTGAGAGATGGAGGCACATCACCACGCAGAAGGTAATTAAATTTGTCTTGCCATTGACCCATGCTGACTTGGTTTGGGGGCAGCACAGAAACGTCAGGTGGTAGCAGGATTTTTTTCCCCCCACTCACACACCTGAAGCTGCATTTATTTAGTTCAAAGGTGTCTGGAGGAAACCTTTGCCGCATCTGCTGCCATCTCCTTAATTGCATAAATAATAAAAAATCAAAATACAATAGCAGATAAAGTATCTGTGGGAAATATCGCATCACAGTCGACTCCGGCTATGACACCTGCTGTTCTTGCGGTGGACAGAGGAGCAAGGCAGCAGAGGGCTGTCTCCAAAGAGAAATCATCTGAAGCATAATTACTACTTGTCAGCTCCCCAGACACGTGGCATACCAGTGGGTGGTCTATTGCCGTCAGAGATTCAAAGGGCACAAGAGAGCCCTGAATCCAGCTCTAAAGCCAGGAAAGCAACATCATGGTAAGGCTAAGGGCACTCTGGGGGGACAACAGTCAGAACAGCCTCATGAAACCGACCATGAGAGGCATTTTAATCAGGTAGTTGAAGCCAAACATCTGCATCAACTCACAAACTCATATTAGGAGAGCTTCTTCTGCCTGTAAACAAGGTATCAGAGCTAAAATCGATGGTATGATTTTTACTGATTAGGACAACATAATTTTGTACTTTCCAGGGTCTTCCATCAGTAGGGGTGAAATCTTCAGTCAGACATTAGGGGGGAACCAACAAAATCCAGTTGGAACAATAAAAAATAAAATAATTGTCATCCATCGATACAGGTTGAAGCTTATGTGTGTAATCTCTAATAAGCACTGTGGCTTTCTGAACACAAAAGCAAAAAAGAAAAGGTAGCTGAGATAAAACAGTCAGGTGATAGTGCTGAACTGTGTAGCTGTGAACTGACCATGGTAACCATTATGTTGGTGGTCAAAACACACACACACACACACACACAGTGTGTGCTGTCTGTGGTGCACAGTCCTGACCATTCTGTGTCCTGTGTTTTACTGAACATCCAACATGCAGCTGCTGGTTAAAGAGTTAATACTTAAAATGCACAGAAATACTTATTGTTTTGTTTTAAGAAACATGCCTGTATACAGACTGTGTGTGCATATTTGGATACCTGAGTGCAACTCAGGCTGCACAGTCCTGTCTAACCCCAAGTAGCCAAACTAAGCCTGAGAGATTTTACTGTTTTCAGCAACTGACAAAAATAAGAAGGCTTAATAAAAAAAAATAAAAAAACATTTTTGGGCTGCACTGATCACTGATCATACAGCTGATCAACCAGAGCAGATTGGCTGTGAGCTTTTCACACAGCACCAAAGTGTCTTTAAACTTCTATAGACTACCTTGTTTAAGTTTCAGTTATAGTCAGACTTTAAATGGAATTATTTATAAATACAAAGACACAATTCTCGGTCTCGCTCCTTTCATCCAGCGACTCTGTGCTGAGCTTTTGCTATTATTACCAGGGGCGGATTTAGTGATCTGAGGGTCTGGGGCCCCAGACAAAGTGCCTTGCTTTATTTTCATCCTTGGGTGAAACTTTCCCAAACCTGGGAATGTTGGTAGTTTTTTTTTTTTCATTAAAACTATTAATAGCACACAGCAAAAGTTAAAGTCCTGCAGTCAGGAGAGGTATTATTAGCAGAATGTAGTTAAATGTACTGTTCAAGGTGGAGCTTCTAATCCTTATTTAATGCTGGATAGTTTAATAAATAATAATGCATCATATTTTAATTGTTATATTTTTTGAGAAATCTGATACTTTAACATAACCAGTAACATTTATCTGTAATTAAAGGTAATTGTCGCGGTACAATGTTTTCCTCTGAAGTACAAATATATAGTTTCTTTCCTTTGAGGGAGCTTTGGGGGCCTTTTGTAAGTTATTTTAGAGGAGAATAAAATAGAATAGTAACAACATAGCTGGGGGCCAAATGGCGAAGTCCAATCCCGATTATAATGATTATTCTTTTATATTCTCATACAGGGTCCACCCAGTTATTATGCTGTTTTCTACACCCAAAATCTAATTATGTTTTTTTTGTTCCCCCATTTCAAACTATATATATATATATATATATATATATATATATATATATATATATATATATGTATATAGCTGGGTTGGTCCTTCCCAGTGTCTAATTGAAAATTTCACCCTTGACTGCCAGTATATGTAAGTATTGCCAGAACCTCAATACAAAAATAAAAAGTTTGCTCACCATAATTGCTGAGATCTAAGAAAATAGACTGAAGTCAATTTGCAGGTACAGTGTACCTCCATGTCTGCCCCGACTCATATGTGCCCATAACTGTTGCTAATGCTTCAAATGTTGCTGAAAAGAAGCTGCATATAAAACAGATGCCTCACACACATCTTCAACCCAGCAGCACAGAAGATCTATACAACACCGAAGTTTCAAGGTGACTTAAGATTAGTGTTAATAACTCAGTATCTGATCAATTGTCTCCCCTTCAGTTCTGAGATATGGTGCTGAATATTGAGCAGAAAGGTGTTTTTACAGAACATTATGGTGTCAAATTGAAGTTGACCTTTGAGCTTTTGGATGTAAAATGTCACCACTTCATCATTTTATCCTGTTAGACAATTGTGTAAAATTTTGTCATCACTAATGTGAGAATTCTTGAGTTATGGCCAGAAAATGTGTTTTGTGAAGTCACAGTGACCTTGACCTTTGACCACCAAATTATAATCAGTTCATTCTTGCGTCCAAGTGAATGTTTGTGCCAAATTTGAAGAAATTTCCTTAAGGTGTTGTTGAGATATCATGTTCACGAAAATGAGACAGATGTAAGGTCACAGTGACCTTTGACCACCGAATTCTAATCAGTTCATTCTTGCGTCCAAGTGAACATTTGTGCCAAATTTGAAGAAATTCCCTCAAGGTGTTAAGATATCATGTTCTTGAGAATGAGACAGACAGACAATCCGAAAACATAATGCCTCCAGCCACAGAGGCATAAAAAACCAATAAGGCAACCAACATAAGTAGTGAAATGATTTGAACAAATCCCAATCTTAGCCAAACTGATTTGGAAGTGAAAACATAAGTGAATAGTAAAATAATTACCCAAACTACCGATTAAAAACATCCATTGCTGTTTGCAGACAGAATTCCTGCAATTTCAACGGAACATAGTCACTATATTGTGCACACACACACACACACACACACACACACACACATTTCCAGTGCAATTAGGGATCATTACCAACACTATTGGTGCTCCCACTTTCGGTTTTACCTCCAAATTAAATAGCTTGGATAAGCCGGCTGAATTGCTGGCTTGTTTACAATGTGCTTGTGTTTCTTTCCCTGTTGGACTTTGCTGTGACAGCGTCTGTGTATTGCAAAATTTAAGTGCCAGCAATTACATTGGTGAGCAAAATGTCACCCTATCTAAGAGAAATGACAGCAAAAGCTTCCCAAAAAAACTGCTGCTATTTGTATCCAAATGCTCACACATGACACATGAAACAGTAAGTATTTCTCTGCAATTTCAGTATTTACAGTTCTACAATTTAACAAGCAGGTGCACAGTGGATAGCAAGGACCTTGTGCAACAAACAACACGCACTCCGTGTGTGCATTTTGACCAACAACATAATGATAACCCAGTCAGCTCACAGCGACACAGTTCAGTGATACATGAACTACAGGTTACTAAAGACGCGTGACAGAGCGAATGTCAGATCATCCTCCTGCCGATTACCGACCAGATGTGTTCATCAACAGCAGCAGTAACTGGTTTATATTTGACGTGTGCGTCAGTGATGCTGCGACAGTGTATTACCTGTGTGGTAGACCTGTGAGTGATGCACAGCTGTCACGTTCACTGGTCGACACCTAAACCCACCTGCATATGGAGTATCTGCTTTTGTTTCTTTTTGGACAATCAGTGACTGCTGCCTCCAACGACCTAGTATATTTAAACACTAAAATGTATGAGCTTGAACATTGATGGATGACAGTTCTCTTTCATACACTGTGTGAATATCCATTTTTGTTTAACCTCACAGAAAACAGTACTTAAAGTGTGTCTGAAAAGCCGCCTCAGCATCTGCCCAGCAATCATCGAGTCACTGGTATCAATCAACGACGCTATTCACCCACACAAACAGTCAATTGGAGCTATGGGACAGTAAAAACTTACTTATTACATCTTTAAGCTGTAAGATCTATAAACAGGGATGTGGACAATGCATTCCTTCCTGTTCAACAGAATTATAGTCTTGGCAAGAATCATAGGAAGGCAATTGGCAGCGACCACACAGTTGTGAGTAATCATGTTCTGAATAATATGATGACGAATGGAATCAAAGCGGACAGAAGAGGCTATTTTAGGTGATTTCTTTTGCGTGTGCACAAACAAACACGCCATTGTCACACAGTTGCTGCAGTGCTGTCAAGCAAAATAGGATTGAGCTGATTTCCCTAAACTGTCACTGTAGCAGCTAAACAATGCAAACAATGGAAATTCAACAGCTATTATAAAGTACAACAGCTGTCTGCTTCGGGCTTAAAGGCTCAGTTTTTCCGCCCATTTGCCATGCTTAGTCTATGCCTGTTTCACTGAGTGTAAGATATTTACCATCAGCAATTACTCTACATCTAGAGTCAACCTGCGTGTCTGCACTGGAAGCTTCTATAGCAATTAAAAGTGTGGCCTGTATTGAAGATATTACACACCATAACCTCTAATTCATGAGGTGACTCAGGAGGGTGTAAAGGTAAATCTGCATCTGTCAAATCACCAGGTACGCAGAGGCTCTTCAGCAACAGAGTAGCATCTCATGTTGCCCTAACATCCAGGCTCCTTAAACACATTTCTATATTACAGGTGCTTCAACATAACCTTAATAGGTTCAGCAGGCAGCTGATAGAAGTGCTTAAATAATTAAGAGCATTACAGCTGTTGTCTGAGAAATGTTTTGCAAAGTGTAGTCACGCTACCACCAATCTTTTTTGCTGTGTCCTGTCATTCACTTCAAGTAAAACCAATGCAACTGCTAAATTTAGTTACATGTTTTCTGTTTCGGTGAGAGCTCCAGCACTCCAGGAAACATGACGTGGACAACTAAGATAGTAGCTTACTTACTTACTTGTGTTACTTGCAAACTAATTATCTAACTATCTAAACTTGCATGTCAAAGTTCACCTTTGGTCAGTTTTTGTTTTGTACAGTATCACCATATTGGATGATTTTTTTGTCTCGTATTATGTATTCTTAACATCACACATTCTACTATCAGATATTATCTGAAAATGCTAAGAGCCAGAGAAAATCATTTTCACTGCTTTCAAGAACCTGACAGGAGAGTGTGTGTGTGTGTGTGTGTGTGTGTGTGTGTGTAGTCTATGTATCTACCCAAACAGATCTGTACATTCTGCTTTCATGGAAGTAGTTCATGTTGTACTTTTATCAACATACGCGAGCTGTGTATTTAATTAGCTATATTTCTATCTGATATCATGTTTTTGACACATGCATACAGCACCATGCATTGATTTGCTTTTTTGTGTTTCCTTTTGCCTCTGAAGGTAATGTAAGTCGTGTCTTGTATGTTTGTGTGTCATATATATATATATATATATATATATATATATATATATATATATATATGTATGTATGTATAGAGAGAGATATAGATATAGATATATACATATACACATATATAAATTTATATATTTGTACGTGTTCAACCTGTTATACCTGTTCCTTAACACAAAAAGCTAATCCACACCAGGCGCCACTCCTGTCAGCTAACAACAGGAAACTGAGGCTACAGTTCACACAGGCTGACCAAAACTGGACAATAGAAGATAGAAAAACGTTGCCTGGTCTAATGAGTCTGGATTTCTGCTGCAACATTCAGATGGTAGGGTCAGAATTTGGTGTAAACAACATGAAAGCATGGATCCATCCTGCCTTGTATCAACGGTTCAGGCTGCTGGTGGTGGTGTAATGGTGTGGGGGATATTTTCTTGGCACACTTTGGGCCCCTTAGTATCAACTGAGCATGGTTTAAACACCACAGCCTACCTGAGTATTGTTGCTGACCGTGTCCATCCCTTTATGACCACAGTGTACCCATCTTCTGATGGCTACTTCCAGCAGGATAACGCACCATGTCACAAAGCTCAAATCATCTCAAACTGGTTTCTTGAACATGACAATGAGTTCACTGTACTCCAATGGCCTCCACAGTCACCAGATCTCAATCCAATAGAGCACCTTTGGGATGTGGTGGAACAGGAGATTCACATCATGGATGTGCAGCTATCATGTCAATATGGACCAAAATCTCTGAGGAATGTTTCCAGCACCTTGTTGAATCTATGCCACCAAGAAAATAAGGCCGTTCTGAAGGCAAAAGAAGGTCCAACCCTAATATATACCCTAATTTCCCTAATTTTAGTCAGAGGAGATAACAGATGAGAGCGAAACCCTAATGCCGAAAACGTTAGCTCGCAAGTACGAAAATCTGATATCATATATACATGCAGATGCACACAGCAACACACAAAATAAGCTACTGATGTCTATGGGAGCAAGTTGATTCACACACTTAAATCAAAATCTGACAACAACATAAAAGCAACTAAAGGGGAGCACAGCACAGGTTTTGTTGCCCACTACTCTTAACTACACCGTGTGATTACCTAGCCCAATAAATGACGAGAACAATGGCTTCTAGGCTGATCCTCGTAAAGCTCATGAATGCATGGTTTGCTTTTGGGATGGGAGAGAAAAACATTACTGTGACACATGACAAATGAGCTTCTCAGTTGGAAAACATTTAACATATGGTTGTTAGATTAATATTGCTACAGCGCAATGCATTTCCAGGAGATAAAAAGAGTGTCATTTCCTCAGCACACTTTGGCACTGCGGCTCTCCTCTGCAGAGCAGAAGCAAGGCTCACCTGTATTCACAGAAGGTGTCATCATTCATTCCTTGTGACTCCAAATCAGGGTGGAGGTCCTCCTTCTCTTTCACTGCAGGGGAGCAGAACAGACATTTCAGCACCACTATGAAAAGCAGCGCCTTCATCCATACATGTTATTACATATTACATACATCATTTGTAATGTTTTAAATTAATAAAGATTTGTCTTTAACATTTTCAAAACGGACACCACTCAAACAGCAGATCCAGCTTTTGTTGATTTTAGTCAGCCTCAGTGATTTTCTCTCAGACAGTTCTTTGAAACTAAAGCAACAGCAAAACATTCATGCTCAGCAGGTGAACAAGAACAAGTGATCTGAACTTTTACATCACTTGAGTATATATAAAAGTTGAATTTCAAAATCTGAACTGAAAGGCTTTTGAGAGAAACTAAATATGACTGTGTAAACATTCTATCAAGTCTGCACACTTAAAGCCTCTCTCCTGTTTGTCTGCCCAAAGTGCTACACGGCAGCTCTTTGTGTAAATATGCTTTAAAAAATACCAGTTGCTTTCAAGAGAGACAAAAGAGGGGTTTCATGAAAAGAGCTAGATGGGCAAAGGGGGAATCCAAAGGAGCTGATGAAATATTCAGTGCTTCATGTCAAAAGCTACTGCAGGCAAAGAGGTGGAGTGGTGGAGAGAAGACGAGAAAGCAGGTTGAGAGGAAAGAAAGTGTGAGCGAGGAGACACTTTGCAGGTAGGTACTACTGTGAGACTGAATTTGGCTCTGATACAAGACAGCACAAAGGCGCAGGAAGGTCTGCACAGGTGAGGGGTTGGGAGTTGTGGAACAAAGCCAGCTGGCCCGCTCGTCTGGCCTGACAAGGTCTGTAATCAGAGGTACCGAGCAGAACTAACAGGACCACACAAATTATTCCACAATGCAGTAAACCTACGGTTGCTGGAAAGATCTCGTGGAGGGTTCATTTGGGGTTAATAATATTGGGCTTGGCAGAGTTAGCATGCATAGTTATCCAACATGCATGCATAATTCATTTCCGAAAGGGGGTGAGGGGGAGTCAGGGTTGAGGCCCGTTGCACATTTTCGTTCTTTCGGGAGGTCAACCAAAATTATATCAAAAGTCAAATCAAAGTGTCGTCCTATTAAACAGGTGATGCTTAAAGATTATTTTAGATAATTAAACTACTAATAACAAAGTCAGACTTACATATATCTTCTACATGTACATTACATGAGTTGAATTTTGGTTCACTTCCTGAAACGAGACGACAAAGGGACCCAACCCCGGTCAAAGACTAACTGACCTTTTTCCATGGAGAATATGTCTCGTCGCTGGGTCGGCGGCGGCGTACCTGCATACTTGCCACCTTTGTTTCTCCTCACAAAGCAGGCCATGAGCACGACAAGTGTGAGGAGAGCCACAGCACACATGGTCCCAATGAACCAGCCCTGGGTGGAAAAGTCACTCCGCTGACCTACCGCACCTGGGAACAAAAGCAGCGGGGGGGGGGGGGGGGGAACAAGAGCTCAATAATCTGCTTAACACAGTGGTCTATTTGAGGATGACAGTCCCCTCAAGCGCTCCTCATACAACTTTATCTTTGACTGAAAATGGAAAAACATGATGGATTCTAGTTGGAGAGGATGTTCTCACGTCGTATTTGACTCACATTCCCTTCAGCTATAGCACTCTATCTCCTCTGAAAGAACATTAGATAGGAAAAGAGCAAATGAAAGATGGAAGGAAAATAAATAAACTCACATTCACCACAGACCACATCTATTCGTCAATGATATGGTTGTACTGTTATGGCAGGTTAGAGCTCAAATCACTACGTTCTATTGACTACGACACCTTTCTCTCCTCTCACCTTTGACTCTTGTCTGGATAACGTCTTCAAAAATGCTAGCGTTATCGAGCAGCCTCTTGGCCATGAGGCGCACGGTATACACGGTCCCAGGTTTGAGCCCATCAATTACGTGGAAACTTTGAGAAGCGTTTACAGCATCTGAAATCCGCCAGTTACCATCACCTACACAGCCAAGCACAAGAAGTGCACAAGCAGCAAGTCTGTATTAGCATTCATGCAATTGAAAGAACAAAGAAGATAGGATGAGCTGCTGCCAGGCAATTAACATTTCTTGAACTATTAAATATATTTGTTGTACTAAATATAACTTGAAATGCATCAAGTTGAGGCAATCATGGAAATGATGGAAGTACAGTAGCCATGCAGACGCTAGGCTTATAATATATTTTTAGATGTTTATATAAAACATTCCCACTTGCACCTACACACGATGCCACCTAAAAATTCCTATCAATGTTTAGCAAGGCGGGGACAGGAAAAGTAGCTTACGGTTATTCATATAAGCCACATAAAGCTCCGAGTCCTGCTGCTCCTCTCTGGCAGTCCAGCTGATTTTGGCAAAGGTGTCACTCACATAAGAGCTTATGTTCAACAGGGCTGGAACTGATAAAGAGAGAAGAAATAGGGGGGGGGGGAAATAAGGAGGAAAGGAAAACACAGACAGGCACAGAGAAAAGGAGAAAGGAGGCAGGCAAAGAGGATTAGCAGAGGCAAATAGGTTTCCCCCCGCAGCTTGAGAACAGTGCAGCTAGCAGAAACCCTTCAAGACGACAGTTCAAAAGGCAACACTGGGGCCCAGACTTAATTGAGTGGAGCTGGATTTTGGCTCATAAAGGGTAGATATAGAGATCGTGGGCGGGAGTGACATCTAGTCTTCACTCCGTCTAGCAAAGCAAAGCTGGCATTTCCTGACACCCCCCCACCATGAGCGAATATCAGAATAGATTGAAACGACTCTATGTCTCCAATGCCATTGTTAGTTGAAAGTTGAAGGTACATCAAGATGAGATCACAGGGATCTCATTGGCTGTACATGTGTCAGTGTGAGCTATATACCTAAAGGAGGATGAGTAGAATTGCCTGGGATAGAGCTGGGAAAGGAGAGAGAGCAGTTGTGGCCTGAAATGAAAGAGAAGCCTCAGATGTTAGAATTCTGCTGCAATGCTGTCGGGTCTAATACTCTATATCGTGCAACAAGCGAGCTCTATAGACTACATGAAGGCAGGATTGTTAGAGCAACCAGGGAAACTGGATTAATGGAAGTATCTGCGCAAGTACAAGTGATAGTAAACACAGTGTAACTGCAGTGAGGCCTACATAACAAATGGCAAAGTCAAACTGAAATTGTCACATTATGACAAAGAGACGTCTGCATGACAGTCAGCAATTACCTGAGCTATATCTGTACAAAGGACAAACATTGACTGAAGCTACGGCCAGCTACTCGCTACGCCAACACACCTACAACCTTGTCTATCTCTACCACTACTTCTAGGTTAGCGAAGTGCCGCGGCTGCAGGCAGTGATACATACTGCTCTGAACAAGGGCCACAGCTGGAGTCGAGGACAAATCTTCAGAGGGATAAAAAGAAAATGAAATACAGCAGAAGATTACAGATATATGGAAAGCCAGCTTTAAGGTTTATAGAGCCAGCACAAACACACACACGCACACACACATGTATATCCATACACACACAAATATGCGGTCGGTGCATCTTCACAAATACAGTCACACGCAGGTAGATGCCTGCATCAGTGATCTGTTTGTCAGTGGTGTTTTGGATTTGGTGACTGGTGGACAGCTTCTCCACCAGAGGGCACTGTGGAGGAGAAAGATCATATACTGTCCTCCCACTTAGTGTGCTGACTCAGTAGAAACTGAGTATGTAGTGAGTATTAAATGACAAATTCTGTGTACATCTAACATGTTGGTTGCTTGTTTGTCACAATGATGGACAATAATATCCCACAATGCAATGCAAACAAAAAAAATGAGAAGCTTCCTACTAATTATTCCAGGAATATATTGAAGGAAAAATCTTTGCATTTAACTTTTTTTAAACAAATTACCAAATGTGTAACTGTGAGTTTCAAAATCACCATTTAACTGATATCAACCGGCTCACACGTGTTATTTGCTAAACCCGCAACAACTGATTTCTTTTTTTAACCACTTGGGGGCAGCCACTGTGTCTGTTTCTCATTTGGTGTTGAGCAGGTAGTGTACAGTAAGTTTGTTTTAGAGCATTTCCATTGAAAACAGCTGCCTGCTTTGGGTGGAAGTTGTGCTTGGAGAGCATGAGGAAAGTTGCGGGCTGGACCTGCATCAGGTCGGGTACCCAGCAGGTGGCCGGCCAAAACGGTGATTTGCAGCTGATATTTTGTCTAAACTTTATTTCTGGGTGAAAAAAATAGAACCTGTGGGTCAGATCATGAATGTGAATGATAAATACATTAAAACAAAATGAGAACAATAATAATTTAATTTATTGTTTCAACGTTTTAATCTTCTGACTGCTGACTTCATGAGTCGGCTCTGACTGCGCATGAGAGCCGCTTCAATCCGGTGTGCTGTTAACAGACACACTAGCCGTGGTGATGCAATGCACTGTATTATGATAATAAGCAAAAAATACACATTTAAACTGTATTACTTGAATGACCTTTGTTTTAAACTATAATATCTATAATTTTTAAATTAATTTCTTGCATACTGAATGCCAAACAGTACATTAAGATGTGTTCAAATGTGTAGTTTATAGCAATGTGCATAAAAACATGATTTGTATACAGCAGCTAGTAGCTACCAACTGTACAAAATGATCACGATACTTAAGTCACGATACAATATTAGTGCGATTTTCAAGGTGTTGCAATATGGTGAGTATTGCAATAAAATATACTGCGATATAGTGCAATTTATTACCTTTTTTCAACTGCAAGAAGAGTCCCCAAAGGAAAACTTTGTCAACATCAGTCTTATCTTACAATATCACGTTCTCAGTCTGTTCATCTCATTTCAGCCATTTTTATTGCAGCAAAATGTATCTAGTGGACTGGAAAAGCAATTGATTATATTATTCTAGTAAGCTACCAAAGGTAATATTATTAATTTATATAATAAAAAAACAAACAATATTTGGCGTCTGTGTGATAATAATGGTATTGCCACACAAAAATATCATGATATTATTTTTTAGCATACTTAAGTATTTGTACTTGAACACATGGCGCCAAGTAAATACTGTTTGGATCAGATTAACCTGAATTTAAAGACTGAATATTTAACTACTATTTTTAATTTTAGTTTTGGATTAGCTTATAGGAGATTTGTCACATAGTTAGATATTTCTAGTTTTCACTCTGTTGTCGGGCTGATGAACCGCGTTGGTCATTCTCCAGAGGTACACTGATTTTACATGGACTGAATTTTCAATCACAGGAATAATTATTTTATTACCTGTGACTCACCGACACATCATAAAATTTGCATGTTGCTGCCTGTATTATTTCTCACATTGTCGAGTGTGAACCTGAACATATATATTAAAAATGACACTGCCTGTTCTGCTCCGACTGCTGAATCCCGAACTGACTGCAGCTCAGACGGAGCCAGCTCTTGATGATCATGTTTCTAACTAAACTTTTTCAAACGCTGAGTACAAGCCATTGGCAAATATGTCGGCGATAACAACTTGGGTGTTCAAATGCTAGGGAGCAAATAATTTAATCTCTGGAGGAGCTGGTTATTTTTATATGACTTAAGAGGTATATGCTCTTCTGTGCTTTTTGTCATGTTTGCAGTCCGCTTTATCTCTGCTGCTTTGTTATCTCATGAGACCTGATGGAGAAAAATAGATATTTTTTCTTCCTCTTTCTGCCACACTGTATGGCTATTAGCTGTTCTCTCTCAGTTTTCTCTGCTCCTCTTCCTCGCAGATGCTTCACCCCATCCGTCTCTGTGTTTTTTTTTCCTTTTCGTCTCTCACTTCAGCCACTCTCTTTTCATTACAAGCCTCTTCAAACAAAGGCACATATCTGCTGATACCTCTATGGCTGTTTTTTATTCTGATATGTCAGTCTGTTTGTCCAGGCGATTTTTAAGCTAGCCGACTGTTTATCCTGACTAAATGGGGATAAGCATTAAAAGCTCATTCAGTCATAAAGGTGAAATCTAAAAGGAGCACTTCATAGCCTGGGCTCACTAACTCGCATGCATTAATTCTTTTCACTGTCACTCCATCACTCCCCATCAACAACTCTAAATCCATGGTGCCCCTGCTCGGTGCTATTGGCATCCATAAATCTGCTCTGCTGCATTGTGACTAACATGCCCCGAGGACAGCGCTCCAAAACAGAACCATTTTATCTCCCCGCCGAGCCTCTACTCAACCATATTTACAAACAATGCATCTAATGGCTCTCAGGCTGGACGTTCACCTACAAGATACAGAGCCTCTCAGAGGAAATATAAACGCCAGAGAGGAATGAATAACATTTATTAAAACATTCAGAGATAGTGGAAACATATTTTCTCATGCGTTCACACCGAGTAATGGAAGGAGGAGTTTACTAGGAACTTTGAACTGTTGGGAAAATTCTAGCACTCACTTTTTTATCGTGTACCATCAGGGCTGAAATTAAACACCTGCCAAATCCTGCTACACTGAATGGTGGCAGGTAATGTTGTCAATATACTAGCCAGATTGGCTGAATTAAGTGTTAAATTAAGTGTTAACAGTGAGCTAAACTAAAATAGACAGAAGCTGCATGGCTTTGCTTTATGTAAGATACAAATTAAAGCCACCATCTGTGTGGAGTTTGAACATTTTTGGCTTTGACACCCCCTAGTGGTGGAATTTATATGCTGGAGGAAACAGGTACAGTAGACTGCACCAGGTCTTACCAGGATTGTCTTTTTTTTCTGGCAATAACGGAACAAATAAAAGAAGAATTCTTTAAATAATGTTATAATCACATATTAGATTGAATCAATAAGTGTTTTAACAAAGAAGGATTTGTATGTATTGGCTCAAAACTGGCAACTTTTCACCATTCAGGAAAGGATCAGAGATGCTACAGCAGAGGTTTTGTTCCCTGAACTTATAAGCTCATTAATCTACTCAGTGAGACCGACCCTGTGGGTGAAATGGCTGACACCCTGAACAACAACTTGATGAACACTCTAGGTCATTAAAGGCTTATGTGACAGAACATGGCCATGATTTATCAACTCTATTCGAATGCGAAAGAGATCACGTCGAGCCACTGACAGGAAATGCTGAAAAGTCGGAGGTCCGTGTTTAATTTATTAAGAGCTTGTAACTACTTATAATAAAGCTGCGTGCAGTGAGAGCCTATTTTTTCTGAGATAATCAGAGAAAACAGTGGCATCTCCAGCAGTATTTTGTTCTCTGAGAGAGATTGGCTGTTAAAACTTGTCCTAACCTCTGACATTCAGACTTTTCAGACTTTGCTGCAGTAAGAGAGAAATTTGCTAAGTAGTTAAAAAATATAGTTGCCATTAAAGTTGGAACTGCAGTGAAATATGACAATCTCTGTATATTATGAGACTATTTTCTGCCTCAAAGCTGTTTAAGTTTGAGAGTAAATTGTCAATGTGTTGTCTTGATTCAGCTACAACAAGATTATTTCCTTAAAATCATAAAAATGTTTCATGAGAGAGTTTTGGTGCTGTTGTTAGTCCCAAAAAATGAACAACAAGGTTCTCATTAGTTACAGGCCTAAACCTCTCTCTTAAAAGCAACTTAGAAAGTTATATTGAACAGATTTCTAAACTGGAGAAGTTCCAGTCAGACTTCAGGACAAACCAAAACACAGCAGTCGACATGGATCTATATGCTGACACAATGCCTGACACAATTGGTCAAAACACTGGCATTTCCATCAGAAATATTTTTCTGATTTGTTTTGTGCATCACTGGCAGGAAGTTTTATGTCTTGACAGCTTTTTTTTTGTTTGTTTTGGTTTTTTTTGTCCAGGAACTGACACTTCTTTTGTTGCAGCACTGAGAAGCTTCTTTGATCTCGAGCACGATATTCTCACTTTCCATGCCTCTGTTAGTCGACGTCTTCAGGGTGTGTAATGTTAATTTTCACAGCTATGCAGATGACACATGATTATTTCAGAGAGCCAGGTTAACAAAATGCCTTAATCTCACTCTCATCCTGTCAAATAATAGATTAATAATATCCCTCTAAGGCTCAAAGAAAAAACAAAACATCCTACTATAGCCCCCGAGGCTAAAGAGATGCACTGTCCAAGAATCTTGGATCTCTGGTTCCCCAGATCGACTCAGAAGTCATACTTTAAGCCTGTGTCTTTGAATGCGAACTAAGCTTTAAATCACACATCAGCAGAGTGGCCAAAATAGCATTCTTTCATCTAATCAAGTTTATGTATAAGCCGACATCTCAGACAATGTGAGAAACACTGCAGAAATGTACAGGCACTCCTAAGATAGCAAGATGCCACAAAGCTAATTCATGCTTTCATCTCAGGCAGACTATTGTAACTCTTCACTGGTCTTCTGTGAAAGGGTATTTAGGGGATAAAAATTATACACAATTCTGCTGCTAGACTTCAAAACAAAACTATAAAGGGGAAGCACAGCACTCCAGTTTTAGATGGGCTACACTGGCTCCCGGTATCTTTTAGAAAATGTCTGAGAGAAAGTCCTTTAGCTTTTATTAAAAGCTCTAAATGGCTCAGGACTGGCTTAAACTGCACACTCCCTGTTGTTTTATGTGACTTCAGGTTCACTTGAATCCTCTGCTGCAGGTTTGCTGGACGTTAAACAACCATTGGCATGCGAAAACCGGAGATGCACCTTTTTATATGCAAACTGTGGGAAAGCATTCATCATTACAAGTGTAGGGAAGCAATCTCACTGAGCATTTAAAGCTTGAAACATAATGAAGATATGCTCCCGTCTCTATTAGTATCTTAATCTCATAACTAATCTTGATGTTATGCTGCTGATTTCATTGTTACTGATTTTACTTTCTGCTTGTTTTGGCTTAATCATTTTTTCATTTTTCATTTTTTTTCTGTGCTCATTGTCTCTCCTCATTGTAAAGCACTTGGAACGTTATTTGTGTGATGGGCACATTTGTAATAGTTTATTATCATTTTAAAGGAACATTTTTATCAAGTGAAAATCCAGGGGCATTAAAATGTAACAAAGACCAAAATCTTTGCATCAGGTGACCAAAAATCCTCTATTTTATTTAATGTAGGTGGAGCTCCAAAAACACTGGATCCTACTGTACTGTAATTCCCACAATGCAGCTTAACAGTGACTTATATTTAACCTTCCATGCCTTGCAAACACCCACTTTTTTTAAGTCCATGGTGCAAATATGTAACACAGCCTTTATGTAAAACAAACAAACAAAGTTTCCAAGCCCTGATAACCCTGATGACATCATCAGGGGGTTACAAGGGGCCACAGACAAAATTTTACAACTGTTCTTTAAGGCTGATACTACCCATTAGGTCACAATATACCATCAACCAAAAAAGGGTATAATGCACAATAAACAAAGCTAAGGATGAAACTGACTAACAGCATTATTGTTATTTTAAAATTTTCCTTAGATATCACAATAATGTCATTTTTGTGAATTCTTTTGGCCACTATAAGAGTGTAGTGAAAATATGACCCTTAACTTTATAATGTTGTTTCGTTTATTTATTCTACTTGTCAGCCCTAAAGAAAAAAGAAAAAGAGAAATGCTGCTTAATAATCTGGGGAATTTAACTCCCTGGAATAAATCTGAGGTGACAAGTCTTGGTGTGATCCTTGATTCAGATCTAAGCTTCAGGTCCCACATTAACAAGGTGACGAAAACATAATTTTTCCACCTCAGAAATATCGCCAAGGTACGACCATTTCTGAATGAAAAAGATGCAGAGAAATTGATATATGCCTTTATTGCAAGCTGCCTCAACTACTGTAATGCACTTTTTTCTGGCCTCCAGAAAAAACACTACCGAGAGACTTCTCATTCAAAACTCTGCAGCTCAGCTATTAACCAGAACCAAGAGGAGAGAGCACATCAGGCCAGTCGGAGCTGCTCTGCACTGACTTCCTGTTACATCTAGAATTGATTTAAAGCTCCTCCTTGTACACAAAGCCCTACATGGGCTGGGACTGAGCTACACCGCTAACTCCCTTGTTGACTATTTGCCTCCAAGAACACTGTGATCATCTGCTGCTGGTTTATTAGAGGATCCCAGCAACAGCTGGAAGAAGATCGGGGATGCAGCTTTTGTCAGTTATGCCCCAAAGCTATGGAGCACACTACCTATGGATATCAGGGAAGCTAGCTCGCTAAATATTCTTATAAGAAAGCTAGACTATCTGTTCACTGTAGACTTTAACTAGCTCTGACTTTGCAGAAACGATCTCTTTTTAACTTTTACTGTCTATTTACGCTTCACACTGCTGCAACTTTATAGTTTTACAACTCTATGATTTTATGAATCACTGAATCCATGTTTTAAACTGTTTTAAATGTCCTTTTATATTAAATTGCCTTGTCTGATTTATGTCCATTATGTCTATTTTCATGTGAAACATCCAGTGCTTATACTGCCCTTATTGTAAAGCACTTTGTGCTGCATTTCTTGTATGACAGATGCTATATAAAGTGTATTATTATCAACCATTAGTGTAACTATCTCCACTTTTATAAATCATTATTGCATTGCAGCTACCATGTCTGCAGTGTGCTAATCTATGTTTTAAAAAGTGGTGCTACTTTCATATCCAAGCCAAAGCAGGTGATATTGTACCGGCCGCACGAGCACGACAGGTACACAGGTCCCATCTACTCACGTTCTTGACGAACGGTGTGGCTCTCCTGGGCCAGCGGAGGTCCACAACCTGCTCGAGTGCAAGCGCTGAGGTGGAAGCGGTAGAGGCTGTCTTCCTCTAAGCCCTGGAGCTGCCACTGGGTGGTGTCAGCCCCAGTGATGTTCATCTCCTGGGAATCAACCACCTCCAGTGTGGTCTCATTAACTATAGAGGAAGGAGAAAGATGTCAGGTCAGTTCACGGAGCATGAGTGAGCCTCTGACGGACCAACGCAGAGAAAAAAGTCATCGCTGTTGGCCTGTGTTGTATGTTAATGGGACACAACTATAAAGAGGGTCAATGGTTGAGGGAGGGGGAAGATGAAGAGATGTCATGCTAGCTCATGCAGAAAGTGAATATAGCAGATACGTGTCGTGACAGGTGAGCTGAGGAGGAATACATTACGAAGAAAGGGGAGAGGAGATGAAAGGGGGAGATAGAGAGCTCAAGAGGAGCTGGGGGGCGGGTGTAAACAAGTGGCAATGGATAAAAAGATGAGGATAGGGAGAGAGAAGGAGAAAGAACTACAGGAGGAGGAGGAAATTGAGGCGATGTGATGAAGGAAAAGCCGAAAAAACCCTTATGTAAAGGGAAGAAAAAAACACAAGAACAGGTGGGAGAAAAAAAACAGAGTGAAGACATAGAAACAAAAGAAAAATTAAACATAAGGCAGACGCAGTAGAAGGAAATCAGAGGAGTAGCAATCACACGCAGCATAATGTATCACCAAACTTGCATTATAGATCAAAGTACAGTATGTGAGCAGACTGTAGAAAGCAACACAGTTCTCCTGAAACCCCCCACATTGATGTCATTACTGTGCCAATGTTGAAATGCAGGTGAGAACTGAATGTGTGCCAAGCCTGCGGTGCCGCTTCGGAAAATTGATGTTTGTTTGCATCGCGGCATACAGGATATTTCATGTGTTTGTGAACACCGTCAGAAATATTCATTGACTAATTACACAGCAGTTTCATTTCAACAGGATGTGCATGTACTGTATTATGGAATGTCAAATTTAATCACGGAATTAACAGAAAACAAAATTTGAAATAAGCTGGAGTTACTTGGTGAATCAATTCAACTGGGAAAAGAAAAAACCTCCAACACCCACGGACTGCATTGTGTGGGTATATCTGTGTAAAGTCTGACATCTGATATGGGAAAAAGCAGAGAGGAGAGGGGGACAGAGTGTATTGAAGAGCTGGCCAGACTCCGTGGGTGCTGGTGGAGGCGGCAAAGGGCTGTCTCTGCCTTCACATTTTACACAAAAGATTTCAGAAATGTCAGCCAACGAGAGTGTAGGCTTTGAAAACACAGAGAGCGTAATGAAAGCCCCTCACTCACTTTTTCACCCTAACTGTTCTCGAGCATAAAGGTGTTCTTTATTTTTTTATTTTTTATTTTTTTTATTTCTCGCAAGACGAAATGCTTCTCGGTGATAAATGCCAAAGAAATTTGTATAAGAGGCACAAACAGCACTGACTGAAATGATCTTTTTGGAAGAGAACCTGCAATCCAGGAGGATACCAGATAAGAAACACTGAGGAAACTGTCAAACTACAATCTGAAGTGGCCTGTACTGTTGTGCTGCTGCAGACCATTGTGGAGCGTTCTGTGTTAAACAGTGCAACCTAGTGTCTGGTATGGTAACACAAAAGAGGAGAGGGGAAATAGGGGGTAGATGAATGTGCATGTTGTATGTTTTCAGGTTTATTAAATGGGCATTAAACCTTCAGACTCAAAGATAAACTGTCTTATCCCACATCCACCCACTCCACACTTCCTCCCCGCCGACTTGATCTTCCTTCACCTACTTGCACTGCAGCTACACTCCTGCTTACACTTCGCCCACAGCGCCTCACACTACAGACAAAGCAGAGCTGCAGCAAAAGAGAAATCTATTAATGAAAAACCTTGTGTAGGGCCAAAGGTCTACGCTGTGTGAGCCACTGAGTAATTAGTCAAACACTGTTGTGTGTGCACTGTACGTACTGAGGTGGTGCTGCAGGAGATAGCCGGTGAGGATGCCGTTTGTCTGCAGCGGTGGGCCCCATACCAGCAAAATGGAGTCTGTCTGGGCGTTGGAGGCGGTCAGGATGGGCACTTGCTCAGGAACTATGAAAATGACAATAATGTTAATGCATCTACTGTGTCGACATATTTATTTATCATGAGGTGGTTAAATATTACATCACAGTGCCAGTCTGTTTTTGGCCAACAAGTTAAGATTTCTATGTCTCATTTTGAGCATCTTTATGTTTGATGTTTATCTCTGCTTTAAGCTCTCTTATCTTATTTGTTAAAGAGATAAAACACACACTGATGTAGTGTATGACAGTTTGTTTTTTAAGCAGCTTTGTCATTTCACAGCTTTAACACTGAGCAGCCTTTGAAAAGTGTTTTCATTGGAAACTATCTTTGACAACTTCTTCTCTGTCTCCTTGTCTTAAAACTAAATGCTGTCTTGCAGTCACTTTATTTCATTCATTCATTTATGTGTCTCAAATTCTTCAAAAAAAGCACCTAATTTAAAAAGAACTTTTGGGTTTATCTGATTGCAATTACAAAATCAATTTAAACATGCTTAATTCTTTGGTAAATACCTTTCTCTGTAATTTATTTAGCTCGACATTCAAACAAAATATGCAGTTATCATTACAGAGGTTACAGATCCTCTGGTTTCTAACCAGCCCTTTATATTTTCTAAAATTATATATAGCCTGTCTGTACGTTTGGTTGTCATGCAGCAGATACTCCTACAGTTTGCATGCACGGTTTGCGTGACCTGATCCTTCAGCCTCTGTTCAACATTTTATTTCAGACAGCTGATGTTGCTGCACTTTTGTGTGAACCAGAGGTGAGACAAACCACAGTCATCCAGTATCTGCTTAACATGCAAGACCCATGGTGACACATATACACCTGTAGTATGCAGGCTGAGCAAATAGTCTTACATTACTCAACTGAGTTTAGTTGCTTTATCTTCTACCAGTCTCCCCCAAAAACCAAATAATTCACTCTCGGACATACTTTAAAACACATAGAGAATAATTAATTTAATAATCAATTAGTTAAAATTTGTGTCAATATTTTTTTTTCTACAAAAAGTTCAATTGCCTGGTTGCTAGAGTTTGACTACTGAACACAACCAAAAAGTCCATTCTCAGTATATGTGCATCAGAGGTTTCAAGTGTCCGCATCACACGTCTGTTAGTTGCATGCTGGACCACACTTGATTTCCAAAGTATGTGGCGTCACAAATCATGCTTGTAGGTATACACCTTAAAGGAAATGGCCACTTTAGAATGAAAATACAGACAGTACTTACTCACCCTCATGTCGACAAGAAGTCCAGTGTAGTTTTTTTTAATCCACAAAACTCATTTGGGATATTGGAGGATAACAGCTAGCGGAGTTTTATTACATTTTCAAAATGTGGGTTCCATGCACTTCAAGTGTATGGAAAAATCCGGCTAGCTGTTTTCCTCGGATACCCCGAACAAATTCTGTGGATTAAAAAACTACACTGGACTTCTTGTCGGCATGAGGCTGAGTAAGTAGGCTACTGTCCGTATTTTCATTCTAAAGTTGCCATTTCCTTTAAATTCAGATTTAAGGTAAGCACAGAGACATTTTCCACATTCAGCAGATGAATGTGAAAACAGTCAAAACATCCTTCTGGTTTTAAACTCTGCACATTTATTATGCTCAAACCTCCAGGTGAAGTAACAATTAGCAAAACACATTTTTGTAAATGAAATGTGTGCTTTTGTTAGAATTCATTGTATCACTGAGGGCATCACTTTAAAGGTAAAACATGCCACATTTTCCTAAAACATTTATGTATAGACTCACATAAATGTAATCCCTCTCAGTAGTCACTTGTGGCCCACTAGCAGTGGTGTAGTGGTGGATACAGCAGGTATACACTGCACATCCACACCTCTTTTTCTGGCTGTTTACAGTGAACCCACCTATCAGCCAAAAAGCCATTTGAATATAGAGCAGAGCATACACACATCCTCCTGGGTAACCTTCCCATCTACTAAGCAGGGTACCCACCGAATCCAGGGTTCTCATACATTTTCATTGACAAAATTTCAAAACTTTTCTATGACTTTTCAAGGACCCTTGATTTTTTTTTCTTGGTAAATTTGCTGGGCGTTTTTTCCATAGCTTATCAAAAACTTTCAATGATTTTTACAAATTCCATAACTTTTCCAGGTTTTCCATGACTGCGGGAACCCTGCCAATCAACTACCACCACACTAATGCACACTAGAAGTGTGTGATGGTGTATTTATCTGCAGAGACTCTGACCTCTGCCTGAATTTTTTTTCTCTTATCTTGCTGTTCAGAACGTTCCTGGACACAGCGCTCAGGTGAGGTCGGAACTTAATGACAAGGTAGCGACCAGATGCCAGACCGTAAGCATTTTTTTTTTCTACTTGGCACGAGTATTTAAAGATGTATCAAGAGCACCCATATGTTGTGTGCTGTATGTTTGTGTCACCTCACCTCCCTCTGACGTGTTGAAGGTGACCGGGTCACTGTTGGGCCCGTTGCCCTTCTTGTTAAAAACGTTGACAGTGAGCCTGTACTCAGAGAAAGGTTCCAGGCCCGGCACGATGGCATGAGTCCTCTTCCCAGGAAAAGACAGGGAGTGGCGCTCATCTAAAATCTTGTTGGGATTCAGCAAACTTCGTTTCCTCAACCACTGAACCTGGGAGGGGGGAGTAATGGAAATGCTGATGAGGAGCGAGTCTGAACAGAGACCACAGAGAGGAGGGAGGGAAGAAAGAGACAGAGTAGGACAGAACAGCGAAAATAGAACATGTTGAGGAGGAGCAATTAATGCCTGGTCCCCCCTTTAATGAGGCAGCTATCTGAAATCAGACATCACATATGAACTGTGATGCTGAGGTGTAGCTTTGTATATCAATCACCTCAAGTGACGGCATGTTACAGAGGAGCTGCTATGCACGATCACGTTGTCAGTGTCAGGCTGTTAACCACTGTCACACCTACATACATTTAATGATAACAGCTACACAGGTGACACAATGGAGGTAAGGGAAAATGTGCCATGATTTCTAAAGGTACCTATTATATCATATAACCACATTTAAGTGCACCTTTAAATTGAATTATGTACTGTACATGAAAACCGTTTCTAAAATTTTACATCAATGAAATGAAACATCTGTCTTGTCATATTCCTTCAACTACTTTTCTCAAATGCCGCTGTGAGCACATGCACGGATCTCATCGTTGAGTTCATCAGGTGGTGCGCTGCTGTTTCTTAGCAGACTAATGACAAAATCATTCCACCAGAAAAGATGTATCGTTCAGAAAAGGGACATTAACGGACTTTGAAATACAGAAACGCATCGGGTTGGGTGAACCTCACAATGTACGACAATTTCTGGGAATAAACTTTCTTTGTGTGCTCATTACTATAATGACTATATCACTACCAGCTATACATTTGTCATACTGAGGAGACATATCTTTATTTTTAGAAAAGTGTGAATTTTATGCTTTACAGGCAATGACAATGTGTCACCCATATGTCCTGTTCACCTATATAATCAGCATTACATAGTCAGGCTGTTATGGAAGCTTTGCTTTTAAAGATATTTCTATCAGGGCTGGCTCTGGGATATATAGCACCTAAAAATGGAGAATATATAGCACCTAAAAATGGAGAATATTCACAGTTGTGGAATCACATAGTGAATATTTTTTGTATCTCCGTCTCAGCTCTATCCTGCCTATTAAAACATTGCACTTACAGTATTTGGTTGAAAAGAGCACTTGTAAAAGACAAAATTGAAAGTGAGTGGTGTCTGTTTCCTGAGGAGCTGTCTTTGGATATGACACACTGATGACAGGTGAGTGAAAAGGGGTAAAGACTGATCTAATTGGACTCTAATTACCTCTTTGTACCTGCTGCCCTCAAAAGTCTTCAGCTATACAACATAGTCTGAAAGAAATCAGGTTTCCGGACCATGAAAACTTACATCGTAGCCCCCGAGATGACCTCGCACTGTGGCAGGTGGAGCCGGGGTCCAGCTTACTCTCAGAACAGTGGTGTTGATTACTTCCACTGCTATGTCCCGTGGTGCTGCAGTCGGGACTAAACAACACATAGAGGAAGGTCAGGAATACAGACACGCTTCAAACAACAGGCTCCCTTTGCAGAGACACTTCCATAAAGCATGTATAAAGAAAATAAAATGAAAACCTGTTTGCAGAGTTATAGTTATAGTGGTAAATAAAAACAGTTATGCTGGTAGATCAGCACAAATGTGCACAAATACACACTCAGCTGGACACCAAATGACGCAGCATCAATTTTTTTCCTTCCTCTTTCAGCAAGGACAAATACAACACCAAACATGAAATAAAAAGGCTCTCAATATTTTCTGCTCTACATGTGACTGCACTGGAAGTAGGGAGGGATAGAAGCACAGCAGACACTAGAGAGAGAAGCAGTCATTGTGCTTCAGTAGGCCTACAGCGAAAAGTGTGTCGTGATCTGTCAAATCTCCCACAGTTTGAGACAGAAGTGGAAATTTGACATCCCTCTGCTCTACAAAGGTTATCTGCCACCTGCTGGATTCAGCAAAGGTGTTTCTTATTTTTCTTTTTTTTTTTTGCTTTTGCAGAGGGGAGGAAAAGTCACTACTGCACACCTGCACGGGGTTAAAAACCATGGGCAAAAGGAAAAAAGGAAAGAACTTAACCTGACACATTTTCCCGCAGACAATGCCAAAAGACGACTGAAGACAGGGTGGGATACGATAACACAAGAAGTTCACAGTAAGTCACAGGCAAAGCAACACCTACAAGTGCAAGTTCAGCCTTAGGATACATTTTAATGAAAGAGAGAAGTGAGTTGCATAAAAATTGAAATAATTTTTAATTTAATAAATAAATGACATGCAAATATACAGTAGAAGTATTACGTCTGTAACTCACCATCTTCTCCAGAGTAACCAGTAACCACTTTAGGATCAGGTCCCCAGCCGTAACTGTTCCTGCTCTGTATTTTGATCTCGTAGGGGACAAACGTGGACGTGTTTCTCACGACAAAGGAGTGCCTTTTGACCAGATGCTCCCTCCAGACATCCTCCACCCCCAGTTTCCTGTAGCTCACCTTGTACTCGAGGCCCGGGCCATTCTGTTCAATAGGCAGCAGCGGCTACAACAGGAGAGTGTACTGATGACTAAGAAATCTAAAGGAATGCTTCCATACTATATTGGTCTCCAGTGCACAATCTTGTAGATTGATGTGCTCTTTCTCTTACCTCCCAGCTAATGTCCATTTGATGAGGAAGATGGCCTTGAATTCTGATGTTTTCCGGGTTTCTTTCAGGAGCTTTAAAGAGAAGTTGTGTAATCGTGCATTTATTAATGAAAAAATATCACAAAGAAATTCATCTTACTATTTTTTCTAAAATGCAAATCTATGAAGCCTTGTATATAGTTTATTGCTCACTTATACTTCCACATACACTGATCAGCCAAAACATTAAAACCATTGGTGGGTGAAGTTAACAGCATTGATCATCTTGCTACAGTGCAGTATTTCATTGGGAAACCTTGGGTCCTTGCATTCACCCACCCGAAAACCATTGCAGCTGCCACACCATGAAAACTGCTCAGGAATGACATGAGGAACGGGACAAAGAGCTCAAGATGTTGACCTGGCCTCCATAGTCCCCAGATCCCAATCTGATCCAACATTTGAGGGACGTGCTGGTACCCCAGAGGTACCCACAGTGGACCGGACTTGGCTCTGACCTGTCAAGGCATGAACACAGGACCTCTGAGGGGTGTCCTATAGTATCAGACATCAGGGCATTAGCTTTAGTTTTTTGAGTCCTGTGGGATCGGATTGGGATCTGGGGAATTTGGAGACACCTTGAGCTCTTTGTCACATTCCTTGGGCCATTCCTGAGCAGTTTTTGTGGTGTGGGATGGCACGCTGTCCTGCTGGGGGCCACTGCTACTGGGGAGTGCCACTGCCATGGAGGGGGTACCTGGTCTGCACTGGTGTTTAGGTGGGTGGAGCATGTCTGGTGGCAACCACACAAATGTCAGAGCCAATGGTTTCCCAACAGAACATGGCATTGTAACAAGATGATCAATGTTGATCACTTCACTTGTCTGTGATTTTAATGTTTTGGCTGATCGGTGTATATCTTGTGTGGAACTGTGAGGGTCGACCTTTAAAACGACTACAAATTCAATAGTCTGCCTAAGAAAACGAGTCATACGTGTTAATAATAAGGCTGTTTCTGTGATGACTGAATAAAATACTATACTATACAATACAAATGCATATGTGCAGATACAACAGACTCTTTGGCAATTGCACTACAAGTATCCTCACTTCATGCACAAGCAGATTCAGATGAGAGCCAAGATTAAGCAACAACATGTACTGAAGCAAACACTTGGCAACTTTAAGGGTGTCTCAGACCCAAAAATATCCACACCCCCTACTGCTACCAAGTCCTGTGGCCAAAGGCTGGCCTCTTTCCACACAGCAACTCCGTGCACATTTCAAAAGAAATGCTAAAACTTTGCGTGCTCTCACAATCACCAGATAACCACAGCAGAACATGTTAATTAAAGGGAGCGAGCCTCACCAGCAGGGGGTGTTTTGTATCTCTCAGTGGGCTCACTGGGGGGTCCAGGTCCAACAGCATTAACAGCATACACTCTGAACTGGTAGTTAAGGTGTCCATGTAGTGCCAGCTCAGCTGTTGCCTGGTTACCGGGGACTTTCTGGAGCTCCTTCCACCTGCCGGGCTCCCAATGGCTCTCCTCGAACTCCACTATAAATTCTGTGCTCATGGAGGAGACAGGAGATGCATCAGTTATCAGCATACCACTGATGATAATTTCTATCTGAGAGTTAGAAGAGAGTGGTGTTGTAAAAAATATCTATTTATCGAAACATATTGTTTCTGAATATGTGAAACAGTTTCAACACTCTTTCCACAGTGTCAATACCCCGGTAACAGCTGTGTTTTCTCACTCTCTCCCGTTGTTAATATTTACTGCAGTCATGCTGCTGCTCTCTAGTAACAAAGAAAAGAAAAGTCACTGTTGTCATAATATGGCCCAGCAATATTTATCTTTTAATACTTTTTTTATTCTATGCCCTCAATGTTAATTTCTCTTTTCTATTAGAAATGGTGTCAAATATTGTATTTTTCAAGGAACTGTATCAAAGTTAGAAATACCAGTATTGTGATAACAGTAAAGAGAGGACTCTCAGATCCATGCTTGCAGTACAATGCTATAGTCAGGGGCTTTTAGGTTAGCTTAGCATACACCTTAAGGGGTGGGCAGATTTTTTTAACCTTGGAGAAAACAAGGCTGGCTGTTTCCTCCTGCTTACAATCTTTATGCAAAGCTAATTCCCGTCTCCTGGTTTGTACTGAATGTACAGACACCAGAGCGATATTGATCTCATCTAACTCTTTAGAAAAAATGTGAAATTCCCGAAAACAACATTGTGAAAGGCTCATGGTGATTATTCTGCAGACAATTATCACCTGAATCTGCAGCTCCACTCAGTTTAACAGAGCTTTAAAATAAGTTTCCGCTTATAGTTTAGCTGTCCGGCCCATAATATTAATGTTCTGATGCACTCTCACCACTCTCATGGTGTCACCTTTGGCCACAGCAAGCAGCTGTGGCCAAGCTAAAAAGCTCTAAAAACTCACTGTGCGCTACCTGCTCAGCAACAAACAGCAGACAAGCACAGTTAGCAACTAGAGGGTAAACATAGCGGAGCATTTAGCAGCTAAAGATACAGATATTTCCCTCTGGAGTTGGTAGAGACCAAAAACAGAGCTAAAAGACTGAATATTGGACAGGTGGCCAGAAACATGACTGTAAATTAATGATAATTTAGCTCTGTAACTGGATGGGTAAATAAGCAGCTGTTGGCTAATAAATCTACCATCTCAACTTAATGCTGCATTCAGGCACTCCTCGGATGGTCCCATTTCACATGTTGGGAAGTCATTTTTTCTGACTCTGTGCATTCATGAGCTTTTTAAGTAGTAACGTGGAAGCAACATGGATGCTACTAAAAAGGTGAGTTGTATTTAATTGAGCGTTTAACATCCCAGTGAAGATTTGTGGTGCTATCTAAGTACGCTGAAGCAGTTAGAAGCTTTATGCTACAGTGGTATTTTTGCCCCAGACTTGTTGCTGCACCAGTAACCTACAATCCCTAAAACCACTAAAATATTGCTTTACCCAACTTGGTATCAGATTTAATGCTAATGAATATTTTTTCTGATTAATCTGAGTCACTCTACAAGGACAATAACTAACAGTTACAACCTAATGCTATATTACAAATTACGTGAGTAAAGAATTATATGCAATAAAAGTTTTTCAACATCAACCAAATATTTACTTCTGTACGCCATGTTTCTGCATAACATGACATGATCTTGGCAAGCCATGTACCAATATTTTCACCTACATAACGAGTTGTTCCAACTTGTTCCAACTTGATGGGATGTTCAGTTTACCTGGTGGGAAACTCATTTGTCTGATTATTTCGACACCGCATGTAATACGGATTACTATAATTTCATTATGCTGATCTGTGCACACAACATCTATTGCACGTCTTTCCGTCCTGGAAGAGGGATCCCTCCTCAGTTGCTCTTCCTGAGGTTTCTACCTTTTTTCCCTGTTAAAGGTGTTTTTTGGGGAAGTTTTTCCCTATCTACTCTGAGGGTCCAACCACAGAGCAATGTCGCGTGCTGTGAAGCCCTCTGAGTCAAACTGTTATTTGTGAATTTGGGCTTTGTAAATAAAATTGAACTGAACATGACTGCAGAGTAAAAGGTTCTATGTCTGTGATGTTCACAACTTGTTTCAGCTGCCCCCAAGTGGCCAAAAATTAATCAATTAATTATTCTAATTTTTGCCAAAAATTCCCAAAAGCATGTAATGCAATTGTCCCTGAAATGACAGATGTGTAATTTCGTCATGCCTCACTACATCTGTAAATGTGATGAAAATTAAAATCATTCCTCAGTGTCTAAAATCTCAGTTCACTACTTGCTAAGTGAAAAAAAAGACTGTTTATCATGTGGGAATAATAAACGTGCAAACAAGGGAATAGTTTCAGGCACAGCCATAGCTTTTGGCAATTTCCATGGCAAATTAACAATATTAAATTAATATTTCCACACACACATCCACCTGGTGCTGAGCCAAAATGATCCACAGATATCATTTAGAAGAGAGCTGGCCCCACAACTGATGTCTGTGGCTCCAAGATGTTTAATTAAACAAATAAAATGACTGCACATTTCAGCCTAACAAAGGATATTCTTCGCGCCTGTCTGTTGTAATTTCTGATCAGAGACAACACACATCAAAGCTAATAAACACTACAAGGACACATTTACCAACTGATGTGAATTCTTATCATCGCTACGTTCCAAAAATAAATGAATCCCTTTTTGAAGAATAAATGAGACACAAGCTTCCCTGCCAGGATCCTCAGCACTTCACAGCTATTTGCAGCCATTGCTTGTTAAAGAACTTTAGTTAGCACTCAACAGTGATCACAGCAGCAGATTCTGTTAACTCTCAGAGGAGACATGGCAACTGTAGAGTATCTGAATTAGGACTTGCATCAAAGAACAACTGGAATCAAGTTTTTACAGTTGCAGAGTGATACAGTTCAACCTATTTCTGCGTGAGCGCTTTTATCCACACAGCAGTCACTGAGCAACATCAGCTGGAAGTGCCAGGCCGCTGGGCAGTGTGCATGTAAATACTTTGTTTATGTACTATTATCTTTATACTACAATGTCATTTACTGTCTCCGTGGTGAGTGAAGAACATCTTCCTGTTGTGGTTGAGCAATAAAGTTGGAATCTATTCCGTCCTATTGTATTCTATTATATTTGGTCATCCTGGGTGTGTCATAGGGACGGCTACAGTTGGCAAGGGCCCACACGCCTAATGTCCTCACTAATTATTTTGAATTTACATCATAATTACAAAGTAATTACATCATTGTGTTGGCTGCAAACTTATGTAACAGTCAACTAACAACTAACAGTCACAACAGTACACAGTTAGACAAGCAACTGCTGATGATCTCTGAGTAAATGTTTCTTTGTTACGTTATCTAGCACTACTATCATGTCTTTCAGACTTCAGGGGCCATATTCACAAAGCTTCTTCATGCTAAGAGTTGTTCCTAGTGACGGAAATTCTTAAAATTGTGACGTTTTCTAAAAATTTCCCCTTAAAATTGAGATTAGAGCCTAGTAAAGATAAAAGTTATTCACAGAGTTAGCCCTGTTAACCATCAAAAGAGCTCCTAAGGTGAAAACTGTTAGGACCAGGCAGGAGGAACTTTTAGGAGGCTTAAGAGTTTCTTAAGCAGAGAAGAAAATGGTGGAAACACAACTGGGTCGGAGGAATATTCTCCAAACACTGGATAATTGTGAGTAAATGAAATGCAACAGATTAGATGGTGCAGTAATAATGTTTGTGGTTGATCTCATTAGGGATACACACACATTTCCAACCCAACAAAATAACACTATAACGCCAGAAACAAAATAATCACAACACTAAGATACGTGGAAAACTGGAATTAATGCAACAGTGCAGCAGTGATGACTCGATCACACTAACAAAAAGACAACACTTTCAGTCTCATATTGTGATGCAGTTCATTTCATTTCCACTGGGTGTCCACACCCTGCAGGCTCACAAAAGGGTGTGTCTGTGACAACCAATCACATCTGTCAAAACAAAGCCTCATACCTAGAAACAGGGTCAACCACACGTCCTCACTAAGGTAAAAGTTTCTGTCCCTTCCCTGCTCAGAGGTGCTCTGACAACTTTCCTAAATCACTCCTAAGCTTGGCCCCAGATGTTCTATTTTTTTCTGCATTAACGTCTACCTGTTACAGAGCTGTTGTGATCACTTCCAGGTACCCAAGTCAGGCTAATGTTTGTCGGACTCTCAAGGTCAGATATTTTCACTTTTTGGGGGGCATCGGGAACATCTGCAACAACAAGAAAAATACATACTGTAACATTAAATGCTCAATAGCAGCTGTCAATTTAATATCCAAAACACCTGGTGGGGTTTAAACACTCTGAATGTTTAATCAATAATTATTTATGTTCTATATTTTTAAAATAAAAGAAAAATAATATCTTACCGAGCACGGTGAAAAGTGCAGTGGCGCTGTCCTCATCTAGGCTGGTTCTAGCAATGCATGTGTATACTCCCTGATCGCTCAGGTTCACGTTCATGATCTGCAGCATGTCATCGTCCACAGCGTATCTGAACACATGGGCACATTAGTTAGTACATAGCTGGAATATGATTTCAATCAACCATAAATGAGCATATACAGTGTGCCAAAGCTGCACCATCCTGCACACATTGTTACTGATTTTAATAAGGTAAAAAATACTAATGACGAGATAGATAAAAATATAGCATCCTTGGCAGTAATCAGTCAGTTCATCAAAGGGGCTCTAGGCGATACTGAGAGTGTATGAGTTGCTTGGACACAGTTCTCAATACGGAGGTGGCTGAGCTGGCTGCCAGCAGCTAACGGTGTCACCTGCATTAACAGTACTTAACTATGGCAGCAGTGCCGACAGAGCTGCGTTAAGTGGTGGGAACCAGAGGGTGGGCAGATATCAGCGGTGACCACCATATGAATATGAGCTAGCCAGTTGGATACACAAACCAGACTCACATGCACTAACACACACAGAGGTTGCGTGACTTCTCTGCTCAGGACACTGTCACTACACTATGCCTTTACAAAGCAAATAGTTTTTGCTGCCAATTTTCAAAATGTCGCATACAGATCCTTTTATCATGACATCAATGACAGATGCATTCATGCGCTGCGCTGCCGGACCGGCTACCACAACAAACCACAGATTAGCTCTGATTACAACACACACAGAGGGAGCGTGACTTCATCCTCTGTTCAGGACGCCATTACTCCACTATATCTTTACATAGCAAACAGTGGTTACTGCTACTGTATTGATGCCTTTAATGTTGCATACAGAACCTTTAAGCAGACAGAAGCCCAGCAGAATCCCCTGTCTTTGACCCTCTACTGAGCAGGATAAGGCACAAAGCTTTTGGGACTTTTCATGCATTATTTCTTCCTTATCACTGCATAGAAATAAAGACACTGAGCAAAACCATCTAACACAAAAACACACCTTTAAACGGAAGGAAAACACTATCAAACCACAGCCACCTACCTGGAATTTCCCTCAAAGGAAAGTGGGATCTCCTCACCATCCTTCCTCCACACCACCTCAAAGCTACCCCGCAGGCTTTTATCATACTCTGCCTGGCACATCAACTGGGCTGTGCGCCCACTGACGATCTGCATGTCCTGAGGTGGAAACACTATTTTTGTAGGGTCTAAAGATTAAAAAAAAAAAAAGCACATACATTAAGCAGATAAGATAATGTTATTTGTCTTGTTAGGCTGCGGCCAGACAAAATAATTATTCATAATTCCTGCATGCCTCAAATAAGATGTGAATATTTGAATTGAGCCAAATTATTTACTGTATAAATGAGCCTCTCTCGTGGTAACTGCCTCTTTGATTTGTGAAATGAGTAATCAAAATGGAAATGTAATGATATTGCTCAATAAATTTGCTCGGTGATTTGCATTTATGAAATGTCCATGGAAAAAAATATTTCTAAATATGTTCCCCCACATTATTATTTATGCTGCATCTCTTCACAACATCAATGAGAGATGAATTTCAAGTCTAGATGCTGAGATATTTATTGGCTGTTCAGCACGAGCATGTTTCAAAGGACCAAACAGAGACAGACCACCTGGTTTTTAACTACGTGATCAATCACTGCAGTGTGTTGAAAAAAAAGAAGTATTCAGCCTTTCAGCTGTTAAACTGAAGCCAAAGCCTTCTATTGAACAACTAAACAAGAACAACTTTTCCTCCAACCCTCGTCTAGCCGAGCAGATAGAAAGATTTTAAAACTGTTTGTCGTTTGGGTAAGCTGGCCCTTGAATAATGATTAATGAATAATCGTGTGCAGGGACAAGTATTACCGCTGCTTAAAGAAAGCACTCATCGTGTTGCTGAGATACCTTTCACATCCAGCACAGCAGTGATGGCCGACTTGCCCTCCGCGTTAGAGGCAACACACACGTATTTCCCACTGTCGTTTTTCTCTGCACTGATGATTCGCAAAGATCCGCCCAGAGCAAAAAATCGCTCCCCCTCGATGGTTTCTGGAGACTTGTCTCTGGCCCTGGGAGAGAAAGTTTTCACACCTACTTCAGCATGTGTGTACAAGTTATCCGACAGCAGGAGTACAAACTGAGCTTGCCAATTAAGGTGCAACAATTTCAGTCTGAGTTTTTAACAACCAAGTATGGTAGTATCAAATTTGAGCCATGTAAATGATGCCTGTTTAATTTTCACAATTTCAGGGAAGGATTTTATAGTAAATCATCTTCAGGATATTATTTTGCTGTAATTATTTTTTTCCTCTGAATTTGAATATAATTGGAATTTGCTAACTCCTTTACAAAAAGTGTGTCATCATCTAATAGAATAAGAAGATTGAAGTATCTTAGTATTCTGAGTTTCTTCGCAAAGTTAAGAGTGTTTTGTCATTAACTGTCTGAGATCCCATTTTCTCTCTGTAGAAGTGTAGCAGAGCTGCAGTGATAGCTAATAGGTTTAATTAGCCCAAGCTCAAGGAACGGAAGAGGATGATCTCATTAAACAGACATAAATGTCAACATCTAAGTCATGCAGACAACTGAAGCAGTGTGGGATTGTGGGATCTGGTTTATTTTTCAGTGAACTGTTATCTGAGGAAAACATCACACTGAATGGAGGTGTGAAGTTCCTCTGTTTTAACATCATGTGTAAAAATGTTGTGAAACTCCTCACTGACGCATGTCACCCAGACTAATATACCTGTTCTTCCTAGTAATCACTTACCAGAAGATGGTGGGTGGTGGAGAGCCAAAAACACTGCAGTTCATGGTGATGTTCCCTCCTAGCACTACAGCGTACTCTTGGTAGTCCCCTGTCAGTATCCGAGGAGCCATATCTACGGGCGAGGGGGAGGGAGGAGAGATTATAGCTGCTCAAATGTCAAGTCGCTACCCATGAGAATTTTTTCACAAGAAATAGGAACTGAAGAGCAGATGACTGAAAACACAGATATAATTCAGATGCAGGCACAAGCATCACACCTCTTGTAACACTTCAGGAAATGTAAGATTTCTTATAGAGCTCAAGTGCCAAAATAAGAAAACCTCCTTCAAAATCCCATTGACATTTGTAAAAGTGCAAATTGCTAAAAATCTAGGAACATAAAGGTGCTCAACGGTATGTTGTGTCTTCAGTTCATGTCTAGATATATAATTGTTTATTTAATATTACTGTTTTTAGCAGACTAACTCGCATTAATCAAGTGACCAAATATGTCTGTCAGTATGAAGTAATTCTGGTTCGCAAAAATGCCAAATATTGGCTAGTTCAATCCACTTAAATGTGAATAAGTGCTGTTTTTTAAGTCTTCTGTGATTGTAAACTTAATATCTTTGAGCTTTGGACCACTGATTGGACAATACAAGCAATCTTAATATGCAAACGTTGGCTCTGGGAAATTGTGATGAGCTTTTTTTAAACAACTAAATAACAATTAAACAATACATTAATTCAGTGGTGAGTGACTAGGGAATGTGTCGAGTTTGTGAAAAACACACTTTATTTTGAAGTACAGTGGATTTCTAGCACGGAGCTTTTAATTTGAAGTGTTTCTTGCTGTAGAATGAGTGAATAAGTGACAGTTACTTCATAGAGGCAGCAAATTTGCTTGGCGACAAATGCATATATGACGCTGAAAATAATAAAATGTGTGGACCTTGAACCAGTGACTGAGGAGACATCTGGCCCCCGTGGCTGGACCAGTTGGGAACCACTGCATTAACTGGCTATAAATAATAACAGCAAGACAGAGATGACAGAACTGTATGGTAGAGATTACTGCTGAAATGTTAGAAAAATGATGAACGGAGATTCTTTGTGGATATCATGAAAAACAACTGTGTCATGATGGCAGAAGCATCGCTGCAGTGTTGACAAATTTTCCAGGGAGTTGTAGGGGTTTTTTTTGTATGCAAACAAATTTCTCATAAACTATTTCATTTAGGAGCGTCGGTAGCTTAGTGAATAGTGCCGGCGCCCCATGTACAGAGGTGAAGCTTCACTGCAGCGGTTGCGAGCTCGACTCCGGCTTGCAACCCTTTGCTGCACCTCGCATCACCTTTATTGAATTGCCAATAAAAATATCTTGTTTAAAAAATCAACTTTGTTCAGATCGTAAATGCATCATGCACTGTAGTAGATACTCATTAATGTTAGAATGTCAGTTTTTTAGATAAAGAGATGAAAAGAAATGCTGAATGATAGATTGTTGAGACTGAGTCACAGTCTCAGATGAAAGAGGCCAGCGAGGGGTGACGCTCTCTGTACTGTATGCAGCCTTCTTTTTTTGATAAACTTCAATTTGACTTAACATCTACTCCTCCAGACTGTGACTCACATATACTGGACAACAAAATTGCGAAATGTGAATGAGTGAGTAACAAGCAAATTATAATGCAGCCAAATAACTTCTAAAGAGTACTATAATAAATAGAGGACAGTAGAGTTGGGTGATGAACAATGCACAGGCAGTGTCTGTCATGCTTATTACCTAACCTGAGACAAATGCTTCCAGGATGATAATGGGCCATGAGAACGTTTGAAATCAGATGAAATAATGTTTGTAGAGAATGAACCACCTCAAATCTGAAGGGACTGTGAAATGGTATGGTATTGAGCCAACACACACTACACATCATTTCCCAGAGCCAGGTGTAAAGCTGACAAAGTGGCCACTGTGTTTATTAGGTAGTAACTATGTCCGCGCTGGCTGTGCAAGGTACTCACTCATGACCAAGATATTAATGTTGGCCAGAACGCTGCCATGACTGTTGGAGGCTTCACACTGGTAGACAGCGCTGTCCTCTGCAACAGCGTTATGGAGGACCACAGTGTCGTCAAACACTCGCCTGTTGCTGTTTGGGTCGTCTGACAGCAACGTGAAGACATGAAAACATGACGTCAAAAATATTTCACAGGGACTGCACAAAAGCACAACTAATAATTTCTAGGCTAACAGTGCTGTTAATATTTAAGAAGTTTAAAAAATCAGATAAAAGTAGAGCTGAAATAATGTGATGATCGATCTGTCAGACAAGAAATTGGCAGCAACTGGGATAATCAGTCAATTGTATGACTCATTTATTAAGCATTTTTTGGTTTTAAAAAAAGATTTTCTTCTTTTCTGTGTCAGGAAATTGTTATGAACTTTTTTCTACTTTTCTGACAAGTGATGAATCATTTAACAGAGAAAAATAAGCAGTAGATGAACTGATACTCAAAATAAAACCCCTTTTTTTTTTACACACACACTTCACATAAAGACAGTGTGACAGTAAATATAAGATAATGGTAAATATTGAAAAGTAAAATTCAGTGGAAATTTGCTTATTTTAAAATTATAACTTAAACAAAAACACAGGTACTACTGAGAAAATAATTGTAAGAATACAGTAAAATCCTTTAAAACATTTACAGTATGATGTACTGATGATCATTAAAGACAAAGCCACTATTGCTTTTTAAAGGTACAAATTTATACGTTTATTTAGTGTAATCTGTATTCTTAATTGTGTAAATGTACAAATTATCCCCCTGTCAAGCAATCAAGCCTGTCTAACGAGCTTTCAAGAACGCTTATCAGAACAGCTGCTTGTCAGCTTGAACTCATGTGGTTGAAGTTTGGTGTATCTGCTCGCTGCGCTGTCCTCCTGCCCAGTGGCAAAAGATGCAAACCACAGCTGGCATTATTCCCACTCACCTCTGAAAATTTCTCCATTCCTCCTCCATGTTATGTCTGGAGGTGGTTTTCCACTGACTGAGCACTTGATGTGAACATCAGACCCAATCACGGTCAGCTGGCTCTGAGGAGGCTCTGTCAGCCACTTTGGCGGCTCTGGGAGATGTTAAGAAGACCCATGTTGGTCTGAGTCAAAAAAAAGACACTGCCATCTCTGTGTCAACGGTTTTCACCCACAAATACATGCATGATTAGCTCCTACCTTCCACTATCACATCAAAGTAGTGGACAGCCTTTCCAGCATAGTTTTGGGCTGTGCACATGTATCTCCCCTGATCCCTCCCGTCCACAGCAGATATGGTCAACAGCTTTCCAAAGTTGGCATATTTTGTCCGTGGAGGCAGGTTGTCTCCCATTTTCATCCATGTTACGGTCGGAGTGGGACTATGGCATGAAACAACATGTTATGATTCGCAATGGCAGATAAATATGATAATAAATGTAGTGATAATGTGATGCTACAACATGAATACATACTATCCCTGTGGTAGACACTCAAGGTGCAGATTCTCCCCCTTCAACAGCACCTTCACTGTCTGAACACCAGAGGGCAGCAGCAGGTCAGGTAATCTCGCTGGGGGGGCTACAGCTGCATTGAATACATAGAGAATGGTCTTCTTCAGTCATATACACAATTTAAATCAAACATCAAATAATCTACACACAGGTTGACAATCAATCTGTTATCTGCAGCTATGTGGCCTGTTCACATGACAAGAGGTGTTTTGATTTACACTGAGAAAGCTTTGATGTGTGAGTATTACTTACTGGCATTGCTGCTGTCATTGCCAGCTTTCACTGGAAGAAAAAACAAAACTGAGTGAGAATGATACTGGTAGTGATGGTTTGTCCTCACCAATATGTATTGCTCAATTCAGAGTCGCAGGTTTCCTGGAGCATAAACATGACAAGGCAAGCCCTGCTTCTTGGTTTGAAGAAGAGGAATGTATCAGCTGTTATCAGTAAAAATACCTGGATACGTGACATTTTCTTCTCACTTCTCAGAGATCTGTCCTTGATGTCATGAAACAAGGATATGTATGCGACACTCAGAACATTAGTGGCAACACACCATCATTTGCTATGAAAAGATAAAGTGTAGTGATGGAGACCTGAGCAGAGAATGAAGTCACCTCGCCACCTCTGTGTGTGTTGTAATCCCAGCTTCTCTGTTTATTGTTCCAGTAAATGGTTTGGCCATGTGTGCATGTTAGTGCATGTGAGTCTGATGTGTGTATCCCACTGGCTAGCTAAATGCCGCACCTCTGCACTGCGCTCATACATTGGTTACCACTGATATTAGGCTCGCAGTGGCATAGCAGCGTAGCCTGCACCCTCCAGTTTCCCCTGGTTAACACCGTTAGCTCTGTCAGCACTGTTGCTGTTGTTAGCACCATTACCAGCTCAGCCACCTCCAAGCTAATAGTGTGCAGACAAACTCTTAATCATAGTTACATTCTGAATGTCGCATACAGCTCCTTTGACAAGTTAGCTACCGTAGCACAGCTGGCTATATTTTGGTTAAAGCCACACAGACTGTTTTGTAAACCTACAGCTCTTAACCACGACAGCCATGGCGGTTTTCTGGACGATGGTACGTATTTTGGAGAAGGCAGCAAAGCAACAGTAGTCTGGACGACTGTCTTTCTGTAAGGCATTAGAGAAGTACAGGTTGCCATCAATGCCCATGGAAACCCTCTCATCCTGCTCAATGTGCTGGAGACCTGGAAAAGAGCATATTGGTATCAGTGATATGCTGTCAATGTAGACAGTGTCTGTTTTTGAGATTAATTATTGGCTAAAATATATCCATCAGGTGCACCAAAAGAAAGAGTAAAAGGTAGAAATTATTGCAAAAAAGACCTCATTATGAGACTCAGGTTAAATGTTGGCAGATTCCAATACAGTGGAGCCTCATATACACTACACTTTAATGGAAACAGCCTGAAGAGTTTCTTTTTATAGAGCCGGTGGACTCATAAGTGCACTGTGACAGCGTATTTGGTTTACATAGAGCCATTATTTAAGTTACGGGTCAGTGACGCTCTGTGTCACCCAATTCCCAGTACTTAACAGCTTCATTTAAGGCATAGCCTTAAGTCATTGGTTGTTTAGTCAATGTTCAAGGCAAACTTATAAAACATGTTCAGTTCTGATTTATGTTACGTGCCACTAATAGAAAGTGAAAGATATTTTTCCGGCTAATGCACGTGGAGTGCATGCAGAGAGCACAATGTTCTGGTGGGAGTGGAGATCGTCGCTGTTTCCTTTGATGTGGTTGCATTTTTCAGACATCAAAGTGTCTTTTGTCATGTGCGTAAATCAATGTGACATATATGTGACAATCCCTGGAAATATAGATATGTGACTTAGAGTAAATAAAAAACAAAGATTTTAAACACAATTTTAAATAAGAATTGTGCACAAGTGTTTTCATTCACTCTGCTCCATGCCTCAAGGCCCCATCCACCTCAGCACCTAAAAAACTGTTTCTCTTTCTGACATCAGTCAGGTCTGTTGGAGGCGGATGAGGAGCTCTCAAGGGGTTGGACACAAAACTCAGCCCCTATTGACAAAGCACTTCAGACAGAACTGAGGTGACTTCTTACACAGTAAATCGCTTTCTTTGGCAGTGGTGGGAAGAAAGTTGTGTGCCTCAAGAGTGCAATTTTCCTTGACTGTCCTTCTTACTGTCACTGCTAACTTTACTGATGGCCAGCGGAGGGTGAGGGCAGCCATGTGCCTCTTCCAAAGCACATGGTTTCAACAGCTACTTCTTTTGTGAGAAACATCAGGAAGGTGTGACTCCTGACAGACCTTCACTCTATTCACACTGTCCCACCTGAGAACCCTGCACAGTGGTAGGCCAATGACATGGGCACAGTATTGTAGTACTCAAGATCAGGTCTTGGACTTAGGAGGGGTGTCAGGAGAGGACAAAGAGGACTCTGGATTTTTATTCAAGTTGAGTCAAGACAGGGATTATCAGTAAACTGCCTGTGCAAAAAAAGAGTGTTGAATAAGAGGGTTACATTGTTTTCAGCTTGATAGAGCTTGTATTTGTTTGCTCACAGAAAGCAAAGGGAAATTCCCACACATAACCTTAACATAACATAACATTTACCTCTGCTATACCTTTTGATCAAGACATTTCTCAAGGTCACTTGAGAAACATACACACATACATACAGTATGGCAATAAAGGGGGTGAATAAAGAGGAATCTTCATTTGTTTTCTGTGTGTGTGTGTGTGTGTGGGGGGGGGGGGTCAATCAATCAACAATCGACATTCCCACCATAAAAATCAAAAGCATAAAAAGTTGTTTTTGGCTTACCAAGAGACATCCAGTAGATCTGACGTGGGGCCACGCCTTCTGGAGGGTTACACTCCAGGATGATTGGATCTCCCTCCTTAACAATAAGGGGGGAATTATTCTCCTTTGGGAACTTTGGGACACCTAGTCAAAAAAGCAGACATTAGGAAGGAAGGAAATTCACTTATATGGTGACTTTGAAAAGCATTAGTCAGCAATGTCAGGTGATGGATGAGCTTCTTATGTAAAGGCTACTCACTAGGGACTCGTAGTTCAATCTCCTCTGTCATGGCAGTTCCCAGCTTGTTAGAGGCGTAGCATCTGAATGTACCCTGAAACTGGTCGAGGTGTTTCTTGTGAAGCACAAAAGTGCCGTCTGTGCGATCTATCATGACATAGGGAGGGACAAAGTCTTTGCCATCTTTTGTCCATCTGTATCTGTTGGAGCAAAATATACAGTAGGTTTCCATCAGTCAGTCACTGATATACAGAGTATTATGTGGCACAGATGAAAGCTAGGATATTTTGTTACTGTTCATCTTTAGTCAGTTATTATGACAGCGATCATGTTGATGTCACTTACTTTGGTGGTGGGTTGCCTCTGGCTTCACACCTGATAGCAACAGTGTTGTCAAAAGGAAGAGCAATAATGGGACCAGATGTGTGGTTTATTATGGTTGGAGGCTGCTCCACTATAATATGAAGACACATACACACAAAATGATCACAAAAGTGCTAAATGTTGACATTGGTGATTAGATTTCTGTTATAAGATCACTCTGCAAAAAGAAAATACAGCTGTTTTTATTCCTGTTCTTTCCTACTGCCCTGTATGAAGCTGAGAAGTCAGTAACATGGCAAAGCTGTCATCCAACAACACTATAATCTGGACAAATAAGGTGCCTTAGATAGACACTGAACTAAAACATCACACCAGGACCTGACTGCAATGCATTCATAGCCCTAAACAAGAGAGAGACACGAAACCTTTTTCTACAAACACTTGTGACTTAAACAATTTTTGACGAATGTAGAACAGACAGAGAAAATTAAAGATTACAAACTGAGCAACCAAACCTTGTACGTCAACTTTATCTTTACTGGAGTTTAAGTACTGATTACATAAGTATGACCTTAACTGGCCTCATGACACTCCTACCTTCAAGAGGGATGTTGAGGCCTGTGGCTGTGGAGGTCAAGGCCAAAAGCAGGACAAACTGCAGGCTCCCCACCAACCTCATCACCCTCCACTGGTTAATGGAGACAGTAAAGATCAGGAGAATGTGTTGATGCGGATCAGCTGGTGTCACTTGGGATTTGTAAGGCACAGAGGACCTGGAAGAGTCAGAGTGAGATTGTTTTGAACTAGAATTACTACTTTGCAAATCAGTCAAGTTGCAGTTACAGTTTACACCCATGTCTGTCCAGATTCATATGTAGCAATGACCATAGACAATGCTTCAAATATGGACGTTCCTGCAAAGAGACTGCTTATTCTAAAACATGGATGCGTCACACACATCTTCAGCCCAGTTTCAGGTGGACACCAAAGAGAAGGGTCACCAATTCAGTACCTAACCAAATGTCTCCCCTTCTGTACCTGATGGCCAGAACATTTAATGTCACAGTGAAGTTGACCTTTGACCTTTTGGATATAAAATTTCATCACATAATTAGACATTCCTTTGAAATGTTGTCTTAATAAGCGAATGAATTCTTGAGTCACGGTCAAAAACCTGTTTTGTGAGGTCACAGTGACCTTGACCTTTCACCACCTTATCCTAATCAGACTCGTTGAGTCAAAGTGGACGTTCGTACCAAATTTAAGGAAATTCCCTCAGGGTATCCTTGAGATAGGGCCTTCACAAGAATAAGACAGACAAGGTCACAGTGACCTTGACCTCTGACCTTTGACCACCAAAATCTAATGAGTTCATCATTGAGTCCAGGTGGACGTTTGTGCCAAATTTTGAAGAATTTCCCTGATGGCATTCGTGAGATATCGCATTCAAGAGCATGTGATGGACGGACAATTTGAAAACATCATGCCTTTAACCGAGGCTAGCATCGACGCGGAAGCGCCTCAAAAATAAATGTCATAAATTGACGACATCATCTTGGGGAAAAACAACAGTTTGACCAACAATGGTAAAATAAGAGCAACAGGCATCTCTCCTAATCACAGAGAAGCAGCATTAAATGGGAAGGAGGGTTGCTTTGCTCTAAATGGGCTGTGAATAATCAGACTTAAGGTAGCATTGCTGAAAACAGCTAACTTTATAACATGGCTGACTGCCAAGAGAAAGTAATGAAAACCAGAAGGCAAATACAAAAAAAAGTTCTGACAACATAAAAACCTGTCAAACCCATACACTTTGCATTGTTTTTTTTCCTATGATAATCTCAATTAAAATATATTAATGATTCCCTCTGTTCTGTTTTTTTTTTATAATTTTCTCTCAAATATTCTGAGCCTAGGGGTAAGAATAATGTTCTTCATGATGTTTTGCAAGTAAATGTGGATTACCTAAAGGGCATTTATTGAATGGATTTGAAGTCTTAGCACTAAAAGGCTGAGCAGTCACAAAGGAATAATAGAAAGCAATGGACTAAATCATTTCAAATTAAATATTTAAACTTCTTGATTTTTACTTTCATCAGTTCTAATCATGTGTATGTATGCAAAATGTCCCATTGAGGATGCAAGCTATTTAGCGTTAGTTGTCCCTCATTGTTGTGGTGTCGTAACACAACACAGCACAGCACTTGTCTGGAGATTACCCCTTGAACTATAAAGCCTGGCTGGTGGCATCGCATGGCATGCTTACAGTAAACCCAACTGGCATAAAGCTGCTGTCTGCTACGATCACTAGATCCAAGATGGCAGACTATAAATTGGTCTAAGCCCGTCAGTATTTCACGGCTTAGTTCTCACAGTGCTGAGACTGTGGCGGCAGCACTGGCGATGCCAAATGGGTTCACCCTCTAGCTAATCCTGCTACCAGAGAATGAAGGCGGGGAGCTCCGGCAGTCATACAGTACGCTGCTTAACAATGACTGAGTCCTACTCAGGGTTCTTCTAAGGACGCAAAGCTGCATGTGTTGTCCCTTCTTAGCAAGAAAGGTTAATGTGGTAATTGTTATAGACTAGATGCAGGATTAAGCTGCTTGAATTTAGAATCAATTAAACAAATTGAGAGACTGTGGTGGAGTGTTATTTGCTATAAGGACTTTTTGTGATTATCTTCCACCGGATTGAATGGTAAACAAAGCTGGTTAGATGTTTGTTCCAGTGGAGTAAACACACATTTTCATGTAGTAATAAAGCTGTGAGGCTCTCTCATTCTCAGTCTGGAGCTAATGTACAGTATAATACCGTTTGATTCACACAGAGAGGCACACACACGTGCCCACATGTGCAACAAATATAGCTTTGCATTTGAGACCAACTATTGCAAGGGCTGGGCGATATAGAGAAAATCAAATGTGGCAAAAAAAAATTCCCAAATACCTCAACATAAAATTGCAGCCATATTGTAAGGTTGAATATTGGTGCTTTCACAAAATATTTACACAATGAGATTTTTTTTTTTTTTTTAAATCACCAGTAATGAGGAAATGATGACTAGATGGGTAAAGGGAAATAAGTTCAGAAAATGACATTACTTTACTGTAATGCAACAAACAAAATAACAACACTTGCAATATAACCAAACTCAAAATCCAAGACCGTATCTAGTTTCAAGGTATCACTATCCTGCCGATACATTGCCCAGCCCTACCTTCAGCACTACTGTACAGGCATACGTGAAAACTTGAGTGAGTGAGTGAGTGAGTGAGTGAGTGAGTGACAGTGTTGTGATTTAAATCACAGACAGCAAACCATCAGCCCAGCAGAGCATGCCAAGGTAGAAGGCCCACAGTCCACCAGTAACATGAGAGGTAGGATCTTTTATCCAGATTTGTGCTGATCCTGGCAACACGGCAACAACCAAACTGGCAACTCTCATTCATGTGCAGCAAATCCACTGCCTGATGCACACCCAAGGAACCTTGTGGGTTAGGCAGATTACAAAATTTTATTTGCATGTGGAGAACTGTAAACCTGCCACTTTAATGACAACTCAAACAAAGCTGACAGGTCCATTCAAAAGGCAAAATCTCTGGAGTGTAAAATGGGGTGGAGTCCCTATGTAAACAGATAACAAAGCATTTGTTTTGGGAGCTGAGGGATCTATTACCTGAACACATGGCAGATCATAGCCGCAAATCCGCAGGGATTGTGTTTCCTAAGCCAATAGTTGGCCAGGGCACTAAAAGTGTGACTACTACAAGACTAATCCTTGCCAACTCTGTATGCACTGACCCCCTCCCTTTCTTTAAACTCAGACTTCTCCCTTAGACAAACCAGCTTCCCTATAGACTATCAATGTCCAGCTACAAAGTAAACACTGCAAAGTAATGCAGATATCTGTGCACACGTTATTCTACTCAAATACATGACACAGCAAGTACAGAAAGGGACTAATGACAGCACACTGTTCATGAAGTAACCATTACTTACTGATTTTTGAGTCATGCTACATCTTAAGTCCACCTCTAGCTGAGGCCCAAGGCAGCTGCACTACAAGTCCATAAAAAAAAGTACAGGACAGGACATCAAGGGATCATTCCAACAACTCTCTCTGAACCAACATCTCTCACATGTCCTTCCTCCTCAACCCCACGTTGTACCTCCCCTGCAGGGGCGGGCACGCCTCCCTGCCCGCCCCTCCACTCAAGCGGCTAAAGGAGCGACAGCAGACTCACTGAAGTGACATATGTCGCCAAAGCCTCTCACTTGGCAAAGAGGCTCTCTAAGCCTGTGACAATGACTGGGACAAAGCCTGCACTGCGGGGCTACTCAGTGAGCATTAAAGAATGGGCGGAGAGGAAGTACAGGCATATCTCTCCCTCTCTTTCTCTCACTCACTCTATCCCTTTTTCCCTGGATCCTTCCATCCTGCCTTCCACACACTATGCACGCCCATTTACACCCAGCTTGGTCTCAATGACTCTAATGCAATGTGTCTTAGCTCCATTGAAAGGAGAAGAGAGTCATCCTCTCTCAGAGGAAAAGAGCTTTTGTGTATTTTCATTTCCATGCAGTGCTCCGGGTTATTGATAGATGGAGGCATGGCAGAACATGCCTGAAATAGACATAATGTTGTTGATAGCAGGCCATGAGGATCTTTGTGATTTGGCTTTTCCTTTCCATTCTCTTTCTTGTATAGATTTTTATCACGCAAGCACGGTTTCTTATCTGGAGATATGTAAAGACACGATTCCACTGAATCTGCATCTTCCCTACAGTCATTCAAACAACTTAAATATCCTTTTAATGCAGAGGTCTCTGGATGTTATCTGTCTGAATTCTCTCACTAGGCCCCATTTATATTCTAAAGAGTAACGCAGGGATTTGCCATACAGGTGGCTCAACAGGCACCTTTCTGAGTTTAAAGTGTTTCCAGATCTACATTGTATCTAGGAAAAATGGAGATTTTTATCTACAACATCATTTTCAAAGCCTAATGGAGACATAATGACCAGACCAATATAGTGAGCAATGTGCACACTGCCCTGCAGGGTCATCCAACCAGCAGGAAAAGAGAGTTGACATTCACAGCCCAGCATATTAAAGCCCGCAATTAGGTAGTACAAGCTCCTTACCCTGAGATGAACCATTCTGAAGTGAAGCACGTTCTAAAGAAAGATTTGTCAAGAAGTTCTGCAGGTAAAACAATCTTAACTGCATTTGCTTTACCGAATAAAGACATAAGAAATGTCTTCCGAAATCTTCGAACTGATCTGGCTTTTGTTGTGTTTTTTATGTGCAGATTAAAATATTGACATTAACTAGGAAGTAATTCTATTCATACTGTCTTACTTCTTTTAATTTTTAAACCACTGACTGATTCAGATTTGCATGCAATTTCCTAAGGTCATCATCAGTGCAGAATGCCTGGACATAATTTCGCAGTCCATTTCAGACAGTTGTCATCACTTCAAATGGACCTTTCCTATATTTCAGAGAGCATGGCCTCTGTAAACACTGAGACACAAACCTTAGAGGCAAAGCCTAACGGACTTTCATGTTCACTCTAGGCTTGGTATGCTATGTGGACATGGGAGCATGTGCATTAATGGATTAGGATTAATGTAAATCAAAAGACAATAGCTGCAGCATGGTCAAACATCGTCTGGTCTAAGTAAATATATACACAGAGTCACCTGGCTGTATGTATGTATGTTGTGAGAACATGTCAACGTCAAAAGAAAAGGAGACTGAAAATACGGAAGATCAATGCTTAAAGGTTCAATACACGAAAGAATCATAGTTCGTTGTTGAGTCTTATTCCCGGGTCATCAAATACTGGCACTACCAACACAAAGTCATCGCTATTTGACAACATGGGAATGAGACTCAACACTCAACTATCTTTTTTTTGCATACTGAAACTGAAAGTAATATATAATTTACAATAACATACAGTGTGTGTCGATTATTCAATTAGAAAACTAATCTGCAGCTCTTTTGATAATTGATTAATCTATTCTAAAGCATAACTACTGCACATTTACTGGTACCAGCCTCTCCTGTTTAAGAATTTTCTGCTTTTCTCTGTTTTATATCGTTCTCAGATTAAATTCGTCGAAATCCACCTCTTGGGCAGTGACTTGAAGCATCAGAAACCAACAAAAAAGTTTAACGACGGCATGATACGTGTCCAGTTATCGTTGTAGTTTAACAGCGCCCAGCGGTGTCTGGGCAAATGTGGCGAGACAAGGCCAAAAGTTAAAGGAAATGGCCACTTTAGAATGAAAATACAGACAGTATTTACTCACCCTCATGCCGACAAGAAGTCCAGTGTAGTTTTTTAATCCACCAAACTCGTTCGGGGTATTGGAGGATAACAGCTAGCCGGATTTTTCCATACACTTGAAGTGCATGGAACCCACGTCCAAAATCATTTTGAAAATGTAATAAAACTTTAAAAGACATAATTTACTCCACTTTTATAGCATAATTTCTCACCGTGGTCAGTTAGCCTGCAGGCGTGCTGTGTTTACATGGCAACTCGCACGAGACTTGAGAACGCTCAGAGACGTTCTTGTTCTTGAGTCTCGCGAGCTGCCATGTAAACACAGCATGCCTGCAGGTTAACTGACCACGTTGAGAAATCATGCTACATTTTCAAAATGATTTTGGACGTGGGTTCCATGCACTTCAAGTGTATGGAAAAATCCGGCTAGCTGTTATCCTCCGATACCCCGAATGAGTTTTGTGGATTAAAAAACTACACTAGACTTCTTGTCGGCATGAGGGTGAGTAAGTACTATCTGTATTTTCATTCTAAAGTGGTCATTTCCTTTAAGGCAGCGAATGTCTGACTGGGGTGCGTGGGAGGGGTGGCGGATGGGTCCAACAAACATCAACTTTCACCTAAGAGAGCGGTGCTCGCGTCCCATAAGATTCAAAAGCCAAGCCCTGTTCTTTTTCCTAAATCCAACCACGTGTTTGAACCTAACCATGTGTTTGTTGATGAAGGACACAAAATATCAATTTGCAGTGTTGGACTGACGTAGTGCATATATTTTAGAAGAGACTATGTAAACGTTTAATTTCCTGTGAAAAGTGTATCTACAAATAAGACAATGCACGTAACAGGCAGAACTTGAAATGGCATCCCAGAACGTCAACAACCAACGCCCCAGGGTACCTTGCACGTTGCATGTGAACATGTGAGGTCCATGACCAAACGTTAATATGTGGAGGTCAGAGTGAGAATTTGATCAATATTTGGTGGTTTTAGACTGTTGCTTGGACAAAATAAGACATTGGAACATGTCATAATGTACTCTGAATAACTGTGACAGACATTTTTTGCTACTTCCTTTCACTTTATAGACCAAAATAGTCTATGTTACTGTATATCGATTCTTGGGACAGCGATATGATATTTGCTGGTATCACAAAGTTTGCCACAAAACAATTCTGATTAGATTCAAATTAAGGGTCTGCCTGAGGCAAAATTAGTAAATATCCTTATTGTGTTTTTCTTGACTGGCTACCATTGACTGCTTGGCACTAGGCCACTAGCACTCTTTGAATGTTCAGGGCGTAGGTGCGCTTGGACAGAAATAGTGACACAGATGTGCCATGGGAATTTCCAAATAAAGGCGTATCTTACAAATGAGGATATGTATCAATGTTTTCACTTTGCAGAAATAATAATACATCATCCATCATTTAATTAATATATCGATCCAGGCCATTGAACTGTCACACCTCAACCGAACAACAAATCCATTCAGCCACAAAATAATCGCTGCAGCTATAACCATATCAGACTGATGAATACAATTTCTCCTTTCTCTGTGTAGGTTAAATAAGACAACTCAATTTGTGTTAGGTGTTTCATCTTATTGTAAAGGGAACCACTACGAACAATTCTGCCTGTACAGGGCACTCTGAACAGGAGCAGACTTCCTTGATCCCCACCTGTCAGACATCGACATACTGCCATTGTCATACTACATCAGACAGAACCAAGTGTTTCTAAAGCTACACGCATATATGTATTCACCTATTTCAGGTTCAAAGTATCAACGATCTAATTATGACTCACAGCTGACTGACTCAAACGCTCACACAAGTGCCTCAACAAAGGAGAATGAACAGGACTTTGCCAAGTGTTTTCAGGGTCCCTACTCATGACCCGTTTCAATGTGCTTGTTAAATTAGCGTGAAAACTAAAACAAACGAGAGACGCTATTTGTGAATTTTCGACTTCACGTCTTCGCCGACATCTCAACCCCCTGCGGTGACTAACAGAAAAGGGTTGCCCTGCCCCGCGCCTTTGTCATGATGCATTTCCTCCCTAACAGTCCTTGGCTCTGGTGCTTTCTGATAATTACAAGTCTTTTGCTTTTGTCTGTATGCACAGCTCACAAATGCATAGCAATTACACAATACCTTTCAAAGAACTTACAAAAAGCTTGACACACTGCACCCTACGACGACTGGGTTATAATATCTGTAAACATGTGTGTGCATGTAATTAGTATAATCAAAGAACGGACGGAAGGTCAACAGGACGCACCTACTGTAAATATGTTTTGTAAATCTCTTACAACGGCAGCTGTGGTTGTGACCCATTCATAGTTCTATTACATTCTCAAACACCGTCTGAAGTCACAATAGAAGAGATTTCAGTGAGTGTTAAGTGACACAAAACCATGGGTAGACACTTCACACATGCACACATGCAGACATGTGACAAAAGATACACATCATGACAAGCTTTGCTGTCAGCGCAGACAATGACAGCAATGACTGAGGAAGTTTCAGATGTCCATAAAGATCTGCGGGGACTGACAGAGAGAAAGCCAGCCCTCAGACAACCTTGAGTCATGAACAAATACTAGAGTGCTTTTCAAAAAGAAAAAAAAAAGTCCTCCTGTTTGTTTTTAGCAAAGTTGGCTAGAGTTTTAAACTATGTGGATCGGGTGACTTAAGGTCTTAAAATCCACAAATGTGATAGTAAAGAATGTGTAATTAAGCAAATTTCCTGTCTGCCTCAGGAAAACCCTCATGCATGTGGCTGAGATATGCAGTGAAAACTATTATGTTTATCTACAGAGGAGCAAAACCCCAAAAGCACAAGCAAAAGACTTGGCTTTGAGGAACGTGTTTCTGAATGTGTGGCTCGTGTGTACATCTGATATGGTCACCATCTTGACGAGATGTTGTTACATGAGTGACACAAATTGTTAGATCTCTGTAGATGTTGACTGATTACGCTTTGTGAGGCAAATCTCTTCATCTGTGCTTATTATCTGGGCTCCTTTAACAATACTCTGTGATTGCCCTACTTATCTGTAGATGACAGAAGTCTCACTTACTGTAATCATATCTGCACAGATGCAATAGCAGTCTCACTCAGGACAGTTATTAATTCTTAGTTTTTGTCTGGACCAGTGAGGACGGAAAACATACGACATTCCCAGTGATTATTTGATGGTTGAAAGAATTCTCAAACCATCTTAAAGCATGCAATATAAGCCCGACTGACATACCATGTGCGCCTAACACCCCACAGCCGTGTTTCCCTCTAAACACATTAAGGTTTTAAGCTAGTTAAGGTCATAAATAACAGCAACTTCTCTTACCTGGAAGGTCAACGTGTCTCCGTCATTACTTAATGCAGCAGCAACTTGTACCGTGTCTGTTTGAGTCCCCCGAGCACTTCAACAAGCTAGTAATCATGTAAGCCTGGAATTCTCACAAACAGCTCTCTGACACACATCAAACACATCCACATCAAACCTGTGCTTCCAGTATTATGTAAAGCTCTACACTTTTACATTGTATACAAGCGAAACAGGTTTAAGGCTAAAGCGTGTAGCGGCTCATATTTCAAAACCTTCAGACACTCAAAAACAAAAACAAAGCACGCCACACTTGCCCTGCTCTGACTTGAAATTTCATCCTCTACTGGCATGTATATATCTTTTTTAACCTAAACCCACACTGGTTTAATACTCTTTGCCTGTGTTTAATCCCTACAGCAGATTTGGTTTGAACATTTAAATACCACATAGGTTTTGAGGTCATTAAAACAAGCTCATTTTACTCTCACCACGAACATCAGAATCCCGTCATTCTTTAAATGCAAATGTTACTTTTATAGAGCACATGTGCTGTGTGGAAGTTTGTGGACATCTGCTGCTCAATAGTGCCACCAAGCTTTACAGGGATAGTCTAAAGCTTTTGAAGAGGAGGTGTATGAGGTACTTATCCATAGTCACTGTATTACGTACAGTAGATAGAGGTCAACATGCCCCCAAGTGTGGAGAAGCAGGCAGAAGTACCACCACTGAAGCTCAGCAATGTTCTGCCGTGGACAGAGGAAGAAGCAAAATGTATTTTAGCCACCTAAAAAATCAATAGCAGTTTAGGTATAGGCTTTACTCGGAATATTTTCACCACATAACCTTGGGGTCAGACGGCCCTTTAGGACAGGAAACTGAAGCAATTATCTATGCTCTCCTCAAAGTCACCAAACTCCCTCAACAGAAAGAGTAATTTTATTTCGCAGAACACAGGAGTTGCTGTTCTACCCTTGCCATAATCGGTTAGTTTGTTTGTGTTACTGTGTCACCAAAGTCACACAATAACCGAAGCTCGCCAACTGAGGCAGCGGTACACCAGGAGTTCTTGTGGTGGCTTTGAAGAGATAGAAATGGCTGTCTGACAGCAAGATAAAGCAGTGAAAATATTCTAACTATAGTGCACTTAAGCTCATAGTGATTTTTTTAGATGGACATTTTTAGGTGGCTGAATCTGTTTTGCTGCTGCCATCGTCCACAGCACACACTACATAGCTTAGCTTTGGTGGCGATGCTCCTGTCTGCTTCTCCAAACTGGAGACATACCAACTGGCATCTACTGTAAGTGATACACTGACAATGGATAAGTACCTCATACCTCCATACCCACAATAAAGCCTAACTATCACTTTAAGTGGTTCCTGGGCTGGCACACAGTCAATTGTCGAATGACATGTGAAGTGACGCCAAACAGGAGCCATCCTTGCACACAAGCAGTCGGCATGCTGTTACAACCTTAATGACCTGATACTTAAACACAGACTATGAGGTTGGGCATTTCCTAAACAAACAAAGATTCTCTCCTCCTCTGCTCCTTTGGCTTCTCTTAAAGAATATTTCCCCCTCACAGAAAACGTGGGGATATGATAATGAATTATTGCATAAACTGAATTTCCATTAAAAAAAAAAGTCAAAGTCTGTTGAGTGACACAAGCTAGAAAACAACATGAATCACTATGGAAACACAACCCTCACAGAAGTGAAGAGTGACAAAGGGTGGCATTCAGGAACTTAATCAGTTTGCCACAGCAAGCAGCACAGGGAGAGACAGTGTGGAGACAAACAGTCACACTCAGCTTCCTCCCTTCAAACACAGAGGCCACGAGAAGACCTCTTCACACCTTCCCTCACCCTGGCACATTGTTCATCTCTGTTGCAGAGCAGTAGATAAGGGAGCAGCGCTGTGCTGTATGGCCTGAACTAAGCTGGTAATTAGTTTATGGGATAATCTTGAAGGCCTAAAGTGGTATTTAGTTGGGTTGGTGAAGTCTTTTTTTAAGAAGTCCAAAAAACAGAAGGAATTCTGTGTCAAAATGGCTGTTTATTTACAGTAGGTCAAGTCCTACAGAAGTTTGAACAAAGACAAATTTGCAAAAGTTTGACTTAAAACATAAACCTTTTACAGGATTACACTGTAATTTTATTCTATAGTGGCCATGTATCAAAAATCAATTTTTGGTGTCCCATAATTTGAATTTTGGTGGTGAGAAAACAATTTGTTTCAGAGATAGGCCACACAAGAAGAACTAGCCTATGTCTTTAATTTCTGTTAACAATCATTTCTGTACTTAGTTGCTCAGGGCCGAGGACCTATTAATACAGCACTGTCACCGTGTGTGTCTGTTTATGTGCAGGATTAGCTCCAATGACACGAGACACTAGAAGAGACAATTCAGTTTTCAAACACAATGCAGTCTTTCAAGAGGACCTGAAATGTGGTGGAACTTGTGTACATGATTATTACCAGCCGAGACAATGTCGCGACAGCTGGTATTGTTTTCACCTTGTGAGTGAGTGTGTGTGTGTGTGTGTGTGTGTGTGTGTGTGTGTGTGTGTGTGTGTGGTCATGGCAAGATGTGGTTCTGCGGAAACCATTGTAACAGGAACTACAACAGAAGGGAATCTGAGGATTTTGCCAGATGTCTGCCTGTTTGTAGACAGATTTTATCACTGCGTCACAGCCAATGAAGATGTAAGCACAAAACTTTACAAGTGTGTAGTTAAGATCAAAATGAATGCCAGGTTCAAAGTACGGTTGAAGTCCAAGCAAGGAGTTCCTTTCCTCTGTATGCCTCTGGTCCACATTCGTTTTAGGTTGCAGATCACTGTATCACAGCTGAAGTTGTCTCTAGCCTTTTCTCTTTATTCTTTAAATTTTTTATGTAATGGATTAAGTGAGTTGTGATGGGGCTACTGTTCTTATGTAGCTCTGCTTGTGTTTTAGTAGGCTATCAGAAGAAAATATATATAACCATATATCACTTTCAACTAAGGTTGGGTCGTAACCTAAAAGCCCCCTACCCCATCTGTCCATCTGTCCATCCATCCATCCACACCATCACTAGGGCGTGGGTCTGTGGTGGCGGTGATAGCACTAGTTGTGAGCCTAAACAGTACCAACTGTGATTTATCTGACAGATAAACTGAAGTCTGCTAACTACGCAAAATGGTACCTTTTTTAGCAACCAAGTGTTTGGCACTATTTTGTATATCTGCCACAATCACCATGACTGATCAATATCTGATCCACTCATATCCGCTGCGCTAACTGTTTTTTTTTTTTTTTTTAATTCACTGATCTATAAATATCACAGGTCACAGCAGACGTGTCATAAAGTGAGAAAGCAGCATCTAGAGTAAGTTATCAATAACTTACAGAAAGGTTGCATGCAATAATTCAGCTGTCCTTCCCTCTCTCTGTTAGCTACCCCTCACTGCAATGTACAATTCGGGGCGGTGCTTAATGTGGGTAGAGTCAAATGTTTAACTCCGCCCACGTTTAGCACATTTGACTTACTCAATGGCACCACCTGAAGGTGGACGTCAATACTTAATGTACAAAATCATGAACACTGCAGCCATACTGCAGCCATATTACACTAGTATATTTGTAAAATAATCTGTAATAAATCATTGGCTGCGTGTCAAGAAATAAGGATACAATTGCAAATTGACCTCTTGGTTCTCTGTCGGAAGAGCAGAGCACAGCATGTGTCAGCTGGAGGCTGCATTTGGACTGTGAGATAGAGCCAGGTGGCTGAGAGTCAAGCCAGGGCCCGAGAGGCAGTCATAGCGGGTCAGAGGAGAGCCAAGGCCTGCAGAGCATGTTGGAGGCTCCACATCCAGGGGTGTGTTGACTCCTGCTCTCCAACATGCTCTGCAGGCCCTGGCTCTCCTCTCACTTTCAGCAAGCCCCTCTGACCCAGGCTGTGCTTGGGTCTTCTGCCAGAGAAACAGAGCGAGAGTGGGAGGGCAGTAGAGTTCGTGCCCACGGCCCTATGCCGGCTCTTCGCCAGTGTCCACACAATATTACCCCTGGATGATGAGTTGTGGACTCTTCTCCATTTTTTCGGAGAATTCGTAGGTCGGGACCTGACAAGAAAAGTAGCAGGATCCATAATAATGCTTAAATTCATCAAATTCAGTGCTCCCTAATGCTATTTTCCAAGCTACTGTGGTCATATTTCACCGACACCGACCTTACTGCACCCCGTGGTCCTTCCACCTCACTCCCGCATATGAGACTACTTAGCTGGGAAGAGAGCAAACAGCAGCTTTGAAGACGGACCTTCAGTTAGCGGCTGTAGCAACTCAAATTCAGCCGATGCAAATGCCAACTGCCCGCTGGATCTGCAAGCTTCTGTTTCTGTCATTACAAATGTCAGACCCAGCACTTGTGCTGGCAACCAGCCTGCTGTGACCCCAAGCGCTGGGTTACCTGATAAGCTATGGCTGATTTAGTGTTGCTACAGCAAGTCCGTCTCCACCTGTCCAGATGTGCCAGCTGTTTTCTTCATGGCAGAAGTAGTCTCATAGGCTAGGAGTGAGGCCGAGAGATACCGCAGAGCAGCAGCTAGCTAAATAGCAGCTACCGAGTCACAAATGCCAATGCAGGTTGGCGCTCACTGTCGACTCCACCCACATTGAGCATAACCCTGATCTACACACTGAAGTGATAAAGTGAGGGGCTTCACCTTCCTCTCTGTCACTCACTCTCTAAACACCCCCACACCCCGCCCCATCATCAATCACATGTTTCAACATCATCATATGCCAATTTGCTGGACATCGCCCAACCATACAATCAACAACACATGTCCACCCAGTTCAAATTCTTATGCCCATACGTAATTTTCTGTTTCCAGTTGAGACAGTGAACCCACCTGTTGACACACTTAACTCCTCACATCTCACTATTCTTCTCATTGGTGGGAGGAAAAGAAAGAACCAACAATAACAGCCACCCATGAAGCTTCAGAGACTTCCATGCGCATAGTGACAAGTTGTGATAAATGCCATTTCATGATGCTTAAAAATAACAGCTGTTGTTCGATCCTGAGGATTAGCCTTCATCTCCAGAGGGCTCAGACGCAGAAAGTATTGAAGCCTCACCTCAGGGCAAGACCTGCCTGGTCTTGCAGCAAAGCACACCCCATTGTGAGCACTCTCACTCTCCCAAGTGTCCTCTCCCACCCTTCCTTTTCAACACCAAAAACACAGTTTGTGAATGTCATTACTCAAGCTTTAGGTAGGACTAAAAGACAAGGAAAAAAGAAAGGAGCGATTTTCCTGTCACTTTGAAAAAAACACATTTGGATCTTTCTTCAAACAGCCTCCACCTGCAGCTTAGTTTCTTCTCAAACAAGACAGAAAGGGATGAGGAGTAATATTTTTACCTTAACATCTGTTTGTCTGGATGAAGAGTCTGAGCCAAGACTCCAATCCCATAAGTGTGTGTGACATTAGGAGGTATTATGCATAATCTGTGCAGATTTAAAATAAAATATGATTCCTGGCATATGGGGCAATAATGATACACAGTCAATGCATGATAACATTCTACCAAGATAAATAAAAGTGAAATATTTCTGAAGCATCAGCTGTTAATTGCTGAAATTCTCTACATTAACCACATGCCTGTGGGAGAAAAAAAATCAGCAAAGGCAATTTATCTGGCGTGGTATCTACCGCATTTACAACCTCATCACATTTGTGAGAAACTCATCTGAAGTAAATTACTTATCAGCTTACTCATGATGAGCTGGCAATCATTGAGTTATGAAGCATCTGCTGCAACATGTCAAGAGACTCTGAGTCACCTCACCCAAGTGTACCCTTAAAGCCATTTCTTAAATATCATTACATGCAAAGCAAGCTCTGACAAGGGCTCACAACACATTATCAATCCGATAAGTACAACCCTCTTTTTTAAATTGAAATGTAATGAAGAAAATAGACCACTGATACTTCATTTATGAGTCATATGATCTCAATCAGTGAGAAAAGTCAACTAAAACACAATCAGGGTCATTCTAATGTAAAAGTGATTGATGTTTGATAAAACTATTACAGCACTAAAGGAGGCATTTCATGTGCTGTTCTGGAAACTGACTCCAATTTCAGCCTGTTTTAACCCAGTTAACCCTGAATCTGTTGAGTCAATGCTGTGGCTCAGAGCCAATGGTGCTTGAGGAGTCTCATCAGCTCAGTAGGTCTAAATTACTCTTGGAACAGGAAACATAGGAGCTGTACCTTGCATCACCCTGCGTGAATGATAGCCTCACTGCCGTCTAACACAGGCCCATGACAGGGGTACCCCTGTGAAAGTGTCAGGGCCTTGCTTCATTAGCATTTCTGGAACGCCATGAATGAAAGTGTTTGTTCTGGTCTGCGCGCCCTATTGAAAGGGTCCATTAAAGAGTGTTTTAGGGGTTCCACTGTGTTGGGTCGGAAGTTTGGGAGCTGGTGTACTGAGGAAAGTGCCAGAACAAAGGAAAAAAAATGTTCTGAAGGACATGGTGGCCTGGATCAATCTGTATGCAGATGATACACTGCTTGACGTCTTTCTGCATGTGAACAGGTGGGCCACATAAAGTGACAACATCAATCAGGTTAATAAATGTTTCAACACAGACACAGAACTTGTTGGCAGGTTGTGATTACACCCACAGTGGCTGGTCCCACATTCAGAGCCAAGTATCAACTAAAGCCTGTTTACTGTAAGTCAGAGATTGCAACATCCCCCCTGGCAACTCTGCTGGCTAACAATTACCAAATACCTCACTTTCACACACAAGGGTATTGCTAGTAGCAGGGAATACATTAGACTGAGAGTGTGTTCTGTTTTAATGAAAATCCAACATGCAGCTATTGGTTAAAGAGTCAATACTGACAATACAGAGAAAAAAATACATTTCAAAAACAAGCTCATATAGAGACTGTGCCTTAGGTGTGTGTACACTTGGATACAAGCTTTCCCTTTTCCAGATCAGCAACAATGACCTTCAGCCTTAATTTAAAGGCAGAATTTGAAATTTCCCCCTTCTTTTGCAGTTCTCCTCCCCCCGTGCTAAGCCCCTCCTGACAGATGACCACAGGCACATGCACACGTTTCATACAGTAACCCAGTGTTTAGAAGAAGTAAGAAATTTAGCGCTCTTAAATGTGAAGCATGCACCTGTCTGGTGCTCTCAGAGTATGGCTACCTTATACCAGAAGCGACTTCAGAGATTAGGTCGGAAGTACAGAGGAGCACACAGGCGAGAGGTAACAAACTTTATTACAAGAATTTTCAATACGTTTGCTGCCTCTAATAGTGCATGTGCTCCAGTATACTTCCAATCTAATCTCTGAAGTCCTCTCCTGAAGTAACTCAGTGTTTCCCATACATTGATTAATTTAATCTTTTGTTATTGTAGAGTTCCGCACAGCATATTCACTCAGTCCCTTCTTGCCCCACTTTCTGCTAGCTAATCACCCCAAGGTCCCTCTGACTTGCTCCTGGCCACTGTGGATTGCCCGCACGAGAATAGAAATGGAAGTGAAGAAAGTAAACAAAAAGCTTAAGTCAAAACAGAGTGAAAACAAATGTGTAACATAAGGTAAGATTATCTTTTTAGCCATTGAGCTCTTCAACAGAAATGGTTAGAAATTGTTTGTATTTAATAGTTACACATAATAGTGCACAGTAAATATAATTTATTTTTTTCAACATTAGATTGTGTTATTAATGTCCTAACTGGCTGACAATCGTCAAGACAGTCTTGACGATTGTCAAGACTGTCTTGACGATTGTCAGCCAGTTAGGACAATCGTCAAGACAGTCTTCCAGTTTCCCTTTTTGAATGACGACTTCAGACTACTGCCATCTGCTGGTGTGGAGTTATTTCCTCTCATGCAGGTGCCAAACATGTGTTAGCTGGCCATCAGTTAGGATCTTTGAGGTGTATTCAGGTGCAACGTTTTTGCCAAGACTTATGACATGAGGCAATGCAACAGTTGCTGCTAGTTCTTAAGTTCTAACTTAAACTGGTTTAATTGTTTTACTAGACTTATGTTTACACAGTACTCATATAGATTTTAAACAGACCTATGAGCCAATCAGAAAGCATTTCTGTGTTTCTGTAAACCTCGTTAGGGGTAAGATTACTATTATAGTTACCAGTCCTTCATTTTCAACGTGACAAAAATAAACTATGTTGTTGCACTTTAATGTGCAGATTTATTCCAGAAGAAAGTCAGAAACTCACATCCCTTAAAACAAGTGTTTCAAGCTGCCTCACCTTTGTCTATTCAAAGAGTGTTTCAGAAAAGCAGAGAAATGCATGCTGTTTTGCCTGAACCTCTACATGGCCTGATGACAATGCAAATGTATGTGAACACCTGCTGTAAAGGTAGAAATGCATACAAGAGTCTTGTGTACTGTGAGTAAGGTTGTGACCCCGCGAACGCATGAAAGTTAGGGAGTGCGAGAGAGACAATAACAGACACAAAGCAAGAGGGGGGAGCAGAGAGTTTTGGGGGTTATATCTACGGCACAGGAGAGAGAAATCCATGGGAATTCATCTCATTAGCATATGAATCAAATTCCAGCAGCAGGAAAAGACAGACATTCAGTTCAGAGCTCGTTGTTAGGAATACCAGCAGTGGATGAGCAAAATCATTGGGCTGAGTGCAAGGGTCAAAGTTAATCCTTCCATGGTGTGCTACAGAAGCAGAGCTAAGGATTTCAGAGGCCTGGGGAAAATATGATAAAGATAAAACAACATACCATGACACACTTTTGGAATTAAAACACGCGTGTGTACAACACTTTGCAACGTGCTCACCACTGGGGGGAAACCGAGCATTGAAAAGGCTGCTGCTTCTAGTGGTTATAAAAACAAAAACCTCTAATATTTTCAACATATGTTTTAATTTAATGCATGGCTACCCTCTTTTTTCATCAGTTTGATAATGCAATCATTGTTTATGTCAGAAATGTCTTCTTCTAGCCTCTAAAATGAGAAGAGTTTATCATTTTCTTTGACTACGTTAACACCTTGATTTAAATGTGTCTTGTATACAGATTGCCCATATATATTATCTTTAAAAACACAAAGAGTGACAATCAGGATATTGCCTGCATTTTCAGAGACAAAACTGGCATGAAAATAAAACAAATATTTAAAACATGAAAAAAAAAAAAAGAAAAAAAAAAGTGATCACCAGGAAGAATACATTGCAGATGAGGGACACAACCCGGTGGTGTTAGCATCAGATGAGAGAGAGACAACCATGTGCAATGCAGCTACAGCATCAGGAAAGAAGAGCCACTGCTACCCTGCTGGTTTGGAACAATCATGAGCTATTACGTATTAACCACATGGTTGTTGTACGTGGACTGAATACACACTTGTGGTCAATGTGGTCATAATCAGTCCCTGACTTCTATTGGTCTGGCCGAGTCAATCATAATCGGGCCTTAGTGTGTTTTGGGTGCATGTACTTTCATATGGGTGAACAGCACCTGATTGCACCCAAAATGCATTTTAATGCAAGGTAAGTGGGTCTTTGTGCATGATATACCATTTTCCCACCAAAATTAGTGTGTGTAGCATGTCCTTCTGTTTTGTTTTGTTTGTTTTTTTCTGGTGCATCATGTTTAACTTCACGACAGGTTGGAAAACAGTTTATTAAACAGTAGAAAGCAGCATGGAAGTCTGTGAAAATGTTACAGTGATAATTTCTAGTTGTAATATCTCTTTCTCATTCAGTCTCAGTCAAAATCAGTGCAAACTAATTTGCAATGATGTTTAAGCACTGCTTGGGTGGAGACAGATGCTGTTTTGTGGTGGCATGTCATTGCATCTCGCCAGTAAAATTAGCAAGCTCATCTGTTTGTTGTATTTCTATCATTGCCTAACAGAGCCAATAGCCAATAAATATCTGTGACTACTAGGGCCACACCTGAAAGTTGGAGATTCGAATTGGTCGGAGAGCCCTCAGTTGAATCAAGTATTGCTTCTAGTCAAGCAGTCGTGCTAGTCAGTGTGCTGTGCGATGACCTTCTGGGGACGTTTTAGTCCCCAGTTGTATCTGCAGAGTGAGTGCTCCTTCACAATACTCTTTGGTACAGTCAGCAGCTGAAATACCTTTGTCTTCTTTCGCCTGCATAGAGGTGGTGAATTTACAACTCACAGTAGCTTAAGAGAGACACAGTCTCTGGCTTTTGTTTGATACCTGTGTTGGAAAAAAAATGTGTTGCACATTTCCAAACCATCATTAGGGCACTTAGCTTGTTAACTAAGTGAATGCCACTGTCACACTGACCGTCCTGCTGAGCCCACTCAAATTTTACAATGTTATATGAAAAAGAATTGTCAAATATTTAAATTAAACAGCCAAATCTGATTCGACTGTCTGAGTTGGGTACAGCCCTAGTGACTACTGCGGAGTCTTTTGATCTGGGTGTGAATGCCGACTGTAACCTTGCCCATTGCTTTTAAGAAAGGGGCTATAGGAAAACTATCTTTTTTCTGACTGTTGGTCGAACAAAATAAGACATTTGAAGATGAAAGGGCTTTTTGTTATGTTACTGAGAATCAAGGAACACTGGAAATGCTACAATGGAAGAAAACTAAAAGACATTCTTGGAGCCTACTATTTGTCTCTCATCAGTGGCAGGGACCTGTTGTAGCTCAAGTAGATCATCCCAGGCATAAAGCAGGGCAACATGTATGGACATGGAAACCATGCGTCATAGCCGAATTCTTCACTCCTGTCAAACTCAGACAACCTCTTATTATTGTGGTCCCACACATGAGCCTGCTGTACAGTCAGCTTCAGACATGTCTCTTGTTGATCAAGAGACATGTCTTGATTTTGAACAAGCCTATCTAAAGTTCAGGTTCTCTACAGGTTCCAGGACCAAAACAAAACAAAGTTTGCAATGATCCACTCAGGAATCTGCAGGTGGTGACCACACGCAGAGGAGAATGTTTACTTCCTAATCTGGCAACTGGGACATGCTGTCACTGTCAACAAGGCTATGTGCTGTATATGTCACAGCTTATTTCTGTATTTCTATCTCAAAGTGAGCGTTTGTCTCGAAAGAGGGGTCTTAACAGTGAGGGCACTGTTCAAAAGCAGGACTCCATATGAATGCCGTGAAGAGCATTTCAAGTGCCAGCAAACCATGTTCCTCACTTGCTCGGAGGAATGCAGCCTATTGTCAATTGAACTTGTACAAAGGCTCCTGCAAGTGCAGCACAGGGGGTAGAGGGAGGCTGAGGACAGCGTACGTGACCGCCCCTGGAGCCAGATCATCCCTCTTCTCTTGTGCTCGCTGGAGAAACTTCAGTTACTCCAATTCAGACAGGGTGCAAAGTTATTTGTGCCCCCTGTGTGAGGCGTTGATTTCACCAAACAGTTGTCGACTGGAGCGGTCATGACCTTTGCTCTGGGTTGTTAGGAGCTGCCAGGGCTGAGAGGCAGAAAGCCAGACACCATGGTAACAAGACTGCTGGTATCTACGCCGGAAAGATTTACTGGGAATTTTAAAGACATTTCATACAAGCATAATCCCTTGACGGGTGAAAGTTTTGATGCAAACAAATCTGTCAACAAATGTGAAAAGCCAGACAGGCTGATGACACAATCAGTTTCTGACAGTGACCCCTCTATTTTAAACCGCAGCATTGATGGTGGCAAGTTCCTGTGTCAGTGAATCCTGTAAATATTTCACAAGCATTCCAACTGTGGATTGGCCGTCCTCGGTTTAGGGCAATAAATTTCCGCGCCAAATACACACATCGGTGCACAACCCTTAAAGTTTCTCTTTCATGGTCATCTTCTGATCAAAGCCAAGCAAGCACCATTAAATTATTGCGCAAGGAGTGGGGAAGGGATTCCTGCGTGTCCTTTTATGGCACAGAAGTAGGAAGTTGATGCACAAACTAATACTCACAGTAGGAAAGACCTTGAGAACGACACAGCAGAGCCACCTGCCATTCTTTGTCAGACATAAAGATTCTCCTTTAGATTCTTTTTATCCATTAGTTTAGTATCGGAGTGCTGGTTGATGATGGAACGCGTGGTGCAGCTAAGCCAATTTTCATTTCATCATTTCAACATGCAAAGTTTAATCATGATACTATGTTTCTGACAGCTGCTATCTTCTCAAGTACACAGGCTGCTGAATTTATTCATGTATGCAGTATTCTGAGATTATCTTCTTAAACAGTACTTAAACAGTTAATCCACATGAATGCTTTCTCCAAGGCTTTTGATATGTAAAATATGTGATTATTGTGCTTCTCTAGAAAAGCAAACACAATCACATTTTTTCATGCTTCAGGAATAAGAGATATATTTTGCAGACTTTGCCGTCTAAAGCACTCTTTGCATTTTGTTTCCCCACATATAATTTTGTTGAACTGATGACAGTAATATATGAATGATTTGATGGTGAAATTGTAGTGTCTCAGTCAGAATATGTTCAATTACACTTAGTTGTTGTTCCTACTGCAATTAGAGTGCTTTGCACACGTGGAATAATTTAACATCTTATGGCTTTTTAACAACTTGTATCTTTTGCAGGGATGAGAAACCTTTAATTGCTTTATACTAAATGATTGTGTTGTGTTTCGTCTCCCTTCCTATACTTTCTAATTGAGGGAATCCCCTACTGTGTCTGCCTCGTCGATAAAGTTCCAACGCAGAGATCGATTCCAAGAAGCTCTCAGAATTTGATAACAGCAAATGCACACATTTAACCATCTGAATTCCCTCTGGAAGTCATATGCAATCGAGACGGTCTTATCTGACAACTAAATTAGATTATTAGGTTATATTCCTTCATGCAGTGGCTGCATGTTGACAGCACATTGTTGTCGACTACATATGTGACTGGCATGGAGTTTTACTCTTCCCAGAGCGTCCCTGATTAAGTGGCTGAGAAACTCACCCCCTGCCTGGTAATGCTCTTATACTGCACTAGCTGCTCCTGATGGATAACAATGAGCTGCTCAGATGCTGACAGCAGCTAAATATACTCTATTCTGTCACGACACATTTGGCTGCATTTCAAACTCATTCAATGCCTTATACAACAACAAAATGCTGCATACATATGCTACATACAACATTTCATAATCACATATTAATAGTATAGTATTTATTTCACAAAGTTTCAAGTTCTGGGAGTGTTTGTTTATGACTTCTGTAATGCCAGTGTTTTCCCTAGAACTGCAATATAGTCAATAGAGTAAAACTCCTCCGACAGGCTCCAATTATGCAATTACAGAGGTTGCTGAGAGGCTATTATCTCTCTTTTTCTCTGAGAGCTAAAGTAGGGAGGTGGAGACAACATGCCTGGCATGTGGCAACACATGCTGGACATACCTGTCCCAGGGTGACGGTGTGTACAACCTCTGAAAAAACAGCAAGAAGTGATTTACTGAAAAACACTTTTACATTCATGTTCTCTCATTGTTGCCACCAGGGAGCCATTTGCCTTGGAAAGTTTTGATTTCCATTTCACGGTGTCAAAGCATTATGACATTTTCAGCGTGAATCCCTTGTCAGTTTGCATTCAATTGCTTGCTTCCTAAGAAGTGCACTCAGACAAACCACTCACCATCTGACATTTAGAATTTATCATCCTTTCTCTGCCTGTAATAAACCAGAAAATGTCGGTGAGCCATGGATTTGGAAGGTTCAATTCGTATTTGTATAGAACGCTTTAGTCAAAACAATGTGCACAATACAGTATTTCTTAGAGAAGAAGAATATTGAAATCTTTAAACTGAAGAAAGCAGAGCCAGACGTGTCAGTGTGTTTAAGTGAACAGATGGATCCAAGCAGAGCTGCAATGATCAACACTTTTACAGCAAACATGCAAATAAAGGAACACTGCATATCCAGTTGATGCAACATAAGTCCTCCAGGCCTTTAGGGGCAGCACTAAGTGGGACAGCTTGATTTATCAACCCAAGAGAGGGAGAGCAGACGAGACAGTTTAGGTTTTTGAGGCAGGAAGAAAAATGGAGTAAGTGGATTTACTTAGCTAGCGATGTCTATACAAATCTGTTTCTCTTTTACAATATTGTAAAACACTAATGCCAAATGTAAAACGAGAATACCTGCCTTCTTATGTCGCCTCTTAACTCAACTTTTCTTCCTGCTTCAAAAACAAATGCACCAAAGGTACTCTAAAAAGATAACACATTACAAACTGCGCCAGTGGTACGCAATGGTATAGACTTCCAGACACCTAAGTGGGCGTGATCATCTCTCCCTGGCATCCCCTCACCTTGTTTGGAAGTGAAGTAAACTTCGTGTGGATAGATGACATCAAATCCAAAACAATACAACACTACATACAATACAAGTTTGATATTTGCTCTTTATTTTACAGCTCGTTTTTATCTGCTAGCTTAATGTCTGATATCAACCCAGCGTAAGATCACTTCAGTGGTTACCAAATCTCACAAGAGTGTGTTGCTAAAACAGAGACGCATCTCGAACACAATTAGTTTTGTCCTGATTTTCTGTCAAAAAAAAAAAAAAGAAGATATTTTAGTGTCAGAATGTTTGGAAGGGCTGGGGCTTTTGAAAAATGGGTACGATATTTACATCAGTCACTATGGGGAAAAGGAAACGGCCATAATCTGTACTTATGTTTGCTTTTCGCATTGGGATGAATGGACTCAGGACTGCTGCTAGTCCCCTAAGGCGGCGGGGCAGTGGCAAAACCAACATGTCAGATATATTACATGGTTTATCAGTGGTCTCTGAACACACTCTCTCGACTGGCCTCTTTGTCTCAGATTAAGAAATCAGGCTCTTCCGCTTAGCGCTCCCCCTAGAGGCCTGGGGGAGCAAGGATCCCAGGATTCCCCCTGAAGGTGTGTTGTGTTGACAATTGGCTTTTTGCAGCACGTTTCCATTGTTCTATTTCTTTTGGATTTTCATATGTGTTTTTGTGTTGACATTGTTTCTAAAGCTGCAGCACATTTCTCTGAATAAAAATGTTTTGGGCCAGTGTCATGTGTTCCTTGTCGGCCACCAAAGTTTTCTGACCTTTTACGGACAAAAATTGTGATTGCTTTGAGGGCTACATTGATCATTATCATGATTAACTAATCAACTGATTACCTGCAGGAAAGATACTTCAAATATCTTGTTTTATTCAACCAGCACGCCCAGAACACAAAGATATTCCTTTTACTATGATTCACATTTAAGAAGATTGAACTGAAATGATAAATTATCGATTAAGGTTGTTGCCTATTACTTTCCTGTCAATCAATTAATCAACAATTGATGCCATAGACTGTTATCATATGTACAGTTTAGCATTTATCTCAAAGTGCAGCTGAGGCTTATGGGAATTCTTCAATAGGTTTTAAAGGCATTCTCTTATGACGTCTTAGACCTGTGGAAATGTCTTGTTTGTGTTACCACATGGCCAACGGACAGCTGACTGAGCCAGGGTCATTTAAGACCACATGACCCTGTACATGTGAAGGGGGTAGAATCTGAGCGAGATGACACCACGGCTGAACGAACAACTGGAAGTTTTTCAAACTTTAAATTAAAAGCTGACCTGTTTCTCATGTAACACCATGTTGTACTGTACAACAGATTTATTGAAAGCTTGGCCTGAGCATCACCACAGGGAGCGAGGATCCCAGGAGTCCCCAATTACCGCATTTCAGTCAAGTTGGGTCACACAAAGAGAGAGAGACTCGACCCATTTCGCTATGACAAAGCTGCACAGGAGTGAATGGGCCAACTTCACAGGGATGAGCGTCGCCAAAGCTCTGGGCAACTCACCCGTCACCTCTCCTCTTCACTTTCTGAGTGGCCAGACAGAGGGACAGACTCAGAGAGAGCTGATCTCACTGTGAGCTATTTGCATTCATGTTAGGCAGTCTGACTTTTAAAAGAGGTAGAAAGCGAGCGAGCGAGTGGGTTTAACATGACTGTAAAGCAGTATCACCCACATTAATGTAAATCTCTAACAATCACAAAACTCCGAAACACTGCCAATGAAAATCCCCAACTCTAATTAACACTTTAATTAAATCTGCTGTAGGAAATGTAGTGATAAATGTTGCCCAGCAGGAGGGATAGGGAAAAGACAGAACATCTCAATTGCAATCAGCATGGCCTGCAAGAGTGTGATACAAACTCTGTATGTTCCTCACTTTCATTTCCCTTGACAAACCATATGCCACAAAATCCAATAATGAAAAAGTGAAAACGTGAATTAACTTTGAAGTTCATTTTGGTTAGGGAGCAGCAGGAATAGCTACATTATGGTGGTTGCAGAAATAAAGGTAAACATAAAGCACACTAAAGAGATCACAAATTATTATAAGACAGTGCTGCAATATGATGTTACATATTAATTAGAGTTGTTGTGCATACTGATACCAGTATTGGAAATGCCTCTGAATTTATCAGGTATCAGCAACTACTATGCACCCATCATGGAATTTGCTAATGAATATTAAAGTAGTTTCAAATCAAAATAAAATGGCAATTTTCTCAAAAATCTGTTCTTCTTCGCTGCTCTAAAACAGTACCCTACACAGCAAATTGCGCTGTGTATCAACTGGCATCTACGGTTTTAGAGCAGTGAAGACGAATTGATTTCCAACAGGGTGTCTACAGATATAACCAAGTTAAATTTAGGACTTTTTAAGACCTTTTTAATACCACCCTATACGAAACATAAGACCAAACCTGCAATGGAATACACATGACATATATCTGTGTGTAAATAGTCTTTCCCGGTGAACACACTGATGTCATTTCAAAATAAACAGTAAGGAAAAATGACAATTGGGTGACTTTAGGTTTAATGTGCTTAATGTAAAAAGAAAACAAAATCTCATCGCTGTCATAAATGCTTTTTATTATTGCAATTCCTTGGTCTGTCCAATGATTGTAAACAGTCATGAATTTAAGACAATTTAAGACTTTTTAAGGCCTTATGTTTAAAAAAACACCTTTATTTAAGACTTTTTATGGACCTGTAGACACCCTGTCCAATAAATAATGTAATGTTAGCCATAAGCAAAACTTCAGATTAGATCATATAAGAAAATACTGTGGCGTTCTATTTGTTCATGTATTATTAACGGTTTTACCTGACTATGCTTTACAAGTATGACAGCAATCCTTTCGCATCCACACAGGGTAGCATACAGCTGCAGATGTGCAACTTTAGGTATCAAAATCTGTATATTGCTGTATATATGTTTTGCTATATTATTGATAACATCTTCATTATTAATGTAATGGGAGTATGTTTCTGGCACAGTTGCAGGTACAGTCAGGGTGAAAAAACCCCTTGAATAACTGTGCACATAAACATGCCTGATATCCAGAGGGAGGGAGAAGCTTATAGAGTAGTGAAGAAGTACTGCATTTCCAGCACAGACGAGACAAAGTCAGTACTTTCAGACTTTCTGCTTCACTCTTTTTTTATATTTAATCCACTGTACAACTGTCCAATAACCTGCATGGGCACAGATTGAGTGCTGGTTGTTTTGTCTCTGAGCTTCACAGGGATCACACAGCCCACAGCAAAGGCTTTACCTGCTCCTGATTTCAACTGATAAACTTTCAGCTTGCAGTGATGGTTTGATGGAGTGTGCTGGCTTTACACGTTCTGACTGTATGCTGGCATCCCAGTTGCTCACCATCTACCTCTGTGTCTGTGCTGAATAGCTTTTCTGTCTCAAACCTGAATAAAGCAACATTGTCTAGAAGTTCATTTAGTTGTGCAGCTTACCCATAAGACGAGCAGCTGGGGTGATGACAACGGTCCTTTTCCACCTATGGAGGTTTCCTCTTCAGTCCCCTCAGGAGACGCTCGTCGTGTCCAAAATAAAGTGATGGTAACTTTCAGTCCTCACAACTCCTGCAGGAGGAACACTCTGCAACAAGTTAATGAGGTAGTTTTTAACCCTCAGTCGCCCAACGTGAGAGACTCTTTGACTGACGGCCAAAAGTGCGCAGTCAACAACTGCAACTATGACTCAAGTCTCCACAAGGTCGTCTCTCTATTTTGGAAGCGACAGAGGTCAAAGGACAAGCAGTGACTCTGAAGACGGTGCGCCTGGAATGGCTGCTGTCATGCACTATAACCGGCCGGCACCCATAGGCTTTGAGTCAAATATGTGCGTATACAAAACACGGGGAAATATTTCACTGCGCGTGTACGTGCGCGCGCGTGCGGAGTGTCAATCAAGGGGAAGGCGCGAGAGCGGCGTCATCACTTTCCCCCTCTATTCACAATAACTGCGCACAGTGCTGCTGCTCATATAAAAGAAGCACAGCTGAGCCTCCTTATTAATGTCTGCCACATCTGCTATTCGTGATTTCAAAGGTCACTCACTGCTCATTCATGCACGTGATAACAAAGGAGGATAGATGTCTGCTGAGTGGGCTTTCCCTCTCTCATCTTCCACTGTAATTTGCCTGCCCACATGTAAAGGTGTTACAGCTAAGTATAATTTAATGCACAAGTAATACTGTACAATAGGATAACTCACATGGGCACTTAAAGAGTGAGAGAAAATACCTGAAACTCTGCCAGTGTTTGTACAGACTGACACACCCATCTGAGTTCACTTCAGCTCAGTGAGTCAACACAAACAATTAAGACTATACTGTAAGAAAGAGAAATGTATTGTGTGTTTTACTGTCCTAGAATTGAAATGTTCTGTCATCTGAAGTGCTTCTTCACCTGTCTGAAGGCATGTGAAGTGCAGGTATGTGGAGAAAGAGCATTCTTGACAGTAATTACACATGTAGCTGACATAATAAGGCACCGTGTTCAGATGCTCTTGGCTATTAAGTCAAGAAAATTTTAAATTAATGATACAAATCCATCTGAGCACATCAGCAGGGTAAGCTGAGACCAGCCTCCAGATGACGAGGGGATTTCAGTATAAGAGTAGTGATGAAACAAATAGTGAATTAATAATAAGAATTGATAAATCATTTCATTCTTTTTTGTAAAGGTAAGAAGAAGAAATAGAAGAAGAAGATATACTGAAAACATACACATGCACAAACAGGACATATACATGCATTGTATGGAGAGGTGTCAGAGCAGGGGGCTGCCCATGCACCCTGAGCAATTGGGGCTTCAGTGCCTTGCTTAAGGGAACCTCGGCAGAGTCCAGGAAGTGAATTGCCACCTCTCCAGCTACCAGTCCACACTCCATTCTTGGCTCGGACGGGGACTTGAATCAGTGACCCTTTGGACCCTATGGACTGAGCTACTGCCGCCTCAAATATGAGAATTCACTGAATTCTCTCTTCTATGGTAGTAAACTGAATAACTTTAGGAGTTTTTGTTAGACAGCACAAGCAGCTGAAATATATTTGGGCTTTAGAAAATTGCTGTTTCCCCCACTATTTTCTGACATTTTGTAGATAATTAATTGATTCATTTAAAAATTATTGTCCAATCAATCGCTAATGAAAGTAGTTATTTATTGCACGCCTATCTCTGGCATTTATTGAATATAATAGAGTGTGCCAGTAAACCCAGAACTCTGTTAGCGCCTTTAGCACTTCCAGTTCTCTCGTCTAAAAGTCAATACGTTTTTTGAATGGGATTTTGGTAAAATGCCTCAAATAAGGTCTGTGGTTAAGAAAAGCTTAAGCGAGTTTCAGGTTTTGTTCTATGACATAAAACACGTCAGTAAATACCCTACTTGTGAATTTTGAAGTTTTTACGTGTCGTAAAAAAGGCGGTTGCTAACAAGTTGCTCAATACGACTACAAACCCTGTCGGGGACATTAAATGTCATCACCCCCGAACAGGCAAGAGTTCTGGCAGTCCGCCGTTACAGCTTCTTATTTAGCTTAAACAGTCCGATTTCCCCATTATACAATGTTTTTAAAATAAAGTGGCCGAAATCAGTTGAAAGCTTAGTGGCGGTGATGTCAAGAGTCATGCGACCTTGGAGTAGTCATGTAGTCCGTTAAAGCCTAAAGTTAGCTTTTTACTTCTGGCGATCGCATTTAAGCTTCAAATGTGGTATGAAAGGTGTTCATATGTGAAGATTATCTCGCTGAACAAAACCTCTAAGTATCATAAACTTGTGTTAGCCACGGAGCTTATTTTCTGACATAATCCAAAACGCAATGCAAAAATCACATTCACTTTCTCTTCCGGGAACCAGCGCGATGCTAAACTTCCGGGTTTTGACGTCAGCCCTGGCACGCTGTATAGGAAGATTAGGAAGTTTTGACACCCAGAGAGCACTAAAATGAGAATTTCTAATCTTATTAACACAAGTTAAAGCTCCAGTGTGTAGGATTTAGGATGATATACTGACAGAAAATGAATATTATATAAGTATGTTCTTTTTTTTTTTACTGTTTAATCACCTGAAAATAATAATTGTGTTTTCCTTTACCTTAGAATGAGCTGTTTATATCTACATGAGGTCTGCTTTGTTTCACCATCATATTTCTACAGTAGCCCAGAACAGACAAACCAAACACTGGCTCTAGATAGGGCCTTTTGCATTTTAACGCCAGCCACCGTAGTTAGCAGCCCCTCAATGAGCAGCATGGAAAACCATTTTTTTTAACATGCTACTGCTTTATTCAGTGTTTTTACCAGTTTAAGTCACTGTGTCAGTTTGTTTAGGAGAGGAGGAGATCTCTGTGGATAATTCAGCTCCTGGCAAAAAACCTTCCGATGAACAATGAACACTGAAGGAATTCTAACAGGGAGAAGTTTCAGCTGGTTGCAATCTGCAGTCTTCACCAGTAGGTGCCACTAAATCCCCCTAAACCTGACTGATGCGGCATAAAACCTTTTGTAAAAGGGTGGCATTATAAAGCAGACCGAGTACACAGCTCTGTGGTGAGACAAATTCAAGACCTCAAATCTAACTAATTGAACTGATAACTGGAAATCAAATGTAAAAAAAAGTTTCAGAAATGGAAAGGATAACCTGTAGAATCCGAAATCAAGAACAAATTTTTTTGAAATGGTGAAATAAATGGATTAAATATGATGACCACAATTAAACAACTATGAAGGATACAGCTCTGAAGAGTTTAAAGAGTCTTTTTTTCTTTGTGTGTGCGTGTAGGTATATAGAGATATGTATGTCTGTACTGTATATGCGTGTGTATGTGTATAAATGCTGTATATGTATTTGTGTTTGTGTCAGACCAGCCTACTGCATTTTTATTTCTATATATTGTTACTATTATGTATTTATTTTCTCTACTTTACTATCATTATTTTCTTCTTGCCATACAGTAAAATATGTAAAGATCTTAGGAATGCTGTTAGCAATGGCATCATATATAAGCAAATTTAAATCTACATTTACTCCTGCACTCCTGCAGTAAAGTATATCTATTAAAAAGCAAAGTAATTCAGTGACATTTATCCATGGTGTGCCCCTGATTATTCAGCTTCACTTTATTCATCACACACAGTACATTTACCTTATTTTCTCATGGACATCCCGACAACACAGATCGAGCACTTCATTCCATGCACAGTATGTTTTAGTTGACACTGACTTTGTAATCAAAGGATGTAAATCACACAGTCAAGGATGCGCTGCCTCTCCTGTAAACCAAAGTATAAAAATAGACTTTTGTTGACAAGTGCTCTTAGTTGGACTATAAATTTGAGATAGCAATTTCCAGGCATACATCAGCATTCAAGGTTAATGTTAGGCTTTTAAAAACGCTCTTGAGGCGAGGCTCTTCAATCTACTGGTACTTTTTGTACAGCATAACTGCCACAAAACAAGTGCTTCAATTTTAGATCAGTTAATCCAAAGAAATGTTTGCAATTCAATCTTATAAAAACCTTGATGCAGTCGAACACGAACAAGTTTACTCCCATCAACACATTTAGACCATAGATGAAGCTTTTCACTCTGAAGTTCACCATGCCATGCTCCGCTCCCACAGGGTCCAAACTTAATTGTAAGGCTATAGAGAAGAAGCTTACATTCCAATTACCACTCGAACTGGCAGCAAACACTGTGTCCTGAACCTTGACATTACCCTCTATAGAGAGAGACACCAGAGAACAGCTTGAAGATCACACATTTTCACCCATTATAAGGCCATTGTGCTGCGCTGACCTGTAATCTTGACCTCAAGTTGTGTTTCTCTCCAGCCCAAAGCACTTCACTGCCTATAAGTGAGATCTATAGATTCCCCTACACGTTCGAGTCGCAGTACGTATAAAAAGAAGTAACTCTACAGAAAAACAGTGTTTTGCCAAAAGTGACAACTCTTTATTCAAGTGTTAAGCCTGGCATGTCATAGAAATAATTTTTTTTATCAATATATACAGTCCCAAAGGTAGTTCACATTGACCTCTGCCCTGTATTTTTTGAGCTACACAGAAAAACATGTAAAATATGTTTGACAGAGGAAGGAGACAATCTAGTTGCCATAGTAATGTATGTATAATTTTTTTTGGTGGCAGGTCTCTCCTCCTGTGGTATAACAATGCCCCCTAGTGACATCTCTGATGGCCTTGCACACCAGGGAAGCATACACACAATCCAGGAGAAGTATTTTCACAGTCTTACCCCAGCAAGTTTGAAATAATTTAACAAGTTTTCATTGCAATTTTAGTAAACCCTAGACACATTCAAGCATCACATGTTGATGTCATCTGATTTTAGAGATGCTGGGCAATGTGAGTTCACTGGTAAATCTACATAAAGGTTATGATTTATGTCCAGATTTGATGTGCACTATTAACATCTATATCACAGTCTCAGTCTCATGCAGTAGATGTACAGTGCTTCTTTTTTCAGTGCATCTGAGCATGAATAATAATGTCTACCAGCTGCAGCACAACTGCTTCTCCCACTGCTCATTGTTGTTGTTCTTGGTTGAATGAAAAAGACCTGTGTGGATTTTTCAACTGATTAAGCAAGAAATCCTTTGCTGGTGTTTCTGCTGCTGAGTCTGTTGTGCATATATTTTATTTATTGGAGTCAAACACTGGAGGGAGCTTCTGAGCCCATTTCCCTGATGTTTCAATACTACTGTCTTTTTAGTTCTTTCAGCCATCCAGGTAGTGTTTTCACCCCCAGCAAAAGATTATCAAATCACCAAATCTACTGACCTTGTAGGTAAGAAAAATTTCACAGCTCATCCGAAATAAGTCTTCAACATGGTGTTGCAGGTGGTTCAAAGGACTGGTGGCTCCCTGGTGACCTACTGGCAGAGGTGGTGACTCTAGTCACATGACTTGGACTTGAGTCGGACTCGAATCACAAATCTGAGGACTTTAGACTCAACTTGACAAAATCACAAAAGACTTGCAACTCAACTTGGACTTTAACACCAATGACTCATGGCTTCTCTAAGCCTGAGCCTTTTTTTTTTACTTGAAAATACTTGATACCTTCCAGAGCCACAAAACTTCCAGGTGTTTCGTCATTTATAGTTACTTATAAGTCAAGGCTAATATTGACCAAGCTCAAAATTCAGGACTTCTTTCTTGACTTGGAACTTGACTTGGGATTTGAGTGCAGAGACTTACCTGTGATTTGCAAAACAATGACATAGACCCACCTCTGTTAAATGGTCTAAGACCTCACTGTACATGCCATCTTATTAAACTTGTGACACCCTTAATGACCCCCAATTAACTTTTCAATGTCTCCGCTCTGGCGATAGTTGTGGCCGGAGATATTATGTTTTTGGGTTGTCTGTCCATCTGTCCATCCGTCCATCTGTCCCAATTCTTTCAAACCTGATTTTTTAAGAATACCTTGAGAGATTTTTTCTTCAAATTTGGCACAAACGTCCACTTGTACTCAACAATAAATTGATTTGAGTTTGGTGGTCATAGGTCAAAGGTCAAGGTCACCGTGACCTCATCTGTCTTATTATTGTAAACATGATATCTCAAGAACACCTTCAATTTCTTTAACTCGGGCACAAACGTTCACTTGGACTCAACAATGAACTGATTAGATTTTGGTTGTTGAAGATCAAAGGTCACTGTGACCTTGCATCTGTCTCATTTTCATGAACGCAATACCTCATATAGGTCCTTGAGGGAGTTTCCTCAGATTTGACACAAACGTCCGACTGGACTCAAGAATGAATGCTTAGAATTTGGTGGTCAAAGGTCAAAGGTCAAGGTCACTGTGACCCCACAAAATATGTCTTTGACATAACTCAAGAATTTATATGTAATTAGGACAAAATTTCACACAAATGTCTGACGGAATAATGATAAAGTGAGGACATTTTATATCCAAAAGGTCAAAGGTCAGCTTCACTGTGCCATTATAATGTTCTGCAAAAACACTTTGCTATTCATTACTTAATGTCATAACTTAGGAATTGTACTGTGCAACCTGACTGGTGCACGGAGGCATACAGCCACGAGGTAGTAATTCTAGTTTCTTTCTCCATAATATTTTAGCCTGACAAGAAAAAAAATTATGGTACTTCATTTGGAACCTTCCTCAAATTGTGGCATTGACCTTCAGGCACATGGAAGAAATCTGCAGCCCTGGAGGTGGCAACATTCAGATAATTGTTAAGGAAGGTGAATAAATCTGACTGCAAAGGAGAGAAAGGGGAGGATAGACAAAACACTGAATAAAATATTTTTTCTTTTCAATTTTAAGTGTTAGGGACACATTTGAGGTCAGTTCTTTTAAGAAAACATTTGTATGTGTTTTAAAAATTCTTGTTCCCTGTGTCTAAATGGCTGATACAGGCACCTTTATCAAATGATCAGTATCAATATTGGTGCAATAAAAATGTTAAAAGTGAGTGCAAGTTTTGACTGATCCTCTAGATGACAGACATCTGGCTGAAACACAAATTAAATTAAAACTAGAATCACAGACTATAGGATTCACACCTTAAGAGGTTTCTTTAGCCATATAACATTTGAAGTGAAATTCTGCACTGCTGTCTGCTTTTGAATGATAGTTGTTTAGCCGTTGCAAGGATATAATTCAAAATGTGAATAATAGCAGCCCTTCAAGGATTATCCATAGTACAAGGCTGAACTACTGCGCACTGTATGAAATTATCCAGTTTTGAGTTTCTTTGTATTGTGGGCCAGCATGTGGGCGCATCGACCTGAAGATGCCAGGGATCTTTCTCTGCATGCATTCCTTTCAGTAAAGTTTTTTAAGATCTGCTTGCCACGCACAACACAGGTGTTCTTTGCAGCGTCTGATCTGACCAACCTTACCTTTAAGTGTCAGATTCATGAAAGAGCGCTAGAATGGAGGAAAGGGGTGTGGAAAGAAAGGAGATGATGTTGTGTGGAGCGGTGCTCTCTCCGAATCAGAATGCTTCAGAGGATACAGAAAATGTGTCTTGCATCGGAGGAGAATGCTTATGCTGCATGCATTTTTTTTTAAATGACTGATTGTATTGTGGAGCCTACACTGGGAACATCAAATGCCTCATGCAAAATATCACTTGTACTGGCAATGGATTATCTTATATTTGCTTGCCAACAAGATAACAGTGTTGCGATGGGCTCTAAACGGACATGGACTGGGAATAAATGTTGACTGATAAGTGCAATCAAAGTCAGCTGCCTTCATTTATTGAATCAAGACCTAGGGGTGTGAGGGTGTGTGAGAATGTGCAGAATATCAGTGTTGCAGTGGAATACGAGATGTTACATCACCACCACTTAACAGTATTACAGGCAGCTCACCAGACTATAGGTGCCCAGGGGAAAAATTTTAAAATTGAAATGTTAACTGACTTTAATACACATGCACATTGGGAATATGTGGCTAAGGGTCACATTTAAGCTTCAGTGTGTTGTTCTGGGCTCTGCTTCTGTGTGTGTGTGTGTGTGTGTGTGTGTGTGTGTGTGTGTGTGAGGGATAGAGGAAGTATGTGTGTTTGCATGCACACTTGCCTCACTTTATACAGTGCAGGAAAAAAATGAATATATTTCTTGCTGCCATGCAAATAGGAACAATTTATCATACAGTAATGTTGCAGGACTGTGTGTGGGTCAAAGAGCTAACACTTTCAGAACTGCTACATGAAGCCTTTTTCTGCTGAATACTTTTCATTTCAGAATCACAGTTTCTGAAAAGGTACAGGATCGGGGAGAAAACAATAAACCAAAAAACGAAATATTCCAGATATAATACATGCTTTATCCAGATTGGTGCAGAGTCAAGGCCTTTTTGCAATGTTTCTGGCAGTTTCTTGAGCCCACTGATCAAATCTTTGTACAATAATAGCTGTGAGGGATACAGAATTAATTATTTGTTATCTCTAAAAAGGCTGTGAGAGAAGCTTGTTGAAACACTAATGTAAAGCACTGGGATTATTGCAAGCACATTCAATTTAACAGTTTGTATATTATGAATTACAGTGAACATTACAGTGGGGATATATTTAGCTTAGTTAGCTTTCTTTCAGCACAGTATTTGCAATTAATCAAGTATCAATAACAAGAAGACAGTTTCCCTACAGTGCACCAACAAAGTTTTATCTTCATACACTTGTCATATAGATTTTCTGTTTTATGTACACTCGTAAGTCAGCATGTTGACCATTAAGGGACCTTTATGTTAATTAAGATGTTTGAATAATTCATGTGTTTGACATCCTTAATGCTAAGCTAGGCAAAGGCATGGGGAGACAGATGTGTTCACCCTTAACCAGCTAATGATCATCCATGAAAATGAGAAGCAAGCAGATCTACCGCTGTTCATGGTAGCTGTAATGAGAAAACATCGCCATTTCACACTATTTCTGCATCATTTGTCACCAAAAAATGTGCAAATTAACACTTGAGAACTGCAGAGTAGTCGCACGTTACCAGCTGTTTGAGGTCGATTGTGGTTTTGTGCTGATGAGACCGTTTTGTGTCGCCCACTGTAAGTCATGTGTTGATGTTGAAGCACATCTTTTAAAAAATCAGCAGAGATCATTTTTGTTTTTACACACAAGCTAATAGTAGCTGTTATTGTATGCTAATGCTGCAGGGGATCGCTGTGTCTCTGACAAGTAGGGAGTGAAAACAGTAATTAGGAGGATACTATCCTACAGGAGGGAAATCCATACAGTGGTCTGAACCTTGGACCCATACATATCCAAATCCCAATCAGCTACGATAGATCTTTTCATTGAGCACTGGAGAACAATGTGTGAAAACAAATGCCAGCAGCGCCGGGGCTGCAGGCTAGCTGCACATCCATAATGTGTGTTTACGTGCAGGAGCCCTCTCTGGAGAGGAAAAGTATGGGAGAGAACTCATTTGGGTGACATCCCCATTGTTTGTTCCATTATACTGCAGGGTTCACTTACGTATAAGCCTCTAATGCTCTCAAAATGAAAGTAAACACAACTCCCAACTGCCTCCTTTTCTCATGAAGGAGGCAAACATTTCATTTAAGGAGGCACACTCCAGGGCCAGGCAGCACTTGTTGGGTTAAGCAAGTTGGGTGAAGCTGAGGAATTTTCCTACACTTTTTTTTCTGCTGATAATAGGTTATATGTATTCACTCATAGGTGGGTTTTTATGGTTACTGGAGCACTGCGTTTGATTTGAATAAGCAAAGTCTCTTTGCAAGGCATCCGAAAGATGTCTGCATATACTCAAATAGTATGCATGTAAGTTTATATTAAATCATAAATATTAATGCATTCATTTGCTCAGTACATTTCTTTTGTGTAAGGGACTGTTCGTTATTTATAAGGGGGGAGGGTAGTGGTGCAAAGCAGAGGAGGCAGTTTAAGCATTGGGGAGGGGCTTCTGTTTGTTTTTATTTTAGCTTAGGGGAGACATATTTAACTTTAAATGGTTGTGTTTTGAATTATTTCATGTACCATTTGAACCTCAGTACCCGCCAGTTGGTTTAAAAGGTATGTTTTCTTTTTTAAAAATCACCAAAAGTGCACCATTTATCATAGCAATAAACTGTAAAAGCAGAAATTATTATCAGATTTTCAGTTTTCCTTGAGCACATCATGCATGACTTTTGTCAGAAAACGTTAGAAAATATAAGCTTAAAATAGTGATATCTCATCAAAATTACTTTATGTCTCATTTAAGAGTTTGCCAACAATTAACCATTTGCACCAGATTCTGTAAAAAAAACATTAAATTCTGCACTCCTGTCTGCACGACTAAGGCAAAAAATAAATATATAAAAATATAATATATATAATATTTCCATGATTCTGTTTTCAACTTTAAAGTTTTAACTTGCAAACAAAACATGGCAAGTTTTTAAAATGTAATAACATCCATTGTTCCAAGTTGCTGATATTATTCTGGCCAGCTGCTGCTGCCATGTTGTGTACAGTTGATTTAGGAAAACAGTGAGCGCATGTTGCAGATGCCGGCTGTGTGCATACTGTGATGCGTGGATGCGTGCATGAGGGGTGTGTGTGATGTGTAGGCATATTAAATTTTGTTGGTTTTGTGTGGTAGGACGGGTTGCTGTCATGCATCCATATTCTGCTGATTTGTAAGGAGGATTTGCATTTTGCTTAAGAAATTTGTTGTTTGTTTTGGTGATAACTCTCACTGCCATGATGTTTGCTCATTGCACTGCCTCCAATACCTACACTTGGTGTGAATATAAAAAATATATATGGTTAGGGCCTATTTTTGGTGGATGGAGGGTCATGCATTTTTCTGCAATCATGGAGGATGGCTCAAGGAAATATGTTGGTAGCTTTGTGTCAAGACTAAATAAAAATGAAGTCACATCCCAGCCACCCACCTCCTCTGATAAGTACAGAACAGTCCCTAAGTGAAATAAGCTTTAACTGCAATTGTATCTTTCTTTCCTGTCCATATCTGATATCCAGAAATATGACAGAGAAGAAAATGTGTTGCTGTAGCCCACCTAAAGCCACGTGTGATTGTATAGATTCATGCAGCTACATATAACAGAAAAATTGCCAGTCTTATGAGAGGTAGGCTGACCTTGTAGGTTCAGTAGCTTTATTGATTGCAGATGTCAGACAACCTCATATTGGGCAGCAAAATTGAACCCTGCAAACAAGGAACTCACATGCCTGCGCACACACAGAGACACACACACAAGATGAGTCAATGGAAGCTGGTGAAATGAGAACTAAATTATTAATAGGTAATGAATATTCAGCTGAGAATACTTTTGTATCATCCCCCACAACAGTTTTACAGTTAAAACATTTATAGCTGCTTAAATAAATGAAACAGCCGCACAACCTAAATATTGGGGATGTCTGGGTAAGTATAAACATGCGGTACATGAGGCTTGTCGGCCTGGATGGATACAAAGGGTTTCAGTTGTCTAAAAGCACAATATAAATCTCCTTTGTGCAAATAAAGTGTCCCTGAATATGAGAGCAGGACAGACTTCCTGTCTGAAAATTCATAACACATGGCAAGTTGTTCCATTTAACAATCTGCTCTTCCCACCCTTTACCACACTTAACACCTCCCCTCCCCCTAACTGAAACGGAAGCATTAAAGCAATTTTGATTCGGTTATCACTTTATGTGTCGCCATTGGCAGAATTTATAACCAAATGAGCTGGGCTGAAAATGTCTGTTCAGACTGACATGAGGACGTGGGCAGTAATGTCTGCTGCCACCTGCTCCTTTCCCAATGTTTTCTGCTCAGCAGTGCAAGGCCACAGGCAGTGAGTCTAATTCTGTCTGCAGTGCGAGTTCAAGATTTAGGGACCTTTTACCAGGGCCGTAAAGGCGTTGGGAGATGATGATGTCAGAGCAATTTAATCTTGTCAAAACTTCAAGGTTGGCCCAGAGGTAGAGATACCGATGATCAACAAAATGATGTACAAAAAAAACTCTGTTGGGTTGATTCCTGGCACTGGGTGAGCAGTGTGGGCCATTAAATTTTGCACACTATCAACTGCAAGGTGGCTGTTGTTACAGACTGCAAACACTGCTTAAGAGCCCTTGAGTAAGACACTAAACCCCAAATTACTGCGAGGGTGATGTACTGCTGCTAAGAGTAACAATAAGAGACTGTTTGGTCTTTTTGTTCATCCTTCAGCTGACTTATGTTGGCTTGCAACCCACTCGCCAGAATCAATGTGGGCATTGTAGGTTTCTGCAGACCATGTCATATTTGTATGTTTCATGTGCAGTGGATATGTTGTGTCAATTTTCAGTTTTCTGTTGTGACACTTTGCTAATATGTGGTTACATTTAGGCACAAAAAACACGTAGAAAAACATCATGTTTTGGCTTATAATACCTGGTGTGGTCGTTATAAACAATGCTGGAAATGTCACAACCTGTCTTTACAAAGTACCTGCTTTTGTTGGTCTCAAACAGTGGTCTGTTGTTTGGCAGCTATATAAACTGTCACACCATTCAAGTGTCACACCATTCACCGTCCCCTCCTCCTCCAACACATTCTCACTCTGACCTTGTTACATATCAACAATTGGTCATGGACTTTCCACATAAACATATGTCGTGCAAGGTATGTGCGTTGGCTGTTGATGTTCTGGGATGCAATGTCAACTTCAGCCTGTTACTTGCATTGTCTGTTTTCAAAGTACACTTCAGTTTTCACAGGAAATGCACAGTTCGCAAAAGCACATGATTGGGTTACGGAAAAAAGAACTGGGTTTGGCTTTACAGTCACACTGGGTGAAAGTTGGTGGATTTTGGACCCGTCCATTACCCCTTCCACATGCCATACAGAGACTTTCGCCCCCTCAACTTATGTTGGTGTCCCACCGCATTTCCTCCTGACGTCGCTGTTAAACAATCATGGCAAGCGGTCATGTATCATGCCGACATGGGGATGGCTTTTCTCGTCAGTGTCTAACGCTGGAAGTCACTGACCAAGTGCCTGTCCTCGACAACTTTGGAGTGAGTCCAGGTTGGCTCCTCTTAATGAGAAACTCAACTCATATACATGTAATGTGAAGTAGATCATATGTATGAACCATAAAAGTATAGCATATCCGTGGTTTGCAAAAAACTTAGTGCCAACATTTTATTACATCAACGTGACATCACAAGTTTGCCAAAATCTTGAGTGAGCTTCAGTTTTTCATTCTTTCTGGCTAATTTCAGAACACTGTGTTAAATTTCGATTAAAGAATACTGAAGCTAACATGGCGTTTAATTATTTCAAAGCCCTTTCTGGTGATTCTAAAGCAAGATACTGGAGAAAACTCGCCCTAACTAGCATGGATGGATTACTGAACGGGCCCCCCTGGCCTTCAGCTGCAAAATGCAATGGAAATTTACATGTACTGGCCAGGAAGAGACTCAAAATGACCACAAAGAGACACACAGAAACTGCAAAGAGACACAAAATAACCACTAAAAGAGACAAAACAACCAACAAGACACAAAATATTCTCAAAGAGATGCAAAAAAGACTATGAGATACGAAATTACCACACACAGAACAACCACAGAGACATAAAACTACAAAAAAGATGCATGATGACAACAAAGAAATGCAAGGCAACAAAAAGAAGGAGTAAAATTACCACAAGGTCTTTGTGCCTCGATCCTGTGTAGGAGAGGTGGAGAAGCCTTTTGCAAAGCTTTGCCCAGGGACTCAGTGTCTCATAATCTGCCCATGCTCGTTAGCATGACATGGTAGCCTACCAATGGATGCCTTAGATTGTCTTACATAATACCACTACCTTCCTGCGAGCTTAAAAAATTGTTAAGTCCTTTGAACTGGCCAAGTCTGGGCCTATAATGAACACTAAAATGCAAGACCAAACACACAAGCACAGAGTGTCATTATTATTAGCCTTATTATATGACTTATTATATGAGATTTGTTTATTATTCTCATCTGTTATGAACTGGTTGGAACAGACGTAAGTGTAACTTGACTTGGGGGGACCGGACTGGGGTATATTTTGGTCGACACTTCCACAAGTGTTGAAGTAAGATCTCATGATGGCTGCTAAGCACATTTTCCTTCACGTTTCCTCCACTGGTATGATATAAAACTGGAGACTTGCATTTGTCTAGTCTTGCTAGTCACACAACCAGTCAACCAGCAGCTCTTTTGCATGTTGGCATGTTGATGTCATGAAGAAAACAATCTTACTTTGCCACTTATACGAGTAGTTCCCTGGAATGCTTCAAACTGTACCAGAGAAGTGATCTTTCCCCGACGCCATTGTTGCGTTGCAACAACAGGCTGGAAGTTAACTTTGAGAATTCTGGTGACTGGGCTGTGGCTTGAAGACTAAATGTAAAAACTGTGATTTTCAGATCTCTGGTACAAATAATCTGGCACACACACACTGCTGGTTGGTATTCAGCTGATTGTTTTACTTGTGTGAAGCTGCCTTTTTGTTCTAACAGTGCTGAAAATGCTGCATTGGTCACAAAGACTGTGAAATTATATAATTTAAAGGGGACTTCTCAGTAAACATATTTCACACAAGGAAAACTGCTTCAGCAAAGAGATCCAGTGGTCACAAGTAGACCCTTACTAACGCCGACTAAAAAACACTTAACAGGACATTTGCTTAATAACACTACAAACCACAGCCTCTGAATGACCATCGAGTTGAATCAACACCTCTGACAGCCTCGAGCACAACTGACCACCATGAGCTCCACCAAATGTGCCTGTATTCTGTTATTTTTCCTATTGCATGTTACATGGATTAATTTAGAGCTCTTATTGTACTGTATGTGCACCGTTTTAATCAATCTATGTGGCATTTTTACTGCAATCAATATATGTCATCTTGCAGTAAATTAGTTGCGCTGCTTTGATATCATTAATGAAACTGTGGTAGAGATAATTGGTAGTAGCCTCTGTTGCAAAGCAGGGGTACTGTAAGTGCTGGTAAATTATGATTCAGATTATGACCACATTTCCAATAAACCATATTGCTTCCTGTTGCAAAGGAGAAGGCTACTGTCTCCTCCCCCGGGCATGAGTTTGTTTAATAGAGTGAGATAATGCTGATAATGGATACAGTGGGCTTCCTCAGTCTTTCACTCACACCACCATCTGTTGTTGCAAGAAGGCTTTAGTTCGCTTTATGCTTTATGAGCACTGTCCTGTGCATCCGTTGAGCCATTAACCACAACCTCTTTGTACTATCAGTGTAGAGTAATAACACGGTATTATTGTATGCTCATATTCATAATGTAAATCCAATGAAAAGCATGCAGGGGCTTCCAATTCTCAGGTCTCTCCTGAAAAAGAGATCTGAATCTCAACAAGACGACCTGATTAAATAGCGATTAAACAAGATATGTGTTATCAATGTCTTAAAATATCTTAAAGGTCAAGTGTGTAGGATTTAGTGGGCTATAGTGGCAGAAATTGAATATTATATAATAATTATGTTTTCTTTAGTGTAGAATTATCTGAAAATAAGAACTGTTGAGTTTTCATTACCTTTGAATGAGCCGTTTATATCTTCACAGGGGGCAGGTCCTCATCCACGGAGTCACGTTGGACTGCCGTGTTACAGTAGCACAGAATGGACAAACCATACACTGGCTTCAGAGAGGTGGTATTTCTCAAAGTCAAGGATCTGTCCTTGGCATGATGAGTCCTTCAAAGAAAGGATCCTACAGAGGCAAGGCAAGAGTCCAGAGCATTCAGTAAACACATATTGGAACAAGCTAACAAGGGACTGAGGAGGTTTCAGGGTACTGTGATAATTTTGGCACCCTCTGTTGGTTGTTGTACAATTTGAAGAAATGTAAGCAGTATTTTAAAGTCATGTGACTTTTAGGTAGAATATATTTCTGGATATACTAAATGAAACTTTTGTGGCGCTCCATCACTCCTGTAAATGATGAATTTAAAAACATCTATCTTTTATCTTAATCACGGTATTTTAAAAAGCTCATTATTTGGCAGTGGACACATTGGAAAGTGTAAATTATGAGGTTTCCTAGAGATATTAATCAGAATAAATGACATATTTATCTAAATCCCACTGAACTCTGCTGGTGCACATTTCATTGAAGAGGCCCCGCCTTCACTTCCAGCAAATCGTGCACAAAAAATTGTGGATACTTTTTACCTGCTGAGGATACACACATGCATCCTTGAAATTTTCTGAATAAAGGACTCTGTCCTTGGTAGAATTTGAAGGTTCCTTGACTTTGGAACAGTCCTTGGGGGGGATTTGATGATGTAGCATCCTTGAAATTCAGCCATTTAAAGATCCTTCTTTGAGGCCATTCGCATTTTTACATTTTCTTGTTTTCCCTTTTTCACATTTTTACAGCCAACCATGATGGCTGACGTGACAACAGCCCACCCGAGGCAAGCTGAACAGCATTGGAAATACACTGATTTTTAACACAAAACTGCTCTATTCACTCTTTTATTAGTTTTAATCACCTGGGGCCTCATTTATAAAGCTTGCTTACGCACAAAACGGGGCTTGAAAGTGGCGTACGCCACTTACCACGCAAAGGTTGTGATTTATAAAAATAAACTTGGCGGGAGAATGTGCGCACCTGTAAGCAAACTCTGAGTCATGCGTGCGCACATTTTGGAAGACACTGGGAAGTGGTTACGCAGACGGCGAAGTGGAGAAGTGGAGTCAGATTTTTATTGATGTCTCACACAAATTTAATGTCACGCTATATCCACCTTAGATCCACGTTAACATTGAAATTAAATCCAGCAACCTTATTTTGCGCTTGGAGTGAGTGATAATTGTTTCATAAAAATACTGTAAAATCCAACTCAAATCCTGAATTGAAATTCTTTCTAAATACGTATTTAATCCGCACTGCCTCTAACATCTCATTGTCATTGGCACATACTCCTTTTTGCCTCCACCTTTAATAAATGTGATTCTTTATGTCACACATCCATGTCAAACATCCTCAAATTTAAAAGCAACACATTAACTACATGTTGGTAAAGGAGTAGAAATATTTGGTCTACCTTTAGATCAGACCACTTTTTTTTTTTTGTTCTGTCACTGTCCGTGCAGTCCCACAGACACAGCTGACAGCATCAGCAGCGTTGATGTGTTGCCACTTTTTTCACTTTCTTTTATTAGTGATCCCGCTGCTGTGGCCACCAAATAAAATCTTTCTTCAGTCCTCCACCTCCCGTTAAAGAGTCTCTAGCTCAGTCTCGGAGAAATTCCGTCTTTTGGTTCGTTTCTCACACCTGTCGCCGTGACTCACAATGAGAGAACACTCGTATGCCGGCTTATTTATATGCAGATTGCATTCATGAGGTGATTTGCATGACCATTTATGGTTGAACTAGGGCGTGTAGAGGGCAGAATATGAGACGGATCTGGGTGCGCACAACTCCAGGACGCCATTTTCAGCTTTTGGGCGCACGTCAACTTTTAGTATGAATCCTAAGCACTCTTTTATAAATGAGGCCCCTGGTCTGTTTGTTTTGGAGAGGAAGAATCCTCTGCAGATAATTCAGCTCCTGCTAAAACCTGATGAATAGTGAACACTGAAGGAATACTGTTTACACCTGACACAAGTTTCAGCTGGTTGCAATCTGCAATCTTCACCGCTAGATGGCACTAAATCCTACACACTGCTCCTTTAAGTAATAATGAATTAACAGTGACTTGCTATATACAAGCAGCACCTTTATTGTAATTTGTGGAAATTGACAAATTTAATATATCTAGTTTTAATTCTATATATATCTTACTGTATATGCAGCCCATGCTTACTAAGATTAATAAATGAATATTAGATAGACAGACAAACAGACAGATGGCACATCTCCCTGCTGAATGTACTGGACTCACTCCAGGTCAGCCCTCACGAGCTGGTTTCTAATTGCAGGTCTCTTCTGTAGCCAAGCAAATTTTTTATTGACCTACAGGAGGATTTATCTCAAAGTGGATCTTTCCCGTCATTAGCTCCTAGCAAGGCCTCCCTATCAGCAGCAGTAGAGAGTAAATTTTTGATCCTCCAAAGTAATGGACCTCCACAGCCATGGAATTGCAGCATGCAATGAAAGGTATGCTGGCCCATTAGTCTTCTGTGCAAGGCTGTTGAAAACAGCCTGGCTAATGAACTAAGGCTACCAGAAACATTAAAAAAAAAAGAGAAACCAACGAGGGAAACTTACTGAGTTAAAATGAGAGCGAGAGAGAGAGAGAGAGAGAGAGAGAGAGAGAGAGAGAGAGAGAGAGAGAGAGAGAGAGAGGGAGCATATTTATGAATGTCTGTGTGATTTATTCAAGTGAACTGCAGACAACACCCACATCGTTTTGGATTGACAACCATGTCGGTGAGAGATGTTTTTATGTTCAGATGTATTATAGAATAGAGCAAAGGGGTATGAGAGAAGGAACAGGATTTATGGTTTTGTGAAAAATGATCACAACAAAAGTGAAAGAGATGTAAGTTTACATATTTGAAGCAATAGCTGTTAAATTTTTCATGAAATAATGGAGTAGGCCATATAGTGTTTCCTCCATCCCTGACAAATTGACAAATTGTTAGATTCCTTTCCATTTACAAGTGACAAATGGCCTTCCATTTCAACCTGTGTGGGTGTGTGTGTGTGTGTGTGTGTGTGTGTGTGTGTGCGCGCATGTGTGTGTGTGTGTGTATGTGCGTCATTTTCACATAAAACCCTCCACTTCCCAGTCTTCAAATGCCACATTTTTCCCCACAAAGCCTGAGGAATTTCTGTCAGGTGTGCAGTCAGGAGTTGAGCAATGTTCTGTGATGAAGAAACATCATAATTAACATCTTAAATCCCATTTGAAGTGTGTGCATTTGAGATTCCCTCCGCTACTTTGTGGGGGAAATTGCTGTGTTTCGCTGTCTGTTAACCGACCTGCAGAGTGAGCAAATTAAGCGGCGATGTTTTCCTCTGCAAAACTGGGTTAAACATGGGGGTCGCTGCATTGTGCGATAAGCACAGATCTTGCAACCATTTGCACTTTTCTTTGTGCTCTCCCAAAATTAGACAAGCTAGTAATACAGGAGAATTTACATTGAGTCCTCTGAATGGCTGAGAAATAAGACCTAATGACTTTTGCAGCTTAACACATGCATTTAAGGCACAATGCTCATTGCCCTCATACACACACACCCACCACAAGTGCACACACTCACATACAATGAAGGAAGTAATACCTTCAGGGGGTTGCTATTAAGATGGTTAATCCGTGGGCCTCGAGAGGAGCAGGATAAAATATTCCTGGAGGAAGCTTTTCACAACAAGCTCCTAGGATCAAGTGCATGAATAAATTACAGGCATAATTAAAGGAAATGTCAAATGGCTGCTGTATGGAGCATTATTAACGATGCCCTGGCCGTGTTGGAGGAACCTGGGCCTGAAATGAGGATGATCAATGTAGGTTTAATGGGGCTCCTGGTAGACTGAGGGACTACGGGACCCACGTTAATACAGTTGGGCTTAACTGAGGCCCAGTACACATATTGACCTGGTGGTGATGTACACAGGGGTAACATGACTGTGGCAGTAAAGAAGACTGATTCAGTGTTTGTGACTGAGAGAAAGAGACAGACAGAGAGGGAGAGACAAAGAGTAATGAAGGGCTGTTGCGAAAGTGAGAGCGTGTGAATGAGAGAAGGTGGAAGAAATTGGAAGCGAGAGCAGTTTCCTTCCAGTCTTGTCATGGGAAATACATCCTTTCACCATGAACCAAAGCTGTCAGCGGATGCTTATCAAAAACAGTGAAACGTCAGCCTTCTGCGGCTCAGTAGCAGCCCAATTTCTTTCACTTGGCAAATGCAGTTTTGAATTATAGTCAAGTCCAGTGAAGTAAATTTTCTTTATCGAGCACAAAATCACAAATTTGTCTCAGGGGGCTTTACAATCTGTACAACGTACAACACCTTTTATTTATCCTTAGACTCTACGTTCTGATATAGTGGAAAAGACTTAAACAAGGAGGGGAAAAAGAGAAACCTCAGGGGAGCAAGAGAGGAAGAATTCCTCTTCCACAATAGACAGGCATGCCACAGCTGATGTTTTATACAGAGGAGATAAGAGTAGCAGCTTTAGAATTACAATATATTAAAATGAAGGATGGCAGTATCAAGTTAGTAGCCTTGTATATGGGAAGATAGAGTAAAAAAAAACATTACTGTAAGAGTTTATGGCAAAGTGTTTGGAATCCATGGTGGAACAACAATCTCTGGCTTTTTTCAGAGCAGACATTGTGGTGTGTCAGAGCATGAAATGAACAGGTGTTACTAATAACATTAAAGCTGGGGTAGGCAGTTTTATTTTGGTGTCATTTGGCAAAAAGCCCAAACAAAATTTGAGCATATTGTAATTCTAGTGGTCTGAAAGAACATTAGACTTCTGCACCTCCTCTTGGTTCTGTTTTCAATCTAGGCCGCGACGGGAGACCTTGACCAATCACAGGTCATTTTAGAGAGAGGGCGTTCGTATTGGCTGTTCTACACATGCAGTCGGCACGCATATCTCTTCAATGAAAGCCTGATTTAATGGCCAAGAATCCTACTGAGAAAACTGCAATTCCAACATTGACAACAACTTCCTGCACTGCAAAGACACCCAAAAAAGGAGGATGGACTTATCAAAAAGAGTCTAAAAGAGTCTGACAATGAACAAAATAAAACGCATGTCAATATCAGTGAAGCGGGCGGCACAGTGGGCAGTGGTTAGCATTGTCACCGCACAGCAAGAGGATTCCTGATTCAAGCCCAGGGTGTGGGAGCCCTTCTGTGCGGAGTTTGCATATTCTCCCCGTGTCAGCGTGGGTTTTCTCTGGGTACTCCAGCTTCCTCCCACAGTCCAATGACAAGCAGGTTAACTGGTGACTCTAAATTGCCTGTAGGTGTGAATGTGAGTGTGAATGATTGTCTGTCTCTATGTTTCAGCCCTGCGATAGTCTGGCGACCTGTCCAGGGTGTACCTCGCCTCTCACCCAATGTCAGCTGGGATAGGCTCCAGCCCCCCTGCGGCCCCCAGCAGGATAAGCGGTTACAAAAAATGAATGAGTATCAGTTAAGAGTTTCAGAGATAGAGAGAAAATGTTGCTAACTCAATAGTCAAGCCTTCTTGCTGACCGTAAGGCTCATGGCTGTTGCTTCCTGTTGACATTAATGGAGCTAATATTAGCTAGAGCCTCGAATCACAGTGTGTCCTCTGCCTCACTCCCTGCCGCTACAGACCACCTTGCTGGGAGTAGAATGAGCAGAGCTCTCCAGACACAGACCCCCACTCAGCAGCCACAGCAACACAAATCCAGCCAGTGCAAACACCAGCAGCAGGGGAGCAGACAACCCTGACTCACTGTGGATCAGTAAACTTTCAGTTGCTGCATTACACAGGTTAGACCGGGCGCTGCCACTGGCCACCAATAAAAAAATAAATCATTAATTAAAACCCTGGTCATCTGTTGAGAGGGGTTTAGGACAGAGAGCTGCAAGAGGAGGGTATGTTTTTTAAATCTAATTCTAATTCTAATTCTAATTTGCTTTTTTTGCCTTTTATCCCGGCTTTACTGATGGCTTTGTTCTATTCAGTACCAGCCTCCTGTAACTGAAAACAGCTGAATTGAATTTAGCCGTCATTCATTTTATTATTTGTGTTTTCCCTACTGTGACATATCACATTTTCAGTGAAAGGGGGCAATTAGAAGGGGAGCAAAGGCACCAATATTAATATGTTCAATTTGTATTTGTGTGTTTTTAACTGCAGATACCTGCTGCATTACATTTCCATAACAACCAGGTCCATTTTTTGTGTGTGCAGTGAGTGGCACAGTGAAAAACAGGTTCAGTTGTACCCACAACACTTCATTCTCCTCCAATCACAAAACTAGTTGGAGTGATGTCACTCAGCCCACATGCATGGCCCGCTTGCACACAAAGAAGGAGCCACACTCACACATTTTTGAGTCATTTTAACACCCCACTCTGCAGCTCTATGTTTTCAGCCACTTGCAGCTCATTATACTGGTTGCCTGGTACATGTACGCTTCAGTCCCGATGGCTCTCACTGACCCCACATATTATAACTGGCAGCCAGTCCTAGCTCATAAACTCACAGAAGCTGATTTTATGCTGCCTGTCTGGTGTGAAATGAGCAGCTTGCTGAAGTAAACAAATGACTGGCGAAGAAAACGACCCAGACTCATTTTCTCAGGAGATAGTTTTGGAGACTTTATGCCCCCTAGTGGTCAGAAATCTCTTAATGCTGCTTTAAAATTGACAAGAAAAAAAACAACCAGAAGTACTGACGCCTTTGCTACATAGGTTAGCATCTGGACTTTCTCATAGACAGTTTCCTTTATCTGTCTCTCTGAAAAGCAGAAACATGTTCCTGTCTATGTTGTCAGCTAAATAATACATACTACCGTGGAGGAAAAACACAAACCTTCTCATCTAAACCACAATAATATTATTTATTTTGTTAACATTTAAAAATGTGTCCTATTGGTGCTTGCTGTCAGAGTGTCATGGCAGCTGTTTGCAAATGAAATGATATATTGTATTATTTTGTTAGAATGATATGTAATTGAATGGTACTATCCTGCTGTTGTAGATACCAATTAGACTTTGAAGAAACACACAAAGAAAGACAGAAAATCCCAGCAGTGTTTCAGTTTTTCACAGAGACTGCTGATGAAAGACACCTGTAAAAAGAAATGCAGCATATCCTAACTGTTAGTATGAAATTGGAAGGAGCTACTGGTTCTGTAAGTATTTCTTTACTACTGTGAAAAGAAAAATATAGCATTCCGACATAGCATTTAGTAAGTGTCTGACCCTCAAAAACTCTTGATGCGTGAAAGAGAGTTATGCCATCTTTTTAAGAGTGAGTCCCGCTGATGATTGAAATCATCTAAGCCATGAAAATGTTGCAGCTGTAAAAATGAACATGACTTTTACTTCAGGAACCCTGGATGCCCAAAACAGCTCCAGTTTGCAACTCTACCACTGTTAATTTGGTTGGGAGAACTACCTGTGGCCAAATATTGCTTATTGCAGCTTTGATATTCCACTTTATGACAAAGTCTGCATGCTGCACCAAATTACACACAATTTCCCCACAATTCAGTATCAGGTTTAGTTCATGTTTTAATGATCTGGACTAGAATCAAAATAAAGTTCTGTTGGTCTTGGCTATAGACACTCTATACACTCTTTGGCTGTACACCTTCCCTTTGTAATTATAGGCTGCATGTGAGCCAGGAGGACCTGAGCAAATAAATCTGCAAGTGTAATTTAGAAATTAGCTTCCTGCTTACTTTTGTTGTCTCAACCTGGGAGAAATGCCTCATGAAGAAAATATAAATGACCCATGATGCTCAATTTATGGCCCTTCGACCACTTTTTAATTTGCAATGAAAATAAATTGATTCACACTGGGATTTAATTTTATTTTATTTATTTATGTTTGCACCAAGCAGTACAGTACGCTACGGTTCAGATCGGTTTGGTACACTTTTTTTCCATCTCCACTGCAAAAAGTTGTGGATGGTACCAATGGAACTGTTCCGTACCATCCCCATTTTTGGTCCCCCCTCTGTTGGGGTACCTCACACACAGATCTGGTACTAAAAGGTGGAGCTGTGAACACTGCAGTCTGATTGGTCAATAGCCGACGGTCACTCTGCTCAGGGCTGAGCTGTGCCTGGTTTTGAGGTTCATGTAACCACTGTTCATACTGTGGAGAGTTTAATTAGTAGACGTTAACAATAGAAATGAAGGCTGTTTTGCTGCCTCTTGCAGCAGCTGGAGTAAAAAAAAAAAACTTAATTCACTGAGCTGAGTGCTGGTGACTTTTAAGGTGGAAAGTTATCTTGTTATGTTACTCAATGCATAAGGTGACGATGTGACTCCATCAACACACCTTAATATTCCTTATAACAAGTTCGACCATCACTTTAGTTTTTATAGGACATACACTTTAGCAATGAGTGGATCTTCGAGCATTTTTATATATTAATTTCAGCCTGGTTATGTGAACGCATATATTCTGATCCTCACCGCGTCTGACTACAGCAACACTTAACCCCTGAGCTTGCCTTAGGGGAACTATATCTGCAAACCCGCAATTTTTAAATATCCCTTGGAGAGAGACTCTCACTGCAGCCTGTTTTATTTTGTTCTTAAAATGTTGGCGTGCAGCCTCGTTCTGTGGACGATAAGCGAGGCGCAGACTTCCATCTGTGTCACCTGTAATGAGGAAATATAGTGAGTGACAACAACCCCGCCCACATTTAAGAGTTGGCTACTGTTTGCGTGGTGGAAACGCTAGGGTCTAGGTACCATGTCTGAAGGGTTACTTTTGGTTCCAAAGGTACCATACCTGAACTGTTTGGTGGAAACGAGTCTTTATTCATGTATTTATTCCTTTTTTTTATGTTGGTGAAGGAACCCTGGACCCCCTGACAAATCTTCAAATCCTAGAAACGCCCCTGCGTACACCTTACTTGTGTGGGGCTGCTGCTACTGGATTTGCCTCTTTGACAAAGAAGAGTGAGGACAGCAGATGTCGAAAGGTTGAAGACAGGTTGTTCATTTATTCTATGCGCTAATATTATTATGGTTTATTTATTAATTGGCCTTAGCAGAAAAATAAAGTGCCCTCCGGACAAACTGCCCTACATCCCCTGGCAGTTAGTGAATCACGGAGTCTCACTGTCTCTTTGTAATATCGCGGTCTGACGCAGGAGGGCGTAGTTCTCCGCCAGGTGCGTCTTCCTCCCCTCCCGCACCTTCCCATCCCAGCGCTGCTGGTTGTGGCTGCTCCATCGCCTCCTCCTCGCCGCCGTGCAGCCCACTTCTTCTTCGCAGGGGGAGCTGACTTGATGCGCATAATAAATCATCTCTGCAAGATTTCCTTTCAAGCCCAATTTCAGACCTACGCGTGTTGGATTTGAGAGCGTAAACACAGGCGAGAGTCGAGCCTCTTAACTGGGGATGTTTCAAATGTGATTCAGCACGGCAAACAACGTGGGTGTTGTGTGTGTGCGTGTGTGTGAGTGCGTGTGTGTGTGTGTATGTTGTTTTTTTTGTTTTGTTTTTTTGGTGGGGAGTGGAGGAGAAGGGGGAGAGCAGCGATATGAAACGCGTGTGTTTATGCCTCCTGCGCTACCCGTTATCTCTGACTGACCACCGGCTCAATTTTTCACCTGTATGAACGACCTTGCGATTGTGACCGAATTTTTTCCTAAAAAGGGGGTTTCCATGGAAGATCAATGTGTCGCTTTTTCCGTGAGGGCTGAATTTGGTTCCTGCTGGTCTCAAGATATTTCAAGATAAGAGGTAAGACAAAAAAAAATAGCCCATGAGCGCGTTTGGCAATTGTGAACGTGCACAAATACAGAAAGCTAAATTATTTACTCAGTGATATTTATATGTTCAAATATTCATCCACGCTAACAGGCTCACATGTCGGCCTGTCTTGCCTGCTGTCCCGAATTGGCCCATCAATTCCTAATGCCGTTTATTATTTGATCATAATTGTTGAGGCTGGAGTAACGTGACGTGCCCTCCCAACTGCAGCCAATTCCTCCACACTGCTTAGTCTGATTTTGTAGGAGCATGCATTCAAGACACACTTTGATATTTTGTTTAAAAATAAGGAGTTGGCTCAGCCGTGCCTTTCTTTGTCAAACTGCTGTGGAGATGCTGTTACATCACTCACATGGTGGTATTTTAGCCTCTAACTGCTCTCGTGGTTCCTACCTGGTGTGGTGCCAGCCACACTGCAGCCTGGCTCCACTTCACCTTACCCGCTGAATTGTGGAGCTACAGGCCACCACTGATACATTTTAGGACTAAATCAAACCTTGGGTGGACCTGCATGCACAGAATGCAGAAAAAGACTGCAAAAATGTATTCAAGTGTTACCAAGGACCCTTTTCCAAAGGCAAAAAATACCTTGAGCAAACCTTGACAAGTGTCACGGCAATGATTGTCTGCATGCCTCTTGAGATACAGTAAGTGTGAAAGGTGCACACACACACACACACACACACACACACACACACATACACACTATTTCTACCCTGCAACATTCACCAGGTAATTGCATACTGGTATGCCACAGTGTCAGCTGGAATATCTATGATGAATGCAGCTAAGGCCTTCAAAGTAAGTACACTCCCACTCTGCCAGCTGGGCTATTTGTTCAACCAGCGTGTTACTTGGATGCAGGCAGAGTGTGATGGAGGTGGTAGATATCGTGATTATACATTATTTAACCCAGTGGTGTCTTGGTACAGGAAGGTACCCTCCGTGATTGAGAGTGATTCACCCTGTAAAGCTTTTCTCACCACCTTCTATCACCGTCATCGTTAGCACCATTATCCATGAGAGCAAGCTGTGAGTTTGTATGTGTGGGTGCCCACGTTCTTCATGTTTGTGCATGTGTATGAAGATGTCTTATACAGTGTGTACATGCGAAACCGCCAAGCGATCCGCTCTGTGTCAAATCACTGATAGAATTCTGACTCTCAGTATTTTGCATTTGTAAATGATTTATTGGCTCTGCATTAAAAAAGAGGAAGACATTGCATCAGGTGTTACACAGTGCCATCCCTGACAGAACCCCATTACAAATGCAAACCATAACATGCAAAGTCGACAGTAGTGTAATACCCACTGTACCTTCCACACACCAATCCTCAGTCCTGAGGTGCCAGCAGTTTGCACACTGTGGGCCTATCACTGAGGTATGGCATGCAGGAGTCGTCTTGAGAGGAAGCATACCAATCCAATTTTGCAGACTTTCGGGGAAGAAAAAGGACCGAGCAAACATGAAAGGTAGGGAAGAAAATTCTGGCTGAGACCCCACGTGTCTGATTTGACATCCAGGCAGCTGACAAACAATTAGACCCTCCATAAGTAGCGCTCTGAACCAGGCTCGCCCCGGGATTAGGCCACAAATGAGCTGCACATCACGGCTTATGTCTTCTAAATGGAAAGCGAGCGTGTGTGTGTGTGTGTGGAGGCAGGGTGTTATACGTGTTGTACACGGTGAGAAAGTGAGTTTGGTTGTGTAGGTGTGTGTGGGTTGTGTGACATTTAGCAGATTGGTGTTATTATCTGTCTCTGCCCTTAATATATCTTGAACACCTCTTGAAGAAATTTGTGATTCTGTATGTGTGCAGACCTGCTTATTCATGTGCATGCTTGTATGCAGGTACACACTATTGTACACTGATCTGCATACACTCTGCACACTTGGATGTGTGTGTAACTGCTCACTTCATTGCTGTGTTATTGCTGGTTCTCTGTTGTGTGTATGTTTGACATTTCATAATTGCATCATTACTCGCTCAGTCTCCTCCTGCAAGAAGTGGGTGCATCGCAATTTGCAGCACATGCTACAAGCAGACAGACACACTTGCCCTTGATTATGGACCTGGGTGGAATGGCTTCCTCATCAGGCTGTCTTGATTCACCCCAGCATGTGGGGAGACACATGCTGCTGTGGGTGAATCTAATTGATTGGATGACACCCAATTCCCAGGTCCAAGTCTCCTCAGGCAGCCAGAGTGAATCCGTCCAAGTGAAGGATGAGCTTAGGCGTTGGTCGCCCCCCTAATAGATTGGCATGGGCTTCTTCCCATATGCCTCTGGTATCACCCTCAGACATCTCTGGGTGCAAGTTGGCCAAAGCGCAGGGCACAAAGTGGCACCGCCTGGATCTTCACTGATCAGAAATGTGAGAATGGACACAAGTAATGAGACACATCCTGCACCAAAACCCACATCCATTTTTATCACGTTCCCCGTCTTCTCCTGGTGGGTGATTAAAAAACATGATGTCGAAAGCCGGATAAAAATATCCGGGGGTTCGTAGAGTTTGGTGTTTTACAACAAAATTCTTGTTCCAACAGGTCAAGCTCCCCTCTCTCGGAGAACACGAGTGCCATTTCAAAGCTTATTGGATGAAAGTCTCATTTGCCCTTGGCTGCCAAAGATGACGTTGCCATGGAAACAGCTTCTACTGTTATCAATCATCGACTGTCTGGCAGGTAAACCACCTTTTATATATGAGTAATGATCCTTTCACGTTTGGGCATTTACAGTTGCGGGGATGATGGCTGAAGAGCCGAAAATCATGTCAGTGTCAGCGATGATAGGATGGGCCGAATTTAAAGGGCCACTCCTCAGTATTGACTTCCATTCACAACACAGGCACAATGCTCTTAATCTTTCTCCTCACCGCTCTGTGATTGTAACCTGATGAAGAGGTATGCACTGTTGTGTTCTCGTCTTTTAACATTTTCCTTGACTTCATTAACACATAACTCGGCAGAGCACAAGCGTGATAACCTCTATTGCTTCTCTAAAGTCAAAACAAATTAATTTTCTTTCACATAGTGTACAAATTTCCGAGTGAATGATTGCCTTTTATCAAATGGAAACGCAATTATTTTTAATTGCTGGAAAACATTTCTATAAAGTGCTTTTAATATTATTCAACTTGTTATTATTTCGGAAGAATCTGCACTTTACGACCTCTCAAGATAATTTCAAACACGCTGAATCACTTCCCGTGTTTAGTAATGTCCAATCTCCCATTTTGAAAGAGCCTCCCTGTTAAACCCCAATATCCCATTTCCTCCAGAAGAATGGGGCATTATGGCGGCCGAACTCAATCAAAATGGCACTTTTTTCCCCTGCCATTATGCTCAGGCTGTTACTGTTGCTCTGACAGATTGTCTGGACAGTGGATCATACCATGGTCCAAGATGGAGGATGGAGCCAGGTGACTTGTTCATTCCTGTCGACTCCATAGAAGAGGAAGCCACTCTGACCTGTGATGCAAAGGGAACGCCACCTCCTCAGTACAGGTAAGGGCGCACTCACATCAAAGTGTGGGTTAGGATTTAGATAAAGACTCGTTATTTGATAGTTTTAATTTATTTTTTAACTAGTAATCCCAAACTCTGTCTTGAAACTGAGGCCTAGTCCACACGAGCACGGCTATTTTTAAAACTGAACTTTTTTGGCCTCCACTTTTTAAAAAATCTGCGTCCATACGAGCAGTGTAATAAAAATACTTCCGTCCACATGACACCGCAAATTCCACTATCAAGCAATGTAATACACATGCCAAAGCAATACGTGGCGATATAACTCCTAACTGTAAGGCCACTGTAGCCAATCAGAAGGCAGTAAAACGTCAGTACCGGAAAAACAACAAGCGCGAAGTATCAATATAATATATATATATATATATATATATATATATATATATATATATATATATATATACATTATATATAATCAATATGCTGCTAAATAGCAGCAGTATTTGTTTAGGTCGATCCTCAAATCGTCTCTCGCACACACTGGATCGGGTAATAACACAGTTGTTTTCTGTTTACGTCGCACACTGTGACGTCATACAATGGGACGAGACAAAATAACTGAGGTTATCCTGTCCACACATGACTGCTGACACTGGACTTTTCCAAAAAGTTCACCCTGGACTCCGGTTACAGATAACTCCGGTTACAGGGGCCCAAAACTGTGGTTACGTGTGGATGAAAGGCCAAACCGTGAGCAAAGAGTCACGGTTTTATAAATACCCGCATTGGTGTGGACAGCCCCTGGTTTATAAAAATTCAATTTGCAGCACAAACCATCAGCTTTTATTGCTTTTAACTTAAAGGCACTCAAGCGCCACATCAGCAGCACTTGCTATTTCTTTGTATCCTTTCTTTGTAGCTGTCAGTGTCAGAAGAGGACCTTGTTTAATGTGAAGTACTGTGATCACTGCAGGCAACATTACTTTTTGGATGTGTGGGACGTAAAATCAGTGTGAAATCCTTAAAAGTGATCAGCTTTTTGTACAATAAAAATCTGTATATATACACAAATACACGTATATACACTAGGGCTGGGCAATATATTGATATTATATTGATGTTGAGATATATAAGAATGGATATGGTCTTAGATTTTGGACATCATGATACTGATAGCGTGTATTTTCCTGGTTTGAAAGGCTGCATTACAGTAAAGTGTAACTGTAACTGTCTGAACTTACCTTGATTCTAACTGTTTTATTTTCCTGTACCCACTTCAGTCATTATATCCGCATTTCTTCTGTATATCATACACACATATATAAGGGCCTTTCAGCTTCCCATTAATATAAAGCCCATTTCAGTCATTCACACAGCTCTAAATAAGGATATATAAAGCTTTTTCACATGGAACAGGCGGGTGCTTGCTCCCCTTTCATTTTCTCCACATTAGACTGAAATGCACACTGACAAACAAAGCAGTGGTGTCATTATGCCTTTACTAATTCATATTGACTAACACGCCGGCAATCTGCCTCTTGTCTCGCCAGATATTATCTTAGCGACACACGTGTAGCATCTTAATGCATCTTTGAATCTCCTCTTTTAAAACGCGGTGAGACCAATGCAGGTTGCTAGACACCAGTTGGCACCAACAGGCATTGATTACAAGTGTCTTTGGCGTTCAACGGTGGAATTACTGCGGCACAGCCAGCACAGATGAGCTGAATGATAGTGGTGTGGAGTGCGTACGCTCATTATTTCAGGCTTTTCACATTCCCCGCCTAAGACCAGGTATTGCCATGAACTGATTAAAGGTGAGATGAGCATGTTTAACGTGGTGTCTTGTCAAGCTGGCTGTGCGGGGCTCTGCAAGCCCTCAGCACCTCTCTGGCTCTTCTCTTGAAGTGTAAATAGGCTCACACTGCTCCCTCCCCCATCCTCTCTTTTCTCCCACCTCCTTTCCTCTGCCAGTCCTGTCACTCACAAAGAGATGAGACTTCCATAGTATGCACAATGTAGCAGCATAATAACTCATAGGAGAAAACCATATCTTGAACGAAAAAGCATCTTCTCCACAGCGGGGCGTAAAAGTGATGCAGTTTTTTTTGCTTAAATCCAAACAGAGGGTGACTTGCCTAACCTTTACTTGACCTGAAGTTTGAAGTCTGTGGCTCTGGGCTGCAGGATGATCCAGAATACTCCACTTTTTCAGTGGTCAGATGGTCAGACGACATGTGTTCACAAAATGAGTCTCAAGCAGAGTAATTCAGTTTCGGAGTTGCTATTCAATCACCTGCCCAATGTTCAGGGCACCACTGAACAGCAGAGGCACTTCAGAGCAGGTCAGAAAGAGGTGAAAGTGGTGACTCTGGGATAAAGAGTAGAATGCACTCAAGTGGACACAAACATGCACATATCACTAGCCTATACAATCCTATAGGTATTCATCACTCACACAGTCTCTTAAACTGTATAGCCTTAGGGTTAACCTCAGTGCATACCGAAACGCAGCTATCAAGTATAAGTGTCTAGAGTATGGCAGCAAGCACTCATCGACATTCAGTGGTTTTCGATATTCTTTAAGAAATTATTTCGGAGGTTAGACTTGAAAGCTTTTGGAAAGTTGGCCATTATGGCCTCCACGTCTTTCATTTCCACTTAAGGGAAGTAAAATAGCAGAATGTGGCTGAAGGAAAGAAATTGTTATTTTCAGTGCTTTGAGAAAAATGATGGAACATTCTTGAAAAGTGCTCTGTCCTTGAACCCATCAATGCTCCATTTTTGAATAGCATTTAAAAAGAGATAGACAAGAGCGTTGTGGTGGCAGGGAAAGAAAGTCTTTTTCTTGCTGAATAATGGGTCTTATTTAAATCAATGAATTAACCTCATGTTTTCAGGTGTTTCATTTATTTGATAGCACTATCTGAACCTGCTGAGCAAAGTGTTATTGTTTTAAGTTCCTGCACCTGCTAAGTGTGGTAAGGCTGTAATGGAAGGTGAAAAGGAGCATAAAAGGCACCCTTTGTTACATCAGCTCACTGTTACCTCTTGCCAAGTGCTAATGTTTTGTCCTAATGAGAAGTCAAAGGTGGAATAATGTCACATTATGTAAATATAATGTGAAGGAGAAGAGGTGATTATGGCGAAGACTGATGATAATATCTGGGATGGCTTCTAAAACCTTTATCTTCTGCTTCCCTTAAATAGCAGTAGACAGCTTTGTGTATGATACTCTGAGATTAAACTTTAATGATCCCTGCGGGGGAAAATGGGATAGCTGCAGCAGCAAATAGTGGAAGAGCAAAATAAAGAAAAATAGAATAGAAAGATACAACATAAATAAGAAATGTGAATTTAAGGGTTATATAAACAATATCCAATAATACATGAGCATGTTATAGCATTATGGATTACAGAATTACTACATTACAGGGACAGAACAATATGCGGCAATTATGGAGTGTCCAGCATATGATAAGTAGAAGAATAAAATTAGGGCTGGGCGCAATTTATCTTCATACAACGGTTCGTATGATACCTAACAAATGACATTGCATCCTCAGTGTACAGTTACGTCAGTCAGATTTAGGCAAGTAAAGTCACGTAGGTTAGGTTTAGGAAAAGAAACATGGTGATGACATACCTTAAAACAACTCAAAGTTTACTTTGTTCGAACACCGCTCTCCTTTTGTTTGACCCATCCACCACCCCAACTCGCCTCCATACATGGAGTTTTGGTCTTTACACCACCTCCTTCTTTTTTTCCCATCAACGCATTTGTCCCATGATTCCAGCCTTCTCGATTACATGGCTCATGATTATGTGTGTTATATACGAATTATGGTGCATCATCTTTGTAGGTAGAAATACAAACACGGCACGGTTTGATCCCTGCGGTTAACAGTGGTTAGCAGTGTCGCCTCACAGCAAGAGGGTTCCTGGTTCAAACCCAGGGTGTGAGAGCCCTTCTATGTGGAGTATGCATGTTCTCCCATGTCAGCGTGGGTTTTCTCCGGGTACTCCGGCTTCCTCCCACAGTCCAATGACACGCAGGTTAATTGGTGACTCTGAATTGCCCGTAGGTGTGAATGTGAGTGTGAATGGTTGTCTGTCTCTATGTGTCAGCCCTGTGATAGTCTGGCGACCTGTCCAGTGTGTACGCCACCTCTCGCCCAATGTCAGCTGGGATAAGCTCCATATTTATCATATTAATATGACAAACACCAATTAAATTTAGGACTGGAATAATATAATCAGTTGCTTTTTCCGTTCATGACATATATTTTGCTGCTGTAGTAAAATGGCTGAAGTGAAATGAACAGCCTGAAAACTTTATGTTACTAGATAAAACAGATGTTGACAAACTTTTCCTTTGGGGATATAGTTCACAGTTGAAAAAAGATAATAAATCGTTATATATTTTATTGCAATACTCAGCAATGATCGTGATAATATTGTATCGTGGATACTCTGGTGATTTCTACCCCTAATATTTACACAGTATGATTTTTGATAAATCATTATCAGTGATGTGGATATAATGAGTAAATGGGTGAAGGCAAACAGTAGAGAACAGCTAGAACAGTCTAGTAAGCTCAGAAAATGACATCACTTTACTGTAACGCAGACTATAAAACCAGGACAAGACAACACAGCGATGTTACATTATCTAAAATATGAGACGATGCCAATTTTAATATCCCAATATCAATATAATATTGAAATATTGCTCAGTCGCACATGCATTCATGCAGTTTTTAAAAATGTGAGTTGAGGAGAATTTCAGTATATTTATGTTTGACAGTAGCAGACACTCTATCAACTGTCTTCTCCAACTCTGTGTGACTTCAGAAAGTAGTTTTGTTCCAAACTTTGGAAGAAAGTTGAAACACAGCAGGGAAATAAATTTCAAAAATCACAGCCGTGAGGTTTGTGCTGTTCCTGCTTCAACCTGCGAGCCTGCGAATTCCTCGACACCAGCACAAATGTACAGTGTATTATTCCTGCTTGGAGTGAGGTACTACAGTGAGTTGTGTTCTCCGCTCACCTCCTGTCAGACCACCTTGGTTGGTGGAGAGAAGCGGACAGTGCATTTTGCCAGGGACTGATGGTGTCTTTGCCCTCACAGATGGTCATTGAATGGGACTCTCATAAATCTGGGTCTGGATCGCCGGCGGCGTCTGTCTGGGGGCAACCTCATTATAAGCAGTCTGGACCGCTACCAGGATGTAGGAATGTACCAGTGTATGGCGTTCAACACTGTAGGAGCTATCCTCAGCAGGAGAGCCAGTCTGCAGTTTGCCTGTAAGTAGAAGTCAAGTTGTTTGTCACTTCTTTTTTTAATATTTATTTCAGTCTGCACAACATATATACAGTACAGGCCAAAAGTTTGGACACACCTTCTCATTCAATGCGTTTTCTTTATTTTCATGACTATTTACATTGTAGATTCTCACTGAAGGCATCAAAACTATGAATGAACACATGTGGAGTTATGTACTTAACAAAAAAAGGTGAAATAACTGAAAACATGTTTTATATTCTAGTTTCTTCAAAATAGCCACCCTTTGCTCTGATTACTGCTTTGCACACTCTTGGCATTCTCTCGATGAGCTTCAAGAGGTAGTCACCTGAAATGGTTTCCACTTCACAGGTGTGCCTTATCAGGGTTAATTAGTGGAATTTCTTGCTTTATCAATGGGGTTGGGACCATCAGTTGTGTTGTGCAGAAGTCAGGTTAATACACAGCCGACAGCCCTATTGGACAACTGTTAAAATTCATATTATGGCAAGAACCAATCAGCTAACTAAAGAAAAACGAGTGGCCATCATTACTTTAAGAAATGAAGGTCAGTCAGTCCAGAAAATTGCAAAAACTTTAAATGTGTCCCCAAGTGGAGTCGCAAAAACCATCAAGCGCTACAACGAAACTGGCACACATGAGGACCGAGCCAGGAAAGGAAGACCAAGAGTCACCTCTGCTTCTGAGGATAAGTTCATCCGAGTCACCAGCCTCAGAAATGGCAAGTTAACAGCAGCTCAGATCAGAGACCAGATGAATGCCACACAGAGTTCTAGCAGCAGACCCATCTCTAGAACAACTGTTAAGAGGAGACTGCGCCAATCAGGCCTTCATGGTCAAATAGCTGCTAGGAAACCACTGCTAAGGAGAGGCAACAAGCAGAAGAGATTTGTTTGGGCCAAGAAACACAAGGAATGGACATTAGACCAGTGGAAATCTGTGCTTTGGTCTGATGAGTCCAAATTTGAGATCTTTGGTTCCAAGCGCCGTGTCTTTGTGAGACGCAGAAAAGGTGAACGGATGGATTCCACATGCCTGGTTCCCACTGTGAAGCATGGAGGAGGAGGTGTGATGGTGTGGGGGTGTTTTGCTGGTGACACTGTTGGGGATTTATTCAAAATTGAAGGCACACTGAACCAGCATGGCTACCACAGCATCCTGCAGCAACATGCCTTCCCATCCGGTTTGCGTTTAGTTGGACGATCATTTATTTTTCAACAGGACAATGACCCCAAACACACCTCCAGGCTGTGTAAGGGCTATTTGACCAAGAAGGAGAGTGATGGAGTGCTGCGGCAGATGACCTGGCCTCCACAGTCACCGGACCTGAACCCAATCGAGATGGTTTGGGGTGAGCTGGACCGCAGAGTGAAGGCAAAGGGGCCAACAAGTGCTAAACACCTCTGGGAACTCCTTCAAGACTGTTGGAAAACCATTTCAGGTGACTACCTCTTGAAGCTCATCGAGAGAATGCCAAGAGTGTGCAAAGCAGTAATCAGAGCAAAGGGTGGCTATTTTGAAGAAACTAGAATATAAAACATGTTTTCAGTTATTTCACCTTTTTTTGTTAAGTACATAACTCCACACGTGTTCATTCATAGTTTTGATGCCTTCAGTGAGAATCTACAATGTAAATAGTCATGAAAATAAAGAAAACGCATTGAATGAGAAGGTGTGTCCAAACTTTTGGCCTGTACTGTATATATATATATATATATATATGTGTGTGTATATATATATATATATATATATATATATATATGTAGCCTCAACAGTTTATTTTTCAAATAAACTCATTGCTTCCATTAAATTGTCATGAGAAATTATACACTGACTTCAGACGATAGTGTGACCATGCTTTTGTGATAAAAATACAGATTCAATGGGCCTCATTCACAAACTGTGTATGCATAAATCTGTGCTTAAACCATTCATACCATCATTTAATCTGGGATTCATCAATATTTTCTTAACTGAATTTGTTTGTACTTTGCAAATCAAATTTAGAACTGCCTCAGACCATGCGTAAGCACTAATGATGAGGGCACGGCTGTCTTAACAATATTTAAAACCATTAGCTAACAAATGCATTGGCCAAATGTATTAAATATCTATGAAAATGATGCACTTTCATCCTATTCAGTGGTCATAATTAAAACATTCAGCAATAAAACATAGTGTTTCAGTATATAAGAGTGTCCATATTGAAATATAACAATATTTTCATGGCTTTCATTGACTTGGTCTATAATACTTGGGTACTCCCACCAATTTCTAGTGCAATGAAACTGTACATAAAGGATACAAAAGATTCTGATTGACGTCCAAGCAGCTGTTAAGATATCTTACATGCTGAAAGATACTGCAGCCCATGCCTTCAGAAAAGGGCGCATCTTCAGAGACTGACATGACATGTTTGCAGAGAGTGATGAACGGCTTGTCAGAGGTTTCTGACTGCCAAGACTTTGACTGATGTGTGATTTGTGTTAGAACACCACTTTCTCCAAGTCGACCAATAGTTGTAATTTAGGGCCATTAGTCGATTAGTTGCCCGCATGTTTACGATATTAATTTAATCATTGAATTCTATATTTTGGGCGGGGCAACACAATGGTTTGAGTTGAAGGTGTGAGAAAGAATAGTATCAGTAACATTGTTAACACTGTGCTACATTACAGAGAAATACAAAACAAGTGCACGTCACACACTGAGCGAGTCACCTGTTAATGACGCTGTCGGCAAAGCAGTAATGGTTGTGCTAAGTGGCTAATGGGCATGTAGCTACTTCCATGTTTCAGATGATACGTCATGTTTGTAGTCGACCAGTGAAGATGAGTTTACATATCACCTTGGGTTCGTCCTTCACCTTCTCACAATGATCCCACACTTTGGATTTCCTGCCCGACATGTTATTAACTAGCCTGTGTAATAACCGCAGGTACCAGCCCTGGAAATTAACCTGACTCCTGTCTGACTGCGGAGCGTGGCCACTTTCTGTGTCTGTCCTTTCAAATTAAATTCCCACATGGTTTTGATTTATTTTGACAAGGCGCAGCTCCTAGTAGAGATTCATGATTGTTTATTTATTTATTTTTCTGCGACTAAGTGACCAATGAAATCTCGCAGACTAATCAGGGCTCGACAGTGCGAGCGTTTCACTCGCATTTGCGACTAAAAATAGGTGTGTGCGAACTGTAAAAAATATTTAGGGGCACATGTGCGCATAAAAAAATCAGCTGAAGCAGCCTATATTTTTGTCAATAAAAAAATATGATAATCTAACTGCAAATGTTGGAGGAACTCCAGCCGCCTTCCATCTTCCCCGTGTGACACGGTTATGGGTGGTTTTCCAAGCCACTGTCGGCACAATGAATATCGTGCGCAACGCCAAGGGTAGCTGTGCCGCTTTGTCAGGCGTTGCTGCCCTCTCCATAGACAAATAATGGGACAGCCAGCGCAAAGCGGTTTTACAGCTGATCATGTGTAGAGGCCTTAGGGACCGTTCGCCACGGTACCGCTGCTGGGCAGGGTGGAAATAAAGCCCTTTTCACACAGAGCGCGCAAAGCGCAGACCTCCGCAGACGAACCCATTCATTGTATATGTGCTACTGCGGCGCAAGAGCGCACCGCTCTGCCGCCGAGCTGAGAGGCACGCGCGGCCAGCCTGCGCTCAAATTGAATTTTTTTTTAATTTCACCGCAACGCGCTGTGACGACACCTCGGTGCCGCGCATCCAATAGCAGAGAAGAGCCTGAAGTAGACCCGGAAGCGGTCACCATGGAGCTGTAGCTCCTGAACGAGCCTGTACTCCCCAAATCCTGTCCTCTGCGCCCTACCCCGCGGTGGGCACCGCGAAAGCTCTGTGTGAAAGAGGCTTAAGTCCTGCAGAGTTTCAGAGGACCTGGAGAATGTTTTAGGATAATATCATTATATAAGATAATCATATTGCAAAGATCATATATATAAGATAATAACATTAAAGACAAAATTAAATTGCAATACTTTTTCAAAACTTGATGATTTTACCTTTCTGTACATTTTGTATACAAATTCATTAAATAATTTTGCTTGTAAATGTCTATTTGCATCATGTTTATTACAGAAAACACATTATTTGATCAATTTACATTGTGCCCCTAAAGTTCTTTGTGCACTCCTTACTTTTTCAACTTAGGAGCACATGTGCTCCTTGGGAAAAAAGTTAGCGTCAAGCCCTGCTAATGACCTTTCTGATTGACTAACGTTTAGTCGACTATCAGGGGGCAGCCCTAGTAAAAATCATGAAAAGTTCTGGAAAAGTCATGAAGTTTTGTTGTGTGTAATAAATTGTTAAAGTAATCTGTAGATAACTTCCCAAGTGATGTAACATAATGTCAATTTATTTTCTTTAGCTATCAAGGTAACGTTGCTCTAATATGTGTCGATGCGTGACATTTCATTTACCATCACGTACGTTTCTCCATTTTTTTCCTGCACTCTGTCTCTCCTATCATGTACGCCAGATAGCTGAAGTTATGTTATGAAAAGAGTTTGAATCTGATATTTTTAAAAAATGCAATAAGAACAAAATTGGCCGGTGCGCACGTGTCATGAATCCGACAATGATTTTGCGCTCACAGTTATTTTGTGTGAAAAGTATGAACATTTCTATGCACATATTCAGGAATGAGGCCCAACTGATTAGTGTCCTAACAATTTTGAACTATCTCAAACATATTGTTAATTGCATAGAGGAGAACAAACCACAAGGCGAAAAAGGAAAACTATTAATGTTTAAATGGCTACACTTACAATTATATGCTTTGAACTTCTGATGTCAGGTATGTCACGTCAAATAATAAATGACAAACAACTTAGGACAGTCAAGGCTCACAGAGCACAGCCAAACAAAACGATCATTATGACAAGAAAGAAAAAGCTGGTATGATGAAGAATAATTGATGATTATAGAGATCCCTGGCCAATATCATAATAATAAATAATAATAAAGTTTATTTGTATAGCCCTTTAAAACAGCCCAGAGGGTGACCAAAGTGCTTTACAATAAAATAAAATAAAACAGCAAAAGAACAACAGTAAAGGACAGCAATAAAAAAACACAAAATAAACATGTCATATTCATAACAATCTTAAGTGTTAAAAGCCGTCTTAAAAAGAAAGGTTTTAAGTTTTGATTTAAAAAGACCTAGGTCAGTGATGGTGCGCATGTCGGGGGGGAGCTTGTTTCACAGTCTGGGTGCGGCCACCGAGAAAGCCCTGTCACCCCAATGTTTGTAATTGGACCTTGGGACCTCCAACAGACCCTGGTTTGACGACCTTAGGGTTCTGTTTCTGACTTGTGGCGTGAGAAGGTCGGATAAATAGGGTGGAGCAAGTCCTTTAAGAGCTTTAAAAACAAATGTTAAAATCTTAAAATCGATTCTAAAATGGACAGGAAGCCAATATTGGTCATAAAGGATTTTATTAGGTGCCAAACTTTAACAAATGACACTGGCTTTTTGTTTAAATAATACATCAACTCTTTTAAATGTAATACCTCGCTCAGTTCCCTAAGCCACACTTCAAAGGTGGGCACAGACTCATCTTTCCACCTCTGAAGTATAGCTTTTTTTTTTTCATTAAAACCTGCATAATGAAACTGCCTGTTATTGGCATTTATCAGCCTTATTCAGTGTGACACTCAGAATGTCTACCAATGGATCTGGTTTCATTGGGGCAGCATAAAAGTCTGATCAAAATTCAAATATATTCCTTCAAAATGGCTGAACTTTTGGCCGTGACCATAGAGAGAGGAACAAGCTGCTCTCATATGTCTTACAAGACACCTCAGGGGGTATCTTGTGTATTCGTGATTTTGAATAATTAAGTCTATGGATGACCTTGAATTGGATTAATACACATCCAACAGTTATGGAGAATTTATTAATATTGCCAAGATATTCCTCCCAAATTTCCTTTGTTATTTCATAAGAGAACTCCCTGTCCCCGTATCCCCATACCTCTCTGCTATTATGTGTGCTCATACCATCTGTCTTTGTGTTTGCCACTTTTTATTAAGAAATGGTATAGAAGTGAAACTGCACTTAGCAAATAATGCAGACACACACCAAACAAGGTGGGCGATATTTGCAATATTTATGAGCACTGCAACTTGGAGGCAACATTAAATGCTGGAATAACACGGGAGCAGTTTGAGTGTGACGACTTCACTTATGCTTGTATGTGCAAACAAAGACTGACTACTTCACTTTTCCCTGCTTGGCTCGATCAAAAGTCATCTGCGTTTTACTGGATGTACCCTGGGGTAAAGTCGTCAGCCAAATAGCTGAAGTAGTGTGTGAAGAATACCTCAATGTGGACTGAAACAAACCTTTACTTTGACATAATATGCCGGGGCTGTTAAACAAAGACAAGAGTAATGCAAACGAATATAAGAAATGGTGTAAACATTGCTTTATGTTACAACTGCGATGTCACAAAAATTATATATGAGCTGTGATTTCTCTCACATAACATATCTTTGGTGGTGGAACCAGCAGACATCAAACGAATAAAGAAATGAATACTTGCTATTTATGTACTGTTCACTAAGGCTTCTACAACAAAACATCTTTTCACACCTTCTCTTCGCTCTCGCAGTGTCTGGCCACGCAGATATTTTTGGTTGCATTTGACAGGCTTTTAAATTTGCACTGTTGAGACTCAATGACATTAAAAAACTGAACAATTTTCACCATCAGATGAAAACAGTCCCAACTGAAAAAATGGGAACTGATTAAAGTGAAGTCTGTGGATCTTACAGAGTAATTGGGAGATACATTCATGGCTAGATGACACCAGGGGTAGGTGGGAATATGTGTGTATGTTTTTTGTGTTCTGGATCCTTTTACTTTTAACATACACTGGAAAACATGCTGTTTGGATGCGATGCTGTAGAATAATAAGAAGAAATAGCTACTTTAACCGACTATAGCTGAAGTTAGACCAAGTAATCTTGTTGTGTAATGGCACTGGTTTGGATTGCAGCCTATCCCATCATGCCAGGCTCATGTGGTCATCATACACACATACACAACTGGAGTCCTAACCTGTTCTTACCAGCCTCATTCCCATGTTGTAAAATGTATCTAATATCTCATATAAGTCGTCAGCTAAATTTCCTGCACTATATTCTTCTGCTATACAAAACCCATCAGATGTACAAGCTCTTTTCTGTCTCCCCCCGTCTCAACCTCTCTCTGTCTCTCCCTGGAATCGCAGAATTGCAATTCTCACGACAATTTCCGTACGCGCTCGTGTCAGTGTCTCGCTGAAAGCTTTTGCTTAGCTCTGTCCTGCTCTGATATGTGAAATCCTGCGGTGATCTTTCTTTTCATTTTTGTTTCCCTCAGACTTAGATCATTTCAAGGTCCACACCAGAAGCGCGGTGTCAGTCCGTGAGGGACAAGGAGTGGTGTTACTCTGTGGAACGCCCACTTCCTCAGGAGGTAAGCCTTCATGTTGACCGCCAACAGTGCAGTTGTTTAAAGTTCTAGTGTTTTGACAAGATAAAAGGGGATCTATTATGCTTGTCCTTTTTTTCTGTCGTATATATAATGTTACAACGTTGGATGTTCATTTTAAACATGGCCAAAGTTTCAAATAATGAGGTAAACATTAAAAGTAATCCCTGTGAGCGAAAACCGCAGGTCCCCTCTGAATACTTTCAAGGCAAACTGATGTCAGCGTGTTGTATTTCTTTATATCTTATACTGCTACAATTTGCCAGATTTTGGTTTAGCAGCTTTTATTGGTCATTTTTCACAGTAGAAAGTGCTGCTGTACTCCGTCACAGTCATTCCCTCAGCTGCACACTGCTACGTGTAGCTACATGCTAACGTCAGGACAACGTGTAATCTTGCCTGCCAGTGTTGTTCCTTTTCCCTCGATTTTGGATTTTATTCCTGCTGGAACAAGTCTAGTTGTGAAGATTTTGGTTTAGCAACTTCTATTGGTCATTTTCACAGTAGAAAGTGCTGCTGTACTCCATCACAGTCATTCCTTCAGCTGCACACTGCTACATGTAGCTACATGCTAATGTCAGGAAAACGTGTAATCTTGGCTGCCGATGTTATTAATTTCTCCCTGATTGCAGAGCAGATTGGGCTTTTTTGGGAGGGGGTCTTAAAGAGGCTGGCACTTAAATGGGGATGAATACAGGTGTGTCAGCACAGACAGTATGAGGAAAATTGTGTTTTTTGACAATTAAAGCATGTAAACATGTTCAGTAGAAATCCAAAATACAGGTATAAACCTGAAAACGAGCATAATAGGTCCCCTCTAAAGTATAAAAAAACAAACAACCTTTTTATAACAACATATAATACTTTAAGTGACATTTAATATCACACTATAAGGTTACCAAGCTCATACGCGACTCTGTTTGTGTTCCAGACCTCACATACGCATGGGTCTTCAACGAGTACCCATACTTTGTTCAACAAGACAATCGACGTTTCGTCTCCCAGCAGACAGGAAACCTTTACATTGCCAAGGTGGAGCCCTCTGATGTGGGTAACTACACTTGTGTCGTGATGAACAGCATCACAAAGGGCAAAGTTCAGAGCTCACCGACGTCTCTGATCCTCAGGACAGATGGTAAGCCCACAGCTTGTGGCCACGATGTGACAAGTATGCTTTTCAGCCGTGTATTAAGGACCTTTCCTTTCAAGGTGGCTTTAATCATCGTACTTGCATGAGTGCTCTTTGTCCTGTCGTGCCTCACTGTAGTTGAGTCACCAAGCGCTAATGCTTGCAAGTAAATAGTTACTCCTCAATGTAGGCCAGCAAACAAAGCACCCAAATCTTCTCTTTGCTGACTTTGCTTTCTTATAATTCGCATTCCCTTTAAAAGCTTTCCCTGTGCTTTCACATGAATTCTCAAGCCGGTTCTCTTTGGTCTGTTGTTCTATTCTCTGTTACGCCTTCATAGAAAGAGTGAATAAAGATTGCCTTCGAATGAATTAAAGATAAGCCATACGTCACTGGACCATTACATTGAGTGTTCTGGTGGCTCAACCAGTTAGTTTCCACTCAGTGTACTGTACATGTAGCTGTATAAATTTAAATCTAATCGCATCGCTTTCTGATCCCGGCCTTGAATGTCTTAAATACTGATACAAACAATAAAACACCGGTGGTTGGGAACTGCCCACTCAAGCTTTGAAATAATAGATAAACAGCCAGACTAGCTGAAAAAACAAGATTTCAAATTCCACCATGTCTGTTCCACCAAGACGAGATTTAAATTATTCCTCGCTGGTATTTCACTGCACTCTGGTGGCTGCACATTTAAGTGATGTACTACTTTGAGTTTACCCATGAGAGAATGTTTGCTCATGCGTCTTTTATTTCTCCTCTGTTAGTTTTACAGTGCTATTGTTTGGTCCGTAATGCAAGCCGTATTGCTTGTAAGTCATGAATAATGGAAGACTGAGCAAGTTCTTGTGCTTCCTTTTCATAGGAGTGATGGGCGAATATGAGCCGAAAATAGAAGTTAATTTCCCAGACAATGTACCCGCCGCAAAAGGATCAACAGTTACGCTGGAGTGTTTCGCCCTTGGGAAGTAAGCTGGATTCCTTGAAGCATGTTTTCAATCTTCTGCTGTCTTTCATTTCAGACCTCCCAATTTCTATATAGTAAAGTTACTGTGGCAATTATATTTCCGAGCGTGTGGCATCAAGTCATGATTGGTCTAAAAACCATTTGAGGTGGCTTTTTTTTGTTGTCAGATTGGGTTAACTCTAAATCATTCATCCGCAAAAGAAATACTGTGAATAGGCTCTTAAGCTCCATCAAACCCTTTATTACAGGATTATTAGACACTTGCAACCTGAGCGACAATCTTAAAAGTTGAAAAGAACTTGATTCAAAATCTCAGCTGAGGTTTGCTTCCTCTGTCTCCTCAAGCCCTGTCCCCGAAATCACCTGGAAGAGAGCTAACGGCGTTCCCTTCCCCAGCAAAGTCAAAATGAAGTACTCGAACGCTGTGCTGGAGATCCCCAGCTTCCAGCAGGATGATACAGGAGGATACGAGTGTGTGGCTGAGAACAAGATGGGCAAGAACACAGCCACTGGTCGACTGGCTTTCTACGGTACTGAGACTTTTGTTTGGCTCGTTAAGACAACGAAAGAAACATTACTAATTGATTATTAAGCATCTTTACTATGTCCCATACATCCTATTCCCGATTTAAAGGGACAGTGCACCCCAAAATCAAAAATACATATTTTTCCCTCTTACCAGTAGTGCTATTTATCAATACAGATTGTTTTTGGATAAGTTGCAGAGCGTTGGAGATATCGACCATAGAGATATCTGCCTTTTCTTAAATATAATGGAACTAGCTGCGATGAACTTTTTGGTCTGAGGATAATATTTATGAAAAGTATAGGTATTCCTTGTTTTATGTATATGTGGATTTAAGAAGCTGCTAATGCTTTATCCAGTGAGAAAATGTGTTAACTGTATTTTCTTATGAAAATATAAAGCCTAGTAAAGAGAGGACTGCTGGTTTATAGACTGCTGCAGGGATGACGTTTATTTGTGGGCCGACACAGGAGTTAGTGTCGCCCTGGTTCCCTCAACAAAGGGCCAATGGGAAATTTATATTACATTTTGGATTATTGCAGAGAATAAGATATGTGGCAAATAAAAGTTTATGATACTTGCGTGTTTTGTTCAGCAAGATAATCTGTATAGATGAGCACCAGGTTGATATGGGTTAGGTTTTTTGAAGGCTTAATGCAACCGCCAGAAGTAAAAAGCTAACATTAGGCTATAACTACAGTACGGTCGCACGACTTCAGTGTCACCACCACAAAGAGGCTGTGTTTGGTGTGACGCTAGTCTGTAGTCTTATTTAGTCAGTTATTAGCAACTTCCTTTTTCTAAGAAACATAAAGGCTTTAAAATTCACGAGTGGGGTATTTACTGACTGACGTATTTTATGTCGTAGAACAAAGCATGGAAGTCTCTTAAGCTTGTGTTAACCACAGACCTTGTTTCAGGCATCTAACCAAAAACCCATTTAAATATTGACTTCACGCAGAGGGAACCAGGAGTGCTAAAATGTTAACTAATTTCTGGGTTTTAGGATTCATACCTGGAGTATTCTACAAGGGGCTGCCAACGAGTCCGTCTTGAGAGATGTTACCTTCTTCCATCCATTTAATTTATTGAGAAACTTCCTTTTCGTAATGTTTTGTAATCTCGTACACAGGTTTTTTTTCCTTTTCCTTTTTCACTTTTTTTGGTAAATATTCTGTTTGCACCCTTAGACAATGAATCACACTATCCAAATATTTCTTTCAGCTACACCTGTGTTTTTTCCAATTTTTGAGACATTTGAAAAGAACCCTGCAGTGATGTCTTTGTGGAGATCAGGACCCGGTTACTGAAGATAATCTACAGACCTTGTGCGCAGGAAATTTTTTCTTCTTATCGAACTACCCCTACGAACTATATCACTGTGCAGAAGGAAGCATGCATCTACAGCTAACTCCCCTAGCACCAGTGAGCTAGCTAACGTTACAGCTCAGCTCAGGAGGACACCATTAATGTCTACATCTCGCGCTGCCACGAGGGCAAGCCTCTCGTCCATGAGTAGATTCAAGCTTCCTTCAAAGTGATGATCTGTTGGCAGGTGTAGTTCGGTAGAAAGAAAATAGGTCCAACACGAAACTACTCACAACAAGGTCTGTGGATTATCTTGAGACATTGCTGTTGGGTTTTTCAGTTTTTTGAGCACCACAAGCTGAGTGCCATCTAGTTCCATTATATTAGAGAGAAGGCAGACATCTCTACAGCCGATATCTCCAACACTCAGTAACTCACACTGAAACAATCTGGACTGATTAACAGCACTACAGGTAAGACGAAAAATTAGTATTTTTGATTTGGGGGTGAACTGTCCCTTTAATGCGTTTGCTGTTAATATGTGAAATCCAGAATTGAAGTGGTTAAGGTTAAGAGTTGTTATTTGGTAATATGATAATTGTCATAATTTTAACAGCTCATTGTTTTATAAACAGCCGGAAAAAGTCATTACCTTCTTCCCGGATAATAAGCGCTGTTGGTTTTAATTTTACATTTTCAGGTTCTTGGCTTACTTCAGCCGCTGTGAATTTGTGAGAGAGGGAAAATGACACCTGTGAAATTGGAATAGACGATATGTAAAGTGCCTGCAAAGTGAGCTGTGCTTATTATGAGCACAACACTCTACCCATGAAAATTCCTGAAAAGCTGTAAATATGTAAGAGGTGAGAAGCTCAGGGAGTTATGTGCTGGGTGGGAAACAGACAGGGGTGATGTTTATTATACTTAGAATTGAGGTGACAGGTTACGGTGAGAGGAGATGTGGGGTGCACTTCAGCCGTCATGGGAGCTTCCTGCTTTGTGGCGCAGTGTTTACGTGCTAATCTTGAGTTGCCACGGGGTGCTGACACATTTAAGTGATGAAACTGAGTGATACCCTACATTCACTCCTCTCTTAAAGACAAACCCATTCTCCAAGCGCTTTATGATTTCCACTTATTTGAGCTGTCAATCTACGAACGCTTTCCTTTGAACTATTTTGGAAGCGGCATATTTTTGCGAGATAATTCTGCTTCTTCAAAATCTGTCCCCGCGGTTCTCGTCAGATATTTCACTGGAGTGTGTTTCTGTTCCCTCAGCCAAGCCTCAGTGGATCCAGGCCATGAAGGACACGGCCCTGGCCATAGAGGAGAGACTATACTGGGAGTGCCGAGCCAATGGCAAGCCCAAACCCTCCTACACGTGGCTGAAGAACGGCCAACAGCTACTCTCAGAGGTAAATTACTGCCTGTCTTCTGCCACCTACTAATGTTTCATTTTAAAGACTTAATCCTCAGCTCCAGCTCATCCTTTCATTTTAGAGAGCCTGGCGTCAAACACACGGCTGTTTTTCCAAGTGCAATTCAGAGTGAGATGAGAGGAGAGTGTAAACATCTTGCTGAGGTGTGCCAGTGATGAGACATGGATGTAACGGTCTCTTATTCTCCTCTACCTTGGCAGATTACACAGTCTTAGAGAGTGGATCAGTGTAGTCCCTGGGAGATTGCTCCATTTCATCTGAATGGAGTCAGTGGTTGTTTTTCATTATTCATGGTGCATGTTTAAGCTCTTCCACATTTAGGGACAATGGGAGTAATCTGCTGTGAAATATACTGTATATAGCAGCACACCTTACCCCAGACCACCAGGGAAATGTCTGCAGATGCATAGCTGTAAACTTGACTTGAGTTTAACATGTTGCTGTTGCTTTATTTTCTTAGCAGCATTTGATAATGCTCAGGGCGAGACATCTGATTTTTATTTTTAAAAAGACCTTTTGTTAAATGTCACTATATAATTTGATTTCAAGAATACATTCACTCTTGCAAGATTTAGAATATGATTAGCATTTTTACCATGAAAATGGTATTATCTAGTGTTCTTGATTTCCATTTCGGATATAAAGGCTTATGAAAATCATACTGCTGTGTAAATGGATATTCTTAGATTCAAAGAGAAAGCTTAAAGGTATGTTATGTAACATATACCCATAAAAATGTATAAAAATGTCATAGCCTATTTTGTTGAGTTGTATACATTATTCCAACTATTTAAAACAATGTTTAAACCCAGAGAATCCTGTAATTTTATTCAAGGTAATGAAGCATTTCATTTTGTCCTTTGTTAATAAGTGTTTCCATCCACCTCTCATTATATGCATTTTTAATTTGCGCATTAAAAAATCTTTTACACTTGGGGTGGGTGGAAAAACTGGTGTATCAATAAAAGTAAAATGCAAGTAAATGCAGTTGAAACAGAATCAGCAAAATAATGATGACGCACAGTCATGAAGTCACTGCAAGCTCTCTCTGTCGTCTCCAGGTGGCTTTTAACACGCACACAGCGCTGTTACCAGAACTCTTCCAAGAGCACTAAGCTGTAATATTATTTATTCAAAACTCCCTATTTCCATTGTTCAGTGTGCTCTTAGTTATTAAACACTATACATTATCTTCCTCTGTAGTGGTATAATGGCACTTGACTGGGGAATTAGTGCCATCTACTGCTTATCTCGAGAAACCAATCACTATTCGTATAACAGTAGTGGATAGAAATGTACAAACATTAGTATTTTTGGCTGGCTAATAGCTCAGTGGGTAGAGTGGGCAAGCCCATGAACAAAGGCAATGTCCTTGCCGCAGCAACAGTGGGTTCCATTCCAGCCTGCGGCCCTTTGCTGCATGCGATACCCTCTCCCTCCTTCACACTAACTACTGTCCTATGAATTAAAAGCAAAAAGCCCCAAAAAAATAAGCATTTTCTTTTGCTCATTTCCTATAAATTCAGTTACAGTCTGCTACATTTGGATGGAAACCCAACTAATGACCTTATATAGACTTTATAGAGCAGTGGTTTCCAACTGGTCCAACCACGGGGTCCAGATTTCTCCTTAGTCCTTAGGTCAAGGTCCACACAGTTTAATATATTCAGCGTCATACTTGGGTTTGGCCATGTCATCAAGTTGGTTTGCTGTCAAGCAGCTGTCTGTTATCACTCAATCTGCAAAAGTGTTTTTCACAAACTTGACACAGCCCCTCCTTGCTCTGCTCTTGCTTTCTCTGTTTATTGGACCACAGGTGGGACAACCAATAAGAGAAGCTGAAGCTTACTGAGATAAGCTAGCTAGCTGGATAGCGCACCCATAGTTTTATAATAATACCTAGATACAGTATGAGGAGGTGGTGTTTTTTTATTCCAGTGGATTTGGTTGCTTGGTGCATATGCCAAAAAAAAAATTAGCTTCTGGGTTTACTTCTGCGGTATACAGCACACTGAATATGCACAGTGGTGTTCCTCCTGCTGGCCCACCCACGTAAAAAAAAACATAAAAGAAAGAGTCATAATTGACCTTGTGTGCAGTTTGAGGTGTCCCGTCATCAGTTTTGCAGACATCTCTTTGACAATGGTGGTCTCTGGGGAAAATAAGTTTTTGGGCCGCAGGGGAATTTTTCACTGCAGAACCGCCAGTGGCCACTGGGAAAAATTGGCTGCAAAGCTGAGCAGCTGGCTGAATTAAAATTGTTACAGGGCACTAACTGAAGATACTTGTCTCCCCTCTGGTGAGCTACAAACACTGTAAACATGCTCTTAGAGAATTGTTTTGACCAAAGATAACAGTGCTGGCCTTCCACAGTAGAAATAAGCCATAAAAGGTATGCTACGGTAGCTGTACGGGTAGTTTACTCATTAAATGCTAATGGTAAGTTAGTAAGTTAATGTTACATTAGCTAACGTTTCTTGCGGCTATTTTATGAGAGTTAAGTGAAATAGTAATTAAGTTAAAACTAATACATTGCCTCGTCCGTGAACATGATTTCTGCCTGAGTCACGTCGGATAAAATCGACGTCGGACAAATAGAGTGGTGCAGGAATGAGTCCTAAAACCTGACAATGAGTTAGTATTTTACCGTTCCCGGTTCCCTTGTCTTGAAGTCAGTAGGTTTTTGGTTAGATGTCTGAAATAAGGTCTGTGGTCAACACAAGCTTAAGAGACTTATCCGTTTTACTCTGTGACATAAAATGCATCAGTAAATACCTTACTCGGAAATTTTGAAGCTTTTATGTGTCTTGAAAAAGGCGGTTGCTAACAAGTGGCTAAGTAAGAGTACAGAATGTCATCACGCTAAACACAGCTTTACAGCCTCATTGTGGTAGCAATGTTTAAGTTATGCGACAGTGGTGTAGTTTGTTTATAGGCTAATGTTAGCTTTTTACTTCAGGCGATTGCATTTACATTTCAAAATCTTAAAAGTGGTGGTTATTTGTGAAGATGATCTTGTCTAACAAAACATGTATCATAAACCTGTTTGCCACAGAGCTCATTTCCCTGCAGTAATCCAAAATCCAATGGAAATATCCCATAGGCTTTTTGACGATTGAACCAGGGCAATGTTAACTTCCACATCGGCCTGCAAAAAACATCATCCCTGCAGCACTCGATCTACCTGTCCAGAGTGGCCTGCCAGCAGCAATAGATCAATCAGAATGTGGTTGAAAGTATCAGCATGTTCTCTGAATATTTTTTTTCACCTCTTAAGCACACTGTGAATGCACACATCATGTTGGTAGGTCACTGTGAGCGGCAGCTCTGTTTGTCAGAACACCCGTCCTTTGTTATTGTTTTGACTGAGAGACCTCCACCGACCAAAATTACACATTGTGTGTTTAATACACACAGCCAAAAAAGAAACAATATAAGATTGGATTGTGATGCATTTGGTTTCATGGACAGAGTTATGTAAGTCAATGATGTAAATCATTCATTAAAATGCTTTCCATGCTAGGTTTTCCCTACAGGATATTATATTATATTATAGACTGGTTTACATAGTAGTGAGAACATGCGTGTCTGAAAAACACAATTGTGGTTTGTGCTCTGACCGATTCATTCACTGCAACATAATCCCGATTTGATCTACGCCCATTGACAATGCCTCTAACCCATTCCAGTGATTCCAGTGCTTATTGAGCTTTGCCAGAGTGCGCTGACCAAAGCAAAAGCCACCTTAAAGTCTTAAGCAATAATTGCTTTCTTTGATCCCTTTCTTCACAGGACAGAATCCATGTGGAGGACGGAGTGCTGTCAGTGTCGGTGCTGACACTATCTGACGCCGGCATGTACCAGTGTGTGGCTGAGAATAAACACGGCGTCATATATTTTGCTGCCGAACTAATGGTTTTAGGTAGGATGGCATTTATATCCTCCAATCATTTTTGGCAAAGAATCTTAAAGGTCATCTTACTGTCATTCTTAAAGGTTGTCTGGATTAGTGGATAATGGGGTCAGCAAGAAGGGTTTTGTGGGGGCAAACACATTTAAAAAATATTTTCCCCTTCATGATATCCTGATTTACTTTGATGTGAAGGTGAGGATGGGGCGATAGATACAGAATTCCCAGTTGTGCATGATCTTTTACAGTAAAACCAATTAAAAGTTAAACATTTTTGGGCCAGATAGGTTTTCCACATAAATCGAATTTTTACGAAGGAAATGGAATAAAAATCACCAGTAGCGATTCGATTTTATATATTTTTTTCCCCAACATCAAAAATGTTTCAAATGTCTGTCTCCATTACTTGATGATTTCCGCAGATCAAACTGTAGCATGCTTCAAATGCCCTGAGAGATTTGCCGCAGTCTTGTACTAAAGTCAGTTTACTGTTTCCCATCAGCCTCTCCTCCAGACTTCACAGGAAACGTCCTCAGAGCTTTGCTCAAAGCCAAGGCAGGAACTACAGTGACTTTAGAGTGTAAACCCCAGGCCTATCCCATCGCCAGCATTTTATGGAAGAAAGGAAACCTGCCTATCCACACCAATGACAGGTAATGACTGAACTGAAAGTTTCTGTTTGTGTTCTGAAACCACTTTTATGATGGTGCAGCAAAAGACCGATTGCAGTTCAAAGTCGGGGTAGAACAGTACAAACATAAACAATTCAGTATTTTTTTCTGTTTAGATATCAAAGCCGATGCATTATTCATCCCACCTGTGTTCTAGCTGAGCCTTGTTTGGTCTAATTGATCAATATTCGATGCACAAACTGTCTGTGATGATGTAGAACACTGACATGTAGACAAATCCAGAACCAGAGTTTATCTAACCATGATTTTTTTTTTTTTTTTTTTTGCTGTTGTTCTCTGAAGTTGGATTGCAAACTGATGTCTCTGTTTGTACACTCCTATAGGATCACACTTTCCCCAGATGGAACATTGAGGCTTGCCAATGTGAGCAAATCTGATGCAGGCAGCTATACGTGCTTTGCTAGGAATAGATTTGGCATGTCAAGTACAACTGGAAGGCTCCTTGTTACGGGTAAGCTCCGCTGTGAAATAGCATAATGTTTGTGCATCCCACTTAGTAAGCAGAATTTATTGCTCAGTATGGATTAACGCAGCTACTGTACCACGAGGACTTGAGTCAATAACTGGTGGGTAGAACACATAAACAAACTTTAGGTTTTGCTCTGAGGAGCTTGTCAAAACTTTGGGAAGTTTTTTACCCTTGAGGGACTTTGTATAATTAAGTAAGAGCATAAATGTTTTTAGATTCATTTTAAAGGTCATTTTTACATGTTTATTTATTTCCTTGAGGGGGTGTAACGGTTACCCAAACTCAATTCTCAACTGCAACTTAAAAAAACAAAGAAAAAAACTCTTGTCTTTCAGTTTAATTCTATTGAGTTGTTTTGTGTGGCTGCATTCTGCAGCGGCTGCAATAATGCACTTGGAAGGTGTTTGAGAAAATACTCGATCATTGTTGTCCTCAAAGCAGTTGAAACAACCAATTTACTGCAACAAATGAAAGTGCCCTGAGTGGAGGCAATGAAAGCGTTAGTGAGGAGGTGTTACAGATGCTGTTATTGTCGAACGCGTGTTTCCAGCAGAGTGATAGTTGAGTGTTCTCTTATTGGTTTTATTAATGTGCTGAACGCTATTGTCTGCCGCCGTAACTGCCAAGGCCGCTTTTTTTTTTTTTTAAATAGCTGGGGTATTTTTCAAGGCCGTAATGCAGTCAGCGACACAGAGCCACGACCCAGACATTGATTATTACTAGCTTAAGCACTGAGGGGACACTTTTTACATGTGATTTTCTTCTCCCTCGACAGTCTATAAGGTAAGATGTAAGGGTGCAAATCCCCTTCCTTTGTACTGCACCTTCTTTATTTGATTCTAACAGATTCATTATCTTGACTTTTGAAGGACGGCAGACTTAGCCAAATGATTGCTATTGTAGACTTTGAAGCAGCGCCCTTCATTTTTGTTCTGGATGCACAGAGCAGCCCATTACATGACGTTTTATCTGATCCACAGTGTATTGTAATTGCTATCAGGATTTCAGAAGATTATTCTAGCTGTGTCAGCCTGGAGTATTAGGCCATTTTAGTAGTGGCAGGCTGCGTGTTATCACATTATTTGACGAAGACTTTCATGAGACCTTCCTTTATATAGATAGTACTGTGTGGCTTAGTGTATTTCAGAGCATGTTCATGTAAGTGTTGTCTCACTATTGGCCCTCTATTTCAGGAAACCAACAATACACTGCTCATCTCTTTTCATCTGGCACTGACATGTCTCATGTTCTGCGTGAGATTGGCAGCCGCCCTGTCAGAAATGACTCCCTCTCACAGTGTTTTTTTTTCTGAGGCAGATCCAACCAGAATCACCCAGGGGCCGGTGGACATGGAGATCATTGTGGGCGAGAGCATCGTGTTACCCTGTCAGGTCGCCAGTGACCCCGTCCTTGACGTTTCTTTCTCCTGGGCTTTCAACGGACAGCTCATCGCCAAGGGAGACGGTCACTTTGAGCTAGTGGGTGGGGTGAGTGACCCGCAGTCATACTTCTTCAGAACGTGCGAATGGGCAGTTGGCACCTCTTCGCATCTTGCTTCACTTCATCGCTGCCATTAGTTAAAAGAGACAGCTTGTGGTTTGACATCATGGTATTTCTTGGAGAGATTTACTGTGGCTAGTTTTTTGCTGCAATGGGTGTGATAGCATCCGTTTTGCAATTCTGAAAGTCTCCTTGGAGGCACAATAAACTATGGGAATGTGAAATTCTCTGGGAGGAAGCACTATTAGATCACTCGGCCCCTTAAAGCTTCCAATTGTACTTTTGTGAATGGAAACATGGCCATGCTATGTCAAAATACACTTCCTACATAAAACCCATCGTGTAGGTAATGTGTTAGTTGCTCAGCCATTGTGACAGGTTGTCATCTTTTTGAGTACACTTCTCCTACTCGAGCTCAGCCTTCTGAAGTAATCTATTTTTTAAGTCTTTGGCTGGTCTTGAATTCCTTTTCAAATCCTACTTTGACATAGACTGCTGCACAGCTCCTCATAACAGAAAGGGGATACACATCATTAGAGGTGTCTTGGCAGAGCCCCAAATGACAAAACACTTTCAGAACGCCCTCACACCCTCTGAGATTAACCATTCTTCCTATGTGTGTTTGACTGACAATGTTCTTATCTGAAAAGAGACTTCCCCAGAAATGCTAGAATGTCCCCAGTCCAAAGAGATTATCAACTTAACTTTGCTGCTTCAAGGAATTTCATTTCCATAATTAAACCACGTTGGCTCTACTGCCACATTTTCCTGCCAATACCAAGAGAACGATTTCACCACTAATTTACCATTTGCTGCTTACGGGTGTCCTCTCAGATGAGAGTCTAGATTGCCTTTTTTCTTCTCTCTCCAATCGAGCAAAAACCCACTGAACTCAGTAGTAATAGCTTATTTGTGTAGTTGCTCGCAACAGGTCTTGAAGGTCGTGGTGACGACCTCTGCGGAAAGCAAGGCAAATAGCCGAGGCCTTGTCTGACACAAAAATTCCACTTGCTGCATACGATTTGCGTGAATTTTGGCCTTGATCCTTTTCATCCAAGCTTATTTTGGACAGAAGTATGCGTTTATGCATTTTCTGTCACATTCAGAAATGTTTCATTATGTTTGGCGCCATGGCTTTGACTTCAAAGAACTGTCTAGATGTTGGTGTTAAATATCTTTTAAAAACAGGCCTCTGCAAAGTCTTAGCCGAATAACTGCAGGATCTGCTAACGTTTTTTGGCACAGCTATTTACTGCACCTTATATATGCTTCACTAGATTCTTTAATAAGCTGTCAAAGGGTCTGTTATCTTTCATGCTACATAAAGCTTTCTTTCCTCCTTGGTAGAGAATAGCAGGAGATCTGATGATCAGGAACATTCAGCTTTACCACGCTGGCAAATATATCTGTGTGGTGGACACGGACGTGGAGAGCCTGTCAGCCGTGGCTGTATTGATCGTCAAAGGTAAGAAAACCTCTTCTCTGCTCTGCAGTCACTAATTAAAACAGGGCTTACAGCCAGGATTGTTTTTGGGTTCCTCTTTTTAGAAAAGGGGATTTTAAAATTCTAGACTTAACAGAAAGTGGTAGATGGGAAATGGACTGCACTCATATAGCGATTTTCTACCTTAACGGACAAAAGACTCTACAATTTGACTTTCATTCACCCATTCACATACACACTCACACGCTGATGGCGGTGGGGCTGCCATGCAAGTCACTGGCCTGTCCTTGGGGAGCAACTTGGAGTTCAGTGTCTCGCTCAAGGACACTTGGACATGTAATAGCTGTAAAGTGGTTGATAGATGCAGCCACAATAAACAGATGCCTGCGCTGTGTAAGAGTTACCAAAGCTGTTTAGAAAAAAATAAAGGGAATGTATTTTTTGGGAGGGATTATATGAATATTCTTTACTGAGAATATAAAGAATGCTCGACTGTCAGGGCGTATAATGTTCACATAGGCTTTTAAGCTCAAATGGGTTTTGTCTCAGCTGGTGATTGCAGTGCGACCAAAATGCCCATTTCCTCATGAAAATGATTCTGGATGTCATCAGAGAGTCCACAGTTTTTATGTCCTGCTTTTTTCTGGTAGCAGTCGCTTGATTACATCAAATAGAGGAGGCTTTGTGCTTCTTTGAGATTGCGTTTAGGGATGTCTTTGGAAGGAGAGAACTTGACAAAACTGTGTGAAAATGTTCCCTCTCTCTCTTTTTAATGACCAATTTTCAATATTGTTGCAATGTACTTGACAGTGGAATGTTTAGATGCCTGTCTGTGCTCACTCATGCAGTATGTATAGCTCCAGAGAGACACGATTGTCAAGAGCTACATCGGGCAGAACAAAATAGAACAACTTTTGTTATGTGTTTCGGGGAGAGGCAGATTTGTGCTGCGTGCAGACGAGTGAGAGGAGAGACGTTCCTGGCTTTGATCGATACGTCAAATAGCCCGGCGAATTGACATTACGCAAATATGTTAAATGTCAAATGAGGTTAGGGATGATATCGGTGTCAAGATTTGAAATGGTTGGATCCATATCTTTATCTTGTAAGGATACCCACCAGTGATTTAGCTTGGCATGTTAAAGATCTTCTGGGCAAATGGCATTAATAAGCACTCCTTTCTAATTGGCTGAGGACTAAGTGGAAATGGGGCTGTTTCTCAAGCAGAAGCAATATCAAGGCCATGGAAATGGATTGGCCTAGTATTGACTGGAGAGAAACTTGTCTGTGATTCAGATTGTGCATTATTTACACTTCCTGCTCACGGCAGCTGTCATGGATGTCTCATTGCTTGGATCGAATGACTCCAAATGTTGGGCGACAAAGCATGAAGCTGGAAAGAAAACCAGTCATGGAGGGCAAAGAATGGCTTTGCTTGATCACAACTGCAGAGCTATAACAAACTGACAGTGGTCACATGTCCAGTGGTCAGACATTATCCTGTTTGGAAATCTCCTCTACCTTTATACTTAGATAGGGCTGGGCAATATATTGATATTGTGATAATGGACTAGATATCGTCTTAGATTTTGGCTGTCTTAATATCATATGTCTTTATGTCAACATCACTGATGATTATGTATTAAAAATCAAATTGTGTAAATATCATCATGATATGATATCGAGGTATTGGGTTAAAAATATACTGATAATTGATTTTCTCCATATCCTCTGGCCCTCTTCAGGTCCTTTTGGATACATGTACAATGGACAATAACCAGCGGTGCAAGAAATACTGCTTAAAAAAGTATCAATACAACAATGTGAAAGATTCTCAATTAAGAGTAAAAGTTCTGCATACAATGTCCTACCTAAGTAAATGCAGATAAGTAGTATTAGCAAAATATCTATTATGTCAGCTCCAGCCCACCCTCCCCCCAATAGGATAAGCAGTTATGGTTAATGAATGAATGGATAAATGTATTTAAAGTATCAAAAGTAAAAGTGCTCATGCAGTAAATTGGCCCCTGTGGCTGATAGATCATTATACTGAAGCTAACACGGAAGTGCCAAAAACTGCAGTTCTTTGAATGGCCACGTGAGGCTGACTCCAGAAGGGGGGGGGGGGTCAGCCTCTCACTTCTGGCTCCAAAAAACCAAGATGGCAAAGGCTGAAATGCCGAGGCTTCAAAACGAGAGTCCACAAGCCAATTTGTGACGTCCCAGTAGCTACGTCCATTATTTTCAGTCTATGGTATCAGTGTCTAAGTAGAATGTTACTGTTGTAGGTGGTGAGATGTAGGGAGTTTTATTTACTTTATCAAATTTTTGTCCAGTGGTTCCCAGAGTAGTTCGGACCACTCCAAAGGGTCCCAAGATAAATCTGCGGGGTTGTGAAATTCTAATTGGGGTGGAAAAGAAGAAAAAATTGAAGTTCTGCAACATAAATTGTTGGGATGTTTTAATTTATTTTTCTCTTTTTTGTGAAGTATTGGATAAATTGACTTCTTTGGGCTCAAACAGTAATTTAAATAAAACCACCTGAAGGGAAGTCACTGTTTGGTGGAACTGCTAAAAACTCATGGGCATCTGAAACATGTAGGTATTTCACAATGTGTTTTATTGTATTTTATTTCTCTTTTTTAATTAAAAGAGCCTTATGTGATATTCAAAGAGTATCTATAATTTAGAGGTTGTCTCCACACAGCTCTCAACATGGAGGTGGCTAAGCTGGCAGCTAGCAGCTAGCGATGCTAACACCTAGAACAGCACTAACAACCAGAGATGGGCAAAAATACATCAAAATGTATTTTGATACAAAATATAAAATACTGGTGCCAGAAAATGTATCAAAATAAAATACATGTATTCTTTTCAGCAGCGACCCGCAGCTCTATAGGTCACTCTGTCAGTCGGCTGGTTGGTCAGTTGGTCAGTCGATCCACAAAGCCCAAAAATGCTCAAAATTTGCCTACTGCAACTGGAGACCATGAGTAACTATACCAGAAAGAATGCCTACGATTCGTCCATAGATGACGCTATACTAACCGTTTCAAATCTTTTTGTGAATAACTCAAAAAGTCCTTGACCAAAAATGCTCAAAATTTACATGCTGCAATTAGAGACCACATGTAACTATGCCAGAAAGAACAACCATGATTCATCCATTAATGTCATGCATAAGCATCACTAGCTTGATATTATAACTATCAACACCATGTATTTATACAATAGGCTATGTAGCCAGACCCAGCAGCAAGGAAGTCTACTGGTAGTGTGGGTCCATCCACATGAGCAGCATGTCTGGCAAGTCTAGTCTAGCTGTGCTGTGAACTGTCCACCAACGGTCTAGCTAAACAGCAGCAAGATACTGTAGCTACTGTAGCTAGTTCACTTGTTTGCTGTCTAACTTGGAGCCTTTGGAGCCCTGTGTTCAACTTTTTTCAAATGAAAAAGAGAAAAAAAAAGCTAGGGACATGTAGGCTACCCTAAAATATTATTTATTGATTCAGATTTAGATTCAGACAACTTTATTGATCCCACGTGAGGCAATTCATTTGTAGCATACTCATTCCAAGCATCAACCACAACAACATACAATTTCCTATGTTATGCACAGTCCAGTAAAACAGACCACTAGGTCAGTGAAGGGCACATTGAATTGCCCAAGTTAGAAAAAACATATAGATAAAAATATATTTAAAAAAAAAAATTTAAAAAAAGAAGTAAAAAATATTGTTAAATCCAATATTATAAGAATGTGTAGCCTGTTATTTTTGTTTTTTGATTCGTGGAGAAAGTATTTTAAATACAAAATTACTCCACTCAGAAGTATTTCGTTATAAATTACATTTGCTTTTTATCGGCCTTATCAAATACAAATTACAAAATACTCAAATGTAATTGAAATACGTATTTAAAATACAAGTAATGGAAATACTGCCCATCCCTGCTAACAACTGCAACAGTGTTGACAGAGCTAGCGGTGTTAACCGGGGGTTGGCATCAGTGGTAACAACTGTATGAGGGCAGTGCAGAGCGGCAGTAATAAGCTTGCCAGTAGGATACACGCACAGGGACTCAGATACATTTACAAAGAAATACCACAACAAAGAACAGAAAAGCTCCAAGTACAGCTCACATCACTCCACACTATCTATACATAGCAAATCGTGGTTTGCTGCTACATTAATGCTCTGAATAGTGTATAGAGCTCCTTTAAGTCTTAGATTTTAAATGAGAAACAGTAAATAAACCTTAACACTCTAAATGTAGTGGAGTACAATATTTCCCTCTTAAATGAAGTGGAATAGAAGTAAAAGTAGGATAAAATATTAATACACAAGTAAAGAACAAATATCTCCTAACTGTGCTTAAATACAGTACTTTGCACCGCTGACAGTAACACATCTCTTCAGAGAAAGTGCTCCTTGAATAATCGAACACAAAATGCTGTTTTCATGGGAGCTACTTTCCACCAGAAAAATTGTGCTGTGTTGTGTGTATTATCCAAAGCAATGGGGGCACTGAATCTGGAAAGAGATGTTGCTGTTGATTTTTTAAAATGTTATTTTTCAAAGCTTGGAGCACCACAAAAAAAATCCATTTAACCTCATTCATTTTGGGGTGGAGGCAGACATCTCAGAGATGGATAGCCCAAATCCTTGACAAATAAAACTATCCACATGGCTTTATATACCACGAGAGGTACGTGAGAAGACACTCAGACAGGCTTCCGTTGGTGGCTGCATTTACATGTGCTAAAAAAAAATACAATTTTAATGTTAAGACAACAATGTGAATAATGCAGGACTCATTTAGCTATGATAATGATCTTGTCAGTGTGATTGTGCTTTAAGATAGAGCGAGCGTGACTGCAGCAACATATATGAGCTTTTGTCATCATGATGTTAATTATTGGCGCTATTGGCAGTTGTGTAACATTAGACGGTGAGAGTTAGCTCTGTAAATTTGCAGGGTGCTATTTCCAATCCTGTCTCACTCCACTCCTCTTGCAGCGCTGAAGGTCAATGATGATCGCTCCTGACACAAAGACTCTTGAGTGATCATCTGGGTTCTTGTTTTCCACGATGGCAATGGAAAATGTTTTAGATGCCACTCCACGGTGCCTCACAAACACTCCACCGGGTGGCAGTGGTTATGGAGAAGGTCATGTTATACAGATAACATCACGGTCATTAGCATTCAAACCACTTTGGTGAGCACTCGGGCTTGTTTGACAGTTTCATCATCATCACCCTGGAAGACACCCACCATACGACAGTCAGTGCAGCACAGTGTGTTTTATCATTATTATACCATCACTTTTATAACATACTATTATTTAGATTCACTTCTGACTTATGTGACGGCATATATTACAAATTATTGAAGTATTCAGTTCAAATCAAAGAAATATCACTGTGTCTGTAAGTAGTCATAATCCAGCCAGATATTAATTTGCCCTGTGCCAGGTTCACAACAAAAGCCCAGACAGTCTGCCCATATTAATAACAGATTATTTGAACACCCTCAAGACACTGACAGCACCCTCTTGCCTCAGCCAATGAAATATAATTAAGAGGATAAGGAATTGATCCTTGATTGTGTGCTCCATTAATATGTATTACTGAGGCCAGTGTATTAAGGTTTTTTTTTCATCAGGAGCTGCTAATGAGTTTTACAGAGATCAATATCTTTAAAACCAAGGCTTTAAGGCCAAATGTATGTGGGCAGCACGTTCAAGGCTTCTGTAAACAAAACAAAAAAAACGTTCTTCAGCAAATACTTGTTTAGCATACACGCATTGAAACATGTAACACGTACATGCTGCATGAACCATTGATTGTGTGTGAAAATAATCATTTAACGCTTTGATAATTAGAATATTTGGCTTCAGATTAGAAACCACTTTTGAGGTGGTGAGGAGTGTGAGCAGAGCTAGGGGCGTTATTATTCTGCGGTCTGTCTCACAGCTCTCTAGTGGTCTATTATTTCTGATGAGCCGACACATTCATTAGAACAGGAAACAGTAGATGAGGCTAAAGTAAAACATCACACCGCTTAATTGGTGGGATAATGAAAATAAATGATAAAACTCGGGTTCTTCAGGGCTATGAGGCCCTTTTTCATCTTTTACCTTTTAATTTGACTCCCCGCATCTACTTACGTCTGCTGTTTCATCGATCAATTACCGGGAGGACCATGAAAGGGAAGGATTACAAGTCGGTTGAATATTGGAGGATAAATCTTGAATTAACTTTTAATTCCCTGTGAAGGGCATAACTTCTCCTCAAACTCAAAGATTTTTAAAGAATGTTTGTCTCTTGCTAATGTTGAATTCAAGATGTAAAGGCGTAATAATCTCTTGTAGCAGTGTAGTTAAGGTGGAGGTGTTTTTTATGCAAATGTATTTGGCTCATGTTTTCCTCGCAGTACGTGTGAGTGCACACATTTACTTCCACACATTCTGCAGTCTCGTCTGTGCCTCTGCATGTGCAAGTACCTCACAGTGTCTGTTCCTGTGATTGAGCCAGGCCCCCCCAGCCCTCCAGACTCTGTGACGGTGGAGGAGGTGACAGACAGTACAGCCCAGCTGGCCTGGAGTCCCGGCAGAGACAACGGCAGCCCCATTACCTATTACCTCATCCAGACCAGGACTCCCTTCACTGTGGGCTGGCAGAGGGTTAACACAGGTAGGCAGCACTTAAAGATGAATTCTTATCTTATATCACGTGTGATGTTATTAAGATACTTCACGGATCCCTGCAGGGAGATTCTCTTACTTCTCTTTCCGCTTCAGCTGGGAGGTCAGAGTGTAGGGTCAGCTACAGAGCGAAGGCTCTGGAGATGGGATTGATACGGAGTCTTACTCGAGAGAACTAGAGGTCATTGTGGCTGCTTTTACATGATCTCGTTTAAACCATTTTAATGACCTTTACACCTGCCTCAGTCTAAGCCAAAATCCTTTTCATCTGCTTGAGTAAAGTCAGGTCTGGCTGGATGGCATCTAGCTCTTGCTCCGATGGACTCTGAATGCACATATTGCAAGTTGCTGTACGCTAAAGTGCCTGCCAAATGAATGGAATGTAATGAGATTTATATTTTACTTTATCAGTTTATTTGACAGCTGGAACTTTACGTGAGCCACAGTTAGCCTTAAATGTTTCATCTGTTCCAGAGTACACGTCCACCAATAAGTAATGCCCAGTGCTGGGTAGGAACTAGCTACAAAACATATTTAATTGTAATCATTTACAGTTATTGATGAAAAAATACATAAGATTACAAAGGGGTTACATCCGATATATTTGTATGCCTCTGTGCCAGCAATAGCTATGGCTGCAGGCTTTTTGTTTTCAGGCTGTCCTTCCGTCTGTCCGTTCATCCCCTTGTCATGAATGTGATACCTCAAGAACGTCTTGAGGGAAAGTCTTGGCGCAAAAACTTGGCACAAATGTCCACTTGTACTTAACAATGAACTGATAACAATTTGGTAGTCATAGGTCAAAGGTCAAGGTCACTGTGACCTCATCAGTCTCATTTTTATGATTGCGATATCTCAAGAATGAGGGGATTTTTTTTTTATTTTTTATTTTTTTTTTCAAATTTGGCACAAACGTCCACTTGGACTCAAGAACGAACTCACCAGAATTTGGTGGTCAGAGGTCAAGATCACTGTAGAGACTGTACTATCAGTGAAAAAAGCCGCTAAGGGGCTGAGCAGGCTCGTAACTGTGACCCGTTCAATAAAATCCATACTGAAGTCCAAAGAGGCGTTTTATTGTACTTTAAGAAACAAAAAACTGAGATAACTAAAGCAAACTGAGACGAAACAAAATATTACGCGATGTGATTACGGCCGCAGAAAATATCTGTGCAAAAACTCACCCTCTTTGTCTAAAAGCTGCCACGCCAGTGAGTAAAATAATGTGAAACCAAACACATCCCTGTGCCAGTTACTACAGGAAGTGAAAGTGAAGAAAAGAACAGAGTTAAACAAGAGAGGTTAGATACATATTGTGGTTCCTACAATCACTGTGACCTCACAAAATTTGTTTCTGACCATAACTTGAGAATTTATGTGCTAATTATGACAAAATGTATAATGGGATAAAATGATGAACTGATGACAATTTATATCAAAAAGGTCAAAGGTCAACCTCATTGTGACATCATTATGGCCTGCAAGAACACTTTCCTGGCCATTGCTCAGAGCTATAACTCAGGAACAGAAGGGGAGATGTTTGGTCAGATGCTAAATCAATCTTGAGTGTCCACCTCTAAATTGTGCTGATTGTATAGATCCTCTGTGCTGCCGGAGGGAAGATGTGTGTGAAACATTTATGTTTCCACAGACATGGATGTAAACTGTAACTGCAGCTTGATGGGTTCGCAGAGACATATAACCGCAAGGCTGTAATTCTTGTTTTCAGTAAAAAAGTTTACAAGTGGAGTATAACTTTCATTCTGTTGTTTTGATCGTTTTGGCCGTGGACGAGTGTCTTCTCTTGGCTCAGCCTGTTTCTGGACATTTTTCAACTTTATGGGCCAGTTTAAAACATATGTTAGCAAAGTCATCAAAAAGGTTGCAAATGTATGAAGTCACTTTACTTTGATTAAGTCATTAAAAGAGTCTCATTATTTATTACATGTTTTAACAGGATAACTAGTAATCTATAACCTATTTTATTTTAAAAGTAAACCAACACTGTAACACATCATAGTGAACTTAGAGTCCTTACTGAACAAACAATACGCAATTAGCTACTAAAGAGCCATATACTTCCCTTAGGGGTTGGTAGAGACTTCACCTTACCTTTGTCCTCTGCATTTCACCCATCTTTAGTATTGAGGAGCAGTGAGTAGCCACATTGTAGCTTCCTCTTTTAAGGTCAAACGTATCTGGTGGCAGCTCCACACTAGGGGTCTTCACGGGTCAAAAATGACAGACCTGAACCCTAATGGGTCTCAGGAAATTCATTCTGACATCTCATTAAACACAACAGTTTTTAAAAATGTATTTACCTGACTCTCTTTGCAGGTAGATAGATATTTTAGACCTGACCTGGTGCATGTCTAAGAGGAGAGAGATCTGGGTGTCGGGTCTATTTTATGAACCCGACAAACCTGGTGATTAAAAGTGCTACTTAAAATGCCATTCTGCTCCCAAAAAACATTTTGTCATGTCAGATAAAACATACTCTTCTTACCCATTTTACTGTATATGATATTTAATAATATTTGAGATTCGTATTTTTTTTATTTTACTTTATTCTACTCTCACTTACTTTGTTGTTATGATGTGCGCTGCTGTCACACCCACCAGCGAACCAGTTTATTATAGTTTTAAGTGGCTTAGATTGTGCATACAAAAATAAATGTTTTTGTCAACGTGGACATGTTACACATGCTTACCTTAGTTAGATTCTCCACAATTCACTCGTAGAGTTTATTTTACAGAAACCATGAGAACCAAAGTATAATTCATTTAGATTTACCAGCATGCTAAAAAATAGATGTGAAAAAGTGGACGCTCCCTAACTTTGAATGGTTATAAAGTCTTTATTATTTATATTCCTTTAGTCTGTAAGGGTCCATTAATCAAAAGAGTCAAAAGGTTTTTCAAAAAAAATTAATCCTAGTTGTAAATATTGTTGGGTTCACGCTCCGTCTTTTCTCAGCTGCACCTCCAACTTGCTTGCGTTTCTGCTCATTTTTTTCCACCTTCCTTTTGCTCTCTTAATCCCATCCTAAGTCAGCCTCATCATCACACATACAGTGCATATATGTTTCTCTTGTGATCAGTGCTCATCATGGTTCTTTTTTAGATTCACACATAAAGATAATAGAATGGGACCCAATCCGGACCTGACTGACCATAATAAAACGTGGACTCAAACCTGTATGCGTCCCAGGTCAGGTCTCTGGGCCCAGGGTCCGATAGACCAGTGAAGACCTCTCCTTCACAGCTGCGTGTCAGTTTAAAAGTTTATCTTAAGGTTTTGCCGCAACGCACAAGGCAAGAAAAGCAAGATTTTCTAGCTCTGGCAGACCTTTGACAGTCAAGACTCAAAACCAAAGCTGAACTCACACTGATCACAAAACATACTTGTTCATAATTTGTCTTTTTCACTTAATTATCTTGTGATTGTGTGTACTAAAAATCCTCAACTTAAAGTCCCAATTAAACACTGAGTCCCCTTTTGTTACACTAACAAAAGCCAGCCTCAATTAGACGCTGGGTCTGCTTATTAAAGAAGCAGTTCCTTTTTGTAGAAGTTCTTTGGATATATTTGTTGAACAAACTGTGAACCTCTCTGTTTGTGAGGATCCTGCACCTTATGATCTGTAGAGCACTTTAATGATATGTGGTGAATAGCTCTATGATATGGAAGAGGTACCCTGTTGTTGATGTTTTGTCGGGTGTTGTTGTCGTCGGTGTAATTATAGTCATTTATTTATCTGACGGTTGCTGTACGGCACACAACAAATTTCTGAAAGGACTAATAAATATCTGTCTATCTATAAAACCTCTTGAAAAGCACCAATTTGCCTGCTACTCGCTTTAGCTACTTAAACTGCCAAGCTGCTTAGACGGCACATACAAAGGGTGTAAATATTTGTCAATATAGAGATGCTACACATCTTTAGCTCGGTTGGATTCCCCATAGTGTATATGTTCAGTTCATTTTACTGAATCCATGAGCACCAAAAAATACTGCGATTCACTCAGATTTTGGCAGGGTAAAGAAGAGAGACGGAAAAAGGTGGTGGATTTCTACCTCTGAAGCACAAGTGTCCATTCCTTGATTATCAGTATTCCTTTAGTCTGTAAGGGTCCACCGATCAAAAGAATCAAAAATGTTTTTCAGAAAAATTAATCCAAGTTGGTATGCTGGGTGCTGTAAAACCAGTGTTATAACACTCTGTCTTTCTCTGTCTCTCAATTCAATTTCCATTCAATTCAGTAGGCTTTATTGGCATGACATTTCATATGTGTTTTGATGTCTTCATATGTGCCACGCTGTAGCAGACAGTGTTGCTCATGATATCATGAATGATATGTAGTTGATGTGTTATGAGCCTAAATTTTATACAAGTAATATCCATACTGATTTAAATGAACAATTTGATCGTATTTTCCATCTTTGCTGAGCAAGAGTTTTGTGTGAAAGGAATTAAAGGCTCATTGAATATACATGCCGGTTGAGTTTTACGATTGAATTAAATAATAGAAGTTTTACAAAAGGTTTGGTTCTCTTGTTTTAGTTTTATTCCACATGCTAAGCTATTGTTGTGCCTATGTATATACCAGTGGCGGCTGCTGGTCTTTCAAACAGGGGAAGCACACTTTAAGTTTACATCATAAAATCTGTCATATTGTAGCGAGGCAGTAACTTATAAAAGGAACATTTAATTGAAGCCGTTTTTCAACCACACTCATGCCATAGAACCACAGCAAAACACACCTCAAAGATTTTCAGATGGGTTTAAACACCTGAACTGTGGAGGAACTTCGGACGGCACTCTGTCAGAAGAATCCACTCGCAAATATCCGCATGGGACTGAGTTCGAAATGCGACGATGCCGGTGTGTATTTCCAAAGAGCTGTCAGTCACAAAGGGGTTCAGCCTTTTAGACAATTCCTCCAATCATCATGCATACACCGAGCGTCCTCTCCCGCCTACCGCTCCATTAGGTCCCAGGGAAGCTGAGCCTCCCTGGAAGTGACGATTTTGTTGCATTTATCCAATGACTGTCTCGCTTTGCTGCATGAAAAAAACCTGCTCAGCGCTGTCTCATAGGAATGCTTGGAGGCTCCGCGTCCAACATGCTGAGACGATAATGTATGACAGGGAGGTCACGTTTGAAAACTGGTGATAAACAGCTGACTTTTGATCATAGTCGTGATGTTAAACGCATCCTTGCGCACGTTTAATGAAATGTAAATTCTTATTTTAATGTAAATTCAATAGTGCATATTTGACCATTTCTTCTATGAAATTTTAGGGGAAGTTCAGCCTCCCTTGTTGTCTCAGAGCAATCGCCCCTGGTATACACACTATATGTTTTCTGTTTCCTCCCAGTCCCTGAGATAATCGATGGGAACACACTGACAGCCACAGTGGTGGACCTCAACGCCTGGGTGGAGTATGAGTTTCGGGTTTTGGCCAAAAACAGTGTTGGTGTTGGTGAACCCAGCCCTGTGTCAGTCAAGACCAGGACAGAGGACGCAGGTACAGTAAATGTGATTCACATTAGCCCCCTCAAATAAAAACACCTCAAAGTAGAAACTTTGTGAAGCCTAAAGTGTTTCTCATATGGAGGTGTGAACAAGGTCTGTGTTGTGTAGTTCCTGATGCAGCGCCAGGTGACGTGGGTGGAGGAGGTGGAAGCCGATCGGAACTGGTCATCACATGGGAGGTAAGTCATCAGTCTTATGTTCTAGTCTGTTATTCAAAGTGCCTGCAGTTAATCTTTTTTATCCTTGAGTGAGGTGCTTAATATTTCTCGCTAAATCAACCCCCCTGCTCTGTTTGGCTTGTGGGTGTCATAAATTTTGGGTCAATTGAAGTCTGGCGCTGCAGTCGTTGTAATTTCTTAGTTAAAGAGACTGCATGTAAGGCAGCAACGATGTATACACAAGCAGAACACTTAACCTGACAGTTATTGTCATTTATGAGGCTTGGATCTGTGGTGAATTACTGTTGTTCAGCCTAATCTGCAATGCTCAAATCCAGCAATGAAGTAAACCAGTCGGGTAGTTGAAAAATAATAGAATAATGTGGATATTGAAGAAGTCATTAGTCGGCTAAAGCTATCTCATTATTTGAGTTTTCTCATTTCATTAAATGCAGAAATAACTTTTCATTATAAAAGCTGCACGGACGTTTTGTAATGAGCTTGGATTTTTTTTCAAAATGGCATTTTACTGCTCATTTCATTTCGTCAGGTGGGTCACAAAAGCAATTTGTGGGTCGCGCACTTCTTTTGGCACCACGCGAGTGGGTGGTGATTGTGTCAGCCCAGCGGCGGGATGAACGTGAGTGGTTTGTATATGTTTTAATATCACTATAGTTTTGTGTTTCACTCTCAGCCTGTCCCCGAAGAACTGCAGAATGGTGAGAGCTTTGGTTACATCATTGCTTTCCGCGCCTTTGGAGAAGTTAGCTGGACTCATGTGGCCACCTCTGCCCCCGGCGCATCGCGCTACGTGTACCGCAACGACAGCATCGCGCCCTTCTCTCCATTTCATGTCAAGGTTGGCACTTACAACAGCAAAGGACAGGGTCCCTTCAGCCCCGTGGTCACCATCTACTCTGCAGAGATAGGTAAGGGAATGGACGTGAGTGGGGTTTTTGCAAAGCTACAAAGCTTTCTGTGTTTTTGAAAAGGACAAAGATCATGAACGTTTTATCGCATCCACTGGGCTGAAAGCGCCTGATGGATAAAGAGACATGCAGGAAAAATGAATTTGTAGATGTGGTTTTGCTTTAAATAAAAGGGTAGGAAAATTGGAAAAAAATTTGCAACACATTTATGTAAGGATGGGCAGATTGCCTCCAAATATCACCACTCTTTTGAATGGCTATTCTGAAGTGAAAACCGGTTGGCATTTAGATCTATGCTACCTCTCAGCATGCTGAGAGGGGGTCAGTCTGTAGTGTAGTGTTGGTCTATTTACCAGCAGCACCTGTGTGTGATGATTCATCCAAGTAGAGATCAACAAGAACGCCGCACAGTCATAAATGTAAAAATTGAAGAGATTTGTTCTGCCCGTCTCTGTGCTGTTGGAAGACGGCAGCGATGCTCAGTCTCCTGTCGTCTGTTTTCAGAGCCGAGCGGGATGCCAGCGGGAGTTTGGGCCAGAAGTGTCTCAGCCTCTGAGATTGAGGTGAATTGGCAGGCTCTCTCCTTCACCCCTGAAAGGGTTCTGGGCTATGAGGTACATTTTACCCTTTTAAATGGAAATAGAAATCACACACACAACACAATTCAAATGCTTGTCAGCGCCCCTGTTGTACCTCAAAGCCATCACTTCCAAACTCCGCGTCGGTCGCCATGGAAATGGCAGTTTCAGTTGGGTGACTGTTATAGGCAAAATTATACAGTTCTTTGTACCAGCACGACAGGAAAACATGTCAGAGCATTTTCAAGAGAACAAAAGAAAATTGCTTGTCCACATGCCTTTTCAAGTCGCTGTCAGTAACCGGGTATCATGATACGGAACTCATGATAGTGTGTGCTGCAATGCCAGACCTCGTGTCAGAACACCAAGAAATGCCATCGTGCCACACCGAAAGCTGTGTGATGATACAGAGCACTGTCTCCTGTTGTTTGTTTCCACGGTATAACACGGCAGCACCTCAGGAATCGATCTCATTGTTCACTAAATAAAACAGGAATATTAAACTTTTACATTTTAAACCCAAAACCGCTGCTTTCTATTTTACTTTCAAAATCTGGGACAGTCTGATTGCCCTGCCTGCATCCTTCAGACTGAATCATCAGGGTGATCAAAGCGCTTTATTATAAGATGTTGTTATCATTCTTTTGTTCAGTGAAACCAAAGTTGTTTCAGTATTTCCATCTGGGAACGGGAGCTTTTGTGCCTTTTCATATCCAAGCTCAGCATCAGCCAACATTTAATAATCATGTCTGGAAGGTAGATGGGTGGGGGGATGGGTGTCGTTTTGGGTAGTATATCTTCAGTGTGATGGGTAAAATAGTCTCTTGTTTTATGATTAGGAACTTGAGCTGGTGTTTGATCTGTAATATTTTCATTTAAATGCATATCATAATTAGCGAGATTTGCATTAGTGGAAAAATAAATATTACATGCCGTATTACGCAACATGGAATGATGTATTGTAGCTCGGAAACGATTACACAATAAATCCATTGGTCGAGCGACAAAGAATTCTTGATTGTTAATTTTAGATAATTAATGAATCGTTTCAATCATCAAGCAAAAATGCAGAAGTGGTCCTACTGCTCACATGTGAGCAGATAATACTGATGATAATATGATACTTATCTGTTTTATGTGATTGCAAATTAAATATCTTTGTGTTTTCAAGTGCTGGTTGGGCGAAGAAAGTGATGGTTTTGGGCTTTAGGAAATTATAAAGGGCATTTTTTTGTATTTTTTTTTTTTTTTTTTTTTTTTATATTTTAAAGCCACAGTTGGTAACTTTTGTGAAAATAACTTTTTGTCATATTTGCTGAAACTGTCACTGCATGCACAAATTGTTTTATGAGACATATAGATAAAAAAATCATGATTCTTCTGTTCATCCTATTGCCTCTGTCAAACTCAGCAGTAGGGTTGAGATAGTGTAAGATTTTTCAAACCAGGTTGATATTAAACCAAACACTACACTGGTATACCAAATTTTGTCAGGTGTCGCTGCTCATGAGTGGAACATAATGACACCCTGTCCCAACAGCAAACAAGCCTCTGACTATCGCGTCACATCACGTAACATTGGCGCTCTCTGTCCACAGTGAATCCATGAATTCAAGTTAGGCCTACTTCATGTAAACAAATCATGCAAATATCAGCTGTTTACTGGGGATTAGACTGGAGACATGACCCATAAAAAAAATAACTGAGTAGCCTACTAGTTTGTTTCCTACGTTTGTAACGTTACTTTTTTTAAACAGAAAACACATTTTATATTGTGATATTTAATGGAAATTATGTACAGTATAGCCAACAGCAAGTAGCCTAGCTTGTTATTAGCGAGTGTGTTTTAGCTCACCAGAAGCTCCCTGTCCATCTCCTTCCAACCAGTTGACACTTTATTCTGGTTTTTGTAGTGAAATAATAAATCGAAAAATCTGAAAAATCGATACAGCACAGTATCGCAATATTTTTGTGTGGCAATATCTTATCATTACACGTCAAGTATCGATATTTTTAATAGAAATAATTAGTATTACAATACAAATTAAACTTTTGATAGCCTACTAAAATAATATAATCTTTTTTCAGTCCACTAAATACATTTTACTGCAATAAAAATTACTGAAGTGGGATAAACAGACTGAAAAACTTTACCTGAAAAGATAAAACTGACGTTGAAAACCATTTTCTTTGGGGACATACAGTAATTTGCACCTGAAAAAACTTAATAAATCGCAATATATTTTAGCGCAGTACTAAAGATTAAAATTGCAATAATATTGTATCGTGACTTAAGTATCGTGATAATATCGTATCGTGGAGCCACCCCTAGTTTCATGTAGGTAATTCCTCATTTTAACTTCATGAATGAGCCATTCCTCGTCCAATATGGAGCTTTCAAAGCAAGTGACAGATATAAATAGAAATGCAGCACTGCATTGCCATTGAGGACACCACTTTCACTGGCTTCAAATCCAAACTGTTGCCATATTGATGCAGTTTTAGTTTTCTTGCCATGTCTCCTCTCATCACCCCAAACCACACGAACTTTGTTGTTAACAAACACCATGTGCGCTGCTCTGTTCCTCCCACCTCTGCTGCAATGTGATCTCCTTCATGTTGCCGACACCGGCCTCAGCTCGCAGCCTGTCAGACACCTGTGGCTCCATTAATCCCTTTCAGAATCAGAATCAAAAATACTTTATTGATCCCCGAGGGGAAACTGTGATTTGTTACAGTTGCACCGATGTAAAGAACAGAGATTTATAAGAAGTAAGAATAAGAGTATGAAATAAAAGTATGTAAATATAAAGCAATAAAATAAAATTTAATTAAAACAGACTGTGCATTGTGCTACAGTGTTTAACACTAGTACTTAAGATATTGAAATATAAAAAAATATAAAGCAAGTTTAAACTGGTACACCGGACTGGACCAGACCAGATCGGCAAAACTGGAAATTGACCCAGCTCTACTCAAATATGATTCAAGATTCTGTTACTGCATTGCCTTTCTCTTGCCTCCAGTGTTTTTAGAAACGTATTTTAGTGTACTGTTTAGCTGTAAAATGAGAGAGTCTGTGACCCAGCCTCCATGTTGGAAATATTTGAGTGAAGCACCAAGGACAACCCACCAGCCAGACCAACTTCCTCAATTTAAAACAGCTGATTAATAAAATAACAGAATCTTTTTTTTCATACAATATTTTTATTACTTTTTACAAAGTAAAAAAAAAGCAGACAAAAGCAATACCAACAGGCAGGGACATCATGGGTAAAAGTGAATTGCTTAACATCTTGTTAAACAGAAAGTGAGGAGAAGCAAGGTTACACTGTATGATCACAGATAATGGATCCTTTATGTCCACGATCGTCCTTGAAGATCACGTAGGTCCTTATGATCCTTGACTTTGCTTACCAGGGTATTTTTAAGGAGAGAGAAAACTTCCACTTACTCATGAGTGATAGTCCATCCTGTATGTCTTAATACCAAGGGGAATAAATCTAAATTCACCAGCCAAAATAAAGATATAAATAAAAGATCACTTCGAAGTTCAAATAAGATTTCCATTTTTTCCAATATTTTTCACATTTTTTAGTGGTATATCTCAGAGATTTGACATTTGATCGGCACTTCCTGGTTTGACAGTTTGACCGCAGTTCACAAGCAGCCACTGACATGATTGACAGCTGTGTTTGCTCTGATTTTCTTGTGCGGTAAGGCCAATACACTCTTATGAGAGGGCAGAGGGATCGATCATCTGTCTCATATACTTCTGTGTGAATATACTGACAGTTTCAGCAAATAAAACAAAAAGTTATCCTTATAAATGTTACCTATTGCAGCTTTAATGATTAAGTCATTTATTATTTACTCTAAAATATCAGTAGTTTAACCATTCGGAAAAAGTATGAGTCATTTCTTCCCTCTTGTTGTTCTAAACATAACATAACTAAACAAGGAGTTATAAAAGTACATTAACAAAGGCTTTGTAATGTCAGATCAGATATCCTGCTGGAAAGGTAAAAGAAAATTGTGATCTCTCTTAAGAGAATAGACCCAGAGGCGATCACTTAACAACATTTCTCTCAAGACATCAAAAAACAACTACTAATACTTTGTTGTGATCTGTGTGATTCAAAATGCACCCTTCTGATGTATGCTTTTTGCTCCAATCCAAAGCAATATAACAAGGTTAAATCCCAGATGGCACGCTCTCCGTCTCAAACAGGTGGTATACTGGGAGGATGACACTAAACCGGAGACCATGGGGAAGGTTAGGGTGCCTTGGAACCAAACCTCAGTCACAGTGAGCGGCTTGGCAGGAAACACGCAGTATTTCCTAACAGTCAGCGCCTTCAACACAGCAGGCACTGGCCCCTTCCTCCCGGCAATCAATGTCACCACGAAAAAGCCACGTAAGTTGCAGCACCCACGCGATGTTCCTCAGGTGTTTGATTTTGCACCACACTCATTATAATTCAAGTCAGGTGGTAGAAACTGTATCTACCCTTAATGTTATTCTTTGAAGTTAGTATTATCTCACAGAGAAATATGGTCATTTCTGTAGAATGATGTGACAGTAATATGTTTCCGTGCTGACATATAGAAATGAATTATTTTTATATTATGCAGCACCAGCTCAACCACCGCTGAATGTCGAATGGACCCTAATTGGCTCTCAGCTGTCTCTTTACTGGGAACCTGTGGTGGCAATGGAATCGGAGTCAGAAGTTACGGGCTACCAAGTGAGTTTTACTCTCTCAGTGTGCTCCGCAGTAACATGTTTATTCCTATTATGCATCAGACTGAGTGAAAGTGCGGAAGTTAACCTGTGTGGCGGCTCACTCTAAGCTGTCAGGCTGTTAGAATACATGTTTACAATGTGTCACCCACCTTGTTTCGCCCCTCCCCCCTCTCAGCTGTCATACAGGAGACAGAGACACAAAGAAGTAAACACTCTCACAACAACCAACTCAACAGTGGAGCTGACCCTCCCAGAGGACGATGATGACTACATCATCCATATTCAGACGCTGAGTGAAGGAGGGCTGGGCCCGGCCTCAGATCCCGTACGAATCCACCAACTAAGTAAGCTCCTTGTTCACAGTTTATCAAGCTGTAGTGATTAATAGTTTACTGGTTGTGTCAGTAACTAGTTTTGTCAATGTCATAAATTATCTGGAGGACAATACTTTCCTCCACATCACAAAGTCTGCCACAATACAATTTTGATTTGATTTAATGAAGAGGCATGCGATAGATATGATATGATGTCATATGCCCATTCAAAACAATCAGTTACACAAGAAGCTGCCACCCCTTTCTATTTACTTTGTCTATAACAAACAAAAACAGCACATAAATAATTGTAAATATTGAACCCAATTAAGTGCAATAAAGATGGCTTTAAATAGATTCCATTAACACGAATAAATCACAGCTTAACAGCAACTTGTGACAAAAGTAGAAAACAACTGTCAAGGTTCATAGAAAAAGATGGTTGTCTTTTTTGGCTAGTCATCAGTTTAGCTTAAACACTTTTACATTGTGTAAATCAGTCTAGTGCCTCGCAGACTTTTTCCTCTACTCATAGTTTAATAAGTTATATATATTATTTATATTCTTTCTTACTCATTGTTGGTTTAAAGGTCCAATGTGAAGGATTTAGGGAGAATGTATTGGCAGAAATGGAATATAATATAATAAGTATGTTTTCTTTAATGTATGATCACCTAAAAATAAAAATCATTGTGTTTTCATTATCTTAGAATGAGCCGTTTATGTCTATATAGGGAGCCGCTTCTTGTCTATGTTGCATCGCCATGTTTCTACTAGGTGTATGAATCACTGGTTTCATCATGATACAATATTATATTGATTCTTATTACAAACTCTGTCACGATACGATTTCGATTCGATGTGATTAAGGCCTGTGATCAACGTGAGACAATGTCATCTGTCCATATAACACAATCTGTCACAGAAGACACAGCTGCCCCTTTTTTTTTTTGCTTTTGGCCATAAAAATAAAAACAACACATAAATAATGTAAGTAACTGTAACGCTCAAGGGCAGTAAAGTCTACTTTAAACTGGCTCTACTAACATAAAACAGCACATGGGATGAGCTAATCTTCAGGGCTTTCTGTCAGAGAGACCTTTCTGAAAGAGAACTTTTCGTTTTAACCCACACCATATCTTTTTCCTAAAATTCCAGGTCTATTTGTCTTAAAGCCCTGAAGGCAAACGTCTCCCAACAGCCTTATAAAACATGGATTAACAACAACATCATTTAATATAAGTATCAAACTCAGCTCAGTAATAACTGTCAAGAAAGAGAGAAAACAACTGTTTTTATCTAGTCACCCATTATTAGCTTTAGCGTGTTGACATAAGTTAGCCTAGCTAGCGGACATTTTTTCCACTTCTTATAGCTTAAAAATTTACATGTAGGGCTCTAGTTTCCCAGCGCAGCGCAGGGTGGCGCAGGGTGGTGAACCCCGCGCAGAGCTAGTTTCGAGCAGTGCAACCCGAGGTGCGCTCAGTTTGGTAGTTTGGCAGACCGAGGTGCGCTGAGATGGGTGTGGCGGCGCAGCAGGGGGAGGTGTCGACAGATCCAGCTTGGTGCAGTGACAGTTTTGTGCCAAAGGGCTTTGCCGAAGGTGCGCTAAAAGCTCACCAGCTGAAACCAGGTCTGCTGTCAGTGTAGGCGGAGTAAGCCAAAGTTTGGCTGACCGGCAGACAGTGTGCACACGTCACCAAAACCTCACAGGCAGGTTTCCAGAATGTCAGGCACATTAACAATGCAATAAATACCCAAAAAACACTATTCAATGCAACTATCTGCAATCAGCACATAAATGTATCTCTGTATCGACTGTCCCGTCACATCTGATGTCAGATCAAAGGGGATTGGCACCGTTTGACACGTTTGGCACGCGTAATGGAAACCCAACCTGATTTGATTAACACAGCTGCAAAATAATGAGTTCACATCCCTCTCAGCCAACCACAAACAGCCACAGCATCAGATAGGGAGTATATATTCAGCATCTGTCATCTTAGAAAAGTCAAAAGAAAAGAAACAGAGTGAGACTGCGAGAGAGAAACAGAGAGCGCGCGCGCACGAGAGAAACCCAACATTGATTTACAATTGTGGTGACCTCCTCCCAGGCTACCTTTGCATCATCAGCCCGTGGAGGTCTGCTCGCAGTTCCGTATATTCAGACACTGCGAGCAGACCTCCCGGACCAAAACATCAGTTTCCTCCTGGGAGAAGTTTGGCCATCTGACGCTGCTGCTCTCTTCTGCCATGGCGAATTGAGTAAACTCTCATTACGGCTTCACGTGGTGCATTTAAGGGTGAGGAGAGGGGCTCCTTTGATTGGTGTGATGTGTGTAAAACCCACTCCACGCCTTCTCTCCTCCCTCTTTCTGACTTGCGCAGGTAGGAGGGACGGAGGTGGGAAAGACAGGTGCGCTGCGCTCCCGCCTCGCCCGGTCTGCGAAACTAGAGCCTGTAATGTTATTATTTTTCTTCCTCACCTGTGGCTTAAGTCACTGTACCACCTGACAAAACAGCTGTGTTGAATTTTAGCCTGCATACACATTTTTCAGTTACAGTTGTTGAAACAGATTAGCTAATGTTGCTATTGAGAAGTTAGCAGAGTGGGATGTCCTTCCTGGTAGGTAACATTACGTCATGTTTTATCTCGTCAACAGCATTGTTTACCTACGCTATGTGCTCTGTCTGTTGACCTGTATTTTCTTAATAATCAAAAATATTTACACACTGCTGATTTATTCCAGAGTAAATAAACATTATCCTTATCGTATTCTCTTGTCTGCCTGCCTCAGATTGACAGTGACAAAGACTTTCAAACTAAAGGCATATTCCAAAGATGACGTTATGGATCGATGTTTTCATTTTGCATCGATGACATTGGATCACTGATCATAGAATTGATATATTGATGCAGATCAATGGATCGTTGCAACCCTAGTTTCTACAGTAGCTTAGAAAGGACCATAGTTAGCAACCTCTCATCGACGAGAACATCAGAAAAACTTCAATTTTTCAATGTGAATCCACTTTATTTCGGGTTTTTTTTACCAATTTAAATCACTGGGTCTGTTTGTTTTGGAGATGAAGAGACCTCTGCAGTTATCAGAGGATCTTAAATTATCAAAGAAAAAAGGTGAGCACAGATTAGCAGCTACTGGGCGAGCAGCCTGTCTCTGACATGCCAAACACCATAGAAGAAACACTGATTTGTAACATGAAACTGCTTTATTCAGTGTGCTTACCAGTTTAAGTTATCAGGTCCATTTGTTTTGGAGAGGGAGAGACCTCTGTGGATAATTAGGCTCCCGGTAAAAACCTCATGAACAAAGATCATGGAAGGAATTCTAACCAGGAGAAGTTTCAGCTGGTTACAATCTGTAATCCTCACTGCTAGATGACACTAAATCTTACACACTGGACCTTTAACTCACTGTATCTCCTGACAGAAATTTTAGCATGCAGGTGTTTCAACCTAATATTGTTGAAACTGAGCAGCTAATGACTCTGTAGTGAGAGCGACAAGTTAACAGTGTGAGACGCCTGGCCAGGTTTGACGTATTTTATCTCGTGACAGCATTTTTTGCATATGGCATGTGCGCTGACTGTTGAACCGTCTTTTCTCCGAAATCCAAAATATTTCCATACTGCTGATTTATTCCTGAGAGGGGAGTAAATATGCTCATCATCTTTTTTTTTTTTCTTTTTTTTTTCTTTTTTTTTTGGCTGCTTGCCATTATCTGGCTGGCGCCGTTTGACGGTGACAAAGATGAGCCATGGGGATTTCAAGACAAAGGCATAACATAAGGATGATGATATGGATCGATATTGATGACACTGGATCATCTGATCAATGGATCTTTACGCCCCCAGTAGATTGAGTTCTGCTTGCACCCCTGACTGCATCTTTGGGTTCCCACTCACATGGAAGGGAAAAGTATATCTTCAGTTTCCAGCCAGAGCGCTGAAATATGCTGACGCCACCATGTTCTGGAGAAACACAACAGAATGGCAACATTTGACACACAGACTCACCAGCACCTGAGCCTCTCAGAACTTCTGTTTTTTATTATTCACCCACGCTTGTAAATGAATTCACTTAGCACTTTTTAAACCTGACAGGGACATTTTGTCCTCCGTTGACTCACCATTACCCGTGTCCCCAGCCGCCCTCGTTAGGTTCTTCCCAGCTTACATTTTGCTGAAATATGCAGCGCAATCCATCTCTGTCGCAGAGGTTGACTTCCTCTTTTACTAGATGCTATTACTGTCCTGTGGGACTCCAGGGGGGCTCTTCTCCTGCTCTAAATGCTAATTTGCATTGTTGATATTCGGTGTTGAATCCCTGAAAACAGCAGTTGAGAGAGATAGAATTCCACGCTGGCTTTTCTTTTAAATTTCATTTGAAAAAAATAAATAAAAAAAGGCTGCTTTTTTGTCCCAGAGATTCTTTGGGTACTGCAAAAGAAAAAGATGTGGGCAAAACACATTAGCAGGCAAAACAGAGTGCTGTGTGTTTATAGAAACTAGTAGCTCTGAAACATCAGAAGTGGTTCAGGAGGTTTCTTTTGCATAAATAATATATTTTTTTCCAGGAAAGGCTTTTATATGGATGTCATTACAGGGAAATAGTCAGTGATCCATAAGAGCTAATTGACTTGCTTAAATCATACATGAGAAACTAGTGATGAGAGCAAACTGCATCAGGCTCCTGGTCCCTTTACACCCAAATCCCTTAATACATTTTTTACTTACAATCCCAGTCACAAGCCACGACATAAATAGTTTTTTTTTTTTGTTTTTTTTTTGTTTTTTTTTTACCACATTTTAAGTACCCCTGTGAAACATCACCATGCATGTTTTATGATTTGGAAATTTAAGTATCTAATTTTCAGTTTGAATGTTTGTTTTTTTTTTTTTTTTTTGCAAATGTGTTTTCAGCTTTATCTGCAGGTGACACAGCAGAGAGCTCAAACTTAAGATAAGGAATAAAATGGATATCCTGAAGTGTCGCTGCCACTGCCAACAGTCCGCTTCCTCCAGCGGGTTTCACATCAGTTTATCGTGTTTATTTTTGTGTGTGTGTTTCAGGTATGAGTGCCCGCGGCTCGAGAGCCTGGAGTGCGGACATCTCCCCCCTCTCCCTGCTCCTCGCCATCGCAATATCAACATTCAGGTCGACATCGTGACACAATGACAAACTCTGCTCTGTTTTTTCAACCTTCTTATCAATATTTTTTTTCTTCTTCTTCTTCTTTTTATTTTAACTTTTAAGTCGTGAAAGTTGCTCTTGAGTATCTCTCATTTTTTGGAGGTGACCACATGCTATTTTGCAGTGTTAGATTGCAGGTATGAGGCAGCACAAGAGTGGAGCGTGCTGTCAGGCACTTAATTAACAGTATATGCTTGAGCTTTTTTTTTCTACGCAGGTCTGACATTTTTGCCGGTTGGGAACAATGCTCCATTTCAACAGGTTTTTTTTTTTTGACTCTAGATTGATACAGATGCCTTACTTCCATCCATGTGCCAAAGTAGTTTCAGCCTTCTTGTTGTTATTGCTAAGATAGCTACATGCTTTCCTCAACATTTTAGTCCTCACAGTTTCTTATTATCGAAGGCCTCTGTGTACCTTGCCGAAGGGTCGCGATGAGAAGGTGCATTTTGTATTTTTGAATGTTTTCAGTTTTCCTCTCCACATCTGAATTGGCGAGTAGGAACATGTTCATTCACCCGTGCCCGTGCCTTTGGAGATTCTTGTAACGCCGTCTCTTACAGACACCAGTCAGTGTTTCAGAACACACTGCAGCCGCCTTCATCTTTACGTGCTCCATTAAAAGTCGTCCCAGATGAAAGTCATAAAGCAGCTCACAGTGCCGGTGGTGTTAGCCATTTACCTTCTATCATTTGAGTGTGGAGAGCTGAATGTGTGCCATGAGGGCTCCTACGGGTTTGAGAGCCTCAGACCAGTTATTGTGATGGCCCCGCTGATTGATGGATTGGACTTTACTCTGCATTCACGAAGATTGCATCTGCCTGTGTACAGCAGTGGTGGGAGAGGTATACGACTGCCAGTGTATTTCCTTCAGCGCTAATGCCGAAACAATCAGTCAATCGGCGGAATATAATCAACAACAAGTCATCTCAGTCATTTATCAAGGAAAAAATGCCAAACATACTCGACAAAGGTGTACGTTCGATTGCAATCCATTTGCCTCCAAGGAATCCAACTCAGAGTGTATTATCCTGCTTTATACTGCGGTCACATGCCAACAAACTGCTATATGTCAAAAAATACAAATAACATTCAGTCAGACTTTTACTTATATAACAATTGTTACATCCCCTTTTTGTTTTTTACAGAAATAACAAAAAAAGTCCCCATGTTAAAACAATTATCGCGTCTCACCCCTCGCTATAACAGCTGGCTTTTCACTTTCACATTCCGCTTAATCAGCTGTAAACACTCACCGCCTACTGACATAACTATACTTCCCAAAATGTCAAACCATTCCTTTAAATAATACTTTCACTGATTGCACTCAAAACATGACGTAACGCAGTCAAACTTCAATAACAGAAAATAGTTTTAAGACTTTGTCTGTGAATGTTTTTTTCTTGACTTATGGAACAAAAGTTTCACAAACTAATTTCAGCTTAAAGGTGCACATACGAGCTTTCAGCCTCGTCTGTATCTGCCAGTGGAGCTTGCTCAGGTGTCGCAGATTATCACATGACCCAAGTACTTCAGTGTGTCAACTAAACCATCTCCAACACAACTGAGGCATCTCCATTTGACAGTGAAAACTGAGATGTGGTTGAAAGGTGATCTCAAAATGTTAAGTTTATCTTGCCTTGGGATTATTTTTGTCAAATCAATTTAAAACTGGTGCATTCATTTATAACAGAAAACCCATGCGACCAAATAGGCCGTTTGTTCCTACCCTTTAGTACGACCCACTGGAGCGTCTCCTAAATTAGCACCTCTACCGGCGTGGTCATGTTTAGGAACATGAATTTAGGTTAAAATACATTTGTTACGCAAAAATTGTTACTTAACTTCTGTACGTACGTAACGAAACAGTACACGATGTGACATTACATAATGGGGCTGGGCAATTTGGAGAAAATCTAATATCACAATATTTTTATACCAAATACCTCGATACTGATATTGTAGGGTTGACTGTTCGTGCCTTCACAAAATATTTACACAATAAGTTTTTTGATAAATAATCACCAGTAATGTGGATTTAATGAATAAGTGGGTAACGGCAAATAACACAACAGCTAGAATCGTTCGGTACGTTCAGAAAATTACATCATTTTACTTTAAAGGAGCCTTTAAAACCAGGAAAATACAACTTTTACAATATAATGATAACTAAAATCTGAGACAATATCTACTCTTGTGTCACGATATTAATATAATGTTGATATATTGCCCAGCCCTAGGCCAAAGCCCTGTTTTTTTGTGATTTTTTAACCAATTCAACCACTCGACCTCCTGCCTTTGCGTAATTCTGGCTCTTTATACTACATCACTTGACTTCCTCCTTCGCTCACGGCGTAATTACCACCTTCACTGGAAGCCACCGCAAAACAATATATGTAAACGTGGGTCGTAATAAGCTGCCAGTGCAAACAAGGTGTGGTGTCATCTCCAAACACCTGTCTGGTTTTAATGCCCAGTCAGAAATAAGACACCATCACACCGTAGTATCCGTCATTCGGGATATTTGGGTTTTGGACATTTTTAAAAAGCACCTTCAGCTCTGGAAAAACTGTATTTTTTCTTAATATTCTAACATTTTATAGACTGATAAGAATGAATCATTAGTTGGAACCCTACTAGTCTACATCCATCTGGACAACACACAGACGTGCCAGTCATTGTGCATCATCAGCCATCGCAGTCAAGACAAGGGGTTTAAAGTGCTGCCAATTGTGCCAGTCTGATAATTGAAAACTTGCCACCAGCTTAGACATTATTTGGCAAAATGTATGGTCAGCTGTGTTTTAATACTTTGTGAATCTGTCCTTTCTTGTCAGTTGTATTAGCTTTTTTTATTTATTTTTTTCAGCGTGGTATGTGTTGTCATTGTTTATTTTTGTATTTCAGCGAAACCCCCACTGCTCAGGTATTCAGACCTGCTTCGACCTACCTTTCAATAGCTGTCACGTGGCAGAAGCAGATAGATCTGCGCACAACACAAGGGTCTATTTAACAGTCCAACTTGACGAATGGAAAGCCTGATATGCGCCATGATTTAGCAGACATTAAAACATCTTAATGAATTAGAGCAGGCCTGAGGGGCTTCTGTGGGAAAGGGCATAGGAGTAATGGTACTAATGACACCCACACAAGACTAATCTATCAGGATTTAGGGAGGAGTAAATCAGGACAGTCCCATCAAGATGACACTGGGAAGATTCAAGGGTGTGTGTGTGTGTGTGTGTGTGTGTGTGTGTGTGTGTGTGTGTGGTTGTTACCTTACCCTACGGTGTCATGGATAACCATTTTCAAGAAGACCATTCTGCTGTTTGGAAAAAAAAGTGTTTAAACTCATTCCTTGTACTTAAGCGCGGTTCAGGGCTTTCAGCAACTGAAGCACTGCTGACATTCAAATAGAGTAACGCAAGGTCAATATGGGTGGTAGGAAAAAAAAACAAGTTTAACCGAGGGAGGAGTTGAAACGTCTGTTTTTCTATCAAATTACCATGGATTGCCAGTGTAGAGGAACAAGTGCAAAGCAGCTCCAGAATCCAAGGCCAGGTCAGTTACAAGTTCTTACTAAACGTGAAGACAAAAGGCTTTCCTCCCACGACGAGTGTTAATAATGTTCTGAAAGCGGTCTTTGAATCCTGTTTTGTTGTTTCTGTGGCTTTACGTGTGGTTAACCTGTATACATTTCATCACAGAATGTCATTGTTAAGCTAACGAAATGTTTACACAGGAAATGCATCCTTCTGGCTGATTTATTGATTACATGAACTTGAAAAAAAAAAAAAAAAAGAAACATTAACGCAGTTTATGAACTTGTGTCTTGGGTACATAGAAGCATTGCCAACCTCTTTGTTTTTGTAACGTATCAGTACTGTGGAGATGTTTTGATTTTTACTTGGATTTTTTTCTTTTTTTAAATGTTTGATATGGTTCCTGATTGTTTATTTTAATTTATTTTTCTTCCAAAAATTTCTGCACAAAGGTCAAGTGTTGCTTTAAAATAACAGTTAAGAGCCAGTGCGATGAGATCTCTCTCTTGCCTTCATACAGTAAACTGTACATACTGTATGTATTTTGTTGTGATTTGAAGCAACGCCCCCCGACTGGGAGACCAACCTGTGGTGTCCCACTTCCAATTGTAATTCTCTGTCAAACCTAGAATCTGAAAAATACATGAGCAGAGGGAAACATTTCTTCGCAGCTGCTATCACACACAGCCTTTTGGTGCAGTGACACAAACGCTACCTGTTACAAGGTAGTCGGCCAGTGCACGGTAGATAATACAAGTAGTATTATCTACTAGTACTTTTGTCTTTTTATACCAATACAACTTTACAATTTCTTGCTACTTTCAATTTCAGAAAAGGCAGAATTGATCAGAAACAAACAAGTTACCCAAAATTTATAATGCCACAAACACTGATAAAGAACTACAATTAGAGCTCTGGGTGACAACGCTTGGCCTTTCTGTTGTGACTCCTCAGTATTTTGATGTCCCAGGTGATCTCCGTGAGATCGTGGCAGTAACGTTTTCACATTGAAAAGTCATCAGCTGATCTTGATATGCTGAAGCTGTGCATGTACGATATCGTTTGGTGCATTTGTGTTTTCTAAATGAGGGAGTTAATAAAAACAATTCACTGAGGATTTTTCTCTCTCGGATTTCTTTGAGTTATGTGTGGCACGGTGTCATTTTCAGCATCAGCAGTTTTAGTGTCTTTTACTGCAGGAGGAATTTGAGTGGTGCCTTGGGGCACCATCAAAGCTATAAAATGCATAATATTATGAAAAAGCATTTAAATGAGAGTAAATGGCAACAGTAATGCCCTATTCAGTGGATAAAGAACACATTCGCAGAGGCTTTTTCTGCATATACTAATTGTTTTATTATATAATAAGGACTATCATCGCAGAGAATCTAAGGTTTTGAATATAAAAATTACACGCAATAAAACAAAGCACTAATGTATAAAGAAGCCGGCTTTGTGCAGTGCCTTTTAGAAAGAATACTGATTCATTTGTTTGGATTATTAAAGCACATATCTGCTGAAGTTCAGATGCCTTCGACTAAAACAAGGGAATGACATGGAAAGCTACTGTGAAATATTGATTGAGCCAGTGTTGCAGAGATGCTTTTAAGATAATAGGAGGGAGAGGACCCTGTGAAGAGATCAATAGGAAGGGGAAGTGAAGAAAAGAGAGGTTTCTCCCTACGCACCACAGATCATCCATAATGAGCTGGTGTGTCAATACTTTGGCAATGGCTCTTCACATGCTATCGACTGCAGAATCACAACACTGGGCTACTGTAACTTATTTTCACATCACACTGCGAAAGAAAGGTTTATATATGTGTATGAGTAGTGCATTGCAGCATCGCCTCATAGCTATTACGGAAAACTGCAAAAGGCAGATATTCAGATATGGTTTACATAGCTCTTAACAGAGATATTGGCTAAGACATGATTGGTGGTTATCACTTCTCCCTACAGCCCACCAACACAGTGCAGATGCTGTAGCTTATTTGCTGCAGATTGCAAATGTCAATACTGCCCCCTCGTGGTACCAGCATCCTGGTGCAACACCCTGGTTAGGTTGGATGGGTGAGCCTGTATAGTGGCAGTAAAGCTGTGTCTGCAGTGTCACTGCATTGAGCGGGTACATTGAGGAGCAGAGTATGCCCATGCGTTAAAAAAAATGGCAAGATTTGTGACCAGTCTTGATTTGGATCTCAATCTGAGTGTCATCAGTCAACACCTTAAAACAAAGACAACCAAAAATTCAATTCAAACCACTATCTGTCCCTGGAAGACAATTTGCAGAGGTGTGTAGAGCAGTACAGTAACACAAAACGTGATGCACGAGTGAGCTGTGCACGTTAAAAATGACAATATTATGACAATGATAATATTACTGCAAAATAAATAAGTGCACATAACCGCTATAAATATCAAGAATAAGCCCGGTTATAAATACAAACATTTTACATGTGTTAATGTCGAAATATTTCCAATACAATCTCAATAAACTGCAGAAAACATAGTCTGTCATTTCGCGGCTCGTCCACTCCGCGCCGTCGGGTGGCGCTGTCTCCCCTCAGCTTCCTTCTTAGTTGCTCAAAAGAAAACACCGAAGAAACAGAGCTGCTTCCTGCAACTCACATGTACACAGCAGCAGATTAGAGGATGGATTCTTCAAAGAGTAATACTTCCACAAACAGTGGCCCTCAAGACACAAATTCAGACGACGAAGAAAAAAGCGACTTGTGTCCCGGGTTTAAAGACGCGGATGCTTTCGTTAAAGTAAGTGAGCTAACCAGGCAGGACGCAGAGTTTTGAGTTGAGGCTAGCAGGCAGCCAGGGGGGAAACGTGGATGTGGTTGTTGGGTACGAGCTGGAGTCACGTTATGAGTTGAAAACATGCACAGCTAAGTGTTGACACAAGCTCTGACTAGGTGTTCATCTTTATATTAAACATAAATGGTAAGGTATAAGTCGAGAGTTGAGCTTGTTTAATGCGCTAATTAGCCAAAATATATGCCTGTCTCAGAATAAATGTTTCAAAATGTTTCCTGTAGTGCTGCCAGTAAATGTCCACATGACACCAATTTATCTATGAAAGATTTCGACAAAAGTATCGACACGTACCAAAGTGCTGGTTTAAATTAGCTCTCTTGGGACTAGTTTGGGTTTGTGCCTGAGGTCAAAGCTAGCTAAAGTGATAGCTGTTAAAAGGACAGAAGCAAGCAAATATACAACTTTGAGAAGTTGTCTGTAGTTTTTAAAGATAAATAGCTCATATAGGTCATTATCAAAAATATTATAGACACATTTTCTCTCATTTATTTCATATATTTCATTTTATTGATAAGTACAACGCACATTAATAAACATTTCTGTAAATGTGACAGTGTTAGCCAACTGGCTAATTTTCAACTGCAGTCCTTTGACAAGATGTTATGAAACCAATTAAAGGATAAAATTCATAGGACAGCATGAAGACAGCATTAACTACAGCAGTTGGAAATTGTCAAGGTAGCCATGCAAAGCCACAAGCACCAGCAGAGCATCAGTACAATACAATAACACAGCAACAACAAACAGCATGTTAGCACAAACAGACACATAAGCAACATGATGCACCAGCACACAGATTAGCAAGACATGCAGACATGCAAAGCAGCAATAGAGAGTAAAAACAGATAAATCACACTAGTCATATACACTGACACACAAGTCATGAGACAGAAAGTTTGCCATGCTGTTAATAAAATAGATATTTCATACATACCCATGCAGAGTTGGCTACCTGGCAACAGGCAAGGATGTAAAGCAAGTTAGCAGCATGTGAGCTAGAAATGACAACAACAGTGTTTCTGTTAGCAATATACTGTGTTGACTAGAAATGTTTGCGTCTGATTGTCCAAAAAACAGGTTTTGAGCCTTTTTTTTGAAGGTGTTCAAACAAATTCCACTGGTTAAATATCAACTAAGCGTCTAAACACTGCATTCATGTAAGTTCAAATATAAAACTACCAGGTCTCTCTGTATAAGAATTACTTTATTGTTGTTAGACATTAAAGTAAAACGCAATATAAACAAGGGCTGGGCGATATGGACAAAATCAATTATAATAATATTTTTGACCAAATTCTTCAACATCAATAGAACAATTATATTGTAGGGTTCAGTATTGGTGCATGTACAAAATGTTTACACAATTACATCTTTTTAAATATATATTGTTGACGTGGATACAGTGACTAAATGGGTAAAATTAAATAATAGAAAAGCTATAACAGTCTGGTAATTTCAGAGAATTTTATCCCTTTACTGTAATGCAGCCTTTAAAAACCAGAGAAGACAACACTTGCAGTACTGCAACATCCGAAATCCAAGATGATTTCTAGCATAATATGGGTGAATTGCCCAGCCTTAATATAAACATCACGTTTAAGTGTTCACCTTCAATGCATTTTACTTTAATTTACTATGTTTTATCATATAAGTACTGACTAACAGTTTGGTCTGTCTCTCTGCAGTATGGACTGGGTGCTGTATTATCCGCCACTAAAGCATCCGCCGGCTTGCCTCAAAGTGGAGATGAATATGATTTCTATCGGAGCTTCCCGGGCTTCCAGGAGTTTTGTGAAAGTCAAGGAGATAAGCTTTTGCACTGGTGAGTTCATAGCTTGTTGTTGCTTCATCCAAGTTTTGGCTCAGTCAGACACTTTCACCAGTTTCTGCCAATGTTCACTCAGCATCTCTGTTAACTACCTTAAAGGTTTAGTGTGTAGGATCTAGTGGCATCTAGTGGTGCTGTTGCAGAACTGAATTGTATTCCGTGTGCCAAGCGTGTAGGAGAACACAAAAATAAGAATGGCCCTGTCTAGAGCTTTGGTTTTTCCGTTCTGGGCTACTGTAGAAACAACACAGTAGACTCAATTTCAGGTGATGGTAAATTAATAAAAACAGAATTATGAATATTATACAGTTTCTGCCTATAGATGCCCTGAAATCCTACACACTAAACCTTTAAAGCCCATTATGCAACTAACAAATTCAGGAATGCATTTACTCTTGTAGCCGGAGCTGTGGACTTCCAGTACATTTGCAGGTCAAAGTTCATATTTGTTGAATGTAGACATGAGAATTTGGACAGCTGGTCATGAGAAACAGAGTTGTTTTGATATGTTGCCATTGAAAATGGTGGGGAAAATTACTTCTAATGATGTCATATCATCCCGGCGTGTGCAATAGTCTACACACTGCAACATCACGCTTTACAATCAGTGATGGCTTCCCTCAGTATTTCCTGGTTATATTTGTCAGACCAATGACATCACGTCTTGTATCAATGCTGAGAGTGAGGAGTGCTTAACTGGGAAAAAGTCTGACTGAGCCTTAGACATGCAAACAGAAGACTGGGTTTGCTGAGTAACCTACCACTTCTTGTTTCCCAATAAGACAGTTAAATTCTTTTCACTGTGTCCCTGTGTCAGCATGAGTCAGTTAATGCAGCACCACGGCTGCAGATCTCACACGAGGGACAGGAACAAGATAACGGACGTTGAGGAGAGGTTCGACCTGGTTGTGGACTCAAACGACGTCATCCTCGAAAGAGTGGTACGACCTATAGCTTCGGCGTTGTACATATTTCTTCATTAAAAAGTCTTTGCAAACCAACTGAGCTCCTGTTTCTGATTTCCAGGGGATTCTTCTTGATGAAGCTGATGGGGTGAACAGGAGCCAGCAGCCTGTCATGCCTGCAGGGTTTCAGCCTCCCAAGATTGTCGTCTCCAGCTGGAATCGCACGGTTAGCTAATTAACCTCTCAGCTCTTATACTGCAGATGCCAGTTTTTTGGGATGCGTTCAAGCTTAGACATAATGTGCCAGTCCTGGCGTTGAAGCACTTAAAGCACTAGAACATTATTTTTGAACGCTTGATGAATATTCATACCGTTGCTTTACACCTTTTGGTAAACAATGCTCTTACTGATCAGGGTCCGGGCTCTGGCAGTCGTTCTGAGACGTTCCGACTGCTCCACGCCAAGAATGTTGCGAGGCCTCAGCTGAAATTCAAGGAGAAAGTTGACAACAGCAACACACCATTTATTCCCAAGATCTTCATCAAGCCCAATGCAATAAAGCCTCTTCCATCTTGTAAGATACTTTTCACTCCTGTGTTCTTTTTATCTTTTGTTTTCATAAACTCATTAACATTTGTAACCTGTTTGCTCTCTTGCTCTTCAATCACAGATTTTACCAACAAACAAATCCGTAAACAGAGACCTGAGGACCTTGATGTCCCGGCCGCCCTGGCTGACTTCATTCACCAGCAGAGAACTCAGGAACATGTTGAAGACATGTAAGACTTATCCCTTATATTAACATGCTTTGTCTTTTCCTGTTTCTCTTCGCCCATCTAAATTTATGATTCTGATCCATGCAGGTTTGCACATCCATACCAATATGAACTGGATCATCTTACAATACCAGAAAGCCTTCTGTCCAAGCCAGAACCACAGGTAAGTTATAGATATGCTATAATGTGATCCTCTTATTGTTGAGGCTTTTACTAAATCCATCATTTGTGAATTCTTTTTAGATGTACAAAGTGATGGCTGAGACCACGTGCACCTTCATTGACACGCTGGAGGGTCTGGTGGCTCTGAATGAGAAGCTGTGCAAATTATCTGAATTTGCAGTGGACCTCGAGGTAGGGGATTAGAAAAAGTTGTTGCACAGTGTCTGCCAGCCCTTAAAAAAGTCTTCAATGTTTGAAATGCAATTAAGTAAATATTAGGCCTTAGAAGTCATTAAATAGTATTTAATTTGGATTTTGAGGTCTTTATTGCCACAACGTTTTACCTTATTTATCCTTCCTTTAATTTTGTCAAAATGAGTCAAGCTCCTCTGTGTGAAAGTCCGAATTCATGATTTAGCAGATCTTTAAACCTGCAAGTGAACCTAACACTGTCTTTTTACTTCATAAGCTACTTGCAAAATGTATATAAACCTAAATCAATCTAATGATCATATTCCTACATGAAACCTACCTCTGCACAGGACTACATAGTTTATAGTTGTTGTTCTTTTTTGCACAATTAAAACACAAAAAGACAAGAAAAATGAATAATGAAATACAGTGCAGGGAGAGGCAAACAACCCAGAGGGCTCATTTAAAGCCTCCGCCAAAAAATAATTTCACAAAGTTATTAAGGACTCAAAAGTACAGAAAGATAAAGAAAATACATCAAATAAACCAAATGATAAGAAACTACTAATAAGATAAGATAAGATATACTTTATTGTCCCGAAGGAACTTTGTAAGTGATGTTTTGGGCCAGTCACAGGCAACGAAGGTAAGTGTACACGAGGTAGTTATGTTTTGCACAGTGTCCCATATTGCACAGTATCAGGTATTGCACATGGTATAAGTGATACAAATAAATGAATAAAAGACTGGATAAAAAAGAGAGAAACACAATTAGGAGATAGATTGAATAAAAAACACAATAATAACCAGCAATAAAAGAATCTATAAAACCTAAAATCAGGGAATCAGTGATACAAAGAGGTACTTCAGGAGTTGGTTTTGCCCTCAAAAGGACTCTTGTAAAAAGAAAAAAACTTGTTTTATATTCTCTGTATCTTTCTCTGTGTCTCTTTCTATCTAGCATCGCAAAACATGTTTGATTGCAGCCATTACAAAACAGCAGTTAAATGTTTTTAGGTAACTTTTGTAACACTTTACAGAGATACAGGTTTTTACCAGGTGGAAAAAATCATTCTATAGTTAAGTTCCCCTAAATCTTATATGTCAGAAATTTAGGAAGATGAAGATCTGATGATTTACGAGTTAAATATGAATGTAACTGTGAATTAGCTGTAAAATACATTGTGAACTGCTCAGGAATATTCCTTTCACTTAAAATTATTTTGTAAATAAAAACACATATTTAAAAAATATTAATGCCATAAATAGTGAGAATATGAAGTCTCTGAAATAAAGACTGTTTACTGTAGTATTTATAAGTCTGAAGTTTGGTTTTAAATTATATTGAAAGGAACCTAAAAAGCATTAACCTTAAGTGTCTGATACTCACAGACACCCTGTCAGGGACGGACAGGGAGTGGGCACAATTATCATATATGCCTATAACATGTAATGTGATCCTGTTAAACAGCCGAGCAACAGATGGTTTTATTAACACTCTGTTCTCATCGCAGCACCACTCCTACAGGAGTTTCCTCGGCCTCACCTGTCTGATGCAGATCTCCACCAGAGAGGAGGACTTCATCATCGACACCATTGAGCTCCGCAGCGAGATGTACATCCTCAACGAGGCATTCACTGACCCAGCTATTGTCAAGGTAAGAGAACTGCTCCACAAATCATTTGTTCCTGCATCCTGTTCTATGACTTTTAACTGTTTAAAGGGGAGGTGAGATTACATGTCCAGTTAGCTTTGTTTTCAAAATGAACAGCAAAAAGTTCTGTGTGGCTGTTTTTACACCTGGCAGAGCTACCTTCTGGTGGTTTTATGATGCAGTGGACAGTTAGAACATATTGCTGCTGGTTTCCCTTTGAGTTTTACCTCCAAATAAGTGGTTTAGATAATTAAGCTGTGGGTATTTAAAGAGAACCTGTCTGGTTGTCTGACCACTTGTTCTGCGTTATAAAGCTGTGTCTAGCTCTGTCATTGCATTCCCAAATCTCAGCAATTAAAATGGCTTTAAAAAGGCATCAAGGAAATATTCTGTTAAGCAGATGAAATTGAAGATGGCTCAGACTACCGTATGAAGTGGTTGCATCTGAACCATCTGAACCATCTAATCATCTCCTATTGAAATGAGATAGCAACCTGGAGAGGAGACTCTCTAGTGTAATATGTTGAGTTTAAAAAGATTTAGTCTGAAATTTCTCTGAGGTGTCTCAGAGCCCCAAAGTTTTCAAACATGTTTGACAAAGTTGGCGGACGTCCTGCGGTGTGTGGGAGCCACCGTGACTCACACACCGTAGGATACCTGTGAAAACGTGTGTTGCGTGGGCTTGAACCGCTGAGAGATCTGCGAAAAAAAAATATCCAAACAGAAAAATGTCACATGGTGCATCCCCAGCTTTTAATACTGTGGGTTCAAATAAATTTTTTCAAAATAAGTTGGTTCCCTTCCAAAGAGGCTTCAGCTGTGTTTTCTCTCCTGTTCTCAGGTATTTCACGGCGCTGACTCTGACATGGACTGGCTCCAGAGAGACTTCGGCGTGTATGTCGTCAACCTTTTTGACACGCATCAGGCCAGCCGAGCTCTGAACATGGCCAGACATTCCCTTGACCACCTGCTCAGACACTTCTGTAACGTGGACTCGGACAAACGCTACCAGCTGGCTGACTGGAGGGTTCGGTATGGACATGACTCTTTTTATAGTTATTGTTTCGGTGTACCTGAGGGTCCTAATCTCTTTACTGGAAAATCCATTGTGAATGTCAGAATGTATGCACTTAAAAATATATATTATTCTCTTAGACAACATGTCCCATGACTTTGCCCTTTAGCCCTTTGCCAAGTGAGATGGTGGAGTACGCCCGGGCAGATACCCACTACCTTCTTTACATCTACGACTGTGTGCGGGTGCAGCTGTTGGACTATAACCACGGGCAGCCTGGCCTGCTGCAGAGTGTCTGGAACAGGAGCAAAGACATTTCTCTGAAGGTGAGCACCAACCTCACTTCATACACCATTAGGATTAAATTAACACTTAAAGACCAGCTTCTATACTCCTGTTCCACTATTCTCTATCCAATAGTTGCACATTTTTTTATTGCTGTCATATTTTAGAATTTCCACCCCATAATTTCCTGCATTTCCTGACATTTGTCACAACTTCCTTCCACACAGAAATATGTGAAGCCTATATTCACAGAGGAGTCATATTTTGAGCTGCAGAGGAAGCAGAAAAGGTCTTTTAACACCCAGCAGCTCACTGCCTTCAGACTGCTGTTTGCCTGGAGGGACAAGCTGGCCAGGCAGGAAGATGAAAGCACCGGGTAGGCTGTTTGGAAATGGATGGACTCGCTGTTCTGGAAATCCGCTAGAGCTGTTTTCCTATTTATAGTTTGTGCCCGGCCAGATTTTTGCAACCCACATTTTTTTGCGACAGTCTCTCTCTGCTTTTAGAATCATTCATGGTCTTTCGACATCTGTGACAACCTGTTTTAATGTAGTGTTGTTTGTATGTTTAGATACGTCCTGCCCACGCACATGATGATCAAGATTTCTGAGGAGCTGCCAAAGTAAGTTGATTAGATTTCCCACTTAAAGGGACGGTTCACCCCCAAATAAAAAACAAACTGTTTTTTATCTTACCTGTGGTGCTATTTATCAGTCTAGATTGTTTTGGTGGTAGTTGCCAAGTGTTGAAGATATCAATTGTAGAGATGTCTGCCTTTTCTCTAATGTAAAAGAACTAGGTGGAACTCACCTTGTGGTGCAAAAAAAAAGTACCAAAAATACATTTGAATAAGTAAGCAACAATGTCTTTGCGGAAATCATGACCTGGTTACTCAAGATAATTCACAGACCTTTGTGTGAGCATGTTGGAACTATTTTATTTCTACCAAACTATACCTGCCAATCTAGATTGTTAAGTAGCACTACAGGTAAGAGGAAAAATGTGTATTTTGGTTTAGGGTTGAACTGTCCCTTTAAATTTTGATTCATTCTCAGTGTTACTTGTTCCCTCCCTTTAGTTCCTGAGAGCTTAGTGTTTTTATTCATAATCTCCAACATAGTATTTTGTCTTTACCTACTCAGAGAGCCTCAGGGCATCATTGCCTGCTGTAACCCCGTCCCCCCGCTGGTGAGACAGCAGGTCAATGAGCTCCATTTGTTAGTGCAGCAAGCCAGAGAAATGCCTCTCCTTAAGGTGAGAAACGATGGGTGGCGGCAGTGGGAATTGTTGGTGTAATTTCAATGTTTGTGTTGTTGAATCATTTGTCTGTGAAAGTACCTGAATCAATCAAAGATTGTAATGTTTTCTACACTTCACACAGGCTGAGATTGCAGCTCAGAAGAACAAAGGACTCACACCCATTAAAAAGGTTGGTTAGAAACTGATTAAACTGGATGGAATTTTTTGTTTTTGCATTCAGTAATTGCCGGAGGAACCGTGACTGTGATGAATAAAATGTAATCTTGTTTAATTTTCCAGCCAGAAGTCACGTTGTTTGGTCCTCATGATACATCCAGGGTCTCTGAGAGTGATCTCCCCCACTTCTCTCCAGATGGTAAGCTTTATACATGTGCATTATCCTGGTGATACTTGTTTCAGAGTATATCATGGTATGAAAATTAATGGTTATCATGCCATGTAGATTGTCTCATATTGTCTCACTGCTTTCACCTGTGTGTGTGCATCTCCTTTTCTCCGCGACTGCCTGTCAGACTCGTCAACTTGTGCCACACACACATGCAGTAAGAAAATGTCCAATAGAAGTGAGGCTGATAGCACCAATCTCCATCCTGCACCTAAAAAGAAATTAAAATCAGCAGTCCGAAATTAACTTAAGATATCCCAAAATCTCTTTGAGAACACCATGACTCTGCACATGTACTTTTTATAACTTCCTAATGAAAAAATGTGTGAACGTTTAAACCTTGAGAGGAAAATTCGCTATCAAAATTGTTTTCCACATTCATCTGCATTAGGGAAGGGCGATATGGACAAAAATTAATATCTCGCTATTTTCAGGCTGATTGGCGTATTTTCTATGAAATGCGCTACATGTTTTGAGTTTCAAGTCAAAGCCACATTTGAGATGTCACAAGCACTTTTATAAAAACAGACTGTGATTAGAATAAAATGCAAAGACGTGGATTTTTTTCCTGTTTGAAAATATACAGTTGCACAACATGTAAATGATTAATTAGATAAAATAGATAGCAGGGCTGTACATGAACGTTTTGCACATACTGTAGCACTGGAGCTACAGAGGTTTAAAGGTTTGCAGCACAGGACACAAAACAATAACATGAGTTTAAAAGTATCAAGCAGGTCTAAATCTATTGTAGTTTGAAACAATTAAAATCTTTGTGAGGGGAGTTATAAAGTCATTTTCCATGGCCTTTCAAATGAATCTAGTGCTGGAAAATGATTTAAATCTTTTTATTTATGTGGGTTATTAATCTTATTTATGCACAGAGCATCAAACGTGACACTAGAGATGAAACGTCTGTGTTGTCGCTGCATTTTTTTAACAGATCTGTCACCTGCATCCAGGTGCTGTCTCAATGTCACGAAATAAACTACAATTACCAAGAAGAACGGCGATGCATTATGATCCACCTCACACACAAACTGACAGCACGGCACTGTACATGTGCTGCAGTCATTTCATCTCACAGACTGATTTAGCGTAGCACATGCAACATATAGACCGATGTCACACTGTAGACTAACAGACAGATTAAACAGAGGAGCAGCTCTGTGTCTCTCTGTGTGTTGCTGGAGAACTTGTGAGTGAGTGAGTGAGTGAGTGAGTTTAAATAACATATTACAGTGACATGCTATTTTTGTATGTGGTTCACATATATTTTTTTAATTATAATTTGGCTTTCATATTGTGTAAATCTCATTCTGTTGCAGTCCTATTAGGTGACATAATATTTACCCCATAAGGCCTCAAACAAATTTTTTTTCCCAGAGCTGCCTGTCAAACAAGGGGTGCTCTTCTCAGAGGATGATCACAGAATGGATGTTGATGTACAGAAAACAAGTGGTCTTGTGGCAGCACCCAAAGTCACGCTGTTCGAGGTAGATATCACATTTCACTTTCCTTTATTCAGCTGGTAGATTCAAATGCAATTGTGATATCTAATGTGAGAATTCTGCATCCTTGTTGAAGGAGCTGGTAGCAGGGACTGACCCAGAGTCCCTCTCTGTGGCCCAAACGAAAGCCAGACGTATCATCGAGTCCTTTGAAAACCCTTTCAGAATGGTAAGAGATAACCAGTGGTTAACCCGTAGTATTGTTTGATTTAACCAGACACACAGTGTTTAAAGATCTTCCTTGTGATTTCAGTACTTACCCATCAGTGATGTGCACATCAGCAAGAATGCCAAGTTTGACCCGTCTTCAAAAATATTTGAGGTAATCACATATTCCTCCACATCCAGACTTATTTTTGCCTTCCTTTGAACTACACATATGAATGTTGATAGCTGTACAATCTCAAATCTACAGATTAGTAAAAAATGGAAACTGCAGAGTATTGAACAGCAACAGAAGGAGCTGGAGGCCAAGAGGAAAGCCAAGGACGAAGCAAGGGAACACGCAAAGAAAGTGGCAGGTAATGGGGTCGAGCTTTCTCTATATGCACACTTTTTAAAGGAGCGTCCCTTATTGTATTTTACCGTTGATTTCCACAGAGGAAAGAATCAAGGCTAAGCAGAGCTACCAGGAGTCTCTCCAGAATGTCGCCACCGTTCGCCAGCAAGCAGCGGTGAGTCATTCGCTCTCCTGTCCTTCCATTTTCTCTGCGCCACTTCGGTTTGCACTCTGTCAGCTGGTCCCTGTTGGGAAGGTACATATCCATAAAAAACACGAGTGTTATATTCACCCAAGAGCCTGGCACAGCATATTAAAGACATCACTGTAATAGGCAGTTTAACCCTCTGCAATGCCCCCCATTTTCTGGAGACATGGCTGTTATTTCTGCACATAAATATGGTGACTCACAAGCGAGCGAACCACTGCTGCCAGTCTGCAGCGCCGGCATGTCAGCGGCCTTTTAATATTTATATCTGTCACATGATGTGCCTGGGGAAGAAGAACACACGGCGTGGGATTGCAGCATTAGAGACGAATCCTCCGCTCATCAAATGCTTTTCTTCCCTCCTGGGGAACAACAATAGCTACTTTTTGCCCAAGAGCCCACTTCCTGTTCACTCCGTCTGTCTGGGGTATTGCCTGGCACCCTCCCCTACGCGCTCCTACCGCCATATGGTGTTTCCTCTCCATTTTAAATGCTCCATTAGACAAGAGTCGCTGTACTTTGTCTCCTGTACTTGGTGCAAGGGAACAGGACGAACAGTCACCCCCGTTTGAGTCTCGCCGCTGACCCTGCTGGTGGCATCACTTCCCCTCTGCCTTTCACCGTGGGAGCTTTGAGCCACCAGTCACGAGTGCGCCCAGTCACAGTGTGCATCAAAGGCAATCCATTGTGTGATGATGGCTTAAGTGAAAAGTTTGTTTTAAGCTGAAACGGCAGCTTCAGATAAGCACGCTGGCACCGTCTGGTGGCATGTATTACAGTCAGAAGTGTTGGCAGCAGCACTTGAAAGTAACACTCGTCAGTCTGCCAACTGCAGGCAAATATTGGCTCTGCTGGCTAACTGTCAGTTTCAGCCGGCACTTTGGCAGTGAAGTTTTCTTGTCGAATTTCAGTTTGAAAGAAAGCTTTCCAGCTTTTCAAAGCTTCGACTGCACTGATTTTAGGATTGATATAATGAGCTCCAGCATCACTGGTTTGCTCTTTTGCCTGCACCCTGTTCATGAACGGTTGCATCAAAAAAATAATTAATTGTCAACCTCACCGGTCATGGCAGATGGCTGCCCACCTAGACCCTGCTTCTGTTAGAGGTCTCTGCCTATTAAAGAGAAGTTTTTCTTCATTGCTGTCGCCAAGTGCTCGCTCATGGGGGAGTTGTTGGGTCTCTGTAAATTAAACGGTATGCTCTAGACATTCTCTGTATGAGAAGTGTCTTGAGATAACTTATGCTATGATTTGGCACTATAATTACCTTCACTCAACAGGTCAAATTAAACATGTTGATTAAAACTAAGTGATGTAAATACAAATCATTGACATCCTTTAATCAGACTCATAAATAAGGATGATAAACACAGGGATGTTTTTAGCACCAAATCTTAGCGAACCGTCTGATTTTGTGTGCGTGTGTGTGTCCCTTTGAATCATTTACTATCTAAATTCTGAGGTTTTTGTGGGTCCGTGAATGCAGCACTGGCAGAACTCTTCATGGGTTCTTTTTTCCCTCATCAGCAGTTTGTGGAGTTTTAATCGTGGGGTGGATAATTTATCAGAAGCCCACAACCTATGGCTCCGGAGCCACATTAGCATCTCTCCTGTGGCTCCCTGTGGCTTTGACATAAAAAAAAAAAAGTCATATTTTTGAACATTTTAATTTTCATATATCATTGTTATAGGCCCAAAGAATTTCTTACTTTCTCCAGTTGTATAAATATGTACCCTATACAAAAAATGTTTTAACACCTAAATTGTGCATCATATATTTCCGGCCTCACGCAGTTTCTCTAAATTTTGCCAAACCTCAGTAGCAGTGATGAGTCTTGAGTCTAACCGGGCTGGCTGTGGATTCCAAGCCTTGAGGGAAAATAGAAAACTTAATAATGTGCAAAGATTCGTCGCTTTCACAGTGAACTCTGCAGTTAAACTACCAAATGATCATAAGTATCCCACTGCAGAGTTGCCACCTTGTGGTAAAACATATTAATGAATGCTCATTTAGACCTTTAAGAAATGTTGATTGGCTAATTTATACGTTATAGTTGTTTTACTTTCCCCTATAAGGCTCAAATATGTTTTGCAGCACCAGAATATTTTTTGAAGTATTGTATTATTTTTGGACAGAAATGGATAGTAGAGATTGCTGACTCCTGTTTCAGACAGGCATATACACTGCCTGGCCAAAAAAAAAGTCACCACCAAAAAAAAGGTCATACACTCTAATATTTCGTTGGACCGCCTTTAGCTTTGATTACGGCACGCATTCGCTGTGGCATTGTTTCGATAAGCTTCTGCAATGTCACAAGATTTATTTCCATCCAGTGTTGCATTAATTTTTCACCAAGATCTTGCATTGATGATGGTAGAGTCTGACCGCTGCGCAAAGCCTTCTCCAGCACATCCCAAAGATTCTCAATGGGGTTAAGGTCTGGACTCTGTGGTGGCCAATCCATATGTGAAAATGATGTCTCATGCTCCCTGAACCAGTCTTTCACAATTTGAGCCCGATGAATCCTGGCATTGTCATCTTGGAATATGCCCGTGCCATCAGGGAAGAAAAAATCCATTGATGGAATATCCTGGTCATTCAGTATATTCAGGTAGTCAGCTGACCTCATTCTTTGAGCACATACTGTTGCTGAATCTAGACCTGACCAACTGCCCCCCCCCACAGGCTTGTACAGTAGGCACTAGGCATGATGGGTGCATCACTTCATCTGCCTCTCTTCTTACCCTGATGCGCCCATCACTCTGGAACAGGGTAAATCTGGACTCATCAGACCACATGACCTTCTTCCATTGCTCCAGAGTCCAATCTTTATGCTCCCTAGCAAATTGAAGCCTTTTTTTCCGGTTGGCCTCACTGATTAGTGGTTTTCTTAAGGCTACACAGCTGTTCAGTCCCAATCCCTTGAGTTCCCTTCACATTGTGCGTGTGGAAATGCTCTTACTTTCACTATTAAACATAGCCCTGAGTTCTACTGTTGTTTTTCTTCGATTTGATCTCACCAAACGTTTAAGTGATCGCCGATCACGATCACTGAGGATTTTTTTCTGGCCACATTTCTTCCTCGAAGACGATGGGTCCCCACTATCCTTCCAGTTTTTAATAATGCGTTGGACAGTTCTTAACCCAATTTTAGTAGTTTCTGCAGTCTCCTTAGATGTTTTCTCTACTTGATGCATGCCAATGATTTGACCCTTCTCAAACAGACTAACATCTTTTCCACGACCACGGGATGTGTCTTTCGACATGGTTGTTTAGGAAATGAGAAGCAACTCATTGCACCAGTTGGGGCTAAATAACTTGTCGCCAGCTGAAAATTAATCGCCCATGCAGTAATTATCCAATAGGAGGCTCGTACCTATTTGCTTAGTTAAATCCAGGTGGCGACTTTTTTTTTGGCCAGGCAGTGTATATATGTATTCCAACTGTGCTCCTAATGAACAGCCAGTCCCAAAAAAAAAAACAGAAAATCAGAATGTGTTGGCAGATGTTGTTGTCAGGGTGGGCCGCCACAAATAAATAAATGTATGGGAAACCTTGACTATATTCGATATCAACAGTAACAGAGAGCAGAACTGATACAGATGTATCCCCACTGCAGGAAGTAAGTACTGAAACTGTTTCAGTATATGCATCAATAAATCGATAGTTTTAACACCAGATTGTAAGGCAAAGGCAAAGCACATTTATTTGTAAAGCACATTGCATACGTTGCATAAAGTGCTTTACAGATAAGTCAAGTCAAAGTCCATTGTTGCCCAATCACAAAGCTTGCCCCAAAGGGCTGTATAAATAGTAATTTCAATTCAAATTCAACTTGATCTATAATGTCCAATGTCACAAACCACAGTGAGCTTTAGAAAACCTTACAGCATGACATCCCTCTGTCCTTGGACACTCATAGCCAATAAGGACAAACTTGTAAAAGAACAACCTTGTAGGCACATAATGTAAAGCTATTGTGACTTGCCCCGCCTTTACAAAAAACTGTCTTTGTGGATTTAAATAAGAGATGATGCTAGCTTGTGCAAACAGAGGGAAGCAGGGTCTTTGTTTAAACATGTATAGATTAATGGTAGATTCTGAGATATGAGGCTGCAGCTTCAGCCACTAACCTGCTGGCTGGATAATTACAACTGTAGAACTCAACATTTCAATTTAACTTAACAGAGTTAAATGTTTAAAAACGTACCAACTAGCATAAAATTAAATTGCTTTAAGTTACTGTATCGTCCTCTGCTATAATGTAATGATGTTGTGGTGTTTCTTCTTCACCCCAAGCAGCCACTTTGTTTTAGCTTGATAATACATTGCAGAGATGTAACCTCAGTGTCATCTTGAAGGCTGATTTCACATCTTTTTGGGCAGAGGAGTACCGTGTCACTGATTCTTACAGGTTAAAAAGTTAAATCGTTTCTGCATGTCTGAGGACACCACACAGTGATCTCTGATGGATTCAATTAACAGAGACAACAACTTAATTCTGCAGAGCATGAAACAAAGGGACAATTTCAACCTGTAGATGGCAGCAGAAGCTGGTTTTTCAACTTCAGACTGTTTCATCACTAATAATGAGTCAATATAATGCTGTATTAAGAACGTCACTGCAGTATAATTCTGTCAATCAGAAGCCCATATAGGATGAAATTGTTGTGTGGGTTACAAAGTGGTAGAAAAGATTTCCACACACTTACATCTATGCAGTGTTTCACTTTACTCTGAGCTTTTAGGGTACAAAGAAATATACCTGGCAAGTATGCAGCAAAGGAAAACAAAATATGTTTAACAAACTATGTCAGTTATTATCGATCTCTTTATAATAATCTATACTAATAATCAGACAACACATGATAACAACTTTTAAAGGAGCTGATAAAACACTTAAGTATTTAAAACTGAGGAAATAAAACACAGTCTAAAAGAACTTAAAACTCAAGTAAAATCAGGAAAGGCTGTCCGATAAAAGCGTCTTTTAAAAAGAGAGATCCTTGACTCGGCCGACACAATTTCCTCAGGCAGACAGTCTAGACCCTTGGGGCCCCGACAGCAAACACCCCTTTAGTTTTCAGCTGGCCCTTTGGAATAGACAAAAGACCTCTGCCTGTGGACCTCAAAGTACATCCTGGCATGTACGGTACTAAAAGGTCAGAGTTATAGCTGGTGTAGAAGACACCATGAAGAGCCTCAAAATTAATCAGTGAAATCTAAAAAAATATTCTAGAACATACTGTGAGCCAGAGTAAAGAGGCTAAAACTGGAGTGATGTGATCATGTCTCGTGGTTCTCGTTAAAAGCCCGGCAGCTGAACTCAGTACTTTCTGGGGTCGATTAATAGATCTGCAGTAATCCAGGCGTGAAGAGATGAAGGCGTGTTAAATTTCTGTGTCTTTAACAGTTAAAATGGGTTGTATTTTTGAAGTATGTCTAAGATGGTGAAAACATGATTATACAAGCTTTGTGACATGCTGCCCGTATTCTCTTTAATTCCTTAAAGATCAACTTGATGTGTGTTCTTATATGCAGTTTAATGGTTCACCATGAATAAACAGACCTCAGAATATTAAAATATTACAAATAGTTGCAGCTGTTAAATCACTTTTATAACAAAACTGTCACCTTACACTGCGTTATCTTAGTTTAACAAAACACATGCATTTAAGAATACATTCATTAAATGTTTATTCGAAATGGTGTGCAGAGTATAATGTTGCTCACCTATTTCATTAGGAATTTGCAAAAGGCGGCGGAAAGAAAAGAGAGCGTGAGGCCAGTGAAGCCGGAGAGTCGACTCCTAAACCATCTAAGAAGCTGATGAAATCTGAAGAGAAGCCCCAGAAGACAGAACCGCCTCCCCAAGACACCTTCAAGCCCTTCGACTACAGTCAGTCAGACCTCAAAGTCTTTGCTGGTATGAATGCGCGATTTTTTTAATTACATCACATCACATCATTACTTCTCATTCAGTTACTGTTGTTGTACATTATAAAAATGAATTCACTCATTTTGTTTTTACAGGCACTAAAGCAAAGGACAACACACAGTTTGATCCAAACCGGCAATCCCATGACAACAAGAAGAAGGTATTTGTTTGCAACTTTGTGTTGATGTAACAATATGTATTTTAAAAGTGAATGACAAATTTAAATCTTTTATCCAACAGAGAACTCCCAAGGGACAAAAATCCAATTTTGCAGCTGGAAACCGCAGCATGTCGTACATGGCTGGAAAATCCGATCGGTAAACACGCACAATAAACAGTAGTTTCTTTGCCTATGTAGATTCAAACATCGCAGTACGTTAACCACGCTGTCTTTTTCTTCTTTACAGAGGATTCCGGCACAACTGGCCCAAAAGATAAACTGTCTCTGATGCTATTTTCTATCTAACATGTATTTTAAAACTGCCTTTTTTTTCCTCCTGCAGAAACAATGTTCCAGTTTTTTTATTCTTGCAAGTGAAATTCAGTATTTCAATATTTAATGGATTTCAAAGTGTATTTTCTTCCATCTGTGGAACAGTGTACCCTGTAAATATGTGGAAGCACAGACCTCCTTATTAAAGATGATTTTAGAGGAAAAGGTTCTTGTCTACATTTTTTTTTTTTAAATCGAACTAAAATAAATATGTTTTCATTTTGTTGGAGTGGTATCATTAATCAGACCTTTCTTCTGAACTGTCATCACTGATACTAACTTTAAAGGTAAGGCAATGGAAGTGGCATTCCAACAGGGAAACTCAAACTCAGCATATCCAAACTCACAATGTCAAAAAATGTATAGGCATAAGGCGTTTTTGGAATGACTGTTTCAGAAGAACACACATGTATTTTGGCTTCCAAAACTCAAGAAATTGGTGATGACTCATTTTCCAGATTCAGATTCAGACAACTTTATCAATCCCATCAATTGTGGCAATTTGTTTGAGCAGCTTGCCTTGTACACATACTATAACATACAGTAACATGTACACACATAAATAGATAAGAAATAAATACAAAACGGATAAAAAAAATGCCAAGGAGTTCAGTGGAATAAGGGAATCTATAAATAATGAGTAATAGGCTGATTATTGATAAAAGAAACAAACAAACAAAAAAATTCACAGAGAATTTAAAGGACCAATTGCAGTGGGAATACCAGTTAGTTTTACAAGCAGGTAAAGTGTAATGACCCCCTTGATGATCCACGATACAAATCTAATCAGAAAGGCACCCTACTACCAAAACTGGCGTCATATTGCCAAAAGTATGTAGACTAGTGACCAATACATACCTTATTGCTGAATGTCGCATTACAAGTTCAATTTTGAGTTTGTTTTTTCTTTTGTTGAGTATTACATATTATGCCTCTAAATACTTGACTTCACTACATTTCAAAGGGAACTATGATACTTTTTTCTCCACTAATTTATCTGACGGAGTAATTAGTTACTTAACAGATTAGGATTTTTAAAAAGAAAACATGGTCAATTCATAAAATTTGATACCATGCTGTATCAAACTATTCAGCAGTATATAAAGTAGTTCAAATGTGCTGCACATTCACCGTCTGTAACATTACAATGCTTAAGTGTGAAAGCATCAATGATAATATTCCAATGATGGATGTATATGTTGGATGTAATTATATAACTTTGAAAGGCGGTCAATACTTGAATATAAGACTTTTATTTTTTTGTAATTTTACAGAGCAGTATTGCTAGGGGCCTCTCTAGTGGAATCTGAGCCAAGTCCTCAACAAGCGCGCGTCTCAAGCCCATTGTAGACGGGAGGTTCCAGACGCAAAAAGCGATTCACAAAGCAGTACTGCTACTTTTAGTGAAGCTGAATGAATGAATGAACATGAATTATTCCACCAACTGCTTTCACTCCTCAGGGGGGAGCGGAGCATTAGAAAGTCATTAAGTCAGGCACTGATGTTGGATGATAAGGTCTGCTTCACAGTTGGTGTTCTAGTTCATCCCAAATGTGTTGGGTGGGGCTGAGATCAGGGCTCTATCTAGGCTAGTTAGGCTCATTAACAACAAACTAAAAGCTTTAGGATTACTTAATCTTCTGGATATAATGTTCTGTTATCTGTGTTCATAAAATGATGTATATTTTATTAACTGTGTGTGTGATCTGTCCTCTGTGAGACACTATTCAGAATTTCCTATGTGACTTTCTGGATTAAGTGGGTTTGTCATGAAGAGAGAGCACAGCTAGCCTATAAATGACCAAAACAAAATTAAAAAACTCACCAAAAAAGCTTTTTGTCATTTTTCAGGAGCGCTGGCCGTATCCAGCTATCTTCTTCAGCACTTGGAGTTTTCCATGCCATGCTGAGCCACTTTAACCCTTTGAAACCTGAGCGAATTGGCATGATTTATTTATTTATTTTTTCAAAAACATGGAAAGAAGGCATTGAGAAATGTATGAAATGGCCCAAATTAGCAAGATATTGAAAAGTTGTAACTCTAGTAACTCTAGTAACTAAGAAAATACCCCCAAATAAGCCAAAAAGAAAAATTAAAAAACAAAAACAAACAAGAAACGTACCTAAAAATAAGTAAAAAAAGAAAAGTAAAAAAAAAACACACACACAAAATTACCTGAGAGAGATTGCTAAAAATCAAATAAATAATAAATATATCTATTTTCTGTAACACAATTTTAAATATATATGTAACATTGACATTTCCCGTGTTTTGTTTGTTTTTGATACTTTTCTAATAACACCTCTCTAACTATGTTCATTGCCCCATGTTTTCTATAGAAGTCACCCCAATTTTTTTGCAGGTTTTGACAGTTTAAATGTTTATGAAGTCATCTGAACACAGTACAAGAAAACAGATGTTGATCCAGGTTTAAAAAGGGTTGAAGACTTACTGTCCATGTTGGCTTAAAAGTTGAGATTGAAAGTTCACTCTTGACTTTGAGTTGACTAAAGAGAGCTCACCGCAAGCTACACTGTGGAAACTGAATCATCCAAGTGAATCAACAGCTGGTTTTTGCACAGTAAACCTGAAGTCTGTGTCAGTCTGACTTAGGCTTTCTGGTTGCCGCTGACTCTGGCAATAGCAATAACTAGTGCCAGTTCATGTGCACACTGACAGAGATTGGAATGCTCCTGCACCAGTAATGATAATGTTTTCACTACTCTTCATTTTACACCAGTGACTCTATGAAAGAGTGGTTAGTCAGACAGTTATCCTTTAAGATCACATTTCTTTACCACTACAGTCACTAAAACTCTTCTTGGCTTACCCTGACAAATTGGTTTACATTATCCTCCAGATAAAGGCCTCTGGATATAGGTGATGGGTTCTCTGTTATTCAGCATTTGGCTACACATGGGGCCCGCCTTGTGTAAACAAACAAACAACATTTAATCATGGAACAAAACTGTGAATGAGGCACTTTTAGGCAAGACCTTTATGATGCAGAATAACCACTGCTCCACCCAGCTTGGTCTTGGGAAGGTGCTGGAAACATCAGCATAGCATCAGACATCATGTATGCTCTGATGAAGGTCTACAATAAAGTGAAACACTGCATAGATGTAAGTGTTTCTCTACCAGGCAAGACCTTTATAAAATGTTATGTATTTTGTGGAATATAGCAGTGTAAATCGGAGTAAGACACCAGTCAGAATTGCCCATGTACATTTCTGATTTGATTTATGCTGAGTCAGCTTGTCATAAGGAGCACAGCTAGCCTGTGAATGAGTACAGGAACAGCTGTCAGCTTACATAGTAACTTAGCAGTTGCTTTTCTGTCATACGATCCTATTAGCAGTTGGAGTTTGCCAAGTTGTCAGGGAAGTGTTGATGAAATTTTACATTTACTGAGCCACTTTAGGGACATATTGTCATGTTTTGTACCAGACTGCAACCACTGTTCTTCCTTTAACACCACGACTCTACAAAAGAGTGATAAGTCTGACAATTACCCATGAGATCACATATCTTTACTGTTACAATCAACAGGTATAAGGTCGTGATCTTCACTGAAATTATTCGTGGCTTGCAGGTTTGACCTAGCTACTGTAGGTTTACTTTGTCCTCTGGCTATAACGTTTTCTGTTGAGTAGCCCATGCCTCCAGGCCATCTCTTTGTAAACAAACATTTGGTAAACAAGGTGCTACACTGGAAACAAAACTGTAAACTAACTGTAATAATTAACTGTAACTGCCGGGCAAGTTCATCCCAAAGGTGCTGGGAGGGGTTGAGGTCAGGGCTCTGTGCAGGCCAGGCCAGTCAAGCTCATTAACAAAGTTGCCAAGTTGCTCAATTGTAACTGTAACTTCTAGTATATTTATTTTATTAGGGCAAGGTTAAAATAATCTAATCTAAACTTCACACAGTATTGTGATGTCAGGAATATGATTTGTTTTATTAACATTTTAGATCTCCAGTGAGATATTAAGTTTATATTGTGACTTTGCTGTTTTAATAACTGTTGCTGCTTCAGAAACAACATTTAGTTATAAAACATTCAGCTTTATTCCTGTTCTGACTTGTATTGGAGCTGTATTGTAACTACTGCAGGTTTACTTTCCCCCCTGGCTATAACGTTTTCTGCTGAGTAGCCCATACCCCCGGGTCATCCCTTTGTGAACAAATATTTAGTTAACAAACTTCTACACTGGGAACACAACTGTAAACTAACTGTAATAACTGTAACTGTAATAGCCCATGTGAATTTGGGGTTGGCAATTGCAATGTCTGGTGCCAGTTCTTGTGCGCACCAACAGAGTTTTCAAGCACACCTGCTGTTTTTGTAGCAACACTAATGTGTGCACAACCTGCTTACATGAACCTAAATTTAAATTGTAGTATGTAGTGATTAATCATCACCTTTCTAGGTTATCGTTTCCCTGAAGGAATAAGACACACCATCACAATCTGCTGTGAAATCCAGGACATAGAAAGCTAGCTAGCTAACGTTAGCGAGCTTGCTTATAGGATGACCATATTTTGATTTCCAAAAAAGAGGACACTCACCCCGGCCACGAGATAGCCTACTTAAATGATACTCACAGTTTACTCAAAGATGCCTTATAATTTTAATATAGTATTTAAAGTTTATATGTATGGATAGAAAATTCACTTATATTACAAAATAATATCTCTCAAAGACAGACATTTAGATAGGCTTCTCAGAGGTTACTCAACTTGCTTTTATTATGCCTAAAATAATAATCTTTTTACAAGTTTCAATTGTACAAAAATAAATATAAATGTAAAATCTCTGGAATGAAATAATGATAGAAATAATGTCTCTTCTGTAGGCTATTAGAAAAATCAACTTGTAAAATAATAGCTATCTTTTCAAGTCTTACTGGACAAATAAATAAATAAATAAATAATAAGAAATAATGTTCTAAATAATACCTCTTCTGGATTAGAAAATCCAACTTTGAGGTCCCCGGCACCTTTATTAGACACAGAAACATATGTGCCAGCTTTGCACACGGTGCATTCAGCCTCCCATATATCGGGACGGTAAATTGGGAATTTTTTCTGCAGTTCATCTGTGAAGCTGCACTTGGGCTTCTGCATCTTGGAAGCTTTTACAGAATAATGCTGCGCCGCGGGTGTCTGCTGCTTCCTCGTTGTGAGTGTTGGAGATCCGCCGATAAAGCAGCCTCTCGGGGATTACGCGCATGCGCGCGCGCACACACACACACACACACACACACACACACACAAGGAAAACCGGACATTATCATCAATTTATAAACACCTGACAGACGCCCCGGACAGGACGTGAAAAGTGGACATGTCCGGGCAAAAGAGGACATTTGGTCAGCCTAAAATACCACATGACGTAATTGGTACATTTCCCATTTTGTTACGTTCCATGCCTGTCTCCAGATTCACTGTCAGCCAGGCAGCATCTCTCATGTGGGGCAGTTTGTATTTGTCATAGCCAATATTACACAATATTGACAGGTTAAACACGGCCTTCTCTACATACACTCGCCTTGCCACTAGAAGCAAGTGTTCTATTTGGCCTTCTGCTCATATTGAATGGAAGTGAATAAGAGGTGAATATTTACTGATGTTATTTTCAATCATGTGTGACTATGCACTTATGCTGATGATACCCAGCTATTGTTGCACCTCATCTGTACGTCTCTTTGAGCAAAATGCCTGCCAAATGAATATAAAGACATGTGATGATGATGATTTGCACACAATGCCATAACACATGACACTGCAGAGTACACACACTGTACACTGCTGTAAGGGTGAATAAAAAAACACAAAACAATGATGTTCAAGATTACTGTTTGTGTGCAATATTTTATTTATGGATCTTCTCCTCACTACTGCTGTTATATTTGGAGCTATTTTTAAGTATTACAAGCAGTGACTGTAGGAGCAAAAGGCCTGGAGACTGTGCTGTCCACCGTAGCACAGAACCAGGAGGGAAAACACTAAGGGGCTCACAGAGACTTCAGGCTCGGCAACATTATTTACTTGAGACACTCTACACTGGCTCTGGTATTACAGCTACGCTGAGAATCTACTGTTGTTATCTGAGAACACAAGTATTGGGGACCGTACCCATTAATAATATTGTACATATGCTGCAGCTTCTGTGGTTCTACCCTGAGCTGGACTGAAAGCGGTTCTAACCTTTTAAATTCATCAACATGAGTTGGAGAGGATTAATTTAATACGGAATAACATTCTTTTGCATCACCTGAAGTTTGTTCTTAAATGAAGTTTAATGACACAAATTATTTCACATACTTGTGTACATAAGTCCTGTTTAACCTGTACCTCTAATTTTGCTGTCATTGTTTCTAGCCATTGTGTCTATTTATTTGCAAATACATTGAGTGCAATTCGAAATGAATGCAGTCAGATTCCTCGCATGTGTACACATACTTGGCCAATATAGGTGATTCTGATTCTGAATATATGTTTTAGAGAAATATATGTTTGTTCTTTTCTCTGAGTTCATACTTTTTGGATATGTGTTATTTCAAAATTATAGGTAAAATCATTTCTTTTTTTAATGAATAGATATGATTTCTTGAATTATATTGTTCTGTAAAGTTTTAAAAAATTAATAAACTGAAAGCTGTACTTCTACTGGGGAAACAGGAGATATTTAGTACTTGCTGTACTATGTACCTTACATATATGTTAATATATTCTTTATTATTACTTTTAGTTTCTTTATCTGTACTGTTGCTGTTCTTCTGCTGCTGCAACAGCTTGCTTGAAAGACAAACTCTTTGATGCTATTTTCTATCTTACATGTATTTTAAAACTTTTTATCCTCCTGCAGAAACAATGTTCCCATTTTTTTTCATCCTTGCAAGTGAAATTAAGTATTTCAATATTTAATGAATTTCAAAGTGTATTTTCTTCCATCTGAGGAACAGTGTACCCTGTAAATATGTATCCATACAGACTTCTTTATTAAAGATGACTTTAGAGAAAAATGTTATTGTCTACATTTCTTTAAATCAGGCTAAAGTACATACATTTTCATTTTGTTGGAGCAGTATCATTAATCAGACCTTTCTTCGAATCAAACTAAAATAAATACATTTTAATTTTGAAAAAGTTATTTTCTACATTTTTTAAATCAAAATTAAACATATAAATCTAGAAATTAGTCCTTTACATTTATCTGAAAGTTAGAGTTATTAGTTACTTTATATAGATTAAGATTTTTACAAAGAAAACAAACGTTTATTTTTTAAAGTTTCTCTATTTATCTGTACTATTGTTGCTCTTCTGCTGTTCCAAGTAACGGATTCTCCCTCTGGGCATCAATAAACGTCTGTTTATGCATGGAGAATTAGCTGTTACGCCCCTGCTTCCACCCCCTCCCTTGTTTCCTAGCAGGCGCAGCGGTGCGCAAGTTTGCGAATCCTACGTAGAGAAGGAATGACCCGCCCTCCTCTCCCTGTGATTGGCTAGTACTCGTTCCCTTCGTTGGTTTGATTGGTTAGGTTTAGGCAAGAGGAGTAGGATTGGTTGAAGTTAGAGTCAGAATGTCAGGGTAAGCCAATCAGAGGCGGAGTAAGGCGGGCATTTGGTACGCCACCGTGGTAGTAATCCAGGATCTTTGGTTTAGCTTCACGTGTGCTACACTCGGCTCTTGCTAATGGGCGGCGCCATGGGCGGTGCTATAGTGCTAGTGGTGTCAAGTCAAACAAACTATACACGAACCGGTTCATCCTGGCTCTCCATTGGCTCGCACAACGGTAAGTCATGACGTCAGCAGCATCCCATTCGCTATATTATGAGGCATCAAGTTTAGCTGTCAAACATCGGTCCAGTGCTTCTCACCCTGCCACACTTACAAACACGTTAGTATTATCTGTACCTGTGGGCAAATGTCTGTCATGGAGCTCATCAAGGATGGATGGTTTACTGAGTCTTGCACGCTGTGGCCGGGACAAGCCATGAGCCTCCAGGTGGAAGAGGTCCTCTACCACAAGAAATCCAAGTATCAAGATATTATGGTGTTCAAGAGGTGAGTACTTTAAGCTACAAAACTTGGCTAACGTTGCTAGCCGTTAGCATGTAACTTACTAGCAATGAATGAGCGACCTGAATCTCGTGGGGTCTTGGGAAGTTTCTTCAGCTGGCAGCGTTAACGTTAGCTCACCTGTGTCACGAAACGAGTTTTAGCTCATAAACAAACTAGCTAGGTAGTGAATTAACAGCAGATAGGTAGCCACGGTGGTAACGTTTGTATGGATAACTGATGGAGAGTAACGTTAACAGTAACAGTAGCCGTTACTGACTATTTAAAGTCAGTGGCGGTGTTATTCTGTCATTAAGTGTCTTTTCTCAGCGACACCTGCTGCACCCTGCTCAATATATGTAAACCTTCAGAGTTACTTAGGGTTCATCTGTTAAATATGCCTCTCACATTTTGCTGAAACATCACTTTTCAGTAAAACCTATGGGAATGTCTTGGTGCTGGATGGAGTGATCCAGTGCACAGAGAGAGACGAGTTTGCCTACCAGGAGATGATTGCAAACCTTCCCCTGCTCAGTCATCCCAACCCCAAGAAGGTATTACTCACATTTATTGCTAGGAAATAAATGAATCTGCAGCATGGCTGACTACACACAGGATGAGTCATGTTTCCCATGTTGATGGCTGGCTACTTTCCTTTTCTTTCTCTACAGGTGCTGATCATCGGCGGTGGAGATGGCGGTGTGCTCAGAGAAGTGGTGAAGAATCCGCTGGTGGAGACGGTGGTTCAGTGTGAGATTGATGAGGTGGGAGCAACAACACTGATAAAGATTGTGGCTTACTGATTACTGTTTTTTTTTCTCATAGTCCACCTGTGTAACGCCTGCTGATCAGTGTCGATGTGTTCTGCTCTGTAGGATGTCATTAATGTGTCTAAGAAGTACCTCCCAGGGATGGCCAAAGGGTTTTACAGTCCCAAGCTCAACCTTCATATCGGAGATGGCTTTGAATTCATGAAGAAGAACCAGGATGCCTTCGACATCATTATTACCGATTCCTCAGACCCCGTTGGTGAGTGCCATTTTTAAAGTGCTATAACACCTTTCCTCGCCAACTACTACAGGAGGCAATTCTGAGCTCTGCTTCCTTTTGTTTTGCAGGACCTGCTGAGAGTTTGTTCAAGGAGTCTTACTATCAGCTGATGAAGGCAGCGTTGAGAGAGGGTGGAATTCTTGCTTCCCAGGGTAACTTCATATTGCACCACATTTTGTTGACAGTAAGAGGAAGGCTATTGAGTAATTTTCCTAAGAACTGACTTGAGTAGAACCGCATGACACTTTATTTTCAAGCCTACCTGAAAAACTGGATCTTACTCATGGCTTTTGTTAACTCCTCTGGAGCTTTTGTATTCCCATTTGTGCAGTCAGTCTTCCACCTACCGCAAGATCAAACAATGCCCAAAAAAAAAAGAAGGCATACAGGGGATTAACAAGCCACTTTCTTCTTTCACAGGCGAGTGTCAGTGGCTCCATTTGGAGCTGATAAAGGAGATGCGCACCTTCTGCAAGACCCTATTCCCCGTGGTGGACTACGCCTACAGCACCATCCCAACTTATCCCAGTGGCCAAATTGGATTCATGCTCTGCAGTAAAAATCCTGTAAGTGTGCTAGTTGTTCTCCATTTGCCACAAACTGCACACCTGATTGATGTGGGGATTGCCTATAAATTCCACCAGTTTATAGTAGAGCGATTCTGTAGCACAGTTAGTTCTCTGCTGTTTCTCGATGACTGAATGTTCTTTTTCTTTTAAATTAGGAAACAATTTTCAGGGAACCAATGAGAACACTGTCAAAAGAAGACATGGAAAGTATGAACCTTAGGTATTACAACCCTGACATTCACAGAGCATCATTCGTCCTGCCCGAGTTTGCAAAGAAGGTAAATGTTGCTGACATAATTTTTCATTTCTAATTTGAGAGCAGTTCTAAAGTGTTAACGCATATTTGCTACCTCTCACTCATTGTCTTCTTGATCATTGACAGGTACTGAATGAAGCATGACCAGCAACAACAGACCAGCATGTTCATCCTCGCCCTGGCCCTCAGATCACAAATTAACAACCTTGTTCAGTGGCTTCTTCACCACCTCAGCACAGTTCAGCACCACTGACGAGAGGAGCTTCCTAAAGATTTTATTGTTGGAGGTACCTAACAATCAGTGGGCGGCGACTTGCTGAGATCTGCGGTGAAAGTGTTAGTTCGTTCCAGTGTCACCTTCCTTCCAGTCTTACACGCTCTTTGTGTTTATTTATTTTGATGATGTATTTGGTTTATTTGATTTTTACTGTATTTGTGCAGAGCAATTTAGCGGGCTGGGCTGAGTGGGAGGAGCATTGCCGTCAAACCTGACCTCACTCTGAAACTGTACTGTCTCTCGGATTCACTGCATCTACACATGTATGTGATACGTTACATACCACATAGAGTATGTGCATGTGATGTATTGCTGTACTTTTATTTGTTAAATATCAGTTTGTGCTCATAGGAAAATACACGGTTGCCATGTATCATGACTGTAAATTCAGAATACTCATGTGTCCTCTACACATGAACCCTATAGTGCCTGAAATCAGTTTGTTGTTGAAAAAAAGATTTGTTCTGTATCTATCAAAGTGTACCAGGCACATAGTGGCCTCGAAGAAAGCTCAAGTGTTAGTAGATGAGAAAATTGTCCCTTTAAAGTATCACCAATTTAAGATGAAATAAATCTGCTCAGCTTTGACCATCAGTTTGACATGAAGTCTTTAATGTTAACAGTGTTAAAATGCAAATTAAGTACACATTTAATTTGGCACTATAGCATTAAAGCTTTGCAATGCTTTAAGATGTGAATTCATTATGCAATTATTAACTTGCATTGTTGGGTATTGACTTGAGTACCGGCAGTAGGCTAATGTTGTAGTAAGCCTTTATGATCAAACATCTTCAGTTGCTACCTGTTAGTTGTAAATCTACATTGAATCTGTTGACGAATAGTGTCACACCTGAGCAATGAATTTGTGATTTTTATAAGAACTGTAATAAATTGGTAACATAAAAGGTTTATTCAGGCATATGCTTCATTATTTGCACAGATTTGACACAAAATGCAGAACTACATTTTGGTTCATTTAGCTCTGGGTTCAGAGTTGGTATCTTTAACCCTTTGAAGCCTGAGCAAATTGGCTTGATTTCTTTTAAAAACATGGCAAGGAGGCAGTGAGCAATGAAAGAAGAAATGACCAAAAAAAATTGCAAGAAATAAGTAAAAAGAAAAAATTACAATAAAAGTTAAAAACAAAGAAACGAACAAGGAAATGATATAGAAAAGGTGTATTAAAATTATAGTATTTGTGTACTATATTTTTTAAATATATAATAATTATAAATATAATTTCCCCTAGCTTTTTCTTTTTTCCCTATTTAAAAAAAATAAATAAATCTAAATCTATTAATTTTTTTGCTATTTGTTGGACATTTTTACCAAGTTGGTCATTGCCTTTTTCCCCATGTTTTTGAAAAAATGTACCAATGTGCTCAGGGCTCAAAGGTTTAAAAGGAATGGCACTTCCTAAAACGACTGTGTTTGTTTCACTGTGGCTGCAGACAGTGGCACCCAGAAATGTTTCACAGAGGTGGATAAATGGGGCCACTGAAGATCTCGGGGTGGCACACCAAACCCAAAAGCCATAACTGAATTTCAGGGATTCGATAATGCAGTTGTAGTATGTAGGCTAGTTAAAAACTGTGTCAATATGAGAGATAAGAAATTGCATACTGATATATTTTAGTTTAACATCTTACAGTTAACATTACTAATTATCCGATGTGCACAAACTAATACTGGTACATTTAACATTTTGAATTCCACAGCAACACTGTGCTAAAGTACTGTGTTAGGTGATTCATTGTTCTCCAAACGGACGTGCATTGATTGTAAGGAGCAAAACATTTACTGGGAACAGGCCTTCTCACCCATTTTCATTCAGATATCTTAAGGTGAGAGTTCAAGGGACTCCGTTGAAAACTGCCAGGCCAGTTTTTCTCTTGCCTAACTTTGGTGGGTTACTCATTAATTGAGCTTTAAGACAGTCGTGTCGGCCTCAAATTATTTTGGCCAGCATTTGTATGATGATGATGATCTTATTCTGGTCTTATTCTGTCATAAATCCCTGAGCTAATCTTAACCAGTTGCAGCAATGCTTTCTCACCACATGCAGGTTAATATGTAATACGCACTGCAAATGGTTACCCCTGAACATCTTGTACTGTAGATGCTAGTACGAAGAGCTGTTTTGCACTAGTAAGGTCCAGGTGCAGTTTCAGTATTCAAGCACAAGATGGCATCCTTTAATTTGTAATGTGTGGGCTACTGTAGTCTCATTGCTGAGGTATACAGGAATGCATTTAAACATTGACAAGACACTGTTCAGATTCACCAAATGCATATTCGGAGAATGTAACTTTGTATTCTAGGGTTTCCTTGGGTTTGAATGAAAAGCCCTTTGGCTCTGTTAAATTGTTCAGATCAGTGAGTGTTTTGCTCTGTGCAGTGACACTGTTGCCCTCAGTTGCATCACGTCTACTGATTGTTGTGTAAGACCTCAGCCCTCGCCACTTTTTTATTAAAATGTGACCAGCCTGCGACAGTGCAGTGCGTTATTGTCATAGTGCCTTGGCTGTAGTCAAGGTTGTTTGTGTTCATGAGGGTTCACATACTGTAATATAGGAAATAAAGCATACGTCCAGTGTCTTTCATTAAACCCACTGAAGAAGTATCCATAAATATTTAATTAGGTGTTAATGTGTTTTAACTATAAGAGTATCTGCACTGCAGTAACTGAACTCTGAAGACAATGAATGACTTGTCCTTAGAAATTCTTATGTAAGTTGAATTTAGGTGGATCCAGACACATTTACCCACACATCCAGGGTCACCTGTGTAATAGAAAACACTCAACACATAATCCTCAGATGATCTTTGAGTCAGTGTTCCTTTGTGATCCCTTTCAGAGAGCTGTTGAGGTGTTGCTGGAAGCCTTAAGTGAAGCACATGTAGTGAAAATGGAAACTTCCATGAACATTAATAAGATCTGGGAGCATCCAGACCTATCGTCATGCTGACGTTTTTCCACTGTTTGAAGTCTTGGGGCTTCAGGCTGGACTGCAGATACTTATAAAGAGCCCAGTCGTTGTAGAGTCTTCAAACACACTGAATTGCCAATATAGCTGTTTCAACAGTCAGCTAATCTTTAGATTGGCTCTGGGACTTCTTACGATCAGCCTTGTATGAAGAAAATACCTCAAACACTGTTTTGAAAGCACAACAAATCCATTTGAACATACCAACCAAGGCGTACTGGAATATAAGTACTGTATGTTCCCTGCCGGTAGCGCTGTCTAAAGACGTCACAATAGTAAACTCTGGTTTGTGCTTTTTCAGCAATGTTTGCTGGAGAGCAGCTTCTCAAACCCTCAAAACTATTTCTTCTCCCACAAGAGTGTATATTTTATGCTGTAATTAACTTTGTATAATCAGTATAATTGGATTCTGCAGTAGTTTAGGAGTAGCTGGCACAAATCTTTTTTTTTTAACACTGTGAATTACATTAATGACATTGAGCTACATACAGTTGGCACAATATTATAAATGAGAAATGGATGTGTCTTTATGTAGGCTGAATCCTAATGCATCCTAAACATAATAATTTGTTGCCACATGAAGGCAAGCAAAAACTTTGTCTTTCTATAGCCATACTGTCCAGGGCAAACATTTCAAAGAATATTGTGTAGGAGAGACTTGGCTGAGAAAAAAGGTAATTTACTCATTGTGAATGTGCACTGGGAGCCAGAAACCATTTCTCACTGGTTTAATCCAAACAGCTTAGTCTATAGTGTTTTGTGAATTTAATTGAGCTGCAGCTATGTCCTAAAATGCACTAACTGACATATATTGTGCTCTTGCAGCTATTGTTGCCACCAGCAGAATGCGAGTCCAGACATTAAAGGGACAGTTCATCCCAAACACAAAAATGCATGTTTGCCCTCTTACCTGTGGTGCTGTTTATCAGTCTAGATTGTTTTGGTGTGAGATGCAGAGTGCTGGAGATGTCTGCCTTCTCCCCAATATAATGGAACTTAATGGCACTCGGCCTGTGGTGCTCAAAGCGCCAAATAAATTTATTTAAAAACCTCAACAGCAATGTCTCTTTTCAGAAATCATGACACGGTTACTTAAGATAATCAACAGACTTTGTTGTGAACAGTTTCATGTAGGAACTATTTTCTTTTTACCAAACTACACCGGCCAGCCGTATCACTGTACAAACACAAGTATCTGAGCTTGCTAATATTACAGCTCAGCCGAGGAGGACACCATTAATATTTATATTTCATGCTGTCAGGAGCACGAGCCTCTTGTCCATGAGTAGATGCACACTTCCTTCTGCATGGTGATACAGCTGTCGGGTGTAGTTCAGGAGAAAGAAATTAGTTTCTACATGAAACTGCTCACAACAAGGTCTATGGATTATCTTGAGTTACCGGGTCATGTTTTACAATACGATATGATGCGATGCGATGTGATGCGATGCGGTACGGTATGGTACAGTACAATACGATATGATACGATGCGATACAATATGATACGATACCATACGATAATATATGGTACTATACGATACAATATACTGTATATTCCCTCAAGGGAAATTTGTCTTGGACTCAGGAGCTGCGCAAATATTGCTGCCTTCAACCCACTCTCACTCCGAAGTCATCGAAATCTGGCACTTGGGCAGTGACTTGCAGCGTCAGACTGATAAAAAAAGCCATCCTTTAAAGTCAACAGTATAGTTTAACTGCACTCGGTAGCATCAGGGGGAAACGCTTCAGGACATGAACAAAAGTTTTGATGGTGAAAGTCTGAGTAGGGCAGGTGGAAGGAGTGGTGGATGGGTCCAACAGACACCGACTTTTACCCAGGAGAGCGGTGTTCATGTCTATAAGATTATAAAGCCAAACCATGTTCTTTTTTCCTAAACCTAACCACGTGTTTTTGTTGCCTAAACCCAACACCACGCAATGTTGTACTGACGTAGTGCATTTATTTTGAAAGAGACTGTATGAAAACGGTAAATTTCCTGTGAAAACGGAAGTGTGTTTTGAAAGAAGACAATGCAAGTAACAGGCAGAACTTGACATGGCGTCCCAGAACATCAACAACCAACGCATGTACCTTTCACGCTGTATCTGGTCATGGTAGGTCCATGACTAAACGTGGATATGTGATGAGGTCAGAGTGAGAATGTCATGCTGCCTTACAATAATAGTCCAGAAGAAATTAAGCATACAAAACACATACTACACAGAACAGTATTGCACATCAGCAATCATGTATTGCACATAACACCAGCACACAACAGAGCACCATAAGCAAAACACAACACAACCCCTAAGTATCAAACAACATCATTTAAAATCTTAAATTAGGTTGGCACAAATGAATTTTTAAAATGATTCAGTTTAAATTTTGGCATCCTGTATCGTGGTAAAGAAGGTAAAATCTCATACTTGGTGTGGAATTTCTGCAAAGAGACATTGCTGATGAATTTTTCAGATGTGTTTATTTGGTGCTTTGAGCACCACAAATCAAGTGCCATCAAGTTCCATTATATTGGAGAGAAGGAAGACATTTCTACAGCTGATATCTCTGCAACTCTCTCTAGACTGATAAACAGCACTACAGGTAAGAGGAAACATATGTATTTTTGATTTTGGGATGACCTCCCCCTTTAACATGACCTTTTTGTGTGTGTGTAGTTGGAATATAGTTTTAATTTGGTGGTACATTGGTGCAATCTCTTATCAGTCTTTTCCCAAATCTGTCAATAGCACCTGTCCTGAACCAAAGGCCACTGTTTTGTTTTTAATTCGAATAAAAATCAATAAAATTAAATTTCCAAAATTGCCCATGGTAACAAAGACCAAAGTTAACAACTCCATTGTATGTTTAGCACTGAATTGCTGACGAATAATTGCTTCCTCCTCTTTTAACAACTGTTTACTCCGCTAGACTGGTGATGTGCATTTCCTGAAGGCACTTCCTCAAGTCACGGCGAGTGTCAGACCGCTCAATTGTAATCTGCAGGTGTCAGAGAGGCTCATAGAAGCCTTGTGACAGCAATCAGATGTCGACAGAAGGACAGTGTCAAACACTAGGATGTGTAGATATTAAGTCAGCTTGTGGTCAGTTTGTATTTCTTGTTTTTTTGATTGCTGTGGCAGGGAAATATGACCGTTTCCTCTTTGAGTGTTAGGCCAGTTAGAGTGCTTCACACAGTTGATGAGCTGTGGAATTGTCTGTCCACCTGCGTGAAGAGGTCTTGTTTGAGATCGTCTGTCATAACTGTCAATACATTAGTTACATGTTGATGTCAAAACCTGGTTTTAGCCCGGTGATGTCATCGCCCACTGCAGATGTTCCCAATTTGTCAAAAAGGTTAAGTGTTCTACGGTTTCATTTGTTCTGTCCTGAACCCTTCATCTGCCCTCCTCTTCCATGCTCACATACACATCCTCCCACCCCCCAAACACACTCACACATACACCCTCCACCCTCCGTCATACACCCACCACCCCGTACGTCAGTGACAGACAGGGGTAGAGGCGTATAAAAGAGTGAGGGACTTTGGAGGTAGAGCAGAAGAAACATCAGTGGTTTCCACATCTTGTGACCAGCTGCCACCAACTGCACTGCACTTTCTCCACCACTCTCCTCTGGATCCCTGAGCTGCTCAGACCCTCTCTCTTTCTCCCTCTCTTTCAAACACACACTCACTCACACACTCCTATTTCTGTGAGCCTCCTGCTCCTGTGGCTGTAGCTCTTGTCCGTCACCTGCACTCCTGTCACAGCATGCAGCTTCTGGTGGTGTTAGCAGCTCTCATGGGGGTTCTGTTCAGCGTTAGAGCAGCCGCCGTGCTTCCTGTGGAGGACAGGAGCTCCATCCACGTGAACAGGGTGAGGAGATTTTTATTGCTCATGTAGTTCATGGGAAATTGGGATATTTTGTAAGATAGATTTTTCCATTTTTTGAGGGAAAAATGTTTGAATAATTCCATTTTTTTAAAGAATTATTAAAAAATCAAGATTGCTTAATAAACTAAAGTAAATAACTTGTGGTATTTTTAATTTTATCTATTTAAAAAGATCATTTATAGAAAGTTTATACAGTCTTTATTTCATCCTGTCACTCATAGCATCTTAAATGTGAAAGTAAAAATAATATCTATGTCTTGAGCTTCCCAGTAAGATAAGTGTAAGATGTAGAATTTTCACATTCACATTTCCATGATCCAGTTTCTTTTATAATATGTTCAAATTCTAATAAATGTGTCTGATTTTTTTTTGTCAGGAGTTGAGCAAAGAGCGCAAGGAGCTGATCCTGAAGCTGGTGTCCGGCTTGTTGGATGGAGCTCTGGACACCAACATGCTGCCGGGCGAAGCGGCACCTGTGGACCTTGAGGAGCCGCTGGAGTCTCGTCTGGAGGAGAGGGCTGTCTACAACAGGCTATCACTGCCTCAGCGCGACCGCAAAGCCCCCTGTAAAAACTTCTTCTGGAAAACTTTCACCTCCTGCTAACAGTGCCCAAAACCACGCAGCTCTGCCTGCCTACAGTCCTCCTTCCCTGCCAGCTCCACATGAACTGTAGTAGATCTCAGCTGTACATATGATCATCTACACCTGTCAGACATGCAGCATCTATGGACTTCACTGACACAGTGTGTCTGTTTGAATATTAATTATTTATGTATCTATTTATGTATACAATGTATGTATCTATGTATGTAGCTGTTTCTTTCAGGGTCAACAATAAAGCATGGATATAACATTTAAAATGGGAATCACAGTTAATTGCTTTTGTAAATTGTTCAAAAAAAAAAGAGAAAGGTCATATTTTCCACCTGCTTCTACAATATAAATGCAAAGTCAGATCTCATGCAAAAATGATGGCTGTATTTTTATTGTGGAGGAGAACATTCACCACACAGAAGTTGTGGAAAAGGCATATATTTCCTTATCCACAAAAAAACAAGTTGCAGTCGTAAATGGCACACTGAGGACACAAACACAATTTTCACCGTCTGCTGCTCTTAAGAGGCATCAGAGTGCAGTTCATATTTGGGCAGCCTACTTATTCTGCTTCGTACTCCTTGCTGTTTGTCTTTGTAGTTTATAGACAAAAAATATCCTCAAGGGTAAAGAAATATCATACAAAATATTCCAATTTAGAAAGAAAAATAGATCTAGTAGATCCTTAAATTAATAGCCTATCATTTCCAGGCTGCAAGTATAAAATTGCTGAATTAAAATTATGTTGTTCAACAGTTTATAGCTATAAATATAAATATATTTTCACTCAACTTGGTGACAAGAGTCTGCAATGTGAGAGATGTATTTTATATGTCTTTGTGCGTGTTTTATTCATAGTCAGACAGTGGTCCTTATTAATTCCTAGTCACAAGTTGAGCGAGACGCTTCAGTGACTTATCACAGGTTATGTCAGTAAATAAATCAGAAGCTTCCCCCGTGTTCACTTAATGCTGTCAGCAGCAGCTAAGGTACATGTAGTCTGGGAGGTGGAAATCTGTTGCACAATAGAACAGTTGGGGGAAAAAATGCAAGTGACAGAAAAGGTGTGTAGCGTTGATATGAATGTGACCTCACTGAAAGCGCAGGCAAGGCTGCAGTCGCATGGTGAGATAATGAAGTGCTCCCTGTGTGACCCTATCAACCCGGCCTTCGATTCTTGCTGCAAACAAGATCCTGCGTTGGCTAGCGGCGGCCCGACCCTCAATCAGTAACACTGCAATTACCACACACTCTCAAAGCCCTTCTGGCATACATGTACGGCCATTGTGATATGTGTGTCTTTTAACCACTGACTGAGGTAGGGAGTGGAGTGGGTGCTGGCTACAATCAAATATTGACTTCCAAGCTGGGCCCACAGTCCCTATTAGTGAACTGATGGATTTCATGTGGGAAATTAGATGCAGGTAAAATATCCTGCAGTTCGAGCCAGTTTAAATAAGTAGTGTTTTTTTAGAGCTGTGAGTAGATGGCTAGTCACATCACTGGGCAAAAACAACCACCAAAATAACACTGCATTAAATAGAGGACTGCTAAATAATGGAGACAAATGTCTGATCATTAAAGGAGCACTTTCAGTACATTATGAAATAATACGTATTCAAATCTAACACAATATATAGGGTGTTTATATACACACATACTTCCTGGCATCTTTTCCTTGTGTGCTAATTTCTTTACTGGCCCTAAGAATAAAAAAAAAAATAAAAAAAAGTTTCTTAGATTTTTGCCTCGGCGTTGTAGGTTTCATCATAACAGCCCTGCAGTGTTGATCAGGTCAAACTGTGTGTGGTATGAATAGGAAAACTGGCAATGCAGAATTGAATCCAGATTGGATCTCAGAGCAAAAAGTTCACTCGGCTCCTTTGTCACTTTCCATCTGTTGTGCTGAGGAATTGTAGATCAGTATTTGCACAGCAAAGGCCTACCTGGAGAAATAGCTCAAGGTTTATGTCTTTACTGAGCTCTATATTAAAACGTGAGATGTAACTGGTGTTCTTGTTAACATCAGTGAGTAAAAAAATAGCTTGAAATAGGTTGAAGTTTCCTGCCAGCAGTAATTTATCCCCATTGCTAAGTAGGCACCGGGCAATAATCAAATGAAAGACTTGCAGTGCGACCTGTGAATACTTAAATAACCTACAATAATGTACCAGAGTCTGGAGAAATCCCACACAGCCAGAGGAGAGGCAAAGCTCAGAGCAGTTTCCTTGCACTTTCGCCCCATATACTTTCCTCAGCTGTCTCATTATCTTCTGAAACGGAATGAATAGGAGATAATGGCTCATAAATGTGCTTGTTTCACAGGTGCAAAGACATGAGCTAACCTAAGTCCACAGTGCTGATTCAATTACAGGTGGAACATTAAAGGCCTCGGCAATGACATTTTATTGACGATGTGTACGTATTTGCAACAGAGGAAAAAAATGCTCTCGTAAGATCCATCCTGTTTTTTATTGAACAAGGCTGCATAATCTCCTGGAAACACCACTTGATGGTGAGTTACAGTTTCACAAATTTCAAAGCAATGTAATTACATGGTTCTCGCAACTGCTGGGAACTCTGCTCCGCCGCTCCCTTTGACGATGCTCAGCAGACAAAGGCTTCTGTGGGCTTACTTGATTACAGTTCATCACGCAGCATCTTTCAATCTTACACGCAGTAAAAAGCACTGTATCAAAATGACACATATTCAGGTTTACAGCTCGTGGGAGAATAACTAGAGTGTGTTAGAACAAAAGGAACAATCATTTTTTGAAGAATGGAGAGAAATGTCAAACACAAAAAGGTGTCTAAGACTGAAAAAGCAGCATCGGATGCCAATCAGTAAGGGCTGAGATTATAAGCACAAAACAATTTGATGCTGGTCGAGGTGCTGTCCACTCCTGACTTTATGGCCCCCGGGCTCAAATGAGCGTGCAGAGGAACAACATCAAAGCTGATGCCTGCAAGCAAAGCATTTTATTGGCTTTCCTTTTGATCTGAAGGAGGAGGGAAAGAAGTGCTCAGGCCTAACTGTGTAATTCAAATTTAAATGTGACTTCATATGTGCCGGTGTTTAAAAATAACAAAGACTTTGTTGGTGCTTTTCATACGAGGAAGAAACAATTTCAAAGTGAGCCCACTGTGGTTACATAAATGAGGAGAACAGCTTTAAAGTTTATGGGATGTGACTATATATGGTGTGATTTCAGCTGATGATACATCCAGATGTATGGCTCATGATTTATATTATATCATGTTTGGTAATTAATCTTTCTGCAACTGGGGAACGGTATCTAACAATCAACATTTGATATGTAAATATTCACATCTAAATATTAACACACTGTTTGATAATGAATGGTGGGCATCGAGTAGAGAAAGTATTCAAGAAACATTTTAGTTCATTAATAGACATATTGACATTTAGTCAAATCATGAGCATTGTAAGCCGTGTCAGCCTCACTGAATGCTTCACGGTCACTGTGTTTGTTTCTGTGATTCACACATGTGTCAGGACTTGTTTCATCCCCCGCTAGAGAGAATTTAGAAACGGTTAACATCAAACGGTTCCCTGGCCTCGATCGGTCAAGACAGGCCAAATTAACACCCAGAGCTCGGCTAATGCTTTTGAGTAAAGGTGTGAACAGTCAGGTTGTGTGGCGATCACCTGCTGAAAAAAAAAGACCATGCCCTCTATAATAACTGTCAACAAGGAGTTACATTATGCTGAAAGAAAGGGACTGGTATTGTGCTTTGAAATGAAATGTGTTACACATCTGGGTTACTGCAGCTGGTGTATTGTTTTATTGTTTATGGAAAACAGCCAAATATGTTACTAATTATGCAGATGACACACAGATTTACATTTCCATATCACCAGACGACCATGGTCCAAAATAAGCACTGAGCAAGGGCCTACTTACCTGATCCTCTTTGTTCCCTGTGGAACGTAAGGCTGCGACTATCCGCTTCCATATCCTGTGCAGCATGCTGTGCCTCGCCCCAAGTTGGATTTGCTGTTTTCAGTTCTGAGGTCACAGTTTTTCACCAGGTTATTTTTGGCGTTCCTCTTTTCAGATGGAGTCCATCTCAAGGCTTTTTTAGAAATGTGGTCCTGGGGCCTCATTACAGAAACTTCCTAAGTCCCAAATCCTGTCTTATCTCAGCTTTGGATGACATTTAGGATTTTTGGTACTCCAGAAACATGTTTCCTAGCTGCATATTAGGTAAAAATATCATCTTAGAATAGGAATATAGATATTACAGTACCATGCTATTTTAGAAATTTCCCAACTTGGTAATCCTAAATTAACCAAATCAGATATTTCCCATAATGAAGCCCCTGGCATGATCTGAGGACATGTCTGAGCTACACACGTTTTGTACAGATTGTCATCGGAGATCTTCTCTGGCCATATCTTCTATTGACATCTATTGTGAAAAGCATTCATCTTTTTCATGTCACTCTCAGCCACTTGCCAGCATTCTGAGCCGTACAGCAGAATTGATTTAACATTGCCCTTATATATTCAGATCATTTAAGCTGTACTGCTTTGATTTCCTAATGGTTTGAAGGCTTGCAAGTGCACTACAAGCTTTCCCGAGCCTTGTGCTGATGTCTTTGCTGCATGCATTGTCCTACTGAGGAAACTTCCCAAATAAGAAAACTTTTTTGACAAATAAGAGAGTTACCAACCACAGTGACTGGTGCATTTGGGGTTGAGTTCATGCCCATCACTTGGGGTTTGGAGACATAATATTCAAACCCATCTGTTTGGCAGATCAGTTTGTCCTATCCATCTTTTCTTGCAGGTGAGTACTATTTGTGGAGAGGATGGCCAAGTCATTAGCATGATCTTGTGGCTTGGTGAAGAGAGTCCACTAGATGCCTCTGAGGTTGTTGGAGTTAGTTTTTCGCATGGTCCAGTCAATGGTAATCAATGCAAGAATGCAGATTATACACCAGTTCCCACAGGGAGCTACTTAGTGAGGTTTACGATGGCACTACACTTAAATTGAGGGTAAAACAGTCCCATCAGCTCAATCTATTTCGAGGAACTCCATAGATTGCATGACCTTCCACAGGGTGTCACAGTGGTAGCTGTTGAAAGCTTTCTGGAAGTCAATTAAATTGATGTGTAATGGACTTTTTTTCACCCCAGACATTGCTTGATAATGTTAAGGTCTGGTAAGTAGACCCTCTGTCCTGAAGCCTGCCTGTTCCTGCCTTAGTTTGTGGTCAATACGTTAAGTACATCAAACTAATCAAAGTTTGGATGTGCTGGAATTTTCTTCGTGGACTCAAAGCGGACGTCCGCAAGCCCTGTGTGCGCAAAGCTCAGATTTTACGACTGCGCAGACTCCGCTCCGTGCATCAGTGACTGCTCGGCATGTATTTTTCACATCGCGGGGATTTTTCACGGACATTTTTACAAGAAACTACAACGCGGAAGTGTGCTCGACTATGAAAGCCCGAATGACTGCGGACATTCCTCGCGGAGTCCGTTCCGCTTATAGTACGCCCGAGTATGTTCGGGCCTTAAGGTTGACACAGTTAGCTCTGTCAGCACTGTTCGGCTGTTAGCACGGTTAGCTGCTAGCCAGCTCAGCCATCTCCATGTTGAGAACAGTGTGCAGACAACCTCTAAATCAAAGATACATTTTGAATACTCTGTAAAAGCTCCTTTTAAAGTCTCAGTAGGAGTTGGAAAAACTTGTCCATGCATTTACCTTCAGTAGGCTCGACAGGCCTCCTGAAAAAATCAATCAGACAGCTGCAACTGATTCAGAACACTGCTGCTCAAGTCCTTACCAAGGTCTTCAGTTTTTATGCACCACTTATCTTGAACAACTCCCAGCAAACTGCAGCTCTCCTTTCTTTTAATCAAGGCTGAAAACTTTTCTGTTTGCCACTGCCTTTTGTTGAATTATTATCAATCTCTCATTCTGCACTGTAACATTTATTCTTGTATTTTTATCTGAACTTGTTTTTAATGTCCGGTCTCTTGGCTCTTGAATAACTGTTTTTAATTGTATTTTAATGTCCTTTTATAGAGTGTTTCTTTTGCAATTTTGTCCTGATACTTTTAATGATATATGTAAACTAATTTCAATTGCCCTGTTGCTGAAATCGGCTATATAAATAAACTTGCCTTGCCTTGCTTAGAATGTCTCACATATACAAAGCATATACTGATTCAATGTGTGGGCCACCAGGGTAAATTGGAAAAATAAAACAACCTAAACTGTTAATGCTACAGCTCAGCCAAAAAAAGAGAAGAAAACCACTAATCATACCCCTCCTGAATTTTATTTCAGACATTATACATTAAGTGTGGATGTTTTGTTTAAAAATCAGAGATGGAGGCTTTGTGCAGTCTATAGATAGTACTTGTACTTTATTAACCCAGTGACTCTACACACAGCGCCTGCAGCAGCCTTATTCATCTCTGTCAGCCGGGCTCAATTTGCTTAGTTGTGACATTTTAGATTGTTGTATCCAGAGCACAGTGTAGTTGACTCGCTGAGGCATTTTGAAGCAAAAATAAATATATAAGTCACCTTTTTTTTATATTCAAAATGTTCTAGGAAAAGGACATGCCCAGTAGGAATAATGGACCTGTCTCTGTGTGTATGCAGCAGGTTTGCATCATCCTCATACACTCTCTCAGATCATTAGTACTTTTTCAGGGACTCTCCTCTATTCAGTTGGAAGTATTATGATTCAGTGTCTTCCTGCTGTTGATCAGTTTATTTGTATCAATAACTAAAGATTTGTATGTGTTAACAGATAAATTGACACCCAGATGTTTCAGATTAAATGTATTATGCTTTTCAGAGTTTTCAAAGAGCTACATCATAGGGAGTCCTTGACTGCTGAATGATGCCCCATTGCGCCTGAGCAAAGTATTCTAGCACACACAACACACAAGCTGAAGTGTCCTCTGATGTATTTCTCTCAAAGAGTTCTCCTGTTTGGGAGCACCGATGGGAATGGAGAGATTGTTTTCCACAGCAGGGTCTAATGATGCCTGATGGCTTATTCAGCCGCCCAGTGCCAACGCTAAAAGCTGATCATTATAGGGCCCTCTGCTCTTTCAGTGCTAAAGCCGTGGCTCAGAAAATGAGCTGTCGCCAGCGTGAGGAAAGGATGCAGCACGCCGGTCACTATAGTGACCCTGTTCATTTTGGATGCCGCTACTTTGGGAAGCTGGGCAGGTCTGTGGTGAGATAGTAAAACACAGGGTTTCAAAGATTTAGTTAACAATGAACTTTAAGTGCTGTAGGATGAAAACCACAGGTTATATTTATTGTTGCAAAAAGCAGCAATTTAATCAGTTTCTTAGGAGATGTCTTAAACTAGGGCTCATTACTGTGCTGATGATGACAACTAGCCTACCTCCTGAGATTTTTGTTGCCTTCACAGTGTAATTAGGACTACTGGTTACAAGAATAAACAAGAATAAAACAAAAAGAGTTTTGAATAAATTATCCACATACTGGAGCAAGACTAGGAGTCCATGCTAGTGGCTCTGTGAGGCTGTACTTTGGTATGGCATGTGGTGCTTTGAGCCTAATGCTAACAGTAGCATGCTAACATTAACAATGCTAACATGCTGATGTTTACCAGGGATAATGTTTACCATGTTGACCATCTTCATTTAGTGTGCTAGCATGCTAACATTTACTAATTAGCACTGACCACAAGATACGGTCTTGTCTTGTCAAGATTTCATGTTCCATGTTTCAAGAGGTCATTTGAACCCAAACCAATATCTTAATCGAACCCTAACCAAGTGCTTTTTGTGTCTAAACCTCACCAAACCATAATCACAGCATTGTCACACCATATAAACAGTGAGACACGAATATTTTGAAGCACCTTGCGAGAATTTTGCATATCTAGGGTTACCATCCAGCCACAACATCGAGCCAAGAAACAGCTGAGGCTGATGAGAATAGTTTTGCAAGTAGATGTGGTCCTGAATCACAGTAAATTTTACGTAAATTAAATATTTGACACACTGATCCCAAATGAAAAGGCAAAGGGTCATGTAATCATGCAATGTATGCTGAGAGGGACATGAATGTGTGAACCAAAGCTCATAATAACTCATCTGATAGTTGTTGAGACCTTTCACTAAAATCAAAAAATGTCAGCCTCACGGTCAGGGGCTTACTGAAGTCAACAGGATTCACCCTCAGACCATGAATGTATGTACAAAGTTATTATGCAATTCATCATTTAGCATGTAGGAAACACATTTACACAGTAAATGTAGTTGGATATGTTGTGGTAATATTTTGGTAAAAACAATTACAATTACATTAAAAGTCTTATATGTGTTAATGATTATAAACTCGTCACACGCAATACTGTGTATCTGACCAATACTACACATACCGTACGATATACCAGTTTAACACAGTTACATTTATGAGACATAATGCTTTATATATCTGTCAAAGGCGGCACAGTGGTGTCATGGTTAGCACTGTTGCCTCACAGCAAAAGGCTTCCTGGTTCAATCCCAGGAGGGATTCCTTCTGTGTGGAGTTTGCATGTTCTCCCCTTGTCAGTGTGGGTTTTCTCCGGGTACTCCAGCTTCCTCCCACAGGGAGGACATGCAGGTTAATTGGTGACTCTAAATTGCCTGTAGGTGTGAATGTGAGTGTGAATGGTTGTCTGTCTCTATGTGTCAGCCCTGTGATAGCCTGGTGACCTGTCCAGGGTGTATGCCACCTCTCGCCCAGTGTCAGCTGGGTATAGGCTCCAGCCCCCCCACGACCCCTATTTTATTTTTTATTTATTAACCTTTATTTATACAGGTAAAATCTCATTGAGACCCAGGGTCTCATTTACAAGAGAGACCTGTTCCATGTAGGCAGCAGCAGAACACAAAGTTACAGACTAACTGAACCTACAGGAGACACAACACAAAACACAAACATTAAAGTAGTATAGTGCAAACTACAAGTCCTCCTAAGAGGATAAGTGGTTATGAAAATGGATGGATGGATATCCTATGCATTTTGAACCCGTTCAGCCTAATTTTAGCCTAGTAGGTAGATGCCAAATCAACCTAAAAGTGCTCAGCAGGTTATATTCAGATTTCATGGTAAGGGCAATTTTACACTTACCAGACCGACAAGAACAATAGGATCAATTTATATCCTGGGCTGGATTGGATTAGAGCACTATATCTCTGTGCTATTTTGATTTAATTTTAGTCTAAATAATTTACCCACAAACCATTACATTTGTGTTAAGTTAAAGGGACAGACATTTTTTTAAACATCACAACCCCTGCAAAATGACTCATTTCACTATAAGGATTTGATCCATTTGGTCCAATAACATTTTGAGAGACAACAAAAGTCTCTAGTGCTCCTTCTTTATGGGCCAAATGATGTGGAAGCAGAGTGGAAGATCCGGGTATTTTACACAGAAGTCAAACTTTTTTGGCATCAAGTGCAACTGAGAAACATTGTAAGGAATGAATAGGGCCTCACTTCCAACACTGTGTCCAGTTTTCTGTATACATCCATGGCTGTCATGAGCACAAGCCTCTTGTCCATGAGTAGATTCATGCTTCCTTCTGAGTGGTGCTACAGTGACAGTATTGTATAAGCAGTGGAGCAGAGGCTTTATGGTGCGGGGGTGGGGTTGCACTTTTTGGTGGCAATGCAAAACATGTAAATATTAATTGTTTTGTGCTTCGGTGACTTGACTGACTCTCTACACTGACAACCCGTCTCAACACTTTATCTGTTTTGACTCCTTCTGTGAGAATATGTTGTCCAAGCAAATTATTGATGTCTTCATGTCTCAAGGTTGTGACGACCAATCTGAAATTCTTTAGCAGACTGTGAGCCTCAAGACCAATTTCCACTGGGTTTGTTACGGCTAAAAAAACCTACTTGTTGAAGAAAGAAAGAAAAACTCTCAAGTCATATACACTGTCTATCACTATAACATTCTGTGGCTGAGTGCAGCTGTTTTATAGTTATGTAAACTTCTATCAGAGTATCCATTGTGATAAAGCGATGGGAGTTACTGTCGCAGTTCATAGTTGAGCTTTTAAAACTAAGCGTCAGGCTCCTGACCAGGAGCCACTCGTGCTGATAGTGTCATTAGAAGAATAGGACTGCAGGGAGGGAGGAAGGCACCCCAAGATGATATGGACTGTCTTGTCTAAGCACTCCAGTCTCCTGTATGATGTGAACAATATGGGTGTCTAACCATAAGGATGACACTCCCGTGATTAGCTACCAGAGCTGTTCTTGTTTGGCTCAGCCTTTGCACCTGTAATAGATTTGTTGCCACAGCAGCAGATGAGGATCTCAAGTAATGTTATTTTCCCGCAGTATGTAGTGCTGCTTAAGACTATTTTCAGGACAATTGGGCCCTTGTGGGATGGCAATACACCTGATTGCAGTTGCTCTAACAACACAAAATCCCCCTATGTCTGGCCTCAATGCACACACACACACACACACACAAAACAACGATCCTAAATGTTACCACAGCCTCACGGGTGACAGTGATGGTTTCCGTTTATTAATGGCATGTGAAGTCCTCGCTGCCGCCGACGAAAGAGTCGTGCCATTACTCATATCGAAAATCCATGTTTAATGTTCAGGCTGACCATCATTTTTCTCAAGCCTAACAGACCTGAAAATGTTTAATCAATTATACAAGAAATAACCCACCATTAATATCCCTGCTGGAGTTATTGAGTCATGACCTGTCAGCGCTATTATATAGTTTCATATCAGTGACATGGGTATGTTCACAATAAGTCCGTGTATTATGTTATTAAAAGAAATATTTACTGCGGATCACCTACAGGCTTACCAAGAACTTAACACAGATGAGTCATGTTTTCTTGGAGGCATTTTCCGACTCGTGAGTCATGTTGGGTGAGCAAGTTACACATTCTCTCCAAGCCTTCAATTGTAATTCAGTAGTTCAGTAGACAGCTGTTTGAAACATAATGAAGGAAAAGCACGGTGGCGTTGAGGTACCCTAATGAAGGAAAGGATTCAGGAGCGAGAGCAGCACCTGCGTGCCATTTCTCATCATTGCCTTTTCGCACCAACGTCATCGAATGCTTTACTGCCTTATGGCAGTCTACTGAATTGCTAAAGCTGAGGCCTGTTTGAATTAGCAAGGAAATGACCATATTTGTTATCTGTGAAAAAGAGCCATGCCGGGCCAAATCGAAAGAGTAATGGGCCTGACGTCAGGAATGAAATCCAGCACAAAAAGGCTCAACATCAATTCATCAGGAGCCATTAGCATCTGGGGATGCAGGGAACCAGGAGGGGCAATAAATTATACGCTGAACATGTGGGTCTAGCATTTGGGACACTTTGTAGTAAGTGCACCAAGGCTCTGTCACAACAATAGGCTGTCACTGCAATCATCCTTAAGTGAAACAATACAACCATTGGTATTAACTATGGTTGTACTGTCACACACAATATCTATTCATGAATTCACACAGTATGTCTATATTGGGGCCATGTAACAATACAACAATTGTGGTTTTTTCCATAAAACGTGTATTGCAATGTGCAGTGGTGGAAGAAGCTTTTAAATCTTTTACTTAAGTAAACCACAAATTAAAATACAAGTAAAAGTCCTGCATTAAAAATCTTACTTAAAGGTCCAGTGTGTAGGATTTAGGGATATCTATTGGCATATAATATTCATGACTATGTTTTCATTAATAATGAAAATAATAATAATAATAAACTTTATTTATATAGCATCATTCATACAAGAAATGCAGCACAAAGTGCTTTACAATAAGGGCAGTATAAGCACTGGGTGCTTCACATGGAAATAGACATGATAGGTATACAGCAGACAAGGCAATTCAATATATAAGGACATTTAAAACATGGATTAACTGATACATAAAATCATAGAGCTGTAAAACTATAAATCATAAAATCAGGTAAGATTTTTAAAGAGTTTCTGCAGCGTGAAGAGTAAATAGAAAGTGAAAGGGTAAAAAGTAGTTTCAGACCTGCATCAGGAAAGTCAGAGCTAGTTAAAGGCTGACATTAACAGCTACATTTTTAGCTTTCTTTTAAAAATATTTAGCGAGCTAGCTTCCCTGATATTTATAGGTAGTGTGTTCCATAGCTTTGGGACATAATTGGCAAAGGCTGCATCCCTGATCTGACCTTAGTTTCTAATCATTTAAATCTGAGAATCATTGTTTTCGATACCTCAAAATAAATCATTTATATCTCACTAAAGAGCGGGTCCACTTCTGTGGAGTCCGCCATGTTGGTCTACAGTAGCCCAAATCAGACAAACATCATCAACATTAGCTTTTGATAAAGCTATTCACATTTTCATGTCGGACATCAAAGTTCTCCTACATGCTTGTCACCAGAGGAAGTTTCAATTCTGCAACCTCCCTGCTCCCAATAAATCCTACATGCAGGACCTAAATGTAAATGTCGCAGTACCGCGCAGTAAAATAAAGGTTAAAGTCCTGCACTTAAAACCTTATGTAAGTAAAAGTACATACGTATTAACATTAAAATATGTTTAAAGTAACAAAAGCAAAAATATTCCTTATGCAGTGGCCCTTTTCAGAATCAGATGTATCATATTTCTGGCTTATAATTAGTGAGGCATTCATGTATAAGCATCAGTTATGTTGCTTATTTTACATAGATCCCACTGCTAGGTAGTTTATTCTATACTGTTACATCATAATTTATTTGTTGGTTTATAGTCCTTAATCTGAAAAGTAATCTGTAAGTAAAGAAGTCAAGCGAGTGTAATGCAGTAAAAAGGGCATTATAATGCCTACAAAGTAGAACAGAGCAATTATTTTTGTCTTCTTACTCTCTACAGCACCACAAAAGAAACAAGAAAGTACAAGTGTAATTTTGCAAGCCAGTTAACCTTGAACTGGATTCATATTTAATGTTTGTTAAAGTTATGTAAAACCCTCATGTCTGTCAAATTGAAGATCATTATGTCCGATCATTTGGGCTGATTTTCCCTCTGTGTATTGTCTTTAAACATTTATTACACCCACCGAGATGACCGCACAGCACCCGTAGAATTTATTCTGTGCTGTTCTTTTTTTACTTGTCATTTTCTCTGATACCACTCTAGCTCTTGGTGCTCAGAAACATTCAGCAAATTGAAGGGAGTCTTTAACAGGAAATCGCTATGAGACATTTCACAGTGTATTTTTGTTGTATACCAATAAAATACACCTGTTTAATGTATTCTGAGTGCCCACGCACAATAAGCAAGAACAATGGCAGTGTTAATGGAAACATTAAACAGGACCTGCAGTTCCCCACAGCACAAAGAAAATGTTAATATATATTGACGGCATTCAATCAATCCTGTTGCTTTGGCTCGTGAACATCTGGCCCCGAGGCAGCAACGGAGTGACTCCCCGGAACAGCTAGAAGCCACAATATACGAAACCTATTTTCTCTTGTTCTGTGAATTAAATGTGGATGTTCCTGCGAGCAACATTTTACATTTCTGCGTTAAAAATTTAGACACTGACAAATGAGAGAGTATCTGACACCAAGAGACATTTTGGCCTGTACTGCTTTTAGATGGTTTCTTATTTGCAGCAGGTAGTGTGCTGTGGAAGCCTAAACCCCGTCGTGTCTGCATAACTACAGTGGACGAGCAAATTACAGTGGATTAACTCTACATTGTTCTTCGGTGTTCAGCTGAAATGACACATCCCCACTTATTCAAGTCCTTAATTACAGTTTACAACATGTGGGTGGTTGAGACTACTGTGATTGCAGTGAAGAGGAAGAAGAGAATGAGAATGAGGATGGCAGAGGGATGACGTTGTGGTGAGTGTAAATACACTCACAAAGTGTGCTAGCAGGAATATTTTTTGTCTTTTTGTTTTTTTTATACTAGCACAGGATGTTCAGAGACATGTAAATTGTGCAAAATGAGAGAAAAATTGAAAGTAACTTTGCACTCTGCCTTAGTCCAGCATCTGATTCAACATTAATTTGAAGCTCACTCTCGTCCTGCATTTCCTGCCTTTTGTTGACTCTCCAGATACAAACAGCCACTGTCCCTTCGTCCTTTCAATTGATCTCTGTTGGCCTATTCTTCATTTAATGACTGACTGACTTCCTATAAGGAAGCACTTCATTAAGGCATAGTACAGCAAGCAGGTGAAACAGCACTGTGAGGCCGGCGTCTGTCTTGCGCACATGGACATTTGAGATTTGATCATGCTGAAATCAAAATGGCCTTTTCCTCGGGTTGCCGCACGTTTTGAGTGCATGCTCAGCTTCGTATGTGTGAGCAAATTATCTATGCTGCACGCACAAACAAACTCACTGAGTTTGGTCTTGCAAATGTGCTCTGTTCATGACGCACATGTGCAACACTTGCCCTATATAAACCCTGAAGCCTTTAGAATTAATGCTTTTGCTTTGAGGTTGGGATTCAGAGTTGCTTGATTTTATGCATAAACAAGCTTTTCAGGTAGCACAGGACACATTTACATGAAGATTTTCACATTCTGACTTTATAATGGGCTGCAAAAGCAAATTCATCAATGCTGCATCAGTCATTTTTATCTGATCAACAAAAGGCTCTTTCAATGCATTCAAGTTCTACAGAAAACTCTTCAAGCTGTTTGAAGGAAAAACATCTACCACACATTATTTTATTTAGGATTAAAAAGCAGATATCTACCAATTCAACTTCCCTCTATAGCTGGAAATCTGAGCTCTTGGGTCTTCTTGAATTGAAGGTGCCCATGTGGTGATGCAGTCAGTTCTTTTCAAAGTTAATCAGTGAACAGGTGGGTGGACATATAGAAATTTAGTTTTAGGCATTACATCCATCTCACTGACTTTTATTTGAATGAGGGACTTCCAGCTGCAAATCCTAAAATGTTCACATGTCACAGTGAAATCTCCATGGCTGCTGTCATGATGTCAGCAGTTATTCCATTATTCACCGTCTACAGAGCAGCACCAGGTTTTGTCTTCAGATGACATCATCCCTATAGTCAGTCTGTTTCTCTTCCTAAAGAGAGATTAGTCCAAATTCAGATAGATCACAAATCATATTTTTCTATCTATGTGTTCCTTGTATTTAATTTCCTATGTGGCATGTATTTTATTACCTTTTATTTAAACCTTTTTTAATTATAATATTGCTTCAAGTGTCTCAAACCTTTCACTGCGGCTCAGCATTCAAAATTCAGATTTAAGCTTTAGTATATGATTGTGCTATTCTCCCCTTCATTACTGAATACAGCCTCCAGTCCACAGTTGGCAACAGTAAAAGGAAAGGTTTTTCACACATTGTGTCATGACCCAAGGGTGTGAAAGATATAACCCTAAGGTGTGAAGGGGTTTAAAGCTGAGCAAGCTGCAGGCATTTAGAGGGATAGGTTACGTTTTCTATTTTAGAGCAGGCTGCAGTGCAGGTTGCAGTCCTTAACCCACCAAAAAATAGATAGATTTTGTGTCCAATCAATAAAGCAAACAAGAAGTACATTATGAAGGATCAGCTGCCTTGCAATTTGTGATCACGCCAGATATGGCATTTCAGCACTAATCACTGCAATGACATTTAGAGAGTTACCCTCAGCAAATGCAAATCTTATAACACTGCTTACAGCAAGGACAGTTCTTCTTGACTGTGCTTTTAATGCACTTTTTAGTCTTTTTTTTGTAATAAAACATGTTTTAGTTCATCAGAAAACTATCAGCAAATTGTCTTTAAAGGAGCTGTATGCGACATTCACAGCATTATTATAGCAGTAAACCATTATTTGCTATGTAAGAATGTAGTGAAGTAATGGGGTCCTCAGGGTGGGAACTACAGGGAAGGCAGTGCAAGGCAATTTTGCCATGCATTTCTATTTTCCTGTATCTTCATCATTATAGGTCATGTGTAAAATTAGGCTATTATTGATGATTGTTGTTGAAGACACTGGCATGCTTTTGTTGCCATGACCATTGAAGCGTTGACGCCGTACTTATGGTGTAGGCGCTGCGTCGACGTAGATTCTATGCTGTATCCTACACCATAGCCTGACGTTCACCTCCACAGAAATATGACTAGGCCTACACATCGCGGCAACGCAGACCTCCTGCCTATTTTCGGAAGCTGAAACCATTTCCCTCAGTGGAAACAAAGCTTTTATTTACTTTTATTTCACAGATAAGAAACAATAAATTGTGAAGACAATAAAGCCTCCACAAAATAGCATTTTATGTCTTGTGTGTGATTTATCCTGGCTTCATATGAGTGGAGGAAATTTCTGCTACTAGCTAGGCTAATTTATACAATGTAAAATGCCATAGGCTTGTGCTAATAACGTTAGCATGTTGTATTTGTTTGGAAAATGTGTCTAGTATAAGACAGATGTTTTGTAGGTCAAACTTGTGAGTTGTAATGGAGCCAAATTTTGTAACGTTACATTTGTTAAATGTTGCTTTCATAATGTTCCTGGGGAAAAGTCCCCTAGTTTGTACAATGTAAAATGCCATAGGCTTGTGCTAATACATTGGCATGTTGTATTTGTGGGAAAAATGTTTCCAGCAAAAGACAAGTGCTTTGTCTGTGAATGCTGCGAGTTATAGTGAATATTCTACCACCAACTAGTGGTTTGGAGCGTTTACACTTGTAAACTAGTGGTTTACAAGTGTAAACGCTCACAATGGCGTACGCTCTGCATAGAGCTGACACACAAGTATAAATCCCGTGTTAAATCAACTGCGACAAGCTTACAAGGGCCGACAAGGGCCAACAGTGTGGGGAAACCACAAAAAAATGTGGATATAAAGTGCCACCCCACGAATAACATCACACATGGCAAGAGACTTCTGGGCAGAAGAAGTACTCCAGGCTGTGATGGTAGAGGTTCAACGGATGCTTAATTGGAAACCACATCTCTCATTATCAGATGTGGCTGACCCGGATCTAGTGAGTGACCCCCGACACCTTGCTCATGGAGTGGCCGGACTACTCTCTCCTACAAGTTTAGTATCCAGAGTCAGAGTTAATTGGGAAAGGAGATGGTGTCTAGAGGTGTTGGCCAATCACGTCAGGAAGCACTCTCTCAAGGATATTTCTCCACACCTTTAAGATCCCACTGAGTTCTCTGGAAATAAAGCATAGGAGCTAGGAACATTAATTTCCACTCCCAGGGGCAACGGAAATGAGACCCTGGATCTGAATGACACATATAGCATTGCGTCACAATCATTATTAACATGTTTTTATGATGATGTTAGCTTTTTCAGGAATGCTTTGTTTAGTGTCAGAGGGTGTCATTTCTGCTGGAGAATCAAAGCCCTGAGTAGCAGCTGGATGATATCGAAAAGGAGGACATCTGCCGTCAGCACAGACTCCACAGTGGCTCAATATCCACCAGTTCACAACCAGGCAAAAAGGAAAAGGTCATGACACCATTTAAAAAGGGTGCCATCAGAGAGGTCATTTGTGAGGAGAAATTAATATTGATGTTTATGTGGATAATTATTGTAATTCACTTAAAATGCATGCCATTAGTGCTTTAGTGTTGGGGAAAGTGGTGCTGGTTATTACAGGCTTACTTATCACGTTGCTGGTTAAAATGCCCCGTCACTTCTGAATAACATCAATATCCATATTCCATCAAAGCAGCTTGAATCCCCCCATTATGAAAGCCTTTACAATGGGGTCTGACCTTACATTCAGCATTTGGCAGACAAGTAAAAAAAAAAAAAAAGCCACGATGCAATCTGGTTTCATTCACAGGGAAACTGTTGTTGATGTACCACCAACTGTTTCTGTCCCTGTTGCAGTAATTATGGTAAATGGACTGCACTTATAAAGCCCTTTTCTACCTTAACAGACAAAGAGCTTTACAATTTGCCTCTCATTCACAGATACACACACTCACACACCAGTGTCCACAGACCTGCCATGCAAGGTGCTGGTCTGCCCGTTGGGAGCAACTTGGAGACAGTGTCTTGCCAAAGCACATGTTGACATGGTGGAGTTAGGAATTAAACCACCAACCATGTGATTAGTGGAAGACCAGCTTTACTTCCTGAGCCTTTTGATGAGGGGCACTTATGGTGTATTTATTTTTCTGAGGCTTCTACTGAACAGCTTCACTTCTCAGCAATCATGAGAGCAGGGACTGAAATAATTGGCGGCATGAGTCAGAGCTGATCAACATCACTGTCTCAACAAGTTTCACAGGGCGCTAAAGAGTGATACAGGTGATCCATTTTCATAAGTATATTTCAATTTAAGATTTTTATGTTAAAGGAGCAGTGTTTAAGATTTAGGGGGGTTTAGTGGCATCTAGTGGTGAGGATTGAAGACTGCAGCTGAAACGTCTCCCAGCTAGAATTCCTTTAGTATTCATTGTTTAGGAGGTTTTTATCCGGCACCTGTGTGCTCACCTATTTTTTCTGATTACTTGATGTGTGTTTTCCTTATTCAAAAAGTTTTTACTGTAATTATCTGCAGGGATTCTCCTTTCTCCTAAACAAAATGGACCAGGGGTCTCATTTATAAAACATTATGTAGGATCCATATTAAAAATATACATGCAGACAAAAGCAGAAAATTATGTGTACAAAAAAATATTTAGATTTATAAAACTGTGCATACGCCTGACAGTGTGCAATTTCCCTTTATAAATCCCAAATCAACTTGGAATTGTCAGCATGTGGCTCCACCTCATATTCTACACGCCCACATTCAACTGTAAATGGTCAATGCAAAGCACCTCATGAAGGCTGATGCCTAGAAATGAGCCTGCTGATCAATGGGATTTTACAGGGGTAAATCACAACAACACCAGTGCTTATATGTTTACAGCAATAGACTGATTGCTTCACACTGTACCAAAATGGTCGTGACAATCAGTACAGTATATAGCCTACCCTGGGATATCATTTAAAGATGGAAGTTTGATTATTAACACTATTTATTTGTCTATCTATCTAAGTTTGTTGTGGTGATCTTGGCCTGTATTATGATTATGACTCAAAATGATGACATGGAGTGTAATAATTGTGTGAGAGCTAGCGCCGGCTTTATTTCCAGACTTTACTAATTCACACAATCCATAGGTGGTGAGGATGTATGTAGGGTAACTAGAGAAGAAAAAGTGTGTGGCAGCCACCACAATGTCTCCGATGTGCTCTGTGCACACACAGTCGTGTTCACTGCAGTGATTTTACACACAAAATCATCTGAAAACCTTAATCGTACTTGGTGATATGTATGTACAGCACTGGAAGATACTGTTGGAAACTGTTGATGCTCTGTTATGACATCATTAAATGCTATTTGATGTGCACTCCACCGCAGACCACGAGTGTCAAGTGCATCCCTCTTCTCTGCATTCTCGGGGGTGATGGTGAGACAGAGCTGATGAAATAATGAGCAGAATTCAAGGTGAGATTTGAGTCATGTGCAATTTTTAAACCTGAAAGGTGTTTCTGGAAAAGTAATGGCTGACTAGCTTAAACACTAATAACACCACTGGTGATTCAGTGGATCTATAAGTAATGTGTGATATGCCTGGTACCTGTTAATGTATGCTCACATTTTTTATTTAATAATTTAGGATCCAGACATTCAGGGAGTTTTTACTGGGAGCAGAGTTATCCACAGAGAGCTCTTCCTCTCCAAAACAAATGGACTCAGTGCTTTAAACCCATAAAAACACTGAATAAAGCAGTTTCACATTAAAAAAAAAATTGTTGTTTTCCAATACTGCTCATACTCATTCGAAGGTTTAAAAAAACCCAAAACAATGATTCTCATATTCTTATTTGTAGGTGATTATCCACTAAAGAATATATAATCTATACCAATATATCTCCCTACATCCCCCCATACACACAGGCACACACAATTTTAAAATTAAAATCTGTTTTACCAATCAAAGGTGACAAAACCTGTAGAATGGGTCCTAAATTGTGTTGTTTTTATATTTAGTTTAATTTTAGGTGTTAACGATTTGGACAATGAAGTCAGTGATGTCAGTCTTACTTCCTGAGTTTGATGAATGCAAGGAATTTCAATATAATATTCATCTAAACTATATTACTTGCATATAAAAAATGACTTCATGAAAAAATAAGACAAGATTTGAATAGAATAGAATGAATATAAATTATTCTGGCATTCATCAGTTTGATAGATTTCTGTGACCAAGGGAGGTGGGGAATGATGACAAACTGATCATGCGCCTGTCTCACTTTGTTTACCTAAATGTCGGCCGGCCAGGACAGCTGGGTTCATTTACCCTGGGATCGCTGAGGGTGAACCATTCCAAAACACGCAAACTATCTGGGGACTGTGAAGCCAACATGAGCAGGTGAGTGTCAGTTAGCATTTATTTAGTGCAAAAATAATCCTTGAAACTGCTGCCGTCAGACCTAATTTTGCCCAGTGGGTGCTGTGTATTTGTCCTGTTCTCCCTCCTCCATGTCTCGCTGAGTGTGGAAATGACAGGGTTATATGGCAGCTTCACCTCACCCAACTTCCCCCAGCCATACCCTGACAACCAGCTCATAGCGTGGAACATCACCGTCCCAGATGGCCACAGGGTCAAACTCTACTTTAGCCACTTCAGCATGGAACCCTCATACCAGTGTGAATATGACTACATCCAGGTAACATGCTGGAGAAACACCAGCTCCCATTATCTGCACTGGAGTCTAACACTTGCTCACTAAAAGGCCTCTGACCTTGTCAAATTAGGTTTTGGCAGAGGGCAATGAAACCTTGCGGTTCTGTGGCGAGGGAGAGAAGAACTATGAAAGCACCCCGAGGAACACCATCATCCTGTCAGCCGGGAACCTCATGTCAGTGGTCTTTAGGAGTGACTACTCTAACGAGGGCCGATTCACGGGCTTCCAAGCATTTTACACCGCAGAAGGTGATGCAGAATAGTGACACTGGTTGCCAGAAGGCAGATACATTTTTGGTAGATGTAATTGCACCAAGAGTTTTTAGAGAAATGAGAGCAGGATTATATCATCACAGGTAGGCCTATATACAGGAACATTTAGAATTTTTAGATTTAGAAAGGAAGAGGAAAGACTCCAGCATAAACACAGTAGTGACAAAACAATGGCAAACTATATTAATAAAGTACCACAGAAGCAGTCGCCAGAAGAAAACAGTGGCATTGTACATTTCTGCAAACCAGGAATACATTATATTTGTACGTTTCATACATATCATATCAGTGATGTAGCATATGAACTGACTTTTTGATCCGGAAGAGGAGGGGATGGTGTGACACCTGGGCGAGATACCTGCCAAGCTGCAGAACACTGAAGACCACTGTTTGACACCAACAAACAACAATTCAGTCAGGAACACTTTAGTCAGACAAACTTTATTTCCATTTGCAGTATTATATTTGGTGGTTTGGCTCTGTTCTGGGACTTTCTGCCTTATCTCGGGCCTATGCAGAAAGCCTCTTCCACGCATCTATGTGGAAAGCCACATGTAAACGAGGAAAGCCTGAGGCAGAGAGAGCAAACCTCACTGCCCTTCCATGTGCCTACATGGAAAGCCTAAGGCAGGGAGAGCAGCAGCAAAGACCCCCAGAAACAGAACAGAGCAGCATCAATGACAAACAGAAATTACACTGATAAGTCAGACACAGCATGAAAAGGAGGAGCTGGAGTGGAGGCGGGTTGCAAAGCGGCTTGCAGAGGAAGCAGCAACAGTAGACAGGCCAGAGCAGTTTTTGTGGGGCGCTCTGAATGAGATTCACCAACTGGTTGCATAGAAAGGAATCATGATCTATCAGCTGTCTCTCTTCATCAATCAGCTGCTCCATCCGGCTGTTTTTCCACTGGGGACAGTGCCACAAAAAGGCTGTTGTTTTTTTGTACCAAGCCATCACTACTTTTCTAGCGGGGATTTTGCCAGCAAAACCAATTCTTTTAAAAAATAGCCTATCTGCAATTTCTGTTTTCGTGCAATTAATACTTTTCCAAGTTATACTCTTTTAAATTGGATGTAGCCGTCACACCTCGGAGCCTGCTGCAGCACCTTAACTGTTTAATGTATTATCATGTTTAGTTTTTGTTAGTTAAGATAAACCAGATTCAACTGGTGTCTGCTTCAGTTTAAAAAAGCAGTGGTGACACACACACACACACACACACACACACAAACACTCAGGAAAGATGCAAATTAAAAAAGTAATCATACATTATCTGACTGGGTTTAGGCACATTTAGGATTTACATTATTTAAAGACACTTCCACTTTCCCCACTTTAAATATGCTCATGGAAGAAATAATACTGTCTCTGTCTCATACAGACATTAATGAGTGTCAGTCCGAGATAGACGGGGAGAAAGTGTGTGATCATCTCTGCCACAATTACATCGGCGGATATTATTGCACATGCAAACAGGGATACTTTCTCCATGACAACAAAAGATCCTGCACAGGTAAGAGCCACGTGACTTAAGCTCAAGAGTCATGTTTATGAATGAAAGTGAGTCAACAGCAGTATGTTGAGGTTCAGTGTTAAGAGCTTGGCTCACAGCCTTTGACTGTTTATTGATCCCTGTAGATACATTACATGGTGTTTCCCAAGCCAGACTCACTGCTGCTTAGCTCCTCACCACTGGAAAGAGCAGATATTGATGACAATAAAGCAAAGCAATTTCCATTAATGTGCATTGACTTGTGTATGATGTATTTGGCTTCACTATATCTTAATTCCACAGCATTTCTTGATTATATAATCAAATAACGGCCAAGTCTTTCAGTTGGCACAATTTGTCAGTGTGGTGTTGAGGTGTTAAAATTACAAAATGCTGCTAATTTCAGACTTTTGGCAACAAGTGTGAATACAAATTAGATCAGATCGCTGTGCTGTGTACTTGTAATTAAACCTAATTTTTGGAAGAAAAGGCAATTTGTCTTTCAAATTATTCCCTATATTTCACAGCACCGCAGAACAAATCTTCAAAAAAACAATTTTCTGACATTTCACACAGGGCACACGGTTGATAATGTTCCAGATTGGATTTCATTCCATCATGGCTGGCCCGTGCTAACTCATTTCAGGCTGAAAAGGCACACTGATGCATAGAGTAGTTGATCTCTGCCAGCTGGTGTAAGGCAAGGTTAATTACTGTCGATTCCTAAGGGAAAAGCAACTTCAAAATGACATTAAAAATTGATACCTGTGTGCAGCACAAATAGTGTACTGACACTAGGTAATTAATCACAATTACCATTTGATGTGCCTTAAATTATTATTCTTTGCCAGAGGAAAAAGGGTGACAAAACAAATCATGCAGTGAATAGGCAAAGAATGATTATCTGCCTACAGATTGTGCTAATTATATGAATTACAGGAACTCAGCCTCTTTGCGATACTCATTTGTTTTAGTCTGTAACAACATCTGTACACTTGCCGGGGCAATAACGCAAAACTAAATGAATCCCATCTTTTATTATGCCACGAAATGCCTCAATTGATGTGAGAAAAATATTTTCTTCAAAACAAAAAACTTTTTCATAGCCATTACGTTATTGCTGCAGGTAGATCATAAGACTTGTTCATAAGTATTCAAATTAACATACAAGCTCTTTGAACTCGAAGGAGTCAACATATAACATGCCTCAAAATGTTTAAATTGGAATTTAATGAGTCTTCCCGACAGTGCCTTGCCACAGCCAGGTGTTGACCAACCTGTCAGGGGTTCTGACCAGTCCAGGCTACCCGAGCCCGTACCCTCCCATGAGTGAGTGTGACCACACCATCCGTCTGCCGGAGGGCTACAGAATATTCCTGGACTTCCTGCAACCCTTCGATGTAGAGAGACACTCAGATGTCCCTTGTCCATACGATATGCTGAAGGTTAGTCAAATGACTTCCGAACATGACACACACCGGAGGATGAATGAGCAATGTATTCCTGCTCATGCCTGTGGAGGCAGTTTGTTACTGACTTGTCCTCCTTGGGTAATATACTATACGGCCATGTCGTTTCCTGCATAATTAAGTTTGACTGGACATAAATCAGTCAGGCATTTAATGAATCTTCTTGTTTGATGTTCCCCTGTTTACAAGATTTCAACAGCTGGACAAGAGTATGGACCCTTCTGTGGATCAGTGCCACCAGGTCGCATTGACACAGGAAGTTACCAAGTGCATATTTCGTTCAGATCCGATCCCAGTGGGAAAAACAAGGGATGGAAGATCAAGTACACCAGTACCAAGATTAAAGCCTGATGGCTTGTTGACATAAACGTTGGATACAGAAGGACTGGGAGCAACATTATCAACCTTTTCTGCTCCAGCTTTATGTTTTTATTTTTATCCTTTATCAACTCTTTCTATCTTGATTTCATGATTATTTCTGCTTGACCTCTGACATTACATGAAAGGATCCCCATGAAAGGGTGGTGGGAGGTGGCAGCAGTCAGTACCACACATCTGTCTTACAGTGTAGGTAACTTATTCACAATTTTGGGGCCTTGTCACCCCCAATCAGATGGGCTGTTCCAACATCAAGTGCGTCACGGCCACAAGTATTTTTTTCCTATAGTCATACTCTGCCTTTTTCTGCCTCTGATTGGCTTACCCTAGTGTTCTTACCCTAATCCTAACCAATCTCACTCCTCTTGCCGAAACCTAATCAAACCAGCCAACATATGGAATAAATACTGGCCAACCAGAGGGAGAGTAGGAAGGATCATGGGGAAAAAAACTTTCTTTTTTTCCCCCCACAATTTTTTCCCACATTGCTAGTGGTAGCTTTGCAGCCCAGTAGGTGGGCCAGCCCATCTGACATTTGCCCGACTTGCCAGATTGCCAGTCTGAGCATGACAGTATGTGTACCTATATGCTATCTGAAAATATTACACAAGGACTTTCACATCGTAGCAACCTAATATAATTAACCCTTCACTAAGCCCCGCCCCTTTGTGATGGTCCGTCAAGCTGTCGGAGTAAGCATGAAGCCCACACTGTAACTAACTGCACAAATTTTATCACCTTTTTGGAAAAACAAAAAAGCGATTCCAGAGAGAAGCAGACAGAGGGGTCTACAGTCTGTGTTTGAAGGATATATCCAGGATGTCAAACTGACTCAGCAGCAACAACAGGTTAAAAAGACAGATAGTTTGAAGCTAAAGATGAACTTTCGGCTACAGATCACAATGTAAAAGTGAACCACCACATCACCTGGCCATCTAGACAGAAAACAATGTATACAAAGGAAAACTTTGCCAATATTCAACCAGCTGTGTGTCATCACAGTGTGTGCAAATGTATGGTGTTTGGCCTCCCTTCCGTGCTGATGCCAGCACCCATTCATCTGCACATGCTGTGATGACACATAGCTAGTTCAATATTGACAAAGTTTCCCTGCTTCCCTTTACTGGTCCCTGGAGAGCAGGGTCAGTGTTCATTCAATCTTAGAATCATTAAAAAGCAAAAACGGCACGAGTATACATTCAATAGGTTATATCTTCAGTAGCTAGCTAGCTAACCCTACACTTTTCAGGGTTTGATTTTGGTTTTGGAACAGGGAAGAAACGTATCTTTTTCCAACCTCTCCAGGTAACGAGTATTATTAATACATGACGTGCCCCAGACACAACATTTAGCTCCAAATCCACAAAACCAGCCTGAAAATGAAGGAAATCTGAAACGATTGGTCAGTCTGCATCCGGGGGTGGGACTTAGCGAAGGGTCAATTATACTGTTTGTGATATAGCTTTAATATTGTGTTTGAGCATGAGGCTAGCTGAAGAATTAACCTCATGACACCTTGGAATGACATTGTGACACTAGTGCTACTAAAATACTCTCCAGATTTCAAGGATTTACATTGATTGCATCTAATTTCTAATCTAATTGTCATTGTTTTATTTCTTTGTTTGCTGAGATGCTGTTATAATCTCAACAGCACAATCCTGCTTTAACCTTTTGTGTCTGGTGTGTCATTGTTTTGCTACTTGTGCAAATAAAGTAAAACTCAAAGACTCAAAAGACACTTTTAATTATTAATTTAGACATTTTTTTCTCATCAAAATACTTTATGTTTTTCAACCTGAAGTCATGTAGCTTTTTATTTAAACAAAAAGAGTTTTCCTTAAGGCACTGTAGCTGCATGCAAACCGTTCTGCTCATTTGCAGCTAAAGACAGAAACACATTTAATGCTCCGGCAGAAATAATTGAATTCAGTGCAGTATTCTGGGAGTCAGTCCGTCTGGTCCAAGAAGCCGTGAACGTTAGTTGTTTAACCTTCATACATAATGCAGCTTGTTCTCAGCAGTGTCAGCTCTACTCCTCTATCAAATCAGTCATTGTAGGGTTCTTCAGTCCCTTGAAAATACCTCTCATTTGACACTTTTGCATTCGCTTACTAACATTACCTCCATCCACAAGTGAGGCAAAAGAGCACACTTAAAATGCATGGATATAAGAAAGAAATGCACTTGTGCTGATCTATAAACAGTATTTGTTTTGTTTTTCACCTTGTCTCTTAGAATAAGACCAGCAGCACTTTTCTGTGAACCTTTTTAAACCTCATTAAGTTAACTGTGACTGAATAGCCATGCTGCTACATTCATCTTTCTTCGAAGGCCACCACAACTTACATGTAACAAGACAGGGTGCGTACTGACCCATACATCACCTTGGCATTTGCAGCTCAACAGAATCACAAGGCCTTAGGTAGACATGTGTTCTCTGAGAGTCATCTGAAGACATGGGATGATGTTTGTCTCCAGCATGAAATGCCCAGACAGTCCTCAGGGCACCTGGGTGCTTACAGAGCAAACCTGCACTTGTTACCCGTGCACTGTTCAACTCCTAATCTAATCCACCAAGCCAGTGTGACACATGGGCTATCGACTTCTCCCGTACCCCACTCATATCATACTGTTCCGCCTAGTTGGAGCCAATTCCACAGGAATTACGCACACCATGAAACCATTAACCAACTGTTGGAAAAAACCTAACAGCAGCGTGAGGCCAGTCGGCTCAGAGCTAACATGCCCATCACTATTTTGACAGCCCTGCATCACCAACCTGGTCGGCATCACGTGCATGAAGTTTGTCTGAAAAATGTCAAAAAATGTTCTGTTGTTTGTTATTAATGGATATTAATTTATAAATCAGTATTTTAGGGCAGCAGTTCTCAATCTTTTTACATTTAAGGCTCTCCAAGTATCACCATTATGACTGATGCTGAAATACAGTAGCCCAGGCCGACCCTCAGCTACTGGCAGTTAACGCAGGAGGGCAGGTTAAGCCCCTAATCAGAAGATTATTTATTGCTAACCGTTGTCAGTTACAGTCACACAGTGCAAAGGGATAGCAGCAGACCTGGCACTCGCACTAACACATGGAGAGTTTCTATGATTTGAGGACACCGAGGGCTTAGCCTGCACCTCTGTAGGGGGTCTGGGGGCATTTTTTTTTTAATGAACAAGCTCTATTTTGAAGCTTATTTAATGCATTCTGGCATCGTATTTACCCTCAAAAACTGTTTTGCTTGTTTTAAATGATCATTTATTTCCCAGATTAATTATAAATTGTGTAAACACCTATAAATACATCATCATTTTGAGGTGCTTGCACTTGGTTATTTCCATTTTATGCTACTTCATGCTTCCACTCTACTACATCTCAGAGGGAAACATTTTAACTTTATATTCCACTACTTATAGCTGTCTGCTTTAGTTAAAACTTAGATTAGTTATACAAAATATAATCAGCTAAAAAATAATGATGTATAATTACAGATTAAACAACCCAGCAGTATATAAAGCATTTAAAATGAGCTCTACCTTTACCAGTTGCAACATTAAAGTAATTACTGGTGTGCTCTCTTCTCTCTTCTTGCATGCAATTACACAAAAAGAGGACCTAAAACTTTTAACAACAGCATACTAATTTTGAGGGCTTTGATGCATGGACAACATGGCACATTATAAGATCTGGGGTGGGGGTTTTTCAGTCCTAGTCTCTTTTTTTTATTTTTTTTTTTAAATATATATACAGCCTATTTAGATACAGGGCTATTCATAAGACATTCAGGGCTGAAGCCTCGGACACCCAGGCCGAACAGCGCCATTGTCTTCCACACAACTCCTTATACATCCACACTTCTCTCCCTAATAGCTCCTGCTTGGAGCCACAGTTGCACTGTTTTTAAATTATACATTTATCTTCTACTTACTTACATTTATGAATATACCTATATAGCAGGCTGATATCGAAACCAAATATTACATGAAAGGTAAAACGTATTTTAAATTACATTTCAGGATCTCAAGGTTTAAGTGTTTTCATTTGAAATGTTGTAGTATTTTGATAGCATTATACATATATATTAAAATGACTTAACTTATAATTATCTGTCTGTATTATGCACTTTAACAATCATACAAACTTTAGAAGTGTTTTTTGACAAATTGAGTTGTTGTATTAGCTCATAGTTTTATTTCACTGTTTTACATTTTCTAATGCAGGACGAGGCTGTTCGGCAGAGAGTGAAGACTCTGTAAAATAAAGCTTATGTTCAGGTTTTGACTGTGTCCTTAGTCTGCAAGAGTTTTTTAAGTTTGTCTTGTCTAAAGAAAACAATTTAATTTTATTTTCTTCACAGAAATTAGTTAAATGTTGAGATATTACCTCAAGAATACAGTGTTGTATCGGTCAGTAAGATTTGTCAGTCCATAATTCAACATGCATTTAATACTTATTTTTAAAAAGTAGGAAAAGGCACTGTCAAAGGTTTGAGGGTTGGTTTATTTTAGAAAATCCCTCCTACCACCATTCCCCATGTTTATAAAAAGGCACCTTAAATCACATACTGTACAGTCATATACAACTTCCTTTGAAACATTTGTTGTGCATGTTTCAATTAAATACAAAGTTTGAATGTGTTGGAGAAGTGATGCATGACAAATCAGCAGAGTGTCAGCTTACTTTAGGTGAAGCCGCGCGGTGCAGACACATTATCAACGGCAGATCTTGATGAATGTTCTACTTTTCCCTGAATCTAATACTAAAGTACAAGCCGCTGGTGACATCTCAATCTCAACACAACACAAAAAGACGATCCCTCTGCAAATTCATCCACCATCATTTGTGTTCATTGTTCAAGAGACCGATGATGAGATGACAGGCATGACAAAGGCTATCTTCTCCATGACCTATGAGTCACGCAGAGCTACACACATTGTACACACCATCTTACATCACACGGCCACTAGACTGATACATAACTTCTATAATAGTATATCATAGATGTTCTTTAACGAGCTCTCATCCGGAAATATTAGTTCTATGCAGCTCAGAGATAAAGCTATATCATTCTGACACGTCTTCAGAGAAGCTCCCCTGTATGAAGTGATAAATGCTGTCGTACTCTTTGTTAAAGTGATGAATTTGTCTGCGTACCCTTTTTAAAGTTAGCTTTTATACAAATATATTTGGCTGATATTAGCATTTGCATACATCTCAGAAACAAATGTTCTGCCTGTAGTTTCTGTCTCTATAACATAGTGCTATGTTACTTTGTGCCTTGGCGAGAGAGTTTCTGCACTCATCATACCATTTACTGCTCAATGTATAGAGCTGCAAGGATTAATCCATCAATTGCAAACTATTAAATTGATCCCCAACTAATGTAGTACTCATTTAATCTTCTTGAGTAATTTGTTAAGGGAAAAAAAGTCAAAATTCTGTGATTCCAGCTTCTTAAATGGGAATATTTTCTGGTTTCTTCACTCCTCTATGAGAGTACACAGAATATCGTTGGCTTGTGGAGAAATCAAGACATTTAAGGATATCATATTTGGCTTTGGGAAACACTGATTGACATTTTCTACCGTTTTCTTACATTTTATAGATCAAACAACTGTCGATTAATCAATAAAATAACTGACAGATTAATCAACAATAAAAATAATCTTTAGTTACAGCTCCATCCATGTCGAAATTCTGTAAATGGTCACACATCAGCACATGTCACACCAAGTGCACATACCTAAGGACTGTGGTACAAAATGAAAAAGAAAATGCCAAATTTAGGCAAGTGTATACGTACAAAAATATTTATGTTCCCTATAGGGAAAGCTGCTCTCTAAATATTTTCATTACAACTTAGAAATTATGTGATTCCCAGAGTCTACCAGTGCCATTTAAAACTCAGAAATAGGAAAAAACTATAGAGCTGTAGCAGGAACATAACGTCTCAGAACACTGTCTCTTTTTGCAGGAGTCACTGAGGAAGGTAACAAGCAGGAGCAAGTTATGAGGCGTAGGATCGGCCTAGCTGCCAGCTGACTGAAATAACAACACCCTGCTACTCTAAACTTCCCAGAAGATTCCCCTATGCTCAAGATGTAAATGGCAATGTCAATGTAAATATCATTTCAGTGATAGCACTTGTAAAATCTTTCCAGCAGACACAAAATTATATATCCATAGGGTTTCTTTAGCTAGTTAAGAGTACAGTTCAAAAATAAAATGCAGTGCACACCTTTTGTCTGAATTGGAACAAGATGTCACTCAGCTTGTGGTATTCTAAACGCCAAAAAATACATTTGAAAAACTCAACATCAATGTCTCTTTCCACGAATCATGACCCGGTTCTGTTTCCGTCTGCACTGTGATTTGGTTGGTGGGTGTAGATCTGTAGAAAGGAAATAGTTCCCACATGAAACTGCTCACAAGGTCTGCGGATTGTTTTAAGTGGCATAATAACTGGGTGTGATCGGGTTCTGGAAAGAGACACTGTTAAGTTTCTCAAATGAAGGGAGACATCTTTGCGGTCGATATTGCCAACACTCAACAACTCTCACCAAAACAATCATGACTGATATATGGCACTACAGTTAACAGGAATAAATGTGTATTTTTGATATTGGGGTGGAGTGTTACTTTAAGGGGAAGCAGAATGTAAACAATAAATCTGGGAGATGATTCAACAATATCAGTTAATATAAAACCTTTATGCAATAAATCAGCATTTTGGGAAGTACACTTATTTGCATAGACTTTGCTGAGAAGATTAACACCACTCTCATGCCTCTGCATCTCAGCCTCTGCAGGACTGAGTCATGATCTGTTAGGTGACCGATAACAAGGAAAACAAGTGTGTATATTTTGTTAAAAAAAAAAAAAAAAAAAAAAGTCAGTCAACATCACAATAGGATTTTTCAGTCAAAGTTGAATCAACAAAAATATGATGGGTTAATTTGCAGTGCCTGACCCATGGACTCCGATAGAACTCTCACTGTCGCCACGACCGTACCTTCTTTTATATTTTCCTTGGAGTCTTGTCATTGTAGTTAAGTTGCCAAGCAACCAGCAGAGACTACAGGAAGATCTTAATTTTTGATCTTATGAGGTGCTGGCAAGCAGAATTTGTTACCTTTGGACAGAGTAGGGCTGTACAAGACTCAGAATTATTCCAGTTGAAAAAGATTTCACTTTTCAATGCAAATATTTGATTATTCTTTTTTGTTATTGTTGTTTTCTCCCCCTGTATAAAGTTTTAAAGTGGCATTCACGTAAAATAGTGAACAAGCTAAGTGCCCTAATGACAGGTAGGAACTGTGCAACAATATTTTTTGCCGAGACTTGACATAAAACAAAAGTCTGTCTTCCTCTGTGCTCCCTGCAGCAGCCTGTACCAAAGAGTAGCGTGAAAGTCAAGAGCGCTCACTCTGCAGCAAAATCTGGGGCCCCTAACGTCCCCAGAAATACACTGCACAGCAAACTGAGCAGAACAAACAAACCAAAGCAAAAACAACCGCTCAACTTGAAGCAATCTCAGTTGACTGAGAGGTTCAAATCTCCGACTTTTAAAGGGCAGCGCCAGGCTAGCTGTGTCCCGGTTTCCAGTTTTTATGCTAAGCTAAGCTAGCTGGCTGCTGCATATCAAACAAACAGATGCAAGAGTGGTATCGATGTTCTCATCTAGCTCTCGACAACAAAGCGAATGAGCACATTTCCCAAAATGTTTTGCTTTAAGTTTCACATGGATGTGTTTATATGTGATTACTTTCACAGCATGGCACTCATCAACATATGGAGCCAATAGAAAGTTGATGCCGGTGGTTACTGTCAGCATATCTTTGATAAACATGACTTGTGCAAATGACTCTGCTTCCTCTTGATGCAAAAGCATTCAGGTGCTTTGCAAGTTTCACAAAACGAAGCAAATGTCAACATCATTAACATTCATGAATTCCAGCATTATGGATATTATCAGTAACACAGGTTAAATCCCATTCTTTTGACCCTGAGGCAGGTAGTGTGAATTCTTATCAGTCTCTGCTCAGGTAAAGCCTCAGCCTAGTCGCTGCCTTGGGCTGGTGTTTCTGCACCCTCCTCGGCGCTCTGCTCACTGGACTGCTGGCTGCTCTCCGGCTGCATGGCGCTCCTGATGGACTGCATGGCCTGAACCTGCTGGAGACGTACGTTCAGCTCAGCTTCGCAGGCCTGCAGCAGCTCAGACGTCCTCGTTCTGTCAAAGCCCAGCACCTGCTCCATGACTTCCACCCCTTTGGACACTACCATCTAAAGACACATGGAAGAGGTGTCATTTCAAAGACTGGAAATGTGAACATGTGAGACTTGATACTGACTTGTTGTTTTTAGACACACATGTACAAATTGATGCAATCCAATTAGGGATGCCATAGTGAGGAAATTTTTCCACTGGGTAATGAACTCATGACGAGACCAGTATTAGCGACTACATCGGACATTTTACAAGAAATATTATATTCACTGATTATGCTGAATTTCTGTAGACCGCCGTAATGAGTTTTGCCACTGCAAACCAAACATCATTAAAAGCATTTAACTGGCAAAAATCAAGTTGACTTTTATTATTAATCACTCACCAAGAGTGCAATGTCTTTGTCAGTGAGATTAGCACTACCGCTAATGTTCATCAAAAAAGCATCATCTAAACAAGACAGACATTTTTGGATTTTGACAGTGGATCAGTGAAATATTGCAGGAGCAGCTACAGTGAACTGTTAAATTAAGAGCTGCAGGCCACAGGCTGCACGCCCCCCAACTTCTTAGCGATGTAACCAACTCCTTTTCCCTTTCTAACATTATCAGGTTCTCTCTTAGCAGTGGGTTTTAATCTGAAATACTGCCAAATAGGTGCTTTTCCTTTTCACTTTGACATCAAATCCTCCGCCTCAGACTCAGACTCAGAAAACTTTATTGTCCCTTCAATTTACATGAGATGGAAAATCTTCTTTGGTACTGGCAAAAAGACAAACACCTCACACAAAACAGTGACAGACAGACAACTTCATAAACAGCAATATCAGTACTCTAAAATACACTGTACACACAACCTTAAAAGGTGTGGGTTAAAAGTAATTAAAAGCATTTATGTATTAAAAGCATATATGTGTGTCGTGTGAGCCAGGTAATGCAATTGATGTATGCTCGAACCCTCAGTAACATGGGTAATACTGACTACAGCAGCAAGCCTAAAGTCAATAAAATTCACAGAAATAGAATGAATAGAAATGACATTGAACTGTTTGCCCTGAGCATTTGACTAGTACAAAAGAAAATGGCCATTGTAAGTTGTGGTGACAACACACATCAGCGGGGCCATAAAGTGATTCACAATGACTAGTTTGAGAACTCAGTCGTGGAATATTCTTAAGCTTACTTTCCTTATTAAGCAGAGAAATAAAAAAACAAATACAAATTCAAGTTCCTGTCTTTCACCGAACTAAGGCTAATGTTCGCTTAACTGCCTTAACTCATCCTAAAACACACTTAATTCAAACTCAATACAAACAAAATAAAGCACAACTAAACCATCTAAGCTAGTCTTTTTAGTCATCTACTTAGTTAGTCCACTGTTGCAACAATCGCCAACTCTGGCTTGGTTGAAATAAATTCTAAATTCACTGAGTTGTGAAAACATGCTAATCTGTGCACGGTTTATCTGCGCTGTCTCTTTCTGCCTCTCACCTGTCCTTCAGAGGTAGCTACAGTACCATTACATCATGCTTCAACCAACATATGATCAATGGCAATAAAAAAACAAAATGAAACAGGCAAATAACAGTTACGGTAATACTTTCAAAGTAACAGAAAACCTCACTGAGTTTCCAACTTGCTGCAAGTTGGTTTGTTTATACAGTGGTTTATACAATTTCTAATGGCAACAATACACATAAAAATGGCCCCGCCCTGACGATCCTGCTACGTTGATTTGAATGGGAATGTCCGTTCTACTCTGACTCTATTTCTATGAATAAATCCTATCCTTTGTGAAGCTGATAATGTTCGGGTTTTGTTGACACTGTGACAGATAAGGGCTGAGGGTGTAGTTAGTGGTGTGGGTGTACTGGACTGAATTACACTAATGTTTTGCCCTCTCTGTGTTTGTTAATGAGGGTGGATAAAATCTTACAGTTGAATTTAAGACAAAGTAAATGCCTTTCAGATTATATAACAGAGTCACTAATAAAGTACGGGTGTGTTGTGTCAGGACTTGCCATTTGACGTAATTGCTTCATAATTCTTATAGCTGCTTTCTAGAGTTGACTGGGTAAGTTACAGCATGAACTGCAGAAGTTCTGAGGCACACTGGATCAGTGGTGTGAGTGATTACCTGCAGATCCTCAGTGGAGAGTCTGGTCTCGGGGCTCGTTTTGCCTTTCAGGACCATCAGTGTCCTGGGCATGAATCCAGACGCAGAGTCCACCTCCATCCCATCCACCTCCGCATCTCCAGCCCCTGACACATTAAAATGGATTCTCTTTCAGGATCATTTGTTGTATAAGGGTATAGTTACAAAAAATCACTGCAGGAGCTGGGATTATTCAGCAGCAACAACGGTTCCACCTAGTGGCCAAAAGGCACAAGCACAGCTCTTCTCTTATGAGCCAAAGCTGTTGTTTTAAGGACAATTCTTCCTGTTTGATTCATTTTGTTGTCATGACTTCATGCTTTGCCACTCTGCACATTCAAAAACTAGCAGATGTGAATGTCTTAAAATATTTATCTACTGAATCTAATTATTAGGTCTTAAGGAAATACATATATAGATATTTATCAAGAATCATTTTTAGATTTCTCAATCCCCCAGAAATTCTTACAGTGCTAGCTTTACATGTTGATTAAGGGAGAACTGCGCCTATTTTCAAAATTCATACACATTATTCCTTTGGTCTAAGACTGTCCAAAAACATTAGTAAACATGAACAGTGCTTAAACTAAAATGTGTGATGTCATCAGGTGTAAAGTCCAGAGCTGCTCTATGGACAATAAATTAGGAAAGATGTTCTAGGTGTCACTGAGAGCACCCAGGGGAATGTTCTGAGTATATGAGGACAATTTCTGTTTCTGAAGTGAGAACACTACACTAGAATAAAGTTCATTTGGGTATAAACAAAAGAAAACAAAAAATATTTGGGTCAATAAAATCAGACTCCCATTCATTGTCTATGGAGCAGCTCCAGACTTTACACTTACTGACATCACAAGTTTGAGACTTACTTCTCTGGTTTCATATTCACAAATATTGATTGAACTTTCCTCGGCCATGGAAATAACATACTGGAAGTCTTAATTAAGGTGGTGTTCTCCTTTAAAGGTTTTATCACCAGTGCCCCTGACCCTTGCCTACAGAACATGCAGCTTTGGGGCCATTACCCACCTGCAGGGCTACACACACAGTCATCGGTTAATATTGATTATTCTGCTGAAGGTTGAACTTGTACTTATTGATCACAGCTGTTCATTTGATTTTGATAAGTCAGAGGAGGATATATAAGCCTCTGGTATTTTTTTTATATTAATCTAACAGCGATTTAATATTACATACAGTACAGGCCAAAAGTTTGGACACACCTTCTCATTCAATGCGTTTTCTTTATTTTCATGACTATTTACATTGTAGATTCTCACTGAAGGCATCAAAACTATGAATGAACACATGTGGAGTTATGTACTTAACAAAAAAAGGTGAAATAACTGAAAACATGTTTTATATTCTAGTTTCTTCAAAATAGCCACCCTTTGCTCTGATTACTGCTTTGCACACTCTTGGCATTCCCTCCATGAGCTTCAAGAGGTAGTCACCTGAAATGGTTTCTACTTCACAGGTGTGCCTTATCAGGGTTAATTAGTGGAATTTCTTGCTTTATCAACGGGGTTGGGACCATCAGTTGTGTTGTGCAGAAGTCAGGTTAATACACAGCCGACAGCCCTATTGGACAACTGTTAAAATTCATATTATGGCAAGAACCAATCAGCTAACTAAAGAAAAACGAGTGGCCATCATTACTTTAAGAAATGAAGGTCAGTCAGTCCGGAAAATTGCAAAAACTTTAAATGTGTCCCCAAGTGGAGTCGCAAAAACCATCAAGCGCTACAACGAAACTGGCACACATGAGGACCGAGCCAGGAAAGGAAGACCAAGAGTCACCTCTGCTTCTGAGGATAAGTTCATCCGAGTCACCAGCCTCAGAAATGGCAAGTTAACAGCAGCTCAGATCAGAGACCAGATGAATGCCACACAGAGTTCTAGCAGCAGACCCATCTCTAGAACAACTGTTAAGAGGAGACTGCGCGAATCAGGCCTTCATGGTCAAATAGCTGCTAGGAAACCACTGCTAAGGAGAGGCAACAAGCAGAAGAGATTTGTTTGGGCCAAGAAACACAAGGAATGGACATTAGACCAGTGGAAATCTGTGCTTTGGTCTGATGAGTCCAAATTTGACATCTTTGGTTCCAACCGCCGTGTCTTTGTGAGACGCAGAAAAGGTGAATGGATGGATTCCACATGCCTGGTTCCCACTGTGAAGCATGGAGGAGGAGGTGTGATGGTATGGGGGTGTTTTGCTGGTGACACTGTTGGGGATTTATTCAAAATTGAAGGCACACTGAACCAGCATGGCTACCACAGCATCCTGCAGCGACATGCCATCCCATCCGGTTTGCGTTTAGTTGGACGATCATTTATTTTTCAACAGGACAATGACCCCAAACACACCTCCAGGCTGTGTAAGGGCTATTTGACCAAGAAGGAGAGTGATGGAGTGCTGCGGCAGATGACCTGGCCTCCACAGTCACCGGACCTGAACCCAATCGAGATGGTTTGGGGTGAGCTGGACCGCAGAGTGAAGGCAAAGGGGCCAACAAGTGCTAAACACCTCTGGGAACTCCTTCAAGACTGTTGGAAAACCATTTCAGGTGACTACCTCTTGAAGCTCATCAAGAGAATGCCAAGAGTGTGCAAAGCAGTAATCAGAGCAAAGGGTGGCTATTTTGAAGAAACTAGAATATAAAACATGTTTTCAGTTATTTCACCTTTTTTGTTAAGTACATAACTCCACATGTGTTCATTCATAGTTTAGATGCCTTCAGTGAGAATCTACAATGTAAATAGTCATGAAAATAAAGAAAACGCATTGAATGAGAAGGTGTGTCCAAACTTTTGGCCTGTACTGTACATTGACAAGTATTGTATTTCATGTCTCCATCTGCTGGTGGGCCATCACGATAAGAGTATGCATGTATAATGTGGTGTTAATTCCACTTCAGGAGAGACTTGATGATCACTAAAAATGAGTTGTTACATATCGGCATATTGGATATCGCCAAAAAATCCAATATCATGCATCCCTATTGTAATTTAATTTAAACTAAAAAAAATGCAAAAAGGATTAAAAGCAAATGACAGAGAAGAGATTATCACTGAAAAAGGCCATCAGAGCAAGACTCAGGGCCAGACACCAATGCCAGATATTACAGAGCATTTTTTATATGATCAACAGGCTTGTAGATAGGGCTACTTGAGACTTCATGTCAAAGACTATTGGCTCCTCAAGAGATGCTGTAATAGATTTTCAGAGGCAACTAGTATTGTTGTGCAATGCCCTCTTTCTTTAACCTGACTTAAATAAAAAAAAATTGACATAGTAAATATTGTGTTAGAAAGCCACAGTATAAACTATGAAAGCTCTTTAGAGGGTAAACCAAGAATTACACCACTAAACAATGATACAGCAGTACCTTCCTGGCTGGGCTGGCTTGGCTCCTCCTGTTTTCTGTCATCGTTCTCCGAAGCTTTGAGGTAGAGCTGGAGCAACTCCTTGGACTGCCTCTCTTCCTCTCGTCGGTCCAAAACCCTCTGCATGGTCTCCTGCAGGTCCTCGGCCTTCTTCTGTTGGAAGCCCAGGGCAGAGGCAAGCTCAGGGCTCGGGGCGTCCACTAAGGTCTGGAACACACAGTGACACACAGCAGTGAAACACTACAGCATGTCCATGTGGTGCCTCACACCAACAACAAATAAGGAAGCAAAATAAGGAGTAAACAAAAAGTAAAGCTAAAAGTAAAGTATATATTTTATTAAACATTACTCAAACAGGATTAAATAGTGCATTTGTTGGAGACTGTTTTTAGCTGCATATTAAGACACATTAGTGAGTAGTAATAAACAATATTGCCCATCTTACAAAAGGAACATATCACAAGATGTGACAGTGTGGTAAGCTTATGTGTTGTTGTTGTTTTTTTATAACAATGCAGGTCTGTGGTGTGACAACCCTCCCACTGTCTTGGAGGTTGTCTTGGTCAACCTCAGCACTCAACTGGCCGACACGTGAGGGTCATCAGTTGATCAGGCTCCCTGCAGCCCTTAAGCTACAAATGCTGGCCCATGTGCTCACTGTCTCACCCTTCCTACTGCTGGCATCCACCCTGCGTCATTAGGCTTGTTTGAGATGAGCTGCGGCTTGCCTTAATAGTCAACGAGAGTAACCGATTGCAATCAGAGGAGTCAGAAAGTGTGCCTCAAGTTAAACAGCTCTAAGTTAGCTTGAAGCAACTTGCAAAAGCGAAAGTAGCTGTAGAAGTACAATAGAAATCCCACTATTATTGTATGGAGTTGGGCATGATGAGCAGTCTGTGGCAGGATCAGTATGAATTTAAAAGTATGATACCATTTCCTGACTGATTGCTTCACTTTACAGATCGCTTGAATTGCGCAAAAAACATTTGACACTATTAGCTTGGGGTTTTTTTCGTAATAATTCAAAAACTACTTGAAGTGCAGAGATACAAAAAAAATAAATAAAATAAAATAAAAGCATAATAATAAAACTAAAATCAAGGATTTTCCAAACTGTGAAACTGAATGAGGCGCTTTTCAAAGTTTCAAGCTTGGAACGTCATTAGTCATGTGGTATTTGAGCTCTGACACAATGTATTGAAACATTGCACTTCACAGGAATGGAACAAGCTGCTGAGCTACGGTATCACTCGCCCATCTCTACGTAAATCTCATTCGTGGAATTCCTTTTTGAAACATTAAGTAGCCGTCCCGGATGCAAACCTGTTTGGTGGGGATAAATCTAGCCTAGTGACACATGAGGAGCAGCTGATTGCCATGTTGGTGACCAGTTTGGTTTGTAACCCTTGTGGTATGAGAATGCTGAAATGAGCTCCGGTGCTTTTTTATTAGTGTAGATGAAAGCGCCTCGAGTCCTTAGCGTTGTAGGTGAGATTTTGCTACAGCTCATGCTTTGCTGGGTTCGTGTGAGCTTTGTTGAATTGTTGTAGCTAAGTTTCTTCTTTGTGTTTGCGACCTGGGGTGATTAAGATGGCTACTGAGCCTTTACTTTAGAGAAAACTTTGGGCATGCCCTTTTGCTATGTACTTACTTTGTAATTCCAGCTTTGTCTAATTGATAGTTGGGAGTTTGTGAAAATGGAGCACTGTGAGTTTGTTCTGTCTCACTGCAGGCCATGTGTTTTGTTACGCACTTGTGATGAACTCTGATGCTCATTCTGGAGATCAACATCTTGATGTGTACTTTGGGTCAAGGGTTGAACCTCATTTCCTGCTGACCATACCCCTCATTGTTCTATAATCCTTGCTTTCCTGTGTTCTGGCAAGAACGAAGTCAGGTTGTATAAGGTACTTATCTATAGACAGCGTTTTAAAAATAGTAGATGCTGGTCGGCACACCCTGCAGTTTGGAGAACCAGGCAGGATTACCAATACCAAAGTTGAGCAATGTGGTGCTGTGGATGGGAGCAGCAGCAATTGTAGCATTTTAGCTACCTAGAAAAAGTCCCATCTAAAAAAATCAATATCTGTTTAAGTGAACAGTATATTCATAATATTTACACTGCTTTTACTAGTTTGTAGTTTGTGTCTTACTGTGGGACTTGTGGACACTAAGAACAATACAGAATATTACCAGCCATATCCTTTAACGGGACAAAGATTAAAAAGTTGTTGGTGGCAACTGAGGAAAGTGATTTTCAGGTCGTACTACTTCCTTATCATTTCCTTACTAGTGCATGCTGGGATATGCATTACAGCAAACACTGTTGGTGAAACAGAGGAATGATGCTGGTACCTGTAAGTCTTCCTCAGACATGAGGATGATGCTGGTAAGGTCCTGCTTCAGCTGCTGAGCCAGGTGCCACCAGGGCGATGCAGCAGTGGAGGCGTCCACTGCATCGGCCCCCAGAATCATAGAATCCCTGGCCATCCAGGCTGTGCCACCATCCACTAGAATGAAACAGTAAATTAGCACCAAAACACAATGACATGCATTTCATATAGAAATTTTAAGAATCCATCCAGAATGCAGACAAATCTCAGATAGAATTGAACATACTTACTCCTGCGAGCTGGAGACCATGTCTCTTTTTCATGCAACAGCATGAACTTTGTGTTTAGAGGTAAACACAAAAAGTAGGCCTGATCCTGTACTATTGTCCCATCATCCTCTAGAACCACTGTGACCCCCTCATCGGGGCTGAACCCAAGAAACTCACATCCTGCGAAAAGAACAGAGAAATTACAGACCTCACCGAGCTTATACAAATATACTGAAAAAAGAAGTTTGATACTCTTTAGCAATACAGCCAAAACAATCGAAAAACCAGTCCCCAAGTCCTATACAAACTAAATATTTGAGGCAGTATCAGCTTACACACCACCTGATCATTTGAGGATTCAAACAAACACCAGTGTCTTCTGTTCTTCTGAAAACAAGTCAATCCATCTTAGTTGTCACCTCTTCTTTCATCACAGCTGCTCCTATTTGTCACTGCTGTTGAGTGGCTGTGCTTCTAACACCCTCTGTCAGCCTAACCTTAGGCTTGCCTTTTAAAAGCATGCATATTCCATGTGAGTGATGAATACATATTTCTACATCTTTACTGTGAAACATCCCAGTGACACAAATTAACCCCTTTATGGTTTCAGTTTCACAACTAATTTGTATTTTTATTGTATTTTTCTACTGTATATGCTCTCTATGTAGAGACCATTTGATTCAGTACTGTGTAATACCTGTAACAACACGTTTGTTTGTATTGTAACTTTATGCAAAAGGTCAAAATGGTGCATGTATGAATGGGAGTTTTCCAAGAAACAGCATTCCAGGTTTTGTGTCCTCTCCAGTTACAGGACTGCAACAAGATTAAAATATGTATCTGTACACCCAACATGTAGATGGTTTCAACAAATAGACTGCACAATCTTGACACTGTCCTTTTTGTATTTTGGATATATGAGAGTCCTTGAGGTGTGCATTGATCCGGGCACCGCCTGCTGACTAGCATGCCAGGAATGAGCAGGACAGGAGGGAGGTCTTGCCTGACTTTTCATGTTTAGTCCCTGCGAGTTTGGACACGATGGAAATGTTGCTACACTCAGCTCGTTCCTGAGCATGACAGATAAGCAGCAGGGCTGCCTGGAGGAAGAGATTTTGTATTTGAATAGGGCCTTTCTGTCTAAATAAAGGATAATTAAAAAGCATACTGCCAACGGCGGCATTTAGAGTGCTGAAGATCACTGTACATCATAACACTAAGTACACAAAACGTAACGTTACAGCACCGTTGCCATTTGAGTACTGCAAACTAACGGCTAAATACAGTGTCACATTACTCTTAACTTTTACCATACATTTCTATTAAACTTGCCATAAAATTATAACATTGCGGTCACAATTCATATAACGTTATATTCAAAAGTTAAAGCGAACTCACCTTTTGTCTTCAGCTCATCTAAAGACGGAACTACCAACCCGTATGATTTCTGTCGTGTAAAATTACACACCTTACACGGTTTCCTGTCTGCCATTCTGGCGTTATGAACAGAAGTGTTATTTTCTTATTTCTTTTTAATAATTTAAGCTGTCAAATTCAGACAGCTACCTCTCGTCTTCAGCAGTTTCGAACACGGAACCGCCGCGGTGGCTTTTTCTTCTTCTACTCCCTCTTTTAGGTTGAACAGCAGCTTGTGTCCTCGGTATTACACTATTGCCATCTGCTGGATGTAGTTAACTCCTACAAGTGTCTGGTGTTAGTTCTTTTGCCCTCTGGCCATCATTGGTACCTGTTCTTGGTGTTCTTGTTTTGGGGTGCTGTTGCTTTTGGTGTTATTATAGTTGTCACACAGTGAATTTCCAAAATGATTAATAAATATCCATCTATCTATCTGGCTACTTATGTTGTGCCTGCCGAGATTTGCATCCCCCTGTTGTTTCAGCCAGTATGAGTGGTGTATGAACACTCACACTGTCCAACCAAAATAGCACAAAAAAATGTTCTGGTCTTACCTCTAGAGCCAGCATTCCTTATACTGGGAAACACTCCAGAGGGTATAGACACTAAAAAACAGACAAATCTGCTTGGGGCCACCAACTGTCCAACAATGTAGCCTAGGGAAAGATTGAAGAGTGTATATAAGATAAGATAAGAGATAAGATACACTTTTATTGATCCCACAATTGAGAAATTCCAGTGTTACAGCAGTCAAGGGGAAAGAGTCAGATTAAAGATTTCAAAATTTAAAAACGTAAAACAAACTAGGCATGCAAAAAGAGTACAAAAATACAAGAAACAGCAATAAATAATAATAATAATAATAATAATGAGCAGTATTTGATGGAAAGCATAACAGCTGGGAGCTTATCTATGTTTCCAGGGTTCTATGTTTCCCAGGTTCTATGTTCCCCACTTAGACAAAAAAGGTTCTATGTTCCAACTTAACGCTGATGTTTTCAACATTAAGTGGACACCAGTAATACTACAGTTGCCAAGACTGATTAAGGACACAGCTTCTCCATAACCCCAGTAGAGAAGAGGAAGTTGGTCGATACTGTCAACATGCATCTGAAACCATAAATACTGATGTGTTTCTGAATGTGTAGAAGTACATGTATAGTGGCGATACATTGACAAGTGATTGAGGTGTTGCCTCTGTATATAACATGGACATGATAGGTTGATGCAAAGCTTGCATTTGTTATGTGACACACCGTGTTTGTTTGTTCTCTGATGTACATACTGACTACATTTGATTGAATTTGAAAATAAAATTCAAGAGGGAAATAAAATTGTGGTAGCACTGCTTGATCCCAGGGGTGTAAATATAGAGAGGTCAGTCAGGGCGGTTGTTCTGGTTATTCAGGTTATTCAGATTGCCACCTTAGATATATGCCTGTGTTAGAAAAAAGAAAAAAAACTCGCATTAAAAAAAATTATGCCATTTGCAAGGCTATATGCCTTTGAAAAGACAAATCCATTCCCATCATGGTTTCCTTTTTTTTTGTAAAACAGTCAGTAGCAATCTATAACAAAATATGTTATAAAATATTTGCTTATTCTGCATAAACTATAAATGAGCTATAAAAATGGCGACTATTATTTCTGGGTAATATATATGTTGGTGTTGTCGAGTCTCCATTTGATCATGTGACGAGATGATAAGATTACACCGTAACTAGTTTAGGCACAAAAACAGTGACTACCATAGACAAGGCCCGTTATAATAGTGTGCACTGGGGCCCGTTCTAACTACCTGATGCCACCGCTTGATCTTCAAGTGACTGAAAAGGAACTTTAGAGGTGGATGCATTATTCGGCAACACTGCGTTTTTGTAGGCTGCCAGCAGAGAGTTGCATCCCTGTTATTTCAGCCAAGATGAATGTGAAATGTGGGACATTCCCATCGTCTAGCCAAAGACCAAAAATATAAGCTTGTAACACTGTTTGATGTCAAAGTGTCTGGAAATTACCTTAGAGGTGGATGCATCATTCTGCAAAACTGACTTGTGGGGAAGCAGTTCTCGGCAGGTGATAATCGGCTGAACTGATCAAATGCGATTATCAGCATATATTTTGGGCCATTTTGGCTCAGGAGTGAATTTCAAATATACATTTAATAACCACGTAAACTGAAATAACAGGCGATGCATTTCTCAGCAGCTAATCAGTTCCACCAAATAATTCAAAGACACTTCAAATCAAACTGTGACAGGAATCAAATGGTGTTATTAGTGCATACTTTATTTGACTGACATTGACAGAGTGAATCTTCCTACATTCATTTTTCCACACGTGAAAATCTCATGTTAGATTAACAGATTAAAACTGTCTGATGATTGAAAGCACAGTGGTATAGAACACCGAAGAGTTTGCATTACATTACAAACCATCATAGTAGCTGGTAGTCAAGTTTTCGCTGCAGGCTGTGTTGCAAGGTCCATGCAAATCTCAGGCAGGTACAACTCAGCATAACAGGTTTGGTTTAGTTTGTGCTCCCAACTCAAGTCAGTTAAGATGCAATACCACTATGGGTGCTAGATGTTGATCCAAAAACTTAAATACATTCACTTGTTGACTCTTTAACTACTCCCTACAGGTCTGTACAGAAAATTTCTAGAAACTTTACAAGTAAACCAACCGGTTTAGAGCATTTTAAAATAAAAATCTGAGATTGGGGTGCCATTTTAGGAAGCCAGACTTCACAGGAAAAGTGCACACACTATGACTTTTTCATGAACTTTTTTTTTAATGACATTTTTTAAGCATACTAACACTTTACAAAACTACAACAATCCACAGTGACCTAGTGTACATAACACCCATATTACATTCTAGTTTTCCACTTTTTAATGCATTTGAAAGTGATGAAAAAGAGACAGTGTTTGACATTGATTGTGCCTATCCACAACGGTCGAGCAATAGCTTCTGGTGGGGTACGGCAACACCACTCACACAAACCACACACAGAACTGCAGCAGACCTTAACAGGCTACCAGAACCAGTAGTAATAATAATGGCAGTTTGTTTATCTTATTTATAATTATGTTTACTTTATATTTGGGAGGACATATGAGTAGCAATACGTCCAACCCAATATATAAAAACTGCCTTTGACTCGCTATATAATAACCAACCAATGGTGAACAGTAAATGGAAATTTCTGACACTAATTTTGCTTCATCACTGATAGCTGTAGCACAACCCTAATTTCATATCTGTAAATTGCATTGCAGTGTAGCCTTCATGACATGGGCACTTATCTTTGTCCTTATTGTTGATTTTTAGGGCACTATTAGGCACACCTGCACACTCAGAATTCAGAAAATGGTGGACAGTAAATAGGGAGTGATTTTTGACTCATCCTCTGTCTCCAAAGGAGGCTTGACTTGAAATGTGTCTGTCAGTCTCTCTAGGGAAATATAATGACAGCATTTTCTTTCCACAAGAACATTATGGCCACAGTAGCTACTAGATAATTTAGCATCTTTTAATGTGTCACTCGGTGGCGGTCATGAAGATTAATGTGCCATTATTATTACAGCTCAAACAGGGATATATCAGTCATACTGGCTTGATTGACAGGATTGTCTTGGAGTCGTCAGACTGCAAGGCGAGGCTGGATTATCCAATGGACAAATGGAACAACTAATCCAGGGCCTCAGGATCTTAAGGCTCCCAGACCTCAATGGCCCAATGGTTCCAGTTCCATTGCTTTTTTCTGTTGTTTTGATTAATTACAAATTCAGTCATTAATTTTCTGTACCTGCATATTCTGTTGGGGGTTGCAGGAGGGTGGAGCCTATTCCAGCTGACATTGGGTGAGAGGCAGAGTACACCCTGGACAGGCCGCCAGATTATCACAGGGCTGACACATAGAGACAGACAGCCATCCATGCTCACATTTACCAATAACCCTAAAGTGCATGTCTTTAGATTGTCGGAGAACCTGGAGAAAACCAAGTTGACAGGAGGAGGGCGAACAGAAGCAGGGGCTCCCCCACCCGGGTTCAAATGCCAAGCTCTGGGTTCGAAGCAGGGACCCTTTTGATGTGAGGCAACATTAACCACAGATTTATGTTTGAAAATGCACCACAAAATATCTCCTGGTACAAAAAGCATCTTAAAGGTCCAGTGTACAGGATGTAGCGACATCTAGTGGTGAGATTGCAGAACTGAAACTTCTCTCGTTTTTTTTTTTTTTTTTTTTTACATTTTTTTATATACTTTATTAATCCCCCAGGGGAAATTAAATTTTTTCACTCTGTTGTCAATTACAATTACACACAGGTCCGAACACAAGCATGCACAAACAGGACCTATACATGCACTAAGTGGAGAGATGTCAGAGTGGGGCTGCCCATGACAGGTGCTCCGAGCGGTTGGGGGGTTCGGTGCCTTGCTCAAGGGCACTGCGGCAGTGCCCAGGAGGTGAACTGGCACCTCTCCAGCTACTAGTCCACAACTTGAACAGGCGACCCTCCGGTTCCCAACCCAAGTCCCTATGGACTGAGCTACTGCCCCCTCCTTTTCCAAGGAGAACTACAGTGGTTGATGCGAAAACACTAAAACAGGGAGAGGACCCACTCTGTATGTAGATTTAAACCGCTTATTATCAGGTTATGAAAACACAACATGTCTTTTTTTAGCCAATTATACACTAATGTAAACATAGTTATGAAGATTGTAGGCTATCATGTCAGCCAAAAGATGCCCCTGAATCCTAAATACAGGGGCCCTGTGCCCAAATATAGCCTAGTTTTACTTTTATTCTATTAATTACACATGGCCAATGAAGCTGATCGTGTTTCTGATCAATTTTTATTATTATATTATTATTATTATATGTAATAGTAGTATATTAGTAGTAGTAGTGGTAGTAGTAGTTTTAAGACTTTTATTAATTTGGGTGATATTGTGATTGTTGTAAAAATCTAATTAAACTTTCGTGTAAACTTTTCCTGTAAACTTAATGAGTAAAATCGTCTTTCTTTGATAAATATATGTAATATATGGCTTGTTGATATCCTTCAGGAAAAGCAGTCGAGTGAGGAACACTCGAGCAGCCTGTCAGCAAACGAGGAGGGATAGGAAGATGGCATCCACCGACCAACCTGACCCACCAACACAGGTCTACATTTATGCAACTAAAACATTTATCTCTTGATATCCGGATACGACAGTGAACTCTTATCATGTGTTTTAAAGTCGCGACCCTTTAATACCTGGAATACATGTAGTTACTCTTATAACTGCTCTGCTAGCGAAGGTTAGCGTGCTCGCTAGTTAGCATGCTAGCTAGCTAGCTCCTGCAACGCTTCAAAAGTTGCCTGCTTGTGTTGACAAGTGGACTCGAAGGGCCAAGCTGACGTTTCTGTGCTTCACCCACATGTTGCCAAAACTTGTGTGGCTTGCTTACCTAGTGGGCTAGCTATTTACCATGAGCAAATGTTCGTCCTTCCACCTGACTGTTGTCTTGTCTGTGTCTCATTATGTGCAGTTAATGACATGATGTGGAAAGGTCACTGTAAGCCAGACAAGCCTGCTGGATTGTACACGGCTCATGCTAACACTGTGTTGGTTTAAGTTGCAGACAGGCATTGATTATTCTGAGAAAACACATGTTTAACAAAGTTGTAGCTCATGCATCCACCCAGGCACAGCTCTGTACTTTGCTTATACACTTACAGTGCTATTAATCCAGCAAACACACCATATGTAATGCAGAATTTAATGTGCATAGTTCAGAACTGAATCAAGGTAGATCTGATATTAACTAAACCCAGAGACTGATAAACCAGGAAAGTAAAGTAAATAAGGAACTCAACTTATGATTGTCATGCATGCCAACATTTTCACAACCTTTACTTACATGCTGATTCATTAATCAACTGGTGCATGACCACAGATATCTATCTAAAAATACCCAGACCCTATGCGCATGTATGGAGGCCATGACTTGCTACGTCCTTTTGCTGCTCTGCATTAAATAGGCAGAAGGTTCAAGAAAGCCAATGGCTGATTTTACTGTATTAATCTGTTTGCACTAGATTTTAGGTGCTTTCAGCCAATTATCAAGCACTTGTTAATGACAGTAAATGACAGATGTAGTTTTCCTCTACTCTCCTGTCAGAAAGACTTGTGGCTCGAAGCTGCCAAACATATGACATTAAAGATGTTTATGTTTGACACTTTTTTAGTTTGTCTTTGGTAATTTCATCACCAGTAATCTGTCACTGCTATGCATTGGTGGAACAATCACTTAAATCTTTTATTTAAACAAGAGTACCACCAACACCATGGTGTAGAAATACTTTGTTACAAGTAAAAGTTCTGCATTCAAAACTTTTACTGACCTAAAATGAGAAAAATCTAAGCATCAAAATATACTATATATACTATATAGTGCTCAGTATGCAGAATGGCCGATTTTAAGAATTGTATATGTCATATTATTATTAAAGTTATTGATGCAGCAATGTGTCAATCACTTTACTGTTGCAGCTGGTAATGTCAGGACTAATTTAAAGCACTTTATACACTGTTAGGTTGCTTATAAATTTTATGCCAGGACTGATCAAATCTTAGCTTTCACCAATGATATTGCATCGTAATTTATTTGTTGATTATATATATATATATATATATATATATATATATATATATATTTTTAATCTGAAACTGTAAAGTAACAAGTAACTGTAAGTAACTGGACCTTTCCTACTTAAAGGCATGTAGGAAAGGTCTAGTTTAGCAGTCGCAGTGGTTTCACGGTTGCTTTAATCATGTTTAGTGTAAAACTTTTACCACATACCTTTTGTGGTCGTTAGTTAAGCCCCCCCTTTTTTTTTTAAATTTTATTTCTTAATTATATTTTGTTATATTAATCTGAATCTGTAAAGTAACCACTAACTGAAGGTATTAAATATATGTATTGGAGTAAAAAGTACAATATTACTGTCTGAACTGTAGCAGAATAGAGGTATACTGCAAAGTAGCAGAAAATAATAATTGAAGAACAAGTACTGTACATCAAAATTTTATTAAAATACAGTGCTTGGTAGGGCTGCACGATATGAGGAACATATGCAATATGCACTAAAGTTGTTAAATATCACAATAATGAACTGCTTGGATAAACGGATATTAAAGTGTACAGTACTCAGTTCTGCTATCCTGCTACTTTCAGTACACTGCTAACATACAGTGAATTTATTGCTGATAAAAAAAGGAAAGGAACTTATTTCCATTATTCTTTTACTAAACAAATTAAACTTTGAACTGAACACAAAAGGCAATTACAAAAAAGACAATAGTTACATTTTTAAAGTGCTTTTTTTTTTTTTTTACTGATACTCTTTCAACTTAATCAGTTATCCCTTACTGCAATATTGCATTCTTTCATGATGTGTTTATTGGGCAAGTTGACATTGTAATGATGATAAAAAAAAGCAATATATTCTGCAGCCCTAGTACTTGAGTAAATGTTTTTAGCTACTTTCCACCACTGCTGCCTTTTAAACGTTGCTTTATTAAACCACCATATCTGCTCTCCTCCAGTAGATGGCACTCTAATACAAGTGTTTGTTTCTCTTCTCAGCCTGGCCTTCCACCTGGAGATGTTGCGGCAGCAGCTCCCCCCAGAGAAACACTGGTAAGGGCTCACTATTTAATACAAATTACTTGACTGATAAGACAATATGGACTATAATAACAAAATAATTTAAGTGTGCTTATTTGATGTAAGTGCATATTAGCGGCAGGATAGATGAAATAACAGCCACATTTAATTTAATCTCATTTAATAAAGAACAGTGTTTAATTTATTACACGCTAATTTTCAAATATTGATAAATGCTGCATGCCATGATCTCAGCTATGAACTATTAATGCCACAGAGTATGTAGGTTTATACTTAAGCAGCTGAATTCACTGGTCAGATTGGTCTGATAGTGTGCTAACCAGTGAAATCAGCTGCTGTCCTGTTTGGAGAGAATGAAAGTCAGCACACTCCTGGCAGCTGATGACACGTAGTTGAGGAACAGTGAGTTTGTTTTTTATGATCTAGTGACTTAAAGAAGTTTGTTTTCATCTTTTCATCAACAAACTACTTTTCCTTGGCTAATCAGATGATATTACACATTCCCCAGTGAGATCAAGTGTTGAAGGCTTCCAATTAGCAGCCAGTCACTTTAGCAACACACTGATGTCCCCAAGCCCATAATGAGAGTGTACTTCATGTTCCGTGTCTTTAGAGACTAAAAAGCATGTAGGAAAGGTCTATTTTAGCAGTCGCAGTGGTTTCACGGTTGCTTTAATCATGTTTAGTGTAAAACTTTTACCACATACCTTTGTGGTCCTTAGTAAGGCCCAGTTGTTTCAGTATTGGTGATGGCCCAGGATTGGGTCCAGGAGGTTTCTGAATTAGCTTGTTACTAGTCAGTGGTTACAACTAGGGAAAAAAAATACTGTTTAAACAAACTTTGTTTTAGTGAAAGGAAAGTTTCCGTACTCATTCTTGAAGATGCAGTCTGTTTTAAATAATATTTAACGTGCTTCCTTGTTGTATTGTATGTAGTATTAAAATTATAAGAAACATTATAAATGAATATGGTTTTATTCCCCCTTAAACTCTGGAGTCTCCAGAGTCCTCATAAGTTGTCCAAGTTGTGAATACACGAAAAGCCAGTAACATTTAATGACAATAAACATCAGTTGTTTTTCAATAATGTGTGAAGGGAAGTGTTCATTAGACATCGCCCGGGCGGCTCAAGTGATGACAACGATTATAGCCAGGACTGCCTCGTTGCTAAGTGGGATGGAATACATCCCAGGTACATTCACTGTCCTTGTATGGACACAGCATCCAGGTTATAGGAGTGCTGTATTGTTCAGCCTACATGTCTCAATGTCATTCACCACCATTCACTCTTCATCCTCCCCCCATCATCCCTTCATGCCAAGGCTAATTTAATCCTGGGGTTATTGATTGTGGGAGCATTCTCCCAGGCTTTCTTTCAATTTACTTCAATTTCATCATCCCAGTGCGCTTCAAGACTGCCTCCTCAAAAAGGGAAGAAATTCTTGTTATGAGGGTCCTGATTCGAGACTGGTTGACAAGTCTCCCCGCACCACCACCACCACCACCCTCACTTCCAGCCCCTTTTCTCCTTTCTCTTTTTGATGAGCTGCTCTTTCCCAGTTAAGTGGATTATTACAGTAGGGATAATTCTTGTCACATGGCATTATTTGGATGAGGTGAATAATTGAAATTTATGTCTGAAAGGATTTTATCTGGATGAGAGGAAAGGGAGTGCTGGCAGGGTTGGGAGGGCAGAGAGAGAGCGAGAGAGAGAGAGAGAGAGAGAGAGAGAGAGAGAGAGAGAGAGAGAGAGAGAGAGAGAGAGAGAGAACGTTTGTATAACATTTATGTGCACATGTGCACGTCAGACAAGCCAGTGTGTCAGGCTGGGGACACCAGTCATGTTAACAGGTTCTGACTCACCTCGCCCAGATCAGCAGGCCCTGGCACACTGCATGGCGTGGGCTCTCCTCTGTGGCAAAAGGGCCCAGCTCAGGGGCCGGTGCCACAGCCTTTGCCACCATCCAGGCCAGAGGGGGAGGCCTGGACCTGTCGTGAGGGAGAGAGAAAAAAAAGGGTGGGAGAGACTGTTTGAGTGTGCGTTCCATGGTTGACTGGTATACCAGTCGCTGCCAGCCGCTGCTGCCGTTGCCTCCGGCGCTGCTCTTTGCTCGCTCTCACCCCGACTTGCTTCATCTCTGTCTGTAACCCCCACCCTCCTCCACCTTCCACTCCTCGCTGCCATGGCCATTACCCCTGCCAGTCTTTTCCTGGTATCTCCCTATAGTCTTTGAGCTCTCTCCCTGCAGTGACACCCAGTGCTCACCCCTCGTCTACTCCGATTAGTCAGTCCTCGTTGCCATCAAATCCACCCAAATGCATCACAACAATAATTATTGTTTGATCACATGATAAGAAAACCAGGAAGTACGTCACCACAATATCCAGTAGCTCGTGAGTATATTGTTATATGAGACTAAATATTGTGTGGGATTTAATTTAAATGTTCCTCATTGTAAAAGCTGGATTATAGTCATTATAGTTGCTTTAAGTTATTATTTTTGTAACATATTTGACTGCTCTGAGTGAGTAAAAATTAACCTGCTTAGCCATCAAGTGCACGTTAAATTTTTTTTTTCTCAAAAACTGTAGTTTAGATTTTTAAAAAGAATTAAAAATATGAAAAAAGATTCACAGCCACAGTATTTTGTCCTATTTGATATGGAGATCAGGGCTTTAACAAAAAATATTGATTAATCTGCTGATTATTGTCTTGATTGTTCTTTTGTGTCTAAAATTTCAGAAAATATTTAAAAAACACTCTTCATAAGTTACTAGGTGACATCTTCAAATTCCCTGCATCAGTCCAAAAACAAAGATTTTTGTTTTATTGTCATATACGACAACAGAAAAGCAGCAAAGCGTCAGGCCACAGTCAGTTTTTTGAGGATTTTGATTGTGAACATCGATCACAAAAAACGTAACTTTTTTTTGCTGCTGTGTGTGAATATATAAGTTATGTGGATGTGCAGCTGATCTACAGAACAGTCAACCCCTCACTAAATAAGATTCAAATTCTTTTGGGGGTATCGCTGTCAGAATTCGGCCTGTTGTTTACTCTCCACATACTGAAAATCACAGGCCCTGAATTAAAGGGTGTGTGTGTGTGTGTGGATGCAAGCATGTGGTCTATGTGTTGCAGGAGGTGCATTTGTGCCATTTGCACACCTCTGTGCATGCATATGGGCATACGTAGTGTTAACTGGGTGTGCTTATGTATTTAGGTTTGGGGGTTTTAGTGCAGCAGAGGGAGGGTGGTAATGGGAGGGGGAAAAGAATTGTGAGAAGAACATCCCCGGTCTCACAGCAACTTCAAAAGCTCCCCTTCCCCAGGATATTAAGCGACTGTGATGAAAAATTTAGCAAGCGTTAAATAAGCCGCTTTGAAGTGATCTGTTTTGGCTCAGCAGTCTCCAAATTTCCGTAGCCCCTTTGCAATAGCCATCACACTATAGAGGGAGAAAAAGGGAACAGTGTGTTAAGTGCAGAAGTTGTGGGGGACCTGGCAGGTTGGCAGAGGACGTGCCAACAGTAATCGGTCCAGCCAGCGACATGAAGGCACTGCCGCTGCTACCGTCTCCCTGTTGTCTTTTTCTGGCTCTTTTTCTCCTCGTTTCACCTCCCTCTCCCTGACTGCTCTTCTGCTGAGCCCCATGAGTCACAGGCAGACAGATGTTCCTCATATGTTAGCTCTGAAAAGAGATTTTTTTTTTTTTTTTTGCTGCACTTATGCGTGGGTGTAACACAAATGTAACACAGTGGTGATACCAGGAAGTCAGAGGTTACTCTCGGGTCTTGACTCAGTTATTTTTTTGTCCTTAATGACTTCCCTTGTGGAACATGTGTTTGTGGAAATATGTGTCCTTTTAACACCAATCTAACCTCTGCGTGTGTCTTTTCTTCACTGGACTGTAGGACTATTTTCCAAAAAAAAAAGCCCAAAAAACTTGAAAATACAGTAAATTTTAAGTGATTTGAACCTTTTTACATTCCCACCAACCATAAAGCAAAAATAACAAGAAGTTAATCTCTTATTTGATCATTCATATTTCAATTCATTTCACATTCATCACTTTCAAAACCATTATTTTAATTTTTGAGGACTCCAGGTTTCAACACGCCCCAAATTAATTATTGGGGCAGAATAAGAAATGGGAGCCAGTAATGAGTCTGGTATGGTAACTCCATTCTGTCAAGAAACTAGGCTACCATTTAGTTAGTCAAGGGAACCTTCTCTGAGATTTTCCTTTTTTCCTCTTTGCTCATTACTTTAATTGTAATTGTAATCCTTTATTGGAGCTGTCTGCAGTAAAGGAGAGTTATGGTCCGAGTGGGGGCGCGAGCCATAGAGATATTTCATGATTATTGGAGAAGACGGTCACTAGGTGGCAGCCACTAGTTCGGCCTCGCTGTAATTACTGGGTGGGAAGTGATGGCGAGAAACTGTATGTGTGCATGTGAGGGTGTGTGAAGAGGGATTTTTCAGATTCTAACACACTCCTTGAAAGAGGAAAGTCGAATAAAGCTGCCATCTCACAGTCAATAGAGTCAGTATCCCATCACATTGAGTGTAAACATGCTGCACACTGTGCAGAGACACAGAACAAAGGCATGTGTGGAAAGCATCAGCCCTTATATTTGTATGTTTATTTCAAATAAGTTCACTTATTTTGTGCTGTCTGAAACTGTACGTAGAGTGATGTGGGATACAGGTGATGAGATGACATCAATTGTGTTTTATTTCCCATGCACATAGGTTTACATGTGAAACGTCTGTACACCACAGTTTGTTTCAGTGGTCATGGTGAAGTTTTCTCTTTGAAAAGCATAAAAGCTCAGTTCTCTGTTTCTCAGCGCAACACTCATTGTGCATCATGCGCTGTTTGTTTCGGTGGTTAATGATACAGGAAGGGCCCTCCATTTTATTGTTGCTGTGTTGCACTTTTTCCCCTCCTCGCCCAACCCGGCAGCCAGCCTCCTTAGAGGACTCTGTATGAATTCTCACTGTCATGTCCAAGGACGAGTGGCGCAGGGTCAGCTAATTGCTTTTATGATTATGATTTCACGTCAGATTTATCGTGCATGCTCGGAGCACATCTTCCAGGTCCTGCCGACGTTGCTGGCTCGGATGGGGAAAATGAGTTTACAGCTTCTGGCTGTGACTTCTTGTTTAAGTGCAGGTCACACTTTTTGACTCATTAGAGTTGAACGCAGAGGGTGAATCACACAGGCTTTTCCTGTAAAAGCCTCTGTTTTCTGTGTCAGTAAGTGTAGTTGTTTTTCTCATATTTGGCCACAAAAGAGCATTTCTTCACTTTGTCTTCAACATGTGCTGAAATTTGGAGGTCATGATGAGCGCGGAATGACACAGACAAGGATTTTTGGTTTTTCTGTCTTTTGAACTTTTTACGAGCCATAAATCTCTCGTCTTCATTTCTGCTCGCAGATGAAATCATTACGCTTATTCCCCTCATAGTATGCCAGAGTTATCAGTTGCCTTCTTTTTGATGTTGGTGACTTTTTTTCCTCTGATGGTTCCCTCCCACCTCTTTGAAAATGATGAGCACAGATGAGTCCAGCCCATTTTGTAGATTTTATTTATTTTGTGGTTTCTGCCTCATGTGCTGAGCCGGACTAGATCTGGATTGTCAGCCCCCGACAATAGTGCCTTTGTCTTCGGATTTTGATGAGAGCGCTGAAAATCCTTTAATTCACTGTAAAGTTCATAGTAAATGAAGAAGAAGCTGTTGTCAGTGTGTGTCAATAATACGCATATTTTATGTAGATAGAGCCTCATGTCGTGGCCCGTGGCTCGTGATTTGTTGCAGTAATTTGACCTCGCTCTGACCTTCCTGGCTGGGCCGCAGTGTGACTAGTGACAGATGCAGCCTGGGAATATGGTTTGGATAGTTTTCCAATGCTCTGAGGAATGTTAAAGCTAGTTTTACCCAAAGTTCATTCTGGAGACACATGTAAAGTCTGTGATTAAGCCGAATTCAATAAACTTTAATGAATACTTAGGGCTTTATTTGTAGGGTTTTCGTCTCAGCAAGTATATTAATGTAAACAGCATGGTAACAGAGCTGTAATTTCCTATTCTCCCACAATTTAGTGAACTGTCATAATATGTTTACTTAAGAAATGATAGAAATACGACACCAGTTTAATTACAGCGTAGTCATTTTGCCTCAATATACTTGGGAAAGTGGCCTTATTGAGCCGAGCTTCCTTTATGCTCTCTATTCTGCTTTGTAATTACTTCAGCTTGATTTATCGTCTTTTCTTTGTGTTTATGGTTGTAAACTGCTCGAGTGAGTAACTTGGTCTGAGAGTGGCTTGTCTCCTCGCAGCGAGGCTGGAAATCTCCCGATGAATCTGAGATGTCTCCGCTGTCAAGACTGCTCACATCGCTCTCAGCCTCCAATGTCACTTTCAAGGCATAATTACACAAGTTGTGTTGATTAGTATGAGAAGCAATTACGCTGGCTTTCCGCCGCAAATGGAGAATGTGATGGCTCTTGATTGACAGGAAGCATCCTGGCTTTAATAAGTAAATGACTATGGTAATTCAGGTACTGAGACCCTTTGATTTGTCAGCATCTTTCTAATTTTTGTGATGTCCTCTGATTTTAATGAACATGAATTTGATTGAATCCCCCCTTCATTTCCCCCTGTCCCCTGCACCCGTCTGTCTGTCTCTTGCCTCTCTGACCAGCAAGTGCTCTCACGAGGGAGCCATATGCTTACGCTTCTAGAGCCATTCTAAACAATCCTGCTGCCGCTGCCGAATTATTTCTCTGTGAATGAATCCAGTGTGTGTTAAAAATAAAACAAGGAATAAATGAACAACAGGCAATTTCACCACACTGTTCAAAATGCTTTTTTAGCACATCACGCTTTCACAAGTGTGGAAATCAGAGGAAAAATTATTTGTAATTGACACTTTGGGGAACATTTTTTTCTCTTTTTATCTGGCTTCCCAGTAAGTTATTAGCTGTTAATTTGTCGGCAAGCTCCCCTACAGCGCCAGATATTTGTTCAAATGCTGGGATCCCCTCAGTGCATTTGTAACTACACTTCTGAAAATGCTGCCCTATCCAATTATGTAATATAATACTGCCTTTTAGGCAAGTTTCTTTTAATTGAATAATATTAGTTCTAGCTCAGCGTAAGCTATTGGAACAGCAACACTCAAAAGAGCTCCTCATACTGTATAAAATGCACAGCAGTCTGCTGCACAATGTCGTCTGCAGGTTACTCATTTTATAGATACACCAATCTGAAAGATGTAAAGCTTCAACACAAAGATCTGTGTTTTTTAGATTTTTTGAACTGAAGCCAAACATTTAAATAATGCTGAAATTTGATTGGCCCAGTCCTCAGTCTCATATTTCTTTCTTTGTTAACCACAGTTGGCCTAATCAAGTAATTCCCTGTTTGTCTTAGTAACCCCCTATAGAGTCATACATGCATAAATATAATAAAATAATTTGCTCTTGCACTCCCTAGCCCAGCTGTAATTTATATGGATTGAATGAGTGCTGCATTGTGGAAAAGCACGAGTGGACCAAATGCTCGTTTGTCACCTCTAATAAATGTTGGAATGTAAATTATGAAGTTATGCTTCAGATGTAAATGCACTTTATTCCAGTCCTTTAATGTAAACAGCCCACTCCAATACATTAAGGGGGGCGGGGGAGGGCAGGGGGGGATTTGACTTGGAATTTTGACTGTTTTCACAATCAATAATAAACACAAAAGAGCCTAGATGGGGAACGTTAAAACATATCTGAAGTCTGGTTCATAAATTATTGCATGAAAGCAGGCTTGTACACCAAAAATGTAAATACATTAATGTTATTAATAATGTAGTGACTAATAGTTCTATCAAGACTGTAATAGCAGTTTAATGGAATATGACAGCAAGAATGTATTACACTTCTTACATTTAGACGGGACCTCACATGACATTTATCAGGGATTTCTGAAACAATTTTTTTGATTATTTTGTTAAGTTAATTGCTTCTTTTCCCCCCCAACGTCTTCTCTGGGTGAGGGGCAAAAACGGGTAATGGATATTAATTAATATGTGTCAGTTTTCTGGGTTTGATTAAAAATAATGAAAGCAAAATGCTAATGGGATTTCAGAGTTTCTCTGTGTGTGGCGCCCTGAGATTGTGGCTTTATCTGGGGAATCTGGAAAAAAGAGATAGTGGGCTACTCTCCAGGCTAAAATGAAAGTGACAGAATACAGAAACTGAGATAAATTATCTTAAAACCAGTAAAAAATAGAGCACTTAAGTGAAAATATCGCACTCTAATTAGCCTAACTTTAGATGTGTGATACAGGGGTGTGTTGACGGTAAACTGTGAAGTTTTCACTGTGTTTTAATAAAAAGTTAAATCTGGCTCGCGATTCATCTCTTCTCAGGATGACGCTATCCTCACCTGCAGACAAACAAGTTTTGTTTTATCTGAATGAGAAAAAAAAAAAAAACGGGAATCATTTCTGACAAGTTGCTGTCTTGGCAGGTTGTTCTCAGGCTACTGTGATGTGTCTCTAATATATGGTTGTTTGCCAGAAAGAGGAACTATGAACTTGTTTTTCAGAGAGTTTATAAAGCCTGTATGTTTTTTTTTTCAAGTGGTTTTTGGCCTCTCATTAAAAATTAGACACCCCTCATGCTTCTTTAAAATTGAGCTTCACTTCACTTGGCAGTGATTATAGCGGGACGCCTAAGCCTTCATCCATAGTCCACTACAGTCAGCATGGAGAAACCCTTGCCAAGACTTCTTTGTGTCTGTATGCAGTCTTCAGCAGAAAGAGGACTTTTAAAAGCTATCATTAAGGTGGGGCACAAGTGTAGACCAGCAGTGAAACAGAGGCTGGCACAGTAAAAAAGCAACCATAGCCACTTGCACAACTGACAATTATCCAACACCTGGACTGGCTCCCCTCCCTGGCATGTGCGTCAAGACTGTCGACTTCTTGTTAATGCAGTGATTAACAGGAAGATTGCATTTGTTTTCCTGTGCAGCTCTCCTGGCAGCGATACTTTGCTTTCTCTTTGATTAAAATAGCAGATGGATGAATGCATTGAAGCTCTGTCATGAACTTCAAAAGAAAGGGTGAGAATGGGATGATAGAAACAGAATAAATAGAGGAAAGGCTGAGGCCTTTTTGTCGTTTTTATTTTGTGTTTACTGTGGAATTTGGGATTTTAAGGGAGGTTTTGGTGGCTGCAATCCTGTGGAAAGAGCAAACACTCTTTGGTTGTCCCCAAATATGAGTCAGTATCAGATTTTTGCATCCCCTTATTACTCCCTCTTCTTCCTTGTTATTTACTGTCACTGCGTGACTTGCCTCCTGTCTGTCCCACCTCACGTCTATTGGACTACGTCATAGTTGTCTCTCCTTCCACACTGTGTGGAAAGTAGTTTTAGGTATCATGGGGATGGGAAAAGGGGAAGTGAAGGGGCTTCGTCAAACAGCCTGTACTTTTGAAATGCAGAGAGTGGCATTGTCATGTGTTTTCTGTGTCAAGGTCGACAGAAAATGTCAGAACAGGTGCGTGTCTGCTGCTGAGCTGCTTGCCAACTCAGCCCCTTTGCTGTAACACACCACCCCGCGTGACATTATAGTGGTTCACTGTGGGTTGTCTCCTCTCCTCTCTCTTTTGGAGGAGACTGGTAAAACATGTATTTTCTCCCATCACCACGTGAGTTGATGCAGAGTTCAGACGGGTGTTGACGCCTAAACTTTGACCACTGCTTCTGATTGTCACGTAGTCACAAAAAGTATGGGTGCTGTGCAGCAGTGACGTGCAACATTCCTTTCTGATTACTCCTTTTTTTCTGGTGTTTTGATCTGATTAAATCTTCCTATTTTAGCAGACATACTTTCAAAGGAGGGGGAACGTGTTTTGACGTGCTTTTGTTTTGTTTAGATTAATTACAGGTTATGGTCTTTGTAGGAAGAAGACAGTACATTAAGTGCCTATTTAGAAACACTGTAAGAGAGAGATCACTGAAAATACATCTGAAACAAAATCAGAGATCTAAAGAGAGAACATAAATGTAAAAACATTGTGTGACTTCCGTGATTTAAGACAGACGGATGGAGCTGTAGGAGGAGAAGGTGTGCTGATTTGTATCATTGTCACGTCACATATAGTTATTCACAATCTGCATCAAGCAAACACGTTGCAAAACCTGAAAATTCTGTCTGAACTTCTCAGAAGAGGTGGATTACGTTAAGGTGTGGCATAAAGCAAATGTCACACAAGCTTTTGTCACTTTACGACATTTTACAACCAATGAAATCTCCAGCGTGTAGCCTCACTGGCTCAGAAAGGTTGAAATGAAGAATTATTATCCGATCTGACGGGCTGTCGTGTTTGTATCCTCTCTGGCATCGGGTTAAATGAGAAGAAAGAGAACTGCTACTTCTGCGACCCTGATGAGTGTTGTTTTCTGACGCTGTCAGCACCGCACTCTTTTTATGCTTATCCTCCTCTGGAGGTTAGATTCTTACTGGCAGCTGGAAGCCTCCAGAAAAGGCGAATTAGCCAACATTTTTCTTTGTCACTTACTGTGATCAGGAACAGACTCTGCCTGCTCTCTTTCTCCAAAACCAAACGGAGCCCTCATGCTCTAAGTTTCCTCCCTCATTTGATGGTGATTTCACTCTGGCTTATCTGCTGCTGTAGATGTGTGGCCCATTGTCTTGGCAAGTGTGTCTAAATGTTTCTGACAGGTCTCAGTGAAAGACAGGCCGCAAGGGTAAACTGCCAGGCTTTCCTCCCCCCTTTGACTCCACCTGTTCCACCCCTGACCAGTAGATGGCGATGTTAATCTTCTCTGGCTCTGCTCCTTCCTTGACGCGTCTCCCTTAACACCATCCTTCTCCTCTCCTTCTCTCTGTGGCACTCGCTGAGGAAAGTCGGGGTCTCACCCCGTGTGGAGGGTCATGCCACCAATTCCTGGCCCCCTTTGAAGACCATGAAATTGCTGATCCAAGACGCACGATTAGTGCATTCAGCCTATTGACTGGAGACGGGTTGACGCACGATTATAATGTCACTGGAATGTCACAATCTGCCTGGTTGTCTTTGCGAGCATACTCTCATCCGGTGGCACAGTGTACCCAAGAAGGAATAATTTGATCAATAAAAGGACACCTCTCTCTCTGTTGTCACTGGCCTCTCCATTCTAGTTTTATTAGTTAATTTGGCACGCTGAAAGGACTGCACACAAAACTGATGCCAACTCGCTGCATCTTCACCCCAGCTCCCTGCTTTATTTGCGTATTGCAGTGGTTCACTTGAAGTTGCTTTGCTGTGTGTGTATTACAGGGTGTGTGTGTGCGTGTGTCTTTGGGTGGGTGCTGCCTCAGTGAGAGGAGCAGCTTGGATCAACAGAGGAGGATAGGCTTGTCACTGTAAGTTGCTTGTGACGGAGGCGGCTCTCCTTCTGACACCACAACACAACTTCTGTGGTGTGTCGCTTGGACACAAGCTTCACGTTGTTTGCTGCTGGTGCCGCTTGCGTTTTGCCTCAATCAACTAATTGAATGTGAAAGGCTGGCGGGCCTTGATGATATGAAGGACAACACACAGAGCGGTGGCAGTTTTAAGAAAAGCCTTTGTGTTCGTCTGTGTGACTGTAGCCGGTTGCTTCTCTCATTTCTGCTCACAAAAGAACTTTCTGCTAACTCATGGGGATCAGTTTATTGTGGCCAAAACCTTGTATTTCAAAATGTAAACAGTTTTTATTGACCAGTTTTTGTTCCTTTTTAAAGATATGTATATAATGATCTTGCAAGATAAAATGGCTTGAAGTGTATAATTTGTCATTTTTATGAAATTCAAGTGAGCAAATGATGAGTGACCAAAGTTTGTTCGTGTATTTCATGTCTCGATTTTAAACAACACTTTAGATAACACGTGTATAATCCACTTTATAAGCATATTTTCAGTCATTCTACTATGTTTGATGATGGGCATTACTCGTAACAAAAGGCACATGACTTTCACTTTGTTTTTGTTCATTTTTTAAAATGGTACACAATTATTTTTGTTAAATAAAACAACCTCGATATGTCATTTTTATGCTCAGAAAATTAAAGTCAGCAAGCAACGAACAGTTACCAAAGTTTATACACTGTTTTATTTTTTTATTGCATTTTAAAGATTTTTTCATTTCTCATTTCCAAGCCAAAGTATAACCACATTATTTAGCACATTCCCCCGATCTACAGTTGCATCGTGAGCACTCTTGTGTTAAGTAACGCTCATCCCCCTCACTGAAGAGCAGTGCTTGTCACAGAATGTCATCATTGACTGTAAAAGAAAAAAAGAAAAAGAAAAAGAAAAGCTTCGAATTACAGGAAAGAGGCACTGCATTAAAGAACAAAGGAGATCGATGGCAGTACATTAAATTTTATGCGAATGAAAAAAAAATCAACTAATTAAAATTGATTACTCCTGCTTTGTAAATGTGTTTCTGAATTAAATTATTGTATGAAAACATTTTGACCAATCGAGGAGCTGAGGAAGTATCCATTACTGGATTGCAGCTGAGAAGGGGCTGGAATGTTTTGTGGTGGCTAAGTAGTTTGTTGTGCTCCGCTGCGACTCCCCTCTTGCACCCCCACTGCTAAAGTGCCATGGGTTAATCTTTGATGACCCTCATCTCTCAGAGCGGCCCCAGACTCATGGTTTGGGCCTTTTACCTGAATTAAAAGGAATTTGTGGGCTATAGAAGTATTTTTGTCCAAAGTGGGTGAAAGTGAGGTGTCACCGACGGAGTCGCTGCTCTTTAGTCATCGGGGCTCTCGGGGCTCTTAGGGCCCCGCTGGGGATGTCCTTATCTAAACAGTCATCTGTCTCGCTAGTTTAGCAAGGGCAACCCCAGGCAGCACGACTGACAGTTACACATTAAGAAATGTCAGACTCAGCTTCATACCATATCTCTCAAGCTAGTTTTGAATTGGCTGGATGCCACATGTTTCTCTTCAGATTTAGATCTCACCAGAATAAAAGAAATGCTTCACTTTGTTGTTGCTTCATCCTGTTTTTTAAGCGCTTGGCTGTAAGCATGAACTGCTGTTTCTTTATGCTGCACTAAAATGTCTTTGTCTTTTTTGTTTATTCAGATCTTGAAAGAGGCTGAATTATTATTATTTTTTAAACCAGAAACTTTAAAAACACACACTTGTTGACCCTATCTTTGAGTTTGTAGACATATCATATCTTAAATTTACAATATGACAGAAGTAAAGCCAACACATGACATCATTATTTGCACTCAACATATTGAATCATAAAATGTGTGGCTACAGTTTTGAAATATAATTTTACACCATAGTCAAAATTGTCTGTCTCCAAAACAGAGGTGGGGGCGATGAAGAGGGCAACTTTTCTTTTTTCCCTGATAGCCTCAGTATAACTCCCCAGGCTGTATTTATCTGCACAGTTTTTACAGTGTGATGGTGTCCTCGCCGGATGAAATGTACTTTAGCCCCCAGTGTTTCTTACCGCTGAGCCTACTCAACTTTTCCATGTTTGTGATGACAGAGCTCTGATAGGGAAACGCTGCTGAATGGAAAGTTTCGTCTGTACATGCAGTGGACTTGAAAAAAGCTTGATTTCCGTCCACCAACCCCCCTTTACAAAAATTGCATAATGTGCTTTTGATGTCATGATTGTAGCCTTGCCCATGGCTCTAACACTGACACTGATACAGTGCTGTATGTTATTTTTAAACCCTTGCGAAGCAAATGTCAATGAAGTTTTCCATGACCCTTTTTTCCATCTCTGTTGACTCTAATGTTTAAATTTCAAAAGTTACTTTCATGCGATAAAGGTTGACCAAGCTCAGAAAATAAGACACACAAAACCAAACCTCTGTATTTACCCCTCCACTTACTGTATCATTTAAACACATGTAAAAGTAGGAGTAAACTAGTTATTCAGAAGATGAAGAAAAACGCCCTTTTATCACCAGAACTCCCTTATCAGATTTTTAGTGAAGTTTCGGTAATGGTTGTTCATTTAATTTTCTCACATTGCAGCTTCTGTGAAAAGCTCTGCCCAGACGAGAAGAAGACACAAAGACACAAAAAGTTCCTTTTGTACAGTCATTGTCAGAACGGTTCAGCTCCAGCAGAGCTGTTGAAGCTCCTGCAGTGTCTGAACCAGAGTGGATGTGGAGGTTAGCTAAACGGTCGGGTCTGCACCTCACTTCCTGATGTCTCTCAGGGTCAATAATTCCCTATTGCTGCTCCCATGAGGCCTTACTTCCTCTGCTAAAGGTCACATCAAGGCGGGAAAGATGTCACAATTAGAAGGGCATTTAAAGCTGCTCTTTTAAAAAGATTAAAAAGCACTGCCGGCCGCATCAAGCAGTCAGGCGACTAAAGGAAACACAATAATTGCATTAAAACTTCATTCCTTTCTGGTCGGGCTCTGGTATCAGAAAGGTATTGGGTTAAGTCATTTAAGACAGCTGCCCCTGATAGCAAATCATCCATGAAAGCACCAAATTAATATAGAGCTTCATTTTTTGCCGTCTCTCACTTTCTCTTGCTTTTGGTCCTCCAAACGTGTGTTTGGGGGGGAAATTTGAGACCAGCCTAACACAATTTTTGTTCATGTCTATCAGTCTGTTATTATATCAGGGGCACTTCTCCTCAAATGTACAGGCCGGGGCAATTTGGAATGAATTGATTCACACTGAGACCGAATCTTATACTTGCTAATGATTTCCTTTTAGCCCTTCCATCGTATCCCCCCCATCCAACTTTTAGTTCCATCATGTCCTCCAAATATCTTCATTGTTGCAGACATAATGTGTACATCGACCATTTCGTGGAGTAGATGACATGGATTAAGTTGCATGGGAATTTATTTTTAAGTATATGTGACATTTTACCAGTGAATTGTTGTAAAATGTGTGGTGTTTTAATCAAAATGTCTCAAAGTATCTACCATATATCATTATAATAAATTATTTCTTGGATGTCTGACTTTGTATCATTTACGTTCTTAGTTAATAAAACAACAACAAAAGTAAAAAAAGTAAAAGACTCAGAGATCAACGACATGCGCTGAAATTTCAAGAAAGGAAAGTCACAGTTGCAAACACTGCATTTTGGCCTTATAACACTTTCAGTTCAGAGTAATTGTTACTTCACCGGTTAACCCGTGGTTTAGTTGGCCCAAATAATTAAGACTGAAAACAAGACTCTTGAATCATATCTCATGAGGCATCTTATAAATATGTTGTGGTTCAGATGCTGTTCTCCACTTTATTTCGAATACTGAAACTTACTGTACTGAAACCACCCCAAAGACACACTTGTAAGGCATACAGTGCGCTGCTGTTTCAGTACAGACCGTCTGAATTTCCCAACTGCTCGGATCTGAAACCTCATAATGCATGCCTGCAAAACATCTAGGTCTTACTGTATATCGTAGTTAAGTGCTGTTACTAGTTAGAACAAAAATATACAACTGGTTACATAGATTCTTTCAGGCGTCCAACCGTGTGGTTCGAACATAATTGGATTCCATCCTCATTTCTCGCAATTTAAGGTATTGCAATTGTAATTTTCAGACGAGTGCAGTGCGAAGTCTTGTCCAATTCAAACTCAATAACATCGCTGTAATCTTGTCCGTTCATCAACTTCACTCTCTTTAAGTGTGTTGGTTAATGTTATCTCTTCCTATGATTGAGTTTTCGCCCTCTTTTTCGGCTTTACCTGACACTTTATTGGTTATCTGGTTTGTAAAGATTATTGCTCTTAACATGGAGCACTTTGGTGCATTAGCAGTTGAAGCTTTACCAGAAGCTTTACAAAAGAGCCTAATTGTTGAATTAATCTAAATGATTTCCAAAAGGAAGGAAATGCACCAAATTTGTATTGTAGTTATTTACAGTGCGGACCCAAATGTGCCTTGTGCTGCCATCCATCTTAACCCCCTAAAAGCCCAGTTGTGTGCTACCCAACACTATAACTGGGATGATCCATAAGTCAATAACAAGACAAGACTGAAATCTGTGCAATGTGGTTATAATTGATTGAGATGTCTGGGTGGAACTTGTGCAAAGCATCTATGTCATCTGCTAAGAAGTGCACTTTTCCTCTCCCTGAAGATCTACCACTACAGTTTTAACCAAATGGACATTTGCCTCATTAGTTTGCCGCTGAGCTGGCTGCGGTCCTCACTAACATGTCATACTTATGCCTATTAACATTGACATGATTTTCCTGTCAATGTTGTGCTATTGAAATTTTAAGAGAATGTAAACAAGGTTTGCTCATTCAGCATATTCTTTGTCTGTTAGGTCATTACATCTCTCAGGGGCTACATCACTCCGTTATTTACTGGAATAAATATTAAAATATTAAGTTTCCAGTGTGTTTATTATCTCTGGTTTCTGCCTTTTAACTCAAGTAGTCTCATTGGCTCACTTACGTGAACAGTAAGAGCTTTGCCAAGAGCAGGATGATTTTGTCTTGTTATCAAAGGGATATTTTCTCTGTGTTTTGACTGTATCTTTTGGCCCAGAACATCAGCTGGGGGTTCACCATGCAAATGGTTTAATCTGCTTGTCACAATGAAGGTTCCGGGTGACTGACTTTAATAAGCCCTCAGCATATAGAGATACAGGAAATTCCATACCCCTTGCGTAACCCATATGTACATCAAGGTCACGGTAGTGTCACAGTGAAATGGTAGATTAGTGTCTAAATAAATTGTGCCGGCATCCTTTGGGGATGAATCTGGTACATTTTGATAATATGCACTGTTGAAGTTTTGTTGCTGCACATATCTTAAAGTAGACTTACAGAATAGTATAATTCTGCAGCATGTATGTGGCTGCTGGCTGCATGGTACTTTCACGTGTGCCTCGATAAAAGCGTTACGAAGTTGCTTTTGAGCTTGTTTATAGCCTTCGAAGGACAAGTTGAATATATTTTCATAAGTCTCATAAAGTTGCCTGTGTCGTGATCCTCTGCTGTGCTGTGTGTTTGTCACAGAAATCTAGCTCTTTATGCAGCCTCGCTGCCACACCTACCACTTGGACAAGTTTAAACTGCAATTCTTTTGGACTGAAACAGGTTCATAGTATATGCAATGCATTACCCAAAACGAATTACCACTGGCAGGGCGCTCAATCACTTTGTATCTTTCAACACTAAGAGAAAAGAAGAGTAATCAAAACCTTTCAACCTATTAGAGGGATGACTTTTACAATTGAATCACGGGGACCACAGGTGCGATAATAAGTCATCTAAACCTCCCCTCCAGTGTGTTTCCCCTTTCTCTGTGTTCTTACATATTTATCTATTTTAGGAGGCGCCACTTCATGGCGCCCACTTCAAATTTATGTTTTAATGCCATTTGAGGAAGATTTTTTTTTTTCTCTCCCTCCAATTCTTGGAAATGCATACTGGGGTGGAAAATTAAGGTGCATCTCGAAGGAAAACATAATAGAATCGATGAACGCAGTGCACTTAAAACTACTGATGTTCTGATGCTATTTAACGTTCTAGTGCATTAACGTTTCAAGTCATTACAACATTCAGGCTGGGTGATTTGATCATGGCAGGTTTTTAACTGGAAGAATTACAGAAGTTTTCAGCCTAGGATTCTCAAGTTATTAGATACAAATGATCACCTCCGCATTAAGTATAGATTTTCTTCCACTGCGCACTTAAGAATGGAAGTTTGTCTTTAAGAGGGTAATAGCAAATTAAGCTCCATACTCCATTTGTCCAGCACTCTTGATGGGCTAATTTTATAACTGCTGATTTGGTCATTCCCCACATTTAGCTGGAAAGTGGTCAGGTGGTCTTTCTCCTCACTGCTGGGTGTGGGGGCTTAGAAGCAACTATCAGATGGAATCCATTTATGTTTCTCTCTTTTGTCTGGATTTATAACGAACCTTTTCCTTAAAGAAGGTCTAGACTGTTGTTTGCACTGTTGAAAGCATCACTTTCCTGCGCACCATATCTTCTTCCTCTCTCATAATGTCATTTTGAGAAATTAAATCACATTTGTCTCTTCACAGATTTCCACTGCTGTAAAATTTCTACAGAACCCCAAAGTACGCCAGAGTCCCTTGGCCACTAGAAAAGCCTTCTTGAAGAAAAAAGGTGAGACATTTAATTTGTTTTTGATTTATGTTGGATGCAATTCAGGAAGCCTTGAAAAATGCAATATATATTTGTCAGAATATTGTATTAACGTTATAATCCATATGTGTTTGTTAATAAAATGTGGTTGGCCAGGGATGCACACACTCTGTCTTTTTTTTTGGGGGGGGGGGTAAGATTAGTCTATAAGGGTCAAAGGTTGTGGCTGTAGCTCTTTGCCCTGGGGGTCTAACAGGGGTCGATTTAGCTTCAGAGTGCATGATTCAGGCCCTGTGAATAAATGACACACCAGTTGGGATGCTCCTTTGGGTTCAGGAAAATTAATATTGACAAACTCCCTCTGCATTTTCAATGGAATTATCAATATTGCCTTCCAGCATTTTAACCCTTTTACTTAATTTAACTGTTATCGTAAATTTGAGGCATGACACAGGGAGGGTTTTCTAAGCAGGGATGGTGGAAATGTTTGCTGGCTCTTCAGTTTCTTTGCAATTCATTGAGATTATTTCTGACACATTGTTTGTGCAATAAAACTTGCAAAAAGCTTTATTACTCTGAACTCATTTAAGTCGGTTCAATATAAAGCGGCGGTGGAAATGTGCAGTGTTGTGCCATGTATTTCTTACAGCTGGCCTATGGCTGAGCAGTGACAATATGTGCAGAGAGAGCACGTGGCTTTACCTCAGATAAGCTCTTTGTGGTGAGTTTTTTTGTTGCAGTTCTTTGCAAAACATTTCTGTACTTGAGGGACTGTAGCTCTGCACAGCTGGGGGACTTTGCCTCCAGCATTAGAGTAGCCAAACAGTGAAAAGTGAGCCTAAAAGCTCCATGACAGGGGAAGGTAACCTGAAACCAAATCCATGGTTGCCGGCTGCTACTACACACATCTCATGTGGCTCTAATGACTCTTGATATCTTTTGAAATTTCTTTGTCTTTGCGTCTCATTATTGACAACTAAGGCATGTTCATAATCCACTGTTGGATATCTCAAATGTAATAAGGCCCCATCAATACTAAATGATGTCATGCTATGCCACATTTTCGTCTTACTTTCCGCTTTGTAGTAAACTCTCACGGAGCTCTGCTATCCAAAATGGTTTGCTCTTACTGCACTTTAAGTCCATGAAATATGTATGACGCTTTAATGCAGATTTATTTTGGAAAGTCCGTTCCACTGTAGATCTAAACAAGAACCCTTGATTTGCATAAGGACATCGATCTCAGGGAGAGAGAGGGTAAAGAATGTGAGAAAATAGAGCAATGAAACACTGAGCACTCTGCTGCATTCATAGGATAACTCTTGACTTGTAGGGTGTAGTCATTCAGCAGTGAACTTGGAAATCCTGCGCATTCATACCTGAACTTCCCTGACTTGTTTCAGGAAAGTACTAAACTATAATTGCGTATTTTATTAAACCTTCTTTTCTTAAGTTCTCCAACACACTAATTTCCCTCCTTGAGCAGTATTTATCAGTGTTTATGTTACAGGAAATTGCATCAGGAAAAGGCTCATTTATATAGTAATTATCTAACTGATCATCATTAAGTTAACAACTAATTTGAGCTGAAACTAGTGTTAATCATGAGTCAGATTTAGGTTTTCAAATGACCACTTCTTCTTCATAAAAATGTTCGTATGTTGATATAAGATGTTGCCAGATTATGATCGGTCATGGTAATTGCCGATTAGTTGCTACCTTTTCGGTCTCACTTGAGCCATATTAGACTTCTGCATAGAGGAAGCAGCAGGCCAGTACTCACAGTTCCCCCGTTTCTGTACCCAGCGCGTATTGTCCTCTCAACCCTTCGACCTAGAAACTCAATCATCCTCCTCCTCCCGCAGTCACCACAGCAAATGTGTCAGTCTTAATTTCTAATACAGTTTAATGTCATATTTATGTAAATACTTCTGGATTTTACTCTATATTAACAGCCAGAAATGTCAAAGCACACATAAAATGAAACAATACCATCTCCTGGTAGAGTGGATTTTAAATTGGATTCCTCTTGCTGCCAGTACTTACGCTGGACAGCTGATGAAGGGGAAAATAGGGCCCACTTTGATTGCATGTTGCAGAATCTTTACACAATAATCTTGCTCCTGCATATTATTTCCCTGCCCTAATCTGCACTGAAAGATGCCTCTCTTGTTACATGTCCTTTTTTCCAAAGAGATCCTAATAGTGTGGTTTATTTCAATATTCATTGAAAAATATAATTTTCTGTTTTCCTTCAACTGTCAATTTCAGGTTATGAATTGGCAATTATGCAGTCCAATATTTCTAGCTGCCCTTCTTGAGTCCTTGTTGAATAAACTGGCTGAAATATTGAAACTTTATCACTTAGACGTAATATAAATCAACATTTAAACCCAGATATTTTTTCTTTCTTTCTTTTGCAGAGGAGTTGGGAAATGAGACGCATTTAAACTGTCTTGCAGCCATCTTGAAGCAATTTCGCTTTACTTGTTCCTTGCCAAGATCAAGCGAATTTTATTGCGATTGAGTGAAATATAATGTGCTCCAGTCTCATCTTGTGAATTGTGCCATCTATGTCCTCTACAATTAACACGTGTAACAACTAAAGAGCGTTGGGGCCCCATTTTGGCACCACCATTAAGCCCAGACAATTAGCAGTTACACACATAATTACCAAAAAAAAATCAAATTCTCAGGACAAAGTCAACAACATTTTCCAGCTTTCAACATGTCACTTTGACCGTGGCCCCTAAACTGACATCACTCAGCCGCTCCCAGATTACAAGACTGAGTGCAATTTGTTTTGCGAAAGTAAAGCACTGAGTGTACATGTGCGTTGTTGCATTACAGGTAAATACAATATTAAATGCATTACAGGCACAGTACATTCGCTGTCAGTGAGACATAAATGATGGCTTGACTTATTTCTTTTTTATGCTGTCCCAATTGTTATTGAGTTGAATAAATAATGCTAATAGATTTCACCCTGAGTAGAGGGCCAGTGATCGAGGGTCACAGGGAACACAGGTAGGCTGTTGGTCTATTACCATACCTGGTTTGAAGGTAAGGGTAAGGATAAGGTTCATCATCCCCGATATTAATAGGATGCTGTTTGTAAGTGGGGTTATGTGACTCACCTCTCGGACAAAAATGACAATGACCAAGGCCTGCATAGAAGGTAAAGGGATTGATGTGGTTATAAATTACTCCACGGCGCCACCTAGCCGAGGCCTTGCCTACTTTGTCATCAGTACAAGGCGATAAAGCAGGGAAATGAGAGCAGAGTCCCCTTTTTTAATACATAAATGAATACTCTATGAGAGTGGTCATTATTTAGGGCATGCTATTTTCCAGCAGTTGTACCGAACCAAATGAATCTCCCTCACCAGCACGGCGTGAGAAGTTGCACTTGACTTCTTAACAACCCATTGACCTCCATCTATTTATGACCCCTGCCATGCCTTTTTTTTTTCTTTCTAAATACGATATTCAAAATGTAAGTAATTTTCACTCAAGGGCAACTTCATAATTCAGGCCTTGGGACGACAGTGAAAAAGGCATTCACCTTTTACCACCCAAAATATTTTAGTAAGCAATTTTTATAATTGGCTGTCCGGCCTAGGTGTTGACCCATAAAGTCCAGAAATGCCAGAATTGGAGAAATGGATTTAATGTAAGAGCCTTGCTGCCTCTTTGCCCTTTAAAAATACCCAGAGAATATGAGCCACTGAAAATAGAGCTGTAAATAACCTGACGAGCAATGGGTTTTCCTTTAAATAAATACCGATCAGGTTTATGTTGAAAGACAATAGAAAACGTAGCCCAGATATGCAGTTTACAGTATTTATAGCTGTAATATCGAGGTGCCAGCACCGTAATTTCATGCCCCAATGAGAATGGCAAGGTCAAAGCAAATGCTTTGGCTGAGCATCTGCTAATACGGTGACTCATAAACAGGCACTGCGTGTATCAGGTGCACCAAATAATACAGTATAATGAAATACAGAATAGCTTTCCATTATTGTTCTTTTTTATGGTGTCGTCATTAGGTGTAATTTATGTCTTAAAAAATTCATCTCCCCACAGGTCGATCTGAAATGGGGGTCCAGGGGTCATTCCACAGGTTTTGGAACCCATAATAAATTTCACAATCCCTTTTTTGTCTTTTCCTTTTATATGTAAAACTCACTTTCACCTTGTTCCCTTTTCTTTTGGATCTAAGGGCTCTTTCATTTGCTGTTGTCTTCCCCTCAACAATAAACACATCAGAGCGTACAACACAACTTAGCAAGCTGTAATTTGACTAGTAAACAGCTTTAGGAATTTCCATGTATTTTATTTTGATGCAAGGTACAAAAACCTTTCATTTGTTGCATAAACAGCATCAAAGATGTGAACAGCCATTAAGATGTACATACATTAAGCTCAATAGCAACTTAAATGTGGACTTTTTTTTAACATTTCAAGGTGAAAGGAAAATAACCTAAAGCATGTTTTTTTTTTTTAATTTCTTCTCATTCAGTGAAACCGAGATCTTTGCATGTCTCACTCAATAGTCTGCCACCATGTAGTCTGCTGTGGTCAGATGAATCAGGAGTCCAGGGACACATTATTGCTTATTTGACAGTGCAGTCTGACTGCACAAACTCAGCACATGGCGCTCACCACTTCCTGGCACTCAGGACCTGCTGTAGACTACAGGCCGGCCAATATTTGCCTTCAATTATTCAACAATTTTCATGGCCATTTGAAGTCCTCGGAGCATTTAAATAGGTGACGGGAGGGACCTCCTCTTGGCATAAGCTGTGTGGTAGATTATCAAAGGATTTCTTTATGCTTTTGGGCTGCTGATACAAGGATAGTGTAAAGTAGGATTCCTGATTAAGATTCAACCTGCTATTTAGATTATTCAGATGGGAGGAGTCTTTTGGTTAAAGGATTTTTGTTATTATATCTTATCCACCTTAAGAAATGGAAATTTCTGCTTTACATGTTTACACAGTTTATATTATTCATACTCCACCTGGGTGTTTCTGCAGGTCAGTAGCAGAGATATTAGGATCCGGCTCTGTGCATTTACTGTTAATGAAAACATAGAGCCATCTCTCGAAACACTGCAACTGAACCTTTTCCAATTGCTCGATTTCTCTTGAAGGATGGAGGAAGCTTATTCTGAGCTTGTGTAAATTCTCTAAATCCTGAGGGAATAGTTCAAGTAAAAGGCTCTCTTACAAAGAGGATTTTCTGTCAATAAGCAAGTGAAATAGCTAAAGAAAGTAATGGTTAGATGTTAGAGAGAAACACCCCGTTATGCCACAATGAGCAGTGCACAGCATTGCTGCTTTTTCATCATCAGGTAAACCATGCTCATCAGTGTCTAAGAACCACTGTACTTACCCATTTTGGTTATTTGTCTTCAGCTTTCTCCTAATTGTTTTGCTATGAATTGGTTAATGTTGTTTTTGAATGTGGTTCATCAAAAGTTGTAATTATTTCCCTTTGTTTAGACTAAGTCTCTCATTAAAAGATGAGACCCACAGCAATGGCAGCATATGGCGCCTGAAATAAAATCCTTTCTTGCCACAAAAGGAGATGTTCATATTAGATTTTTTTTTCCTCTCCTCCCTTCAGATTCTCCATCAGGGAGCCCTTTGCAATTTAATCATCACTAAAATCATTAAAAAGATCTGAAGATTAAATTATATTGGCATTTGCAAAATTATGTAATACATTTACATTACAATGAAGAAATTAAAATAATGCATTTTCGCTGTCTGGGGTGTATGAAATCTCCACATGGGAAATATAACTGGAGAAGTGGACAGACTCTTATTTTCTTTGCCTTTGGTGGCAGTTAATAGGCTAGCGAGTTTCAGATTTCATTGTGTGAACCTTTCCACACTATCTTCCTTTGATGGATGTCCCTGAAACAGAGGCTCTCGGTGGAATTTCTGAATTATGAAATGAAAATGTATTTTTGAGGAGAGGGTAGGTAAAATTGAATAAAGATTTGTCATACTTTCTCTAAATTGTACTTAAAAGATTTGTGGGCAGCTTGGGAAGTATTTAAGCATACATTATGATAGCCAAGGAGCCATTTGGTGTTTCCCATTAACACGCAGTCACTACACCCCCTCCGAATGTCTTAAAGGTGTGTGCCTTGATTCCAGGGCTGACGGATGAGGAGGTAGAGTTGGCCATCCAGCGCTCTGGCAGCACAGAAGAGATCCTGCCTCTGAGCCCTGTGGGGCCCCCACATCCACTGCATGCAACCCAGCTGGCTCCGGCACCACCCAGTGAGTGCACACATCCTTTTCCCTGTTGTGATACCTGCTGCATATACGTAATATTATGTAACATGTGCACTGTCTCACCTGAAGAATAGTCTAATTTAAAACTTAAATGTGCAGTGTGTAGGGTTTAGGGGATATATTGTCAGAAATGGAATGTAATATAATAGGTATGTTGTCTCATGTGTATAATCACCTGAAATTAAGAGTCGTCATGTTGTTACCTTAGAACGAGCCGTTTATATTTACATAGGGAGCAGGTCCTTGTCCATGGGGTCCATTATGTTGCACTGACATGTTTCTACAGTAGCCCAGAATGGACAAACCAAATTCTGGCTCTATATAGGGCAATTCGCATTTGCACATTTTCGTGTCGGCCACTGTGTGTTAGCAGCCCCTCGGTGACAAGTGACAGTATTTTCTCCAATTTAAATCATCGGGTCTATTTGTTTTGGAGAGGAAGAGACTTCAATGGATAATTTGGCTCCCAAGCACCTGGATCTCAAGTTATCAGGGAAAAACGTGGGCACATGTTCGCAGGTGCCAGACTAGTGGCCCATCTCCGACCTGCCGAATAGCATTGGAGAAACACTGATTTGTAATGTTAAACTGCTTTATTCACTGTTTCACGGGTTTAAATCACCAGGTCCATTTGTTTTGGAGAAGAGGAGACCTCTGCGCATAATTTGTCTCACGATAAAAAAAAAAAAAAACAAACTCCTGAACGTCTGGATCAGACATAGGGTGACCACACATTAGCTTTAGCAGGTGCTGGGCTAGCAGTCAGTCTCTTACATGCCGAACTGCGTCTGAGAAACAATGATTTGTAACGTGAAACTGCTAATCAGTATTTATATTGATTTAAAAAAAAATCCCCTGAAGCTCCTGAACAATGAACATGGGAGAAGTTTCAGCTGGTTGCTATCTGCAATCTTCACCACTAGATGCCGCTAAATCCCCCTAAACCTTACACACTGTCTCTTTAAATCCTTGTCCAGCTTAGCCGCTAGGGATCCTCCCTCTTGTTTTTATTAATTTAAACCCACTAAACCACATTATCAGGAGCTCACCAAACACCAGGATCTTTACAAGTGTTACAGACATACATGCCATACAACATTTGCCTTGATTGTGCATTCAGATACAGGGAATATGACACTGCACAGCATAAGCTCATGAAGTCTCTAGCCGCTCTGTTTCAAGGGGTTCCACACTGGCAAGACCCCACACCGCAACCTGTATCTTTATTACCTCAGGAGGTTATGAGTGCTGTCCACTGATTTACCAATGCAGAATGAAGTCCGCGTAATGCTTAACCCATATGACAATGATTCCAGATGTATTCCACCCTCATTTATTACCACACTGTCCTTGACTCCCCTGGCATCTCATGTTTTGTAATGAAAGTGATGTTGATGGGATGGCCATGTAGTTAGGGAGACTCGCAGCTCTCCGTCCATAGTGGGGGGTTTTATATCAAAACGGCTATAAGAGAGCTGCATAATGAGGTGAGAGCGGGGAGTCTTGTATGGGGGGTCATGCTGAAAAGAGGGGGCTACCTCCCTTTGATGTCCTTGTTATGGGGACGGTGCACGGGGACCCGCATCCATCTCTGTCGAAGTAATGGATACTCTGATCTCTATTTCCACGCGGTAGAAGGACAGGAAGGCCTCCACTGAACCCAATAAATTTGAGAGGAGATTGGAAAAACGGGGGATGGATACCACAGTTCCACAGCTTAAGTGACCAAATAAAAAAAGGAAGATGGCAGAGTGGAAGTGGTAGCGGAAAAGGGAGAGACAGAGGAAGAATGAAAGGTCCTAACGGGGGGGAAGAGAGCAAGTGAAGACCCCTGGTGATGCAGTGAGGCTTGTTCAGGGTCAACCACCCATCCCAAGGACTCACAGGCCTTTCAGAAGCATGGTATTCTGGGATAGGTGACAGTCTATCGCAGCTATAATGTTGATGAAGACCCAAATTTATGTGGTTACCATATGGATGCTGGAGAATGACTCAAAATTTTCGATGGGAAAGGTTACAGGTTCATCCCTGAATGCTGCGGCAGCAATGAAACGTGCCCTTGAGTAAGGAGAATAAAATAGCATTCACCTTGAAGATGTACCGTATAGTCCAATATGACAGCGGGTCTCTCATTTTATTTGCATGTCAAATCACACAAGTGGTGAGGCCCAAGATCAATCAGGTTTACTTACTTCAAACCAGTAAACATGTACCACATAACCCATTAGGTGAAATCAGACCTGTAACAGAATATCAGTGGCATACTTTAGTGGCCTAGCCGCTAATAATTTCATATTCATTTGGGCCCCAGCAGAGTAAATAAAAGACAAAACTCACAGAGTATATTTCCTCCAGACCTGTTTGTTGTTTAGTGACATTTTCAGTTGAATGCCTCTCTTATGTGGGGAATTTCCACTTTGACAGACAGTTGGCCTACCCAGATGACAGCTTGCACAATGACACACTTTCACATTATCTGTCACTCAGCAAGGCAGTCAACTTCTAAACACACACACACACACACACACACACACACACACACACACACACACACACACACACACACTCACTCTTTCTGTCCGTTTTAGTTGCTTAAAGGCAAACGCTGTACGAAGCCCAGCCCCTAAAAAAGTGGAAGACAATGGTGTCCTTTATGGAAGACCAGGATAGAAAGTGTGTGTGTTTGCTCTGTGGACTTTATCCTTAATAGTTCCAACATTTTGCAGAAATAGATGGAATAATTGTAATGTCACAAAGACATACATTTTGTTGCATTGTGTTTACAAGTAAATTTCTTAAACAGTATGCAATTTATTTATCTTAAAGGCACAGTTCACCCCACAATCAAAAGTAAATTTTTTTGCTCTTACCTGTAGTGCTATTTATCAGTCTTGATGGTTTTGGTGTCAGTTGCTGAATGTTGGAGATATCGGCTGTAGAGATGTCTGCCTTCTCTAAAATGTAATGGAACTAGATGGCACTCGGCTTGTGGTGCTCAAAAAAAATTGAAAAACTCTACAGCAGTGTCTATTTCCAGAAATCGTGTCCTAGTTACTCAAGATAATCCACAGGCCTTGTTGTGAGTAGTTTTATGTGGGACCAAATTTTTTTTTTTTTTACCACCTAAACCCACCAACCATATCACTGCACAGAAAGAAGCATGCATCTACTGCCAGCTCACCTAGCACCACTGAGCTTGCTAACTTTGCAGCTCAGCTAAGCAGGATGCCATTGATTTTATGTCTCGCGCTTCTCGTCCACTCGTCCTCCTGCATGGTGATACAGTCGGTGGTTGTAGTTGGTAGACAGAAAATAGTTCCTACATGAAACTGTTCACAACAAAGTCTGTGGATTATCTTGACTGACTGGGTCATGATTTCTGCAAAGAGACATTGAGGTTGAGTTTTTCAAATGAATTTTTGGCGCTTTGAGCACCACAAGCTGAGTGCCATCTAGTTCCATTATATTCAAGAATATGCTGACATCTCTTAGCTGATATCTTACTCGGCAACTCCCACCAAAACAATTTAGTTTGCTAAATAAATAGCACTACAGGTAGGAGGAAAAGGTTTTTTTGATTGGGGGGTGAACTGTTCCTTTAAAGGACAACACCAGTGGTTTTGTATGTAACACAATTTGCGCATGCTTAAAATTACATCTGATTATTCTGCAAACCATATTTCTAGATTTCTGATTAGATGATGAATGTTTTTTTTCCCTAATGTTTTAGGCATCCATTGGCTTCCATTCATTTCTTTTCATTCTGAAAATCAGTTAGTTGCTTGCACTGTCTAATCTACCACTAAGAACATTTACGCAATAGGAAAAACTATTAGTTACATCATCCAGTGCAGGCTCTTCATATCAATCTATACATAAAAATGTTTAACAAAAATGTTGTCTGTATGATTTATACTTCAGAGCTTTCGTATTAAGTTCAAGTGATCTCTCCTCTCCAGTTCCAGCAGGCTACAGATGGAGAGACTACGGTGCCCTCACCATCATTATGGTGGGCATCGCCTTCGGCTTTCATCAGCTTTACAAAGTAAGTCACGCTGCTTCTCCTGCTCTTAGGACTATATTTCCTCACTGCTTGTGTAACTTTGTTTTCACAGTTAATCTTTTTAAAAATTTGTTATACAAATGATCCTTTGCATCCTAAGGTCTGTCAGTACTCCCTCTCCCTGATATTACATTAAAATTGGTGGGCTTAGCAAGTACATCAGTTTATGATGAATTATGGTGCTAGAATAGAAGGCGCCTCTGCAGTATGAAACATCACTCTGGTCTTGTTATTAAAGCTACCCTGCTTTACGTCAAAGCATGATCTCATTTGAACCCCTTCTTTTTAACTTCCCCTTCCCTCCTCCTCTCGGATATATTTTTTTCCTTCAAAAAATATAGTTGCTAACACAGCACACAACCATTTTTTTTTGACGTCCTACCGTCTAAAAATAATCACCCTGGTTTTTATCGGGCTTAGCAGCCCTTGAACATGAGCTCATGAGGCCCCTTGTCCCCGGTGACATTAATCCCATAGTGGTTGTTAGTAGTAGTCTGAGTGGCATGTGGAAGCCATTACTCTCGTTTTAGAGGAGGACAGGAGCTCTAGCAGTAGCTCTCGGCCTCGATGACAGGCCGTTCTCCTCTGTGTGTGCAAGAGAGAGAAAGGGAGCACGTATCATGTTCTTGCATATGCCTACCTGACCCTGTCGGATGTATTGGCTCCTCTATAGATCCTGTTATGTCCTATTATTTCACCTTTCTTCACACAACCTTTTATATGGTCTCCGGTCTGTAATTCCTCCGTCCCCGTGGTCTTTCACTGACAAAAACACACACTGCACCACTCCACTGTTTGCCACATGCAGCAAGGTTTGCCAGCCACTGGTCACCTGGGAGGTGGGATTCCCTGGCGGGACGGCACAGGTTGCTGTCATGTCACTGGAGCGTAGCGCCAGTCGCACCATATGTCCAAGCTTCTGCCCATACTTTATTTATGTTATGGCGCACCTTGTAAACACCACACTCCCAGCAACCCACTTATTAATTACTACGTGTTGACACTCATTTAATCTTTTTCTCTAAAAAGTGTTTATTACTTGCGCTGGTGTGGCTGCTTGCCACCTGAGTGGGAGAGAAAACCCGGCTCAGGCAGCAGAGAGCTGCAAACCGGCTGCGAGGGATTAAGTGATCCTTATTCAGCCTTAAAACCAAAACAACAAAAAACATTTATGCAGTTCACTGAGGCCCGCCAGGGTCACATGGACATTGATTTTATTTGTTGAGCTCAACTGCATGCACACATGTAAAGGATTCAATGAGACGCTCGCAGGCTGCTCATCTGGTTAACACTCACACTGGATAACAAACATCCTCATTTGGCTGTCAGACATACATATCATTTTGGTAGAGATCTGTTTATTCAGTGGCAAAGACGATAAACAACACAACATTGTTTTTGGTTTTGTTAGACTATTTTCAGTGTTTACCACCATGTTTTTCCCTGAGGGCCTGTCTCTTGCTTTCTCTGCCCCTTCCTGGGTTTCATTCATTCATGTTGCTGGAAATATGTTTTTAGGGCTGCAACTAACAGTTACTTTCATGGTCTGATTAGTGAAGTTTTTGTCTATAAACAGTCCGACAACTGTTAACATTTCTCAAAACCCAAGGTAGCAACTCTAAATTCCTTTCTTTCCTTGAACAAGAGTCCAAAAAGATATTTCATTTACAGAGGTATGAAAAAGAGATGGCAGCAAGTCTAGAAGCAGCAACTATTTGACATTTAGGTTTGATAAATAACTTAAACAACTAATTGTTTATTAGAGGTGTTGGTTAATTTTCTAATGGTTTCAACACTAGATGTGTGCACATGCCTGTATCAGTTGCTTGGACGCTGCCTCAGAAATGCATGCTCCTAATCAGAAAGTTTTTAGACAAGAGGCACTAGTCCAATAAAACAATGCCTCCGACCTGCCGCTGCCAAGTCTGGGTGGTCCTGTCTTTTCCTCATCTTCTGCCCCTTCCCACCAGAGAGAATTGTAATATTGTGCCGTGCTTTTAATTGCAGAAATACATCCTTCCCCTCATTATGGGCAGCCGAGAGGACAAGAAGCATCTGCAGAGGATGGAGAGCAACATTGCGGCAATGAGTGGCACGCTGACACAGACAGGTGAAGATTAATATCTTCATCACTTTCTCCCTCCTTAACATTTTCCCTCATTTATCTGTCGCCAAAATCGGGGGGCCCCGCACGTTTTTAACAAATGACGCCGCTGTCATTTCGCTTTAATTTGAAATTGCTTGTTTACTGTCAGGCTCTGGCTCAATTAATTACGTTTCGCTGAAAAGCTCTTAACCTCGGAATATTAATGAGGAGTTGGGAAATGACAACTTTTCTTCCCCCCGCCCATCCTCTCTCACTCCCCCCTTCCATCCGTCTCCCCTTGCACCAACCTCACCCCCATCCAAACCTCCACCGCCATCATCATCATCCACCCTCTTCCCCGTAGGTTGCGAGAAAGTTCATTTTAATTTTCTGTGCATGTACGTGTATTTGTGTGTGTGTGTGTGTGTGTGTGTGCGTGTGTGCGTGTGTGCAGGATGTGCGTGCGGCATGGCACTGTGTGGCGTCTGGGCTCAGCACTGGCCCTAGTGTGATTAAGTGCACGGTGACAGGTGCGGCTCCCATGTTGGACAGGTGAGGAATCTCAACCTGGCTGTCAGACATGGAGAGAGAGAGAAGCACGGAGAGAGATGCTTTCCTAGCTCTTCGTCAGTATAATTAAAAATCCAGGGAGGCGTAAATGAGAGAGGCACTCTGAGAAAGTTTGGTCTCGTTAGCAGTGTTGTTGAACTCGAGTGTGTTTTCACCTGAAAGGTACAAATTCCCATCTGAGACAGGTAGCCTGGCAGAAATACAGACACAGTGGGAACCACAGTTTTTGAAAAACTATAATTATAATTATAATAATGCGTTCTTTCATAGAGTGCTTTTTGCAATAGTCAAAGCAATTACACAACAAGTTTGATAAAACAGTGATTCCAAAGAAGTTGCGACACTGTCTAAAACCTACATGAAAACAAAATGCAATGATTTGGAAATCCTTTTTGATATGCAGTGGGAGAAATAAACACTCAATGTCAATTTCTTTTTTGTCAACTTTTCAGTGCAGCTATTCACGTTCATTTTGGCCCAGACATTGGTATAATTAAATAAAACTACACAGGTAAAGAAACTTAACATATTAAAACATTAAAAGAATGTGCAAAAGCGGAATGACACAGCAAAAATGGGGAACATGCTAACTGAAATTCACTTATTTGGAAGTTTTTGTTTACGGTGCCAGCTTCAAGACACTTCCTGTTTGAAGAAACTAATCTGTCACAGTGTTCAGATGAGATCTTGGCTCAGTTTTTCACACAGACAGACTTTAAATCTTGAAGATTTTAGGGGGCAGTTTTTGAATCTTGAGGAAGAATTTCACTTTCAAAACTTTACCTAGTAGTGTCCTCAGTTCTCAAGCCTATAGTTTTGTTAAATTAAAAGGTTCTGTAACATGGGTGCACATGCTCCAGTTCCAACTTGTTTGCAACGTATTTCAGGCATCAAATTTAAAATGAGTGAATATTTACAAATTATTTGGAGCATTAAATATGTAAATATATTTACACAGCATGCCAACTTTTTGGATTCAGGGCTGTAAAGAACCTACATGCACAAGATAGCAGGATATTAAGTAAAAAAAAAAAATCTAAAAAGGGGAGTTTTGACTTGATTGAAGAGCTTTGATGGCATATTGCATAATATTTAAAAACTTTTTTGTTTGTTAATAAAATCAACTCCTTTTCTGAATTTAATTAAGTCACATTCATGTGCACATGAACTGTGTGCACCTGTCTGTATGAGATATCAAACAAGGTAAAAACTTCCCCTCAGGTGTTTTTTTTATGTCTCGACAGTGCGTTACTAAAGCCTCTCTCACGGCTGCCAAATGTATCTGTGTATTTTCCAGGCCTGTTAGAAAAATGAAGATTTACCATCATGCATGAGTTTGCAGAGTTTTGAGCTGTGGAGAGACAAAGAGGAGCCAAACAAATGTTCCCGCAACAGGCTGTACTCTTAACAGGAAGCATAAATACAACCTTGTCAGTTTCAACACAAGCATCCTTTGTTTGATTTTCCCTTCATCTCCAACTTAAAACAAATTAAGCGTTTGACTTTACAGCTCTTGTCACGGACACACATGGTGTAGCCGAAAATATGGCCGTTATCATTTTATCCAGTCACACCCATGCTATTGTTTTCTGGCTGGCTAAGGTTGGAGGAGGGCAGCAGTTGGGTGCGATTGCGTGCAAGGTGTGCCACCCTGAATCTGATTAACAAATATATGCTCTTTTATGGTCATTTTCTCCCAACTATGCAAACACATTTCCTCTGGCTATTTCACTGCCCATTCTTGCTCTACTTATCACTTTTTGGAGATTTGCCAAGTTACAAACCCTGTTTTGTTTGTCGGCGTAGACGGAATTTCACAGTGAGAGTCCTCCTGTGCTTTGCAGCAAGTAGGTGAGACTTGAGAGGAGAAAAAAACAGAAACAAAACATGGGTCTTTTCTTCAGCCAGTGTGGGGAACTAATTTGCTATGACTGCAGTAGCCAAGCTGCTATTGTAGTTAATGACTGTTGTAGTTAACAGTTGGGGAGAGGGGTTGCAATTACACTGAGAGTTTTCTCCCTCTGCTTTCCCTTTGTCTTCCTCTCCCTCTCGCTCCCTCTCTCCTCGCTGCACTGAGTAATAGCGACCGACTGCCTCGCTGCTGCCAATTGCTTGAACCCCCTTTTGTTAAAGTTCATGTATTTCTCTAGTGCCGGGCGCAATGAGGTGATGTATCCTTTTGAATGGGGACCACATTAGTCTCTCTCGCCAGCCCCAGCTCGAGAGTAGGGGCCTTGACTCCCATTATGATTTGCCTACAACTTCACACAGACAATTAATGAATGGATCTTGGAACTACTTCAGCGCACCCAGGCTGTAATGGAATTGTGCGGCTGTTTGGGCACTCTTTGTCGGTGGGAGCCATATTGGTGACCAGCTGGCCATTAAAGACAGAGACAGGCCTGGACATATGTAGTGTACATTATATCGAGGTATTTACTGAATAATTTACTGAATACACAATGTGCACCCTCCTCACAGCAGCTGCAAGCCTCACACATCATCTTGTCTCAGATTCTCTCTCTCACAACACACACACACACACACACACACGCGCACTCTCCCTCTGATTCATGCCTGGCCAAAGTCATTGACTTCATTATTCTTGGCTTCATATCTGTGATAACTGGGGACAAGAAGTTGTGCATTTTTGTCAAGCGTCTGCACAGCACAAAGGAGTCAACTTTGTGGAGAGACATGAAAAGAATCGGACTGTTTGGCTGAAGTGGCTGAAAAAGCGGTGCCAGTGGTAATTCAGGAGGCACAGCATTACAGGCTGGCAGACTGACACACACATCTGGATAAGCTGTTTTGTGGTGAGGTGGAATCAGAGACTAATAGGGCAGCGCTTGGTTTAGCGTGCACACCCTGTCATACTAACACCTTTTTAAGCAGGGATGGCCGCGGTATTTTAGTTTTATTACCGCCTTCAAAAAGGCTGGTCACACTCTGGAGCACAAACCAAGTAACAAACTCAAATTGTTTGCACAAAGGTTTTTGGCCCCGACCAATGATCCTGCTCAAACTCGTGTTCCGTAGGATTCTGCAGGCATGAAAAGATCAAACGTTTCAGCACCCCACCCATATTGATACAACCCCACCCATTTAAACACAGGTGTCACTACAAGATATTAGCTTCTTTGAAATATCAAATATTTTGTCTGTGTTGGTTTTTCAAAAGAAACACAGCCTGCGAGCCGCGCTCCGTCTTTTGTCCCGGGCTGGGTTAATGTGAGAGGAGGTTTCTTTACATCCCGTCCAGCCGGCTGCAGCTCAGGCTTTTAACCATTGGCCTGACAACCTCAGCAGTGGACCGCCACAATATCTGTTGATGTTAATCCTATTAGGCTTGATTTAACACTTTACACGCCCATGATTTATATGAATGTTTATTGGTTTTCTGTAATATAATCAGCTCGGGGAAACTTAATGCATTGTTTGGTAATACACGCGTGACTGGAAGCAGGGGGCAACAAACTGTGCCCGGTGTTATTTGAAATCATACACCCTCGTCCAACACCAACACTTGAACTAATTCAATCTTCAAAGTCAATGGAAAAAGAACAATATTTATTAGGATTAGGGGGGACATTTTGTCTGGCAGCCTCCTCCCAAATGAGAGCCTTGTTTTTTCCTTTGTTGATCGTTTGAGGATTTAAGATGCATTAGAAGGCAGTGTCTGGGTGGATAATGGAAGGTTAGAGACTGTTATTTGATTTAAGTTCAGGCACTAGAGATTAATATCTCCATCCTATGTGCCCCCCCGCCCCCCTTCCCACTTCCCACCCTCTACCCCCAACGCCTCGGACCAAAAAGCTGCGACTAAAGTTACCGGGTATTAGCTTTGATTACAATTCTTAGAGGACAGCTTTGATCACTGACACAAGTTAAGTCTCATCAGTTCTGTCATCGACACTTTAAAGAAAATATTCAGTTATGAAGCACCAAAACAACCTTATCACGCAATCTGACTTCCTTTTTTCCCCCCCTTTCTAGTAGTGTGTTGAATTGACTGTTATTCTGTGTGTTTCCACAGTCAGCCAGCTGCAGCAGACCCTGGTCGCTGTCCAGGAGCTCCTGATCCAGCAGCAGCAGAAAATCCAGGAGCTCTCTCAGGAACTGGCTGCAGCAGAGGTAGCTACCACCTCATCAGCACTCAGCGCACTTCACTCACCACCATAAACTGTTGGAAGTATGCTGGAATATCCATGATTTCAATTAAACCTCTGAGGGTCTACCTATTCACAATTCAAAAAATGTTATTTTCTGCATCACCTATGAGATTTTAGCAGCTCTTTTTAGTTTGATTTAGTTGCTACAGATATTGACACATTTGCTACAGTTGGAAATGCTCATAAATGTTCATCTGGTGTGTCATTGTCAACTCACTGTACTATCTTACTTGAGCTTCTTTTACACAAAAGTCCCTTGTACACTGCCCTTTCAAGGCAGGAAAATTCCACCTTACCTCTCTGTATAAAAGGTACAATCGCACAATGTGTGAACAGAGTTGTCTCGCCTTTAAGCGTGCTGTGGGTGTACTATTGGCACTGAATCAACATCTGTGTAAAAATTGTTAATGGGCAGGATGGGACGAGTTTGACGTTTTTTGGACGTTTGGTGTGTGCGACCCACCTGGGGGAGATTTAGAAAGCAGCTTGTAGCAGTTAGCAGCTAACTCAAGACAATAAGGTCTGCAAGCTCCTTACCCTCCGAGCAGAGGACCAGATTAACCGTCATGTGACAGGAATGGTAAAAGATTGTTATTGCCATGTTATTGTTTAGAAGCACTGCCTGACGTGCATGTTACATGTCACACTGGACATTGACGCTGTTGTGTTACACGTCTTGCCTCTTTGACTTCTGTAATGCTGGTATGCTATCTTAAAGAGGCAACAGATAGGATTTGTTTTTGTTTTTTTAGCTTGGCGCCACCTAGCGTCAGTGGTGTTGCGTTGCACTGTCGCAAAGACCAAATTGACCGTGGGGATCAGAGATAATTAATAAAAAGTAGGCTGTAAAGCCACTGGTATAGCTCTATATATATATGTAGAATGAGAATGTGTGTGGACACTCTACTAAATAAATGAGTAAAGACACCGAGCAACAATTATCAGATTTATCTGAAGAAAAAACAAATATTAATGCAAATAATTATACCAGAATGCACAGTACCAGTAAAAAACAGCTCACAGTAAATTATACCAATATGTACAGTATCAGTACAAACAACAGTAGACACAGTGGAATTATACCAATAATAATAAACGGTACCGTATGGAAACGATGCGGCCGGTTGGAGCTCAAATTGAATAGGAAACAAAGTCCAGTGTTCAATTAGCTGGGCGTAACTTAGCTGGGCGATGTCCATCGATAGCTGCCTCCGTGAGAAGAGAACAGAAGGAAGGGAGGGGGGTATCACTGTCCAAGCGCTGCCGTAGAATGGCAACGAGGATGTCAGCCGACCAACACTCGCTACCCGGTTCCTGGTTACGGCGATTTGCGATGCTGGCCAGCTAGGAATTAACTAGCAGCCAGTACAGTACAGTCCTCTCTCGTCTAGCTAACATTTAGCCGTGTTACTGATCCATTTGAAAGAAAGCGAGGTGGGCATCGGTTTTGAAGCCTTTTTGGTCACAGAACTCCCTCCATCTCTTGAACGCCTGACTGAGGTTTACTCTTGTTTTTCCTCTTCTTTTATCACTCTCCTTTTTGCTCTTCTTTGCCTCCCCAGACAGAGGACCTTGTTTTCTTTTGCTAGGCCGTTTTTCACTTGTCTCCAAACTTTGTTTGTCTGCCAGTGTGCTCGTGACTCAATTATCCCATGCCCAACTCCTCATAAGGACTCGCTCCAGTCCCTGATTGGCTGACCGACCAATTTCGCAATACATGACGCGTTTCCTGCCGTAAAGCAGATTTTTTCCGCAAAATTTCGGCACCGGTGGCAGAAGGTTATTGCACAGCCACTAAGTAACCTATGTAAACGTTGAAAACAAAGCTGACAAATGGAAGGGCAGTATTGCAGGATCTCTGTGTAAAAAGGGCTGTAGTTCCTGTTAAATTACTGGGATAATCTTTTAGGCCCCGGTAGTGATTTTCACTCTTCATGTATGCACTACATTTAGGAACATTGCTATCTTGCACCTTTTCACTCATGCCATGGCAGTTGTTCGATGCCAGTGTTCTTGTAATGTATTTAATAATCAACATGTTTGCAAGACAAGTATTGACATGTAATGTAAACAAATTGGATTCAAATGCGTCATCAGCAGAGTCTGTGATTGGTTTGCATGCTCCACATTAAAGACTCTTTCATCAGATGGATGTAATCTTATTACAGGCTCGTTCCTGCAGTGTTACTTTCATCCACAACACAGCTGTACCTGCAGTTTCCATGAAATGTCACAAGAAAATTGGTGGTACAGTTCCATGAAAATCAATCCCTGCTCCCATTTACACATGACCCCAAGCAGGAAATGTTCCTGAACATTTCAGGGATAGACTGCATGTGTGAAAGGGGCTGTAATGATTTCACAGAAGACAAATTTGTGTTATTATCTTTATAGCAAACTAACAACAGTGAGATGAAACAACTTCACAAAGCTGGCAAAAAGTGCCAGTAGTTAGTGTAGTTTGAACATGGAAGTTACCGTCTGCACCTTCAAGGCCTGTTATGTATGATTAATGTTTTTGGGGAAAGCCAGACAGGCAGTAACTCTGAAATTGCAGAAGCTCAGTAAACGTAAAGTTGCAGGTTGAAATCTCCAGATTGATGAGGAGAGAGAAAAGGTTTCTCGAGGCCTCTGTGTACTAAAACCTCTCGCGCTGCCCCGAGTCATAACTACCTAAGACGGACAGCCTTATTATCCTGTATATCATCAGAACACAAGCTGCAAAAAAGTATGGTGCATCTCATCATAGGACCATAATCTTTAACCATATTGTCGTTCCTCCTTGCCTTGATTTTTATAGACAGTGTTCATAATCTACTCAGAATTGTGCTAAGTGTTTAGGTGAATTGGAGTGAGTGATTGGTCTAAAAACTTACATGCAGGGATGAAATGTTGCTTGCTTTTTATAACAGCGCTCATAAATTGCTTTATGATCTCTGGGCTCTAAAAAAGTGCCTTGGAAGAGACAATCTTAGACAATGTTTTATGTCCACAGCTTGTTAAGCACATGGGTGTTTCACTGTAGCATCTGGATATCGCAGGAAAACATATGCGGACACATCTGCTTCGGCACAAACGAGGAAGAAAAATATGAATCTCTTCCCTGGACGAGGTTCATCAAAAAACTGACGACTCATAGCTCATTTTGTGCCGTTTCAAGTTCTAAGCTGCACAATCTCTCTGAGCAGTGTAGAAAGCAGCGGCATCCCAAATCAGCATGTGTGAGCGATGATCTGATTTGACCTCATGCTGGTCTGAAATCTGAAAACTATCTGAGGCTTTCTGTCAGCAGGCTGTAGGCCCACTTCAAACAATGAGCTCCCTCCAGCACAAAGAGACAGGGATGTTTTTGCTTTTCATTTGTCATCTCCAAATCACAGATTGGATTAAAAAGTGTCTACTTCATTTGCTATGAGTGCCTTGTTGGACAGTGGTAGTGTATAAAAAGTATAATTCACATCAAAACACCCATTAAACAAATCATAAACTCTGCTTTATAGCTATAGTGTTGATCTTAAATTTTCCCTGCAAGTCGGCACAAGGCCCTCTGTTGTCTCAGGCCACGGGGGAAATTGTGAAATTGTTTTCAGGTCCGGGATGTTTGATGAGAAACACATGTTGGAGCTGGCGAGCTACTTATCATTCACCGTTTGCGGCTTTCGGGGTTTGCCTCACCACGCCGCTCAAAGTGCGCCACGCTTAGCAATTATACCTCTCAACGCGGAAATGTGCCTTTAACCCGAAACACATGGAGACTTCTGTTTCTCCAGCTGCTAAGTAAACATTTCTCGTAGTTTGGAAACCGCTCAATTGCGGAGTGCGTTTACTGTCCCTAAACTGGGGACCTCATTATGGAAGTGAGTTTAGACAGACTGACTCACGTCCACACACACACACACACACACACACACACACACACACGCGCATGCGCGCGCGCACACACACAGAGCACACGCTGATGCTGCACATTTCCAGACTTCAGAGACAGTTCCTCTCTTTTTTCCCTTTTTTTCTCAGTTATCATGACTCTTCAAAGACACGCTGCTGTATTCTACCACTGGTGTAAAGGATAGATTTGCCTGAGGATGATTCATCCCCGATGTTAAACAGCCTAGTCTATTTCTGCTCCATTATCATTACAAATCTGCCTGTTAACTGTGTTTTCCCTGCTGTCTCAACTCACTGATCGTTCTCTTTATTAGTGGATACTACATAGAAGATTAGAAACCGCCTCCTTGCTTGTGCGAGACGAACTGCCAGTGGGAAAGTGCATAAATAGAGTGAAATCAATTGCACTGTACCAGTGTTTCCACTCAAAAACACTCCTCTGGGGACTTCCTTCTGAAACTAATTCCATCATAAATATACATGCGTTACACGAAAACACACTGTCTGCCGGCGGAGTAACTGTGAATTAATTTGCCTTCAGACACTCTTAAACAAGCCTTGTTAAAGATCTTATCTTGTTGCTAATGGTCCACAGGCATTTATCTTCATTTAGCCAGATGCGTTGCCGTCCTTGGGTGCTGCTAGAGTTGATTTTTTTTTTTTTTCTTTGCTCGGGATATCTTTTTTTTTTTCCCTTTTTTTTTTCTCGAAGCACTTAGTAAACCAGCAGAAAGATGCCGACCCCTATCGCATCCAGGCACCCACTCGAGACATATTAGTTACAAGGCTTTTAAACCAGTTAGAGGGAATCTTTACTATGTACAGTATTTACACAGTAAAAAGCACATCCAGCCAGCAGCACAGTGTTTGATGATGTAAAAGGTGGCACCTCTCTCCCAGGTTGAGTTGTTATTTTGGTTTTGGTTGGTTGGCTGGTTCATTTGTTTGTTGGTTGTTTGTTCATGCATGATGCTTTTTGTGATGTGCAGTGCCAAGCTGAGAATTATGTTCTCCACTGTGTAGGCCACAGAGAGCCCTTAGAGCCCTGCACCTGTACACCAGGAAGTGTGATAGAAGTCAAACATCAGATGAAAAGAGCAGATGTGCACTCATAACTCTGAATCTCTTTATTTTTAAATCTACGTTTCGCTTTTGCACATATTACCTTCCTCAGGGTAAAACTGTCATATGTAGTCTAAACATAGAATAATTAATAGTCTAGAAAGAGGTCACGTACATGTATGTAGCCAAGAAAGACCTCTTAACATCTTGATGTCCACATATCCACACAAGAACCAGCAGGAGGATCACAAAGTAAAACGTTTCGATGTATGCATTTAAATCAAGTCTCCAAAAGAATGCATAATGCATTCCAGTCACACATGTACATGCAATATTAAAAGGAATACTTGGCCTACAAAATGACCATTTGTATATAAATAACTCACTCTGTGTTATGTTGAATTCGTGAAGAAACCTTTGTTTTTCTCACATGCTTCAGCGGTAAATGAAGAATCTAAAACAGGGAACATTCTTCATGAATTGAAGTTCAGTCAGAAACACTTTAGTCAAAAGAACTTTATTTCCATGTCCACATTATATTGTATTATATTTGGCGATATGGCTCTGTTCTGGGGCCTCTCTGCCTTTCCTCAAGCCTATGCAGAAGGCCTCTTCCACATGCCTACATGGAAAGCCTAAGGCGGAGAGAGCTCACTTCTCTGCCCTTCCATGTGCCTACATGGAAAGCCTGAGGCAGGGAGAGCAGCAGCAAAGACCGCCTGGAACAAAACAGAGCAGCATCAATGGAAAAAAAGACAGTGATAAGTCAGACACAGTATGAAAGGAGGACCTGGGGTGGAGGCAGGTTGAAAAGTGGCTTGCAGAGGAAGCAGCAACAGTAGGCAGGTCAGAGCAATTTAAATAGGGCGCCCTGAATGAGATTCACCAAGTGGTTGCATAGAAAGGAATCTCGTGATCTATCAGCTGACTCCCTTCCATCAGTCAGCTGCTCCATCAGTTGATTGGGCTGCTTGAGATCAGCTGATGTAGCTGGGATGTGAGCTGCCTGAACTAGCGCTATGCTCAATTAAATGGCAACTGCGATTAACAACAGCAAAAGTGTATCAAAACATTAATTTGCAAACCCTCAGTACAACCCAAGTCCCCTCTGTCTGGTCGTATGCTCAGTCCTTCCCAAACACGTGCATTTTCATTAAAATCTTACTCTACTAGAATTTTCTCCATTTTTGGATTCTTCATCCACTGTGAAGGCATGCAAGAAAAGGTTTTCTCGACAAATTCAGGGCAACATGGGGGAGTAATAGACATACAAATGGTCATTTTGTGGGTGAAGTATTCCTTTAAGGTTCAAGAAAATAAAAATGTTTGTGTGGAATATCTTTTAAGTAAATAAAGATAAATAATCTCAGAGTAAATACTCACACAATAGAAAAACATTTTGGATGCAAGCATTTATAAAAGATTATAAGAAAACATATTCCAAAATAGCACACATAAATCTTACATGTAAAATATTGTGGTTAAGGAAAAAAACAAGAATCTTTGTTACTTCCTGTAAAATAATTGTCAGAATCTTAATAAAGAAGTCAGACAGACATCAGTCAGACATTTGCTTGCGTACGTTCACAGACCTGAAAGTATCGTCTTGATGACGCTGCTTTTGTAATCAGATCCTCTAAATCATTGCAGAAGTAAAATATTTTGATCAGCAGTTTGTTAAAACATCACACTGGACACAAGTGTGCGGTCTATTGGATATGTGTCAGCACTTCAGGTGGGGCTTTTAAAGTCAGCGGTGTTTCCTTCAGTCTCTCCAGTCACTGATACCCCTCCACTCAGCCTCTACCCAAGCAGCCAGTGCACTTAACACAAGATTCTTACACCAAGTGTGTGTATACACACTCACATAATGCATCTCAAAGCTGAAATCCAGTCCTGGCCCAACATTTAATTAGGTTTCTTCAGACTTAATAAGACATATGTCAGTGGTAGTGTTGTGTGACAAGTCTTGATGTGAGATATTATATGGTGCTGCTCGGTAGATAATGCACATTATGTAGCCAGCGGTTAACAGTTCTACTCTAAAGCCTTTTTCTCTTGTGTTAAGTGATATAATATAGAAATACATTTCAGTTATTTGGAGCAATTTGCATATTTCTTAAGTTGATTCGGTGCCTTGGAAGTCTTTTAGCTCAGCCCATCCAGCAATTAATTTTTTTCGATGTAAAATGAGAGAGAAGCAGAATCCAGCCTTATTATACGGGTGCCTTGGGGAGGCGAGGGATTAAGATGGTTCTAATGAGGTGACGGCTGTAATAAGAGTGTCTTCAGCAGGCCTCCAATGCACCACCTCTAAAACAGGGCTCCTTATCAGCGAGGTTTAGGAGTCGATAAGAGCCAAAAAAAGCCTCCTTTTCTGTCTCCCTTCACTTCTCCTCCTCTGCCTCCCTCCTTCCACTGTAAATGAGTCTGATCCCTTTCAGATGTGATTCAATTAATTTCTCTTAGATTTAATTACAAGCGAAAGAGTCCAAGTTATCCCTCTCCCCTCGATAGGGGGTCCACGCTGCCTAACAAGCTTCCTCTGGTGAGTCAGGAGAGTCTTAATTACAGTTTTTACTTTTCTTTTATCCCACTTTTTCCCTTGTCTTCTCCCTCTCCTCCCTCTGGTCTCATCAGTCTATCCCCCTGTTCTCGCACACGTTTGTGCTTTTTATTCAGGAATGGATTTCGAATGGGGAGCAGTTATCTACATCACTGGTTCCCAGCCCTTTTTGGGTTCAGACTCCATACAGCCAAGCAATGCCTTCTCCAGCACATTTTCACTTTGCTATGCCCCTCGGCGGGCAATATTGATGCCAAAGGCACCCTTAAATGTCTTTATGAGATGCACTGGGCTTCAGCTATATCCACTTTAAACCCATCTGTGGCAATACTTGACACAGAGAGCAACCGACATAGTATTAAGAGCAAAATAGTCTGTGTAGGTTGGGAGGAAGGGGAGCTGGATGGGTCAAACAAAAGCTGACTTTTACCAACTTTCACCCAGGAGACTTCGAGTTTATGTCCCTGTGTGAAACCAGAAGTCTGTGTTATTTTAAAATAACCTTATGCAACTACATCCCTTGTGAAACCATAAGTCACTGGTGTTCTATCGTAACTTTGCATAATATATATACGGTTGCGTGCACAGAGGTAAATACACCACGTTACATTACGTAACAAATAAACTTTTTTTAACCCCAAATCATGATCTTATTTCTAAACCTAACTAAGTAGTTTTGTTGCCTAAACCTGACCGCAACCTTTGTACAACATTACGTGTCAGGCAGTGTTTCAACTGTGCATCAAATAGATGTGCTAAAGGGTGCCCTGTGTGTCCCAATCAGACACCAAGGGCATGACAAGGCAATGGTATTGGTGTCATGCCCTTGGTGTCTGATTGGGACACCAAGGGCATGACAAGGCAATGGTATTTGATGATTTGATGTCATCACAGGTTGTATTTCTCCATTAGTAGTTCAGTGAACGCTGTGTTTTGCTTTGAGCACCCTGAGGAGGAACAGCTCCTCAGTATTCAGAAGAAAAATGCATTTACCTTCACCTCCATGTTGGGCCTTTGATGTCTTCCCTATTTGATAGTTGCTATGTTTGATTCATTTTGCAGTAACTCAGTAGCCTACAGGACTTTGCAGTAGGTGCAGTCCAGTATTTATCATTGCATTTGAATGTAGCACGTGATGTTTTTTTCTCTAGGCCGTTATCAAAACCCGTCATTTTGTAACTCCCTCTGTCAAACACCTGCCTGTCCCAAAAAAGTGCTGCAGAGACAGATTTTTGGCAGCAATTTGCCATTCAAATACTTGCCATTATACCCTGTAGCATTTCATGCCACACCAGTGTGCGAGTGATAACGCATGCCTTTGATAAAAAAAACAAAAAGAACAAAACAAACTGCTAAGCTATGGTCTGCCCTCATGAATGTGGCCATTGTTCAAGATAAAGTCATTATCCAAAACTCTGGACGCTGGCCTAATCTTTTCTAGATAGTATGGAAAATTATGTAAAAACAGCATGATTCACACTCACTGGACTTTCTGAGCAGCCGAGGCCATAAATGTGCCTGCAGTGGGACTGTTTGTCCTCCTTTCTGTCATCAGCAGCAGTAGGCCGTTGTGAGGTTGTTATGGTGACGAACGACCTGACTACACAAAAACATGTGGCTTTTAGCATTTGCATTTACCACATTTGTTTACCTTGTACTCTCCGTCCTTTTTTCCAAACAAAGCTTTTTTATTATTATTTCATGTTGTTGAGACGGAGCACAGAGGAGTTGTTGAAAGACGTATATTGACTTTGTGCTGCGACCCTGCATGTGACCTGAACAGTGCTCCTGTGTGTGTCTGTGACATTTGTTGTGTGTGTGTCTCACTTGTTTGTTTCCTAAAGGCATCGTCTTCAACCAACCGCGTCCTGGACAACCAGACTGTCGGAGAGCTGAAGGCTGAGATCGTCTCTTTGAAGGGCTTACTGCTCAGCAGGTAACAAAGTTATCCAGACCCCTGTCACATGAAACAGGGCAGGTGTGTGTGTGTGTGTGTGTGTGTGTGTGTGTGTGTGTGTGTGTGTGTGTGTGTGTGTGTGTGTGTGTGTGAAGGGCGAACAGCTCACTGTTTTCATTGACTTTTGTGTTCCTGGATGTTGTCCGTTTGAACCATTTGACAGGAACAAAGCTCTTTGTAATTCACTCAAACATGCTATATGTTAACTTGGGCCACATTTCATTTATACCTGACATTAAAATACTTTTTAACACCCCACATAATCTCATGTCACTCTTTTAAATGACTGTTACTTTATTTCTTTGGTTTGCACATGTAAAAAACAGCATATTATCAGATTGAGGCCCAAACATAGATTCAAGTCATTTTAACAGTTGTATCAGAAGAGTCCAAAAAGCCAAGCAGTGTGTTGTATTTCTCCCCTTCAAGAGTGCATAACAAGCATGAAAGTTATTTTATGACTTTGGAAACAGCGATTTGACAACTCTTAACTCACCGTGTGCAGTTACCATTTTTTTTCCTGGAGCTTTTGATCACATTTTGTGGTCTTCCCTGCTAGTAGAGTTTGCTTTGTTGTCATCACGTGACTGTATGGACCCACCCAGTGTGATTTAGAGACAGCATCAACTGACCATTATAAATGCTGCAGAATAACAGATACGTTCACAGGCAACTTACATGGTTAGTGTTTTAAAAAATTATCAAACACATGAGCTGTTCTCAGCACATTGAAATATCACAGCTATCCTTTCAAAGTTTTGTTTTTTAAAAAATGGATAAATGCCATAAACACTTAATCAGGAAAGTAGGTAGGAAAGCAGGAGAGGCTTCTAGATGGAAATAGTATTGATAAATAAAGACAGCAATTCTCTGTTTTTGGCAGAGTTTTCAGGGCGTCATGGTCAACAAAGTCCAAATGCTAGATGCAAATGAAACACACATTTTATATATGAATCTTTATTTCTGTATCCTTAAAATTATACTATGCAGGATTTTCCTAAAAAACAATAAAGACTGGTACAAAGGTTAACCCTTCTGAATCATCACTTATGACTCATTAGAAATGTGTGGTCGTGTATTTATCGGCAGAGACTCTGCCGTCTGCCTGTATTTTCTCATTTTGCTGTGTTCAGGACGTTTCTGGGCACAGCGAACAGGCATGGTTGGGACTTTTTAAAAAGATGGGGACAAGGTGCCAGACTGTAGGCAGCAGGCTACCAAGAGGAAGCTATAAAAACTCAAGGACACAGCGCAGAAAAAAATGCATATATAGTTACACGAAACGGCAGGCAGACAAAGCTCGTTAAAAAATGAGAGTGAATCTGGGGTTGGCTGGCGATACTGTTGACAATGGGACCAGTCTGTAATGTCACTTTAAATTAAAAAGCCAGATTAAAAACAGAACTCTTTAATTTACTTTTGCCTGGTCTGTTGTGACTGTGTGGAGATTTGCCTTGGTTGACGTTATACTCCCAGCCTGAAATATGATCCCAGTATGGAAATATTTCTGTTTAACTCAGGTTCAGTAACATAACCTGGTCCAAAGTGAGTTTAACTACTTCAGCCTTAAACACCTGCTGCGGCACATTAAAAGCTGTTCATATTCTCAGAACTGTTGCTCTTTTTACCTGACTGGAGTTTGCAGACCTGAACGTAACTGATAGCCCTTTTCCCTACGTATGGGCTAGCTTGGCTTGACACTCTTTGACTCAGCTTGTTAGCCCAGCATGGCAAGGATTCGCATCTCCACACAACAGGGCTACCCACCTGAAGTTGTGTCTTTAACTGATGACGCACTTGTTTAGAGTCGATGGCATTTAAATGTAGTGCCCTCTTTAGTGCTGTTTACTACTACACTGTGCAACAGTTGTTGGTAGCCAGCTGTTTATCATCATGGAATTTTAAGCTGTTAAGATTTTGCTCGCCATTTATCACTGATGAAGTATCTGCAATGCTTGGCAATAGCAGCAAAGGCTATTTAGTCGTGTTGCAGAATCATCCTCAATGGTAACGAAGCCATTTGACATCAATGCAACCCGCTTTGAGGCAGGCAGGTGCACTTTGACCCAACTCCAGGGCTGGTCCACCTCAGACAGAAAGTCAGTTTTAACTGGTAATGAAAATGCAAAAAAATGCGGTATGATTTGACTCAGCACTGCCAAAAGTAGCACTGAGGAGGGAAATTGCAATGCATGTTGGGATGTTTTTAGGCTTTTTTTGCAGTGAATCTGTGGAAGAGAGTAAAAATTGCAAAAATAGTTGAAATTCTAATTCAGATATAATTTATTAAATATCAAAGCTAACTTTTTCCAAAGAGAATAAAACTGCATTGTTCTGAGTTTGTGACTTGTGCACTAGGGCTGTCAAAATTGCTCAAAAATGACGTTCGAATATTCCTTCTAAAAATAACTCATATGTTCGAAACATTCGAATATTTTTTTTCCCGCATTATGTCCACAAGAGGGCAAACTAATACAAGGAAACATACTTGTATATGAAAAATAACTACCTGTAGGTATTTTTATTTCAACATAAAAGTCTTTGAAAACATTTACATACCTACACATTAAAACACATAAAACAGTTATCTATAACATTACGTTATAAACGACCGCGAACCTCTCGCTCGCCCCCCCTCTCTGACCCGTGACCACACCGCCCGCGGAAGTGCTGCGAATAGCCTCGAAGCACCAGACTGTGACCAGCTTGCGCCCCGCAGTGATTGTTTCGGCGTCTGGTCTATTTTCTGCGCGAGCCGCAAGCGAATGTGTCAAGCCGGGTGACGGAGACAACAGCTGGGAGCAGAACCGCTTGTCGACCAGCGAGGAGAAATGCGCGTCTGATGCCAACGCCCACTCGCAAAGAGGACAGCTGCGGTGGTGTTTTTTATCTCTCTCCACAATCGAATATCAATTGTCACATTCAAAGGTCCATTTTTTTTTTTTTTCAAATTTAAATTTGAATTTAGAATATTCGCTGACAGCCCTATTGTGCACTAACATTACCACTTACTGTGCTTGTTTATCTAACTCACCTTGAGTCTTTCGGCACTAGCAGTAGATCTGGATGCAACAGCCTCTGTCATGGTGAAATAGCTTTGTCTGTTGTCTGTTGTCTGTTTCGTATATAAAATCAGGAAGTTGCCTTGCACGGGCTTTAGCAGTAATTTTTGCTGGTAAATGTGAGATCTTCATGTCGCACCTGTCTGCATCTTCACAACCAGAGACAAGCTGCTATAGCCCTTTTTACACAAAGATCGCGCTATAAAACTGCTACGAAGTCTCTTCTTTTTGTCTCCTTTGCATTTTTAGACTGAACCAAACAACGGTCTTTATTCCGCTCCAGTGTGTGATTTTACACAGCATCATGGCTTTGCCGAAGCAAAAGACACGTGACGGGCGTGACATGTATCACATTGGCGTTGGCCTCTAGTGTGACGTATAACAGGACCCCCCGTCCCCCCAAATGGCCAATTTGTGAACCCAAGCCATAGCCGCCATTCTTCTTCTTGGAGTTAGCCACTAACAGCTACTTTTTTAATCTCCCATGGTGGGCCGCACAAGAAACAGATTGTCAAAATGTTATATTTGTGCTGCCCATGATCCCATCTGTCCTGTTTATACAAACTCCATTTTGGCGCCGTAGCTATCTCCCGCGGTAGATTAAAGGCGAGCTCACTCTGTCCCCCATTTTGCAATCATACCTTATGTACAGCACAGCGAGGCAGCATAACAGCATGATATTCCTGCTTTGAACAGGCAGTGTAAAAGGGGCTTATGATTGTTGAAACCATAATAATTTTGTGATAAAGTTGCAGATATTGGACAAAATTTGGAAGGTCGTGCATAATTTACGGGGCGTGGTTGAATTTGCGTTAATTTTTGCTATTAGCGACATCGTGACATCCTGGAGCGGCAGCAAAACAACCATCATGCAGTCATCTTTGCATACCCACGTCTACAGTACAGCACTGTTGCAGCTGGCACGAGAGTTTGTGTTTGGAACTGAATAAATAAAATAAAAGAACACAGTATGTCACATTGCACTTTAAAATGACTTGCACACTTAAATAATCATTAATCTGAAATATGTTTAATCTCAAAGGCACAAGAGGTTCTAATGCTGATTGCACCATTTCTTTTACTTCACAACTTGCCTGGGCCAATTAGCATATTGCAGGCATCAGCTGGTCTTCTGTGTTTTAATGCTTTTATTGGTAAGCAGGATAACCGCACATGTGCATAATTGCTCCTCTGCAACTTCAGTCGTTTTATGAGTGCAAAATGATACAACACAGCAAAAGAAAAATAACCGATAAACTGTAGATACGTTTTAATCAATCATTTTATTTGTTGTCAGGGTAAAATCTGATTGTACCTACCACATGTTAATACAAGGTGGAAAGTATTTTGTGCTACTAAAGGTCTCATTGTATACTGCCAGACATCCCCTCGTTCTTCCCATCTTTGTTCCTCAATCTAGTCAGGCACAGCCCAGCTCAGTCAGGCCCATTAGCATGCATGATTATGTATCAGTGTCTATAATGAAGCCTGAAGTAAGAGTGTACATCAGAAAACCGGCGAGGACGAAAATTGCCTCAGAACTGTCTAGTTGAGCATGTTTTGTTCCCCTCGTACATTCTAATCAGCAATAATCCCTTTGTCATTTGCTTTCTTGACTTCATCCTGACTCTCACAATGAGTTTTCTGGCAAAGGCTTGAATCACAAACTAAAGGCTCTGTATCACCATCTGTCTCCAAACGTGTTCCCTTCCTGTTCAAATGATCCAAATCATCTCCAAACTGTTTTTTTTTTTTTTTTAAAACCCACCAAGAAGTGCTTATCCCATTATGATTCAGCGTTGTCTTTTTGATCTTAAAAGCTGCAGTGGATGTAATTAAAAAAATCTTAGAGCATCTTTACCAGGTGTGACGAACATCTGGCTGTTTGGGGGGGAAAAGCCATTTTCTCTGCTGTAATTATGAGAATTACATAGGGTGCTTTGTGTGTGGCTGCATGCTAAAATGTAAGCCAGCGCTGAGGATATGTTCTCATTCAACACCTGACTGAAGAAACTATATATAGTTTTGTGGTTGCCCAATTATAGCTGATTACATCGTGGGAAAGCTCTTTTTATACATTTTCATCACAGTGAGAAGTGAGGAGTATGATTAGGTTGTGATCAGGCCTCATTTTCTTCCCCTCTCTTGTCTGCCCCACTTTCCATAGGCGACAATTCCCCTCCACTCCCAGTATTCCCAAAATCCCCTCATGGCAGATTCCCCTGAAGCCGCCATCGGCGCCCGGCTCGCCGCCAGTCAACCACACCAACAGCAGCAGCGACATTTCCCCTGTCAGTAACGAGTCTACCAATTCCTCTCCAATCAAAGATGGACACCACAGCTCCCAGGATACACTGGGAGGGCCTGACGGAGCGCATGCTATCAATGGAGATGACGTCACGTTGGGGCTCGGCGCAACGCTGCCCCTGGACCTGAAGGACCAGGTTCGCATGGAGGTGCAGGGAGAGGAGGAGAAGAAGGAGGAAGAGGAGGATGATGTGAGCCACGTAGAAGAGGAGGAGGAGGAGGAGGACGGTGTAAGCATGCAAACAGAGGATCGGCGAGGTGGGGATGGACAGATTAATGAACAGGTGGACAAACTGAGGCGGCCCGAGGGTGCCAGCAATGAGAGCGAGGTGGATTAGACAGAAGTAGAAAGCACAAACACCCTCTCCGAGCACCACCTCTCATCTCTGCTGACGGCTTTGTTTTACTCTGCTCTCTCTCTCTGCTCACACTTGTTTGTTTTTTTTTTGTTTTTTTTTAATCCATCTTCACTGTCTGTTTCAACTTGTTTCTGTAATATCTTAATCTTGAGCAAAATGAGGAGTAGGCGTGGGCGTGAGAAGACATAAAACTGACAAATATTGGAGTGTCTAGTTGACACAGGGCTTACCTCAATTTACTTTTCATCATGCAAACTAAATGATTGCATGCAGAACCAAGTACCATGCTGTGACGTTTCTTTGAAAGGAGAAATGACGAGCAATAGTCAAATCAGAACGACTGTAAAAGGCTGTGTGCAGTACTAACCGTGTGTGACTTTTAATTTCCATGATTTGATCAGATAATTCACAGCTTTGCCTTGGTGTCCTTGTAATTGTACTAAGGCTCACATACAGACCAAAGAGGCAACACTGCACAAAATAATCTCTCCCGTGTGGTGCAGCTGTAGGTCAGGAGTCATATGTTGGCACTTCAGTCTCAAAGTTACCGTGAGCTTCCAGAGAAGCATTAGCAGAGTTTGTCTCCCTGTTGATGGCAATAGGAGAGGACAAGCTCTTCCAGGGCCGGAGCTTTTAGCCTCTTTTATGTGTCCTTTCGCATTGGTGTCAGTCTGTCAATAATTCACAAGGCCAGCAGGGTGGCATTTGGGTGAAATAAAAGCCCTGAAATTCGAGATTAGAATGTGATGACGGGCTTTGTTCCATGCCGGTGTCAGAGTGCTCATACGCTCAAAGGAGGGGAAGATAAATGTTTTTTCCCCCCGCTTTCCTTTTTCACCGAGGGCTGAATTGTGCATCTTTTTTTTTTTTTTTGCGAGTGTGTTTGCGCGTGGCAGGCGAGAAAACCCAGACTGTCTGCTGAGCTGTATCTGTGTCTCCAGCAGGGCAGCTGATTTGGTTTGTGAAGTATGTTAATAATCAAATGATCAACAAATAACAGATGTATTAGTTCATGCAGCTTGAAATGTCAAGGAGGCTAAAAGCGGAAATCTAATACAGAAAGCCCAGTTGCATTGTATTATTTTCTGTGACAAACCCCGAGGTCCAAATTATGTAGGGCCTCCTACGGTGAGTAATCTTTACAGAAAACGGCGCCAATATTTTGTAATTAAGCTGCAGTAAGACAACGAGGGCTGCCACAGATGGAAGTTGCAGAACTTGTATCACTTTTTTTTTTTTCCCTGAGTGTGGAGGTGGATAGGGGAAGTTAGAAAAAAAATGCCCCATGATTGAAAAGGAAAGTAATAAATGAATACTTGACTTATTGAATTACTCACTGTGTCTCCAGCTAACAAGAAGAGTCCATGAGTGAGAAGAAGGGATATCAGCTCTGGTGCCACTTCCACCTCCCATCACATGGCCTTCATAGGAACACAGAAAAGGTAGAGGGGCACTGCACATCTCTGTGTGACACCCGTCCTAACCTACAGATTATGTTTGGCTATATTTCTGTTAAATGTGTCGACTGAGGAGACGACAACAATGCAGTATGCTGTAAATTATATTTTTTGATCTAGTAGAAATGAATTTGTATGTATGAATCAGGTTGGTTAAACAAAATACATAATCAGGAGGTGTAACTTATGCTTCTTAGACACTGTAGAACCAGTCCTCTCTGTAACCTGCTGATTACTGTCTGAATGTCAGCTAAAAGTGTACACAAGTGTAATAAATCTGGTTTATCTCAAGTATAATCTCTGTTATATTCATTTGAGACCATCTGGACACTAACCACAAGCTGCTGTGTGGTACTATTAAAGGCTAAACTTAATATTACAGAGATTTTCATGTTTATGTTTTTCCTTCAGCTACATAAGTATATAGTTTGGGACACACAGCAGCAAAGAACAGGGTGCCGGTTGTAAATCCTATGAGAGTAAAATGTACCTAATTTGTATTTCCATCCATCCAGTAAACATCAGAGGATAGAAAAATGCACAATGAAATGTGAATGTGATTGTGTGTGTTCAGGTAACATTAAACATTAAAATCAGTTTGGTAACAATAAAATGCATCCATTGTCCAAGTTTGAGCCTTAGTAACAACCTCTGTAGATTTTTACCATTTTAAAGAAATCCAAATCTAACATGTCTGAATATCCAAAGGCCCGTGAATTCAAAAATCATTTTGAGGTCAACATTTCTGATTGAATCTTTGTGGTTCCTGAGCTTTCTGTTTTTTGTATCAGCTCTCCGAACCAGCTGTAACATACCTATAAAACCAGATACAGATGAGAATACTACAGTACCTCTCAGAGAGCATGACAGGGCAGGGACTTTCAGCATTTTTTTTTCAGCTTTCTTTCTGGAAATGAGTAAGTGACATAGTTAAACATTGTCTGTGTGTGTGTGTGTGTGTGTGTGTGAAGTGTTGTTTATTTGTGTAGGTGGATCGACATTGTGTCTCTTGGTTTCTGTTGTGGGAGTAGTGCTGTCTCAAAAAGGGTTTCCTATTCTATTTTGAATACACTGGACATGGTGAAGATAGCCATTACAGACTTAGATGTAATTTGTGTGCTTGATTTTTAAATTAATATTTTTTATTTCATCCAACCATGCAGACAGCTCTGAGGCAGAGTGAGAGAGGCAGAGAGGAAGATCAGAAAGGAGAGGTAGTGTAATGATTGCAGAGACAAGAAGGTAAGACTGGTCACAGTAATCTGATGTCACCAGGGTGAAAAGAGGAAGTAGTGCCATTTACTGATGAGAGGTGTTTAAAAGAGACCAGCTGAACTGATAATATGCTATTTCTATCACCATGCTCGTGGCCCTGTGGGTTTTTAATGCTCAGACCAAAAAAAAGAATCCACATCACATGCTAAATGTAGATATTGTTGTGCTGTGTGTAAACCACCAGTGGGGCAAAAAATGTCACAGTTGGCCTGAGGTGGCACCAGAGAAAAATGAGATGGGTTTGTCCTCTTTACAGTGTCCATTTTAGGACATCTCAGAGTCAGCTTGTCAGGCTTAGCTTTACACTGTCAGACTTTGTCATTTCAACTAAACTTAATTATAATGTGAACACGCCAAGCATACTTAGAGCAGTGAGCCTTAAGTACAGGTGAGCTACTCTACCAGTGCTGTGTATGTTTCAGCATAGTAACACTGATGTTGTTGACCTATGAGAGAAGCTAACAAAACCTGCATGCATTAGCTAGTGCCATGCTGATGCATGTAACACGTATGAATATCTGTACCTAATTTAATACAGAACTCCCCACTCATAGCATTTTATTCTACAGTCTTCTTTTATTTTACATGTCATCTCTGTGAACAGATTTTGCAAATGTATGCAGAACAGACAAGATTTTGGTATCAGAAGCATTCTGGTCAATTTGTAGTCCTAGTAGTGTTGACCGAACCCTGTTTAAATGCGAGGTAAACAGTCCAGGTGGAGAGGTGGAACACATTGGCCAAAATTCATCTCAGAGCCCATCTGTGAGGACGAGGTAGCATTATATTAGCTTATTTTTTAATCATCTACATTTATACACAATTATGTGTTTATAGAGATTAGCCAAAATGACAGGTGCATGGAAAATGAAGTCTTGGCCCAAATACCTGCTTACTACATCAGAACCCCCAAAATATTGGCCCTTGTCCCAAGAGGCTTTACTGTCGCCAGAATGACAGCCGATGGTTTCCAAGGTTCTTCACAGGTTCTTCTTTCTTATCAAAACCTGATGCCTACATTAGCCACAATGCAACTTGGAGATTCAAGTGTGTTATGTCAGTAGCAGCTTATGTAGCCTCGAGCTGCTAGCCTATCAGCAGAGTTCGTGCAGCTGCCTGTTGAGCCACTAAATGCTTTACCACCGTTTTCACACATGCAGTTGCACTCACGACCTGTAAACAGACTTTGATTTGTAAAACTGGTCGAGTTCCCCCTTGATGGTAGACCATCCAATCGGAAGATCAGTAGTTCAACCCACAACTCCTACAGTTTACATGTCATAGTATCTGTGGGTAAGATGCTGAAGTGTGTAAGTGTGTATGAATGCTTACTGAGTAGCAGGTGGCACCATGTACTGTAGCCTCGGCAAGCATTGTGTGGCTATGTGTGTAAATAGGTGGATGTAACATGAAATTTAAAAGGTTTTTGAGTGGTCAAAAGAAAAGAAAAGCATCTATCAAGTGCAATCCATTTACCGTAAATAAAAAAAAAACAACTAACAGATTGATTATCCTCAGAGCTACAAATGAAATTAGTCACTGCACTGGTAAATGCACTTTGATTTTAATTTTATTGTATTTTGATGTTTGGTGGAATCAGTCTTCTCTTACACAAGCTATATTCGGATTGGATGCTGCTTTGGATATTGGATATAGTTTTTCATGGACTTAAGCACTTCCAGCACTTTAATGCATATCATGTAGCATCCTTTTTATTGTCTATGTTGTCTTGTCAAATTGTCTGTATGTGTTGTTGTGCTACTCTATGTGCCTTTTAATTGCCCCTCGGGGACAAATAAAGTGTTTTGAATTGAATTGAATTGAATAGCCAGAATGCTAATGTGTCAGGCATTATTTACCAAATGGGGGTTCAGGTACAACTAGGGGTAATTTGGAGTACTGCAGGGGTACATGAGACTTTTAAAAAATATCATTCATGCATAATTCCTAAAATTATTATACTATAATGAGTTCAATTAAAAAACTTTGATGTCAATTAAATTTTCCTATTTTCAATGCAATCGTTAACTGATGAAAACTGTCAACTGCTGCAACGAACGCAAAATGTTACCGTTTGTACGCTATGTGATTATACCAAAAATGTTTTGTGCTGGTCAGGGGTTACTTGGCTTAAAAAAAAATTTCAGACTCAGAAAAACTCAGAAAAAAGTTTGACAACCACTGACTTAGGGAGTGTACTGTACGACCAACAGGATCCATCATGTAGATCCATACCAGATAATATGCCCCATATCCCATTATAAAGTAAATGTGTCTCAGCTCATGTCTGTCTTTAGTAGCGAAATACTGTATGTGGCAAAGTTTATGAAACTGTCATAATTATGATAATTTCTTTATTATTTGTCGGTCCACACAATCCACAAGGTAATTAGCAGTTGAAATGTACCTTTTGTGTATCCCTACTATACACACAGCACACACATGCAATTAAGGGGTACGGACTGAGCTATTGCCTCCCACACACATTTCATATTGAGTAACACTCCTCAGAATCTCAGCTTCAGTCATTTATTGTGATTTACATTCAAGCAAAAAGGATGCATGCTGTTCGCTCAGGTTGCTGATAATTCCAAATAACACACCGCCGCAGTGTGTTTTCTTAATATGCAATTTTCTGCCATCTTGCCGATACGAGGTCCCACGATAGATCCTCATGTAAAAGAAAGCTGGGCTGAAAAAGCCCATTTTTCCTCATCCGGGAGATTCTGAATATTGCCATGCATTGTCAAGTGTATGAATTTAATTTATCAGGGTCTAAATGATCAATAGCGTTTCACATATTGATGAGGTGTATAAACTTCTCTGAGGTTCGATACCACATCCCTTTGTAATCCATTAACCTCTCCCTGGAGTTCAGGCCAACCTTAGATTTATAGGGACCTACTGTAATAAATCCACTTGTACATCATTTAGTGTCTTAGGGGATTTGCAGCGCATTCCTGTCCAGAAAGCGCCATCTATCCTACCCTCATATTCTCATCTACATTTTAAGAGTCTTAACAACATCCACCACAGTCTGCATACCCTTTCAGAAACCTTGTGCCTGCATAAATACACTTCCTATGCGGAGCTGGTGTGTTACCCAGTAACCAGCGCCTCTCAGTGTGGTGGTGCAGTGAGGGATTGTTTGTCCAAAGCAACACCTTGGTTTTGACACCATTTGGCTCCCCGGTTGGGAGCCTTAACCTCATCAATCTTGCTGCTAAACGGAGAGCACTCAATAGGGTAGTGTATCGACGCGCTCTGAACTCCATTGTTCACTGGAACTGAGCACTCAGCAGGTTAGAGGGCTGAGTGTCTCCTTGGATCAATGCAAGGGTTGTTAGCCCATAGCAGCCAGTCAGAGGTCTACCGCGACTCTGTCTGCTCCACGCACACATCATCTCTACTCGTTTAAAACTCCTTCTTGAGTCCTTGAGCGTTGATCCCGGTCCAGCTTTTGTTTTCTCACCACATCGATTCGGGACAGGTAACATCCTAGCAGCATAGGTCCAGTTCTTGAAGCTTCAGGCTCCACCCAAAATGGCTTCCACACGTCTCTCTCCGAGGGGAAGTGTCCCGTAAAGATTTGCATAGGAAAGGTCACGGATGATGCAGGAAGAAGAGGCCTTAGGATGAATTGCTTCTTCTTCCTCTTCCCTATGAGATAAGATGCATGTGGCATGCAGCTGGGAGCAATCTGATGTAATACTTGATTTGTGACAAGGCTTGTGGAACTCCACCGGTTGCTTTACCCCTGTGGAAATATCCTTTTACTCCTCGGGAATCCTCATTTGGACTGATGTTATCAACAGCTGTAGTGAAAAACTGTTAACATGCTTTCAAGATGTTCTCATCTACATTTAGTTTCTCAGGTATATTCTATATTTTTGGGGTCTGTGCAGTTTTTAGCCACACTAGTGGCGTTGGTGTGGGAATGGCAATGTCGGCTGTCTTGGTCCAGACCGAAGACTGTATTAAAAGTCATGAACATAGCCAGCGTGACATCACTCAGTGGTTTGTGGACTCCCATTCTGAAGCCTTGAATTTAGCATTTTGGCCCTTGCCATCTTGTTGTTTTGGAGCCAAAAGTGACCATATGTGGACGAAAGGTTGGAGCTGTGGATAAGCGGGGGCTACTCTGACTCATAGACAGTAGCGGCACCTTGCAGACAGCCTGTCACTCAAAGCAGCCACGCCTTTAATTATGCATAACTGTAAGCCTTAATATAATGTAAACAGGTGAGTTATATAAAAGTCGTCCCCTCTACAGTTGTTATGAATGTTGAAATTAGCTCTAGAGACCATAAACGTTTTTAGTACCAGGCTGTAAACATGTTTATTGCTGCTGTAAAGTTGGGCATTTTATCATGGGTATCTATGGGGACTGACTCACTCTTGGAGCCAGCCCCAAGTGGCCATTTGAGGAACTGCAGTTTTTGGCACTTCATGTTGGCTTCATTTTTCAGACTCTGGAGGTTCCCTGTTTGTCCAGATTTATAAATTTCGACAACCACTGGATGAATTGAGTTGACCTTTTGAATAGACATTCATGATGCCCAGAGGATGAACCTGAAAGACTTTGGTGATGCCACCATCAAGTCAAAGCCTTTATCAGTGAAATATCTCAACATGGGGGTGGATTGGTACAAAATGTTGTAGGACATTGGTGATCCTGACTTTTCCTCATGCTTCACCGTAAGATTGATGTTTATATTTTTTTTGTTAAACATCTTGGCAATTATTGGAGGGATTGCTGTGAAATGTGGCACACACATTCATGCCCCCATCAGGATGAACTGTAATAAAAGTGGGGATCTCTTGACTACAATTCAGGCCAAAATTGTAATTTATTCTGCTGATGACGATATTATCTTCAGCTGTACTTTGTGTTGGAGAGTTAGCAGAAGTTAGCATGCTAAAATGTAACAATTGGAATGGTGACCATGGTAAACACTATACCTGTGATGTTGGAATGTGACATCATTGTGAGCATGTTAGCTTGCTGTCCTTAGCATTTAGCATTTTGAGTCTTACAGTGCATTCCAATACCCAAAACACAATACATTTTAGTATGTAGCATGAGTTATAACTTAAAAGTTGAAACTCAATAGATTGAAAAGTAACAACAGCAGGTCTCTCTGGGTTGACCACTGTCTCTGGTGAGCTTGGCAGTTCTCTCCAAAGTAATGTTAAGTGTTAATGCTAAGATCTGGTGCCTTCCAAATTGCATACTTTTTCTTTTTACTTGAAATTTCGTGCTTCAGAAATATGATGGATAAATTAGCAAGAGGATCAAGGCTAAGGTGCAATGTTATGGTGAAGTAGTACGTCCCAGTTTTATGCACACTACATGCAACAATATGTACTTTGTAAGGACAGCTGCAGTATGTACTCAAAGTAAAAAGAAAAATAATGCAATTCAGAACGCAGCCTTGGCGGTGTTGAAAATATTCATGGCTTTATATTCTACAGAGGCTAATAATTCAGTGGGTTAGCAGGCCCAAACTTCTCTCTGACTGATACTTTTCCTCAATAGTGTTTTCAGCAGTGAAAGTAAGGAAGCATGGGTCACCTCCAAAAGCTCTCAGCGGCTGTCTCTCTAAAAGCAGCTTACCAGCTCTGAGCAGCCGCTGAACACTGGCTCCTTCCTAGTGAAAATGAGAACATTTGACAAGCCAAGGTCACCAGGGGGCTTTGCCTGTATAAGGCTTCAATCGCAGGGCCCAGCGAACACTGCAAAGTCATAAAGCACTTTGTCATCACTCGCTATATAAACTCTCAACAATCAAGTGGGATCACATTCCCTCCCTCCCACTCTGTGTGGCCTGTGTCACTTGATTTTCTCCTGGCGCTGTTTCAAATCCAAATGGAGTATGTGGATACTAGAAGGCTGTCATCTGGAAGGCTGTTGGGCCTCTTTTGAACCTGAAGGAAAGCTTTACTCACCTTATTGGCAGGTAGAGGAAGGCGCTGGCGAAGAGCAGTGAGGGAAAACAGCGGTGGGCTGTAAAAAGCGGGGAGGTGGGTACTGGCTGGCAGTATTTATGAATGGTCCAATAATGAGCCATCAGGAGCGTGGTGGCCATGAGAACATGAAGGGAGACAAGAGGTAGAAAAAATGAATGCCCTTGTCCTACGATGGTGGAGAGCAGTGGCGCCGTTGCGAGGAGATTGGATTATCCAAGGGAAGGCCTGTCAGCCTGGTGAGGGACCGCGGCTGCAGGCGGCGCAGGGGCAACAGGTGCGGCACTCGCCAGCGTTTGTGCAAATTAGACTAATCACAGGGCCTGACTGTGGAACACCTGAAGCATGCTGACGGCCAGGCGGGCAGAGGAGGGGGGGATGGGGAAGGGGGAAGAAAATAAAGGGGGATAGAGAGTTCAAGCACTGTCTTCTTCGTGGCTTTTTGCATTTACAGTGGTGCTCATGCTCTGTTAGCACAGATATTCAACTCTTAGAAACAGAACGTAAACAAATGGTCTACAGTATACCCGTGCTAGTGACTCTGCGAAGCTGTACGCACACACAGTGATGCTTGAGTTAAAGGGTAACCTGGTATTTTTCAACCTGGACCCTTTTTTCCCATGTTTTTGTGTCTAAGTGACTGATGAAGGCAACAGTTTTTGAAATTGGTTCAGTAGGGAGCGAGAGGGCTGCAGCTGGGAGCAGTGAAACAGGCTGCACTGGAACCACTTGGGGCATGTGTGCGCCATTAGTTTACATCCGCTGAAAGATCTTGTTTTCACCACCGGCTCAGAATATTATTCTTAAGTGTCTGACAGCATTATGGAAAGGATCCCTACAGATAGTCTTCTTTGTTAAAGTGTAAGATCTTTTTTGTTTAACCAGAAACAGCCCCAAAGTCGATATCAGCAAACTGACCAGACTCCATTTAAATAGATACATTTTAGTGTGTAGAGAGCCAGCATGTTTTCACATCAAAGTGGGTGAAATAAAGGTCCAGTGTGTAGGATTTAGGGGGATATATCAGCAGAAATAGAATATGATATAATAAGTATATTTTCTTCAATGTATAATCACCTGAAAATAAGAATGGTATTGTTTTCATCACCACAGAAATAGAGGTTTATATCTACACAGGGAGTGGGTCCTCGTCTACGGAGATTGCCATGTTGCACTGCCATGTTTCTACAGTAGCCCTTAACTAGCAACCAAATACTGGCTCTAGATAGGGACATTTGCATTTTTGCATTTTCCCATCAGCCACCTAAGCCAGCAGCCCCTCTATGACAGCAGTGTTGGAAAAACACAGATTTTTTTAAAATCACCTGGTCTATTTGTGTTGGAGAGGAGGAGATCTCTGCGGATAATTCAGCTCCCAATAAAAACCTCCCTGAACAGAGAACATGAATGAATTCCAACCGGGAGAAGTTTCAGCTGGTTGCAATCTGCAATGCTCACTGTTTGATGCCACTAAATCCCCCTAAATCTTAAACATTGTTCCATTAAGGGTTCATTTAAACCAAACCAGACTTGGAGATTGTTAGAACAGTGCAAAGAAGAACCAAGGTGATTTTTTTTCAAGTTTTATTTTCTTTTTGTTGACTTTGAATAAAGTGTGTTTTACAGTGATAAAATTACAGTTTATTTAACTGGAGTCTGGCGGGTTTGGCAATAGCAATTTCAGATCCATTTCTAGTTAAACAAAAAGTTCTATCTAGCTGTCAGACATGTAGAATAATAACCTGAGCCTGTCAGTGACAAAAACAAGCACTTTTAGTGAACCTACATTGTAGGGCTGCAACGATTAGTCGACTAATCGATGACTAATCGACTATTAAAATAATCGGTGACTATTTTAGTAGTCGACTAATCGGGTTGAGTCATTTTTCATAGAAAAGTACCATAAAAGTACCCCAAAATACTCTTATTGCAGCTTCTTACATTCAAATATTGGCAGCTTTACACACTCTCCCATGACGGTGGACTAAAACCCTTTGGCGTGAGTATGAAACAAAACATTAGATGACATAATTTTGGGGTTTGGGAGAGACAGACCGACATTTTTCAACATTTGAACACATTTTTCAATGAAATGATTAATCGACAGATTAGTTGACAATGAAAATAATCGTTAGTTGCAGCCCTACTACATTGATGGTGCACGGTTGCCCTTTAAGGTAACTTTGCAGCCTGGTTTGCTGCTTTCAGCTGCAGTCTTCTCTCTCAGTACTGGACCAGTTTTAAAAAATAATTGGTCCCATTAGCCACTTAGACACAATACATGGGAAAATAAGGTCCAGGTTGAAAAATACAGAATTTACCCTTTAAATGTTGATATCAGCTAACATGCTCACACTGATGATGCTAATGTGGTAATGTTTAGCAGGTATAATGTTCACACTAAGTATGTAAAATAAATGCAGTTGAGGTTAGTTGGAATGTCATTAGTTTTTTAGGGGTTCGGTCAGAAATAGCTAATAAAAAACTTTAACCTGATGATGGCGCTAGATGAAAGGTCAGAGAATCACCAAAGTTATTACAACCCATCCTCAGGGAGACATTATTGCTTTTACCAGATTTCATGTCTGACCTAAAAACGTACTTTTTCTCTGACTGTACACAGAATAAGTGCATTTTTAATGTATCCTTTTATGTCTATGGTGGCCGTTGTCAGTGTTCTAAACTCTGAACCTTTATATAATGAACTGGAAGGGCACTCGGAGAGCACATACCTCTGTCAAGGCCAAATGCCTTATCTCGCAATGTTAACTAAAGTTAAAAATAATTTGTGTATCTGCACTGTGATTCGGATCCTCTCCAATATGCCATGGGTTCTTCTCTGGCCCACGCTACACCCTTTTTCAGTTTCATGAAAATTGAGACAGTAGTTTTCCATAATCCTGCCAACAAACAAACAAACAAACCAAAGTGAAAACATAACCTCCTTGGCGAAGGTGAGGCAAGTTTATTTATATAGCACTGTTTAGACACAAGGTAATTCAAATGTAAGAAAATATTAAAATTGCAATTAAAAGACAATAAAAACAAAAAGTGAGAACGAGCAAATGAATAGTTAAGAGTTAGAGACAAGAAAATAATGCATTAAAAACAATAATGAGCCAGAGCAGCCCTATAGCTATCTAATTGTAGTCGTTTAATCACCGGCCACAGAGAGGCCCAAACTTTCACCCGTGTTAAGCCTCGTGTGAGAATTGATGGGTACAGTAAGTAGGGTGGTCTGTGAAAAAGGGGGAAGGCTGCACATTCACCGACCTTGTCCTCCAAATTTGGCATGGATTGTCACTGCGAAATACAATCCACATTTTCATGCCCTCAGTGAGGAGGAGAGCCAGTGAAAAAAAATAATCCTAAAATCCCTCAGTGGACACCCAATGTCTTGTTTTGGAGGGTCTGCGGTACTCACAAAATTCTTCTGGTAACAGAAACCCACAGTGAATGATGGACGTTTTCTATTATTAGCATCAGCAGAATCTTCCCAACCTTTGCTTCTTCCATGCTACAAATATCACATTGCTGATGTATTCCATATTAAATTACTGAGTTTTAACTGAGCAGGGCTGTGCAGTGTCTGTTATCAACAACCATAATGTGGAAGATTAGCACACACATGATGCCCACCTGTTGCCCAGCTCTGTTTTATGAAGGTCACAGCTGTGATACTGAAACCGGTCTTTTTAAAGGCTCTCGTGATGTTCACGGGGGCGGGGGGCTGGTGATATTCAAGAGTCATTCAACAGAAATAAAGCTGATTGTAATGCTTTAATTTTAAATGTATCGCAACAGTTGCGAGCGACCAGAAACAATACAGAACTCCCACACTTTAACCTGCTGCAGCCTGCTGAGTTTTTTTCCTAAATCTCCACCACATGCTGCCTCTCAAATGCCACAGTTGTCACATTTCTGTTTAACCCCCCACACTATTTCAGGTTAATCCTCATTCCCACCCAGACAATGTGGGTGCGTGACATTTAAAGCTTTTTTTAACCATATTTTTATAGCAAAATACCGTGTAAACCCCCGAAGGAGGTCACGTGAAACGTTTTTTCACTCATGTGATCTTTTGCAATATCATTATGAGGTGAGGAAATCAGTCTGAAGTAAATAAAGCCCAGCCTGTGTTGGTGTATTAATTAACCACAGCTAACTATTCTTTTGGCAATCATTCACCACCTGCATATTTATGCTGTTACTTAGTTGCCAAAACTAAATCTTCTGTGTAAAACAAAAGTGACTGAGAAGTTCACCAGTGATTACTTTAAGGAAATGCTGAGATTCATCACATTTTTTTTCCTAAAGTTAAAGAATGATATAATTGAAAAAATACATAAAAAAGATCATATTATATAATTAGTCCATCCATTTATTTAATTATTCACTTATTTTATAATTACTTTAGATGGTATCAGTTAGGAAGCGAGTGTGAATTAATGTTGCTGAACATTTAGACCAGAAGATTCATCATAAATTATTAATTTGTTATTTCTGAAAAAAATATAATTTGTACTTTGCAATTTCTTTTCAAATCAAATTCTTTATTTATTTCAGTAACCGTTCTGCTCATCAAATACTGATGCTTGCTCAGTTTCACTACATGTCAATCTACGACACTCTAGAGACCCTCCACAACAGTACGGATGTCCAGGGCTGGCATGTCAATTTCCTCTCCTTATATGCATTGTGACTTTTCAAAATAAACTTCCGTTTTCACAAGAAAATGTACAGTTTCCACTCAATAACAGCATACATCTCTTTTCAAAGAAGAAAGAAAGAAAAAAATATCATGGTATGATTAAAAATAAGTATGTCTTTTACTAACGTAATGTAACATCACGTGACATATGTCAGTAGCCTTATATGCATCACAGACTGGATCACTACTTTGTTATTAAAACAACTTGATTGACTTTTGCTTTTATTCGGGACACAAACAGCGGTTTCCTGGGTGAAAGTCTAGAGTGTGTTTGACCCACCCTCCTACCATTACAGCAGTTTCTTGGAGCGTCAAAAAAATGCCGCTCCCTAATGGGTTTCATAATGCCGCTAAAAGGTTCCTTGGTGCGGGGTGCCTGGTGGCTCAGTGGGTAGAGCAGGCGCCCCATGTACAAAGGCTGCGTTCATGCTACAGTGGTCCCTTGCTGCGGGTCATCCTGTCTCTACCCCCTCACGCTCAATACTCTGTCCTTTCCATTAAAGGAAAAAAAGTCACACAAAAAAATAAAAGAAATCTTTAAAAAAAAAAAAAAAAAGGTTCCTTGGTGCGTTGGTATCTGGCTGAGGGCCGCTGACCAAGTGTCAGTATTTGATGAGGTGGGAGTAAGACCGGTTTGGCTCTCTGAAGACCTGAACCCATGTATTAAACTAGAAGGGCACTCGAAGAGCACTGACCTCCACCAAGGTTAAGTGTCCTGTTTCACAATGGAAACAACTGTAGAATAAAATTTGTGAATCCACCCCATGATTCAGATCCACTCCAAAATTTAATGGGTTCTTCTGTAGCCTATGTTGCACCCTTTCACAAAGTTTCAGGAAAATCGGGCCTGTAGTTTTTTCATAATACTGCTGACAAAAAGACCAAAAAACAAATTTAAATCATAACCTCAAAAAAAAGCTATTTTCAGTTTTGCTTTCACGTCTCTGACTAAAACTTAATCTTTTTCAAAGATGTGACCTGCATATGGTGACCATGAATTTTGTTTCGTCATGTAAATGAGACTCAGTATGCATGGTGGTCTAGAGTATGAGGCATTTATCAAGGCAGATTTTTAACAGAGGTGTGTGTGTGTGTGTGTGTGTGTGTGTGTGTGTGTGTGTGTGTGTGAATGAGTTAATTTTCCTTACGTTCAGTAATTACCAACTTCTCTGTACATACAAACAGACAAACCACTTTAACCCGCTTCAGGAGAAAATCATCATTTCCCTCCACAGAAATTACAGTTGAAAGGCTTTCACAGTATTAACATAAGAATGAGTCACACAGCGGCGGTGCCAGAGTCAAACGGTTTTACAGCTCTGTCAAACGCTGTCCGTTGTGTGTTCCAGCCATCATCGCAGAGCAGAAACACCATGTTGGACCGTTCCAGCTTATTGTCAGCCAATATGCCAGGCTTTTTCCCTGAAAGAAAATGATCCCATTCCCCTCGGACTCACGTCAAATTAAGCAAATTTACAGCTTAGCACTTAAGAATTCTCCGTTTGCCAAGAAAGCAGCAGCAGCGGGCCTCACTTGCCAGTTAGCGGTGCAGCGCTGTGGCAATTGAAGTGGAATGAGAATTACTCCGGCCTCTGAGTGAGCGCCAGGCCATCAGATTTCCCTTTTTTTTTTTTTTTTTGCTCCAAGCTCTCCCCTTTTGGATAAGACTTATAAAGTGATGAAACACTCCCACTCGACTCTGGAGACCTCTGGTCCAATTCTGAAGCAAACTACTTAAAGGGTAATGGCCGCGTGGCGACGAGCCAGCCCGGATCAACGGTTTTATGCACTTGTTTCTGGTTGCTGTCTGCTACTAGTTGTTTGTTCTGCTGGCATAGTCGTGTTTAACTCTGGGGATGACTAATCTGTGGCAATGGGCAAACTTGAGGCAAAGTAAAACAAATAGAACACAATGTTTGGTATTTCTTGGTAAACATTTATGTAACAGGCCTGACAGGAGGCTCATTTTTCACAAGCTGTTTAAAGGGCCTCAACGCTAATCTTTCCACTGGATTCTGTTTGTGTTTGTAAGATGACAACTGCATGTTTACCAAATAACATCTCCCGTGTAACGTTACACCCCCGCCTCACCCCCACCCGCCCTCTTTTTTAAAATGTGTTCACTTTAAACACAGCTCAGAGAAATACAGACACTGTGTTTGTTCCCAGGTCAGCACTGGTTTCATTTTGAACATGACGGCCACATTTTTACTTGTGGTCGAAGACATGAAACTTTTTTTTCATTTAGAATTAAACATTCATCAGTATTTAAAAAGCAGCAGGTGTTAAAGGAGCAATAAGCGAAATTCACCATTTCTAGATTGAAGGAATTAAAAAATTACTATGTGAAGAACTAGAGGTGTAATTTCATCTAGAGTATAACATGACCTCACACACCCTCTCTCTGTGTTGAACTCCAGCCCATTGTTTACAAGCCGGTCCGGCTGCACGTTCATGTACGTTTATGTGAAACCCCCAGCTGTTTCGGAGCCCTTGGCCCTCCCTCCCTATAAAAGGCTACAGCGAGTGAGCAATAGCAGCGCGTATTTTCAAAGTGAAATGGCGGAGTCAAATGTCTGTTTTAATTAGTGTTACAGTAACGTTAGGCACATGTCGCTATGTCGATTCAATTAAATTTAATGTTAGAATCGTAGCATGGGTTAATGTCAGGAGCTTGAGTTATTAGCAGCTCTGTCCCAGCAATGGGTCAGGCGTTAACGGTTGTGTTAGGTGAGTAGCCCGGCAGCCCAGTTAACATTTGCAATTAGCATTGTAAAATGTAGCCCGGCGGGCAGCCTGGCGGCTGTGTTTAGCTATTTCCCTGCCTACTTCAATGATGATGGTACCTGTAATAAATGTAATATATTTGCTGAGATGGAGGCGAGGCTCAGTGACTAGAAGAGCTGGTAGAAGCGCTCCATAGCTGTAAGCTACTCCAGTAGCCGTAGTAGCTCTAGTGCTAACTCCGGGAGCTAACGCTAATGTCCCTACTCTTCTCTGTGAGCCTGGTGGGAGAGTAGGGACGTCAGCGTGGCAGCCGAGTAGTGCTAACGCTAACAGGAAAGCAGGGAAATAGCTAAACACAGCAGAGACTGAGAGTGAGTGAAAGACATCGCTAACTGCTAAACTAAGTTGGCTGTTTAGGTTTTATTTCCTCGCCCCTGTGGCGAGTGAATCTGCCTGTAGTGAAACTGGGGCTAACCGGTGCTTCCTCCTCAGGCTCCACTTCACTCAGCTGCTAACACAGCCAGTTAGCCTCCGCTAGCTTCCTAGCTAACGTTAGCCCCGGCTCTCTGTTTGGATCCAACTGGAGCACCGAGCCCTGGTTTGTTATTCAGGTTAATGTGGGAAGAAGCAGCGGGTATATCAGCCAGCTGAGTGAAGTGGAGCCTGCGGAAGAAACACCGGGACCGTCTGGATGTAACAGTCCGTGGAGATGCGGCGGTGCTCGGCTGCACAGACGAGGCGAGTGGGGCGGGGGGTGGAGCAGTGGAGGAGTTTAATTTTTACAAATTAAATTCATCTACAGCATAAATTGGTGCAGAAAAGGCACCAATTTATGCATAAAAATTAACCAAAATGCAGGAAATGAAGTGTTTGATGCTCAGAGTTTTCTGGCAGAGGACCCTTAAACCCCCTCAATGTTGCAACCGCACCTATGCCCTTGCTCTTGAGCAAGAATTCCTGCCTCCTGACAAACCGTGACCTCTCCGCAGAGATGAAAACAAAAAAGAATGACGTTTTATCAAAGACAAAAAAAAAAGACAATGTGGGTCATTACCATGACGATCTGATCAGCAGTTTCCGGACGCTTTGCCCGACTCATTTTCTGTGTGAACTGGCCAGAGTTGAATCCAGTTTTTCTGGTTTTTGAAGTTAATAACCACACGGCTGGTGTTTGTTTTTACTAACTGAATGTTCCAGCAAAACTGTGAGAAGAATGCTTTTGTTATCTTTATGTCCCAACTGAAGAAAAATGTGTTGAAAGACAAAGATTTCGAGATACACCACTCTCTAAAGAATGCGAGTTGTGTTTATGGAAAAAGGATAATAAAAAAAATGTTACCCAGCCAGAAACAAAACACACAGGTGTTACACAAGAGAAAAATATCTGATTCAAAACCTGCTGAGCACATACAGACATAGACGCGTGCCTTCATGGGATCTTTAAAGGATAATTATATATTTGTATATTTGGAGGAGGATGAAGTCAATACTCGTCTGACCAGCGGTTGCTATGTTGCTTAACAACAACCTAGTTCTCTTGGTGTGGTTTGATTTTAAATGTGGAAAATATAAAACGGATGGAAATCTCTCGTTTTTGCAGATCTTTGTAGACCAGCTTTGGTGTTTGATGTTTGAAACTATCTCATGTTACAGCTCAGACTTTCCTACGGATGGTTTTTACATCGATTCTTCCGTAGACATGGAAATACTTGTTATTTTGGTCACCGTTATGCATGTGTCTTTTTCCGCTCTGTTTTACTCTTAAATGGCAACATTTTCTGTGTTGTTGCTGAATATAAATCCTTATTCTGAGAATTGCTCTGTTTTTATTTTTATACACACACACACACATATATATTTAGTAACCGTATGTGACAATACATGACACACTGCCTGACGCTAACAGACCTGACATTAATGTGTACACTATGCTTTGATCCCCAAACAAAGATGCCAAAAGTATCTCAGAGCCCAGTCACACACGTTAAACAGCAGCACATCCAAACAGAGCCACATAAGGCAAAGCCGCATGTTCCTATGGCCCTGCATCCAATAAGGTCTTGTTAATGGTAAATTGGATGAGTGTGTGTCCAATTCTCCATTTCCTCAGAGGTGTCTCAGCAGCAACAGCTGCTACCAATGGCAAAGCAGCTTTTTTCACACAGCCCCCTTTTCTGCTGTGTGACTGAGGTCTTTCCAAAATAAGCCCATACACATGCAAAAATAGATAAATGAACATCTATTGCAAAGGGCAGCGGATTTAAAGAGAGGTCTAACTGGGGCAGAGCGCTTAAAGAGACAAGGGGAACCATCTCATCCAAAAATGTGAACTATAAATGGGCCAATGAAGCCGTAAAATGAACGGCGCGGCCATGTCGTATACACATGATACGTGATATAGTGTGTTCCTGCGGGGCCTATCAACAACAAGCTGGACTGTGTCTGATGACAAAGATACGGGAGACGGCAGGTCGTTCATTTCATGCAAAATGCTTCTCTGCTTGTGTTTGTGCCGAGCTGAGCTGAACAGTTTTGTTTTATCCCTTTAATTTGTTTTTTAAAGATTCACAGTACGTACTGAGTGGGAATTTGGCACAAACGTCCACTTGAACTTAACGATGAAGCAGTTCGATTTTGGTGGTCAAAGGTCAAATTTGTTTTTTAAAGATTCATATTGTGTACTGAGCGGGACATTTACAGTTAAAAAATGTTCATGTTCATGTTCCTCAAACTCATCGTCTGTACTGCAGTTTGTGTTATGTCTCCATGTCAACATCAGACGTGGCCAGAGGCATTATGTTTCAGGTTGTCCATCCATACCTATGTACGTTGAACTATCTTTCTGCTCTATTCTCTTGAACGCAGCCCTGAGGGAATTTCTTGAAATTTGGCACAAACGTCCACTTGGACTCAACAATGAACCCATTGGATTTTGTTAAAGGTCAAAGGTCATTGAGACCTTACATCTGTCTCATTCCAATGAACGTGACATCTCAAGAACACTTTGAGGGAATTTCCTCTAATTTGGCACAAATGTCCACTTGGACTCAATATTGAACCCATTAGATTTTGTTAGTAAGAGGTCAAAGGTCACTGTGACCTTGCATCCATCTCATTCTCATGAACGTGATATCTCAAGAACAATTTTGAGGGAATTTCCTCTAATTTGGCACAAATGTCCACTTGGACTCAACACTGAACCCATTCGATTTTGTTAGTAAGAGGTCAAAGGTCACTGTGACCTTGCATTCGTCTCATTCTCATGAATGTGATATCTCATGGACACCTTGAGGGAATTTCCTCAAATTTGGCACAAACGTCCATTTGGATTGCCAGGATTAGAATTTGATGGTCAAAGGTCAATGTCACTTTGACCTCACAAAACATGTTTTTTGTTTATTTCGGAATTCGAAAATTCATATGCTAATTATTTCATACAAATAGAATAAAATGATGAAGTGATGACATCTTATTTCCAAAAGGTTAATGTCATATCTCAAGAACAGAGGGGGAGATATTTGGTCAGGTACTGAACTGGTGACACTGATCTTGGGTGTCCATCTTGAAGCTGTGCTGATTGTTGAGACCTTCTTTGCTGTCAGGTTGAAGATGTGTTGAAATATGAGGCGTCTTTTCAACAACATTTGAACCATTGTCTTCTTTCATGGCTACAAATGGCTTTCGATATTTGTAGATTTTTAGATATTTGTCTGGATTTTAAAAGTCAAACACTGGTGATTACAGTTACTCTGACTTGACATTAGCCTCTCACAGGTCTGTAACTGCTTGAGTCTTCTCACAGAGGTTTTCACACAATAACTTTATGTAAAGAAGGATGACCTATCCCACCAAGCCCATAGAAATGGTGCTCAGCCTCTCTTCCAATTTCTCCCAGTGGCCACATGCGGTATTGCAGCAAAAAACTTCCCCTGCGGCCCAGACACACCAAACCGTCATCAACCACCTAGCGGCGATGGAAGCTAACTGTTGCTTGCCTCACACCGCCTGTGTCCCGGCGAATTGTTTCTGCTGAAGAGCTCCATGGCTGAAAAAATAATTGTATCTAATATAACAAATTTGTTTCGATTACACACCCTCTTGAGTTTAGCCGTTTTTTGCTTTCCTCACTTCTGTTTCTCTTCTCGTGCACTAAGCTGAACTCCCAGTCACAGTGATTTCTCTCACCTACCTTTCCCATCTCCGATTTGACATGCTGAATTGGATGAAAAATAGCAGACAAGGGCCGACAAGGGCTGACGAGGGCCAACAGTGCGAAACACACCATAGGGCGACAGATGATCAATGGTGGACCGTTGACTTGGTGTATCAGGGCCTGTAGACCACTGTTATTAAGACAGGCATGAAGTCACAGGCGGGGCCAACAGTAGAAACTCTACTGTGCACATTCAGCCGCTGCATACCCTAGAGTTAAACTATGAAACTAGAAACTGTTTTGGGGATAAGCGCCAGGTGAGCAGTTCTCATTGTACTGAATAGGCACCATCTGGGTGTCCAGTATCCAAATCTAATAATACATCCATGGTCCTACTGTACAAAAGTGAAGCAAAAATATCACAGATGCAGGCACTGCCATCTTGCACTGGTGACATCATTTGGAGCCAGAGCCTGCGAAGTAGGGATCGGGAAGTGGAGCCAAGGTATTAAGTTTCCTCCCTTACACCGTTCCCACCTCACTGCCAATCAATCAATGTCGGTCAGTTTTTATAGCATCAAATAACTGATTAAAACAAAACTTATCAGAAAAATTAAACCTTGAACATTAAAACAAAACAAAAACAAATGACAGAAAACCTTCTTTGGGAAAAATTTCACGTGCACTTTATGTGTGATTTTTTTTAAGTTTGGCCCAAGTCCCTTCTGCTAATATGGAGGGGGCGGGGTTTAATGACCTGTACTGCAGCCAGCCACCAGGAGGCAATCAAGATGTTTAAACTTCATTTGTGGGGAGCTGTCATCAAGGAGGTTAAAAAGAGGAGAAGTAACAGCATCATATCATCGGGGTACAACATGAGCAGTAAAATCTGGTCTACACTTTCTGAAAGGCTCAATAGCTGGCGCACTAACATAGAACATGAGGATGATTGATTTGTTTCACTGATGCGTCCACAGTCCGAAATATATTTAGAAAGATATGGGTGAGATTAACACTTATGTGATTACTGAAACGATGCTTATTAAAAGACCAAAAACAAATGCTTTCAATATAAAAACGTACTGTATATCTGTCGCCATCTAAAAACGTATCTAAAAAACTCTGTCAGGCTTAACGCACTCATGGTAGCTAAAAGAGCACCGGCAAAGAGCACTTGAGCAGACACTGTCCTTTTATGTCTAGCACCATCTGCTGTAGCCCTCTAGCATTGTAGCCCGTAGCATCCATGGGGTCAAAGAGCGTGCCCCAGCCTCCTTTCAATAGCCATGCTGTTTTGTCATCCATCTTTATTATACAGTCATTGGTTTCATCCAGAGCCCAGAAGGTGTGGTGGGTTTTGAAGATAATTTTTTGTAGTGGCCAGACAGTGGAATTACACCTTCACGTCACCGTCAAAAAGACTTTTTCCCTTTGTCTTACGTAGTGAAACAGACAGCTGTTTACTGGTGGTCACTATTAGAATTTGATCTCTTTGGTCTGATAACATTTGAAAAGTCTAAAACACGGACAATTAAATCAATTTATCTCCATTCAAGATAGCAGAGAGCTAAACCATAAGAAACCAGGTCAGTCGGCAGAAGTCTCAAATGCGCCTGTGCTTGGGCAACACAATGGAGAAGCAGCAACGGTCACCTGGGTAATTTCATACATTTTTGGCTTCATGCGCTACCAAGTAACTTTAATAGGAATGAACAGAGTCCCGCTTTCAGTGCTGTAGCCAGTTCTCTTTATACATCCATGATGAAAACATCTCAACCTGATCTTAAATCTGCATGAAACAATTTTTTTGCCCACTCGGGGGCAGTGAAAGAATGTATCAACAGAACACTGACATATTATCACTTGTTTAAGTTTAAGTGGTGAGCTTGTCAGTTGTGTTTTTTAAGAGGCCGTACACATGCCGCATCTTTAACTGCCTAGAAAATGCAAGATTGGGCCCTGGGTGCTACTCTTGACGGCAGGTTGGATCTAAGGTTGTCGGCCGTGATTGGTTGGTCTTCATCACATGACGCTGCTGTGTTCCAAAAGTTAAACTCCCCCTGAAAAATAGGCGCTCAAGAACACGTGCAAGCTGCAACAGCTTTGCTCTGGCATTCAGCCGCGCCTGCCACGCATCTACATTGAAAACAATGAATTTGAGGGTGCAAAAATGCGGCATTTGTACAGCCCATTACACATCCTGTGGACACAGAGCAACATTAGCATTGATTTTCAGTTTTATTTCTGTCGACCTGATGACTGTAAAGTTTAATATGCACTCTCTTTTTTGCTCTGTTTTGGTCTCCACCAACTCCTGTAGGAAATATCTGGTTCTTTAGCTGCTAATGCTCCAGTATGGTCACCAGCCAGTCACTGACTTTGTCTGTGTGCTATTTGGTGCAGAGCAGGTAGGTGCAGTCGGTTTATCAGAATTATTTTACTGAAAACAACTACTGTTATCAAAACACCATGAAAGTGGTTTCTAAATTCTTTTAATTAAATTCACATTTAATAGTCAGGTCTGACTCCGCCCAGTTATTAGTAAAATCATTTCTGCTTCAGGAACAATTTACCCTCTGAAGGAAAAAAGAAAAGCTAAAATCACGCGAGTCTGACAGCATCAACCCGTCTGAAGGGCGGACAGGCAGATTAACAACCTGTGAACAATCTGTTTGAATGCTGTGAGCCTGCAGGCTGCTTTTGTGGAGCGTGTGGACTGAACTGAACTGTATTGTAGACATCACATCTCTCTGAGGTATCTCTGTCTCAGGCCTTAACACAAACAGCGCTGCAGGTGCTCTGCCGTGTTGGCAGCCCTCACACTGTAAGGTACATACAGTTCGAACGGGCTCAGCCAATCGGAGCAGGTGTGCTTCCACTGTAATGATCTGGAGCTGTTTTGTTAATTTTTCTGCAGATGTGACACCTGTACGCTTGTATATGTTCATGATATAGTGATAATGACGTGATTACACACATTAGCGCCTTTTCCTGTTGGCGTCATGTAGCACCTATAGCTCTGGAGAAATGATATGGAATATATATATATATATATATATATGTACATATATATATATATATATATATACATATATATATATATATATACATATATATATACACACACACACACACTGGCACATTTTATTTAGACAATGTATGTCTTTATTTCTTAACAGCTGCTCTAAACCCAGTATTGTGTATATACATTTTTTTTGCTGTTATTTTATAGTTTACATCAAACATCAGATATTTCTCTTATTTGTTATTATTATGTAGATATTTTAGAAATGTGTACTTACTTTTCCATTCATGTTATATTATATATTATATATATTATTTTTAAATGTAATCTGTTTTTATATTTCCATCTAAACCTAAAACGTTGCAGCATTTCATCCTTGGTTGTGTGTAAATAATATTAACTCTGTCTTTATTTCTTTGCGTCCTTTTACTTTTTGTTGCAGCAGTGACGGAGCGTCCTCGCAGGTATTATTATAGTTTCATCTCATCTTATATGATCTCACTCTCTGGCTTCTTGGCTGGCACATTTTTCTCTCTGAGCTTTTCCAGCTCTCCCTCTCTGGCTACATTACCGCAGGACTCGGGGAACAGGCGGGCGGTGAGTCCAGGGCGGGCAAATCTTCATAAATCCTTCCACAGTGGCTACCCCTCTTCAGACTCCACTGTACAATATCTGTCTTCATCTAAGAGTGCACAGGCCCAGCCACCTGCTTTTCCTCTGTTCACCCCCTCCCTCCATGCTTTGTGAACTTAATAAAAGCTGCCATTAAGCAGCGCTTCATCTGTTTGGGCCCTAATCTGCCTTATAGGCATCATGTGACCACATATGCAGTGCACACCTGTCGTGTGTGTGTTCCCAGCCCCGACTGTCGCCTCTCCACGCTGCTCACTCTCTCACTCAACCTGTTCCTGGCACATCAACCCACTGCATGTCAGCGATGGCCGCCACGCACACACTGTTGGCTCTTCTAATATAAACGACCTGGTGTTGTGTTTTGTAAAAAGGTAGAAAGCATGTTGAAGGATGTGTCGTGCTCTTCGTTGACATTCAAAAAGACATCGACACTGAGAACAGGCCTAAAGTCGTTCAGTATGTTTTTTATTTCACTGAGTGAAAAGCTCAATCTTTGCATAAGACATGCAGAAACAGAAGAAAACATAAATATAGCACAATGAAGATGAACAGCACTGTATCCAAGTGGAAATAAGCAGTACGACAAGAATGAATAGTAGCGCTGAGGGAAACAAATTCAAGTAGAGACTTTTTTTTAAAAAATTGCTTCATTGTCTACTTTTCATATAAAATGTCTCGTGAGTCTCGCCAAATTGAACGCAAACGGGAGATGGCTTTTAGTCCAAAAGTGCAATATATTTTACAAAGTCTAAAATGTTGCTGTGTTGATCCACTGCGCTGCAGTAAGCACGAGGCTTTCGTATTACATTTCTCCCAGCAGTGGAAATACATCTCCGTTTATTTCCCCACCACTTTTTTATACCATCCTTTTTACTCTGTTAATTAAAACAGTAAAATGATCTGTCGTTTCGGCAGCAGCCTATGCAGGATTTGGAGGTCGTTTCCGTCTGGTTTTTGTGTAATATAATTTTCATGTTTATTCTTTTTTTTTTCTGGTAGATTATATACAGGATGCCAGCTGGCTGACAGATGGTGATGCCTTTACCCGAATTTTTTTTCTCCTTTTTTTTTTCCTTAAAAAAAAAAACAAAACAAAAAAAACATCACAAGGAAGAGAAGGAGGAAGGACAGGAACAGCTGTAGACGAAGGGACAGAGAGAACCAGCACACTGGCCACTGGGTGACATGAGGGAGTGGGAGGAGAATCCAGCACATGGCTCAAGGCAAAAAAAAAAAAAAACCTAAAAAAATAAATGTGCCCTGTTAACACTGAACAAGACACAGAGAGCCATCTTGTTAGCAGTAGCAGGCCTCTAAATCTCCCTAATGGTCCTCAGCTCTGATCTCTGTTCTCGCACCAGAATGTCAAGCATGAACAACGGGCGACCCCAACAACAAATATTGTTGATTTCTCTACCTGCATGAATGCAGATGTTTTTTTGTTTTGTTTTTGTTTGTGTCTTTTCTTCAAATTCTGCGGCAGAAAAGTGTCCCAGTCGGATTAAAAGCGGAACAAAAGCAGGGAAAAGGCGCACAAGGTCATGAAATATGAATCGAAGCTCTGAGCAGCTGGGACGGAGCCACAGGTCTGTGTTCTTACAGCCCTGGCCTATCTGTCTCTCACAGGGGGAGACACACACACACACGCGCACACACACTTCAGTAGTGTCACTGACAGATACAAAAAAGAGACAGACAGATCGCTGCTGTGACCTTTTACCCCGCTGTGGTCCAGCAGCACCTTTCCCCTCCACACGTGGCCCAAAATGTCCTCAGGCTGAAACATTATCAATCACTACATGTGTGTCATTATAATAATTATAGTTTCTTTATTTTCAACTTTTTACAAATCCTGCTATATTACACCCTCACACACACACACACACACACACACACACACACGCACATAAACTGAATTCAAGTGCACAATGTCTCCCAGCCCCTACAGTTATCTGATGAGAAAACAAAACAAACGCTGCGACGCCTCCCGAGTCCCAGGAGATATTTCAGTCTGTGAACGAGGCATGCCCACAGCAAAGTAAATATAAACCAAGAATTTCAATTAATGAGGGAAAAAAACAAACAAAAAAAACAAAAGCACACACATGGAAAATGACAGTGAATAAAACGAGTCGTTAAATAAAACAGAAACATTGATGAATGAATTCAAATCAGTGTATTTTAGTTTGAGCTTCTGACATAGTTTGGAAAAAGAAAAAAATATATATACTGCAAACATCATAACGGAATCTGCCAATGCTACAGTATCAACAACTTTTTCAAAAAAAAAAAAAAATCTGGGGTAATTAAAAAATGCACACAAGCAAACTATGATGAGGCTATTTGAATTTTTAACTTTTTATTATTCATTTCTCCTCTTAACGGTTTTCTTTTTAAAGGAAGCTGTTCATCAAAGAGCATTTTGTTCATATATAGTTATTTTTTACAGAGGAAAATACTGTACAACCTTTTTTTTCTTCTTCTCAAAACAATATCTGGAGGAATATCATCTACACACATTATTATTCCCTATATTATGATCGTTTATTTCCAATGCCAAGCTCAGGAGATAATTCATGATCAGTGTGTCCACGTCTCGGTTGTACATATTCGCTCGATATAAACCAGAGGGTGGCTTTGACAGATTTATAATTTAGCACTACAGTAAGTGAGCATTGCCATGAACTTATTAAGAATTCATTTAAAATCACAGTCCGTATTAGTGTTTCTCATCAGGGCGCCGTTTCTTTTTTTTTTTTTCTGGCGCACCCGTTTCCTTTTTTTTTTCTCAAACTGTCGAATCACAGAAGCAAAAATAAAAACCAGTCTTTAAATAAATCACAGAACAACAGTTCTTTGTCACACTAACATCTATTTGTGCATTAAAGCAAAAGTGAACTAAAACAACATCTTTAAAGCAAAATTCCCTGTTAAAAGATATATATCAGATTTTTTTTTCAGACGGTAAAAATGAACCTAAAAAGTGCAATAACACCCTAGAAATTTTCTCATTGGAAGGTCACATAAATATTAAATAAAAACTGTTAAACAACAGGAGCTCAACCACAGCCATAGTGAATGGAAACAAAATGCCTTTGAGACATTTTCGGTCTGTAAATTTTCAACATAAAACACACTCCCTGACGCTTCCTCTCTGTCTGTCGTCCCCCCCTCTCCTCGCTCTCTGCATCTGAGTGACTCATCGTTTCCTCTGGTCAGTCTGACACCCCCCCATCTCCAACCCTATCCCCCTCCCACCCCCCGCCACATCCTGACTCTCCGGCCGTTAATCACGACCTCGCCTGCTTACAGATCGATATGCTTCTGACTAACAACACAACAAAACGACATTGTAATGCAAAGATGCAAATGGTAACAAAAATATTTTTAAATATGCTTATGAGTTATCTATCGTAATCATCATGGTCAGCTAATATAAAAGTGCACTATCCACACACAAACTTGATTCCTCCGCAGGGGTGGGGGTGGGGTAAAATTACAAGGGCTGAGCTTGGTTTTGGTGCTAGTCGAACATTTCTAGCAGAATGTCAGAGAACTGTCGAGAGCAGCGGCCTGCTGGACGCCCCCACTGACCAAGTATTTACTGGTCAACTCCACATGTCATTGAGAACAAAGAAAAACATCTGAGAGAGATGGGAACAAGCAAAATGTGACTCCATGTTCTCTCAGTGTCTCATATTAATAATAATAATAATTAATAATAATATTAATACAGAAAAAAAGATCAAATGTTTGAACGCATCCTGTTTCCCCTTAGTGATTCACGTCCCTTTTACTATGTATCCACGGCCCTGCAGTTCATGTCACCTGTGCCAGCAATTTCCTTTTGTATATCATCGTTCACACACACACACTTACATATATAGTTATATAGAGAGATTTGTTTTTGTTTTTCTGACGTTTTTTTTTTCTTTTTTCCATTTTTTTATCCACACACAAAAAAGTGAAAAAAAATGAAAATAAATTAAAGTCAAACATGCACGCACACACAAAAAGACTGATGTGTAGTAAAATGCTTTACATTGCTGCCCCGTGTGTAAACCAGGGCCTAATTCTGTGTGTCTCCGTTCATATTTTTTTAATGCATAATTGAATTAATAATGTTGGTCATCTTGTAAACATCATAATAAATCATTTCGGGCCGTCATTTTTCTCCACGCTGTTGTTGTTTTGTTGTCGTCTGAAGTCTCTTAACATGATAAATGAGGCCACTTTCATTTTTGTTTGTTCATAGTACACAGAGTATTTCTTCAGTTCCTACAGTCACTGGGAGTTTTTTTTATTTTATGGGTCAACGTCTTGATTTTCCAGTCGGGAAGTATCAGTGTGGTTAACGGAAGCATCAAAGCTCTCGCCATTGTCCTTCTCGCCGTCAGGCTCCGCCATCGAATCATCATTTGAGTCAGTGTTGAGCTCCTCCTCTGCCTCCTCCTCTTCCTCCTCCTCTTCTTCTTCCTCCTCCTCCTCTGCGTGCGCCTCCTCCTCTGGTGACAGGTCATCTTCAGCCTCTCCGGATGTTCCCGTGGTGTCGTCCTGGGCTGCCGGCAGACCCAGCGGGGGCGTGGGGTTGTGGGCGTGTCGTGCCGCCTCGTGGTGCATTTTCTTGCTGAGGTCCAGTGAGTCGCTGAGGCCCAGACCGGCTGCGTTCTTCAGGAAGAACAGGGAGCTGCTGGTGTCGGTGCCCAGGTTGAGGGAGCCGTCCAGGCTGATGGAGGACGGTGGGTACAGGTGGTTGTACTCGGACCCGATGCCGCCTGTTGGGTAGACCATGGAGGGCGCGCTGCTGTTAATGCTGCGTGACAACCCGTGGAGGCCGCTAGGTGAAGAAGTAGAATGACCCATGGAGGCTGGAGGGACCGCAGACACACTTCCTCCAAGGTGGTGCACCTGTTCCTGTTTGGGCGACACAGACGGCAGCTCGCCCCGCTCCTGCTTCTCGTGCTTTCTCTTGTGGGAGTCCATCTGGGACATGCCCACCACCGTGTGCTTACACTCTGGGAAGGTGCAGTGGAAGTGCGAGCACTTGAGCTTATATTTGCAGTCGTGAACCTCACAATCGACACTGGAGCTGAACTGGCAGAAGCCGGCGGCGCTGATCACATCTTGCTTGCCGTGGTGCTTGCGGTGGGCCGTCACCTTGGTGCTGTCGGTGCAGCGGAAGCCGCAGCGTAGACAGTGGAAGTGGGTGCTGTTGCCTGAAAACTGGCAGTCGGTGAAGTTGCAGCTGAGTGAGGATTTGAAGCGCTTGAAGTCGTCCAGGACCAGGTTGTCCACGCGGTCGTGGTGCTGCGCGTGCTTGTACATGTGGGTGCGGCCGCAGAACTTGTAGCCGCAGTTCTCGCGTGTGCAGTGGTAGTGGGTCACTTTGAGAGAAAACTGGCAGCCTGAGTCCTTGCAGTTCTCGTAGAGGTCATAGCGCCGGAAGCCCTCCAGCATCATCCCCTCATCTAGCATCTTGCGCGATGATGCGGTCTTGCGGCGCTTGCCGTATGGCGACATGTCTTCGATGATCCAGAAGCGCTTCTTTGCACCAGTGGCTGTGGGAATGGAGATGGTGTTGCCTGCAAGAAGGAAGGAAGCCCATTAAACAATAATCACTTGGTTCACAAAGTAAAAGCCACAAACTACAAACAAATTACATTGCGAGGGTGCCCTGGTTGAAACCCTAATGTGCGACCTTACTCAGCCAGAAGTGGTTCACAGCTGAGTAAGCACAGAGAGCCACAAATTTTTTTATTCCTAATTCCCAGAATGATTAAAGGAGGGGGAAAATGATAGATTGACTTTGGAACATGACACTTTTACAGGGTGTCTCCAGCCTCCAAACAGAGGCGGAGCTGCGGGTCTTAACCGACCCTCTTATCTCCTTGTTGTTTTATGAGGGGCACCCACCTTTTGCTACACCCTGGGGTCACTGCTAATGATGTGATCCCTGTTCTGCAAGACAGGAAGCAGTGGGCCTCGATAAAACTTGAGGCGTGATTAAAATAAGAGGCTGCTGATGTAGCCTTGTTAATGGAAACTAAACAAGGCCCAGGCTTCACTACAGGTGCCAAATTTACTGCTCTAACTCTAAATCTCAGTAAGACTGAAAGTGAAAAGGCGCAAAGGTGTAGGTGAGGTGTTATAAACATTTGCTCAGTTGCTGTACCCACTCAGTAAGCATGCACATTTCTATATGTTTTCTTTGTTGCATGCTGAAAAGCCCCTTTTACTTCCCTGTCTTTCACAACAATACTGCAGACAAATGCTGGATCACACAGTTAAATACTGCACAGGACTCAATTGAGAGTGACAGCTGCAGTGTTGGTTTGCGCCGGGGATAAGTACCTGCAGCATCCTGCACTATAGGGACGTCATTTTTAACCGGAGACGGAGTGGCAATGATGGGGCTGAAAGCTGGTGTGTTGGTTGGCATGACAACACTCCGAGTGGCTCCCAGAGAGGCGCTGAGCAGAGAGTATGACAGACAGGATGGAGAGAGGAGGTATGGGAGTGAGGAGAGAGGAGGTCGGAGGAGAGCGGGAGACAGGGATGGGGCCTGGGACTGGAAGCCAGGCTGAGGAGCAGAGAGAGGAGGAGGTGGTGGTGGTGGTGGCGGTGGAGGAGGAGGGGAAGAAGGAGGTGCGTTTTGGGTAGCGCTAGTGTCAGCAGGGGTGGTAGGAGCAGAAGTGGTGGCGGGGCAGCCTTGTCCTGGAGAGACAGGTTGACCGGAGAGGGTGAAGGACAGACAAGAGGGGAAGAAACACACAGAGGGGAGCACACAAAAACAAGGGCCAAAGCACACACACGCACGCACGCACACACACACCACACACACACACACACACACACACACACACACACAGAGGGATGGGAGGTAAAAAGGGAAAGATAAAAGATAAGAGAATGATACAAAATGAGGCCCATTCAAGACAAGTAACCCAAACACCAGCCAAAACAACAATGATGAGAGTAGTGGATAATATTGGCAACACATGGAGAAATGTGAAAATCAGGCAGGCTCAGATTTAGAAAAAAAAAGCAGAGGAGAATCCATTTATTCAGTAAGTTTGAGGGAAAGGAGGCAGTTTCTCCTTTCCTCTCCTTTCTCCCACAATTCAACCTACTAAAAGTGCTAAAGTAGACATAAAGCCACAGGGATGATCTCTGGCCAAAGGAAAATGTAATAAGCTACATACAGTGCAATAACTCAAACCACTGATGTACAAAATGGATGTTTTATGAGGATGACCAGGCAAACTGCAAAAGACCTTGTCCACGACTCAGAGCATAAGAATACAGCATTGTCATCAACCTCATACATTATGACTGATGTGTCATTATGTTATTGATTGTAAGTCAAACTACTAAATCATGAAACACATGATTGAAGAATGAAATGACAAGTAGCTGGTTTTCTGGGTAAGGTGGATGAACTGAGTGGAGCATGATGTATGATGCTGAATGTATTCACCTTTTAGTCTAAGCTACATCAAAGCTCTACATGCTGACACGTTAGACACCCGTCAGGTATTCTTTACATATTCTCACCTGCTGGGGAGCCATCGTGGCCTACAGGCGTGCTGGTGCAGCTCCGGTCCTGGTTGGAGGACTCGGAGGAGAGGCCCAAGGGGCTGCCCCCTACTCCCATGTAGTCCATGTAATCATCGGTCTCATCCATGAGGCCGGTGGAGAAGCCGGAGTTAACACCATGATGGGTCCCTACAGGCCCGGGCATCATGCCGGATCCATCTGCCCTCTGACCGAGCGGCATCACCTGGAAAACAAGTAACCTTAGTTGGGTACGTTTACATGCACACTAATGTTCCACCATTATTCCGAATATGAAAATATCCCAAATTTGATAGGGGTCATGTAAACAGCTTATTCCATTTGGATATTTTATTATATTATTATTGGATCTACACAGACTTGAGTTGAGACCTCTGCCAGCCAAGGCCAATGGTTCGTTCACATGCTCCTTAGATGGTTGTTTTTCTGACTTTGGTGTGTTCGTGAGCTTTAAGTTGGAATGTGGAAACAACGTAGATGCTACAAAGAGGATTTGTTGTATTTTATTGTGCAGAGCAGAAATCGGAAACTCATTTTTTTATATTGTTCTGACACCACATAAATGCAGCGCAATGCTGTGGATGTAACTGAGATGTCTGCTACATCCCCTTCAAAGAGCAACAGATCGTTGGACAGTGAAAATATTGTATCATCACGTTGAGTTTACATAGCCTACTCACGTACATGTGGGATGCCGAATCAATGCAATAAAATAAAAATTTTATCTTTATTAATGTAAACTTATACACGAGGACTGGTTATGCATTGAAGAGAAGTTTTGTGGGGTGGGCGGCTGTAGCTGTCCAATGTGTGTACTATAAGGTAGTTCCATGCAGAAGCTGACACCATATCTCGCAAAAAAAATTTGACGAGTCTGAAATATTTACATGTATGAATTTGAAGGAGCCGATACTGTGACAAGAATCCGTCTGCCTTCAGTACATTCAGAATATGTGTCTTAGTTGGAGTTTTTACTACAGTTTGTGACACATGGCCTCTTGCCCGTTTACGGTTAGCTCTGTGTTGTCATTATGAAAGGCTTGGGTATTAGCAGGTTTTTGGAGGTGCAAATATCGAAACGCCAACGATATCACATAGGTGGTTAAAGGTATGAAACAACAAGGCTGTGTTCACATTGTTGAACAAGTCGGCCACCAGTTGAAACTTAAAAAAAAAAAAAAAAAAAAAACTGGCACAAGTTACAGCCACTCCAGTTTTGCATATTTTGACCGTAAATGACATGTCAGGACACGTTAGTTGGAGTATGCAAATATTACTGGAATATTCATTTTCATTTACCATGTAAACAGGAACAGGAACATTGTCTTTTTCAGAGGGCAAAAACATTAGTGTAAAGGGACATCTAAAAACAAACATAGGTAATGTGTCATTAATGCAGGTGTTGGCTCCTGGCATCAGACCAAGTATTTCTGAAGATGTCAAAAGTCTGAAAGAATGAACGTCGTACTTCTGTCATTATATGAAGGCTTCAAAATGAAAAAAACAAACTGAACTAGAAAATCGACATGTTTAAATCTATTTACGGGACGGGACAAACCGCAGAGGTTACAGTAGGTCGGGAAATCAAGTACGCTCCACAGTGAAAAATTTCATCAAAAGAATGTCATGAGTGATTTGTCACTGACTGGTATGACAGGATGTGAGCGATACTCTCCTTTTTACAACCAATGAACTAGTTTCTCTTTTTCCAGAATGTGATTCATAGATCAGGAGGCACAATAAACAAAAACGACAAAACCAACCAAACGAGGTACGTAAGTCACGTAGACGTTGGACACCAGCAAACATGTAGAAATCTGAGAGATTATCTGTTAGACGTTTTGCAGTGAAGCACTCCAGTTAAGAAGCTCATTGTCTTTTTCTTTTCACTTTCTATCAACACATTTACAGAGCAGTGCTTGTTGGAGGACAACCCCTTTTTTTTTTCTTTTCTTTTTTTTAATTTTATCATCTTCGTGCAGCAGAAACCACCACAGCCGTATGTGTTTGTGAGAACAACAACTTCCTTTGAAGACAAAAAAAACTATGAAAAACACTAGATCTTATCATACAATGGGTTCATCATTTAACATCTCAGTAAAAGGGTGTGTGAGGTACTTAATGTTGTTGGAATTCGTTTCAATAAACTACTCAACACCTGCTTTATTTCACTAAGGTGTTCAGCCCATATTTCCAGATAATTACCCTTTTCATTTTGGCATGTGTCATATGTCACAGTTTGTGTGTTTGTACCTGGGATGGGACTCTATCAAAGTTCTTCCCCAGCATCCGCCTCATGTGTTTGCGTGCGTGTGAGGTCATCTGGTGTTTGAGCAGGAAAGAGAACTGGCAACCCTCGCGGATGCAGTGGAAGTGGCTGTTGACTTGGTTATATTTACAACCTGTAAGAGAGAAACCAGTTTTCAAAGTCTCCATTTGCAGATCAATTGATCTTCGGCTCATTGCGAGACGTCTGAGATCAGCTACTGCGCTAAATGCAATATCATCAGTGTGACGGTGTTGTGATTAGATCAAACACAAAGTGAAATATTTTTAGGTTTTTTTAATTTCATGATATGGCTCCGACAAAAGAGGGATCGTATTCAAAGTGTTTGGGAGTGTACATGTAGGAGGAATATTAGATCACTCCGGTGTCATGCTGAGCAAGTCAAGGCTTCTGTGCACTAAACCTGTGGAGCTCTTTTATTACACTGACATGCTTTATTCAATTAGGAATTTACATAAATAAATTCTCATTTTCTGTGGGCCAATAATGCACACACCCCTGCAAACCAAAGTAAATATACAATTATTACCATATTAAATTCATTTTTCAAAGTATCTCCATTGTCATTTTTCCTTTTGTTCTCCATTGTGCTGCTGTCTGCTTCATATTCTTCTGTTCTTTTCTAGTGTTTTAACCGGTCTAGCTCTAATTGCTTTATGATTTCAAATTAAATGAATGTTCCGTTTTGTGCCTGTTAATCAAATACCATTATATAAAAGCAGGCAGAAATAATTGAAAGAGTAACATGCTGGGCAGGTGCTAGCATGCCAGTAACCATGGCACCCGGTTTAAGAGCACAACACGTCTGTGTCATCAAATAGCTTTTGCATACACAATGTTTGAAACACGCAAAGTTGAGCAAATAACAGTAACCCCCGTGACATGGAGGGCCTTTTGTGAGACACAAACCAGGTAACATCATCAGCGGTGTTCAGTTTAATGTTGCTGCCATGGATACTGGCAACCCATCAATTCTTTATGACTGGAGTGCTAGCGATGGTAATCCTTTCTGTTTTTTCCCCCCAGCCCAAACAATACAGTTGGCAGATCAGGCTGGGGACAAAAAACAGCTGTTTAGGGCCTGTTTTTGTTTGCTTTGTCTCTGCGTTCTGAAAAGCTTGTGTAACCGCCTGAAAAAAACAGATCACTTTTAATTCATTTCTGTGTGATGGCAGCGGTGGCTGTGAGGCGCAGCTTCAGAACACAAACAGGCTAAACCAGACAAGCCGGATAATTAACAAACACAAACCTAATTGCTCATTTCTGACAGGGGCAAAAGGAAGAAGAAAACAACCTGGATGTGATTGCCCCCTTTGACGTTATTGCTCATATAGTACAGGCAAGACTACCTTTGGGACTTGAGGTGCCATTGTGAATATGCAAAACACAGCAACAAAACCTTTGAGGCAGACTTGTTTCATGCCTCTTAAACAACTCACACAGCACGACACTGTGTTTGCCAACACTGGTCTCTCTCCCTTTGTAAACACAGAGAATATCCTCTTGCAACAGCCACCAAAAATCAATCTACATCTTTCTCAATTTAACACCTTTAATCCACATAATCGCTCCTGGTAGAATATTATTAAAGGCTGAAGGCTGACATGGCAGACAAAAAGAGACAGCAGCCCAAAACTTATTCTATACTGGCATTATATCAAAAGTAGTTTTTCTTACCCAGCCTCCCACACTCCTCCCTCTTGGTGAAATATTTGAAGCCATTGGCCGCGCGGCGTTCCGCCTTCTCGTGCTTCTTGACGTGCCACGGCAGCTTAGTGGTGATGTTAGTGACAAAGAAGCAGCCAGGCCGCAGACAGTGATAGTGGCCCCTCATTCTGAACTCGCAGTGCTGCAGAAGAAACACATCATTTAGCAATTTCACGAGTCATACGAGGTGAGTGTTTAAAAGCCAAAGGGGTTGATTAATATTTTTTGATCTCTCTTTGTGTGCCAGGTTAAAGTGAACACTATACACATTTTCTCCTAAAAACAATCACATCCCACATTTCTAAGCACGATGACTTTTTTTTTCCAGGCTTCCCACAAACACCCCTCCTTTCTAACATGTCTGTACACCACCATCTGTTTGTGAGGCCCAGATCCCAAAGGACTGGGCCAAATAAGATCTGCTCCGTTCAGGAGATGGAGACTAAGAGGAGGAGGAGGAGGGGAGAAGGGAGGAGGGAGGAGGGAGTGGGGGGACTTTTTGTGAGAGGGGTGATTTTCGACACATTAATGAATTCATTTAAACGGTTTTCCAAATACGGGCTCATGAGAGCAGGCAGGGGCTGCCATTTAGGTTTCATTTGCGAAGCATTCCCCTGATTTTTGCCCTATTCCAGACAGCCTTGTTTACTGTGCAAGTGACAATGATTTATTGGGTAATATCAGCTAAATTGGCCTTTTCTGAGAGGAGAATGCGGCAGTCAAAATGACATCATTGACATATAAACAGGCATTACTGGGGTGAGTCGACTGTCTTTTTCAGCAGAGATGGAAGACAGGGAGCTGCGGTTGTGAAAGCCTTGAGTCAAATAACCTCAAATACTGGTCTAATAGATAGCATACTTCATGCTTAGAAAACTCGGGGAGATGATAGTAGGTGATTCAGCTCCTGGCTGAGTTATCAAACCGCACTCACCTGGTTGGGACAGAGACACTGGAGAGAGTAGTAGGAGAACTGGTCACGGACGTTGACCAGGTTGTTGTTGGGGTTGATGTGGTCCAAACAGTGGGACTCGGCCTTGCCAGACGTCTTGCACACGTACTTGCAGTTCCCAAACAAGCAGTGGAAGTGGAACTTGTTTGCGTACTTACAGTCAGTAGCCAAACAGGGATCACTGGATGAATGAAAATGCAGTTAAATAAACACATGGTCAAAAAAACATACTGAACTGTATTTTAATAAGAGGCAAGTAGATGTTTCTCCTACTTTTCCTGGAACTGCAGGAAACCAGGTTTGACTTGTGGTTTAGCATTCTCCAGAGAGGTTGTGGCCAGAGGGGAATTGGCTGGCAGGTTCGAGGGCATCGAGGCGGGCATCTGGGGGATGCTGCCGGTCAGCTGCTTCCAGGCCAGCAGGGAGGGAGGAGGAGAGCTGTAGCCACCGGAGGAGGTGAGTTGTGCTACATCAATAGAGGGATTGTTGGCCATGGAGACGGGGGCAGCAGGCTGCAGTGAGGCCCCCTCAGCTGAGTCCTTGCCCTCACCGAACTGAGGCTCCGACTTCACTTTCAAGGTGGCTCGGAGGTGGAAGCTGAAAACAAGATGGACGCTTATTTTTATGTTGATCAATAAAGCCAAAGGCTAAAATGAGGAAAGGGTATATTTTCTGATTATGAACCGGTGGGACACTCACTTAGCATGTTTTATGGCCCCATCCACCGTGCTGAAGAGAGCGCCACAGTCCTCTACCAGGCAGTGAAAGTGCACTTTCTGAAGGAAGTCACACTGAGCCTCACAGAAGTCATCTGTGTCAAACCTTAAAATAGACAGATCACGAAGGGTGTAAATTTACCGCTTTTTCAACAGGACAACTGTTTCAACTCGTCATCTGACAGTAAATGGTTTAAGTCCATCACACTGGGAGTCATTTAAAATTCCCGCAAGATCGGGCTCTCTATGTTTCAGGGGGTTTCCAGTGATGCATGAGTTGTATTTACAGAAAAAGGCCTTCCATGTACAGTACTTATAAACACTCTGACTGTTTTCTCGCTATCAAAATGAATGCGTCTAACTATGTCAATAAATCCGCAGTGACGTATTGTACTTCCTGCATGTTTTATACCTGCGGAGGTATGTCCTCCAGATCTCAGTGGGTTTTTCTGGCAGGGGCCTCTTCAGCACTCTGTTCAGATACTGTGCTGCCTCCGAGGTGTTGCCGCCCTGGCCTGCCTCCAGCTCCGTTTTCAGGTTCATGGCGTTGAACAGGGCAGGGTTCACCTGTGACATCTACGAAACACAAAGCACATAAACAACAAGCTGCTGGGTTAGCCGAGCATACGTAAGCTGGGCACTTACATATGTTGGTGAGAGTGTGAGAGTTAGAACACACACACACACGCACACACTTTTTGGCGAAGCAAAAAAGCGCAGCCAGATTTACAAACATCTAGGCTTTTGCTTGAGTGCAGGCCAAGCGTGTTTGCCAAGCGTCCTCTGGGAGCAACTGTTAACCCTTTTATGTGATGTGGTGGCTTGAATCAAACCCCCAAAAGCTGACATGACACGAAGAGCTGTTGGACAACAGGTCGTCAAGCTCCTCCACTGTCTGGGTTTAATGACTGCTTTGAGGAGAGCACCTCTGAAGTTAAGCTCTCTTGGGGAGAGGTTAAAAAAGAAGACGTGTGCGGAGGGGAAGCGAGGAGGGAGGAGGTCTTGACCAGTTGGCAAGGGTAAAAAAACAAAAAGGAGGCTGGTCTGTCATTACATCATCAATGTGATGGAAACCACCTGGCACATTTGTATCAATCAGACAAGATGTATGATTAAGACGATGTGCATTTTAATCTCCCCCCCAAATACACATCTGAATTTCCATACGCTAACATTTAGACCTGGTAAAAAATGAGGGCAGCACCTTCCTGTTTTTTTTTCTCCCTCCTCTGACTTTTTAATCAAATAATTTACAAACTCTATAAATAAATGTAGAGCGAGGCGGGGGAAGAAAAAGTATAAAGGAGGAGGAAAAAATGGACGGCGAGTTCAAAACAGCTCATCAAAAAACAAACATCTCTATATATCTGGCATGGCACCCAGCTACTGCTTCATTATATTAATTTGTGAGAGGTGCAGTGAAAATTACACTGTATGAAAAATGGCTGGAAAATTTAAATGATACAAACTCATCTTATTAGCGGTGAAACATTAAAAAACAAACAGGCCCCTCCGTGTCCCGCTAATTTGTCTTGGGATGAAAGGCGTTTGATGGATGGATCTTACCTTATTCATAAGCGAGGATAAAAGAGATGTATTCCCTGGTACAGGGTGTCCGTTTGATTCATTACTGGAACAAGGAAAATGAACAATGTTTAGTCAAGATTTGCATGAGAACAGTAAATATTACTATTTATCACACAAGGTGTGCCTGTATAATGAAGAAGAAAAATGCTGTCTTCTTAAGAAATAAGATCTACTGTGAGTTGGAGGGAAGATTGGAGTTGACGGTTTATACAAACATCCTTCTCACGCAAAAATGGAGAAAGATGTTGAGGATTTTATAATTGTATGCACATGTATATAAATGAGATATTTTTGATAAATAATTGCAAATATAACCCTGGCTGCCAAGACTGTAGAAATCATCCATCAATCACAGAAACCTTATTTCCTTGTTGATTTATTTTCAGAATATATTAGGTGAATTTACAACAAGAATCAACATTTTCCACATAGTATTAATCCTTTATGCACCATGCAGCTCTGTACCTGTGGTCCTTCTTGCTCAGGTCCAGGCTGTGCTCCTGCGTGGAGTCCTGGGAGGCCCCAGAGTTGGCGTCCATTGGCTCCTGCTTCACTTGAACCAGATTGAACTGGCTGGCTGGAGCCGGCTGCCCATTCCCTGAGGATCAAGCCAGAGACGCAGATGAGAGAAGTGACAACAAAGTTATTGTTGGTCAGCATTATTATCCTATGACGAGATCTAATCTGACTTCTGTCCTGGCCCGAAAAGAATACTCCGAGTGATAATTATTGCGAAATTATGTCAGGCCGTCAAGCCTTTTAAATGGTGATTGAGAGGCGGGAGATATGAGGGAAAAAGACTCCTTTTTCTGCAGCACTTGTCACAACTCATTTGCCAGGCTGCCTCTTAACTGGTCATTAAGTGAGATGCTAATGCTGAGGGAAAGTGGCAGTCTCAGATTGGCCACCCCCCTCCCTTCCCACCTTCCCAGGCTCCTCGTTGGCCTGACAACGGACGGCAGCCAATGCCACTGAGCATACCCACAAGGAACAGGGGTGCTATGTCGGTCAGATTGGAGCTGACAGCCAATCAGATTGGTTCAAATAGCATGACCTCTTGATCACATTCTCCTCCAAATAGGTATTCAGTGGATGCTGTGAGTGGGGACAGGAGCGCTGAAATGAAATAAATAAAGACCAGGGGACGACGTGGGGTAAAAATGCTGACAGGAAGGTGAATTCTGCCCCACCTCCCGATCCCCAAGGGATTGAAATATTAATTTGTCCTGGGGCTACACAGAGAAAGCTGGGCTCCTTGGTTGACAATAAGTGGTGTTTTAGTTTTAAAAAATATGTGAATGGGAGGGGTGACCCTGGCATTGCCTCTTAGACACTGAAAGACTGAGGAGCACCAGCGGCTCTGATTGGTTTGGTGAGGAATCTGTTGTTTAGGAATCAGGGCTGGTGCTGAGGGATAGTGACAGGCAAGGTCATGGGCAACCAAGTGTGTGCCCTTGGCCCTCAGCCTGGTGAGCCTCCTCTCCTTTTTCTTGCTCGGGAGAAAACAAGACCAGCCTACGTAAGGGGGAAACCGACCAGAGTTCCCCCCTGCTACAAGATGACCCAGAGACATATCAGGCCGAATAGGAGTGGAAAAGCCAGTCTTGGGCCTTGTCAGCTGAAAGCTCGGAGACGGGGAAGTGTCAGTGTCAGTTCAGTTTGACAATGGCTGAGGTCGGAGGGGCTGGAGGTGGAGTCTGGGCGGGGCTAAAGGAAAACAGCAGTCAAACAATTTTGCGTCTGGTTTGAGGTCACTGAACACTTACCAAGTCTCTGTCCAGCGCTCCTTCCCTCCCCCCAACTTGATGAGAGTACGCCCAAAATTAACTAGCCAGACAGATCCTGCCTTGTCATTGACAATTAAATCAACTCTCAGACCAAATGAGAGCACATTATATCAAGAGCAGCCACCCACTACATGATCCACACATGATCAGCAGGCAGATTAAAGCATTCCTTCACTATATAAGAGGATAAACTGACTTTTTAGGTGGATTACAACACAAAAGTCTCCTCTTCTGTTGTGCATCATGAAGTTATTTTCAAACCACTTCCCAAAGAGGGAGAACAAATGAGTTTGACTCAAAGCAGCTTCTTTCTGGAAATTATCCAGGAATAATGTATCACCATGTAATTACTCCGGATAAGATACAGAGCTTGTGAAAGATCATTTGTACTGTGTGTCTAATTAGTAAACCCTTCAGATGCTTGAATCTCTGCGAAAAACACTTAGGGGTAAATTAGAGCGGAACATTAATAAAAATAAATAAAAAAAAAAATACTGAGAAAATACTGAAAGCAGAAACAGGAAAAATGCAGTTTTCACCGCAGTAGAGGCGAAGTTTCACAACCCTATGAAAAAATAAACACTGTGAAAAATAGCCACAAACACTGACTTTTCTCACACCTTTTTGACAGAGAAGCACAAACCACTTCCTCCTCATTTTAGCCCCAAATGTCCTGTTCACACATTTTATGAAGCAAATATGAGAAACAAAACCGACGCCACTCCTCCATCTCGTATCTGCACTAAACTTTTACCATGAAGAGTCTGATATAGGGGAGATTATTTCAAACCAGCTTCGTTATCAAGCACAGAGATCTGAGATGCAGCCTCTCAGTGAGACAACGTGAGGGGTGGTGAAGGCACCATCTGTGGAGGCCCCACCCTCAGTGGGGGCCTTCCCAGTGTTCAGACTACCTGCTGGAAGCCCAGAGGTGGAGCTCAGCCTGACAGCCTGGGCTCAGCTCGGCTCCCCGGAGCAGCTGCCCCATCTCTCTCCCAGGGCCTGTCCTGCTCCAGGAACACCACCAGGAATTGTAATCCTTCCCAGTCCCAACATCCGGAGATGCTACCCCTTACAGCCCCATTTACAATCCTCACCCCACCTGCTCAGGCTCAGCACAGGAGGCCCCACTGCTACTGAATGCAAGATTGTGCTCTGCAGTGCATTATCAATTTAATGCTTTAACTTCATTTTCATTTTCAGAAGCTTTGTTCAGAGCAATATGATAAACATAGACAAGGCAATTACCTCCAAAATTTATGTGAATTGTGTTTATGCTAAATAGATATTGACATGTTTTTGTGGGAACAGAAGGTTTCTAGAAATTCAAAAAGTGTGTCTTTGCTGATGCATGCAAGTGTGTCTGAGTTCTTGTGTCAGTGAAAAAAAAAAGCCTCTTTCTCAGCTCTGGTGCATTGAGTCATTTCTGCCTGAGCGATTTCTGTTTTTTTCTTTTATCAGTTTGCATAGAGGGTACGAAAAAAAAAAGAAAAAACCCAACATTTTTTTGTTCTTGCAATTTCTGAACTTAATTTCATTCCACCTCCATTTGCTTGGAACGGGCGCAGACATAGATAAGAGACCAATGATGAGGAAACATGTTCGACACAAGCCCCAGGAGCCCCCACTCTGAACATCATAAGAGACTTTTACAGGCTCTACTCTCCCCTGTCAGCGCATTTATCTCCAAATGGATTGTGGGTATCTAACAAACGATCAACACAATAACAAGCCCAGAGCAGAGGACTATGCCTCCGGTATGTCCCTTTAAGCCTGAAAGCGGCAGTTTTTCTGCCTTTCTCTCCAATGTGGGATAGTGGTGGAAATGACCTCTGAGTGCACTCGCTGCACTCTGGCTGTAGTGGAGAGAAGTCCACTGACAGAAAAAAAGGATGTGGCTTTTAGTATACACGCAGTACATTCTGTTTGGACACTGACATAGCTCAAAAAGTTATTGTTTGTCATATATTTCAATACCTTTGTCTATAATTACAGTAACAAGCACAACTAACCTTTACAATTGACTACCAATTTATTCATGGGTTTACAATTTGCAGGTGTGTTGTAGTGGTTTAGTTATCTGATTACTGATGTCTTTAAAATTACTTGTTTTGTCTGATCAGCAGTCCAAAACAAAGATGTTAAATTTACAATCATATGAAGCAAGAGAAGCAGTGAATCTGCACATTTGAGAAGCTGAACGCAGCAAATATTTCTGCTTAATAAATGATCAAAACAACTTTTTGATACTCAAAATTGTTGGATATTTTGTTTCAGTATAAACAACTACTTTCCATTTTCTAGTATCCATATAAATTATGCACAATGATGACTATCAGTGAAGTGACTGACCTGCATCTGGGTTGTTGGAAGGCTTCAGGGCAGCAGCTGCCAGTCTGGCCATCATGGGTGATATCAGACCTTTGCTTGCTGAGATCTTCTCCATAATGGAGGAGGTGGCGAAGGACGTTGGGGTAGAGGCCATGGCTCCATCTGCACCTACTGTGGAGCAACCTTGGGTCAGTGAGTCGGTGGGCATAGAGTGGGCCCCAGAGGATGCGGCTGATATCAAGCTAGCAGCTGGCGGAGGGGGTTGGAGAGGCAGCCTGGGCATGAGGGGGAAGAATGGGTTGGAGGTGGCCAGGGCACTGTTGGAAAGAGCGAGGGCCACGGGCATGTTGCTGGGCAGGGCCTGAGACAGCAGGCTGGACATACGCTGGCCCGCGTTGGGCAGCGAGGATGTAGGTTTGAGGGTGTGGCCTGATGTAGAGGAGGAGGAGACAGCAGTGGTCGGCGTGGCCAACAGGTGCGATACAGTGGTGGACTGCTGGGTCGTAGGCGAGGCACTCAGGCTGGAGTTCTTGCTGCTGATGGCTGAGAAATCCATCAGGTCATCATTGCTCGATTCCTCTGGCTCATCCTTTGGTGCCAGGTAGGTGGTAGAGAGGCCCATGACGCCAGAGGAGCGGATGTGCCGGCGCTCGTGTTTGCGCTTGTGGGAGGTCATCTGGCTGGTGGAGGTAAAGGTGAAGCCACAGCCTGAGCGAATGCAGTGGAAGTGGTTGGTGGCTTTGCTGTACACGCAGCCCTCGTACTTGCACTCCTCATACTTATAAAACTTCTTGAAGCCATCTTTGGCATAGGCATCATCCTTGATGTGGTAGCTCTTGTGCTTCTCAATGTCACACTTGTTCTTGAAGGTGAATGTGCATCCAGGGCGCCTACAGAAAAAAAGGAATGGAAAACATGATTCGCTATGATGCCCTGCTACAAAGCCTCCTCAGTACCTCAAGGGAGTGAGTGTTAGGGGGTCCACATGATTCAAATACTTTATAATGGAGGAATGATAACTGAGGCGGTTCAGTAACACAGCGGCAGCCCATTGACACGTTGCCACCTGCAACCTTTGCCAGAGGGATACATTCCAGGGAGGGAGTTTGATGAATCAACCAAGTGATTCTCTACGTCCATTGATAATAGTTGTGTGGTGCTTTCTCTTCAAAACAACAGTTTGATGCTAATATATAAGTAGGTCACAATACAATTTGATAATAAAATGTATTTAATTATTAATAAATAAATGAAATTAAATTTAAAATGATCAAAAGAATAAGTATTTTTAATTCATTGATACTTAATGTAGGTTTGATAACTGTAAAAAAAAAAAATCATCCATCACATTTGGCCAACAAAAGTCACCTGCAGTGGAAGTGTGTCGTCTTCTGCCCGTAGAATTGACACCCAACTGTGCCACAGTCCTCGGTGGCACGAAATCTCTGGAAGCCGTCGTTGATCAGCTGGGCATTCTTTTTATGGAAGTTTTCATGGGTCATAACGTCTGAGGTGCTGGTGTACACCTTGCTGCAGCCCACCTGCAAAGCAAAGACAAAGCATGGTGATCGAGAGCAAGATCTGGGCCCACAGCAGACATGAAAGTTTCAGTCTGCAAGAATGGTTTATAAAAAAAAAAAAAAGCCAACTACTAAAAGGCAGGGCTTTCAAAAGATCTGATATACTCTACAAGCTACAGAGAAAAGAGCTCAGTGTGGTTAAGAAAATGCTAGTGGCCTAGAAATGGGTGGAAGAAGGTTGTTTTCTCACGTTTACAATTTTATTTGTGGTGATGCGCATCACAGCAGCACTAGTTTCAAGTCAAACCCGTGAATAGGAAACAATCTTGTAAGTGTGACAATTGGAAAAAAAAAAGTTACTGAAAGAGGCAGTGGCCACATCAGGTAGCTGAAACTACAGTACCTTCCTGGCAAAGCTGCCTTTTAGAAAATGAAATTCATATTTTGAGTGTGACGATGCACAAACTTACTGTAACTCTGAGAACAAATTTGAGAGTTGGAGGGGGCAGAGGAAAGCAGATGAGAGCAAGATGACTGTCTTGGTCTTTAGTTTAAAATGTTCTGGTACTCAGGAGCCCTCAGAGCCAACAGAGGGGGAAAAAACAGGTAATGTTTGAATTAAAAGCAGCAATTGTATATCATCCCTGGCACTTTTCACCCGCACAAACCGGGCAACTTCTCCATATTGAGTCAAACAATGAAAAAAATGCCACTCTGTTTTTTTCCCCCCTAAATCGCGAGAGCCGATGCCAACATCTGCAGGTTCTCAGGGACTGTTAAAACAAGGGCTGAAATGTCCTAATAACAATTACGCCGTTAGAGGGGTTTAAAAAAGAATATATCTCAAGCCATCCTCGGCTGCGCTGCTGCCCTGTCGGTGAGAAAGCTCTCGGCACAATGACACTTTGAAAATAAGCAGATGTAAAAAATTAAACAAATCCAGAAGGGGGAATAATCTTCAACTGGCTGCTTGGTACTAAAAGATGAAAAATGTGTAGTTTATATAAACACCTTACTGAATTTTATCCATGCCAATTAAGGAGCGAGAGAGCGAAGAGGTGGGGAGAGCACAAGCAGCCTCACGTGTATTCACCCTTTTTCAATTTTCTTTTATTTACTTTAGGACACGTTTTGCCAAACTGCTCTTTAAAAACACTTTGGTGTAAATGGAAATACTGTGGAACTGTAAATCCGTTTCACAGATGTAGGTAAACTGTGTAATTCTGAAACATCCTGTAGTCATATATGTCTTATGAGTGGCCTTACTTCCTAGATCTGGGCATCGTCTAGCTATATATATAAATATTTTTTTCTTGCATTACAGTTTCAAACTGTCCCGAAATGATGTCGCTGCTGTAAAAAAGTTATTTTAAGTCTCTTACTGGATGCTAAATCAGGCTTTACGCTCTATATCGAATATGTGAGATCTGGTTTACTGACAACAATGTTTGTTGTGTGGCCCTGGAGTGTAAATTGAATGATGAATTATGCAACATTATATTTCACATTTTTAACAGCATAAGTGAGTTGTTGGTTATTTGTAGTGTATGTAATGCTTAAGCACACGTGGCCATATTTGCAGATACATTTTCCGTGTTTGTGTGCATGCATGTGTACTGTACGCATTTGTGGGTTCTCTGTGGGTACGTGTGTAGGTGGAGGAGGAGGTGTGAGTCTGTGTAGTGTACCTGCATGCAGTGGTAATGGGTGCTTTTTCCATTGAGGTGGCAGCCATGGTAGTAGACACTGCAGTCGTCCAGAGGGCTGAAGCGCATGAAGCCATGCTGCAGAGAGTTGTCCCTCTTCTTGTGCATGTTGTAGTGCCTGATTACATCCTGCTTACTGGTAAACCTCTGCAAAAGGGGAGGGGAAAAAAATGTACCGCAACAGGTTGGTGTTTATTTAAACCAGTCACAGAATCAGCAACAAGTCACTTTATCTCTGTGGAAGCAGCAGCTGCAACATGCAGGAGCCAACTGGCAGATGGGGAGGGCTGTGCACATTGCAATGGAGAGGGCCAGGATGTCTTTAAAGGTGATGCGTTCTGTGGTTATTGATTTACTTTGCATATCACAAAGTTGTGCCCTATCCAAATGCAGCACCAAAGGCTCGGGGACTTTCTGAGTGCAGGAGAAGCTTCCACATGGAACATGAAGTATGTTCCCCATACACCCACTGACTCTACAGTATTTCTTCCCTTCTACCAAAATGTATTTTTTTAATTAAGATGAATCAATTGACATGCAAGATCACAGTTGTGATGTTTCTGTCTCTGGAAAAATTATGTTCCATGCAGATGGTTTCTCAGACATGCACAGGGGAAAACAGAAGACAACAGAAACAAACAAACAAACAAGTGAACCAAAAAACGTTTTCCCTTTCAATTCGCTGAGATATGATTCCATTTTTAATTAAAGCACTAACACTCGCTTTTGGTGCAGGCTTCGTCTGTAATGATGAGTGAATATGCTAAGAGACCCGCCTTCTAAAATTACAAAATAAATAATTAAATAAATTTAAAAAAAAATCCCTCCCACATCCAGGAGTCAGGAAGGGAAACAGAAAAGTCACTCCACAGAGACCTGCAGCAACCAAATCTGCTGTAATTGGGCTTAAGCTGATGTTACAGAAGCGGTAACGGGAGAAGCGCAAATCAATGAGACAGTTCTGTCTTCAATCCATATTTATCTCCAGTTGAGGGAAAAACATCAGAAAGAACTATTCTAAAAAGCAACTAATTGCTGTACAAAGTAGGGTAATTGCTTTGTGTCATGTGTTCCACTCGCGTACAAGTAAAAAGCTAAGATCTCACACAGCTGTTCATTCCCTTGCTCTTGGCCTGTTTCCCACTGAATATTTCTGAGATGTTTAACTCCTGTAGGAGCGAAGACTTCATTAGGATTTTTAATCTAATTGATGAATGCTTCGGATTCATCGCTTTTTCAGCAATTTACCTGAAAAAATCCTGAGCTCAGTTCTGGGCTTTGGGCTTTCTGGTATCTAACGGTTAATGATGACCGGAAGATAAGTTGAACTGCGGTCAGGGTACATTCGATCCATCAAGCCGTCCAAAATAGGCCATGGAGAGAGCTGACTGGGAAAAAGATCTCATTTTCAGTTGAGTGGTGATGAAGGTTGGGAGCCACTTGCTACATTTATTTTAGGATTCCCACTAGTGTGGCAAGATGCACACTCTCCCTCATGTACAAGCCCATGAAAGGAGAATGTTAAGACTCAGCCAATAGCCCGCAGGCTGGCAGTGGGATAATATTCCAGGAGTGTGTGTCATGTAACATTTCATGAGTTATCGCTTCGAAAGGGGCTGCTCATCACTGCCTGCTTCTTTTTTTTTTCAGGGTATTGACATCCCAGAGAGCTGGCTTCCAAAGCATATCTGTGTTTCCACGCAACGCAAAAGCAACAGAGAAATGTGGACCTGACCGTGGAAATTGCCATGATAACCTGAACTAACAGTCTAAATAATGACATGAAATGATTTTCCTTTGTATTCCTCCAAGAATGTGTCCCATCAGACTGTGAAGTGGGATTCATGCAGAAAATGAAAGCTTAGATCTGTAATGCTTTTCACCACATAAACAATATTTATCGAGCGGTAATCTCTCTTGATCAGGAGCAGACAAAGGAGATTATAGCCGAAGATGGCTTAATTCAGAAAATTGTTAGGAAAGGAAGGAAAACACACACAACGCTCGGTGTGCATGGATTTTTGACATCTTTGACAAATCTTCCTGTGTTTGTCTAACTCTCTCAGGCCATATGCTACAGCAAACACAAGGCCTGTATTATGATCTGCTTTGTGTTTTTTCTCCTTCCTGTGCCATACATGACAACTCCTGGGACCAGGACGAGATTAATAACGTGAAAGGGGATTAAAGGCAGGCCCCCAGTCAATGGCAGATGTCTTTAGAAAAAAAAAAAAAAGAAAGAACACATAGATGAAAAAAGAGACATATTTCAAGCATATTTACAATTAACCCTTGTGATAAAAGGCCAACTGTCAAAGACCAACTGTGCCTGGAAGACGCCTGCGAACTGAACAGATGTAAACACTCAGCCTGTTTGGCAGACCAAAGGCCAACAAACTTTTCATCTGTGTAGACTTTGCCTGGGTGTGACCACTAATGAAAAGATGACACATTATCCTGTTTGTCTATCCTAGGATGGCCACATCCCCTTTGTCATGTCATTTAGAAAAAGAGAACGCTTAGCTTTGTCGCCTAACTTGGCCTTGTAGAAACAACGCAGCCTAAAGGGTAACTGCATTTTTTAAACCTCAACCCTCAACATTTTGACATGTGTAAATAACTTATGGGAACAAGAATTTTTGAACTGGATCACTACAGAGATAGACCTTTTTGTTAAAGAGTAATACCCTTCTTGTTCAGCCAGAAACAACCTCAAAATCGATATTGTCAAACCCACCAGATTCCATTTAAATCAATGGTAATTTGAGTGTGTATACAGTCAGTATATATTCAAATCTAACTGGGTAAATTAAGAGTTTATAATACCAAACTAGAGTTGGTGATCACTGGAACAGTGCGGAAGATTAACCAAGATGGTTTTATTTTGTTTCTATTGACTTTGAATGAAGTGTGTTTTACGATGATAAAATTACTGTTTATACAAAAGGAGTGTGGTGGGTTTGGCAATAGCAATTTCTGGGCTGTTTCTCGTTAAACAAAAAGGATCTTACTCTTTCAGAAAAAGGTCTGTCTCTGTGGGGATCCTTTCCATAATGTTGTCAGACACTTAGAATAACAATCTGAGCAATCTCAATCAATACTGGACCTATTTTAAACATTATTTTTCCCTTTACTCACTCAGACAAAGGACGAAAGTCGTAGTCTTAGTTGAAAAACACCAAAGTCACCCTCTAAGTGCTCACTTGTTTTAACCAGTGAGAGTAGCAAACAAAATTACCTTTGCCTAATTTCTCTCATTGTTTAGGTATCTGAACTGTGAGGCACCGAGGTTATTGTAAAGGGTGCAGCTTTGTGGAGACAATGTGTGTATGAGTGATGCTCAAAAAAGTTGTAAAGTACTCACGCTCACCTGGTAGTTACACTCAGGGTCCATGCAGTGGTAATGCTCTCTGTACTGGTAGGCACAGTGCACATGTCCACAGTGTTGACTTCCAGAGAACCTGAAAACCAAGTTGCAGGACACTTTTCAACAGCTGAATATTTTAAGAGTCTCACAGATCCATGAATAAAACCACATCAAGACTGGTTCAAAACCCAGGAGCCCATCAGAGCTTATCGCACAGAGAACAGTCGCAGGGATGAAAAAAGGCTGAATGAAAAAGCAGCTCAGAAATATGTCAGTGTGACTCAAAAATAATCAAAAGCAAATCAAGACTGATGAGTGAAGAAATTATTTGAAATACCAGGAAGAGCACAAAAGAAAATCAGGTGAAGGAGTTTTCAAAGGCATTATGCTCGTCTCACCTTCAAAGTAACAGGCTCACACCTTCAAACTGACTTCTGCTTTCCACACTGCTGCAACAATTTACCCGTCTGTCACACCAATTTCAGCCAAATTAGCTCCATTTATTTCCAAAGCAGCCGTAAGAGACACTTATTACACTGAAACCCTCTCCCTCGACACGCATACACACTCCCACACAAGGATCGGGAACCCCATGACTACTTTATTTCTCAACGCTGTGAAAACCCTTGTCAAATCAATGCACAGTTCTTTCAGGTTAACCACAGTTTTACTCTGTGAGGAAAAGGGTCAGGTATCCTGAGATGTGGGAACAGCTCTGTCTACTTTTCACTCTCTAGTCTGGAGTCAAAAAAAAAACTGATTTTAGTCTGGCACTGGTTAAAAAAAAAAAAAGGCTGCTGCTTGCTACAGTACAGCCACTTTTACGGTGGTGATTATAAGCCTGACGATGATGACTGTTAAAATCCTCCAATTACCAGTGAAAACACACAAATAAACATTTGCACTGCTGCTGCCAAGAGCTCCATCTGCTAGTGCAGAGGAGAGGGGGAAAAGGGGGCTAAGTAATATTTTTTCCATCTCTCTTTCTGTTTTTTCCTTGTTAGGATTATCCCAGAGCTGCATTTACAGATCACTTTGCTGAGTTCATTAAGCTAATTGAACGGCATATCCACTACTCTTTTTAAGTTGGCTGTGAGAGTGTGTGTGCTCTCGTGTGTGTGTCTGGAAAATGGTGATGGAGGTAGAGGGGGCTTTGGGAGGGTTTGATGGCTCTTTTAGAAAAGACAAAACCAGAAGTGGAACTACGTGTGTGCACACATTAAAGCCAGCATATGTGCCAACCATTAGTGTTTTCTATACTCTTCTTTCACATACGTACACACACGCACACACACATTTACTCTTATGAACACACAAAGCCCCCCCACCCCCCTGAGACTATGGCCCACCCTTCTGCTCATTGCCCAGCTGTATCACTTTGCCTCTGGACAATTCCCACTTGCCGCGTCAGGGGGCCTAATGGGCCGCTGCTATTCAGCAGCAGATTAAATATTAATATCGCCACGATACAGAGATTGCAGCGCATCTCCAGTTACAATAGAGATACACAGATCAAAGTGCCGAGGCAATAGTGGGTGCATGAAAGCATTTAAAGAGTGAAAACTGCAACTAAACACTACCAGGGAAGCTCTTTAAAACATCAAACTGTAGTGTGCTGAGGAGATGAAGAACTTTTTTTTTCTTCTTTTCACAAGGATTGGGTACGAACACGTTTACAAAGCTGGTTTTTACTATTAGTGTGCACTCATTAGCCCGAGCTCCACAGAGGACCCTCCCCCGCTTCTACCTCCCCTCTCGGTGCTACATTTGCCCTTTTTATGAGCCCTCCTTTTCCATTTTTTTCCTCCCTCCTCTCCTTTCCTTTCTCTTTTTTTCCCAACCCCAACACGGAAATTGAAACTGTATCTGGGCTTATCTGCAGCCTCCCCGTGCATCAACTGCCGAGATGTTTAGACAAATTTTATGCATTATGCAGCGCAAATATCAAAACAGTTCTTGGCAGTGCCAGCAGAAGCCTCATTAAAAATTCCTTAATTAAATCTTCTTGCAAAATGTAATCAGTCCAAGGAAGGGGTTTTGTGTGTGTGTGTATGTGTTTGCAGAAGAGGACGTGTGTGTATGTGTGTGTGTCTGTCAGTGCCAAGGCTTTGATTTGTGCCCTTCATGTTATGGCTTGGAGAAGTAATCATTAACGCCAAAGCCACTTTGGCTTTTCAAATGCTGTTTTTCTTTCTTTTTAAACGGAATAAACAAACAAATGATAATCACCTTTCTACTGTCGGCTCAAAATGAATCCAGAATAGGGGGACATTGTTCTGTGTCCATTGAAACGCATGATACCTCCCCTCCCCTGATGTTTTTGTCTCCGTTGGTGTGAACGACTGACTTTTTAGATCAGTCACTTCCTCGTGTCTTCAAAGACAAATGGCAGAAGTCAAGAAAAACCTGGCCTAAGCTTGTATCCTCTCTTAGTCAGTCACAGCTAACAGAGTTGCTCAGAATTATGTTCTCTGCAATGTTTTAGTGCTATACACACCGTGAGCATTTACTCAACCAGTTACAGTAAGCTACCATCAAACCATTTCACTTTCATTACCCCTCATCCTTCTACTTCCTCTCAGCACATAAATTGGAGTCTTTTCTTAATCAATTTACTGCGCACAGAACATTCTCATACCAGTCTAGGATCGAGTTACATCACTGAATAAAACACCATCAGTGGATAAAAAAAAAGGTTCATCTCTGTTTTGGGTATATTTTTTCATTGGTGTGGCACATTGAGGGATTTGCATACCTGGCAATATATTTCTGGTAGAGGTTGATGTCGTCGCTGGCGGGTTTATCTGGTGGCAGGCCATTCCTAATGCAACAGCAAACACAAAAGAGACAGGATTAATGGTGAGGTTGGGCTGCCTGTTGTTAATAAAAACAAACTGACACAATATTTACTTACAAGCCGCTCCCAAACTTTGGACTATCAATATACATTTTCTTATGGCATAACAGCGTTTTCATGTGCCGAATGAATCAGGGATGGAAGGCGCACACTTTGATGCATGGTCTCCCAACCAATGAAAGGCAAAATGCAGGAGCAAAGGGACATTAATCTTTTATGGAGGTATTTTAGTGAGTGCTCATATGCAAAACTGGATAATGGGGATGTGGAAGAAAAGCTCTGAAAAGGTCTTTTCTGATAATCTCTAAGGGCCTTAGCTCTAATGCTGATGTCAAGTTGTCTCCAATCAGTCTGGACTCGGTTCAAATAAAGACGTAAGACAACACTGCAGCTTCAAATGCAAGTGGATCAAGCCGATCGACCGACTTGATCAGTTTCAGCTCAATCAGATTCAATTCAAAACAGGAACTAATCACATTTCAGTGCTGTGGTGCTGAGGAATGCTGTGTGCTTTTTGTCACCTGTGATCCCCTTCATAAAGCTGGTAACAGTGACAGTCATAATACAGTATTGGTTCTGCTTGCTCCCCTCAGAAATGGCATTTAGCTCCATGTGAGCAGCTCCACACGGGGGATGACCTGAGGTTAATCTGGCCCAGAGGGGAGGATGCGCTGCCAGACATTCTCACCAGCACCCCCTCTCCTCCTGTATACAAGCACCAGACTGGGTCAGTTAGCCAAGCTTGCAGCTCCACTGAGCCCCAACCTGACAAAGGCCAAAGCCTGAGGGAGAGGTGCCTGAGGGCTCTTGAACAGTGTCTTTGATAGGTCTTGACTAACTAGAGACAAGGTCAAAACCAATCAAACAGACTCTGAGAGCTGTTTCCTACTGGTAGTGCACACGACTGTAGGCTAGCTCCCCAAACCCCTCGTTTGCTTCCTTTAAAGTGCACTCGTCAGGCAGTGTAGAGTCGGCCCCTGTGACTCGCCGGGAGGTTAGTCATGGCTCCAAAGTAATTAAAGGGAGAGTTGTTACACCCTAGCCAAACGAAAGAAGTCAGTCACTTTGCGATGACTGTGCTAAATCAGTCTCCACGGAGTGCTACAGCGAGTAAACACTTCATGTGCCTTCGCAACTCATCATGTCGTGGATCTATTGGGCGCTATGCGCTATTTCACACTGCATTCCTGTTGGCTGCTGTGGAGGTAGCAATTACCTTTGCGTTAGGCTAACTGACTCACAGTAGCAGTTAAGTGTATGTGAGCTTCACATTAGCTCTGAGGTGTTCCACTGGAACTTGGGATCTTTTCAATCCACCAATAAACTTTAAATTGGAATTTTAATGGACAGGTTATGTGATTTATTAGCTGATTTTAAGATGTATGCATTATTTTAGGTGTAGATAAGTCATGCAGTATGTCACATAATATTTTTTGTCAATAAACACACATTTCACAATTACCAGTAAGAGAGAGAATGAGAGGCAATAACATACATGCTGTCATCTCTTGTCCCCTAAGTTCTGTATATTTGTATTTTAACTCTGCCAAGTTTTTGCACCATTTGTCTGTCTATCTGTTTGTCATTGTTAGCTAAATATCTAAAAATCTACTGATCTACTACATTAAGTAAGAAACTGGGTCATGGAAAAAGGAGCAAGTCAATAGTTTGTGGTGCAAATAGCGCCACCATGTCACAATTTGTAGCGCTATACTTTTTTACTCAATCCTGCTCCGGTAAAATGTATAAAATCTTTTTTATAGGCCACACTCATTTTCGGTTACACAGATTTTCCACCATTTTGAAATCTTTTGCACAACACTTATTTGACCACTTCACCTACAAATAAAATGCAATCTGAACCAAACAGATGGACACTGAACTGCCAAAATACAGCCACATGATAAATCAAGTTCTCTTTTGGACAAAACTCTAATATTCCTAATACTAGGATTAAAGTTTTCTGAAAAAAATCTGCATTATCTTTTTGTTTTGCTTTTTCATGCATTTTTAATAACTAGTCAAAAGCATTGTGTAGCGCTGGTAGCAGTATGTGCTCTCTGAGTGCTTTCTAGTTTCACACCATAACGTTTGAGGTGACTTACTTAACGGAGGACACGGTTCCTGTGGTGATGGAGTCAGTCTTGGAAAAGCTGGACTTCAGGTAGTCAGAGGCGTTGAAGCTTATGTGTCCTGTCTGGTCCATTGTGAGCCCTGGAGCAATGCTGGCCCCAGCTGCACCCACGGTGGGGACACCAGGAGCTCCCGGGTTCCCTGGTGCTGTTGCAAGGACATTGGGCATCAGTGAGGCCTCGGGATTTCCTGGCATTAGCTTCTGAATCGCTCTGATGTCATACTTTGATGGGCGGCCCACTTTGCAAGTCTTAAAGGCAATGGCGCCACCCATGTCAGGGTTGCCCTCACCAGGCTTGAAGAGGTGCAGAAACTTGACGTTCTCCAGGTCGTACTTGGAGGGTCGCTTGTAAGCGTTACCGTTCTGCTGCTGTAGACTCTCACCCATCTTCAACTTCTGAATAAAGAAGTCATACTTGGAGGCTCGGGACGCCATGTTCTGGATGTGAGAGGGATTTGGTGGCTGAGAAGTGCCCAGCTGAGGTCCTCCTGGCTGTTTGTGGTCCAGGCTTGGGGGGTAGATTTGTGCCTCGGCCCCTGGGAGGCACCCAGAGGTCTGGAGCATGGTAGCGCTCTTATCTTGGGCCAGTTTTGGGTTGAGGTCGTCTGGTTTGGGTGGGGAAGCATGCATGGGCCAAGGGAGGGTCTCACCGGCTTTTAGCTTACGAATGTACTCTTCGTACTTGGAGAAGCGGGCGCGCCGTGAGGCCTCCTCACTGCTGAGGGATGAGGGGTCTGAGGTAGCGGCTTTGAGCTTCTCAAAGCTGATCTTCTTGGTCAGCTCATCCCTTACCTGCTGGTCATCATAACCGAACATTCCCAAAAATTCATTCATGGTGTTGGCTGCATAGTCTCGCAGGGCAGATGCTTCTCCTGCAAAGAGAAAAAGTAGAGTAGTGAGCCTCTATGTATGAGGTATAATTCTCCCAACTGCTTTCAGATTTTTTACTTTTAAAGCTGCAACCAGCATCATTGAAAAAAGTTTTGAGTTTAAAACCTCAGCCAGTGCTGTCTGATGCTGTCTGGCAAACCCAAATCAAGCCATTGCTCAACATGGGCTAATAAGTGACCAAATTCACGCCAGTCAATCAGTCCACCAAATGGTTCTGTCTCGCTTCATATTGACTGACGCTTGCTCAACAAGTGATAAACTGTTGCTGTGCTCTAAGGAGGATAGTTTGTATTTGACAATTTATTTTTTTGTTTGGCACCAAGTATGTAATTTACAAATGATTCTGGGACTAGCTTTGTGTGACATGTGAAAAATACATTTTATCAGCCCAATCATTTAAACAACCCTCTCTCATATTTCGTCCAAGTTGTGATGATGAAAGGCTGCTAACCTGAGTAGAACAACATCTACTACATTGTACTGTTTTTTTTTCTCATCAATAAATGTTTAGAATTGATGTGAAATTTGACAACAGGAAAAGTGATTCTGCACTGCACGCTACAGCAGCACCTGTACATCTCTGTGTGTTTATGTGTCTACAGACAAGCAGTCTGAGGCGATGCTCTTCCTGTTTTGGTTGCACTATAAGTCAGTCCTGCAGAATTTGCGGGTGACTGTACCAAAGGACACACTGAATAAACAAAACTCTTCTGGTTTTCTATGCTCATTTTGTAACACTATCGAAATTTGTTAGAGAATTACTTTTGAGGCTGATATTTAGAATAAATATTCTACATGTAAGAGCAAGAAATCTTAGTAACCACATTAAGAGATCAATTTTGAGGCCAAAGAATTTAAGGGAAGCTTTGTAAAAAATATAATCCATTTTTACAGCTTTTTAGAAATGAAGTAAGACTATCAGAGCACTTCCCCACCGATTTTTTACATGATACTGATGCTGAACTGTTTGAAAATGACATAATTATAACTACTATCTGCCAAGAAATTCTGGCATGTTAAGTGCAATTCCTGATTCATAATCCCCCATGAAGCTTGATGTAAGCTATTTGAAAATAACATGACTATTGTGTCACCTTCAAGAGTGAAAAGAATGAATCCCTTCCCCGTTTTTACACATTTGTGAACTGAAACATCACTTTCATTTTAAGAGTCCATTAAATTGGACAACTTCCCCAAGGACATAAGCGAAATATAGTCAATGTATAGTTTAATTGCATTATGTGGAGATTAATTCTGGCCCATTAACTTTCATCCAGGTTAGTGCAAGGGGTCAGAGTGGGGAAAAAGGGAAAAAATGATTTTGCTTGGAAGCAGTGTGGGGACAAAGTTCTGCACAGAAAAGGAAGAGCACAGGGAGGACTCATGAGGCAGTTGTGTTTGCTGATCCAACTAAATTCCATAAATCTCCTGTATGCCAGTTTGCATGTCATGCAGGATACCAGAACGCATACATGCTACTAGTGTACAAGATGATAATTTCACCCGGGTCATGTAAAAGCTTTGGCCTTCTTAACACATTCATGTCTCAGTCACGTGTACTGGGGGGTCTTTTTTTTTTTAAAATGTTTTATTGCTGTTTATCATCACTATCAACACATGAGCTGGTGAGAAGTAACACCAGCTACCACCCAGGGTAATTAATACACAAATATTTCTGCTCTTGTCTCGGATTTCTCAGTTATTGCTAAATCAGTCTCTGTGCCCTGCTTTTCACATCTCCTGCGCAGCATGTAAAATAATCCCCAAATTTCCATTCACTGCGTTGGGGTTGCTCCACTGCACGGCGGTTCAGTATGAAAGAGTATCTGGTGGATCGAAAGGGCATGAAAAATTTAACAGAAATGAATCGGGTATTTGAGAGGAAATACCTTCATGTTCGCCACAGATCTTTCTAACATATCTACCTTGTTTTCACATGTACTGAAACCACAGAGCTAAACACTGTATATACAAGTCCCTACTGCAGGATACAGTGCAACTTACCTCATCATATACTCAAGTTTTTCTTGAGCTGTTCAACTGTGGCCTGACTGAATCATACACGGCATTAAAACTGGAAAGACATTTGAACATGTCTATTTAAAATGTCATTTGGCTGAACATTCTTCTCATTTGATTTAGGTGCTGATGGCCTCGGTGATTGGTTGGATTTTACTGCTACTGTATTTGTAAGTGCACCTCAGGTCACAGTATATCATATAGCTCTAAAGTTAGGGCTGACCCGCCCATGCTCATATGAGTCAGAAAATGGAAGTACACTTTACTGACTGAGGGATGGGTTCAAAAACATATTTAAATAAAAATAAATCTAAATCATTTTTATCACTAATATAAAAAAATCAGGTTAATTTTGTCTTGACTGGGAATAGATTCATGCCCGCTGACCTTTGCTTTGTAGAAAGTATCAAATTAAATAAAACATCAATCATTTTTGTGGCAGAGTAAATTACTAATTTTCGCAGAGAGACTAGTGGTTTCTGTCATGGGAGCACTGACATCTCTTTTTTTCATATTATATTTGCTTATGGTATTATCATCTCTCCTTCTCCCTAAAAAATTAGTCGAGACTCTTTATTCATCAGCGGAGCCGTGTGGCGTGCTATCAATGAAAGGCAAATGATTGGACTTGAAAGGATTATGGCTGGGACTGACAGGAGATAACCTTTCTAAAACACCATGTAAATGAGTTTTCTACTCGAGCCCTATCTGCCTGCCTCTTAATGATGTCATGTGACACCAGGTGGGAAACTATGTAGGGGTTAAGGTGAGATTGTCCCCGCCACTAATGCTACCACCCACCCCCGTCCAAAAAAAAGAAACACATAAATAAACCTCACATCTGACATTTCCCTCTGCACTCTCTCTGGTGTCACTGGAAAATCTACAAAGCAGTGTTTCCTAATCTTGACACTTCAGGCAAGCAAAACCCAACACAGCACACAGACCTGCCTTGTCTATATTTGAGGCAATTAGGCCACATTTTCCCTCCCAGATATGATAACAGATGGGCATTATATCTCCTTTTGGCTGACCAAACATGGCCATCAGTGTGGCATAGCCTCTCCGCTCACAGGACTGAGAGGCAGAGGTGTCGCTGATGATAAAGGTGCATGCTAGTGGCTATATATGGACTAATCTAGAGTTTGAATACCCTCTAAAGGGTGCTGGTTTTGAATCACACATGGCCAGTGTAAATCATTTTGTTAAGAAAAAAAAAAGTTTTAAAAAGGAGGTATTTTCATATTAGTTCAGTCAGAAAAAGTTTTGAATAGTGGGATTCTTTTATATGGCACAATAATTTAAATAGAGTTTTAAAAGTAATTTGTGTTCATGTCAGTGAATTAGTTTAAGTATGTTTTGTTTAAATGGACAGTGGTAGCCTAATAAAGAGTTGCTTTGAATAAATGACATTATGTGCATTTGTTTGGACTAATTTGAAAACTGTACGGAGCTTCAAACTTCCTCGCTGTTTGGTTAGTTAATTAACGGGCGGTAAATAGAGAGGGCTTTGAAACAGCTTGAAATGAACAATAACCTTTTACAGTGAACCCAGAATTGCAAATGGAAGTCATGGTCAAGCCTGTTTGATCCATCGCTATGAGCATCTCTGTCATTGCTTTCATAGTTTTTATTCATTGGTTTTTCCATTGACTGGCTTATGAGGGCTCTAATGCGACATCTAAATTATCTAGGAAAAGTATTCTGGGGTTTTGCACTGATAGGAAATCCGCACGATGCCTCAATGTGAGGAGTTAAATGTTTTGAAGGTCGCAGTTTCTCTCATTGATCTTGCAATGTTTGTTAATTACATTGTCACTGATGTTGTGAGAGATAATTAAGCCACTATGTTTATATGCATAATTATGTGCACTCCGCATCAGCCTTTGAAAGACAGCGGCGAGAGAGAGAGAGAGAGGGGGGGAAAAAATGTTTTAATTGTGAGCTGAGCAGAAACATGGCAATATAGATGCCCTAGTTACAATCAACAAAGAGCAACTCTGAAAGAAAAAAAAAAAAAACACTCTAAAGACAAGATTTGCAACTGATGCAGTATGCTCTCCCCGCAGTCTTCAAACACTCTGGCTTTGTTGTGAGATGTAAAGTAGTAAGGGGAGCCAGTGGAGGGAAAGGTGTAGGCCTGCTACACAACAGTAATACATATTTACAGACAGGCGCTTTTTTTATGGCCATGAAATAAACACAAAATGACTAATTAAAACCACAAAGCTTTTTTCATTTGCCTCTGAAATGAAACCTGCTTCATTTTCTGAGAAGCCCCTGCCCCCAGTTCTGTGTGTGGCCAGAGTAACTGCTGTAAAGCAAAAAGAAATGCAGACAAAAGGAGCATGTGTATATGACTCTGAGGTGGATACCTAAACCTAGATGAAAGACCAAAAAACTGTTAAACCGAGGTGAGCAAGCACAAAACAAAACTTGTTTTTGTACCGCAACAACCGGTCTCACCTGCAAATTGCTTTTTTTTTTTCTCTGGGTGTCTGTGAAACACGCTTTATCTATTCATATAAGCGAGCCATGTTTTTTCTCCCCTTTTACAGCTCTGTGTTTTAAGTCTTGCTATACAAAGGCTAGTCTCCAACAGTGCGTATGCATCAAGCTTAAAGGGTCACAGAGTGTATAACTGTAAAAGGTACTTTCTTAAAAGATTGTTTGTGCTGTTAACACACACTCTTGCCACTTCAGAATGACTATCTTTGCCTGCTTTATCTATTTGATAATCAGTGAATTATACCGTGGGAACATCATGTCACAATTAAACAGGGGTTATTATGATTCATTTACAGGAGCACTTTGTATTAAGGAATTTATCAAAATATGTCGATGTCTGCTAGCAATAAATATATGGAGCCACTGTTTGTGAGAGGATAATAACATACTTAGTGTGATATGTCACTGCAAAATAACTTCCCTATTTCTGACTTTATTTGACAAGTGATCTCTTGGATTTGGCAACTGTGAAAAAAAAAACCCTGAGCTCCTCCACGGCAGAGTACGACTCCATGTAATAGAGGAGTTTGAAGCAGTGGCTAAGTTTAGTGAGCTTAGGGAAAATCAAAGACTCAATATGTAATCCTGGGTGTAATATGAAGCTTAGCCTGGTCCTGCCATGCACTCTTGGCCCACAGCTGCTGGGAGAGTGCATAAACGGCCTTACGTTGTAAGCCTACTCCGTTTATGAATTTCTTCGTGCAGTTAACCACACACTGACAAGTTCCTGTTTTTCCCCCCTGGCCTGCCAGTTGAATCGCTCTTTGGGGTAATAATGTCACTGGCTATTCATAATGTAACTCTAGAGTGTCTCTTTCCAATAATGGGCACACTTAAGCTTATGTGGATGTAGCAATGTCACCCGCCCTCTATCTAAGCATTTGCCCCTTACTACTATGGAGTGGAATGTTTTGAAGGGTAAAGGTCATGTTGAATTAAAATGTATAAAAAAAGGGGTCAAGTATAAATCAGAGTATGGCAAAGACATCAGAAAGAAAAGTGATTGGATGGCAGACAGTGAAAATGTACCTGTAGCGGAGAAAGGTGCTTGGCGACTCTGGGCCTCGCTTGGTGGCATGTAGGTGTCATCTTTTGGAGGCCTGTCTTCAGCTTCTTTGTCATCATGGTAACTGCCATCCTGAGAGCCTGCTGCGGGCTCGGCCTCCTCTGTGTTGTCTTCGTCGTCGCTGCAGCCCGTGGGCTGCACCATGTACACGCCCTCAGGAGGGCCATCTTCGTCATTGCTGACTTTCAGTTCGTGCTCCTGCTCGTCGTCAGGAGCCAGTGGCTCATCACCGTACTCGCCGTTGACCCACTTCTCGATGGCCTCGCGTCTCTTCTGGTCCTCCTCTAGGCTCTGATTTAGGTTCAGGCTCTCAGGGAAGTTGGTCTCGCTGTCATCGTAGTGGGAACTGCCACGCTCGCTGTTTTCTGCTACGCTCTGGTCTCCCTCCGCGTTCTGGGAGCTGCTGTCGAACACCACCTGGCGGCTCAGCTTGGCACAGATAGCATTAAGTTTTAGGCCACCTTTCCTTTTGGCGGCCATCTTGGGTTTTCCTGAGGTCGTTTCAGTGCATAAACTCCTTTCAGCTAATGGAAACAAGAAAAGAAAAAAAAAGATGAGTTTAAGTTATTCAGAATCACAATTATCTGTGTTACAGTTGAATAAATGTAACACCACATTTCACACAATACACAGTTTTTAAAAAAAAATGCTTTCAGTATCTCTAAAAGAAAAGTTTGAACCAGCTTGTCCACGTCAGTAACTTGTACTGATTTTGAACATCACAATGGAAAAACAACACTGAACAACAGTGACTGCTGCTATTATTAACATCCAAAAGCACTTAACAATAACAGCGCAAGACTGGAAGGACACACAGAGATACTGTACATATCTTTCTAAGTCACACCTCTTCGGTCAGCTCAGAGTTTAAAGCAGTGATGGAAAAAAAAAGGAGGAAAAAAAAAACACAGGCAGCTGAAACCACAGGCAGATAGGTATCAGACCCCCTATGGTACTACAAGCAGCATATACACGGCTACATAATCCTTCACATGACAGCGCTATAGAGACACTGTGAAATGTTATCTTCACTCTCACCTCAAGAGGCTGTGGTCCTGCCACTGAGTGGGGGGCTGCACAGCATTAAAGCTGTCAGGATGTGGACTGAAAATGCTGAGCGCTTTTGAGTCTTTTTGGAGCTGCGTCCTCATGTTGGCTATTTAGTAGGATTAGGCCCAGTAATTGTCTTGGTAAAGGCTGCTGGTTTCACTTTATTAAAAGAAAATTAACATACTATGTATTTAAGCTCTTTCTACCCTCTGCTGCCTTTTACTGTTGATCTAGCCACGACATGAACATGGGTACATCAAACAAAACAAAAAAAAATTAAAGTGAACATGTTTAACATATCTTTACTTAACAAGACATACTGCAGAGTCTCAACATCTTTTTCCCCAGTGCGGCCTCTCTGAACAATAGAGCATGATAGAGTGTGCTTTGGGGCAGGAATGGGTGGCATTATTTCAACCCAAGTGGGGCTATCTTTATAACATGTCCTCTGATGAGGCAGGAACAGCTGCCTGTGGCATTCCATATCCAGAGCTGCCTTTTTAGGGCAGAAACTACACTCTAGTACCTTTCACTTTATTTCTAGAGCCACCAAAGTTCACCTTCCAACAGCATTTTTCCAGACTCAAAATCAAGGCCAGATCTTTATCGAGTAGTAAATAACTTTTAAAAAGCAAGGAGGAGGTGACCGTGAGTAACGCAGTATTTATGGTATCAAAAAAAAAACAATAAAGCAGTATAACTATCAGAGATCAGAGAAGCCTTTTAGCTTGGATTCTGTTTTTATTTGGTAGTATGTAAAGCTTTGTCAGTTGAAGCTTTGTGAAAACTGTTAAAACAGCATGCCACAGCAGAGATATTTCTCCTTGTGTGAAGTTGTATTATATTTTAACTCAGCCACACTGTGGTTAAGATAATACACTATACTGAGCTACAGACACACCATTTCGGCAGACAAAAAAATGTGCAATATGAGAGGTAACAAAGTTCTATCTTAAAGACTCAATTCACTTTCTATAACAATGAGTACGAGCCTCTTCATTTTCCTTCAGCCATAAAGCCAAGCACAATCATGTGTGAGCCATTGCCAGCATTATGTAAATCACATCGGTGCAACATAAAATCCTGTTTTCATTTTCTTTTGCAAAGCTGTGGAATCATTAGAGGATATACAATTTGAAGGAGTTTACAGATCACCCCGTCGCCAGACAATGCACCCCGTGCTCCCCACACATGCTTTCTCAGTTACTGTATTTACATTGCGGGCTTCCTCTCTGAAACAATGACTGCAGGAATTATGTAGTTTTGAGGAGGTCGTATATCAGCGGCACATTACTGTACAATTTAGTGTTAGACAATTGCAGGCGGGGGTGAAAGGGTCACCTTTTAGAAGACAGCAATTGTGAAAAAAAGAAATCAGCTGGAAAAACTATTAGGAAGTGGAAGACATAAATTTTCAAGTTTTTTTTTTTTTTTAGAAATAGTCTCCAAAGGAAGATTGAGGTCATTTGGGTGTTGCAGTGGAGGTCATTTTTTCTGTTTACTGTGTTCAGTATTTCATGCTTTAACTACCGATTTCCTTTGCATTGCCATCTGAAGCTTCTTGTAGGAAATGACCCTGGCACAGTTGTTTCTTTCCATTAGTGACTATTTATGTACGATTTTCTGTTAACAATAAGGAGTGTGCATAGAGGACTAAGTGCTACTGGATGAGTATCTAAGCAGGCCTCTAACTGAATTATCAGACAGCTTAAGCACATAGTCAGTGTTTTCTTTTTAAAGGTAGGCCTGGCTTTAAAACAAATTTAATATTGTGAGCTTTCCGTGAGCAGATACATGCTATGGTTCGATGGTTTATGGAAGCTGTCTAAACTATTATTTATGCTGAGGGTTTCTGTCCACAGCAGCTTTTTGCCATTGCTTACAATAGGGATTGCTATGGTAACACCAAGCTGTTTACCTCAAGTCGTTTGTGTGCATGATAGCGTACAATGAGATAAAATCTGTGGGGACCTACATGAAAGAACAACTTTTCCCTCTGGGACCAACTCCCCCACCTCCCTGAGAGTCCAGTAAGCATTCTGCCTTATTAATGAATATCAGACAGAAAAACAACACTGTCACATGCACTGGACATTATTTACAGTCTGTTTTAGCCTGGTGTGCTAATTGTCAAGGAGGAGACACCTCGGTAAGCACTGGGGGTTGGAAAAAAACAGGCAGGTTTGAATTTGAACACAACAGCTGAAACTAATTTTTCCAACTGCTTATGTTAACTGTGACACTATTTTTACTGGAAACAGTGCAGGGCCACAAAGGAGCGCCATATACTGTCTGTATAAGGCCAAAACCTGAGGAAAAAGTCAAGAAACTATTTTGAATCCATTTAGGACTAGGTCAGGTTCTTTTTCATCTTCACTCAAAAATAAGTGCATCAAAGTTCTTTGGAGCCCTGTTTCTTCTCAGCGCTGGATGAACACAGCTTGTGCTCTGAGTCTAGCCCTCCGCACTGACAAACTTACTCTTCCACAGCTCTGAGCCCCACAGGTCTTGTTGGTTTTTGATGCAGAGTCTCTGTTTGTGTGCCAGAATGATATCATGCCCAATCAAGTGGTGTTTCAAATCCTAATAACGCTGTTGGAAGTGCATTATTTGTGTGAACGTGCACAGACTGTAATCAAGGCAGCAGCAACGGGTAAAGGATGTGGGAGTTGGGAATGGTTGTGACTGGCAGGGTCATGGCTTTACCTCTTTTTGTCATACAAGACGAGGCAGCTTATGTCCAAAACGCTTGTTTAATCATCTTATGGAAGATGTAAAGTCACATAAACAACATATAGAAAATTGAATAGCTTGACTTTATTGTTCATTCGAAGTGCAGTGCTGCACCATAAACACAGTGACTCCCTGCAGTGTTGTCAGTTTGTATGGAGCGAGCACACAGGAGGGTCTGTATATAAGAGAGGTAGATATTACCTGTTTAAACCGAAGCTTATCTCTTCACCTAATCAAACACAGGTACAGGGCTTGTTGTAGATTCCTGCTGAGTTCCAACATGACTGACACAGGGACAAACCCCCCGCAATATCAGGAGTTAATTAATACAAACAGGGTCTGGGAGATGTCTGTTCAGCTCAGGATTATTTTACAATATGCAACCGAGAGTTGCTGTAGCTCTTTAAAAAAGCCCAGTTATAACTTTATGAACCTTTGGCAGATTAATCGACAAGGCTGCGGCTCCCTGTGTGTAGCTCAGTGAACCTTTTGTGTCTCTGGCTCTCAGGGGAGATGTATGTGTGAGAGACTGTGTGTGCACGAGTGTTTCAGGGAAATCACTGAGCCACACAGGCAAACATACACAGACACACTCGAAAATTACCATGTTTTTATTTTTTGTAAATTTACAGCTTGCAGGAAGAGAATGTTTTCCTCTCCTCTCTCTCCCCCTGCATGGAAGAGAGACTGCGGCAGCCGCAAGGAAGTCAAGCGGAAAGCCACTGATGGACAACTACGCCACGACACCCAGACCCCAGCATCTGGCCCCTCTCTCATTTTTATTACACAAGAATAACAATAAGCAGGTCGTCGACCCCGCCGTGAGATTTTGCCACAGTTTTCCAACAGTCGGTGCAGCCGATGCTGAGAAATTTCCATTTTTCCGCATGCATATTTAATTGAGTTTTGTCCCAGTGGTGCGGAAATGATTTGTTTTTTGCTCTCTGTTCACTTGACTCCTCTTCGGAGTCGCTAACCCTGATTAAGACGTTCCCGTTAATTTCCCAGCGCACACCTTTTTTTTGTGCATTAATGGTTCTGATCGTCTAATTAAAACTTCTCAGCTCGGCTGCTGATCACCGCTCGTTGTGCCTCTGACCTGAAGTTTTAATTGCCGCATCAGAAGCGATAATAATAATTTTGAGGTTCTGATGATTAAAAACAATGCCATTGCCAACTAGTTGATAGATGGGGGTTTAGGGGTGGGCACATCTGAGGAGAAGTTTTGTAGAGAAGGGATTTCAAAAGGGGGGTGTAAAGGCGGGTATACACTACCAAGGAGCAAGACGGGTTGGGGGGGGGGGGGACGACTACTGTAGGTGATCACTGAGGGGAAGGGGGTGGCAGAGCATATGGAAAACTCCAAGCCCTCCTGTCTCTTACAGCCTTCCTAAAGAAACAGGTTTGGCTGGGACTGGGACTTAGTTGTCCCCACCTCAAATCTAAATCTGCCACTGACTGATCCACTTCAGAGCTCTACTCACTTGGCAGGTTTGCCAGGTTGGGGAAGAGAGAAAAAGAGAGCATGCGAGAAACAGCGATAAAGGCACATAAAAGATGACGACAGTCCAATACCCTGTGCTTATTTTCATAAAAAGATAATAGCACAGTAGGCGCAGCACAAAAGCCACATTGTTCATAAAGTGACTGAATGGAAAAAAAGGAACATACGGTGGCTGTTATCTCCATCATAAAACATGATACTGATGAGATGTAAAGATACGTAGATTACTGTCAAAGCAGAGGAGAGTTGCATGAGATCTTCTTATAAACAAAGTATCACACTGTACTTTACAGATCACACAAACTGTGGAAATGATTCAGGCATGAAGAGAGAGAATGTGTGCACCTGGGAAACTACATCACCACTATCTGTCACATTTTGTTCTTTTTTTAACTACTGGATTTCTAATGGATTTTTTAGGTCCCACAACAGGATCAATGTTTTTCTCTGCGAATCACTACGTACATGCATGCAGGCACATACAGTACAGTACACAGACACATGGACATACAGTCAGGAGGTAGCTGTCTTCTCTCCCCTGCCCCCTACCCTCCCTCTGTTCCTCTCTCTCACAAATGTATTTTATTATTAATCAGTTGGTTGCACATCTGCCTGCTTGTTGTTTTTTTTCTATCAATAAAGCACTTATTGCTTTTAGTCTAGAATGTGACCTTGCACATTGTGTGCTGTCTTTCTTGGGGTGCCGACCTTGAAAGACCCGTTTGGACTATTTCACTTCAGCTCAGTCCACGGGCTGTTATCAAACACGAGCCCTCAGCCAAATGCCAAGCTCCCGTCACACCGCCGCAAAAACACAAAGAAGACACTGCAGGACAAAGGCAGAAACCAAACGGCCTCAGTAAAACACACACACGCACTGACTGCACAGGACAATGGCTGAAAAACACAATGTATATTTCAACTGCAGACGGAAGAGGAAAGACGTTGAACTTGAGGGCAATCAAACAGGAAAGTTGAAATCTAAGGACAAATACGCCCTCCAGCTTCATCACAAACAGGGTAATTATGGTGTTTTCCAGAACAGAGGACAAGCAGCCTAAAATGGTCTAAGGGAGAAAAAAAAAACAATCTGACATGAGTGACAAGAACCATTCTGACAGCCACGTACTAAAACAGCCAACTTTTATTGAGTTTGCTGCTTAGGGTAATTCATGGGACACGAGTAACTTGTTAAAATTGTACGTCAAATCTGGACTCACAGCTGGCACCAGATGACAACTTAATTTCTAAGTGTGTGCGTGTGTGTTGCGGGAGGCAAAAACTTTGCTTAAAAAAATACACAGTCGCACACAGTCCCATGCTTCCCCAGATTGAAACAAGGGAAATTTATTCCTGCAGCTTTGTTTTGAAGCTCCGCTCCCATGTTCAGTTTCAAGACACCGCAAGTGCAATTTGATAAGCCAACCGCCATGGTAAATGAGCAGACGACCCCTGTGTCCCTCCCTCATGGTTGCTGCGCTTGGTGCGCCAGCAAGGCAGTGTGGGTAGTACAGTGGAGAAGGGGCTCAGCGGTGCACCTCTCAAGGGCCCTTGAGCTAATATCTGTACAGATTAACTGCTTCAGTTGTATTTTGGTCACGGGGATCTCTCTTTGCCTTTGTGGCTTGTTGGGAGGGAGAAGGGGCGATGTGTGTGAGTGTGTGTACTGTGCTCATATGAGTGCTACTTACACACTTTCCTCTGTAGCCAAGTGAGCGGCCTGCTCGCCTAAGAGGTCAGGAGCCGCCAGACTGGTGTATGTCACTCCAAGTCATTATCTTTGGGGCCATATTTAATTTACCAGAATCCGGAGCTACACTGCTGAGTAAGTCATCCCCATCCTCTTACTATCACCTACCCCCTCTATCTCTCCACAGGACACACACACACACACACAAACACACACAGTGTCAATCCTCCAGGGTAAACTCAGCACACGCCGCTCCATTAGTTATCAATTAAGTCTGGAAATCTCCACCTGGCTTACACACACAGATGAAGCCGGCACACATACGTAGCAACCCCTCTCAACAGGAAGTTGAGGAGAGCGTGCCTTATTTGACTACGAGTGTGGGTGAGACAGAGTATGTTTTTGTGTCCGTGCGGGTGGCACTTTTGTCCATGAGGTTAACCTTGATATGAGGCCCTGTCAGGCCAGATAATGTCAATCAATGACAAGCCCTCACAGATAACCCCTAATGTGAAGCCTAAAAAGCAAAGCTGTTTAGATCTTTAGACATGCCCCCTTTCACCAGCATATGAATTGCATTACAAGGAAATGAGCTGTGGCATTTCTTTAATAAGACTCTTAAGACATTTTGACAGCATATAAGGCACTCTGCCGTTAAAAAAAAAATTAAATAAAGGCCCACGCTGACAAACCCTCCTCACACAAGGCACTGTTCTGATGGGCAGATCCAAGTCCCTGTTAAGTGGAGGAGAGGAAAAGACGAATGGGGAGGGGGGAAAGAGGAAAAAGAAGGGTGGACCTTTCTCTTCTTTTTTCCTCAGGCTCCCGGGGACTTCTTAATTGATTTCCAAGGTTATGTTTCAAATTTGTTTTTCAGATACGGGGGCCTTGTGAATGAGAGTGCGAGTCAATGTTTTTCAAGCAATTTCCCTAAATTCGGGCTGGTTTGGAACGTTTGCATCGGATCTCGTTCACCTCCTTCTCTCTCTCTCTCCCTCCTCCCTTTTTGCTCTTTTTCTCTTCTCTCTCTCCTTGAAAAGAAAGAAGGAGGTGACATTAACCCCCAAAAAAGCATGTTATTTCCAGACAGGATGCCTGCGTTGACAACATCGATCCCTGGCTCCCATTAAAACATTTGCTCCGCCTGACAGACTTTTCCTCTTTTGGACTTTATATGCGCTAGAATGAATCACAGGTGCCCGTTAAAATGTCATCCTGAGCAGGTTCTCTACCTGTCCGAAAATGACCCATGGCTCACTCAAAATCTGACGCTCACTTTTTTTAAAAATCACATTCTACGCTTTTAGTGTTCATTGTGTTCTTGTGCTGAAGCATAATTAAAGTTTGATCAAAATACTTTCTTTGTAGGGCTAAGAGAGGAAGTGATGAGAATGAGTCTTCCTGCTTCGTGGGATTTGCATTTTTCAGACCCTGTGGCTGTGACTCTGCTGCCAGAACTTAGTTTATCTTTTACTTTTCTGATAAGCAGGATGGAAGTGACAATAGCGCTGACAAGATATATGACATTTTAAAGCGTGTGTGTGTCCACGTGCGGTTGAGGGAGTGTGAGTATGTACACAATACACTGTAAACACATATGTTAAGTGGCTGTGACCAACACTAAGAGTATGTGTTGTTGTTGTTGTTGTGTGTGCCTGCTTGCAGGGTTGTAGACAGCAGGGCATTGTGCTCTGTGCTCTCCTTCTGCTCCTCTCTGCCTAGTGGCTGTAGGTCACGTCATTTGCTCTGGGACACACACTGTCAAATACACACACTGACATTTCTACACACTCAGGAAAAACTGATCCACGGTGAGGATAAACACACCACTGCGTCAGTGACAGCACTAAAAACAATGTGCTTTACCGAAAAGTTCAATGTGAACTGGAAGGCGGAACTAAACGTGGCAGTTTTCACCTAAAACAGGAACATTCTTGTTTCTGGGAGTTCAGTAGACGGAGGAATGTGCTGTGACTGAATTTGAAGGTGTGATAAAACAACACTCACAATAAGGGAGAAAAAAAAAGAGTAAAATGACTGTGAAAAGATGAAACAAGCAAAGCTGCTTTACAGGAAAAAAGAGTGCTGTCTATTTTGGGTGTCAGTATACAAAAGGAAGTGCTGCTAAGTTGACTCAAACAAATAAATTTGCTTTTGATAAAACCACAGCAACTACTTTTGCATTCTATGCCAAACCCACTTTGTTTCCTGCATCTTTATCTTCATGACTTGCCACATTTGTGAGGAGCTGCTCACTAAATTGTCAAGCACAAACAACTGAAGGTTTTCAAAGGGTGCAGTGTTGACAGCTTAAAATGTAATTTTATTTGAAAAGTGACAGGTTAAAGGAAAGCTTCAGAAGTGAACATGGAGCGCTCGCCTATTTGCACTGTATCCAGCTGCCCGTTTTACATTTCTCCAACATTAATATTCCTCTTATTATTATTTTAAAGTGAAAACGGATACTCTGTTGAAGTGCAAATCTGATGAATTACGGGAGCAGATTGCTGCTATTAATTATTAAAACCTATTTTATAAATATTCAGGTCTGTCATGCATCTAATAATGAACGCTTTAGAGGAGGTTACTTCCCGTGCGCATCCTAATGTGTCAGAAATATCACTTTTAATCACGCTCGTGTCAGCGAGTGCTGGGTTTGAACCTGCCGAAAAAATCTACCAAATCAAGGAAACTCAGCTGGCCTACTACTGTGCTCATCACAGCTCTTCCGTTCCTGCTGTTTCGCATGATCTAAGTTCTTCTCCTGCCCCGTCTAAAGAGGTGGTGAACACCTCTCAGCTCCCCGCTGCATTCTTACTGTGGTAATTTGAATGGAGAATAATGCATCGGCAGCACTCTACCCTTCTGGACACACCTAGTCCCAGCGCTACTGCTGCCATATGCTGTGTTGATACATATTCATAACACTTTCTCGTGTGTTGAGTGTTGGTGTGCAATGAGGCTCAAATGAGTGTCTCACAACTTCAAATGGGAAGAGGAAAAAAGAAAATAAAAAGCCATGCACAAAGAAAGTTGGACTGCTCTTCCCCTTTTTTTTACACTCTCCTCTTCTCTTCCTCCCTCCTCTGCAAAGAAGACAAGTTCGGGGACTGGTAGGTGATGCCAGTGCTTCTGTGAGGATGAGCTGCGGAGTTTAAGGATATTCTTCAAGAAGCTGTGAGAGGTGACAACTGTCAACATGGTCAGATAAACCATGCTGTCAGGTGGACCGGTCTTACTGGTAGGGCCAGAGTCAATGGTACTGCACCACAACCTCCATACACCCCAGCAGCATACATATGCTGCACAGAGCATACACACAACCAGATAGGGATATGGATACACACACACACACACACACACACTGTGGAGCACTCTAAGATTAACGCTGTCAGAGCTACAATGATACCCCTTCATTATCTGCACACGGGGCCTCCTTCGTGCGCTCGCTTGCCTCACTGTCCTCTCCACTGCTTCTCTATGGAGGTAGTAATTACTAAAGCTAACATTTCTTGCTCTCTGTGCCTCCAACTACCCTCCACTTCCCCATTATTTCGTTCTCTTTTTGCAGTGCTTACAAGTAACTTGCCAGCCTTTTGCCAACTGGTGACACAGCTGAAGGTATGCCAGAGTTGATGGCAGCACCAGCGTGACTCGCTGTGTATGTGTGAGCGCTGTATTATGAGATTACTTGGTGCCCAGCTGATGAGTAATAAAGGCGCAGTGTGGTACCCCAGATTCAGATCAGTCCTCTGGGTCAAACACTCATTGTGGTACAACAACAGAGAGACGCTTGATGTACAACTGCAGTATCTGTTGTACTATATATTGTTGGTTTAACAGGCTGGGATCAGAGGGATGCTCCCCCTTGCATGGCATTTTTCATTACCAACAATGCTCTTACTCTTTGGCTTTCTTCTTCCTCTCCCACTGGAACTATGGCTTCATCAAAGGTGATAGCTTGCTCAGGCGCATTTTCTCAAACGTCTTCTTCAGCCAACCATTTCCCAAGCCGCTCTCGGGTAAACGTCACTCATAAAAACCAGGGAAGATTTGATGGTGAGATCAAAAAGAAAGGAAGGACAGCAAGGAGAGCGGGGAGATGGGGGTAAAAAAAGAGGAATGATACCCTCCTCCCCCATCCGACACCAACGAGTGCTGAGGGTAATTCCTCCAAGCAGGGCCTCTGTTTTCAGACGCAAATACAACAAAACGTCGGGTGCTGCCATGAGACATCAAAATGGGCGATTTTGACTTCAGAGGGTCTTCAGATGCTTGAGGAGCTGAGAGAACAGAAGGTACCAGCAGGCTGTTAACAACCAATGCGGGAACCACGCCAGAAATACTGTCTCCTCCCAAAATGCCAATCGGCACCAGATCAGTAAAGGCTTCTGCCATACTGTAAAGTCCCACCTGAGCACTTTCATCTGCTGAAGTGAAGTGGCTTGAAAGTTTATCAGCTGTTATTTATTGTACCATTGAGATGCTAAAAAGTAAAGAAATTCCACAGGTAGGTGCCATAAAGGCAGAAATACAAAAAGGAACCACACACAAAGGCTTTTCTAAGGAGACTTCAACAGGTGCCTTGAAAGCAGGAATTTTATGTCCTTTGCCTTACAGAAAGATTTTCATCAGCAAATCAAAGACTTGCTTCGTTCTTCGGAGACCTGAGTTGTGTTGTGACACGCCGAGAGGGACGTCCGCATTTTCTCCGGTGTTGTTCTCGCTCATTCTTGGAGCATTAGGCTCACTCTAAATAGCCTCAAGGAGATTAGGCTGGCTCATATTCAAATGCACATTTCTTCTAAAACCCACTCCACGAGTGGGCCAAGGAGATCAGCACAGGAGCCTGGTGAGACGGTAGTCAGAGGAGATTCTGTCAAGTATAAATCAGCTGAGAGGAGGAAAAGAGACAGAGAGGAAGAGTGAGAGAGAAAGACTGAGGTAAAAGACAAACAAGTGTTGGCTCTGCTATATGAGTTTAGTTAGCTAGAGAGTTAGTGCATGAGTTATGGCTAGCGAAGGGCTGAGGGACGCTGTATTTATGAGGGGACTGAGTGAGTGTTAAATCCCTGGTAAGAAATAAAGTCGTCCCTGAGCGAACAGGGGAAACATTTCACTCAGTCTAAGAGGTGCCTTGAAAAAAAATGAAAGCCATCCCTCTTCCAGGGGAAGCACTATTCCGTATTCCCTAAAATTGCTTTATTCCTTAAAAATGCTATAGATCACATCCAAGTGGATTGAATCTCATATTTGAATAGAGAGGAGGATTCTCCGTGTGCATAATATCAAGGGAGTTCACGAGCCAAAGGGAAAGGGAAAGAATCTGATTCTTCTAAAATTGCATGCGGATTTTCTGAGGGATCTTTGGCTAAGGGGGGCTGCCAAAACACACAGTGCACTTGTTGCAGTGCAAGGGTTCATCCAAGAAAAGTTTTCCACTGTGGTTTACCCAGGAAAAAGTTGCTTTCAATTCAAATATTTGAATTTAACTACATAAATTAATCTAAATATCTATCTATTTATGTAGATATATTTTCTTAAAATTCTTTTTTCATTACAGAAAACTTGCAATGTTGAATGAAGTCAAACTTAAAAGGGCAGAAACAAAGTAAGGCACATGGCCAATGGAAAAGAAAAAGCTTCACATTGCACTTTGTGCACATCCAACTCTAACTCAGACCTCTCTCCAAACCCAGCAGTGGTAATAACAATTATTACTTAAAAAGGCTATATTTTTGCATTAACTTAAAAGGCTATATCTTTTTCTTCCCTCCAGCCTGTGCGGCCTCACTTACCCTAAGTATCTTCATAAATCACCAGTTACTGTTAACATGTACTCCACAATTCAGTCATCAATCTCCTACCAGGTCAGAGTGAAAACAGAGGGGGAAATGTCTGCTTAGTAAAATGTCTCTCTTGTGAATGCTGCTACCACCACCCACTACTCAAACACACACACACTCACACAATACAGTATGCACGTAGAGCAGTAGCATACACACACACACACACACCAGTTAAATAACAAACACACGTGCCCGGCACACAGCAACCAGAGCAGTCCTATGGGACACGGGAGCGGTTGCCAGATCGCCACGGTAACGCTAGCCAAATTCAATTCTGACTTCACCTTTCACTCGGGAAGCTGGTTCCATTTGTTATAAAAACAAATAAACAGCAAGCGTGAAGTTAGAGCCGGCCAACTTCTGCCTCGTCTTTCTTTTCTTTTCCTTTTTTTTTCTAATGCTGTGGGCCTCGACAAGAAATATCAGGCCCAGGCTGTGGCAGGAGGCTGTTTGAGAGACAGACACCCACAGGGCCGCATGTAAATCTGTGTTTATGTTCACAGACACAGTATTTATTTAACCAAAAGGAGAAAATCTAATTGTACACGAGGAGGATTATTCCTCTCAGAACCGTGTCTCCACGAGAGAGAAAAGGACTCTAGCCATTCTTCAACAGACACTGTTTACATCAGCAGAGTGGAAAATCCCTCCGATGACAAACCTCTCCATCACAACATCTGTATCGAAACAGCCGAATCAATCTCGACCAACGCCGCAAATTACCTCATGTCAGAGCCGAAAACATCTGCACTTGACATCACAGGCGGTGGGACTTTAGGTGCTTTTTAATAATCTCTATTTTTAGCCTGCAGAACTGCGCATTTAGATCATAATTTGTTCCGGTTAAAGTCAAATTAAGTGTATTTGTGTAGCCTTTGACCGCTTTAGCCACCTCAAGTATTTGAAATAAAGTAAAGTAATGTGCAATTAGTGGTGGACAAAGTATTTATTTCCCTTACCTAAGCAAAAGAAGGAGCACCAAAATGTATAACAGTCAATTACAAGTGAAAGTCCTGCATTCAGAAGAAAAAATCAGTACTTCAAAGTATTTAAGTACAAAAAAGTAATTAAAAGTAAAAATACTTACTACATATGGGTGAGTTCAGATAGATAGATAGATAGATAGATAGATAATTTCTTATTAACATGCAAGCAGCATTTAAGTGTTTAGTTGCTGCTTGAGGTGAAGCTAATTTAAAACTACTGTATATACTGTTGTGTAGCTTAATCTATAACAATACATCGATTTTATAAGATGATCATATTTATATGTAATATATTAATCTAAGTACGTAGGTAAGGTTAGTTACATAAACGTCAGATAAATATCGTGGAACAAAAACTAAATATTTCCCTCTGAGGTGTAGTTAAGTGACAATATAAAGTAGAATAATATAGACAGTAAAAGCACCTCAAAACTGTACATTGTTTGAATAAAAGTACTTTCCAGCACTGAACATCATAAATGTAACTGTAAAACATAGAAAAGTGGAAGTGTGGAGTGCTGTACGATATGGTACAAAAAGTCAACAACAAAACTTTTGAGGAAGCAACACACCATTAAAAGTACTTGAACACATCACTGACATCCAGTGCACTATAGGCGCACATGTGCATATGTAGTTAAAAACTGCAAAATAAAAAAAGGGCAAACACTACACCTGCTCCATTTCTTCACTTATACTCAGGCTCCCTCTCTTTCTCACACACACACTTTGACACCACCCACCACATCACTACACATGCGTGCCTGACTCATGCCAACTGCAACTAGTAGCAGACCCGTTCACCTCGAGGTAGCACTCAACTCCTGTGTGTGTGTGTGTGTGTGTGTGTGTGGGTGGGTGGGTGTGTGAGGGGGGAGAGAGAGAGAGAGAGGGAGAGGAAGGTGTGTGTAAGTCTTACCTGGCAGCAGACCGCCCTCTGCGCTCTGTCTCACCTCTCCCTCCTGCCCTGGAAGAATTCTCTCCACAAAGCAAGGCATTTTCTCCTCAACTGCTCTCTGCCAAGGCTCTGCTCTCCCTCTCTCTCTCTCTCTCTCTCTCTCTTTCTCTCCCCCTCTCCTTCTGTCTCTCTCTCCCTCCCTCTCTCCTTCTCACTCCTTTCCTCTTTCCCACTCTGTCCTCCTCTCTCACTGTCTATCTCTCCTCCCTCCTTACCCTCCCCCTCTCTCCACTCCCTCCCCCCCTCCCTCCTTCTACGAGCACAGATGTCGAGGCTGTGCGAGTTTACCCACTTTACCAGTAGGGGTCCTTCATCGCCCTTCTCCACCCCACAGCCACATGGGGGAACAAAACACACACACACACACACATACAGGCCCCAGGAAGAGAGAGCCACTTATCGGGCGCCCTCCTGTCACTGCTACAATGAGAGCCCTGTGCCGAGCAACACGGCTGTATGCGTGTGTTTTTGTGTGCGTGTGTGTGTGTGTGTGCGCGCGCGTGTGTGTGAGAGAGAGAGACAGAGAGCGATAGAGCGAGAGAGCGACAGGTGTGAAGTGGGTGGTGTGCACAGGGAGCTGGCCCTCGGCCCTTTCCAGCCCTGTTCAGCACTGTTCGGCTAGGCTCGGTCCTGGCTCCTGGCCCCTGAAGTGTAGTACAGTAGTGGCTCACACACACACACACACACACACACACTCACGGGCATATGAACACACAGATTGACTTACACTGGGTCTCTCAGAGCCAGCAGCCAAAGCGGGAGACAGCAAGAGAGAAAGATTGTGGGCATGCACAAGCATACACACTTTCACTCATACATAGCACAGACACCCACACACACACTGAACAACTGCCGCTGTTTGCTACTGCTGCTGTTGACAGTGATAACATGTGCTTTGTGCCCTATGTGAGTGTCAGTGTGCATGTGCATGCACACACACAAACACACATTCATACACAAACACACAGCGGATGCCGATCGGCTCTCGTATTTCAAGTCTCTATTCTATCCGGGGGGTTTTTTTTCATTTAAAAAAAGAAAACAGTCTTCATTGACACTGGCATGTTAGATTTGAAGGCTCTTAGCTAGTGTACAGTGGGGAATTTCTAGTTTCTCTCCTACTTGTGGGGCACTTTTCACATTGCAATATCAATACTGGAGAATATTAGCTGTCCTGCTGAAGAATGTCAGATCTCTGTTTGCCTTTGAATAAGGGCAGACTCCCCTGGGTAAAAGAAAGAAGATCTATCAGAGGCTCTATAAGCCTGTAATTATTTTCTGTGTGATGCAGCGTGTTAACAACTGAACTGAGGGAGGAAAATGCTTTAAAAAATCATTGTTTAAAACCTAAAGAGAGTAGATAAAAGAATACACTTTGTACACCTCAATTGTGTAATGAGCAACAAACTTATTCCAGCCAAGAGAGAGGAGTAAGATGGAACTTGATCCCACATTTTTATCAAGTATTGCTCAACCTTTATGACAGTTTATATTGCAGGAAAGCAGTGATCCTGATCAGGATCCTGTGCTATTAAAATATCAGCAATTATCAGACCGGGCTTTGCGTGAGGACTTGTTTTTCCATTTATTGCTGCTGGAACAGGATAAGGGTATCTACACTCAAGACGTGATATCCCGGACCTGCTGTTTGTATCATTTGAACAGAGGGTGGATCACCTTTATTTGAGTCAAACAAAGCCTTCTAATGACACAAAAATGGTAGTCACTACTTGACAGACAAGGCTACAACGCCCAACCAGACTGCCTTCAAAACGTTGACAAAGAGTAATAAAGAAAATAGGATGTTAAAAGAACAGGACACGGATGTTGAATAAAGCCACCAGAAAGTGTACATACTTAAAGTCGTGATAAGCTAATGAGGGAAACAGAGCTGTGCTTTTGGTTGACTCTTATCACTGTTTGCATCAGTAGCAAATCTCCCTTGACAGCAAGACTGAAATCAAATACAGGTTTTTAGGTAGATGAAGGAAAGTCATTTGTATTTACAGGAAATAAGAACGATGCACTCAATCATTATTCCCTTGCTGTGCTAACTAGAACGCAGCCCCTGTATTAGATGTTGGAGGAGCAGCACAAGGACAAGTAAAACATACCTTAAATAGACTACAAATGAAGTCACTTAACACCCACTCGCTTCCCTCGCCACCCCCTGCTCTGTCTGTCTTCAACAGAAAAAGCCTGTGTTTGACTATCTCCCTCTCAGGTTCATAGTTGTCTTTTGCTTTTTAAACAGGCACCTCGCCTGTCACTGCGCAGGAACGGGCGCATTCCCCTTAAATGGCTCCTTTTGACAACTGATCTGTAAATACAGCCGGATCTGCAACTTCCCCCTTTCTCTCACTGCCTCACTTTCTCCCTTCTCGTCTTTGCTCTCCCTCCCTCTTCCTAAACTCCTGCCAGACCCGCACACACACACACACACACACACACACACACACACAACGCGAAGGTCTCCCTATGACCCACCCACCCCCAAACTCATGCACGCATGCACGCACACAGAAACACAAGCATACACACACACATTTACCCCCACATCCCCCTCCCAACTTCCCCAACTCCATTCCCCCTGCCTCTATAAAAACACAAATATGCCATAACTCAGGCAGTGCTGCCACATAGCCTCCATCTTGCCCTGTACCGGGGAGGGGGAGGCCTCTCAGGAAGGTCACCAACAAATGGTTTTCCGATTCACTGCCCCTGAAATAATTTTGTGTATTAAAACCTGAATCTGCACTTTCTGGCCTGAAAGCTTTTCTAATTATTCCGGTGTCCTTGGGACAGACACAGATCCTTCACACGCCGGGGGAAACAAGCTATAGAGCAACCACTACAGCCACAAACACCCCTCCACCACCCTCCCTCCCTCCCTCTCTCTATCCCTCCATCTCCCCACCTCCTCTCTCCTCTGCTCTGCTCTCCTCTCCTCTCCCCGCTTTACAGCCACCCCCCTCCCCAATCTGTTTTCAAAGCGTGTCTGTCCTTTATTAAATTGTTTTCTTTTCCACATTATCAGTTGCCATGGAGACCTCATCTCTCGGATTATTTGAATTTCATTATATCTATTGATTTGGGAGCATTTCATCTTTTTTATTGTTTTTCTGTCAATTTTCGGAACGAATAACCATCTAATTTGCGTCAGCGCTGATTACGTTCGTCCCTCAATAGAGGTCGGCAGCTGCGCCGGGGAAACAAATCAATGGAAAAACATCATAAAACTCGAAAGTACAATCAACCAGGATATGGGTGACATTCCGTGGTTGCTGAAACGAAGTCATCAAAAAATATATACTTTTTTTTCCAGCGCCTCTGCATGTATGGGGGTGCAGTGAGGAGGACACATATGTGTCTGGGCAGATATATTACTATATTTCAGCAGATAATATACTATGGTAAATTTCCATACTGATAACAGCCCCTCCCTGCCTGACCAAAACAAAAAAATGCTTACTGTATCTAAATAATTTATGCAATTTTAGCATTTATATATAAATTTTTTAATAAGCTGCTTGGAGCAAAGTGGCCATTAACAAAACACACAGCTGTCCAATGGGCTAAGCCCAGCAGATCAATTGCGCTTTTTTATGACATGATAAAATGCTTTTAAAGCAATTTACACAAATATGGAAAAAATGACTTCATGGGCTTCATTTATTCATAAGGACGTGTATTAGGGAAAAAAAAGTCTTACAAAAGCCAGACAGGAGAGATCGTCCCGGTCCTAACTGGAACGGACTTGCTGCCCTCTCCACAAGGACATAAAGTTTCATTACTGATGCACGCAGTCAAAGGCAATTTAGCAAACACAGTGTGCAAAAGAAAACATCAGCATATTGCAAGTGTTCCTGTATTAGGCGGACCTTGCATGTTGTTTTCCAATTTTGATTCATTTTTGTGGGGGCAGGGTGTGGGGAGATGGATTTTTTTTTCCTCCCCCTGCCCAGTGTCACCCTGACCCAAAGCCAAGGGGAGGCAGCCTTAGTGACAGGGACGTGTGCTTTCTGGCCCACGAAACCAAGCCAAACCATGTGCCAGACAATGGGGCCTTGCAGCAGGACAAATGTGTACACACACCTTCAGCTGTACAGTGATATACAGCACATGACACCCAGACTCATTCTGTGAGAAAACAGGCCCACAAATATTTCAGTGGATCTGATCATTTAGCATCTTAGTGCAGGCGCACACACGCATTATGCATAGGGGTATGGATGAGGGGGGGGCAGGCAGGGCCATTTGGAGGCTAATCTTGTTTCAAAGCATCCTCTCTTCATGTGCCGACAATGTGCCTCAGCCACTCTACGAAACGCTGCTGCTGTTGCTGCTGCTGAAGGCCCCATGTTTGCAACACATGTCAACATTTGACAAAGCATTACTTTTCCCCCAACAATATTCTCCTGCTCAGGCCTCTGAAATGAGGGCGCTAACAAATTAGCTTTTTATGTTTATTTGTGTGTGGGTGTGTCAAAGGGGGGAGAAAGAGAGATCTCATTTTCTAAGGCACCAGTTCTCAACCCAAGTGAGAGAGGGAGAGAAAGAGAGAGACAAAGAGAGGAAGAGAGGGAAAAGAAAGAAAGGCTGAATGTTTTGGAGTCACGATTCTTCTCCTGATTGCCCTAGCTGTCTCAGTTGTGCAAAACATGACCCACCCCTCCCTCAGCCACGACAGAAACACGGGCGACTGGATAAACACTATTTTATGCAGTGACTAGATGAATCGTCAGACAGTAATTACAGTCTTCCTCTCGCCCCAACAAAACTCTACTGTACAGGCTCTTTCTTTGACACCAAACTGCAGTAGCACGTACTACAAAACTGCAGGTGTGTGACATGTTTGTCAATGCCTCTCCCAACTAGATAAATATAAATATTAGACCCTGTGACAACAGTGAATCGCTCTCTGCCGCTTTCAGCGATGTGTTAATAATCTGTGGCTGAAAGAGGACTTGTTGTGTGGACGGATGATGTTATCATGTGCAGTCAAACGTTGCCGGGGCTGGCTTTGTAGAGAAAGTTTGGTGATTTTTTCTGCTAACCCTAGCAGTTTGCGCTTTCCTCTCCTCGATGTAACAAAAATAACACGGTTGTGTCCCAAACTAAACATTCCCACACGGTGGCTGGTAGTCTCTGACACCAACATGCCCGGCACACACAACTCAGTGCTGACGCCTGTTTAACAGAGATCCAAACTTGATGTGCTGACAACTTTGCTCAGCAAGGAAGTTAATGTGTTCATTTGATGTTGACGCGTATTGAGATTTCAGAAATGAGGATCACTCCGACATCAGTTACGAGTTGGTGATGAGAGCAGTGAAACACACTCACATGCTCTTTCTCTTACTGATTCATCCGGTCAGGCCGTGCCCCAAACGTGGTGCAGTAAACCATGTTGTCAATGTCCGAGCTCTAAAAAGCACAATTACAGAGGACCTCGACTGAATAATTTAAAGAGCATAATTATTGACCTCTATCCGAATTCCTCTGAAAGGTACATTAAGATATAGAAAAGCTCTGGAGGTGGAAGTGGAACTGAGGAGAAGAGAGGGAGTGTGTCTCCCCAGGCCTCCCTAATGCACTCTCCTGCTGTACTCTAACTTCCTGTGGACCCCTAATGTGCCCACTGCTCGCCGGCCTGATGAAGACTACGGTTAATGAGGCCCCTGTTTCTGAAATGAACTATCTCTGAAACCATCAACATGCATTACTATCAAGCCGCCACCCCTCGCCAAACCACACGTATATACACAAACACAAACCCCCACATACTGTCCCAAACCAGCACACATACATAGACCACCAGTCCTTCAACCCCCCCCCTCCCAACCTTTTAGTGCCACCACAGGTTCTGGTAGGCTGGACCAGTCTGGGGGAGGGGTGGAAGTGGGGAGCGGGACTGCACGAGAGGGTGTGTGGATTTTTTTTTTTTTTTTTTTTTGGAGGTGTTTGTATGTGGGAGGGGGGTGTTTGAGGGTTAACTGTCCCTCAGGGGGCTATCAGTGAACTGGGCAGCCGTCACTGCTGGTATCCCTGGTTCTCAATTGACAACCAGGCTCTGACAGATTAGCAGCTAGTCAAGAGGAATCCACGGCCCGGGACACAATTAAAGTAATCACTTTTCTCAAATTTGGCTGAATGTATGAGACTGTGAGAGTGAATGGATTTGAATAAAGGCATCACAAGAGTGTGTATGTGTGGATCTGTGAGTATGTGTGTGTGCACACGGGGGGGGGGGGGGGGGGGGGGGGCTGTTGAGTCCTGGCAGCAGGCTTGGGGGAGGATACAGCGAGATGAGGCCTTTTTAATTAAAAGAAAATATTTGTGTTTGCCTACGATCGTGGCTGGAACCTGGGACAATTCCGAGAATTCTGGTTGTTTAAAGTGATTTGGGGTATTTCAGATCCTCTTTGCATACATGCATTTTTAAAATTTCAATTAGGCTATACATTTTTTGAGTAAGATTCAAAAGTTGTATGTTTCCATACTTTGTAGACATTTTGATTTATTTCCATTAAAATCAATTCAAAGGAGAAATACCTTTGGGATGGACTGTGTGTACAACAGAAGGGTGCTGCTGTCTCTGCTGTGTTTCAACCAGGAAGGATAGAGGGCACTGAAATAATTAGGCGACTTCTGCAACATCCTGAATGCCAAGGACAGGTGGATTAAAGTATTAAAACAATCGCATTTCAGTCTTGAAATAGTCTTGTGCACGACTCAGCACCATGCGCATCCGTTCAAGTTCAGCTGCCAGCTCCATAACACCACAGGAGAGGGATAGAAAAAAAAGCCCAATCCCATTAGCTACGTACATGCATCTCAGCAGACCTGCTGGAAACGTGAGCAAATCTCAGTGATGATTATCCCCCAAAGCTCTCAGATGATAATACATAATCGAACAGTACAGAAGGCTTCTCTGAAATCACAAAGCCAGCTAGCGCTAATTTGGGTTTTCCCCCATTTGTGTTCAAATCTGGTGCTTTCCAAATGAAACAGAAGAAACTGCTGCAATCAGTCGCCTCTGCACCCGAGGAGACATTTAACTGCTGTCCTCCAATTAGAGGCCCGAGAACGGAGCTCCCTGCATTAGGAGAAGGAAATGATTTAAGACAAAGGTTAAGACACCAGTTCACATTTGATTCTATTTACAGTGCAAAATTAATAAGAAAGCAAAGTGCTCCGTAGTGCTGGTTGACTCAAACATTGGGGTGAGTGATCTTCAATTTAATCAGGAGTGTTTAACAAAACTCCGTGCCTTCACAATCAGAGACTATAGGAATAAAAGAGGATCTCTCGACTTCAAAAAACGCTTGTTCTTCTGCAAAATGTGTAAAATGCCAGAATTAATATCAGTGTTGAGAATTAAACCACAGTCACTTTTTACTAATGTGAAAGAGGGGTTAAGGGTACTTGTTAAATTCTTTTTAAAACTCCATTAGTGAGCTCATTACTATCATGGGGATTTTATCTTATCACAGACTGAACCACTTTCTTTAAAGATAGCAGATTTATTTCATCAGCATCAACAGGCCAGCTCTTAACTGAAGAGAGCTTACGTAGAAGCCTCAGAGGACAACCAAAAAAAGATAAAATATCTACTGTAAATCACTCGAAAAAGTTCTATTTCTGGAAATGAAGTAATGCAGCGCGGTGCTTTCAATTTAATTGTGTATGTATATATAGTATATAGGTTACACAAGCAGTGAGAAGACCCTATTTTCTTACAATTGACAATAATTAAGGTGAGCGCTTCGATGAAATCTAAGCCTCTTAGCCCACCTCCTGCCATCTGTGGCTCCAATATTAGAGCTCGGGGAGGTTCACTCTTTCGCCTTCTGGAAGGAACAGGGAGGAATAAGTGCCGTCGATACTACGAGTCAGAGTACCACGGTCAACCTGCTTTCACAGCCGTGCCGTAGAGGTGGAATGAACTGTCTGTGACAGAAAACAAACAAGAAGCTGAAAGAGGAGGGAAAGAGAGAGAGAGAGAGAGAGAGAGAGAGAGAGAGACAGAGAGAGAGAAACCTGTGCCCTTCAGTCTCCCCAGTAAAGACGCTCTTAACCAGGTCTGACAGCTGACAGCTCCTTGGCAATTGGGGTCAGTTAAAGGAAAAGTAGCTCAAGTTTTGTTGGGGCTTTGGCTTCAGAGATGTTCAGGAGCCACTGCCCACCGCAGCATCAAAGGGGATTATAGGGACAGGGCCATCTGTTGCCAGAATAAGCGTGAGCCCTTTTATGTCTCTGCCTGTATGTTTGTGTGTGTGTATGTGTGTGAGTGTGTATGTGTTTGTTAGAGAAAGACAGCAAGAGAGAAAGACCCTCATGTCTCTGTACTTTTAACTTAAAGGGCAGCAGAGGAGAGGGGTGCAGCCTACACGAGGGCAGACAACTGGTTTTAATCTGGGCTGGGGGCACTAAAGGTTAAACTCGGGGCAAGCAGGGCATCACTATCACTGTCAAAGTCCATTTATTTAAGTCCCTTGAGGTAAAATATGTCAGTCAAGTATGACGCTAAGGCACTTTGAGTCCGTACAGTCACTGCCACTGTTAGGATTCAGGGATTTGTATTTATGTCCAACACCGGCTTAGTGAAAACAGAATCCTTCTCTAATCATGAATTGTCTGTCTTTTGTCATCCAGGCAAAACACAGAACTTGTTTTTGTTGTGGGTTTATTGGAACACAGTGCCAACCTTGTCCCCCCTTCACCTCTCTAATTTGTTTTGGGTCCTGTTCCTGGCCTCTGCCTGGGAATGTTTTCTCCTCAATAGTCTGCTACCTTTTAGCTGAGCCGCCCAGTGCTTGACCTACTGCCGACACTTATTTTCAGCACTCTAATTGTCGTTTAATCACATATCAACCTGTCACTTAAAGACCCCCTTTTTTTTCAAGGGGGAACATTTGCATATGTTGTAAAACTAATTCCTATCGAAAGCTCCAGTGGCTGTGAAAGCGAGCGCTCTGTCTCTCTCTTTTACTTTCACACCCGTGTAGACACAGTTAAGCACAAGAGAGACGGCGTAACACGCACACACGTACACACACACACACAGAGTAAAGTCTACTGTATCTCACCTTAACAGACAAAAACACACATAGGCAGACGCCATACCTGATATTCTCGATTCAGGTGGTTTTATCACATTTGTTAACAGTGTGTGGTGACACGTAACGTGTTAGAATAGGGACAGCGACAAGACTAATTCAGAGCGCATGTACTCGTGCGAGCCAAAGCGAAGGTGACAGTGAATGTATAGTGTTATAAAGGAATCAATTAGAGTTAATAATGTATCACTCTTCCAAATGTTACATTCATTTGTTCACACTTAGATAAAGCTACTGCAAAATAGGCTGCGCCGGGTTTGCCTGGCAAACTACACTACATTTACATTATCACCCTTATATATCGAGGCGCCATGTTCCGCCTGAGTGGCGGCGGCAGAGTAAATGGGGGGGGGGTGAGAATCATGTTTTTCGGGCCCAAGGAAGGCCAGTCCTCAGGAGATCTCCCCCTCTAATTACAGAGCGGGGGAAAAGAAAGCTCTTTGTTCCACCTTTTATTACATTAATTGATAAAACGGAGCTCGGGTGGAGCCGTCTTATAGAGGGGGGGGAGTAGGAGGGGACAGGGCTGGGGGTGAATTGAGGGGGATCCTTTGGGCAGATGAAGGTGGGTGAGAGGCTTTTGGAGCTGAGGTCCAATTTTCAGAGGACTCCTAATCCCGTTAGGGGCCCCGATGGTGTTGCAGCCCTGGCGCTCTGCTTTCCCACAGGCCCCAGCGGCTGCAGAGTTGAGGAGGGGAGTGGTGGCAACAGGGGCAGACGATGGTGTGGTGGGTGAGTCCCAGCAGCGTTGTCTGGGCCCAGGCCTTAATTAACTGTCTCTTCAGGGGGTACTGAGGGCCACACTGAGACCCTATGTCCCAAACACCAAAAAGCACTGGAGAAGCTTTAAGAGGAAGTGGCATCTCACCCACTGTGGCATCATGGGAAACCCCGCCGCCCTTTAATATGGACCCCATACAGCTAAAAGCCATATAGATGTCGCAGGACATTAGCGGGGCTATTTTATGACTGGTTATTATCTGAGCACAAATTGCACAGGTGGTTGATATTTTTAACAATATCACAGTCGTCCAGTTATGACCATAAAATAAGAGGTTGAAACACCAACGGAAAAATATTGTGAAATCGTCCTTTACTTTAAATATGATTAAGATGTTATTATTTTTCAAAACTAAAAGGGACAATAAGTTCCATTTCTATTTGTGCAGGATTGGCCGATCTTATTTGTCAGTGGTTAAGTAGCTGTAACAGGCTTTGTCATGGCTGTAATCTGCTTCTGCTCGTTTAGGCTACCTGCAGACAACAGAGGCTGAGAAGTGCTGGTACAGTGGCCAAACGGAGTCTGAATATGTTACAGAGGCAATTAAGCATGTTGGTGTGTGTGCACGCACACAACAGTGTCAGAGGTGCTAAGCCGGGCCAAACACGCCTCATTGAAATGTCCGTCTTAAAGCCACCCAAGTTCCTCATCTCCCCCGCCCTTCGACAACCAAGATGCTTCAAGACTGTCAAAAGCATTTTCCACAAAGCTGAGGAGAGGGCAAGGGGAAAAAAAGGACCTGCCACTGTCACATGCATACGTGCGCGTGCACACACACTTGCGAGGCTGTCAGGTAAATTAGATCTGAAAGCTGACAATTTCTGACCATATTTCCTTGATTATTTCGAACAAATGCACACCAGCCGCTCTAAGGAGATTAAAGTGACATAAAAGTCCCGAGTGGGAGGAGGGAGGGCAGAGAATCCAGGTCACCCCCATTTGTCCCCCTGCCTGACAGCAGCTATATCGCTATCCAATCCAATAAAAGTCCCCCCCTCCTTTTGCTTTAATTAATTTTACAGCTAGCTTGCTTAATTACTTTCAATCAAAATCCTCTTGCCATCACAAAATTAGAAATGGTTCAACTCCATTAGTCTAAATTCTTCATTTACATACACAAAGACTGTCAGCTCTTGCTAAGCAAACGGCCTCCTGCTTGATGAGATTGTTTTTTTTCACACACTCTATCACTCTCTCGCTCACACACACACACACACACACACACACACATGCGTGCAACTGTGGTGTTAATTTTTTTGAAAGGAGAAAAGTAGCATAAAATTATTTGATCCCTTTACTTAAGACATTCTCTGCCTAATCAGGGTTCAGGTAAGCTGTGGTGCGCATCATCCAAGGTAATGGAGAGTTGAGTGTGCGTCTACAACTGTCGAAATTGATTACATCCACAACTCTGCGTCAAAAGAAAACTGCTCGACCTTAAACAATGCAGCGCATAATATACGCTGCATATAGGATAAACAGAATTAGTAAGGTGGTGGCCGAGATCATGCAAATAAAGATAACTAGTTCTTCCCCTGGATTAGCTATTATTTCTGAAGCAATAGACGAGCTGCAGATTACCCACTGACACATTGTGCCCTATAAATCTGGCTCCTTTGTGGCAGGGTGTCACTAGTCCTGACTCGACTGTGGAAACAAGCGACGCACTACCGCCGGTCGGCTGCTGTGAGCAAAGCAACGGGATTGTTTCAGAGGGGTGAGGGCCCATGCCCTGCCGTCTGATCACTTCAGCTTGGCACACAGGCATCCTCTCCATCACACACACTGCCTAAGGCCTACACATCATCAAGAATTAAGGACATGCAGATAGGGTTTGTGCACTGACCAAAGTGAAAACCCAGGCACACAAGCACACCACCACATGTGCATGCACATACACTTCACACACACTACTAGTGTCATAATTAGGTCCCGAGATGAGGGCATTAAACTGGTATAATGCACTCACTGGTGCAGCAGCACACTACCACAAAATATATCGACGATGAACCTACATGCTCATCAGTGACACCCCCCTATTGCTTTTATTTCCCAATTTCACGTGCGTGCTACTCGGCAGGCCCAGTGCAGAACCACACAACACAACAGCCTTTGATCTGCCGTGTTCAGATCATCTTACAGCCACTGCTCTTTTTTTATAAAGGTGGAGTTGTGGGGGGAAAAGAAGAGAACACCTTGAAAAGGGAAGAGGTAAGGTAAGGGATTTTTAGCCTTTCCAAACGGTGTGTCACAGTCTGGTTACGCTTATAAAATAAACCCAAGATAGTGACCATTGGTCGGTGCAAGGCAAAAAAAAAAAAAAAAAAAAAAAAAAAAATAAAAAAAAAGGCCATCCCTTATGGGCCGCCGGGCCAAATACAATGCAGGTCTGACCTGGCCCCTTTACTCTGTGTCTGCAATCACCGGTTTCCCTTGCCCTCTTTAACCAGTCCCCATTAACACTGTTAATTATCCAAATCCATCATTCTTGGGGTAAATGAAGACTGCCTCTTTAATTCAATTTAATAGGATCATTTTCCAACTCACGTTCACTTTAGCCCCAGCTGCCCGCCCACTAGTCCCCCGCTGTGTCTCCCCCCACTGTATCTTGACTCCCTTGGCTGTATCTTCTATGGTCTGGCTCTCTCCCATTGGTGGAAGGGGAGGGTGATGATGAGGGCTAAGGCTTGATGGCAGCGATGGGCTGACACACTGTTGATCTCCCATGTCTTGTCTTGGCTCGGCTGGTGGCAAGCAGCAGTTCTGGGTTCCCAGTCTGCTGTGCACACTGCCTGCCTGCCGCACACACACATCCACACACACACACACACACACACACACACACACACACACACACACACACACACTCACAGGGGCTCACAGTACCAGCCATGCTCACCGGGGCTTAGCTAATCCTGTCACATCAGGCCATGTTGGCTGAGTTGAGGCCTTTAGCAGCGCACCCCCCCCCCCCCCCCCAAACTACCACCTCCATGCACCTCCACACTTTGCCACCTCCTTCACTGACTCCTCTCATTCACTCACTCACTCATATTCTCCCTCTCTCTTACTCCTTTGTTCATTTCACAAGGTCATGGGTGGCCGACTACAGCACGCGAGTGGTGAGACGGGACAGCTGACGAATCCTGGTGTGTTCCAGCCGTGCTGGCAGACCTTATCTTATGGCTAACATGCAACAAGCACTAACAAAAATACATAAAAGCATATCATTGCACATTTACTGCAACTTGGTTACTTGCTTTCTAAAGCTGAATTCAAGTCTGAACAACAAATATAATTCTTATATCTATTTTCAAGCATGTAAGAGGCCACTTTAATGATTACTGTTACAGTAGGGGACTGGCATGTCGCGTCACCAAAATGTGTTTATGAAACATGCAGGTGTCATTTTGTCTTTTCCTGCCTGTAGTGTGTCATAGTGGTATCAGTATCAAAACACATTTTCCATGCAACATTGCCTGGCTGTGGAAACTGGACACTCATGCCCTTTAATCTGACTTTCTATCTATAAAAGTAGAGCTATATCAAGACTGACTTCGGTTGTGTTTTATATGCCTTCTAAGAGTTTCCTTACAGAGAACATTCTGTGCTGAGGTCCGTGAGATTTTTCCATAAGTTCAGATACAATTACAACTCACAGAAAAATTACAGTAAATATAGAAAATAAAAACTGATTTCTAAATGATTATGTATTTTAAATAAAAAAACAAAAACTGTGAGTGCAAAGTACTGTGTCACAATGCTGCCTTTTAAATTCTCTTAAGAATGTGTTAAATATTGGCTTCCCTTATCCCATTATGCAGTGTGAGGGTAAATATGCCCCCATTTCCACAGCGCACCCCCTCCCATCCCCCATGACTAAACACACTCAAACCCACACATACGCACGCACACCCAAACGCACACAACGTTCCCTTTAAATTTTTCCCAGACTTTCATTGTTTAGTCATTTGAGACAGACTCTGGGAGAGTTTCAAATGATTTTAGCCATGATTTAATTTGGTTTGTTAAAGGGTGATGTCAGCACAATGGGAGACGAGCCTCTAAATCCACTACATTCACCCAAAATGCCCAGATGAGATAATCATTGGTGACGTCTACGAAAACACTTATTATATTTGCCCATCGCCTGGCTGAAGCTGTTAAAACTCATCAGCGTTATTCCCATTTTTTTTCTCTGGGAAAGAGGGAAAAAAAATTAGCTCAACTTATAGTCAAAACTGACACCCCTTTTAAAGAGACAGTGTAACATTGCTGTGGCTGTGGACAGAGTTTATAAATGGAAAAAGACAGGGTAGAGGGCTATCGGGTGTCTATTCAATACTCATTTTGTTTGCACCCAATACTAATTAAATAAAACACGCACAACTTTTTAATTGGTTTTGCAGAGATCAACAGTTTCAAGGAAGTTGAGCAAGTATAGTATCTGCTGCAGTTATACATACACATTCTTCGTTAGTAGGTACTAATAACAGGACATTCTTACATGTAATAAACTGTGAATGAGTACTGCCTTTCCTTTAACTTGTCCACACTGTTTGAAAGGGCTTGGGGCTGACAAGGCAGCACAGGAGATAAGAAATGGATCAACGTGAGCCTTTCTCATAGCTTAATTTATTTTAAATCCAAGCCCTATTTACACACTGCACACCGGCAGGCCTTGTCAGCTCCAACTAGCATTGAGATATTTAAAACCATTAATGCTGTACAGCGGCAGCCTGAGCGTGTATGACACAAGCTGTCGCTGTGTGAAACAAAGCCAGATCTCTAACTGCCACAGCTTCCACTTTTGAACACGGCACGGCCACAAAAACGGTAGCCATGCAGGTTTGCAAATGACAACTGACAGACCTATCAAAATTTGATATAAAAGGGAAAAACTACAATAAGTCATTGAAGAAGATTATTATGTTCTTCAACTAGTGCATGCACAGACCAGATTCAGTGCATCTGTAGTGCAGGGGCGAGTCCAATAGAGGCAGGGGTCAGAATATGAAACACACGGGCTATGTGCCTCCCGACAGGATATCCTCATGGATCAGCAGCGGTAGCCATGTTGACCCGCCCCGTTATTAAAGAGGCTAATCTGTTCAACATGTCAATGTTAGCACTTTTAGCTGCGATTAATAAAAGAAGACCCCAAGAGTGCTGTGTGTGCTTTTTCAGTGCCCCAGGTTGTTTTCATTTGGTTTGTATTTTTAGTGGTTTTCGCTGTTTGGTAATTCAACAGTACTCTTTTCTCCTATTAGCATAAACAGTGTAAATTATTAACTTTGTTAAAAGAATTATAATCGGCCCTGAATCCTAGGCTCTGTAGTGGCTTTGTGTGTTTTTTCCCTTTCTGCCACTGGCAAAGAGGCACTATGGCATTGCAGATATCATTAAAGCAAATGTAACTTTATATTTTATAGATACGGCACAATGTGCACGTGATGCCTGACTTTGTGGCCATTTATGTGATGCTTAAAATGTATGGCCCAGTGGCTTTCACAGGCTGGTAGTAATAGAACTGCTCTCTAACAGACTTGCTTTCTAAGTGCCTGGTGCTGTGTCTTAATTTGTAATCTAGTCAAACCAATTGTCCGCTAGCTAAAAAGGTCACCGAGACAATAGACTACACAGCCTCCCGCAATGTAGAGAAAGCCCAGGGTGTCTTTTGTAGCTTTTTAACCAAAGATGTAATTAAGACACCTTCATCTTCAGGGGTGAGAAGGGCACCAACAAGAGTCGGCTGGAAACACAAGAGGAACTTCACATTACTAGAGGCTGGTTAGAGGTGAAAAGCATCTGTCTCTGCAGCAAAATGTCACCACTGAGGACATTTGTCTAAGTTTACCTGCTCGTGCACTCAGCGTGTGATTTCATACATTGTGACCAACGACTGTGGCGAAGAAAGCTTGTTGGGAAAAACTGAGTGATGCAAAGCAACACAGGAGAGGCAGAGGGGGGGACTTAAAGGACGTGATTTATCTGGGCTTGATTGCGTGTTAATCGAGGTTACGTGTATTAAGTGGAATCTAATTGGAACAGACACTGGCAGTCTGACAGATCGACATGATGCAGATGGATTGAGGGGGGGAGAAAGGGGGAGTGAGGGAGACAGGGAAAGGAAAAGGGAATGAGAGAGAGAAGGGTAGTGCAGTCGTGGAGAGGCAGAACAGAGGCAAATGAAACACACCATTTTGCTACTATACATGGCAGCGACAGAAAGAGTTTTGCGACATCAGACATTAGAAGAAAACCACCAGAGCCTCTTAAGCAGCTGAATCACAAGAAAGAAGACTCCGCCGTTAGGCTCGTCTCACGTGCGTCTCATGATTGGCGGCTGATGAGACATGTAACCATTCTAGAGGAGGACACACACGGGCGAGATTGTGAGTGACAGGGCACAGCACTGGAGTGTGCCCTCCCCCTCCAGTTGCCACAAACATTCATTTCTGCTTTATTGGAAATGAAGGAAAAAAAAAAAAAGCACTCGTCCAAAAAAAAAAAACACGAGTTAAAGAGGCCAAGTGACAGCTGCTGGAAAAATTCTCACCTCGACGTGGGGACGAGCAAGTGTTTCACCGGTCCTCCTGACTCTCTGCTCCTCCTGACAAGCAACAACTGTTTCGAAGGCCCTCTCCTCTCCCCAAATCTGAGCTATTTAGCTAGTGGGCTGAATGACCCTTTCAAATGTTACCAGAGTAATAGACCATAAAAGATGACCACCTGTTAAGGCCAAGCAACTGCTGTTAACTCATAACTAATATACCACAGGCTGTGTGGACAAAGAAGGAGAACACAGTTCATGGAAAAGCCTCATAGAGCAGGAATTAGGATTCAAAGTTACAGATATGGTGTTGCGTAGACATAATTTCTGTTGTAGCGTTGCTCTGAATTGGTCAGTGTGGCTATAATTGGTAACGGGGGGATACAAAGTGTGAGTGACATGAACGGCCTCAAAGCAGCGAGTAGCCCAGGAGCAAAAAATTACTGTCACAGTGCCATTATCTAAATCTGGGTTAAAAATACAGTAGTTCCCAGTGAAAGGGTCACTTCTACTGATGGCTGGCCCAAATGAAGGGTGGGAACAGCAAATTAATGTTCAACGGTTTTAAAAACTGACTAAAAAATATGTACAAAGAGCAGCAAAAAGGGAAAGGGAGCAAAAAGAGAAAGAGATAAAGGAACTATGGGCATAATTTATGGGCAGTTTGCAGGATACTACGGCACTCGAAACTTCACTCATCAACACAAAATGCCCAAATTGTTCCCGACATGATCCCGTCATAGCGCAGAGACAGAGGAGTTGCTTCGGTCATCCGTTGATTTGATCCATTATGACTGTTACACTAATGGCATTAATAAGGGCAAAATTGCTATTTTGAAACACAGAATTTTCATCCTCTTCATTTGGCTAACCTTATCGCCTTTCTCCTTTCGTGTGTGTGTGTGTGTGTGTGTGTGTGTGTGTGTGTGTGTGTGTGGGTGGGTGTGTTCGGCTGCGTCTGTGCCCCCACCATGTCATGGCTATAAGGTCATCTCTATTTTCCAGGCTTAGTGTACAATGTCGTGAATTGCAACATTTTGCACGGTTTAAAAACAACATGAGCTTTGAAATTTGACTCCCTGCTATTTTCAATAGGTTGACTCCAATGTTGTGTTCACCAGCTGGCCCTGATAAAATACCCTAAGCACATATAATACTGTCTCAACAACTGTTAATTAAAACCTTGTATGTCCATACAGTAAAAAAAAAAACAAACAAACTGTAAAATACAGTAAATGAACAGCACTGTGTGAAACTGAACACATTTGATAAAGACATCAAGACAAATTGTTTAAAAATCAAAGTGTGTTAAAGTATGTGTCCTTGTCCTACATGTTTAATGTACTCTAAACGTCTTGTATCAGCACAGTGAACGTGTCTGCAAGTTTCCTGTATATTTGTGCTGAATGTGAGTATGTGTGTGTAAGTGTGTGTGTGTGTGTGTGTGTGTGTGTGTGTGTATGCTCAGCCCTCATCAGCCTCTAACATTGAGAGGAATGACACTCTGTGATCAAGGACATGAATTGCTCATTGATTTTTAGGGGCCAGCTTAACTATCCATTCCAATTGATTTTTAGCTTTGCTGGGTGTGCGAGTTATGGCAGTTTTAATGTATCATCTGTATGTGTACTCATCACCCACTGCAAGAGGATTTACAATAGTCTGTGGAAAATGCATATACAACACCATGTGCAAATGTGAGACAGGGACTCTTTCTGTTATATATTCCAAGAAGTGTCCCCATAAAACCTCTTATGTCTTATAATAGGTGGAAAAAAATCACCTTTGACATGTATTTTTTATACCTTTGCCATTATCTGCCTCTGAAGTTGGTAAATGATCTATTGGGAATCACCTGCATTGTTTTTTATCTTGGTACATTCATGGGAAATAAAACCAAAGCGCGTGAATGGACTGTAATCCCCTTTAATGCTAACCAGTGTAGTTTAGAGCATGCATTTCAGCTTGCAGTATCACGTAGCCACGCTAACCAGAAAAGAGTAGAAATTTCAACAGAGCTCAGGCGCCCATGCAGCACAAACAGACATACCACGGCTTTGCCACAAACCATCACCACGGAAAAAAAGCGACTCGTTCAAGACTTTTTTTTTTGTTTTATAAAACAGACTGAACAGTAATCTTTTAGCAGGATATTGCTATCATAACTCATATTACCCATCAATTAACAATTCATATAAACTATTAATAATCAATGGTTTGATGATGTAAGAGACAAAGTCAGAGCAATGTGATCCAAAAGGCGGTCTAAAGTCATCTGTCAGGTAGAAAGTCATTAAAATAGGGGCTCGTTTTCCTGCGCCAAGCTTAGGTTTCACTGAGGCAGGGATACATTTCTATTCTTCAGCAAAAGGCTCTGCTCTCGTATGATATCATCTCCTTTAGAACATTACTCTCAATGGCTTGTGTCTTTTTTGTCTTTTGTGTTTTCCTTCAATTTAAATTGCCCTTTTTTTCCAAATGGTTTGGGTGAAGCGGTCCTCTATGTGAGGTAACCGCCTTTTGTTCAGTGAAAATGACTGCATAAAGCACACTTTACTCCATCCTTTAAAAAAACAAGTCTGCTTAATTAATGTTTTACAAGTGCTGCTGTATTCTTAGTCAAAAAAAAAAAGCCTCTATCAAAGCCGGCAGGTTCAGATTACGTACGCTAATTGAAATTCTGAATTTCTAAGCCAACTTCTTTTTTCTCTGCTCCCGCTCTTTCTCCCTGCGCACACAATAAAGCCTAGTGTTTTGTAGTCCACAAATGACATCAAATCATCTAAGTAATATGGGCTTTTCTTTTTTTTTCCTGTATTCTCATGTTCTGCTAGTGGGTTCATGAGACAGCTTAATAAAGCAGTAAATGCTTGGGGAAGCCTGAGAGCCTACTGTGTGTGCGCGTGTGTGCGCGCGTATGTGCACACACATGCTCTCATGTTTTACCTCCACCAGGGACCTCAAAGCAGAAGGCAGAGCCTGGTTCCACACTCAAGCAGATTTTCCCAAAGAATAAAGCAAGAATAAAGCCAATGAACAAAAGAGAATGACTAACAGTGAAACCAAAGCCAAAACTAAGACACTTATCTCATGGGTTGACATTGATAGAGCCCATATTAATGCAGCCTGAGCTAAATGAATACAGCATAATTTACAGGTTATACATGCATTAGGTGCTGGAGGGAGGCAGGCTGTGTGAACAGCTGCAGGTGTGGGAGCAGCGGGGATGAGGCCGAGCTTGGACAACCACCACCGACACCAAACGACACAATAGAAGGAACACAGGTTTCTACACACTGGTGACGATGATCTGAGAGGTAGATGGAGAATGGATCAACTAGGATATGGAACAAAATCTTTTTAGCCCAGCTCATATTCTGCATATATACCCGCATGTTTGTCTTCTACAGGAAAGTTTCAACCTTTCCCTCCGTCGTTGTTTATCAGGCAAGGTAGCTGTGGCGGGCAATTACATAAATTACAGAGTTTAAAAAAAATGTCATCCTTGATAACCTTTGTTCTGAGTTAATCATTGCAGGAAAGAAAACTGCTTCTCTTCTCTTCTCTTTTATATTTACCCAAACTCCCTCCTTTCAACGGTGTATTATTTTATTGGCTTGTTTTGCAAGCATAATAACTTTGCATTCTTCTCCCAAGGTCAGTTTCTAGTGTGCCACGAGGAGTATTTACACATAGGGCTTTTCAGGTCAGTTCCATTGTATTTACATCAAATAATTTTTGATAAGGGATGTAAAAGACCTATAAACCCAACATCATAAACGGGAGAGGTGTAGCTGAAATAAGGACAAAAGATCAACGGCTGAATTTTTTCTTATCTAAGACACGTTGATATTTTTGAGTCAACTCTCTTCATCCCTCCACCCCCAACCCCCGCCTCTTTCCCTCGCTCTCTCTCTCTCACACGGAGCTGAGTAGGAGCGTGGACTTGTTAGATTTAGTCCAATGGCTTCCCAGTGCGGCCAGCAAGCAAGCTCTTGTTTCATAGAGAAGTACCTCCCCTGTTATCTCCCCAGCACTATAATCACTTAACAAAGACTTGGGCATTTGCACAAATTAAAACATCAATAATGCATAAGTGCTTTTCAGTTTTGAGCTGTAGTGTCCCTGTATTGGGATGATATACCCCCTCTACCAGTGGAAAAACTCTGGCTCGCCATCTTCTGTCCCACAAACGACTTATAGAAGCCAAGGCCCTGCTTTGAGCAACAACCCCCCCTTCCTTCTTTTAAAGTTGAGGCTAAAGTTGTGGTGAGCATTTGGGATCTGCTTTGGTAACGGGACAAAATGGCTGGGCTGAGTGGGATGCGGAAGTTGTTTTAAAGCAAGAGGCGGTAAGTGGTGGTGGTGCATCAATGCAAACAGGCAACACCCTTGAGTGGCGCAGCGTGGCATCCTTCCATAAACAACACCACCGCCGTGTCCCCGACATTTATGATTTGTGGTCAGAATGGCAACACAGGCCTGATTTTAATCCAAGTCTGCGTGTTTGCCCTATCGTTACATGGCTATATCTGCCTGAATGTAGTCTCTTATTTTCCCAGATGAAAACACCAGACGCTTCATATGGTTGTCAGAGAGCTTTGCTTAAAACAAGTCATACTGTATGAGAACATTACACTTAAACAAGGAAGGGAAGGGCGGGGGCATCATGGGAAAGCAGCTTAGTGTCACTTTGAAACCAGGATGCTGTTCAGGCTACTGTTTAATTTGAGGAAGAAGGGAAAAAAAACCTTCACATTTATTACTGCAGTTGTGAATATGAACTGTTTTGCGCTGACTATGGAGGTTGGAGGAGTTAAGTATTATTATTGGACTTGTAAATCCATGACCAGCACCGTTCCAACACCAATAGAGGACGAGCCATCCTACAGTATACAGATGGCCTCAAGGACAATTAGCAGTAATGATTGGTTGCCACATAAATGAGGAAAATTCTATTTGCTACTGCACTTGCTGATGATCACAGACCAAATGCCTCTGACAATAATATGGATGGCTGCTTTAAACTTGAGCGTTACTTGTAAATGCTGGTCAAATGTACAGTGCGCTGGAAAAGAACATTTCTACAGCCTCTGCCCATTATTTTAAAGGACACAAAATAAAGAAAGGTAGAACTTTCAATCTTGTACAAACACCACATTATCATGAAGAATAAAGAGATGAGACAAATAGCATGGTGATGTAAAATATTATCTCTTCAATCATATCCTTTTCCCCAGATATCTTCATTTTCCCCCTCCCTTCTCTGTCAGTTAGTCTGGCAAACAATCCCCTTGTTAGCAAACTGTTAAGACAGCCGCTTGGTACACAAATTGCGCTCGACCAAGCGAATTTGTTTTGCAAGGGTGACCTGTTTAATCATCTCATTTTCTTTGGCGGACATTTATTCATCTGGTTTCCACGGTTACAGAGAACATTAAGGGGCTACAGTAATAAGGCTGGAGAGTCAAACAGGTAATAAAAAAATTAACGCCATTTTCCAGCAGCCGAGGACAGTGGGTGAAATGAATCAAGGGAGAGGGGAGAGAAGCAGCGGGGGGAGCAGGGGGGTGTGGGGTGTGGGGGGGGCTTCAATATTGTCCAAACAATAAGCCTTAGCGGTTATTTTACTCTGTAGATCAGGTGGTGCTGTTATGGACATGACACTTTGGGCACAGAGCAGGAGAGATAAAGCTTTTAAAGTGGCCCTGCTCCTTTTTTATTGTCATTTAGCGATTACATATCAGAACAATTAAAAGTTAGCCTGAGATATCTATTAACTTTGCTCCTTTTTTTTTTTTTTTTTTTAAATTTCTCCTGTGCTTCAGAAGGAAGATAATTTGCACTCCTGGCAACGCAACGTGTCAATAACATGCGAGGGACAACATGACATTTAGATGCCCTGGTGAGAAATGTTTCGTAGTCCTCCCAAGTTGAATCATGTTTTCTAATATTGTCTTTTGAACAACTGAGCAACAGCTGAAGACAGAGAAAAATAACAGTGGAGAATGCAGAGTTCATTTCTATCTATTAGAAACGTTGACCTACACACCATTTGAGAGAGACCAACTTCTTGCCAAATATAGAAAATTCCGGCACAATAGGGGGAACAGGTGCTGAGGGCCCATAGAAAGTGACGAAGCCGAAGAGCTGGGTTGCTGCTGAATGCCAAATAAGGCAGTGAGACACGTTGCACCAAGGCACAAAACAACCTCCTGTAAAGCAATTTTCTGAGTCTTATGACTGTCACCGATTCCCCCACAAACTGTCTGCTATACAATATTTCCCTGAGTTCAGACTATATTCAAGGCTGTTTCCCACTTTAATAATACCCGAACAAGAGAAAACAAGCAACAAATTTTATGCATTACTCATTTCTCCACTCCTTCCAAAAGTATTTCTAATTGACAGCAGGGCTTTGGCACTCCTAAAATATGCACAAACGTTCTCAACCTAGCCCTTCATCATTTAAATTGTCTGGTTTAACCTGTATTTGGGCATTTTACGATTCTGCCAACACCTGTCCCCCACCCTTGCGGAAAACAAACCAAATTGAATTCTTTCTTTGTTTGCTGTCGTGTTACTTAGTATATACGTTGTTCCGGGGTGGCTCCGGTGTGACTGAGGTCGGAGAGGGAAGCACAACTGATGGCAGACGTGTTTCAGGAGAGGGAGGGGAAAAGAGATGTCAGCCGACCCGGCCTCACACACACACACACACAGAAGAGTAGGGTACACTCTCTAACATCAAACAAACACCGCTCACGTGTCACAAGAAGCGCTCTCCCCTCCTCACCCCTGACTGGGGCAGGAGCCCCGGAGAAACAAACTCGTCATACATGCGGGGTGAAATCCCCAAAAGGGGATACAGAATGGACAGCGAGAGAAGAAAAAGGCTAAGCTGTGGTTATGGGACTGCCAACTGTTCTGCTAACAGCCTCTTAACAGGTGTGGGCTCTAGAACCATGTAATCCTATCAAGTTACCAAGTTGAAAAAAAAGGAGGAAAAAAAAGAGGAAAGAAATCCAGCAAACTCCTGGGCTCTTCCCCTCTCTCTCCCCCTTCTCCCTTCTCTTCGCTATCTTTCTGTCTCTGTTGGCAGTGACAGAAACGAACAGCTGGGCTTCAGATTTATCATGTACAGACAGTAATTATTGCTGGTGCTGCCTGCTACTGACCCAAGTGAATAGAATGTCACATGAAAAAACACACAGCAGAAGGGGGACCTGAAGCTGAGGGGTGCCGGGTTGGGGACTGTGTAGAGAGATGTGTGTGTGACACAGAAGAGAGAGGAGGGCAGTGTTTAAACGTCACTACGTTCCTGTTTGCAGTCAATTACGGACGAGGACAGGGGTATTGGCTCTGTAACTCGGCAGAGCAAACATTTTCTCACTCACAGTGAAGGTGACAGAAAAAAAGAGGTCCCATGTTTGTTTGTGCAGATTTTTTTCTCTTACTCCTATCAAAAAATAAAGCCAAAGGCAGCTCAGCAGGCACCGAATTCTTGTCAAAGAAAAGGTGACAGAGAACTGAAACTAAAAGATGTGCTCAACACTAAAAAAAGAGCGATAAAATGAGTGGACAGATTTGTTTCAACACCTACTCTTGTCATCTTTTAAGATTTTATCTTACATGTATGATTAACTACACTCAAACAATTATTGATTAATACAAAAAAAGGAAAAGCCAGTGCACTGATGTGGACCACACAAAGTGTTTTCCGTCATTCTATCAACCCAGCGTGACCCCACCTGCTGTATTTGTTCCAGAGATAAGAGGGTCAGGAGATAAACTATCAATTTATTACCTGTGTCAATCACTGTCCTTGTCATTAAATAGTTAACCCCACACCTGCTGCTTCCTGTTACACACATTCAGTTGTATGAAAGTTGTGGTCTGTCACATTCCATACCCACTAACCTATGTACGGACTGGTTCACACCTTAAAGACCCCCTGCCACATTTAAAAGGATTAGTCACCACATTTTGTGCCGGCTTAATCTCTCTTTCAGCTGGCCTAATAACTGTGCTTCGATAAGCGAAGCATGCAAATTCATTCATGGCCAGTGGAGACCACGCTTTCAGACAAACGCGCCAAAGTCTTCCACTCTGCTAATTACCTCTTCATTTTCCCCTTTTCCCCTCTTATATAGCATATCAACGACCAGAGATTATTCTTCTCCCTTACTTTGCATGAAATTATAATTTCATATGAAAGATTAGGAAATCGAGTCGAGGAGGGGAAAAAAAAAAGTTACCGGAAGCTTCTCTCTTGACTCTGCGCACAGGAATACATGACACGGCATATTCAGCTGTGAGATTAAAAGCAGGATTTCTTTTCGCCTGGTTACGCCGAGACAAATGAGACAGAAATATGGAGAAAAAAGGGCATTTTTTTTCCCACAAAAAAAAAGAACGTATGATAAAACTTTTTTTTCTAATTAACGACATAATATATAATTCATTGCCGTCGTTTTTAAGATAGTATAATTAAAAAGGATACTTCACTGTTTCAATTTCCCTTATTTTTAGTATGCAGTTCAACAAACATGCATTATCTGTGATAATAAAAACTTGGCCCGTTACATTTTAGATAATAAAGGCAATGAAGACCCAAGGTGCAACCTGTTTATCATTCTGGAATATTTCTTCACCGAGTATTAATTAGGCCATTACTCCAGATTGGTGACGGGAAGCTTTGAGGTTTTAATTAGGTGCTGGCCACTGCATGAGTGCACAGGATTGAAGAAAGGGGGTGGTGATGCCACTTGCCTTGCTCCTGGCCCATATCAAGTAGCCCTGAACACTTTGGCTACTGCGGCAAAATGCATGGCAGCCCACGTGCATCTGGAGTTTATTTGATCGTTTGATCTCTAATGTTTCCTCTTTCTGCCGGTTAAAAAAAAGGCCAGTTGGTGTGATTTGGGTATTAAAAGACGGGGGTTAAGGTAATTATGGTGTTGGGTGGCTTGTGTCTGATGACTGGGCACATGCTCAATCAGGACTCAGCTGTCCCTCTCTTTCTGTCTACCCCCCCAGCACATACACACATAAACACACACACACACACACACACACATACACCTCCCTCCCCTTGTCTGCTGTCTATGTTCCCCCTTCTCTCCCCCTGCCACTCTGCTAAAACCAGGCATAACACACACAGCCTCGCGTAACATCAATCAAATACTGAGAGCGGACCATAAAACTACACAAACATATACGCTGCCATTAACTACTGTATTTGACACTTATTTAATAGTTCTTGCCAGATGTAGGTGTAAAAATCAGAAAACTAAATTTAGAGATAGAAATTAATTTAGACAGGAAAATTAAAAGAAAGAAGCCACTGCTGTTTTTAAATATGAATTCAAATGTTGCAGTAAAATGTTTCTGCTTTTGAAATTTAAAACACAGCAAAATAACATACAGGCATTTTTCTTTAAACACTTAATTTACAAACAACAACTAACCAACTCAAAGAGAGTCATGTAAATTGTGTCAGTATATTCAATTGCATATGTAAGTGATAACAAAAATCCTATATTTTGGTATCATTTGAACACGGCATTTGAAAAATAAATCTTGAGAATGTGAGTGTTTTTCCTCGGTTGACAAGGCGATACTAATCACCTCGTTGCTGAGGAGCACTCTTCCCTGACAAGGCTCCTTAGAATACAAGAATCCCCCAGGAGAAATCGGCATGAAAGAGGTTAAAGACAATGACTCGGATTTTTTTCCTCCAAATGTCTCCCTGTTAAATTTATTTCAAAACTCTGTTAATCTGCTGTACACAACATTCCCATTAGCATAGCCCAGCCCCCTAATAAAAATTCCGGCTAGTTTAATTAAAAAATGTAAATTTACTGTCATCCAAGGAGCAGCAGAAATAGGAGTGCAACAGCATATTTTATTGCTTAAGACATCAAATTGATTCAGGTTATTGCTAAATTGTGATAAAAGGTTATTGAGGGCCTTCAGAACTGGGCTTGTTTTTCTCCCTCATTTCATCCTGGTTTTTGTGGAAGGCCGTAAAAGATGGAGAGGGCCACAAAGGGTTAATGAGACAACTCAGTGAGGGAGAAGGCAATCAACATTATGACTCATAAGAGGGTAGAAAAACATTTTCCAAGCTGACGAAAAGTTTGAAATTAGGGTGTGTCACGATAACAGTTGTACGTGTTTGTTGTTATTTTAAACCATAATACAGGACACTTTAAATAACCTGACATAATACACGAGCCTTCACGTCTGTCTCTCGAATGTGTTTGTGAAAGCCTGTGGTCACAGCGGTCTACTGTACAGTGTCTCAGAGTTTTACTTAATAAGAAACATTATCTTTAGATTGTGTTTTATTTTTCAATAATACTGCCACATAAAAGTTAAAGAGCAGGAAAGCCTATGTGGTGTAAAGAGTGCTGAACGGCAAGATTAGACAGCAAGAAAAAGAAATACTTGTTAAGGTGATTTCAATAAGGTACAGAGAGAGTACATAACTGGCAAATAAACGTATTAAAAATAACAGCCTGGAGCAAAACCTGCTTGAATGAAGTTTGAATTACAGATTTTTTCTTGCCTTTAAAAATATGAAAAAAAATAAAAATGAAATTATTCTGTATATAAATATTTTTAGGAGCATTCTTTCTGTAATTTAAAACACTGATATCATGTTGAAAGTAACAGCCTACTTAAAAATATCCCCACAACCTTTACTAAATATACATATACTGTAGGAGTTTAAAATAAAGCGTTTCAAAGAAGGGTAGATAAGATTTATAAAAGTCAAAGGGAAACTATAATGTCTCTACGAAGTTAGAGTTTCGTTATTGAGTAGTTCTATATATGTGTTGTGCAAATAATGAATTACTGAGGGGCTATTAATACACACACACACACACACACACACACACACACACACACGTATAAAGGGAAGCCACCACTCAGTACATGCAAACAGAGAACACACGCATACATAGTGTACACGCAACACAGACAGAACTAAAAGGGGATGATAAAATATTACTTATTTTAAAACACACACACTTTCTTAGAAGTAAGGTGGCGAGCAGAGTGACGCCTGCGTGTATAAGGTGTAATCCAGTTACACACAGGACAAGTTTATCCTCCCAAAAGTACGCGCAGAATGACTGCTGTTAACCTGACAGTAACAGGTCAGATGAAATTTTTAATTATCTGCCCTACAGGTGCTTTAGTACAAAAATACTAATCAATGAGAACAACTGTGTAAAATATTTTAAATAAATATGGTGTTTGTTATAATTTTACCTAACATGTAATTCATTTGATTTATCAGACTGTTTACATTTAAAAGTAACACACACCAGCATCCTGTATATGCACTAATTAGAAGTACCTGGAAAGGTGTTAGCCCTGCTCCTGTTCCCTTTACATGTGTGACAACATGAGCAACACAACAGTTTGTTTGCTTTGTCCCCTTGGCAACAAACCCTTAGGCCATTCAATGTGCCCTAATGGCATTGCCACTGCCTCTGTGGGTAAAACCCAATACCTGTATTTCTACAGTACCAATACTGGCTCGTTCAAAAACATGTAATTAACTGAAGCGACTAAACAAGCAGGAGAACACACGGACGAAGAAAAAGATAAAGCCTGACAGGGAGTTGAGCTGGTCTCATGTCCTAGAAGAGAAATACACTCTGACAAGAGAAAATGAAACTGGCTTTGTGAACTTTCTTCACATGTGTAACTGCATGTAGCACGGCGTCCTGAGACGTGTGCTGGGGAAATGGGCAATCATATTTGATATTGCAGTCACCTTTGGGCACTGTCAAAGAGCTATAAATAAGGGTGTCGCAACACTTGGGTATACGTACGCGCTGGCACATAGTTTAATCATGAACAACTTCCCCTCTCTGTGTATTTAGTCAGAGATAAAGGCACACCTTAAACTGTCAGCTAATAAAACATTTCTGGCAAAGGTAGAAAAGAAGAAGAGTACTCACCATATTCAGGGAAGTCGAAGTTAAATCCTCTCAGACATGTAACTTTCATAATATTACTCAACTCAGTTAGAAAGTCATTCGAATGTTGGTTGGTTGAGGGGGAAATAAAGCGGAAAAGTAACTAGATAAAAAAAAGGCTTCCTTCAATCATGCACTAAACTCCTTGACATGTAATCTGTCAATAGTTTGTTGCTGAGATAATGCCGGCTGCCACGAGCGGATTTGATTGGCAGCTTAGGGTCTGGCCCCTCCTTCCTGTGGTTTGACGGGGGGTAGGTGAAAGAATATGGAGCCTCCCCCTTCCCTGCTCTCTCTCTCTCTCTGCCGCTCTCTGTGTCGCTCGCTCTCTGCCTCTCGCACGCTGCCTCTCTCGCTCGCTCTCCGTTTTGCCCCCATACACACACACACGCACAGACCAAGCTGTTGGTGATGTTGTCTGAATAGGCTGATAGGAAATTATGGCAGAGGAACCGGAGCAGTTTTTTTCTCCCTCCCTCAGTGGGCTGGCCTTTTCCATCTTTGTGGTCTTCTAGCCTTTCAACTCTCTTGGGGTGGAGCCTCCACTGCCTCTATTCAAATGAAGGGAGCACCACACTTAAAAAAAAGGTTTTGGGGAGAAAAAGATTATACGTTTATAAAAATATATTATACTTTTACTGCGCACGAGTATTTGAGGCTTTTAGACTAATTATTTAAACTTAGAACTGCTTTTTAAACGCCATTATCTCATTATTGTTTCATATGAAGTACAACCACAGTGTGTGAAAGGATATTTTGACAATTCTGTAAGCAAGTCATCTAACTATTCAATCATTGAATGTAAAAGAAAAAGGACAAAACTGCATGTGATGAACATGCTTGTACTTTTATGCCTCTTGCCAGCAGCCATCAAGAGTTTTTAAAATATTTGGCAGAGATAATACTTTGACACTTTAGCTCGAAGCAAATAACTCTTTCACGTCTCTCACAAAACAGAGATCCTCTCTATTTCAGTGTCGTGTCGTATACTTTCTTTGCCTCTCTCCCTCAGAGCACGCTCTTTCTCCTTCCCTCCCTCTGATAAGCTATCAGTTTTCATTGTAATTTCAGGTGAAATGATAAACGACAGCCGTTACCAGGTGACAATGAATACTTTATAAGACAAACCCCTTATTTGCCTGGCAGTTTCATCCGCAGTGGTATGCAAAGTGCCTCTGGACCATTTGTACATAATGCCCATATACTGTAAACATGGCTCCGTGTCAAGAATGTGGAATTTACAAAGTGACACCAAATAACAAAAACTTCGAAAGGTCACTGGGTATTCCTGTTTACCACAGCAGCTTTATTTTGAATAAAGGTGGTGGTGTATAACTAGCATTTACTGGTTTATAGAAAAGAGGAAATGAACAACTTTATGGCTGTGAACTGTAATGCAATGATACATAGTCCTGGCTTCAGTTCCTGAGAGCTGTCAGCAAAGTTCAAAGTATGTACATAAAACAGGTTTTGGTTGATTTTGAGATTACGATGACTCATCCCAGTTAATAATGGAAATAAAAAAAAGGCTTTGTCTCCTCCTTACACCCATAAAGGGAAATGTCCTTAAAAGAGTTTCTATCAAAGGGTTCCACCCTTGATCTAACGTTGTACTGTAAATACTACTTTGGTTTTTGTGTTAGCCATGATAAAAAATCTAATTGTTTCAAATGACCTGACTTGGCAGCCGGACCTTTTCTGTTACAAAGGTGTTGGACATTTGTCAAATGTCAGTCCTGTTCTTCATCAATCACATATTATACAAACAAACATATTTTGCTTGGTAGATTAGTGAGACCTAGTAAAGTCAGACACCCATGTGGATCATACTGTGCAACAACTTAGGGCTAAATACTGCCTGACCACAGTGGTAACACGCTTATATATCTCTGTTATTTACTGTAGTATTGCGCAAAAGGCATAAAATGTTGTATATAAGGCCCCAATATTATAATGACTAAAATGTACTCAAATCGGTGATGCTGTTGTTCTTACAAAGTTTGGAAGAGGTGAGCTCTTTTGAGCAACTTTAAACCAACTGCACCATGATAAGCGACAGTATATGTAGATTATTTGAATTTTACATTCTTCTAAACTCTAGAATTGACATTTCTAGCAGTTTTAAATGATTGTGGTTGAAAATAAGACATGTAGCCATCTGTCTGGCTGCAACCCTGTGACACTTTGTTCCACATGGGTGCCATAAATCAATAAAAAGGAAAACAAAAACTACTACAGTATCTCTAAACTTGATATTGGGGGAGGTTTTGGTTTGCAGGGTGAATTCTATTCATGTCCACAGGAGGGAGGGTTTGTCGTCCATGCATTACAGCCCTCTGGCCCTTGAGCTGCCATCTTTGGGGCCGAAACCATTACTTTTCAAAAGGAGCGGTGGGGATTTTTGTTTGATGTGGTCTGGGGGCATTGTATGTTGCATGCGGGAGAATGTTGAGGGCAAGGTGGAGTGTGTATGCATGTGAGTGTGTGTGTGCGCGCCGCCGTGCATGTGACATGGCAGGGGTACATCAGTCAAAGGGCCGCCGGGCCAGACGTTTGGCTGCCCCTGACAGTGCACTCCAGGAGGGGCTGGTCTGGTGAAGGGCCCACTCCGAGTCCTCCATTCCCCAGGACAAAAGCCAGGGCCCGGGTGATAGATGTGAATTCAGTGGCTTTTGTGCCCAAAGCCCAGAGACATGCCGAGTGAGAAATCTGACCTTTGCCGAGAGTCAGATTGTGTTTTTGAACCCCTCTTGCTGTCTCTGGCAGTTCGGGGCAAAGAGTGAGTGAGCGAATGGGAGGAGATGGAGTGGGTGCAACTTGGCATGGGGTGGAGATCTGTCCTAACTGGTGGAGCGTACAGGTGGAGGGACTACACAGGAGGAGCGGCATGAGGCGCTTCTGCTGCATCCAACTTTAAACACAACAAATTAAAAGAGTTTGTGTTTTTCAGCAGACAATGGATCAAGTTTATTCTTGATATTCACTGTCATGTTGTTGTCAAATTGGCAGGAAATTGAACGTGTAAAAGCTTAATTCTGAAGCAGGGGCTTTTAAAGTGGGATTCAACAAGAGTTCACCCTAGTGTTATTCGAGGTTGTCTGTGATGTGGGATATTATTCCCTCTCACGTCTGTTTATATTGCATTATATATTTATTTTTAAGCAGAGAAGGAGCTGAATATTAAACTTACACACAAATACAGCCAGAACAATGATGATGGCAATACACCACTTCTTGATGATCATCATTTGCATTACTCATGACAATGATTCTTCAGAATCTCATTTGATTTTCATAATTGCTGTATAGCTGTATATACAGCTACATACATACACTATGAAAATCACATGGTAAAATCTCATTATAGGTGCACACTTGGAAGCAATTAACATGGAGTTTGTATGAGGTATAAGGTATATTTGTATGTCAACGTACTGCAAAGCCTTTCTTATATTCATGCACTGTTTATGATATTACATGAATTATGATATAGCATGTTGCTTGGCGGCAGTGTGCTGAGAGCAGAGATTTTGCAGATAGAATAGGCCTATGTTTTTGAGTCATACATTTTTCTTGACACTGCTTTCATCCCCCGGCCGTAATCATCATATCTCCCCCATTGCTCTCCCGGATGCAGACATCCATAATGCAATCTTCCTAATTTTGATCCCTCGCAATCTGGTTTTTAAAAGGGAGGGGAAAAAAGGGACATATTTCTGAAGGCTTGCTCCGTAATCATTTTAGACAGATAGCCTTTCCCATCGCAGATGAGCAAATATTTGTAAACCAGCTATCTAATGGAAAATTAGAGTGAAATTAGAGTGAAATTCATGACAGTGAAATCCGATTATCTGTAATTCTATTATGCCATCTTAGCCCACACAGCATATTTTTGTAGAGTTTTTTCCATAAATACCTATGCCAGGGGTCCTGCTAATCAAATAAAATTGAAATTCATCTTCCCATTAAATTCAATTAGCTGCAATTTCTAAAGCCTAACAAAGATTTTAATTACTAAATTATAAAATTCTCCCTAGCCAAATTGGGGAGAGAAAAAGTGCATACCCTGCATCTGAAAAACAAACCCATGAAAGGAAATTGTTGATCAAAAAAGATATCCAGGGGAAAATAACATTAGGGAGAGCACTGGGGCCTTCGTTCAGCGAGTCTGGGTGGGGAGTGACGTGTGCCAAGCGCTAGGCTCCTGGGCTAGAGGAAATGAACTTAGCTGAGGTTCTCTCTGTCTCTAAATGTCTGCCCTCAGAGTTATTATGCTGTAATTGACTAATTGACACCTTAATTTCATTTATGGGGCTCCTGTGTTCATAAAGCAACCTCTGGGTGGGGCAGTGGTCTTGAGCGGAAGCAAGGAAGTCAACATCCAGGACATCAGGTAGAGCCTTCAGGCCCTCAGTTCTGTGCTGGGCAGATGACGATTATGCATTTGATAATGAAATGGTCAGGAAGAACATACTGACTTAGCAGAGGCTTAAGGAGCATCTTACTCATATGTTTAAATCCCTCTGATGCATGCTGATGGGTAATAATCATGCAAGTCCAGTCTTACAATCTGTCACTGCAGGCACGAATGACCTCCTTCAGGGTCAAAGGAGTTTATGTTTGGGAGGTGAGGTTCTTAAACTATCAAATAGAGATTCAAGACATGTTTTTCACTTTTTTAAAGGGTAACTTTGGTATTTTTCAACCTGGACTCTATTTTTCCATGTTTTTGTCTAGGTTATGATGGGGGCCACATATTTTTAAACTGGTCCAGTACTGAGCAAGACTGTTGCAACTGGCAGCTGTGAAACAGGCTGCAATGTAACCACCATCAGTTTACATCCACAAAGTGTTTGTTTTTGCCACTGGCAGGCTCAGATTGTTATTACAAGCATGTGACAGCAATACGGGAAGGATCCCTACAGAGATAGACCTCTTTTTTAAAGAGAACATCATGTTTGTTTAACCAGAAAAGCCCTGAAATTGCTATAACCAAACCCATCAGAGTCTATTTAAAAAAAACAGTAATTTTATCATAGTAACCTCATTCAGAGTAGAGTGACACAAAAATAAAACTCACAAAAACCATCTTGGTTCGTCTCTCCACTGTTCAAACAATCGCCTACTCTGGTTTGGTTGACATAAACCCTTAATTTACCCACTTAGATATAAAAATATGCTAGCTGTATACATGCTAAAATTACTGTTTATTCATATGGAATCTGTTCTGTTTAGTAATGGTAATAGCTATTTTGTTTTTTTTCCTGGTCCAACAAAAAGGATCCTATCTAGTAAAGGTCTATCTCTGCGGAGATTCTTCATTAATAATAATCTGAGCCTGTCAACAGCAAAAACAAGCACTTATTCCACTATTACGTGGACGTAAAATGACGGTGCCAAATGCCCCTACTGGTTACATTGCAGCTTGTTTTGTCGCTGCCAGCTGCAGCCCGGTCACTCTATACTGAAGAATTTCAAAAATGTATGTTCCCGTAGGTGACCGTAGGTGAATAACGTATTGTTGTATCCCAGGATGCGAGTGCAGCTGAAACCAGGGATTATTGCTGGTAATGTTTAGTTGCGAGCACACTGCTAACAGGACAGCTCTGGGGTCTCAGGTCAGCCACCAGGTCCATTTCCCAGCCACCCCCTGCTCCTCACCAGTGGGCCACTAAAATAACAGCTCAGCACCCTCTGCAGACTACAAAGCTCCATCTGAAAAGGCACCTGCTGCTGTTATTCACTTTAGCCCCTTTGGCAGCTCACTCTGTCTGTTTAAAGGACACGTAGAAGAGAAAGACTGACTGGGAAATGATGAATTATTTAAGTATGATGTCTAATTGTTTCAAGGCAGACATCTTGTTTCTGGAAGGTAAAGGCTTGGGGCTGGGGGGTGGAGTGCATGTGGGGGGAGGAATCTTTGTGAAGAGGTCTGTCTACTGTGTAATGCAGGCAGTCTCGTACTTGAAGTGGCTGGGTAAATATGACCAAACTGAAACTTTAATCTGCTTTTTCCACACCCAAGCTGGCTGGGTATTAAAGATAATCTTTTTTGTGTGTCATATGGCGGGAGATATAGATGGAGCTAATTTTTTAGAGACAAATCTGATATTTGTCAACTGGTTGAAAAAAACCAGGGGATTTTCTCCTAATCCTCCCTTGGATGTGAAGGCGCGTTAACAGCAAAATGCAGATGGTGTTCTGTGCACGGAGAGTACCCAGCACTCAGCGCAGTGCATACGGAAAGGCGCAGCTAGCCTCGCTAGGGCTCAACACAACCTGCAGATAGCGAACTCCCCCCCACATTCAATTAACAAGTCACTTATGAAAGCAGAGGCATATTAGTTTATTCCAAAGCGCAAACTTTGCAAAATACATTTCTTGGTTGTTTCTCTTTACTTTTTGTTTCCTTGCTGACATAACATCCTTACTTCTAGGCTGTGTTCATCAAATATTCAGTTGCAACTCAATTGCAATAAGGAAAAGAAAACAAATTATAAATAAAATGGAGGCATAAATCTTTCAGGATCCTAATTCTAACTTTCCCTTGGAGTGTTTCTGTCTTTATTTTGTCACATTAAGCAGTTTTGCTTTCCGTTCCCACTGCTAGGCGTGGCTGATTTTACACTGGTGGAAAGAGCCCTTTATTCTTCTGCTCTCTTGTTTTGGAACACTGTGCATTTTGTGGTGTCACTTCTTTTATGCACAATTATCACTTGTGTAACTTCTGGTTTTGTTTTTATGAGAGACAGAACAATAAAACCTATGTGATGTTCTTTTTTTGGTTGCAGTGGGACTGTTGTATAAGCCTGCACTTCACTTCATCAAGTACAGCTGCAGTGTGACTACAGCCGACTGCCACAGTCCTGACTGCTTTATCTTATCCTGTAGTTTCTCTGGTCATTTTAGCACCAGAATGCAACATGGCACAGCACTTTGGTTGCATTCCTAAACTGCTTTGTGGCTCTGCATTACATTTGACATTGTACTGATGGTCATTGTGTGGCCTTTCACAGACGTCAGGTCAAATATATTTAGTATCACGTCTCAGCTTCACAAAGAATAAACAACTCAGAAAATCTACTTGAGAGGAACATATGGTACATTGAAATACAACAGACCTTATTATTGTGTGGATGGACTTAAGGGTGTGTACTTCTAAACCAATTATTGGATATATAGCTACTAAGTTTGACAGCATGGGACAGGGCAGATTTATTTGAAGAGGTGAGGGAAGACGCTGACAGCATAAAATCCACAATAGGTGCAGAGGGACAAACCATAAGACCTGCAAACTCCAGACAAACTGAGCTTATTTACCTTCACTTACACTCTCATAGTGTCTCATATAATCACTTTAAATTAAGAATAATAGCATTTTTTTTGTCCTTGCTATAGATTCCAGGACAAGGGACTACTTTTCTAAAAAATGAAAGCAGATAAATTCAAACCAGAATCATATGTATTTACTAGATCTCATTTGTTTATCATGTGCATAACAGAATTTATGAAAGCAAAATATAATACAAAATGGTTTTTTTTACTCACTGTTCTCTATTCAAAACTACTAGGTTGCGGGGACTTTATCAAGCTGCAGTGTCCTTTCCTACATTTAAGGTAATAGCTATAAGGAAGAATCCAAATTGAAACGCAACAGGCGAGAAAGCTATATTAGTCTGCAGTGTGTGTGTATTAACAAATATACACACCGCACAAGCTGACTTCTATTGATCAGTCCTACTACAGAAAAAAGTTGACATTATATGCACTATGAAATTCAGCATTTTTTTAACCTTCAGCAATGCTTGTCATTCGCTTGTAAAATAAATATATAAATATACACCAGGAGGAAGAGAAGAGAAAAAAAAATCACTAAAGCTCTTTTGCTGTAATTGGCTGAATAGCAAGGGCAGCAGAAAATTTACAGGCAGACAACAGTGTGAAGGGGACTCGGTCACAGTGCAAAACTAAGCCCTCAGCACCAGCAAGGGAGTAAGCAAGCCAGAGCAGCAAGCAAGCGTCTAGGTGCCTGTCTGGCATATCTTAACTAGCATGAGGCACTTGTGTCTCCCTAGCTTTGGCGGTAAGCTGCAGATCACAGTCCATTTTCTGGACAAGTTAAGTAAATAACCCAAGCAAGCATGCATAAGACAGTGACAGGGAAAGAGAAATCCCCCAAAGTCACAGTGGTGACACTCTACTAAATCCAATCAAACTGAGGAGGGAGCGGGAGAGAGACAGACAGAGGGAGAGAGGGAGAGAGAGAGAGGGGGAAGGAGGGAGGAAGATATCCTCTTTGCTGCCGGTGTGTGTCCAACAGCATTGATGCAATAACACCTCATTCAGTGTTTAGACCTTCTCAAAGGACAGGCAGGGATAACACTTTAAACCCTGTGGCTTTATCTCCTGCAGATTTTCCATAAAATGCCAAGCCAGGGAGCCGGGGCCATGTGACTACCATGTAGGTCAGGGCAGATGGGGGGTAGAAAGTGTGGGAGGTGAAGGGAGAGAGACAGAGTGGGGGAGGATGGGCATTTTATAATGGAACTGTTGAAAATAGCAAGCGGTAACCAGATTAGATCAATTAAGATTCGGTCTGTATCTGTTGCTGAATAGAGCAAGACTGAGAATTCAAAGGTAAAGACAGCTACAGAAATACAAAACAGAAGACAAAAAGTGCTGTGTCCACAACTTTTACTTTAATTTAACATTTTTGTGACTAAGAAAAGTTAAGGTATGTTGATGTCTAGTCAACTCTATTTGCAATGTAGTATCTGGAAACTGTATATTTCTTTTTCCTCATTTTCTTCCAATCCTTGCATCATGTTAGTGATCATTTAAGAAGTGTAACAGGATTCTACCATGGTGAACGCATTTATCAGCTAATGTCAAGACATGCGATATCCAAGCGTCAATTAAGTAAATAAAACCTCCAAAAACTAGGCGGCACGCTCTCTGCATCAAAGACGTAACTGAGACCCTCAGTAAGAAATCTCTACCGTCACTTCTGGTATGGCTACATGCCTTTTGGATCTCCCAACTACAAGCTAACACCATGTTTGACAACATAGTAGCTCAGATGTAAGCCGAACTGTTAAATTCTTCCAGCAGGCACACACAACACAGCAGCTGAGCAGTTTGAAGCTGTTTTATGGTCAGCCATGTCTCAGAGTTTGAAAAGTCTTAGCGTATATAATAAAGAGCAACTTTATCCTCCTTATGATAGTCAATAATTAGACAGGTTTGTGTGAGCAATGACCCGAGATACATATCTAAAGTCTTACAATTTATTATATCTATGGGTAAAGTCTATCTGTGCAACCAGCCAGTGATAATGGACATTAACAGTGATCAGTAAACATAACCAGATCGGTTATGTAACCTCAACGAACCGCTCAACCCACCTTTCATGACCTTTGTAAAACACCTGATTTACAATATGATATGCATTATTTTTGTGAACGCCGTGTGTGGCTGTGGACGTTTGATAACCACTGCCACGGGAAAAACAACAAAAGCTCCCATGCATATCAAACCTACCACCAAGCAGGTAAATCCTGACCTTATAGCTACACTCCACAAATTCAGCGTACTCCACATCTAGCCCCCAGATCTTGGTTTCTATGAAAGCATTTTCTGGTGAACTGGTTGATCATTATCCATGACATTTTCAGAGTACAGAGATATGTCAATATTCTGAAGCTCAATGGGCTTGTATAATTGAACTAAGGGCCCTTAGTTTCCATATGCTGAGGGCACAGGTTCCCAGTGGAATACCAGTGACGCTTGATGGAATACAAAAGATGGACAGGATTAGGCTTTGTGCTGTTGACTGACCTTGACCTATTTGCTGACCCACATCCTCACTCAATCACACGATTCTGTTTTGATCAATAAAACTCAGGTGAATGTGCCAAATAATTTACCCAAATAGTGACTGTTCCCTCTCTGAATATCTAAATTCTTTTTTAGTGTTAGTCCTGACCACCACTGGTTAGCTTTGTTTAACCTGGCCTCAATCAAACTCAAAGGCACCATCCCAGTGAAAATAGTATTGATCAAAACTAGCATCTATCCATGCATAAGAGCTTGTTTCAATTGATTTTTCCTCTTTGAGCTGAAAAATATAATAGAGTTGATATGAATTACAGGGTGTTTTGCTTCAATTCATCAACACAACCCAGATAATGCTCGCCGTTGCCAGGGAAACATGATAACAGTTTTTGTCTGTTTTCCAACAATCAATTACTTTAATGCATTTATGCTACTGTTTACAGAGAAACACATGACCGTCTGTAGAAGTCAACAAATACCGTAATTAGATGGTTTATGGCAGAAACACACAGAACATACTGGCGGGCTCTAAGTGGGCGTAGATGATCAAAAACATTTCATTCCATTGGAAATAAACCATATCTTAGTTTGCCACTGCAGAACAAACAAAGCTAGCACATTATGCTACCTACTGCATCATATTTATTTGTGTCCAAATGCAGGTCATCCCCATAATTTTACATTTTGCTCAGTGACATAGTATTAAATGTGTTGGTCTGTTCTGTTATAATAGAATGAGTAAATATAATACTATAATGAGCTGTATAAAATTTATATATAAATTGCTCAGCGAAAGTTGCAGCCCACTCACATCCTTCCGAACTATCCCAGTTGTCACGTTATGCTCAAAGATTTGCAGTCTCTAATTCCCAAGCTCAAGGCTGATCAGTGTTATTCTAGTGACACTTCCCCTAAAGCCTCCTGACATTAAGCCTTTATAAGACAGTTATGGGTATTACATTGGTCTTGCAACATAAACTACTTTTTATGCCTTTACCATCATGTTTAAATAAAACAGCTACAGCAACAGATTAAACTCAATAGGCCAACAGGCTACCTCCTGCCTTGTTAACAGGCTATTATTGTACTGTTATCCTTGGAGTGTCTTCTGTAGGTTTTAGGCTTGGGGCCTTAATATTATTGATGTAGCTGAGGTGCAGTGTTATATAATACATACGAGTAATGCCTGTTTAAATTTATTTCACTGCCCCTGCCCAATTCTCCATTCATATCATTCTGGGCCAGCGAGGCACATAATAATAATAAACCAATGAGAGTGGACTTCCGCTAAATAATTCTCAAGCAAAGACTCTTAAGAAAACAGGGAAACTCAACTTACACTTCCCCCCACACCAAAACAGGCAATTGTAAAGCGGGTAAAGAGATTAAAGTACGTGGCATGGTAATCGAGGGCTTACCTTGCCACTAAAGCTCGTCTATCCTCGCCCCTCAACTTAAAACTATCTACAGTTCAGAAATGACATTACCTTTAAGTTTGATTCCAATTTAAGGAAATAATCTCCTTTTACTGCACTGCCACTTCATCCTCACAAACCTACTGAGTAATTTACCATAGTGAGCTGCAACTTGAATGTGCATTCACTGATGGGTGTGGTGACTCCAGTTTTGATATTTTGTGGTGACAAATTACACCATATGCAGTACTGTTAGGTCAGGAACAGGTCAAAGTTTTCACTTATCCAGTCAAATATCTCAACATCATCTAGATGGATTTTCATAGAACCGGTACACACACAAGGCTCCAGGCTAACTTTTCAACTGGTAGCAGTGGAGCTACCAACTTTCTCAGTTGGTCGCACCAGCACTTGATTTGGTCACACCCATTCTTTTTGTTGCAGATAAAAAAAATTAATTGAAAAATGTGTTGCTTTGGTTCTGATGCCACAGCCTGTCTCTGTCTGCACTGCATACTGATGAACTTAGCCTTCAAGGAATTCTGCCAGGAGGGCCTTTCTGGCAGAAATCATCTCATTTTAACCCAAACCACAATCATTTTCCTAAACCAAACCAAGAAACTGAAGGCAAATTTCTCCAAACATATCTCCACTGCAGTCACCACTCTGTAGTCTCGTTCAATGTCCGGCTCACAGCACTATCTCATTGGTTACACATCTCAAGTAATAGCCTATATCAAAACTGAAAGCTGCTGTGCCACAGACAGCAAAGACAAACGCAGACCGAAGCTGCTGTAGTGAGCGAGCGGAGCAGTGTGTCGAACATGCAGCAGATATTATTCAAGTTGTAACAAAAATTATAATCCTCGACACTGACGTTGCAAAATCACCCAATGATTCACCTGGTAATGTTCTTTTGTAAGTAATGGTAGTTACTGGATGTAATGTAACTTAAGTTGTATGAGTAGAAGAACTGCAAGGAGGAAAAGGGAGTGAGACAGTGCCTGAATGCAGCAAGAGATATGACCAGATTATCATAACATGCAGCACAGTGATGCTACAGACATTTCATAGACAATTGTGCATTCAACCCGGGTACTTCAGTAACCCTTGGACCTTCTCTTTGGGGCCATCATCAGGTCAAAATTTAAATTTGTCCAACATTTTAGCCCATGACCAAATACTTGCAAAACTATTAACAGCACCAATCACCTTCAGTTGTACTTTGTGTTCAATACTAACTAAAAGTAAGCATTCTACACAATAAACTAGATGTTTCCCATTTTTAGGAATAGTAAAGTAACATTTATCCCAATGTTGGCAGTAGCTGAAGAGCTTATTACTGTCGAAATAGAAACTGCCTGGCAGTGGTGCTTGCAGGCTGGCTAGACACCTCAGTGAACACAATTGTCAGTCTTCACAGGTGAGAGCATGGTGAGGGATCACGTTATTGTCACTACACTAATGACTTCTAGTGGTTGGTTGAGGCAACTGGGATGTTGAAGGTGCAACCTTCATGTGCATTGCATCCTCCATGTAAAGCTCTTTGCTGTCTGGTGCGAACAAGGAATGGAGGAACATCATTGGCAAAAAGCAGAAATGTAATCTTGTCATCTCCAAACACAACACTCCACTAATCTTCACTAAGAAAATAGTGCTGATATGTGAAGAAAAAGAATACAGACACTGATCTTACGTAGGTTGTACAATGGTCAGATGGCATGTAGGATGACATGGCCCCATATTTCCACATGCCACCCTGAGGGGTGCATTCATAGACCTCCTGCAAGGCCATGCAACACACCTGGTCGTGCAAGAGCTGGTCTACTTTTCTGTGATAAAGAATCTGCTATGCTCCCCTTGAATCTGGGTTTGACTCTCAGCTGGAGCCTCCATTCCAGCACAATCATATTTGTTTTCTCAGAAGGGCTAAATTGTGTGATACTTAATTATTAAAACACACCCTTCAGTTCCATTGTTTCAAAAAGGGAACAACCACAATATCTCAAAGAAAATCTTGTCAACCCCCGTTTGCTTTGTCAATGCTGAGAACTTTGCCTTCCTTAGTGACCACTGCCAAACAAATAGGCAAGGCGTCCCCCAAGGTTTTCGGCTCTGCATCCTCCACAGAAATAATTTTCAAGATCAGGTCCCTTGAAGTCATTTTTCCAAGACCCACCCAGACTTCTTCAATGTCCCTGGCTTTTGCTTCCACAGCCACAGATGCTACTGTCCTCACACAAGAATCACAGGGATCTCCAAAACACACAGTCACATAGATGTCACTCTCTCGATCTTAAAGGAGAACACTAGCGCTCAGCCAGGAACTCGTGACCCTCCCAGTACAGCCTGGCACCGCTCACTCCCCTCTCACTTCTTAGAGATACTGGACCAGTATCCAGGAATTTGGCTTCAGAGCTTGTGCTGTGCATAAAGGTGAGCCTAGCTGTAAGTAGGTAGTTCTGCTAGCTTTGGCTACCTGGCAATAACCCAAGGCTGTAGGCAAGCACAGGTGATTATGCACAGTGGATGCCTATAGCATACCACCATCTGACCAAAATGTGTAAATCATCCGATATCCATATCCCTTTATTATGATGAATTCTAATGTGTTTATTTTGATGTATTATACAATTTTTTACGTTATATTGTGATGCAATTTGTGGCATTTTTTTAATGAATTATCATAATGTTTAAAAAGGCCATGAGAAATAAAAAAAACTCATTGAGTAATTACGCAATTAGTTTAAGTGAAGCTGAGGGATTTTGAAAGATTGTAATAATATGCAAGAATGGCTCCGATAAACAGAAACGTTTTCTCCAAGAATTTAAGCTGGTAGATATTCAGTTGCTCATTATTGGTCCATTATAATGGAATAATTTGTCATATCAAAATATCAAGAAAAACATGATAATGTATGTGCTTGAGTAACAGTGTTTTACAGGTCTATCATTTCCTTGCAGACAAGACAATCCCAGAGACTGTTTCCCAACACAGCCCACATTAAAAGCAGCTCCTCTGACTTCTTTAGTGGATTAGAAAAAAAGAAACATACTTTACTTATTGACAAAGTTTCTTAATGCTCAACACTCTCACCCTATCCAGGTCTTTGGACTGAAAATAATATGATGCTCCATCTTTCAAAGATGTACTTTTCCTAAAGCATTGTTGATTGCCCTGTGTCCATTACTTGGAAGGATTATGATAATATTCCACATTGTGCTCGGCGTGATGCACAGGAAATTCAATACTCAAAAGGTTAATGCAATCAATTAGGATGACAAAGGAGTAAAGTAAAACCCTCCTGCTCGTGGAAAAAAGAGACAGGAGAAGAGAGGGGGAGAAAAGGTATTGAAAGCTTGAATGGATCCGCAGAGAGAAAAGAGGCACTTGAAACGACAGAAAAATGGCATTTATTCAACGTGTCTCGTCCAAGGCCAACTAAATGAAACACACACAAAGCGTATACACAAAGAAAGAAAAAAATAGCTCTTAGATGGTGAATTGCATGACTCAGCACTCAACCAGTTGTAATTGAACAATAAAGGAGCAATATTTTTGTTTGAAGGTAATCAGATACCTAAGCAAAGGAAAAAGTGTCCGGTACTAGAGGCTCAAACATCGATTCATAATGCTCATAATGTTCTATGGACTTTTCCGCCGTTCTGAGTCAAGTTTTGTCTCAGCACTCCATTCCCATGTGCATTGTTGCATGGGCTGAATATTAACAGCACGACAATTGTGTATGGGAGAGATATCTTTTGTTATTTAGATAGATGTTACAATGCTATACAACACAAAGGAGTCTCATCATTGCAGATAAATGGATAAACTTGGATGGCGGTATTGAGCTCTACAACCATTGTAATAATCCATATTACCTTTTCAGGCTCAGTCTGTCAAAATGGTGATGTATTAATCACATTTCAGCAATCCTCCGTGGCTAATGATAATGTTATGAGAGTCTGGGTGGCAATATTTCGCTAACGTCTGCAACGCCTATTTTCTGCCGATAAGTTGTGCAAGGAGAAAAGCCTAAAACCTTGTAATCCACTTAGGTAAGGCAGTAGACTTACCTACTTCTGCAAACACACAACCTCATAAATCTACTGCACCTTAACATTCTTAAAGACTGCCGAGCTTAAAAAAATACAGCAGATCCTTCAACCCACTTTGTTTGTACCAAATGAAGACATGTCTCACAAGCCATTGCACAAGTCAAAGAACCGTGCATGCACAGGCCCTAACAGATGCTCTATATGTATTCATATGTCTCATTCACACTTGCATGAGCAAATAACCTCAAAATATATAATCTTAAGAGTCTCCAACTTAATATAATTAATAACACATCTTCAGCAAATAGGATATTTGGCATTGTTTTCTTAAGTTGAGTGATAGAAACTATGAAAAAAAGCAGTACATTGAGGATTAGACTTTGATTTCCTGCCAAACACTTTGAACTGCAGCCTTTTTAATTCTACAATTCCCAACTTCCATTCATTTCTTCAATGAACAAATAAAGAGGTATGAGGACAGCACGCACAAAAGCCAGGGTTAGGCGGTAACCAGGGCTTTATGTTTTGACCATAAGAATTCCACTTTTTTCAGGGGCGCAACTGCTGTAATTTGACCTACATCACATTTTTCTGTTTGGGCATTTTTCGGGTCCAGCAGCCACGTCACAGAAACAATGGACTAAAATGGGCTTTGAAGTCAGCGCTGAATGAGAACGGCGGGGCTGACACATGAAATGCCCTCACAGCTGGGCTGCCCCCAGTCAAAAGAAAAACAAATACTTTGAATGAGAGGGGGACACGCCGCTCCTGTCTGAGCTTCCTAAGGCCCTGAGCCACCACCGGGAGGTGGGCTTTCACGATATGCCCGTAATGATGGATGGATTGGGAGGAAAGTCTATTCACATGGAGATGTTACATCATAAATATTTACACAGGGCTGCCGTTTCCATGTAGCCTTTGCTTGTTTTGACACACTGGAAAAATTTAAAGGACAAAAAGTGTAGGAGAGAAAAAGTGCGGAAAATGAGAAGGTGGCTCTCTCGTTTTTGTTATTATACTATACAGAGTGATACAATAACACTAAATTGAGTTTCATGAGTTGTTGCTCTTTTTTCTCAGTGAGACAAATTATCTTTCCTACGGCGAACTGTGGGCTTTATTTACCTTTATCCATGACTGAATGAACTCCTGTTTATTGGAGAATCATTGCCCTCCTACACACAAACCCCGAAAAGCAAGCAAAACACTAAACAAAGTGAGTCTGAATTTCAATTATAAATTATCATCAAATCCATGTCCTTGTTTTCCATGAAGAACTACATGCAGAAAAAAACCTTAACAGAGCCCTAAAAGGGCGTACAGAGAGAGAGAGGTAAAAGGGAGACACCATTGTTGTTGGTAAGCAGCCCTACAAATTTCTGCTCAGTGAGCTCAATTAAAAGCCTTGAAGTCCCCTGAGATTGTCCCTGGAACCAATGAAAACAAATTTGGCAGTTTAATTTTCTTCCCACTGTCTAAGAGAGGGACTCCGCTCTGGGAGTGCTCTCTAGCCTAAGTCTGTGGGAGCCAAAAGGAGAGGGGGGATGTCATGCCAGCCCAGTGTTCGAGCCAGTTGGCCTTTATGATTAGTTGCATTAACATATATCAAAAGCCAATTAAACTAACTGTACTGAGTTATGTTGTTGTTATGTGGTTAAACAAGAGGAAAGTTAAGTTAGTGAATGTAGTCTGCGCTTCAGTTGAATGACACTTAACTTTGCTTCCAAAGCAACCTGTTAAAAGATGTCTTGGTGTGTGTGTGTGTGTGTGTGTGTCCACCCATGCATGCGGCTGTGGAGGAAACTTATAAAGGGAAATGTGGCTGCGCTGAATCTGCTCTCATCCTCCTGTTGCTGTTAGTCATTGTATCAATGTGGAAATCAGTGGATAGTGTCATCAACGTGTTGTAGGGAGGTACACTGGGCATGTATCTGGAGCTCTGATTGATGCAAGGAGTGTGTCTGTGTCTGGTGTGTGAGTGACACCACCAGAAACAAAGGAGTGTGGTGTAGCCCTCCGCCTCAATTCATGGCCATGCCACCCCCCGGTGATAGTGAGGGTCTCTGGCTTGACATGAGACAGCCCACGGTGTCACTTCTGAATGTTTAGATCCCTCTTGACTAGGAGGCCAGGGGCAAGGGCTGTTGTATGCATCCTCATGACAGACTCCCACATCAGCATTGTGCTCATACCAGCTAACATCATTAGCACAGAAGGTTTCATCTCAGGGAGAGAAAAAAAAGCAACCCAGTTTCTTCAAGTCACAAGTCATTAGCGTCCTCTCGAGAGTCAAATTGTACAGAGGCAGATTTTTTATCAGCAACAAAAGGTTTTATACTCTTGTTAATTTGGTGGATGTCATCTGTACTTAGATGTCTGTGTCTAATGTCTGTTACAGTAATAAATGCCATATAGTGGAAAAATTATATTATTTTGTCAAGATGACAATGTGGGACGCTGCCGCAACAACATTTAGACATAAAGCAGGCATAAAAGAATATCAAGTTATAATTAACGGAGCTGTGTAACAAGATAGATAACAGAATACGGCGTACATAGTGGCACATTTATGGTGTTAAATACATGTTTTATTACTGCCAGTGAAAAGCTTATATTATTTTAGATTCTAGTGCATTATTTTCCTATTCTGTGTTCATTAATGTATTTTTGTATTTTAAGTACTGCTCAACAACTGTTAATGTCAGGAAACTGATACGATGGCAGCTCGTATATGTCAAAAGCACCTTATTGCTCTTGTAGTTTTGAGTCGTCTCAGGCTGGCAGGGTTTCTAATACACAGTGTTAGGGGTGCATTTTACACTGTATAGATCCCTCTTAGCAAGAGAAAGAGACAGAGGGAGAAAGAGAGACAGAGGGAGAGACGGGGAGAGAGAGAGAGAGAGAGAAGCCCTCTTTGGAAAACAGATACATCAGTGTGCCTGTATAGTGTACGACATTGCTGTGAGTTAATCAGTTGGAAAATAAAACGGTGGGATTCTAATAAGTCATTTGTCAATTTTTACAACCCCCAGACACATTGATCCATGGGGATTAATGAAGATGCCTGATATTGTTGTAGATATGAACAGGGGAGATGGTGGGGACAGTAATCAGTCATGTTGGGGATTTGTCCTACCTCGTTTTCTCTTCCTGGGGAGTCACTCCGTACGGGGGCTCACTTCATCTGAGAGGGAGAGCAAAGGAGGAACATTAAAAACCCAGACGCTGATTATTCCGGTGTATATGCATGCACACACGTGTTCTCGAGAAATCCATACATTTACCCAACTCATCTAATCTACAGTGGTTGACATAATGTAGCCAGCCTCGAGATGATGCAAAAGGAAAATGTGTACTTTTGTTCGCTCCTGTCCTTTTGATATACAGTATAAAGGTCCACAGATACCCAGGCCCCACATCACAGCTGGGGGAAAGGGGTTAGCGACCAAGGGAGGGGGGCAACAGGGAAGCTTTAGTTTGTAAAGCCCATTGAAGCATGGGGAGCTGTCGCAGAGTACAGTTGACTCTGTCTGTGCATATTTCAGCAGTTTGCCAGTAATAATTTACTAACAGGGAGTAATCCTAAGATCAGACTTAGGTGAAAATATCTGTTTCCTACTCCTTAGCTAAGAGTGACTCCGCACAGTCTTGCAGATTAAAAAATAAATAAATCACTTCCCCATGAAACCTCAGTGGCAAAAATGACTTAATAAAGATAAAAAGATTCCTGGATCAAACCCTGCTTTGGTAACTGAAGGGTGAAAGTAGGTAATGGGAGAAAATACACTGTGCTGGCTCCTTATTCATACTGTGCTATATTCATCTACAAGGCTGAAATATAAAGTTGACGATTACAACTATACGTCTTTCTCTTCTATGCTTCTATGCAGAAAAGCACAGTGTCTTATATGACATCCATTAACCCAGGCACAGTGTTACATCAGGACAGAAACTGACTTTGGCAGAACCAGTTGAGTCACTCTTAAATCCTCTCAAAAGTTTCCTAACCTTGAGAGCCCATGCATCCCCCGAAAAAGTAATAATAATTCTAACCTGATCTTCCTACTTATTTTATATCTCCCCTCAGCAACCTAACTTCTTCTCGGCAACAGTGCAGTTATTAATTCATGAGGCACTAATTAGTTCTTTGTTTAATTTTGTGTTAAACAGACTGACCGGAATGATAACGACTCGCGCTGTAGCGCTTCGGTCCCATGCCACTCCTGTTTGCTACAACAAGGGAGCATCGTGCGACTAGCATGATGAACCCAATTCCCTTCTAAGTTGCACTTCATTAAGTCAAAATGTGACAAGGAGCTTAGAGGAAGAACTGGCAGATCTGATCATACATAACAATGCAGGCCCAGTAAGTTTGAGGGGGGTGGGGAGGTGGAGGGGGGTTGCTTGTGCGGGAGGTGGTGTGTGGGGGGGTTGGGGGGGGGGAGTGGATTCCAGCATGCATGTTGATAATTTTCTATTTTTAACCCTTGGGGGCCGTCTTTCATTTTCCTTTAATTGTTTTTGTTCAGAGCTGCAGTGTCCTCTTTTTAAATTGCAGCTCCTATCAACTCCCCTGATCAACCCCCTGTGCAACATTGCAGGCAGACAAGTAAACAACAGGGTTGCCCTTTTCCATGATGTAGTGCAGATGCTCCAGTAAAATCGGTGACACTTTTAGCACTGCACATACACATACAGTATATGTATGCACCCGCTCAAAAGGAATAGTTGCATGACGTGTCAGAGGTGCAGCAGTGACGATCAAAATGAACTCGAAAAGTACCGTTTTTGGCCTTGCAAGTAGAAAAACCTGCTGAGTGAAAGCAAAGGTAACAGGCAAATGCTCATTCATAATGTAAGAATGCATCAAGGTGGTTCCATCTGCCCATATCTTACATACCTTCTTCAAGATGTTTGTGCTGGATATGTGCTTGAAAAATGTACTCATAAGACTCACAAAGATTTTTTTGTTATCTGCAGAGCTGATGCCAAGTTTACTATCTGGAGGCTTCTAATTATAATTGTCCCCAAAAAGTTCAGTGCTGTCTAGATAACCCCTTCCTTACATACTCAGGTATGACACGACAGCATATACTTTAACTTGACACAATGCCTGAACCTCAAGAGAAGCTGTGCACATAGGTAAACACCTCAATAAAATACAATCATTGACTTTGTACATGTGGCAGAAAGCACTTTCATTTGCAAACTGGGGGGATTTATTTTTTTTTTCACTGCAAATCATCAGCTGACAAGCTCCGCTAAGATGTTTAGCCTCTCCAAGTATCTTCCCACTGGCTGAAGATATGATAAAATCAAAAAGCAGACAAGTAATTACACTGTATAATAGGCAAGATTGGCATTTTCAAAATCATTTTCATGTGGATGGAAATGACATTGCATAGACTATTCTGTATTCACTGGTGCAGATAAATAAACAAGGCATGGAGAAGAAGGGGGGCATACAGAACGCACAGTACAATGGCAAGCAGGTCAGTAATTAGAAACTCTGTTTGCACAGTAATAATTTTAATATATTCATCAGGAAACAGAGCATGCCTAGCATGATAAAATCCCATCAAGGAACATATCCCGACTGCCTTAACCTTTTAAACAGGCTGGCAGCACATTGTTGAGAACCTGAAAGAACTAAATAAATAAATACATACACAGAAGTTATAATAAGATGCAGCTACACCCATCACTATATTTTGAAATTTCAACGTTATCAGCTATCATTATGGCATGACTTTCCTTATGCTTAAATTCTTAAATATGAACCTGCAGCTAAATGTGCTTCTGTAGCTTTTGACCTCCTTTATCCAAATGTGACCAGGCTAAAGCCCTCTAACACTGAAACACGTTCAGCTCTGATTGCATGAGTGTAAAGAGCAACACATGTGTGTAACCTTGTTTGTTATTGAAGGTGGCAGTGATGATGCTATGGAAATTATTGCAAATTGCTTAAAGGACTCCTGACATGCAAAAACCTTGACCTCACGATGCTACCTCCCAAAGACGGAGGAATGCGTAATTGTTGGAGAAATTCAAGGTGGAGCACGAAGGTAATCACCATGAACAACATTTTACAGAAGTGAAAATAGCTTAAAGCCATTCATGTGTGAAATATACGGCTGCATGCATGCATGCATATTTTAATGTGATAAACACGCTTAATGCAGACCAAACCCGCATCCAGTAAAGTTCTCTTAAACTTAAAGTTGGTAAACAAGTTAAGCTGGTACATCACACCGTAGTGTCTCACTTATTACAAATTTAAATAACAGGAACACACAAATAAGCGCTCAGCTGAACAGAACAGTTTAAAATAATAATCCTCTTTGCTGTAATGACTGCCAATCTATTGTCTAAGTTTCCTGGTTTCATTTCCCACACATAAACTCAGAAACTTACAAGTTTACGTGACCTCATTCTTCATGAAACAACCTCTAATTACATGAAGTGGAAGCCGCAACAAGAATACACTTCTCACTGAATAGGTCTGTACTTGGTGTTTCCTGGTCCGTGTTTCGTTCTGAGTTTTTCCAACGCACTGCAGAGTGAGAAACTGACCATTTACTCATGCATATTTGACAGCACCTAGTAGGCCCCTTTTTGTGCTGTCACTTCTGGCTCCTATTCTCCCTTTCCCCTAGGAGAGGACAGAGTCGGGGGCTTCAGGGCAGCTACCTCCACAGTCCCGCTGTCCCCTCCTCGCCTAATTTTTGTTGTCCAGCCCTTTGAAACCTCAATCTCATGCAGAACCAAAGAATGGTGATCCATGTGCAACAAGTGCCGGTGCCATGGAAACCCCCGTTTTCCCCCCAAAATATTCCTTTTTATCCCTTTTGAAGACCTGTCACCGGGCAGAGCAGGCATCACACGACCCCAGGCCAAGCCATGACAAAGCCTATTTTCTGCCTGCTTCTTGATTGATTAAAAAAGACTTTTTAGTAAAACCATGTTAAAGGACACAAAAAGTGACACGCAGAAGAAAGGGCCCTCGGGGATGGCCCAATCAGACGGGTTCCCCGGTAATATCGCACAGAAAAAAAGGAACAATATCATAATCGCCACAAAGAAAGGGTCAGGATAAGCATGACACTTGACAACAATGGTGATTACGATAATGATAGTAAAAGTTTGGGATTTGGTTATCAGACAACTGGACACTAGATATTTTATTAGCCATTTAAAATCATGTGAACTTAAACATACCGACTTCCTGTTTGGTCAACAATGCTCTGCCCAGCCGATTCAAATGACAGCATATTATCTTGGCATATTCACAGTATAGTATACGTCTGTATTATAATAAACGCCTTTTGCATTAGGTTCCTGCCACACTTGAGAGAAAAATTATACATGTAGTGTTGTTGTAGTGTTGTTGTGTGTGGCTCGTGTGTGATATGGGATCAATATTCTATGCATCGGACATTTTACTCCTCCAGTTGACCTAAGTGACAGACCATTTAAAACAGAGGGAGACTGGCTCAGCTACTCTGCACAACACCAAAGGGAGACCACATTATTAATTTATCTCAAAAGCACAGGTCGATATGAGAAGCCTATTGCTTACATGTTTTCTTTTTGTTGGCAGTTTTTGTGTCATATACCGTGGCTTTAAATATCTGCCTTCTTTATGTGATTTGATAGTCGGACCGGGGATGTCAAACAGGATAGAAATGAGTTGTGTTGTGTGAAAACTGTTGTTTTATCGTGTCATAAAAACAGGGATACTTTCAGCAGCCTTAAAGAAAGAAAGCTGCTCCTGTCTCTTTGTTTCTGTGTAGAGATGTGGAGGAGATATTTACCAAGACGATAGGGAGGGGTGGGGGGATGTAGAGAGGAGGAGAGGCATTAGAAGCGTCCACACATAAGCAATTAGTATTCCAGATCCTGATGGTTCGAAACACAAAAAGGCCTCACCAAATCCCCACGGCGGAGGTGTCAGACGGAAAATGACGAAAATCTGCTCCTTGACAGGGAGTCATTTATATTTTAGCTTCGTTCCATTATCTTAACGAATCCATCATCAGCCAATGCAATATTAACAGCAGAAAATCAACTCATTAGATCCAGGGGGATTTAATCAAGATTGCAATCATGTATGCGGTTCCTGGAGAGTTGGCTTCTTCTTTTTTTTTTTCTTTTTGGTCCTTTCCACGTAATTGCCGCATCTCAGATCTTAATAAATTATTCTCGATCTGAGATTGATGCCTTTTTTTCCTTGCCTCTCACGCCATGCACTCACTGTCTCCAACTATAATATTTACCATAAACATTATTATGTCATGGGCACACAGTTTAAAATGGCCTTTAGCTAACTCGCAGAAGTAATTGGCTTCTCCATTTCTCTCTCGTTTCCTTGCTAATTGCCCAGTGATATTGCTAACAGTTCCCCCAGAAAGAAAGAAAAGGCCTCTTTTGCACAAGCTGGGATATGTTGCTAGGATTTTTCAACCTTTATATGGGGATGTAGAAAGAATTTCCTGTGTTTGATACTGCTTAACAAGACATGCAAGCAGATGAAAGAACATTCCACTTTTGATATGTAAAACTTTATGTGAAACCCCAGCATCAGAGAGAAAATAGAAAGAGCTCAAATTTCAGGTGGAGATATTTTAGTCTTGTTTCTCAGAAAAACGCTTAGCAGAAAAGGAGCTGCACCAGATAGATAACTGCCAGAAATACATAATTTTCCCAATCTAAGTATGTCTGGTTGTTTTATCAGGCGAGAGAACAAAGGCTGTGCTCTACCCTGTAACCATCTACATTTACTTGTGTCTGCATTACCCCGCAGACTGAATATTTATTATCAACACTTCATTTGCTTTTACTAAATATCACTTAAATGTATCTGTAATACGAAAAAGACTTTGGACATCATAACCACTTGTTGTTTCAAAGAGAAACATGCTATATTGCATTAAATAACTTAAAGGTGACATAATATACCTTCACATAATGTTGCTGCTGATATAGTATCTTAGTGTTACTGACACTGAAAGTGCACATAACATTTGTAAACAAACTCAAATGTGAAGAAGGACACCACAAATCTGACATCTATATCACATGACAGGTCTGAGGGGAAAAACCGGTCATTATCTTAAACACAGCTGCTCAGCATGCCTATCCAAATCACACATTTTATATATAAGACGGCAAAACCCAATGTATATTATATATTTTTATAGTCTTTTGGGATATGACTTCATAGCCCCTTTTCCACTGGACAAAAAACCCACTAACATCTGGCATTTGTATTTAACAGGAAAGGTTACAATCGGCACTCACCCCACAGACAAATGACTCCACAGTAGTTACGGGTGTTTATCAGCTCCAGAACCAATCGGCTCTGATCGGCAGTGATGGAAATGCGACACCCAGGTGGACATGCTAATTTTAGCCCCTTTGCAGGTGTGATGCAATGACGGGCCGCAACAACATACTGTGTCTCCAACCAAGCAGCGCATGAACATTGTTTAAATTAAGTCAGCACTGAGTTTGAGAGAGACTGAATCAGTAAGAGACATCAAAAAGAAGTAACGGCCCCAACACTTTCACTGGCCTCCATGCTGCTTGTTACTGCTCACTAACCTGTTTTCCGCTATGTTCCTGACGCCGAACATGCCACACCAGGAAAAAAAATAACAACAGAAAGGCATACTCGTCTACTGGCAATGGGAAAGCAGTCTATCCCCTATTCTAAACAGGTTTTCCAACGTTTAAAAAACCTGCATACATGTGCTAACTTTGGTGGAAAATGTGTATATGGCTCTACAACTGTATAAACAAATGCGAAAAATGATACTGTTGAAATATATAAGGGATAAACAAGCACTGGCTGCCTGCCATTTGCTGTATCTCTCACAGACTGCAATAGGTTGTGAGCAGCAAACTGTCCTCACATCAGGTAAAAACTTAAATTGATACAGAACGACCAAATAATTCATTCTTCCAGACAACCACCCAGCTAACTTAAAAAAAAAAATCACAAATCTACAATTGTCCTTAGTTTTCGCACATGAAATGCTTAAGAAATCAATGTTTGCGAACATGAACAACATGTCTTCAAAGCAGAAAACCAACACTCTTATCATATCATCTCAGCAAACAGCTCGGAGCGTTTTTTTTATCAGTGAAAAAGAGACTTTGTGCAAACCAAGTGTCCTTAAATTATCAGTTTCATTTCTTGTTTGGAGATTCGGCATGGGAAAATGCACCCTTAACTGTGAAAAAGCCAGTGGGACTGTCTTCACATTACGCAGTGGTGTAATCATGTGTTGTATCTGGCTGTGGGAGACAATGGTGGCTGTTTTTTTTTTAAATACAGGCCAAACGTAGTAGAGGATAGATAATAAACATACTTCATAGCTGATCTTTTTAAGCATTAACACGCACTAGCACTCACTGTGCTTAATCTTAAACAATGTGATACAATGTGCTGCTGCCTTTATCGATGAGGCAGAGGAAGTATGGGGAAACTAAAGAAGCAATCAGCAACTATGTTGTCTGTAACATGAACACAAAAAGGAATTTATTCATTGTCAAAATATTAAAAGTGTCAAGTTATTTTGTGAGCAGCTCTTTTAATTGAACATAGTACGCTCACCATTCTCCGCACCTATCTCTCATTTGTGTGGCAACAGGGCTTCTTCCCCTCGCAGACAGGATTAACTCCTAACATGTTCAACATGATCCAAAAGTGTAAAAACTGTCAAAGAGACCTTTAATCTGCCTATGGAACAAAGCCTTTTGTACAAGGACTAACCTGACCTTGTCACTGTGAGTTTAACTTGCTGTCTGTTAGGCAATATAAAGCCCTAGCCAGCCCTTCTCCTCCACTCCCTCCCTCTAAGTCTTCTTCCCTCCCTCACCGCCGCGGTCTCCCTCTTTCTCCCTATGCACAGAATTGGGAGTGTGTAGCTACAGCACCAAATGCTGTGTTAATCCCTGTTTCTCTGAGATGGCCAATAGTAAATCCGAGCCCTCTGTAAACCAATCTCAGAGTTTTTTATCTTGATTTATTAGATTACGAGTCCCGGGTCCCTGAGCCCATGCTACACATACTAATCCTAATCGGAATAGACAAGTATTAGCCCAGTTCAAGGGGAGCTAAACAGCAGTGGTGGCCAACTTTCAGTAAGAGGGAAACTACAAGCTTATAGGCTTGATGGGGCTTTTTTTATCCGTTTTCCTTTTTTCTCCACTTACATTAGTAGAATGAGTGTGTAATTAAATACATAAATCCTGACACACAAACCCTCAAAAGGCCTAAAACCACTGAACCCCGTCCAGTTTGGCTTTCTTTTCCCTGCACAATGAAGTTACTGAGCCAAGCCCAATCATTTGTATTTTTCTCAGATTTTAACAGTGAGCAAGGCAAACACGAAAGTCCCATTGAAAACAACTGCAAGAATTAATTTTACATCTCAGTGAATTCAAGGCAGTGTTGTCAAATTATAAGCAACAGGGCTACGTAACTAATTTCCCTTGGTCCGGAGACTGTTAAAAAAAAGAGTAATAAATCACTTTTCATCTGTGATAATAAATCGCATATAATTAGAAAGGTGTCTCCACTCTGTTTGCCTTCTGCGGGCAAACAGAGGCCACCAAATCGTCAGAACTGGTCACATTATTGTTAGTAACCTTAAACCAAAATGAAAGGATAGCCTCCAGCATATTGTAAATTGCTGGTCTCACACCGCTTTCAACCAATCCAGCCATTGCGGATGGCAACTGGGTTAGGCTGGATGGAGTCCATGTGACACATGAGGCCAGGGCTGGGGAACATTAAGAAGTGTCTGCTTGTACACTAATGCTGGTGGCAGCTGTTAGTCTGCCAAAAACTGCAGCAGCAGCAGCAAGGATATCCTGAAATACTATTGAAAACCGCTAAACCTCCTTCTCGCTGATGTAAAGCTATACAGCTGCTCGGCGCCAGCACAATCACTGATCAATCTGGGAAAGTTAAAAATGGGGCCAGGTTTATGGACTAAATCTGCTGCTTTTCAGCTTGGAAGGTCACACTGGTGATCTCAAGAGGGATGTTAAGGTCTAACAACACAGAGTTGCTGTATTTGAGAAAGTTTGTACAGCAGCGTGTGCTTGTGTATTTGTATCTGTGTACTGTAAATGTCTGGTCATGTATTTCTGCCCCTGCATGAGAACATGTAGGTTTTTCGTGGCATCACCAGAGCGCAGAGGTTGCCCCTGCCCACTGCCCTCGGGGGTGACAGGGGGAGCTAAGGGAGATGTGACAGCCATGTCTGCTCCCTGTATGTGTTTGTTTGCCCCTGAAAATGAGACACCGGTTTCACTCCAGCCCCCTGGGCATGTTTAGCTCTGCCTTCACCGCACCACCTTCATCTGATACAAAGTGGAAGTCCACACGATAATAATATGTATCTCCGCTGGTGGGGTGAAAGTGGATACATCTACACTTCAGAACATGAAAAAAAAAACGTCAATTGATTAATCCCTCAGTTTCAAACATACGCTGAAGATTGAAGAATGATTTTCCTGCATTTGTTACTTGGTACTACAAAACATAAAACAATAAATGGTGTCAGAACAACAGCATATTTTATAGTAATGTCACCATAAACGCCTAATACAGCGTGTAAGATATTATGTGGTGGAAAAAAAAACTGTGGTCCAGTGCTTTTGTATGCCAAATAAAAGTGAGGAATGGATTTCCTTTGCTCTTGTGTTTTGTCCTTAGACCTAAGTGTCACCAAGTGTACTTTGCAAGGAATATTCATTTCCTTAGGAAGGCCTCGTCAGCCTTGTGACCCAATCCATATCCATTCTGTCCTGTCTGCCCTCCCTAGTCCCTGCCTCTTTTCTGTAAGTGGCAGATATTTCACCTGCCTATCAGTTTCCCTTTAAACGTGCTGGTATATGCAGGAAAGGCGCCCATATAGGGTCACTGACTGTCCTCTGCGAGGCCCTCTTTGAAGCTACTATCTTGCTGGCTCTACCTCCCCCCCTTCTTCTATCACTCAAATTACAGTGTGTAGAGGTCGCTCTTAGAAATGGGTTCAACAGAGCTGATTAACTTTGATCTAGTTTTACATATTATTGGGATGGAAAAAGCACAAGTCTTGGGTGGCTCATGACTTAAAAAGCGAACCATAAATTTAGGCCTCCCTAATTTATATTTACAACAGGGAAATAGTAGCCTTCTTTAATTTTTCTTCAGTGCCTGGAACAGAGCCTGGAGGATGTTCAGCAACATAGCTCGGCTAAAGAGCAAACTGTATTTGCAGGAGTACGTTTGTGCATGCAGCCCACAGCCAAATGCAGTTTACTACCAAATAATGGGAATCAGATCATTTCCATGCAGAAATGTGCAGCGGGAAGGAAAGCAGCTGCTTCGATGTGAGGAAGGTAGGAGGAGGTTAAAAGGAGTCAATGGAGGCTAAAGAGACAGCAGGTCTACTGATGACAGAAAGAGTGGCCAGGGACTGCAGTTCAGGACTTCTGGAAACCACATCAAACAGACTATGGAGCACTGCCAAGAGGAACACACAACAACTGTTGCAAAAAAAAAAAAAAGGGAGGGGATAGAGAGGAAGAGAGGGAGGGGGGGCAAGGACAAATGGGAAAAAAGGGAAGGTTTAGTAACAAAATAGAAATGTGTGTTACAGGATCAGAGGAAAATTAAAATTCTAAAACATTTTGGCTTACTGGCAGAGAATAAGAGAAAAGACAAGAGAAATGGGGGAAATGGTGTTGCTGTGCACCAACAGGAAAAACTCCATTAATCAAATAACATTGTTATAAACAGTGCCATTAATATTTGCTGTAAACTTTGAGTAAGTTCCTTGGTGAGTGTAGTTCCTCTCAGTTATGCTCACCTACGTCATTTTCCACTGTTTTCCTAGAGTGCTTTTTAACAACCCCAGGAACAGGTGTGAACATGCCGCTTTAAGTCAAAAGCGGGGGAAGGAGCATATAAACACAGACAGCTTACATGAATGTGAATATGAATGGAGACAACATGGACACAGAAGAATGTATTAGCTGTATACAAGTGTGGCAGCTGGGCCTACCAACAGTTTTGGTGTTTTCAATCAAGTTTCTGGTTATCTAAAAGACCAACCATAACAGATTGATCATTGACGAAAATATTCACTAGTTACATCCATTTTTGAATGCTGTAAAAAAAGGTAATATCTCAAATTAAACATTAAAGGAGAAGACTGGGTCAAATTTATCAGGCTGTGATTCCAGTACTTTAATTCTTGTAATGTCACAGTCATTCATGGGGCGCAAACCACGCAGCAGAGGTCAAGTAGGCCCTCAGGTGGCACAGAAGTAAAGAAGCACCCCATCATGAATGCAGAGACCCAGGACCAACGTGCAGTGTTTTTGAGTGGGAAGCCTGCAGGGGATCAAGTCCATGTCACAGTGCTACTGACTCCTGCTGGTTGGTTGGCCTGCACAGATGAGAGCATCTTGTCTAATGCTAACGAAAGAGCGGTTTCTCATTTCACCTACTGTTTTTGACCCAACCTAAGATTGTAACTGTGGTGGCTTACAATGTCAAATGTTCATACATCACGTGGCTACAGTTTCACATAATGAGGTAAAAGTAATCCCTGTGAGCAAAACCAGATCGTTTTGAATACTGTTTCCAAGATTTTTCTCTACCTCCAGGTAAAGCTAACATCAACTGATGACGGATTTCTCTATATGGTCATCTGCTCCAGGCACACTACTGCAAGTGTTTACATTACATACACTGCTACGTGTAGCTACATGCTAACATTAGGGAAAAATGTCATCTTGGTTGTCATTGTTATCAAAATCACCAAGATTTTAGATCATATTCCTGCTGAGACATGTCTTGTTGTGAACATTTTGTTTTTTGTTGTTGTTTTTTTGACCTTAGAAAGTGCAACAATACTTTGTTACAGTCATTTTTGCAGGTGCAATGATGGTGCAGAGACGCTGAGAGTGCAAATGTGGTGCACCTGGAAATGCTGACCAATCAGAGCAGACTTGGGTTTACAGGGAGGAGGACTTAAAGAGACAGGCACTACAACAGAGCGTTTCAGAAAGAGGGTAAACAAAGATATATTCAGGCAGACAGTATGAGGAAAATAAACTTTTTTTTTTTTTTACATATAGTCTGTAAACATCTTCTAGTAGACACCCAAAATATAAGCATGAACCAGAAAATGAGCATAATAGGTCCCCTTTATTGAAAATACTTTTGCTGCAGAGTGTATTAGTTAGAGCTACACCGAGCTAGCCAAGCAGCGGTGTAGAAATAGGAATGTGGAATATGTTAATTCTGGGCAACTGTATTAACGGTTTCTCTAAAAGGCTAATGTAAAAGTTGAATTCAGTTGTCTTACATGAAGACAGAGAATCAGTTTTTGAAATTACATTTACAGCTGAAATGATAAACTGATTATTCAATTGGCAGAAACAGACTATTCTGAATCAGTAGTTAAAGCTTCTAAAATGTAAGCACTTGCAGCTTTTTTGTAGGGTTGGTACATGCATAAAAGTTGGATAAAACAAGCATTTTGAGCATACACTGGGAAATTGAAAATCAGCATTTTTCCAGTTTTCTGAAATGTTTTGACCAAACGATTAATCGAGAAAATAATTAATCCTAAATATAAATAATTGTCAGTTGCAGCCCTAATGGTTAATCATGTGATTATTCCAGGACTGTGGTAACGTCAGCCTCTGCATTGTTGTCTGTTTGTTTCTGTAAGCACAACAATAGAGCAATTCAATATGAGTTTTGGCTGACGCTCCTACATATTTCTGCCAACTTATGCCCAGGAACAAATAGAATAATGACAGAAAGCAAAACAAAGAATTAACCAATTTACAATGCAATGGCCTCATTTTTTGACACACTGCTATGAAAGCTAATATTAATATTGATTTCCTGACGCATTACAAATATTCTACAGGAATGAGCCTCAGGGTGTTTCTTTAAAAAGAGATCTAACTTACTACTACTATCAGTCTTTCCACAGTGAGTCCAGAAACCTGGCCCCACAGCCTGCAGTCAGGCCCCATTCTCAGGCCTATCAGGAACCAGCCACTTGTTCAGAGGAGCACCTGACTAATACCCACTATAATGTCACTTCTATATTTGTATCCTGCTAATCTGCTCTCAGGCTCCAATCTTTTCCACTTTCTTGCAAATTTATCACTAGACTGAAAGACCGGTGCCAGATCCTAAGTGCCTCACCCTTTTAAATTAAATAGTGGCATTTGTGATAAAGCCACCAAATTCCTTATCTAACTGGCCCGAAGAGTCTTTCAAGGCAAAGTGTCACTTTTCCTAAACTGAAGCACTTGTGACGCCAAACTACCCCCCCTCCACCCTGTCTGACAGCCACACAAACACACACACATGCACACACCCACAGACTGTCAGTTTTCTCGTCCTTTTCAAGGACAGAATCAGGTCAAAAATAGAACTAAACACAAGTGAGGCATGTTGTGGAACAGACAGATATGTTTTTACCAAGTGGACCCATAAATAGACTGTGAGGTTTCCATTCACAATTTAAATGCAGTTAACGTGCTTAACTACTTTGTCTTGTTCTCAACTAATACTTTACAAACCTCAATAGGGTGCTGCAGGGACGATGTTTTTAATGGAGGCCAACACGGAAGTTAACATCACACCGGTTTCTTTGACAAAAGCCAAAGGTTTTTCCATTGGATTTTGAATTATTGCAGAAAATAAACTCTGTGACCAACTAAAGTTCATGATACTTACATTTTTTATTCAGCAATATAATTTTGACAGATGAATGCCACTTTTAGTTTTTGAAGCCTAAATGCAATCAGCAGAAGCAAAAAGCTAATGTTAGGCTCTAAACAAACTACACCACGGTCGCATGACTTAAACGTCTTCAGCCCAGTGAGGCTGTAAAGCTGTGTTTGGTGTGATGATGTTTTCAAGTCTTTTTAGCCACTTGTTAGCAACCAACTTTTTTAAGATATGTAGAGGCTTCAAAAATCACAAGTTGGGTACTGACATATTTTATGTTATAGCGCAAAACGTGAAAGTCTCTTAAATTCGGGGTAAAGTAAAATCTAAGATTTAAGTCTAAACACATTTGACATGTTAGAAAAAACATGTGAAAAGACTGGGAACTACATGGAACTGAATTGTGGAGTTAGACCGTTTTTTAGTGTTTATTTGTACAGGACTTTTGGGGCCGGGCAAAAAGCCTGTTACGTGATGCAGTGGAGCAACCCTAGGCATAAGCCCCGCCCCTACACTATATAAGAACTAGAGCTGTTGAGTTTTGTTGCTGTTCGAAAAAATAAGTAAAAATTACCATTTTGTTGCAGACTGAAGTTCAGACCAATGATTTGTGACGAAATGAAACCACGTTAGAATATTGCAGAGAAAATTTGCAGAGGTGTGAACTGGCTGTCTGAGCTCGACTCAAGCCGGCTGATGGTGTCACCTGTAACTTCGCTGGTCAAATCCCGGCGGCTGGTTTTAGAATGTAAGGCACGTCACCTACAGCCAATCGACTTATAGTGAAGTCCGCTGGTCAAGTCTAAATGCCCGCAGACGGCATGTTTGCTTGCTGCTGCAGGTGCTCTGTCCCTGCTGAACCCTCTGTTTCCGTCCACACGTGTGCCGGTGTTGGACGGTGGGTCGCTGCTGCAGCTTGCTGCATGTGCTTATGCCCCGCCCACACACACGCATTCTCACTGGGAAATAATTAGCGCTGGTTTTTAATATTATTGTTGCGCATTTATCATGAACACAGTCCATCTGATGCTCGTTTTATGTTTTTTGCTGTTTCATCAGTACTACAAATTCAACTGTAGCCAGTATCACACAATCGCTATCGTCATTCATATTTTAAGGAGCTACAATTTATATTCAGACAAAAAAATAAGTCTGAAAAGCTGAAAATAGGGCGGCGGTACAAAGAGTTGTTGCATAGAGATGATACACCATCTCATCTACTTGCATTAGTATGAACCAGCAGGTTTTTAGAACGTTGCATAACGGTGCAAGTAGTTGCATGTTTAAACTCATCTCGTCGCAAATCTTTGGTCTGAACTGGGCTTGAAAAGAAATGGGTTGATTTTCGGGCAGGTCAGTGTCCTGTCTGATTCTGGCTCTAGTGGCTCAAACATGCACGGCTGTGCAAGTATAGTAAAGCTGCTAGATGTAGCATCCATTGTAGAGCTACTATAAAAGAGGCTGCAGCTTTCCCATGAGCGGGCGTGGCTTCAGCACATAGCAGAGCAGAAAATACTGCTTTAATACTTTTTCATGATTTTGAAATGTTTATATACCTGACAATGTTTTTAATCATTCGTATTTGGCTGGGTGATTACTAACACATTTTTCTGTGGCGTGACAAATTCATTACATATTAACATTTTTTTATTTTTGGTTTTGTGTTGACTACAGACCTTATTTCAGGCATCTAGCCAAAAATCCATTCAAAAAACCCACTGGCTTCAAGACGAGGGATCTGGGAGTGCTGAAACGCTATCTCATTTATTTGGGTTTTATGACAAATTCCTGCAATACTCTATGTCCTGATACAAGAAAACCTCAATATTATGCTTCACTAGCAATTAGGTGGGAAGTTATTCAGTTACTTAGACAGGTGATGTGCTTTTATAAGCCTGAGGCAATGACACAAGATGTCTGTGCATACCTTGTACATTGTCCCACATAATTGTACCTAAATACAACTAAACCTGGCTTAAAGTATGCAAAACCTTCTTTAATTGCTGTCAAAGTAAAATCCACGGGCAAAAACTCTATCTTAGGTTATGCTGTCCTGTGTCTGGACTCAAAGTAACACTGGCCTGTCAATATATTTTTTTTGTTCACTTCCTTCCCATTGTGGATCCATGACCTAATAAGGCACTGTCTGAAATCTGGGGTTATTTTGAGTTTGTGTGATAATGCTCACTCTAACTTTGTCCCTCTTTAGAGAGGGCCAGGAACTTTCAGAGAATGGATGTTTGATCAGATAACAGGGAGAGCTCAAGGACTGTGAAACACCACTACTACTACCACTAAGAAAATAATAATGTTCATTGTGTGAGGTGTGCTTATGTACAGATAAAGGGCAAAAAATGACAATGTGGTTTGTTTAAGACATAATCAACAAAAATAAAATCAGTAAATGTGTTTTGACCTTTATTAGCACATCCGTATATGCCCAGAGTAAGTACACCAGTGCATCGTAAGGAGACGACCAGTACTAAAACAAATTCTGTCAAGCACATACTGGGAAAAAAAATAATCATGCACGCTTTAATGTTTTTCATTGCCGTTGCTTTTGTTTTCACGCATTCATGTATTTTGGCCTTTTCTTCAGTTTCTAATCTGTTTTTGATATGGTGAGATGTGACTTCCTAGCCCAGCCTGCTCCATTGTTTTCCTGCATTTTTAGAGGAATGAGGTTAAAACAAACTGTTCCTATGTAGAAGGTCAAACAACATTGTTATGAAACTACGAAAATGAGACTAAAGGTGACAGACCAACAGGGTATTCCTGTTCCTGAGCAAGGCCCTGTAAACACCACTCTGTTGATCTATAATTAAGAGGGAAAAATCTTCACTTTGGCACTGTGGGCTCCTTGCAGTGATACTTCCTCTTAATCTCGGTCTCTTGTGTTTATTTATCAGTTTTCACATTTGTACGCTGAAGGACTCCTTGATTATTTAGACAAGACACAGGAGTATTTCCTGGGCCAACAGAGTGAAATCTCTGATGCAGGGATCCAAGCAGGCAGCTTGCTTAATGCTTGACCCTTGACCTCTCCTGGGTAATAATGCCTCCATATCTATCCTCACACACGTAGCGGCACAGAACAATCACATATTCAGATGCCTAGAGAGGTTTCACAAAGCCGTGAGAAACACTGTCGAATTACCAAGCCGTGTTAGAAATAAAGTTCTATTTCTAGTGACTCTTGTGTCATGAACTCTGAAAAGTGATCCAACATGTTGAACACTTTATCATAATATTTCTACAAGCATGAAAATATGAATATGCTGAATCTAACCTGCGTAGGGTTAGAAAACACTTATACTTTTCCCATGTCCCAGCCCCTGACCTTTGTAAAATGTTTTGCCCTCCCTTCCCTTCAGCCAGAGCCAAAGGAAATCAGCATTTAGCACTTTAAGCAACACTTCCAGAGATCCAGATTGCCCTCTGTTTAACATCTCCGGCATTTTCCATTTTCTTCACTTTTTTCCACACACACATTAACTCTCTCAGCTGTTCCCCCCCTTTAGTCATAGTCATTTCACACAATTCACACAATCTGCCACAAAGTCATGAAAGCGGCAACTGCAAGCTGAGAACTGCTTGCAAAAATAAAGGGCTCTCAGAATAGATAAATAAAATCTCTGTTATCCAGCTGCCCTCCCTAAATCACTCCCAACCCCTTCAACAAGTGGTCACAAGCCGGGGCAAAGCAGACTCTTTCAATAGCACATGACAACCACAAAAGAGGATTCTTTTAGATTCCAAAACTGATTGCTCAAGTTTTACAAGTAAAAACTGGGCTGAATCTGTATCTTTGAACATAATTACAGTATGTCCTTGTATCATCCTTCCTGTTGGTGAAGTAACCGCTTACTGCCCTGCATACATTCCTGGGAATTAAAAAAAAAACATTCTCAAAGAGGGGAAGTGGGAGGTTTTGTCAAGCTTATTTTCAGTCAATATTTCAGGACTTCAGCTTTTTCTGAGAGAGGAAACTGACTGAGAGCACACATAAGCACCAAGTCAGACATTCCCCATATTTCACATATCCATCACAGTATGGGGGTTCACATGTGGAAGGAACTTTCAATAAACTAGGAGGTTAAGCACTGTAAAAATCTGCTTGTTTTCTTTTTCATGTTTTGTTGAGTGAGACTGAATCCCACAACTACACAGCCTGCCAAAGTGATTAAGTTTTTACTGTGTTGGCACTACTGCCTCAGTTTCTGCAGAGCAGTCCCAAACACTTCATCTCTGAAGGCCCGAACATACACTTGCAGCCACAGTGCACGAGCGAGCATAAGTTGCCAGAGTTACTTAACATGTGCTACTATGAGCCTGCCAGATTTTCAACCAGCTGCTAATATTAGAGCATTTTAGCTTTTTTGGAGATTGATCAAATACGCTCAGAACAAACCCAGCACAGTGTGGTGGAGTTACTGTGAGTGGAATTTAAAGATATGAATTATGATATAACTGACGTGATAACATTGTTACACTCTATCGGTCTTTCAACAAAACAAATATGGATAACATTTTCTTGAGGAAATTTCAACAAGGCTTCTCATATGCTACTAATATAGTTTTAAAAGGGGGAAAAACAAGACTTCACAGAAACATTTTCTATTCATGGAACATTAAAACTGTTTGCTTAACCATAACAACTGCTGCCCACATAAAGCCAAAAAATCCACTTTTGTTTAAGTGTCTGTGACCAGGCACACAGTATATACAGAAGCCACTGCACAAGCAGCTTTGCTTTCATACAACTAAGAGCGCAGTGGTCAGACTCACCGAGACAATAAATCCACAGCAAGCCCAGGGATGGTCTCTGAAATCCCTACAATCAGGCTGCAGATAAATGGTATTTTGTGCTGACTGCATTGTCTCCTGCCTCTATTCTGGTAATCTAATGTGTGCAACATGCTCTTGGTCACCTTGACTTTGGTTGCCATAGTGCTCTACACAAACATATCCCCACCCAGAAATACACCAAATAAGGCTTGGGGGAAAAATCTCATAATCAGACGGCGCAGAGGGAGAGGCAGATATAACCTTAAATATATTGTAAACAGGTCAAAGCTATTCCAGTGTGTACATACACAGTGCTTGTGAGAGGTTACTGGTGACACACACGCACACAGTCTGGCTAATTAGTATACAACAATAATTGTCCTAAGCTCAGCTATTGTTGACTCAAAGAAAATGATAATTGCATGGGCATCAACAAAAAATAAATTGAAGTTCTTTAGAATAGAGAGGTCTTTCAGGACAAGGCTGTTTGTACTGAAAATGACCTTTAAACACCTTCCTCCAACACAGAGGAATCAGGCTACAAGAAGCCAGCCGTCCTGTCTAGCTGTCGACCCCGGCAGATGTGAGTTCTGAAGAGTTCAAAAGAATTCTGCATGGGGGCACCGCCATTTACATAATCCTCCAGATATATTCCCCTGCAACCTAATCAAATTATTCACAAGTCTAGCCCCTAACTATGTAGACCCCGCGATACACAGCCTTTCCATTACCAGCCTGCGAGCCTTAATCGTATCGAACCAACCAATGTCACTTTTCCCTTTAGAATGGCCAACAGACGCGGCAAACAAAGCATGGTTGTGTCTGACACACAAAGATTTCAGACAAACAACATTTCCCCCCCCCCGCTTGTCCACTTTGTTTGGCATTTCTTATTGTCCTGGGATTTTATTTACTTTTGAAGAACAGAGCGCACCAAGAGAAAGAGAATTTTATCACTGGAAGTACACAATCTTAAGACAATAGGACATTATGTTCAAATGATGCTTGCAGGGGAAGTTGGCTGTTGTAGTAATTAGCAGAGCAGAGTTGGAGCTATTGAGAATAACTTTGAAAGACAACTGCAGATGACACAAGGGATTTCGATAATCATGGGGTTGGGTTCCCTCAGGGCCTAATCCGAAAAGAAGATAAACAAAACTGCTGATTCAAATACATGTATGATTTATGCAATAACAGAATTTCTAAGCTTGAAAACATGGCATGATTTTTTACTTGGAGAAATTGCTGATCAGTAATATGTTTAATTTGTGGCACATCTATACAGCTTACATGTTGCTGCATGCACAGGTTGTCAGTTTAAATAAAGCTTATTTCAGTTAGAGAATGCAAAACGGCAAATCTTCTATTTTTATATTTCTTAAGAAAAACAAAATTTCATTGTCACAACATTACACACACTATACATAAAACACAAATAATAACCTTATAATAAACATGTGATCTCACTGCTGCTTTATTTCCTGCATCTGACTGCAGCATTGTCTGAGCCTGAGAAACATCATCCCATTGTTAATCAGCCTGTTGTTGCTTTGTGTTCAATCTGCAGCCAGGGGGTAAAGGGTTAATGGATCAGCCAAAGTTTACATCCCATATGCGGTCAATTTTCAATGACTTCTTTTCCCACATTGAAATAAACTATTTTATGTCTCCAAATATGCAGATCATTTTGCTTAATGAAAGATGCTTGACGTCTCAGATCCAATTAATATGCAAATGCAAGTGAGGATTTATTTGTGACATTCTGTATGGGTGAGAGAAAACAAAAAGGCTTCTTAACAGTAACACTAATTGCTGTGACTGATTGTCACATATCATCATTCACTCCGAATCTTCTAAATACCAAAATTCAGATAAAAATTTCTCACATGCACATGGTAAGATGTATTTATTTTTTGTTTGTTTGTTGCAGTGCAGTGCATCATGTCTTGTTTTGGCATGATTAGAGCAGTGCCACCCACTACAGTTTGTCTGAAAAGATGGTTTAATTTAACGTAAAGTAAATCAAATAATCACATGTATAAGAGTGCTTAACATGTCAGCACTGGTTACAGTACGTTCAAGTGGTCCGTCAGATATTTTGGTGCACTCTACTTTATACCGTACATTAGATAAGTAATTAAAACGTGTAAAGACTCAGGCTACATATAGTTCCTTCATCTGATTACCTATTACCGCTTTTTAAAACAATACTGCAAAAAGGCTGCACTAGCACAGTTGTAATGCCCACATTAAGTGTCACATATACACATTTTATGGCTTTCACGCGTCCTATCTTTATTTCGACTCCTCAAAATGGCAGACTAATGCAATTCATCTTTGACGTGAAAAACCTTCAATCAGTGATGTATTTATCACTGTAAAATAAAATCAATAATGTAACTCAACTATTAAAATCCTTTAATGGATGAAGCAATATACTTAGCTGTTTGCATCATCCCTGAGCTTTAATGCCTGAGGCACTATACAGAATAGGGCTTACATTTCAAGAACCGTAAAGCGTGACTGACACCTATTGTGACATATTGCTTCAACGTACAATATGTTAAACTGACTTATTTGTCTTGGGCAGGATTTACAAACAGTGATCACTGATCCAGCACTTAATTGCATGTAAAATGAGAGAACAAGATTTTTTCAAAAATGCTGATGTGCCAAAAACTGACTGAACACTGAAATTCTGTGCTATAGTTAAGGTTGGTTTGTCTTTAACCATCAATGAACAGATCAGTCAGTAATACGCTTGCCTGGCTGCTTTGTCTCCACAGCACATGTACTACATGTCTCCCATTGGACAACCTTTAGCCATTTTATATTGCATTGAGCGGAGCGATGATTTAGTGTAGCCCAATCGAGAAACACTTCCTGGGCTGTAAAAACAACAATCAGCCTCTTTGGATTAAAAGGCCATATGTCCTTTAACAACAACCAAAAAAAAAAAAAAGATGCTGACTAGCAGTAGGGTGGGCAAAATAAAATGATCTACTGACAACGTCTCTAATGCTTTTAATCTTCTTGTGATATCTTTATAGCTTTTAACCTTGCTTTGTGAGGCAGACAATGCTTGGCTCAATGTTAGTTCAAAGAACAGCATTTGGATCCAGATTTGGATCTGCAAAGTTGTTTCGCCATGGATATGAAACTGTCAAGGTTCTGATAATACAAAGAGCAGCTGTAATATTTTAACATTACATGATCAGTGCCAGTCTTAGACCTGATGAAAAACTGCAAGCACATGCAGCTTAGTTTTTCTGTGGATTTACAGTTCTTCAGAGAAATATACTCACTCTGTGGAGAGGCATGCTTAAAGCTCCCCTCCTGACACATTTTATATACTTTACTATGATTAATGATTTGTTTAACATGGTTTTATCACATTAAAAAAACACAAATGGACTGGAAGCTCATCTACTCTTGCTCCCTCATTGAGAAATTCTGGATCTGGCCTCCTGCCCCGCCTACCCCTGCTGCTTATGCTAGGTTGACCGTGGATAAGCAGCACACATTAAGATGGCTAGCGTTAAGAGAATAGAGATTCTCCCATACATGATTGATCCTCAGTCAGACCCAGACTAAGATGAGGAGTCTGTTGTGCATCAAAATTGACGACTAGCAGACGTATCACAATGGTAAGTGTAGTTAGCATCTTTTGTTTGTTAACACGATCCCCGCCATTGATGAGATTTTCCATCATTTATGACGAAACGCTTCCCTGCCATTGACGAGACATTCCACCAATCCGTATTTTCACTGTTATAAGACAGGGGGCGCTGTTACACATCTTGTAAAATAGAACAGCACTGCCGTGTCCAAAAACAAACAAAGAAGATCCACTGTAAATCGGAAGAAGATGTAGCAGCTTGTAAACCGCACAGGAATGCAGACGCCAATGGAAAAGTTTACGTTGCGCAAGCTGTGGAGATGTTGATGGACTAAGACTCTGACAATTCCTGTTTTGATCAACATTCTGAATCCAATTTGGACGAAGAAGCAAACGAAGTTTGGTGGGACGAAAGGGGATCTCCATGATGATGACAGTGACACACAGACAAGACGACCACAGAGGAGCGGGACACAACACAACACTGAACGATTACTGAATGTGGCAACGTGTTCCGCTATACCTCAAAGAAAATATTATTTTCATTATTATTATATTCATTTATACAATTTAAACTGATGTAAGGAAATGAGGAAAAAAAAATGTAAACGTGAAATTGATTTTGTACTTGAAAATGAAATTGTTTGGCAAAAATGCATTTTTCTCAGTGTTTTGTCCGAAATGTTGTTTTTTCTATGAACATGCACAAATTCAAGTGATAGTCAAAAGGAAGAAGATGGAAAAAATGTTTTTTCGTGTTTAAATACAGAAATTTTCTTCTTTAGTTTCATGTACATACTTTTTACATATTCACAGAAATTATTCTGTGGGTTTTGAAAGATTAGTGAATATGATCCAAAATGCTAACAATGGCTAGCAATTTAGAAATAATACTCTGGCGGGAAAAGCGTTCATGTTGTTTGTTAGCTTGTTAAGTTGTAACTGGCAATGGCTGACACAGTGTTAGTGGTTGTGAATCAAACAGTAATATCTGCTACAATGTCACACTGTTATTACGTAATTATATATTAAAGGGCTAACCAACGTTTGTAGACAGATACATTTGGTCTGGCTGAGATTTTAATATTACGTGTAGTAACTCCGCTCTGCGCTGGAGGTTTCAGGTTATTTGCATATTAGACAGCGATTGGCTATCAAAGTTGTGGCATAAGCTAGCTTGCCTGGGGTACGTTTGAAAAAATCTGATTTTAGTAAAGTGGACACCTCCAGTGGAGAAATGTCAAAACACCTCTCTAGTGACAAACTTTGCACTGATACAAGTCAGTATAGCCCAGGTCCGAAATTTTAGGGGATTTAAACTCCAGAAAAACACATTTTTGATTGGAGGGGATTATCCCTTCTTGCTCAAAATTACAAAACATGCAGTCGGGTTAGTATATAATGTTTTTGCTCAGATGGCTCACAGTAGTAATTTATTTAAGAATTCTTGAGTACCTTTGTATTCACATTATCATCTGCAAACATTTGTACATACTGAGAAAATTTTAACCAAAATTCAACAGAAATTGTCTTAGAACAATGGTCTGAACAACAATTAATAAGTCATTCCAATAGGAATATGATAAAACACACTGTTATACACATGGGACAAAACATATTAAGAGAGAACCATGGACAAACAGTATGTTTTGTTTTTACGTTGATAACCACTATGGTTTAAAAATCACCTAACTAAATGTGGATAATATTATGTCATTGTGAATAATTCTCAGGAAGTAATTTTGCATGTTTGGGATTCACAATATTGCCAGTCAAGTCAGCAAGTGTGAAAACACATCTGTTCAAATGAAGAAGGAAGCCTGTCATGTTGCCAGTGCTAAGTATCAAATGACAAAGCTCATTCAAAGAGTTATTTTTTTAATCAAAATGTTTTTTTGATCCACAATGATCCCAAACATCTGAGCGCTTAACATGAAAAAATATTTGTTGGCAGATTTTGTTGCAATTCAGCTATAAAGTTGCGTCATATCAGGATTCTGGTTTCTTATGCTGCTTCTGAAATCTGGCAAAGTAAAAGGAGATACTCAGACTTACATGTCAGCAAAATGACTGTATGGCACAGTACATGTGTAACAATAGACAGGCCAAACATATTCATACCCAAAGCTTAACAAGACTCTGCAAAGTCTTGAGCAAACGTATTGCTTGTGTCTGAATCTGTCAGTGTTTGTGTGTGTACTTGATGTCTGTTTGCATGCCGACCTAGCCTCAGATTGCTGTTTGAGGATGTAATTGCTCTGCTCCTCTCCTCCTCGGAGTGGCCCAGGATGGATCTGCGCGGGCTGTTTAGCAGTCAATGGCCGGTGCAGATTGTAAACAGATCTCCCATGAATTGCGGGTTTAGCGGTTTTGTGAGTCTCCAAACAAGGTTCTACCGATAACGCCATTCTCTCCCTGACAAAATCAGCCACTTTGCTGCAAGGGTGTGATTTGAGAGGTGCCAGTCAATGTGATTGACAGTATTAATCCCCCACAGGAGCAAATAGGAGGGAGAAAACAAACCATGCCCTTATAGAAAACATGTCCCTGTTTAAATCCTACTTTGGGTAAATATTTCACCTATCTAATGGCACAGCCAAGAACACTGGAGGTTATTAAGAAATTAAGCTGCATAATTGACCAAATTAATGTTTCGAAAAAGGAAAAAAACAACAACAACAACAACAACAACAACACACAAACACTGTCTAGTTATAGCTGAAAGCTGAATCTAGGACACAATGTTGCATGTAAACAAGGTCTTATTGTACATTATATTACATGCAACCCCATGCAGAGCTGCCACAGACAAACTGATAATGAGAAGAATATCTACATATACATGTAGTTTTCACCTCATCTAAAGATAAAGGCTGGCAGCAGCTAGTGTTTCCATTTGCTCTCCAAATTCATCCTTGATTTGTGTGCTGCCATCCTGATTAAGACCTGAGACAGTTGCACAGCTCTGACATACAAAGCACACTGCGACTTTGAAATTAAACATTAAGATGGCCAGTAGGAAAGCAAGTCATCAAGCATTAAGCACACATATTAATTTTCAAAGATGTTAATGGAAACATCTTGAAGACAGTGACGCTATCTTACCCAAAGATAATAGGACACCCAAATTAACTTAATCGCGGTGAGCCAAAAATCCTGTTTCCTAGACACGTTTTAAACTCCAATACACCCTTAATACAAAAAGTACAGTATGGTTGAATGAAAACATTTGACATGACGTCACGCACCAGTCCATGTCTAAAGACAAAATCACCGGCAGAGTATTTCAATTTCATGGGGGACAGTGTGGTAGCTGTGATAAGGCTGATGACACAACCAAGACAAACACTGCAGATTTGTGGAAACTCTACGGTGCAATTCGCAAAGCTTTCACTTTCAGTGTCAGTTCGACAAGAGAACAGTACAAAAAGAAAATTTCAAAATAGAAAATTAGAATTACACACCAAAATCTTGCCCCTTTGATACTAAACTATTTGATGCTATTTGGATTGTTTCCAATTTCATAATTATATTTCAGCAATTAAGAAGAGTATCTTTACACAAGCCAAAGTGGTGTCCTATAATAATTCACAGTTACCTTAACAAACTACAGTGGTTCTGTGAGTGTTGAGGACCTGGCAGAATGTATTATTAGAGTTATAATGCTTAAGACTATTTCAAACTGCTATCCATTTAAAGGGTGGTGAAATTTTAATGTTTTGTGATACAAACAGGACTGGGCGATTTAACGATAATGATTATTACCTCGATATAATTTCCTTGATTAAGATACTTCTGCTCAATGCATCCTTCTTATAATTATGAAAATTTTTATCGTGACAACATTTTTAGCCATATTGCTCAGCTCAAGATGTCTTGCCTTTTATTTTATTTTCTGTTGGCTTTGCTGACAGACAGTCGCCTAGCTGCATTATATATGGGTAAACATAGTGTCCACTGCCTACTAGGGCTGTCAAAATTGCTCAAAAATGACGTTTGAATATTCCTTCTAAAAATAACTCATAGGTTCGAACCATTCAAATTTTTTTTTTTTCGCATTATGTCCACAAGAGGGCAAACTAATACAAGGAAACATACTTGTAAATGTATTAATACAAGGAAACATAACAACCTGTAGGTATTTTTATTTCAATATAAACGTCTTTGAAAACATTTACATACCTACACATTAAAACACATAAAACAATTATCTATAAGATTACGTTATAAATGACCGCGGACCTCTCGCTCGCCCCCCCTCTCTGACCTATGGCCACACCGCCCATGTTAACTGATTGTGTCATCCACACCGGCTGCGCCGCGCCATGCCGCGCCGCGCAGCGCCGCGCAGCTCCGTTTCAGCGTCTGGTCTATTTTCTGCGCGAGCCGTGAGCGAATGTGTCAAGCCGGGGGTGACAGAGACAACAGCTGGGAGCAGAACCTCTTGTCGACCAGCAGCACTTCCGCGGGCGGTGTGGCCCTGGCGTTTACGTAGTGCGTTCAGTGCAGCGGCCCAGGCCAACGCACACTCGCAAAGAGGACAGCTGCGGTGGTGTTTTTTTTTTCCTCCACAATCGAATATCAATTTTCACATTCGAAGGTCCATTTTTTTTTCAAATTCAAATTTAAATTCGAATTTAGAATATTCATTGACAGCCCTACTGCCTACCCTTCGATCTCCACTGTTAGCTAACGTTCGGCTAGGCAGCTCCACACTTCGCACCACCAGGGTTGGGTGCGAGCTCTCTAGTTGCGCCACTCATTTAGTGATTACTGCTAGTTACGCCAATCCAGTGGCGAAATGCTGTAGCAAAAACATGGTCTCCCCCCAGGCAGCCCTGGTGAGCAAGGAGCTTTATTTTAAGCCCCTTTAGTTGGTTAGCACCACTAGCCATGCTGACACTGCTAACAGAGCTAATATCGATAACATAGTTAACAGTGCTTAATGGGGTTTGCGACTCAAAATTAAGCCGCTTACTTCCGACGACCTGGGTGGGTGGGTGTTTGTTTCTACAGCAACACTGTTGTGTCAGGACGGTGTTACAAATAGTTATCGGTGAATGAGCAGCTAGCTAACGTATCCTTCCACCAGACCTGCGAGGTGCACAGCGCAGTATATTCGTCGTTTGCACGAATCAGTATGTCCACACAGTGTAATATAAACAGAACCACGTACGTGTTTGTTAGCCATATCCATTTCAATCAGGTCCTTAGGTGATGCAACTCATTGTGAAAGTAACTGTGAATACAGGCTTTTATCAATGTAAATATATGCATGAAGTGAAACATTTCCACAATAGATTAGAAAGCAGTATGTTGTACAAAAAGCTACGATTAACAGTAAGAATTTGCTCATGCAGATCATGTCCAAGTGACTTTAAGGACTGACACCTAATGATAAAGGTACATATATATTAAATACATACAGTCCTCACACAATTCCAGTGATCAGTGGGAACACAGCTGGTACAGAAGCACATGCTCTATCATTTTTTCCGTACAAATGATGTGAAAATGGCCCATTATGGCAGGGAACAAAGAGGATAGGGCCCCATGTTAGAGCCAACCCCTCACTGATGCCCTGGTGACTCGGCCAGCCACTCTCCCAAGGCCTACTCCTTGATTAAATGCATAATCCACTACTCCCCATCCCCAATGATTTAGTGTGCCTTTAAATCAGCTTGCGCACACATAAAAACCTCAAATAAAAATCACCAAGAAAAACCATTGCACTCTAACTGTTCTATTAAAATGATACCCAGCCCAGCCTTTCTTCTCTGCAATACAGTTTATTCCACATGAATGGATATCTTCATTTTTTTCATAGGTATGCATATAAAATATTTAAAGTTTAAAATGTCACCGTTGAAACATCAAATGCAGGAGTCTCTCATTAATCAGCAAGGATGGAGGTTCTCTTTTAAGGTTATAACCCTTTGAAAGAGCAAAAATTACATTTTTGACCTTGAAGATGAGACAAACTCATAAACGTAAAATAATTTGCAGTTTAAAGGGGAAAGAGATATCGGTTACCTCAGCCAGCAGTGCTCTGGGTTGTCAGGGGGAGACCAAACAAGTCTCATTTTCATATTTACATCCAAGCTGTTGAGATTAATTTGAAATCACATCAAGAAAAAAAAAAAACAAAACTCAGAGAAAACATCAAAAGGGGCAACTGTCAAACTTTCAAATCCATGGGGCCCGAGCTATCTCCAACGTGTGAAACGCAGACTTTTTTCTTGCAGTTTTATTAAATGGTGCATGACATTTTCATTACTCAAGGAAATTAAATTGACTAATTTTCTTACAAGCCCTGTACGTCTGCTATTTTAGGGAGGTGCACAGAAGAGAGCAATTGTTTCAACACCTACACAAAAGAAATGCAAACGTGGATGTGCTCTCAGAAGAAAAGTGATTTCAAAGCCTTATAGGAAATTTGTTCTTTAATGAGGGAATTTAGAGTTTTGATCTTTTTCTTAGGAATGGGTTTTGATCTTATGCCTAAGTGCTTATTCCTGTTCATTCACGTCAATAGAACAACACAAACCCAGCATTTACAATAAAAATTAGAGCTTCCATTCTTCAATAGTGTGGTACATCTGAGGCTGATATACATATGAATATGTATATATATGTGTGTATATAAAGGGAACTGCTCCAATGTCCCAGTAACCCAAACTGAATGTATTTTATCCTTGAATTTAGTTCAAGCTTATAATCCAAAAAAGAAAACAAACACTCATTGAATGACAAACTTCAAAGACGCATCTTCATGCGTTTTTTATTCCGCTTCTTGAGCTGTGTCATTAATCTTGGGAAACTACAGATGACAGTCCAACATTTCTCTTCCACATGCTCTCTGAAGGGTATGAGTCCTAACACACACACAAACACTTATTTCAAGAAATGTTTAAAGGGGATTCATGAAAAACATCTTGATATTACTAAAGCCTGATTAGAAAGATGGTGCCAATGAGTAGAAAAAACTCAGAAAGAGTGAAGTTTTGCTCAGACACTGTGAGGATGGCTGAGGAAAATATGGAGTCAGCCAGGACCTCGACATTGCCCCTCCTCTGGAGATGAAAAGGCTGATTACCTTCACCTCTCAGGGGTGTAAGCCACATGGCTGACAACATCATTGGAAAATAGACTACCGAGCTCCTTTGGGCCCTATAACAGCTTACATTTAATGTGGGGGGAAAATTCACACTAAAAAGGAGGTGACACCAACGCTATACTCTCATATTGTTGAATACATTATGAAGGAAACCACTTATTTCTTGTTGGTTGTGAAGCAGTAATGGGTGAAAAAGGATTTTAAATACACTGTGTAGGAAATGAACTGGCTGGTGTTGTGGGAGTTAAAAAAGATAGTTTGAAGAGCACAGATGGTATTCAGTTACTAATGACAAGCTGCATTCCTATTTAAAATGTTCAACAGAGTTCTCCCTATAGAAACTAAATGATACATCACATGCTCAAGGATTTCTGTAATATTTTTGTGTAGCCACTGTGGTTGACTCACAATTCAATTTACAACTCCTACCTGCACTGCAATTACCTGCGTAATGTACCTTTGAAAGCTACTAAAAAGACACGTTTGATCATTTAAAAAGACTTTTGCTTAATTCTGAACGCCGCGGTTGCTGCTCAGAAAAAAAGCTAGCAAATGCGGAGAAGTTGAAGCTAATCTAAACCAAATTAGTAATTGTTTTTGAGAGTCTCCACAGTCTATCAGTGACACATTTCGAGTGTCACTGGATAAAAAAATAGCTATTCCAAAATGATATCCCACTAATCCTTTGATGAATAAGCTGGAACCCTCTGTATGACCTCTGTCTTCGTCAACAGAAACCACAATTTAGTGGCTGCATGAACTCTATTTCAAAGGTTACAGAATTAACTTAAAATTACTTACAATGCTATTAAAATGCTGAGCTCTTTTGTTGTGGCTGTAAATTAATTTAAAACCTCAGCAATTTGAAATATTCTGAGACATGTCGCGGAGGGGGGGAATAAAAAGAATGGCAGAAGTGGGGCTTTCTCAATGCTTTTGGCTTGGCAAATGCTTGTCTTGAATGATGAGAAAAAGAAATTGGGCTTAACTGGAAACATATGGTATTCCACTGGAGAGGAAGCCTTCGTAAGAGGATCATGGCTGTGTAATAAACGGAGACAGGAAAAGGGCACGTGTGGCGGTTTGGGTGGATGAGGAGTTTTTCTAAGGCGAGATAGATCCAAAGTCTTTTTTTGAAAGCCGTAGTGGTGGCTCACTAAACCTCTCTTGATTAGGGCACTGAAACATGAAGTAGCAACAGAATGCTCCAATATAGACAGGCGCAGGAAAACAGACACACAGTCATCCATAGAGAAGTGGTGGAGTGACAAAAGTGAGTTTCTCACAATGCCATATTTCTTATTGCCATTTATGTCTGTAATTATCACTATCAGACTGGATGCCCTTGTTGTACCCTGTGTAATTTTGTAATTATAATTAGGATATTTTGATCTTGTCTCTATGCTGTTCTTGATATGACTGCTGAAAGGAAATGTGTCCAAGTTTAATCATTGCAACTCCTGATAAAGCATCACTATGCCTTTTTGTGCGGTATGTTGAGAAGCTCCAATTCTATAAATGTACTTTAGTAAACAAAGTGTTTAACAATTATTAGTTTTTCTATCATAATTTAATGTCAAACCTCCAAAACTAGAGATACACATATGAAAATCCCATTTTGAATTCCAGATTCATTTACATTTTCTTCTAAAAATTATGAATAATATAACACTATGCAAAGTATATCAATATGATATTTATAACATATAAGGCATTAGCCAGGGTCTATTTTGGGCTTTTAGCATGCTGGTGTCTAGTTTGTATGTACTCTGCACTAGGGCATATGTCTGTGCTGTAATCACAACAACAATCTTTTACAGATTGCCCATAATTAGAAAAGCTCCTCTCCAAACCAGCTCCATGTTAAGAGCATGATTGCAGCCAAATTGAGCAGTAATTTGTACGATGTGGACGTGGGTGCTGTGTGAGGGGAGAAGTCTGATGGTTTAATGCCACTTTTATCAGGCCTGGTTAGCCTGCCACACTCAAACTAAGCACATGGACCTTTGGATCAGACTGGGAAAAGAGCCTCTGTATTGCATCATGGTGAAACAGACATCGAGCTGGTTAAAAAAAAAACAGAGAGAGAGGGGGGAAAGGCAGACGCAGTATACAGGTTTTCTGTCCTCAATAACCCCAGGAGACCCATCATGGATGCTAATGGAAACACTTGCCCTACTATTATACAAAAACCTAAACATCACCTGGCTGTGTGTGAAGAACAGATGCACTCATTATTATTCCACAAAGCTGATCAAGGCCGTGCTACTGAGAGGTCCAATAAAGCCTGTCCTGTTACTGTACCACTGCTGCAACGTTCATACTAAGTAATGTGTTTTTGAACCTGGGTAAGAACTGTGCAACTTTATCATGACCTCTGATACACTTAGATTCCTTTTCACAGTGGCTTATTAGAAAGAACATTGCCTCGACACTTCCCTTTCCTTTTCCTGCTTCATTCTCGATAAAATAATCACAATTTTTTGCTCAGAGTTAAGACCAACATTTACCGTCACACCTCTTAGGGAAACATTTTCTTAATAAACCTATTATAATGCATCTGTAAACTTGTGTATGGGAGCTTGTATTGCAACACACTGTAAAAATAAACCATTATGGATCTTTGTGTAGTTCAGCGGCAGGGATTTTCCGGTAAGTTTTGTGGCCTTAAAAGCGTCTTCATACCATATTTTATGATGATGTTTGGATTTGTGGCGTTACTCAACAATTTGGCTAAATGTTGTTCGCAAATTATGAGCTTTTGACTGTCATCACCATCATCTTTGAAGAGAATATGACCCTGCTTTTATGACGTTTTGTTTTCTTGTTACTCTTCAGGCCCTCTGTCACACACATTAGCACATAGTTACTGTTTCTTCCACTCTACCAGTGCAATGTTTGTCCCAGTCACATAACATTGTCAGACTCACTACAGACATTTAAAACGAAGTAACAAAACTAATGCAGCAGAACTAGATGTATCGTCTTTTTTATCTGACGTATACTTCTTCCTTGTCAGACCTGGCACCTACATTACCCACAATGCAAGTCAACCGCTTACAGTTAGGTCTGAGATTTATATAAGTTATGCTAGTACCTGCAAATGTGGCCTCATGCCACTGGCAGTGAGCGGAACCCGCTACAGAGGTCTGGTGGTCTCCACTCTTCTTAACTACACACGCCAGATGTTTTCCATTTTCAAACTTTTGGGGTCCATCCCAATACTCACACTTCCCCTCAAAATTGGCCCTAGCCCTTGTTTTTGTGCATTCCCGCAAAGGGCTAGGGTGTCCCAAACTTTAGTGATTTTCAGCCCTTAAAAACCCACTTAATTTGAAGGGCCGTGCGATGCACACTTACAAACCCATCTCAACAGAGGGGAAGATTGAAATTCCCAAGATGCATTGCGAAACAGCCAGGCGAGTTTTCCAGGAAGATGGCAGCCTCCATGAGAAAGCCATCACACAGTTTTAAGTACTATTTTCGCAAATAAGCGTGCAGAAATTCCAAAATATGTCAGAATGTGTTATGTTTCTGCATTATGCATTGTTATCTGTAAGCGTTGAGTTAGAATATGAATGCTTAAAAATCACCAATTCACAATGTAGCCGACATGAATATCTACAGAGTTCTCCGTGCAAGAAGCCTACGTCAACGATACGCGTGATGTAGGTGAACACGTCTGTTACGCTACTTTGCATGAAGTGGCATCCCACTTCGTAGCTAAAATTCCCTACCCCTCAACATTGCCCCTTCGTCGTTGAGGGGAATGTATCTGGCAAGTGCACTTGAAACCAAGGGGTAAGGTTTGGAAAGAGAATTGGGATTGGCCCTTAGTCTTTAGCCCCAACTAATGCTGACTCAGGTGACATCACTTGAGGCAAATCATACTACTTGGCCCAGCTCACTCTGGAGCCACAAAGTCCTGTGTACAACAAGTAGTCCCAGCGGTGCCCCTTCTAGGGCTGTCGCGCTAACCACAATAATGCAGTATCGCTCTATTGACAAGCCAACCGCAGGGAATGGTAAGCAACCGCCACAACTGCTATGTTCATGTTTTTTCTGTTTTTCATGGGAGCCCCACTTACTTACACCCTGCTACTAATTCAATCAGCATTGCACTTAGGTGTTTTTTTCTGGCTGTTGGGATTTTAAAAACATTCAACTTTGGGGAAAATGTTGCAGCTGCTCATCACTGTCACTTTTTACCCAGCTGTCTAATCACAGTGGAGAAGGGGCATCACATCGCTGAACAACAACATCAGTAGAGGAGAAATGAATACTGAAACCACACAGACCGGCAGTCCGTCCTCTCTCCTTACATGCTTCAGCCTTCCCTTCATCCACAGCAAGGGCCAAAGCAAGTTGGTACTCTACATTATGACTACATTTTTACTTCTGTAGATATTCTGTATCACAGCAACCAGATGCAACCAACGCGCGTTGGCTGAAAAAGAAAAGCTGCCCTTACCTTCTGTGTTTGCATCTAATGATAAACAAGTACTTAATTTGTTTGAAAACAGTGTCATTTTTTTTTATGAAAGTTTAACCAAAATCACAATCTTGCCCCAAGCTTAACCAAAGTGCTTTTGTTGCCTAAATCTAACCACGGACAGGAATCTGGATGCAAACCTGAGATTGTGGTGATCACGGTCCTGCACTTTGTATGTCCACTATCCACTCCAATCACTTCCCTGCAAATCCAGTACGGTACATAACTTGAGTGTTTCATTAACTCAAAGAAACATTTTTGAACATTATCCAGGCAGCAATTAAGCTGTCACCACAACATAATTATGAAAACAATTTAGTAAAATACAAAGATGATTTCTAGGAGACAGGGTTGCCTAAAGACCTGTAACCCACTGTAACGTGTGCTGTAAAATCATTTGAGTACCCCTTTTAAAGTGCTTGATACAGATCACCTTGCTTATGTGTAAATAAAGCAGGAACGTTATTGAAAAAAAGAAACTGCATAGAGGTATCTGTAATGACATAAATTGTGCAGCCCTTGTTATTGAATCAATGACTAATAGATAAGCCACCAGAGCATACAGGTCAAACAAAAAATGCTCCAGTTTAACATTCACAAGAGAAAAGTCATGAATTTACATAGAAAAATAAATATAAAAGACACTCGGCTTGACAGCTACAGTATGAGTGCACTGCCGGCAAAAGCTGTTTTCCATTACATAATGAGGAGTTAAGTACTTCTTTATATGCTACATCATACTGTACGTTTTGTGTTAAAAGACACATATTTAATAGCTTTTAATCATTTAAGCTCTTAGTGAAATAGCATATAAAACTAGGAAACCCTTAAACAGAGTGGAAAGACTGGGCAGTTGATAGGCTGTATCAGCAAAGGTATGAGAAAATGTGTCTTTCAGCTGACATAATTACTGCTGCCAATCCAGAGTGATTTTATAATTCCAAAATCCTGACACTTCACAAAGACTCTATAATTGCATTAGGGTGGCCTTTCACACTTCAAAGGTCTATTAATATTTTTTTCCTAGGACCTGTCCTGGAATATATCTCTTTTTTTCCTGAAAGCCACCTCATAAGAAGATGTGGAATTTTTCATGAAAACATGAAAAATATCCACTTGAGATGAACGCTCACTCTCCTCTCCTCTCCTTTCTGCCCTCAAAAACATCCCAGAATAGAGCAATGATGTGGTGCTAAATACACAGTGAAGCTTAAAGAATTTCAGAAATGGATTGGGAGAGAACAGTTTCAAGTCTAAGAGGCAGGTTTAAGAGCAGTAAACTTTCAACTGAAGCATGAAACCTCATGAGCAGGAGTGAAAACTGATTTGTTTGGCACAGGCTTTGGGTGCTTTTTACTAACAACAGTTTGACATGTAAAACTGGTTTTTAAATATATTAATCAAAGGGTGGCAGGTCTATTTTCATCCACAATGCTTGCCAAAGTTCTCTGTGTCACTCTGGCCAGTAGTAGTAGTCTAAGATATTCTGGTCAATGAATGGTGGACAAACGACTGAGGATTTTTGGCTCAGACAAATTTCTTGGCTCAAAATGTGTCGCCACCTTGGAGCATTACTACAGATCAGAGCCACTGATGCGTACAGTACTGCGTTCTGACTAGTGACTCCAAGGCTGTGTTAATTTTGACAAAAACTTTAAATTTAGTTTTAGTCTTGAAAACTGCAGTTGGTTTTAAGACACAATATACTGTCTTGTTTTGTCTTTAATACCTGATTATGCTTAACATTCACTGAATGAATTGGTGAACATTTATGAGTCTTAATACTTCAGAAATCCCCTGAGAAGGAGTAGACACTTACCATAACCTAGCTTGTCTCTGTTAGTCTGTAGCCAAGAATCCTGCCCATTCTTACACCAAAGTCGAATAAATATTGCCGCTTTGTCAGTGATTTTGGTGTCAGACACCTGACACCAAAAGCCACCTTTCACAGAATTATGATACGCCGCCAGGTAGCGTTATTCAGTAACGCAGCCAGACAGAACCTTTTGTGGTGTTATGATATGTCACCAATCGGCCGCATAGCACCTGTCGCGGGGCAGTATGATATGCAGCATCTAATTGAGTAAGTAAAGGGACTCAGCGTTTAATTGGGACTTGGCTTTTAAGTGAAGTTGAAGGTAAATGTAGCTACAGTAGCATAGCTAGTATAGTTGCTAATGATCACTAGCCACTATAAAAGGAAGTTTGATCATTGACCTGCTTCTTAAAAGTGTACAAAATTTTCATTATTTATCTGGTATTTTGTAATAAGACAGGTAGTGTCTACAGCATATGGTGTGCCTATTTCTCAGGAAAACATAGTCTTTTGATTTTAATAGGCAAATGTGAGAGAGAGCGTATCTCATACGCAGGTACACAGAGTCATGACCTAAACTGGCCTGTAAATTTGGAGAGTTTGTCATTGAGAGCATCACACGCAATGCATTCAGGTTCATGTATTGCAGGAGCTGTAAAACAGCTTCTCAGTGACGAGACCACTAATTTCTCTCTTAATATGAACAGCAACAGAGTGGTTATAGGTTTAATAAGTAGCCAACCACCAACACAGACTGGTTGTCCATACACTTAGTGGCAAGACTTTTCTTTAAACGTTGAATATGAGTTACCACTACATTGTTTCACACATCACATATGAGAAATTATATATCAAATATTATTAATTGTCATTATTTGTTGTTATTACAAAGGACTGGCTCAAGTTAGACTCCAGAGAACCATCTCATGGAACGTTTGAGATGTCAAATAAAAACATGTGTGTCCCTCTCTTTAAAAAATCTGATCAAGTACAGCCACTCAACCATAAAATATAACGCCGCACATGCAAATACTGTCTCTCAGTCCTGTACAGAGTAAACCTCCAGTATTTATCTCTTGAGTGAATCTGTCTGTTTGCTTTTCAGGGTAACGGCTCTCTTGTCATAACTTGACCATTTTAGCTCCTGTGGCAGTAAGACATAAATGTCACGTCACTGCTGCTGGGTATTAAAATAAATAAGTTAAATATTGTTGTTTTAACTTTCCTTTTGTGAACTGAGGGTTTGCAAAGGTATGTGCTGAGTTATCTTCGTAGTTTTTATTTTGATTCTTTATTTTGTGTGGCTGTTCCTGGTGACAGCAAAAATGCAAATTCTCTTTTCAGATGGATTTTAGCATTCAGGTGTTCATGAACAAAGACCTAAAGCATCCATTCACAGAACTGAAAGTATAATGACATCATTCTGAAATAAAGTTCTTTGGCATATTGCTTTCTAGCCAAGTGACAGCTTCAGATCTGCTCACTTAAGAAAATTGATGAGATCCATTGCCAAAATGGTGCCCTTGACAGACACTGAAATGATGGCAAGCGTTAAGTTTTATGTGATGTAGTTGACTCCAACATAACCATACTACAAGCTCTGATCAACTAGTCAACCCATATGGCACCCACGGAAACTGCTGCATCTTTTTCTCTCTCATACACAAAGACACATTCAGATTTAAATGCAGCGTCTCTTCATTTAAACAGCAAACTATTGTGCTAAAAGTTGGTTGTCCGTATACTATAACTTCTGTATCACAAATAAGGATACAAAAAGAAATCTAAGAGAGAGAACACCCATTTATTTGGTTCAAAACTCCAGCTGCCTGATTGTTTTTGATACACAAGTGCCACACATTTGGGACTCAAGAGGAAGAGGGAGTGGCAAAATAGTATTTAAACAAACAGACAAACAAAAAATATTTCTGGAAGATGCTAAAATCCCTGCAGAGCACCAAAAGCATGGGGCTTAAAGATTTACTGCAGTCCTCTTATCTTTCATTACTGACGAGTGTGAAAGAGACGCAAACATATTCTACTTTCTGTATTTCTGTTCTGATCCCAGTCCAACTCTATTAAACATTTGTGTTTCAGAGGATGCGTCAACTTCATTCTCAGAGCACTGCTTGGATTTGAAAAAAAAGAAAGAAAAAAACTCTCTCAGAAATTAAGTTCTTTAAGACCATCTTTCCCCTCTTCTGTTCTTAATAAGAGATCTGTCTCTATTTGTTGTTTTTTTCTCATAAAGCTGTGCAATGTATGAAAGCCCTGGAATGAAAGCCAGTACAATAGCATTATGGAACAAAGGCAGGAAGGAGATTGAGGGGAAAAACAGGGGGAAAATGGCATCATCTCTAAACTTAATGAAACAGCATCCTTTCATTTTTTCTAGTAATTATAATAAAGATGGAAAAACATAATAAACGTCTCCCTGCCCCCACCTGCTAACAGTAATTATAATAGACTCAACAATAAATGGTAAAGCAGCACAGAGCTGCATCTTGGGAATTCTCAGGAGTCTGTGGATTAGCTTGAAAAGCCTGAATGATTAAAATACACTAATTAAAATTTTGTGTTCCTTGGTAACTCGTCTTCCAGGGCCCCTTGTGCTGGCAAAATGGGAATAAATGCGACAAAAGCAAATACTCTTTTGGACCTGAATAAATAAACAAGTCTAATCAACTTAGTGTTTTTACAGAGCGAGTTACATAAAAACTTCCTTGATGACCTTTCCTCACACTTGTACTTTGCATCCACCCAGGACAATAGCAAGAATATTTTGACTATGTTGTTCTAATCAAGCATGACTTGCCAGACATACCAGACAGGTTAGATGTCCTATTACGCTGCTTCTGATTAGGCAGTTCAGCCTCATTGTGACTTCTAATTGTTATTTAGACAAAATTTGACATCAGTGGACAAATGACTTTGTTAGCTGCTTTCTGCCTAAGAAAAACATTCATGCTCCTCATATTGCTTCATAATTATACTTTGCTGCTGTTAATGTTATCCACAAACTATCTCGACACAATGCAGAGTATGTACACTTAATTGTTTCAGAGATTATGAAATACATTGTAAATTCTAGGAGTTTCTACATCCTACTTGGTATTTACCGTAGGTGTGATGAATAAGGCAAGTGCAAGCTTGTTTTAAACTCTGAGGTGGAGTGAATCTATAGTTAAAAGATCAGACAGGGAGGGATCAAAGCACTGGAGGTTGTAGTTACAGTCAAATAGCTGCCATGTAATCTAAGGGAACAAATATCACTCTTCTAATGCTCTAAAACAGGCCAAATGCTATCATAAAGATGTTTTTAAAATCAGTGCCCTTGTTACCTTGTGAGAAACAGGCTTTTTAAAGAGTGCCTCTGCTGGGGCTTTCCCCACGGTCCCCCTCAACAGAGAGCATACGCTGAATCCTCTTATATTATGCTGTCTTTGCAAATAATGTCAAACTGTTGTTTAAAGTCAGCGGGGACAATATCGTGATATGAAAAAGAAATCCCCCACCTTACAGTTGTCTCCACGTCTTCTGTACCACAAATGAGGCAAATCAGTGCCATATTAGCACCAATGAAACTCAAGAAGACACCAGGAAAATGAATGTATTGACCACATGTGAGGCTAGTGATTTTGAGGGTGCCAGTGGGCATCAAATAATAAATGAACTCATTTTGACAATTAGAGAAGAATAAATTACACACACATAATGCAGAAGTGCATCATTCTATGTGGCTGCAGGGGCTGCTTTGTAATAACCAACCATTTTTGTGATATTCTTCACTGTGTGCAGCCACAGTAAAGAAGACGTCATGGCTATGTCAGTTAGTTTGTCTGTTGTGAATCCTGTCTGGTCACTGGGACTTGGCCCCTTTCTGCCAGAGCGTCAAAATAGAGCTGTGCTTCAAAAACGCTGTAATCCCTGCCGGTATTACCGAAGAGGCTAAAAAGATTCAAAAAGCCTGCTTACAAATTTAATTACCTTTGCAGTTAACCAGAGCTTAGCAGCCAATGACCTGATATTTCCACTGAAGACTAGCTAAGGGGGGATGGATTGGAGACGGACGCGCCGAGTGGGCCACAGAGACTGGCAAGCGTGGCAATCCAGGGCGGCTCAGAGGCATCCGGTGGGCATACTCAGTGCCAGCCAGGGCAACAACAGCACACATGTGGCCCTATCTTCTGCTGGAGTGCAAATTAGATACAGTTGATTAAAATATTGAGTCATTTCACAGTCACTGTTGGGGGAATAAAAGGAGTGCGAGTACTGAAAATGTGCTGTGGTACGTGTGTGTGTGTGTGTGTGTGTGTTTGTATGTATGAGACAGAAAGTGAGAGAGAGGAAAGGGAGGCTGTGGGAGAAGGAAAGACCAGGCTCTCTTAAATTTGAACAATGAACACATTTCTCATTTATATAGATTCCCTTTGACAAATATGCCCTTTCCCAAAGGACAACTTTGAAACACCTCTACTTGCAGTTGCAGAGAATTCTTAGCAATCAATCAGTTCACAACAATATAACAAGTGTTGGGAAAAGCAGCATGCAGTGTATACTTGTGTTCATGAGCAGCATGTTCCACGGGCACCGTTTAACACCCCTGTCCTCCCTATTCCAAAGTAAAAAAAATCCAAGTTCTTTGTTCACCCAAAAAAGTGAATATGACTCGTGGTATAAAAACTTCTGCCTCGCTGCAATATAACAAAAGAAAATTAACAGTTTGGGGTTGCCCTGGTAACCTAATTGCATCACAACACTGCACACAGGAGCCAAAGTAACTGAATTTTGATGAAAAGGCGGTGATAATTTACGGCATTGAGAAATTAGTTGCCGTGGCGACGCGTTAATTACATCTCAAATTAACAATGCAAGTGTAGTGAAATTAAATATAAATCATATTTTCTGCATAAATTACAGGGGTTGATTAGTGCGGGCGCCAGGAGAGAGAGGTTGAGATTCCAAGGGCCTGTCACATCCCCCTCCTCTTCCCTCCCTCTCTCTTTCTCTCTCTCTCTCCGTCTTTCGTTCCTCCTGTTCCTCAATGCCGGCACCCCCCTCATCCTCACTGGTTCTTTTAAAGACAGGGACTGGATTACACCAGAGGACACAACTCAACCCGAGCACGTTTGCATTTTTACAATAAATTAATCAATGCAGGGCAAGTACAGCTAGCCTGGCGTATTAGTGGATTTGCATGTTTGTGTGTTATGTGTGTCCGCTGCATATGTTTGTCACAACATGTGTTTTTCTGCAGGCGCATGTGCACATTTGGTATATAACTGTACGTGCAACTGTAAAGAATAAATGTTTAAATCTGGTATAAGTGGAATCATTATCTGACGTGAGAACTCTCTTGGCTGTCTTTTCAGACTATAGAAAATCTAGCCTGTGACAGGAGACTTTGGTCAAGCACAAGTCATATCAGAGAGAAGGCACTCCTATTGGCTGGTCTACAAAGGCAGATGCACATTCAAGTCTCTTCAGTAAAAGCCCAATTCAATGGCAATAAGCCCTGCAAAGAAAGTTGCTATACCAGCATTGGCAACTACTACCTACACTGCAGAGCAGCAACCCAAAAAAAGAAGACAGACAAAAAGAGAGTCTAAAAGTCTGACAATAAACAAAACAAATCACTTGTTAATATCGGCAGAGTTTTTAAGAGATGAAGAGAAAATCTTGCTAATGGGTTAGCCTTCTCCTAGCAGGCCGCGCCATGTTAACGTTTATGTAGCTAACATTAGCTAGAGCCTGGAATCACAGTGTATCCTCCACCTCAGGAGGAGAGCAGGCAGCAGTTCCAGAGACAGACACCCAGTTAGCAGCTGCAACAACTTAAATCCAGCCAGCGAAAACTCAGCAGATCGCACTCCCTGCCAGATCAGCAAACTTTCTGTTGCTGCTGGTACGCAGGTTAGACCCAGTGCTACCACTGCCCACCAGCCCGTTGTGGCAAACAGTGCTGGGGAGTTTGCGCTGGCTGAATTTGAGCTGCTACAGCCACCAACGGAAGGTGCGTCTCTAGGGCTACTGCCCTCTCCTCCTTGGTAAGCAGTTTACGGCTGCGGGGAGGAAGGTGGAGGGACGTACAGTGGCTAGCTAGCTAGTTCCTGTCTCGTTTGTAGTCTGATAAACAGAGGAGGGGTTGAACAAATACACTGCATTAAATATAAAGAAATAAGATTAAATAAACCAATGTACTGTATGCAACATGTGCATACGCCCATGGTCCTCTAGTGGGAGGGGCTTAGGACAGAGAAGGGAGAGCTGCAGGAGGAGGGTGATTTCCAAATTCTACCTTCTTTTTTTGCCTTTTCCAGCTTTAAATTTGGTATATGTGTGTGTGTGTGGGTGTGTGTGAGTGTTTGCTTGGGGGGTCAGTTAGGCAATTCAGCACTTTGAATCCATTTTAAAATCTGTCCACTCAAGTTCCTCATGAGAAGAACTTTAACCAACTCTGATGCATCTCTGTTAAGTGCTGCATAATGCATTTATAAGTGCCACGTAAAAATCTATTATCAGTCACACCCAGTCTTATTAACACAATGCTCAGTGCACGCTAATGATTTGATTTTAATTATTGAAATCCAAGCCTTTCAAACTTCAAAGGTGTGCAAGGTGTACTGTATGTTTAGCACAGAGCACATCTACAGTTTCTCTACATCTACAGTGTCTCAGCATGCAATATGCCAGTGTGTGAGTGGAGGAGTATGTGTGTCTGTGGGTGTTAAACTGTTTATCTGAGGTTTGTGAAGGTCTAGGAAAGACAGAAGAAGGGAGACAGAAAGCACAGCAGAGAGGGAAAGTGAGTCTCTCCTCCCCACGATTCCTCATGTGGCCCAACTTCCCTTTAAGCATCACAAACAAGCCTCAGGAGTGATGTCAAGGAGGGAGGGAGGGCGGTGGGGGTGCTGAGCTGAGAGAGAAAGCTGAGCGCAAACACAACAGCAACAGGAACCAACTTGAGCCATCTAAATTATTCATACACCAGATGGATACGTTTCCCCAGGATTTCACACTAAAACACAGCTATTCAGCTTCCCAATGCGTTACTCTGTCTATTCCACGGACGGCGCCAGGAATCAAGATAACTATCACTTTATCTAAATCGTTTCATGTCTGATTCATATCAACTTTGAAGAGTGGAAGCCCCTCGACACCGTGATCTCACGTTTGTTCTATTCCACAGGCACAATGAAGGGGGAACATGTTCTCTTTCCTCTATCTTCAAAGACGTAGGCACTGCTATGACCTTGTCTGAAGGATATTATACAAATCAGAGGGTCCTTAGAGACGCATGTCATGTATATCACTGACTACACCTCACCCGCGTGATGTGTGCTTGTAGGCAGCCCAAAGGTGCTTGGATTGGGAAAAAAAAATAATGTTATATTGTAAATCTGCAGTGGTATTTATTACCACTGTGCTGGCACTACTGCTCAAAACAGTATCAAGTGACTCGCTCCCCAGCTTTCACAATAAAAGTCTAGACTTAAAAATTCCCACTGTTTTCCCAAAATTTCAGTTCAGCAATAATTCATTCACACAACCATGACACAAACCATAATAGATGGGTGTTGATAGCTTAATGCCCTAGCTTGCCAATGGATGGATTATCTTTTTGCACACTCCCATGAGAAAAATTCCAAACTTCTTTCACAATGTTCAATTCAAAGACACTCTATGTATAACAAGTTGATGAAGCTAAGAGTGCCAAGTGTTGATATATGAAAACAATCAACATAGCCATTCATAAAGAAGATCTCTGGCCTTGGTCAGTGAAGGATTCCTTCTTTGACATGCAACACGCTTATTCAAAAACATAAATATTGTGTTTACAGTACTTTTCATGCCACAGCTATTAGTGGGCAGAAAACTAATCACAAATACCTGCCAACTTATCCACCCCCACAATAATTACTATGTGGTATGTGGCATTACACTGTCCCCCCCACCCCTTGTCAACAGTTTTAACTTTTAATGCAAACTGTCCCGCCTCATTTCATAGAAAGTAACTTCCTGTGCTGGGACAAGAAGGTTGGGATGACCTCAGTCCCTGGGGTGCTCCTCTGCCGTACTCATCCATTTGTGGATGAAGATGGCGACTTTTAAAAGGACAAGACATCATTAAGAGAATAAGTAGCCTTTCCAGTGGTCTTTTTGCACCACCCCACCCCCTGGAAGTAATTCCGATGCATTTATACAGAACTGAAAGTGCTTGAGAGTGGGGGTTGGGGTGGGGGGCATGCAGTTTAATGGTCCAGTAATGTCTCAGCCAAAGCATAGTTGTCCTCCCAAGATGGTACAAAAAGTAACACACTGAGACCGACCAGTTTGACGATTTAAGAGGCAGTTAAAGAGAAGTGATTAAAAAAAGGATGCACTGCAAGATCCTGTATTTAGTAAAATACAGTTCCATATACAGTAAGGTGATGCGATATAACAGCCAGAGTGGACACACTTTCCACATGAATGAATGAATTCTATCAAAATGCCACATGTCAGTGTTTGACAACTGAAACCAGAGATGGTCAAATGGCATTTATTTAAGTGGCATATCTTATACTGTAGATAGATATGGCAAAGAAAAGAGAAAAGGTCAATAAAAACAAGGCAGGGACCTCAGTATCAAGCCGTAAAGGATACCTTTGTCATCTCTCCTCATTTGTCATCTTTCCTCATTTGTCTTTCTCCTCCCTTCCTTCCTTCTCTCATGCCTTCTCTCACCTTTCAGGTTACAGTTACTCGCAAAGTGCTAAAAGTCTGACAATCGCAGCAGGCCTCCAAAGAATCTCAGCATCCATCATCCTATACTTACGCCACAGGCAGATGAGCTGCAGGTGTGGCCCTGTATCAAAAACCTGCCACCAGTTACTTGCCACAGGAAATCAGCTCCTGTAGCTTTGAAACTGGGATCGATGAGCCAAATAAAATCAGTTTCATACATAGTGAGGTTCTCCTAAATGTCACATAACCTACTGTATGAAAAAAAGGCAAGACCTTCCCAACAAGTTTAAATAAACCCTGCAGGATAATGCTGGCTCTCCTGGGGGAACCAAAAGCTGATGGCTTTGAAACAGGAGGGAGGGTATTTTCAGCGGGGCTGCCCAGCATGAGAGATCCTGTATGTCTCACAGCTGAGCTTGTTTTATTGAAAGGTTGTTTGAAAGGCCCTGAACCCAAGACATCAGTGGTCATGTTTGTTTGGCTTAAAGAAGAGCAGCATTCAAAAGCTTCGCTAAAAAGAACAGTTCAGATAGTCAAGGAGTACTGGGAAGAAAATGAGATGGGTTCGTGCCCATAGCAACTTGGACACGTGCAGGGAAGATTTGTAGAAATTAATAAAATGGCCTCAATATAGCTTCAATTACAACCTCCTACAAATGTGCACAGCACAGGCATAGCTTCACTGCACTGTGCAAATAAGTGCCAAAACCAGTGCTGTTATCAGGTAATGGAGTCAGAGGAAGAGAGAGGGCCTTTGTGAACTTGACACTCCCATTAGGCCCCTACTGGAAAGTGCAGTATTTGATCAGGAGATGGAAATTGAGCAAAAATGAACTGAAACTAGATCCCACATGACTTATTTTCCTGTTGGCTCTCAGCTTTAGGTGTCACTCAGACTTAATAAAGCTCTCAGATTTTCATTTTATCACAGAAAATAGACTGAGCAAAAATAAAATCAGTGGGTTTTGCCTTAATGGAGCAAAGTAATGGCGAGGTGAAACTGACACAACACAGTCTGTCCATAGTAATACTATCAAAATGAAAGCATATTCACTTCTGGAGTTTTCCAGGAATCAATTCAAACTGAATATTGGCCTTTTTCTCAGACTTTATTTCATAATGGTTCCAACAAATACAGCACTTTGGCAATAGCCTGTCACCTCGAGTGATACCAACACAGCTATTTCACCCTATAGAGTTACAGTATTCTCCAGCCCACACTGAACCTCCTCCACCAACCTATAACTCTTATTTTATTTCCGCACTTTATACATTAGAGGTACATTACACCCATCCCAGTAGATAGGATGAGTCCACTTTTACACCCAGGTGTTACATTGCAAGGTTAGGTCATTCGGATGGCTATGACCTTTGATGGCTCTGTCTTCAATGAAAATGATCTGGTGATCTCCACATTGACATGCACACAGATGCCCTTGTGCTGTACATTCACACTATGGTGATAAGGCCAGAGCAATTCACTCGGGAGACATTATGGAAATATTCATTTGGGAATTACGAATTATAATTAGAACGTAAGGCCACATTTCCCCGTCATACGTATGGTGGGGTTTGCATGGTTTCACAGTGACGGGGCTTTAAAGCAGTCTCTACAAGAACAAGATTTTCCTGCACCTTTTTCCTGGATACTTCCGTTTAGCGGAGCGTACGGCTGGTATGTTTATCATTCCAGTCTTCTTTACAGAATGTTTTGCTTTTAAAGAAGTAATTAGATCAAGTAAAGTGAGAGGAAAAATCCAACACTGAGTCCCAAGTGTTCTGGTATGCGATTAATTATTCTGAGGAAGACAGATGTTAAATTGTGTATGCCCATCAGCGCTAAGACTTTCTGAAGATTTATCATTCATGTAAATCATGAATAAAATATTTCCTTGTTGAGAGAAAATGCTACATCTGTTGGTGCATCATTTACTCCCGACTGCAAGAAAATAAGCACACAAATCTGACCTATTAAAGACTGTTTTCAACACAGAGTGGACGTAAGAAGTGAATTTGACAAGTGGTGTTGTTTGTATTTAACTGCATACAATAATTTCGAAGAGATTAAAAATTGTTTACAAAGAATATATTGCTTCACTCACCCAACTTCATAACCTGCTCTTCAACTACAGAGTATCAGTGATGTAGGGCTGCAACTAACAATTATTTTCATTGTCCATTAATCTGACGATTATTTTCTCACTCAATCGATTAGTTGCTGAACAGAATTTCCCAAAGCCCAAGGTGACATCCTCAAATGTCTTGTTTTGCCCACAACCCAAAGACATTAAGTTTACTGTCACAGAGGGGTAGATGAACCAGAAAATATTCTAACTGAAGAACCCTGAATCATGGAATTATGACCTTTTTTCTCTTAATTACTCACACCAATTACTCATTTATCGAAATACTTGGAGATTAGTTTTAATAGTTGACAGCTAATTTGACAATTAATCCATTAATCGTCGCAGCTCCACAATGATGGTGAATATCGAAAAATTAACATCACACCGCTAAATTCTTTCCTTCAAAAACTAAATTAACTGTATTTCATGCACATGAAGCACACGTGTGCTTCTGTTTCCCCCAGATGTATGAATAAATAAATAAAAACAGTCAAGCGAGTGTGAGAGTGTCATGGGGATCACGGACGAGGCAATGGTGGTGGCGGAGGTCGAGCCACAAGCCACCGGGACGGTAGCGTCTCCAATCGCCCCTGGCGACCATCACGTTGCCATGCTCCGGAACAGACAGGCCTGCTCGCACAACAGATGGAACTAATGATGCGAAACAAAAGAGATCATTTCACCGTGGTCCTCTAGGAAGCCACAAAGAGAGGCTTGGAAGTTTGAATGATGGGACCAGGGGACTTGCATGGGGTTAGATATGGGTAGCCTTTTTTTTCCTGGAGGTGCTCAGATCAATAGGAAAAAAAGGCCTTTGATGTTTCTCACAGAAAGTGGCACGTTAAAAAGGCAAGTGTGGAAAAAGTAAGAGAAATGGTAATCAAGCGTCAAATTCTGCTGAGGATCCGTGCTAGAGATGGGTTTTGTTTCCTATTTTGTGGACTTAGGGGTTCTGATAAATGTCTAGTCACATATGGGTCATCAAAAATGATGAACTGCCAGTTCTGCAACTACAATTACACAACTCTCTTAGTCAAGTTTTGACAATAGCCCTCTGTTCATAATCTAACATGTTCAATTATACAAATAACCTCACAATAACCGAATACAGTTAATTATTGGATCATTCTATCAGTTTGATAGCTAAGCCTTGCTGTATAATCCACTGTGTCAAACAGAATGATTAGCTAAGAAAAACAATTTCAATGCCAAAGTTTAAGGCAAATTTATACGTCACCTTAAAATCAAAACAGTCTGGTTAAAAAGGCTGTGAAATGCCTTATTAAGTACAGCTACGTATGTGCACCATCCGTTTTTAACACTGTGTTAGGTAACAGTTGTAAACAAACTGCTGTGTCCTGAACTGACAAAAACAAATCAAATTTGAGCTGAGGACATTTGCATATCCTGAGGGACAGGATTAGATTTAGAGGTCATCTCTTACGAGCCAGTCCTCAGCAGACGCCAATGTAATGTTTCTATGTCAAGTACATTCAATCGAAGCCTATGCGAGCACCAGTCTGTTTTCCAAGTCAGACAGTCAGAGAGAGGGAGCACAGCTCTTTAAATACAGTATACGAACTGAGAGAAGCCAAACACCTTGGGATGGGATTTAACCAGGATGGAGAGGAGTGGAGCCCAATCCATGCCCATGCACACATGGAAGGGATCACTGGGAAAAGTTCAGCGCCGACACTGACACAAACAGCGGAACAAGGCCTGTATTAGAGTCAGGTTAGCAAAGATAACACTATCAGCCTGATCCCCATGGGTACCAAATGCCGGGCCTTGCTGGCAAATAAAGCTACAGTGTCTTGACTCCTTGGCACATTAGCTCTGATTACAATGACCTTCATTATATCAGCTACCCTTATTACAACACGTAGAAGGCGTCTCTCCCATGGGCCAAGCACAGTGGGGGAAAGAGTAAAGGAAAGCGGTGAGAATCACTAGTAAGGCTTTGGCTGTGAAAACCAGTGCTAAGACCTGTGCTAATGTAATGTAGTGTACAATTAGCACCTGCAAGAACTCTCATAATGTTCATGCTGACTAGCCACTTTACTCGAAGACAGTTTGTGGACATACTGCTGAATTCAGGTTTGACTATCCTGTTTGTTGGTTGTTTGTTTGTTTGTTTATAAAACCTTGTGTTCTTTGTTTGGAACTATTCAGAAATTAGCAAGTTTTAAAAATGCTAACTGTTTTATAAAAACACTAATTAAAGCTTTTTAAACACTGTACTGCAGCTTTCCACAGCAAATATTACCTCACTATAACTTTAATGTCTTTCTGATCCTTAGTTCCTTCAAAAAAGAACACAAAAATTTTAATTTAATACAATTTCTTACGGTTTTCATTACTAAATAACATGCTTGACTATTCAAGAATTAACCATTCCACATCCTGTGTGCACAGACGAGCCCTGTTTAATATGTAACAATGTTGTTAACCTCAATTTCCTTCCCAGTCTGCCCCTCCACAGGCCACATTGTTAGCTTGAGCGAGCTCTTGGCACACGTTACCGCCGTGGTGGTGACTCTCATTCAGTCTGACCACCCTGCAGGCAGGGGGATTCTCTCCCACAGCCCTGCTCATCCCTCCTTCAGGCCCCTGCTGTGCATCTCGCCCTCCCTCTTTGCTGGCAGGTGACTCAAAATAACAGACGTTGCCCTGACAGAGCCGCTTCATCGCATTCACTTAGCCCTGCCAACACACCCCAACACGGGATGATCTGAACTGTGGGGGTTCTGAGGACCATCCCTTCAGCTAGCAGGAGGCCGCAATGTTTGTTTTGTTTTTGTGCTGAGATGCAGAGGGTGGAAGGGGGGGGGGGGGGTGCAAATCAGCTTGTTTTGGATTAAGAACAAATCAAGAGATTTTAAGAATTACAAGATGCGCCTCAACACCAAGTTGAAAACAAGAACACCTGTAGGAGGCACAGGATAACCACCAGTGAGTGACACACACAGTATCACTCTCACCCTCTCATTCACATATTTGTCAAAGTATAATTCCTGAGGAAGAATAGAGGATACAATAGAAATATAGCCAAGAGTGCACTTAACAGAATCAGAGTTTAAGCCATGATGATCCCCTATGACGGTATGTTAAAAAAAGGAAATAAAATTGTAACTTAATTATAGATTTATAATGAGCCACTGCACCACTGCCAAAAACAAGTCCCATACCAAGGCAAACAGGCACCTGCTGAATGCTCTCTGCTCGTGGGTTTTCATAGCTTAATTAATCTAGGCCTTGGGGTATCATGACTCGTGCGTGCTGCTTGCGTGCATGTTTGAGACAATTAAGTTGTTCCTCGAAACAGAGGTGCAACTTCAACATGGAGCAGAGACACCAATACTGCACATTACAAGCCGTATTTTGTGTTTTGGTAAAGCAAAGTCAATGATCCAATAATTTGTTTCCTACTAATAGAAACTGTCTGAAGAACTGTTTCAACAAAAGGTTTTTCCATACAACTTAATTACAAAAAAACTAGTTGACCGCTCAATGATGGCAAACAAATCTGGCCCTAATTAATTCTTAAAATGTTTTCTTAGTACCCAATGCTGTTGTACATTTACAGCAAATATTTGGTGACAAGACATAAGCTTAAGACTCACCTTCCTGCTGAACAATCTGTGACGAAGCTGAATCCGTTGAGCAGTTATCCCCTCTGCCCGATGCTCACTCTACCGGCATCTGATTTCTGTAGATAAACATAAAACAGCCGTTTATCATCACATGTAGTTTCTTTGAACTGAGAGATTTAAAGCACTTGATCTTGTGTGAACATTTTTTTATGCTGAAAAGCAAACTTTTGGGTGCAAACAGATTGATGTAAAAGGTTTAAGTCTGACAGGGGAAAACCAAGAATCCTGACCCTGTGTTACATCCAGGTGTGACCAAGAAGAGCAGCTCACATTTCTGGTCACAGCTGGTTAAAGTAAAAGGGGGGGGGGGGGGGGGGGCATTTAAGAAAGCTGCTAAAAAGTAGGCGAGCACAGTGTTTGTATGTTTACTGAAAAATCTAAATGAATGTGGTAATGATTCATTGGTGTAAAATACAACTGAAATAATTGGTGACCAAAATGAATTAGGACAAAAGTATAAAATTCTCATGACTGCTAATTACCAGTTTGAATGAGCCTGATAACTAAAGAGAAAAGGTATTAAATCCAATAATTATTACTATTGCTAATTACATTTCCAATTATGTCACTAATGAGAAGGCTTAATTATCAGCACAGTGGATAAATAAGACTTTGGCTTTCTGGCGTTTGTGATAGAGGTGGTGATGTGGTTACGACATCAAGGGCGAGCCCTCTGACCAAAAACACACACGATAAGGCCGTAAACAGTAGCACGGTGACCTAAATGGTGATAAAACACAGATAATGTTAACTATATGTACATTAATTTATAGATTTCAACCTGCCCCTTGCACCGTGGGAAACAATCTGTTATCAAAGTTATCATGGTTGGGCCTCTAAGATGGCCTTTGTTGTAAACTTACTGGTTGTGATGCATTTTTTTTTTGCAAATGAGCAGCTGTATAAAATACCTCACTGTTTTATTAGGATGTTTACTTACTGCCTTCTTTACATGACCAAAATCTAAACTTTATATGATATTTCATTGACAGAACATTTAATTGTTGAAGATCAAAGACAAAGAGAAACTGTCAGGCAGACAAACACAAACATACCGAAAAAAGGAAAGTCTTTCTTATGACTTAGGAGTCTCCATTATGGCTGTGTTAGAGAACTGGATATGGCACTACAACTAGACCTTGCTTCCAATTTTTCCCAGTAGCCACTTGTGGTATTGCAGTAAAAAATTTCCATGCAGCCCCAAAAGCATTTTTCCCACAAACCACCATTATAAAAGAGACCTCTGTAAAACTGTTGACAGGACACCTCTAGCTGCAAACAAGGTCCATTATGAGTCTTTTTGTTGTAAATTTTTGATCTATGGAGGTTTCATATTCGTAAATCTTTCCTTGAGCCAAGTAAAACAATGACATCATCATGACTTTAAATCTATGGGCCAAGCGGAAACTCATGGGCAGGGGCAGCGGGAGAAACATGCACATATTCAGCAGGATGCATGCCACTGGGAATAATCCTGGAAGCTAAACTTTTTAGTGTATGCACCAGGCTAGGAATTCTCATTGGACTGAATAGGCACAATCTTGGGGTTCAGTTTCCAGATCTAATACTACGTACATCCATTATCTCCATTCAATCGCTAGCCAATTTTTGAGAAAGCAACATGTTTCAGCTGACAAAAATATGATCTGTTGTAGTTTTCATTGGAAAAACAAAGGGTTTTTACAACATACCAGAGACTTATGTGCTCCTGTAAGAGAGTTTAATATTAAATAAGCTACAAAATGAATTTTTTTTTTATGAAAGTATGTTTGGCAGAGGCCAGAGACATCTCTAGAGTTAAGTTATTGCCTGCTCTGGACAGCATATGATGCACTGATCCATCTTGTGCATCTGAATCTGTTGATATCAGTTGATAACTGCTAGAGAAATGCTATCAGACACAATCATTACACCCCTTCTCAATGATCCCCAAACAGCCCACCTGCGACCCTCCTCCACGGGGCAAACTGCACCCCACGTGGTTGTCATAATATTGCTGTATCACACCCAGTGTCTCAAAATGCTGTTGATATTTCTCGCATTCCTTAAGGGCGTTGCTCTACCTTTAGGAGAGCAGAAGTGCTGCAGAGGACCGTGTCTGAGTGCCAAGTAAATGCACGACGGATTACAGTCATATCTTCCACATGGCTGCTTCCTAATCCTACCATCTGAGGTAAACACAGGACCAGGTGAGGCAACACGACTGTCTGAGACACCTCTGGAACACAGAGGGATCTCCTCCTCAACCCGGGACTGCTGCTTCAGATTGGCATGGAACTTGTTCACAGAGGGTTCCAGTAAAAATTGGGACATATTTGTTTTCTGGTGTGTGGCAGATCCATATAAGACAATACTAATTCAGTGTATTCTTAAAAAAGCTTTTCACATTTGTTTTTCTGTGTACACATTGTTGGGAAAATCACTCCAAATAATAAAAATCTCTGCCAAGAGAAGTGATTTTACATCACCAGAAGGAGCAACAAAGTTTAGTAATCTGTAATAAACAGAAAATCTGGCTGGTTACCATGAGCAGTAACAGCCACAATGGCTCAACATTAAAACAGTCAACAGAATATCCAACATCAATTGTTTACCTTACAACATATCTCTGAGAAATGTAGCGCAAAGACACAACAGCACGCACACTAACTGCTTGGCACCAAGACAAAACAAAAGCATTTGATTTTGACAAAAAGTTGTGAACATTATTCAGTGATATACACGACTTGACTATTCTTGCTATACAGGTAATCAGTTCTCAGATCAGACCCTGAACATCTGGTTCAGCTCTTTGTGTTTTTTATGTGTTGAAAAAGTGAGCAATAAGGTGATACTTCTGTGTGTGTCACTGCCAAAGAATGTTGCCAACTTTAGTTTCAAAGTCTCTCCCTCTCACCTCAGAGACAGGACAAGAACAGGAACAAAAAAAAAAAAAAAAAACGAAACTATAAAGGAACAGTCAATGTTTTAAGATGGGGCTGATTTTTTTCAAAATATCTACATCATTACGCAAAAACAGGTTTCGATATGTTATGGCATGACTGTTTTTCATCTTACATGACCTCATGAGAAAAATGCACACACCCATGGAACAGGGACGACACAAGCTTCAGGAAAATGGGTATTTCACAAGTTAATAGGGTATGTACTTTCTGGTATTTTCCATTATAGTGATGACTCTTTCTGGGACTGGAAAGCACAAATGAGTAGGCAATGCTACCAGCATTTACCAGAATATAATCATCAGTTTTTTTGGAGAAAAATGAGATTCACAGACTATGCCAACATTTCACAAAGACACAAGTTCCATTCTAAACATATGTAGATCTTTACCTGTAATCACATTTGTACACAACGTTGGTATTTACTACAGACTTTACAGACTTTTGTATTCACACATCAGTTTAAAATGTATTGTATTTCCCTGTTTAACAGTTGTTTTTACAAGGTAAAATTTTTCCACAATCCACTCAAAAAAAAAACAAAAAAACAATGTTTAAATAAAAACAAGGTACACTAAAGTACATAGTAATACTATAAACACAACCTAGAGCCAAGCCACTTGTGAAAGCCGTGTCAGAACATGCGAACGAGGGAAGGTACTGAAAAAGTGCATATTTTGATTTTGGTGATAAAACAGCAATCACGGGAGCTAAAATGTGTTAACTGTTCAGTGACTGTGAAAGTTGCTCCCCTGTGAAGCCGTTTGATCAGGTGATGTTTCATTAGCATTTGTTAAGGGATGAAAACACAAAAGGTTTTATAAAAATCAATTCCTTAACTTAAACTACTTAGAATTTTCCCCCCAAAAAAACAATTCATAGACTCATAAGGGAGTAGTCCTTCTCAATCATCTCTTATGATTCACTAGAAGTGTGTGACGGAGTGTTTTTCTGCTGAGACTCTGCCCTCTGACTGTATTTTCTTATTTTCTGTGTTCAGGAGGTTAATGGGTGTGTATCCCCACAGTGTTCAGGTGAGGTCAGGGCTTCATAAAACAGGAGAGACCAGGTGTCAGACCATAAGCAGCGGGCATTCACAACACATATGCCAAAAAAAAAAAAAACACATTTATAGAGGCAAAACGGCAGACGGGAGTTAAACTGGCGTTAGATTCTACTTTAACTTTTGCTGGCAAGCGTGCATACTAATAGTAATTGACAATAGTATACCATATACAAAGTGTTGAAAGCTTTCCATTAATGGTAATTGGTGTTTATCTGGTTGCAAATCAAATGTTATAAGCTTAAAAAAAGAGGTTAAAGTGTTTCGTCTGTTGTCGTGTTGTGATCTGCAGATTGGAATTTATTTTTCCAAAGAAGTTCAATCAGTATACAAGAGATGCTCAAGTTATGATAAAACAAATTTATGAAAATTACCCCTGCCCCCCTCGCCTCTCCCATAAGACAAAAAAACATGAGGTTTTGAGCTCTATGCAGAACTTCTCATACCATAAAGCCTGTGCATAACAAAAAGAAAAAATCTGAACCTGAATGGTGAGATTTTATGAGGTCATGTTACCAACAGTTGCCCTTGGGCACAGGTATGAGATAAATATACTGTACAATATACACACACCTTTGTCACGCAATGTGACTTCAGCAAAAAAAATGCAATGTGCTGCTGGCCCATCTTACTGTTTTATCTATGCTTTGTGTTTTCTTTGCTTTAGAGGCCTTGCTGATTGAAAAATAAGCAGCTTTAAAGACTCTAACTCACTGAATACTGACGTTAATCGCTATTCATATCAGTTTGAAGAATGTTAAATGTAAAGGTTTCTTTCAAGAACACTTGATCTAAATAGCAATTTGCAAGTGTTTTCAGGGTTATTACATAGAAAGGGTTATTATATAGAAACACCTTGTGCCTACACCACACTGCTCATATAATCACTCCAGACCTCACAGTTTCATTCATTCATTTAATCAATGATTTCAAAGTCCAACTTCAAACTTTTAGTTTTACTTTGAAATAAAATCCTGCTGACTAGTTTCAGTTCAGTTTCAGTGTGTGTGTGTGTGTGTGGGTGTGGGTGTGTGTGTGTGTGTGTCCATGTATCTGTGTGAGATGAAATCGGAAAATAAGAGCCTGGGCCTGTCATTTCTATCTATACTCTCAGTACATTTTAGTCCAAATGCGGACATTTAAGTTTAAGTTTCACTCAGACTGCACCAACTGTGGTGTCACCTGTTGACTTTTGGCTGCTTACACCACTGTGTTAGAATTTTAGAGCCAACGTATTCATGGCTTAACTTTATTTTCAAGGCACTGCAGAAGTCCTAGTAAGTGGGGTTCCACTCTGCCAATTTAGAAATGCACTCCTATAATCCTGTCGAAATAATGATGCAAAGGGTTTTTTGGAAAAAGATTTAAATAGATAAATCACAACAATGCAATCTTCTTTCTTGTCAAAACCCGATGCCTGCATTACCCACAAAGCATCTCAAACACCGCCAGTTCAGTCTGAGATACGTGTGTGCTACGCTAGTGGCGGTTAATCGAGCCTCAAGCTGCTAGCCTCAAGCAGAACAGAGGAGCGGTCTACGAGGTCTGGGAAGCTCACTCCACACCCCCAGATGGTATGTGTCTGAATTACAGTGCAAGAATAGGTCTGTCTTTTTTTTCCACATAGGCAACAAAACGTGTAGCTCCTCAGTGAAGATGGAAAGCTTGAATTCATGTGGATTTTGTTGGATCCCAATAGCGAATAGTCCAAGTGCACTGCTGATGTGAAGACCATAATATCATATTTAGGCATATCACTGGCTCTGTACATACTGAGCATATGAATGGAGAGCAGACGGGTAGCTGAAGCATTAGTTTTCAGTTCCATGGATGTTTGAATACCTTTGTTCTTCTTTGAAAACTGTTCCCCATTAAAGATCTATTGTAACTGATATGGATACAAGCTGACCACCACCACTTTCTCAATGAGGGTAGAAACCGTTCAAGCCTACAGAGGTTTGTTACGTGATACTCCAAAGATAGATTCTGGGTGGAGTATCACTCTAATTGCATCAAGGTACCCAGCCAATTTTAAAATGCTATTTTAAACTTAGGTTATGGACTGTATAACAGGGAGTGGTGTTTTTATAATGTGCCTTGTACAGCATGGTTCCACCTATTTCATGTTTCAATGACGCTCAGTGATTACGTCACCCAGGGCAACTTTGTTCTCTTTACCAGGCCTAGATTTAGCTGTTAGCCTTCATAAAGCTAAATCTCAAGCGTCCTTGTAATCAAAATCCAGCCCACCCTCACCTAAAAAATGGCCAAACAGGTCGTCTGTGCAAGCAGCTTATTACTACCCGTATTTACTGAGGCTATACAAAAGAGGCTGGGACACACTCTTTGACCCTATGGGAGCTATGGGGTAACAAAAGCCCCTGGTGCTGTTGCACGAACCAGAGGCTGTACTTGCGTACAGCCTCTAGTTCGCTCCACTTCATTTTTGTATTGCCCAACACCCATGCTGCCACCGTGGACACAAAGAGTATAGGAGCAGATCAGGAGTCAGACACGTCCCTCCTTCTTTCTCTTATACTTAAACCAAAATCCAATTGAACAGTAAACTAAGCAGTGCTGACTGAATGTATATCAAGATTATGTTACTGCATTGCCGAATTCTTGCCTACACTGTTTTTAGATACATATTTCAGTGCTGTGTTTAGCTGTAATAGCAAGAGGTTGTGAACAGGGAGTGGCAGCCATACTGTTTCCTGCACAGTGAAACTGAAAGCCAAAAAAACTGAGATCAAACAGTAAAACTAGGCAGCGCTGATCAAATATAATAAGAGATTCCGTTACTGAGTTGCCTATGTCTCATCTAAAATGTTTTCAGAAACATGTTTTAGCTTACTGTTAAACTGTAATACGAGACAATTTCTCGCCAGCTAGCTGTCATTGTTTCAAACAGATGCGTTCGCATTACGTCACCCACCAGTGGGAGCATTAATTGGTTTGTTGCGACGCAGTGCATTCTGGTAGCTGTAGGTTTTCTCCCTCCTGGACAAAAGAGTCCTTTTTCTCTGTTTTATCTTGTTCCTAGCAACAATTTCAAAATTATTTGTGTCTTTCTAACGCATAGGGCTCTAGTTTCGCAGACCGGGTGAGGTGGGGGCGCAGCGCACTTGCGCTTCGCCAACTGGGTGTGGCCAGGTAGATTTTGCAAGTTTGGCACACCGTGCGCCCTGGCGCAGCTACTCCTTTTTCCCACCTCCGTCCCTCCTACCTGCGCAAGTCAGAAAGAGGGAGGAGAGAAGGCGTGGAGTGGGTTTTACACACATCACACCAATCAAAGGAGCCCCTCTCCTCACCCTTAAATGCACCACGTGAAGCCGTAATGAGAGTTTACTCAATTCGCCATGGCAGAAGAGAGCAGCAGCATCAGATGGCCAAACTTCTCCCAGGAGGAAACTGATGTTTTGGTCCGGGAGGTCTGCTCACAGTGTCTGAATATACGGAACTGCGAGCAGACCTCCACGGGCTGATGATGCAAAGGTAGCCTGGGAGGAGGTCACCAAAATTGTAAATCAATGTTGCGTTTCTCTCATGCGCGCACGCTCTCTCTTTCTCTCTCGCAGTCTCACTCTGTTTCTTTTCTTTTGACTTTTCTAAGATGACAGATGCTGAATATATACTCCCTATCTGATGCTGTGGCTGTTTGTGGTTGGCTGAGAGGGATGTGAACTCATTATTTTGCAGCTGTGTTAATCAAATCAGGTTGGGTTTCCATTACGCGTGCCAAACGTGTCAAACGGTGCCAATCCCCTTTGATCTGACATCAGATGTGACGGGACAGTCGATACAGAGATACATTTATGTGCTGATTGCAGATAGTTGCATTGAATAGTGTTTTTTGGGTATTTATTGCATTGTTAATGTGCCTGACATTCTGGAAACCTGCCTGTGAGGTTTTGGTGACATGTGCGCACTGTCCGCCGGTCAGCCAAACTTCGGCTTACACCGGCTGCGCTCCGCCTGCACTGACAGCAGACCTGGTTTCAGCTGGCGAGCTTTTAGCGCACCTTCGGTGAAGCCTTTTGGCACGAAACTGTCACTGCACCAAGCTGGATCTGTCGACACCTCCCCCTGCTGCGCCGCCACACCCATCTCAGCGCACCTCGGTCTGCCAAACTACCAAACTGAGCGCACCTCGGGTTGCACTGCTCGAAACTAGCTCTGCGCGGGGTTCACCACCCTGCGCCACCCTGCGCTGCGCCGGGAAACTAGAGCCCACAGACATACTTGTTTTATCAAAAGACCATATTTCCAGTGGTGAGGTTCTTTTTAAAGGATCTTTTTAACAATTGCAGAATTGTAATTCTCACGCCTCTCTTTTTAAATATATGTCAGATTGTCGACACCACAGTGAAACAAATAAACCATTCCCATATTCTATGATGGTGTGCCATATATTGAGCCTTCTGAAAAGTGTAGACCAGATTTTACTGTGCATGTGCTGTACCCAAGTAATACGGTGACTTGTCTTTTTAATCACCTTGATATTTAAATTTATTGCTCAGTGGCGACCCCTAGAGGCCATAGCAATTATCATGCAAGCAAAAGAGGAAGTAAGGTGGCAGAGTATAATGAGTGACAAAGTCGGCGTATTGGGAGGAGGTTGGGGTGGGTGGGTGTATGGATGGATGGATGGATGGATGGTAAAACAAAAACACAGTCTTCCACCAAGGATACCGCTGTTTGGGTCCCGTGTAAAACCAAAAGTCAATGTTGACTTCTTTTAAAGACATACCATACTTAACATACTTAAGTTACTCATAAGTTAACTTCCATATGTCACTTAAATTACGTAACAAACATAATTCTTTTAACCCAAACAATATTTTTTCTATACCTAACAAAGTAGTTTTGTTGCGTAACTGTTACCATTTCACAATGTTAACCACGTGTTGAAAGCATTAGTATGTGTGACTGACATTGGTACCCTCAAAAGGTCATATATGTAATTTTGGGAGTCATTAGCAAATAACCTATCTTTTATTTGAGGTATAAGGTAGTGTTGTCAAAAGCCTATGATAGCAGTTGTTCCATTAGTGTCCCAGTGACTCCAGATGAACCTCCTTCTCAATTTCAGTAGCTTTACATCCAAATACAATGGCAGTGGTCTTACATGCCTGGACAAACCAGACTTATGGGGGGAAATCACTACAGGATTCATACTAACTGCTCTAAATGAACAAGAGCAAACTCCAATTTCATCTTCATACAGCACTCAAATATACAAAGCCACAGCCATGTTTGTTTGCCTTGGGGAGATATCTTTTGGGGCTGAAAGCACTGCGTATGATTAGTAGTGCTAAAGCATATAGAAACAGTTTAGAAATTCCATCAAGCACACCCAATCTGTTGATTGGTTGCTTGAATTGGTGTGACTGTTGAGTCCTACCAATTTAAAGAGATTGTGCGAGTCTAGAGTGTGTACCAAGTGTGGACATGTTGATTATGTATGCTAGGAGTGGTTCAGTCTTTTATTGGAAAATTTACACCCGTGCAGTGATTTATATAAATCAGTAGTGCCCACAAAGCAGTAAAACTCTAATTGTTTCTTCCATTTTGAAAGTCTAGCGTCCATTAAGGATGCAGTGAGTAATAAAAAGGACTTTTAATCAATCCTCTCTTGTTGATGAGTTGATGTGTGAATGGGCTATCCTACCTGACAGTGCTACCATATGTTGATTTCTTTTTCTAATAGCCAACAAAGAGATAGAGGGAGCTTATTTCACTGTAGGTGACTGCATTTACTATATACCTTAATCAAAAAGAAAGAGGGTAATTTAACTGAATTGTTTCTAGTCCTTTGATCTGTTTTCTTATGTGACTAAGCATCTTCTCAATGAGCAAATCTGCCTATTTTTGCTTTAATTCAGCTCTTTATAACTATTCACTGAAAAGTACTGTACTAAAAGATTCTGATGTTTGATATGATCCAAACCCAAATGAATGAGCCAAATGAATATCAACCCTTTCATTGTTTCAATACTTATAACTCTCCTGATATTATTCAGCAGTTTTAAAGCAAGTGCAGTAGTATGCCACGTTACTCCCTTTTGCCCACACTGCAGTCTCTGTAGTGACCCTTTCATTGTCAGATTAGACTGGCCGACCCCTCCTCGACCGGCTGGCATGGCCACAGTAAATCCTGGAGACTGCTCATGCTAGGGACCTCGGGTAATTAATAAAATCCCCATTACATGCCTTGTGCCCGTTGTTTGCTATTTCAACACCCCATTTGTGCCACGATTACAGTCATTATCAGTCACCGCCATTAATTCTCTACCCGATGCCAGAACTGCATACTAATAAATTGGGCTCTAAAATTTTTTTACCTTTCAAGGAGTTGGTGTTGGAGCTGGGCCAGGAAGTGCCACTCCAGATTAGGAGTCATCTGGTGACTCGGAAAGAGCCCTTTCAATAGAAGGCTGCTGCATCTTTGGAGATAGTTCAAATTTCCCCTTTGATTATTTTCCTTTCCCCTCCAAAATGAATCCTTATTAAGCTTAAATCCTGAATAAAATGAAATTAGCAGACTGCAAAATATTGCTTTCTTTTCTGACTCTATTCCCCTGTGCATGCATGCAAATTATAATGCTTATTTATGTAAATGAGGTGTCGTCTTTAATTAGTTTTGCTTGAGGGCATTAAAATACATGTATTCTTTCCCCAAAAATGATTTGTTTTGTTGCTCTGTTCAGTTTAAGTTCAAAATGAATGATTATGCAGACTAAAAAGGTTTATTAATTCTCCAGTTTTCTTTTTTTTTCTCCCTCTTTTAGAGAATTATCTTCTCCACCCACTTCTTGGGAAGAGTGTATTCTCTGTGAAATCGAAAAGCCTCTTTAGGCAGTACTCTGAGCGCTACTCTGACAAGCACTTGTAAAGGTCCCAGGTTGAAACCACATGGTAGAAATGCACTTCCACTTATCAAATCTGAAAGCTGTGCTCTTCAGAAATCCTCTCTATACATATGTGTCTGGCTACATGACTGTTTGTATAATGACACATTACTGAACAGGAGATTTGCTTAACTGGTGTACGTTTACATTCATATATGTATCCTAATGTGCTGTTTAACCATTGGAAAGAACATTGTGCTCCGATCATGTGTTGATTCTATTTGCATTTTGTTCATACATCACAGACATATACACTTAGAGCACAACCCGTCTTGAGAGTGAGAGCTGTGTTATTAATCAAATGTTAATATCGATGTAAATTCAGACAGCCTGTCAGCTAACGCGGCCCAGCTAAAAACCAAAGTGAGCATGACCTGTTAAATGACGTTCCAGCTGATTTGGGTCTTATTTTAATATTTGTTTAAAAGGACTTGCAGTGTTACAATAAATCTCCCTCTATGCACTGTTTTTATGCATTTACGGTTGATTTACAGTCTATTGTTGAGTGGCTACTGAGCAGAAAACTGCTTTATGTCATTGTAGAAGGTGTTGGGTCAACTTCTGTAAGAAGCAGCGACTGACTGTGTCACGCAGTATTTCAAACCACTTCAGGTTGAAAGTGACCAACAGCGGCTCCTGTTATTGTTCAATATCATATCAGTATTTAGCATCCCTTCAACTGCTCAGATGAGCTGAAGTGGCAAGTTAAGATGCCCCCTCCCCACCCTCCAAGTATGATTTATGGAAAGGAAGCTAAAACCATTATAGCATTTTTATTATTATTGTTCTTTCAAGGCTAATGCAACAATAGATTTTTGCATGATTGATGCGTTACACTAAACATTAGAGGATTACATTAACTTTGCATAGAACAGCTAAATGACATGAGATTACTTATTGTTATTTTTCCTCCACATGATCATACTGTAAACGTAGTACATATAGTATTTCTTGGCACGTATTGATCACTGTATACATACAGTACATGCACACCAGGTAAACAGGGTACATTAATGCCGACAGCTTTAGTCGTCTGCTTTCAACATTGCTTTTTAGTGAAAACTATAAATTGCTCTTTTTTTGTTGTGGAAAACGGGGTGAATGGCAGTGCTTCAGAGATTAAACGAATGCAAGTGACTTTGATAACCTCTCATCTGCCCCCTTCATTCTGCAAATTATTAAAAACTGTGGGCTCTTGTGGAAGGGAATATGGCAGCAATATGCTGATACTTCAATCAGCTGGGAGGAAATTCCAAATGTAATAAGGGGGAATCGCTGCTCTGTCCTGCAGTTCCTACCATGAGCATCAGCTGTCACAGCAAACAGTGCAGCCATGAGTTCTCTTTCATAGCATCTATGATAGAAAAATGCCTCAGACCACATCAAACCTCTCACATGATCCCTCGCACATCAAGGTCTAAAGACCCAGCCCTCGCTCTGCCTTTCATAAGATGTCCTCTCAATTTATCATTTAGTGTAACAGTGTTTTTTCAGTGCATCCATTTAAAACCAGGCAGTAAAGCCATAAAAACAGGTACACTCCTTGAAAAGATACTTGACCCAAAGGGTTTAGGTCAGAACATCCTTTATCCACATTATCTGTGTTTTGAGCTCATCCCTGATCATTTCTCTGCTCAGTCCTGTGTCACATCTAAGGTAAGGTAAGGTAAGGTAAACTTTATTGTCCCCTAAGGGAAATTCATCTTGGGCACAGTGCTACATTTCATTGCTTCACAGGACAAGACAAAAACATCATCACAGGGACACATCATTACAATGACAGTTCTATCACATAAAACAGACATGGACCACATTTAACAATCACAACACACGTTGTGCACGTTGCTCGTTGCTCTATTGCACTAGTTTTTAACATTGTTCAACAGCTTAATGGAGGCTGGAACAAATGATAATTTGAGACGGTTTGTTTTGCACTTTGGTATACGAAATCTTCTTCCTGATGGGAGAAGTTCGTATTCAGAGGACAGTGGGTGAGTAGAGTAGTTTCTCTGACTTGTTTTTACATTACTCTCCAAGCTGAATATAACATAACTTCACAGTATATAGAACCATCTTGGTTTTTTTTAAGTAAAACTGTCCTGTAAAAGTACTAATAGACATGTTACGTTTTTGATTCAGTCTTGAATCAAAGTCAGGCAAAGCCAAGACACATGCTCCACTCAAATGTTGACGCACACTTTGGATGCCTTTTAGAGGCATTTGTGCTTCTGTGTTTATCATGTCCAGGCCATACAGGCAATGATGGGCATCCAGCCAACTGATTCTTCTCCCAAAGTGCTAATTTGTGCCACTCTTGTGTGCAGGGCTCTATAATTACCTGAAAACGTAAACTGGAAGCTATGCCTGACAAAGACAAGAAACTGTAATAAAATTGAGCTTTTGGTGCTCAGTTGTAGCGAGTCTTATAAGACATATTAATGGGATGTTTAAAGGATATGGCACTTTTCCATTTGTCTTGTGGAAAAATCTTGGGCAAAACACCTGGTGCACTAAGTGCCTGCAGTCTGAACACTGAAGAGCAGCTAGCAGTCATGGCGTTCTTTTATAAAGCACTGTCACATCTAAAACATTTTCTATTAACTATGCACTGCAGCTTTATACCAGATTTGTCATTTCTTGATTGTCGTTATGTGGCAACTTAATGAACTACCAAAGTCAGATTTCAAAGCCTTTTACCTTGTAAATTATCTAAAACAATAAAATAGCTGTCTGTTTAAAAACATATCATTCAAATCCGCCAGCTCTTACTCCACCGCTCTGCCATGCAGTAATGTTTTATGCATGAAAAATGTGTTCTGTGACTGAGGACTAGGCTTCAGGTGTCTTGAATACAGCTGAAAGACGGGTTAGACCAATAGCAAGTTTTTGAGTGTGCCAAGTTTTTGGGGTTTTTTTAATTGTTTTTTATATAACAAACCAACGGCAGATATTTTGTGCCAATAGTAAGCGTATTTTCAATTTGATACATAGGGATCTTGTACAGTAGATGGATTAGTAGCTCATTGAAGGAAGGTGGGGCAGGTTCCATTGCAGGCCTCACATGTCGTCACCTTTAAATCTGTTGAAGTAAAAAGCTGCTAGACCATATTGGAATTAATCCATTGTCAAGCCATCAGAATTGAAATAACTAATGATTAAAAATCATATCTAATGACTGTTATCAGAGTAAAGTAAATAAGTCCCCAATATAAAACAGTCCCACCTCTGTACAGTCTTTAAATTCTACTCAGTTCACATTTATATCATGTTTTTATTTGGTCATTTCCCTTGAGGATCTAGTTTCAGCACTTCACAAAAGGAACACAATGTTATGCTGTTGATGTGTGGTATTTTTGAAATCCATACCTCCCTATAATTGCAACAATACCACAGCAAAAAGAACATACTGAACATAATAGCTCATCCAGTATGTACTGTAATGGCTTGTAGGTGCGGCCACATTTCTCTAAAAACACAGTGTAAGATTGTTTTGGTTTTTTTTTTGAATGACGCAAATGCCAGAGACATACTTTTGTATGTGTTCTGTGTCTTTTGAAACCAAGCATACAGTATGCATGGAATGCTCATTCTGAGACATGCCTCTGAAATGACTCCACTTTACTTGCCATGTAGCATAAAGGGCCTTAGTCAACACAGATTTCATGGGCAAACCTGTTGGCTAAATGCAAGTGGGACAAAAGCTGAGTGGCACTATTGCATCTAAAAGAATATCTCATAATACAACATTTGTACCATGTCTACTATGTGTTAACAAATTTACAACTGCATGTGAGCAATCGGTAAATGGCACTCAACACATCTCAACTCAGGATAAAACGTGACAAAAGACAAAAAGATGTTCCAGTTGCGAAAACTGGCCCTGCAACTTGTCCCAGCTAAGAAAACAGATCATTTATACGAAGGAAAACAAAATGTGTTTAAGAACACAAAACAGGATGGACAGGTTGAACTATTATTTTCTATAGAGGGATGTAATTATTCTAATAAAGCATTCAACACCAACAGTCAGAACATTCCAGTAAAAGTCAAAACTAATGCCAAGATTGTGTACGCTGAGGGAATTTGAATGCAGCTGCTCCTTTGTGGGTGTGCATGAGACAAAAAGAGAAATATGTTGTCCTGTCTGTTATAAATTTTCCTTCTTGTTTTTCACCCTGAGGAAAGATTTGCATGTAGAATGTTGTATGTATATATATCTGTAGTTTAATTTTTTTTTTTTTTTTGATGAACATTATCTTTTAAGTCATCTGTCAGAATTCAAAATTGCATTAATTTGGTGACTTGGTTTGATTTTATTTCATTCATCTTGGCCACTAGAGGCAGTACCACAACACTGGATGACCTATAAGGATAAAGGTTATGAGGAATGCTTGCACGAATACAAGAGGCAGGAGCTGTTTATGCTGTGTGAGGGTGTAGTCTCGCGCTATCTCTTTCTCTCTGCCTGGTGTCAGGTGTGGGCAACACGGCTTATCACTTGTATGTATTTGGTATTTTTCCCCATTAAAGGACTTTTTGGGGGGAATTTTTCCTTATCCGCTGTGAGGGATGTCGTATGCTGCAAAGCCCTCTGAGGCTAACTGTGATTTGTGATATTGGACTTTATAAATAAAACTGAATTGAATTTCCTGAGCAACGCATGTGCGTCGCGGAACCTTTTAGAGCATATGTCTGCATAGTGTTTTTCTTCAGTAGGAAAGAGGTAGCAGGGCGCTGTGGAGCGCTTCATCCCAGCACTTTGTTAAAGGAAAAAAAAAAGCACTTGCAGTGTTTTTTTAAGTGGCGCATTGAAGTAATGAAGTTTTGTTTCAATGACAACATCTTTATACTGCTGTTAGCTAGGTAGCTAAGGTAAAGCTACGTTAACAGAGAGTTGACTACACAGCTAGCAACATGCTTACAATGCAACCAATGACAAAAAGCACAGCACTCACCAGCAACATCCTGTGTCCATCGGCCAATCTGCTCCCACAAATGGACTTTTCTGTCCCTGTTGTGAAAGTCAGACAATAGCCCAGCTAAAGGAGTGGCAGTGACATCAGTGGCGCCTTTCTGAAAAGTTCAGATATTATATCAAGTAGAAGTCGCCACACAAAAAAGCCAGTGTTCTGAAAAAAGACGCTGGGCGTGGCACTTTTTCTGTAGGCGGCCGCATGCAGCTGCATACGCTCACTCCTCATTAGGAATAATTGAAAACGATGCAGCTCTGAAAAAAAAAAAAAAAAAACAACGCTATGTGGACACAGGCCCTTACATTTCACTTCAGAGCCCATGTTAACAGGTTAGAGCAGCCAACCACGCAGCCCGTCTGAGCAGTGCGTCTCTGCTGCAGAACCTCTAGAGATTCGACATGTTGCCTATTTTGTCTGTGTGACGCCAAAAATCTCTGACTTAATATTTCAAGATACATAGCCAAGGTCATCAAAGTAGACAAAGTCTTCCTGCAATTAGAGGTACAAACAGAAACCTTGGGCCTTCAGTGACCACATCCTTTCCATGATAATAATGTTTGCAATATAACGAACATACAAGGGGAGAGCAGCAGCCTGGATTACACTGCAAGACTGGTCTCTTGCCTCTATGGACAATTTGACATTTTAACATTTTAAAACTACTCATTACAAGGGGGAGTCTCTGAAATTCTAAATCATTCCTTCAACAACAAACAAGACCTAACATTTTTCTTAAAAAATTCTACACCCTTGCTGCAGTCTGTACTCCTAATCATTTTACACCAATCTAAAATGGGAAAGGTAATCAAAGTGAAATAACTTTTTTTTTTTGTACTTAGTCTAGGTCTCACAAAAGCCACAAGAATTCGAGAGAAAACAAAATGCCTGTCAGGGCGAGCATACAAGAGGCAAAGGGGGAATCTGGCATGGCCTAAGCAAAGTCATAAAAATATTTTCCCTTTTATTTAATGTTGTCCATAATTCATTGCCAGGAAAAGCTAATCAATAGCACCTTAATGAAAACTTGAGCCATATTTTATTTTGCCGCAGAGAAGTCCCGGATCAGCATTTGTTGCCTTGTTATGCACTGGTTTTCACCCTTGGGCTGTTTGACAGATGTGCATCACATTTGCAGATACCTTAAATATTTGCTCTGTTCAACCACATTTGCCTTATCAAAACACCACAGAGTAGGAGGGAAATTTCTGATGATGACAGCAATGAACATTCAAAAGAGGAGAAGTGATCCAAAATGGTTACATATATATTAATTCTTTTGTCCTAGCTTTAACCTCAGCTGATTATGGCAACATACATCGCCAAACAAGAGCTGAACATAAATATTGACTAACACATTTTTGATGCTTTCCACAAGTGTCGTAAATACACTGCAGTCCCCTTAGAGTCTAGGTTCATATTAATGTCAGATTGAGATGAGCGTGCTGAAAAGACATACAAACCATACATACATTAAACATTGTATCTCTTTAAATGGAACTGATTGACTTAAACAAGTACATTAGAGGTCTCAGGAGTTATATACCAGCTGCTAACATCATGGAGTAAATTAACCCAAACTATACATAACACTAAACATTGTAATTGTGGTGCACAGACATTCAATCAGTCATGATAAAACTGGAGATTAAATAATGCTTAAAAAAAAACTAGAAATGTCATTAAACTGTGGAAAACTACATTAAACACACACTAATGCCATGAATTTGTATCCCAATAGCACAAAGATGCAGTAAATACTTGCCGTCAATGAACTACCATATAAAAAGGCTAGTCTGGAGTTTGGCTACATGAAATACAAATATATTGTATCATAACTGAAGGACAGATTTTAGGCATATTCAACAATGTCTCCCTTACAGCTGATTATAATGAAATATATGTAAATGTTATTTATGTATTTTGTATGTTGGTGGGTCTTCCATTTTGATCATATTTGGACCACTAATTCTTCCTTTACATTTATTTAGTGCCATATCTACAAGCCATTTACGTGCTGCCTTTAACCAGGTAAGACATCTACTCATTTTAAAAATACATTTAAAAGTTGGAATGCTGTAAGGCTAACCTTACATAACAAATCATCCACGTAGCATTCCAGTTTAAATTTTTATTTTCAAAAAAAACATGCAATTACTTGTGTAAATGTAAATAAACTTACAGTGCAGAATATCTAGGACTTTACTGTGTGAGGATATGTTACCATTTTGTTACACTTCAGACTGTGCTTAACTACTCTTTTTAAAGATGTACTATAATACATGAAACACACGTGAAGTATTAGATGCAGTTCAATGCACACCATGAATTAAATAATGTATGTGTACTTTTTTATTTGTCTAATCTGTCACATTTAATCAAATCACAGCAGCATTTAGGCGAGAAGGTGTACAAAGTGGTAACTGGGAGCTACTTGCAGCCTGACTGGTGAGATGCAATGCTAATTGTTTCCAGTGATCCTTGTCAACGTACAGTATGCTCTGGTTCCAGTCAACTATCTATGAACTCAGGCTACAATTACAAGGGAAAAGGTCATTTTTCATGCTCTGAAAGACATCCTAATGAACTGGTTGCCACCTATTTAACACTACTCTCCAGTCCACTAAAACAGACTTTCCATATCCACTGACAGCACGCTTCACTTTGCCTGTGAACAGGATGAGATGTTTTTGTTTTGCCATTTGTGTCAGGGGCAATGACTGCAAAACCTTGAGGAAACTTGTTTAATGCCCGCATTCAGAGTAAACAGTTATTCATCAAAAAAATAATAATGCCTCAAAGGTCAGGCCATAAAATACAATATCTGCCCTCTTTCCATTGCCTAGTGCATTAGTTACTGTTAATGCCATGCAGAGCGCTTTGATGGCAAGGGGCTGGGTTAAAAAAAAAATGCGTATACGGGCAAGAACTTGAGATCATGGACTGGTTTATCATTCAAATGAAGAACTGACGCCACTGTCAAAACAGCAGGCAATCACTGTGGGAAAGGCTATCATTTTGATCTTCAGCTTACACCAGACCCAAGTTTTTGGTGTTTTTTTAATCCATATGGAATTACATGCTTGTATACGGAGCTGTCCAGTGGCTACACATCATTTGCCTGTATTTGCATTGTCAGCCGGAGGTGAGAGGGTGGAGACCTGCCAACTGTAAGGCTCTGGGCCAATGCCATGACAGCTGACAACTCCAGCAGGCCATGTGTGCAGCGTTTCACTTCTAACAGCCAAGATCCCAGATCAAGTAAATCCTAATCAGAGAGTTAGTGTGCCTCTAATGTGAAAATTCATATTTCTACCCTGAGTGTTTCATGTTCAAAAGGGAGCACATGTCATTTGGCATGCCTTCATAAAGCACTAGGGCTCCCATCAGTCACTGATTATTGCAATGAGGAATTAAAATCCCTAAACACAAAGGAACCAGCACCACATTGCTTTGGCTGTCAGAATTAACTAGTGAAAGTGACCTCAGCCTATACATGCTGAAGGAGGAGGAATCATATTCAATTAGCTGGATAGAAATATTCTATCAGACGTGCATTCATTGTTGATTAATAAAGATACAGATGAGCATATTCCATTCTATCAAATCCCCACCCTATCCTTACGTTGTCCATATATATCTACTCATTTACAGTCAACATTTTTGAATACCTGGAGCTAACTGACATTGATAAGCACACTGTACTGCTCTGCTACGCTACAGCCAAGCTGCAGAGGGGCTGTCTAGTTTGTCAGAAGAAGACTGGCTGAGGGAGGCGGTGCTGAACTGTTAGTCTTCTCCCCCTGATGGCACGCTGTGTTTACGCCGATCCCTCAGGCCATTTGTTTGCAGCACTTCCTTGCCCCACAGCACCATGCATAATGCAGGAATGAAAATGTTAACAGTGGCAAATAAAATCGGCAAGGTGCCCCCACAAATCAGGGCAGTTTAGGAGCACATTTAATCATCCATGCATTGGGGACAACGCATGGCAATTAATTGTGGCATTTCAAAGAAGATCAGGACCCCATTTTTCCAGGGCCCTTCAAGCTTCGTGTTCTGTTGCCCCATCAACTGCAGACCCGTGGCAGCGGCCTCTGTGCATCTCTTTTAAACATCTCCAGATTTTGGCCCAATTATCTTTATTACCTCTTTGCTCTCAAGTAGATGAGAAGAGAACTCTTGTAGAGGGTTACGCAGAATTGCATCAACAGAGCCCACCCAGCAAAAGAAATAACAAAAAACAGGCATTGTTTGAAGAGGGTCTCCCATGTATACACACAAGAAGTAATCCAGTCTAGGTCTTGCATTTCTCCAGCATGCTCCAAGACAAACAAGTTACAGCACCATATGGTGGTGTCAGGAAAATAAATAATTTAGAGAAATTCATGTGCGGTGCGCAGATGAGCAACCGCAGAAATACCAACACAGGCATCCTCATACTTAACCCTTCTAATAAGAACCCTAAGCAGGAGGGCCACAGAGAGACAACCACAATATCAGTCCCTAACTGGATTGAGAACTACTTTGGAATTTCAAAGACTGGGACTGGCAACTGTCTCTGGACGTAAGGACAGCATTTCGTGCAGATACAATCTGCAGTGCCTTTCAGCACTTCCTGAACACGAGACAGCCTAATCTAATGAACTAGGGGGGCAGAATCTGCTCAGGCTTTTAGCCGAGTGCCAGCGTGCCTCCTCTCACATCTGACTGCAGTCAAAAATCCACTTGTTATTTTTATTTCCACTGTATTTTCCCTGAGGTGTACTCTGCATGGCTTGAGTCATCATTGTTCAAGTCTTTAGAGTTGGAAAAAACACACGCACACACAAGCTGGTGGCAAGGTTATAGCCAGTCAGACAAGGGGGCACTCGTATTCTGCCAACCCCAGGGAAAACTCACAGAGGGCTCCAGAGAGGGAGAACAGAGATGTGCCATGTTGCTGACATGGCAGCCGTCACGTCACACTAACCAGTAAGAGTGATGTGCTCAGACAGCACTGAGATTTGTAGAATACTGTAGTGCCTTCTAACCAAAACAGCGAGGGGTTCGTGGATTACATGACCCATGACTGCCTTCTTTGTACCTAAATATCTAAAAGGGAGCATCAAGAAGTGAAGGCAGCGAGACACAATATGATAATGAGCATCAGACAAACACAAACACTGAAAGATCGAGATGTCTGGAAAGCAAGAGGGATGGGGGTGATCTGAGCATTCTTGTTCCATCAGATCCCAGAACTAAAATGATGCAGTATAAATAAAGAATACAGTAATATTGAGTAGGTAATATTTTGTGCACCTTAAAGAATAAACAAAATCCAAAATAAATGTCATATCCTTTGATTCGTGACAAGGCCCACTTGTGCAGAGTTTTTTTTGTCCTTGTTCTTGCTGTGCATCTCTGGAACAATGAGTACAAGAAGCAGCTTCTGACACATGTAAGGTAACAGGTGCCAGTCAGGTCTGCAGAGAATGTGTGAATTACGCAGATGAGTGACAAAATAAAGCAAATAATGAGCAAACACCAATGCTCTGACACCATTCCTGGAGCAGATGCATATTATAAAAAATATGCACCAGGCTTTTTTGATAGCTCTTTCATTTCAGTGACTATGAGGCTATAATAAAACCACTGAGGTAACTGCACAGTCAGCAGTTTTTAATAGGACAGACTTTTCATTTTATGTTTTTGTGTCTTGCAATTTTGTGCCAAGTCGTGATTTTTTCTTTCTTTCTTCCCTTTTTTTGTCTTTGTGGGTGCTGGCCGACATCATTTCCTCTCTTAAGAGTTAATAAAGAACATGAAGTTGAACTTGATCGTAATTGAAGTGCAATAAATTAAGAAACCACTTTAGGTCACAAAATGATAGGCTAGTCAGGAAAAAAAGTTGACTTCTGAATTTAAAAGCTGGAATGTGGCTGATGAAGGAATCTGCATATTGCCAATGTAAAACATAAATCCTCTGGAATGCAGTCGTGTTACTCTAAATGACCCTGATCTGATGCTCAATTCCCAGCCCTAACCGATGGAAAGGTGCACCACAAACCACAAGACTGTGTCACATCTCAAACTATTTTTAGACAGTTCAGCTTGTCTTTGCAGCTTGACTTTGTAATTAAAGAGACTCGCATCACCAGAGAAAATTATTATTATACATCTAGAAGTAACACAGCAGACAGACAACAGACAGAATTTTGTTCCGATTCAAACTGATAGCTTCATTGTCATGAACAATAATACAGCCACGCAGGCGCTGGAGAATAGCGGAGACTGACAAGCTATCTGATGATCAGTGTCACAGATCAGAGGCAGTACATTTAGGAATGCGCCAGTTCATCTGCCGAACATCAGTATTAGCCAATATAGCCTTGTTGACTGCCATCAGCCTGTTACCAAATAAGATGACATTTACCAATGGCAGTGGCCAATGGTTTTCTGCTGTGTCACATGCATTTTGCGCAGGCTAAAAAGCAGTACTCCAGACAACTGGCCTCCTGTTGTTCCAGTGACAATGGAAAACATGTTTGGAACGAACAGAGATCTTCCCCGGGATGTCTTTGGGACAAAAGAACACAGTAAACTCACTATTGACACATGGGACATAGCCTGTTTTTTCCCCTGATGTTACACTGTGAAAACGAAATATGTGTAGAAATTGGCAGGAGGAGAGCTAGTCAATGTTAGCAGCTAGCCTGTGGCTGGACCAACAGTTCACGGAGGTTGCACCGAATTACAGTGTGATGCGTTCAAGCTCTATTCAGCAAAAATGACTATTAGGCTAATGTTAAAGGCCCTACAAGGAACTTTCATTTTGAGTTGATTTTGGCGACCCTGTGGACAAAAGCGGTAGTGTTTTGCCGGAATGAAGCCTACATTTCCCATGAGCTCTAGTGCGTATTGTCGTAAAGATGCTTACCTGGCTCGCGCATGTTGTTTGTGTTGGGGATGAATGAAACAAGAAGACGGGAAAACTTTGCCCCCGCTCCTATCGGGGATCCCAGCTCACCTCTGCCGCGCCCCAGCTCCACCTTTCCAGCGTAAGCGCCACCGCCGCCGGGGTAAACGCAGCGGTTGGCTGGTAAGGATGAAGGCCTGTTTGGCGAGCACTTCCACAGCTTCTTGGACTGAGTATGGAGCGGTGCCTCGCCTCTTTATTCCTCGGCACTCGCTGGACCCTGTCGACGCCTGGCTGGTACCTGTCGTTGGCCCGGATGAGGTGTTCCAGCCCTGCGGCCCCTGCTCTCCTCGTCCCCGCTGGCGTGGGGTGAATCTGCGCAACCTGCAGCCTCTGTGTGTGGCTCCCCGGACAGCTAACATTCAGTCATTTCCTGACTTTCCGAGGATTAGATTTTCTCTGTGTGACTGAGACGTGGCTGACTGTTGGTGAGTCCAGTGCTTTCACAGAACTTTTACCCGATGGTTGCTGCTATTTCAACTCCCCGCGGACGTTGGGTCAAGGAGGAGGAATAGCGACTATTTACACTATAAATGTAAGCAGCTAGGTAAGATGACATGTGCCGTAAATCGTTTCATCCTGGAAGCGACCTGGGGCGGACCTGGGGTCCGTTTCACAAAGCAGGTTCAACAAACTCTGAGTCTAATCCTGAACTCTGAGTTGATCTACTCTGAGATAGGAAACTCTGAGTTTCCGGTTCCAGAACAGCTGATTTGAATCAGTTTAATCAACTCAGAGTAGTTTCACCTGGAGTTAAGCGCGTGCACCACAACTATAAAAAGCCAGCACCAATGGAGCCCCGATTCGACGAGTCACCATGGCAACGGGGAAGAGGAGGGCTGCGTTTTTCACCCCATTAGAATTAAAAATCTTAATGCGCTCATACGGCGAGTTTGCACACATTTTCAAAAAGAAGTACAACACCGCTGCAGCTGCAAAAGAGAGGGAGACAGCATGGGAGAACATTGCTGCTCGGGTCAATGCGTAAGTTTAAATGTAGTCCTTTGCAATCACAATAATATTACAGGGGAAAACTGCTTGAATGGTAGCCTATTAATTTATTTCATTTAGGTGCAATCCCGCAGGGGAGAAGCGCACTTGGCAGCAGTTTAGGATGAAATATAAAAACATTGTTCAAACAGGTAAGACCTCGGCATAATCTCATGGGGGTACCTCATTCTGATCATGTTTTACATTGTAAAGTAAATATTAAGTGGCTGTTTGACTGTGCAGTTGTTTTATCCCCAACATAATGCTGTTTTCACACACATAAATATCTTCTCATCTATATCATGTTCTGTTAAATAATTAAGCCTATTTAAACTAACACAGACTTCTACTCAGCCAACAGAAAGAAGGCAGATGCCCGTAAAACGAGCACACTGACCGCCCTGCATACAGTTGCCTTACTCAAGTGCTCAGCATCTTCGACATTGTACAAAAACTTCCATTTGCAAAGAAACGCAGCGCAACACATAATATCTGCTGGGATGTGAGAGCATGACTACGATTGGTAATGTTGCAAATGTAAGGACGGATTAGGTTGTGTATGTAGATGATGGACTGTGACGTGAAACGGTACAGCTCAAAAAGATAATTGTGTGGAAATGCTAAAACATCTATGCATGGTCTGATAACCATCTCCCAACGAATATTTAATTCTCTGCGCAGTAATGCTGCACCTTCATCCACAGGATCGTTATCAAAAGGACATGCCATGTTAGTGAAAAAAGTCACCACCTACTGTGCCTAATGAACTTCTAATATACTGACTGATTTTTTAAAATGACAGACGGCAGAACTAGGCTACGCCAAAACTCGCCTGCTGACTGAATGATTGAGCAAATCAAATGGACTGTGTGGCTCTGAAAGAGGGCGGAGACAGAGAGAAACTCGAGGTTCATTGACAAAAACCTGGTCCCGACCAGGTTAGGTTCATAGAGTCTGTTACTACGGTAACTGACCGAGAGCTTAAGTTGCCTCTCTCTCTGAAACAGGCTAGAGTTACTCCTCTTTCTCTGGTTTGCGTTACCTCTCTTTTTGAAACGGAAAACTCAGAGTTTCCCTCATTTCAGGGTTAACAGACTCTGAGTTTTCACTAAACCTGCTTTGTGAAACGGACCCCTGGAGACAGTTTCCTAAAGGTATGGATATACACTATATAGAAATAGCTTATCTTCACACCGATGGTCTCATTTGCTGTTGTAGGTCACGCACAGACATCAGCAGAAACGAGAGACTTTTGCATATCCAGTTAAAAGTTCCTTATAGCGGCTTTAAGTATCACATTATCATGATATATTCAAATGTCATCTTGTAAAATTCTGGTTTTGGCAAGAAAATTAAATAAATGTGTTGAAGGAGAAATTTGTCGATGTTTTCACAGCAACATAAAAAAGGTATTAGAGAGGGTATACATATATATGTATGTATACATATACACGCACACATATACATACGTATACGTAGCTTATATAATCGTGTATGAGTGAATTTGTGCATCAAAGATAGTGTCATGAAAGGCTGAACGGTTCAATTATTTTTTATAATGAAGATCTCTTTGTTTCCCTGGCACAAAGGGGGGACTAAATAACAACAAAAACAAAATTATCAAGAACAACAAAAACAAAAACGGACATCTGTATCGGCTATCGGCCAAATTGTTATTTTAAACATCAATATCAGTCAAGAATTTCAAGAACTACATCTCTAATTACGATGGTACAGATAATTTGTCTTGCATGGACAGATAACGTTTCTTTTTGCTCAAAATTTGCTTCCTTTAAATGGTCATAAGAATATTCATATTCATTAAAAACCAGGTCATTTAAATGTGGCAGATAATTAAAAGTGACACAAAGCTAAAAGCTGTGTAAGTTAACAACATTTTCACCTCAGACGTATATTAAATTGAATATGTGCAACATCAAATCAACTGGATTCCTTGATAAACACACTCTGTTACAGCCGGTGATATCACAAAACGTAAAACTGTAAATGGGTATGAGAAGCTTTAAAACTTTAAATGATGTTGCCATATATCGCTCGGTCTTTCAAGGACCACAGGTACAACAATATCTGCTGCTAACGTTTTCATGAGTTGTGAGACTGCAGGCTTTTAACATGATGCTCCTCTCTTTAATGTGCACATCAGGACAAAGCAAGCTAACAGAATAAGCAAAACAAAAAAAAGATGGCCTGAGTTGCTCCACATCCGTGATAAATCACTGCCACTTTTATAGCCTCTAATAAGTTGATGCAAAGCCATTTTTCTTCCTGCCCATCGTTCAAACATTTAAGGCATATTTACAAGGAACTTGTTAAAATATTTAATAATATTTAGTGGCAATTTCGGAGCAGCCTGTCACGGTGAAATTTATTGCCTTTAAGTGTTTAAAAAGGCGATGACATGAATAACAAACTGTCAAAATTTCCTAATTTGCATAGACAGGCTATAACTCCTGATACCTTGCATTAAAAAAAGAGGTTTTTAACAAAACGAGTCATAAAAGAAGCATTCAAAGTGAGTGATGGCAAAGACTCTTCCACAAAGTCGCACCACAGAGACAGCTTCCCCCCACTACAGATGCTTCCGAGATCAAGTCAGCCAATAAAAGGACATATATCCTGCTGCTTTGACTTATTTATCCTGTGTGGATGAGCTCAAGATGGAACATCTCCTATAGGCAAGCTTAATTAATTGTGATAAAAGGGCTAATTCAGAGGCTGCACAAGAAAAGTGAGCCAAACAATAATATTCCCTACAAATCATCTCTGCCCGTCAAATATTTCCTCCATAACTTTCTAATTCAAAGTCCTTCGGACGTGAGCCTTTTGTTAAGGAACTTCATGGAGCCAAACAACCTCCTACGCATCTCTGCCATTCTGTTCGCACTCCTGACTAAAATCATCAGATGAAATTGCAGCTGCACAATGTTAAACTCCCTTGTCCTTTGTTTGACTCAACAAGATGGTGGCCATGTCTGGTGCTGCTTCTTCTACCAGATTCAATGGTTTTCATGATAATACTCAGTGACCTGGGCCTGCCCTGGCTGTCCTAGTCAGAAAAGGGCCCCCGTTGACACTGATTGCAAGGCTATGAGTAGTCTCTCCCCTGTGCCCTCTCAGTGCAACTCTAATTAATAGCCAATTCATCTTCTCTGATCTGAGCCAGCACATGGAGTAATATATCGTTAGTTTGGCAAGCGAGCTATTAAAGTGTAATAACCAAGTACCAGCACTCGATTTGGAAGAGTAGCACATACTTAACCATGAAGTGGAAACAATTAATTTATTGGAGAATCTCCTGTAACCAATCATTTACTAGCACTCACACTGTGATGCAAAAGCCATCTCCTGTTGTGTGTGGCACAAGTCAATGACATATTTTGGGCTCAGCGCCTGAAACCTCTTGCACTATGACCAGTTATGTAAGCCTCGTCTAAGCACCACTGTCACACTTGCTGCCTGCATAAAAAACCCTTTAAATGGCCATCTCAAAGGTAGGAAGTTCATTACAAAAAGGACCCTGCTCATTTACAGGTTACCTTACCACATTTACTAAGTATTTCTTCAAGGTGAAATACATTTTTCTCTCAATGCTCTAGATGATCTAATACATTGATGATACCTTTAGTTTTATGAGAAAGAGCCAGACTGCTGAGATTAATTAATAATTATGTTGCAGCACTATAACTTGGTATACTCTTTAAAAAACAAGATCCAAAAGTTAAGGCTCCTTCATTTGAAAGCTGATCTTGACCAATATTCAGTACTTCTCTTTGCACTGTGCCAAGCATCTGAAGTTACAAAAGAAGGATAAAATGACATGAAAATACTGTTAAAATCTCCACAAGGATAGTGGGGACATTTCTATTACATAAAAATTAAAATCCAAAATGCAAATGCAGAAAAAAATAAACAACTGGAAATCAAAGTACGATAGAGCAGCCATAGATAGATAGATAGATAGATAGATGGTGACAGGTTGGGATTCGCTAGCAGGATGTCGAAAAAGTCAAGTGTCAGGAATAGTATAAAAATTGGCCAACATGACCCCCAAAAACTCACAACCCCTAAAAGCATCAATTAATCACAGATATTTGTCACTATAGTTTTGATGCACCATAACTAATATTCAGGACGGCCCTATTCATGTCCAACCGAAGTGCTGCAACGTTAAAGTATTACCTGCTCAGTTAAGTTAACATGCCATCACTGCCTAGCCACAGTTAATTTCTAAAACTTCACCTGTTGCTAAGATCGACAAAATGCCAACAACCGCACCTTTGCATCCTGTACTAAGACTTGTTTACCAAGCCCACTTGGTTTTGAATCATTTTTGGCTGAAGCATGACATTTACAAATACACATAGGCTATTTGTTGACAAATGGAATAAGCTGCCTGAATTTTTAAAATACAAATTCTGCCAAGTAACAGGCTTCTCCTGTAATAGTTTATGCATGGCTCAATGCTACACAGAGGATGGGGAGTCCCTTTTCTCTGAACTAGCTAACTAGATAATCAAATAACCCATCTGTCACACATCAACAGTGACACCCAGCTTAGAGCAGTGTTATTTATTTCGACGCTCTCCTCCTCTATGACGTACTAATTACTACAACTACTCAGCAGAGAAAAGTCAAAACAGGAGATCAAAAATAAAGAAACAGGAGGAAAGCCCTAAACAGTTGCTTCATGTCATCTTTACAAACCGATGGCAAGACCACCAAACCATTCTTATTTGCTTGGAAATCATACTTTTTTGCAGCATTAACCACTATACAGTTACACACACACACGTCACACATATACAAGAACATATACAATACACAAAGATGTCTAATTGGGTGCCAAAAGTGCAGCCTGAGCATCAACAACAACAATATTGCTTGCTAACAAGGAAACTATCAAAATTGAAATGAATATATTCTACACAGTATGATTCACTCCACCAAATACAACTAATTTTATTTGTCTTATCTCAGACAATTAAGGTGCAAAGTTACTTAGAAAAACAACCCACTGTCTCTGCTTCCTCAATCATGCACCTTAGAACAATAAAGCCTTCCTTCAAACTTTGATAATTGCAAGAAATGAATGAAAATACTAAGACTCACTCTTGTGCTTTTGGCCTGCCTCTAAAGCAAAACCTTTAAAACCCATTATTCTTTTTGCAAGAACTAATGACGTTTTTTGTCTCTTCAGCTTAACACACTAATTGACAGTTTTTTTGGAGGATAGCCCAGATGGAAAAATAAGTACCCCCTTAAAGACCTAACTCCCTTGCTCATTCCCCTAGCTTTAAGTCCCTTATTAATTAAACTTTCACCAAGTCAGGAATTTTTATTAAAAAGATAAAGTCTGCTGTACCGTAAAACAGACCTAGCCTATTGTCTCTGAAGCTAAAATTTTATTTCTATAAATAAAAGAGACTTTTAATACCATCATTTGCAGCAGGGGGACTGGGACTAAAGAATCCACACAGTACAGTAATTAGAGGGAGATTTTCATCCCAACTACACCAAAATTGGTCAGCTTTAACCAACACCCTTTGCTCCAACTGAATAAATACACTAAGACTGTTCATTTTAGCATCATGGGATATTATTTACTGTATGGCAAACAGAGGCTGCATCATCATGCTCAGGAGAGACTGGAGTGTAAATATGTGTTTTGCCAGCGCTGTGTGTCTAGCCATACATCTCAGACATCCTGCCACACTGTTGTTCAGGCGGGAAATAAAGCTACAGCCAAATATTGACTACAGTTTTATGATCAGTCACCCACTTGATCAATCAAATCCCTCTTGTGTCATTAACTTTGCAACAATATTTGTCAATCAACATCATAAGACAGGGATTGTGTTGCTCCAATTATAAAAGCAACAGAAAGGACAAGGTATTCCTCCCCCTTTGTGTTGCTTTTATTTAAAAATATCTTGTGCTTATTATTATATTTTTAAAAAAAGGAGAGAATCACAAATTTTCACAAAACCAATGCAGCATAAGAATACTAGAAATGGAAGTTAAAATGCTCAGATAATTAATAAGCTGACCCTTGTCTTAAGCAAAATTGTCAATTTTGTAACTGAAACAATTTAACATTTAAAAGGCAGTTTGACTGGATTAATGATAATGTCCCATCATTCACACAAAAAAAAAACAGCCAGTGAAACATCTGTCTTTAAGGGTAATCTTCTAAAATCAGAGAAGAAAAATCAAAAAGGATCATAGGTGCTTTGAACTAGTTTCCCTAGCCTACTGGACTGGTAAATGCTCCAATACTGAGCATCAAATACTGCAAGGCAGAGCTGCTTCAATGCTTCATAGTTCTCTAAATGTATTCAGCTGCTTTTAACCACAAATCTAAAGTGAAAACAGAGAAACTGCCTTGGGGGATCATTGTAAAAGATCTCAGGGGACTATCTCTGGATGTGGGTATCTGTACGGAAGGTGGATGAGGTCAACATAACATCTACTCAAGTGCAACCTGTTTTGTGCAGGTCAAAACCATTGTCATGTCAGTCTGTTATGATGCTAAGATGAACGCAACACAGAGGACAGATACATGCAGCGTTAAGGTGCATTAAGTTGCCAGAAAAGTAATGTATCATCCGAGGAGGATCATTATGCCACTACTACAGGCACTGCTGTACAGCCAGCAAATCACAGCCAATTAAGAACCCTTTAAACTTACAAGTCAAGCATCACTTGTTGTGCTGTCCATAATAGGGTTTTATGGACATGAAGCAGTTCTGATGGCTGTATTGGTCTTGTGATGAATGTTAAACTTTACAGGAAATGTGGCCCGGGTAAGAATGGTGTTGAAAACTAAACAGATCATTTGGTGCTTTCAGTTTTTCAGGGACACAAAGACGGAGAATAAAAGAGGCTTTGGGAGCCGCGTGTTTGATCCAATTCTATCATTTCATGAGAATCACACTTTCTACTCTTTCTGAGAGATAAACAATTCAGGCCTGCTCCCCAAATTTTTTGTGTCAGTTTTCTGTTTTCTGCTAACGAGATGTCACTAATATGTACTGGAATGCTGTGTGAATAAACAATTTGATGGGCCACGAAGAACTTAATGATGTATACCAAATGTGGGGGGACAGCTTCTAAGCGCAGATTTTTGTAGACAAACATAGCTGTTGACAACATTTTCCACACAGTTTGCCTTTTCTGTCAGGCTGAAAATCTAAAATTAAGAACAAAATGTTTTCAAGGTACCACAACTACTAACAAATCATGTCTTATTAGCATTTTGCCTCAATCGGTCAAATTGTAAGGACAGATGATGGAAAAAAAACACCATTTAGCAAGAGGGAAATCATAATCAAAAGAAAAACAGAATTCCTGCATGCATGCATTTGGAGAAAACAAATCTGACTGTGTACCTGAGCTCCTTTTAACTAATTAAAATAAAAACATAAATCAAACATTGCATGTTGTCCATTTACATAAATGCAGCCTCCTATTGTGATGTGTATTTTGTTGTATTGTTCCTCTATGCACATAGCAGCTTATTCGAGCTTAATTCGTGCCACTGTGTCTTCCTGTGAGCAGACCCCAGTCATCTTTAAACGGCTCCATTTAAAATGCAATTTGATTATCTGCCAAATTGCTACCAAGTCTTTCCCTCTGCAGCTTGGGGATGGGGGGTAAAAATTTTAATTAGCATTTGTGCATAAAAGAGAGGTCTTTGTTGCATTTTGAACACGGCATCCCAGAATGACCACCACTTTCAAAGAGTCATCACCCAAATGATTTCAAACTAATAGATCCAAAGGGAAAGGAGCAGTCCTGGCACGGAGGGGTGGGGGAATCACAGAGGTCTTCAGTGGCACTGAAAAAAACCCACAGGACATGGCATGTTTAAATAATCCAAAACTTTTCTTTAATCATAGTTTAGAAAATTGGCTGGGACCTTCAGCAGGAGACAGCTGCTCTGCCCCATAGCCATTTAATGAGATTCACTGAGGGTTTCCCTTAAAATATTTACGCTGTCCCATGGCACAGCAATATTGTCCTAGAATGGGGAGATAAGAGCCAAGGAGGTGTGTTGAAGTTCTCCTAATCAATTTGCTAATTACTGGAGCAGCTATAGGAGAGGAGAGAGGAGTCCCTTCTGGCAAGCTGTATTCTAATAAACGCTGAAAAATTTATTTACTCCCTTAGCCAAGAGGAATTCTGAAGTGGGATTACAGCAAAGAGCTGATTGAGACAGAGCTGTGTTGTGGTTGAGGTCGCAGTCAAAGGAGCAAGGAGAGGTCTCGAAACATAAAAGGATCTCTCAGGACCTGCACCTTTGCATCTGCTCAGGGAACGGAGATGGCAGACTCTTACAGACTTGGCACGAAAAGACCTGACTGCTATAGCTACATATCAACAAATATTAATGAGACTTCTGGTTCTTGCATAATAAAACAGGTTATTGTGGGAGTAAACGCATATGTATGCAGTATACACACTGCATAACTAACTCCATAACAAAAAAAAAAAAATGTATAAAATGTATGTATAGAAATACTAAGATAAGACAAGACAATCAAATTAATATTTAATATCATAGGAGCTATGGGGTGATAGCCTACATGGAGCAGAGGCCAGGAGGCCCAGACATTATGCCAGACGTTAGGGTTGTGTGTTTGAAGCCACCCTTGTGCCCTCTGGCACAGGCTGACCCTCCCTCCCAACCTCTGGGACTGAGGGCAACCCTGGACCTGTCATAGCACACAGCCCACATCTTCTTCAGGGTTGAGGGCAAAATCTGCTCCACCTCTTCGATGCCACATTACCTATAACCCCCCTTTCCTCTTCAAGGCCTTCAACCAATAGCATGTCGCCTCGGTCAAACAGGTCAAAGGTCGGCATTAACTGAGAGCTTGAAAGGTATCACCATAAGCTAATCTCGAGTCACTATGGCAGAAGTACAGTGAAGCTTGGAGCAAGTTAGATCTTGGGCATAAAGAGTCTTCTAGTGGCCGATCTGCCACCTGCATAACTACCACAAATCTGCCAGGAAAACTGTATAGGTTGTCATTAAATATTGTGTCATCATATTTAGCAGTGCAGGGACTTGCCATTTTCACTTATGTTGAATCAACTCAGTCTAACAAGTTTTCTTGTATTGGGTTTCGACATGACTCGGGGGTTCGACAACTATGAGCTCCTTGAATTTGTCCCCGCTGCCCTTTGTGGACAAACTACAATCTGTTTGTAGCAGAAGGGAGAAGTTCCAGTTAGGGCCTGTGTCCATACATGATTTTTATTTGGCAGAAACGTGGTGGCAGGTCACTGGGGAGTGCTAAATCCCAGCACTTCGTAAGAAAAAGCGCTCCCAGCCCTTTATCTTAATGATGTGGTACACGTGGGTATGTTTCTATAACAATATTTTGACACTAACGTTAGCTAGGTAGCTAATGTAATGTGACATTGCCTACACAATTAACAACAAGCTTACAACACAAAACTCACCAGCAACATTCAGTGTCCGGCCCATCTGCCTTCACGCTTGTGACAGTTTCTGACTGACATATTACAGGAGAGGCAGTGATGTCACCAGCGCTTTTCTCTTAAAGAGATTTTCAACTAGAAGTGATCAGAGTGGCCGCACAAAAAAGCCAGAGTGCTCTATTAAAAAATAAACTGGGCACACTTGTTGTGAACAACTGAAAAAAGACACCTGGCCCTTAAAGTATCTTTACTAATACAGCAGGGTTATATGACGACACAGTGAAAGGTTTCTTTCTTTTTTTCATGTATAATTTATGAATGTTAAGCACACTGCCATACTGCATATAATTTCACCCAAATTAAACTACCTTATCATTGTAAAAATCTTCCCATTTACAAAACTCATATGCTGATTGAATTAATATTGTGTGTTTCAAACCATAAAAACTAAGAAGCCATTAAATTATTAAAAACCCTGCCGGTTTTGTTTAACTTTGGGCTATGCCTATTTGGAGAATTTGCACACACTTTTAATCAGATAATAACAATGACACTCCCTCGTGACACTTCTTTTGTGTTTTCGCCCTGATGCTAAACACGACTACAAAAAAAAGGGAAAACAAAAACACGGACTTATTAGTATTTACAGTCCATTTCCATGTTACTGTATTCATTTCTCCAATAAACTTGTTTCCCTAACTCCCACAGTCTCTTCAGCGGTCCCTACAGTGTAACTGAGCACATGGATCAGAGCACAATCCCACCGAGAATTGAGGCAAAAACAAAAACACAAAAAAAAAAAAAAAAAAAAAAAAAAAAACCTTGCTGTGACATTTTGTTCCCTCTCACCTCAACGCATGCCAGTCACAATGGACCGGTGTGTGGGGGATCTGTGTTCAGATCACCATGGTGATGGCTCTCTGCCTCCCAAGGCTCCCTGGAGGGGGTGGAGGGGTGGTGGTGGTGGGGGGGGAGGGGGCAGTAATGGAGCAGGTTGCCAACCAAAACGCAGACAGATGAGGAGAATGGTAAAAAAGAGATGTTCCTGAAAACATCTTCAATGTGTAACAAGGCAACGTTTTCAGACCAGTCAGAGTGAAGTCCACCACCAGCGCAGCCTCTAGACTCACTAAACAGTAGAACACAACAACTGACACCACCTCAGCAATCAAGACAGGCTGACATGTTTCACTCCCTAACCTTTAAAAGGGCAAAAAATAGAACAAAACGGTGCAGGTTCACGAACAAAGGTCTGAGAACATCTGTCTCTGGGTAAATCATCCCTACATGACAGAAAGACACAGAGATGGCATTACATTGAGCAAGACAAAAGGGCACCCCCCACTCTATACCATCAGCTCTAATTTCATTTACTTATTTGACTGTTGTCCCCCTCTTAGACAATTAAGCCAACATATTCCTAAGAGGACCCACAGGGTCATCATCAAGAATTAAACGTACCAACACTATAAACCTGAGACCACTCCAAGGATCGAGTTTCTTTCCAAAGGTAAATATCGTCCCAAAATTTTAAAAACTCTGTCCAGGGTTTCTGCACATTTTTACCAAAGAATTTTCAAAACTCTCAACTAAAATTGCATACTATTTTACCAGATTTCCATGATTTTATTTAAGTAGTTTAAAATGGGCATGTCTATATAGCAATACAGCCGTACATTACTACATAGGCACTTTGTAGCATTCCAGCCGCCCACTAGCCGCATATGCTAATAGTCCAGACCAGTACAATGTCAAGGCTCTGCCCCTTTTTGGGGGATAGAAAACCAAAGATCCTGTAGACAAGTTTGAAGTTTGTATCATTTATTTTTTGTTGAACAAATGTTTGTTTTATAGATATTACTAATAACTATTTTGCTAGCTTGCCTGAACCTGAGTGTTTGGGATACCTTTATAAATGAAAGTTGATCAGTGTAATGTCCCGTCAGTCTTTCCATCAAAGTGGATCAATAACCCAATACAGTGGCTGGATATTGCTAGTGCGGACATCTGTACATATTTGACTGAATCACGGGGTATCATTAGGCTAAGTGTTGTCTGTAATTAAGCAACCTATTAATAGCCAACTTTCTGATCTAGGCTGAGATCATCTAGGCTTAGTTTGAGTCAAACAGTACAGTTACACATGAGCGAATCCAGGCAAGTAACCATGGCCTGCCGAGGTGATGTTTGTGCTGAATATGGGCAGTGCCAGATGTGACAGTGGTATTTGTTAGCTAGTGTGCTAGCAACAAATGAATGTCAGTTAGCTTACCAATAAATACAGTGAAATATGTCGTATTCGTACATTGTCTATTTTCTTACTTTGCATGCCTGTTCCCCAAGTTATTGCGAGACAGGCAGCATCACTCCTGGGGCAGTTTGAATTATTCATGGCCAATATTATACGATGTCAGCTGGTACGACACAGCAACAAGGAGGGGCCACCCACAATTATGTCTTTGCTATTGCGACTTTGCTGGTCAAATTTCACCACAGTTCAAGTCCATGTGATGCAAAGATGCGAATTTCTAAGTTTGTTTGCCACTGAAGGCAAATGTTTTATTCGCCCCTTTGTTCCCAGTGAATGGAAATGAACGGGAAGCGAATATTCGCCAATGTTAATTTTGCTCATGTTTAACCGGACCATGGCACTGCAGCAGCCTCCCACTCGGGCTAGTTAGTTATCTCTCAGTGATAACTGTCACCAGCATCATTTAGCAATACGCCACGTTGACAGTGAATATTCATGTATCTTAATGTGCCTCAAGTCTCAGGTTTTCTACATTTTTCTGTTTCTCTCCTTTGACTGAGTCTTTCTGAACCCAGAAGGGATTCATCATTGGCGATGAAATGATCTGGTCTTGTCAATGTGCATTACATGATACTAGTGAGGATTCATCAGTGGCTTAGTGTCGCACTAGTCTTTAAATTAGCAATGTATTTTGTGTAACTATAGACATGTTTTGGGATATTCAAAAAAAACAATGTATATTCAAAACTTAATCATGTTAATTACAGACCATTTCCAAGCTTGGAAAATATGTCTTATATTTGAACAACCAAAATGTCTGCGGGAAAATAAAGATTTTCTGGTAACATGCTAACGTGGCTTCAAGACAACTTTTCCAGCAGGTGAAAATATTTGAGTGATAATGTGTCACCCCTCTAGAGAGTAATGTTTATACTGAAAATGCAAATAGAAAGTTCTGTTTGCTAAAATTATCTTATTCTAATCATTTTCATTGCAACAAATAGACCACATTCATTCTTGTCCCAGGTTTAATATTGTTTTGTGTGGGAGGAAATCATTTGAAAAATCATTCTGATCATGTGATACTAAAGCTGATTGAATTAGAATCCTTAAAGCCGCCATAAAGGGTAACCAGTGGCACATATTTGTCATTAAGAAATTCTGGCATAATATACAGGAGTGAGGGGAGTCGAATCCAGATTCCAAAATCTGATTTCTGCACACTAATAACAACATTACATTGTGTATGTGTTCTACAACATTATGCTTAAAATAACTAATGCTATGGAGTGTTAAGCGCTGCAGATATCCGACCACACTCACATATACTGTAACTTATGTCTTCGAGAATACCAAATTAACATATGGTTGGAGTGCTTGAGCCTTGCTACAATGTGCCTTCACATGTGCACTTTAATCAGTCCAATGTGCCTACCCTGTACAAACCAGCGCAAGCTGCATTTTGGTTTGGTGCCATAACTGTTACAGTAAGAAATGTGGCCAACAAGCCACGTACAGTTAAATTATATCTAACTGCATGACTGAATCATTTTATCCCTAGTCAAGTTAGGGGGCACTACACTGGATGTAGCTGGCTCGGCCAGCAGAAGTCTCTAATACACCTGCTCTATGGGCCACATAGTGCGGAAGCAGTGCCGATTATTCTACTATATCTATACACAGCAGTTGAACATTTTTTAATTCATGCCCTACTGAGCAACTTTGATCGGAACTGGTCTTGACAATAGCTTTTTTCACCTTGTAGAAATTGATAAATAGTCACAGAAGACATGCAACGTCAGATTTATTATTATGGATTTATTTTTACGAAGTCTTCATAAGGACACTACAGTTCAAGGCTGAATTACAAAGGAATAGCACTAAGGTTAGCTACTGGGCATTAAAAGTTACCACACATCTCAGTTGGAAAAGCTCTGCTTCAGACATACACATTTTATTTTCAGATAACCTTACATTAGACATCGCATTTATTTTTCACTTACCTGATTGGACAACTGTATGAGAAATTCTACTTGCCCACAGTTTTATTTGCCCTGGGCAAGTGTTAATGTCAAGCACTAACAATTTTTGACAAAAAGAGATAGTAAATCCTACCTACTCTAGCAGAATAGCCAAGTTATATTGTGGTTGATCTTGATACAATCTCATGACGGCATTGAGATTTTTTTTTATTTTTTTTTTGCCATTTCGCCATTTGAGAAAATCAATATATCATTATATCCCAAACCAAGCCCATTTCATATTGCAATTCATTAGACTAAAAACGTGTTTAGCACACAGTGCACTGGAGTAAGAGCCAGAAAGGAAAGGGCAAATTTCCTAGCTGAATCGGAAATCAATTTTGACATTGAGAGTCAATTTTGATATCAAGAAGCGATTCTGATTAAAACTGTAACACTATGAATCAGAATTTTGAAATAAACTCCCACCCCTAAAACAGAAGAGTTAGGCATTCTTGAGCAGTTATATCGAGGAGTTTTTTACAGATAGTTTTATATACTGGCAGAACTTCCATACATTGGTAGTAGCGACAGGACTGAAGTATGCAAAAATCTGACTCTCTAAAGTGAATTCCACGTTCAACAATGGTGTGCAGTTTACACTCAAGTATCAGAAGTACTTACACTAATGTGCAAGTTTTGAAACAGGGCTTAAAATTGACCCCTTATAAAACAATGTGACAGCTAAAAACCCTCTCTGTACAAATTACTCGAAGTACAAAAATCACCTTCTGCTGTGGTTTCATTGCAGACTAAGATTAATGTGTTGGACATGTTGTGCATCTAACTTGATTAATGAACAGGAATACTATAGTATTACTAAACCTGTAGAATGCATAAGGTGATACAACACTGGACTGTAAGCTTAGTATAGTATATAAATACATACTGCATTGGATTTCCATTAAAGGAACATGGTTGAACAACCACTACAAGTGGCTGGCAATTTGTCAAATGAGTTAATTGGTCACCAGTTCATCCAATTCATCTTAATGCTTGTTTTTGGACCACACCCAAAGAACAGTGAATTAAGCATGTACTGCAGCCAACAGTTACTTTGCGTACAAGACTGAATCCCTTGTGCTGAATGGTGCCAAAGTCAAAACTGTCCTATTTCGATTTTTAATCAAGCTTTGTACTCCTCACCTGTCAATGCTTGTTCAGCTCTGCTTCTTAATTATTACAGCCTTCTCTAAGTCTTGCAGCAAATACGGCTGTTTTTAGTCTGATGCAGAACTGTTTACTCACTAAATGCCAGGTGGTGCAGGCACTGAAAAGCTACAGGCTGGGGGAAAGGACCTAACCTTTATACAGTGTCTAAACGTCCTCACTTTCTCCTTGAACATCTATCCTTAACTGTGCTCCTCTGGTCCCCTCCCTGTCCCAAAGTGGCCAGCTGGGAACGGTGCGCATGTGCTGACGTCCCTACTAACCTTGGCCAGTGTAAGGATTACCGTGCATTTACACTCAATGCTCCTTCTTTCCTTAAGACTTATTAAGAATGATAATGAGCTCGGAAAGGGGCAGCATGTCCCTTTCTCAACTCTGCAAAAGCTCTTCTCTGTCTTTTTCACTGTTCACTTGTCTTATTCCTCTCTCTGTTCTTCCTCTCCACCTTTTCTGCAGCCTCTCTCTCTGCCCCAGTCCATGCCTCTCTCTCTTTCTCCATCGTATTGAAAGGACCCAGGACAAATTACCAAAAAGGCCATTTTCATCTATGAACTGCAGGATTTAATCGATACTTATTTCATGCCTTCAAAATCAACCCTATATTACTGTTGTCTGTGTGATTTGTTTATTTTGCTCTGGAATATTCCTTCAGTGGAAGGGGGGAAATGCACGGGATGCAATTCACCTTGAACCTCCATTATATTGGATTTCTCTACTGGCTGATCAAGCATGCAAAAAGGACATTTCCTTAGCACTAAAATAAAAACAATAATGATGATTAAAAAAACATGTGTGCCATTTGTGCTGGTATAACAGTGCGTGTTGAAGGCAGTATATTTTTACAAGGCAAAACACTATGGTTGCGGTAGTGTGAATTTGTATACAAAATCATTACACTGAGGGCAATTGATAAAGCTTATGTGCTGGGAAACAATAGTAATGGCTCCTGAAGCCTGTCAAATGCCGCCTGGGATTACTGACGCTTATTTGACATCAAAGACCTGAGGTCCACAGCCAAGGTCAAACAGAAAAGGAATACACATGGGTTTAATTCTACACACCCCTTGACAGATGCAGATGGGTACTTATGAGACATGAGGCATTTCACTGACTGATAGGGCTGCAGGAAATAAGAATGTTGGAGGCATCGCACACTGATTAACCAATGAGATTCTCAAATAGTCGAATGAACCAAGAGCACAGCACTACAGGCAACAATTCAAGTGCCATTTTAGAGAGAGAGAGAGAGAAAGAGAGAGACCCAATCAAAAGGCCTAGAGGACCACATCCATAAACACTGAACTAAACACACAAACCAAGTTGCAATTAAAACAGCACAAATGGACAATAAGCATCTCTGCTTTCTCAGCTCGGAATATTTGTCCAGCGCTACTTTAACCTGTGGTGACGGTGAAAAATTATGAAAGAAGGAAGGCAGAGAGCGAGCAAAAGAGAGGTAGAGAAAGAAGGGCAGTATGTTTGACAGATGGATATTGCACTGTCTCATCAATGCCGAAGAGAGATGAGAACCTGTACCACCAGCCTGACAGTGAAGGCTGGCTGGTGTCCAGCTAGAGATGGACCTTCGGACAGCAGACACATGCCGTCACATTCCAGAGTTACACTGGGGGAGCACACAGGATGAAGAGCTGGAAACTGCTTCAACTGATCACTTTACAGCCCTATTTGGACAGGCTGTATGAAAGTGCATTTACAATACCACTGCAATGCACTGAGGTGAACTATTGTACCCTGTAGTGTCACCTGCTGTTGGTTATTATTTTTGGTGACCTCATAAAATAAGAGACACCACTTAAGTAAACGTATCTTTAGTCTGGCAAATACTTGCTATTCAAATCACACAAAATGCAAGCTGATTTCATGTCTAAACATGTGTTTTTAAGCTTGCCTGTTTAAGTGTCAAGTGTGTGCTTGCTTTGCATGCATGAATACATCTGCAACAGTTAGGCTGCACAGCTGCTGCATTATGAGGGTATTATGGAAAATACCTCAAAAGCACACACTGTGTGCATAATGCATCTTTTTACAGTATAAATTTATTTAATCTACAACTGATTTGTGAGACAAAAAAATCAAAGCACTGAAAAGGGACATCAAAACTGTAAAATTGAAAAAGAACTTTCATGTTTACCTTGTGTTGTACTAGCAGTGGCATTTTTAATATAGAAGATGGCTTTCCATGAATGATCTGTTTAACCAAAGACAGGAGAGAGAGAAAAAAAGGGATAATTAATTACTTTTGTGAGCTATTGCACGGGAGAGACAATAAACCTGCCTGGTCGCCATGGATATGACATATTTGCTCTGAAAACAACACAATAATTAGCAAAGGAGAAAGATCCGGCGAGAATATGAGAACTCCCGGTTTAAAGTGCCAGTGATCTATTCCTGTCCTTATCTTCATCCCTGAGAATAATAACAAACACAGTGGCAAGCGCACAGCACACACATTTATATATTCACGAGAGAACTAACAGTGACCCTTTACAAAAGCATGTTAAATTAAATCTCACATCAAAGTGGCGTTTTGTAGAGATCACAACTAACCAAGCACACAGGATCCGTGCAGTGTTTTAAACAGATTGTTTGTTCAACAGTAGGTGGAAGTCAGAAAAACCTGCCTTACAGCCACTAAGAGCAGGAACTGCAGAAAAATCTTATTTACCATAGCAAATAAGGTGTGTGTGCATATGCGAGTGTGTCTGTGGGTGAGTCACTGTGGTGTCAGAGAGGTGCATAACCTGCCAACAGTTGACACATTTTGGGCAAATGATCAGGTTTTCAAAACGTTTTAATAATGGTGTGTTATTTATGATGGTGTTTTATTTATGCTTTTTTTTTTGCACAATAGCTTGTTGAAGTACATAATAATTAGTATAGAAATATTGATGAAGTCATGCATTTAGCAGGTCACACTTTTGTCTACTATCTGACACCACAGCCCCAATTAACCCAGCACACATGCACGATAAGGACAAATATGTTTTCATTTACAGACAATCTTCAACAGCAGAACTTCCGCATTTCAAGCTTTGAATATTGATTGCATTTATAGTAGTTCCTCTATTTACGGTAAATGATACTGTATGACGGCTACTACCTGTTTAGGGGCAACCAGAGGAGTTTCACTAAGTTTTTCTCGGCTAAAACCGGCGCTTTCGGCGCTGAAGTCGCACCCAAAAGTCGCTCACTTGTTTCGCTTTTGGAGAATCGCTGCAGACAGTAATAACCCACACTAATGTAGGTTTCAGCTGATGAATAAATAATAAAATACCTCGCATCGGTGCTGTTTTCTGTCTCTTGTATGCTTTATATTTTGGGAATGGGAGTAATTGAGCTCGCCTTGACTTAAAGCACGGACTGAGGGAAAAAGTTATCTGTCTCAACTTTGCAAGGGGGGCTGGCGTTTGGTCGCCTGCAGTTTTCATCCGGTCTCTGACGGCTTTTGTGTGAATTAACAAAGTTTTAGGAAAGGCTGGTCCTCTCGCCGGTATTTTCAAAGGCAAAACAGGCTCACTAACAGACTGTATGAGTCGCTCCAGACCTGCTACTGCTGTCGGCGCTGCTGTCGCTGCATCGAGGCTGGGAGTTGCACCGTGTTTACCGACAAGTCCTCACGCCAAGTCCTCTATCCCTTACTGTCATTTCTTAACTGTTTAAAAACTGCTTAACAATGCTGGTTTCCGGTGTCACTGCTGCAGCGAGGGACACTTTTGCTGTCGCTTTCTGCAGAGGATGATGTGTTTGGAAATGAAATCAGCATGTACAGTAGTTGAGAGGAAAAGGAAAAACTCTTACCTGAGGTACTTCGCTGTCTTTCGCTGACTTCCAACTAAAGGGATGTGTGTGTTTACGGTGGGTAGCGCGAGAGCTTTTATTAATAAAGTTGCCACATTTTTTTCAGTTTTTCGGGTTTTATTGTAGCATTTTCTAATTTCTTACAGGGCGAGTCGCCCGGAAGATCTGCCCTGGAGACCTGCTCCAAGTGGGAAGAGGAGTCCTTAATTGAATTTCTCGACTGGCAGGTGTTGCTCAGAAAACCTGGACTGGAGTTTAGTGGTGCTCTCCATCTAAACTGACAGCTTGTCAAAACAGTTGACTATTTAACTATCTTTTACTTTGGAGGTGTTTCTAATTAATTAAGCTACGAAAAGCAAGAGTGTTTTAATTTAACACCATTCATCACTTGCTTACTAGCGTTAAGTACCTTATCTAGAAGAGTGTGCCATTTTAATTAATTAAAACACCCATATTGTCCCTGTCTGCTCAGGTATAGTGGTGGTGACAGGTGTGGGCACCTGTCTGCCAGCAACAAAATGTCACACAGCAGCATTAACTGATTTTTCAGCACGGATGGACAAACACTAATGCCTCCCCCTATCAAGTTGTTGTAGCTAGCATGTTAGCTTACAAAACGCCGAAGCTAACTAGCTAACAGTACTTACATTTAGTTAGCATTAGGTATCCAAATTGCTTCCTCACTCTGGCCTCCTGCTGTCTGTAACGTAAGTCTTTTATTTCCCGACGGTTTGCTCTGTTTTGGTATGCAAACTCCAGAAAATAACATCTGTGTCTTTGGCTAAGTTTCTGCTCTCTCCGTTAACGTTACATCACCGCTAGCTGACAGGTAACGGCTGCCCACGAGCGAAGCCCCGCCCCTTTCGTAGTTAGCCTCTGCTCCACGTGCCCCGTGTTTTTTTCCTGAATTTTAATGGCGTTTTCTCAAATCATCATCATCATTATTTGTCTTTCTAAAATGCTAAAACATGAACAATTGATATTTGTTACTATGGTGGATCAAAAAACGAACACTTTATCATACTGAACACTTGTTTTAACCAAGTAAAACTTCCAAACTGGTGTCAAGGCCTCTTGGGAGTTGTAGTTTTAGAGAATCAGAATTAGCCTGTGATTTTATTTTGATTTGTTCAAATTATGTTGGACTCAGACTTTACTCATCAGTAGATATACAATTGCAGGTTAGTTTGGGGAGCGTGACATGTTTTGACTTTGTTGGTCAGGATAACCAAAAGGCTAACATGTACGCAGAGACACATAGTGCTTTTTTGGTTTAGTTTAGTTATGAAGAGTGCTCCAGGGATGATGTTTTTCCATAGGCCAAAGTGGAAGTTAGCATTGCCCTGGTTTCCTCGTCACGCCTATGGGATCTCTATGGGACCATTACATTTTGAATTACTCTCTGTGGCAAATAAAAGTTTATACAAACACGTTTTGATTAGCAAAATAATCTTCACAAATTCAGACCACATTTCTGATTTTTGAAGCCTAAATACGATTGCCAGAAGTAAAATGCTAATGTTAGGCTGTAAACGAACTACACCATGGTCACATGACTGAACATCACCACCATGAGGCTCATATTTGGCTTTTTTTTTGGAACCAGAAGTGACCATATTTGGACAAGAGGGGAAAGCTGTGAATAAGCGAAGGGTGGATCTGACTCGTAGTCTGTAGCATCACCTTGCAGACAGCCAAGTCAGGTCAGTCAAGTGGCTCTGCCCTTAAATATGCATAACTATAAGCCTTAATAAAATGTAAACAGATGAGTTACATAAAAATATAAACAAAAAGTTATATAAAAAGTTGTCGTGAACAGAAAAATTAGCCACAGAGTCCAAAACTGTTTTTTGTACCAGGCCATGTGTATTTCTGCTGTAGAGTCGGGCATTTTAAATTGGCGTCTATGGGTACTGATGTGCTTATGGAGCCAGCCTCAAGTGGCCATTTGATGAACTGCCATTTTTGGCACTTCCACATTGGTTTTATTTTTCAGCCCAAGAGGTTGCCACTTGAACAATACCAATAACGTTAAAAATTTTGGGGTTACCGTAACTTTCTTATAACAAACATGACTGGGGTGGTTTCCACCCCTTGTGGGCAGCAGAAAGAGCTGTCAATACCACACTAGTCTTGTGTAGCCAGACCTATCTCCTCAGTGCTAGAGAAAATTCTGAAAGCACCCATTATCATTCTAGCAAAGGAGAAAAAAACAGTTCAGGGTTGTTTGTAGTTCTCTAAACCAATCACAATCATCCTGGGTGGTGTTGAGCCCAGGATGCAGTGATGTACCCTTGCAAAATGGTAGCATGGATAGTGGAAGGAGAGGAGAATGCCAGCTGAAATGGCCGCAAAATAGCAGGCTTATACCCAAAGTCTACATCCTGTGAGTCAGACAAACTCCACACTGACATATTTTCAACTAATGTGGAGAACATGTTAGCAAACAGTTGCCTATTTACATTCTCAGAAGACACAGAACAACATTAGCGTTAATTTATAGTCATATTTCTGGACAAGTGATTAATCTAGTCCGTCCTTTTAGCTCTGTTTTGGTCTCCACCAAATTCGGAGGGAAATAGGCTGTTTAGCAGCGAAAATGCTACTATAATTATGATTATGATTATGATTATGATTATGTGGCTTCTTCACTACAAGTAACCCCTTTCACAGTACACACAGTCATTTGATCCATTGTTTATGTAAAAATAATAATTAGTGCAGTTTTAAAGTTAGGGTCAGGTCCAGCCACTGTTTGACTGAGATTAACTAGCCATTAATCACTTGTAGTTAAAACGATTATTTTAGTGGCATAATTGATATTTATGCATTGTTTCAAACTATAAATTGAAACACGTTGTCCTGTATAATTTCACAAGGATTGCACTTATGTATGTGCGTAAGTTTCACAATTAATCAACCACTATTTACAGTGAGTCCACTTTAGGTTTCCCTTCCCATTGGCAAAACACTAATGTCACCTCGTCTCTTTGTTTTCCTTCTCCCTCACCTTTCCTACCACCTACCATACATCAATAATTTACTGTAAAATATTCTGAGCATGAGACTCCTTGAAGGTATTCCAGGAGCAAAGCCCATAGGAACAGTGGGGCTGTGATAATGTATTTTAAACTTGAACTTTCCTTATCTAAATTCTGCAGTCTTGTGAACTATCGACAAACAGATTATTGCCAATTAGCAGTTTTGTGATGTGTCCTGTTGTACATAATAAAGAATCGAGGGGGATCGATAGCAAAGTCAACTAACAAGGTAGATAGTGCTTTAATCTTTACCTTCCTTGTACGGTTTAGGATTCAGGGATTGTGACCTACTGCTTGGTATCCCTCCAGTACATTTAGGATGTTTGTTAATTGATTTGTCATATCATAATTACATCATCTCATCCTCATTTGAGCCCCAAAAGTTGGCCAATTCACAGAAATTCAAGGTTAGGCTGAATAATTTCACACAAGAACTATACCTCATGCTTTTTTAAGGGGGATTAAAGGTTTTCAGCAGCATTTTGACTTTTCTCTATGAATGGATAGCCTTTAACACCTGCCACTATTAGATTTGAATAAATTCAGCTTAAAAAATCTGTTTAATAAATATTGTAGGGCTTGTTCACAGTTCAGACCCATCTCTTATTATCTGTGGTGCTGTGTTGTTACAGAGTGTACATATTCAATGCCTCACAGCCAATGTCTTCCACCAGTTCTCCTACAACTTCCAACACTGACATGATGACTCACTCAGAAACATTAATGTTCTGTATATAGTTAAGAATGTCAGTGGTAAATTTAGGAAACGCATATGAAGCATAAATCTACGTGTCACTGTATATGTTTTATGCCCAGTACCCTGGAATGTGTTATATATACTATGTTCTTAAGCAAACCCCCCACGGTCACTGCAGAGGTCCAAGCATCCCATCCATCAGTGGGTTCCTCCTGATGTTGCAATACTGTGATACAGAATAATAAAGAAGTAAGAAAGACCAGAAAATCAATAGATTATTCTGCAGATCACTTGATTCAGTAATGATCCAGTCCATTTATCGCCAGCCGTTGATTCATAAGGCCTGCTCTCAAGGGCGTACCCACCCCACCTCTGCCCTGCTGACTCCTTTGCCATTGGTACTACTAATTATAAAACATTAAAAGCTAATCACATGGCAGTCCAAGGTTAGAAAAGACATGCAGTTTGGTTAAACTAGAGAGTTCATTTCATCCTGAGAGAACGCACATAGCTTTGATTCACTGGTAGAGTCAGATTTATAAAGACGTTTATAAGTATAAGAGGTATATTTATGTCAAATGGATATAACAGAAATACACTTGATAAAACGTGAGAGAGTGAATATGAATAGCAACACATTATATTGGCTCTGTTGCCTAAATGAACACTTTTTTCAGGGGAAATATATCTTTACATGTACATATATGTTTTTTGGGGGAAGATGTTGAATCAAACTAGATGATTAATATCAATTTTAGTACAGACAAGACTAGAAAAGGAGGACTAGTAGCCTAATTCCCAGAGGCGGAAGAGGTATTTCAGATCTTTTACATACTGAAGGAGCAATGTGTAGGATTAAGTGGCATCTGGTGGTGAGGACTACAGATTGCAACCGACTGAAACTTCTCCCATGTGCCAAGTGTGAACTCCCGGTTAGGATTCCTTTACTGTTTATTGTTTAGGAGGTCTTTACCAGCAGCTGAATTATCCACAGAGGTTTCATGCTCGCCAAAACAAATGGACCAGGTGATTAAAACTGCTGAAAGTTTTACATTACAAACTGGTGTTCCTCCAATGCTGTTCGACTTCTCGCCGACAGACTGCTAGCCCAGCACCTGCTAATGTGTGCTCACCTTTTATCTCTGATAACTTAAGATCCAGACATTCAGAAGGCTTTTATCTGAAGCTGTATTATCTGCAGAGGTCTCTTTTTCCCCAAAACAAACTGACCCAGTGTTAAATTGGTAAAAACACTGAATAAAGCAGTATCACATTAAAAATCTTGGTTTTTCATACGCTGTTCAGCTCGTCACAGAGGGGCTGCTTATTATGGTGGCCAATGGAGCCCGGTCTCATGCCAAAGTTGCTGAAATCTGGCACTTGAGCAGTGACTTGCAGCATCAGAAATCAACGAAAAAAAGGCGTCCTTGAACATCAGCATGATATGCGGCCAACAGACCTCAACTTACACCCAAGAGAGCTGTGTTCGGGTCGTGTAAGATTCTAAAGCCAAACCCTGTTCTTTTTTCCTAAACCTAACCACTTCCTTTTGTTGCCTAAACCTAACCATGTTTTTGTTGCCTAAACCCAGCCATGTGTGTTTGTTGTTGAAGGAAAAAAAAATTCAATTTGCGGTGTTGCACTGACGTAGTGCGTTTATTTTTAAAGAGACTGTATGTAAGCATTAAATTCCCTGTGAAAATGGCAGTGTATCTTAAAAGAAGAGAACTTGACACAGTGTCCCAGAACATCAACAACCAACACACTCAAGGTACCTTGCAAGTCGTATGTGGACGTGGAAAGTCCACGACCAAAACGAGTGAGAATGTGTTGGCCAGTGCCTTATCTAGAGCCAGTGTTTGGTTTGTCCATTCTAGGCTACTGTAGAGACATGGCCATGCAAAATAGTGGACTCCATGGACAAAGACCCACTGTCTTAGCAGATATAAATGGCTCATTGTAAGGTAACAAAATGAATTTCTATCAATGTATCCCCCTAAATCCTAAAAAGTCACAATACCACAGTATAGAAATATACAAGTAAAAGTCATGCATTCAAAATCTTACTCACGTAAAGGTACAAAAGTAGTAGCAAAAATAGTCGTCATGCAGCATGACCTTTTTCTAATCATATATAAGAATATCAAAATTTTAATGCATTAAATGTGCTCATCATTTTAAAGTCGCATTTTAATTGCTTCATATACTGTTGGGTAGCTCAACTTATAGGAATATATCACATGTTATTAACTGATAATATGTTGCATTAATAAACTAAATTCGCAAAGTAAATAGAGCTGTCAGATAAGCTAAATGTAGTGAGAGTAAAAAGAACAATTTTTACCTCTAAAATTTAGTGAAGTACTATGAAGTTATGTTGCATATAATGGAAATACTCAAATAATTCTTCCAACTATTTCAAAGCTGTGTTGTTTATATGATTTGTCTTGTGGCCATGTGAGCCAGTCACCAATACACTCAAGTCAACCAAACTATGAGGAGAGGACGTCTGAGGTGATGTGTGCAGTCACAGCTTTCAGCAGCTGTTGGTCAAGAAATAGCTGTGACACACAACTGTTCCTATAAAGCCACAATACATCATTTGTCTATTTCTACACTTTTAAAAAAGACATTCAACATATAGCTTTGGAGTTTTTGGAAGGGGTATTTTTTTCCACAAGGGCAGCTGTTACCCCCTGCTGCTGGTCTAAACACGTCCTGGCTTGACCTGTCTCAGTGCTGGACACACTGAGATGAAATTGATATCGAACTTGTAATCTGACTGCAGATTGCACATTTTCCAAAATGTCAGACTGTTCCTTTACAAACAAACATCCAGTGTAGTGATTTTCAATCAGTGTGTCTTCAGAGTTGCCAAGTTGTGCTGTGACAACACACACTCACAAATAAAGTAAATTAATGCAAGCCGAGGATTTAAAAAAATGACCTATCAATGCCGACACTCTCATGTGATAGCATATCCTCTCATATTCTCCTTATCGCCTCCCCTATGCCGGCATTTTTGCACAGATTACTAAGATATTTGTAGTAGCAGCTCCTAGAAAATAAAGTGCTGCAATGTAACCACAACCTACCAGCCTCTCATGACTGAATTACATAAAAAACAAAAACAGAAAAAGACTGAGAGGAGTTGGCCAGGAGCTCCGTGTGTGCTAGTACCAGCTCAAATACCTGTTTTATGTTCATCAAAACAAGCTCAGGTTTCACACTGAAAGTAAGTGATACTGTATTTTTGTAGGCCACACGAACACAGTTAAACATGGGTGTGACATTTTGTAATGTTTCAGTGGAGTAGTGCTGTGCATGTGAGTGGATTTGATTTTTATTTCCTCTTCTACATATAACATGTGTGGCCCTGCCTCCTAAAAATTCCATTTATATACAACTAATATGAAACAGCAAAGATGTTTTTAGGCAAACATAATGCCAACCAAATTATGTTTTCTATTGACATAATGAGGAAATGTTGCTAAATAATGTAAACCACCAAAATAGGCACTCTTTCAATACAGTATTAACTCGCATTATTTTTTTATTAGGCTACCTTTTTACTGACACTCAACCCAAATCACAGTCTTTTTCTGAACTTATTCAAAGTGCATTTGTTGCCTAAATCTAAGAGAAGAGTCTGAACAAATTATATCTCATATCTGTTTCAAAACCAAATTGTAGGAGAGGGACAAGTAGGACACAATTTATAGACAAACTCACAACGCAAAGGTTTGCCTGACAAAGGTCGAGTTACTGAAATGTGGCAATAAATTAATTTATTTTTGCGAGTTAGAAAGTGTGCAGGAGTTGTCAGAAAATTACATTTTTTATTAAAAGGTAACCAAATTTGGGATCTTTCCCTATCCATAACCAAAGTGCTTTTGTTGCCTAAACCTAAGAGAGGAATCTGGACGCAAACCCAAGTCCTGCGGTCAAGATACATCACTTTCTACGCCCACCATTCTCCCCAGCCATCTCATTCTGAAGCCTGAATGTAGTGTTTCATTACCTGAAAGAAACTTTGTCTCTGAACATAATGCAGGCAGCGTCTACGTTGCCACAACAACTTGATTAAGAAAGTAGTTTAGTAACACATAAACACAATTTCTAGGAAAATGGCATAAAAAGTAAGACAACAGTGATCAAATACACTATGCTATATGCATCTTGCTGTAGTATGACACACACATGTTGTGAAAACATAGTGAACATGCACCGTTTTTGTGCCAAAAACTGACATTTTGATTAACGCAGAAGACACATGGCGGCCACAAGCCTGCAAACCGCTCACCGGCAGGAGCATTATCAAGGTCGACTTATTCTCAGTCACATTGCATGAGGGGGCAGATGAACTGGCATTCACCTTAATTAAATAAAGACATGTACAAATGTCCTTTAGCAGGTGGCTGTCTTATGGAAGTTAACGGTGGTGGCAGCTGCCTATGTATGGTAAACAGGGAGCATTTTTGAAAAGTGATGGTGGTTGGTGAGGGAGGAGGCAGGGGGGCTGAGGGGAAGATTGGACAGCTGTCGCCATACCCACCTCACTGTGCTGACTTGGAGCTAATGCTCGATCAAGCCTTTGTATATATTTTTCCAGTGCGTTTCAACACTGTGTGCACCTAGTGTTTGAGGCCTTGCAGAGCCACATTTGGTGTGACAGATGTACGCAGCACATGAGCAGCAGAGGGCAAGAGCTGGAATGCCTTGGCCAGTGAATTACTCTTCTTACTCTGTCAAACTTCAGGGATACACATGAATTTCTACCAACCTCAAAGAAAATGGCAGTTAGTGAAATATGATGTAAAGAAGATATTATCTCCTACATATTGTCTGCTGTGTTATTTTTAGATTAAATGTACAGATATAGCTGTTGTTTAAAGTCTGCAAAGCTGGTTGTTTGTCTTCTCATCCCAGGGAAACATGTTTTCTCCATCTACACTATTTACATGTTTAGCCAGGGGACAATGAGAGGTAGGTGGCGACTTCCTCAATCACTTCCAACAGGAAATTAAGGTGTGGGTCCTCCGTGAAAACCGCAGTATCACACCAATCTTAACTTTTCTAAAGACAAACTGAGGCAAGAGATATTTAAACCACAAACACCAACCTGAAACGTACTCAGTGTGCTCAAAGTTCATCGTCTGGAATGATAACATGATGAAAATGATGAAAGAGCTACTGTGGTCTTAACTGAAAACAAATCTGTCTATCTGCAACAGTGCTGGTCACCGCACCATATGGTGATGATAAGATGCCCAGGTAAAATCTAATTTTAATAAATTCCTAATCAGCTTGGAGGGACACTGAAACAACGTAGTTAATAGAAATGTGTAGAGTCAGCAAGGTCTTTCACAGCTGTGGTCTTTAATAAGATTTGAGAGGCATACAACAACATTGCAGTCAATGTCATGTTGAGCTGCTCCCTCTGTCTGTAACTCCAACAGAGAAAGGAACAGACAAATAAGGGAGGCGAGGGGAGGAAAACATGGTCATCTGTTTCAAAAGAGCTGAAATCTGATCTCTGGGGGGAGAGGCATAGTCGGAGGTACTGTATAGTACATATCATCTCCCTCTGATCATTCATGCTTTCTAATTACAGAAGGTGAGGAGGGCCATAATTTTATCGTATTTGTTTTGCATCACTGCAAAAATAGAAAATGAGGGCTCGCCAAGCTGCGCCAATTTACTTCATTTCGACCTTGATTAAAAGAAAATTAATTGCCACATCTCTCATTATGTTGCAGGCAGCATTTGATGACGCGAATGGAAAAACTCAAAAAAATAAGATGCAAAGGCTCAGAGGGAGTGTGAGCTCGACCTGGCTGTTCAGGAGACAGCACACTCCTCTAATGATGAAAATAAACAGGCTCCCTCCACAAAGCCAGCTCAGGAAAATGTCGAACATGTTACAATACTGTAATTGAAGATTCTGGATTAAGGACATTGTGACGCTTTGAAATTTTTGTATCAGTATTTGCACTACAGAAAGGTTTAATGGGAAAATTTCAAGACCACATGTGTCACGGTTGTTTAACTTTACTTTAAAGACCTGGATTATGGAACAAGTCATTTCATGTGGTTGTTACAGAAATTTGCCCCTTGCAAATAATCACAAACCAAACATTTAAATCCTATTTACGTCCCTCAAGCCCCTGCGGCTCCTCCCCTCTCTAAGACACCATATGTCTCGGTGGATCAACTTCAGAAGTTTTCAGTAACCATGGTGTATGATTACATGAGAATTTCTCTCAGAGAAGGCCTCCAGGAGGAGTAAAATGCTAAATGCTATTTTTGAAATGAAATTCTCCTTCATGTGGCTGCACCTGTTTCCCTGGGAGAGTAAACAGAGCAGACGCCTGATAGAGTGGGCCTGCCCCTGACACACACCTAATTCTAAAATATTTATTAGCTTTTGACACTCTTTAAAGTCACAGTGTGGGACAAAGGGTACCCTGTTCCTCTTGCACTTGTTTGGCTATGCTTATTCCTCTCCCTTCTTCGCTGTGCTGCTTCAGCTGCTTATCTGCGACGCCGACGACGACAGAGACATTAAATGCAACTAGCTCTTTTTCACTGGCGCTGACCTCACACAGGTCGACCTGACACGGACATCCGTTCACAGTTGGGCCAGTCAACAGGGCTGAGATGAATGTTTTGCTGTTGTTGCAAACTTGCGCATGTGAGTTTTTCATACCCAGCTGAGTATTTGTAAGGGGGAGTGTGTGTGTCCTCGCTTGCGAGCATGTGCGTGTGGGGGGGGGATCATTATTTGGCATGCCTCGTCAAGCCATCATGGAGGCAATGGGGACATTTGAATAATTGATTGAAATAATGTAAAGTAATCCAGCCAGCTTTCATTCTTGGCTCACCCGCACCTAATTCTAAGACCGCTCTCAGTTGACAGGGGACAGGGAGGGACATCTAAGGACATGGGAGTGACATGGAGGAGCACATTTTACCCACCATTACCCATCGTCTCTCGTTTCTCCACTGTTCATACCAGCGATATTGTGGTATATATAAAACGCAACATCTTGTACCTTGCTGCTGCTGCTACTGTGGCCTGTTCCATACGAGGCATACAGTACATTCTTGTCAGAATCATTTCCAGTATGTTCACCTGTTGAACAGTCTCACAGGTAAAAATGTTGGTAAACTGGTTTTAGGTAAGTTTCAACACAACTACTGTAATAAAACTCAGCACATTCTACTTATTCTTACTGCACAACAACAGTGGCAGATCTTCCTGTAGGCCAGTGGTTCCCAACTGGTGGGTTGCGGTCCAAAATTGGGTCCATTCTGAATGGACAGCAAGTGACTCGCGAAAGTGTCAAGTTAGTAAAAAACACACTTTATTTTGAAGTACAGTGAATTTCAGACACAGAGCTTTTATTCTGAAGTACTATTTTTTCTGTAGAGTGAGGGAATAACAGACAGTTACTTACAGAGGCAGCAAACTAGCTCAATGACATGGCCAAACGCAAGTATGATGCTGAATATTTTAAACTGTGTGGACCTTAAACTAATGACTAAGGAGAAATCTGGACCCCCGTGGCAGGAACCACAGCTATAGGCAAATCAAACATTATCCAAAGATCTAATGCTAATGCTCGGTCTGTTGTAGGGGTCCTGGCGATGCAGTTCACTTTGATAATGTGTTCATCAATAAGTGTTCATCACAGTCAGACCATGCTGGAGCATTGATGGGTATGCTGGAGTGGAGTATATATGTATATATAGCATTTGCGTCAATTTTTTTTTATTGTTAATTTATTAGAAGTGTTAGCAAAGTTGTCTTGATTTCTCATCAACTCTTGTTTGTAAAAGATAACAATAATAACAATTTGAAAAGGTATATATGGTATTTTTTGTGGGGAGGTTACTAGGGGAAGTTGCCTAGGGCGCCGAATGTGCTAGGTCCGGCACTGCACACCAAGCCTGATGCTGCATTGCATTTACCTCCGAAGTCAGAGGTCAAAGCTGGGAATGACGTCACACTTGGGTTGATCATGTTCCAGTACATGATCATGTAACAAGTCAGAAGACCAAGATGCTGTTAGCAATACCATTTCAAGCCAGGTTAGCCATTGTTAGCTATACCAGTTGATAACAACGCATTAGGCTGTATTTTGCACGTACAATTACTGTAGCAACCTGTCTACAGATAGAAGTTGGACAGAACTGTGTGTGTATAAGTGCCTTTCCATTAACCCTAGAAATGCGCAAAATCTAAATATCACAATAAAAAACGGGTAATGGAAACACCTACATTTTGAAAAAACTCTCAAGTATCAAGAAAAAGTTTTTACGTTCTCATGAGGTGGTTTTTCAGACATGTCGATATAGAAGTATATCGCAAAAGTGTAATGGAAACACTTTTTTTCGCAAATATACGTCACCGGACATTCCAGTCCTCTGTGAATTCCTCGTTCACAACCCTCTCCCAGAAATCCTTTATCCGTGGTCGCTGCCGCACATAAGGACTTTGCCTTTGGAATACCACTCGCTCTCTTCGCCTTCGGCTGTAGACTACTGCAACAGCAGCAGTGGCAACCGAGATGACTGTTCCAGCTCGCAAGAGATTTGGAATGTCCATCTTACTTCCGCAAACAAAGTGGAGTCTCGCGGGACGAGATTTTACAAGAATTACGGCTCATACGCAAAACACCTTTTAATAGAAACACCTGCAAGTCGCAATTTTGTCAAAACTTTATTTTAAGTATGGCACATTATATACACTAAGACTACATGACAATTGTTAAGTGGTGATAGGAAAGTGCACACCTGATAACCTTTAGGGGTTTGAAGAGTAAAGCACATCAGTCACAGATGACTGAGTGACTTTGTTTGGACTGTATTCGAGCAATCAGCTTAGACGCTGTCACTCTGTTTGTCTCACACCGTGATAAAGTTTTATGATTGACCCTAATTATTCCCTCGGGATCTGAGGGCTCCTTCCAAATTCAATTTTTCAATGTTTCCTGCTTACATTCAAATCAAAGCATTAGACATGTACAAGAAAAAAAAAATCCCTCACAGTTTTGTGGTGTGTGTGTTTTTTTCTCATTATTATCTCTCCAGGTTACTGGAGTTACTCCAGGTGTCATTAACAGATGCACGCAGGCACACCTGTGCTCCACTTAACGCCTGGTAACAACAATTCTATGTTTTTTCCTGCTGTAGGTTAGAAGCTGCTGTTTCATTTGTAAAAGGAGCATTTTTGGAAAGCACTGTACATCCTGTGGCCTCTACGTGCAGGATTACAAATCATATTGTCATATTACAGGCTGCTTATTGGTAATTCTTCCCTCAATGCGGCTCTATTCTACATCTGATTTATGTTTCTTTAGTTTGCCCTTGCCTGTTTACACCTTGAGTAACAGTAGGAGCTGTTTCAACAGTAAATAGGTGCTTGCTTAACTCTGAGGATAGGTGTTGAAAACGTCCCTGGCAGGCTCTGCAATCCCCCTCCTACTGCATTTGTTGAAACACCATAGGGACAAGCTGCGTTCTTTTCAGTGTGCCATGCTGAGTGCTGTTGGGCACACTATATCACCTGATATGGCGTTTATCCTTGAAAGCTTCATTGAATACCTCAAACTCCCCTGGCAGGGACAGAACTTGACATGTCTGTCCTCACTACAGCTGCCATTGTGGAGTCAAGCTGCTCTCGTTTAACACTTTGTCATAATTTAGAAAGGGTGTAAAGAAGATAAACATATATATTTTTAAAATAACTTATCACACACAGAGGCGATGTTTCTACACGATAAGCCAGTCAGAGCAGTTTGTCCTTCCCTCCTCACTCACTGAGCAGCGGCCACTAAAGTGTTCAGTTTTAGGACACAGGGGTCACACCTGTTGTGGAACTTGATAGAAGGCTTATTTATAAACTTTCTGAGCTCTAAATTCCTCCTTCAGAGAAAACGCTGACACATAAAGGGAGAGGGGGGTCGGCTAAAATGCCTGTTTATGAACACAGCAGCAACTGGAAAATCCATATAACTCTGAAATGAGGAAATTAACAAGCCATCTGATCTGGAGACTTGCAGGGTTTAGGTCGAAGGACGAGAGCTTTGGACAATCAAATAAAATCATCTCCATGCAGAAGCAGATCTGGATGTGTCATTTATAGTGTCATTATTGTTACATTACCGAGGTCTACAATGGAAACAATAAACTTTTATCAATGAACTTAAATTTTATGTTTACAACATTTCTGTATTTTGTCTATTTGAAGCTATATCAACTCACTGTGAGGGTCAAGTGTGTTTTCTGGCAGCTTCACGCTCTGAGCTGCTGCTGTCATGAAAACACTCTTTAAATCACATCACATTGTGTATTCTGAGCGACCTTCTCTTTGAGTCTTTGTGGTAATTCGAAAACTAAACATTACACAAAGACAACCTCTGTTAAATGCCACGCTTTGCTCCCAAAAAAAGGCAAAAGTCACCATCGGGCTCCAGAGGGGAGCGTCTTAATATATTGCCTAAATTTAGGTACTGAGTTATGGCCCAGGAGGTATCTGGGTGGGCTCATGTGACGTATGAAAAGTTCTGGAAATGCTTGCCGTGTGGATTTGAAGTGTAAGAGGGAATACATTATGGCTGTGGGGCAGAGCCCTGCAGCAACTGATTTGCATGACAGGTGCTGCTTGACATGTGTCAGATGTGCCCTTTTTTTGAAATGTTAAAGTTTTATGACTTTTCAGTGTTTGGGAACCAATTTTGTAGATACTAAATACCTACAGTGTTTCACAATGTATCAGCCAGGGTGTAAATGAGTGTTTTTGACCAGACATTTGGCCTTTAAAATCTTTGAATGGACATTTTTCTTTATGTCTTCAGTAATATGTTTCCATCTAACAAAGCAGACAGATATAAAATGAATGCAGCATCAGTGAAGGTCGCAATCCAGTGTAATTTGCAGAATCCGTTTGAGGTTCTTCAGCAGGAGGGCACTAATAGAAGGATCATCATATTCTGCTGAGCCCCTCTCTCCGTCACTCTTGCTGTGCCATGTAGTGTAATGTTGTTCCTTTAACATTTAGCAGGGTTCAAGTCATTCTGCACTGGTCAGGAAATTGTAAGGACCAGATTGCGCACAAGTAAGCAGATACTCCACACTTTATTATAGACATCTGGGTATAATATTAGTCATCTCTGCCAATACCAGCAAACCTAACAGGCAAACCATGTGACAAGGCGCAATACCAGACAAATCGATGCCACAAAACAGATTGCATTGCAGAGATTCCCTTTGCTGACAGGCCACGGGATAGTTTTGGCTTTTAAAAAATAGCGACATCTTTTAAGGTGACCCCTAGAGTGCTTCTTATAAAATTACAAGAGACAGAAATCCATTTGCAACTGTGCTATAACACTGAGATTACATTGTTACTTTAGAGCCTCGGTGCAAATTAATTTGAGGTTCATTTCATGTATTATATAAATGGATGGTGGTGGGAAAATTAAATCCCAGTATTGCACATTTCTATATATTGTTTTATTTCTGCGGAGGGTGTTTTGGATCACTGTGCTTGCCATTCAATTGGCCAGCAGGGCAAGCTTCCAGCAGATTTAACTCTTTTATAGCTACAGCTGTCAGGAGAGGACAAGGGCAAAAACACTTCTAGATGCATCGTCCATAAACAAAAGTAGGATATGACTTTAACATATGCACATCTAAACGTCAGGGGCTAATAGCTGCCACACATATAAATAACTTCAGGCGACATTTGAGAATTCAAACCCTGCGTTAAAGATTCTTTTTATCTGTGCGTCAAAATAATAATTTGGATTTTCTAACTCAAAGTCATTCTAAAGTGACAAAATTCAAATGTGAGATTTTCTCCTGTTCATCTGAATCTGCTTTTCAAATGGCAAGCTCACCTGGCAGTGGGCTCCAGTGAACTCTCCTGATGATTTAAGATCCATGTACTCAGACTGGACTGCAGCATTGTAAAAGAAAAGTTGTATTATTGCATTACTTTGTTTGCTTTGGACTTTTATTCCCAGCCATTAATCATGTTGTAAATGCAGGTTGTCAAAATGGTTACAATCTTTTAAAAGCACAGCAAGTGAAGCTACCATAGTGTTTGTTTGGTGCAATCTAATTACAGCTGAAGAATGTGACTACTGCAGACAGGACGTATGTGTTAGTCAAACTAGTGTTAAAAAAAAAAGAGACTGAATTAAACAAAGTTGACCAGTGGCTGTGTAAAATGCACTCTGACATACTGTATATATATTAATGTGTGTTTTAGACATAAAATTGACTAAATCTAAACATATTTTAAGTTTCTTCCGGTAAGATTTACAGACACGGGTTTCCAACCTGTAATTTCCATCTCTTTGAAGTTTGGTGACAAAAATCACAGTTTATCTCATCACACATCTCTGAGCATTTCTGTCTATCGCCCTTCAGGCCTGAAAGAGTCACAGGAGCAGTTACCTGTGAAGTAGTAAGCTCTGCAACTGGGCTCTGCACCCTTTCACCTAACGGCAGCCACACATATGGAAAGAGTGCACAGTGTGTCAACGGGGCAGCCCTGTCAGGTATGAATATTGGAGCATCTCATACCCTATCTAGGGACCTTGGAGCCATGTGTCGACATGCATCGCACTGTTAGGCTACATCGCCTGGTCATATTGGGGACAGGAAAGAAGTGGCGGAACAGAAGCACTCCAGATGTTCTTCATCAGTGGGCCACAGGGGAAGTCTGTTACCACAACACCTGGCTCATTCTGCTCTGGGCTCGGAGGCAGAGCGGTGATGCTCTGCCACAGTCTGGCTATCTGACTGAAAATAGACTGCTCAAGGATAGCATGGGATGCAATGCTTACATGGACTGTGTCATGTAAACTCCTGTATGCAAACTTCAGCAACAATCTGTTGTATTAATAATGAATAGTGGATGCAGGAATCAACATATGCACAGGTTTGAAGTCAAACAAAGTCTCTACTCTACATCTCCATGTACAGTTGCTCTTAATATCACAAAATCAGAAATAAAAACACCAAATGCATGTCTTTTTCTCACTGATATAGGGTTCATATTTATAAAAATATCAAAAGTTAATACCTCGCATAACATGAATGAATCATTTTGTGATGTTTTAATACAACTTATCCTGACTGTAGCCCACTAAAGTGTAAAAGTGTGGCACTACACCTTAGTAATAAGTTTAAAATGAAGCGGTCCCGAGGAGTCCTGGGATTGAGATCGTGTTTGAGATTCTTTCTTGGGTGCATTTTGCAAATTTGCAGTTACAACTGTCACCTCTCAGGCTTCAGATTTGGATCTGAAGAAAAAGCCGTTTGTTTTCATTATGGCAACGGCGAGCAGGGAAAGTGAAGAGGGCAGCGGCCCAGGTGAAAAACGACAGATGCCACGCTCAATAATACCAATGTTAAAATCTCCTTGACCTGTGGGTCATCAAATAGCAACCCCAATTCGTTTCATATTTTCCTCGCCGGATCAATGGTAGCATAAATTTGGGGCTCAATGACAAGAATAATTTAAAACAGATCTATAAACGATAGAGTGCTATTCCCTATGGTCACAGATGCATAACAATTTTCTAGATTGACAGGATGAAGCTCCTAAAGCTTTGCCAAGGATCCGCACACATGTGGGTGTGGGAAGAAAAAAAAAACACACATACACACACGCTATAATATTAGGCATGTGTGTGCATAAACACACCTTGCCCTGTTTGGTGGCTCCGTGCCTTTATCTGGTGAGTTCAAGTACATATTGAGATATCGATCTTTTCTGAATTTCTTAGCCTTTTCTGCTCTGATCAGCAAAGATAGGAAGGACAAATTGTTTAACATACCTGAATAAATAATAATGTCAATGCTGGACCCCCCCCCCCTTACTGGAGTCAAATGAGTCTGACTTTCACCTCCTCCAGGGAATAAAAGAAAAGCAATAAAGGTATGGAAATGTAAACATTAGAATAGGTGCTGCTGTTTAAATCCAGATATTTGCTTTATTTTTTGTGATTTCATCTAAAATGAGACATCAGGTAGGCTCATCATATCCCAAACCTGTCTGCTCAATCCTACATACAGACACCATTTCCCTGCTTAGAGGACAAGATTATTGGAGTTCACGCTAATACTGTTTTGCAAAGCATAAAAGCCTCTTGCTGATAAATATTAATTTGAGCCTTCATGATGTATTTGAAAATTCCGGCTAAAATGTCACCACATGGAACATTAATGTAATATTTCAAGGCCTGAGAGCAATACTCATATTGATTGCATTTATTTGACTCTGGGGAGGAGAAATAATTCTTCAATGTGGAGACACATCTGGTAGCCAAAGATGCGAAGCAGGGAATGAGAAAATGCAAAATAACAATAAAAAATAATAGGACTTGTATTTAAATGCATTATCCCAGCATTGTTTGGATACCAATGCCTTATTATATCCGAGAAAAGACAGATGCACCCAGGTCTTTTACTGCTACCTCTGAAAGGTTTAATTTTCTATAAAGTGTTTAATACCCAACAAGAGGAGAGCAGATCGTTTGCATTCAGCTATTTTCTCCCCTCCCTGCTATTTGCAGCAGGTCCCCTGTGATAAAGCTAAACAGCTAAATGACAAGAGTCCTGGGAGAGACTCCTTTTGGTGCTAATACTCCCTTTTCTTTACAGTATCCGGCTACACTTTGCATCTCTGCTCGGGGTGCTTTTCCCTCTGCAGAGTTTATCCGGAGAAATATCCAACTTGGAGGCGTTGTCACACGAGGATCCTGTCCTTTGTTATTAACGATATTGACTCGCAGTGGGTCGAGGCGCCTGTTTGTCTTTGTGCAAATGAACTGAAATCTGAGGAACAGCACCTTGACCCTCAGTCCATCCGTCACCAGCTTGCACGGACTCTATTAATTGGATCAACAATATTTGGGCGTGTGGATCTTAAATCATTTGAGCTCGGCCATGTGGTTTTGTTAAAACTATTTACATTTTAAGCAACATGCAGCAGCTTCTCTCTGTCATGCTGCAGACTAATGCAAACACTTCTATACAGTCAGGCTTGCATGCACAAGGAGACATTTGCTCCATTAAAAACTTAATTCACAGTGTTGCATTTAGCTTACGCGTAAAACTACCGATTATTTTCTTCTGCGTAACACAAACAATAATTAACATATCGCAAAATCTTCCTGAACATGTCCTGTCGTTTTCCTCTCTGACACCTACATCCTAAATAACCGTTGTAATAATAGTGCGATATTAAAAGTGTCATATTTTACTAAGATGTACAGAATAAAAGAAGTGCATGTCACAAAAGTTTCCTCACTTTGAGGAGAAAGCCTCTTCATCCTGCACACCGGCACTTTGAATACAGCACGGCTAAAGCGCCTCCCACTGGCGCATCTCAGTACCAGAGCTCCCCTGCATGGCTCCTCAAACACCTGACCAACTTCTTCACTTGTTACTGCTCTTATTTTAAAACTAAAAGAGCAGTTTAAGGCTGCATTAATACAGTTTGTTTGAAAACAATGCAGGGTGTGTAAATTTCCCAAACATATCTACATATACAGTATATTCACACAGTGCACACATGGTGCAGTACAGTAGGATGGATAAGGTGCAGACAAACTGCTGGATGTTTTTGCACAACATGATTTTGAGAGTCCTTTGAAATGTCACTTATGTTCACAATGTGACACTCAAATCATTCTGAAGGCCGGTTTACTCGAATTTGCCAGATTTGCCATTAAATATTCTGTAAATATTTAATGAAATGTCCCTTTAATTTCATTTCATGTGAAGAATCAGGTGTCATCTCTTTTAAAAAAGGTACCAGCCAGTGTAATCTGTGACTGGTTAAATTATCAGCAACTGCTCAGAATCCGCTCAAGTTGTAGTGTGCTGTATGATATCAAGTTTACCTCTAAAAGGAGTATTGACATCATTGTTAAAAGGCAAGGAGAATCAGAAGCACAATTTTCCTTCATTCCTCATGGCAGGCCGAGTGCTAAATGTGATAAACAAAGTAAGATATTTGGGTCACATCACCAGGGATGATCTATGTGATGATGATGACGATGATGATGATGTGCAGCACCAGTGCACAAGCTAATATGCAGGCACGAAAGTTTTGCATGTGTACAGATGAGGTTAGAATTGCCCTTATTAGAGCCTGCTGCACTCCACTATACACAGCCCATCTGTGTTTCAGTTATGATAAAGCAAAAATGAGAAATCTTCAGGTGGTATTTAATGATGCATTCTGAATTTTGCTCAAGCTCAAAGGCGGACAGGTTCAAGTCATATGTTTGTGACTAGGTCAATTTATGTACAAATGTATGTGTTGATTTACTGATTCACAAAATGTTATTAAAATGGCCTTACCTGAGCCCAGAAAAAGTGACACCAGTTATGCCTCTTGTTTTTGGAAACACTGGAGCAAATGTATGTGTGTGTTCTAATGACTTATGAGCTGCAGTGACTTCTCTGTGTTGTCCTCATATTCATTTTATTTTGTTTTCATACTGATATGGACATCTGTATCTGAAATCAAGTTGACTTTATTGATAATTGATCCACGAAATACACATTTTTCTGACAGATGGTACTTCAAACTTTTATTCGGTCCCTCACCCACTAAATAATCCACTTTTTCTAACCTCCTTTTTATCACTTCAGCTTAAATCTCGTGATGCTAGTTGTTGTTTTTATTCTACTTCTAGTCTTGTTTTATTGTATTTCATTACTTTTATGCACCTGTATTTCTTTAACCATGTTCACCTGTATTGAGGCAGATCCTATATTCCACTGGAAAGCAGTGTGGGTCAACACCTGCTGTTTTTAAATGCGCTATATAACTAAACAGACTCAGCCACTCTGTCTGTGCGGCCCCTGCTAACAGGGGCTCTCACCAAAAAAAAAAAATCTGCCTTGCAGCGTGAATGTCATTCTTGTTTATTAAATTGTTTTTAAAAGCATTTAGGGCGCATTTCTGTTTTATTGGCATCTTAACAGCGAAGATAAAGAGGAAATATGGAAGACAGATGATGTGACGGAGGTCCTACTCTGAATTCAAACGGCACGGTAAGTACCTAGTTACATCTGTGTGTCAGCAACGTGCAAATGTGTCAGACAAATCTGTGAGTTTATTTTCCAACCCAACCCCAGATGTTTTAACCAGATACTCCCTCTCTTTGGTTAAAAGTGTCAGAGGGCTCAATAAGCAGCTGCGGTGTTTGCTCAGGATGAAAAGCTTGCAGGGCCTCAGCGATGCAGGAATGAGGACGTCAGGTCTGCTGCAAATAAACTGTTCTCATTCTTGTCTCACTTTTCATTAAAACTTTTTGAATGTGCACCGTTGCACAGGTGAAACATCCAGGGGCCCCTTTTCCTTCATGCTTCACGCCACCAGGAACCTGGAAAGTTTTCTCAAAATTCATAACAATAAACATCCAACCAAGGATATCCTAAATAATGGATTTACACAAAAACCCAAGACAACGCCTTCAAAAAGCAAATACCTTTTATCACCATCTGTAGCAGGCACCTGGGAAGGTGGGCTTTGTGTGGAGCAGAGTGAGGAGGGAAATCATGGTTTTTGGCGCAGACAATGTGAGCATTTAAATAAGAAATGGAATCCAAGCCCGACTGTTTACTTTATTTCGCAATTCCCACACCAGTTCATGAAAGCAACACAAAAAAGAAGAGAAAACTAAAAGAGTCACTGTTTTTCAAGGTGTAAAGAAAATAAAATACCCCAGGAAATGACGATGTTCAAACCGGAGAACAGTGGCACACAGTGGGAAAGAAGAACGTCGTTGTATGATATGTGGTGATTATAAACAATCTCTAGTGTACCCTCCCCGTCTCCCTATCCATCTCTGCGCTCACTTGTCATTTTCACTTTCCAGTTGCAGGGGAAATGGTAAAGAATTTAATTCCACGAGTCACAAAGAAGGCTTGTCTGGCCCTGAACTGTATGTGACACAAAACAGAAGTATGTACTGCCAGGGCTAGACGGGTCAGCCAGGCATCAACAGCGGCATCAGTAAAGTGGCTGCACTGTGGCAGGTGATTTAATGGTTGTCACAGCAGCAATGGAAGTGTACAGAGACAGGATTCCAGTCAAAGCTAATATTTGTGATGAATCACTGTCACGCCAGAGGTAAATGTAACACTAATAGACATGGGGAGATCTACTGTTAGCTGCTTTTGCTAATGAGCATATTCTTTCAGAGAGGTGGTGTCACTTCTGCGTGCTGGTTCCATACAGTAAGGAGAGAAATGAGGGGGCTTATATTGGATTGGGTGTAATGAGAGTGTCATACTGCTGTGAGGAGCTCAGTGCAGGAGCTCAGATGCACAGCACAGTGAGGCCTGAGAAGCTGAGGTTTTGTTGGTGGAAGACGGTCTTTATGAATACTTATTAAAGGTGATATCTGGTGGAACTGTTTAATAAAAAGAGCTACATGCTGGCTGTTTGAGCACTGTACATAAGTACTGTGCAGAGTTACTGGCACTTCACTTGAGTATATCCAGTTTGGGATACTTCATAGTGTTTTTCAACTCCATTTTTTTGTCTTTACTTTACATTTATCTTTATATACTGACATTTAAGTACTTTGCAGATTTACATTCTCTACTCTCTGTAAGGTAAAATATTTATGTGATCATTTTTTAGAAACAATAGTATGAAAAACAGTCTCGTTTCGACACATTTTGTTTTTAATAAAAGATGTTTTCCTCAGTCTGTAGAAGACTGACTGACCTGAAACATAAAAAAACGAACAAATTAGAGATACAATCTTCACTTTTCATTATCTCTTATTCAGAATTTACCTTACCGATTGGTACAGTAACATGTACCATACTTAAAAACATGAGGTAGGCCTATAATTTTACATGTTGCATGTTTGACTGTTAACTTCCTCCTTTATTTTTTAGTACTATTTCATTGGAAGAACGTTAGGTGTATTGAAATATGCAAATACAATGCAAATGGCAACTGTACCGCCATATTTTGGTATTTTCCGTCAGTCCCCTCCCACCCAACCCTTACCCACTGCCAATGCAAAATAAGAAAATTAATTAAAAAAAGAAAGAAAAATAAATACATAATAATAAGAAATAAACATTAATTACAGCAGTAACAGTTATAAGATGAATACAGAATACAAATAAAATAGCTTTGACAGCTTTACATCACATACACAACGCTCTAAACAACATGCATTCAGTCATCTCATAAGCACCAAGCTCAGGGACGTGCAGTACAAAGTACCTTAATACAAAAACATAAGTAGTCTTAATCATTGAAAAGCGACTGTTAGTCACTCAAAATAAGAAAAGAGGAGTTGCCAGGTGGAGCAAGATGTCTGGGCTGATCTGCCAATTACAAATCAGATTTCTTTTCCAGTTTAATGAACAACTTTCTTACTTTTCCTAGTAGTTGCAAAGTGTTTTCTCCAACTGGGATATTAATGCTTTGCTTCTGTAAATAAAGACTGTTACTAGTCCAGTAATCTATTAACTGGCCCACTGAGAATTAATCAAAATCTGTTTTGATAAATGATATATATATCCAGCTACTTCAGTAAGAATTTGAGAATTTGCTGGGGTCTTTTTTCTTGGTTAATATTATTGCAAAGTGAATATCTTTGAGGGATTTTGAGCAATCTGAAGACATAACCTGTTGTAAATTTTGATCACTTTTCCCTACTACTTCTTTCACAGACGAATGAATAATGACAACACGATTAGTTGCTGTCCTAATGTGAACACTTTTTCCACATCATGCTCTTAAGACAATTAGGAGAAATCTCTGCGATGCCTCCTGATACCCTGTAAGCCTGTTTTGAATGGTGCTGGCGTGAGTCTGTCTGTGAAGAGGGGGATTTTCTTTTTGCTGAATGGCAAGTGTTTGGTTTCCTGTTCAGATCAGCCAGCTTTAAATCAGGTGCTGTGATACTCAGCATGTGGAGAGTTCCTTCATGTCGGAAGGTCACAGGGAAGGTAGTGCGACAGAGTGGCTGCGAAAGACTCTCTCAGTCAGGTGAGATGACTTTTTAGCTGACATATATATATTTAGTTTTCCCTCAACAGATTCAAATCTGGTATGTTGTACGTCATCAAAGACAATTGCACCTACAGTGATGATAACAGCTATCCAGAAATTTTAATAACACCATGAAACTTTATTCATTTATTCAAATAAACACTATTTTTTCTTCTTCTCAGGAGAGTTATATAATTCCCTGTAGACTTATGGTTAAACAGCCAAAATGTGAAATTCTTTTACTTACCAGAATCCAGTCTGTGAAATTTCTCTTTGCACGTGTACTGAGGTAGATTTTAGATATTTCCAAACATTTTTCAAAGCTTCTTTTAAAAACAATATGTATCCCATGATGGTCTATAATGTCACATTTGAAGCACATTGGATCCAGCTGCACATTAAAGGAATACTTCACCCACAACATGATCATTTGTATATCAGTTACTTACCCTGCGTTTTGTTGAAGCCATGGAAAAAAAAATTGTTTTTCTTTCGTGCCTTCACTGTCAACGAAGAATCCAAGAACTGAGAAAATTCTTGATGAATTGTGGTAAATGGGGTCTGCGTTAAACAACAGCAAAACTGAATCAAAACACCTGTTTACAAACTCTCACACAACTCGTGCAGTGTAATCCAAGTCTAATTTATCCAGTTGTATGCTCAGTACTTCCAAACACATGCATTTTTGCTTAAACCTTACTGCATCAAACGTCTCACACATGCGCAAAAAAAGGCCAAGGCAAGCACATTAAAATTCTTGAACTCTGTTCAATTGAATGCACAAGCAGAATTACAATGTACATGCTTGCCCAGGTGTGCTACTCATGTGCAGAAGTGTTTTAAATAGCAACTTTGCTTCTGCTACTTTTACCGCTGCTTTACTTCAAATTATCTAGTGTTTTCTCAGGTTTAGATTCCCGTCCACTGTGGAGGCATCCAAGGAAAAACAATGTTTTTTTTTACAGAATTTAACGCAACATGGGATGGGTAATTGGTATAGACATGATCATTTGGTGGATTAGGTATTCCTTTGAAAGAATTTTCTGTTATTGCAATAAAAGGACTGTGCAGCCGTGACAGAGGTGCAACTGTTTTCTACATGTGTTTGAGCTGATACAAAAATTCTGCAAAGAAAACACATTAATTTTAAAGTCATTCCATCCTTTCCAGCAGCTTTAGTTGAACCTTGGAGTCAGACAGCGATCATATTTCATGTTCAAGCATTGGTGCCAATGTAGATTTACAAATGTGCCTATATAAACCAGGAACCACAAAAAAGCACAAGTCACTGATCTCACAATTACTTAGTCCCCTTGGCCATCCACCCAGTCTTTGAACTCTATCTTGTGAACTGAGAGTGCCTTCCTCCACTGGAACGAGACGTGGCAACACCACATGATATTGCTCAATCCACTGAGTATTCAAAATTACAATGCGGTCTGTTGCATTTGCCGGAGCCAAAAAAATATCCTAAAGCCTATCAAAGTCTGATGGCCTAATTTGTCTTGTTGGGGGTCTCACTCAATCCCCAGCATCCAAGTAACACACCGTGCTCTTTCGCTTAGTACTCCCTCCCAACACATTCAGCCCGAGCCCTCAATTGCTTGTTTAACTTGACACATAATTACTGTGGAAATATTTGTGTATTTTGTACGAGTGCCACAGTCTGCATTGCAACCGACTGCCAAGTCCTCACAGCTCCCACTGCAGCTATCGCAGCCAGAATCCCTGATTAAAACAAGATGCTTTCATTTGGGCCAGCTTTGGAAGAAATCACTCCCAGAGACGGGCCTCTCCCTGCCAAGCCCTACTGCAGTAGGGTTTGCCATGTGTGGCAAAGCTGACATGCTCATTGCACCAAAAGAGGCTTTTTTTTTTTCTTTTTTTTTTGGTTTAAACCCAAATGTGCTACTGAATCAAGCCTGCTCCATCAAAGTGGCGCTCTGAAAGACCACAGTGTAACTCAGTCAGTGCCACTCAGGTCAACATGAAACATTGCTCTTAAAACTGACTGAGTTGTTATTAAAATCCCATGGAGTCTGAGGTCATTTCAGCAATTTTTCACACAGTGCCCTTTAATTTAATACTTATTTAATAACATTTTATATTAAGATGACGGTAAAATGTGCATGAAATAAGCACTTTTAAGAAAAAAAAGACTATCATGAAACCCAAGTAAAGCCCTTAATGTTGCTCCCTAGCCTGCTCTAACATTAATGATTAAGAGTTTTAAGAACATAATTTAAGGGTTTTTACATAATCTTATAAATAAAGGGAAAGCTTAGACATTTGCTTCAGAGATTTAAACACACAGTGCATAATTTAGGAAGACTCTCAGTCGAAACGATGACAAAAGATGGACTATGGTGTGAAGTAGCATGGAGTGATGGAGTTGTCGCTCTCATTGTTAAACAACCACCACTGACCTGACTCAGGAATCATATTCACAGAGGAGGTTATGTATTAAAGTTTTATTCAAATTACATTTATTCACGTTCATTAACATCTAATGAAATAGCTGCAACCAATGCTAGCTAACGTTACGTCAACATTAATACAACAATAGTGAACAATCAAGTGGCTCACTAATTTTCCTCTAGAGGTCTTCACAAGTCCAAGATGACACACCCGAATACGAATGAATCAGGGAAATGCATCTGAGATCCGACTGGACCTGATGATTTTTAAAAATTGAAATAACCAACCTGTTTTTGCCTGATATATTGCAGAGGTGACCTGGTGCATGTCCGAGAGGAGAGAGTCCTGAGACACGCCCCGGGTCCTAGATATTTTATGGACCCAACAAACCTGCTAATTAAAGTTGCTACTAAAAATGCCGCTCTGCAAAAAATGTTTTTCATGTCGGATACCATATACTCTTCTTACCCATCTTACTGTATGAATGTTTAACAATGTTTCAGATGTCTATCTTATGTTGTTTTACTTTATTGTCACTTATTTTGTTGTTAGTTGTGATGAGAGCTGCTGTAACGTCTTAATTTCCCCGGCTCGGAGACCAATGAAGTCCCTGAGTTTACCATGTCCTCCTCTGATTCCCGGGCTACACACAAAACCACGCAAGTCATGTCAACAAAGAAACTTTTATTGATGGTAGCTGGAACAGGAACTTTTGTTGCCATAACAATAAAACAAATTCAAACAAACAAATAGCTCAATACTTGTAATTATAAAATAATAAAACCTCCATGCTTCCTGCGCGCCGCCTCCAGCCGTTGCTGCTGGATGTTTTTTCATCTTGCTTTCATCTTATTTGAAAGTGGCACATGAAGCCAAAAAAACTTGATTTCTTGATTATAAAATTACTTGGATCCTCCGCGTTGTGGGGCCCATACAGTGAACACACTAGAGACTTACAGAGGCCGAGTAGCTAACTTCTGGTTTTACTTTAATGAGGATAAAAATGATTTAATCCTGTGACTCTGCTTTTGGGTTGTAACACTAAAAAAATTCATCCAGTGATTAACAGACGTTTCTTTTACAACATAAGTCTTTGGGGAAAAGTCTTTTTGGGCCCAGTGGCACAAAGAGATGAACCTGAGAGTTGTAATTCCATGGTTTGGCCACTAGGGCAAATTTGCTTTGAAGCCCAGTGCTGTTCCTGGGGGCTTGGTTTCCCATGTCTCTAACCTGGCACTTCAGATGGTTTGTTGCACACAGTCTTCGAAGTCCTCACTGGAAACTGTTTGGCAAAGGGCAGGCTTTTAAAAATACTTGGCAGGTGATTGGATGAACCATCTGTCTATCACTGTCTTTCACTACCTAGACTCTCTGTGTCATCACAAACACTTAGAGTACTTTCAGACCTAGAGTTGTCTTGCTTTGGTCTGAATCAGGGAAAAATTTTGTTACAAAGTTGCATAACTGCCTAGAGTTAGTTCATGTTCTCACGGCAGCATTTACAAGCAGACCAGATAAAATGCCTTGTGCCGGAAAGCTGCTCTTGATTGGTCAGAATTTCCATGTGGGACAAATCCAGGAAGTAAACCAAACGTTGAAGAAGAGTACACTTGCAAGATAAATGTGACACTTTCTAATGTCACAATGGAGGGACAACTACGCAGGTTGATTTTAGCGCTGGTCATCGTGGACTATATTGCTGTCATTGTTCATTTTAGGCAACCCATACAGTTTGAAAACGAGGCGCGGCTCCATCTAGAAAACAATGTTTTGATGCATTGGGTGTGCTGAATGTGCATATTAAGGCAGTACAGGAGGAGGTGCACATTAATAATCCTCCAGGACTGTAACTGTTTAACCCAAACAATGTGTAATGTGACTGCAGTTGGTTTGGATCGAGGTCGGAACGCGTTCTCACCACAAACGAACTGCACCAGAATTCATTTGTAACCAGACCAAGACCACCTCTTCAAGAAGGTCTCGGCCCGGTTGTTTTGGTGCACACCTGAGTGCGATTGCTGTGTTCACACCTGTCTAAACGAACCACACTTAGGGAGCAAACGAACTTGACTTCGATTGAACCGAACCAAACAGGGCAGGTGTGAAAGCACCCATAAAGTAGCTTCTTGTAGCTTTAAATTGTAACCACTGGTGGTTAGGACCATTGATGTATCGAGAGAACTGGATATAGCGTAGGAGGTAGGGTCCCATTCAGCTCCATAAAAGTTGCTCAGTGGCACATGACTTCCAGGTATAAAATTACCTGGATCTTCCACTTCATGGGGCCTATACAGCAAGCACCCTAACATTTCCTTTTGCCGCACCTACTAACAGCTCAGCCTCGGGCTTGCTCACATGAATGACAGTTCATAACTCTGGATTTAGCTATTAGGGAAATTTATACTTTTTAGGTCCTAATTATTTTAATAATGGCTATTTAAGTGTTTATACTTGGAGGTTAATGTACCTCAAAAAAGAAAATTTACTTGCTGATTTACAGATGTCTCTTTCCCGATGTTGGTCTGTGGGAAAAAGTCTTCTTGGCCCCAATGGCCCTGGAAGTTGTACTTCCATGGTTTGGCCACTACGTTAAATTGGCCTCAAAGCCTGGCACTTTTCATGGAGCCTTGGTTCAAACACAAACACATTACTTTAAGTGTCACAAGATGTATTTTGGTGTGATCTCGTGATCCTGCAACTCTTACATGATCTCAGTATATCACAAGAATCCAGCTGCCATGCAAAGTAAGCGTTTCCTCAGAAGTTAGAGTAACTAGTGGGTGTAACGCATTGTTACCTTGAATAAAATTACAGATTTCTCTGTGTTTGAACAAACTAAGCAAAATATGTAACATAGGTCTGGTAATTTTTAATGCAGAAATGTTACATATTATATTTTAAGGGGCCCAAGGTTATATTAAAGGCTGTGTGCACACATCATTGACAATTAAGGTGTTTATATACATCTATGCCTGGAAAATGTATTCTGTAGTTTCTCATTCATTTCTTTTTTGGCCGTTTTGATCCTTTTCTTTTTGGTCAAACAATATTTATAATATATGTGAATTTATAAGCATTTTTTCTTTGTGCAATACAAGATTATACAGTAATGCCAACCTGATTTTAATAAAAAGAGAGGGATAATAGGTGTGATTTAACTGTCCATAAAAGGTTTGATCTTCCACTTGTGTCCACTTCTATCAAAATATAATGTGAAATTATTAATTCATAAATGTCATGAGAATAGGCTGTTTATGACAGCTGTGGCTTCGGAAGGTTAAGGTGAAAAAAACGCTGGGTGAAAATTTCCTCTGACAGGTTGTGAAGTCACTCTCATGTGGCAGTGACTGGACGTCTGAGGAGTCTGGCTGCGGTGCCAGGTCGACCCGTCAGCTTTGACTCACCAAATCAACAAACTCTGAAGAGTCACTCCAGTTTTCTCCTGACACCTGTCATGCAACTTGAGATCCTAATTTGTTTGTTTGAAATTGTTCCTTTGAAGTCCCAAGTTAATTTCTGTGCCAAACAAATACTCTTTCAGCCGCAATAATCTTTCTGTACTGTAAGCTGTGAAATACAGTAGCACGTTCCGAGCAGCAAAATAAGTAAAACACACCACTTCAATCAATGTTGGGGGCCACTTTCATGTAAATTGGGACCTCATTCACAATATCCAAAGCAAATTATCTTCATTAGATTTCCAAAACCATGCCACTGATTTGTCAAGCTGTGAATGATAATGAAGTTGTCTGGTTAATGAAGGGCTGAAGATGCAGGCTTTCACAATCATGATCATCTTCTATATAACCCTTATGAATATTTAAGGATCTTAATTCTGTATATAATTGCGCACCAAAGCTTGGCATCTCTATAGACTTCACAAATAAAATATGTAATGGAGGAGACAGACCCAGCTATATATCATTAATCATTGAAATTAATTAACTGGTGATAATATAGGATGTTACACTTGCGGGATCCACGGAAAACTGTGAAGAAGGAGCCGTGCGGAAGGTGAAATTGTACACATGTGATTATTCACAGAAACTCACTTACACTGTAAGAGTTTGTTCATGTTGCTCAGTGTTTGTATCCTGAGGCAAAAGGTAGCTTCAAATTGTTTTTGCTCCAACAGGGGGGAAAAACACGAGTTTTGAACATGCGTGACATGGTCTGTTTTGCATATAGAAAACTGTTAATTTATGTTCAGGCTGCAGCTTTGGAATACTGTAATGAGGCTCACGTCATTTAGGGGAAATAAATCATCTTTTGTGTTTATAACAGTAAACACAGAGAGCAGAAGTGCACATGTGACTCACAGCACAGGGCTGGAAAACAGGAAGTAAATAAGCACCCTCGTATTGTGATCCTACCTGGTGCCTGTTCCCAGAACAGCTTTGGGAGTAAACTGGAGTGGATTTGAGTGTCATGGTGGAAATCCTCAGTCAAATAAAACAAAGTGGGGCTGCATCGATGCTCTGTCTTGTTTTATATGATGGCTTGAAATAAATGAACTTTAAATGGAACCTTGGCAGGGACGCGGGCTATTGATCGATTGAAGCAGGAGCTGAAGTTTAAGGGCACAGCTTTCCCGGGGCTGGGGCTGTAACTGGAGTAATGAAATTGATTAGGCCAGGGGAGGGTGACAAGCCAGTAGAGTCAAGCCCTTGATGTAAGGAAACAAGAGTGCCATCTAATTGGGGTGTAATGTGGGTCTTTAGAGGACATTAAGCACACAAGTGGCGGAAGAGAAGCCACTCTACTGGATGGAGCCAAGATGATGTTGCACCGGTGTTATTATTTTGTAATTATTCACTCATCTGATTGGATTATGGGAGACAAAATTGAGAGTCCAGCCAAGGGTCAGCTTATACCCAAACTGTAGCAGTATTTAAAGCAACCAGCACTCTCTCTGCCTCTTGATAATTCTGTGAAAGAAGACCTGCTCAAAGGGCAAAAAAAACCCAGTGGTTTCTTAAGTAGTAATGTACATTAAAGGCCCATTCTGCTCTTAAATGGGTAATTTTTCTTCTTTAATCATTTTGTTATTTTACCATTGGATGTTTGGCTTTCACTGAGCAGACTGTTGTTTCTGCGTTCACAATCCTCTGCTGAAGTGTGAGATACGCATGTGTGATTTTATAACTTCACAAGTAGCATGAACATGATCTAAACCATGCATCATTATTATTTAACCATTCCATATTTTTAATACCATGTCCATGTCTTCTAAAATTCTGTTGTTTGTTTATGCTACATTTGAATGTCTGTCTTCATTTATCGTGTTGTTTTTAATGCTGTGTGTTGAAGCCAAAGACAATTTTGCTCATTCTTGCACAATAAAGTTCCTGACTAACCAACCAATGACACAAATTACACAACTGCAGTGGAAAAAGCCAGCACATAAACGTTTAAAACAACACATATGCGGTGATTTATGGGTTATCATTTTGTCAGTGACGGAGAAGGAATAGCAGAGCATGTAAGTGTTTATTGAACTTTTTTTGTGGACAAACTGGAACAAATGTTTTATTGAAGGAGAGGACATTCACATGTCTACAGTGGATCTTTAAATCAGCACCAAACAATATAAAATGTTAGTCTCTCTCCTCATGTGTTTTTGACTTAGTTAGGCGCCAACCTCCAGGGCTGAAAAATGAAGCCAACGGTGAAGTGCCAAAAACTGCAGTTCTTTGAACAGCCACTTGAGGCTGGCTCCAGAAGCCAGTCAGTCCCCATAGACACCCCCCCCCCCCCCATGTTAAAATGCGCAACTTCACAGCAGAAATAAACATGTTTACAGCCTGGTACAAATAACAGTTTTGGTCTCTATTGCTCATTTCAACATTCATGAAAACTGTACATGGGATGAATGTTTTTAAAACTCACCTGTTTAAATTTTATTAAGGCTTAAAGGTACGCATATTCACGGGTGGGTCCACTTGAGTGACGGGCTGGCTGCGAGGCGTCGCTATAGATCCACCCTCCACTCCTCTACAGCAAATATGGTCACCTCTGGCTCCAAAAAATCAAGGTGACAAAGGTCAATATGGCAAACTCAAAGATTTAAAACAGTAGTCCACAAACCAACAGTTTACATCACGGTAAATATGTCCATTTTTTTATGCAGCCTGTGGGTTTTCCCAGTTGAAATGGATTTGAAGATTTGCTGGTCAAATGTCATTGATACTTCAAGGATCATATTTAGAAAACTCTTTTTGCACAATGTTTTTTTTTTTTTTCTAAAGGTTACATCAAGCAGCAAAAAAATGAAGTGCCAAAACCTGCAGCTACTTGAATGGACACTTGAAGCTGGCTGGTACAAAAACAGTTTTGGTTTCTATTTCTAATTTTATCCATTCATGTCAACTGTATGGAGGGTGAATCTTTAGAAAACGTACGCGTTTAGAATCATCTAAATATGTCCCTTCTGGTTCTAAAAATCCGAGATGGTGATGACCAAAATGCCAGACTTAAGGCTTTGAAACAAGAGTCCATAAACCAGTGGATGATGTCATGGTGGCTACTTTCATTATTTGCATACAGTCTATTGGTTTTCCCAGTTGAGATGGATTTGATGATTTGAAAAGTGCAAAAGTCGTTTTTTTTGTTTTTTTTAAATCTTTCTTTTGTTTTTGTTTTTCCTAAAGGTTACATCAAGCAGCAACCTCGGGGGCTGAAAAATGTGGTGCCAAAAACTGCAGTTCCTTGAATGGCCACTTGAAGTTGGCTGGTACAAAAACAGTTTTTGGTTTCTATTGCGAATTCTATCCATTCATGTGTGGAGGGTGAATTTTTATATATAACTTACCTGTTTAGATTGGTCCACATACGGTCCCTTCTGGCTCAAAAAATCCAAGATGGTGACAGCCAAAATGCCAAACTTAAGGTCACCAAACGAGAGTCCATAAACCAATGGCTGATGTCATAGTGGCTTATTTCATTATGTTTATACAGTCTCTGTGGATGACATATAACCATTGTGTCAACAGCATTCACTATATTTCAATGTGAGGCAGAACCTAACTGCAGATGCATAAAAAGATTTACTTTTCAAACAAATACAGTCCTGTTTAATCAGGACGTCTGGCCATCTTTTGACCCACAAATCAACACATCAGCGCTCACTGGGCCGTCAGTGTTCTGAACTGCAGAGTAACTCTGGCTGGGATCACAGGGAGTGCAGTGTCCTCTTGCCAACAGAGGCCCTGTCCAGTACAGGGGCATTTATCTCCTGGCCTGAACTGTCTCACTCAACAGGATGGCCAGAAGTTACGGTGCATTACAAGCACTTAGCGTAGTGATATCAAGGTTCACCTCCGATTTCCAATCTCAGGCCAGAATAGTGGGCTGGGAGGCCGTCATTAAAAAGCCATTACATGCCCATATTTCATATACCAGTCTCTCCTATGTTTCAAGGTGTTAAAAGCTCAATGTATATTTCCTCTATATTTAAGCGGCAGGACAACGGAGCAGCACATAGCATCTCACTAGCAGCCATTGACCTTGGCCTAGCCAGCCTTCATTAGCTTTTAGACACTTATCAGTCATAACTGGGTTTGTCCTCTCCGCAACGTTTCCTCCTTCACTTCACTTAGGCTGGAAAATAATGGCTGAAATCCATTTATCTGCCATTTCCAACAAGTGCGTGACATTAACAAATTATCTACTTTTCACTAAGTATGGCCAAGGTACCCTCTAAAGGATTCCTCCACTCTGCCGGCCAAGGTCAGACCTTTTTAGAAACTGACTTTTTTTTTCCACCTGAGCTATTTTCTTTCCTTCCCATCTTTAAATATTCATTCTGCTTTTGCATGCTGGGCTGAGATTTTATGAGCACTATCAGCCATATTTCTCCAAACACACATCTTTATTTGTTTTTGATTATTTATGCTCCACTCTGACTTTATAACTCACATCCCTAGGAAAACATTGATCCAAGAGGCAAATGAATCTAATTAGGACCTCTTTCTTCTGTGCTGAATATTGACTTGTTTTGAAAGGTGCCTCTCCATTTCAAGCGAATGTCTCTGGAATGCTCTGTCCCACTCTCTTTAAGGAAAACTTCTAAATGCTGATGAGATATTTTTGTCCATAAATGCAATCTATAGTGGCGCCTGGTCGTTCATAATGTATTACATTAATTGCAGGATGTCATCAGTGCACTAATTTCCAGCTCTCAGGAACTCAAAGGCACCAGTTGTTTTTGCAGTTGTTGAAGGCTTTTCATTCTTTCTTTTTTTTTATATGTCTTTATCTTAAATTTCTTAAACATCCATTAAGAGTGGAGAGACGTGTAATCTCTGCAGTGCACTCCGGGGCTCAACCTGTCAATCCAGTCAACAAGGACAGTGAAGGAAGTGATGATGTACCATTAGTCAGGAATCATCCGGGCTAAGAAGAATCTTTGTTCTTGACACAGAAAACTTGTGTTCCATCTCGATCAGTGAGGAAATGGGGCCTGGCGAAGCGTGCGTCGTCTCGCATTTGTCTTGAGTCGCCGTCCCAAGGCACCAGTGCTTGTTCACAGCATTACGCCACCGGCTTTTGATGTAAAGCCTCTGCATTTCGCCTTTTCACACAAACCCAAATCTAAAATATTCCGTCGCATTCCATGTAGTTGATTTCTATTTAAAATGGTCATGATTATTTTATTTTGTAACATTAATGGAAGTACATTTGGGGTGGTGGCGGAGGGGGGGAGGGGGTGGTGGTGAGGCATTTGCAATTCATATTCCCCTGCATGATTACATTAAGAGTATGTTCTGTCATATTTGATTAATGCATCATGTTTTCCTTAAAACAGGATTAAAATATGAAAACCGACAGAAATGAAGCTATTACAAAGAATGATCAATTTTTAATAATCTACTCAAGGAAAAAAAATGAAGTGCTGCTCAGAAATGCACAGATCAGGATTCTGCAACATTTTGTAATCAGTGTTAGGCTGCAAAAACAAGCTTTGTTTAAGGCACAGACACAATTAACATGAAAGGCTGCCAGGCCGAGCTTTTATGGCTTTTATGTTATGAAGCCTGAATTAGAGATATTACTAACAACGGTTGCCAGGTGTACGTGTAGTACCACACTGCATGGCACATTTATGTTAAACTGCGCAGATTCTGCTGCTTTATTAGCATGTTTTTTTGTGTGAAAGCTATAAAAAATGTCTCCTTTTTTCTGCAACCAGCACAAACTCTTAGTGTATTTCCTGAAGATATCTTTTCAATCTCCCTGTAATTTACACAAGCAATCATAAAGTTTAATGTACAGTCTTTAATTTCAACGGGTGAACGCAAATGAAAACATAAATAACAGAGAAATACAGGCTTAAATACTGGTAGTGCTGTGAAAAGTACTTTAACTGTCAGTTTCTTACGAGCGAGTACTACATCATCAGTTGTACCTTTAGATGTGCTCTTTGTTACGTATTCTGAAATACATTTTCAGGAAATGTTCTCTATTAATCTCTCAAAGGGAGACATTTTTCACACACAAGCAAAAACTACTACATTCAGTCAGATATTTAACCTTGTAGAAACACAGCAGAAACGGCAGCTCAAGCTCCTTTGTCAATGTCAATAGCCATTTTTTGAAACAAAGTGTGTGTGTACCGGAATAAACGTGGGCCTCCAATTCCACTGTCAGCCATTTAGCCTGACCATGGGTGACTGTGAATTAAAAAGAGGGGCCTTTATGTGCGACCCTGCAGCACAAAAGGCTACATCCATAACTTATAGAGACAGGGAGGCCATTAGCCGCCGCTGCTGGGCCACCTTTACATAATATGGTGTGTGTGGACTAATCACTGAGCTGAGGAGTCAAACTGCTTTAAGTCCACACTGTATATACACTCCGTTGACATGCAGGGAAAACAAGGTGGGATCTTCCTCATGCGTCGCAGACTCACATTCTGCGTCGAAAACCATTTTCAGGCTGACGATTAAAGTCTGCTAAACCTCAGTTAGCTTTAGTCATGTGAGATCAATTGACCGTTTGTGTGAGTGTGTTTGTGTGTGAATGGAAGCCTGTTTCTCCAAAACAAATCGCATCCATATGGCCTCCCAAATGCGCGGGGACAAATCAAAATGTCTCTGAAAAGCCAATTATTAATGCTGAAGCGGTGCTTTTTCTGAGGGCAAGTAAAGACAACAAAGTGTGATTTAGGAACCAGAACCACATGGACCGGGGCGATGATGCTTACAGAGGAAGTTCCAACAACAAACTATTAGCAGCTGTCAATATGGCAGAGTGTGAAGCCCATATGAGCCGCGCTTTGTCTCCAAACGGGCTATATATGACTTCAATACAGAACTGCTCCATATGATTTTCTTCATACGCTATTGCAAGTCCGTAACAATAGAGCCACCACTGGGGGAGATCTGCTAATGTTTGGGGGTGCCCCCATAAAGAAATTAAAATTCTGAAAATGAATCTCCTAATTAATTATTTTTTCATCATAAACAAGTAAACTATACAAATATGCAATAAATGAAAGTTACTACTGTTCACATAAAGTACACATGCAGCGCAGCATAAGTGACGCTTATTGTAACACAAATATTACACTCTAGTTTTCTACTTTTTAACACATTTAAAAGTAATGAAGTAGAAAGACAGCACAGTGTTTGGCAGTACCCACCCACAGCAGTCGAGCAACAGCTTTTGCAAGGGTACGGCAACACCACTTGGACAAACCGCATGTAGAACTGCAGTACACCCTAATACTAGAACCACTACTAATAATAATCTTACTCAGAATAATGATTACACTTGCTTTTGATTATTTCAGACAGCACATGTGGTTGTCTGTTGTGGCATTACATTTTTTAAAATATATTTTTGTCAATATCTTTGGGGCATGGGTGCATGGGGGGGCATTTTAAACATATTTTAAACATATTTGAATATTGAGGGCGGGAGGATGTGTCCTCCCCCATATGTATTACAAACACTGCTTTACCCTTTTCAATTCTGCGTGCGCTGCTGCAAATACTTTTCATGTTTTCATTCCCTCTCTGTTATTTTTAATGACACCTTTTATGTTTTATCACATTACACCAATAAAAAAGAAGTAAGCAATATGAGCAAAATGGAATTGTTTTGATATTGCTATCCTGCCGCCAACCTCTCAAATAAAACCGAACATAAGTGTCTTTGATTGTGCTTATCTAAAACAGTTAGACTCACTATAATGTTGCTACTTGTGCAGAAATCAGGTAAATGATACCGTGTATGCTGCTTAAAAAGGATTTGCAAACCATTTGGCCTGACTGCTCTTCATATTACCTTAATGTCTCCCAAAAGGCCAAAGCCAAGAATGAATTATTGATAGCCATCATATAGATCGCACGCTGTGGCTCCACATGCCTATTAGAGGGTTTTGTTCATTCATTTACTCTAGCTTGGACTGCTGCCTTGAACAACGCATCACTCTTCTTCTTTTACTTTTATCCATTAGCTGTTAACAATAACTGACTTTATGCAGGTTGCTGAGTTTCCAGCAAACAGTGAAAACAAAGTAACATTGTGGGGAATCATTTGCATGCTCTGTGGTGTGCTGAGGCTGTACTTCACTGCCTGTAATTTGACCTTTGACGTCTCTGGTTAGCCTGCAGTCCATTTAGGCTCGCCTCCATTTCTGCATGGAAATTGAAAAAGGGGGAAGACAAACACTTTCTAGTGAAACGATAGTTGGGATGATGATAATTGCTAAGTTTAAAAAACAGAAATCTAATTGTGCGGATCCCCCTGGAGACTAATATTGCACTATCTTATAAAAGGCCGGCAGTATCCCAGCTATGATTTATTGCAGAATTCCAGTCATTTTCAATACATTATAGTTTCCAAATTGTGTTTAAATTGAGTGTAGAGGAGAAAAGGCCATTAGGAGATGCAGAAATGAAGATTATATTTAAATATTCATGCACTCGGTACCTTATTATTGAATCTGTACACTAACAAAATCAATATTAAGTGCAGTTTGACATAAATTTATTTATGAATTTCGACTTTCTAAGTACTTGCGTTTTTTCACTCAAAAAAGGATGAGTATAATGCTGTAATGATATCAAAACAGTGTGTCAGGGTGCATTAGTCTGGGAGTTTATGAACCCGCACATAAAAACTCAGGAGCGTCCCTGTAGAAGTGCTTACTAGGCAGAAATGTCGCTTTTTACAAACATCAGTCATTTTACAGCCCTGTATCACTGGGCGCTCCTCGGCTGTGGGTGATAGTTAGAGAAAGATGCAGTCATCTTGTTTGTCCTAAATGAGATCTTTGCAGTAAGCCTACTTGTATTAAGGCCTGGGAGTGGGACTGTGTAACATTTAATTAAAATGGATGTCTCTCGTTGTGCCTAACCTGTCCCCCTAACTCCTTCTTGTTTCCAGGCCATGTCTTTGTTTAGACAACAGCCCAATGTGACACTTATGACACGAGGACGCTGTGGTTCAGAGGATTTTCTTGTTGCATGAGTCTTAATACAGCAGCATAAAATATCATGTGATTGGCTGTCCCTTGCTGAAAGCCTCAAGGAGAATTATAAATATACTGCCAGTAATAAAATATCAATGTCTTTTCTTTTTATATTGTATTGTGTCACCCAGAGCACGGGAAAGTTTCTCATTCATATCACACATGCCTTGTGCACACGTGTGTGGATACTGTTAAAAATATAATTAATTTCCACGAGTTTTTAAAACAGTTTCTCCTCCTTTTGTTTTTTATAGAAATGTGAGCAAAGTTAAAAGGCTCTTTATTGGAGGAGCCACATCTCTGGACACAAGATGATGCCATAAAAGCAGGAAGGCATGGAAAAGCAAAACATCAATCTGAACTAAGAGGGGGGAAGCAATAAATCAGAGAATCATAGCCTCCTGCCCCGCCTTTAAAATCATTTAAACAGATTCAAAAAGCCTGATTCTGCTCCAGTTTGTCTGTAAGCACCCTTATAAAGCCTTTATGTGCCTTACACACAGAGGATAAAACCACAAAACCTTATTGAGACACAGAAAAATGATGCCCTGTTCCCGGGAAGTGGATGCTTTAAACGCTAGTATCGGTATCGGGATCACAGAGCGGAGATGAGTAAGTAAGTAAGGAAGTCGTCCATCCAAAGCATTCCTCTAATATGTTTTACAAACCTTTTCAGGTCTCTGTTTCAGCGTCAAGGTCCGCTCACAGCCACAGTTATATGAGTTTATCAGATGCTAAGTACATCTACAATATTACAATTTCCTCATTTACCTATTTAGAAACCTATCTGCTGTTCTCAATTCAGTGGATAAGGATATAAGTGCGTATCAATCAGTGTAGAAGACCTTCTCTTGAGCCACATCATGTATGTGTCCGTGTGATGTAATATTACTTAAGCTTAAAGAGAAAGGTCCTGATTTATAAAGCTGTATGTGATCTAATTTATATCCATGGCAGAAATCAGCCTGTTGAAGTACATGAGATAGATAAAAGCATCAGAAACATGACCTGCTACAATAGGGCAGCCCGTAAAAACTTCATGTCCTGTCCTTTTTTTTTTTTTTTAAAACATATCTCCATAGAGCGAACACAAAGTACTGGCAAACATGTGTAGAGGAAAAGGAAACTCCAGCACACTCTGCAGATCTGTGTGTCCACAGTTAGCTGAGGAAAAAAAAAAGTTTTGGACTGCAAATGATCTGAGTGAGAAAAGACAAAACAGACAGAAAAGAGAGGATTGTACAGAAAGAGAGGCCTGATTTCCTTAAATGGATATACCTGCTCCTAAAGACTTACATGACAGAAACAAATTTATTTTTCTCAGAATCAACAGTGGTGTAAAGTAACTCAGTACAATTTCCTCAAGTGCTGTACTTACGCACAATTTTGAGATACTATTTACATTTTTTGCTACTTCATAGTGTGCTACTCAACTTCTGCAAACACTGCAAACATCTTCGTCTTACCAACTAACTTGTGTCCATATTATTGACCTCTGTAAGTTAATTTCCTTGAACTTATAGGCCATACTATCAATAATAGTATGTAATATCCGCTGCTAGTGTTGTCGTCTTTATTATTAAACAACCATCATATTCAGATCAGATCATATTCACGGACGAGGAAATGAATTTAAGGTTTATTCACATAACGTTTACTTGTGTAATGTTATTTAAATGTAAAAAAAATAAAATAAATAAATAAATAAATAGCCACAAGTAACGTTAGCTAACATTCGGAAGCCTAATGCTTGATTGAGGAAAAAAAAAGCAATTTTTTTTTCAATGGCAACTTTTCTCAGATTTCTGAGATAATAATGTTTTTAATTCTTTTTTTTTTTTTTATGTAAATGTGTGACGCTTTTGTACTTACGTAACATTAACTTGCTAACTTACCATTAGATGAGTCAACTGTAGCTAACATTATGTGGCTAATTCAAGTGGCAGAACGCGCTGGTACCCATGATCAAAACAATTACACTAAAAATAACTTTATGAGCATGCTGAATGGTCTTGTAACGTTGTAATGTTAACGCACACATTAGTTTGGTGGCTGGCATTGTACACTTGTCAGAGTAGCACAAGCTGAATCAATATTGAACTATCATTTCAATAAATTAGGTCATAACTGCATCACTGTGTTTCCAGTGTTGCTGACTCTTTTCCAATAAAAGTAGCTAGCACTAGCTCCAAAAGTCGCTGACGAAAAAAAGAAAAATCGCCAGATGATGTCATAAGCTCATTTGCATATTGGCAACATCATTGCCCATTTATGGAAGCATTAAAACTTTGTAGCAAAGTTGAGCAACTAAGGGAGACGTATAGTTCGGGACACATTCCGTTTGCAGCGTACACGACACACCCCTACAAACCACGCCCACCACTAGTACAAGATAAACTCACCAACGCAACAGCTATCTGAACCCTGCTACAATGCTATACTGTAGTGAACAAATGAGACCAAATGCAGCAATAATCTACTTCATCTAATTCATAATGAATTATGACATGATTCACTTCATATGAAACGAGATGTAACCCTTCCTTTTACCCTTAACCACCTGTCTTTTAACGTAATACTTCATAGCTAACGTTAGCTAACCGCTAACTTGGCATTAGCAAAGTAACAAGATGTAACCCTTCCTTTTACCCTTATCCTAACCTTAACCACCTCTCTTTTAACGTAATACTTAATAGCTAACGTTAGCTAATCACCAACTTAGCATTAGCACAAGATGTAGCCTTCCCATTGCTCTTATCCTAACCTTAACCGCCCCTCTTTTAACGTAATACTTTATACTTAACTAATCACTGACTTAGCAATTTCGTCAGGACTTACACTTCCAGGCCAAGGAGCTAAGGGGGCTGATTGTAGACTGACGTGTAGGTTAAGGTGGGTGACCCATGTAGCTAGAGAGCAGGTCACGTAGCTGCTCCAGCTGCAGTTATACCTACTCAAACTATGGGGAGTAAAGAGAATATGACGCCATTGAACGCATTGTTACCTTTATTAAAATTTAAGATTTATCTGACATTAAACATTGTTGGAAACATTTGGGATAATTTCAGTTCACAACTCCACTAAATAGACTATAACATAGGTGTACTTGTTTTAAGACATTTTAAAGCAGAAATGTTTCATATTATACCTTCAAATTAATTAAAATAAATCTGCCATCACAGTGAGATGAACAAGTTTTATTAATGTCTGCCGTCTTTCTTCTTTTCACCATTCTTACACATGGTGTATTTTCACACTGCGGTATTTGACTCAAGTAAAAGATCTGAATACTTCCTCCACTTCCACTGAGAGTCATCAGCAGAAATTTCATTGTAGGGTATATCTTTAGCTTACCTGCTAACAAAGACAACATCTTGTCTGTCTAATGCTTACATAGGGTAGTCTTACCAAAATAATCAGCGTACATGGGATGTGTTCAGGTCTGGATGGTTGGATAAAACATGAAAATAACTACTCTCTTGTTACTATAAATATTTTAAAGGATAAAGGTTCATATATGTTTTGTAGCTCAGGATAGTGCAGCCAGAGATTGCGTCTTTTGTTTCCTGGCATTTACTGAGGTGACAGAAAGGTGATGATTTATGTAAGAAGGGATTGGAAACGTATATTATACAAGTCCACATTACGCCTTCAAAGCTGTTAAGATCCGGTAAAATGTCGTGAATCAGGTGACAGTAAGAAATAGTCCTCAGAAGGAAAAACGGTGTTAAAGAGTGTGAATAAGAGCTCAGTGTGTTAAACCTGATGCTTCGACAAAAATAGATTTTTCTGCATTCCAGAGATCTGAGACAAATACGATCTGATAATAAGGTAATAACTGTGTAGCTTAACTAAAATGTGCAAATTGTTAATGAGGGGTGAATACTTTGAGAGCAGCTGTAGCAGCTTATTATCAGCCAGGCTGTACGAGGGGGAAGCTGTTTGGAACAAAACACATTCGGTTCACAGCCAAGTTAATTTTTTGCCAGAATATCTATTTTAGACAGTCAACGATTGAGGTTAGTTGAGACATTTTGAGTGAAAGTGGTTTTTATTGTGTTGCAGATGAAGACGGCAAAGTGTTTTTCAATGGCTCCGATGTGTCCTCTGTCTGTTTCAACCCCTCAGTCCTCTTTCATCCCTGTTCACCCAAGAAATGGAATCATAAAAACCATTCATGCTAAATGAAAAAGGGCATCATAAAGCTGCATTACACTGGAGTACACTCCTCTGCACCTTCCATCCTTATCAATATCACCCTTCGTCTCCTCGTGCATCTCTCTTCCCCCTCTTGAAACAAAGCATAAAAGCCTTAGAAAGAGGCACAGTCTGTCATTCCTGTAATATAAGATAAAAGTCTTTAAAAGCTAAAGGCCCACGTTGTTTTTTTTTCCCCTCCTTTGAGCCAGCAGTCTTTAAGACTGCTCCTCAGGATTAGCAGCACGGAGAACTATATATTATTTGCAGAAGAGCTTAGTGAGCAGAGTCTAAGCCCTATACATATAAGTCAATTTATATTAGAATTTCCATACATGCATTTTCTTGTTACCGTCAATATGCAAAAATGGTACTTACTAACAAATAATGCATAATGTACCAGAGGCAGGGCATCAATAACTGCATTTGAGCTTTAAAAGAAAATGCAAAAAGGCAGAGCATAAAGATGTGTTGCGTATGAAATATACAGCACATTAAACACGAAAACGTCAAAAATATAAAGATGGCTCTTTGCTCAGGAGACAGCAAGTCATTTATCTATAAAGAGGAGGAGGAAATAAAAAGCTTCCATCCCCGAGCTCTTGTGTATTTCATTTACTAACAAAGTCAGGTTATCTGCTAGCAGACAACTCTCTTCCTCCTGCCAGACCTCCACCCTCCATCAGAGAGGAAGACACTGGAGGAAGAGGAAGACATTTACATTTCTCATCATCTAAGCTTTTAATTTAAATGCAAAAAATTCTATTTTCCAGCTAATTTAATCATCCATTGAGGGTAAAAACACATCATTTGGTCCTAAAAAGGAGTCTGTCTCTTATTTAAGATCCATGGAGGGAAAAAAGCAGCAGTTACTTAAAGAGCAGCAGTTTGGGAAAGCACTCTTGAATACAAAACCTGTCAATGTACACCTCCTTCGGGCACTTTGGTACACCACATAACACATGTTCCTCTCTGCTGGCTGGCTCAGAGTGGAGAGGATGCTGTGTAGTTTTGTGGTGAGGTGTACTGTTGCTTCTGTTGCATTTTCTCCCACTGGTTTGACATTCAAGATCGCTCAATTATGTATGAACGGCAAGCAATATCCTTTACCATCAGGCCCCAATGTAACATATTTCATTTTCAAGGGCTGCAGAGCACAATCAGACCCTCTGTGTAATTACGACTTATTAAAAATGATTCCAAATTATCAGCGGATCTGTGGGCTGGTGTCTGGGTCCAAACTGAGAGCTGTTGCACTGTATTACTCGCAGAATAACTTCCCATGGGTGGACGGTCTGTCAACAAAGATCCCTGTCCTTAGATCACTGAACACTACAAATTAATTAAAGGAAAATCACAACCATCATTGAATTTGTATATATATACAAAATAAAGTGACAAGGAGCACCTATGGAAAGTGGGCTGTTGTTTTTTTTTGTTTGGGTTTTTTTTTGCTCTGAAGAAATTAGTGGCTTTCGGGAATACGCATTATTGGAAAGCCACCCTCAATGACTTGTTGCAATACACTTTAAGCACTTTCGTGACTAGTTTTCGCTCCCTATACACAGTCTCATAATGAGAAAACACAGTTCAGCAGAGAAAAGACATCTCAAACAGCATGTTTACCCTTCACACAACATGGAGGAATTAAAAATGGATGAGCGCCCCATCCATTATTTCAACCTCCAAATGGCAAAATCTGTATAAAGCTCTGAGTATCCGTCTGGGTGAAAATAAATAAATCAAATATGCACTTCAGCGTTTCCTGCTCTTTTTCTGCACAGTATACGGTGCCGTGTTTGTGGAGGGCACATCCTGCTCTTGAAAACATGATGAGCTTTTTTTAACGTATATAAATAAACCAAGAGTTTTCAATTAGCTTTCTCATCTTTTCTGTTAATTCAAATGATTTTGTCACTTTTCCGGGGCAGTGCATATAATATTTAGACTACTCTCATACTTCTCCCAGCCCCTTTCTCCCAGCTGAATTCCCCCTATCTGAAGTATTCTAATTTGCAAACACAGTGGTGTCAGAAGTGATTTTGCTGCAAAGTCACTAATTATATGCAACATCAATGCGATGTGGGGAAAACGTTAAAAATTTAGCATCACAAGACAAATGGAAAAATGCGTGCTGAAACAAGGAAAAGAAGCACTAACATTCACAGTTTTTCAATGAATAATACATGTTTTTTTTCTTCCTTTGCTTCACATGGATTCGCCCAGACTGGCTTCAGTGTCACTCTCATCTTTATATCCTAACAAAAGAAAAAAAATGTGTTCATGACTTTTCACATGCAGCATTGCTGTTTGCATCCACACATTAAAGGTATTGTTGACTATATGAGGCATTGTTCTATGGGCTGATTTCATTAGCAGCCTGTGTGTGTACAGATCCTGGAAAAACAATAGGAGGAAAAATAAAAAAGAATCATGAGTTGAGTAGACTATAGCATGTACATTTCAAACTAATTTCTGCACGTGATACTTATGGTTTTCCCCCCTCAGCATGAAAACAAGTAATTAAAAAAAAGTGCTGGAAACTCTTTTCACTCCTGCAATGTGAGAAATGAGAATTAAATCATATTTAAAGGGGGTTTGAGCATTTTCGGCTAATTCTCTTTACAGAAGAACAACGTTACAGATAATATCAACTAGCTTGCAATTACCTCACCTGTCTGCAACAAGACTGAACTAAAGTATTAGAGCCTGTGGTTTATTGTGGCTCCCCAGCCGCTCACTAAATGGCAGCCACGTGTGCCGTATAAAGGTGCAAAAGGAGGTAGATAAACTGTTGGTGCATCCAGTTGATAGCAGCTAACATGACCTGCCCTCTGAACTCGGTTGACACGCTGGGTCAATGTGGGACCGACAAACAACTTTGTTTTATTTTGAAGGTATTTTCATGGCTCCCTTTACACAGTAATTATATTCCAAATCATTATGCGTTGTAAAGTCTATTGACCCCTTGTAAACTTATATTTACCAAGCCGGAACAGTTAATGAAATAGTCTTTTAATTAGCACTCCTCTTAAGGGTGGGACTTCTGAAGGTGTCCCTGTTTTGTTTTGGCTTTGTGGTTGACTGAAGGGTGCAGATCCACTGTTCTGAGATAAAACAGTAATATCTTAATTAAGACGTGCCGTTTAATTGTTAACAGTCAAAGTCGGCGCCGCCGTATGTACCTCTGTGCCAGGGGCGGCACCTGCAGTACAGGAATATTCACCGCACTATGAATCAATAAAACAATATCATAATTTCTTCTTTTGTTGTTTTGTTTTTTTAGGGCCAGGTCGTTTTTCAAGCTTGACTGATTGAAAGTGGTCTGACTACTCAAGGTAACAACTGGAGAGGGGGTGGTGGTTGTGGCGGTGGTGGTGGTGGTGGTGAGGGGGGGTTCTTTGCTGCTTGTATAATGCAGTCTTTGGCAGGCTCTCTCTTTGTATTAGATACATTAGGACGGAAATGTGCACTAACTTAAAAATGCTCATGTGAAAAAACATGGAATGTATTAAATTAATGGTCTCTTTTGCCTCAGGGCAGTAATGAAAAGGGACCCCCAATGAGTTCATTTTTCACGGCTTTGGTTATGCATTCAACACTCTAATTGAATTTCAATGTAAGTTTTACAAAGTCTTTATTACACTGACTCTTGATGTAAATTTCATGTGATCTATCGTGGGACTTCCACCCATTAAGTAATTTAATTGTGACATGCACTTTCTACGCACCTCATGCTTTTATGCCTATTCCTCCTCATCTAAAATGTCAGTTTCCTCTATTATAGGCGCTGTTTGTGTGGATTGAAGAAAGTAGTCTGCATATACTCTTGGCAACTTTCATGAGAACGGCTCCTTAAAAGGAGTAATTGCTCGTCTCCCCCGTGCTAAGACAGGGGACAGCACCCGACAGCTAGAGTATACTGGAGTATACACAAGTCACAAGGATTTGCAAGATGTTCGCAGATGACTGCACAGAGCACATTTTATCTGGGAAAAGTATATTATTAGATTTATCCTGTGAAGAGGAAGAACACAGCTTTCAGAGTGAGTGAGTTTTCCAAATTTCTGCACAACATAAGCTTCTGAATAGTCTGTGAAACACATGTTAAGTATACATCCAAACGAATTCAAGAGCATTTGCAAAGAAACAAAGGCAATATATTCAATGCTTTCTTTGTGCATGTGCTTGTGAAGTGTATTCTTAAATGCAACCTGGGAGTCACTTTTCTCTGTCTCCATCTAGTGTTTCTGCCTGACGCCTCTTTTCTGAGCTTTCCAACATGCAGAGTATGAATAGAAGACCACCGCCTCCCTTTTCCTTTACCTTTTAAAAACAATTGGTCTAAAAACAACATTCACACACTAACAAGACGGAAATCTTAATCACAAACTGTATGTTTCTCATCAATAGCGTGTCTGTGTGTGGGCACACGTGTGAGCGTGCATGAGCCGTCTGAAACACTGAGGCTGAATTGACCTGATCATTAGAAGGGGGAAGAGGCTTGACCTGATATTTCCTCTGTTGTTTGGTCAGGAAAGGGACGTTATTGTAAAAGGCCTGTAAAGATAAATAACCTTGCCGTTTCCATGGCAAAGGCACAAACAGAGGCGGGCGAAGACAAAAGAGCACAGGACAATAAATCCAACACTGTCAATTTTGTTTAGTTTTCAGAGTGTTTTTGAGGGAAATATGGTCTCAAAACAAGTGGCTACGTCTATTTTTCCACGGAGAAAGGGAAATCGGATCACTTTTTTCTGCTTTTTCAAGTTTCATCTTGTACATTACTTTCCAGGCCACGCCATCCTGATTGGTAATAGGAATATCTGACACCATATTTTGCCTTTGGATCAGGAAACTCCTTGTACAGCTGTATACATGTTTTTATAGCCTTTGAAAGAAAGGGTATTGTCTTTAAATTCCTAAGAATGCTTGTCCGGCCTTCGAATTTAAGTGGAAAACCATCCCAGGCACTGTTTTTTTTTATGAGCTGAACAATCACGAGCGAACATGCACATTTGCCTTATTATGGAGGTCAGCTGGAGTTCAGGCCATTAGAACAAATCCAGGTCATCAACTTTTCTCATCATACAAGTGTACATTAAAGGGGATTTTACACAAAGCACACTCTGTTTACAGGTGTTGGGAGCTTCTACTGCACATGTGAAAGAATGTGGAATAATGCTTTTTGTTGCTCCAGACAGAGCTGTTTTAAATCTGATAAATGTCCTCAAGTGGTGTCACTGGAGTCAGTGTCAGTTTGAGCTGAAGACAAAAAGTTTGAACATGAAAAAAATGTACGGAAGCAGAATTAGGGATTTTACCAGGCCTCTGTAGCCCCGCTCCTCATCTCTGCTTGAAGCTAGCGTCTCGTACACATTAGCCGCTACTAGCAAAACATGCCTAAATTATGGATGTATAAAGAGAACTGAATACAGAGTTGGAAGTGGGGCCTCGTTCATTCATATGTAAGTTACTCAGTGGTGCATACCATATATATTTTTTTTAATTCTGAGGACAGAAAAGGCGTGACACTCCCTATACTCTCCCTTTGATTGGCCGAAAGTTCCCTTTGTTAGTTGGATTGGTCAGGTACAGTCATGATTATTTTTGGTTATTTTTAAGTATGAAGAATGAGACTGGTTAGGGTTAGGGTTAGGATATTGTTAGAATTGTTAGAATATCATGGTAAACCAATCAGTGGCAGAGTAAGGCAGAATAGGACGGACCATGCATTCACCATTCTAGGAAAAAAAACTTAGCATGAAGCCAAAAAAAAGGTTGGATTTCTGGGTATAAATGAGTCATCTTCCAGATCAATGGGTCCAGAGAGCAAGCGCACCAGCATTTCCTTTGCCTCCACTTCCTAGCCGCTCGGTCTTGGACTTGTTCACATAAATGATGTTTCATAATAACTCTGGATTTGGCTGTTAGTGAATTTTACAACTTTTAGAACATATTGATTTAAATAGGGGCTATTTAATTGTTCTTACTGGGATAACGTATACTCATAGAACAGTTTGTATGATATCCTATGAATTAGCACCCCAAGAATGATGTTATGTCCTTAATCTACAGTCATGTAATTAATACAAAGGTCCAAAGGTTAGGCTCAGAAAAAGAAACATGGTTGGGTACCTTTTGGTTTAGGCTGGTAAAGTTACCGAAATTAGGGTAGGGCGTACCATAAATTATTAGAAGTTGACACTGTTCCGAACACGGCACTCTTGGGGAAAGTCCATGTTTCTGTGATCCTTCCATCACACCAACCAGCCTCCTTACAAGACCACTCAGGACTGCTTCCTTGTTTACTCCCATCAGCGCACTGATCACATGACTGCAGCCTCTCAAAGTACGTGGAATTTGTACAAATATGGGTGCATCACTTTTTGTAGGAAAACATACAACATATAACAGTTTGTGAGGACAGCTTTACTGCAAAGTTGATGTACCTAAAAAACAATTTAAATATAAATACAATTATCCGCTGACTTACAGAAGTCTTTTTGGGCCCAACGGCCTCCCGTGACAAATCTAGAAGTTGTAATTCCACGGTTTGGCCACTAAGTCAAATCTAAGGTGCTCTATATCAAAAGATAAGGCATTACACAGGCTGGGCCTATGGCATGCAATGGTATACATCTCTGGTCTCCTAAGTGGGCGTGGTCGTCTCTCCCCCACAGCCCCTAACCTCGTTTTGATGTGTAGTTAATGTTGTGTGGGTGGATGAAAGCAGAACAGTACAACATCAGATACAATACAAATTTAATGTTTGTTCCTTATTTTGACGCTCGTTTTTATTTGCTAGCTTAATGTTGGATTTTAATCAAGTACAAGATCATTTCAGTTTTTGTCAGATGTTGCAAGAGTGTGCTGTTGAGACAGAGACAGGTCTCAGAAAAAGTAAGCTCTCCTGATTTGTTCGTCTGAAAAATGCTTTTTGGTAACAGAATGTAGGGGAGATATGCAGCTTGTGAAAAATTGGTCCAAAATTTACTTCATTGACTATGGGGCAAAAGGATCGGTTATAATCTGTACTCACCTCTCCCACTGGAAAAAAAAAGATGCAAGATGGCTGATAGTCTCCTAAAGGGGCGTGGCAGTGATGAAACTCATATGGCACAGACACAGGAAATGATTCTAAGGTAAACCGTCTCGGTTTATCAATGATCTCTGGTCAAATTGGCTTCATCGGCTAGCTCTGTTTCTGGGGGCCTGACCTGAATCTCTGACCAAAGTGCTGGTAATTGAGTTGCATTCTGGGTAATGTAGGCACAAGGATTTGACAAAGAAGAACACAAGGAATAAAATACACTATGTCTGGTTCCACTGCATTGATTTTGAGTGCTCTTTTTAACACTAAGAAGAGCTGTGTCATTCAGGGTGATCGACAAATTAACAGAAAAGCTTAAGGCCCACTTTCATTTGGAACATTTTGCCATTTTTCCGTCATCTACAGTGCGAAAAAAACCCTCCATGGCTGCCCTCTCTGTCCCCCCAGCACGGCCCCATCGTTTCATTGTCAGGGGAGACGAGCCTCGTCAGAAGCGAGGCGTGATGAGGAGCGGCCTTATCACTCCAATACAAGAGCAAACACAGGAGTCTTTACAGCATGTCGTCTCAGGAAGCAGCGCACGGCAAGATTACTGCCCTTTAAGAAGCCCTAAGACACGACCAATCCCAAGTAGTGTTTTATCTTGACAGTTTGCAGCGCTTTGTTTGCCTTTTCTGTGAAGCCTGGGGATAAAAGAGCAGCCTCTGTGAGCTGTGTCTGATTAGGATCTAATTGTTAACATTCACTGTGCCTTTTTTTTATTATCAGCCTGGCGTTGCCATACATGCTGCAGGTAGAGGCCTTTTCAGTGTTATGAAGGACTCTCCCCTTGCTGCTCTCGTGTGTTACTCAAGTACTAGTTAGCACTAAGGTGGCAGGAGAGGAGCCCCCAGCTCGTCGACATCAACAACAACAACAACAACAACATCAACAAACAGGAATTGATGGCGAGTGTTTATTATCTGGTTTAATTGCTCCTCATCTGGAGGATCTGACAGTTGCGGTTAATGAGAGAGAGAGAGGAGGCACGCACTGTTGGCAGCGAGCTTCATAGTGTAAGACGTGTAAGTGTGTGTGTGTGTGTGTGTAGTGTAAGAGAGGATAGACCACATACAGCTCAGGCAACACAAAAGATGCGAGGAAACATCAAACTGTTTATCGACTTATCAAACCAGGCCCCTAAATCAGGAATTTCAAGGCCGATCTGAGGCCTCGTCTTAATGTAACCTGTGTGACGTGACTGCACACACTCTGCAACAAATACACCTGTAAACCTGCACACACACACACACAAAATCACACACCACAGCAGATCTTAGCTCCCGCGCAGGCTGCGTCCACTAATCAGATGCCGAGCAAAGACAGGATATCACTGAAATCGAACCTCTTCCTCAATATTTCATCTGGCCTGCAGCAGGCCTGGCTCAGGTCCAACCAGGATCCTCCCTGACATTGTGCAGTGTCACGCACACACATCCAGGCACAATTTGACAAAGAAACCATCAAGACCAGTAGGCCTTGAAGCACATGGGGATGCTGGAAGAAGGCCTGAACGACAGTAGCCATGTTCTGTCCTCAGGAGGAAGGAGAAAATGACGAGAGAATGAGAAAAATGGTCCGTCTACTGAGGATATCGGCTCTCCATTGAATGCCAGACACACACATAAACACACATATAAACACACACCACCACAACCACCATCAGAGGCTCGTTGTCCCATTCATAAATTTCTCTCGTTGAGAAACACGGGCATATCTTAAACAGGGCATACCCGCCCCTTTTACTACTCCAGCTCAGCAGGCCCACATGGGAACAATTAGGGGTATACGCAAGTTTGGCGAAGGTCCGTAGCAACCAGCTGCATCTGTTTTTATTTACCTTTTGCTCTGGTGCTGGATAATGTCATGAGCACATCTGCTACTGTGCAACGTAACCGTGGTTACATGCGTGGTTGACCCATGATTCTGTAATTACCCGCCGAGCGAGATGAAGAGGCTCAGCAAACCACTCAAAGCCACACATAGCCTTCCTCCTCCCCCCCCTCATCCTCCCCGCGTCTCTCCAGCGGCATGAAATCCCGTCTGCCTCGCCAAAAACGTGACACTGAGAGCTGGTAGCTGGAGAGCAGAGGATGCTGAAGTGGCATTTAATGACCCAAAGTTGTCCACAATAGTAATTTTAACTTCATTTCGGTGTCATTAAATTACCAGTCAGTTAATGACACTCTCTTTCTATTATGTAGGATCAAATGTGGTTATTCTCAAATGAGCTGGGATGAGATGCACTTATCAGATTTCCTGATCTGATCTGAATGCTTGTTTGTGGTCACATGGCTGCACAATTTTGTCACCCAGTCTTCTTGTTGGGACACTTTGGGAGGTCTCACCACACTGGGCTTGAACTAGAAGTATTTAATTTTTGCAGGTCATAGGTGGTTTCTGCAGATAAGTTCAGAGGGATCTAATCAGGGGGGACATGTGCTGTAGGCCAGGCAGGACCTTGGTGTAAATGTCTCCACAGAGAGTTCCTTCTTTTAAAAAATTATGACACCCACGCACAACCGGTCATGTAAGGAGACTGGGATTAATCAGAATTCAGTTGCAGGCACCATGATGTTTCAGATCTCTGAATAAAACCAGCAAAAGTTTTCACTTTCCCCAAAGGTCTTGCGTTTGTTTGAAATCCTGAAAGCTCGCATTACTGAGCGTCTTTACACGGCAAACTCAAGGCGGCCAATCAAGGCAGGGCTTGTTTATAATAATGATGAGTGATTATGAGCAATAACAATGAAGACCATATATGGATCACTTCACAGAAGCAGTGTGTGTGGAGGTTGGGTGCCACCATGCTTAGCATCTCCCAGATGTGCAAACCATATGCTCTGACTGAAATTAAAGCAAAAAAGAAACAGTGAAACATGAAAGGGATTTTTAACTTTGTAAAGACAGTTAACAGTCGGTACAGATAGGGTAATGACCGAGAGAGGCCACATGAAAGAACCGGGGATGTTGGCGTGCTTTTTGCACCACTCATTCCATTTCCTGCTCATAAGTTCACTGAGCAGATGGGGACCAAAGGCACAAGGAAGTTTAGATTTTCTGCCCCACAGCCCATTGTATATGATGCATGTAACTGCGTAACACTGCACTGTTATCATTTACAGACGCTTTGGTGCGTACCAGGAGGTCACAATAACAAAGGCAGAAAAAAAGGGTGGGCACAAAAGTGAAACATATTTTTACCTTTTAGTCAAAAGAGTCTGGTTCAGTCCTGTGATTTTGTGTGGTATACATTTAAGGTATAAAGGAACTAATTAACTACTCTGGCAAAGATGAATGCCTAATTAAAGTTAACTTCCCTCTCTACTACATATTGTATTACTCAAAGAAAGGTCATGACTCAGATACATCTCAGCTGTTGATACAGACATAAAGCAACTTTTAAAAAAAGAAAATAAGCGTACATGTAAAACTAGTTAATTTGAAAATGGGCATCTGCAGGCAGGCTGTGGCCCATCCAGAGATTTCTTTAAAAGCACATGCAATAGTGCCCTCTCCTGTTGGTTCAGTGTACTGCAGCAAAGACACATAAAGCAACACCACAGCTGAATGTTTAGTCAGACATTTATTCTTTTTTAATACAAAATAATGTTTGTAAAGCATCAAGTTCAACCTAAGAAACATCAAATTCCTGAAAAAGATTCACTGACAAGCAGACTGTCCGTTTCCTCGAAAATCAAGTCTTTATTATGTGCGTCTCCAACACAAAGCGTCTCTGGAAGGTGGCATCAGCTGTAACAACTGCAGGGTCTTCTCTACGTCAGCCTGTTGTGCTGCTCGGATAGAGACATGTTTATTTAACGCCTGCCTCGGTTGCGTCTGGATAATGTCCACCCTGAGGCAGCGGCTGGCAGAGGTCTGGCTGTATTTCTGCTTGTATAATCAACCTTCACAGCGCTGACTGACCACAGCATCACCTTTCAAGACTGCAAACAGACGTGCAGCATGTGGCACAGATGAGAATTAAAACAAAAGAGGCGAATCAAAAGGCCTCAAAACAAGTGTTGGCACTATGTTGGAACTGGAAATTCAATTTAATAATCCATGTAAAGCTTTTAATGATAAGAAAAACTGCTAAGCTGACACCTGAAAGACACATGCAGGTTGTATTATAGGATACTAGTGAAGCTTATTTGCTTCTGGAATCAGTGCACTGCATGATGTTGTTTCTGTCATGTTTCTAGTCCCCCCAAATCCACTTCAGTCCTCTCTGCTTTTGCGGCTCTTTATTCCCACTGGTGGTGTTGAATTGTTGGTTTTCTTGTTCAGGCTGAACCGTTGTGAGGACAGATGCTTCTGATGGTTCAGCTGATGACTCAACGATATCTGGCTCTGCTGAAGTATGTACGGTCACATTTAGAAAATCAAAAAAGCGTATTTCAGTGGTATTAATGGAAGTGTCTCCGTCAAACCTGGAAGACAAATTTCCACTTTGACTCCTTGACACCTCATCAGTGTGGAAATTAAAGCTGCGGGCCTCTGTCTCTGTGTGAGGTGAATTAGTCGTGGAAAACTCTGCAGTCATCTCTTTGAATGGAGCTCTCTCATTTAGTTTCCCTACAGGGATGGCGGAGCGGTCCATCAACGGCTGCTCTGTAGTTAAACTCTGGTGTTTAAAGTTGAGCGTGGACAGAGCTGTGGTGTTTGAAACAGGAGAGGGTGTGATATGTGGTGCATCAGGCCTGGCTGTGGACATATGATTGCATCATTTTAGTCATGGTGAAATTAATTAACATCCATAAACATATAATATTTATGATCCCATACTTCTAATAATGATTTTATAATAATATGGATGTTGGAGTAAAATTAAAGGTTCAGCAGGTAACTTTTATGTTTTTTTAAATTCTGACAGTAGCACATGAGATGGAAACTCCTGGTGCTCCTAAAGCCCCTTTCCCACTGCACAAAAAAACAAACACACACACAAAAACAGGTAACACCCGCTAACATCTGCCTTTTTAATGTAATGGTAAAGGTTTTAATCTGCATTCACACCAGTGTCAAATCACTCTGCAGTAGACATGGGTATTTATCGCCTCAAGCTCCGATCAGCATTGATGGGAACACGAGAATCAGGTGAATTCATTATTATAAGCTCCTTTGCTGGTGAGATGCAATGATGAGCCATCACAAAATAATGTCCGTCTCCACCAAAGCAGCGCTCAAACACAATCCAAATTCCCCCGCGCTGAGTTTGAAACAGAAACTGAATAACTAAGAGATATATCAAAAGAATTAACCACCACAAAGGCCTCCATGCTGCTTTCTACTGTTTATTAACCTGTTTTCCGGCCTGTCCATGACATTGAACGACACACACATACAAAATCCACACACACACACAGAAAGACATCCTTGTCTGCTGCAGAGCTGCTCTTGTCTACTGGCAATGGGCAAGGAGTCTATAGACTATTTTTAGCAGGCTTATCCCCCTGTTGTTTAAAAAACTAACCCGGTCTCACTCCGAAGTCGTTGAAAATCCAACACTTGGGCAGTGACTCGCAGCTTTAGACACAGAAGAAAAAAGCCGCCATTTAATGTTGGCATGATATGCGGTCAGTCGCCACTGTAGTTTATAGTAACAGAAGTGTATTTTGAAAGAAGACAGTGCTTGTGATAGGCAGAACTTGACATGTCATTCCAAAACGTCAAACAACTAACGGACTCAGGGTACCTTTCACGTCATATCTAGACATGGAGGGTCCATGACCAAACATTGATATGTGACGAGGTCGGAGTGAGAATGTGTTGAAAAAAACCCATGTACATGTGTTAATTTCAGGGGAAACGGGGTATAATACAGACAGAGCATATTTAAGTCCCGCCCCCACCTGAGTGGACAACAATTCATCACCCTTCATTGACTATGTATTGCGTGCCGGTGCCTCCTTGTCATTAACGTCTGCTAGCAAACAACAGAAAAAAGCCTAAAAGCTGTTTTGTTTGTTTTGTTTTACCATCAACATGGTAAAGAATCCATAATCACGTTTTTACGAGCTGCAAAACTGAAAAACTGAACTTTTAAGCAGTAAAAAGTGAGGCCTCAGCAAGGAGATAGGGGAAAACTGTGCTATGTGAAGCCTAGTTTTGATCTTTGTGGGTTAATGATTACTTTACCTTGTGATAGTTTTAGATATCAAAGTATTTCACCTCTGGCCATTCAGGGGGATAATTTTTCCAAGATAAGCGAACAAAACAACCAATCAGAGCCAGGAGGAGTATCTACCACTGAGAAACCGCCACCAACAATGAAAACACTGCTCATCCCTCCTTTGCAAACAACAGAGTGCACAGCAAAGACAAGTAGCCTGAACAAAAGAAGACCGACAACAAAAACCAAGCTGAAAAGAAAGAATTAAGGTTCAGTGGATTCTTGCAAATGCCATTAGGAGCACTAGGAGGAGCCAGAGGAATGATTTTTTTCTACTATTGTCAGGGTGTAATTACAGTTTCTGCAAATATGGCAACAAGTTACTTTTATAAAAGTTACCTACTGTAGCTTTAATGGGCCAGGATTATTTGCTCAATTTTACAAACGTTTTTCATCACAACACTAAAACAGCTTATCTCAGCTTCCCTGCAGTAACTCCATTAACTTATAAATCCCTGTTTTATTATTATTACACCAACGTGACTTGCTAGTTAAAACCCCCCTCCACTCTGTTCTGTTCTTCTTAGATGTTTTTGTTGGAGCTTCACTGTGCAGAATGAAGTATGCTCAGACTTTGACACTAAAAGGCTGTTATCACATTCATCTGCTGAGACACCTTAAATCAGGTTTTAACATGTGGACATATGAGCATGACTTTGTGACATCACCTGTTTGAAAGTCAGTCATGATCCAGTGTGCAGCTTACACAAGTGTGATATGGAAATTTGAAGCCTCCACTGACCACACTTTGAGGATGGACTTTTCAGTGTAGTAGGAGACATCTTGTGTCCAGCAGTTAAAGGGACAGTTCACCCCAAAATCAAAAGTACCTTTTTTTTTTTTTTTTTTTACCTGTAGTGCTATTTATCAATCTAGATTGTTCTGGTGTGAGTTGCAGAGTGTTGGGAGATGTCTGACTTTTCTCCAATATAATGGAACTAGATGGCACTGGATTGTGGTGCTCAAAGCATCCAGAAAAAAACATTTGAAAAACTCCACAGCAATGTCTCTTTCCAGAAATCATGACCCAGTTACTCAAGATAATCCACAGAAGTGTTTTGAGCAGTTTCACATAGGAACTATTTTCTTTCTAGTGAACTACACCCGCCAACCGTATCACTGTGCAGAAGGAACCGTGCATCTACTTATGGACAAAAGGCCCATGACAGCACAAAATGTAAATATTAATGGTGCCTTCCTGTAATGTGAGTGCCTTCTAGTTCCACTATATTCCAGAAAAGGCAGACATCTCTACACCTCATAAGGTTTTAGTCTTTTATAATGTTACTTCTTATGAATCGCATGTGCTTTATATATGTGAATTTATTATCGTTTTATTTTAAAGTTTAATTACTCTTCATTGTTTTGCTATTATTTGGTGTGGGGTTTTTTTAAATCTTATTTGGATTTGTTTTCCATCAATCACTTCTGCTTTAACTTCTATCTCACTTTAAAGTGGATGAAAGGTGCCACATAAAGTTAAATGATTAATTGACTGAGCAACAAACAAAAGTAAGTGCCTGGTGTGACTACAGTAAAAGCCTTTCAATGGCTAGTGGTCAAAATATCATCCAATAATTAATCACCACTTTATGGTGTTCATCAGCAGCACACTCACCTGTGCACGGCAGTGTGTTCTCCATGGTCCACTGCATTTTGTGATTTGTCTCTTTGAAGGTGAGCACAACATCCACCCTGTAGAACGGCTGCAGGAGTTGTTTGTTGTCTGTGCAGGTCTGTAAAACAAACCTGGTTTAGATGTTTTACACTGTAATGAATCCTTATGGGAAAACATGCACGTTACTTATATTTTAAGAAATGTCAAAAACACAGAATATACCAACATGGTGTTAACTCTGGTTTAGAAACATAAGAGTGCTAACTTTTTCAACACAAACCTTGGTCTGGAGTATTTGGGCTGTAGGAATGATCAGTGTCACAAATTCACCCGTCTCATGCACAGTGAAATGATTCGTCTGGTTCACCAACACATTACTGACTGTCAGTGCTTCGTTTTCGTAGCTGCCTCGCTTGGTCAAACCCATATGTCGTTTGAAAATGGGCAGCACAGTCTCTTCTGGTGTGGACGTGGTCACTGAAATGTACATCAGAGATTAAATCTGTTACTGGGATCACTGGTGAAAGTACATTTACTTTTCATTTATGTTGCTTCATACTTTAACTTCACTACATTTCAGATGGAAATATATTCCTTTTTACGGCACTATATTTGATACATATAGTTACTAGCATCTTTTTAGATTAAGAGTTTAGATGAAAACATGAGGTAAGCATAAAAATACAATTCACTGTCAAAGATAGCCCAGTGATTCCCAACCTTCTGGCTTATGAACCTTTACAAGAGAACAGTGTGTAGTTGGAGCCTCTCTAATCTTCTCAGATGGTTTAATTTGAATGTCAAATGCCCAAAATAGGTAAAAGTATGCAACACTTCAAAAGGTCCATGGTGAATTCAAATTTGTGTTTGTCTTCCCAGCCCTCATTGATCATCCAAACCCCCTCAGATTTATCTTTTGACCCTTTGAAAGTGGCCTGACCCCAAGAAAGCTTCTGCATTAAACTACCCAACTTTTGATAAATTATCTAACAGTAGCTCCACCTTGACCAACTGCAACAGTAAAATTCTACATGGATATTAATATATCAGTGTGAATCTAACCATGCAGTAATATATCACTTTTCACATGTAAAAATTTTGAGCATCAATACTTCATTTTTTGCATTCTGGTGGATTTTTATGCACCGATTTCTGCCTTTTACTGTCTTTGTGGTTTAATGTCAAAATAAAAGTCCTCCGCAACGTTCATGTTTTATGAGGTGGAATAAATGCACATGTTCCAAATATTGAGCATGACGTGTCCCCTGTGTTCCCCTCCCAAAATCTACAAAAAGGTTTACAAAAGCATGCACGTGCAGATGATAAATACAGGGTGATGGACAAGAGATCATGTAACATGACAGAAAAACAGAGTCTGCACACTACACTACACTCTCGTGAATATTTAATTAAATTACCACTGAGGTCAATTTCTGTCCCCTGAAATCTACTCCTATGCTCATGTAACATTTTTCTGCAGAAAGAGGACTTTTACTTTGAATACTTTGAGTATATTATCCTGTTAAATAATACCTCTGTACTTTGACTTTAGTAGGAATTTGGATGCAGGATTGTTACTTGTAGTGATGTATTTTTACATCAGTGCAGTGGTACTTTAAGTTAAGAAAATGATCGGAGTACTTTCTAAATACTGACCGGGATAAACATGTTGAAGGTTGCAGAGTGACAATGGAAAATAACCTCCAGTACTGACTCTCTGCTTATGACCCACCTTTAGGACACGTAGCTTCCATACTGTAGGCATACTGACCACTGACCAGCTTCAAGGCCAAGAAGTCCCCCTCATTTTCCCTCACCTGTGTTAACCAGAGACAGTCCAAAACACAGTGACGAAATTAATTTTAGTTGTAATGTTGCCATTGGTCACTAGATGGCAGGATGCTGTGTGGTGTGAATGCTCTTACTTTGACAGGGCTCAAGACCTCCCTTCTCCTGCCTTGAACTGTGATGTCTGGCCCGTTCATGTCAATGCTCATCTGGATCAGGCTGGCATCCTCCAGAGCTACAACGAGGTGATCGCTCAGAGACAGAGACCACTGCAGCTGTAATGCAAACACAGAAACACAGTCGGACAGTTCCCTTCTGCCTGTTTTCTTTCTCTCATCCAGACATGTTCGCAAAAATATTTGTTCACATTTATAATGCAATCATATTTTCAAGGGCTGATTGCATGACTGGACTGATTTTAATTACTACCTCATTATGCCAGTTGTCATAGAGAACTTGTCTGGTCACCTACAGACGCATAGAAAATTTGGTTACTATTTAAATTAAAACAGTGAAAAGTTACATATGAAAAACTCAAGTCAGCTGTCACCTGAATATACTCTGGGTCACACTGGATTTTCTCTCTGCTAGGCAGCACAGAAACAACAGGACACTTCATCAGGAAACTGTGAGGTCTGCCTCCGAATCGACTTATCCTTTTCACCAAATTCAGTGTCAGGACATGGTAGCCATACTGAAAAATCAACCAGACAAGTATCACCACCAGGCCCAGCTGCAAAGGTCAAAGTGTCACAGCTTGTGTATATGTCTGAGATTTTTCCTAAAAGAGTGACATACCTGTTGCTGAACGAAACATCCAGTGAAACTGACTCTAAAAATAAAGTTTTTGTCAGGGTCTTTGTGCAGTGAGAATCCACAGGCAGACAGCTGGAGGTTCAGGTTATCCAGAGAAGCAAGGTTGACTTGCAGACAGAAAAGGGTGATTCAGAGGTATTTCATTTCATATTGGTTTCATTATTTTGTCATTTATTGTGTCTGAAAGAATTACCTTGGATCTGTAGGGCCCCAGACAGCCAGAGTCCCAACCCCTCAATCCTCGCACTGTGTATCCACATCTCCATGTATTCAGAAAAACAGGCTACATCTCCTTCTGAAAATGCAAACATTTTATAAGAAGCACCATCAACAATAGTTTTTCATTACAGCAAAAAAAGAAAAAAAAAGTTTACCTGTTAATCTTGCTGTTGGGGCATCAATCCATTCTCTTTTCTGAATGCAAAGCACACTCTTCATCATAAAACATTGTAAAACACTGTTGAAAAAAAGGTACATTGAGGTTACATTTTCAAAACTGTGACTAGCCCAAGTCAGTTTTGTACATTATGATACTCACATAGTTCTAACAAGGATGCCAAATCTCTGATGATCCATGCCAGTTCTGCTGATGAAAACTTACATGAGCAGTCTGACCCCAGCCTATTTGAAGGTACGTGGGCTGATGTCACTGGGGAGGGAAATAACACAGGTGTGTTTGCGTTGACATGTTAAAGGGAAGTGACAAAAAAAGTCCCATAGAATGATCACTGTCTCCAGCTCGTGTGAAAAACAGGTCTCAAGGCAGTCAAGGACTTTTATTTGCTAAGGTGTTGTCATTTAAGAATTTGTGATGATGATCTGTTAACCCCTTAATGTTCAGTTTCCCCCTTTTATTTCATCTTGAGTAGCTTTAAAATAATCTAATGCCACAGTCTCACATATATGCACCTCATTCCAGCTCTTCATTTAAATTATATGATGTTTACAATGAGTGAAATTTTCAAACCAAACTTTAACTAATGTTTTTATAGCTACACCATTCCATTCCATCCAATGCAAATATTCTATATTTCTTTTCTTTTTCTATTTTTTGTTTGTTGATAAATGTATTTATTCATTTAACAGGTACCATGTAAAAACAATGAACATTAAGGTCTCAGTTTTTACATTTTTGTCCCCACCCCCAGGGTCTAACATTAAAATTTCAACAGTTGCAATAAAAAAAGGAATAAATAAAATAAAATAAATAATGATAGTAAAAAAGTAAAAGTAAAAATATAAATATATTAAAAAATAAAAACACAGCTAAAGAATAAATTGAAATGAATAATCGACCCCTCTTATTTAGAATTTAGAACATTCAAACCAACTGTACTGTAAAATATGAAATGTACTGACGTGTAGTGTGCATCAGTGATGACCACTTCATTTGTCCTGTGTCTTTAATTCAACTAGGCCCTATGTCATTGACCATAGGGCCCTAAACAGGCTTAGATTTTTTAGGTGAGCCCCTCAAGATGAACTAACTTTCTCCAAAATGTTGAATATATATACATATATATGACAGGAATGAAATAAGCAACACAGACTAGTTATATTATGTTACTGCATAGACTACATTCCTTTATGTTGACAGTAAATACGCTACACACCATGTGTAAGATAAGATAAGATAAGATAAGATAAGATAAGATACACCTTTATTGATCCCATAATTGAGAAATTCCATTGTTACAGCAGTCAAGGAAAAAGAGTCAGATTAAAGATTTCAAAATTAGACTTCAAAAACTTAAATAACTAGGCATGCAAATAAGTACAAAAATCCAAGAGTCGGCGATAAATAACAATAACAATAATAATAATAATGAAAATAATAGGAAGTGGATAATAATGAGCAGCAGTGAATGAAAATGAGCAGTGGATAAAGGGAGCACATCTAGTGCAAGTGATTGTATGTGCAAAACAGCAGACAGCTGTGGTGTCCATAAAGTGTCCATTGTCCAGTGTCCAGTGTATTTTGGTTGTCCTGCGCAGTATCAATCATAGATATACAGTATCTGTTTAAGTTGGAGTATATGGTGCATATTTTATTTATATTATTATATTATTATATCTTTACTTTATCTGATTTTTTAATATTCTTATCCTTTTTTAGCACACTTTTTTGCTTTTTCCCTTTGCTTCTGACTCTTACACTGCTGTAAAGTGTGAATTTTCCTGGTCTGGGATTAATAGTCTCATCTTGTCTTATCTTATCTTATCTTATCTTATCTTATCTCCTTACAATTCAGTTCACTTCAACTGGGATCACTAGGTACATTCACACACGGATGATACATTTTGGCAAACATTAAACACATAATTCTATTTTTTTCTCCTCATATTGAAAAATATATAGCAAAAAGCCAAAAATGATAAACCAATTCATCTAGTAGGCTACAGGAGGAAATAAATGTTTTCACATGCCTCATAGTGGCATGATAAATACATTGTATTTTCAGTGCGCACCTTTTGTTTGGGCTTTTCAGGTGAATGTTATGTTTGGACTTCAAAGGGTAACTCAGGTGCTTTAACTTTGCCCTGTGAACGCTATGAAACACGACAACATGAATAAAGCTTACTCCATTAAGTGTAAGTCAGGTTTATAAAATATTAACCAACAACTGGTGATGTGACGTCAAACTGTCGACTAAATGTTTTTCATTTTATTTTTTGGCATCCCTACAAAAACTACTAGTGTGCCCTCCCAACTAGATGATGTCATCTCTATGGTGCGCAGCCATTTTGTTAGCTAGCTTGAGGTTACAGAGGTTAGCCGTGTGCTGCTGCAAATATTCTCTGGGGTCTTGCGATTTAGTACTTATATATTACAGAAAAAGGTAACTTGTCGGTGTTGTTATTTACTTATATTCCTCGGCCACACGCTCGTAGACAAGAAGAGGACTCGTGTATTTGTTGACAGTAAACAAAGCGCGAAACTGGATGGTCATTCATTTTTCAAGCCGTCTTGAGTTTGCTAGCTTGTTAGCTAGCTCGCTGGCTAACTTGTTTACGCGTGCTACGAAGCAGAGAAGAACATACAGTATTTATGGCCGCGACCTATTGAATGTTAGAGAGTTGTGAGGTGAGTGTTAGCGTTTCACACAGTTTGTCTGTCTGTGTTTGACTGCCATTGCATTTCGGTTGCGTCATCCTGTTAAGTAAACTTCAGCGACCATCGACGCTACAAACTCGTGCGCATCATTCCGGTGGTTAACTTTAGCTCCATCCGCTGCTTCCACCTGGACCAGCGCTCTGCCATTTAGACACCATGTCAGAGTTGTACATTCGTGTGGCCGAGGATGAAAACGAGGAGCCCATGGAGATCCCCTCAGAGGACGACGGGACTATCCTGCTGTCCTCGGTAGCAGCACAGTTCCCAGGGGCGTGCGGGCTGCGGTACAGGAACCCAGAGTCCCAGTGCATGAGGGGAGTCCGGCTTGTGGAGGGTGTCCTGCATGCACCTGAGAACGACTGGGGAAACCTGGTATATGTCGTCAATTACCCCAAAGGTGAGGTGTTGGTGTGAATAGCTTTCCCCATTCTCATTGCATAATGTATGACCAAACGTGTGATGAACCCTGGAAACAAACACTAAGTTGCCAGTTTATTAGGTACACCCAGCTACAACTAATTTAGCTTAACAATTCATCAACCCAATAACAGATTCTACCTTCATGAAAGCCATAATGTTTTGTTTTTGTTTGTGGAGAGATGTTGATTCAACTTTTCATTTTGCCATTATGTTGCTGATTAGCTGTTTTGCTCTAATACTGAGTGGTGTGTCTAATATCATGTCTAACCCCAGAGTTATAAATGCCTTGGTCAAAATATTGGGAACACCTCTTAATACAGTGCAGCACAGCTGAACACCACCACAAATGGCAGCCTCAACAATGACAAAGTTGAATTAGCGTCTTTGCAAGGTTTGATGTATTAGACGGCATCCATTTTAGCTCTTTTTTTTGGCACCTGCTAACAAAGATAAAGACCAGTAATACTGCTTTTCAGTCTACAGTGTTTTGGTGTCAGTTGCCCTGTGTTGCAGATATCCACTGCAGAAATGTCTGCCTTCTCTAGAATATAATGGAAAGCGATGGCACTTGGCTTGTGTGGTGCTCAAAGCGCCAAACAATACATTTGATAAAATCAACAGCAATGTCTCTTTCCAGAAATCATGGCTTGGTCCACAGATATTTGTGTGAGCAGTTTTATGTAAGAACTATTCTCTTTCCACTGAACAATACCCCCCAACCGCATCTCTGCACAGAAGGAAGCGTTGATATTCTCATAGATGAGAGGCTTGGGCTTATGACAGCACGAGTTGTAAACAGTAATGGTATCCTCTTCGGCTGAATTGTAACATTAGCTAGCTCAGTGGTGCTAGGTGAGCTAGCAGTAGATGCACTGTTCCTTCTGCATGGTGATATGGCTGGCGGATGTTGTTCATTAGATAGAAAATAGTTCCTACATGGGACTGCTCGCAACAAGGTCTGTGGATTATCTTGAGTAAGCGGGTCATGATTTTTGGAAAGAGACATTGCTGTTGAGTTTTTCAAATGTAATTTTTTTACTGCTTTGAGCACCACAAGCTGAGTGCCATCTAGATCCATTATATTTGAAAGAAGGCAGACATCTCTATGGTCAATACCTCCAAGACTTACACTAAAACAAACTAGGTGGATAAATAGCACTACAGGTAAGCGTAAAAAAACGTAGTTTTGATTTTGAGGTTGAGCTGTTCTTTTAATACTTCACAATGCAATGATTTTGATAGTAGCACCATGCTAACATCTTTGTAGCAACAGGCCCTTTCCTTGTCAAACATGACGATGCCCCCTTTGCACAAAGTTAGATATGTGAAGTAGAGGCCTTGTTTGTTGTAGACCATTGAGACTGGCCTGCACATAGCTCTGACCATAACCCCTGAAAAATCTTTGGGATGAACTGGATTGAGTGAGGCCTTAATACCCAACATTAGGGCTTTGACTTTTGACCAGAAATCATATTCGAAGTTCGTTTGTTTATTAATATTAATATTCAAATATTTATTAATAGTATTTTGACCATCAAATGCCTTCAGTAAGACCTATATTGGTATCAAACTTAAGTTGTATATGTTCTGTCCACCAGAGGGCAGTGTATCAATGTCAATAGGCAGGCGATGTTTTCAGAAGAAAAACACTCAACGACTGTTTTTTTTATTTTTATTAAAAGTCAGACCTGGGTTTTATCCACTGTTCTTATCAAAAAAAAAAAATAAATAAAAAAAATAACCCAGTCAGGCTAAGTACTGAAAAGACAAAATAAATAAAGGTAGGCCCTATTTGGTAGACCTATTCAAAACGAGCACATCCTACCAGCGATTAGCGATCTGACAACAATTACCAAGAACAAGGCACTTTGAGATGTAAATCGAACACTCGGGATGCATTCTCCTCCCCAATCCCCATCCATCATGTAGATTAGAACACTTCGAGATGCAGGGCTATATCTCCAACAGTCAAACATGTAGGCCTAGGCTAAATTAGAACTCGCCATTATGGGCTATCTGGCTGGCTACAGTTTATCTGGCTGCAGACTTTTTTAGGTTGTTCGCCAAAAAGACAAGGTGATTCACATTTTCTGGCTCTAGAGAAGAGCGTTGCTTTGTGACTATGTTCCCGGCTGTGGAAAACACTCGTTCCGCCCTCACAGATGTCCCGCATATTGCCAGGTAGCCGTGTGCCAGCTGGGCGAGATAAGGGTACTTGAGGCTTCTCTCCTTCCACCAGGACAGCGGGTTGCTGTCAGATTGGGGTGGGGGCTCACTGTCGCAGGCCACCATTTCTCTTTGGAGCACATCTTCATTGGGTCTGACTTAAAAAATAAATTAGTTTTTGTTAATGTGTTGTTTAGGCTACGTTTTATAATGCACTTTTTTATATTTCCAATGTAGGGCTATATAGCGAGTTTGAGTTGTTATGAAAGGCACTCGATAATTTAAACGTTTCTGTATTATTGATAATAATATCATCATTATTACCTCCTGCCGAGTTTTGGCAGTACACATCGCCAAAGAGGTCCCCCATCACGCTAAGAGCATTCTTTTCCTTGCGCTGCTGTGGCTCCGTAGCCGTGGCGTTCTCCTCTTGGCCTTCCTCTCTGCCCGTCTCCTCGCTGAGCTTGGCAAGCTCCCTCTGAACCTTATCTTGCACTGCCTGCCGCGACTCTTGTTCCAAATGAACCAGTCGGTGAAAACGCGGGTCGAGGTAGCTGGCTGTGTTCAGTAGGAAGAATGCATCTTTGTCGGGGCCATATCGTGCCTTCAGATCAGTTGACATCATTGTTTTCATCGCTTTCAGTTAATGCCTATATCAGGTTCAAATATTAAGGGCTGCCTAATATTCGTTCGAATATCTTTATTTTTGTAAATATTCGAATTATATTCAAATAACGAAGTTCGGAGTCAAAGCCCTACCCAACATCACTTCTCTCATGCTTTTTGCATCCAGGTTCCAAAACCTTGGGGTAAAAAGAGAGCGTTCGGGATGTTAACCAGCATATTAATGTGAGTTAGGAGTAGGAGCTTAAAGGAGTAGGAATGGTTCATTTAGCTGAACACACCATAGGCACTGCTCAACGCTGCATAAAGGATGTTTATACCAGATGCTGCAAAAATAAGGCCAGGAGAATCATGAAAGCTCCCAGCCACCCGGATAACTTCCTTTTCACCCTCCTGAGGTCGGAAATAAGGTACCGGTTATACTGGGCAAGCATGAAGAAGCTCAGGAGGAGCTTCTGCCCTCAAGCCACAAGGATACTGAGTTTTGACCCTGCCTTATCCTAACCTAACATTGACATTTATTTATTACTACTATATTGAAGGAGCTAACAATTATTCATTTTACTGAAATTATATTTATGATTTCATGTAACAAATAAATTGAATTGAATAAATTGTTCTACAACTAGATGTGGAGCTAATATCCGGGGATTTGGTCATGTACTGTATCTTGGTTGTTGTCTCTGCTGTCACCACCAGGGAGTACAGAGCTCAGAAGGTTATTTCAGAGAGATATGTGTTTGCATGGGATTGGCTCTTTTTCCTGTCATAACTCGTATCTGTTTATTCTCTACAGATAACAAGAGGAAGATGGATGAAATAGACGCTGCCTCAGCTGTGAAAGTAAAAAGGGGCTTTCAGAAGACGTCAGATCTTATTGTTCTTGGGCTGCCGTGGAAAACTACTGAACAAGACCTGAAAGATTATTTCACTACCTTCGGGGAGGTCATCATGGTGCAGGTAGTGACTTCTCATCTGGCTCTCAGCATTTTTGTCAACATTCCTTTGTTAGGCTTAGAGTGTAATAAGAACATCTTGTTGTGTTTCTGGTTCAGTTAAAGATGGAAATAAGCATGCATGTCTTCTATGTTCACTCCAGGTCAAGAGAGATCTAAAGACCGGCAACTCAAAAGGGTTTGGGTTTGTCCGATTCACCGACTATGAGACGCAAACCAAAGTGATTGCTCAGAGACACATGATTGATGGACGATGGTGTGACTGCAAACTTCCCAACTCAAAGGTATTTTGGGCACCATGTTTAGTGCAGAGTATAGTAGGGGTGGGAGTCTTTCTGTACCTCATGAGTCAAGTGACTCGTGAGGTACAAGCCAGATTCGATTCAAACTCAATTCTTGATTGAATGATGGATAAGGGGGCACAAATTTTAGTCTCTTGCTCCAGTATACTTGGTGCCATACTGTTAACTGGTGTTCTTATTACACTGAAATACAGTATGAACCACAACTAGCAATCAGGATAAATGGCCTGCAGCCTTTTTATTTTCCCAAGGCGGGCTGGGTGCAGCGTTTTTTAGGTGAAACATGCTGAGCATAAAGGTTATTTTCTTCACCACAGAGGTGTTTAAAGTTTTGTAATGCTGCAGTGTGTATTAGTCAGCCAATCTCATTTGTTAACATCACTGCTGATAACTGTGGTGCTCCAGTAATGTTTGACTCTGGGTGATGGCATTCAAAGTATTCACAACATACTTCAAGTTTGTCTCGCAAATGTAATTATTTAGACATAAAAACATGCTCACAATCGCTGCCTTTTGGGAAGATGAATTACAAGATAAGATAACTCCAGCATGTGGGCGCTGTAGACAGCCTGGGTGCTGCACTGCCTTATGCTTATATCCTGCCTTTTTTTGTTCTGTCAATATCAGGTTATTCACTAACAGTTAGACAATAGATTATTGACATTTTTAAATTGATGCAGAATCTCCCATGCCCGCATCATGATGCATTGCAATGCATCTAAGAGTCAATTTTTTTCCTCCAATCCTAGGATATAGTTAAGAACCTTGTGGTATAAATAGATGCAGATTGGTTTGTGGGGCAAGGGTCAGTTAATAAGATACTGGGGATATGTAGGTTTATGTAGGCCTCTGCTCTTAAACATTTTTATGTAGCCTTCCACATGAATATTGAATTCATGTTATGATGGGGAAATCATAATCTATAGTTTTAATGAGGGATGCTAAACTGTTTTGATTTTACACATTATGTCAAACCTGGAAAACAAACTAGAAACAACCATTAACTATCACAGATGATGAAACTTTGCAAACAGAACAACTATTTAGCAGTTTTTTCTGTATTTTTCCTAATTTGACTCAAAGCTTTTTAAATGATACATTCACTGAATTGCAATGGATCAAAACATCTGTTCTAGTGCAATGCAATGCAAGTCACAGATGTGTATTATCTGTTGGAAAACTAATTCTGAATTAGTCAGAAGTGTTACTTTAAAACACAAACAACCATCATGTAGATTGCTTAATTTATAGCTGTGCTTGTTTGTCCTCTCAGGCATGTCCTGATGAACCCATGCGGAGCCGTAAAATCTTTGTTGGCCGCTGTACAGAGGACATGACAACTGATGAGCTGAGGCAGTATTTCATGCAGTATGGCGAAGTCACTGACGTCTTCATCCCCAAACCTTTCCGGGCATTTGCATTTGTCACGTTTGCCGATGACCAGGTGAGATTCATCATAAATGGCAGAGGTTTTATTTCTATTTTATTTGTTTCACATACATAAAATGTGCATGTGAGGGTGAGTTGGATGAGTTGTATCATTAGTTGATTCTCACAAGAGTGATAATCTTCTCCTCACTTCTTCCTCAGGTTGCCCAAGCCCTGTGTGGAGAGGACTTGATCATCAAGGGAATCAGCGTGCACATCTCCAACGCTGAGCCTAAACACAATAATAGTAGGCAAATGATGGATCGAGGGCGGTTTGGGGCTGGTGGGTTCAGTCAGGGCTATGGCAGTAATCGTGGTGGGCTAGGCAGCGGTAGTGGTGGGGTTAACTTCGGGGCTCTGGGTCTTAACCCAGCAATGGTAGCTGCTGCCCAGGCAGCGCTGCAGAGCAGTTGGGGAATGATGGGCATGCTGGCTAACCAGCAGGGTGTGACCACAACAGCAGGCACAGCCACTACGACCCGAGACCAGACCTATAGCTCTTCCAGCACCAGTTACAGCAGCCCCAGCTCAGCTAGTCTTGGTTGGGCTGCAGGCACTAACACCGCCTCCAGTGGGGGCTTCAGCTCTGGCTTTGGCACTGCTATGGAGTCTAAGTCTTCTAGTTGGGGGATGTAGATAGCTTTGAGTTTAGCTTTTCTGTTGCTATTAGGCTAATCTGGTAAGTATACCTACAGCTGGGAACTGCTTATATCTTATGTTCCTATTATTTAAAAAATATACTGCCTTTTATTTTGGTAAAGAGAAAATTTATACTTGTGTGTGACTGATTATGTAGTCATGCATTGAATGGGTGAAGAGTTTAGTTTGTTAGTGGAAACTGCCACACTCACTTTTTTTGTTTTTGAGAAAATGTTACACAGAGATGACTGTGCATGCAAGATAAATATTTATAAACATGCACGAGTATCTCGAGAGCCCCCTCAGCCCCTTGTAAAATGGGCTTGATATAATTGTGTATCTGTATGCAGATGATTGCATCGTTTTGTTTGTTTTTGTTTGACGTCTTTTGGAAACGCCTTCATGAAAGTCTCTTCTGCAGTTCACCAACTCTTTCCCAATTTCCCGGGAGGAAGCGCCTCATTGGCAGCAATGTTCGACAGATCTCAGTATCAATTCCCCTCTTCCCATGTGTAAATGCTTTGCCATCAAAGAACACAGCTTCACTCTGCATATACTGTGTTAGACGGTGGGTGTTGTCTTTTTTCCTCTCCCCTTTTTTACGGATATAGAAATCTTGTCTGCTCTTGTCGCTTTTCAAGATCAATGAGTGGGATTGATGTTGGACCGAGTGAGAGTGAGCGAACGGGAGACAAAATGAAAGAAGTGTGAGACGGACTGCTTGTGGAATTTTTTTTTTTAAAGAGACAAGTGTCTGCGAGAGTTGAGAAGACCTGTGGCTTTGTGCGAGTGTGAGAGGACGAAGCAAGTACGAGTGTGTCCCTAATGGCCATCACAAGGACATTTTATTGCGTCTCGAGATCCCTACGGTCTCTGCTTTCACTCATCGTTTTCTATCAACTTTAATTCTTTACGAACAGTGAAATGTCAAGTGCTATGAGTATTTGTATCTTTTCGTAGCTTTCTCTTGCTGTCTGATTTGATGTGAATGCTGTGTCTGGTTGTGTGCTTTATTTTCTCCTTGTTACCACCCTCTCTGTGTGAAAATGTGACTCTGTGCTGGTGAAGTCTGTGTGAGGGAAAAACACTGCAAGTGTGTTGAAGTTTGAGGTTGATGTGGTGAATGTTTGACAAGTTCCCATTGAAAGTTTGTGTTTGAAGTGGTTATGAATGCATTTTCTATGTTTTGTGAATCAAAGGGAAGTCTGAAATAAAAATGAATTTGACTAGGTATAATACACTCTTGACAGTGACTTATTTTTGACGTTACATTAATTGAACTGCCAACACTTTAATTTACATGTATAGGAACCTCGGACACGGACAGCCCAGGTTTTCGTCTGAATCCAGGTTGGAGTCAGTTATGGAGAAGCTGAAGACATTGTTGGGTGGGCCGGCACAAACCAACAATGGAATTGCTGCACGACTGCCCTAATTCCTGCAAAGGATCTTCTTCACCTCACTAGCAAGAAACCTTGGACCATCCCGTAGTGAAATTTAGAGCGGACCATACTCAATTGGGCTGAGGTATTTGTTTATACCTACAAATGTCACAAATAGGACCAAAGTCACACCTGCAGCTTGGCAGCAGTCATTTTTTTTCCAACTTGTGAAACAAAGTCTGCCTTTTTAATCTGAAACCTGCTTTTCTGTCAGTGAAACCTTTTACCACTTGTCCTCAATACAGGCACTGATGATTTATAGAAGTGTTAACTGGTTGGTTTCAATTCATTGTGATCAGAAAGCATTTGAATAAGGCAGGATGTGTTCTTGTCATTTTGTTTATCCTGATTGTAAAGTGGCTGGATTGTATGAGCCAAGAGATTTCCAAAGGGACTTGAACGACTGAACATGCCAGCAGGAACTCACACTTTCTGTATGGAAATATTTTAGTATTGCGGTGTAAAATAAAGGTTTTGAGTTTGTAATCATCTGTCGTCTCTCAATGTAGATTGGTGTAAGCATTTTCCTTACTGGTCTCCCTCTATAGTTTATTATTAAGCATTTCTATGCCTTTAATTTGGTGCTTTTTTCCCCCGCAGATTTTATACGGAAATTCCGATTTCAGTCCTTTGCGTAAAGAATGCTGAAAAGTGTTTGCTGGCTGTTGTATCGGTGCGGTTTTTATGTTCTGCCTGTTGATGGTGCTGAAGTGCCAGTTTGTAATGAACTATGGGACTAGACACCCACTTTGCCTCTTATCTATTGAAATCTTTATGTAATAACTTTTTGGTTTGTAAAGTATGTGGTAGTTTTTGTGCTATTTCTCTGTTTGCAGAGAATTGTCAACACACCAATTGAAGACAACCAAGAATTTAAATGGCTACTTTGTTTCCCCCAAAACCGAATTTAAATTAAAAAGTCTTGAAAATGTCCTTAAGAAATGGCTTTGCAAAACCCAGTCAAAGAGTGAAGAAATCAGATATAAAATACGATAATATTCGTTGTCCTGCTAGCGGACAAAGTGCCTGGAACAAGGTGAAGGATGGTTTTGTTTTGTTTTTTAATATCTCTATAGTGTGTTGGTAATGGAAAAAATCTTTATCTGAGTATGAAATTTTTTAACCATAAAAAAAAAAGTCTGTTCATAACACCTGCACATATTTTCTGTTTAAGGCCTTTAATTAAAGTAGATGTAAAACCATTTTTAAATGTAGTCAAACAAACAAAAAAACCTTTATCAAACATAGTTATGACCTGACTCCTATATCTGAGCTCTGTACGACACATTGACCAAGTCCTGACTGGATTTACTCGAAGTTCAAAGAATAAAGATGGTAAGAAAAAATATGGTACATATCTAATAAAATAATAAGATCCTTGTAATGGTACTAAAATTTCATGTAAGGCCGTGAGGGTAATTAATTTCCTGCATCAAGATAAGTTATACCGGCAGTCTTGGGCCACAGTTATCCCTTTTTACCTGTAGTTAAATTGAACCTTGTGTTAATATGTGAACACTGTGTGAAGTGATGTGATTTCTTCCACTGCTAGCAGGTAGAGAAGGTCTCCCAGAAGAAGCTCGTACAGGGTGGTTCATCCCAGGAGATGATGTGGTTTCTGAGGTTCCCCTCTGCCAGCTTCTCACTGAGGTACGATTCTGGTTGCAACAGCTGTAACTCAGTCATTTACCTGAAAGCATCTGCTGTAACATACTCTGCTCCTTATGCATAAGTAAGGATGATGTTGATTCATAAAGGAAGAAGACTTCCCTACAGCTAAAATAGTAAATATTATAGGAAATAACTAAAGCTGAACTCAACTCAACTGATTGCGTGTCAGTCCTAGGTTGTCACAGGTTGGTAGAGCATAAATAATATCTCTGAGAGTATATACTATGAAGACCAGAGGGATTAGACTCTCCCTGTCACTGTGTTTTTTAACTACTGCTGCAGCCTGATTTATAGGCCCTCACTCATGAGTGTGATTCAGTAGACATCAGAGGTATAGTCATCCAAATATAGCAACTCTCCATGTACACATAAATATATATATATATTATTTGTATGCCACAGTTCATATAACAAGTGCAGCTTGATGTGCTTAACATGATAAAATGAGAAAATACAAATAAAAAGACAGTATAAGAAAGAGTAAAAAAAGATTTATTTACAATTTAGTCATGACCACATTTATCCTCATTTGGTGAGCGCAGTCTGGATAAAATAACCTGTTTAAAATTGTATGGTTGTTCCAATATGTCAGCATGTCTGACACTGTTACATCACCTTTTCTTTAAACAACACTCAGTAACTGTTTGGGAGCTGAGCTCAGTCTGGGGGTCTCCCTTACTGCATTTTGTGCTTCATTATTCTCCACACATTTTCAAAAAGAGACAGGTCTGAACTGCAGGCAGGCCAGTCTAGTACCTGCACTCTAATACTGGTAGGCCACGCTGCTGAAACACATGCAGAATGTGGCTTGGCATTGTCTTACTGGAATAAGCAGGGACGTCCCCGAAAAAGACAGTCTGGAAGGCAGCATATGTTGCTCCAAAGCCTTTAGGTACCTCTCAGCATTCATGGTCCATTCACAGATGTGCAAGTAACCCATGATGCCATGAGCACTAACACACCCCTATACCATCACAGATACTGGCTTTGAGCTTTGTGGTGGTAACAAGTATTCAACTTTTTTTTTTTTTTTTTTTACATTAAACATATTTCCAATGCAGCTATTGACATGAAATTTACGCCAGACATCAAGTTTAACTCAATAAAACTATACAGATAAAGAAATCACAATATTTCAATCCATCAAAAATGTATGTGCAGTAAGGTAGAATAACACAGGAAAAAAGTATTAAACATGCCAGGAAGAAAATTAAGGTGTTGGAATGGCCCAATAAATCACCAAAGTTAAATCTGATAGAAAATCTTTTAGATTAAAGACTGTCTGTGTGGAGGAATGGACCAAAATCCCATCTGAACACAGAGAAATCGATTTCCTCATACAGGCAGCATCTTGAAACCTGGCATTGCAAACAAAAGCTTCTCCACCAGTTATTACTGTAAAACTTCAATTAAAAGCCTAGTCCCAATTAAACGCGTAGTCCCTTCTACTAGTTTGGTGTAGCTACACATTTGAACAAATAAAGGCCTGTCTCAATAATGCACCCATTCTATTTGCCAAGCATTTTTCATTCTTTGGATGTATAAACCTGGTCTGCTGACTACCCACTTGAGCTAGTCAGCTATTTAGATCGCACATACAAATATAAATGTTTAAACTTTTGTCAGTATGGAGATGCTACAAATCGTTATCTCGGTTAATTTCATTTTACTGAAACCATGATCACCAGTGAAGACTAATTACCTCAGATATATCAGTATGATGAAAAAACAAGCGGTGACTCCCTTCCTCTGAAGCCGTCATTAAGTCAGAGTATGTGTCCATTCCTTGATTAAGCTCATTATATTTCTTTGGTACGTAAGGGTCCACCGATCCAAAGAATCAAAAGTGTTTCAAAAATCAATCCAAGTTATGCATATTGTTTTAACAGGATAAAGTGGTGTTGTGTTGTAATGCCGGGTGCCATTATCCTAGGGTGCTGTGAAGCAAGTGTCATGACATAAAACATAATTGATATGTTATCCAAAGCCTAGTTTTTATACAAGTAATATTCATACTGGCTCAAATTAACAATTTGGTCGTTTCCCATCTTTACTGAGCAACAGTTTTATGTGAAAGGAATTAAAGGTGTAGAGTGTAGAGTTTTATTGAGTTAATATCAATGTCTGGTGTAAATTTTATTCACATAAAATTTGTATACATAAATGTATGTGCATGTATGTATGTGTGTGTGTGTGTGTGTGTGTGTATATATATATATACACATATATTACACACTTATACTGTATATATGTACATATATATATGTAACAACTGACTGACTGACTGACCAGTTGTCAGGAGCTTAAACATTATGCAACAAGCAATATTTTAAGTGGCTACATTATTGACATTCACTACCTGGTTATTTGGCTGAATGCATCCCGGACATAGGGAACGTTTGATCTTGATGAAATCCATTAGTGTGTGTTGCCCAGTCTTCCTCCTCCTGCTTCATTATGCATCATCAGACAGTCTGGTGTCGCCTTGCTGCCGGCTTTGTGTGCAGATGACTCAGCGGCCTCATCCTCCACCTGCACTGCCTTCGCTGAGCTCTAATGGCCTCTTGTGCTCCAGTGCAACCTCCGTTTGGCATCAGGCCCCATTAAGAAACAAGGCCTCTAATTGTAGAGAATGTTCTGTCCCTTGGTTTAATTAAGCATTAGAGAAGAGGGACAGGAACACAGACGTTTAGTTTTCATTAACCAATGGGAGGAATCCAAATTACAGAGTAGCAATAATGTGGTAGAGGGCCTCCCACTGCTTGTTTCTGGTACTTGAAGTGTGTGTATGTAGTTAAGCGCATGAATGACAGTGTTTATATTGTTTGTTCTGCTGTGTTTCCTTCAGGATCAAAGCTTTGACATGAGCAGTCAAACCCAGAGGTCTTTGAAGCGTCCCAGGACGGCTGAATAGAGGATAGAAGCCATGGCAGCACAGGTGCACTGAGGTGAGGCTTTGTTAACTGTTTAACAGCAGGTGTAATAGCAGCTGTGACACACTCCTGTCAGCTACAACATCCCTCACGGCTGTGGGGGGTGAAAACAGCGCTGTTGGCACATTTGTTTCAGCAGCTGACGGTACAGTCGAGAATCCCCTGATGAGGCTTCAGAGAGCACAGCAGGGAATAGAGTTTCAGCAGGAGTAACTAAAAGTTTGTATTTTGTTCTGTTCAGAAAGTGGTTCCCAACTTTTTTTGGCTGGTAACCCCTTAAAATGATTTTTATTTTTCATTTTCTGTGAATATTTTGCCTCTATTAGACAAATGTAGAAACATATCAGGGAATAAGGGGACAGAAAGACGGGGAATAACTTGCAACAAACTTGCAACAAAAGTCCCCAACCGTATGTAAAGCAGGGATGTTGAGGTTAACCCTTAGGCCTCCAGATCAACCTCCCATCACAGGTTGAATGTGTCAGTGACTTGTGTGCATTTTAACCAAGCTGAATTCTTCTCTAAACTTCTTCAAATTGAAAAAAAGCTGTGCAATGTTTTTCTTTTTTCCTGTTCTATGAGTTGTCTTGTGACCCCTTCAAGGGGTCCTGAGTCCTGACCCACAGGTTGTAAACCGCTGATCTAGACTCAGAAACTGGGCAATGTAATGCAGTATACAGTTCATTTGGACCATTTTTGTTCACTAGAGCTGCTGTGCATTGTACACTGGGGCAGTTTTAGACCAGAGAGAGGACACAGCAACTGACAGATGTTAGTGCTGTAGTGAGTGGTTTTTGTATCTTACAATATAATGCAATCCAATACTGTAGCCTAGAAATGTACCATCTAGTTGAATTAGTATGTCTCTGGCACCATGTTAAATTCACCAAAGTAGTGTTAAAGATGAACTACGCCCATTTTCAAAATTCATACGTTATTGCTATGGTCTAAGATGGTCCAAAAATATAAGTAAACATGACAGTTTGCTCCCAAATCCAAAAGCTAGAGTGCTAAAACTCAAATGTTTGATGATATCAGGTATAAAATCTGGAGCTGCTCCACAGACGATGAATGGTGAAAAATGTTCTAGATGACACTGAGAGCACCCAGGGGAATGTTCTGAGTATCTGGGTACATTTTCTGTTTCAGATCTGAGAACGCTACAACAGAATAAAGCTCATTTGAATATTAAAAATGATAACAAACATTCTGTTGGTCCTCAAAAGCAGGCTCCCATTCATTTTCTATACATCACTAATTGACTTACTTTTCGAGGCCATGGAAATAACATGTAAGAATTCTTAAATTAGGTGGTGTTTCCCTTTAATTGCGCAGATATCATATTGCACTCTGCATTCATGAATGTGTCCTCATGTTATATTACTTTATCTTGGCTTTGCATAACCATAACTGTGAACAGTTTGCCATTGCATTAGAGCCAGTTTTCTGTTACACTCTTACTTACTTACTGTCAGTGTGTGTAAATAAACATGTGTCAGGATCTTAGCACCACCTGCTGGATGATTACTGAAAGGACAACACATGAAAAGGTCCAGGATATACTTCATTAATAGTGACCCATTCCCACCAAGGCCACTGTTTACAGCCCTGTTCAGTTAGATGGATATAACAAAAAAGAGTTTTAATTATATTTAGTGTTAAGTTTTGTCCTGGGCCAAAGAGGAGGTCTGTTTATAAAGACAGGCTTTCCTAATTGTGTAAAACAATTTTAAGCATTCTCACAATTTTGTGATAAGCCACTGTCATCTTGAATGACACAACTCTGGCACAAGTATCCCATGATTGTCTGTCACCAAATTTGGGTCTAAATATAGATTCATTGTATTATTATTATACTGTATGTATATTATTTTTAATTTTTTCTGTTACTAAAATAACCAATTTATAGGATTGTGCGGCTGCAGTGGAAGTTTGCCCTTTAAAGGGTGTATGATATATCAATATTCCCTGTATATAGCCACTTCAGACATGTACTGATACAGCCTGAATAGCCCAGTGGCTCAACATGTCTGTCACCAGACAGGCCTTTTTAAACTGAATATCCTGTTTATATATCAGGCACCTTATGTCACTTGTTGCCTAATTTAGCGTTACACACAAACACATCTCAATCCTGTTTACAGCACCCAGAGAGTAAGGACCACACAAGCTAATTATAAAGGGATTGACATCTTTATTTAGCCTAATACAGCACAGTGCAACAGTTCAGCTTAATCCAGTGTTAACACCGTGAACCTTGGGCCCAACATGACTGGTGAACATTAGCCTGATAGCTGTGGTATCCGGATGGAGTCAACACCTTGTTGCTCCCCCTCTTGTGACTGTTATAAAAATTGCTACATTGCAACACACAGGGTGCAGAGTTTACAACACACACATAGTTTTTTTTACACAAAAGTGTAATTAAGGTTGATGTTGGGGCGGTTGGCTCTTAGATATTCAGGCATGGTTATAGAGATGGAATGTGTAACATTTGTTGTTCTTTCACAGATAACTTTCCCTCGTCCCGCGAAGATGATCTTTAAGCATTGTAGGACGAAGAGGAGACGTTTCCACCGTGGCCGGTCCAGTTGGTGTGGATGAAATGACCCGGGTTTGACAGCAGCTCATATGTGTGGGCTCCAAAGTAATCTCTCTGGGCCTGAAACATCACAAAACACCAAGTTTAACATCCGCACAGAAACATTAATGACCTATTCAACGACTGTTTAATCTGTCGACCTTCAAACTGCTTGTTTCATTCAACCAACAGAAATTTAACACTTTATAATAACCATCATTGATAATGCTATAATTTAACAGTTTGTTGCACTAATTATAAACATTTTATACACTATGAAGTATTTCTTACTGATTACCACATAATTTGAAACCTTTAAGAAAGTGTTTGTAAAACATCAATAAACATTACATAGATAGATGAATAACTAATAACCCAATTTCACCCTGACTGTATATATTCTGTTTGTGTAAATAATTTGTTGTTAAAGTATATAAGTTGTTTGGGGCGTCGGTGGCTTGGTGGTGGGGCAGGCGCCCCATGTACAAGGCTGTTGCCGCAGCAGCCCGGGTTCGAATCCAGCCTGTGGCCCTTTGCTACATGTTACTCCCTCTCTCTCTCCCCCTTTCACACTTGTCTGTCCTATCAATTAAAGGCTTAAAAATGCCCAAAAAATATCTTTAAAAAAAAAAAAAAAGGTATATAAGTTGTTAAAGTAACATAAATTAATATTAGCAATTATTAGTAAGCATTTATTATGATTGTCTGCCCATCCTGGAATTTAGTTTAATTAACTATCAATGTATCATTTATTATTGACAGTTATTATAAAGTGTTAGCCAGATATTAATTCTACAATGATCTCAACAAACAAATCTCACATCTAAACCAGCAATATTTGTCATTTTTGTGCAGTAAACTACTAAAATTGACAAACTGTTTGAGCTTTATATTTATATGCTCGTGCAAAAGACTCAAAAAAAAAAAAGAAGTCCAAACACAGATGAGTAAAGTGGTTATAAACACCAGTCAGGGTTTTAAAGCCCCCAGATCCCAAGACAAACACATACAACAGCTACACGTGATCTTTTTAATCCGATATGCCTCCACACTTGACCATATGCTCAGTGGGCTCGGCTCTGCAGCATCAACTGTTGTCTTACCTGGAGGAGGTTGGCCGGCAGCATACCGTGTCTGTAACCATCATAGAAGGACAAAGCTGTGGTGAAACAGGGCATCGGGATGCCATGCTGGACTCCAGTGCTGACTGCTCTGCGCCATGACTCCTAAACAGAGAGATTAAATAGGTCAACAACAGTTTGATTACATGGAGGTAATGCAATCTGGTGATAATACAGCAGTGTTCATGTGAAGCCAAGAGCAAAAGGTCTTCATGAGGCCAGTCAGTTCCAAGTAATCGAGATCCGATTTGAGCCAGGTCTAAATTATATTCAGTCCAATCAGTCTGTTGCCGCAGGCTCGCTATGAGCGAGGTCTTTTTTGAAGAGAAGATAAAAGTGTGATGCAGAGAAAAATAAAATGCTGCTTTTTGCACTGCTGCTTGTTTTTATTTATTTATTTAATCTTTATTTAACCAGGCAAGTCATTAAGAACAAATTCTTATTTACAATGGCGGCCTGGCAAAAGGCAAGAGCCTCTGTTAAAAAGGAATATTTCACCTTGCAAATGACCATTTGGATATCAGTCATTCACCCTGCGTTACCTTGAATTTCAGAAGAAACGAAGAATCCAAAAACTGAGAATGTTTCAGATCTAAAAGACTCAGATCTGACTATCAGCAGACTGTTTCAGGTAGGTTACATCTCTCTTAAAAGAAAACCTCAACCAAGAACTCTTAAACAGTCTCAGCAGACAGTTTAGACGATTAATACATTTACTGGATTCTCCTTAAAGCTATACAATGCAGGCTTGTCAGTCACTGTTTGTGCACATGTTCACCAGCAAAGGTGAAAGTAAAAACCAACCCCTGATACACTCTCATTTGGTATTCTTCCTCGCTATATTTACATTTTTTTTTTCTGTACTGTGTCCCTTAGGTGCCTGCTGCTTATGGTCTGGCAGCTGGTTGCAACTTTTTTTTACATCTCGAACAGCTGCTGATTAAACCAGCAAGTGGTGCCATACACTGTTGTCTTTCTAAAAGAGGAAATAATTTGTTTTGTGTGTCTTCGCAATGTGGGTATTGCAGCTTGGCTTTTAGCCACTTCCTCCTTCCTCATACCTGACAGTCCTGCACAGCATCACTGAAGAAATTGTCCAGCAGCAAGTTCTGCAGCTCAGCGTTTCTGTCAAACGCCTCTTTGATTTTGCCCAGGAAGACACTGGGGGGAGGGGAGAGGGCAGCGTTAGCCAACAGTGGAAAGAGAGGGGGAAAAAGACTTTGCTCACAGTAAAGAGACATTTCATAAGGTAACTGTAAAATGCATTTAAAAGAAAATACTGTAACCAGGTTGAGTCATAAGGAGTGTTATATTTGATTTAGGTTTACACAACGTCTTTGCTAGATTACACAAAGCAAACCAGTGTCACAATTTCCTCATTCTTCTCGCAGCCTGATTTTACAGGAAGAGTCTTTTCTTCTTCCATATAGATTTCTGACTCCAGCATTACTCATAGGGCAGTGTAAAAAAAAAGTCAACAACTTCCTTTATTGCACAACATTAAGACTTATGAGAGACTTTTCCCTTTTTATTTAGAATTTTCCAACAATTAGAAATGTTAAACTTTCTTGAATCCTACTAAATGAATTACATCAATAAAAAACTTCTCCATTTTATTCTTCTTGTTTTCTCAAGAACTTCTCTCTTGCACTGTCTAACCACAGTTTTCACCATCAGGGTGAAAGATGCCTGTGGACACAAAGTTGCACAAGGCAGCAGTGAGGCAAACACGAGGTTAAATGTACCTTCGGATGATGCAGCCTCCTCTCCACATCAGAGCGATCGCGCCATAGTTGAGGGACCAGCCAAATTCTTTGGCTGCTTGCCGCAGCAGCATGAAGCCCTGCGCGTAGGAGATGATCTTGGAGGCGTAGAGGGCCTGGAGAGAGAAGAATGAATCAATAAATTCTGACACAGTGACACAATTTGAAATTAATACTGGTAAAAAAAAAAGTACATTTTACATTCATAAATAAAAGTTGCTGCTTGACAGTGCTTGAAAATGTTCCTGGTAGTCATTTTATAATGTAAACTGGGAGTCTTCATGACAGCAGGAGTCATTGCAGGGCTGCAGTAGTTTCAGCAAGGTGTTCCTAATTAACTGCCAACTGGAGTTTATTTTATATTGTCTTCTACCTTTCTGATGTCCTCCAGAAAGACGGTCTTGTCACCGCTGAAGCTGTTTCCCTGTGGCCCTGAAAGGCTGCGGCTGGCCTCCACTCTTTCATCCTTTAGAGAGGACAGGCATCTGGCAAAGACAGCCTCCCCTGAAACACAGACAGAGGGGGAGTGGAGGAGACACAGGAACAGACAGGGACAATAAGGTTAGCTCTCTGCACGTCATTACTGAAGCATCACAGAAAAACAGAGCTTGGTAAACGGTTATCAAGATTTTCTGAAACCTCTCACAGCAGACGATAGCATAGGTTATTCTAGCCACAGCCATGCTGCAGGAACATTATGCTAACATGATAACAGTGCCCAACAATCAGCATGACTCAGCAGTAATAACACTACTGTTCAAACAACAGGGCTCACCTCTACCACATCAGAAAAAAAGAGGTTGCCAGTTGCCACATTAAAAATACCTATTACACTGTAATGCCACTGTATCGAGATAAGCGGAAACAACTGTTGGGTCGGCATGACTTGCTAAAAAAAACAGCACAGCTAGGTGATGCAACCTACGGGCAGACAGACAGACAGACAGATATGACAATAAGAGAAAACGTGTCCAGAGTGAACTATCCTGGTGAGGAATGCTTTCCCTATTGGGGGCAGAAATCCATCCACGCATACAGTACCAGCCTGTCAGGCTGCTCCACACAGATGGGTCGGCTCTCACACAATGACGCCTTTTGTAATGCCTCTATCTCTGCATCACAAGAGGATCTACGGTGCAGAGAAGGACTGAGGAAACATCTTTTTTTATTTATCTAATCTGAGCAGTGGTTGCAGGGGTTTCGTGAGGGGCAAGTTTCTGCTACAAAACGTCTGAATGGTTGAACTTTTCAGACAAGTTTATTATGTGTGTCTGACAGGGTTACTGCTGATCCTTAATGTCTTAAAAGCCACTGAATTCATTGATCTAAAAATAAGGCCTTAATTAGTATTAAAATGTATTTTAAAAGTCTTAAAATTGCTAAGGCATAGGAAGTAGAATTTTAGAAATGTTTTTTTCCCTCACATTGCATTGTAAAATCGCAGAATAACTGGTGACACCTATCTTTAAATAATTTACGAAATGCCTCTCACATTAACAGATCAGGATAGTGGTATCAGCAACACTTATGTTTTGTTTTTGGCTGGGATGCTCAGCATCGAGGATCCACTGTCTGCTATCCAGTTGTCACTGTACCTTGGATGACATCGGGAAGTGTAAATTCAACCATAACTGGCCATTTAACCAAGGTTTCACAGCATGGCTGATACAAGTACAAGTCAATGCATGCAAAAAGTTTTCCAAGCTGGGCATGATGGGAATCAAGGCATATGCAGAGTGAGATACAAAAAAATGGCAGTTTTGGCATTTTCCAGTTCTGTTCTACCTTCCTATCAGCCAAGAGACAAAAAAGTCATGTTTTATGTTATAATGAACATTTGGGTAAAATTGTCCCTAACCCTAAGTAACTGATGCCAGTTCATGTTTTTTGTCCTTTAGTTATTGTAAAATTAGTCTCAAATTTCATCCCGAGTGCCATCAAAAGTCTAAAATCTAACTTACCTGGTCTCTTAACTATGAACAAAATGTGTCTGTTTAATAGGGCATGATTTCATAAGGTGACACCTTTTGTTCTGGATTATTTATCTCGCGCCCTGACCTCCATGGCTGCTTTAGAAACAGACGGTCATACAGTCAGAGCAAACACCAAAGCTGCGGAGGAGTATTACAAATCCCCCTTATGTCACTTGAGATGAGCAGGCCACTAGAAAAGCCCTCAATCTTCTTAGTGGCAGCCACATATCAATCACGTTCTCTAGAAGAAGCTCACTGGCCACGCTGTCTGAAAGCTAACTGGCAGAGCTAAACATTAGCCATAACAGCTCTGATTATCAGGCCTAACCGCCCTTTAATTTGTTTAAGCAGCGTGAAATCTGAACATGTGTGACGTAATGCCTTTTGTCATGTCATCATGACAAATGCAGTTTACTGAAAGCAGCCAGCACTGGAAGAGGAGACAAGGAAACCAGATACTTCCTCGTCTACAACCTCCTTTCTTCCTCTTACCGATCAGAGTCACAGGTGTGCCGTACTCCAGGGCTGAAATGGCCGTCCACTTCCCTGTGCCTTTCTGTCCAGCACTGTCGCGGATCTTGGGCAGCAGATGTGTACCGTCAGAGTCCCTGTATTTAAGGATGTTAGCCGTGATCTCAATCAGGAAGGAGTCCAACTCTGTCTTGTTCCAGCTGTCGAAAGCCTGTTTAATTAAACCACAGTGAGTCAGCCACATTGTTGTTTTTTTATTTGATAACTGGCACAACAGGAGAATTACAACATCATATAGCTCACCTGTGCCATCTCATCGTGGTCCATACCCAGAACATCCTTCATCAGGTGATAGGCCTCACAGATCAGCTGCATGTCACCATACTCTATGCCATTATGGACCATTTTCACAAAATGCCCTGCACCCTCATCTCCGACCTGCACAAGCAAGCCCGCCAGATTATTGTGAGACGACTTGACATGATTCAACCAATGAGTATAGTGAACACACACAAACTAAACATAACTCACCCAGTCGCAACACGGCTCTCCTGTTCCGACCTTGGCAGCGATGCTCTGGAAAATGTTTTTTATGTGTGGCCTTCAAAGTAAAGCAAGTGTTTCAGCTCATTAACTTACTGAAATGGATGAATGAATCAGATATTCACATAACTATCAGTAATGATTATGTTTATTTTAGCATGTCTGTGCCCACATACAACACCTTACATGCAGCTGACAGTGTGAGGAGACTCACCAGGCCTCTTCATGCCCTCCTGGCATGAGTGAGGGTCCATAACGTGCCCCTTCCTCTCCACCGCTGACTCCACTGCCAACAAACAGCAGGCCCTTCTCTTTCAGACTCTTGCACCGCCGCTGTACGACAGAAACACACACATACTATGAGAATATCCTCAAACAGAAATAAAAATGTACTGCTTAACAGTGATTGTCTAAGACTTACTGTTGTGTCTCTGTATTCAGAGTTGCCACCATCAATGATGATATCTCCGGCTTCAAGAAGAGGAACCTGAAGGACAACAAGTGCAGCACAGAGCAAAGTGATGTATCTGCAGGACTCAATTTTCCTCAAATGACTGTAACACAGTTCAGCACAAATTACCAACCAGTTTGTCAATGAAGTCGTCCACAGCCTGTCCAGCCTTGACCAGCAGGATGATCCTCCTGGGCTTCTTCAGCTTGGACACCATGTCCTCCAGGGACTCTGCTCCAATCACCTTGGAGCCCTTCGCCTCGTTCTTCAGGAAGTCGTGCACCTTGGACACAGTCCGGTTGTAGGCACAGACCTGTCGGGGAGGTTTGGTGAATATTAAGTGAAATAAAATAGGGGCAATTCAAACAGGTGTTGCTGCCAGACGTTTTGGGAGTTAAACAGAGGTTATCATCTTACCACGAAGCCATGGTCATTCATGTTCATGATGAGGTTTTGGCCCATGACAGCCAAACCAATCAGTGCAATGTCTGCTCTGTGAGAAGAAGACAAATAATCACATTTACTGGGTGTCTGGTGTCACACTGAGCATCAGCTTTGAATGAATAAACTGTCCACCATGATGTTCAAAAACATTTCTGACTTTATGTAAATGATCCCTCTTTTTATAAAGTATCTTGCACCCCTATGTTTAACCTCTTTTTACTAAAGAAAGCAGTTTGATTTCGACACTAAACGTCATGTTACTTATGTTTCTACTTAACACCAAGCAGGTTAGCTAACAAGCTAACAGCTCCGAGTGCACTAACTGATGAAGAACATTACCAACACCAAGTTACGCGACTCTAAAGTCGACAATTATTTAACCACCCGTATCAGCCGCCATCTTTACACTTTACCGACTATCTAAATAAGTAAAAACTACTGTAAGAACTTACTCAGCCATGTTGTTCAGCGCGTAAAGTAGCCGTGAAGTAACAGTGTTCAAATGACAGTCGGGCTCACACACCAGTCCAGCTCACTCGGATTTACTTCCTCCTTCTCCTCTCAACGTGACGACGGTAAGGAGACGCGCACGTACGCCCATGTAAAGTAACAGCCGATCAGATGACGGCTACTAAACTGAAGTGACGTTATTTGGGGATTCTTATTGGTTCAGAATCCTGAGCAGAGATATCTGTTCTCCTATTGGCTCCAGTGGCCGTCATTTATATTACGTATGTGCACACCCCTAAATGCTGAAAGGGAGCGATTATTTCAGGACACAGACGCGTCTTATATACTCAATAAATTAATAAACAGTGGGGGAAAGAACATTTACTGAAGTATTGTACTTAAGTACAGTTTGAGATGATGGTTGGAGGATAATTTCACATAAAGCAACCATAAGAAACATATATAATACCATGCATTGTCCAAAAAAATTAATGTAAATTCTCTGTTTTTACTTTTCCTTCCTACTATGACATTTTTATGATTTTTTTGATGACATACTATACTATGACATTTTTATGATTTTTTTGAGGTGACATACTATACTATGACATTTTTATGATTTTTTTGAGGTGACATGCTATACTATGACATTTTTATGATTTTTTTGGTGACATGCTATACTATGACATTTTTATGATTTTTTTTGGTGACATACTATACTATGACATTTTTATGATTTTTTTGGTGACATGCTATACTATGACATTTTTATGATTTTTTTGGTGACATACTATACTATGACATTTTTATGATTTTTTTGAGGTGACATACTATACTATGACATTTTTATGAATTTTGAGGTGACATACTATACTATGACATTTTTATGATTTTTTTGAGGTGACATACTATACTATGACATTTTTATGATTTTTTTGAGGTGACATACTATACTATGACATATTTATGAATTTTGAGGTGACATACTATACTATGACATTTTTATGAATTTTTTGAGGTGACATACTATACTATGACATTTTTATGATTTTTTTGGTGACATGCTATACTATGACATTTTTATGAATTTTTTTGGTGACATACTATGCTATGACATTTTTATGATTTTTTTGAGGTGACATACTATACTATGACATTTTTATGATTTTTTTGAGGTGACATACTATACTATGACATTTTTATGAATTTTGAGGTGACATACTATACTATGACATTTTTATGATTTTTTTGAGGTGACATACTATGCTATGACATTTTTATGATTTTTTTGAGGTGACATGCTATACTATGACATTTTTATGATTTTTTTGGTGACATGCTATACTATGACATTTTTATGATTTTTTTGAGGTGACATACTATACTATGACATTTTTATGATTTTTTTGAGGTGACATGCTATACTATGGCATTTTTATGAATTTTGAGGTGACATACTATACTATGACATTTTTATGATTTTTTTGAGGTGACATACTATACTATGACACTTTTATGATTTTTGAGGTAACATACTATACTATGACATTTTTATGATTTTTTTGAGGTGACATACCATACTATGACATTTTTATGAATTTTTTGATGACATGCTATACTATGACATTTTCATGAATTTTTTGATGACATGCTATACTATGACATTTTTATGATTTTTTTGGTGACATGCTATACTATGACATTTTTATGATTTTTTTTGGTGATATGCTATACTATGACATTTTTATGATTTTTTTGAGGTGACATACTATACTATGACATTTTTATGAATTTTGAGGTGACATGCTATACTATGACATTTTTATGATTTTTTTGAGGTGACATACTATACTATGACATTTTTATGATTTTTTTGAGGTGACATACTATACTATGACATTTTTATGATATTTTTGGTGACATGCTATACTATGACATGTTTAACAACATTATTATAGTATATACTATAATTGTTATTAACTTTTATATGACTTTAAAATTTCATAGGCTTACTGTATTATAAATTCACATATTGCATACTACAATATGACTTTTTGTTATGACATTTTATTTATTACAGTTCCTTATTAGTTAGTATATTATGCCTTTTTATGACATAAACATACTACATTATGAAATCATTCATGGCATACTTCGCTATGTTTTTTTGTTATGACAAACTAATATGAAATTATTTATGGCATTCAATACAATGATATGATAACCAAACTATGTCTTTTTCATTACCTGTTTTATGATATTTTTGATTAACTATGATGTGGAAATTTGAATGATACTATTACTTCTTTTAAGACATTTTTGCAACATACTTTCTATGAGTTTTTATGTGCGTTTTTTTTAATGGCCTATCAAATTTACATGAAATATAAACAAATATGAATTAGAAGATACACCGTGTAATTCAGAAGTAAATTATCGTAATCAATGCTGGATTAGAAGGATTTATGTTTCATAAAATGTAAAAAAAAGAAAACGCCAAGTCATTTCTTTTCCCCAGCAGAGATCTTTAACTCAGATAATCCTAGTCTTCTTTCTATGTGGAATGGGATTTCACACAGCTAATAAACCATGCCTCATGTCTTCCTCTAATGACTGGAAATCTGTGGCAGATCACAGCAAATTTACTGCACTAAACCAGTTTAACATCAGAACGTCTTTATATGCATGAGAGGCAGTGAGGAGGAGGAAGAGGAGAAAGTGGTGTTGGAGGAAATAATCAAGAGTAAAAGTTCTCTATGAATATATGCATTGTAGAACAACATTATGAGATACTAAGTCTAACGTTGGGGCGGCACGGTAGTGTGGTGGTTAGCACTCTCGCCTCACAGCAAGAGGGTTGCCGGTTCGATCCCGGGCGTGGGAGCCCTTCTGTGCGGAGTTTGCATGTTCTCCCCGTGTCAGCGTGGGTTCTCTCCGGGCACTCCGGCTTCCTCCCACAGTCCAAAGACATGCAGATTGGGGACTAGGTTAATTGGTAACTCTAAATTGTCCGTAGGTTTGAATGTGAGTGTGAATGGTTGTTTGTCTCTATGTGTCAGCCCTGCGATAGTCTGGCGACCTGTCCAGGGTGTACCCTGCCTCTCGCCCGATGTCAGCTGGGATAGGCTCCAGCACCCTGTGACCCTCAAGAGGATGAAGCGGTTAGAAGATGAATGAATGAATGAAGTCTAATGTTATGTTTTAGGAAGACAAAAGCATAAGTTACTTTTTTAAACTTTGTACACTAAATTTGAGAGATAAATCGAGTTTGACTTGATACAGACAATTACTCGTAAACTTTATTCTAAAAAGTCAAAACTATGAGCCAAAACTTTCACTTCCTACTAAGTTTGAAATTCCATCAGTAGTTTATTCTCCTCATTTTCAACACATCTAATCTAATCTGATCTAATCTTGGCAGAGATGCTTCTGTAGCCTGCAGGTATCAGGAAGTTGTCACATATACACAATGACACCTGGGAACAGCAGTCAAACAGACCAAAAAACACAAGACAGGCAGGCAGGTGTTGTTCTGCTAATGCACAGTTTGTACTTTTTATTGTTGCCTCATTCACTAAACAGTTCAATGGTGCAAGATTACCATACACAGAATTAGGATATCTGCATGACACATCTATGCTATACAGCGAATGGATTATAATTATTACAAATACAGTAAACATATTTACATTTTAATTCAAGCTCCATACAACACAGATATTTACAAAATAAGTATGAAAATGAAACCAGTCTGACAAATAATGTACAGTGTTGATGTTGTGGGTTTGTTTGTTTGTTTGTTTTGTTTCTTTCGGTGAACAGATCCAAAGGAAACGCAGTTAACTGATATTAATTGTCAGAGGGGAAGATGGAAAATATCATGGCTAGTTTTGTTTCGAAAGGCATCAACGGAAAAAAGAAAAAGTGTTGAGGTGAAGAAAGACACCAGCACAACAATAGTATACTGTCATTTTAGATGTCACTAGCTACTTTGTATTATATTCCCTGATATTAGAGAAAAAACAAAATGAGTTAAAAACCACCCTTGTTTTGTTATAACTCAAGTGGCTGGCTAGCATGAGTCGTGAGTAAATATTCTTCAAATCAAAAAGCAGACTGTCACTCAAACCACTTTCTACTAAAGAGGAAGCACTAATGTAACTCACCTCCCCTGAAAAAGATGCAGCGGGTTACATTTTAGTTCTCTTTCTAAACGATGGAAAAACACACACCTTCGTAGTACATTCAACGCTCCCCCAGTTCGGACTGGGAGAGGCTGCCACACCATCATTTGGTTCACTCTGAGTAGAACAACTAAACCGCACAGACTTTATTTGATCAGTTAGTTGAACCTTTTATTAATATGTGCAAAGAGCTGCAAACTAATATATACATTGCAAACAATAAATACACAATCCAAAATAATAGACCTCTGCAAATTAGTCAGTGAAGTGAAAATGTTTGCTCTGACAGGTCTTCGTATCTCTGATATCTCTTACAGTACGCTGGGGTTAACGTGAGGTACGATGCACTTGGAGCCTTGGTCAGTGCATAGATGCTTTTTCTCTTTAAGACAAAACATTTCTCAGAAACAGGTTTTTGTTTCCCTGACCAGCAGGTTGGCCGACCCGAGGGCAGAGAGACGTCTGACTTCCGAGGCAAATGTTTTCTGTCTTTACATCAGCAAACAATGAAGATACGTCACCAACTTGTAACAGGCGATGGCTGCCTCTGTTTCAACACCTTCAACCTTAATGTCTCAGTCATGACACAGCAGGCGTACAACTGGTTGGCTGGCCAGTTTTTAATGCCCGTCTGTGCTCATCACACTTTTCTACCACGTGAAGAAACAGAGGCATAACTCATCAGGAGCCAAATGTAGCAGCTGTGATGTCCAGAGCAAATATTTTCATAAACAATATCAGAAATAAAACCTTTTGAGCATATGTCGTCCCTTTAACATCACTTTCCTTCTCTCTCGTAAACAGCTATCCAGTGTAGCCTCGATATGTGCTCTTATCCTGATACTCAGAAATAATCTTGGACTCATCGTGTGTGACCTGCCCTCGTCTTGCTATAGATATGTGTTAATGTGCAAAATAAGGTTAAACACCAGTAGAGCTGGTTACAACTTAAGAAATAAATGCCCTCTGTAACATTTCATATAAAACTTCACCGTGGAATGGTTAAAAGCATGATAGAAAAAATGTTAATCATTAAATTAAAAAAAGGAAATGTCAACCTAATGAGAGTTAGAGGAGTTTCAATTCAAAGAACACAAGTAGAAAATGAACACGTGGTGCTGCTGAACAGTGAGTACTTCACTTGAGAGGTTTTACCTGACACCGTCATGACAGCGAGGGGAGTCACAGGGTGGACTATTCAGTAACTGTCCTGCAGGCAATGTGCTAGCAGCTGCTTCAATTATCTACTGGTGTCAAGGCTGGAGCATTGCAACTTCATTCTCTTTTCTTACTTCTTCCTCCCATTTCACCAGGTTTTTGTTTTGTCTTCAGCTAACTAAATGTTGAGACTCTCTTAAAGTCTGAGGCTCAATGTGTAAGAAGAACTGCGAGAGGAGCTGAGAGGAATGTCTTAAATGAGAGCTAACTACCACACTGATCCCAGAACAGACTGTATGTACAAATCATACTCTCTCCTTGGAGGACTGTCCGTCTTCCTCCTCCTCCTCCTCCTCCTCTCCTCGAAACCCTGTTTTTTTTCTCTTGAGATGTAATAGCAAAAATGACAGGGACAAATATCTACTTCTGCTTTTCACTGCTAAGATATGAAATAATCTTCATACATGTTTGCATGTATTTTTGATGTTGACACAAATGCATGGCTGACGGCACTATTGGGGGTTGGCATTGGTGAATATGCCGAGGAGTGGGGTCTAAATATCACAAGGATGACGGTGGAAATCCAGCGCTGCCCTCAGAGCTCACTGAGCCGGGACACGTTTTTCAGACATAACATTTTGTTTCTAAACGCCATTTAGCATATGGCAGGAGGGAGCAAGAGGCGGCGGCGGCGGCGGCGGCCTGATGAGAATCTCACAAGGAGAAGAAAAACCTATGAATTCATTAGCAGCAATAAATCTTGAAGTAGCCTTGCTTTCTGTAGCAGAACGTAAACTAATACATCGCTTGGATGTATAATTTTTCCTTCATGGTTTCAACTGTATCAGACTTTTAATAATTATTTTTTTGATTAAGCAAACCTGGTCTTCTCCTGAGGACTGCTGCAGTTATCATGCGGGCATATTAAAAAAAAACTAAACATAAAAATAAACTCTTCTCGGGAGACAAATAACACTGATAGAGACAATTTCTTTACAGATGATTGGCAAAACTGAAAATCAGTGGCCAGAAAGAACAGTTTTCTGAAGAATCGTGCACACACAAGTAGACTATTACAACATGCTACTAGTTAGGGAGTTAGGGAATGACAACAAAGCGGAACAAAATTAGACCCAAACATTGTCATAAAAACAAAAACACAAAAAGCTGAGGAGGAGGAAGAGGAGGAGGAGGAGGAGGAAGGGAGGAGAGATAGAGAGGAAGAAAGCTAAGTTGGCAGAGGGTTGTTGGAGGGAGAGCGGGAGGCAAATTTTTCTGGAACTGAAACTTTTAGTCGCATGAAAGGAGACTTAAGCCACAAGTCTACTTACAAGAGAAAACTGTCAAGAATCACAATGATTAATAAGTGTTAACACTTGGTATGTTCAAAAGGCTTCCGAGAAACAGTGGAAGCCGTGGTTTCCCGTGTGCCGGTCCACCCGCTCAGTTCTTCATTAGGCCACTGCGCCTCCTCGCCAGCTTGGATCTGTGGGAACAGGATTTTATGTTGTGAAGACAAGAATGTGGTTTCTGAGGAATGTAGAGTTTCTTCCTGCTCAGGGTTGTGTTAGAGAATTGTGTGTGTGTGTGTGTGTGTGTGTGTGTGTGTACCTTATCGTTCCTGCTAACAGGGGGTTAAATGCGTAAAGCCAGTCGTTCATGTCTTTCTCATTGTTGGCCTGCAGGAGGATTCCTCGATGTTTTGTGCACACTGCAAATGTGTTGGGAGTCTGCAAAATAAACAACAAACATTGGTCATGCTGCACAGCTTTGGGGTTTTCTATCAAACTAAAGGATAAAAGTTTTTAAGAGCTGTTGTCGATGTTATTTTTTTCTAGGGCTGCACCATATGGGGAAAAGATCTGAAATGTGATAACGCTGAATGTTGCAATAACAACATTATGTGCTATGAATAAACAGATATTAAGGTGTACTCAATTCTGAGTTCTGCTGCTTTAACCAATCCATATCTTTTATTGAACACTGACATGATCACAAAGGGCACCAAAAAAAGGAATGATAGTTACATTCAAAGTGCAGTTTTCTACTGATATTCTCTTCCAACTTATTAAAAATAAATCCCTGTATGCAATATTACAGTCTTGCAATGTGTATCGTGCAAGTTTACACTGCAATGATGAATAAAGGTCATATTATGCAGCCATATTGTTATTCACATTTTTGCAAAAGAGACTGATAAACCTGATGTTTTCTCTTATCAAGAGATACAAATGTATTCACCATAGACTGTATATAAAGATGGACAACATGTCTCCACATCCTCCCACTGTACAACAATAAAGCTAAAATATCCCAGACACGGCCACCGTCATCTTGCACTGGTGACATCATTTGGAGCCAGAGGCTGAATCTGAATGTCAACCCTTCGGACTTGCAGCCCTTGTAGACTTCAGTTGCATGTAGTGTGACGTATTTACTGTTAACACGTGGCCAGAGACTGCAAGCAGCTGATAGACAGCATTTAAGACGTTTTATTCATTGCCGTGGAAACGTTCAACTATCGCTGCTGTCATATTCATATATATGTCATAGAAGGTAATGAATAGTGCCTACTCCTCTGTCCCTGTGGATGACAAAATCTAAATCCCAAGTCTAACCTTTTATGTGACTGAACAAAAATGTATTAAGACATCTCTGTATAACATACAGGCTACATATGTTTAAAAATATAAATGTTTGCAATTAAAGACAGGACAATGAGTCAATAAATTGGGTATTACTGACATAAGCAGACCTTCCTTTGTTGTTTTTCAGCCAATTCTTTAGCCTATTACACTGCACAGCCTGATCTGCTACAATAACAAAATGCATTTTCAGTCCCTCTAGAGCCTAGACTTAAACATATTTCTGTATCATGATGTGGCTGAATATTATTTCTGGCCTTCACAATTCAAGTAGCATTTTAATAGACCTAACTATCAATAACTATTTTACACATTCATAAGTTTTTTATTTTTTTGGAAAAGCAGCTGAAATACCCACAATATCATGTCCATTTTGCAATGACTTTTGGGTTATTAAATCAGTAAGTCTGAGGATAGGTGTGAGTAAGTCTGCTGAAGTCTGCACACCAAGCGGACTCTCTGAAAGTCTGTAGAAAGTCTGCTTGTGGCCCCTTGTTGACTGGTTGAATTGTGGATTTGGAAAGCACTTAGCACTCCAAGACTAAAATTACAAAAAAACATCTTTGGGAAAAATTCATTTGATGTGCACGTTGACTTTTTAGTTTGGTCCTGCACTGCAGCCAGCCAGCAGGGAGCGATGGAGATGTTTTGGCTTCACTTTAAGGAAGCAGTCCAGTTGTCCATCTTTATGATATAGTCTATGGTATTTACTGTGTGAGTGTCATTCATCTGTTGGCGGTGACAAATGTTGAGAAGCAGGAATACACTTGAAGACATGATACTCTACCTTAAGCATGGCCTGCTGGTCTTCACTGTATTCCACCTGTGCTGTGGAGAGGTTGAGGACGCCCCGCTCCACTGGGTCCTTGTCACTGTTGTAGATGAAGACGTAGGGCCGGCGCACAACCACAAAGTGCTTCACCCACGAGTTGGAGCGTGGCTCCATGAAGCTTAGGAAACCTTTCTTGGAAACTACGGATCTATAAGGAGCAAGAAGAAAAAGAGAGGCTGTTTTGTTTTCCTGCAGAAAGAAAATTAGATTTGCTTCCAGCTGAAAACACCAGAGATCAGAAATCAATTCACATTATTTCTACTTGGATTGGAAAACAGGATTATTGGTTTGTGTTTGCTCTGTGAGATGCATCTCATATTGACTTTCTAAAATTACATCATTGCACATAAAAGTGGAAAGAAGAGAAAATCTTTCAGACGAACATAATAGCAGAAGAGCAAACATGTCAACACTCACCCTGGCCTCATTTCTTCAATATCAGGCACCAAGTTGAGGAACTCGTTCTTCCCAGCTCGTGCTAAGTAGGAGGTCTCCAGACTGGGAACCATCGGGAAGTTTTCATAGTCTGAGCAGGAGGGACTGGAGGCACGGGAGCTGTTCTCTGGGGTCCTTAGGAAGAAAGTGCGCCAAGTTAGCATCACGCTAACAGCCTATGTATCAAATCTACCACAATGAATTGAGTGTTGAGTGAGAGTAAAAGCCTTACTTCTGGTCTATGGAACCACAGCGGGAGTCAGACAGAGAAGGGCAGGTGGAGGAAGGGGTGAGAGTGGCGCTGCTGAAGCTGGTCACTGATGGGTCACGTCCCATTGGTGAGATGTCAGACAGCTGAGGGCAAAAAGAGCATGAAACAGTTGTTAGGCAGAATATGAGCACTGAGATAAATCTGAACCAGACAGCGTGAACATATTAACTACTTTTAAAGTGTATTGTTTCTTTCAGTCGTTACTCACCTTGCAGTCACTGATACTGTTGACCACCTGGTTATATTCACTGTTGAAGGTGTGTGTCAGGAGGCGCAGGCACTACAGAGAACAAAGATGAGGCTTATCTGTTAGAGGAGGAGAGGAACTCTGGAGCAAACAGTAAATCATCACTGTCAGTATCCCGTAACACTGAAGGTGCTCTCACCTTAGTAGCCAGCTCCTTCTCACGATCCACCAGGCTCTCGATGTCGGTCGAGTCGTAGCCGCTGCTCTCGCTGGGCGTGATGGCGCTTTCAAAGGTGGTGCTGGAGATCTGAGAGGAGATGGAGGTGGAGGTGGAGAGGCTGTCTGAGCTCATGCTGGGTGACAGCAGCTCGCTCAGGGACTTGGTGGTGGGAGCTGTTCCCACTGGAGCCGCGTCTCCCAGCTTCTCCCTTAGCAGGAGCAGGTGGCGGGTCTTCTCCACCTATGAATGACAGGGGCAGAGTTAGGTATAAGTTAAGTTTCCATCATGTGGAAAAACTTTGACAGAAGAAAGTGGGTATTTTCTCGCAGATGGGGAGACAAAGGAAAGATTTGAAAGGCCAAAAAAGAGTGGGTTTTTTTTTAGCTTGCAGGTGAGTGTGATCTTTAAGGACCCACTTCATGCAGCTGCTCCATTTTCTCCAGCTCCCATTGGTGCTCCAGGATGAGACTGTCTCCTCTGGGCCTCCAGCCGGCCAGGTTCTCCTCCCCACGCACATAAGCCACTGATGTGTCCAGAACCTTCCTCCTCCTCCGCTGCATCCCTGCTCAGGACAAAAGCACACATTAGGACAAGGCTTTCAGAGGAGTCATGATAAAGTGGCAGCTTGTCTTAAAACATCTGATGATGTTGTTGCTCACCTGGGCTTCCAGTGTCAGACATCTTGCACAAGCTCAGCTCATAGATGCCAGTGACTCGATTGCTGTAATGAACCAGAGAAGATCCTATTTTAGGGTACTGTATGGCTATAACATGATCCAGCTGTCTTTAATTTTGGGTCAAAGACATTACCACAAAATGGGAGTCCTACCAGTCAGGGGTTTTCGAGTACCCACTCCCAAAGAGGTTCCTGAGGGAACGGGGAGGGGAGATCTTTGCGTCTCGGGAGTAGAACACCATGCAGATGTCTTTGGTAATAATAGCAGGCTGGATGCAGTGGTCCAGCTGTGAAGAGGAGACACGGCGGGTATGTTAGATACGTTGACATATGGAGGGGTAAACAGATGCCGCATTTCCACTCATGGTATCACTCGACTCACTTGACTCAGGTATGTTCACTGTTTTGTTTTGGATAGTACCCCCTCAGCGTCGGCGGCATTATCAGCCGATTGCCATGGCAATGCCACATAAAACTGCTGTGACATAATCTTCAATACATCATTCACTGAATCCTTTCATCGGCAAACATACAGAGGGACATCCGCACGTCATCAACTGTACGGCATAGTTTTGCGAGCTGCCATTTTAAAAAAAATCTGGGTTGAGTTGATTAAAAAAAAACTAAAGTCGCTATCGACTGTAGCTTGGCTATTTTAAAATGGCATATTTATGTATGAACTATACAGAACTAATTGGTCATATGTGCGGGTGCTGAGGCAAGAGTGGTATTGCACATCGTGGTGTCGGGGCAGGAGCAGGTCTTGGACATTAAATCTGTGCAAGACTCTGCCATGCAGTAGAAATAATTCCATGGAGATGAATGCAAAAAGGTACAATACAGAGGAGCAATGACAAACCTCCAGATATGCAGACAGGGTCATATAAATCTTCTCTCCATATGGAGTGACTCGGTTTAGCAGGAGGGAGTTGTGCAGGGAGCTGTCCCACACTGCCTCGAAGCGGTAGAATGTCCTGAAATGGAAAACCAAAAAAAAACTTCTATTATCGACAAAATTACAGCGAAATTTACTTACACAGTGTTATCTTCTATAAAGTCCTGCTTGGTGCTTTGTTAACGACAGTGTGTGGGATCTGTGTGCAAACAGCAGCAGTGATAAAAGTCTAATTTTGTAACTGACCAAACAGAGAGTCAGATACTCTGTTACTGATGTGGTGGAGTACAACTATGACAGTGAACACTGCAGTGATTGAAGTGGCCCTCACACCTATCCTCAGTCATGACAAGATGTGAGGAAGCACACTGAGGTGAGAGCTTGACAATAGACACAACGTGATCAGGAGCCGCAGTAGTTAACAGAGTGTCAGGAATGTGGCGAGTGCAGCGAGCCGTGTGTGTGACAGCTGGCACAAACCCAAACGGCAGCAAGCAGAATTTACAATGTGTTCTTTATGACATGTTTAAGCTACAATACAAATAATATACCTCATAGTATCAATGTAAAGAGCATCAGACTACTTGACAGATATATAAACCAAAAGAAATACATTAATTTCTGCTGTTTACTGCACATTGTTCAACAGAAATGACTGTTTGTGAGGCTCTTTCATGGTTTTTGCTGTTCCTGTCTTTGGCAGCAGGGGGCAGTCTTACCCACAGACTGACAGCCAGAGCTGCCCTGCTGGTGCCTCAATGGCCTTGGTTGTTATTGAGCTACAACTCACACAGTGAATAACAGCAGAGAGGAAAGCATTCATTTTGAATCTGGGTGCCACAGGAGATCAACATACCATGACACACACTGATACAAAAAGGGTTTTGCATTTGCATGTAAGAGTGCCTTTACTTTTGTGTAGCTTAGTTTGAACAGGATTCATTTTTCAGATGCTAAATACTGATGGACATAAAGGCAGACCTAATGCAACATGCCAATAAAAACACAAACTGTGGAGGACTTATTTCTATGACTCTACAGGACTAAAGAGAAGCATAAAGGTCTTTCACAGAAGGAGCCTTATGTTCTCTGGTCACTGATACCTATCAATATCCTTATCAATAGAAAGCCTGAGCACAATCAAGAATCCAGCCGCAGCAGGAGGAAAGAAGAGAGTGCACAGACAAAAAAAGAGAGAAGCACAGAGAGTCAGGCAACAGAGACAATGGAGCAAATTAACAGGAAAATTAACAGCAGTGAAAATGGAAGTTCTCATGCAATGATTCCACCAAGCCTTCAGCAAATATAAAGACAAGGACACACACAGATGATACTGTTTCTAATGTTTTTAAGAAAAAGAAATCAACAGTAACGTGGCAATAATGAAAAACATCAAAACAACTAAGGTTGACATTTGCTGTATTTAAAAAAGGTGTTTCAGGTTAGGCTTGGAGTAATAATCAGAAAACAAGCATTATACTGATTATTATAAATAGCCGGTGGGTATTTCAGCTACCTGTTGGAATTGTGGGATGACTTCATGTTCTTGGCAGAAATGATGTTGAGGGACAGGACGGCATCAGCAGCGCTATCGTCCACTTCAGCCTTGTTCCTGATACGACCTGGTGGGACACAGCGCAGCACAACACATCAACATCTTGTCATGGATTATACATGCTTTATATGGCAACTCTCCAAAGAGTAACCCCTTGTTCAGGGAGGGAACGTTGCGCTCTGTTCTTCTGCCTCACTGTTATGTACAAGAGGTAAGATCACGTAATGGGGGGGGGCAGAGTTGTCTCGCCTTGAAGCCGCTAACAGAGGTAGTAACAGTGCGAATTGACGTCTGTGTAAAAGGGAAGCCAGCAGGAGGAGCAGCATTTAGCAGCTAATTCACAGAAGAATAACAGTAACCGAAAATGTCAGAAAATTGGGGAGTCAATGCGGTCCAGGAGCTTCTTACCCTCTGGGCAGAGAACAAGATCAACCGCTATATAACAGGGACAGCAAATAGTTCATATTACCAGGTTAATGTCATTGTTATTCTTTAGAAAGCCCTGCTGACATGTATGTTATATGTCCCAGTAGAGGCCAATGCTATTTGGTTACATGTCACACACGTCACGTCTCTTTTGCTTCCCCAACTCCAGATCTCTGAGTTTTAAGGACAAGTAGTTTACCAGCCAGTTTGTCTGTTAACAGCCATGATGTCACAGTGTCCAGCAGCAAGACACGCATGTCTGCTCACTCATGAGCATCTCTAGATAAACATGTCAGCAGCTCAGAGTGTAAAATGTGAAATGTAATTATTTCGTCCATCAGCTACAGCTACAGTATAAACTACTAAAGAGAGAGGCGGCCTGAGGCGAAACAGACGCAGCTCCCCAGACTGGGATTGTGACTGAGGAAATATATTCAGTGCTGCCTCCTTTGAGACAATAAAAGGTGTTGTATAATATTGTCAGGGTGTCCCACTGATTATTCTGCTGTGTGAATGAGGAAACAATCATGTAGCAACACTTGATTCTCTTCTACTATGAACCAGCAGCGTTTCACATTTCTGGTGCCTGTTTGCTGTAGAAAGGTAGTAATCCCTGAAGGAAGACCACTTACCCACGACCAGCTCGCGAACATCCTTCCAGTGGAGCTCGCTTCCCTTCTCATGGATGAGAGTCACCGTGATCCTCCGCTGGATCCCCTGCAGCACACATAACAGGAGGTTATCATGTTTCTTTAAGTTAACAGTGCGTGCAATGCCATGAAGGTTATAAAATTAGTGTGTATGATTATTAGGAATTGTGCTGGTCTCCAGTACCTGGTGCAGTAGGTAGGTGCCATTGCAGGGCAGTCCTCCGCTGTGATCCACTACAGCCGGGATGTACCTGTGGAAGGAGGGAGGTCACACTCAGTCTGGACACAGGTAACACATCTCATGGTGTTCTTTGGGAGAATTGTATTAAAAAATAATACATCTGCCTTGACAACGGCACACAAAAGGGAGACATGTTCTGGTTCAAAGGCAAATGTTTCAAATCTTCTTCACAGTTTACACTGACTTGCTGTTCATTTGCTGCTGAAATATGCCCTCGTAGAGACCTGAGCTCCACAGACCCTCTAACCTGTACTGAGGCTTACAAAACTCTCAACAACTTTTATTTATATGAACCTGTCATATCAGGTTTTTACCGTGTTTATGGCCATGGCTCATATCAAGTTGTTGCTGGGAGGTTCTGAAGTCTAAGGACATATTATGCAGATGTTATGTTGCTAAATATGACTCTTATTGGAGGTACAGAGGTAGATATTTAATGCTTGTATATACAGTATTTCTTCATCTTATTCTCTTTTAACTCTTTCATATATTGCTTGCCTATCATCACGTATTGTAATGTGCAATATAAATTTCTTTTGCGGAAACAAAATGAAACTGTTTTGACAGTATTGCTTTCAACTTTAAGAGCACTTTGAAATGAATCTGAGACCTCACGTGTCTTTTTAAAATAACACTGAACATCAAGTATCTGATAACATTTTACTTGCTGCTGTGTGTGAATATGAGATGAAAGCGTAGACACTCACTCTCCAGTGGGCTCCAGCTCACTGATCTCAAACCAGACCAGCAGGTCGTACTTGCTGACACACTGACCCAGGTTGGACTTAGTGATGGTGTTCAGCTTGGTGGCTGGAACTGACACACACACACAGACACACAGACACACAGACACAGACACACACACACACACACACACACACACACACACACATGCACACACACACACACACACACACACACACACACACACAGGGGGTATCTGTTAATTTCAGAGCAGATGAATGAAAATAAGTGACAGACATTAACTATAATCAACTGGTTTAATAAATGGAAGCTGGATATGTGATGTGAACACACTGCAGAAGCCTGGACCGAGCCATTAGCCAACACATATACTGTAACACCAATATCTAAATGTATACTATGCAGGACAAACAAATGAAAGACTCATACAAAAATAATCCCTATAAATTATCACTTATGACCCACTACAAGTGTGTGGTGTTGTTTTTTTCTACAGAGACTCTGCCCTCAGCCTGTATTTTCTTTTTATTTTGCTTCTTTCTGGACATTACTATGCACAGCGCACAAGTGAGGCCAAACTCTGGGCTTAATAGAAAGGTTGTGACAAGCTGCTATAGTGTAAGTAGCGCACATCCAAGAGGAAGCTACAAAAATCAAAAACAGCACTGATAAATCGCAGATAAAGCAAACCCGAGTGAATCTGGGGATGGCTTTGACTTTCCATGGCGATACTGCTTACAAACAGTACCTGACAACTCCTACATTGTACACCTTTAAAGGATGTGTTAATCATAAAGTCCATTATTACTGAAATAAGCTGGACACAGACACCAGGCAAAATACAACATGATGATATTCAAACCTAACAGCTGCACATACTGAGATGCTATGAGGGGCTAAATCACAGATTACACCACCACTGACAGCACCCTGCTGTCAGACACGTCAGGATTATGTTCCTGTTGAAACGGGCTAATCTCTGAGGCACACGGCTACATTCATTTGTGTTCAATATGGTTGAAATGAACATTATTCCACATGAAAACTACCGTAATTGGACTGCAGCTGAACCTATAAAGTCTTAAGCCTCTGTATTCTGCTGTGAATGCTATGTCAGGGATCCTCTTGGATAATGATAAATACCTGTTTCATTATTTGGTTTAGGATTTAGCACATGCAGCAGGTTTACCTGAAGGTGTCAGCTCAGGCCAGACTGTAAGCGACAGGGGAGGGCTGGACTGAGCTGACTGGACCTAAATAGACCTGCAGTGAGGTGCAGCACACACAACCACTGCAGAGCTTTGTGGTGCTGCTGCCTGCAGTCTCAGAGCACCACATGAGCAAAGCACAGCACTAGTCTAATCACTACAACACAGGTGCATCTAATGCCCCAACTACTACAGTGTCTGCTGTACCAACCATGGTGCCTGGGCACAATAAACACAGGGTCATTTGGCACTGGGAGGCAGATGAAGTGAGAGAGCTGGTCGGCCTCGTCCTCCAGACTGGCCACAGCAGTGGAGGCCAGGGCGTTGGCGTGCTCGGACAGCGTGTCCAGCACTTTGCCGTTCACATAGCCACTCATCAGGTAGCGGACCAGCTCTATCTTACGGGTATGGTCTGGGGTTTTAGTGTACGATGTTGTGCGAATATTGAGAGATTGGAGGGGACGTGTGAAACAGGAGATGTGGGAAAGGGAGGATGGAGTTGGGTAAGAGGATTATGGATGGTGGGAGAGTGAGACAAAAAAATCCAGAGGAAGCGAGAAATGAAAGAAAAGTGGAAGGACATATGAGGCATGCTGATATAACCAATATGAGCAGAAGAAACATGCTGAAACGAGGGTGACAGTGCAGAACATTCTGCTGTTACACTGTGAGGACATTAAAATCCTTACCTGGTTTAGACAGAGGCATGGGAATAGGATAGTATTTCCTTGAAGGTGTTGGAGGACTGTTAAAATGAATGTACAACCAACTTAAAATACAGAAACCAATTGGAAAAATTCAACAAAGTCTATCAGGTGCACCAAATATGAATAATACAGCATCAGAAAAACTTTCTTTAAAGTAATACAGCATCTCTACAGTGGAAATAATTTTATTAACAGCACCAACCTGATCAGGTCCTGGCCATGAAGATGCAGTGGGTGCTGCTGGTAGTGGCCGAACACTTCAAACACGATGGGCTTGCTCTTGATGTATTCAATGAAGGACTCTGTGACCTCAACTGAAACCTGTTCAAACAGTGAAAAACAGGTGTCGTCAAAATGAATTAACATGAAGCTGTCAAAGAGCAGTAAAGTAAAGTATGTGTGAGTGTGTGTGCACTTACGTTCTGGACATGGTAAAAGCCCAGAGGGGCTCCTTTGCCAGTGTTCTTCAGAGGCTCAGTAGAAAAAGCCTCGTCGTGACGATGCAGGAAACTGAAGAAAGAAACATGAATGTCAGTGTGTCAGTTTTATTTTTAAACAATATGAGGATGTTTCCTTATGGTACAAAAGACTGAGCAAAGTAGAGAGCAGTCATTTTCTATTGATACTGTGAATGCTTTTTTAATTTTAACAATACAGTTGTATGAATCATCTAATTGATTTTATTTAATTAGTAAACTCAAATAATTTTCAAACCTACTGAGTCACAAAATTTCATGTCCATTTATTCTAGTAAGCTGTTTTTAATTATACAGCTTTGACATTAAGATTTAAGTTACTACAGACCAGGGTGTCTACGGGTATCAAGTTAAGTATAAGACTTTTTAAGACCTTTTTAATACCACCTGAATGCAATTTTAGACCAAACTTAGGGCGCAAATACACACCAACAATGAAAATATACACCTTCCAAGACCACGTAAACACACTGGTGTAAGTTCAAAATGAACAGTAGAGTAAAATGACACTCATGATACTATGTGTTTTTGCTCTGCAGAGAAAGAATAAACTTGTGAACAGGCTGGCTAACAAGGCCTTAATTTAATGACGCAGTTTCATTGTGTGATCTAAATGTGTAGATGGGGGTGAAAATAGGGGCACTGTGTGCATGCAGGTGTTGTGTCAGAATAGTTTCTCCCATCAACTTTGGTTTGGAAATTCTTGCAGTGACATGACTCAAAAATATTTAGGACCCATCCAACCAATCTGAATTTAAGAAAATTGAATACTTTTTAAGGCCTTTTATTAGGAAACATGTTCAAGACATTTTAAGACTTAAAAGGACGTGAGGCCAACCTGACTGATTCTATTTTTGAGGACTGTGTACTCACTTGAACTGACAGAAGATATCTGCGTACTCCGGTGGGATGCCGTTGGCCTGGAGCACGGTAACACGGAAGGTAAAGATGCTGCCCACTTCCAGCTGGCCTGCCAGACCGTCACCACAACTCAGCTTGGTGTCTGCGATGTTACCCAGCTTGAGGTCTGAAGAAAAGCCACAGGGGAAGGTTAGGAGGACTTGAGCTGTGATTTACTGGAAATCAGCTGCACCTGCGGCTGTGCTCAGCAATCTGCATATGAATTCTAAGCTTGGCACAATACCATCAGACTGGTTTCTGCATATTATTGGAGGTTGTGATTTGTAGAAACATTCCTTCACAAAGTAAAAGGAAAAAAACTGCTTCAGTCTCATTTCCATGACTATACATTTGAAGCCCTCCTTTGCATTCAACAGGACCATCTGCCAAGTGTGCTTCCCATTGGGCTGAGAGGTCGAAATTTACGAGTGGAGAGGTGAAGGTCTGACAGCCGTACCCATGTCATTGATTCTGTTGAGCTCCTCTGAGGGTGTGATGACCTCTGAACTCTGGCCCTGACCCTCCACAATGCGCAGCTCTTCCAGGGACATGCCGGAGCGGGTCATAACCGTGGAGGGAAAGTCATTCTGAATAGACAGATGGAAGAGGAGGAAGACATCAGTATATAGCTGATAGACAGAAAACAAACAAACCTGTGTGAAGGTGTTTCTATATTATTGAGCAATACTGCATGAATAAGGAGTAAGGCTATAGAAGATGAATAAACAGCAAAAAACTTCAACAAAAAACATTTTCCTGTGCTGACTTCATGTTTTAACCCAAATATTATACACCCACTCTCTCACGCAGACAGACTGAAAGTCTGTTCAAAATTTCTTTCATCTGACTCAGGGCTTACCTTTTTGAAGTACTCATCATCAAAGGAAATCTTGGCAGTTCCCGACTGTCTAACTCCTGACCCGTAGTCTGGGGCCTCCTCGTCAGCTACAAAGAGACAAACCATACTTTTATCAGGGTTTTTCACAGATATGGCTGTCTTAAACTGTCAAAGCAAATCAAAAGGAATACAACGAGAATCTAAGGGAATCTTCTCTTTGCCACCAGATCGGCTGCTTTTCAAAAAGTTTTCAAGAGACATTTATCTAGCTACTTGGTTTGAGTTAAATATAATTCTGTATCTGAATATTAGCAATAGTGTATGTCCTTTTAAGGGCTCTTCTCCATCTAACAACCATGTTATTTCTCTGAAACTTTGTGAGATAACAAAGATAAACAGTGTGCTTTACAAAGACATCACACAGCTGATTAGCAGGACGTAGCCTGTGCATAAAGAACCTCACAGTCTTGCTCATCAATCTCATTAATTACTCACCAGCTATAGCCTGGACCCCCACACGTAGGAAACCACGCACCTCGCCCTTCTCTGTTACTATGGCAACACGGTGCACCAGTGGCACAGGGTAGAGAAGGTTGCTCAGGTACACGAAAGCTCTGAGAGTAAAAATGAAAAGAGAGAGACGTGAGAATCTGAATCTGGCGCAGTGTGGAACGACTGCAGTCTTTCCATCCAGAAGACATTAAAGTTGTTTTTGTTATAGTGCATATTTTGTTTGTTACATAACAGCCATCTGTTGCATTTAATTAAGCCTATTACAAGCAAATTAGATATCCATTTTCAAAAGAAATATCAGAGTAGTTACATAGAGACAATTTTCTGATAGCTCTACATTATCTACTGATTGATAATTATGTCTTACCAATAATTCAAACATCTTTTAATAAGCACAAACATCTCCAGCATTTAGCATATATTAATGACTACTATAACATACAATAAAATATTAGTGACAGTTATGTTAAGGAATGAGCAAAACCAAAACAAATGAGAAAAAAGTGAACATGTAATTATAATTGCTTCAGGGCACTGAAATCAGCAGCAGTTTAAACCTTCCTCTGTATTTTTAAACTGCGTGACGGGGTGATGACAGATCGCCTGGGATGCAGCAGTAAAGGCTGTAAAGGAGTGGTTTATTGTGTCGTATTATGGCGATGTTAGTCTCTAACTCACACACTCACTGACATTTTGTTTTGTGGGGCTTGATTTGTTTTGCTGCACCCCGGGTGACCCACTCTTTCTCTGTCGCCCCTCCCTCCTCTCCCTCTGCTGGGAGGCTCAAGGCCAAGGCGGGGGAGATATCAATCTGTAAAATCTCTGAAGTCACAGTGACGAGGTAGCTGAGCTATGACTGTTGCAGTCTGGCTGGCTCGTTGCCTGTATTGATCTAAGACTGGCACACACTGTTAATTACTCAGCTATGACGTTTAGAGCGCTGAGGCAACAGCCTCGGTACAACATGTGCTGTGATTTCAAATGCGGCTGCAGCACATTATTCCACCCTGACAATGAATTAATACAAACACAAAGAAGCATGATTATGTGACTGTCGACTACCAGTGAGTTAATACTATCTACAATAAATCCCAGGAGCAATGTTAAAACAAACAAGGTTATAAAAACAAATGTCTTTATGTAATGAAATAAAACAAAGAAAAAATCAAACAAGGTATAAAGTATTAAAAAAAATAAAATAAAATGACAGACAGCTAATCAACTTAGACACAGAGAATACATGTAGTTCACACACAGATGGGAGTTAATACAGTCAGCGCTGTGATGTGGCAGGGGATGAGACATCACACTGGGAGGAGTGGGAGAGAAAGGGATGGTGGCTTTTCAATTTTTAGGAACTGAGTCTAAATTAAAAGTAACTCAACACAAAGCAGGCCTGAGAGCACAGAGGCATGACTAATCATATTAAATCCAAGACTGGTCCAATTTATCTCTGCAAAGCTGCTATGAATACACGATCTGATTCTGAAATTATTCTTTCACCAAGGAGGGCTTTACTGATAATTAATAAGGGATATGCTTTTAGTATTTGCTCACATCTTTTTTAAGATTCTGATTTCCCAGAGACCAAAATAAAACCTAAAAGGACATCTTGTCTCGTACAGTATATACTGCTGCTTAAACAGCTACTGAACACTGCTGTTAAGTGCAGCATCAGACTGTCCTTCATCTATTTCAACATCTTCAGACAAACACTGAACATGAATTCATCCAAGCCTATTTCATAAAATGTTAATCATCATCAATTTGCTTTTTTTTCCATACTTTTTACAGGACAACTACACTACACTACACTAAACCAAGCCATCATCCGCCCAAACTCCTGTCCCAGCCTGCGTGTGGAGGACGAGGGAATGCCACTGCCAGTCACCAACCTTCCCACCAGGATGAACCAGGGGGAGCGGTCGTAGAAGGGGTCCTGGCCGTCGCTGAAGATGTCCGAGCCCTCTTCGGTGCCGGCGTCTGAGCTGGTGTCATCCACGAAAGCCTCATCGTCGATCAAGTCGGACATCTCGCTCTGGCGTTCGTCCGCCATCTCTGTGATCTCCGAGTCAGTGGTGGAGAAGGTAGGCGAAGGGGTGCGGTCGGCCAGGCGCTCGTTAACACAACCGTGGAAGATGGGGGAGCTGAGCAGGTTGGTGGTTTGGGGAACAGTGGCAAGAACCAAGGAAAGGTAACAATGGAGTGATAGAAGAGTTAAACAGGCCACCTCATTAAATATAGCTCAGATGTGGCATTTCACTTTGGCAGTGTTTTCTCACAAATGGTAGGTTGTCTGACAGTTTCCTACAACAAATAAAAAAGAATCATCAGGGGTGTAGTGCTATATGTTTAAGGCCCACAGTGCACCGATGATGCATATGCACTGTTAAGCTGTGGCTCCTTTAAAGGTTATGTGGCCACTGTTCACAGTGACAAGTAAAATATTCTATTTCCTCACATGAGGAAAAAAGTGACTAAGTGTCATTCCGGTGCACTCCGGCAGCTCTACACCCCTGAGAACCACGTACTAATATAAAAAAGATAAGCATGTTTTTTTAATCATTGAATTGCAAAGTAATTAACCACCAACAGTAGTCGTACATTCATTGGTAAAGATGACACGTGCTTACATTTTTCTGCCCAGTGGTAATTTGATGATTAGCCAAACCAAATCAATTGAGAATATTATTTTTTTCTAATACTACTATTTTGAAGCTATTGCTAATGCAACAGCGGGATTCATTTAATAAAGAGCAGGTATTACAAGAAGCTGCCGGGTGTCACAGCAGTTTATAGAAACATGACTATTTTAGACCAAATTGAAATGCCACTTTAAAAAGGATTAACATATAAATCTTCTAATGTACGCTGGCTGAAAGAGGATGAAATGCAAAATACCACACAATTCTACGTTATCCAAATCCGCCATGTTGTTTACAAGCTTTTGTATGAACTAGAAGGAATAGTGACATGAGAATGGCAACAGACACAGCAAAATGATACAACAGATACATGAAAATGAGACAATTTATGATTTAAAAAAAGCATACAAACAAAAAAATCAAATGTGATGTCAAAACAAAATGAATAAATACACAGAGGGTACTGATAAGTGACATAAATTCACGTAAACCAAATAAAATCTTATAAAATAAAATATTATTAAAAATAATAATAAAATTATAAACATGAAAACAACAAAATAATTACAATGAAAGATTTGTAATGGAAAACAAAAAAAAAACACAAGACATAAATGATGCCAAAACATTTGATGCCACTGATACACATGACTCTGATGACAGAAAATAAATCTGTGGAACAGAATTTGACCATGACAATGAAGAATGGAAGTAAATGCACAGATCCATCTTAAATAAATGGATCACAAAAGCTGACCGAGTGAAGCCACAAAAACAAAACCTGTTACGCAGAACCCAAACAGGCAACAAACAGCATTCAAACAGGATGTTTGATGATTAACCACAGGAACAGGTGCAGTATTGTGTGTATTTTTTCTGTAGTTGTGTTACGTACCTCCCCACAAGTTTAAACCAATGGAAGCGGTCATAGAAGGGGTCATTTCCTGTCAGACTGCCCTCGCCATCCTCCTGGTTTGCAGAGGCCATTTCTCCAGCACGGTCATACATCTCTCTCATCTGATCCAGCCTCTGCCTGCAAATGACGACAGAGCGCACTTAACATTAATGAGAAGCATAAAAGCAATATATAGCTCACCTAATGGATGGAGGAAAGAGATGTGCACATGCCCATTTCATGATTTATTGTATTTTTTTGTACATTTTATTCTGAAAGTAAAGGCATTAGAAATGATCTGACAACAGGCTGACTAGTATAAGGAATGAGCATTACTTGAGTTTATCAAGGGACCAGTAGTGCGTGGCTCCGTTCTTCAGGTCTTGAACTTCTACAGCCACCACTGTACGGGGGAAAGGCCTGGAGTCACGCTCTTTCTCTGGCTCTGGCGACAGTAGCTCAGGGGGCAGCGGAGAGTACAGAGTGTCTGTCAGCAAGACAAACTGAAACTGGACCTGAAAAATTGGAAATGTGGTTGGAAAGGGAAGAATAAAATGGAGAGTTTAAAAACCATGAAGCAAAGTCAACAACGACAACGAAACACGCATGAGAGCACTGAGCCTTTGTACACAGTTTTTGTCAATTAAAAGCCTCAGGGGACACATACTGTTTTTTCCAGTATGGCTCTTTTTAACTGCAAAAACACCAAGGTTGAAAGGTCAAACAAATCCATACCACCCTCCATTTTGTGGCCTGTCTGTTCCCAGCACCCTCTGGGGGCATAACGCTAAACCAATTAACAACACTGGATATAAATTACAGATGGAAACCAAAAGATAAATAAAAATCTCTGAAAATCTCCTTGTGACAGATGACCCATGTCCATTATCAATCACGCAGCACCTGGAACTGGATGAGAGTGTAAATCATACTGGTCTCCTGATGGGAAGGGTGGACCATCACAGACAAGCCTCTGGTTCATAACTAATTCAATTCTCTGTGACAATGAGTCAACACTCTGCGTGACGTGAAGGATTGCCCTCTGCAATCTCAAACACACATTATGTTTTAAGATCAGTGTTGAGTTCAATCAACCACTAGCATCACACAGGGCTGAACAGAGATCTCAATTGATCTTGCGGCGTCTTTCATGACATCACTACACCGTCATCTTGCTTCACGGTGGAGATTCCCGGAACCTGATGCTAAATGGCTATGACGGTAAGTCACCTCTGTAAATGTGGCTGTTAGGCAAGTACGATATTGGAGGACAACTACACTTAGAATCACTAATTTACATATGTTTCATTCAGCTTTTAACATCTCTCCTTTATAAAGTCTCCAAATGTTTTTTTTTTTTCACATTTTAATATTTGTTTTCAGTAAATCAGGTTAAAACTCTTCTGTTTTGTGCTGCACAAAGTAAGTTTATAATTTCTTTTTATTTTCAAAGCTGGTGAACCTGCTTTCTAAAAGGTCCAGTGTGGAGGAGTTAATGACACCGAGAGGTGAGGTCGCAAAACTGAATTTTCTTACATGTTAAGCGTGGAGTAGAAGTTCAAAGACCAATGTAAAAATGCAAATGTCCCTTTCTAGAGCCAGATGCCCCTAAGCCCTACACACTGGACCTTTAACCAATGTAAAACTATGACAAACTAAACTGAAAAATAATTTTGCTTACTTTCTTTTTTAGCTCCACACTAATGGCATTGGCCTCTTTCAGGTAGACGGCGTTTCCCCACAGCTGGTCACGGAGGGAGGTGAACTGATGGTACCTCCACTTCCTGAAAGCCCACTGAGCCAACTCAAACTCGTGCTGAGTCCACGGCACTGAAGGGAGACAGGGTACACAGGTGATGTTAACATACATGCAAACACCCACACGCACATGCAATGTAAATGCAAATAAAACCAAAAAAGGACCATACCAGTGGTTTCACTTGTTTTAGCCCAACTACAAACTCTGTGTACTTTACATTACTGCCTGCACTTCTAGATAATCCATCATGTGGAACATTTTGTCATCTTAACTACACGTCAATGTTTCTTGCAAGCAGTGACTGTGCTGAAAACATTTCCTTTATGATGTGTTCAGGGACCTCCACGATAAAAATTTACAGTTGGCTGCAGAAAAGCAGTATTCACAAGCACTACTTTAGGAAATCAAACCCTAAGGATAAACAGGGAGGAAATATGGACACTGCGTTGTTTCCACAGTCTGTCATCCAAATGCAAAGCAAAGTTTAGCCTCAGAACACAGAAGCAGAACCGGCTATTGCTCTCAACTTGATTAACAACTATATTCCAGTGAACCATTTTATTTCGACTAAACATCGTAGTACCTTGATGGATGAGATGACTTGAAATGCATAACACGACTAAGTTAATCAATTTGATGTTGTTAAAGGTTTGGTGAAATCAATAGTGTTTGTAAACACAGGAGTAAATTAGGACGATATCATCCATCAAGTCGGAGAAAGGCAAAAAGCTGATTTGTCCTCCCTCACTCAAAATGTGTTGTACTTCCTGGAAAGAACGAAAAGACATTTGTATCAGAAGACTGCTTGTTTTGGAAAAAATTGTAGTTAAAGGGCTAAAAGATTAAAAAAATCTACAAGTATGGTCCTTTTCAAAGCACAATGTTTTTTATTATTAGTGGTATGTTTTATTTTAAAGGAATTAGAGCATATTTACTCATGAACTAGTTTGACTTAATACCTTTAATGAGTAATTAGTATGGCAATATTAACAAATCTGAATTAATCTGAATGAAGTTACATTGTTGTGATTATTAAACAGGAAATACTATACGCACATCCTGGAAGTTTAGGCTCTGGGCAGAAACGTGGAAGAAAACATACAGTGTATTTTTACATTTGTTTTTTTGGGGCTTCGATACATGAAGTAAAGAAATATCTGCAAGACTTAAGACTGACAGTACACACCTTCCTCTTCCTCCTCCTCCTCCAGCTCTTCTTCATCAGGTGTCTCAGCTACCAGAGAAATAGTCTCCACCTGTTTCTGTAGTTCCTGCAATTTGCTCTCGTACACCTGGACACCGACACAAAGGGACGAGGAAAGAGGACACGGACAATTCTCCATCAGCGGCAACAACAGGTGAACTCAGCCAGCCATCTGCACCACATTCCAAACCAAAATACACAGTGTTACTGCACAGTCTTCACTTTGAAAGTCCATAAGGCTGCTTGTTTTATTTCTACATTCAAGAAAAGTACAGAATGATGAATGGATACATGCAGCTCGATGTGTAAATAATGTGACATGAAAGTGGGTTTACAATTACATACAATGTGTAATTATGTGTAATGGCTCCCATCAGGTAGACACTATGGGGTTCCAATTAAACACAGGAGAAGACTCTTTAATCCCTCTATCAGTGATTCTCCTAAACTCCGGATGTAAGGAGGGTGTGAAATGAAGGGCTGTGTTGCACATATTTGAATACACTTTACATCTGTTATTACACTGTCATTGTATGTATTTTCATGTGCCAGCCTTATGTCCAAGACAAATTTCACTATGTACTTACAATGTAATCCTGAATCTTGAGATTAATTTTGGACTGTTTTTCCTTCTCAGGCCTGCATCAAAGCTTTACATATTACAGTGCTTTTATATCCTGCATATACTGTGAGAAAAACACTGGCAGTAAAAGCTACTGATTACCTGAAAATCTGTGAGGATAAGATATATTACACAATCAATAATCAAAAGTCTACTGTTCATAAGAAAAGCATACAATATAATCCAAAAATAAAACCAGAAATAAGCAAAGAATGAGCAAAAATAAGTCTACTTTCTCTATACTATAATTAAGTGGGTAGCTCAAAACCTTGAGCCGATGCAATGAAGGAAAAACTTTCACTTTTTGAGAAGTTTTTTTTTTCTAAAATCAGTATACGATGTTCTGGAAATGAAACTTTGTCAAACAATGAAATGTCGTATTATATTCTGAGAGAAGTGGCTGGAATGGAAGCGGAGAGGTGCCGGTGGAAGCTGAGTCAACTGAAATCCAATGAGGGGCGCCATCATCATCAGAGCAGGACAGGCTGTGGTCCCGATGACCTCACCCTGTTTGTTCAGTGTCTTCTGGGAAGACAATGCCGTCTTTTCATCTGCCATTAACCTCCTCCCTGCTGAAATCCTACCAACAAGCTAACAGCTGAATTCTCTCCATTGAAACAACCAGTGGAAATACAACAAAAAAATGGAGTTTTACTGAATGGATTCCTCTGAATGAAGCTGCTACTGTAACACAATGTGTATCATAATGTACAGTGTGAATATGGTGTTTGAAGTAGTTTGGCAAATGAGCTGAAAGATGGCAAAAGCAAAATTTAATGCCTGAAGTCATGTTAATGGAGTGACATAAATGCCAACTGATCCAACTCTCCCATGTTGGAAGTATACGTGCCTCAGAACAAAAGAACACTTCACACATCTGTTTCAAAACAGGTACCTAAGTGAGGGTCAAGTAGGTCACAATTTGCAGATAAACACCCACACACTGTCTACTTTGCAAAATAAATAAATTTATTGCAACATTGGGTAACTAGACCTTCATCAGGCAAACAGTTTTGTGACAAAGAAGTAGGGAGTGGCTGCGAGTTTGCAACCTACCACATTCCCCACATGCAGAGGGGAGCCATAAATGCCAAACATTAATTTACGATGTGACAATCTAAGATATAACACATGGCCCTCTGGAATTTCTAGAGGCCTTGTTGTATTTATTATGAATTTATATTATATATTTATATATTGATGCCGTTTATTTTTTCACTTGCCCTACAGGTTTGGAAATTTATTTTTTGAGAGTGCAGTTCAACCTTTAGGGCTTTAAGCATTTGTTTATAAGAGCCGACCCGTTTCATGTCAACACTTTGGGGTACCTTTACAACTGCCACTAACAGTATTTTTACTTTAATACCTCTCTATCTCCGTGTACAATAGTGAAGATTGTCAAACAGTAAATTGATGTTTGGTATTTATGCCTTCCTATTGCACATGGGGAATGTGGTTGGTTGCAAACATGCAGTCACTCACTACTTAAGAGGGTTTCTCATAGACACAAACTATTTCCCTGAGGAAGGTCTAGTTACCCAAATGATGCGATAAATTCATTTCTTTTGCAAGTTAGACAGTATGTGGGAGTTTGTCTGCAAAGCAAAACATATGTGGGACACTGTCATGATGTATTGTTAAATGATTACAGTAATAATAAGTGGTTAATAATGAGGCTTTTTGCAACTTCCAGGGATACAACTGTTGATAATAGGTGCTAGCTTCAAACTGAATGTTGTAGGAATAAAATAAAAATAGAACTGTTAATTCAAGCAATTACAAAGCCTTTAACCTGACCTGAGGTGTTGTGGTCACTACTGTACTGTGCAGTGAGATATGATTCTGTCTCTAAACTGTATTATTGGCAGTGAAAAACAAATACCACCCATATATAACAAATAACTGCACTTGAAACATGTCATTTTATTTCAGTCATACTTTGAAAATCCTCTAGCAACAACACAGGGATTTAGTATATTCTTACCTTGTTCACATATGCACTTGTATGTTTGCACCAAGTGCTTGATTAAAGAGCAACACAACTTGGTACACAGCCACAATGAGGCACTTGATATTGCAGATTCACAAAGCAGACGTACAACACTCACACTTTGAGACCTAACACAGACATATATGTATAATCCAAAAGAACAGCGCACTGCACACTGTCCGTTTGATGTTGTATACTTTCCAGCTTACCTGGTCGCCATCAGCACCAGCGCATATGTTAAATAACATTCTTCAATGGAGCGTTTATTAAAGATGAAGAAATGTAAGCTATCGCATGCAAAGATAGTCAGAGACATGAGGTGCAGGGTGGAGAGACTAGACTTGCATATGTCATTGTATCATTTGGTTTTTGTTACAGCATAGTAAGGCAGAATATAGACTGTCAAAACTAATGTATAAACACAGAAAATTATTTCATTGTTGTGAACCCAAGTTGAACTTTTTGATAGTCCTCAAAGGTCTCTCCCATGCTGTTGAGTGTCACAGTTTCTCTAAAATGATTTGAAGGCCATCTGGTACGTTTATGTTATAATTACTCGGTTATTTTAAAGCTGCAAACACAGCAAAGAAAAGACAGATTGACAGGCAGACTTGCTGCTAAGTCAAATAAGCATCAGCTGTAGCACAGGAGCAAAACAAACTGACATGAGGGACTGATTTCATTTCAGAGATCACTCTCATGGATCTGTCCAGGTTACATGAGTATGTTGCGTTTTATGCAGCAAAAACAAGGCAGTTCTCAAAATCTCATTTGACATGGATAGTTCTCCCAAATAACATTATGCAAACGCTTCAAGTCTTTGTCCTCCCTTGAACATTTTTAAAGCGAGTCTTTGGGAGCCATGACAACACTCTGTAGGACATCCAATGGAAACACGGAGAACTCTGTGCTTACTCAGTGAACCACAAATCCCAGAATGTAATTTTAAGGCCGCATGATATCAGAGCTCAGTTTGTGATGTGTGGTTCATACAGGAAGAGACGGGAAATTATTTTGAACTTTCTGGACTGGTCATAGTGGAAATTTCTCATAGACAGAATTTTGTGGAACTTGTCTTCCAGTTAGGTAAATCTCCAAGCATTTCAGCATAGTGGTTCTTCTTACATTTGATAGGGTCTTTAGTAAACTCCAGGGTTCAAAGAAAACGTAGCATTATTATGAAACATCCTGGAGAGAAATGTACCACATATAAATTGTGGGTAGTTTGTCAGGGATATTAATAATAGGGTAACTTATTGCTTTACATTTAAATTTGTGTCTTCACTAACTAACTAATTATCCATGACTTGAGGAAGTGCAAAGAACTACAATACAAGTAGGTGGCAGTTAAATATTTTAAATAAATTTTAAAAAGAAAAAAGGAACTTTGGGGATCAAGCAGTCAAGAGGCTTACTTATAATTTTAATAAAATCAGTATGTTATTGCTAAAAAGTTAGTTTGGTTAGGCAAGGTATAAAGTTTCCTCTGCAAATTTTAGTTGAAACTTTGAGTGCTGAAATAAAAAGAAGGAAAAGGCAACACTGAATTTTAAATGCACAGCAGGATTAATAAGGTTAGTGCATAAAAAGGCACCATTTGAATACCACTTTCTTTGAACACTATTTCAGTCTATTTAAAAGGCAGTCACACAATCGACTTGTGCATCAAGTTATTCCATAAACAATTTAAAATGGTCTTTTGATTCCAGACCTAGGCCAATGAAAATGTTTTATGGAGGTACGGCACAAAACTGTAAAGAAAAGTGAATCTTCCATCTTTTAGTAACATGGTACACAGAATGAAATAAATAAAGGGTGTTTTTAGGTTCCTAATTCAGGCTACTACAACAACAACAACAAGTCTTGAAATGAGAATTAGACACTTCAATGTGTTTATACTGTAGTGGCTAAAAACATTCATGACAAATCAATACTAAAATGGCAAAGATGTAAACTTGGAAATTCAACCATGAAGATAATTTTGGCAAATCAAAGCATGATTGATGAATTGTCACATGCTGAAAAAAATGAGCAGAGTAGGCACAGCATGTCTCTTCTGAAGAAAAAAAAAGTCCCTTTATCATCTGTTGGCTTCAATCCCTTAAGACAGCTCTCCCAATGCTAGTGATGACAGCGCACACAACGCAGCAAAAACTGATAAAACGGCATATATTATGATGAAAGTGATAAAATGTCTTCTAGTAATACATACAATACTTTTGGATCAACCAATAACACACCGATTAAGTGCAAAAGTCACAGTCGGTCTGAGCCGTTTGACTCACATGATTCTGAGCTGTTGTGATCTGTAATGTGTTTGCCTACTAAAAAAAACTAGTTCCTCATTCCACAAGTCCCACTCAGACTGCCGTCTCTCTGCTGGCTTTTAGATTCGGAGCAGACATTTGCCTGCGCATTCGTGGAGGTGCCTGAAAGTTGATTGGATGGTTAGCGTGGTCAATGTGATGGTACTGCTGGTAGCCATTGAATCTGCCATCTGTAAACATCATGCTATCGTAGTGGCAAGGCTGTTGTTGATGGTGTGGCTGGGGATATGGTGGCTGGTTCTGGTGGTGGCGGGGCTGGTAGAAAGCTTGCGTGTGCCTCCTGTTGCATTCAGACTGCTGCAGTGACTCCATGGAGCCAGAGGGCCGCTGGCGGTGATTAAAAGAGTTGCTGCGGCCTCGTTCATGGGGCTGCTGGGACTGGTTGTTCCTATAGTTATGTCTGTGACCCTGGCTTAAGTTTTGCTCCAAGTCTTTGCTCCTGCGCTGGACCGAAGGGCTTGGCAAGGGGGGAGTGACTTGGATCAGTGAAGCAGCTAGCTTTTCTCTAGACTGCAGTCCTTCTCCAGCTTGGCTTTCTCCCTCTTCTTCCTCTACAGCTTCTTTGGGCACCTTTAACTCAATGACCTGTTGATCTGTAATTATGATATGAGTCCCGGGACTCCATGAGTTGCGGTGCTTGGGGTTGCTTTTGAAGGGGAAGCGCAGCTTGCGGTCTTCTGGGGGTATAAAGCGATGTGGTCCAGTTTGCCGGCGTAGCTGCTTGGAGATCTCTTGTTGCTGGAGGTTCTTGAGGCGTAACTGCTCTTGACGCATCCAGCGCATGTGACCTCGCTTTAGGGTTGAGTCCTCTCCCGTACTTTGGCCTGTTTGTGAATCTGCATCCTCTACATCAGGCTTTTCAGGCAAAGGAGGCTTTCCTTCTGGGGTGCTTGGAATTGTGGCAGCACTAGCAGCGCCAGTAGAAGCACCTGCAGGAGGCTTTTCTTGGCTGTCTGGGGTGATGAGTGGAAGGACCTTTTCCATTTTGACCATCTTGTTCCTGAGAGCACGGATCTCCTCATCCTTCATATTATTTTGTTTCTTCACCTCCTGCAAGATGTCCTCAAGTTTATCGATGTGCACCTTTAGGTCATCCATAACAACCCCTCCTGGTCGAGTCCCATTGGTAATGACATCCTCAATGCGCTCATCACCAACCCCTACAGTGTCCCAGACATCCCGAGCCACTGCCCTCCACGAGTCCCGCTCGTTGGGGTCCTTCTTGCTGTAGCTAGCACAGAGCTCCTTCATCTTTACAATGGCCAGTGCCTCAATTTCTTGTCGTGTGTGGCGGAAGTCATTGAGCGCTACTTCATAACAAATTTCTTTGACTGCTTGGATCTTCAGGTCAGAGATGGTCACCCACTTGGAGTCCTTGGTGATGCGGCGCCGCTGAGGAATCTGGTACATTTTAACTGGCTCTCTTCTCTTCCCACTGCTGGGTAATCCACACTTTTTCACTATGGTTTGTAGCTTGCTGGGGGGCAGCTTTTCCCTCAAGGAAGTGATCAGCCTCCAGCTCTCTTCACAAGACCTCTTATCTGAGTCATCCCCACTATCAGAGTCTCCATCCTTGAGAAAACAACACAGGAAACAAACCAAAGGGTTCCCAAAACAAAAGGAGAAATTAAAATGGGAAATCAAAGAGAGGATGAAATGATGTCTTTTTTTAACAAAAAGAATGAATAAAGGTATGAATATGCAACATGGGAACCTCATACATGAGTTAAGTTGAAGTTAAATCCAAATATAATACATAGGCTTAGACAGATTTTTGCAGTTTTTGAGATTTAGGATATTTACCAAAGATGACTATTACGCTGTAATAATGTTATTTAAATATTGTGCATACATCATTACTGTACAAGATGTATGTCAACATGCAGAATCAATCCATCCAGAATTATGTTCAAAATAAAGTAGAAAAACAAATGAAAATCCAACAAACAGTGGCTTCCATTGACTTTCTTGCTTGTCTAATCCTCATTCTTATATTTTCTCTGGTAAAATGCTGATATGGATATTAATAATTCATATTCATTAAAACATTGTTGTAAAATCTAAGCTTTTCACATCTCAGAAATGGGGATATCAGCTTTAAAAATGTTGTTCCCAATGTTGCATATTGTTATTAAAAGTAAAGGTAAAGCATGTCTATCATGATTAGAAAAGAAATATCAATTAGAGGATAGTTGCTGATTGGAGCACTTCTGTACTGTTTTGAGATATTCCTCTTCTTAATTGAAAATTTTGTGATTTCAAAGCTGGATTCCAAACATGCTACAGAGGCATGCATGCAGGTAGATTTTGGAGCTTTCTCCCTTTAGTCCAGAAGGTTTGAGTGGCTTTAGTATTAGCAGTGAGTTAGAAGACAGAGTGTTCTTGCAGTTGATCAGAAAGCCAGTAGAGAGAAGAGAGGCAGGAGTGAGGGTAAGTGTTAATCCACTACAAGAAAGATGTTAGTCGGAAGAAAAATGCAGTTTCTCATTTTTTTTGGTAGACAAAGTGCATTACAGATCACAACCATTGGGTACAGATAATTCAGGTCTTGTGTATGATACTGTAACTACTGCTAGAATTGGACATGTTATGTCGCTGGGAGTCTGAACCCTATGCCTGAAGCTCTGCACATAAAACCACCAGAGTATGGAAGAGGTCTGTGATTCACTGATTCAACTGTAAGCAGTGATAACTCTGTTGTTGAGCCGTGCCCTCAGTGTGCTACACAGATGCCAGGTAAGGCTAGCAAAAAGAGGTAGCCAAAGAAGTCAATGAGAAACCACATTGTCACTATCTGTCAAAAAACTACAGCAGAAATTTTTGTTATCACAATGCATTGTACATGTCAGCAACTGCATTGAAGAGATGAAACTCAGGACAAAACAGAGCAAGAAAACTAGAGTAGAAATCTAATCCAAGCAAATCAACAGCCACTTCGAAGCTGACCAGCTCAACAGCAAACACTGCAACTTAGTCCAGAACCAGTACTGAATGAGTTAAGAAAACATGCTATTAACATGAACCATGCAAAAGCAGCGTCACTTTATAAAAACAAAGCCATGTGTTTCAATGTGTTACTGAACAGTAATCAATTTTTCAGGTTTAAATTAATTTTGATCTTCATGTCAAATCAACTGTAACTGTAAGTTGCTGTTTTGCAAGATTCAGATCCACTATAGAAGACACAAGAAAAGTGAAAACAGGGATTTGGAAAGGGGAAAGCTTTACAGTCTAATTCTCGCTCGATCAAATTGCTACAGAAAAATCAGTTAAACTCAAGAGGAAGGCGAGTAAAAGCTCGTCTGTCTCAAACCAGAAAATCTTCCATGCAAGAAGAACAGGCATGCGCTAGGAGTAAAAGTGTGATTCACACACGCACATCTCAAAAGTGTCAGAGCTCAGAGTGAGAATTAGTACTAGTCAGATTTAAATGGGCCGAGTGGAACTATCATCCGAAAACGAGTACTAACTTTCCAATTGTATTTAACCATAGAAAAACCATGCTTTAACTTTGAATTCCACTCATGACATTTCACTCAAAATCACACAAAAAATATCACAAAAACTGAATCACTCAATAAGCTGCCAAAATATGATTAACTTGCAAAAAGCATGAATTAAGTTAAGGCTTAATACCTCTTAAACCCACTCCACAGTTACTATAAAGTTGTCTACAACTTGTAGCATGATGATAACACAAAACAGACTGAATCCATAAAATTCACAAAGTGGGTTTGATTAAATTTCAGCTTATTCGCACTCACCAGTCGCTGTTGCTCCAGAAGCTGGTCTGCTTCCTCCTTCTCCTTTTTGTACAAGATTTCCATCTCAGTGAGCCTACATAAGTAAAATACATTGTGAAATCTGTAACACAATTTATGATGTATTCTATGACACTCACAAAATCAGTCAACACACACTATTACAAGTTTATTTAAATACAGCAAAAAGGATGGACTTCATACCTTTTCTCCATCTCCTGCTTCATGTCGATGCCCTGCTTCTCCAGAAGCTCTCTCTGAGCAAAGGTCCAATCCACCGGCTCCACAGGCGTTTCGGCAGTTGGCGTCTTCTCCCTTTCAGCTCGGGCCTGTTCTGGGTGGTTGAACCGGAACACATGGTTCTTTCCCATAATGATACGGTTACCTGGAAGAAGATGGGAATGAAATAAGCGTGGAGAGCACGAAATTAGCAGAGCTGATAGAAGGGTGTTTTTACACCTGAGCTGTTTGGTCTATTTTAATCGAACCATGGTGCATTTAAGATTATTTACAACTTTATTTACAAAAATGAGATATGTACCTGAACGAAGCTGGATTGAATCGTCAACACGCTTGCCGTTGACATAGGTTTCTGATCCCTCGCAGGGCACCAGCATGACGATAACTTCAGCAAAAACACATCAACCAATCATCAGTGACTCATTCATGATCATTCATTTTTAAATGGTAAAGGGTGACTGCTGACCTGAGCTTAATGTTTCCATTAGCAACAGAAGATGAATCTTGAGTCTATATTTATGCACTAACGTCCATAGTCATAGGTATTTGATGTCAAATTAGACATATGTGACATATGTCAGACATATGATCTATCAAATATATTTTCAACTCCACTTAATTCAAAACAATCCAGATATGAATACACATTCATACATTCGCCAAGGCAAACACAAGCAAGCTGACTCATAATATGGTGCCTCACCATTTCCATTGGCATTCCTCTCGCTGCGGAAGATGCAGTGCTCTTCCTTGATATGCGCACCACTTAAAACAATGTCCTGTCGTCTTTCAGCATCAGCCTGACCCACCCTGAAACAATCATAGGGGCCATTTTGAGAGTGTCAGCTCAGCCCTGTCATTGTATTGGTGGCCATTTTGTCAAAAGGTCATCAGAAAAAATTAAATGGAACTTTTAAACCATTACTTTTAGAAAGCAGCACTTCTAAAGCACTATAGGTTCTTTCATCTGTGATTCTGTCATCTATTATCGTCCCCCTGAGGCACAATTGTAACAAAATACTCAACAGGAATAATCTACTGAGGGGGCCCAAACGACAAAGAGGGGAGGAAAGTAACTTTAGAAGGCAAAACTTTTTCTGATCAGTGGCAGATTTTAAGCCAGTTTTCCTCTGACTCTGAAAGTTCAAAACATCAAAAGAGGAAAAATGAAATACAGAGTTGCTGTTCAGATACTGCCTGGAATAAATTCAAAACCTTTCCACATCCTCTGCAGCACCTCAGTGTCATCATTCACGTTTTGGTTACCTTGTAATTCCGTCTTTGATGTAGTAGAGCAGACACTCCGACATGAGAGGATCCTCATTCAAGTTAACAAGGTGTGGAGTCTACAGATGGAACACAAAAGGTAGATCGTTTACATTTCCAGGATTTCTCTTCTTTCATCAATATTCAGCTGTGCTCATGGTATAACATTACTAAATATGTTAATCAAAAGGGCATAATCAGTGATACATGACGTGCAGTACATGAACATGGACACATATGATCACAATGACACAGTGCTGACACCTCTAGAGTCTGATACACCACTACAAATAAATCTAGCAGCTACTCCGCCACACCACCCACCTTTTTTGGGGAAAACACCCCATTAAAGTCTGTATAAAGATCACACGGCTTCTCAACAAAATGGTAACCCATGGAGAGGCAGTGAGTGAAAGGAGAGAAAAAAATGAATGGAAGACAAATGGACGCACAGAAGAAAGACCTAAAACACATAAACTTGCAGGAGAGGAGAGGGGTTCAAATACGCCTAAAGACAGATTGATTTCAAAGACGGGAATTTTCTGAAACCAGAGCTGATCTAGTGACAGCTAGCACTGAACAGTCAGTGATTAAAAGATACCAAATCCCTTTCTCTGTCACAATCATGCTTCTTCTGACAAGCGTACACTAACACAACTATTGTACTTTATGTGGCTGCTACAAGACGCTTCGTCTACTGGAAGATGCTAGAGAGGTGGGGAGAATTAAGGGAATGCACTATTGCCTGTAATTTAATAAGTCTCATGACAGCACTGATAGGTCTAAGCAGCTTAACGAAAAAGTTTGAGTATTCTACTCAGAGCTGAGTATTATGTTTTAAGACAAACCTTGATTCAAGTGATCTGTGTAAAATTTAACTTCAAAAAAGCTTAAATTCTGCATCACCCACCAAATCTTAATCATTTTCAAGTTATGTATATTATTAGACTAAAATATGAAGGGGAAAAATTAACTGTAGATGCTCCACACAGTAGTTAACCAACATGCAGATCTGTGCAACAAGTGCAATAACCATGAGGCGACTTTGACCACAGAAATAAGCACATTTATGATGTTAAGTCACTACTAAAGACTAAACTCATCTAGTGCAGGAGAGGTGCTCTGTCTGCTAATTAAATTAACAAACCTTCTTAGTGGGAAAACAATCAAACTGCTCATCAAATGGCCCATCACGGCTAAGCTGAGTATGCGAAAGAGGGAAATATCAGAGTGGAAAGACAGACAGAATAATAAAGTGAGTAGATGAGGAAAAAAAAACAAGCAACGGTACAGGGAGGCTTCTTGTGGAAAAAGATAACATGGGAAACAGAAGTGAGGAAGTGACAGTGGAAGGCTGTGCATCACCACCCATGGGAAATCTGACAGTCCCCCCCGCCACCAAAGTCTGTGCTTGTGTCTGATGTCTGTTCTACCTTTTTAGGAGAGAAGACCCCCAAAGTGCCTCCATCTTCACGGATTGCCACACCCATCTCTGCAAGCAAGGCTTCCCTGTGGTGGTGGAAAAACATTTGTAAGGCTCAGGAATAATACTTGAAAAGACAGCATGTTGCACATATTCTTCTGCAAACGGAAAGCCTTTGTGTTGAGCCTTTGTGTTGATTAGAGAAAGACGATCAGAAGTGATTGTGTGCAACATTACAGCAAGTGATTTGTGGAATGACAAAAGGCAGAGAATGGCACCGCGGAGGCTCAATGGACAGACAGTAACATGGTTGATGTCTGAGCCACAGATGAGTGGATAAACGGGGAGAAAGGGTGCATGTTAGAGAGGTGTTTGTGCAGTAGAGTGTGACAAGAGAAGGGAAGGGAAATGGACAGAATGAGCACGGGGGAAATGAGACAGATAGGTGAAGAATTGAGACAGACAGCACAGAGGGGTGAAGAAACAGAGACAGGGCCTGCAGGGGGTTGTCTGACAGGACACATTGAAGGAGGGGTGAAGGCACATGTATGACACACATCTCCCCCTCTTGAGAGACAGAGGTGGAAAAATCTATACTGACCTCTCCATGCGGATTGCCTCCGTCTTCCGCAGTTTTTCTTCCCAGGTTTCATTGAGCTCGGCAATGATCTTTTCTGATTCCTGAACATCGGAGAAGTTTGAGGAAAACACAACCAGTGTAATGAAATCTTAACTATTAGCAGTGCAACAGTGAAGTAAGTGCATTTGGCAAAGTAGCCCAGCCTAGATTCAACAGATTTAATTTCCTATACTAGTGTCAAACACACTTTCATTGATGAAGGTTTTGAGTCAGGCATGAAAACAGACAGACTGCTGTATATTATGGAAATCACACCATAACTTTAAGAGTTTCCAGTTGATAATGTTTCTTAAATCTATAGTAATAATCTGCCTGTTATTCATCTTTTAAAAGCAGTGAGGTACTGTTCTTCTGGGTATTGATATATTCTGTGACATTTGTTATTGTCAGGGTTTGATAATGCACTATATAGTCATCTTACTTTAATGTCATAATGAATTGTTATGTTGGACAATACTAAAAGAGCAACCTTCACTATTATCTTTGTTTTTGTGTCACTAAAATGGCTGCAACACCTTTAAGGATCAAAGAATGTGAGTAATATGTGTCTCACTACTAAAAGCCAATAAGACTGGATCTATTTTGGTCCAATTTCCTCCGTATGTGCGTTGGTGTTTGACGTCATTGGATGACAGACAGACTGGGCACCATGGTTTCCATGGAAACTGCAGCTCCTCATGGTTGGTTGTTGCAATGCTATGTGCTCCCTTATCAACAGTGTGAGAGGTCTACAGCGAGCGTGAGAGAAGTACAGCTCAGAGGCCACATGAGGACTGACAGCAAAATGTGTTTTGATTAAAGGCTGTGTGTGGGCTAAAATTAAACAACTGCCATCTCGACTGTGGAACACACTAATTTCTAATTTACTGAACAAATATTACACGGTGTGCTGGGTGAGGCTTTTATTGTTAATTGGTTATGATTTTGACTTTTATTTATCATTTTAATCAATCAGTCTATTCACAGATATTTCAGCCTTTTAAAGAGATGCACCTTACTATAATATGTAAGTCTAAATACAACAGCTCTATTCACTGAGGTATCTTTTCAAATATTCAATAAAAGCAACATTTTCTTCTACAATGTGACAATAATGTATATATTTTGATATGAGATACAACAGAGGATGATCCAGTAGAAGAAATTAAACAATCATTATTGATTTATAATGATTAAATATTAAAAATGTGTTTTAAACATGTTTGGTTATTCACAGAAGTTACAATAGTGTCTGCAGATTTTCTTTTTTCCAATAACTGGGATATCGATGTACACAGATGTCAGCACTTAGCTTTGCATAAACATTTACAAGCCATCATGTTGCCTCACACAGCACAACATGGGGCAGCTTTCAGCTTTACTGAGAGCATTAAGAGCTTTTCTTAAAGATACAAATAGCCAAACTTGAGGGTCTTAGCAGAGTGGGGGGGCAGACAGCTATGGGACTCTTCCTCTCTCTTAACACCAAACATAAGTGTGATTTGACTGCTGCAGTCTACACAGGCCAACTTTACCTTGAGTCTTTCGATTGCCTCCTCTCCTCCAGGGGTGGACATGATGCGCTCCTGGATGCTGGTGACGGACTGAAGGCCGCCCTGGCTGCACAGTGAGCCAGAAGATGGTGAGGCTGTCAGGGAACCAATAGGTGCTGTGGAGAAATGGCCAGGGCGTTGGTTCTCTGAGGCTATCAAGTATCTATGTTTATTGTTCTGAATGTCTTTGAGGTCTGAGCCAACAGCAGGAGAGAAAGAGGGAGGGAGGGAGAGAGAGAGAGAGAGAGAGAGAAGGAACAAAACACAGAGAGAGGTGGGATAGGCCCAGGACAGGACAGGGGGGATAAACCACATAAAATGGAGGAACCAAATATCAAATAGGAAAAGGGAGAGGAGAGAAAGAGATGGGGAAAGAGAAAGGACAAAGGGGAGGGAGACCAATGTAAGACACACGTTGTACGTTAAGGAGTTAAGACAAACACCCAGCATAATGGTCAGCTACAGAGAGAAGCAGTTTTCATTCCAGGTGCTTTACAACAGTCTGCTTGCATCAGCTCTCTACTCACAAAGAAAATATGTTAAATTTGACTTGTACTCTATTAGAGTGTTTCCAGAGGGCTGCTTTCATGTGGACCAGAATTACAGTGCAGAGCAATTAACTCTGAGCACTTAATTTCTAGTGTGTACAATTCTGTGGAAAAGGGGGGTGGGGCTTTATTGCCTTTGTCTTGAATCAGACCACACTGTGTGAAAACTGCTATCAGTGTATCAACTATAGGATGGGAGGGGGATGGAGACTGTAAGAGGGTCCATAGGGAAGACAGATAAGAGACACTGACACATGCTACCAAAGTCCAGCCTGCAGTCGCGTTGTTTGACTCACCGCACACACACGCACGTGCACTCACACATCCACCATACCAGAGCCACAGCAGCCTCACTAAAAGTCAGGAAGCTCATGCCAATACAATGGCCTCAAGACCTCTGAGATAACACAGACTGTGTCTTTTAAAAACTAAATAAAAACAACACCAAAAGCCTAATAAAAACAGAGTTAAAATGATTTGGGAGGTGCTGACATTTTTCATATTCTAGAAGACAAGGGAATGCATCAAGATCCAAGTACTAAGCTACTCAACTTTACTAATATGTATTGGGATAACGGCAACAGAATGTATACTTTCACCCTACACATAAGGGAAAGCAGATGAACGCCTGCTTTTGGGCAAGAAGGAGGAGGAGTTATTAAGGGTTTCTGATAATACAGCAGAGGGCACACTAGCAAACTAAATATTCAATATGGTAACACGTTAATTATCATAACACATAAGATAGTTGACTCTATACCTACAGTTCACCTCTAGTGTGGCTACTAAGAAAATTAAAATCATGCACCTTTCCGTCTGTAGCTCTGAGCCTCAATTTGAGAACTGAGAAGTGCCATTTTAAAGATATGAGCACTGTCACCTGCAGCGGATGGTTAGTAAAGAAAACAAAAAAAAAAAGCAGACACAGCACCGTCAAGACAAGAAACTTGAGAAAGTGATAGGATAAGAAAATGGTGTAGGTGCCTTGGGGGTGGGGAAGACAGACCGGATATTCTAAAAGCAATATTTCTAAAAGTTTTGGTCCAAAAGAAACTCATGATACAGTTGGATTTGAGCCTGCTAATAGCTGCCTCACCCCCATCGTTCTGAAATAACAGAAACACAAGCGCAAAGCATGCTGAAGTTGTGGCATGCTAACCCTAGCCAGATCAGCACACCTGCAGAAGCCTTGCATTTTTTACTCTTCTTCTATTAAGCTTTTGCTTTTTAGCATTTACATGCAAAGCTGGTAGCGGATTTAATATACAGGTAATGGGGGCATAAGCAATGTTAGCTACTATTAATAGGGCAGATAGTGATAGACAATTCGTGACTACCACACATATACACACATTTGATTCCACTTCCTGGGCAATCATCCCCCATAGGATCAACTGAGGGGAAGCAGGAAAAGATGAGAAGGGTCAGAGGTCAGCACCAGTAGAATGAGAGGAAACGGTTACAGACATTTCTTAGTGAGCTGGATGAGAACCATAACAAGGATGAGAAGAAAAGGCAGTGAAGTGACTTAGTAAGTGCCACGTCATTAGGCGTGATCTAAGCAGGCATTAGCATGTAGGCAGGTTATTAATCAGTTCAGATATTAGAAGTTATTAATGGGTGTATTATGTCTCTAATTTACTAAGCTATGGCCCATTACTCTTGTGTACAGCAAATGAAGCGTGATAGTTTAATGCAGCTTTAAACTACGACTTCAGTCACAATTAGCCAAATACGGCCATTTATGTTTTCATTAAATGATTTGTAATTGTACAGTATGCAACCTTAAATATTTTAAGAATAAAGTGTTCTATAGCAGATATTATTCACAGTACAAAATATCCGTTAAGTTTTTTACCCTATAAGGAGGCATAATAGACCATCAGTGTATCATGGCTGTTACAAGTCCTTTTAGTTGTTATGCACTGGGTATTAATACAGGCACAGCGATGAAAACAAAGTTGAATGATTGAAAGAAATGAGAGTGAAGTAGAGAGAAGATGCTGTCAGCATATGGTAGACCCTGACAAAGAAGGTAGGAGCTGTGTGGCTGCAGATGCCGCCTGCTGTGATGGCATTAAACTCACTGTCTAGGATGTCTCCCAGGCCCTGAGCACGGAGCAGTTCCTTCAGTCGAGCCACTTCGTCCTTCAGGTCACGCACCAGCTTGTTGTTAGGATCTTCATTGATGACAGCATTGCACTTGATGTTCTTAGCTCGGTCAGCATAGCTAAAAAGCATAATAGCGATAATTTTTATTTGTAGTTAAGGATTAAATGCAAACAGATGTAAACAAAAGACTGGGATTATTTTTTGTCACTGTCTGTGTCCTTGATGGAAACCTTACCGGAGCGTGCTCAGGGTTTCATCATAGTTGATATCTGCAGGACTGAGGGCAGCTACCATGGCTGTTCTTGAGTTTCCACCTGATGACAAAAGACCAGTACAAAGGTAAATTATGTGACAATGTGGAACATTTTTCTACCACACTGTATGCAGACTAAAAAAATATAGATTAGTATTAGATTATAGAATACAATATTCCACAGCACTGTACAGTACATATGCTAAGCATGTAAGAGAACTAACATGGAGTGCTGCATACTAATGCAACTGGTATAAGACTTGAGTCTCATTAAACTAAACTGCAAGGTACTGCATGTGTCATGTTTGCTAAGATTGAAGATACACTGTGCACCTCTCCTCCATACATGTCTGAACCGAAGAGATTGGTGTGCTTGTCTAGTTAGGTTGAAATACAGTCTGCTGACAGTGTTCTTCTTAAATTGGCAGGGAGTAATGCACACTAGCTCCTGTCATATTTTTTACCCCCACTTCATCTTACAGCATACAGATGGTTCAGTTTTTCTTGCCGTCCAGGAATACGGATTATGCTACACAGTTCACAGACATAAATTCCACCAATATTCCACCGGTAAAGGAGATTTAGCAGGTAAAATTAATGTTCATACCGAGGTTCTCCCTCAGCAGCCATGTCAGAACAGAATCTCTGTACGGGATGAAGTCAGTCTTCTTCTTCTTCTTGCTCTGCAGTAAACAAACATTAAGTTAACAGGCAGCAATTGACGTGAGACTTTGTATTCTAAAGCTGAATATTAGGGATGACAGTTAAGACTGAATAATATTATGATGTGCCATTGCTGCATTAAAATGGAACTCATGAGCCCGTAGTTACCACATGGGAAGCTGTGTACGTGGTATGCTTAGAATAGAATGAGATTCGATTCTATTTCTATGACTTGCTGTTCAAGTGGTTAAATTATGAGAGCACCACTGCTTGGCAATGGCAACGCAAATGCTACTGCTGGTGTCTAGAATAAACAGAGGCTAATGATTTAGCAAGCTAGTTAGCAGGTCACTCAATATGGGAAATGCAAAGGCATAATGACGGGGGGAAAGATGAGGTTGTCTGGAACATCAACATTTTCAGCAATTAAATCATAAAATTACAAAGAACAACTGTATACGACTAAGATTATATCCACTGAAAAATGAATGTTCATGGCCTCTACTATTTCTGGAAACGTCAGCAAACATGCCGCAACTTGTGAACTCAGAGCCTTCACTTACGATTTCCACTTACGATATGTTTATACGGACTCTTCTCATGAACACAGTCAAAGCAACACAATTTGAAGGCAGCATCAGACAAACACTTCACATTTAATGGACAAGTGGTCGGGTAAAATGAGTAGAGGCCTGATTTGATTCGCTTTTGCTCTGGTGCAAGGATTGTGGATTTTACTGAGCGTGGTGCCTAAAAGCACAGCACTGACGTCAAATAAAATGACAGTGGCAGAGCTATGTGCAGCGACTTTTGCACTGCACATGGCAAAAGGCTGTCAAATCTGCCTCATGGGAGGAGTCAGAGGTTAGTGGCTGAGCTGTCAAAGGGTTTACCTTGCTGGTACAGTTATCCTGCGTGAGCAAGCATTACAAGGACAAGAGAAGAGAAAACAGAAGGGCAGACATTACAGCATGCCAGGCTACAAACATTAATTCCTTGAGAAGACAGGGTCAAGCTGTAGAGGGTGAGAGAAAAGGAGGAGGAGAGAAAAGACAGAAATAAACAAAAACAGACATAAAACACTCACCACTTCAGCCAAGGCAGAGATAACCTTTCCTAACGTGGTGAGAGATTTGTTGATGTTTGCGCCTTCCTGCAACCATAGATGAACAAAAAAAAAAACATTTAAGCGCCATCAGGGTAATACTAGCCAACTGCTAATGTTGGTGCTCGGTGTCTGTCATAATGGGAGTCTTACCTTTAGCCTGGTACCTTTAGCTCCAGTGGAATCTGCTCGTTCACTTCCTGCCAAGTCTACCAGACTAATTTTACTGACCTGAAGAGAGAGTAAATGTATTTTAGATGCATCAAGCTTCTGAATAATTTAATTAGAATAGCACACTGAAGGAAGATGAGAATATCACAGGCACAATGACAGCACTGACTACCAAATACAAAGTTTGTGTTTTAAGAAATAGTTTTAAAAAAAGTGTGAACCATTTCAAACATTTGGATACAACTGTCAAGTGAGATGCAGCTAAGCAGTAAAATCTGATAGAGTGGCCAGAAACAATGGGCATTGTGTTTACAATAACACAGTGGTCATTGTTTCTCCCGCAGTCAGAGGAAATGCTCCAAGTCAAATCTAAAATGGCGATCACCACGACCATAGGAGACATCTTAGTCAAAATCCAAGGAGCAAACTAAATAAATGGGCTCTAAGTAAAAAACATTTTGGGGAAATGCACACCCAGGAGCATGGGGTCAGAGCCAGTTATAAGTTAGAAACATGATTAAATGTGAAAAGATAATGATCTAATTTAAGAATCAGAAGATGGCTGTCTTCTAGTCTTTTCTGACCTTTTCTGTGGAGAGATCTGTTTCACTGTCGTGTTTCTTCTGTGTGAAGACAATGGTGAAAACAGCATGGGACCTGCTGCTGGTCTCATTCATGTTGGTGGCAGCCACAGTTCTGCAGGTAAGCACATGCGGCCATAGTTAGGAAAAAATAAAAAAAAAATAGAGCACTTTAATCACTTTTAAATAATTCATGGTCTTGGCTATTACTGAAGCTATCATCTCTGGGTTTTACGCCTATTAGAATGAATTGAGTCTAAGGGATTACTTTGTACGGCGGAGGTGGATAATACTGCGAGGACACCAAACACAAATACACAAGGCACAGTCAGAGGGACAGTCACAGGAGAGATACAGGCTTTTCATGCCATGTTCCAGAAATAAGCCTTCTGAGTCAGCACAGGAAGATTAAGACAGGGTTCACTCCTCCCCACAGGAGCTCTCGTGACACACACACACACACACATATACACACAGTACAACTGACACACACATGGCATGCACTAATTTTAATGAGAAATACCTGCAATTTAAGAAAGGTTTTGTCTATGAAGAATCACAGCTAGCTGTTCTTTATCAACACTGATGATCAAGCTATATAAATCTATGTGATAAGAACATTTCCTGATTCCAGATTATCATTATCTTGCAGGCAATTTTCATCCTTATTAAACTCATTCTTCTGAGGACATGGGTTATCACATCATCACAGCTATCACCACCACAATCACTTCCCTTGCTTCCCATTATCTGAGCATGATCCCAGGGCTTGGCTCACCTGGCCTTGTTGCCTGCGTCCATGAGGTCAGCGATATCTGTGTAGGAGGTGACAGCTAGCTTCGACAGGTCCTCCACGTAGGGACCCAGTAGCGGGTGCTCTCGCACTCGTAAATTCCCTTTGTTCTTAGGGTTTAGCAAATCTCGCACCCGCTCACAGTAGATCTCCATGTAACTGACCTGGAGACAATTGCCAAAATAATACACTACCAGTTCAGGTACAGCAGTGCAACATCAAAAACTTGCCAAATTAAGCTCAATGTCAAAACTAGTATACTGCAGGTCTAAATATTGTAGATATGTTTAAGTATATTTTGTATCCTTACAATATTTTCCACACTGTTACTGTTACTGTTGTTTTCCAGATTGAGAAAAAAAGTGTTCAATTTAACTAAATCACCCGAAGGAATTATCTGAGAAAACCCAAGCACCTTTGAAGGTTCAGACAATATGTGATTGATGTCTGACTATTACCAGATGTATTGTTAGGAGAAGGCTAGGAATTGTTCATTAGAAACAAGCCAACACAACAGTCAGAGGCAGTGGCTGTGAACAGGGATTACATACGCCAAAGCAGTCTGACACTCACCTCTACTGAGTAGGAGAGCTCCTCTTTGTTGCTGTCCTCATTGATTTTCTCAAATAGATCTTCACAGAGCTGAGAGGCAGAGAAAGATGATGTTTAGGGCAAATTACGAGCATGTGAGGAGGTGAGGGCGGGGATGAATAGGAAGCGAAATCTGTGGATCAACAAAATACTAACATCTAATTTGCAAATACATCATTTAGCAGTTACACATCTGATCATAAGATCTAAGGAGCATCATCAGATAAGACTAACTATTAATGATGTAGCTGAGTAAAATACAGTCTGAATGCCAGAATAAATCAAAAGTTGGCAATAAAATTGTAAGCATTATCTGATGAGACAGCATTTTAGAGGAGGACTTTAGTTTTGTGTCAGTTCGGTGTCATCAGCATAGAGGTTAAACCAAAAACCATTATATTAGAAGACACAGGTAAGCGATGTATTGATTATACTCTATGTATCATGGCTTGTTCCACATGGGATGTATAAAACATGTTAACATTGAGTATAAAATGTCATGTCATTTTTTAAGCCACCAGCATGTTGCATTTCGGATCTCTAGCTCTCTCCCTCTCAGACACAAAAAGAACACAAACTTGATACGTCACATGCACCACTCTGCCCATCCGGACGAGGAGCACCAGTGCAACTGTCAAATTTTATTAATGTATGAATTCGAGAGCTGTTAGTTTGTTTCCAGCTCACAGTGAGTAAATTCTCATGTTTCACAGCGCTCCGTTAACAGTTTAACTTTTAGCTGACAAGGCGTGTTTTTGTATCTGCAAGGTGCCAGACTGCAACTTTTTATTTACATTTTGCGACCATGGAGCACCAATGCGACTTGAAATATTGTTAATATATGATTTGTAGAACTGTCATTTTGTTTCCAGCCTACACTGAAGATTTTTTTGGCATTTGCCTTTTTTACTAGACAGGACAGACTTGAGCATGAAAGTGGTAGAAAGAGGGGATGACATGCAGCAAAGGGTTGCAGGCTGGAATCGAACCTGCAGTTGCTGCAGCAAGGATAATGCCTTTGTACATGGGATGCCCACTCTGACCACTGAACTATTGGGCGCCCCAATCCTTATATTTTCTGTTGAAAGTGACCAAGACCTTGACTCGGGCTGTGTTAAACATTCAGTGAGCTAAGTGACGCTGCATTAGACATTTCTTAAAATACAGTGGCCAAAGTCCTTTCACAACTGCAATTCAGAAAAGTCAGAGATGTATTGTAGAACAAACCATTGGAATGATTCCTTCCTGCCCCTCCTCCTGCTTGCCCATCATGGTGTATGATTTGCCAGCTCCTGTCTGGCCATAAGCAAAGATGCAGACGTTGTAGCCCTCAAAAGCATGTGCCAGCATTTCCTTGCCAATATCATTGTAGACAAGGTTCTGTGATGCAAAGCTGGGGTCTTCCGGCTGTGGGAAAAACAGAGAGCGGACGTTAAATGTACAGAATTTCAATAAACCTGTGGTATTAGTTTCAAATTGACAACATATGTTTAATAATATTAGTATTTCCGCTTTTATTGGTCATTACACCGGACTATGAAACAGAGAACTCACCGTAGTATGTGACCAGTAGGAATAATCAAAACTGAAGGTCTTTGCTGGTTCCTTGGGGGCTTTGGGATTGAGAATAGCTGTGGGGGAAGAACAAAATTAATAATGTGGCAATAACATCTGGTTTGAATGTGAATATGAGACAATAACTACTCCCTCATTCTTGCAGTTTTATCTTAAGGTCTACCAGAAGTTAATTCATTTATGATACATCATCTGTTGAATTACTGGCTCAAGATTTTCATCCAATCCCCTCTACCACAATTTAGTAACTAGCAAAAGACGTGTTAAGTAATTTGAATTAGAGCAGGGAATCTTTCACCAACTAGTCATTGAAACACAAGCTTGTATCCTGGTCTTGTGATTTATTTGCAAATGTGTGTTTTATTCTAGTTCTCATTAGACCATCAAATCAACTATGTCTTAGATCAGTATTTTTTGTTTTGTTTTGTTTTTCTGGCACATTCACTTTCTATTGCTTGCCAACTCACTTTGTCACTTCTGGACTTGTAAAGGGGGTTTATTGCTAAAACATCACTATCTAACAAACTCCCATCCCTCATTCAAAGAGATTAGTCAAGTATTTCTCCTGATCCTTCTCAAAAATACACAAAATGTTACATTTCAGTTTCACACACACACAAAACCCTCTCAACTATTTATTTTTATCCTGGTCAGCAAATAGTGGGCCTCCAAAGATCCTGTTTTTCCAATCAGAGAACTAACATGATATATTTGGAACTGAAAGTCACATGAACGAGAGACGGATTATGAGCCATTGGCTTATTTGACAACTGCCACTGTTGTGTCAACTTTTGCCAAACACATCATCTTTAAATCAGGGTATTAACTGATAACACAGCAAAAAAAAAAGACAAACAATATAGAGTTTGCATGATAACACATGTAGCCTACCATCACTATGCCACCTTCACCTGTTGTGTCTGCAAAATGCATGATGACACAATATTTCTGCACTACCCATACATTCCCTATAGCCACACAGACATTTCTTAATGAATAAGAATCTGCAGCCATGCCTGGCATGGCATGTCATCCCTCTGAAGCATGCTTACTGGTACCTCTGGGACGACTGTTCAAGCTTTCCACACTCTACACTGGATATGTGACAGAGAGAGAGAGAGGAGGAGACTTAGAAATTACTGTGGGATATTTGTAGATTTCCGTTCCTCAAATCCCCCTCTTAAACAAAATGCACTTTTATTGACTAAAGCTGCCTTGCGTCAGCAGCCATAGTGCAGAGTGTTGGCTCAGTCTATACAGACGACCGCATACCTCCACCGTCAGTACAGAGGGGGGAGGGTAAAGAGGAGGGAGCGACAAAGAGGCTAGTGAAAAAAAGGGTTTGATGGACTAATGGGTGTGCTCAAGGGCCTAGCAACAATCCAAACAGAGCAACAACAGAAACTGAAGGCAAGGTGAAAGGAAAAACAGTGAATCTGCATCTTAGAAAGAACAATATAAACTATGTATTAGGTGGATTTTCATGTCTGCCAAGCAAATCTCCAGTAAGGGACACAAAGCCTGTAATTAGCTTTGTTTAATGCAAATTCTGTGCTTTGCTAATGGGCAAATTAAAGCCAGGTCTGCCTCCTCAACATGAGGGTGCTTGAGAGGCTTTTGCATCAAGACGTCCCAGGCAGAGTGCCTTGTGTGTTCAGAGGATTTCAGCACACTTATCAATAATGCAGGAGATGTGGAGAGACAGGGATTGCATATCACCCTCCACAGGTCACATGCTGACAGAAAAGCACAGCGTGTCCTCAGAAACCAGAACACTAACTGCTTCATGCTAAATATGTGATGATTGTAGCGGCTGGCATTGTACTGAAACTCAGGCAGCTACAACCTAGCAAAGGTAAAAACAATGCATTTGTTTGTACCCCTTCAAAAATCTTCAAACAGGTTAAGGTGCACAGGCGGAGCAGCAGCTTCCATATTGGGCACTGGAAGAAGATACAGCTAAACAGGTGGCTAAATACAGCCCAATTTCACCTTTGACCTGCCTCCAAAGGGTAATTGGAGCCAGGGCATGAGGAAACGAAGGGGGATTTACGTTACCAGTGCCCCTGTTCCCCTTTCCTGGAACAATCTACAGCGGCTATTAATGAAGAGACAGTCTAATTCAGAGTCATTCAGTGTCAGCCAAATTCAGCGTTAATGGGGCAACTGAGCAATAAAAACAGAAAGATGATGAGACAGTGCCACGTGTGGGATTTAGACAGTGGGATGCCCATGACAGGCCAGCAGGCTGACAGTGACAAACTGGCCTTACTGGGAATCACAGCTGCGTTCTAGCAAGACAAGAAATTATGTGAGCTTTCTAATCTCAGTCAACTTCCCCAGTTCGGTCATAGGCAGTCATCAGTGACATGGGTGGATGTCGTGGTGTAAAAATGTACCTAAGCACAGCTGAGCTAGTGGGAGACAACTTCCAAAAGGTGAATCATGCTCACGATGTGGAATGAACGGCTCATTCGATTGCCCACTCCATTGCTCTCAGAACAGATAGCTGCTTCACCCATGTGGTCCTGTCAGTGCGTCATAAGAGTGGGTCTCTCATGTAAGAGTCTATAAATGTGTATTGAAGGCAAGGATGCAGTAAGGGCTGGGGCTGGCAGTGGCTTCATGTGTGTGCAGTGTAAGTTCTTATTACTTGTATGAGAGACTGACACATTGTCTCTCAATCCAACTACCGCGTTATCACACATCTGTCAAACTGTTGCATCTTAACGCTGAAGACTGAGGCAGAATGAGGTGAATTTTATCCCTGCCATCTGAGATTGAGTAAATATGACAGGAATGCCCCACATCTTCCAGCATGACTCACCTACTTTGTCTCAGCTGAATATCAGTCACTCGGTTCAGTTTTTACACTGGCACCTGTACATCACACTTACAAGCAGAATCTATGTGAGCACTGATGCATAGATAGTAATAGCCACAAATTAAGATGTCAATAAGGGATTCCTCTGCTTCCATTTATAGTAAATATTCCCACCAGAGTCACATCCTGTACTTAAAATGGCAGACGCATTCTGCTGCCTCATAAACGTCATCACTCTGTCTTTCTCAACCATGGCAACAGGTATAGAACCAGATTCTGGTTGCCATAACAACCTCAACTTGGCACAGACGGGGAGGATGCGGCACATTGCGTTCTGTTTTCTCTCTCCTCAAGCATTCCCTATTACTGCTCTGTAGAAACTATATGGAAACTTAAATATTACAATTGTTTATTAAACAGTGATTTCAGGATTCTAATCCTTTAAAAAGCCTGAGACATGCAAAAAGCATTGTGTTGAAAGCTTTAGGATTTCTAACTAAGACTATGATAAGCTACTTATCATGACAGACTCAGTAAGCAATAGCAGAAACAACTTTTCCTGCACAAACACCTTTTAAATACTTTGTAAATGGAACATTTACTAACAGCAATATTGTAATTAAGTACAAAAACAAACATTTTACAAAATCATTTAAAAAGCCCAAGATACTACTCTTGGTGACACTGAGGGTACACACTGATCGGCTGCATACCAGGTGACACTAAGGTGAAGGTCCACAGGCAGAAAATCAACATTATCAGTTAAAGAGAAGCATAGAGGGCTGTTTTATCGTTACCATCTCATCATTAAACCACTAAACAACACAATACTTCCATTACATAAAAGGATGACGTGCAAATCTGTGTGGGAGACAATGTAGTAGGACATGATTCTGTCAAAACACAGAAATTTAGTCAAAAACCCCATGTGCAGTGAACAAACACAAGCTGGCATACAAGGTTATATGTTTATGTGTCCAAATTGCCACAGCTCTACATGTTCAGTTCCTGTTACCCAGAATATAGGACTGATACGATGCTGGCACTCCACAGGAGCTTTCCATTTCAAGGCAGGGTGGATACCCGTTAACTAACCACATCCTGCTATCACGAACATCACTCAGCTGGTTGTAGCTGGCAGACATTTTGTGCTCCAGTGTTCAACATGGGGCCTATAATCCGGCCAGGAAAGCGACGTTACCCCTCAGTAATTAGGTTGTTAGGAGGTCTCTGAGCACCAGATGGGGACTAAAAGCTAGCCTCATTCACCTGAGACGAGCAGACAAGCAGGGTCTAAAATGGCTGAACATATCTGGCTCCCCCTTCCAGTTACCCTCTAAGGACCTGCTAGCTGTTAGTTTGAGCAGATCGATGCCTGTCTGCGATCACAGGGAGGGGATGATGATCAAATAAATGCATATGTAAAATATAAAAAGGAAAACAAATGGGTGAGTTGCTAAGGGAACCCGGGCATTCAGAGAAATAATATCTGTGCAGAATTGTAATCACCATGTGTGGTTCTCTCAGCAAGACTGAGGAATTTTAATAGCATCCCCGGGGTCTGTGTGCATATGGGCAGCAGTGTGATGTAACGGTTCACTTCTGAGGAATATTATTTCATTAATCTAACTTAAAACATGCAAGTGCGCGCAGGATTACAAACTGCCATTTTCAACCAAATACAACTGTTAGTTACACAGTTAGGGTTCAAACAACCCTAACCATGAACACTTAACTAATTACATATGGAATAATAGGACCACATTTTTTATGCTGTTTCGTGTTGATCATATTTGGGTTGACAAGCCTAAAGGCAGTGAAGGAACCACACCAATATAAAGCGCATCTAATTCAATAGTCTTCTGCTTGGTTTGTGTAAGTCAGGGGTTTTTAAAGTCTAGAACTGAGGGCCCCCCTCAAACCAAATCCACACAACTGCACCTCCCAAACACCTTAGAGGCATGATGCTTTCCTGGATGTTAACAGGAGCTGTCAGTGAGTTAGCTGTGGGTTACAACTTAAACCCTGTTCTTTTAGTCTTTAGCATATATGTGTTTACATTTGGGTAAACTGGCACCATTAAAGCCAAATTAGCTATTAGTAATTCCCATTTGTAAAGGACTCGAGGGTGTACAGATAACTATCACTGGAAAGAATTAAAAACACGATGATTCTCAGGCAAGTTCTGAAACGTAAGGAGCTATTTGTATTATAATCATTATGTCTAAACATATTAATGGACATTTATTCTCATTCAGACTACAACTTTAATACTAATGGCTACAACCAGCAATTGTTTTCTCTGTTAACGTGTGGTAGACTTTACCATGTGGCTCCTGTTGTATGCGAAAGCATCACAGGTGGTGATCATAATTGCTCATGGAAAGTTACATCACACCATAGTGTGTTCCATATGCTAAAAAAGTGTGCCATGTCAAGAGAAATCAATACCATCATAGTTCCAATGCTGTGTTCACACTATGAGCAACAACACAACAGCTTGACCAGCTACATTATTGCCAAGTCGCCACTGAAGCGTTGCTCAAGCCCTAATTAACAGAGTTATGTCATCATAGGCTTGTGTGTGTCTGCTACTTGTAACAAAGCACCTCAGCTGAACGCCATATAAAATTTGTATTTGGTCAAAATATCTATGCTCTATAGATCGATGTCTGAGCACTATTTTACAATCACATTTGGCTGCCCCACTGCATCACCATGTGCACTGCAGTGCACAAAAAGCTTATATAGCATCAGCTGACTAAGATAAATAAGACAGCACCACAGCAAGAAACAAAAATATATTATTGGCAGACGCATGACTGCATCATTGGAGCACTGAAAAAAGTTGAGGCCAGCTCAGCTTTGATTTATAGTGCATCAAGTTCGTCTGGAGTGACAAGTGTTTGAAGTCAGTTTGTAGCTTCATGTTACCACCTTCCATTGAAAATGACTTGTAGGTTGTTGCTGTGTGTCGCTTGTAGTGTGAACACAGCATAATGCTGTGATCTCCAAACGACATTACAAACGCACACCTGTGTCACAGTTTGTGCATGAGTGGTGAAGCAAAGCAGCTGCTGACATGAGTCGATGGTTTGAGCGGTGCCACAGTAACGCTAATATGGTTGTTCAGTCTTAAATAGAGAGCATGCAGACTGGATGGGGCACATTCTGACGTGGCCACAGAAATGCACTGTGTGTTGTATCCAGTGTCTTTAGAAGAGTGTGTGTGATGGCCCCGTTGCCAGGGCTGCAGCACAGGTGACAGAGTTGTCACTGGATGCAGCTCAAAGCTGAGAGCTAAAAGTAGTGTCTGAGCACTGCTGTGCTCATTTGACAAACAGCTGAGCTTGTGGCAGCCACAACATAGGACGTACAACATCTCCAAAACAGAAACAAACATGTGGTATCTTGATTACCCCTTTGGATACAGTGCACTTTCACGTCTGGTCAGGCAGATGCCATGTGGCCTTTAATTAAAGAAATATCCACACAGCAATTCAATACTCCTCTGCTGAGTACTCCTGCCAAAAAAACCCTGGAATTTTCCGGGCAGGCAGATGAGTTTGTCTTGCCAGGAGACGTGACCCTTCACACCAGACTCCACATCACCATCACCGACAAACTACAACAAACTTTCTATTAATGATAAGAGCATGCATTACCATTTCATTAGAAGAGCCACTAAATCAGAGTAATAAGTGTAACAGTACAGAAAGGAACTGAGTTCAGACTAACAAATTCTCTGTTTCTACTCAGAAGGCTGATCACGTCATTTTTCTCTTCCTACTGGGGGAGAGGAGAGGGGAAAAAAAGCACAGGAAGACACCAGAACAATGCACTGAATGCAGGGTATTGCAACTGACAACAGGGCCTGCAAAACACATTAGGTAATCTGTTATGACAAGGCTTTATGTGCCCAGTCCCCTCTACCACAATGACCCTTTTCACACCGCCTTACTCTCCCCCTCCGTTTTAGAAAAAGTGATCACCACATTCAGAAAAAAAGAAGCTTTCAATATTTTTGACGGAAAGTGACTGAAGTTAAATAAATGTAAACTGCACATTAAAAAACATTGGACTGCAGTGAAAAAGCAAGTTAATTTTATTATTGTTGAAAAAATAAAATACAATCGAGATATTTAAAATTAATTCAGAAACTGTACATACATACATCCAAATACCTAGGTTATTTGATAAAATCTGAGTTGGGCAGGAAGTCAGAGTATGTGTTTTCATGCACTGCAATTATTAATTCCACTTTTACATGAAGATCGTCGGTAACTTCCATTTTTTTCCCGAGCGTATTGATAGTGACAGTGTAGTGAAAAGACAAACAATTTTTTGAGTGAACATGCCATTTATTTTCATAAAGCACATATATATGACTACAGGATTTTTAAGAAACATGTGTTCCTTGCTAAAACTGAAGAAATCAGAAATCATCAAATCTGAAAGTAATGGTCCATTTAAACACACAAATGAGTTTTGTCTCATAACCAGAAAATCTGAGGGGTTTTTTTTTTCGTAAGTGTTCTTTTTACCAACTCCATGCCAAAATATCTGAAAAAAGTAATACATTGAAATGGCTTTAGGTGGGGTTGCCTGTCTAGCTAGAAAGCAGTGGGAATGGGCGCAGTCCTGGCCTATGTGCCAGCTGTTCCAGCTCTGACTACTGTCTATTTATACAGCAGCAGATGGCAGCTAGTGCTTCGCATGCCGACAGACTGTCAGTGACAGGAAGGAATGAACAGATTTCAGCCGCCCAACCTTTCCGCCAAACTCATCGCCAAACCATACATTGCTCCCAGCCCGCAGACACTGATAGCTAGCTATGGCTGCAAGTGCCTTTTGATATTAGCAGCTCACACAGACTCACAGAGTCCAGGATAACAGAGACTAAAGAGAAGCTTCTAGAAGCCACCAGACAGAGAAAACATGCTAAGCCAGCAGGACTCCATTCAGAAGCTAAACAAACACAGAACTACAACAAAGAGAGCGGGATATCAGGCAGTCTCTTAGGTGATGACGTTGGGGGGGTTGAACCCACAAGGCACGCAGAACTGGCCTAAAATCAAAGCTGAAATAAAAAATAAATATCAAAATTACACGCCAATGGCTGTTAAGTCTAATGCCTAGTGAGTCAAACAGACACATCGTCCAACCTGTCTAATGAACAAAGTTGTTGTTTGCACTTCAATGTTAACATAGACAAAATGATACAGGATTATTAGTCAGGGTTTTCAGCTGTTTTCACAGCTCAAAGAGGCAATGCTTCTCATGGATCAGGTCCAAGGAGGATATTCTCCTCTCTGCAGGTGCTGCCGCAAAAGGTCGAAGGTCTTTTCAAACACATCCTGTGTCATGGAAAGCTACAGTAGTAATACCTCCACAGCTTTAAACCTGTCTGGTATGTTCCCGTTTAAAAATAACACTAAATTTATTGACAACTGAAATGTGCCTGTGTCAACCTTTTCACAATGAACTTTAGGGATGTGGGTCTGCATGTGCTGCATTATGAAACAAAAACTAAAACAGACTTAGCATTAAGCATTCCTTCCTCAGTTATATCTAATACATGTGGAACTAAATTCTACTCAGCTCAACTTTGGTTATCAACATAACAGAAAATGGTAATGATGAATTCGTAGTCCTCACATAATTAAGATGCTATAAAATATCAGCCTACAATAGGAACAGTAAAGAAACTTCTCTGCCATGAGAAAGATGTCGATTCCAACAATTTCTGACTTGTACACTTTGTCCTAGAAAACTTTCCAAGTATTAGCCATTTCTGGCTAAACTTGTATTTATCAAATTCATAGAGAAGATAAAAACAAGAGAAAACAAATAAATTATAAAACACTGGATTTACATTATAATGTTAAGCTGTTTCAAAATGGTTATTTTACATCTTCACATGATTAAACAGTGTCTCAGATTTGTCTCAAAACAACATACAGCTCATCATATGATCCAGGCAGTGTGTAGACAACAGTGTAGACCAGGCCGTGCAGACAAGGGAAATACAGAGCCCTTTACATTCACTGCTCACAACAGGCACCCATTTTACAGAGCAGTGACCCGGATTTCCTCAACTAGCCTCCACTCAAAGACCGAAGTCTCACTTTAAATGCTCCCTGGCTTTATATAAGCACCGTGACATCATGAACACAACTCTAGCACATAGATCTGTGAAAATCTCACATCTTTCTGTTCAAGGCAAATCTTTACATTTAAAAAAAGGTTAAAAAGAAGTTGTATCACTTGTTTGACATGTTCTGTGTAGTCAGACAACATTAAGGATAAGCACTGAGAGATGCCTCCAGCTAATGTCAGATGACTAATGCCTTTTATCCAGCATTTAGTCTGTGGAGGATGGAAATGACGCGTGAAACTGTGTATCTGTGTGTGTATGCATTTATGGGTATGTGTGTATACTACTGATCTCAATTAGCATCTCCGTATTCAAGCAGCGGCATGAGACAGCTTCATTTTGGAGCAGCAGAGGATTCCAGTAGCCAACCAGATCAAAGGACAGACTCTTAATAATTAAGGTTTCAAAATTAATATACTGCCAACCCCCCCCCCCAACTTCTTACTCATGAATAATACATGAGTAATACAAAGTGAACATCATGCCCACCACCAAGCTACCCGTGCCCGGACTGCAAAGCTCTCCAGTTTGCCTCTGAATTCAGCCCTCAGACTGTGGGAGGAAACCAAACAATATAGTCGGGAAAGAGAGCTGTGTCAGTCAGGGCACAAACACTAAAAAACACATTCACTCTCTTGAATGTGGGAAAGTGCAGCCATTTCACCCAACTTAGGCAATGAACCAAAGAGTAGGTAAGAGGAGAAAGCCAGGAGTACCATAGCTTTAAAAACAAAGACACCATTCCCTGAATGCATCACCAAGTTAGGGATGAATGATGGCGGAGGTGGGCTGCTGTGAGCATGATCTGATTTTCATAGCTAAATGAGTATGACCTAAGCTAGTAAGTCAGATTCAACTGAGTGATTGTGTACGCTCCTCTAAAATAGGATACCAGACATTATACAGCTACCATACCTAACTTCAGATTTTGGATAACATTTAATATTGTGTTAACATCTTTTGCAGCCCAACTATGTTCTTTATTTCCCCAATTATAATTATCCTGTCACATACAGCATAATGACACATCTCACACACATTCCTAATCCCCGCTCCTCAGAGCACAAAAATCAGCTGGTGACCCTTTTGTTATACAAACAATCTCTTGAACCCTTCTGCTGATTGGGTGCTGTTATAAAACTGGGACAGATTTCAGGCTTTGGCTGAACTGTATTTCACCAGACTAATTCAGCATTGTGTTGTTCCAACTTGTCATGTGAGGGCAGGCGGTTGGCCTTTTATCTCTGGTTATATTACTAACATTAATGGGATTTCTGTGGTCTGGACGCCAGCAGCCAATCGAAGCAAAGCCCCTTAGGAACACCATCCTATGAGTAGTGATATCTTCTTCATCTTGTTTTTTTCTTAAGGGTTCAGTGCTACAAAAAATATCACCCAAACAACATGTTTAATTTAGTACTGAGTCCTGAATTAATTTGAAAACAAGAAACACAAGACAATGTCTGCATTTCTGATGATCTGCTGCTGCTAAAGCTGATTTGCTTTGATGTCTTTATCTTAGACTTTTGCTTTTGTGACACTGGCCTCTAGAAAGCCCCTGAAACAAGTGAAACAGCATAGTAAATGTATGCAGTGCTCTTATGCCATTGGTAAACCTTTCTGTAAAAAATAATGGAGGTGAAAAGGCCAGTTTCTTGCAGTGTAGGCACAAACTGCAAGAGAACGACAACACACTGACAAATGCAAATATAATAGTGTTGCCTTTTCTTTAGTTTCAGCTTGCATACTATTTCCTAACCTCCAATATGACGGAAATAAGCATCACCATCATCTCTCCCTGGGCAACTGTATGTGATGCTGCCTCACGCTCTCCCACACGTGAACAGTGCCCATGCACGACTTTCACTGTCTCTGCTTCTGTGGCTGCGTTTGCATCACCCCTCCCCCCCAGAGTCAGCTCCGATCCCATCCTCCTCTCTCATATCCCACATTTTCTGCAAAAAGCTCCCACAGTTTCCACTCAACCCCATCTCAGGCTGGAGTAGAGAGTGGGTTAAAAACAATGAGGCAGAGAAATTCATTGATGTCAGATGAGCGCTGAAATACCACTGCACATTCATCACTGTAGCTAGCACGCTATGTGAGATCCCTTACAAGGAAACCAATTGGGCCAGAGACGTGACAGATTATACAGCCCAATGGTGACATCATCACTGTGTCAACTATGAAGTTTTATACCAGGTCTGATATTTCCAGATCTTTTGATATCTGTAAAAACTATGTTTTATAGATTATAAGTTCCATACCACTCAAAAATGTGTTTTCCTTACATTTATGCCCCCTAAAATGTCCAACCTTGATTACACTGCCTTGCAACTGTGTAAATTTTATCACTAGTGAGGTGTTTTTCTATTCTTCGACTGAGAGGTGAGATGTCTGTGCACTTTCCTAAAATCTGAGATTTAAACATACGCCAGGCAAGCTAGATTAGGTACCTCTCTAAAACAGTAGCCAATCGCTGTCTAATATGGTAAACACATATTGACGGGGGGTTTAACACAACACTGGCAACCTCCACTACAGAGCAGGAGAGCGAGAGTTTGCATTAGCACAGTAAAAGTTTTGACAGCAAGCATATTAGGGTGTGCAGTTTCTGTGTGTAAACTACACCCTGGAGCGTCCTTCCACTATCTACCAAAAATCCCATCATAGCAGATATTAGCTTACTGTGTGTTTCATAACCATTAATGCTGTGTCAGCCATTGTCAGTTAGCCTACAAGCTAACAAACTACAAAAGTAAATAAAAGATGCTAACTACACTTCCATTCTGATATGTCTGCGAGTCCCCGATTTTGGTCTGGGTCTAACTGGGGCTCAAACATGTGTGGCTGAATCTCTCTGATGTTAATGCTAATGCTAGCCATCTTGACATGTACTACTCTTTCATCGGTCAACCTAGCACAAGCAGCACTGGCAAAAACGGAAAACGCAACCTACCACAAGTAACGGTGGTGGGCGGGGTGAAGGTCATCCTGAATTTCTAAATGAGACAAGGGGCAAGACATGGGGCAAGTAAAATGCCACACTGGACTAGTGAATCCAGCAACTCAGTTGCCCAGTGGGGCAAGTGGTAAAAAAAGATTTATATCATTTTTTCCAGAGCTGATGAAGGAAGTAACAAAGGACTAAGCCATCCCACTTCCTTCTCCTCTCTGTTGAGAGTTGCACATATGCAGTAGTGACCAGGCACTTGCGAGAAAATGGCAGAGGGTATGTGCATAAGTGCAAGCAAGCATTTCAGTTATCTTGGAAACAGAAGTTTATTTTGGAGGTGTGGGTAAAACTCCAAATATGTATTGAGAAGTTTGTCACAAGTTTAAGAGCAAGGAGGATAAAAATTAGTTAATTTTTTCACGACAATTAACCGTAGTCTTCAATGTTAACTGCTTAAAAAATAAAACAATTTGTATAGAGGCAAATAAAAGATGACTTTGGGCAAGTAGAAGTCAGACTGGGCAAGTGGGAAAAAACAATGTTGATCCCTGAGGAGGAAAGAGTAGGTCTGCTTGCGGTCCCTTTTCAGAGGTTTTGAGCAAACACGCCTCAAGAGTCTTACATGCAAATATGGGCACAACCTGAAAACAAAAGCAAAAAAAGAGTAGGTCATGAAGTGTCAACATTTGTTGTTGAGTGAAAACCACAAGTGGCTTGGTCAGCTACAAAGCTGCAACCACAATCTAGTGAGAGAAGGCATTTACCACTTTCCCCTTCTGACCTCTGCCACATTAAGGACATTCCAGCATTCAGCTTTTCATATGCAATGCCATGGTGTGGTTTCTTGGTCATTTCAAAACTCTTACTAATGAAAAATGATTCAGTACCAATGGGAAAGGCCAACATGGCTCTGCGCCACGTTTTAGTTGCAATATAAAGAGTAATGATGCAATTAGATTTTACAACTCAATAAAGATAAAACTGAAGAGCTGACTGCATGGACAGAATTTTACCAAAACAAACTTAAACACACACTTCATGCGTGTCTCATTTTCAGACAGGATGAAAGACTTCAATAACAGGATCTAGTCATCATACAAAGCCTGATACTTTATCCAGACACACACCTTGACATAGACAGTCTACATAACATTCAATCACACCTAACAACTGTCTACAATTCACTTTCACAAGCCGCCAAACGTCAGCATCACACAACAACTTGCAATGCTGAGACCCAATCTCACACATCTGCCTTAAGGGGGTATCAGAGCAGAAATGAAAGGCAAAACGTCATGAGCCAAAGTAAACTAGAGTACATGATGTTATGAAAAACAAAAGTAGATGGAAGAAGCAAGAAGCTTTCATTCATTCAAGATGTTTTGCAGCAGAAGAAAAAGGTTGCTGTTGCCTTGACTACGCAGCATAGTGACGACCACAGAGGATATGACAGTGATAGGCGCATCAGATACAATTTCTTGCACTCTGACTCATGAGATTATTGTTTCTTCCTGATTATTTTTATGAAAACGTTTCACAGACTTCTGCATGCTCTCAGTATTAATAATATTAAAGATCAAATGATTTAAAATTTGGATAAAAAAAGACTGCAAGACAGTGTAAGTCACTTTCTGGTACTGGTGGGTGTTACAGCAGCTGTTACATGCAGGTGTACTGAAAACTGGCTGAGCTACACAACGTGCATTTGCACCGCTGGCCTGTAAATACTTTGACACAGCATGAGCGGATCACAGACAGACATCTGCCCGTCCTCCCTCCTCATTAGGAGGTCACTCTGGAATGTGTAAGTCGTGCATGTGGGCAAATGTGTGTTGCTCCAAAACAATCTCAGCATGAGGCGATGAGGAATGTAACACCCTGAGTGTGTGTGTGGCATGTGTACACCTACAAGGGTCACCGGGATTACGGCAGCAGGGCGTGGCGACCTGAGGCAAGCCTTGGGATTACTGGTCCTAATCAGGTCAATCGGCCCTGTCTGCAAAGGGTGCATCAGCAGGATGACCATCCCTAAACCAAACCCATGCCTCCCATCTTACTCCCAACTATTACTGCAAGCTCTCTCCTCAATGACCTAAATTCATTCATATGATATGAGCTCATTGTCATTTCCACTGTGGTGATAGCCTCCTCTTATGTGTAACTGACACTAGAGCTGAGCCGCTTCCTCCCTGTAGGGTTTTTGTAAGGTCACCATCCACTTAGCTCATACTGAGAGGACAATCAGCAAAATTGTATCTGAAAGGTGAAGGTTTAATGATTCAGTGACCTTCTGCTTGTTCTATCAATTTGTCAATTAGTTTACTCTTAGCTTAGGGGATGATACTGTGTAACATCTATCCAGTTCATGAAAACGTAGACAGGCTAGGCTGGTATCTCTTGATAAGGCATTAATCTCCTGTAACGTAAGAAATTGATAATATGGGAAATAATCTATCTGAATGCAGGTTTGTTCCACTAAAGTCAATGTAATAGTGTAACATATCAGAGGATCTGCTTCTCTTGTGCACTATGCGAGCTCTATCAACCATCTTTGGCCATACATTCATGAGTGGCCACACACTGGCTGAGGGGGAAACACAACACATGGGTTACATAACAAGACAGAGACCGACGTGGAGAACACATCAGCGCCCCAGTGAAGGCAGGCTTTGGGTGTCCTGACGTTATTCAACATTTGGAGCACAAACACTAACTAATGCAGCAGCCCATCGCGTCACCCCTTTCTAATTACATTAGCTCTGGTATGTTTAAGAGCTTCTACTGAAAGAGGCCTTTGCTTGTTTCCAGCCTGCCTGCAGAGGCCTTGGACACATTTCCTGCACACTGGATAATCAATTTGCTGCCCCTCTGCCTGCACCCTATCCTTGACAACCCTCCATGCATGGTGAAAGAGGGAGAGAGAGACAGGGAGAGAGAGAAAGCATATCCTGCCCTTGCCCCCGAGCGCTCTCTTTCTCTGTATTGTTGACACACACGCACCGCACATATGCCCTTGAGTGAGTCACAACAATAAGGGGAGTGTCACGGCCTCGTCCGCAAACATCTGCCGAACACCTACAAGCTGACCAAGCAACTCCATAAAACATCCCCTGTCTGCGAGGCAGCTCTCAGTCTCACTTAAATGCTAGCCATCACCAAATACACCATAGAGGTACACAGGTATCACATACTCTGTTAGGCTAGCACTACTGCACCACTGATTCTGATTAAAGCACCATAAGATACTGAACACTGACATTAAAAATGGGGATCACGCTGCAGTAGTGGTGTGAGAAGTTTCTGTAGTTGCTGTAATTCTTTTTTTCTGCCATGAAATGATTATCCATTGTTGCAGATATAAACCCTTGATGAGTCATACACACACTGCCTTTGATAGGGGCAAAAATAAACAAGTTTATCTGTTTTGGATGATGTCTTCATTTTTAACAGGATTAACTGGGGAATTACGCACATCTGGTAGTCATGACAACCAATCATATCACTGTGTAATAGTGTAATTATCAAAAAGCATAATAAGTGTGACCATCCACTAAAACATGGTGGAAACACTGACCACTTCTCAAACAAACTAGCTTAGTGTGAAAATATAAATTGGCTGACTCTGGTAGATGGTGACAGTGTGAGGAAATCCAGTGAACCACAACCACACAAGGGTCAGATTTTCTCACTGCATGTCAAATAATCTTAACTGCATGCAGGAACTAGTGTGTGTCTGAGCCACTAGCTACTGTTCAACCTCTCAGCATCTTAATAAGACAGCATTCTCAGCATACCATCTGCAATGAAGTCCTGATGAAGGGAGAGTATGGCCGCCTGCCAGCCTCCCTTTCTGCTCTGCAATCTGCCCATGTGATAGGAGGTAGAGTAGGCAGTACTGCAGCCTCCTCCTCTCCCTCGCTCACACACACACACACTCACTCACTAACCCCCAAAAACACTGCATATTCCACTGCAGTTCTGCTACAAACCACGAGTCACCCTCCAGCACCTCCGAGTGACATTGGCATAATGAAAACCCAAGGATATGGAGTAAAAGTAGTGGGGATTTGACACAAAGCTTCTCTTTGGTGGAGTGTGAGAGATAAAAGACAAGTGAGCCATAACTGGTAGGGACACTTGATCTTATGGAAGATTCATAAAGGCTTAGTCTAATGAGCCTGGTAAGACTGACAGACAAAACTTGAGGCAAATAGGAGAGCCTGCTGGAAGAACAGGTTCCTGCCGTCACATGCTGTCTCGTTACTGGGTCATTAAATGTTTCCAAGCTCTAGTGTCAGGGAGGCTGTGTTCACCTGCCAGCTGAAATGGGACACACAGCACAACCATGAGTAAGGAGGCAGCAAGCACTTCACACTACCTGATGACTCACTGTCACAAGTGAGCAGGTTGAATCACGAGACTACAAACCAAATTCTGCTCTTGCTCTGCTGTTGTCTGTCCTTTCATATATTCCACAATTACAGCAGTGATGCAGGGCATAGCATCACAGATTTACTTAAACAATATGTTCATGGAGAGCTATGCAATGACTCATTCAAATGTGCACAATCGTTTAAATTATTACATTTTGCAATAACACATATTTAGATTGATTCATTTAAATCTAAATGCATGTTTTACTTAAGTACATTTATTTTTCCACAAGCATCGAAAATTGTAATTTTGCAGGCCTAATTTCACACAGCTGTTCATGTGTGAAAAGCCAAGAATGACTAAAGCATGAAGCTGCTGAGCCTCGATATAAAACTAAAGCTTGGGAAGCACATTAAGTGCATCTATGCAATATACATCTAATCACTGATCCCAATAATATGTTGTCAAAGTTAAGACAAATCTGCTGACAACTGCAACATATGAGAAATTAACATTTTCTGTGATGTCAGCAGGCCTTTGTAACCATAACGCCGCCACTTAGTTTTTTTGGGTCAAATTTACAGCAAATAAAAAGCAGCACATCTTATAAATGATTAACTTCTGGCCATAGCATTTTACACATCTTTAAAACTGCTTCACAAACTGCTTGTGTACACTGAGAGATAACATGATCATAAACTACAAAGTGACAGACATATCCATTCTAAAACACCAACTGTGTGATAAAGCCTTGATGAATTGAAGGTATTAGCAGGCCAGGCTGTGTGGCGACCCCTGGGTCTCCCAGTATGAACCAACTCAGCGTTTCTCACACAGAGACTCCTAAGGCATGCAGGCCCCTTCAGAGGAGGAGGAATTTCATTCTGTAAGCCTTTTATTCTCTTTCAGGCTGTTTGTCCCCAACCGTCCACTATTCAGTTTGCTCATTCTACTGTTCCCTGCTAAGAGCCTGGAAGGGAGACTACGCGGGAGGATGTCTGGTATACCAGGCTTCCCTTTAGTGGACAGGCCTGCATATGTTCAAAACATGGTGTTGGGTTTTGTGTGTGTCCCTGTGTGCATGCCAGTGGGTGACTTACTTGTAGTGTTGCCTTGCATCTGAATGATACATTTTGACTCCTTGCTCATCTCCCTGGAGTTGAAGGGCCGAACTCGGACGGCGACTTTTACAGACGCCCCAGACATGTTTGCGGTTTAGGATTGTTTCCCAGTAAGATTCCTTGTATATCCCTCCTGAAGGAAACAGAAAAAGAAATGCATGCATCTGCTTTGTAAAAAGAAAATCTGGTATTAAGTAAAGGAATCAAAATTGTGTTTCCTTGTTTTAAAAAAGGTAGAGAGCTTGAATGCAATAATGCAGGGCTCATTATCACATAATGCAAATAACAATGAAAGTCCACCCCTTCCCAAATTCCAGTCATAACAGCATACAACAAACATGGCCGACCAAAACCAGTGAAGCGCTTTAATATTTTGTAAACAGCAGCCAATCAGACATTTAACAATCAAATAAAGGATGCAGGGTAATGCATTTAATTTAGAAAGCCATAGTATGTGCGAAATACGCTTTTGATGGATACAAAATATGAATGCTGCATGTAATAATTAGGCTGCATAAACATCGTGCATTTAATGTCATTATAAACCCAACTTTCCTGTGTGTTTACAGTTATTTAAAGCTATACATCCCGCGCCCCTTCACTACATTTGCCAAATAACTCAGGTTTTTCCATGTCCTTGCAGTCAGCCATACTTGCTAAAGCATACGCCCATGAAATTCTATCTACCCTATTTTGTGTGGGCTACAGTGGGGCTGTGAGCCGGGCCTGTCTGCTCCATCCAACAGTGCTCAACTCTGTGCACACACAAGGCTTAAAATTTTCGTTTTTAAAATATTAAATTCGGTGTTAGGAAGTAGGCTAATCCTCCGCGGCTGTGTGTTGTGGGATAGTGCAGGGAGGAGTTGCATGCTTATTTTAGCAGCACAGACTCGACACAATGTTCCCGGTGGACCCTGCATGGAAGAGGTGTCAGGAATTTAACATTAAATCTTACACTGTGCTTGTTTTAATCGGTAACTGTCAGCGTTATAGATTGTACTGTAAGCTAGCGCGAGCCATGAAACATAACGGCTGTGACTTGAGTCTGTGGCACGAGACGGAACTAACTAACCTCCGGTGTCCGTCTAAACGCTATAACTATCCAAACATAGCTAAATATTGTGCTCATAAGCGTGTAATTTAATATAATTTGCAATATTTTGTATTAATATAAAACTGTTATCGGAACCAGGACTATATAACGGTCCAAATACGCTGCCAGACACTCGCACGGCTGTTAGCTAAAACAGCCAACTGCCCACCAGCTAAAACTACTGCCTGAAATTAACCTGTAATAACAACCTCTTGTATTACAACTGTTAAAAAAACAAATACATTTTTACAACATTTATACTCACGTTTGAAGACTCTCACCAAGACAACACCATAGGACAGCGGCGAGAACTAACGTTAGCTAGCGGGCGTCAAGATGTGTTGTTTTCTATCAAAATCCGCGAGAACAAAAACTGATATAAAGTCCACTTTGGTGAAAAACACCCATTATAGCGGTATCCTCCGCCGGATGGACCTGTGACTGCGCCCTGTGACTCCTTGACGAGTTTATTTTCCTGTAGAGATACAAGGCGGACGTCTATCTGCACACGGGCGAAAAGGAGAATTGATAGATTGCCTTGATTTACCGAACAGATTACGTCAACTGCCTCTCGGCCGCGATGACTGACAGCCGGGCGGACCAATAAGCGAGGAGACAGTGGTGACGAATGTGACGCAGAGCCAATGGTGATGCTCTGAGTCGGAAGGAGGAGGGAGCAGGTGGGGCCTCTCTTTTTTTCAGCCGTGACGCCACACTGCAGGATTTCTACCCACCGCTCCCCGCACCGCTGTCACCGCAACACCCAGGGTCACCGCAAAGAGCGCCGTCTAGCGAGAGATGGAGCATGTCACATCCCAATGCTTTAACATAAATAAACGGTACTGTACAATGTACAGAAATTCACCATGTCTACAATCCTTTTCTGCATCAAATATAGGCCTATTTTACCTTCATATATATGTGCAACCCACTTATTTTGAGTAATCTAAATGAAAACCACTTAAGCAAATACATTTTTTGCTCTGTTATGTATGTTGGACGTGATTTACCTTCATTTCTGTAATAATCCAAACATCAAATTATTTCCAGTAAGGCTTTTCATGGCGTGCAACAGATGTGGACACTTTCAAGACTGACTAAGGGGTCGCTTTTTTTGTTTTCAAGATAAACTGCTCCAGTTGACCCCTAATTATACACTACAATGAAATCTTGCCAATAAAACTGGGACAGTTGCCAGGTTTAATCCATTAGTTTATAACTATTAATGTAGAAGAATGACTAAGCTTAGACGTCTGGGAAACCACAGTCTCAAAAACATGTTGTTGGGAATTGTAATAAGTTATCTTTGCACATAGAAAAATCTAATTGGTAACCACCACAAATTTTCAGTAGAAAGGTGAAATTTTGGCTTCTGAGAAACCTTGTAAAAATGTTTTCTTTTGTTGCTGTTTGACTTCAAGACGTTTCGTTAATAATGTTGGTATTTGTTGTGTATGTTAATATATCACAGTCACCTGGATTGCTGCATACCCACTCTCTTTCCATAAAGGACTATTAGAGAAATATTTTTAGACTTTGTATAATCATTTTGTAGTCGTGTGTGATGTAACTTCATTTTCATGAAGGTCAAATAAACAAAAAAACGTTGGCCTAAAAGGACCAAACAAAACTGCTAAGGCATCAGTCTGAGGAAAACACAGTGACGAGTTGTGAAATAATGTGCATCATCATTTATTTCAGTTCAAAACCCTAGCTTCCAAAACAGGTATGTGGTTAAAGGAAATCGTTTCCTGTACAGTTAAGGTCAGCAAGGTCATGTTAGGTACAGTGCCATTTTGAAAGAGACCCATCTTAACGTGAGATGTCAGTGGTTCTGAAGAGGAGACTCTTAATGTGTGTTTCTATGATGGTGTTCCTGGTGGTCATGCTACATTCTCTCATGTTCCTTCCATTTCGCCTAAAAGGGTTATTTGTCCATGAGGCGCTTAGGAGGTTCTGGACTTGAGGCCATGCACACACAAGTAGTAAATTCAGTCTACTGAAGTCAGCAGGGAAAATGTGACTAAAAAAGGAACAACTGAACATACTGTATTTTGGTAAACCACAGCTTATCTTCCTACTGCACTCAAAAGGAAGCTGACAATTTAGGATTAGTTAAACGTTAAGCTACATCCTTAGTGAATATTCCCAGATCTGAAATTCGTCTACAAGCACAAACTGTGCATCTTGTTAGCTCTGGGAAACCAGCATACAATATGTGGACTCAAGTTTAAAGTTCAATGTCACAGTCTGGATAATGAGAACCCAGGGCTAGCAATTTTATCAGAACCCACCCACACTCTCCCAAATGTATTGCCCTCCCCTCCCCTCTCCCTAAAACCAAAAGTCTTTAATGAAGCCAACATACAGAGTATTACAAAACAAAATGAGAACCGTAAAGGAAAATGATCAATGAAGGGACACTATGCACCTCGCTGGTAAACCTGATGTTGGTGTATTCTTGCAGCACTATAATGCATTAACTAACTCTTGTTAAATATATGTATATATTTTGATATATATATACACAAACTCATGAGAAAAACTTAAAAGTCTTAACTTTATTATATTTTGTTTTTAGAACCATGATAATGGTTTGAGACAAAAAGGGTAAATGCGAATAAAAATCAAATCAGGTCTCTTTTTTCCATTCAAAAATTTTTTTTCTTTCTCTTGTCGTTGGTAGTAGTGACGCTGAATTCAGGCGATTTGGACAGCTCTCTTCATGATGGTTAGCAGGCCAGACGTTGGTGACATGTGGTCCTCAGACAGGTCGTCCGCCCTGTTTCTCTCTCATCCAGGTATGGATCCTCTCCTTCAGCTCAGGGACTGGAGGATTAACAACAGACTGTTAGCAGCATATAAGAAACTGACATTCAAACTCAAACAGGCAGTAATTTAATTTGATATTTAAGTGCTGTGCAATTACTTGCCTTGAATCTAAAACTACATAATTGCTTTGCTGCTCCTAGCAAGAAAGACTTCTGCACTCTCTCTTGCCTACCTTGAACAGAACTTTACATGTAAATCAGTTATGAAAAGGTACTGTGGTGGCGTTACCTGACTCCAGCATGCTCTCTGTGAGCGGCTGCCTGTTGAAGGGATCGGTGGGGGAGTTGAGCAGGTGGCGCAGGATGATGGATCGGTCCATGATGTTCCCCGAAGGCAGCATCACAGGGTCAGTCATCAGTGTGTCCATCAAAGGGTCTGTTACAACAAAGTTTCATGGTCACTTTAGAAAACACTCTTGAAACAATACACAAATGGTTTGACAGACATTCCTGGAGTTTATTCTTTTGTGCTGTACAGACAGTTTTACAGCAGCAACCTTTCTTTCATCACAGTGACAGATATTGTCATCATATCCCAGTTTCCCTTTTATAACTTCAAAAGGCAAAAACAAACATCACAGCCTGCTCAACAGGCTGCTCCTTGTGTTTGGAGAAGGGCTGATATTCTAATGTTGTGTCTACATCTGAACAGGGGAAAGCCACTAGCTGATCTACCCTCTGGCTTTTGCAATTGTCCTTAGATAAAGAATTTAAACAAAAAGTAAAACAGAACAAAATAAAATTACTAACGTCAATATCACCACCATTTAAAGCAGGCCTTCTGGCCACATCCGGGCCAGAAGCAACCTCTGTGTGGCCTAGCATACATAAGTATGAATGAGAATATGTTTACTATATATAGTGTCTGGAAGTAGCAAACAAATGAGCCATCTCATGTCCTTGTCCCCAAAGGCTACGAAAAAGGTTTTAGATAGGCCGCTGGCCCATGTACATTTCCTGGTTTTGTAATTGAATAGTCCTGATGTAAGGCATGTCTTCGTCAAACTTTTGTGACATGTAGAACTCCAACTGCTGACAAAATTATGTGCTTTATATGACAGAAATCACAAGGCGCCTATCAAAACACCAGTAAAGAAAATATCCAATAAATACTCAATGGTAGCTTTCGATAGAGTGTGCCCTATACTGAAATGTCACAAGGTTGTTACTGTAGGGCTCGTGCGTTACAAAAATAACACCTGGCGTGGGAGATTTTAACCGCAGAGAAAGCCGATACTCGAGCCTTCTGTACGGCACACTCCCATCAACTGTGGTGGGTTGGCTGGCATATCTGGGAATCAAAGGAGGTATGTGGGCCACGTTCTCGTTCTAGATTATATTAAGTCTGTGGTTATAGGATAGCCTTGCTCTAAGCTGTCTATATGACCTCTATGAGCTGCAAAAGCCACTGCAAATGTCTGGAATTCAACAGCAACAAACACGGCTGAAGATCCTGTCTGTCTGCACCGGCTGACCTGAGGTCACACAAGATTTCTAGGCAAGGGACTTTTCCTGGTTCGAGCCAAAGATTCAGTGACTTCCTACCATGTGGTACGGTAGAAAATGTTATATTTTGATTTTACATATTTTACCTAAAACAACTGCATTTAAAGACTCTGGTTGCTGTTCAGTAGGCAGGAAAATATGACCACATTTTAGGATTTGAAGATTTAAACTAATTGTCTATATACATGTGGGTTTAGGGCTCTGGAATATTGGTGAATATATATACAAAAAAAGGAAAATACGTATACTTCTAATAACATGGGATTGACAGTAAAGCACGTAGAACAGTGGCGTGTGAGAACAGATTCTGTGCGGGAGAAGATACAGTGCTTCTGGAGTCAAGTTACCTCCACTGGATATACAGGGTTGAAAGTTGCAGGTATGCTGCTAAACCCACTGTGAACAAACACACACACATACACACCTTTAAACTCGTCAGGTGCATCACTGTAATCCATTTCAGATTGGGAGTTCTTGGCGACTATTTCCTCCACCTTCTCTGATAGCAGCTTGAATTTTTCAATGGCAATAGAGGACTTTATACCAGCCTTCCTCATCTTTGAGATCACTTCTTCAAAGAGCTCACGGCTGTACGACCGCTGCACATAGAGCAGAAAGAGGAAAAAATGTATTACGCCACTGCAAGAGATGTCTTTGACATGATGTGAGTGTTCAGTATCATAACTGTGTGTTACTGTCATCATATTTAAGACTTTTTTATACCTTGTGACACTGTATGCAACAATCAGAATCAGAATACAGAATGGCAGAAGTATTTCCTTGTGTTAAAGGGAAAATCTGCCACTTTTTATGTGGGTGTCTACTCAATTTTGAAGGTAAATGTAGTCAAGTAAATCCCTCAATGCTATTCTGACCGAGAGAGCTGAGTTCGCAGCTGAAACATCTGTTCGTACTGCATCCAGCGTCGACATTTGACCTGACAGTGATGTAGTTGGAGGCAGGAAGAACTATGAGCTATTTCAGTTTGGAGGGGGCAGAGAAATGCAGCAGAGTGGCCAGGACTGCGGCTGCATTAGCTGTGACCTCTGATGCCAAAAGAAACTGAATTATTCTGCTGCAATGAATTTCAGTGTGGGCAGTTTTTTGTCAGATGCTGTCGCCAACGCCAACCCCAGGAGAGCCCATGTGTGCTACTATGCACCAAAGTTTTGCTCCTCACCTGGACAGATGTGTGCTGTGGACCTTCTACAGGATCCCTAAGATAAAGTGGAAGAGAAAACCAAGACCAGTGGGGCCGAGAGGGCAGATGACCACTGAGTGAATATTTTTGTCACCTTATGCTATGTTTATGTTTGCGCACAATGCATCCTGGTACATGTAGGCACTGCCAGTACAGCTCTGTGAGCAGGAGAACTCAGCTTCCTCAGTCAACATGGCACACATTGAGAAACTTAATGCTCCAACTGACAACATTTACCATTAACTCTGAACATCCACATAAAAGGTGGCGAATTTTCCCTTTAAGTCTATTAGGAGTAGCACTGATAAGTTACTTAGGTGCTGTTTAACAGTGTTACATCATCAAGCACACACAGTATCATAAAAAAACATGTTACATGTGACTACTTGAAATTTCATATGTTAAAATGATCTCATCTACAGTATTTGGCCACAACTGTTTCCTGCTGGCATTATATGAGGAGAGGTGGGTATTAATGAAACTGTGTGAGACACTGTATTACATTCACTGAGTACAACAGGAGTAATTCATGCTGACGCCTGTGAAAATCTACCACAACTGCCTGTAGCCTTTTCTCATGATTCATCTGAACAAACTCCCACTTGTGTTTTGTCTTTAGAGTCGACAAGTATTTCTTACACAAAGCAAAGCTTCATTTTTGATTGAAAATATTGTATTTGTGATCAACTGTAAACGTAAGAGCCAACCTGGTCATCTGCAATCGCTTTAGCAAAGCGGGCACAGTCTAGCTGCAGGTAGATGTCAGTCAGCTGGTCTAAGAGTTTCTTGGGCTCAAAGCCGTACTTCTCGGGGTTCTCCACCTTCAGGTCCCGACACTTAGGCCCACAGAGCTGCTGGAGGTTAAAGTTTAGCATGGCGGCCAAACGGGGTCCCAGCTCCTGTATGACAAAGAGGGCATCATTTAAAATTGTTGGGCTCAAAGTGTCCAGTATATGCTGATAATAACTGTATAATTGAGAACACATTTCCACACAGAGAGCCTTTTTTCAAAATGTCCAGCAGGGGCAGCGTTACTCACAGGCCTGAGGAAAGGCTTCTGGACCTGCTTTGTGAGGATGTGGAACATTTCAACCGTCTCCGTGGCCAGAGCTAGATAGGAGCGAGACACCCGCTCGTCCTGAGTCAGCTGGGATTGGCGGCTCTGCTGCTGCTCCTGAGAGTTTGCAGGTAAATACAAACAATATTATTTTTAATCTATCCAGCAACAGTTATCTTCACAGCTCGGCACAAATATGAGCAAGGTGCTAATGTAATGCATCTCACACAGTTACCACTTTGCTACCACTTTGTCTTTGCTGCATCATTTTTTTTATCTCTTCTTTTTGGAACTTTAGCACTGTGATTCCCAGCTGCTTTTTATTTCCTCACTTCTATGTTTTATTGCTAGAAAATTAAGCTCAGTCATAACTGTTGGTTGAATGCATGTAATACACGGTAAATTAAAACCCTATAAGGCTGAGGACTGACCCTAGGCAGCTGCTCCCACTGCTCCTTATTCTTCATCTCTTCTTGAACTTCGTGGATACGCTTCAGGGACTCAAGGCTCTCGTCTAACAAGAAGGTGGTGTCATTAATCAGCATGTTGATGTAGCGCACAAACTGCTTGCCAGAGCTAGAGGGGAGTAAGCGCGAAAGAAGATGGAAGAGAAGGGTCAGGTTAAAATACAGCCAAGTCAGGCAGCCATTGATTAAAATCTTAATGGTGTCATTTTTTACATGACCAAAACTGTTTGTCAAAAGCAAACTCACTTGAACTCCTCCATGAAGGTACCGTGGTGGGCAAGGTTCTGCCAGAGACTCTTGAAGATCGTGCTGATATGGTACCGTATAGTGAATTTATCATAGAACTCGCTGGTGGCACCGGTATGCTCAACATCTGACCAGAGGAGACAGTTTATTAGTTAAAAAGGAAGGGAAAGAATCCAGACCTCACAGTCAAGAACAAATATGTTTGGGTTTGCTACATAAGGGCTAGAAACAACCCTACGTTTTTGCAGATTACATCGACACTAAATCCCATTTATTACAACTGCTTTGAATTACAGTATAACCAGAACTTACCAGTGTAGAACTTCATGAGAGCAGGGACCAGCTGTTTGACAGACAATGGGTGGTTCTCCATCATTTCAGAGAATCGCTGAGTACGAGGCTGTACAGCAGGGTTGGTGACGAACAGCACCTCCACCAACTTAGCGATAAGGTAGGGGTTCCTGATGTAGTTCTGGCTGCAGATGAACACCACCAAGAAGGTAACAATGTCTTGGACACACGGCTCGTATAAAACCTGGGGAGAATACCTAGAAGAAGAAGGGAGGAGGAGGAAGGAATGAAACAAAATGGCTTATGTATCAATCTTGTCTTTAGCTTCTGTATACTTCTTCCACTGTAGCAGGATATACAGTTTTACAGAGTTACTATTATTATCAGTTAAATTGACCTTCAAGGAATGACAACAGAAGCGCTTCTTGGTTGAACCAACCCTTTGATACAATTGAAGCTTAAAATATATTTTTTTAAATCCAAGTATGTGTAAAAAGTCTCCCTTTTATAAATAAAATAAAGGTGAGATTCTCTGTTAAGTTGCATTTTTATAATACAATAGATAAGCAACTATACACGGTATGATATATTTATCATTATATTTCTCATAAATTTTTATCCTGTGAAGCCAGTATACCACTGCAACCCTAATGCCGACATTGATTTAAAGCATGAAGAATTATCACACAGTGGACTGATAAATGGATTACTTTTTGTCCAAGTTTTGTTGACATTTCATATCTATATTTCTAAAAGTCAGAGATTCGAATCGTCAGTTGGAGACCCCTCAGTCGACGAAGATTGCTTCAAGTCGATCAGTCGTTTTTTGTTGGGGGGTTTTTGCCAGTCAAGTGCGCTGTGCAGTGTATTTCTTGGGACGCTTTGGTCCCCAGATTTTGCTGCGGAGTGAGCGCTCTTGACTTTCAAGACTCTCTTTGGTACAGGCTGCAGCAGACACAATGCAGTGGCACAGAGGATGAGAGGTTTTACACCCTAAGGCTCAGAGATCATCTTATCTCTTAAAGGTGGTGAATTTACAGCTCACAGCAACTTCATACGGCAGTCTCTCCCTTTTGTTTGATATCTAGTGTTTGCAAAAAATGTTGCACATTTCTGATATGACGTTAGCGCAGTTAGCTTGTTTACTGTATTATATGAAAGCCGCAGTAACACTGAAAGTCTTGCTGAACCCATACAAACTTATATGGGAAAAAGAATCCATTGTAGAATATTAGTACAGCCAAGTCAGACTCGGCTAATTCTGAGTTGGGTACAGCCCTATCTATATTCTTCTGATATTATATTGTAATTTCTTCTAAATAGGTCTGTTATGATGCCCGTCCACAAGATATTCATTGTTAAAACACAGTTGAAGAGACAAATGCACAAGACTAAATTCTAAACTTACTGCACGACAAAAAGCAGAAACTCGGCCACATCTTCAATGTAGAACTCAGGCAGAGCAGCAAAGCTTTTGGGAATCTCAGGGTTCAGCGGCAGGTTAATGCTGTGTGAGGAATGAACAAATAAACATGGTCCACACATCTGATTTAGAATACACTCGAAAGGAAAACACAGTATGTAAGATGGTTAAAAAACATTTTGTGTGACATCAATATCACAACAAACAGTCAGCAGCAGGGCGACTCACTTGGGGTAGGCAGGGTCCACCATGCGAAGAATGAGCTGGATGACTGTGCTGTAGAACTGCAGACATCTGCGAAGCAGGTTCTCATCCAGAAGGCCCACGTCAGCACAAGCTTTGGCACGCACCAGTTTCTGACAGGACAAAATCACACACAATAAGGATCACATCTCACTCAATATGCTCTGTCACAGAATCTTGCATGTTTCAGCATTTAAGGATAGTTCTGGGGCATTTAATATCCAAATGCAGTGAACTGAGAGCTGAGTATTTGAAGGTCTGTACCTTTAAATCAGTGACTCAAGGTTTAATCAATCAATCAATCAATCAAGGAAAGACAGTGGGTGTGTCTTTAAGGATGTCAAACTCACCTTGAGCTGGGTTTTGCATCGCTTGAGCATCTCCCTGTGTCGACTAGCCAGGGGAGAATCTTTCCACTGGCTTTCACTGTTCTTCAGCTCCTCTACAGTCCTAACATGGGAAAAACACCATTAAAACACACATAGACTGAGCCTGCTATGAAGACGTGTATGCTTTTACAGTAATGTTGATCTGTGTGCATTGTCCCTGAAAATAAATAAATACCTATTCAGTTCGCGGATGGCTCGCAACCTGCGGATGTAACGCCTGCAGCCAGGCAGGATGGACAAATGGTGGGTGTGCAGCGTCAAGAAGAAACACTCGGTGGGAAACTTGGGTTCTGAGAACTTGGTGGGGTCTTCATCTGTCCATGTGAACAAATAAATTTAATTATTTCTCACCACCATTGGTCAGAACCAGAATTTTACAGTTAAATATCAACTTTACTGCTTAAAAAACACTTAGGTTAGTGTGTCATGTCACATTAGGTCATATGTCTGTTTTTTTTTTTTATGAATTATTTCAACTGTAATGTGACATGGATTGTCAACAGTACAGAGTGCTTAGCAGCTATTATTTTGTAGATGACTCCAAATAAAGCAGAAGCAAAATGAATAGAAGAATGATTCATCTGGGTTAGTTTGATCTAAAGAATAAAGACATCACAGATGTGGCATGTAGATGAATCACTCTGAAAACCAATAGTATGCAAAATGGCCCCTTTACGTGTAATTAACATATTTCTCAAAATGGCTGCAGTCTATGAATGATTGAGGTCAAATTGCATTTACTCAAATTAACATAACAAATCAGTGACTCATTTCAAACTCCAAAAGCAAACAAGCGCTCACAATCACGAATGTGTCTGCTTTTGTTTGTGTCGACTTACGCAGCTCAGTCAGCCAGCTCTTGAGCTCCTCCATGGTGGCTTTCAGACGCGTCTCCTCTTGGCTGACAACAAGGCGACACCGTGGGTGGAAAATGTAGTAAGGGTCGACTGTCTCCAGCTTGATCTTCATGCTCAACTGTTGCAGCACCCATAAGAAGTTGAGCATGAAGCCGTCTGTCGACACCAGCTTATCATCGGTCTAGGACAAAAGAACAATTGCAAATCCATGTTTAAAAGCTGTACAAGCTGTATGAGAACAAATCAGCAACAAAAATTTAATTAGGCTGTTTGCAGTAGAATACACAAATTACTAAAAATATACGCAAACATTTAAAACTGAAATGTGCTTCTACACTGATTGCTTTGTAAGTGTTGCAATTTGGTAACTGTTGGATGTGGAATGAATGACTTCTGCAACTTACCTGCATCTGAGCTTTCTTCACATTGTAGTTGACTAAAGCTGCCATGTAATTAAGAGCTGACTCGCGCGTTTCTCCATTAAGCAGGATGTTATGAAGAACTTTGAACAAGTCACCCTGGGAAAAACAATAACAATAACTTTAAAACATGAATCTATAAACAAAGGACAGAGGTTGAATTAATGCATTACTAAGCTGAAACTCACCCTTGCTGACTCCAGGTAGTGCTGCAATGATTGGCTGACTACTCGCGTGTTCTCCATGGTGATGGCTGGGCCAGAGAAATACTTGTCTCCTACTTTTGTCTGAAGAAAAACCACATTATTGAGTATACTCATTAAAGATCGTCTGTACATTAAACAACTTGCCATGCTGTGTTTTTTACGGTATTATTGCATTAAATCCTTTCAGTTTTTGGCAGAACTTAAAGTATGAGAAAACATACAAATTGGCTACAATCCGGTGGTCTATGGATTATTCAACTGATTAAACAACTCACATCATCCTCAGCAAACACAGAGAGGCTGAAGAAGGCTCCCACATAGGACAGTCTCTGGATCTCTCTGCCACAACCAGGGCTCAGAGGTTTGGGACACCACAGAGGCAGCGACGTTATCTGCACAGAAGACACATATTAGTACATGGGGGTACACAGGTTTTTGTCTTGTCAATCCACAAACATTTAAACATCTAGTGGTGCTAGTAAGCATCTCATCCCCCAAGGGTTAAATTCCAGTGAAAGTCAGTATGTGTCCAACAACAACCGTGGACGAAATGAACTGAGATGAATGTATTCCCATCTGCTCACTCAATTTTAGTCACTAAGAAATTTTAAATTCCCCTAAAGGTGATCTACTGTGCTTTTCCTTATTTTCTGTCATGTTATAATGTAACAATGTCAAATGTTCATATTAAGTGTGGCTAAAGTTTTAAATAATGAGGTAAACATATGTAAAAATAATCCCTATAAGCAAACACCTCAGGCATCAGACCGTTCTGACTACTCTGTTTCCAGCATTTTTTCCACTTCAAGACAAGCTGTCATCAGCATGCCACAGATGTCTTTATATGGTCCTTTGCTCCAGGCACACTACTGACAGTGTTTACATAACATACACTGCTACATGTAGCTACATGTTAACATCAGGGAAATATGTAATCTTGGTTGCCGATGTTCTTGGTTTTCTGCTATTTCAGACCATATTCCTGCTGGAACATGTCCAGTTGTGTTTAGAAGCCTTCACGTGTGATTTTTTTTAGATATATGGTGGTGCTATACTCAATTACAGTCATTCCCCAGCTTTAATGACAGTGTAGAGACATTGAAAGCGTCCGAGACAGCAGTTGCAGAAGACCACAGAAACGCTGACTAATCAGAGAGATTTTTCGAGAGGTATGCATGAAAGCCAAGTTTCCACCAAGCAGTCTGTTTCAGTTCAGTGCAGTATGCACAAGAATGGCTATTTTTGTGATTCCATTGTGAAGTCATGAATAGTACCAAGAGGACGTCCCCTTTTTTCATCACCCCTCTGTTGAAGTACCTAGCACACTGATGTGATGGTAAAAGGTGGAGCTAGAAAACACTGCAGTCCGTTGACTAATCAATGAACAACTGTTACTCTTGCTCAGAGGTGAGTTGTGGCTGGTTATGTAACCACTGTTCATAATGTGGCAAGTACACCAGTAAACTATTACTACAAAATGAAAGGATGTTTTGCTGCCATCTTTTATCTTTTAAAAATATTTTAGGGGGGGGGGGGGGGTGTTGGCATGAAACCCTGTTTTGTTGATGATAGAAGAGGTGCAGACGACTTCCCTCTGTATCACCAGTGAAGAGGAAATACAGCAAGGGCTGGGCAGAGCAGTGAGTAAGGACAACTCTGCCTACATTTAGGAGTACTGTCTGCAGTGCAAACGCTGAACAGATCAAGGGTTCATTAGGGGCATGTCTGTGTAGGTTACATAGTTCTAAAGGTACTACACGCTAAAGATATTGGTGGAAATGTGGCTAAAGAGACAGTTGCTAAAATGTTTCAGACAGGGTGTATACAGGCGTTCCAGCACTGTCAGCATGAGGAAAATAAAGTGTTAAACATTAAAACAAGTAAACATGTTCTAGTAGAAACCTTAAATACAAGTAAGAGGCAGAAAATGTGCATAATTGTCCCCTTTAATGTAACTTAATAATAAATATGCTCTACTTATGATATTACTAACCTCATAGATTCACACAGTTAACAAGCAATGACATGACACTAACATAAACTCAAAGAACTCTGATTTGAGAGGCTGTTGCTAAATATAGGCTCAGTCCTTTCCATGCACAGGGGAATTTTTTTCTTGCCCTTCTTCTGTGAAGCATAAAGCCTTGGTGTCATGAATAAAATAAGCAGAACACATTCTTCTGTGCTGATGTCAACTGGCCATGCTGGTATGATGAAGGTATAAACAACAAAGACAAAAGCCAGGCTTGCACATACTTGACAGAACTAAATTGTTTGGCAACTTGACTTGAGAAATAAACATCTGAAATTATCTGAGCCATGAGGACACGATGATAAACACTTCAGTGCCATAATGTAGTTATGGCCACCCAAAGGTATACTCACCAAACTGCACACTGGGTGAGTCTTTCCGAACTTGATTTCACAAAGCTCAGCTAATGCCTGTAAAAACAAAACAAAGCATGACTGAAACAATGCATCAATTCACATTTTCCTCAAACTCACATTTGGATTACAGGTCAATTGGGTTGCCAGGCATGACCATTGAACTCATGTAAAATTAGCAACTGCAAGTTTGAGATTAGTTGATCATTCATTTTATTATTTACCTGTTAGGCTGCATTCACACCAAATCAGGTGTTGCAGTGATTAGCTGCAGGGCTGTGCAGTGGTGTGGCAGTGTCACTTAAATGGCTCATTTGTGGGGAATGGAGAGAAAACCACTCTTTCCATCTCAGCAACTTGTCCTCAGTAAGTTTGTTTATGTTGGCTTCATAGATGTGTGGAATTCCTTCTGATTATCATCACTGTATTATCTTCACTGCCACAAAAGATGCTCATGTGCACACACACAAACAAAGCAAGTACTCTCCTTTGTGGGACAGTACACAAGCTGTAAATACATAGTTTATTTCTTTTACTCACTATAATATTTAACAATAGAAAGAGACTATACTTGTTCCCGTAGACTGCGGGCGTTAGAGCGATATGGAGAAAATCAAATACCTCAATATCAATATTGCTACAATATTGTAGGGTTGACTATTGGTGTTTTCAATAAATATTTACACAGTAAGTGTGTTGATAAATAATCATCCGTAATGTGGATATAATGACTAAGTGGGTAAAAGCAAACTATAGAAAGGCTAGAACAGTCTGGTCACTTTACTGTAATGCAGCCTTAAAAACCAGGAAAAAACAACATTATGATATCCTGATGTAAAGGCTCATGCTTCAGTTTCTTGTAGACAGGTGTGTGGGAGAAAATGTCCACAGAGAAGAGAAGAGAGAGTTCCTGCATACAGTGTGCGGGCATATTTGTAAGACGCTAATTACAACCAACACTGTTCTCTAACACACAGTCTGCAACACAATCTAACACACTCCACTGACAAAGTTCCTGAAAATGAACGACTTGAATACACCAAATTCATAGAGGGCCTAAATCAGATTACACTGCTTTATTATTGTGTATGCTGGCATAGATGGTGAGATGAAATGAGATTAGACTGTTAACGAGGAGAGCTCCAATAGAAGAAGCAGCACAATGGCAACACTTATGGTGCATGCCCACTATACAAGACCAATTCGCCTGAACTCACTTGTTGCTTGGGCTCTATCCTACAATCCCCGGCCCATTCTCTACCAGCTCCACACAAGTCTGTTTTTTTAACAAAAAAAGCAACAATACAAAACAGTTTTCTGTCTTTTTTTACTAATTCAACTGGAAATGACGGATTTATATTAATAATATTATTGTAACAAAGACATTCACTAAAAAGCACATTATTTACATGGCTAGATTGTCAGATATGATACAATGATCAATAGTCTTGCTTTAGCCTTTCCTGGTCGTGCACAGAGCTGTCCAAAAGTCACCAGTGCTGCAGCTTGAGTGGCCGTGTAGTAGCAAGTGCCCTTTGAATTTATTAACCGTTATGCCCTCTCATCGCAGCGCCACAGGTATCCCAGCATGCCGTGTGCAACGAATCAGTCGCTTCCAATACACAATGAATGGGAGCAAATTGCTAGTTGCGTATATAGTTGGCATGCACCGTGACCTAATATTTAAACATGTCTGCACACATATGGTACATATTCTGTACATCTGGGGTTGTCCATCTACTGAGAAGGATTGAGACAGCTTGTCTGACAGAACCTTATTAAGACCTCCTGTACTGCATGTCCCCTGCACCCTTTACTATATTAAGTCTCATGTCCTGCCTAGAGCTACAGCATGGGTCGGACGAGGACAGCTCCTTACCATGAGGGGGAATTTAAAGTTGTCACTGTCAAAGGAACATTCTTTCACAGCAAGAGCCAGCCCATGGAGGATGGGAATGAAGATCTGAAAAACAAGAGAGCAAACATTTTCAGATATTTACAATTATGCCAATGTTTTTTTTTTTTTTAAAGAAAATGGTTAAAGTGAGGCAAATATGGAACATAATGGAATAATACATCAAACTGTACAGGCATACACTGGTGGTTCTTAATCAATAATTTCAAAACTTTTCCAGGGATTACTAATGGTAGAAAAAAAAAACCACATTTATATCAAAGAGAGTTGGAGAGAAAAAAAATTAAAGGGTAACTTCTGTATTTTTCAACCTGGACCCTATTTTCCCATGTTTTTGTGTCTGGAAACAACATTTTTTTTAAACTGATCCTGTACTGAGTGAGACTGATACAGGTGGCAGTGGCAAAACAGGCTGCAATGTAACCACTTGGGGCAATTATGCACTGTCGATTTATATCCACTCAAAAGTTGGGCTCAGGTTGCTGTTCTTGTTCAGGTTGTGTCTGATCCCTACAAAGAAAGACCATTTTGTTAGAATAAGATCCTTTTTGTTCAAACTAGAACAGCCCAAAAATCGCTATCACCAAACCCACTGGACTCCATTTAGATAGACAGTAATTTAAGCATGTATAGAGCCAGCATATTTTCACATCTAACTGGGTTGGTACTTGGTAGAACAGTGGAAGGACCAACCAAGACATTTTTTTGAGTCTATTTTGTTTCTGTCGACTTTCAGTGAAGTGTTATTTAAAATGATAAAATTACTGTTTACTGTTTTTCAAAAATTGTAGAGTTGCATTTACAGCTTAAAGTAAGGCTGTCTGCTTAAATTAATACAATTTCTACTTCACTGTGAAGGTGCTTCAGGACGACCAGCCTAAACATGGTACCACTCCAAGTTAAAGTACAGCGAAGTTCCACCTGCCCATAGGTTTTGTTATTCTGCCCCACTGTATGTGGCAATAGGATTCAGTGCAAAGTGACCCTCAGTTAGTATCACCACCGTGTATCATGACAAAATGGCAGACGTGCTTCCCACCTGTCTGAACATCTCTTCCTCCTGGTGGGTAATGCGCACCAGCTCCTGAATAAAGCCATAAGGAAGGTTCCGACACAGCAGATAAGGTACCAGCAAAGACTGATGGAGAGGGCTCCTACACGTAGAAAACAGACAGGCATTGTGCTGAAATCAAATAAACGTTTCTGGAGTCAAGGTAAAAGAGTCGTTGCTATGGCGACTCAGACTGAAACGAAAAGGAACAGAACAAACACAAATATAATGACAGACATGAAATAACCCACAGATTGTCACAGCGTGTGGCCGGCTTTCTTACCGCGGCTGGGTCAGGGTGCCTTGCAGGACCAGGGCAACGTGGGAAATACACTGAGAGCGAATGTTGCTGAGAAGCTGGCTGACATTTGGTTGGCTACACATCTGAGAGACGGAGGAAAAGGACAGGAGAGGAGAGAAATCGGTTAGAGGTGTGATAAAAATGTATGCTGTTGATTTCACACAAACTCTCTCCGGATTCTGTTGAATCACAGTGTTCTTTGACGAGCAAAACCTTCACTTGTTTCCAGACCATCTGGCCTGCAGCTAGTGTCGGAGGTACAGACTGTTCTTCTGTCAGGACATTTTGTAACCAATTCAGACACGGTGAATAAGCGGAAGAGAATTTTGCAGTTGTTACAATAAGAGGGATGAGTACAATCCTGACAGGGACCTGTTATGCTTTTCCTTATTTCTGTTATATTATATAATGTGATGTTCATATTAAACGAGGACAAGGTTTCAAATCACGAGGTAATCATATAATGTAAAAGTAATCCCTGTGAGCAAAAACCTCAGGCTTCAGACCGTTCTGAATACTCTGTTTCTGTTAGTTCTTTCTACTTTATGAGACAAGATGATGTAAGCTCCTGACGGATTTCTTCACATGGTCATCTGCTTCAGGGGCAATACTGCGTTTGCATTATGTGGCTCACACTGCTACATGCAGCTACATGCTCATGTTAATGAAACACGTAATCTTGGTTGCTGATGTTCATGTCTCCCCATTTCGGATCATAATACTGCTGGAACATGTTCTATTGTGTTTAGAAGCATTTGTTGGTGATTTTTCTCGGTAGAAAGTGCCGTAATCCTCCGTTACAGTCATTTCCCAGCTGCAATGATGGTACATAGACGCCACAATGCAGAAGACCTGGACACACTGACCAATCAGAGCAGACTGGGCTTTTTCGGGAGGGGGGCTTGAAAAAGACAGGCGCTAAAGCGGAGCATTTAAGGGTACTTTCAGACCTAGAGTTTGCTTGCTTTAATCCGAATCAGGGACAGGTGTGAAAGCACCCTAAGACAGAGAGTGAAAACAGGTGTTCCAGCACAGACAGTACAAGCCTAAAAGTGTTTTTGACCATTAAAGCATGTACATATGTTCTAGTAGAAACACAATGTACAAGCATGAATCTAAAAATCAGCATATAGGTCCCCTTTAAAGCTTTGAATTCAACTCTAACCCTTACCTTGGGAGCTTTCCTCTCCTCCATGCCAACACTGTCAAAACGCTCAATGAGGTAGTTCAGCATCTCTGTCTCTTTGCATGTTTCAATGGTGAAGCGGTCGCTGGCTGAATCGCAGGACATCCCCCCTCCACATGCACCAAGACTACAAACAAAAAGGTAAAACACAAACACAAGGACACAGAGGGGCTCATTAAATAACAGTAAACAGCACAGCACAGAGAGCTATACCCTTAGCATCAAACATAATCCTGTATGTATGGTTAACAAACCCAAACCCACTCTCAAGGATCCTGAAAGAAACAAACTATAAAGCATTAGTGACAGCGCTGCAGCATCTCAGTAGTGGGCTCTTGAAAGAGAAAGTCATAATATTAAACATTCAAGAGCTGTTTGCACAAAGTCTTTGAAGCTGATATTAGGATTCAGCTTGCCACATTTAACTGACAAATGTGGTGACAAGAGTTTTAACTGCTGTTAGTGGTCAGCTGTAACCGCAAAACCTGTATGAGCTGTTTCAAAGCACTACAAACCTTATGAGGTAATACAGTTAACTCTGTTATTTGTCCATTAGACACAGGCAAAGCAGGAGTATCACCTCTGCCCTTGAAGCTAAAAATGAAATCAACACATTATTAGGGCCGCCCCTGAAAGTCAAATACTCTCAGCATCAGTCAGAGCCCCCTCAGTCGACGGAGATTCTTCAAGTCTAGCGGTCTGTTATATGTGTGTCAGTCAGCGTGCAGTGTACTTCTAGGGATGTTTCGGTTCCCAGATGGAGCTGAAGAGTAAGTCCTCCTCGCTTTCATGGTGCTCTCTGGTACAGGTAGCTGTTGACACTGACCCAGGGTGAGTCGAAGTTAGACAGAGGCAGCTGCCTTAAGGAAGTAAGACTTTGCCTGCTCAGGCTCCGAGATAACGTTATCTTCTGATTTCTGCATAGAAGTGATAAATTTATAGCTATTGCAACTTAATACGATACAATTTCTGGCTTTTATTTGATATCTAGCATCAGCAAAAACCGATCCGCTGTTAGTGTAGTTAGCACGCATTAGCTCAGATAAACATCACTGTCACCCTAAACACCCCACTAAACCTCATTCAAACTCTCAAACTCTACGTGACAAAAAAGAAAAGAAATGAACAGTTAAATATTTATACTGAACAGCCAAATTTGATTCAACCAACATAATTCTGAGTCGGGTACAGCTCTACACATTATATTGTTTAATAACAATAACTATTCACAACAGTTTCTCCTGAATAAAGATGCAATGCAAGTTAAACAACACCTACGCACTTAACAATTAAGTATCAAAACAACTGCCCACAGAGGAGGGAATCAGACTTCCCTCTCTCACCTACTAACACTGCCCATGCATTGAATTAATAACACACAATTTAACTCTATTGTATGCAAAACAGTCTCATGCTGTACTAACAAGTTAAATGACACTGAAATTTTTCCCTTGACATAAACATGCTCTTTTAGGGTTTACCGGAATGTGCAAGATTGTCTTGTACAATAAAATATACTGCACATTCTCTTATATGTTAACATTAAAAATGGAAGTCAACCAACTTCACCCAATAAGTAGGGACCACTAGGGTAAGCAGCGTCTTAAGAAACACAAGGTGTTGAAGGTTCAGGGTTACAGACACTTAGCTATTTTCAGTTACCCTTTCAGACCTGACAATGAAAGCGGATGTATTCTGTGAAGTTTCTGCAGCTCTACAGAAACTGTATTTAAAACTTACCAGGACATTATAAATTAAAAAGTTATAGTTAAGGGAGCTTGGGTCTAAACCTCTGATGACCAAAACAGTTTCAGCACTCTTTAAAGATGGCTAAGCCTACATCCGTTTGTCTTCACCGCTCTACCCTGGTGTGTTTGCGTGCCATTAGTGCTAAGCCTCGTGGGCCTACTGGAACATGCAGTGGGCACATATCTGAGCAAGCGCACACAAACACACACACACCGTGCAGCGGTGTACCTGGACCCAAACTGAACCCGTGCAAAATCCTCCTCCTCCTCCTGAGATTCTTCATCACTGCTGTCCTGAGACATGTCAGAGAGGGCAAAGAACAGGAACGACAAGGGGCTAACATGACGAGGAAAAGACACAAGGAAAAAGGTTGGAAGAAAAGAGGGTGTTGTGTCAGGATGAGGAGACAGAAGGGAAGTGAAAAAACATGAAGACAAATGTGGAATGGTAGCAAGTCACAAGAAAAGAGGACAAGGAAGAGGAAGGGATGCTGGAGGGTTGCATGCTTTCTTGAAGACTACTTCTCGTGCGGCTTTTTAAATATTCATTAATGCCATTTTGTCCGCAGCTTTTACACAATGTCAGAACATTTTTTAACCGATAACTGAACTGACTGTCACAATCACTCACACAACTTGTCTTGAGCAAGCCAATGCAAAGTGGCGTGAGCCACATCTTATTTGCTTGAGAATTTCATAGCATTGCAGTACCTAAAAAACATGTTTGTTTAAATAAACCTAATATTAGCTATTTGCAAAAGAGTTAGATCTTTTAAAATGATTTGTTAGCAACAAGCAATATTAACGTAATACTAACTGAAACTAGAATGCCTGTTAAATGTCTGAACACCCTGTGTATTAGCATTTTAGATCAATCTCAGGTAATGTAACTGATAATTCATTGAAAATATGTGGAGTTGAAGTGTTTGATTGTGTATTTTATAAATTCCCTCAATCTTAATCACATAGTGTATATTTTTTACAGCTGCTGCTGCAAATCTTCATTTCCTCAGAGACTTAAAAATTAAAACAGATTTTAAAGACAGAAATGCTAAAATATCAGGTTGTTCATTCACTTTTAGATTAGCAGTCTAAATATTAGCAAGATAAGATCATTATAAGCTCGCATACGTGACTGCATAAGAAGCGATGTACACAACAAAAGGGATCCAGCCAGAGACTCTCAATTCAATCTGGTGGTTCACAAGAGGTTAAGGTTTTAGTATGTTTGCTTGCGTGTGCAACAAACACTGACATGCACATGGCAGATGAGATACCTAGACGGTGGCATCCTGGAAGCAAAGGCAGCCTGTCGGGCATTCGATCTGGGAGAAGGGGGCACCATTGGAGGGGGTGTGGTGGAGGGTTGGTTGCGAGCCCTAGGTGACCTCAAGGAGAGGGACTGAGGGCTGGGTGGTGGCACAGGAACTGGGGTGTTAGGAGGAACAGAGGGCCCCGCAGGGCTAGGAGAGGGTCCAAAGACACTAAGTCCTCTTTGACCAGGGCTAGATGGGGAAGGAGCCCCTAAGGGAGAGGTGACAGAGTAAGGCCGATAGCGCTGGGAGATGGGCATGGGGGCAGATGGAGGGTTGAGTCTTGGAGTAGTGGTAGTAGCAGGTGGGCTAGGGGGCACAATGAATTGTGGGGTAGAGGGTGTGGAAGGTGTTGAAGGTACAGAGGGTGTAGTGGGGGTGGGGAGAGATGGGGAGGTCCTCTTGGCTGCATCCATAGCCATCGGGTGAGGATTACTACACCCATACAGACTGTGGACAACATTAAGACGATGATTGGCAAAACTCATCTGAAAATAAGGTCTTAAAAATAGAAATGATCAAAGCAAAACAAGAAAATCAAGAAGAAAAAACATGGCATCCACCATCACAATACCAATTAAATATCATTAAGCACATTTTTGAGAAGGAGTGTAGGTGACCAATCCAGGGCCTTGATATGTCTCTGGGAGTTAAACTGACAGAGCTCAATATACTGAGTCAAGGTACTTGCCTGGACAGAGAGCTGGCTCCAAATGACCCAGCACTGTGGCCCATGGGGCTGCCACCTTGGCTGGAGGGCTGCAGCAGCGTCAGACGGTGGTCAGGGGATTTGGCTGCTGCAATTGGCTGAGAGGTGGCGGTCAAGCTGGCGAAGGGGTTGTGGACACGCGACTGGGTGGACATCATTAAGACTTCCATCAGGATCTGACCGATCAGGTCTTTGAAGTCAGAGTATACTACAGAAAGAAAAGATAATAGTGAAGTTATCAAATGCAGAAAATGAGTTGTAACAAGAGTTTGCCTTTTTATAGTTGTCCAGCTTATTATGGTGACAGAGATTAAGACGTTGCTCAGTGACGTACCATCTTTAGGGTTCTGGTGGAACTCTGCAGCCAGTGAAGGAAGAAAGATGACATCTCTATCCTGCTCCTTCCACGATACGCGGAGGATCTTACAAATGAGCTGCAGAGCCTGTTCTTCTGAGACATCTGAGTTTGCAGAGGGTTCCTGGTGTTCAGAAACAGAGACATAACAGTAAGGATTTGATCACAATATAGAGTCATTTAAAGAGAAATGCTAAATGTACTAGCCCGTCATTATCTCATGATAACTGTGGTCTATTGACACTCAACCGGTACGTGTCATTGAACTGAAATAAATGAAAATGAAACCAAGAATAGCGTCTATGGAAAGTCCCTAATCACTTTCTGTAAAATCCCACAGACTTCATTTATCGTTACTCATATTAAGATTCACTTGATCTCAGGACGGGCATGATCAAAGTCAAGTAGGCCAAGTAATTAAGGATGAAAGACCGTCTCTTTTGAGTAATGTTCACTGCTGCTGTTTACCTTTTCAGTCAAGTTCCTCTTCTCCCTGCGATCGCTGTCTTCCACCTCCATGTTCTCTATCCCTGAGTCCACATCCACCTGGGACATGCTGCAGTAGAACAGAGAAACAGTGTTTACTGAAGCCCTTTTTCAGCCGCAGGAACTTTGCCCAGGGACAGGGGACCTTTTGAGGAACTCAGTGCGTTTTCCACCCCAGGGACCAGGGTCTAAATCAAGCTCTGGGGATGTTATTTTAACCCCCAAAAGTCCCTGATCAGAAAGGGGCACTTTCTGAAAGTACAGGAACCTTCCGGATGGGGTTTGTGAGGAGGCTTTCGCTGATTGGTCAAACACACACAGCGCTGCTGCTTCAACTAGTGTACTGCTTCATTCATAAAACAGAGAGGTACTCTAGTATTGTATTTAGGGTCATTTTAGGACAAAGGGGAGAAGATTTCACTTTGTCTGATGACATTACAAGTAATATTAGGCTTTGCTTTTGGGTTCCCGTTTCATTTTAAAAAAAGACAGAGAGATTGCGCCAGTGAGCTGAGAACACAGACCGGTCAAGCAACAAAAAGAGAAGCTGCGCTGCAGTGCTGTGAGAAAGCAGTGAAAGCAAGAAATAAAGGGAATTTTCTGATTGTTGCACTGTCGCTGTCCCTGGGCCCAAAAGTCCCACGAACTTTGAGTCGAAACACAACTTTAGTCTCTTCATCCCCAAGCAGACCATGCCAACAGTCAAACCTTGATGTTCCCTTTGATGTGTCACATTTGTTACATCTCTTATACCACAGACTTCATAACCAGATCCCGCAAAAGCAAGCCATGCTTTGAAACACTTTACTTTGTTATTAATGTTTGCTTCAAATAATCAATATAAGAATAAAACTTTCTGGAGTAACTTCACTTGTTTTCATCTTTATAAAGGAACATGATATTCATTGCATTTCTATGGTCATACCTGTTCCAATAGATTTTTTTGGTGTGAATCATAAAAACGTGTTGCCTATAGAATCTATTATAACTGATGTAACTCAAGCTGACCACAGCCTGTGCTCTCTTGACGGAAAAAAATTACATATTTCTTTACAGCCACCTTTCAAGCCCACAGTAGAGGAGTATTTGATCATCAAAACATACATTTTCGACAGCGTGTTGTTTTAAAAATTCTATTTTCATGGGATTTCTAAAGCCTTTGAACTGGGCAGTACAATATTGGGTTCAAAAACTCTTACCTCTTTTCACAGGAGGCAGTGTCAATGTCCATGCTCTGCGATCGGGACAGACTCTGGGACTGAGTCTCAAGGCTGTTTGAGGGGGAGCTGGAGAGGGAGCTCACACCCTCGCTGCTCTGACTACCATATGCCACCCCTGCAAAAGCAAAACACCACAGTTGAGCACCTTTTGAGGTTTTTGTTTGTTTGCCTTTGTGTTTTCTCTGCAAGACCAGACTGATTGTATCTCTGCAATCAAAACCCACACACTTTGGAGAGACCTACCAGAGGAGATAATGTTTGCAAGACAGTTTCATCTTCTAGGTCTCCTCTAAAAACTTACCAATCATGGCTAATTTTTTTTTTTTTTTACTTGCAGACTGTGCAGCCTCTGACTTTAGTCTGTCACGTTGTTTTTATTTTATATTCATCATGCTATGATGTCTGTAATTTTTTTCTTTAATAGACTCTGAAATTAGCTTTAAGCAGTCACTATTTATGTGAGGACTATTGTTTGCTGAAGAACAAATTGTTTAGCCACACTGGGTAAGCAAAGGTGCAGATTGCCGTTTTAAGAACAACATGGTGTGCCATACCTTTATAAACCCTGATTAAAGCAAACAGGTAGAGAGAAAGCTGATTAACACCCAGGATCTTACTGTGGGTGTAGGGTTGGAATTAACAACTCACGTCTGGTTGCACAACAATGACATAATTACCTACAGTCAAGTCAAATAAATACTGTATACACTGGTTGTGTCAAGGAGAATATTTATAACAATTGCATTAACATGCAATGAAGGCATGTGTAACCACTAAGAAGAAAACCACAATTTTCACCAATTATGAAAAGTACTACGGGTGCTATAAGCCCTAAAACCAAGCATTGTGTAGGAACAACACCACATCTATGCATAGCAACAAACAATGGCTGGAAAAGTGTGGCTCTACCCATACATAGCTCACTAGTGTATTTTCTAGAGCAATGCATAAAAGCATCATTTCTCACTCAGTACAGTGGGCCTACACTTTGTGTCGCACAGGGACACCGGCGATCACAACACGCTGCAGCTGTTTGTGTTCATGTCATTCAGAGTTCTTGCTGTTCAAATATCAAGGTCCCAAATATAAAAGTCCCTTTCAGTGCTGCACTCAAACAACTAGGGCTGTTTATCTTCCAAGCCTCAGAGATAATGTGCCACAGGATGAGTAGGATGATAGGGTTAGAATAAACAAAGAGGCTAAAGACAATAACTCTGTGGAAACAACCACAGAAAGCTGACTGTATCTTGGCCTGTTGCTGACGTCAATTCTAAACTGCAAGAATTTAACCTTGAGTGTTGCCTTTAATAACTGTAATTATGACAAACTGGCTAATAACACTTTAAAACTTATAGGTCTTAGTTAATGTCTTACCAGAGGTGCCCATAGGGGATGTGGCAGGGGTACCACTGTGGACATTGAGCCCCAATGATTGAGAGGCAGCTGGTGGCTGGGGTGCGGCACCTGAGGGTCCAGGAATGGGTCCAGGGGGAGTCTCTCTTTGTGGGGATGTCAGGGGTGTGCTGAGAGGGGTGCTGGGCTGTGACGTCTGTCCCCCTGCAAGTCGTGCCAGTCGCCTTCTGCGGATCTTGAATAAATATGCCAGCAAATTTTAACATTCACTAAAAGTGCTATGGATAACTGCACAGCCGTACATAATATGAATGTATATTATAGTAGAACCAATTAAATACATGCTACTATTAACTATTATGATGATGATGATAACCATAATATTAATCTATGACTTATTGACTGGCACAATCAGCCTGGATAAGATAAGAAGTGTAAGGCCATACATTTTTTTCATCATTCATTGATATTTGGCCCCACACATAAAGACACACAACTGAAGCAGTGGACAGATCTCATTCATTGGTTTTGTAGTAGTTGTCTTAAATATACAGAGTGGGCCCTGTCGAAAATATACAATATAATCTACATTACAGACAAAGTCAGGTGTGAGTAATAACACTAATTGTGCGCAACCGTGCAACTGGGCAGAGGGCCATTACTGTAGTAAATCAACAGCACATTAGGTTGCGAGTTGATCAAGTAGCTAAATACGGGTACAAGGTGCCAAAGAAAGACTGCTTCATAAAGTATTATGTGTGGTTCAAGGGGAACAGCTCAGTGGCCACACAGTCGGCCCACAGTTGATTGCACAATGGTGGCCCGGTGTGTTTTTTATGCTGAGTCGTCTCGCAGGCTAATTTTTGGCTGTTAGCAAAACAACGTTAGCAACTGTCAGCTAGCTTACCGCAGGAAAATATGCCAAATCAAGTCTGTGCACAAAATGTACCGTTGGCTGGCAAATTATAACGTGTAGAAAACACCCGTCGGGTGAAAACAATAAAGTGTATTTGTGTGAATTTAGTTGTTTTATGTACAAGCAATGTAATCCATGGGCCAGCTTGTGAACAGTCTCTACAGCATTGCGTTAGCTAGTTAGCATTCTGCTCCGGCTAAATTAAATTAACGTAGTGGCAACGGTGACAGAAACATACGACCCAACTTCTAGTTCGGTCACTCATTTTATTATGTGACTCTAATAAATAAACATTTTATGGGGCGCGATGGGCAACACGCACTTCTGTGTGCTGATGTTGAACTCGCGTTAAATGTGGGATTTTAACGTGGATACATTTCTTTAGTTTAGACTGTGCTAGCATCTGAGCTAGCTTTAGTAGCAAGTCGGCTAGTGGCAAACCGTTTGGCTGATATAAGGTCCGCCGGAAAGAAAATAATTTAAGTATAAATTGTTACGTTAGCAAAGAAGTGCTTCGTCAATTTTAGACACTCATTTTGGACGTTTGTTCCATTGTCACCTTACCTCATCTGCGCTCAACTCCTCCATCGCAGCTAGGTTAGCTAGCTAGCCTTTTTCACTTTCGACTGCTTTAATGTGTGCCAGCCACAGCCAGCTAGCCAGCCTATATTAGACCGAAATATGCATAGTCCAACTCGTTCAACAAATAAGTGTCAGTCCTGATTGTCTTCAAGATAAAAACTAGGACACCAGTATGCGGAGGGTGGTGATATACAGTTCCTCCGAAAAGCCTCTCGTTTGCTAGTTTTCTACCAAGAATGAAACAAAAAGAAAAGTAGCTAGCTATTATACGTCAAAATACAACAGCGGCCATTTTGGTTCTACACAGTGTCACGTGACTTAAGAGACTAGTGGGGGTGGAAGTGTGAAGCTTCTGTCGCACAGATAAATGGAGTACTTCACCTGTTATATGTGTGTATTCTTGTGCCAGTCTAATGGTTAGTACTGATTTATTGACTGCCAGATAGCTGTTCTTGTTTACTTTTCTCCTTTTAAAAATAAGCAGTTATTTATTAAACCCAATGTGAACTCATAAACAGTAAGGGGGCACAAGGTCACGACATAGAGGTGTTATTGAACTCTTCAGAATGGATAAATAATGGGAGAATGGGCCCCTGGGTACAGATGTGCAATGGGTCCCATATCTTTCATACATAGGAGTAAGACACACAGACTTTGTGGTTGTTTTGTGTCTCTTCGTAGTCGATATGCACCTATCTTGTAGTGGTTTTGTGTGTCTTTGTGTTCATTTTGTGTCTATTGAAGGTAATTTTGTGTCTTTTTTGGTAGATTGTGTCATTTTGTAGGCATTTTGTCACTCCTTGTCGTTGTTTTGCCCATTTTCATAGTCATTTTGTGTCCCTCTGCACTTCCTTTGCATCTCTTTGTGTTCTTTTTGTGGTCATTTTGAGTCTCTTCCTAGTGTGTATGTGTGTATCTGAGTGACATTTTGCAAGTTAAGGCCAGACACTTGGGGCCCCTGAGTTTGTGCCCGTGTTCAGTAATACACCCTTGCTCCTCAGTGATGTTGGGAGGTTAGTACCAGTCAAGGCACTGGTAGCTACAGATGACAGATTAGCTACATCAGACAGTATAAACCCCACTGTATTATAATATCACAGTTTTCTCATCATCACCAGTGGGATGGATGATGTCACAGGCCATTTAAATGATTTTGTTCATTTTACTGACAACAGAATGCTCTTTCAAACACCGTTTTTTATTAAACAAAATTCACATAAATTGTTCTTCACTGTGTTGTACATAAATGTATCTACATGAATGAGGGATGTGACAAATATCTCAACCAAATGTCACATGGACAGCACAAGCCAGTGCAAAGAAAATGTGGTGTTAAAAATTTGTCCCATCAGGTAATAGATGTAAAGGATACAAAAAGTTTGCACCAAACAGAGCCCGCATTGAGTCTCAAGCCAGCTTAAAAGAGCCAAAAACAGACTTCTGAGGCCCAGCACCACTTAGCTACAGACCATAGACTGTAAAAATAACAGTCAGACCAGTAAGTATCTGACATATATAATGCAATGATGCCATCTAGTGGTATAAATCCATACCCTGACAGGAAAGCCTAGACTGAGCGTTGACGTCCCATTACAGAGAGTATACCACAAACTTAACTTTAAGCATGGTTTTGTTATTCACAGTTTTACAGTAATGGATCCAGCACATGACGCCTCTCATCACAGAGTAACTTCTCCAGAAATACAACCTTATTTCCTCTTCACTCGCTCACATTTTTCTTAAAAACCTGCTTGCAGACTTCCCCTTCACAGTACAGCTCCTGAGGGCAACAGGTCACAGAAACATTTATTAATCATGACGTTAAATAAAATGTTATTAAAAAGTATTTGTGTTATTTAAAATATTAAATCTTCCATATTAATATTATTACAAGATGCAGCTTGTCGTCTTCAATCCAGTGAGCCCAGCCCCGATTCTTCTTCTCCCCAGTCTGCTCACATACCAGTTTATTCCCCTCCCATGTCACCAGTGACTGCACAGATCACAGAGGAGGAAAGAGGGTGTAAATCACAACACAGAACAGGTTCAGCTACCCAAATAAAACAACAAACATGTCACATGATCTACAAAACACCTGCAATCATTAATTATGCCTGCAATCACTTTGAATACATAATTATCTGCCATCCATCGTCCATGTATCCTCACCTTGACATGTCTGCTGTCAAGTCCCTGGGTGAACTCCTCAAACTCCTCACCCACTCTGAAGGCGATGGTGTAGTTTCGGAAGGTGCTGATAGTTTTGATAATGAACTGGTCCCCCTGCTGCTCAATCACCTTCCTCATCCTCAGCTTCACAGCAATCTTTCGCACCATTCGGCTTATACCTGGAACGGTGGAGGAAGTGTTTTTCTTGAGTGTACAGACAGCGAAACTGGGGGACAAACTCAGCCACAGGTTACAAACACACAGTCCCATGCATACCATAAATAGCTGCAACAACACAGCTTAATGTGGGAAACTATTTCACTCCTTGTGCTACATCTGCATGCAATTCACTGCATAATTTAAGTAAGACCAATATAAATGCAGACACCTCAAGAGATCCTCAATAGAGATTTAATATCTGAGAGCACTGTTGGACTAAAACCTGCTTTAAAGACTTACCCAGTGCAATCATGTAGCCCTCTAAGTTGACACTGCTGATCATGTCCCATGTTCCACAGAGGCCGGCTGGCATTTTGATAACCTTTTCAGTTGTTCCTCCGTCTGAGAGGTGTGTGTGTGAATAAAATCCGATCATCAATCTGCAGGGTTGACAAGGAGCTCTGACAAAAGGCTGGGAAAATGCAGGTTTTTGAAAGACCTGGAGGTATAAAAGGAGGCGTGCCTTTATCTCATTCGCTGTCCCCTGAGGACATGCTTGCATCAGTGCCAGGATGTGGAGTAGAAGACAGACATGTCAGACTGGTCTCACCGCGCAGTCCACTGAGTAATACACCTTGCAGAATTGTGTGTCGCATGTTATGCACACACATGCACATAAACACAAGGAAAATTTGTTGATCTTAACATTTGAAAGATCGATGATTCTTCTTGTCTGTTATTTTCTTCACATCACAAGAAACAGTAAATATAGTAACTCAATTCTGAAATACTTGATATTCACATTTAAAGTGATATGATTTGTCTCTGAGGTTAGTGATATCTGTATCATTCACGTCCTGTTTTTATAAAGATGACCTACATTAAAATGGCACACCTATCTATGCAATGACGAAAATAATACTGACATTTATGGTTACACTCTGGTATGCTGCGTGAAAGGAATTGACGCACCTCCACTTTTGACAGACGATGGAGCTTGTCCAAACACTGAGGGACTTTTTCGTCTCCGTGACTTCAACTTAGCAGCAAAACAACAGTTCAAGATGCAATGCAGAAAAACTTGGTTGATGTTGTTTCACGCCCAGAATTAAACACGTGAATAAACTCTATCACAGGCACCTGACGCCAGAGGTGGGACCAAGTCGACCAAGAGTTTCGAGTTCTAAACAAGTCATAATGCTCTCCTCACCCAATGTAATGCCATTTTAACAACAGAGTGATAATATTATTACATTTATAAAAATCCTGAATTCATTTGTTAAAACAAGTCTGTTTGAAGATGTTGCATCACCCACTATAACTTTTAACCAGCACCTTTAACATACAGCACTTTGTTATTTATTGACTACTGTGTAGTTTTTGTACATGAATGTAATTATCTCTGGAATCATTTTAATTATGGTTCTCTCCTGCAACTTAATTGGATGCTGCTGGAAACAAAGTGGATCTGGGGAATTAAATGCCGACTTGCTGGGTATGAATAGCGTTAACATTAATTGATTCGGGAAATGAACTGATTCGTGGCACACATTTTAAACAACACACTTTTTAAACTTCCGGCTCAGGGAAAGGTTATCAAGTATTTCCAAGTCAAAAGGCTCAAGTCCCAGTGAAGTCACAAGTCACTGGTGTTTAAAAGTCAAAGTGGATCTACAAGTCATTTTTGAATTTGTCAAGTCAAAGTCATCAAATATGTGACTTGAGTTCAAGTCATGTGACTCGAGTCCACACATCTGCCTGATGCAGAATTAACTGTTTAAGAAGATAAACATGACTGAGATGTAATAAGAATTAACCACAGTCAGTTAACACTAACTTTGCTTTTAAGATTGAATACCATATTCAGTTAATATAATCTAATACCATCACTCCAACAATAAAAGGCACCAACTCTGATACTAATGTGATGTAATCAGTTACACCTTTATTTAAAAAAGCTGCTATCACAAGGAGTCTTTAGTTTGCTACATTTTGTTATTTCAGCTCATATCTTTCTGTCAGTGATGATGACGTGAAAGACAATTGAACCCCCGCTGACAAACAAACAGCATTTTAACCAAACAGAGAAGGTGTCAGTTTGGCACTTCCTGAACTGAGGATGTTTGTCGTTTCTTATCTGTGTGAAAATACCATTGTAACAGCAATGAAAAGATCCCACAGTGGAAAACAAAGATGGGTGTTTATTCTATTTCCAGCCAATACAAATCACACTTTCACTTTCAGACCTGCAGCATTAAATAAACATGTTGAAATTGTATTGCGTGCTTTGCCTACGGAGTGCATGAACAAATCCTACCCTAGGTACGAAATGTGAGGAGTTGAGAGAGAGTCTGCTGAAGCACTGAGGTAAAGCAAGTAAAAAAAGTAACATCAGTTTGTTCTAGTTGTATTTCATGAAACAGCAGACACACTGTATGCTGACTACGTCACACACCATTTGTGAATCCTTAGTTAAATAATCACAGATCAGATTTGTTTCTGCAGCAGCAACGACATTTGTATGAACTCCCAGCTGGTTGAACTCTGCTCAGTTATTCTGTTTTTAGCTTTTATACTTTTCCCACACACACAAAAAGTATTCTAAATGTTGTAACTGTAAATCACTTCACTCAGAAATATCTAAAAAACTTGCACACATTGCTAGAAAAGACTGTTCTGTGTAGTAGGCACTGGTGGAAGCTTAAATAAACTGAACTGTGTATAAAATGCTTTAGATCACAGTAAACTCACAGCACTCAGTGTCGACAGCTTTCATCTGTGTTTCTGCAGCAGTAAACTTTCTCAGCTCGAGGAGGCAGCTGTGTATCGCTGAAGGGGCGCTAGAACCACCTCTGCATTTTTCTGCTCGCTCTCTGCGCTGTAGAGGCCGTGCTCTTGTATGTAATAAAGCACGGCATCTGGCAGCAGGTATCTGACGCTCCGACGTCGACGCAGCGACCGGCGCACGTGAGTGGCTGAGATCTCGTTGGTCACCCACTCGTGGACCACGTGGATGTTCTTGCGATGCTTCCACAGTATGTCTGATTGGTTGATGAATTTGTGGGGGTCGTTGCCGCTGCGGGTGATGCAAACCAAACCATAGTGGCCCACGATCTCGGCGATATCCTCCTGCTTCCACAGGTTGGGGACGCCAAAGGACTCCAGGACATCAGCCCCACATAGCAGCATGAGCTGAGGACCATCTGGGCACAAAGAAAGAAAAGAGTGTATCATAATAAGACTGGTTTCTGTCTTAACAAAGTTACTGAGTGCTTTAAAGGGTAAGTTTGGTTTTTTCAACCTGGACCCTTTTTACCATATTTTCGTTTCTAACTGACTAATGGGAACAACAGTTTCTGAAACTGGTGCAGTATGGAGTGAGAGTGCTGCAGATGGCAGCAGCGAAACAAGCTGCAATGTAAACACTCGGGGCATGTGTGCACCATCACTTTACGTCCACTAAAAGTGTCTGTTTTGCCACTGACAGGCTCAGATTGTTATTCCAAGTGTGAGACAAAATTATGACAAGGATTCATACAGAGACAGACCTTTCTGTTAAAGAGGAAGATCCTTTTGTTTAACCAGAAACAGTCCTGAAATCATTAGCAAAACCACCAGACTCCATTTTGATATGTACTAATTTTATCATTGTAAAACACACGTCATTCTAAGTCAACATAAATAAAAATCAAAATCCCAAAAGCTGTCTGGGTTTGTCCTTCCACTGTTCTAAGAATCACCAGCTGTGGAGGTTTGGGGAAAAAACATATAACAATCACAAATCCGATTTATTTGCTTCAGAAGAGAACCATCAGAATCATAAACAGAGCCGATTACTGCGAACCGACAAATAAATTATTCATAAATTCACAGGCACTCCAATTTAGTGACCTTGTAGATTTTAAAATAGCATCACTAATGTACAGAGCATACAACAGCATGTTACCAAACTGTATCCAGAGGTTGTTTCAAATAAGAGAATGTCAGTATGAACTGAGAGGGAAGAGTATGTTCACAAAAATGAAGAGCAGAACAAATGTAAAATAAAGCTAAATTTGTGGAATGGGTTAGAAACAGAAATTAAAGTATGTAATACACACATTAGATTTAAAAAAAATATTTAAACACAAGATGATTAACAAATATAAAACTGAAGTATGAACACCAAAGGATACATGAAATGTGTTTGGGATATTTGGGTAGACATTAGGCCTATATAATGTATATATACTTAGTTTGGTCACTTTCTTATTGCTCTGTATCATTTAAAGGGAGCTGATAAAACTAACAATGTTAAAAGGGTAGGTGTAATAAGCTACGGCTTCAGCCTACACATTTTTGGTCCTGTTTTGTTTTGTTTTGTTTTATATTGCTAAAAAAGCATTAATCTAATGTTTATCTATTGTCTATCTACCAGTACATTTGTATTTTATAAGTTGGCAAATGACCAAACTAAACTAAACTAAACTAAACTAAACTCTGGTTTGATTAAAATAAACTCTTAATTCACCCATTTAGAAGTCAAACTATGCCGGGTCTACACACGCTAAAATTACTGTTTATTTAAATGGAGTCTGGTGGATTTGGCGATAGCAATTTTGGGGCTGTTTCGGGTTTGACAGAAAGGATCTTTCTCTTTAACAAATAGCTCTATCTCTGTAGGGATCCTTTCTACAATGTGTTGGACACTTATTACAATCTGAGCCTGTCCGTGGCAAAAACAGCGGTTTCACAGTATCATGGTATTACAGAATTATCATTATTATCTTACTTAAAACAATTCCTTAATGGAAGTATGTTTGAAAAATCTCGCTTTTGAAAATAACTAAAATAAAGATGACATTCTCTGTTCAGTTGCATTACTTTTTCAGTATTGTAGATAAGCAAATGTACACAGTATGACAACCGTCAATTATCAAATGACCGTAGACCTTGACACCGGTTCCCACTGCAACCCTATACATTTCAATAAAAGCTGATGTAACCTGTCTAATTTAGTTCAGTTATGATGGAGCTCATTGCACTCTGTTTGCAGGCAATGCTGGTAAACCACTTCAGCTATAATCAAGTGATTTACAGTTTTGCAGCTAATCAGTGCTCTGCAGACTCTTTTAAAAAATAATGTAATCAAATGTCAATAACAGTATGATTAAGGACAGTGTGCACTCCTCCTGCTCATGTATATAACCCTGTGCAGTGCAGCTACATGGCAGATTCACACGGTTTAAACTTGTCACTAATGTGAGGAATGCTGTCAGTAGTGTCTGCGTCACTAATGCACTGAGGCTCATCTCTTGCTGTCTCACGCCTGTCTTTATGGTGGTGTGACTGGGTGTCACCCATCACACACCATTACACAATTGTCCCTTGTTTTATAGGTTAAAGTGAATACAATACACCATGCATACAGTGCAGGCAGGCTCAGACTCGTCTGAAATCAGGGGTTAGAAAAGGGAGGAGCTGAAAAGAACAATACTTAAGTTACAAAATCGTACATGGCATACCTCTCCTTTTGTGATGAGATGAACCCTCAGTAAAATTCTCCTCTATGCGTCTCTTTTTTGTGTACTTGACCGTGTCCACATCATCGTTGTTCTGCTCTGCTGCAAGCAGCTCGTCATAGTGATGCCTGGGTGGATACAGACAAGATAAATATAGCATCAAAAGATGAAGGTAGAGGTGCATGCACTGCGTACAGTGTTAGCCAGTATTAGTCATACTGGCAATACAACAGTCAGTTTACAGCCGACACACTTCTGCTCAATATGGAGTAGGCTTTTGGGAAATCAAACAGGTGTTGTGATTATGCTTTGCACCTAATATTTATCTTATTCACCACCTAAAATAGATTTCTCTTTGTGCAAACTACATTTATTATCAAAATTCTACTTTTCTTTACAACTTCCTATTTGTTTCCTGTAAAATGCCTTGTGAAGCTGCAGTTTAGATACTTTTCAGATTTTTTTTTACCATCATCAAACAATGAAACTTTATAAAACATCAAATGGTGAAAATATAACCTCAGAGATTATTTTGTTGTTTACAAAATTCCACAGGTAATAGCTGTTCTCCTCAGTAGTCTACAGAATTAAATGTAGTATTGATGAAACATTTGAATCCACAATTATGAGCACTTCATCATGAACATTTAAAAATTAGCTGTGTGTCTTTGTTAGTGATACTTTCAGTCTGTTCTTCTGACTTCAATATTTTATTTTGACTTCATCCAAGCTTTAATTTCTAGTTTGGTAAACAAACTTCTGGGCAGTATTCAGTGATTCTTATAATAATCATAGTGCATCAAGTTAGAACCTGTGTGATGAAATGCAACTGAAAGCACCAAAAGTACGTTTCTAAATGTATTTATGCAATTAACAAACTTTTCAAGAACTGGAAATTGCCCAGTTTTTTGCAATATAGTTCCTTTTTTCAACAACTTTAGACCCATCTTGCCACACTGAGACAAAAAAACTGTCAGCTGTAATTATGTCACATATCAGGTCTTTAGTTTAATAGAAAACATTAACCTTTAAATACATGAGTGATGATGGCTTTAAAGTGATTCATATATGGAGTGAAATGAAACACTGTGTGACACTGAACAGCTGCAGGGTTTTTATGCACTGTGTGTATGAACAGCACAGACGACATGACTAAAGAACGTCTAGAGAATTCAGCTAACATCACTAAGACACCACTTACTGCCACCATACATCACTTGCACAAATCCTAAACTGTTAAAGGGGCTGCTTGTAAGTGACTTGTTAAACAGTCATTACTACCTACTGTGGTTATGTTAGAGCTTAATGAATGGGTGAGTTGAGGTACATTCACTGACGAAGATGAATTAGAGGAAAACAAAATTCAGCAACAAGGACACACGGATTTCCTTACACCTATAATAAAAACTTGTCTGCAATCAACAGGACATTACTGTCAACTTACCGAATGACTTTAGCTGTCTCCACCCAATCTGGCTGCATACTCTCCCAGGAATCTACTGTGATCCAGTCTGAGTTTTCTGTGGACAATCTGGCCATCTCCAGGCGGTGGCAGGCCTCGATCAAACCCTTCTTCTTGTAGCCATCACCCACTGGAGAGATGATGCCTTTCACCACCCTGTACTGACCTTAGACATTAAAGAAGTGGTGTTAACAGATGGTTCATAGTAATGGCACAGCTGATGCAGGACACTGTTAATTTGTTTTATCCACACATTAACAGTTGAAAGTTGGAAAGGGGCATTTATGTATTCTGCACCCTCAGCATGAAATATGCTGTTGTTTTTAAATCCAGAATAAAAAGAACTAGAGGTAGACTCCTAAAAATGTAAATGTTTTATTTACCTGGTTACGAAACTAACTCTTTTGAAATGTGAGTTCCTTTTGCTTTACCTTATTTTTGTCTCTTTTGTATTATTTGTTCTCTGTATGAAACCAGTGTTTTTATTTATGCTGATTCCTAATTTAAACGGAACTTTCCTGGTTAAATAAGTAAATAAAGGTAAAACACATGACTCTAAATTCATATGATGAATTCAAAGAGTCATTCCTTGTTTTACGCTCTTACTAACAGACAGATTTAACAGATTATCTTGCTTCCTGTTGAATCTAGCAGTGGTGAAACACAGTATAACTCGACTCAAGTGTAGTGCTTGTCTACAATTTTGAGGTTCTTTGGTATTTCCATTTTCTCCTATTTAACATATTTATTCAACTATGTTTCAGAGGGATATAATGTACTTGTTACAACACTACATTTGTTTGGCAGCTGTATTTACTAGTTACTTTACATATATGCAAAAACAAGGCTGTAAAAGTTAATAAAATTACCAAGAAACAGCACATAAGTGTGTGAAATGAGCTCAACCATGACCAGCTACAATATCAGAAATCCTTACACATGTATGCATCGATAATAATAATCTGATAATGTAGTATATACTGTACGTTGCTGTAACTCTGACAGCAGACATTCTGCTTCAGAAAGCGTTATTTCATTTCATACCAATATGAGACTAGATTTTGTCTTAGATTTTGGATATTATATTATCACAAATGCTGTCTTTTCCTAGTTTAAAGGCTGCATTACAGTAAAATGATGAAACTTACCAGACTGTTCTACCTGTTGTATTATTTGTCTTTACCCACTTTTTCATTTTTTCCACATTACTGATGGCCATTTATCAAAAATCTCATTGTGTAAATATTTTCTAAATGTACAAATAGTCAACCCTACAATATTGTCACAATATCGATATCAAGATATTTGGTCAAAAATACTTTCATATTGGATTTTCTCCATATCACCCAACTCTATTTTTACTTGAGTAAAAACATATGACTGCAGGACATGATGTAATGGATGTATTGGGGTAGATCTACTTATTGCATGAAGTAAATGATCTGACTATTTTCAGATTTCTACATGGTCTCTATTTCTCATCTCACTCCACCTGTGTCCTCCAGATGATCTCGAGCCAGTTCAAACATCCTCAGGTGCATGTTGGTGATGGGGTTGAAGGACCCGCAGGCCAGCAGGACCACTTTGGTTATATTGTGACCATCCATGCCTCATACTGGGGCTGTGTTGACACTACAACAACAAAGAAAACAAAGATTATATTTAGCTAGGCTAGCTGACAAATATCCCTCTGGCTCTCTGACATCTGAGAGGAAGCTCTGTACCCGGTATAACAGACTGACTGACAATGTGACAGGAGTTACACACGCTCAATGAAAACTATATTGTGCGCTAGCTAGCTAGCCTAATATAAACTGTAACTAACGTTAGCTTTATCTGTAAACAGGCAACACTAGCATGCCCGTTGCCATCATGATAAACGTACAGGATGCTAAAGCAAACAAAACATTAAGTCAACACTGAGTTTAGACGTTTCCTGACAGGTTAAAATAAGTAAACAAGCGTTGTGCTACCAGCAGCGGCAGTCAGCGGCTCTGTGGTGTCACCTGCTTCCTGTTTGGACGTTATATTAAAATCCAGACATCTGATTGGACAGAATGGACCAGGAAGTAGAGAGCCGCACCCACTCTCCCAAGGTGCATTCACAATCACAAAGCCACAAGCTACAAGCGCCTCGACGAATATTTTGTAACCCCTTCTTAAAAGTACTAATTTCCCGAGGAATTCCTGTTCAATGATTTAGTTAATTTTATTGCGCATTCATCAAGCTGGTGCAGATATCAAATTCACCGCAGGACTGATTTACAACTGTTTACAAAGCGAGTCCCGGTGAGGTGTTTTCTGTTAGCATGCTAGCTAGCTATTTAGCTAACTAAACAACTTGAAGCGTTAGAGTAGTGTTAGTCTGGGCTTCCAGCGAATATATGTGTCCGCGGTTTATCAATATAGTTGACGTCTCGTTACATGTTGAACAGTCCTGTTGTAACGTTAGCTCCAAAAACGGCTTTCTGATGAAGTCTAAATAGCATGCTAAGTCGACTTTAAGTTGTTTATGCCACAGTAAGGTGATACTGCCAAGTAGGATTCATATTTGTTGACTGTTTTATTCTGCTTTGCGCTCTCCAAAGGTTGGAAATAAGATTTTAATGAAGGATGGCTTCTCGCGGGAAATCAGAAACTGGAAAATTGAGGCAAAACATGGAAGAGCAACTTGACAGACTGATGCAGCAGCTTCAGGATCTGGAGGAATGCAGGTACATTATAGAGATACTCATTAAATAATTCAGTTACACTAAAGGCTCTTTACTGAGCTGCCACATTATAGTTAGAACTGGCAGGTAATGAAATAGTCTAAGCCAGAAAGTGCTTCTACATATCATAGCATCCTTTCTTTGTTTACTCCAGAGAAGAGCTGGATGAGGAAGAGTATGAGGAGACAAAGAAGGAAACCTTGGAGCAGCTGAGTGAATTCAACGACTCCCTGAAGAAGATCATGACAGGAGACATGACACTTGTGGATGAACTCAGTGGAATGCAGCTGGTATGGACCCAGATGACAATTTTGCAGCTCACAATAGTCTTTTCATTGTACTAAATCCTGATCTGTTTCTCCTAACCCCCCCTTAGGAGAAATGAGGAGCAACACAATAAATCAGCAGGAGTTATTTTGCTGTGCTTATAGGCTTCTCAGACGTTTCTTAACTCTCATGACAAATAAAATACAGAGTTGAGCCTTGGGTTTGATCACTGAGACAAATGTCTGGAATTGTGCATGACCATTTTTAAGCCAGTCACATTTCTCTTGAATCTTGCTGTTATCTCAAGAGGTGATTATTTTGGACAAATAAAGGTAACTGCAGTGAGAGAGGCAAAAAGAGCATTTCATTATCTCAAACTAGGATCAGACTGAGATAAGGGGAGGGCTATTTCTCAGACAATGTTATACTGCACTCAGTCTAGGAGAAATAAGCTGGACAAAGAGGAGATCCTATTTTGATATTCCCTTTTCTCTGGGGACAATCAATGGATAATGTGCAAGTACTGTGTATTAAGGGTGACTTTAATACCATGTGGACATTAAACTAATCTAGTTCAAAAAGTGATTTGTGAAATGTGACAATTTGTCCGATGTTTCTGTCTCCATCAGGCAATCCAGGCTGCCATCAGCCAAGCTTTCAAAACCCCAGAGGTCATCCGACTCTTTGCCAAGAAGCAGCCAGGCCAGCTGAGAACCAGACTAGCAGAGGTTTGTAGTGCAGTGCCAATGATATGATCCTGTTGTTTGCTGAATGCACCGTTGTATATGTTTAATCCAACTGCTCAATCACTCCTTTGTGTTTATCTGTGTATTGCTCAACTTGTGTGTGATTTTCTGCGCAGATGGACCGAGATGTCATGGTGGGGAAACTGTCGCGGGATGTGTACACGCAGCAGAAACTGGAAATCCTCACGGCCTTGAGAAAACTTGGAGAGAAGGTGAGGAACGCTCACAGCGGAGATGTGATGTTTTTCCATGGGTTCATGGCTGATTCAGAGGCTTGTGCTCATGAGTCCACACGACTTATTTTAGTCGCTGTCACTAGGCTGACGGAGCAGTTGCTACAACAGGCCTAAATCTAATTTCAGAATGAGCCGTAACATTTAAACTTAATTGTCTGATCAAAGCTTGAATTAACTGTGCGTTGTTTTTGTTTGTGGACAGCTCACTCCGGAGGATGAGACTTTTCTTGTTGAAAATGCCACAGCTACTCTGAGCCAGTTTGAAAAAGTGACGGCAAACTTAGGTGAGAGTAAACACAGGATTTCAGTATATGCAAGATATTGGATAAACATTCATATTTACCTTGTTTTTCTTCTCTTTCAGGCTCAGAAGACAAAATTCTGGCTTTAGCTAGCTCTGGTGTGAAACCTAAGACATAATAATTCTACAAAATGTTAATTTTAACTCTGTGTCTTACCAAGAGAGAAATGTGCCAATTGATTTTGTAAATAACCAGTGCACTTCTAGGCGTTGCTATAGATGCTAACACTTTTTAACAGTATTGTTTTATAACCCTCAACTTTTGTAAATGTCTTTTATGTGTCCAGATGTGTGTAAAGTTGTATTATAGGTACGAGCATGTGATTTGTTGAATATGAAGACGTGTACCTGAATGTAAATGATCGTCCAGGCAGTTCAAGAGAAATATTCTGATGTGATTTGTGCTGTATTTCTTGTTGGGTTGCAGCTGTCCTAAAACTGAAAATTCAACTGTGTTGTTGTTTTTAAGATTGTTGATTTCCTGTATGAGTGCTGCAAATATTCAAGATGTCATTTTATTTGAATCAAAGTGTGTTTACAGAGGTGTGGAGATTTGGAAATGACTAAAATACACTACAAAGACAGAACCATGAGTCAGTCTATTTGTATGCAGTGTACACACATTATACAGTACAGCACAGTATGCAGCCGGATGTCAGTTAAAACATATATGACCTGTCAGTGTGGGTTTTCAACGCAATCAAACTATACATTGATACTGATATTTTGAACATGTAAAAAAAAAAGATGAACATACAAACACGTACACAGAAAGAAAGTAATATTTACAATTAATGAAACGCAATTGTTAATATAGTTACTACAGTTACTTTGATTCACACATTGGAAAAGGAGTGGGAGGAAGTATAAACGTATTAAATCCCACCCCATCTCCATAATTTGTTGAGTGAAATGAAAGAGACAGCCTCCTTATATAGAGAAACCTATACCATAAATCATTATTATAGCCATTTAACCCTATAAAACCTGAGCAATTTGGCTCGGCATCTTTCAAAAACATGGGGAGAAGGCAATGAGCACCAAAATTACCCCCCAAAAATGAGCAAGAAACTGGTAAAAAAAAAAAAAAAAAAATTAAACACTAAAGAAATAAAAAAAAAATGTTTTAATTAATTAAAAACAAGAAAATTAGTAAAAACAACAACAACAACAACAACAACAAAAAAAAAACGAAGGACGGAGAAAAAAAAGTTAAGAACAAACAAATAAACAAATGACCTGGGAAAAGAGCTAATAATTCTGTAACATTATTTTAAATAAATAATAATGATGAAAATGAATATAGTTCTTCTCTAGCTTTTTTCCATAATGATGTATTTTAAATGTATGTAATGGTTGTGTGTATGTGTGTGTGGACCATTTGACTCCGTAATAAAGACTATTATTATTATTATAATTATACATATAGAGAGAGAGAGAGAGAGAGAGAGAGAGAGTAAACCCTGTGAACAACAGGTGAATGACCTCCAGGTATTCAGGACCTCCTGAATATCATGTCTTTAGACCCTCTAGCTGTATGTTTGGACATTGCTTAAGCTCCACATTCAAGCTGTCGAGATAGTGAGGACCTGAATCACAGGTATGTCATACACAAAGGATTTATAATTGTTGAAAAAATCTAAAATAATTAACATGTGCAAAATATGATATTGACAAAAGGGAGACAGCAGTAACAAGTCCCAGCTCTCTGCATGGATGGATTACTGAATGGGCCAACCGGGCACAGGTCCAGGGGCCCCCCTGGCCTTCACCTGCACAATGTCTTGAACTTGAATTAACACACACCAACCAGGAAAAAACTCAAGAGGACCACAAGAAGGCAAAAGAATCTACAAGAACCTGGAAGACAACCACAAAGAAACACAAAATGACCAAATGACACAATATGACCTGAGAGAAACACAACATTACCACAGAGACACAAAACAGCTACAAGGTGGATAAGAACAAATGACATGCTAAACAACAAAAGAGGCAAACATCATAAAGTGTGTGTGTCTTGCTCCTGTGTAGGAGAGGTGGTGGGGCCTTTTGCATATCTGTCCCCAGGGGCCCATTGTCTTATAATCGGCCCCTGGCTCTCTGACAGGAAGAGATGGAAACTAGCAGAACAGGTGCAGTTACAGGTACACAAGTGTGGCCTCTTCCTCAGATTAAAATCTCTCTGTCCCAACACAATACACTCTTCATTAGCCTGTGTGGAAACATTCATGCAGTGCAAACATCGTATTAAGATGCATAACTAGGTGAAATGAGCACCAGTCTGGACTGTGAAAGCATGATCAGATGAGTGTCTGACCAGTGTGCCTGCAGTATGATCAGAAATACACCGGGCGGATTAGTCGCCATCTGTCAAATGTTGCGGAGTGTCTTGTGGTGGTTTCAGCCTCCATCTCATGAGAGCCATTCAGTTTGGTTCAATTTGGTTAATAGTCTGTGTGGACATTCAGCAGTTAATGAACATGAGGGCACTTTACAGCAGCAGATGCAGCCTGTGATGTTGTTTGTGGCGTCCACACTTTGTGAAATGATAAAGGCCTCAGAGTTACAAATAAAAAAAGGATGAACAGGATTAAATAAAGTAACACCTCTGCAGTCGCTAGACATGAGCGTGATCGAGGTGTACTGGAGCGCTTTTCATGAAGCAAATTTTCACTTTAGAAAGAATCACAGGATCATCTTGAAAATGGTGAGTAAACTAGACGATGTTGACACATTTGAGAAGATGGACATGACACCTTGTTAGGTTATGGCTATTTATATGTTGTCAGATGTTTCTTTCAAGCTTTATCAAGCATTATAATCATGACAACTGTAGTTAGACATTTGCAGTAATCAGCTACAACATCTATTGATATTTTAAGTTTGACTAGATGAACCTATTTAGAACTTATAGGGACAGTTCACCCCAAAATCAAAAATACATATTTCTTCTCTTACTTGTAGTGCTGTTTATATTTCTAGATTGTTTTGGTGTGAGTTGCAGAGTGTTGGAGATGTCAACCGTAGAGATGTCTGACTTCCCTCCAGTATAATGGAACTAGATGGCACTCAGCTTGTGGTGCTCAAAGTGCCAAAAAATACATTTAAAAAAAAACCCAACTCAACAGCAATGTCTCTTTCATGAAATCATGACCTGGTTACTCAAAATAATCCACAGACCTTGTTGTGACCTTGTTGTTAACCACAGATTATTTCAGGCATCTAACCAAAAAACCCCTGACTTTGAGAAAAGGGAACTGGGAGTGCTAACTCATTTACAAGTTTTAGGACTCATTTCTGCAGCACTCTACTAATGTTAAACAACATCACTGTCACAAGCATGAGCCTCTCGTCCGTGAGTAGATGCACACTTCCTTCTGTGCAGTGACACAATTTGCAGGTTAAGTTCGGTAGGAAGGAAATAGTTCCTACATGAAACTGCTCACAACAAGGTCTTTGGATTATCTTGAGTAACCGTGTCATGATTTCTGGAAAGAAAATCTGGAAAATCATTTGGCACTTTGAGTACCACAAGTGCTATTTAGTTCCATTACATTGGAGAGAAGTCAGAGATCTCTATGGCTGATATCTCCAACACTCTGCAGCTCACACCAAAACAATCTAAACTGATAAATAACACCACAGGTAGGAGGAAGAATATGGATTTTTGACTTTAAGGTGAACTGTCTCTTTAATGTCAAGATGTTTACATCATCAGTCATAACTGATATTGAGCTCTGAAGCCTTGTTTGTGAGTAAAAAAATCAATGGTGTTTGTTTTATGTACTCATTTGATCTGTTTGTGAATTCTGTTTCATCTTTTACTTTTGGGCTGTTTGATAGTCTCATTTTCACCACCAGAGGGCGCCAGCGCTCAAGATTTAAAACACTTTAGGTAGCACAGCTCAGGGTGTGTGCTGCCACCTGCACCAAGTCTGCACTGGTGATACTCAGTGTGAGTGATGACTGAAGAAAAACAAGAGCAGACAGAAGTTATACCCCATCTCATCATCCTTTATTTTGTTTACGAGCAAGCATCAACTTCACTACAATTTGCCTTCCAATTGGTAGAAAAGTGAGAGCAGCTCCAACAAGCACAAAGGAAGCATTCAAACCTTCCGAAAAACATCGCCACCTTCCATTTTGAGCACATTTTGAAAAGAAAAATAAAAGAAAAAATATATATATATCTGGAGTGTTGTGGACGTGTGAAACAGACGATCTGAGAATCAGTAGTGTGTCACGTCTCCTTTCTCACTCCGGTCTCACAACCCCACATGGAACGTACACAAACTTGTGGTTCATGCAAAGTAAATTCCCCTTAAATCTTAGTGTTATTACAGTATGGCTGCATTTCAGTTTGTTAGGCAGTGACATTCAATTCAACCATCGTACACTTAGCTCAGGGGGGCTGATCAGAAAGCATTAAACCCAGAAAACTGGAGATGGTGGAGTCACTGTGGAGACTTGACGCAAGAGTCAGCGTGCACGTATCAGTGACCCATGGTATTATACTTAAAAACTGCAGATGAAACGTGGACATTTAGTGTTTGACTTTAATGAAACGGAGAACTCCGACAGGCTTTTTACTCTGGTTCTTGTGAATTTCATGCTGCCCTCAAAAATCATTTCCCAACAACTCAGGCAATAGGACACTGTTCAAAGTTACCTTCCACTATACACAAATAGCTCAGTTAACAGTATACCCATGTATGCTGCCAAAGCAATTTCATAATGTACTGTACATCTTTTTAAAGGTGAATTCCGTCAATGATTTAGTACAATATCTATAGAAGAGACAATATGGATCTACTTCCTCTACACATCAACATGGACACATGACATCTATGTAAAACGTTTGTTTTTTTCTTCACTTTTAATAAAACTAGCAGTGGACTATTGTTACAACAAACTGAAACAAAATGTAATCCCCAGCTCTGTAAGAAACCTAGCATTAAACAAATACAAAGAAACAAACAAAGATTGCCACAAATAAAAGAGCACGGATGAGTGTTTTTTTATTTTTCTTCGTTAGACCTGCTAATTGCGCTATGATCGGAAAAAGGCACTCCCATCTCAGCCGGCTCAGACCTGGCCCCCTTTTTTATTAAAAAGTCCAAGTCATCATGGAGGGGAGACTGTTCCCTATGTTTCCACCACAGCCCTCTTAAAATTATAAATTAATTGAAGCGAACAAATACACAACTCAAACCCTCAAAAGCAGCCTGGAAACTGTCTCTTGAATGTGTTTCTGAATTCAATTTTGGCCTCTGAAAATAGATTTGCATGCAAAATATGAGACTCAAAACACCAATGTTTCTAATCCCGATAATGCCGCATTCTCTGATCTACTTTAATTAACGCAGGTTTAACTTGGTAACCAAAAACATGAGACAAACACTAAGTAGTTAAGTGTGAAGGTACGTTTGTGTCTGGTTTCTGTGAAAGATATATACAACAGTGACGGACAACAGTGTCTAAGAGGAGATAGAGGTTGGACACATTTTCCCAATCAATTGTATAATAAGCTTTATACTAATACCAGAAGGAAAATAAGTTTACCAAATGTAAACAAATATCTTAGAACTCTACAGTACAGTTCCATGTACAATAAAATCTAGTGGTCTATGGCAAAAAAAATATTTCATTTTAAGATTCGAACAAGAAGATTCATTTCGAAAGTGTTTTCCTTTTGTGAACTACGCAGCTGTAATTCCTGCAACTACTATATTTTGCGATAGGAAACCAGTTTAAAAATGCATCCAATATATGTTTTATTATTTCAGGTTAAATAGCCGTGCCATGGAAAATAAACTTGCAACAAAGCAATCCTGAAAAGTACTTTCATTTAATTCCTCTCCCCCAAAAACAATGCCAGCCACTGCACCATTCAGCCAGGCTCCACTAAAGCTCCGTCTGCCATAAATCTGCTCTTTCAGTAGTTTGAAGGGTTTTTTCCTGCCTACTTTTGTCAGCACAGCAGGGCCGCGATACGGACGAAAAGGCTTTTAAAGCTGCTGAGGAAATCTCTCCACTTGTCCACACACACTGGCAGAAACGTTAGTGCCCATATTTCAAGATCAACAGCACTACAGTACCTGCTGGCCGAGTGTTTGTACCGTTCCACACGAAATGTCAGCCTGCACAGTGCTGCTGGACAGTTTGTGAAGCCTTTAGAGTTTTCTGTATTTCTGCATAAATGTGACATATAATGTGATCAGATCTTCATTCAAGTCCTAAAACTAAATAAAGAGGACCCTGTTTAACAAATGATACAAAAAAAAAATCTTATTCATTTATTTATTTGGCAACATTGGAACAAGTACATGAGTCTCTAGGATTATCAGCTAATTCAAAATTGCACTGGAGTCAGTTGTTTTAATCAATGGGAGGACAATCCAGTGTGAGTTTAGCAGCCCTTGCCCTATTAAAAAAATCTAAACCTGTGTCTTCACTAGCAAATTCTGGCCTTCACCATACAGGTTTGTGGAAGTGCGTCACGCCTCAACTGAAGGAGATTTCGGCAGCGCTCAGACAAAAAAGTTGCTGATGGTCACCAGGCTGGAAAAGACTTTGGCCTTCACCAATCCACCAAACCACTGTCAGTCTAATAGCGTACACATGGAGGAAATTCAACGTGCTTGTCCTCATTCCAAGAGCAATGATAAAGGAGGTCACTGAGAACCCCCTGGTAACATCTACAGGCCTCTCTCGCGTTAGCAAACGTCAGTCTTCATGAGTCATGATGATCGTCTGCACTCATAGTCACTCCTTATTTTTCTTATTGTTACAAACTATGTGACTGATGAAGGTGCAGCTCTGAAACATTGCAAATAATTATATTTTTGCAAGTTAGACAGTGTGTGGGAGTTTGTTTGCGACTTTTGATGTACTTGACCTGCTCCTACATCTCACGAAACAGATGTGAAAAGTGTTCTTCTGTTCTAATGTTCATTTATCTGCCATCAGACAAACACTGAACAAGAATGGTTTCTGCAAGAAGAACATTTGCTGCCTGTCTCAAGTTTGCTAAAGGCCAGAGGATGGATGGATGAACCAGAAGGCTAAAATTTGCATAAGTTTGCTCAATAAAAATAATCGAAAAGCATTTTTTGTGTGTTATTTCTTTAACTGTTTTCTCTTCATGTATTTTTAGGGCTTATATGACAATCTGATCACAACTGAGGTCACATTTGTGCAGAAATACAGAAAATTCTGAAGGGTTCACAAACTTTCTCGCCGCACTGTGCATTAGCATTTCTCCATATTCATATGATTACTCTGAACAAAAACAAAATCCCTTCTGTACAACAGTGAGATCTACTGGGAATGAAATACACTGACGCCTGGAGTAGAGCGTTGCCACCTGTGCAAGCAAAGCAATGTATGACGCTGAAACCATCGACAGGTCCTGCCTACGAGAAAGCAACAGAATTGATTTTCCTCTTTGCAAAGAAAGAAAAAAAAAAGAGACAAAATGGACACCACTTTGTCATGGAAACCTCCGCTGAACAGTCCTGGGTTTCTCATCATGAAGCAGACATTTTTGTACAAGCATGATGGAACAGCTTTTGCGGAAATTTAGCGACATGCTACAGCCTGTGTGACACAAATATTCTACATTACGAACTGCGTCATTTTAGATATTGGACCCCATTGAGTAGGCCTTCACTAACACATCGACTAATTACATGGTTTCTTTATATTTACAAAATCTTTAAAAAGCAATTTATTTCTCTACACATGACGTTCTGAAATATCCTCATGCACTAAAAGAAGAAAACAAAAAACAAAAACAAAAAGAAAATGCGGTCTACTTGTTAAAAGCATTGTTTCGTTTCACTGTGGACTACAAGTCAAGAGAACTCAAGTCAAAGCTATACGTGAGATTAGCTGCAAACAAATCTAAAAGCATTATGCAAAGAATATACATCAGGGGAAAAAACGTCTCCGTCTGAAAGCTTCACGTCTGAGAGAAAACAAAAAGTGCAGGGTTGGCTTCCTCACACAGTTCAAAACAAATGTAGGCCAAGTCTTCCTGGGAATTAAAATATAATAAATAAAAAAATAAACAGTAAAAATCAGCAATCCGGTGATGACTACACTACACTGAGTACCACCACTAAGATAACAACAGGAAAGCCTTGACCATAGATACGCTGAAGGGAATTTTTGTGTTGTTTTTTTTTTTCCTTTTTTTTTTTTTTTTTTTTTTTTTTTTTTTTACATCATGGCTCCTTGGACATGAAACTGTAGGGGGGTGGGCGTGTGTGTGTGAAGCAGTGAGGATCTGAGTGTGAGTTGGTGGTGTGTGTGTGTGTGTGTGTGTGTGTGTGTGTGTGTGAGCTAGTGTTGAGTATTATATGTGAGTGTGTGTGTGCTGCTTTAGTAGGTGAGGGTGGAGTCGTCCCACTCCAGCTGCTGCTGTCTGCTGGCCCCCTGCTGGTCCTCCGGCTCTCCGCCCTCCTCGTCTTCGCTGCTCTCTGACTCAGCGCTCGTGATGTCATCTTCCTCCTCTCCATCCTCGCTCTCCTCCTCCTCTTCCTCCTCCTCCTCGCTGCTGTGCTGGTCCTCGTATGTCTGCGTTAACAGACAGAGGGGGAGAGACGGAGGGGTTGTTAGTGAGGGATCTAAACTGCTCCTGCACGTGTAGAGCTTCCCCCGTTTTTAAACCAAAACCTGCTGACTTTGTATTAAGTGACACGCACATCTTGACATCCTGCTACAAATTCTTCTTAAGCCCTATTTGCTCTGGACCAGTATTACCAGGGGGACCTCATGTGAATTAGACATTACCCCCACACATCTGTGTTTTGTGCAGCGTATTAACACAGGATACTGTATTTTACTCATACTTACTTTCTTACTCACATCCTCCCAGCATATGATGCACACAGTCATTTGTAACGCCACTCTACACAACATAGAAACACTACACAGCACCATAGCAGATATTTTAATGTGTTGATTCCACCACTCATCGTCATATTTCATTCATCTCATCATCTTTCCAGATTTCGCCCTTCTTAAGTACTTGATGCGAACTCATTCTACGAACTGGTCTCGATACTGCGTAGCAAAACGAGCTTCCTGCACCCAAAATGCTCTCAATACTTTCATTTTTTAATTGCCAATGTAGCGAACATGACACTCCACTAGCAAAGATGCAGAAAAGACAGTGTTCCTAGAGCTTGAGCAAGTTAGATTTGAAACTTTTTCAATCCCTCTTAGAATGAAATTTAAGACAAAAAAACATCAATTACTTAGGATAAGGGACAATTTTGTCCAAATGTTTATTGTAAGATAAAACAGAACTTTTCTGTCTTGTGGCGGAGACAAGAGTAGAACAGAACCGTTAAATATCTGGTGTTTGTTAGTGATTTTGTGTCTCTCATCTTGCATGTGGTATTCCACTGCCTTGATTCCCATTGTGCTGGGATTGAAAAACTTAAAAATAAAAATACACTGAGCCTCATGTGTATTGACTTGTAACGGCCTGCCAAGCCGCAAAATCTTGGTTAAATAGCCAATTTTTATTGAATTTGCTCTTCCCCATGCCGTCCAGGGTACAGTGACAGCTGGTTAGCAGACAGTGGATCCTCTGCTCTGAGCACAGTGTTGCTGGTTCTGCTATCCTGATCTGTGTGATGTTAATGTGAAAGGCATTTGGTGATTTCTTTTTCTGTCTTTTTTGTTTAAATAGACGTGACCAATTATTTTGAAAATTTACAATGCAATGTCCAAAAAAAAACAAACAAACAAAAAAACAAAACATGATTCATAAAATCCAACGTTGCATGTCTGAGCATTCTTAAGACTTTTGAAAGACTGATTCAAGGCATCTTCATCCTAGTTTAGGCTTTATTCTTGGATTAATAAATGTATGCATTTCAAGACTTTTTAAGGATCTGCAGGAACCCTAAAAAAAGGCGCAGAGAAAAAAAAAACATGAACATGATTTCAAATCACAGAAATGCTGATTTGCTGGGGACTAATGTTATCCAATGACCTACGTATATGGTGAAATAAAGGCAGTAATTTTGCAGTGAAATTCTTTTAGACAAACTGCGGATGTGGCAGATTCATATGTGATTAAGATCACAGATGGCCTCCACAATTATTACAAATTACCTGAGGTCCCCAGGTAATAATAGTCTCATGCTGAATGAGGCTTCAAATGGGTAATTCTTGAAAAGGTGAGTAATACGTTCTTTTATTCAAAATAGTAAAACCCTGTGTTCAAAATACCAAATGCAGTCTTAAGTTATTTTCTGGCAGTGTAAAAACCATTTTGAGTGCCTGAATGTTTTGCATTTTTCTCCCAGTGCATTTGTGTTAATTATTCTACAAATGTCTGTTTTTAAAGGTAACACGTCTAAAAACAGTACTACAAACTATTTAAATTTTAGTTTAATTTAGGGCATGACCCACTCATCATTCCCTACCTCTCTCTCTCTCTCTCCTCATTTCCTGTCATCTCTGTACTACCAGCTGTCTAATTAAAACATAAATGCCCTAAATATCTTAAAGCATACATGAGTTTGGTCTCACTTAATACAAAACTGCAGAACATAGCCAATTGCCTTGTTTGTGATTCTGTTTACATTTGACTTTATCATGATACAAACTGATATCAGAAAATATCTTTATCAATATTGTGGTAATGATTTACACCATATAGCCCAGCTACAGTGGATGGCCACTTTAAATTTAAGCTTCCAAACTGAAATATCATGTAACAACATGAGCTGCACACAGCACACTCATGTTAACCCATCCGACTGGTTTGTGATGTTCAGGACAAAAGAAACAAAAGATCTAATTCTGAATTCAGCCTTTCTGGGTTCTCACTGAACGCTATACAAGAGACCGTTTGTATTTCACTACTTCATCACTGTTGCCGTCCATTTCCCACAACAGAGTTTAATCTGGACCACATTTGTACAAATCTAGGAGGGCTCACTAAATACAGAAGTGAAGCTCTTCGCTGCTCTAACTCGTGATGGGATTTTGGCTGACTACTTTGGCCGAATACTGCAGCAGCAATTCTTAAAATGAAAATACAGTAGCACATCCACCATCCAAACATCCACCTAAAATCTCCTTTTCAGTGACTTAACTTTTAACCTTGCTGCAGTGATATACAGATGTACACCAGGACACTGTGTTGGGTGTGGCTACAGGTGCACCAGGGCACCTGACTACTGCTGAGTGCGTTCAGAGGTGACACAGGCCTGAAACTTTCCACTAGTAATGGAAGTAAAACACTGCCTGTCAAACTGGTGCTCAGATACTTTAAGATTAGTTATGCCAGCCTTGCACCAAATTACTTTTCAAGTGGTTTCACTGTCACAGACAAATTCCCAGCATCAGAATAAAAATCATGAGACTTTTCCCACCACTAATCTTGAATGTTTGCTGAAACGTGGTCATAAAACTCAGTCCAAGCTGGCTTAAGTCAGTGTTTTTCTCGTCTTGATGTTGTGATAAAGTCTAACATGTTAAATGCTTCTAAGATTTTAGATATAGCTCATGCAAATAGTGAAGAATAGCTGAGCTTTCTCCTGCACAAAACAAGAAGACGCAAACTGGGTAGACAGTAAAAATGGGGAAAACTCTGGGGAGGCGCAAGAACATGAACAAGTCTCGTTTCTCTCGTACTGTGGAAAAGGAGGAACGACTAGTGGGGGTGTATGGCAGGCATTAATCGCTGGATTTATTGTTACTATCAGCAAAAATAGATAAATATAAATTAGCTGCAAGCCCATATATGACTCGAAAAGGCATGATTCCCCTGTACAAATATTAAATCCTGCCTACAAGCTGACTCACTGATTCGAAACTTTCACTGAAGACTTTTGGAAGACAAAAATATTGGTGAGACTTTATTGGCTGGGACATGAAAACGCCTCTAAATATTCACAAGACCAACTGGTTGCACTGAATAATCCAACTACTGATATCCAACTCTTTTATCTTAATTAGCGCGGTAACACTTCATAAATATCTATAACAAAGTCTCGTCCCCCGTCCCCACAGGGCTGTCAATCACGCAAGCTCAGATGAAACTAGGCCACAGTCACAGCATCACCCAGACAGCATTAGCAGGTGAAAAGCTGTCTGGGCTGCAACCCCATCACGTTTTGTTGAGAAGTGAAATTCTGTTCAGCTTTTCACTGGCTAATCACCAGAAAAATGTTCACCCATTTTGCCTCCCAGCAGACACGCTGTGTGTGTTTACCTCCATGGGGTTAACGGTGATGGTGAGAGCTGAGTCATCCCAGTCCATCTCGTTCTCTTTGCCGTTCTCCTGGTCCCTCATGGTTCGCTGGTGTGCGGCTCGGATGCGGAACACGCCCAGGATGATCATAAACACTAAAAAGCTGACGCACACCACGATGACAATGGTGGCAGCGCTGGGAACAACTGTGACAAAGCACAAACACACAAACACAAAATTACAGGTTAGACATAAACTATATTTAATCTGCACATAAAAAACATTTTACAGTTTTATGTGAGGAGACAAAGCATCCACGTCTGTCTGAGGGCATTTCAAGGGCTGTAGTTTCATGGTGTGCCAGCGCTGATTTTAATGGTTTCTTAGTAAACTGCAGATGCTTTCAGCAGCTCTAGGTGTATGTCTTTCTTTAAATAGCTTTGCCTGTCTCCCTCTGCTCCGCTTTGCCCTATATTAGCAGAAAGGCCTTTTCTTTTGCGTGGCAGGCTTAGTGAGCCTGACAGCCCAGAGGATTACTAAAGCCAGGAAATAAAAGGTTTGTGTTAAGACCACCGCCTGTACAGATGTCACAGACAGCACTTGTGCCATTAAAAAAATAAATAAATGGGTGAACACCCAGCGTTTTGTACGTGTCCTACTTCTGGTTAATAGATTGTAATCCAACCTCAGCAATGCGTTTCACACCAGAGGCCGAATATTTTTTCTACAGCAACAACAGATTACTGGGTTGATTTTGACGCTTGGCATCAAAGCTGCAGTTGGTTACTTTTTTAATATTTGCTGAAGATGTCACTTCTCGTATTGCTTTTGATGGCATTTGCATGAAAATGACCAAAGCTGAGGAGTCGCTCATGCAGCTGTCAATCAAAGCTCCTGAACTGTGATCAAACTGTCAAACAAGGCAGCACTGGCTCACAAACGCTCTCAATTTACAGCTAAACAGTACACTAAATATTTCTGAAAACATCTGAGGTGAGAAATAGGCATAGCAATAAACAATCTTGATTCATGTTTGATCAGCGCTGCCTAGTTTGACAGTTTTACCACAGCTCAAAAGCAGTGACCGACATGATTGATAGCTACATTAGAGACTCTTTGGCTTTGACTGGTTGTTTTCAGTCATGTGCAAAAGCCATTAGAAGTGTTATGAGGGGGCTACAGATTATCTGTCCCATGGGCAGCATGATGGTGCAGTGGTTAGCACTGTCACCACACAGCAAAACAGTTCCAGGTTCAAACCCTGCTGGCCAGCTGGGGTCCTTCTGTGTGTTTGCATGTACTCCTGGTTCTTTGCAAAAGTTATCCTGGCTCCTCGTAGGTTTTCTCTAGGTTCTCTGGCTTCCTCCCATCCAAAGATGTGCAGGTTAGGATAACTGGTGACTGTAGATTGCCCGTAGGTGTGAGCATGAATGGTTGCCTGTCTCTATGTGTCAGCTTTATGATAGTCTGGCACGCCAGGGTGTACCCTGCCTCTCACCCAACGTCAGCTCGGATAGGCTTCAGTCGCCCCATGACCCTTAAGAGGATATGTGTTTTACAGAAAATCGATTGATAGGTATCTGTCAAATATGACAAGAAGTTCTTTTCAAAAAAGTTACCAACTGTGGCAATTGTGAAGTTTCGGCAGGCGCAAAGTCAAATCACTGTTCATAAAGAGATGTTATATTATATATTATGATGCAAGGAAAATTTGTTTTGAGGCAAAATGTAAATCTCTGAAACTGAAACTGAAATTCATTCATTGTATTTCTGTCCTTTAACACTGCTAGTTGTGAAGATATACTTAAGTAGATGTAAAATAAAAAAAATAGTGTACACAGTCCTGGTTTGTATAATGCAAAGGACAAAAAAAGACGCATTGTGTATTATTTCAGTATCACATGCTGCGGTACCTGAGGCCTGGTGAGCGTTGACCAGGTTGTGACCGGACAGATCTACAGAGGCATGATGTACAGGGTTGATGAAGTTGGGCTGCACCATGGCGTTGTTGGCATGCTCCACAGGATTGGCTGTGTGGATTACATTTACCTGAAAAGTATAAAACACAGAAACACACTGTGACAAAATGCTCTCTCCATTTTAGCTAAATGTACTGTGAGGATACAAAGGAATGTTTCAGTTAACATACAGCCACTGCTTGCACACCTCTGTCATGAATGTGTCACTGTTATGTGATGTAACTGACAAATGCTCAGTCATACCTCGACCTTGAAGTCATTGCTGATGTAGCGACCGTTGAGTTCGGAGCAGACCAGTTTGAATTTCCTGTCAAAGAGAGCCTCAGTGTGCCAGTTCTTGTAACGGATTAGATGCAGGACCTGCTCGTAGTTGGCCATGGTGTTCACACCTGGAACACATGGAGGGGAGCTTGTGTCAGAGAAATTTGAGCAAAAAGTCACCTGAAAAGTTAAAGTAGAGTATTGTTGTGGAATAACCTGTTTGTAAAAATTCAGCAATATATTGCTTTAAAGAAAAGATACCCTGAGAGACAGTCGTAACTCTGACTTCAAATCACACTGGTTCACAGTCTGAGTGTGCCTAAACTTTAAATATTTACACATGCACATTATATATGGTTCCATATTTTTTTTTATTGTTTACCTGCGAGGCATCTATTAAACAGATTTCAAAGACTTTACTTCTTGTGTCAAGCAGATATTTTTTGCCGTCATATCACCACTATGTGCTCGTTCTGGCAGCTTTGTGATCTTTACCGGTGATGACAAGGCCCAGGTTAGAGGAGCTCATCTCCAGACCATGCTGCTGCAGCTGGGACATGTCCACCTCCAGGCCCTCGTGCTCCCCGTCCAGCTCGTCTCCCACCACAGTCACTTCACATGTGTCCAGGTTGTGCATGATCTCCTCTGACACCACCGTCTCTTGGACTGAATAAACAATGGAGAAAAGATTTAGAATGAAGACTTGTTGGGCTCTTCTCAAATTTATTATTGTCCTGGGTCTGTAATTCAAGTTTGCTGTTAGTGTTAAAAGAGTACTCCACTTATTTAGCATTGTGCTCTCATAACACGTTGGACTAACAATGGACAGCAGCAGAACCAGAGATATTTATATTTCATGGATTCGTCTTCCTTGTCAGAACTTGTCGCCTACATTACCCACAATACAACTGCTTACAGTTGGGTCAGACATTTGGATGTATTATGCTAGCAGCAGCTAATGTACCTCACGCCACTGGCCTCAAGCAGAGCTGAGGAGTGGGCTACACAAATCTAGTAAACTCATTTCTTTAGGACCCTGACACACCAAGCAGACAGTCAGCCGTTGGTCAATGTCAGGCCGTCAATGAGCATCTCTTGCCCTAGTTTTTGCGGTGTGTCCCACATCCTTGGCAAGAGTCAGCCCATGTCGGCTATTTTTTGGCTGATTCAGCATGCTGAATCGGCATTGTTGCTGGCAGAACCCGACAATAAGAGAAATCTCTCTGATAGGCATGTTCAACTCAGTGCACGAGTAAGAAAGGGAGAAAGGGAAGTGAGGAAAGTAAACAAACGACAAAATACCAAAATACACTTTTCTTTTCACAAGATTAAAACATCTTTCTATTCATGTGAAATTTCCAGTTCACAAATACAACGACTTGTTAATGAGCTGCTGAAATCTCTTATTTTAGAGAGCAATTCATGGAAAACAGGGTGAGGGTTAGAGGGGGAGGATGAAGAACTGAATCTAGATGAGTAAGCATCCCAGATAACACGATATGGGCCACCTCAGTTTGATCATTAGAGATGATCAGCGATAGTACAGTTCAAAGTGAGCTTCTACAACCTCCATTGTCAGGACAGCAGCTAGACTTAGCTACGCTGTTACTGTGCCACATACATGTATACACAGTCATCACAGCTGTCCTTCATCATGAACTACTGCAGATTGACTAGTGTTGTTAACAGCAAATAATGATCAATGTTTAGTGTTACTAGAAGTATGGTGCTCCTTTGTTGACACAGGTAGTTTAATAGTCTTAATTATAAAGTCCTCTGTAATTATATTTTTTTTAATTAGTTTAAACAGAGGTGTAAAACATGGAAAAAGTCATATAAAATTTTACTATATTTAAACAGCCCAGCTAAGGCAGCATGTCGTGTTCGTTTTGCTTGTGAAACACATGAATATTTTATGCACGTACATTTTGCACCTTTTGACTCTGTGGAAGCTGCTATTAGGTGATTCTTAGTCATCTGCTGTGACATCTCGTGTTTGTTGGCGGTGGAAGGTGGGGCAGGCTTATGCAGGTAATAGCAACAGATCTCTGTAAGCCCTTTTGTCCCATATGGCCTGCTGTTCACCACAGGACATTGCATCTCCCTGTATCTGTGTCACATCTATTGTCTCTCCACGTCTTAGCTCATACAACGAGCCAGATGGCTGGCTGGTCACTGCCCCTGCCATAAAGCAGTAAACAACTTATCTCTTTCCTCCCTCCCTCTCGCTCTGTCTGTCCAGTCCCTTCTGCCTCCAGGCGTAATCCTCCTCACCATCACCAGCTACTGTACATCTACACACTGCTATTAACTGTACATTCAGTGTCACCACGGCAACTAACGTGGCCCAAGACTAAGATTACAGATGTGGTAGTTTTGAAGTCGAAATTATATAACTCAGAGGATGAGCAGACTGTTAAACAACACAACTAATCCATGGAAAATAGGTTGGCTACATCTACAATCCCCTATAACATTATCTAAGGATAATGTAGAGGACATATGTGCACTTCTCTTACCCGTAGGGTCGTCATCAGCTCCCTCTGCTGCTTCAGACTCAGCGTCGGCCTCCACTTCGCGGGTGATGGTGCTCACGATGCGTAGCTCTGGGAAAAGCGTCACACCTTCCTGGCTCTCAAATTCGGCAGCGCTGCGGGCAAAGTGGTCGATGCCGCTCAGGCTGATCTTTGGCTCTTCGGGCTGCAGCACCATCACATAACCTTCGGCATCTGGTACGGTTACGCAGGACTCCTCGTTGAAGCATCTGGGGGGGAGATTTAAGTTTGAATAACTGTATTGTTTATCCTTTTTAAAAGAAAAGGGATGCTTTGATGATTTTCAACCAGCTTTATGTCATAACAATGTTAATAGTATGTGTAAACACGTAAGTGAATAAAACAGAGGCTGAAAAAACTGAGATCAAATGGTAAAACCAAGCAGTGCTAATAAAATATAAACCATGTTTCTGTTATTGCGTTGTCTATTTATTGCTTAAAATGTTTACAGAAACATATTTTAGTTAAACTGTTTAACTGTAAGTTGAAATCTTTTGTCATCAACCAGCCATCATAATAATGTGTCCTGTGTCGAAATGGATGAGCTTGCATTATGTCATCCACCAGTGGGAGCATTTATTGGTCCTGAGTGGCGCAGTACATTCTTGCATTAGTAGTAGTTTCTACCTTTTGAGCAAAAGCAAATGCCACAGCCCGTTTTCTCCCGTCATAACGCACCAATTTCAAAATTATTTGCATCTTTCTTCTGCATAGACAGCCCAGTTTTATAAAAAAGACCATCTTTCCAGCATTGGAATAGTTCTTCAATTTGCCATTCTCCCTCTGATTTGGAAGACAACAAGGGCATTTTAAATGTGCCCTGCTTGTAGTATCTAATGTATGCAAGGTTCAGACAGGGTAATGAGGAAAGACAGACTGAGATGGACTGTTACAGCTTCAGAACAAACATGGAGGTGAAAAATTCGAGCCATTTGGACTCAACAGTAGGAAAGGAAACAAGGAATTTGTAGCATCATAGAAGATAACAACTTCAAAATCTCTTAAAAGCTGTGAAGTTGTAAAATTGGTCTGTTAGAAAGAGCTGAGGAGCAGTTTTTGAAACTCTTTTCAGGAGTAATTGCGTGCAGTTTTACGTGCTCCAACTGTTCAGACGTGTAGTAAATATTATGCTCTTTTCAGGAGGGAAAGGAACATAAAAACACAGGAATATGCTTGTAAACAGGTGTACTTAATGGTGTGGAGAGAAATCTTAAAAGGTAAAAAAAAAAAATAGACCCATTTTGTGTTTCGCTGTGAACACAACTCCATATAAAAACTGCTTATTACAGAGCCTCCTCTACATTTATGTAGATGTAATGACACTGACAGCTGGGAAGTTGCCCTCACGGTAGAAACTGAAGCTATAAGCAAAATTCATCATTTGGTCTATTTGCTAAGTCTGCCCAATAAAACGCAGTGTTGGTGCAGATTTGTGCATATGCAAATAAGAGGCAATGTTAAACTGCAACACTAACTGGAGGTGAACTTAGAGTGTACTCAGCAGAAACCTGAGTCGTAATACAGTCTTTTCATACATCATCTGTGAATGTGATGCTGTTTTGTTATTCACATTTCAGCCTCTGAATACATCATCGTCATAAAAAACTACATCAAAGAGAAGTGAAAAACAAAAATGCAGAATCTTACAGCTCTTCTGTCACTCTCCAACCTTCAAACATCTCATGTTTACTCTCTCTGTTATGGAAATTAGGAAAAACTCTTGACCTCTATTTTACCTGATGAAACCATCTTTACATTTAAAGCAGGAAGACGAATCCTCTCTGAATGTCTATTAGGCTGAAAGAACCTGTTTCACAAACGCTGGGCTGCTGCTGACTGACAAGTGAACTGACACGAGATAATAACATCGAGTGAAGTATTTTTGGCTTCTTACTTGACAGTGGTGGAGATGCGAAGGTGCCTGATGCCAGGGGTGGGGAACTGGCGGGAGTTCAAGTAGGAGATGTGCTGCATGACCTTGTCGAAGGCATCAATGTCGTCGCCCTCAACAGTCAGAGAGGACTGGTTGGGGTTAAACTCAACCTGAGAGAAGAAATGAAGATTACAGACTGTGTGATTTGAGGCAGGATTGTCTAATGCAACACTCATAACCAAAATGTTTTAGTGTGTGCTATTGGACTGATACTTATAAACATTTGTCGAGCTAGTTAAAGTCATTTAAAATTTGTAATACACACACCCATCTATAGCAACCATGCAGCTGCAATGGTCAACTTTTGACCAATATACATTTAAAGGACCTCTATACAATATTTAGAGCATTAATATAGCAACAAATAAATATTTGCTATGTAAAGATATAGTGGAGTTATGCCGTCTTGAGCAGAAAATGAAGTTATGCTCCCTCTTTGAGTGATTTAAACTGAGCTTTTTTTTTTTTGTTGTGTGCATGTTAGTACATGTGAGTCCCTGTGTGTGTATACCACTGGCTAGCTAGCTTCTCATTGCACTCATACAGAGGTTACCGCTGATACTGGTGCCCACCCTGCAGCCCCCCCCCCCCGTTAACACTGTTAGCTGTCACACTGTTATAGCAAGTTGCTAACTGGCAGCTCAGCCAGCTCCATGTTGGGAGCTGTGTACAGACAACCTCTAAATCATAGATACGCTCTGAATATTGTGCAGAGCTTCTTTATTTCACATTGTTTTTCGTTAAAATACCCTTTCAGTTAGAGCTGTGGTTACAAACGATGTAGTAGGGAGACCCCCAGTGGGGTTAAGGATTAATCTGAGGGGCTTCACAATGACTGACAAGGTAGAAAACAAAAAATATTTTCTCTTATATCTGCTTTTTTGTTGTGAAGTACTGGATATTCTAACCTCTTCAGGCCTTTACAAACTGTTCAAATCAAATCACCACTTGGTTGAACAATTCACATAAATACAACCTGTGAAAGGAGTTGAATGTACACTTTGCTTCTCTTACTAGAATCTCAAGCCTAAAAAGGTTTGCAACCGCTGAGTTAGACCATTTTTTGGACAAACAAATACACTGAGTTCCAGCCTGACTGAGGCTGGGTGTGCTTTGTGTCTCTAAAACACTGCTCTCTCCTCACCTTGACAGCTGAAGCTACCTCCTCAGGCAGCTGGACGTCCAGTCCTTCCTTGCAGGTATACAAACAGTCAATCACTTTCTTGTTCTCCAGCTTGCCAGAGCGAATCATCAGCCCCGCAAGATTTCCCCGGAAAAACTGAGCCATTCGAGCATTTCCACCTGGGCACATCACGATAGCAGTAGGAAAAGAAAACAGTAACACACACATAAAAAAAAAGTTAGTTACATTCCACAGATTTCACCATTTCTGGGTGGGTGATTCAAGCATGCTGTTTCAATGTGCAAAGCTGGCGTTAATGGCATTCATGCAAGTTAGTATGTGTGCCCTTACAAGGCCTGAGGCCCAGTGAGGGAGACAGGAGAATGATGGATGACCTTATGCACGTCTTATACATGCACCATCTGCATTAACAGGGTGAGCTTCTGCCTTACTGTGGGGAAAAATGACATCAACAGAAAAAAAGAAACTCAAAGAAGGAATTATATAAGATAATGGTGAAATAAATCTTTTCTGATCATTTTCACAAAATAAAAGAACCATCTTGAAGACTGCAAAATGCTTGAAGTACACAAAAATGATGAGCCTTGAAATTTTAATATAATTCAGTATGTCAGTGTTGATGTGAGGTGCATCAATCCTGCCAAATGAGAGGAGGAATAATCATGTCTTCCTGCGTCACTGCAGAGTCAGAGACAAACCTGGACCTGCACATTTCAAGGTCACAGTCATCCAGTGATGTGTGTGAGTGTGTGTGTGGTGCTGTAGCTTTGTTATCTGATCTGGAGGAGTTACTGCTTCTAACCCAAAGGTCATGTTCTGAAAGAAGAGCCTGCACGACCAAAATGCTGCAGTCAGGTCAGAGTTTTGTGCTCGTTATGTATCTATTTCTGCTCTGCTTGTGTATCAACTGTCTTCCTGCTGCACTAAGAGGAACGTAGAAATGGGGAATGAGGAAAACGGAAAAAGAAAAAAAAAAAGTATGCAGGCAGCATTAAAATCACACTCATCCATACCACGTCATGCTCCAAACAGATATGAAAAAACGACTCCTTCTGTATCTAGAATGTGTAACAATCATTCTAGTCGAAATGATATGCGGATGCAGTTAGCTTGGTGGGACATTGAGGACACATGGACATATTTGAGGAGTAAGGGAAAGATTTGAGCAACCTGGGGTGGGCTCAGAGACTGACTCAGTGTCATTGTCATGTCCTGAGTTGTCTGTAAAGGATAGAAACAAGAGAGCAGGGAGAGACAGGGAGGAAGGTTCAGGATCTGTAGTAGAGATTCAGATGCTAAATACGAGGAGCACCATTTGAGAATCTAACAAAGAGTTAATAAAATAACATGCACACTACATATTTTATAATCAGGTAACACTGAAGCATCTTTTTATTAAAATATTAAAGAAATCATAGACAAGAGAGATTTCTGTCTTTCTTTGTGATGTATCTGCGCCTCAGATTTGTAAATTAATATATTTTTGTTACAAGAAAAATATGGCTCATAATATTATAGCAATTCTCCAAATATGTACTCAAGAGTTTACCTTGCCAGCAGGCACCAATGGTGAGCTGAGTCTCGATCTTGGAGGAGTGCAGTGGGTAGTCCTCTGTGACCAGGAAGGGCTCAAAGGTGGTTCCATCCACAAACAGAGACACGGTGGGGAACTCCACATTCAGCACATAGTGATGCCACTCTTTGTCACACACCTGCAAAGAACACAACAGAGCAAACGAAAAGCTAAGACTGGGACTGTAACTACATTTATTTTTGGTTAAATATCATGAAACACAGACTCTCTAATCTCTCTACATAAAGTTTTAGAGGCAGCTGACCTGGTCGAGTTTCCAGTGAAACTCTGCTGGTTTGTAATTCTCTGCCTCTGATGGATCTTGGCGGAGGAGGAGGATCAGCCGGCAGTTGTGGACGTACAGCGAGTAGTGGTGTCTGTTCATGTCTGCAGCGGAGAATATCAGAGGGGGGATTAAGATATGAAACTGTAGCTCTAAAACTTAAGTGTAAATAAGATGAGACAGAACTTTAATAATCCTGAACAAACTTCTTGTGCCAGACATTGGTAAAAGACTACAGCAACACAGGAATATAAACTAGGGCTGGGCGGTGACTGGTACTTAAACGAAACATCTACAACATGAGATTTTTGATAAATAATCATCAGTCATCTGGATATAGTGACTAAGTGGGTAAAGGCAAATGATAAAACAGTCTGGTAAGTTCAGAAAATTATATCACTTATGTAATGCAGCCTTGAAAATCAGGAGAAGACAACACTTACAATATGATATCCAAAATCTAGTCTTATATTACAATATCAATATAACATCAATATATTGCCCAGGCCTAAAGGAAACAGTACATAGAGTAATAAATGCAGAGTGTGCGTGGAGTAAAGCTAACACAAGTACCTAACAGAATAAGAGTAAAAGTAACATCAACCTAGTAAAAAAGGGAAACTCGATTATATTTTAATCAATAATCCAACACAAGACTGAAAAGGCGACAATTTCTGGTGTTAACGATTCTTAAAAACTTAACTGCTGAAACTTCCACAGCAGCAAAAAAAAAAGCAACTACGGCACAATCACATAATAAAACATAATAAAGACAAATCTTATGGAGCCTATGGCATTAATATGTTATATTTACTGATGACTACACCAAGGAGGGCGGTAAATTACTTGTAAACATCAAAACTTACAAGCACAAGCTTGTCACCATGTGCCTTATGATTAAACAAATAACAGATTACTGCTGGGATTTGTCATTGGCCCATGACAATTTTACCCATGGAGCTTTTTCCTCTTATAATTTTCAAACATGCCTAAACAGGATTTCACAGAAATAAAAAAAAGACCACTATTAACAAATGTACTGTTCTTTCATCTGGGAATGCAACCATAGCTCTTTAGCTGTTTCAAGCAACACAACTCAAAGAGTCAAGATTCATTTGTATATGTAATCTTCATACCAAACAGCAACTGACTGTTAAGCCTTGAAGGTTCAAAAGTTTATATTACAGTACCTTTCTCAATATGCATCTATAGACTTAGTCCATTGCAATATCTAATAAAAATCAGTCATATGATGTCATGTGCTGTAGTTAGAGAACATCAGGTTATAGCTGCATATAATTCAAATTAAATGTGGATTGTTATCATCCATGAACAGACCTCAATGGTTGCATCTTCCTCTCATTTGATTAGGATTATCAACAACAGGCCACCCATTTAGTAATATAGTGGCATATCATGTTTCAGAAATAAGATTCTGGACTCCGGCCTGATCATATTTTGGGAAAATTGCAGCACATTATCCATACTAAGGGACAACCATGGCTGGAGAAACATCCCTGCCTCAGGCGAAGCTCGAGACATTGCTAAAGCAGAATTAATTGGAGACACAGGAAACAAGGAAAATATAAAAGAAGAAGTCATGGCGACAGTGACAGCCCCTGCTGGACGGAGCCATGATAAACAGCCATTAAATAAAAAAATTAAAAAAAATAAATGAATATGTAACCAACAGAATAAATTGATACTGAACATAATAGCTTCACACAAAACCTAATGTCCGTGCGTCACAGTTTGTGTTTAACACTGAGCTTCAGTATTGAGAATTCAAAACTAAAATGTAGAGGAAATGACCTGAATGCAAGACATTTATGTGAAACAGACACTGCTCTGAATGGAGGTCATGAATGGTGCTGAGATCATGTGTATGGGAGCTTCCTGTCCAGGCTGCAGCCGTCCTGATGTAATCCGTCTTATATAAGCAGTCAAACAGAAGCTGATGAACTGCCTCTCGCTGACCACGGCAGAGACTTTACAGTCAATAAGACCAAGACGCTTGTGACCAAAATTTACAACTAGTGACAAAAATGGAAAGGTCAGCGAGCAGCCGGCAGAGGTGAGAAAGTTTCCATGTTAAGCCAGCTGAGCAGTAACACTGATTATAGCCTGAAGTAGCAAAGTTGTTTTTATTAGCAGCATATTTTCAGACACCATATGTGCAGGAGTAATGAGTCTGCCAAGAAGAGTTAACGCAGGTTTAGAAAGTAGAAACCGGATATTTTAATGGAATACAGGGTGCTGAATTTGTGATGTCACATTTGTATGGTCCAAGTTTCACTTTTTTTTTTTTTGCGGCTTCAGTGCATTTCTGGCATTTATGTCCAACAGCCCAATGAGTAATTTTTAACTGTATAAATGAATAGCAGGTATACACACATAAAAGTTTAGAGTTTGAAAAACTCAACAAAAAATAAATAAAAAAGGCGTCCGTGCAGACCTTTTGTTCAGCAGCGCTTTACAAATATTACTCATGTAAACACTCTCTCCTAAACAACACCAAAAACAAAAATATCTTGTGCTTGGCGTAGTTGTCATGTAGCAATATTCTTTGTATTAGAAAACCTGCAAATCAGTGTGGAAGTGAGCTGTTTTTTATCTATATTACTGTGGGTTGGCTGCCCTTTTGTTTTATGCCTTTAACAACATATTGTACACTGCACATTTTGTACCTATATATCTCCATATTCTTAATGTAATTTTCTTCTTTTCTATATTTTTGTTTCACCAATTAACCTGCATGTCTTTGGATTGTAGGAGGAAGCTGGAAATCCCCCTGAGAAAACCCACGCTGACACGGGCAGAACATGCAAACTCCACACAGGAGGGCTCCCCCACCCTGGGTTCGAACCAGGAACCCTCTTGCTGTGAGGTGACAATGCTAACCACTGTACCACCGTGCCTAAAAACCAATCAACTCATAAAACAATTCACTTAAAAGTCAAACTGGAGTTTTGACGCAGTCCAGATGCGGCTAACATCTTTCAAACAATTCCCCCTCCTCTCTTTTCCAGAGACATTACCTGTCTTGTCAGAGTTGCAGAGAATAGTCTCCTTGTCGTGGGCCCCGGGGCCGTGTCTCATCCACACAGAGATGGTGAAGGGCTCCTTCAGGCTGGTGGTCACCATGCCATCAGGAACCTTGATTGCCTGGGTGCCATTGAACTCAAACACCTGGTCACTGTCGTGCCCGTTATCGGTGGGCAGCCCTACTGTCCAGTTGGCGGAGCTGCTGGGTGCAGGCAGAAGCTCCACAGTGCCTGAGCTGGCTCCTAGAAAACAATCAAAGAGGACAAAGGCAATTATGTTGGGCACTTGGATTTAGAAAAAAGGCATGAATGCACTGCTGACGATAATCGTTTCCATTGGAGCTTACTTACCACACAGCTTGTGCAGGGACTTCTCAGAGTAGGTGTCACGGTCGCAACCCTTTCCAATGTGGTTGGTTTCCAGTTCAACGTTGGCTCGAATGGACGTGATTGGCTCATCACAGGTCTCCAAGTGCATGCTAGGGAAAAGGGCCAGGCTACCTGTGCCAGGCTCATACTCGATCCTTTTATTGAAGCCTGAAAGACGAAGCAGGAGAGAGGAAAGAATGAAAACATGTCTTTCACCACGTTAGCGGTCGATACGGCAGCTGTCAATAGTAATTACTCATTAAGAAGTGCTTTGGTTCATTCAAACATGATAAAAGGCTTTGTGGCTTAAAGGAGTTAAATAACTTTTTTGACAATGGCAGCCTGTTTGTGGACTCTGCGTCGTTGGGTTGCTTTTGTTGAACACAGAGACACACCTAAACAGTGGTGGTTGGCGTGCTACAGTGAGTAGAGGAGAGCTTTGATACCTTGCCAGCTGGGTCTGCAGGTGGGCTTGACACTGATCTTGACCAGAACATCCTCGGAGGCACGGTTCTTTCCACAGTCGTAGGCGGTCACAGTCAGCTTGTACATGCGCTCTTTGCCGTAGCTCAGTTTCTCTGTGTTCTTGATGAAGCCTGAGTCAAGCAGGAAGAAAGGGAGAGTGTGCCAGGGCCGCTCTTTGTTAAATTTCAAAAGCTGCAGCTGTGCTAGAAAACTCATAGAAACCTTCTGAGCTGATAAGCAGCACGCCAAATCTAAGTATTTTCAAATATTCTAAAAAGCTGCCAAATAGAAATCTTTGTTAAAAGGCCCAAAAGTGACTCACTGTCAAGCCGAACTAAATGCACATTATATTAACAGACATCTCTCTAGACCACATCGTACCATTGACTTGCATCGTTTTCGTTAAGATGCTATACTGAGAGTTCATTTCCAAGCTAATGTGCACACAGATTCTAATTAGCATGCAAGTGATTAAAAGAAAGTGATGGAATTTGTTCGTCTATGATCTGATCTCATCTTTTTCTTCCACCTCAAACACTAATTAGCTGTTACAGTTGAACACCTTCGCCAACATTATGCATCTTCACACTGATTGTTCTCTTCATATTATCACCTGTCTGCATTTCCTTTTCATCCGAGCCAGGCGTCACATCAGCCGAGCCTGGATATCGCTGTCTTTTTTACTGGATCTTTAATTTTGTTTTACAAGACACAAAGATTAATAATCTTACGGCCCGACACGAATGACCAACTCTGGTGACATTTCAAGGAGACCGTCATCGTCTCACAAGGCAACAAGCTGCCTTGAATCCTAAATGGCAGTCGTGCGTTTGCACAGATCAATGTGATGTGTGTCAATAAAATCGTGGCTCTTTGGCATGCACCGCAGCTTTTCCCCAACATGCACTAACACACGGTTGCCAGGTGTAGGTTCTTACCATCTTTGTCCACAGTGAAGGGCACATCGGGGGTGACAATCTCGTAGTTGCAGATTTGGCTGAACTGGAAAGAGCAGTCGGCGTCCACTGCTTCCACCTTCAGGATGCTGTCGTACTTCTTCCCCTCGATAACGGTGGCTTTGTAGGACTTCTCCTTGAACACTGGTGAATATTCATTGATGTCGTTCACCTGGATGTGGACGGTGGCTCTGAAAGAAGACATGCTTGAGTTAGGACACTGTCAGCTGGGGATGTTTAAAGACACAGCTTACTCAAAGCAAAAATATTTGTCACACTTTATGACGATGATGACATGAGTTCTGGTCCATTTATGTTCATGCTGACTTATTACAAACAACAGGGAAATAAACAAGTCAGATGAACTCACAGGTGACTCACTGATTTAATGGATTTTGGTGACTGTCATTCTGCATCATCAGAACTTCATGGACACTTCGGGAGAAATCAATTTCTGGTGACTGAAAGCAAGTCGGCTCTGTGGCGTCTTACATTTCATTTATTGTCTCTGGTGGTCACACAATGCTCACTAACAAATACTTGATTATACGCATTCTTAGTCAAGACTACAGATGGACCTCATTGGGGCTGCAACTAATGAAACTTTTCATTATTGATTAGTCTATTTTCTCCATTTATCATTTTGTCTAGAAAATGTCTGTTATGTCCTACAGCCGAAGGTGAAGTCTTCAAATGTCTTCTTGCGTTTTACAGTCAAAAACCCAAAGACAGTCATTATACTTTGATGTATGAGAAAGAAAAGCATCAAATTCTCACATTTGAGAAGCTGGAAACAACAAATGTTTTGCTTAAAGAAAATGACTGAAACAATTAATCTTTTCTGTCAATCGGCTCATAATATAATCGTTGCAGCTCTCACTTCTCCTTTTTATGGCCTCTCTGTCATAAATGATGACAAATAGGTAGAAACAGGAAAGAAAAGACGTCTTACACTCTTCCTTACATACACTGAGCGAGCAAACTATGGCAGATGGAGCACAAAAAATTGTCCTGATACACTGCAAGCTATGTTGCGGCGTGAGAATAGGTTAAGATTTGTCTTACGGTGGTGTTTTATTAAGTTTTAATCATTTCCTCAACTTTGTAAATGAGTCTTTCTTCATCCATGACTGGAGGAGAAATGAAAACGTCAAGGACATCAGCACAGATTTTGACTATAGACTGTATATAAATCCTTATATCTTGTACATAACTGCATATTATTATATACAATTTATGATTTTGACCAATGAAAATATGTTGTTGGAGAGGCAAGTGTGTGAAACTTTGCAAAAATAGAGCCAGAGCATGCTTTTTTTTTTTTTTTTTAAAAACAAGCAACACGAAGCGTAGCCTGTTTTGTGATGCATGCATTACTGGAAAAACTGAAACAATCTAATGTTCCCATGTTTGCACCACATCCAGTTAAGAATAGGTGTTAACACTGTCATATAACAGGGAAGAGTTACTGTGTTGTCACCATAATTCATTTATTTTTTGATGGGAATCTGTCAAAGCACATTAATTAGAGCACAAGCTCCTCACACCTCTGTTGAACCTCGTTTTCACTCTGATTGATGAGGGCAAATTTCTACACTAGTCCTGATGTGCACTCATGTTCGCAAATGATCTTGGATAATTATATAGACTCCTTTGGATATCACTCACTTGACAATTCATACAATCAGCAGCAGGATTTAATTACAGCTTAGGTTTTGAATTCATGATAAAACTCACATATCTACTATAATACAGTCCTGTGATTGGTCTCTGTTGCATTTGCCCAGTGGTTTGATTTTGCTGTGTGAGTTCATATGAACCACATCAAATGGGTTTGGTGCGAAAGCACCTGAAATGATTCTACGTAAATATGAGAGGGCACGTTTTAATTTTAGCTTTCAATCGATGGGTATTTCATTATGATATCTTGTGAGGTGAATATATGAATGACAAACGTTCAAGACAAAATAAAACTCAGGGTTCAAATCAGGTCCAGACACTGAACTGGCAGACGCTGACTCACTTGTGGGATTTCTTCATGTTGGCACCATCAGGACCCTCTCCACAGTCATAGGCTTGGATGGTGAAGGTGTGCTCCTTCTGCAGCTCGCAGTCCAGCTTGTCTTTGGCCCTGATGACCCCCTCACCAGTGGACTTGTCCAGGACCACTGCCTCGAAGGGGACATTCTGCCCATGGATCCTGAAGCCGCAAATCTCACCTGAACACGTCAAGAGCCAAAAGAGAATTTGCTCAGAATAACTGACGTTAGACAGGCAATTTCATTGTTCAGATGAAAAATTATGTTAACGACGAAACCATAAAGTCACGCAAAACAAAAAAACAAAACCAAAGATCAGCCACAGGTTTTGGGTGCCAGGGAGTTGTAGATTGGGGTGGGTGGTGTCTGTGGAGGAAGCTCAAAAGCACTGTCATATGGGTGAGTACTTGGAGGGGGAGTTGGGAGAGGGTGTGGGACATTTAGTATCATAGAAGACGGAGTGTCTTTTCCAAGCCACTTGAAAACATTGCATCCAGTCATGCAGGCAGAAACTGAAAAGATGTGGACAGGCATTTCAGAGGGGTACTTAGGATATTAGAAATTAAATTCATGAAACCAAGCCCAAAAAGTAAGTACACAGAGAACAGTATTTGAAGTGAAGATCATTTATCTCTGTAATGAATACAAATTACAGCCTATCGCATGATAGAAACAATAATTAACAGAATTAAAAGAAATGAAATTGAAATCTTTACAAGAGCATGAAAGCATTGCGATAAGCACCAATTCAGTCATCAAAACCCGAAAAGGTCTGTGAAAGAAAAATAAACCTCAGACAAATACCTCCAAACGTTTTTTTTTTTTTTTTTTTTTTTTTTAAATCAAAGAAAGTCTTCCTGTGTAATTTCACCTCTCACCCAAAACTACTGCAAAATGATTAAAAATAAAATGAAATCATAATCAACAGTATTCAAACAAAAAAGTACTGGATGAGAACTGGGGTTAGAAATATCAACTTGCTTGACATCCACATCAAATGACAACTGCAGCCATGCTAATGGTAGAGATTAGTGGTGGAGAATTAACTCAAGAGATCCACTGAGGCAAAGATGCAACAACAGAAACTTTGTAGCAGAGAGAGTTTGCATTAGTTAACAATCTCAGCAGCTTTCAGTTGAAGACTTAAATGTCAGAAAAGTCCACAGGAGTCACTGTACCTGCATATATCTGATAGGTCACAGAGAGGCACCACAAATGTGGATGACGCCTTTCAGACGCTGATCTTTAATCCTCTTTAAATACCAATTCTAGTGTCAATTTCTGCTCCAATTTCCATGGGTGTGGGTTGTGAAATCATTTCATGTGTTCTTTCAGATTTTACTTTATCATTATGTGTCAAAAATTGGCTTTTCCTTCTATTATTTTTTTAATTGAAAGGATTAGATTGGATAAAATGGCAGCAAAGTGACTGAAAACTCCTGTCTTAAAGCAGCTTTCTGTTTCCTGGTGACAGCTGAAAAACTGTTAGGGTCTGCAAACTGCAATGGATGTCTCATGCACAGATATTTCTAAGTACAGTCAGCCCCACATCACACTTTTCATCCAGCTGTTGGAGGTCCAAAAAACTGAGGGTGAGAAAAACATAAAATCGAGAAAACCAAATAGGAAGATTACAGAGCATGGCGGGAGTTTCTGTGTGTGGATGCTGTTTTTTTGCGTTAGTGGGTTAATAGTAACAACTAAGCACAAGGCAGAAGAAAGAGCCCAAGATCACCTTCTTCAGTGAGGGTCACCTCAAAACTCTCTACAAGGAAGGGAGAGAAGATAAACCCAGATCAGTTAAAAGAAAAGTCAGAATCTCAGAGAAAACACACAGAGGACAGGAAGGAAACATACTCTCTATAAGCTTAGAAATCCACCAACAGAAAATATTCAGTTTCTCACAAGCAAAGAGTCTTCTGCCAGTTGAAAGAAAGGAGAGATTAAAACATTTATGAAAAGCCGGTTGTGTTGAAGTGTTTGCAGTTTTATTAATGGCTCAGCAGCTCCTTGTAGAAGAAACAACTAGCGAAAGTGACAGAACATCCAATTACAAGCAACAGAAATAGCACTTTTAATGTCAGCATGTTTTTGGTGATTCTGAAGAGTCTGTCCTTCATTTTACTTGTCTTAACACTGAGAGTGTTTATCCTGGGTTGACTGCTTTGGCCCGGCATGGGGTTACCTATTGCCACACACCAAAGTCCATTCTCATTTACATTTTTAACACGTACAGTGTTTACATATTTACATATTCAACAGTTACGTTCTGAAATCCACGTGATCCACTCTTGACACTTTTCTACACTCTACACTCTGTAAGTTAATTTATGTTTTGTGGCTGTCGAAAGAAGTTTGCCTTCAGAAGTTTAAGCCAGATAACCCTGAAGTTTAAGGACAAAGATCATAGTTTGGGTTAAAATGAAAATATTTCTTCCAGAAGGCTAACTTATCCTGTGTGCTGTTTTATGTGTGTTAGTGGAGTCAGTTTAAAGTAATCTTTAGGGCACTTAACCGGTTACAATCATTTGTGTTGTTTTTACCTTTCAAAGCCAAAAGTAAAAAAAAGAAAAGGGTGGCAGCTTCTTCTGTAAAGACTGTGTTAAATGGGCAGATGATATGATCTCATATCAATTGCAGGTCCCAGAACTGGACTGAATCAAAGTTATATCATGGCAGACTTCGTGATATCAGCAAAACTGGTATCATTGTCCAAAGAATAGCTATAATATCACATCATGATGAAACTAGTGATTTAGACCCCTATCTTAAAGCTGTTTTTTTCTGTTACTCCCATTATTGCCTTTCTCCTAAACAGTGATGAAGAACACCAAGTGGAAATGCTAAATGTTGAGCTTTCATTAAAACAAAATTATTACTGTTGTATTATAGTCTTGGGCAGTACCACGGTATTAAGGTATACCAGGGTATGTAGAAATCCAGATGTTAAGATTTTTCAATACCAGACGCTCATTTTTCTATTAAACTCATACATTTATTGAGGATGTACCGATACAGTGCATATCACGTGCCACCAAAGGTCAGTCTCTACAGGTAGAAGGGGCTGCTGAGCTGGCAAACATGGTGACCACAAATGGTGGGGATAACATTACAGGACTGTCAACAAACCTGGCAACAGAAGGGAGAGACCACAGGAAAAACTGTGGTGAAGTAGGGGTTTATTTAGACCAAACAAGAGTTGGTGATATTGGAACAGTGGACCAAGGTAGGTAGTGCCTCACACAAATACCGTCATATACCGTACACCCTGCTGAAATTTTAGACAGTATGAAGGTATGAAAAGTCCGGCACAGTGCTCACTCCACATAAAATGCACCGCCTGGGCTACATTACATTACTTCCAGAAAACTTCACAGAAAACAATGAGGGTAAAACAGCATCACTATCATTTTTAACCTAATATTGTCTGGTCTACCTCAGCTAACAAAAAAAGCATGTCGTTCACAACTGAGGCTATTTTGTAAAAGATATCGAAAGCCTTATCTTCACTTCACCTATTCAACTGACTTTAGCAATTTAGAGAAGAGACACTTGACTGTCCTGAACCACAGAAACTTGCTTTGTTTATGGACTCACAGCAGTGCGCCACAACAGAATAAATATAGGGGAAACAATAAAATTGACATTTGGGGTTACTTTTGGCAATTAAAAAAAGACTGGCCTGTACAAAGGTTTGTTTATTTATAGGGGAAACATTAACTGCACATACATTTTCTGGAAAATTAGATTAATTCACTCTGATAATAGTTAAAAATGCACACAAAATAAGAAGCAATTTGGGAGTACAAATAAACAAAATAATGAAGTCCCTTCCTGCTTGGCTGTTTGTTTAAAAGCCCCGTCAGGGCCTCCTGTGTGTTGGACCTGGTCATTTTGTTTTCACCTACTAAACAATTAGAAATGGATTTCACATTAGGGACCGCTGTTCAGGGCCAGTCATGCAGTGGGAGTTGTGAGCCTCCCTGTTCACCACAGCTCTAATGACCAGCTAACACCAGCGCTTCAGAAATTCCTCAGCGTTTCACTGGTCACTCACTCCGGCCTCTCGGTTCAGCTCAACTAAGGCAGTCACAATGACTGATAAGTATTGATTTTACAGGCTTGACCTGCTGAGGTCATTAAATGCCTGGCACTAAATAAATACAGTGAATTAGAATCCAAGAATATTAATTGGCTAATAGATCAATGTGTATATCCTCTGGCATTCATTTGCTGGATCTGTGTTGCAGAAACAAAATGGCTAATGCTCCTACATGAACCAAATAACCCATATCTGGTGGGTAAATGCTCCCTGCTTTGTGTTCCTCGCTTGTTTTAGAGCACAGTCATCCATGAACACTGAGCTCATTTTCAAGTTTGCAAGAGGGCTTTGGTTTCAGCTATTTCAGCTCCAATCAGCCTGAATGAACTCACCATAAAGAGACGACACAATTAAAGCTAGCCCCACAGCACATCACTCTAATACACGTACAAACTCATACAGCAGATCCTCATTTGTTCTAAATATTCACATATTCACACTAATCTGACTTGTGAGCCTGTGATGGGGTTCCTCTGACCTGTGGGTCAGCTTTACAGTGAACCTTGTTTGTTGGCACAGATGGAGCGACTAGAAGGAGGCTGACACAACAGAGCCGGTCACCCCTGATGCCACGTGAAGCCAGATTGCTTGCTCTGTCTCGAGAGAGAGCTAGTTCACAGGGACAAGCAGTTCATTCGCAAAGCTCAGCTCATCAAAAAGGGAGCCCCAGCTGAAAGAAACGGGAGCACCAAGTACTGTATTCAACGCTAATTTACTGTGAAAGGAGACAAACATCATGCGGAGAACAGGCATATTATTCAACTCCCTGCCCTTCAGAAATTATGGGCCTCTTGCTGTAACTGCGCACCTCAAAAATGGTGTGCTGCCAGGCCGATGAGTTTTTGAGAACAAATTTCACATAACTTTGTAAGGAATATTACATTTGGCATCACGTGGATGTTAAAGCCTCACTTGTTAAATCAAAGAAGTAATGGGAGATTTTAAAAAATGGTCATATCAAGTGAAGCAAGAGCGCTATGTGTGTGAGCGGACAAAAGATCATGTGATGTGAAATGGTAGGAAATCATTTCCAGCGCTGTGGTGCTTTGAATCCTGGCCAGAGTCAATCCTGGTGTGATTAAAAAACCCCAGAGCGAGTGCGGCCTTGGTATATAAAGCACACTAATTGTGGCTCTCCACTGGGAGGGGGAAAGAAAACCCAAAACATGAAAGAGTATTTTGATCTGAATATCAAAAGGGCCAATCTGGAGGATATGGTAGCCAGCTGTATGTCAATATGACAGGCATGTCATAAAAATCAAATGTGCAAAATACCACTGGGTCATATAGACCGCTACCAGGGGTGCATTCAATGATTATTCGACAATAGGCAAAGATATTCTCTCCCTACTACTACTGAGTGAAGGTTTAAATTCGTATTAAACATATAATCTCAAATATGGCCACATCACAGAGAGATTGAAACACCCTGAAGAGTGAATCTTCATATATTACCCATGACATACTGATAATTGCTACAAGGCTTTTGTTCAGTATGTATTACAAACCAAATGACTCTTTGAACTAATCCTATTACATTTGGAAAAGAAAATACATAGCTTAAATTAGGTGAAACATAATGTTCTCAGTGCCACTGTGCTTAACAAAGCCAACACGATGGAACAGGCAACATGCTGTCTGTCCCTCATACCCCCAAACTAAAACATTCAGGCACGCTACAATAAGCTAGCTCGTTGCAGAAGATCCTCTGATAACCTACAGGTCTGGAGTGGGAGCCACTTTGGTTTTGCTCTGAATTATGAGGGGGGTGGTATGTTGCATCTGCTACATGACAGTAGGTAACATGAATACAGGGAATACTTCAAATATGTCAACTCATTTACACCGACTTCGCCTCAGTGTGTAAATCGGTGGAACTAGACGAAAACAAGGAGCAACACACACGCCACAAGCTAACATTATCCCTACAGTATTTAGGCAGCCATATCTCATTAATTCAGACAGGGCAAAAGAAATGACAGCGGCGACTGGTAACGTTACATTTATGCCTAACTTATACCTTTTGTAATCAAAAATGATCTAAAGCTCAATCCTGAGCTTGTTCAATAAATCGTTTTCTAATAAATTATAAACATAGCAATTTCTGATTATACCATATCAATATTGGGTTTACAATAATAGCTTCTGGTTAGGTCTCACCCATTTCCTGTTTAAGCCACACCCACGTACAGTTCAAACTCCGCCCAATCCGAGTAGAGATGCGGATACAGATAAATTAGTTGGTTGAACAAATACAGATATAGATGGTGGACTCCCTCATCCCTAATAGTTACATCATTGTTCAAAGTCAACAAAGATCATACATTATGATGTTAGTTTTAATAAATCAAAAATCTTAAAAATTAAGGAAATTTCTCTGGCAGTTTTATCGCTTTGCTGTTTCGAAAACGTACCAAGCCGTGATGCCCCCGTGCTCTGCTGTACTGAACTGTGAATTTTGTGAACTGCTACACACCTACTATATAGCGATTTGGTCCTTGTCCATGGAAACTATCATGCTGCACTACCATGTTGCTACAGGAACCCAGAGCAGACAAACCAAACACTGGCTCTAGACAGAGCCATTTGTGTTTTTACGTTGTAGTTAACATCTCCTCCATGACAAGCGGCATCAAAAAAACACTTATTTTTAACGTGAAACTGCTTAATTATATGTTTCTACTGGTTTTAATCACCTGGTCCATTTGTTTTGGAGAGGCAGAGACATCTGTGGATAATTCAGCTACCGGTAAAAACCTCCTGAACAATGACGACTACAGGAATTCTAATCAGGAGAAGTTTCAGCTGGTTGCAATCTGCAATCCTCAGCGCTACATGTCACTAAATCCCTCATAAATCTTACACACAGCTCCTTTAAAAGAATAATGACTTAAGTTTTGTTTAAAAAAGTCCATTAGCAAAATGATTACATCTTCAAACAAACAAATCAATGTCCTCAAAGTCATTATGAAATTTACATTATTCATAGATGAACAGCTTCTCAAAGCTTTAATGGCACAGGGCAATTAGTATGTTTGCTTCTTTTATTTACTGTGAAAATGAGTCATTCCAAGTGAAGTGAAGCTGAGGGAGCAAAGAAATGGCAGCAGCGGCATTAAACCTCCTCTCTCACCTGCGTAGCGTAGAGGAGCATCTTTGTCCAGGGCAATTAGAGGAGGATCCAGAAGTACTTTGTCATCGTTTTCTGTTACGATCCCATGGTACGTCGTCTCGATCCATGGCTTGTGCTTATTGACTGTGAAACAGAAAGAGGAAATGTCAGTGTTTATATAAAATAGTCTATACAATAATTTCCATCCTGAGGTGAGATGGGCTGATAGGCAATTTGTTTTTCTCTCACCGGCACTAATTGGCAATTTACATCTTTTTTTTTCCGTACTTTTAATAATCAGATTTTATCTGTGTTTTCTCAAAATGCTACTTTGACTTTTATCATTCCTCCCATTGCAGCCTGAGTAAGTTTTTAATGAGGTTTTGGATGCTTTTAATATTATTTTTAGAAGCATCACAAACAATGAAGGGATCAGCCACAACAGGAACAGGCAACCATGAGCCAAGGAGGACAAAGACTGTGTAGGATTTAAACCGATGACACATTTGGTGGGATGAAAATCTGCTGCTTTTCCCTTTGTTGCACATCAATCTGTATCCTAAATACAATATACTTATGTTATATTGTAAGATTTATCCAAACTGAAGACAAATTCTTTCAAGATGATTTTATGATAGCACTTTTTTATGCCAGTAATGTTCCAAGACACAGACAAATCCAAACTCCATAACAGTTAATGACTTATCACAGGGGATTACATGGATGACAAAGACTCCGGCCATGTCTTTCAGGCCGGTTTGTGGAACACTAGTTTGGTTGTGCACAGCCTTGTGTGCTAGTCGGCCTGGGAAGCATCCCAGCTGCAGACAGGACTCTGTTGTAGCTGGCGGCTGCAGAAAAAGCTGCAGTGAGTGACATATTTGGGCTGGCTTAGAAAACAGCGTTGACGCAGGGGAGATGCAGCTCTCTTACAGCCCAATATGTGCTTACTCCTGAGCGAGGGGAGAAGATGGCATTCCTGTGCTACTGATCTGCAAAGGTGATGCTAACTCTGGCTGACAGCATGCTGAAGGGGATAGAAACACAAGGAGAGGCAACCGGACCAGACCGTTTCCTGAGGACAAGGCTTTAACCAAAGCAGCCAAGTACGTAGAAAATCATATAAACAACTCTTTGACTGCATTTTGGATAATTTTAGTTCAGGTACAATATCATATTGAGGTAATGTTAATGAGAGCTGCAGACTGCAACCATTACATAATTGCCTTATGCCAGACCTATTTACACACAGCTCCACTGTTTTATTCTTTGATCACACTGATTGAGTCAAATCTTTGGACATTTTTAATCATTTTCTAAAAGAAAAAGACATTTTTTAAGCTACTAAACAACGTAGGAATTTCAGAGCTCAAATCATCTGCTCTGTTCAGTCATGCTGCCTCTATCTCATCACCTAAAGCCAACAGTCCTTATTCAGGTCATTTCCAATGTAAACTGTGATAAATTCAACATGGCCACATCATGCATTCAAGCTAATCCATGCTTACAATGAACAGCTGTGATAGCCTAAACAATAAACAGTTTAGGCTATCACAACTACTGTAATGTAGGAAACTGTTCTGGTTACATAACAATTCATCTGGGGTTAACAATAATCTATTTAATAAATTATGAACATCATAATTTGCCAGTGGTTATGCAGGAGCTTTCTTTTTCATTCTTTTACTTCAAATGCATTTTAGGATCAGAAGTATCAAAGCACACACATGAAAAATCTCAGGCAGTGGAAAATAAAGCTCTAAAAGTGGGTTTCTCTACAATGTCCAAAGGCATTTTCAAACCAGGGGAGCTTTTTCACAGGTCTAACAACCCCCATTTTTGTCGTATCTGCACCGCAAGTAGTAGGACTGGTTGTAGTTCTAAGAATGATGTTTTGAGGGAGTAAGTTTTCTTCCAGCACAAGAGAAACCATGAGTTACATAACTTTGTACGCTGATTGGTCAAGCACAGCCAATGCAGCACCTGCAACCACTGTTCTTAAAACCCATTAACCATTAACAACAGACAACACAAATCACAAACAACAGCTCGTAACAAAAAAAGAAAAGGACAAATGGACTGACCATGAGGTCCAGGCTTTACTGAGCATATATCTGACATGGAAATACAATGTGATTTTGATTCATCAAGGCAAAAGTGACACTGATGTCACAACCACTGGCCATCTTACAGTAGTGTTCCTGTTAAAGGTGCAAATGCAAACTGAAAGAAAAAAAAAAAAAAAAAGCTCCCCAGTGGGCACTTCCTCTCAGAGTCTCCGGGCCTGTTTGATTCGAAAACTTTCTCAAAAGGCCCTCAAGTTTCTGACTTATTTTGCTTAAAAAGCTGCAATAAAGCTCCAACAGCAAGTGATGGCCTAAGTCTTGATTAAAGGTCTGTGTGAATAAGTCTGAGACAAATATATGACTTTTAGCAAATAAGTGAAACATCAATTACACGCCTGATGAGCATTTTCTCCTCTTTAATTATTCTACTTCAGCACTGCTCAGCTCCTTGAATAGAAAGCCTCCAACACCTATGTTTGCTATTAAAAAGCCAATTTTGTTATCATTCACCCAAAGCACTCATGAGCAAGTCATATTTCTGACTTGTTTATGCTGTTTAAGTAGGAACCTATAAGAAGCACTTGGATTGTATTGCTGTCCAAGAGCACAATGATTGATTTCTGCATCAGAGTACATGCACACACACATTGACAGCTTTTATAAGATGCAAAAAAACATGGCATAAAATTAGCCTGCAATTACTTTCATATTTTACTTTCGTCAGACAGGGCAGTGAGGTAATCATTAACGCCAAAGAGGCAGTTACTCAAATATGTGCTTGGTCTTTATTTATCATTAGTACCACTGCGTATTAATTATTCAATGTGACAAACTAATTCTGTTGTCTGAAATAGAAACTGTGGTTAAAATTAAAGTTTGGTGGTATTTTTGATTTTTTTTAAGTTCTTTGAGAACTTCAAAAGCTGGTCAAAGGGTTTGTGAATGTAAAAGCTCAATATTAGCAGTGTCTTTACAAACTGAATCATATCCTCCAGCCCACGTCTATCCAATTACCTGCACACAATGACACACTCTGAGCAAGACATTCATCTCAACAGGCAACATTATTTAAATAGACAGTGGGTTAATTACTGTGTCCCTGTCGCAAAATGCGGGTGCCATTCAAGCCTTTGCCGTGGCTGCCATACAAAATGTTGCTGCCACTTGCAGCTTGTAATACTTCCATGATTGTATAAATATAGCTTGCAATTTTGTGTATGTTAACATCTGAAAATAACTTCTCACTTAGCACCTAAAACTTTTATTAGACATGTCTCATCAGCTGACCCAAAAAGCTCCTTAAGTTACACAACCAGAGTCAATGGCAGTAAAATAATTTTTCCTCTGTGAGTCTTTACAGCTAAATTCTAATTGCAATGTGTTTTGCATAGTGAAATTAAATCCACAGCCATGTCACGCTGCAGAAAGCCTCAACATCACACATTCATTATCTGACTAATAGGAAGACGCCTGATATTCAATAACACAATCTGTGCTACAATTATATTAGGAGCCTCAAACAGTAGCCAGATAAAAGAAAACCTACAAAAGCATAAATAAATAATGAGGATGTTTTCAGGCGACTTTAAATGTCAGTCTGCCAAATCCAATTTCAGCAAAGCAAATGACTTGCGTTGTGTGTCTTTACATAATTTAGTGTAATTCTCAGTGATTGCACGATCAATGAAAATTAATTACAAGCTACTTGCACAGGATTGGTGTGATGTGGGCACCACAATGAATTAGTTATCCACCAAACTATTTTTTTTCCAGTGAGAAAAGTTCTTACAGAGTTGTCCTCAGACTGCAGTAAACATGCTTTCAAAGTTTGTCACAATGCACAAAGTTAATATGTAAATAAGCAATCAGTATCCAGACATCCAGACATCTCCATCAATTGATTAAACATAAATTTGTACTCAGTATTAACAACATAATTTGGTAAGTGCCCTAAATAGTACTAAATTCGGTACCCAACGTTACTACTGACTGCTACCAGGGGGGTAAAGAGTGTTATCCATTCCTGTTTTGGTTGCACAATGGCTGACGCACAGCCTTCTTGCTGAAAATCGAGCCTTCATTTTCCCAGGAGATTTTACCCAATAGCAAACACAATTGCATAGCGAAAGCGAGGCTCATAAGGAACCAATCTAAATGCCAATACTGTCATTATTCTACAGCCATTACATTCTCCAATCAGCGTTTACTTCATAATTAGGGATGCACGATATCATCAGACCGATGGATCATCAACAGATAATGAAAAACTTATATTGATATTTATAACTCCAATAATAAAATTAGAGCCAATAAATAGAGCAATAATATAAAGCCAAAATGCTGTAATGAACTTGACTGGCACAGTACCTATACTGCTAACAAACGCAGAGAAGAAGAAGAAGAGCAAGTGCAGCATGCTAACTAGAGAGCCAAGCATGTTGTAGCCAGTATGGATATTTTTCACAGTTTTAAAGGACAACAACATGATTGTGCCTGGAGTCTGATCCCTTTCTGTCACTGCCATTACCCTGGCTAGATGCAGCGCTGAAGGACCATCACCCGAGTCGCCTTACCAGCAAACAGTTAGTTCAACATCTGCCCAGTTAGCTCATGCTAACACAGCAGCAGCGGCTACATTCATTACCAGGCTGTTAAATAGTCCCCACACTGACACGGAAATGGCTCGACCCTGTTGTTGAACCCGCTAATGACCGGTAGGTAACGTTAGCTGTGTGATGCTAAAAGTTAGCCCTGTCACTGTGTGTGGGGGCGGACTGGGGGCGGCGGTGTGCTACTGTCTCATGATAAACAGAGAGGGTGAGAGAGCAGATCAAGGAGGGCCTGTATGAAGCAATACACTGCATAATCAAAATTTGACAGGTCAGTGTTGATACTGTGGCAGGCCATCACAATAAGTCAATGTTTGAGAAACACAAAACCTTTATTTTTGGATTGAGGGATACACTTTAATTGCTTGTTTTTAATACGTTGACATGTCTGATTTGACAGTTTATGTCAAAGCCTTTAATATGAAATCTTAAGCAAAACACATCAAATCCAAAAGCGTGTTTGTGAAGTTGTTAATGTACTTTACTGAAAGAAAAAAAAAACATTTAGAGAGTCTGAAGTGGTTTTAGTTTTTGTTGTGTTAACAATAGTGATGTCAGTTAGATTTGGTTAGGTCAGAGCTATGGAATATTAAATCATCCACCTGTGCTCACTACATCTTAGCCTTTCTTACCCCAGGTGTGCATAAACTACAGGTTTTGAACTTCTTTAAAGATACAAAAATGATAGAAAAATCCATAGTGTGCATCCCTGTTCATAGTGATAACTTAAAGCAAAAACCTTGTCTATTTCTACTTTATATCTTGTCCTACACAAGCGGTGCTTAGTAAGAATGAATTGTTGTCTTAGCCATTAATATAGAATTGATCAAGCCCAATAAATCATCTTTGCTAAGCATCCCGTGACCTGAAGTGAAGTGGATGTCTTTAGACAGATTGCCAGGCCAGACTACTACAATAATCTGCTTTAGCTTCCACAGAGTTACAGAAACTGTTGGCCAGGTCACATGTGGGCCTCACATTTGTCCATGACTCACTTGTAGCCCTCAGCACTAAGGTGTACTGAACCAGGACCAGAAATAAATGGTACAACATCAAGCTGCGTTCTCAAAGCTCCTGCAGGTTTATGCAAAACATTTCAGCCAAATTCTGACCAATAACAACACATGAACTAACCAGGAAGGCTGTCTGCCTGTGCCCTTCCTGTCTGGTCCAGTTAAATGTTAATGCCCTCAATCTAAACAGTACTTTGTCCATTTGTATAGTGTCTATCTCCACCTTGACTGATGAGCAAGAGACTAGAAAAAGGGTTTTACTTTACAAAGTGCATTTCATCCACTGTAAACAAGCAAATGCCTGCTGACACACGTAAAACCAAATGTTGTATTTTGGAAGTCAGATAACTCTGTCATATCTAATCGACTTTGTGCTGTGAGGTCAAGCAAAGACTGACAGAAGAGACCAACAATGGTCTGAGATATGCTGCAGGGATCAACTGAAATACGAGATAATGCAGATACGCTCACAGATGGCAAACTGCAGCAGAAAAACCTGACACAGATAGCTGTAGGTATGAGGACAAAAGAGGCACTACCACTGTAAATCACCATTAAAGTCAAAGCCCCTTTCACTCACACACAACTCCCATGAAATAAACTCTAAAGCACGGTTTTATTTAAAGTGTGAAATTCTCACATACATTGTGTGAAATTGCCAACAGGCCCCCTTTGACAAGACAGCTTCATCATCTCCCTACAAACCTGCAGTGAATGGGAAGAGCATTCACTGCAGATATTATTTCAACAAATACTAATAGCATTATTCTTGGAAACTGGGTGATTTATTACATGCTACCTGTAAGATAAAATTTCTGTGATTATAAAGGAGAGACTGTGTTGTAAGGGAGGGATGAGTTGTTTTTTTTCGTGAGGGGAGGCTTTAGGATTTAAGATGGAATGAGATTAGGAAAGGGGCTTTGAAATGTTTGAGGCAGTCTGAGAGAAGGACCCACTGCTGCAGCACTGAGGATGTTCAACGTGGAAGACTGCCATTTTCTTAATTTAACTTAATAAGGGAAACCAATTCATCTGATGCAATGCATACTCACTACTGGCCCAATTACAACCTGCAGACTCAGTCCTTCACTCACATAAAAGCAGATAATTCAAGAGGAATCTCTTGACTCCTAATGAATAATCAACATTAAACTGATCAAGACATCTGACTTACTGCAGAAGATGCTTGAGAAGATTCAAGTGTTTGTGGGCTGTATCCACTATAAATTGACATTATGTCTTGTCTTGATAATTATCTGGTAAAATAGCCCTGATCAACGTGGTCTAGAATAGAATAAAAGTACTTGGTTAGCAAGTATGACAACATTAACATTGACTAACATTGTAGTCTATGTTAGTTATGTCACTAGAATCATGTGACTACCAACTGATGTGACAAAATAACTTAACCTTGACTTTTATTTTCACACAGGACACAAACACCAGTGTCCTGGTCAAAGTCCATGCTTGTTGGACCCATCGACCTCCCCTCCTACTCACCTTAAATGGACTTTCTCGCTATTTATCCTATATCCATTGCTCTTACTGGCTAATAATGATGCAGATGGGTTTATACTGGAGTTGGTTGTAAGCCTGGTGCGTCCTTATTTGACGCCAAGGGCCACTGCTCAAGCAGCAATTTTTAATGCCCTGGAAGTAAGACCAGGTTGGCCTGATACTGATGTATGTCAAATGTTGCTTAATCACATGTAGAGCTGCAACTAGCGATACTTATCACAACATCTCCAAATAAAGCTACTCATTTTGTGACATCAAATAAATCCCAACATTTAAAATTATAAAAATTATTGCAGGTTAGTTTTCTATTGATCAACTAATCCATTAATTGTTTCAGCTCTAATCCAATGTACAATGGCAAGGGAGATCATAGTCCTAAATCCTGTGCAAACTGAACCTAAGGAGGTTACAACAATGTGGGTCATTGTGACACCAAGAAAAAAAGGAACTCTAAATAGTCTATGGGAAACACTATTTTCTCAGCATACTTCAAAATTAAAGAGAGGAAGAACAAAATGATTCTGTGAGACTCTGCTACTAAATATATACTGAAAATAACTGCTGAAAAGGGAAAAAAGACAATGCTGTGACACTTAATTTTCAAGTTGCTACACCATTACAAGATGCCTTGAGGAACAAGCGGTAAGGATGGTACATAATTAATTCCATTTAATGCGTCTTTTCCTGCTCGAGTGCAGAAGACTGATTGAAGAAAGGTGAACAGAAAGGGGCAAGAAAGTAAAGAAAAAAAAAAGGGGGGCTGGCTACAAAGATTTTAAACATGCATACATTGCAATGTTAAGGAGTGGACTACAGTGACCCACCATGCTATATATAGCACAGAAAAACCATTGGCCTTAATATAAATATTAGATGGAGAGTTGGGATAAAAAAAAAAAAAAAACACAGATATAATGGGCTGATTTTTGCCTCTTGCTGAATAATAGATATGAACCCTACTGTGTCATCCCATGCTGACGTAGAATAAACCATTATCTACAAAGAAAAAAAGAGCTTCAACCCAAAAAACCAACAGCATATTATTACTGTACCATAACCAAATAAATTAAGCCATACTCTAGCAGACAAGGGCAAAATATTGCCTTTGAGAAATGACTGATGTGTCAGAAGTTGCGGGCAAACACATATCAAGACGTTAGTGTACGAGCACAGATGGCCGGGTACTGGACCCACTTACAGCCCAGCAACACAGTACCTGGAATGCAATCCTGTTATGCAGCAAATAAAGCCAATGACACTTAATCCTATAATGGGATGCGTCTACTTCATTCACTGACAAGGTCATGCGACGAGTCAAGTCATCAAACAAAGCAACTGAGGCAGCCAAATCTTTATAATGCGTGTCTAACAATGAGTATGATACAATGACATGAGTAAAGATGTCCCAACAACACAAGGGATCGACTTTTAAGATGTCCAAATGATAAGCAAAGGGAGAACTCCAACATTTTGGAGAGGGAGAGAGAGGAGGGCTGAAACACGGCTGACTTCTGACACAGGTGGACAAGGATAAAGTACTACATGTGACTGTGCCAAGCTGTGCCATGCCAAGCCATCTACTGATCAGCTCTATGTCTCTGTCACCTGCACTGTGCACTCTTTTGAACCAGAGTGTGTACTTTAAGACACTATTAATGCTTTGAAATAAATTGGTTCTTAAAATGGTGCATGTTTTATCGTGTAGAGAAATGGGTACAGATTGGTTTCTCCTAAAGTAGGATGGGTTCTCAACTTGCAATCTTTTCTTATTTTTGTTGTACAGGAACATTGTTTGTGCCTATGAGATATAGACTTAAATAAATATGTATAATCATGTATTGATAAATGTAAGTATACTGAGTTGCCAGTTTAATAGGCACACCTAGTTAAAGCTAATAGTCTAGTACAACAGTCCTGCATAGATCCTACTTTCATGAAGGTCATAATGTTTAGTTTTTGTCGAAACTGTACTGAATGTATTGTTATGATCACTTTGGAGTATGTAATTTATGGTGCTGTCAAACTGTACTGCAGTATACAGAAAGATGCTTATGTTGTTTACTGTACCCTTGTTGATATAAATGGAGTGTACCTAATGGCCTAAGTGGCAATTGAGTGTTATGTGTGTTTATTTTTGGCTGGGTTCTGGTTGCAATATGCTTTTTATTTTCTATGTTAATGGCTATGTTTAAATAAAGTATGGGGGGAAAAAATCAACAAATCAGTTTTGACAGTTTGAACTTCCCAATACTAATGTTGAGACAATATAAACCGTACAGGTATCTGTACTCAATACCTTTAACACATCAACCAAAATAACCCAGTCCCAAGAAGTATCAAAGCTAACCCAGACATGCAATTCCTGCCTTCGACCCTTTTTGTAGCCAGATCATGAATAAAAGACTTTTCATATGGTTTTGCTTGCAGCCAATCATCGCAAGCATTGTTTGATTTAAGCAGCATGTGATTGGCCCACTACCCCTGCAGGTGCAACCCATACAGTCTGTGGTGTGGCAAAGTTGAGTTCAGTGTATATGACAGAGTTGGCAGTTCAGCTTGCTGAGACACCACCAAGACATGTCAAAGTATGACTATGCTTCATGCTCGTGGCATTTTACGCAACTCCGTGCTAACATTTACATGATGGGTATTGAAAGTAGAGACAATAATGGTCCCAAATCACTTTAACTGTACTGGTATTGGTACTGGTTAGGCTCGAACGGTATCAATTGTTTCATACCTTACTCATAGCTTACTGAAATTTTAACTGACACTACCCAAGGCTAGTACTGCTATCATCATGTTTTAAACTATACCCAGCCCCAATAGCCAGTAGCTATCCCCACTTCAACCAACCACAGACTTAACGGTGGTAAACAATGCAAGAAGATGAGCATGCAATCAAGTCCTCTTATACATGAAAAAAATATATTTGATGTGCAGTAGGGCTGCCAACGAATATTCTAAATTCGAATTTGAAAAAAAAATGGACCTTCGAATGTGAAAATTGATATTCGATTGTGGAGGGAAAAAAAACCACCACCGCAGCTGTCCTCTTTGCGAGTGGGCGTTGGCATCAGACGCGCATTTCTCCACGCTGGTCGACAAGCGGTTCTGCTCCCAGCTGTTGTCTCCGTCACCTGGCTTGACACATTCACTCGCGGCTCGCGCAGAAAATAGACCAGATGCTGAAACGATCGCTGCAGGGCGCGAGCTGGTCACGGTCTGGCGCTTCGAGGCTATTTGTAGCGCTTCCGCGGGCGGTGTGGCCACGGGTCAGAGAGGGGGCGAGCGAGAGGTCTGCGGTCGTTTATAACGTAATGTTATAGATAACTGTTTTATGTGTTTTAATGTGTAGGTATGTAAATGTTTTCAAAGACGTTTATGTTGAAATAAAAATACCTACAAGTAGTTATGTTTCCTTGTATTAATACATATACAAGTATGTTTCCTTGTATTAGTTTGCCCTCTTGTGGACATAATGAGGAAAAAAAATATTCGAATGGTTCCAACCTATGAGTTATTTTTAGAAGGAATATTCGAACATCATTTTTGAGCAATTTTGACAGCCCTAATGTGCAGTGTGATTACTACTGCAACTGATTTACCCTCAGGACAATAAAATGTTTCGTAATGTAAATGCTAAACAGGATTCACCTCTTTTGGCCCAGAAACACAGTTTTTCTTTGGATTTTCCTTCAAATTTGGAACCATCAACGACACTAACAATCAACCATTATAAAACTCCACAGCAAACTTTCAGTGTTTAAACACTTTCTGTAGAGGCACATACTAACAGTATGATGCCATCGCTGACTTCTTTCATGACCCCCAAAGAACGGGGTAACGCCACTAACCATTCACAGGGACACAAAGACAATGCCCCTTTATGGCAGCCTAGCCTTTTTATTGAAGCCTAACCTTTACAGTTTGACCTATTAACCGTGATGAAATACTTCCTGCGAGAATGTTAGGGCCACAATAGGTCCTGCTAATCCTGAGATTCAACAGGACGCCTGTACACAGTCTCTCTCCCTCCATGCCACTGCTGTGATGACTCTTCATGGAGGGGGAATAAAATCACTATGCCTCCCCAACACTTGCCAAAAGCTCTGCACATGTCCAGCTACTGTATAACCCTCGCTACTGCCACACACTTATCCAAATACGATGATACCAGACTGTTTGCAGGCTACTGGTCACCCTGGGAGAGCCAGAGAGATACACCACAGCTGCCCAGATTGTAGCAGCATCAGTGCAGCAGATGATCAGTCTGTAATTATCAGATGAAGCCCGATAATGCTTGGGAACCTCTGTGGGTGTGTTGTGTAATGATGATGGCGCAGCCAAGTGTCAGGCCTGGGACGCGCTGTGGAGCTCTGCTTCATCGATTTAGCTCATATTTTACTTTTGATATCTGACAGCCTGCAGGCCTTCATCTTCTTTGATTACATGCAAATGGGCAGCTCTACTGCATGCTGCTGTAAGGCAGAACAGCTACTGAGCAACAATTAACTCTTTAGCGCAACAATGGTTCAAGTATTTATTTGCAACCTTTTTATTACCTGCTGACTTATGTGGTTATGTCCTTAGACATTTCAGATGACACTGTAGTATGTACTTAAAGGGAAAGCTCTGTATTTTTGCACCTACACCCTATTTTTTCTAACATTTTTGCATCTAAATGGAGACAACGATTTTGGAAAATAGTCCAGTATTGAGAGAGACCTTTCCAGCCACAGTGGCAAAACAGGCCACAATGTAGGCTAATCCCTACAGGTAATTGTGCAGAGTTAATTAACATCCATTAAAATGCTTGGTTTTGCCACTGACAGGCTCAGATTGTTATTGTAAGTGTCTGACAACATTACGGAAAGGATCCTACACAGAAATGAAACGTTATTCTGCACCTATTGCTGGTCTTTTTGTAATTGTGACCTTCTATCCCTCAAGGAGAGGTCTTATTCTGAAGTTTCACAAGAGGTGACTTGTTGCAGGAAAAACAATGGCGGAATGTTAGCAAGAGTTGAAGAGATTTTCAGTGTCATGGCTGAATATTTAGCTGATTTCGACAATGTGGAAAAGTCCATGAGATTTCAGAGTAATTCTTCTCCTAGAGCGAGTCTTGGTCACAATAACAAACAGACCACATAAGCAAAAATTCATTTCTCTGTAGGGTCCTTTTTTTTAATAATGTTTTAGGACCCTAATAACAATCTGAGCCTGTCAGTGGCAAAAACAAGCACTTTTAATGGATGTAAATTGACAGTGCACAATTGCTTGTAGGGTTTACACTGCAGCCTGTTTAGGACCCATTTAAAAACTTGTGTCCATTAGTCACTTAAACACAAAAATATAGGGTGGTCCAGGTTCCAAAATACCTAAGTTTCCCTTTGATACAAACTATTGAACTTTCATACTGATAAACTATCATACTGCAAAACAGTGTGAAACAGGATTAATAATGTTACCATGTTTACATATCTTAAACCACAGCTGAGCAGCTGGTGCATGTGTTAAACTTTGATTAAAAATACAGAAAACGCTCTGGTGCAAATGTCTGATTACCCAGAATTATGAATAACTTAAGATTAATAGCAAGACCTGCCAATCACAGGCAACATAAGTGGCAGCATGGTCTACAAGCAGAGAGTGCAGGCTGTCTTTTTATTGTCTGAGACTAAATTAAGCCTCTCTGTTGCCAGGTTGTTTTTCATATTTGTCCCATTAGCTGCAGCAGTACACTGAAGAAAGGAGAAGGCAGTGTCTGTGTTCAGGTGATAGTAAGACCTTGAGGTGTTTCCAGGGCGACGGCATAAAAAAAAAGCTGTAAAATTTTTAAGCTGTGACAACAAAAATACAGACAAATATGCAAAATGCACCACTTACATCAACTGCCTCAGAGGATGTGAGCGGTAGGCAATTCCAGCTGTGGACTGATTTCTAACTCAAAATCTCTGTGCTTGCCAGAAGCATGAGTGCTTTCAACAACAACCACGGGGCCCCTTCATTGCAGTTTAGAAGGCAGCTTCAGGCCTTACTGAAGTCAGACAGAAATATCACTGAGAGACAAACAGAAATCGCAGCTAAATGGGCAAAGGTATGACATGCATGTAAATCTGAGTTGAGCAATGACTTCAATTATACTGGTGAGTGGCTCTCTTAATTCCAGAGACTGGGAATAATCAATGGACAATCTCCTCACCGTCTAAAACAGTGGGCACACTTCTCTGTTTGTCTTGCCTTACAAGCTTCTCAGCTTGTTGACGCAAGCCACCTCCATCACAGACCAGAGACTGTTCTAGAGACCCTTAAAGGAAACCCAGACCTCAGGGGCCCTCACTCCCCAAACACCCCGCTCACACAGGAGAGCCTCTCAGTTCCCCTGCCAGGCAACAACATTTGTTTGTCCTCTACGCAGTCTGAACCGCCCGACAGAACGAACACACCCTTGACGACCGTAGTGCTCCTCTGAGGAGGGGGTTGGGAGTCGCAGAGCCCTGAATGCAACTCAATCACCTCTCTGTGTGAATGGCACAAAAGAGCCAGTGAGAGCGGAGAAGTGAGAGTGAGACGGCAAGAGCTCTGCGCAGGCGCTCGGGTGCAGCTGACCTGCGGCAGGTGATGCGCTCTTTGGTTACCTGTTTCCCATGGAGCTTGAATCTTAATGTAGGCACGCCCTAATGTGAATAGTTCTGCAGTGCCAGTTTTTCTCCTGGAGGCAATGGGACTTAAGCGAGGAGGTAACACAGCCAGATAAGCTGCAGATGTAGGTCGAATTAAAACCTGCATGCTCTGGTTTTTATTACACTCACACCAATAAAGATAACACAGTGAGATGGATATTACTTTCACAGTTACGTTGTTCAATTTCAATACTGACATTTTAAGGAAGAAAACTGATATATTTTGCTTAACAAGATGTTGCTTCTGTAATGAAATTAATAAAACTGAGCTGATATTGTAACTACTTCATTTCAGTCTAAAATGTAAGTGTTAAATATTAAAATTCTGGAGATTCTGTCACTTTCACTTTTTGTGTTTTCATTTCTGGATATTACTTTTTGCTATGCACCTGCAGTTCCCATGTATACAATCAGAACCAAGGGCTCACACAAATGTAAACTCCTTTCTCCGTGGCTGACACAACTTCACAGTCATCTGGCACGACTTAATATTCACAACTCAATGACCCTTTCTTGACAGTTCACTGACTCCATTCAGCCTGTGAAGGCACCAATAAGAGGGAAGTCACCACCGACCCAAATTGAGTCCAGTATTCTCATGGCCTATCTTTCCAGCACTAAGTGGCAAATTACCAAATCGAAATGCTTCAACAATTTAGCACTTTCGGAGGATTATCTCATAAACACATTCTCGAGGAGCTCGACTCGCAATCCTACGAACAGTGACCACATTGTGACGTGCTTTGACAAGATCCCGACCCCTGAAGTCTGGGCCTAAAAGCCCTTTGTTGGTCTGAGAAATCTCTGAATAAATACTGAAAAAATGTGAGAGTTAACTTGTAGGAACAGGGCCTCTATGTAGGGCAAGTAAACAGTTATTCAAGGAAATACAGGGTAAAATGTCTGGTAATGGTTCTTATACTACACCACAGACGCAGTAGTCAAATCCCACTTAAATAACAATACAAAGTCCCTTCATTATCTCAGTCCCGCATGTCGGTTTGTCAGCAAGATATCTCAACAACTACAAAACAGATTTCAGTTAAATTAGGTGTAAATGTAGGCCACCACCCAAAGAGTGTGTGATTAGGTTTGACTATAGATAGCGCCACCATGCAGCCAGTTACAAGGTACATTGTGGCTCATTAATCCCACACTGTGAGGTGTAGAAGTATATTTTTTTTCTCCCACATTCCCTGCATTGTGACAAATTCACAAGATTTGGTCTCACACATTTCTGCTTGAACTGCTTCCACCATTTTAGAATTTTCTCTGTTATCTATTTAACCATTCCTCCAACAACTTGTATCCAGTCTTCCCCAAATTTGATACATATTTGTCTGAGCGTGACAATGTTTATTCATAAGGGTTTTTTGCATTTAGTTTTCCTGTAATTGGCTGCAAATGTCTTGAGGGGATGGCATATTTGACACTGACTACCGTAACTCTTTAACACACTGTGAAACTGCAATCAAATTTGGATGACGTGCACACAACAACTTTGACTATTCATGCAAATTTTGATGGCATTTGCATATAATGTGGTAAACAGGTGTAATAATGAATGGTCATAACTCAGTGTCCGTGAGTCTGCGTGCTGGGAATTTTGCAAAATTCTTCTTTGTGCAAATCCTGGGTGGGCCAATCAAAATTCAAACAGCACATTTTTAGAATTATGCAGTTTCAGCAAAGGCATGTGCTCTATGAGTCCTTTTCAGTCGCATCTGTGTCCAGTGACTGATGATGATTAAACCATGAATCTTGTGATGACAAGACACTGTGGAATACGTGGAGCAGATCACTAAACATCAAATGAAATCCCTCCTATCAATCAAAACCACCTAGAGTGAAGCACTGTTGACAGCTGACATTTTTCTTTTGTGTTCTACCAGCTGACAAAAGCTATGACATGTTCAAAGTCAAACATCTGAGACCTCACTCATTTGTTACTTGATTTTAACGATGTTACTTCTGAGAAGAAGCAAGTCTGTAAACTGGCGCTGAATGATGGCATACAACAGTGTTACAAGAGCTGCATGGGAGTAGAACAATGCAGTCACTGTCAGCTGTGTGCATCCACATAGTTTCTGTTTACCATAACATAGCAAGATGGCATACGTCACACAGACTGTACGGAGCAACAAGGGTGGACATGAGGAATCTGAGTGTCTACAACAAATAGAAAATGTGAGCATATCCCCAGGGTCAGCCTGGTCATCGATGGCAGTCATCTTACCCTTTGTTTCCTGTGATCCTTTTATCAATAGATCTATCTGGGATGAGAGAGTGTCATGAACCAAGCACACGGTTTCAACCATTACTGGTTTTTGTAGGCTGATATAAATATTGTTTGTGTGAGTGAGCTGCTGATGGCCACTTGTACAGGTGGAAAAGCCTGTGAATATGCATTTAGACTACAGCTGAAATGATTAAAACATTAATAAATTAGTCAATTTACTGATCATCTAACTCAGTCTTTAAGTAAAAACACAAAAGACAGCAATATTTGGAGTAAAAAAGAACATATATGAAATACTTCACAACATGTCTTCTGTATTTTTAAAAACACAAAATAAACTTAATTTCTTTAATAAGGTTGCATTTCATGTGGAACCTCAGAGGTGTTACATTTTAAAAAGAAAAATATTGACCTGAAACATTGCTCTAACCGTAACTGACATGCAATTTTCAGTGGATCAATGGTAGGCTTCTCCAATGAATGTAAGACAAGAAACACTGGGAGAGAACACTTGCACCTAACCTGTAATATGTACTTCTTCACTGCAGTGTGAGAAGAACGCGCATGTTAACTCAGTAACACACAAAGCAGGGAGCCCAATTTGTTCAACTAAAATCACTTAATTCGATGATGAATGGGTCTAGAAACTTCCCAGCAGCCAGCCTTTCCTTTGTCTGACTCTGTGTGCACAGAGGACGCTCATGCATTTCAGTAGACATAGTGTTTGACTCTAGAACATGAAGACACCCAGCAGCAGCTGCACATGGAAACAGCAAAATAAATACATTACATGGGCAAGACCCTGAAGACAAGTAACAAAAACATGATAGACAAGATGAGAAGCGGCAGAAGACAAAACATTAACACTCGCAGACGACACCAAAGAGTTAAAAGCCTAAAAATGCTTTGAGGCTCCAACAGGCCTGCCACAGAAGATCTGTGTTTGCGCCAGTTTTACACTCACTGACATCTCCTTGTTGGGAGTGTAATGAATCATATAGTCTAGGTAAGATTTTTCATGTGTATCAAAAACATATTTTTTTCAACAGATACTTCAAGGTTTGTTGTAATCTGAGGACCACAACATCTCTTGCTAATGCTGGTAAATTCACTTGAATGTGCTGAATCTCAGTCAGTTTCTGTAGTGATAAAATCAAATCATTTGCAGACATCTAAACCGGAGAAATCAGGAACACTTCCTCATCTGCTGCAAGGTGGCTGGCAATAAAAAATGAATCAACAAGCCATGACGAGGCAAAGCTGGACTGCCGGTGACAAGAGGTGGCGCACAAAATAAGCGAGTGACCTTTGGTTAATAAAAGATTAAGCCCTCACCAAGATGGTGATTTCACAGGTCCCATGTGCTGATAAGAGCCGGGAAGTCAGCAGGTGCACTTCACAAACACACACATGGCTAACACATAAAAAAGCCAGATTCACACAATACCCAGGACAGACTGCTACAGGCCTTTCTTCTTTCTATTGATGAAAAAATAAATTAAGTTACAAATGGCAGCCTCACAGTGCTGTGCATTCTCAGCTGCCTGACATGGCAACAGGAAAAAATATTGCTGGAATAGAAACCCCTGTACAGACTTTTATGGCTACCTATATCCCTTTCATGGTCTGTTCATGGAGAATAAAACGGGGGGTAACATTAAAAGAAAACAACACACATTGGCCCCCAGCAATAGTGACCGCCCGGGCATGCTGATATGCCCAGTGACTAATACGCACCTGCCTTTACACACCCTGAAACAGGAAGCTCACCCTGGGGAGCCAGTGGATTGAGTTAAACGTGAAAACAGTCTATAAATTCATGCAGTGAGGGGTGTTCATGTCTGAGCAGTGAGCTGCTGGAAGGAGGGAGGTGGACCGCCCTGCAGCAAATAAAGGCATGTCTCTTCTTAGTGTGTGATGGTGTCCATCGGTGACATTGCACATGAGGAGCCCGGTTGCACTTTCAAGTCTTATCTAGTTTATGGTCATTATGAGCAGGCCCAGACCTAGTGAGGGCTTTTTACTTAAGCCTGTGATCACAGCACATAAATTATTAAATCCACCGACAAAACAAGGGCTTGAGAAGAGGATCTGCAATGCGTAGCCAACCAAGCTCCGTCCTGGTGCGACCACAACGTTGCCAAACCAAGCATTAGGCCTACTAATGGAGAAATAAACCTGCGTGGTTTAATAACTGAATCTAAAAAAATTGCAAAGAAACACATCATCAGTCGCTTTAATTCAGATGTATTTAAATATCTTTTAAAAAGAGAAAAGTACAAGGAGTACCAGGCGCAGGCAAGTTAAAAAAAATCTCACAAACTCTGCAGAGGGTGAGAAATATTTTTAATTTTGAATCATACTGTTAAGAAGCGTGTAGAAGAAAGCAGTGCCCAAAATAGACTGAATGCAGATGACAGAAGGGGGTCGTTTCGTGGCCTTGATACTATCTCCAAAGTAGCCTACTTTGGGGGTTTTAAGCTTTTAGACAGAATATCATAAACAGATAATATGATTAGTTTGAATATAATTGTGTAATTTGGGGTTATTATTAAAGGTTGAATGGGTGTAATATCGCGGGATGCACTTGCTGCCGCCGGGATACTTCGCTACATCCATCCGCTGCGGCTCCAGAGCTGACCATCCCTGAGCAGGTTATTGAACATCCCTCAGGACCGCACAGCCTAGCTAACGTTTGTTTTAACCCCCAACGGCTGGGAACAACCGGAGAGAACCGGACAACCGTTAACTTTCAGTGGCAACGTTTCTTAAACCATAAAGAAAAACCTGTGTGACACAAACAGGGAGACACAACACAACGGGATATAAATCCCAGCTTAGTTACCTTTAGCTGCCTCCACCGCACATAATAGTCCGAGGACCAGTCCGACAGCGGATGCAAATTGTGTATTCCCTCGGAACCGCATCCCGACCTCGAGTTCAACCGCGGCGAAGTAAAAACCGACCTTCTTCTTCCCTCGTCAGTCAGCCGGAATGTTTCTCCAACAAGAAAAATAAAATCCAGGAGATGAGTGTCGGTTACCACGGTAGCTCTAAGATGGCCGTCGTCGCCGCTGCCGCTCTGCTATCCCCTTCAATCACCGCTTCTCTCGCAGTTTTGCAGCTTGCTGCGTTCAGGGGCTGTCGGACATTTGTGAGACACGTTCAGTGCGCACTGAACCATACACATTCGTTCATGTGATGCGTTCTTTGCTTTCCTCCCCCCCATGGCAGGTATTTATGCAGTGGTGGAAGAAGGAGTCAGAGGTAAACGTAGCAGTACTACATTGTAAAGTCCTGCGTTTAAAATCTTACTCAAATAAAAGTCCAAAAGTATTAAAGGTCACCTATGCTCATACTTTGGTTCATACTTGTATTTTGGGTTTCTAGGAGACATGACTTAATGCTTTAATATTCTAAAACATCATTTTCTCATACTGTCTCTGTGAATATACGTGTATTCACCCTCTTATTGAAACATTCAGTTTTTCTATTTTTATTGGCCATTTCACTGGAAATGCATTGCTAGGCAACAGCTTGAGTCCATGTTTGCATCCTGACAGCTGATTCATATATACTGCAAAACATCCCAACAAGAAATACAAATGGACCAACTACAGTCTACTTAACTTAGACATGTTGTCCTCAACTTTTTTTGTCCCTTCTAGTGGCCCTGGTGGAGCACCGAGAAGAGATCAAACTTGACTGTCTAGAGGAAGTAAAAGTCATAACAAGGTTTCCGAAGGTGAACAGGTGGAAGAATCATTTGCACAATATATTAATCCATGTAAAAACAAGATGGCAGCCATCTCTGCCATGTCAGTCTGCAGCTGATTCCAATACAAAAGCGGACAACATACAACACCCAATCACATTTTATGGTTGAAACTGAAAAGTTTATTTATGATTAATAATGTTTGTAGTTTGATATGGAGTACAGATGTGACTAATATTAGTAACAGTAGCAAGCTAAGACACTGTTAATTAGGAAGTACTAGTTTGAAGATATTGGGACTTAATTATCATTGACAATGTTTAGTTTTTTTAAACTTATCAGGTCCTACTGATCCAACATAGCAAGGAGAAATTACAAATGCATACCAAACAAAAGTTCAGGTCTTGTGAGGATATAGTATATTTGTGACATCACAGATTCACAGAAATCCTGACGGCTCATTTAAACGCGCAGTTTCTGAATATAAACTGTGTGCATGTTTCTGTGGACTGAGCATTTTGATATTTTCACAATATTTATATATCACCTATACCTGCTTCGTTTGTTAAAAGACATGGAAATCTGACTTTTTACAATATGGGACCTTTAACATCAAACATGCGTACTTCAAGTATCAAAGGTCAAAGTATTCTTTATGCAGAAAAATGCAAATTCCAGAGGCTTATATGGACTGGATTACAATTATTGATGCATGTATGTGTACTTCACTTTAATATTTGGGCTGGTAAAGGTGGAGCCAGCGAAGTAGTGGAGGTGGCATTTTAAAGTGGTATAAAATGGAAATATTGACATTAAGTACTAGTACATCAAAACTGTACATAAGTACAGTTATTGAGTAAATGTTCTTAGTTACATGTAACCACTGTATTTATGTGATATCTCACCACCAAATCACATTATAAACATAACGGAAGACAAGTGAGGAAGTTTACATAACTAGCAAGTAGACTGTATCATTAGAGGATTTGATCTGCAAAACCCTAATGGAAGAGATTCATCAAGTCTTTGATTATAAGCCAGAACTCAAGATTCCCTTTTTAAAACAACAAAAGAACCAAATGAAAATGGCATTTTAAGTCAGAGTTACCATATGGGAGCAAGGCTGAATTATCAAGTATGTCAAGTAGGCATATACCCTGCGGCCCCAGAGCTCCAGGAGCCTTGAAAGTTCCCAGTTTGTTGTGTGTTTAAGGGATTGCACTAATCTGACCTAAAAATTTTGGGGGGAATATGCACAACTAAAATACTATATCACTTGACATTATCAAGTCTGCTTTGCCAGATTGTCTTATTGTGAGGTCAAAATATAGGTTTAAAGATCTTTATTAGTTCAATTTTGCATTTAAAATGTATTGTATCTCTAAATTACTGCACAGCAAATCTGGAGCTAGCTAGCAAAGAAACACTATAGTACCTACTGCTCAAAGACAAGGAGGAATTGTGGGTTAGACAGAGCCCAACAGGTCATTTTTGTCCTCCGGCAGGTTAATCCAACAATGCATGATGTTAGTTATGTTCTTGCAAACCCCAATATCAAGATGCCAAAATTAGGTTATCATAAAACCATTATTGTTTCAAGATTGTGAGCTTTTAAAACACTTTGAAGGTAAATTAACAAAATCAGCATACTAGTAACTCAATGGTATTTGCTTTACCTGTAAAATTAAAGGTTTCCTGTGTTTAAATCCAATCAAACAAAAATGATACTCCACTTGCACCCCAGAAAAAAATGAATTTGGGTTACACAGCATGTTTGACAGGTTCTGTCTCACTGTCAGCTGAAAAAGGTGAGAAAATTAAAATTTGTTAAGCACAATGTGATGCACACACTCTAACCTTTATGACAGCGAAGAAAGTCTGACTTGAGAAGTCTACACACACAACAGTATCAGTTAAGTGTTGTGGATTTGATTATCACCCAAATGTAGCCCCTTAAGTGATGATTAAGACAAACACCATTCATCTAAAGCACTCTAATATTGTGCTATTCACCATTTGCATATTTAGGAGCACTGACACGTTTCACAAGGAAAGGGTGCTGCATTTAATTTTTGTTTAATTGTTAATGACAGGTGGATACATTGTAAAAGCATTCACATTTGCAAAATAAATAAAAATCAACGCTCTGTGTATTGGTGGACTAAATAGTCCAAGCCTTCATCCATACTTCCCTGACAAAGTCTAATAGGTTGCATTTAAATAAACAAGGATGTTTTCATTAAACCAAACCAGTCTAAATTTATTAAGACCTTATAGAGAAAAAAAAAGAGATGGAGTCATTTTTGTTTTCTAAAGCTCCCCCTCTTCATTCTGCTGACAATAGGTCAAAAATATCTACTTTTGTTCGGTCTGTTTCATTCCAGCCATAGCCATTTCTAGTTGGCTCTACAATGCAAGTGCTCAGAAATCGAAGTTTAAGATGTGAACCTGAAGGCAGCATGTGTCCAAGGATGGCCAGTGACGTCAATACTGTTATTGTGGGAGCGCATGCAGCTAGTTTAGCACAGCCGGCTAAACTAAGACCGAAGGCGGGGGCCAAATGCCTTCTGGTGCTACAAAGGGGTCTGTGAGGAAACAGGCACTCAGTGATCATCACAATGTGAAGTGCATGACTGAATTAAACACAACACTTCCAGAAGCTCAGGGGCCAACAAGGCCCCTTTAAGGTTTCTGTTTGCCTGAAGACAAAGACAGGTTTCTACCTATGGTCTTAAAAAGTTGCATGCCAGAAATCAGACGTTTTAGGCATCGGTCCCCTCAGTTAAAGGCTTGGGCAGATGCTCAGGGTTGAGGGTATTGTTGGCAGAGTGGGGAATCATACAGCATGTTGCCTTGAGGCCCTGTCTAGATAATCCAGGCATGGTAAAATTGATATTTCAACAACATGACACCACCAGAATGTGCCAAACTAAAATGTGTGAAAATGCTTATGTGCCTCTGAAGCCAAAAAACTTGTTTAATCCTCGGTTCAGACGGGCAAAATGGGAATCGTAAATGTGAAGCACATCCATGCTTTAATTCCCCCCCGAGTTCAGAGCGACTCTCACATCCACAGTAAAGAGACTTGTATGACATTCAGTAAAAATGAGCATCATAATGATCTCGTATGAGTTAACTCCTACCCTCACCTTGCAGCACAGCCACACAAGTACAGGGTGAGAATAGCAAAGTCTGGGATTGCAAATGTAGGTGCGGGCTGCTATCTAATCAACACCCTCGGATATGGATGGCACCCCTGAGGAGAGGAGGATGCGATGCAATCAGAGAATTACTACATTTACATCAGTTTTTTTTTGCATAACACTGAGGAACCTTGATATGGCTGCTATTAATGCAAATCGAGACATATGTGACTTTAATTTGTTTTCATTCAAATCAGAGAGGCTCTTGTGAAAAGGTCACCAGTCCATGATGAAAAGTCTTGAGTTTGTCGATAGGAAGTGAACAACAAGCTTATACAAACTTCACATTGTGTGCCACTGCAATGTTGCTTATTCTCCAGTGTTTTTTCTCCTACATAAAAAAGTGCAAATGACCAAAAGAAAAATTGAAAATCTGCCAACAAAACTCCAACCATGTATAAATGTTGCAAGAATAATGGCCACCCATCAGATCTCGGAGCAGCCTCAGTAGTTGCAATTATCATGGACAACGAGCAGAGAATGGACATAGTTGTGTGAGGCCATAATTAAGTGATGGGTCTATAAACAGGGACAGTCTATGGGCACAGGGAAGTGGTGAGGCTGAAGCACAATGCCTGTTTGTTTCCAGTCTGGCAACACATGAAGTGGCCAAGAGAAAGTGGATGCAACCCCCCCTCCCTCACAGATGTCCACTCCAGGGAAGAGACAGAGTGGCCATTATCATTCTTCTGGGGGACAATAGAAGGCAATAGGAGGGCTTGGTGGATAGGTGTGAGACATCAACGAATGATCAGAAAGGTGTTACTTCCTCCAGATCGTCTCACCCACTGCTGTGAGGGGCTGTTGTTTGTCATGGATGCAGCCTTATTGGAAATCACTTTGTTCTTTATAATTGTAAATTGTAGTGAGGTTGCTTTGATCGGTACGCAGCTCTATACGTTAATGATTGATGTCTCAACATTTAAGAATCTGTCTACTTCAACACTTTGTTACTACACAGTGAATACCACATATTATTAAAACGTTGTTTCACACCAAATTACGAGGAGTCGTATTTTGCTACTGAGCCCCTTCGGTATTTATTCATGGGGTTACTTTCACTTTTTGTTCTGTGAGGTTTTTGTTCCCACCCTGATACAGTGGAGCTGAATCAGGTTTTGTTTATGGTGCCCACAGCAGTCAATGTCAACAACAACAACATAAAACTCAACAGCAACCATGGGCGGATAATGAGACAATGGGCCTCTGGGCAAAGATAAGCAAAAGGCCCCACCACCTCTCTTAAGAGCAAGACACATAGACTTTGTGGTGGTGGTGTTGCTTCTTTTTCAGTTGTTGTTTTGCATCTCTTTGTCGTCATAATGCATCTTTTACATGGATTTGTGTCTCCCTCTGTCATTTTGTATCTCTTCGGTGGTTGTTTTGTACCTTTTTTGGAGTTGTTTTGTGTCTCTTCGCAATTTCTTTGCATCCCCTTGTGGTCTTTTTGTGGCTCTGTGTGGACATTGTGAGTATCTTCTCAACCGCACCATTTTGCAGTTGAAGGCCAGGTGGGCCCCTGACACTTTGGGCCCCTGGGTCTGTGCCCAGTAGGCCCATTCAGTAATCCATCCATGACAGTGACTTATGTGATGTGAGGCATTTCCCCAGTTACTCTGGATAGTCAAGAGACCTGGCTGCGAACTATTTTCATTGGAACTACAGTCTACCAAAGAAATAGTCTGAAGTTGTGTGTGTGCTCAGCAGTAAGTGAGAAAGTGTACGGGTTTTTTATTTTATTTTGTCATTTAGGTTGTTTGTCATTATTACACACAATGAGAGCTTTAAACAGAACCGACAGTCTTATTTAGAGTTGAATGTCCTCACAGGTCAGTTAATGTGTTTGTGATGAAGAATGCACATAAAAAGGATGTTGTCTATGTGAATAGCAGAGTTGCAACAATCAGTTGATTCACCAAATTGTCGAGCAACAGAAAATCAACTATTTGGGTAACCATTCTCCACGTAAGTCGAATTTCAAGCAAAAAATTGACAGGTCGTCGTCGTCGTCGTCCTCCACTTATCCGGGTCCGGGTCGCAGGGGCAGCAGCCTCAGCAAAGAAGCCCAGACAGTCCTCTCCCCAGCCACCTCCGTCAGCTCTTCCGAGGGAACCCCGAGGCGTTCCCAGGCCAGCCGGGCGATGTAATCCCTCCAGCGTGTCCTGGGGCGGCCCCGAGGTCTCCTCCCGGTTGGACATGCCTGAAATACCTCCCAAGGGAGGCGTCCGGGAGGCATCCTTACCAGATGCCCGAACCACCTCAACTGGCTCCTCGATGTGGAGGAGCAGCGGCTCTACTCCGAGTCCCTCCCGGATGTCCGAGCTCCTCACCCTATCTCTAAGGCTGAGCCCAGCCACCTTGCGGAGGAAACTCATTTCGGCCGCTTGTACTCGCGATCTCGTTCTTTCGGTCCCTACCCAGAGCTCATGACCATAGGTGAGGGCTGGAACGTAGATCGACCAGTAAATCGAGAGCTTCGCTTTCTGGCTAAGCTCCCTTTTCACCACAACGAACCGGTTAAGCGTCCGCATCACTGCTGACGCCGCCCCAATCTGCCTGTCAATCTCCCGCTCCATCCTACCCTCACTCGTGAACAAGATCCCGAGGTATTTAAACTCCTCCACCTGAGGCAGGACGTCCCCCCCGACCTGGAGTCGGCAATCCACCCTTTTCCGGCTGAGGACCATGGCCTCAGACTTGGAGGTGCTGATTCTCATCCCAGCCGCTTCACACTCTGCTGCGAACTGTCCCAGCGAGAGCTGCAGGTCACTGTTCGATGGAGCTAGGAGGACCACGTCATCCGCAAATAGCAGGGACGAGATCCTCCTGTCACCAAACCTGACACCCTCCACCCCTCGGCTGCGCCTAGAAATTCTGTCCATGAAAGTTATGAACAGAACCGGTGACAAAGGGCAGCCCTGGCAGAGTCCAACCCTCACCGGGAACAGGTCCGACTTACTGCCAGCCACGCGAACCAGACTCGTGCTCCTTCGGTACAGGAACTGGATGGCCCTTAGCAAAGGGCCACCAACCCCATACTCCTGGAGCACCCCCCACAGGATGCCCCTGGGGACACGGTTGTAAGCCTTCTCCAAATCCACAAAACACATGTGGACTGGTTGGGCGAACTCCCATGCCCCCTCCAGCACCCTAGCGAGGGTAAAGAGCTGGTCCACGGTTCCGCGTCCAGGACGAAAACCACATTGCTCCTCCTCAATCCGAGGTTCAACTATCAACCGGACCCTCTTCTCCAGCACCCTTGCGTAGACCTTACCGGGTAGGCTGAGGAGTGTGATCCCCCTATAGTTGGAACACACCCTCTGGTCCCCTTTCTTGAAGATGGGGACCACCACCCCGGTCTGCCACTCCAGAGGCACTGCCCCCGATGTCCACACAATGTTGCAGAGGCATGCCAGCCAGGACAGCCCTACAACATCCAGAGCCTTGAGATATCCAGGGCGAATCTCGTCCACCCCCGGGGCACTGCCGCCGCGCAGTTCCTTCATTACCTCGGCGACTTCTGCCCCCGAAATTGGACGACCCGCCCCTGAGACCCCCAGCTCTGTTTCCTCACTGGAATACTTGTTGGTGGGATTGAGGAGCTCCTCAAAGTATTCCTTCCACCGCCCGACAATGTCCCCAGTTGACGTCAGCAGCTCCCCGCCCCCACTGTAAACAGTGTGAGCAAGTTGCCGCCTTCCCCCCCTGAGGCGCCGGATGGTTTGCCCGAACCTCTTTGGAGCCAATCGATAGTCTTTCTCCATGGCCTCACCGAACTCCTCCCACGCCTGAGTTTTTGCCTCCGCGACCGCTGCTGCTGCGCTCCGCTTGGCCCGCCGGTACCCGTCAGCTGCTTCTGGAGACCCACAGACCAACCATGCCCTGTAGGCCTCAGCCTGACGGCTCCCCTCACCTCTGGTGTCCACCAGCAGATGGCAGGTCCAGCTTCTAATATGTGAGAATCTGCTGATTTTCCTTGACACACATGATAGTAAATTGGATATCTTTGGCTTTTTGGATTGTTGGTCAGACGAAACACTTAATGATGTTACCTTGGGTTTTGGGAAACTGTAAATTGGCATTTTTTTAAAAAATATTTCTGATATTTTATAGACCAAACAATTCATCAAGAAAAACAATCACCTGATTAATTCATAATTAAAACAATTTCTGGTTGCAGCCCCAGATACACTGCATAAGATGCTCTAGAAGCACAGGTGCTTATGTGTTGCCCACTTCCATGCAGGGCTGCAACTAAGAATTCATTATCAACTAATCAGTTCATTTTTTTGATTAAAGTAGTAGTTTATTTAATGTAAGAAAATGGTGATAAATACCCCATCACAATATATGCAGACGGATGGATTAATGGACGGATACAGCAATGTTTTCCTCCTTTGTGGCTGCTCAGTACAAAAGAGCCTGACTTGCCATCCGTCTCAGAGCCTGAGCTCCCATCTTGAGCCCCCGGACAAGGATTTGGGGATTAGATACACCACATTATTAGGGTGGTCGAAGGTCGTGAATGCCTCACGGCTGCTCACATTATTCAAAATCCTTCCTCGTCAGTTTCCATCCTTCTGCCTCAGTTATACACTCTGCCAGTAAGGACAGAGGGTGGATACACTGGGGGTTGAACCAAGTCACTGACCATAGGAATCGTGTTCTTGGAGACTTCACTGTGGCTTGCAATCATGGTGGGTGGTTGGCAGCAGACGGAGCATGAAAAAGACTTTGCTATCATGGGAATTAAAGTGGTCGTGACTATTAAACGCCACAGCTTCTCGATATTCTCTTTCCTGTCTTGTGTCTAGACTGCAGCTTGTGTCATTGAGATTTCCTTTTCCTTCCCAGAAGATGCGGGAATTCCATTATCTGCTCCACTTTTCCTACAAGCACAGATTTCTACTGGCGATAATGGCTCACAATTGTTTGGAGAGGCCAGCACTTTTCATAATGACTTTCTTTCTGTAATTTTATGTCAGAGACCCAATTATTTGTTTATTGGTGCCTTTTTTCACAAAAGGAGAAGTGCAGTTTTGAGAAAATGCCCCAGTATTTAATTGGCCCAAGGGAAGAGCTCAGAAAAGTTATTTTAGAGGATTATAGCTCTGCATGACAATTTGCCTTCATTTTTTATTCACTCTCAGTTGCTTTATCTCATAATCAAAGATATATCCCATGAAAACCTGAATGTGTGTCACCTCATAAATTTATAAGCCTCAATTTTCAGTTTTGTTGAAAGATTAATTTCATATACAGCAAGACTTCAATCCTTTCTCTGCTTCAGTGCGGATGTCTGCTTGACTTTGCTCATGAATACATTTTTAAAATCCTTGGCTGGGGGAAATTAAATCTCACTTTAGAAGTTCCGGATGTTATCAAGTTCTTTCACAGGAAATTTTTTTTAAGCCAGTGGGTCTGTAGGTGCTGAAGTCTGGCAACAAATCACACAGGGAATGGAAGCCATGCACCTTTAAGCTGCCTCTGCTGTCTAATTCATACGTTCTCCACAGGGAACATTTAAAAGTTAGCCTCTGTGATTGATTCCCTTCCACTTAAGTTGCTCTCATTTATCTTACAGCCCGGGCTGTCGCTCACGGTCATTTATTAACCACCGGCTCTTCCTCCATGTGCATGTACTCTCACTATGAATGTCCCAAAAACGCCCTGTCAGTTGCCTTTTTTTAAACTAATCCCACCGTCATTCATCAGAAGCCACTCCTGTCAGTTTTTGCAGTTCACCTCATGAGACAAGAAATCTATTTATTTCCCTGTTTGTTCTTTCATTTCCACATTGATGCAACGCAGAACCCTGCCTGTCTATTTTGGTTTATGAACAAAGAGGCAGTTGGGAGATATGATTTTTGATTCTGACGGCTGTGATCTATATTCCATACCTCCAGTATGCACTTCCTTATCAAGCCCTTTTTTGAAATATAAATCTCCCCTGAAGCCCTAGTAATATGTTATAACACTCTTTGGCTTGTGAAGTAGCCTCTGGATATTCGGGCGCTCTTGACTGTCAATAGCCAGCAGTTTCAGCTGTCTCTCAGGCCCCATTGTTACTGATATAAGGCCAGGACACTCAAAACACATGGGAGGAGTGAGTGGGAATCTGACAGATGGAGGCTTGATAACCTCACAGAATACTTCATTCATCTCTATAGGGCTCAAAGACCCTGCAGATTAAGCTTTCAGTCAGCACCTTCAGCCACATCCATATTCACGAGAGCCATATTTTAGTTTTATCACTGATATCAGATGTCAGACATGTTTGATTGCATTTGCATTCATTAAGTACATTTGAAACAGAATATAAAATCAGAATTCATTAATGGAAACGTCTCTATTTGTAGGGTGGATTCCTCCAGATGGGCATCAGGTTGCTCAGAGGAGTGTGGAGGCCATAATTTTGATGTTCTTGTTTTAAGACAATGACCCCTGACCCCCACAGAAGGTCACCTCTGACATGCCATGGGGTGGGTTCATACTGTGGGTCACGCTGGTGTCAAAGTCTCACCTCCTTGGCTTTATTACTGTGGAGACTTTAGGGAGGGGGCACTGACATGGCTGTCACAGCGAGTCCAATCATTCATCTGTGATAGGCAGGGTGCATTGGCTCCCCTGAGACTCCTGTTTTGAACACTGAAAATTAAGGCCCTGGGGCTGGCAGCTGATGAATATAGACCATATAGACATGTTGGAGACATGTAGTTGTTGTGTTCAAATGTAGTAGATGAAGCAGTAGCAAGAAAAGTGTGTAACATTATACGCTACGGTTGACTAGGGGTAGCCTGACAGTTATTTGTTACTTAACCAGGCAGGATAACAGACACCAGAGTAGTTAAAAAGGACTGCAGAGTAGCTCAACTAATTCGACCAAACAGAAAACACAATTTGAAACAATTATTTTACGAATATATCCACATACTGCATCATAACACCTGAACACAGATAAATGTTATTGCAGTGTGTGAAATCTACAGCAGGTGAGCAGAGAAATCTAAACAGCTATAGATAAATGGTTCAAATAGTTAGCTAGCTAAAAGTAATGAAAATAGTTATCCAAAAGTAAAGGGATTAATACAGGCCTATTTGTCTGTTACGTTTAGCTAGATATCATAGTTTGCTAGCTAAGAGCAACAAATAAATAGATGATGGTTAGTTAGCCAAAAGTAATGGATAAATAGTTGATGGTTAATTAGCTAAAAGTAACACATACATAGCTGATAGTTAGTTAGCCAAAAGTAATGGATAAATCACTGTTGGTTAGCTAGCTAAAAGTAATGCATAAAGTTGTTAGTTATCCAACTACATGTAACTGATAAATAGATTGTTATCTAAAATAATGGAAAATAATTGATAGTTAGCGAGCTGACATAAATGGATAAATCATTGATAGTTATCTAAAAGTAATGGATAGTTGATAGTTAGCTAGCTAAAAGAAATATATAACATTAAATGGTTGATGGTTAGCTAGCTAAAAGTGACGGATAAATAGTTGACAGTAAGCAAGCTAAAAGTAACAAATCATTGATGGTTAGTTAGCTAAAAATAACAAATAGTTGATGGTTAGCTTGCTAAAAGTAACAGAAGTAGTTGATGGTTAGCCAGCTAAAAGCAACAGATAAATGGTTGATGGTTAGCTTGCTAATTTGACTAAATGTAACTGATAAAAAAAGATGGCTTTCTAGAATAATGGAAAATAGTTGATAGTTAGCTAGCTGAAATTAATGGAAAAATAGCTGATAGTTATCTAAAAGTAACAGAGAGTTGATAGTTAGCTAGCTAAAAACACCAAACGGTTGATGTTAGCTAGCTAAAAGTAACGGATAAATAGGGATAGCATAATCTTAACAAATGAACACCAATTTTATGGTTTTTGAAGCCCAAATGCAATTGCCAGGATTAGGCTACACCATGGTAGCATGACTCAACATCCCTCCCACAGCAAGGCTGTAAAGCTGTGTTTGGCGTGATAACAGTCTGTGGTCTCATCTAGCTCAAATTTCACGAGTAGGGTATTTATTGATGTATCTTATGTCATAGAACAAAACGAAAATCTCTGCTTGTGTTAACCACAGACCTTATTTCAGGCATCTAACCAAAAACCTATTAAAAAAACCTATGTACTTTAAAACAAGAGAACTGAGTAGAAAAATACGTACTTATTGCCTGGTTTTAGAACTCATTCCAATCTATAGCTTACAATCAGGTACAGGTAAGCAGACAGACAGGCAAGCTTGTAGATGGCCAGGTATACAGATAACAGGCAGGTAGATACAGGTCAGAAAAACATTCATAATGTAGACGCTCAAACACAACAGCAGAAAGCAAGAAATTAACATAGCATTAGGCTGAACTGATAATGGAGTGAGCAACACTGGGCTTTTAAAAACCTTTTGGACTGAGTAGAGTGAGAACAGGTGAGCAGGTGGACGTGAAAAGCAGGTGAGCAGGTGGACGTGAAAAGCCAGATCACAGCAGGGCTGATGAGAGAAGTGGGAACAGGTGTGTAGATGGGCGAGCCAGTCAAGTGATGGGGATAGGGGGAATGTCTGAGAGCATCTGGTGGATGGATGGATGGATGGATGGAGGATGGCAATCAGAGGGGCCTGGAGAATAGAGGATCTGCTGGAGAGGAGGGACAAATAAATTAACTGTTGATAGTTAGCTAAGAGTAATGGACGGCTGGAAAGTTAGCTTCAAGTTTAGGATAAATGTTTAGTTAGCTATAAGTACCATAAATGGTTAAAATAAAAGTAATAGATTTACTTAAAATAATAGCCAAAATTGGGCGGCATGGTGGTGTGGTGGTTAGCACTGTTGCCTCACAGCAAGAGGGTTGCCGGTTTGATCCCGGGTGTGGGAGCCCCTCTGTGCGGAGTTTGCATGTTCTCCCCGTGTCAGCGTGGGTTCTCTCCGGGCACTCTGGCTTCCTCCCACAGTCCAAAGACATGCAGGTTGGGGACTAGGTTAATTGATAACTCTAAATTGTCCGTAGGTGTGAATGTGAGCGTGAATGGTTGTTTGTCTCTATGTGTCAGCCCTGCGATAGTCTGGCGACCTGTCCAGGTTGTACCCTGCCTCTCGCCCGATGTCAGCTGGGATAGGCTCCAGCCCCCCCGCGACCCTCAAGAGGATGAAGCGGTTAGAAAATGAATGAATGAATGAATAATAGCCAAAATTATAGGGGTAGATGGTGAAAAAGCTAAAAGTAGTGTGTATATGGTTGAAATGGCTACAAGTATGAAAAATGTTAAGATATACAGCAAAAAGAAATGGATGGTTTAAATTATGTCTTGTCTCTGCCATTCCAAGACATTGTACAAATTTAAACTGACAGTTCAACTGTAAGAAAAAAATAATTGTATAATGTCTACTTTTTTGAAAACATCCAGTTTATAAGTTTAAAATTCAAATGAACACACGTGGAGCATGGCAGGTGGTCTTGATAAAGGGGGAGCCTAATTTGATTTGTTTGACTGCGCTGTGTTAAAGTCAGACAAAAAGGTTTGGAACCGCTGCTGTAGACGTTAGATCTCTCTGCAAATCTATCTCCCATTTTGCGTTGAATAAACACTTGACATACACAAAAAAAAGCTTGCACACCCACACACCGGATAAAGATATTAACACAGAAGCAGACCCAAGACACATTGCCCACCCATTTTAACAACCCCCAAGTTGAGACATGTCTGTGATTAAAATCTGCGTCCCTGTGTTTGTGTATGGGAAAACCTGCTGTCCAGACAGCGGAAGTGAGCAGTCTGCTCCCTCATTACCCTTGAAGGAGGCTCATATGGCGAGTGGGTGATATTAAAGTGGAGGAGGTTAAAAATGGCTTGGGGCCAGTGTGTACTCTATCGTCTCTGACCGAGTGTGCAGCACAGTTGGGAGCATGCTGACCTGAAACTCAACAGATATCTGGTAAACAAATAATATCTGAGCAAAATCTAACAGAGTATCAACCAGTTCAAAAAGGAGGCCCATCACTTGGAAGATTAACACAAGCTATCTTCATTTTCTTCCAAGTATTATGTAAGAGTTAAATACAGCTTTACCCAAATTTAAGACTTAAAAGCAGAAGTATTCCCTGCTTGGTGAAATCCATTGGGTCTAAATGATGAACATTTGTTCTCTTTCTCCTGTAAACAATGTCTGATCCCCTCTGGTGATATTAAGCTGGAGGTTAGTGCAAACTGACCTCTGGCCTGTGGCAGAGGTCACACTCATGAACACACTTAAATCTGCTGTTGTGACATTAAAGGAGTAAATCACCCAGACATATCAGGGTATCTGCAGTCATCTTGGCTACATTGTGGCTCAGGTCCCATTACAGTGTTTCTATCTTGCCCCCCTAGCTGCTCATAATTATGTTGTTAGTCTGCCATTAGCTGAGATCAGTGATTATTAAGTGAACAGGTCAGCACCGCAGACGGGGAACAGAACTCCCCCTGGTCAAACTCAGTTCATGATACCCCTGCCGACAAAAGCTAGAGCAACCGGAAATGACTTTGAGCTTTTGATAAAAACATGACACATGATCCTCAGGCTTGTCATGTGTGACTATTTTTAGAGGTCGTTTAGCCCCTTAAAGAAAGTCCCTGGCTAAGCTTATCAGAATCAACACATTGGTGCTGTGCGATGCTCAGGAAGGTGGAAAGCTGCTCCTAATGCATCCATTAGGTTAATTATGTTCATTCATTACAAATTCTGTTGAGCTTGGCCTTTTCTTTACAAAAGTCTGACTCTTGTCCAAGTTAGACAGCTAGTGATGCACTTACTGATTACACTGGGTATCTTAATGCGTCATGGGGAATTTGATTGACTGATTGAATTTATTTGATAAGTAAAGCTGGGGTAGGCAGAAATCTAGTAAAGGCAATGAAACCCCCCCGGCAGGAATTGAAAATACACCCTCCTGCTGCAGCTTTCCCCTCTCTGTTCTAAGCCCCTCCCACCTGATGACCATGGGTATATACACACACTGCATACAGTAACCAGCCTTTCCTATACATTGATTTATTTAGTCTTATTTTATTGTAGAGTTTCATGCCGCATATTTGCTCAACCTTTCCTTGCCACCACTAGCTAGCCACCGTACATTCCCTCTGTCTTGCTCCCTGTTGCTGTCAACTGTGAAGGCAGCAGCTTGGGAAATGGACCATTGGTCAGCGGCTGTCGCAGCTCAAATTTAGCCAGAACAAACCCCCCTGCACCATGCATCACAGTGGGCTGGTGGCCAGTGGCAGCTCCAGGTCTAACCTGTGTAATGGCAGCAACAGAAAGTTTGCTGATATGACAGGGAGTCAGGGCTTTCAGGTCCCCTGGTGCTGGGGTTTGAACTGGTTGGACTGGGTTGCTGTGGCTGCTGACTTGGGGTCTGTCTCTGGAGCTGCTGCCCGGGCAAGTTGGTCTGTACTGGTGGGGAATGACGCGGAGGACACACTGTGATTCGAGGCTCTCGCTAACGTTAGCTACATAAACGTGAAATTGAAGCCGCAGCCTTAAGGCTCTGGTTAGCAGAAGGCTAAACTATCAACAACATTTTCTCACCATATCTGAAATGCTTTGTTGATACCGAAGTGTTTTGTTGAAAAGTCGTCTGTTTGCACTTTAAACTGTAGCATAGGTAAGGGTTTTCCAAGCTCAGTAGCTTTTACTATTTAATCCATTAACACTTTTAGGATTTCCAGTTTCTGTTGGCCTTAAGTTAAATATGACATTTCTGATGATGATGACCATGTCTGCTCTCAAGGTCAAGAAAGAACTTAAATGCTAAGTTTAAAAAAAATGTTTTACTGTTGTTGGAAAATTGCTATAAGTGGCCTCAAGGAGTGAGTCTGGTGTTATATGTATTTCCCATTGTCAACAAATCCCCCTGTAAAGAACAAAACTAACAATAAATTGATTCTTCTAACAAGTATACAATTTCCTACTGCTGCTTGAATGCTGAAAATAGTCCCAAGCAAATAAACTATTTACTCCTGTTTGAGTTTTGTTTGCTAAAAACTACAACACCCTGTTGTTATTACTCAGCCTAAAGTGGCCATGTCTTAGAAACAACCTCAACAAATAAAAGTTATTGATTTGTTGGAATCAAAACACAACTCCTCTCCAGCACATGCTTCATTAACAAGGTAATGGGCCTCATGCGAGAAATGTTACACAGACAAATTTTCTCTTATTTTTGTGTGTATCCGCGATTTGTTCTTATCTTATTAGTATCCATTGATTTCTGGGTTTCCCCAGTGTTTTCTTATTTGTGCTCTTCTCTCAGGTAAATGAAAATGTTAGGAGTGATCAAGAGCACTATTACCAAGGTAAGAAAAACATCATCTTGTTTTCACTCTCCACAAATTGTTGCCCTATGCAAGGAAACATAAGTTTTAAATTTGAGAAACATTAAAAACATACATGAATTTTATTTAATCGAACTTTTAACTTTTAACTTCCTTTTAATTTGTTGATTTTTATTTGTGAAATTTATTTAAACTTTACTGCATTGAGTACTTTTACTTTTGATACTTAACAACATTTCCCTGATTGTATTTTGATTTTACTGCTTTACTTCATCTTCTTACAGCTGTTTTTGACCCCCGTTTCCACCAAGCAGTACAGTACAGTTCAGTTCGGTACACTTTTTCTTTTGTGGTTGGTACCGATGGAACCGTTTCACACCATTCCCATTTCTTGGTTCCCCCTCTGTTGGGGTACCTTGCACACATATCTGGTACTCAAAGGTGGAGCTGTGAACACTGCAGTCCGTTGATTGGTCAATAGCTGACTGTCACTCTGCTCAGGGCTGAGTTGTGGCTGGTTTTGTAACCATTGTTCATACCGTGGAGAGTTTGATTAGTAGACTGTAACTATGAAATATAAGGATGTTTTGCTGCCTCTTGCAGCAGCTGTATTCCGAGTAAAAAATAACTCAATTCACTGGGCAGACTGCCGGCAACTTTTAAGGTGGAACGCTACCTTGTAATGTTACTCAATGCGTGAGTAACATCAGCACACCTTAAATTTCATTGTGATATCTTTGACCATTACTTTAGTTTTTGTATGACACACACTTTTAGTAATCAGTGGATCTTCACTTGTTTATGTATATCAATTTCAACTGGGTTATGTTAGCCGAATTTACCCCAATCCACACTCTTAGAAGGACTATACCAACAAACCTGCTATCCATGGAGAGAGACTCTCACTCTCACCGTGCAGCCTCGTTCTGTGGATGATAAACAAGATCAGACTTTCCTGTGTCACCGGAAATGAGGAAATGCAGCAAGTGCTGGACGGAGCAGTGAGTAACAACAACCCTGCCCACATTTAAGAGTACTGTTTGTGGTGGAAACGCCATGGTCTATGTATCATATCTGACAGGTTACTTTTGGTTCCAAAGGTACCATACTGAAAGTGTTTGGTGGAAACGGGGCTTTGGTGGCATCTCTCAGTTGGGCATGTGCCAGAGTCTTCTGTCCTTATATAGTGTTTAGGGAGCGCTACTTATGCTAATAGGTTACTTACAGTCACATGGGATTCATCATTCAGTACACCTGGGTAAGAACAGATTTGGATGGCTAGGAAAACTTGGTGCATCTGGGGTTTACTTCTCTTAGTTTTTTCTCCTACCAGAAAATTAAGAGAATGTAAGAACCTTCATCAGGATAATGCATCAGGCTGTTCCCGGTTTCCTTTAACAGTTCATTGATCCTCCATGTCGCCAGTATATAATGATGGATTTTCAGTAAAGATCATACTGATCAGCACCTCCCTGTATGTGCATTCTCAAAGTAAGAAATTCTCAGGGTTAGTTTGCAATCACAAAATTCTGAAATATCACCAGCCTTATCCTCTAATCAGTGAAAATAAGTTCTATAAATACACTGGAACAAATGACAAGATCCAACATGTGTACGTGGATTAAACGTGTTGAATCATACAAGCCCTGTTTTAGAGACACCTATAAATAAGGTTGAAGTCTCCCATCAGTATGCAGCGCAGGCTTAATATAATGCGTGTGTGAACTGGTAGAGGCATACTACAATATGTATTATTCAACAGTTACAGTACATCACTGGCACATGTCAGCTCAGACCTAGTTCAGTATATATACAGTATGTGTGTATTCATATAGCAGGATAGAACTTGTGCATGAATAAATCTCATGGTGCATCCGTGCCGCCATCCCCTGTGACCTCACGTGATGAGGGAGCAGCAGATTTTTGCTGCGGCATGCTAATGCAGGATTAAGGTATTATTTAGTTAAAGGGCCTTCTCTCTCCGTCTGTGTGTTAGTGTGTTTGTGTGTGTGTGTGTGTCTCTCTCTCTCTCTCTTTCCACATGACCTTTTAATTATTGATTTTCAACTCGCTGGGCCTCATCTCTCCTCTCATCTCTCTCCTTCTTCCCCTTTACTCGCTGCCACTACCCGTCTTTTATCTTTCTGGCTTTTTTTCCTCTAACACAAAATTGCTCACAACAGGAGCACGCACACACACACGCACACACAAACACACACTTCTTCTCGACTTTTCTCTTCACTCACGTCACCCTCCTCTGTTTTCTCCCTGACATATTAAAATGCGTAGCTGCTGGCCGCTAGCTGCAGTGTCAGCAGGTGGGAATGGTGAAGGTAATTCATACCCGGCTGTCACCCAGGCTGGAGGTGAGGGAGCACACCTCTTCCCTGAGGAGACAACCAGAAATGAGCCCAGCAGAGGCGCTCAGAGGCATCAATAATCCAGCACCTCTCCCTGCACTAACGACAGTCTCGCACAGTCTCATTAAACACTGCATGCTCCTCGTGCTTCCATATTTGTACAGTTGGAGCTCAGATTGAGATGAATGGGTGACTCAAAGCACGTCTCCCCTAAAGAGCACACCCCCGCAGTTATAGATGTGAATGAATAATATTATTTGGTCAAGACTGCATATTTCACTTTGGAGATAATGCAACAGCCCTCTTGATGAGATGTGAATCCTGCTCTGGGGTGTCAGTATGTGAAAAGCCCCCAATGTGTTTACACCCACGAGTGGTTAGGGTATATATTTTCCATAGAGCCACAGCCGGCCCTGTGGGATGCTACTGTAAATAGGCTGTCACAGCTCTCAATGGGACTCTGTTAGGGAACCTTGGAGCACACATACACACAGAAAAATACAGCTGCACTCCCAGCGACAAGTGCACAAACACACAGACAAATGTGCACACAGATATGCACATACCACTCTCTGAAAAACCTCTTCAGGGACTGAGAAAAATAAACTAGATTTTGGCATACTGGTTTAAGTTTTTTAAATTCTTAAAATTGGTTTTGGAGAATGTTTGCATAAACCCCAAATCTATAATTGCTTTTCAACCCCCCAGAGGAGCTTGCAACTGGGATTAAAAACACTATTTAGTGACAACATGCACACGTGTTAACAGACAAAAGGAAATACATAACCAAACAGACCATTATTGACAACAACTATTCCCCGACCTCTAATCCTTCTTACCCGCATTCTAACCTGAACCCTAAAAGTACGCTGAGAGAGGAGGTCGAGTACAATGCCCTCACTTTGGCAGGTTCATAGGAACACAACCAACAACCGTACATGCCTGCCAGGCTGCTGCCAGGATACTGACACAGTTCAAAATAGGCATTTACGTACACCCACCCCCCCAAAATGGTTTCCAGCTCCATTCCTCCTCTCTGTATCGCCCTCAGGATAATTCTGTCCAGGGTATTCTAGGAATCTGTCTCAGGATAAGATAATCCAGGGACAGCTGCTCTCTAATTTTAAGAGTAGGGCCCGAGGATACGGATGTCACAGAGAGTGCTGGGAGCCAGTAAATGTTAAGGTTGGTTAAAAAAAAATTGTTACATGTGCAGGGCAGAATCTCATTTTACTGGCTTCTCTGACACAATATTCTCAAGGGGGCCCTCTGAGGAGGTCAGGACCTGATCTCAGGGCGGGGAGTGAACCTGCAGTGAACTCATGATTCACTGCGAGAATTTCATCCATTGTTGCCATGGCGACGGCACCTGCAGACAGATGAAGGCACATAGAGTACACCTCTGAACCACCTCCTCTGTGTCGTGAGAGCATGATTGAAGGGTGTGTGTGTGTGAGGTGAATGTGAAATGAAAACAGAATATAATATAGTTTATACAGTCGGTCAATAAAGGAACACTTGTTATTGTGTTTGTGTGTGGTTGTTTATGCATATGCTGATCCTGTAGATAATCAGCTGGTGAACTATTCATCAGTCACGCATATCTGCATCATCATCTGATAACAGGTGCTGCTGGTTCGAGCTGCTGCCGTGTCAGTCATCAATTACACTGTTGCATAAGATCCAGTCGGTTCATTATTGTGCATCAGCATCTGACTATTGATGTACTGAAATGTTCTGGCAGTGTTGGGTCTCCTTCATTCATGCCAATAAAGCTTTCGGGGATTAGTATTGACATACGCATTTGCGAATTCTTACGTGGAGGTTATACAGGGCGTCACGATGAGCAGCTCCAGAGGCTTTGTGTCGCTGTGTCAGCCACCATGCTTAGAGGTCTTTAGACAAGAAACTGTAGGGTGCTGCTTTGTAGGTGACCCCGATCTCTGGTGCCTGTGAAGGAGGGCAAATAGAAATGGATAAGGATATCAGCAAAAGAGCTCAAGACTAAAAACTGTAACTGTAAACTTTATGTCCAGAGTAGAGGCAGATGTCACAATGTAGTGTTTAAAGGAATACTTTGCACCCCGAAAATTATAATTTGTATATTAATTATTTATCCCGTTAAATTGAATTCATGAAGTTAAATTTGTTTTTCTCATATTCTTTCTGGGAGTGAAGTCTTAAGCGACTGCATTTATAAAACAGCAAAACTATTTCAAAACATCTGTTTACACACTCACACAACTCAACTCTCATTTATCCAGTTGTATGCTCAGTTACTCCCAAACAGTCAGCCCTTTCCGGCAGGGAACTGAATGGAAAGTGAAACTTATCTATGCTCCCTACAAAGCCAGACTGCATTGACAAAAAAGGTAATTTTACCTTGCTGAATAGGGGAGCTGCAGGTCTACCACTGCCTTGATCAATAGTTAGTTTGTGTTATTGTATGACTTTGGTGAATCTGAACCAACGCTTTCAGTCATCAAGGTCACACAATACCAAAATCAAACTACCTGATTAAGGCAGCAGTAGAACAGCAGCTCCCATATTAAGCAAGGTAAAATGTCAATGGAGTCTGGGTTTGAAGAAAGCAGCGATAAGTTTCACTTTAATTTCACATCCCGGTCAGAAAGGACTGTCTGTTTGGGAACCGTACAAGCATACAACTGGATAAATGAGACATGGGTTATACTGCATGAGTTATTTATGACTTTGGAAACTGAAGTTTTGATAGAGTTTTGATGTTGTTAAACGTGGACTCCTATGACTTCAATTCATCGAGAATTTTCTCAGTTTTTTGGATTCTTCGTTCACAGGAGGCACAAGAGGAAAACAGAATTTAACATTAAAACCAGGAAGGTAACTGATATACAAACGGTCATTTTGGGGGGTGAAGTATTCCTTTAAAGTGGTGGTATTATGTGACACACCTTCAGGAGGTTCTATAACACATGTAAAAATGAAATGCAGTTAAATGTATCCATGCATAAATATAATCGTTGTGATGCTAACATGTGTAAATGTTGTTGATGCTTGCCAGAGATTTGTTAATCAGTTGTCATGATATACATGTCTCAACATGTGTAGGATAGAGAGAGAGCAGTGATGGTAATAGCAACAGCAAAATGCATGTACGCCCATGCTTTGCAGTTAAAATTGATGTCAGTGGAGAGATTGGTTTCTCTTTCTCTTTCTTAATGGATTTTTCTGAGGTTAATTACTCAACATCTGGAAACAAAGGCGTATTTTTGTGGTCTTATGAGACACAAAAAATCTGACACACACAAACACATCTCAGTGTGTTGAAGCAGCTTAGGGTGGCTTTTTCCTTTAACAGGTTTATTGGTGGTGCAGACACCAGCATCATATTGCGGCCCTGGTTATGAGGCTGAATCAAAATCCACTGAGACAGTCACTGTAATTTCAGACAGAGTCATTGTTTTAGATTCTGGCTAATTCCACTAATTACTCCATCCTCTTAAACTCCCTTCAGATTGCTTTGACCCCCAGGCTGAACAGGGTTATATTTCCTCAGCAGTCAGCACTGTCTGCTCTGCCTGCACAGTGAGCCAACAGTTACAATGTCAGAGCAGGCATTAAGTTCCTATAGGCTACCACCAGACCGTAGTAGTGGCGTGATGGATGTCCACTCTGCCAATTCCTGCCGAGAGCGCTGAGTCATTCTACGCATTCCCAGCATTCAGTGGGATGCTGCACCAGCTCCACCGCTCCAATTATTTATCTGGGGTCAAAGTCCACAAATAGCTCAGCCTCCAGCAAGTCACAATATGCTTTATCCTGCATTCATCACATGTGAGGCTCTGAAATCGACTGATCACCCAAACATGTTTGAGTGTGAGCTGAAGAAATCTAGACATACAAATATACTAAGATTTATCTGCCTCTTAAAATGTATCAAAGACTTTATGTTTTCAGTTTACAGACTCCATCATCTGCTGAAGAGAAAACAGTGTAATAAATACAGCTTTGAACTTTAGAGCTCGGAGTCTGTTCCATTAATCAATGTCAGGGGTGCTGCTGGCTGTGCATCTTTCTTTTCTCTCCCCAACCTCCTCAGGGAGGAATTTTATAACTTTAAGCCTCAGCTCTTTGAGATTCCTCCCGCATTGGGTGAATCAAAATGAGAAAGTAAATTTGGAGAATTTTATCAGGTGGCTTTAATCTCCACTCACTCACTCTAGAGGAAAATAAACCTGGAAAAAAGGCAAAGCTTTCAGCGCTGGAAAAGACAAAACTTTACCAAAATGACACATCTGACAAAGACACTGAATTTATCGAGCTTTCATGTTTCAGACTCCACTGCAGTTGGCTGCGGCACTTGTGTTATTGTTGTAGTTGGATCTTCTCTAAACACTGTCTAAGTATATTCTGTTCCTGCAGCAACAGCAGTCACTCATACTTATTTCAGTCAACATGATGCATACTTCAGGCCTGATGGCACAGCCAGAATCTGTTTGTTATGACAGCCAGTTACAGGCCTGTCTTGTTATTTTGAGGATGGAGCAGTAACTTGTGCGTACATTCATGAATAGGAATTACATTTATAACATTTGGTGTGCTTATATCTGCACACAGAATAAATTTCTGACATCCCAAAAACCTGTATTTGCCCTTTAAGCACCTGCCAAATTATGCCATCAGAGGTTTTGCACACAGGAGTTTTAAGACATATTACAAATTTTACATAAATTGTCTGCATGAATATGCTTTAGACATGGATGGATTCCTGAGCGTGCCTACCGGGCCAGGGCCCAGGGGCTAAAAGGGCCCCCCATAGCGTACACCTGCAAAATGTCACTCAAATTAACACATACCGACCAGGAAGAGACTTAAAAAGACCTCAAAGGGGGAAAAAGGACACAAAAAGACCAAAAAAGACACAGCTTCCTCAAATGGACACAAAATGACCTCAAGGAGACATAAAATGACCTCACAGAGACATGAAACAACCACAAAGAGATGCAAATGAACAACAAGGACATACAAAATGACTACAAACAGACAAAATGACCAAAAAAGACACACGTATACCTCAAAGGAGACACAAAATGACCTCAAAGAGACACCAAACAACCATAAAGAGATGCAATGGAACAATAAAGAGACACAAAAAGACCAAAAAAGACACAAATATACCTCAAACGGACACAAAATGACTTCAAGGAGACATAATATGACCTCACAGAGACATGAAACAACCACAAAGAGATGTAAATGAACTACAAGGATACACAAAACGACTACAAAGAGACAAAATGACTAAAAAGACACAAGTATACCTCAAAGGAGACATAACATGACATCAAAAGACACAAAGCGACCACAAAGAGATGCATAGAACTATAAAAAGACACAAAACAACCAATAAATACATAAACTTGCCTAAAAGGAGACACAAAATAACCTCAAGGAGACACTAAACAACCAAAAAAGACACAAATATACCTCAAAGGAGACACAACATGACCTCAGAGACATCAAAAGATCACAATGAGATGCAATGAAACTATAGACACAAAACGACTACAAAGGGATGCATGGAGCTATAGAGAGAAAAAACAATCAAAACTGAAAATGATGTCAAGGAGACAGCAAATGACCACAAAAAAGATGCAATGGAGCTACAAAGAGACACAAAACAACCAAAAAAGACACAAATATACCTCAAAGGAGACACAACATGACCTCAGAGAGATCAAAAGATCACAATGAGATGCAATGAAACTATAGACACAAAACGACTACAAAGGGATGCATGGAGCTATAGAGAGAAAAAACAATCAAAACTGAAAATGATGTCAAGGAGACAGCAAATGACCACAAAAAGATGCAATGGAGCTACAAAGAGACACAAAACAACCAAAAAAGACACAAATATACCTCAAAGGAGACACAAAATGACCTCAAGGAGACACCAAATGATCACAAAGAGACATACAACTGCAAAGAGATGCATGAAACTATAGAGACACAAAACAACCAAAAAAAGACATAAATATACCTCAAAGGAGACCTCAGACACACCAAAAGAGCACAATGAGATGCAATGGAAATATAGACACAAAATGACTGGAAGAAGATACAAAATGACATCAAACTGACACAAAACAACCAAACAAACGACCAAAAAAAGACATGAATATACCCCAAAGGAGACACAAATGATGTCAAGGAGACACCAAACGACCACAAAAAGATGCAATGGAACTACAAAGAGACACAAAATGACCAAAAAATACATAAATATACCGCAAAAAGACACATAACGACTACAAAGAGACACAAAACAACCACAAGTGCACACAAAATTACCATAAAGAGAAACACAAAAACCCACAAAAAGATGCAAAACAAAGCAAAACCACCACAAAGTCTGGATGTCTTGCTTCTGTTTAGGAGAGGTGGTGGGGCCTTTTGCATATCTGTGCCCAGGGGCCCATTGTCTCATAATCCGCCCATGGCATTAGACTTTTCATATCTCACTGTCATTTTTTGACTTACCAAGGTAACAGGATTCAAAAGTTGGACACATGAATGATATCTGTTGTCTCCACCACCAAGAAACTTTTGAATTCTTCCCCTAATGTAGTCTCTTCGCATTTGTCATATGCAAAAACCAGAGATGACATCTCCATACACTTTGCCTACACACTGTATCATGTACAGGAAATAAATCTCACTCAGAGAAAGCAATGGAGTGGGAATCCTGGAGGTGGACAGGTATGTTGATCCTGAGAGTATATGGAGGAAATAAGCTTCTGTCAAAGCAATATCACAGCTAGAAAGAGCTCAAGCAGATGGCTGGAGTCAGTACGCCTTCAGGGGAGCAGCGTGCCATAACACTCAGGAGGGAGACAGAGTGGAAGCTGCAAAAATCTTTGATGCAATGGTCTCTTATGGCCAGCGGTTGATGGGTTTGACATGGTTTTTTTAATCACAAAGTGAGATGTAACACAGGTGGTCGACAGCCCACGACCCCACAGCAGCTAAAGCAACACATGGCCCAGATTTGAAGAAACCAGGTGCAGCAGGAATCTGGTGCAGCATTGAAAAGGTGCTTCTCATAACTAAGAGGGTTTTGTGTCAATGCAACAAAACTTGGGTGGTATATAAAAATACCACATGTAGACAAAGTCTAGGGGAACACAGGAAGCAATATAACCAGTTTGCCTGAAACTTTTGCAAACATAGGACCAAAATGACAAAAAAAGGCTGCTGAAAGACTTAAAATGAAACAATGACTGTCATTTATTTAATGATTACCGGATAAACCCAACTAAAACTGCAGATAAGGGAAGCAAATAAGGCATCAGGGTCTCCAACTCCAAAATAACAAACAAAAATCTACACTGAATAGCTAATAAAAACTCTCTTGATCTACTGAACCAAACAAAAAGACAATGAGCTCCCTGAGCAGCCATTAAACAAGAGAAAATGTGCAGCAAAATTAAAAGGAAGAGAACAGGGCTCCTTTAGTTACCAACTCATCAGTGTGTTTGTGGCTAAAGGCTACAAACATTGGTCCTGTGGGGCTGATATACTGCTGCACTAATGTTTGTATGCAGGTCAGGTATGGGTGATCAGGCACACAGAGAGGTATGAAGCAGACACAGTGTGAGAGACAGACAGCCATCTTCCAAAAAGAGGCCAGAGGGAAAGTCAGTGGAAGTAACAACCTCTCAAGCTCTGCTGAAATGCCACAGTCAACCATTACAAGCTCAAGTTGTGCAGCCAAACATTGTTCACACAGACACAACTTTAGTTTGAATTCTAGCGGAGATCCCAAAGTTTCCAAAGACACCAAAAATGTCAGGTTGAGTTTTGAGGAAAAGGTTACCCAGAAGAATATTGAAACTTAAGAAAACAAAGGACAGGCGGCACGGTGGTGTGGTGGTTAGCACTGTTGCCTCACAGCAAGAGGGTTGCCGGTTCAATCCTGGGTGTGGGAGCCCTTTTGTGTGGAGTTTGCATATTCTCCCTGTGTCAGCGTGGGTTCTCTCTGGGTACTCTGGCTTCCTCCCACAGTCCGAAGACATGCATGTTAATTGATAACTCTAAATTGTCCGTAGGTGTGAATGTGAATGTGAGTGTGAATGGTTGTCTGTCTCTATGTGTCAGCCCTGCTATAGTCTGGCAACCTGTCCAGGGTGTACCCTGCCTCTCGCCCGATGTCAGCTGGGATAGGCTCCAGCCCCCCCGCGACCCTCAAGAGGATGAAGCGGTTAGAAGATGAATGAATGAATAAAAACAAAAGGCCAAGTTGATTCATAATATACATGATACAGTCTGGCAGCTTGGAAGATTATTATCCAGCCTTTAAAGGTGTAGCGTGTAGAACTATGGTGGCCAATGCAAAAACATTAAAATGGAACGGCTCCATCTAAACCCAGTGTTTGGTTTGTCCATTCTGGGCTACTCTCAAAGAACATGGTGACCTCGGTGGAAGGAAGGACCTGCTCTTTATGAATATAAACAACTCATTCTAATGTGACAAAACAAAAAGAGTCTTGTTTCCAGGTGATTATAAACCAATGAAAACACAGTTATGAATATTACATACCAATGTTGCCTAGATGCCTTCTAAATCCTACACACTGCACCTTTAAAGATACACTATGCAGGATTTTCCCATCTTATCCATCTCAATCATCACTCATGACAGGCAGCAGTAACAACAGGTTAAAAAGACAAAGATAGTTAGAAGCTAAAGCCGAACTATAGGCTGTGTAAAAGTGAAACACCACATCACCTGGCCATCGAGACAGAAAACAATTAATGTAAATGGAAACTTTGCTGATATTCAACAAGCTGTGTGTCATCACAGTGTGTGCAGATTAAGGTTGTTTGGCCTCCTGCCTTGCTGCTGCCAGCACCCGGACCTCTGCCACTGGGCAGGCAGGAATATCTGGAGGAAGCCAAACAACGTTAATCTGCACACACGGTGATGACACACTGGTTCCTGTACAGCAGGATGGGTTTTAAATCATTGGTATAATCATTAAAAAGCAAAAGCAGCATGTGTATACCTTCAGTAGGCCGTACCTTTAGTAGCTAGCTAGCTAACTTTACACTTTTCAGTTTGAGTTTGGTTTTGGAATTGGGTAGAAAGATAAATCTCCTTCAAACCTCTCTAGGTAACGAGTATCATTAATACACATGTCTCAGACACAATGTTTAATGTTTAATGTGTTCCAAATCAACAAAACCAGCCCAAAAATATAGGAAATCTGAAACGATTGCATGCGAGTCAATAGAGTACAGCTGTGTTGTTTGTCTTAGCTAGCCTATGCTACGCTATGATTGGCCAGTGTGCGTTCGCGAGGCGGGACTTTTCACATAAAAGACACACCATCACAGTGTAACTGAGGCCAGCTGTCAAGCTCTGTCTAGTGTGTGGTATATTTCTCATAAGCTATGCTGAAACTACCTATACAGAGTCTGGGACAGCATCACTCACCTGCCAACAGACTCCTGTATTTTCTTTATAAATATATAAAGTCCTGTATATAGCTTTCACACTGTGCACAAGCAACAGCCTGATCATGGTTGTGTCAGTAGGATTACAGATCAGAGAGGGAGACAAACAAACAGATAAGGCTGAGCGTCTGAGGGAGATGTTTTCCCTCCATGAAGACAGCTTGAGATGCTGAAAGTTGAAGGAACTGAGAGCAAATCTCATCTATTAGTCATAAGGTTTAGGGTGGACCAGAGTTTATCTGCAGAGCTTTGTGAGTGATTGTGCAGTGCTGCATTACTCCATAGCAGGTGCCCTTTCTGTCTGCATCATGCCTCTCCCTCCTCTTCTCTGGATCCCTCCTGGCTTTTTGCTTATTAAAGTTGAGTCATAAGGTGGGAGGGAGAGTCACCTCCCTCGCTCCTGGAGCTGCCACACACTCTTTTTTTCCCCTCTTTCTTGCTTTGAAGATGAAAGGTGGAGCTGATCACATTCATTTGGGCTGTAAAGTCATATCCTTCCTCTCAAATTTATGGGTGGAGGGTTTTTTTAGCGCTGGGTCAGGAGAGTCATGTGGCTTCAAACTTTCTTTTTGCAGTAAAGGTCTCCCTTCCAATTAGGCTGATTTTAAACTCTGTCAAGAGTTGAGAAATACTGAGGTCACGAGTCAAAGCACAAATTATTCCACAGTAATGTGAGAAGATACTAGAGAAGTCTCAAAATGTTTTATTTCAGTCATGTTTCAATCATTTAGTTCATGTGTCTGTAAACATGGAGGTTCTTGTCTGGCATTGTCTGGCTTTTCATGAGCTCAGAAAGACAGTCCCATTTTTCAGATTTTTCTCAATGCATTTTTCATTGCATGCATAATAAAATATTATTAAAACTGTATTTATTTCATCCTTTTATAGAGCTGTTATCTTCTAAATTGGCAAAGTGGATTTTTGTTGTTGTTCTCCCAAATTGTCTGATAAGGTTTTGACTTCCATTCATGTTTAAACAAGTGCTGCATGTTAAGCACACAAACTACCTGGTTCCTGTGTACACTCTTATAAACAGAAGTAAAAATAAATATATTAAATGAGTGGAGAAACACAACAGAATTCTGTTAATATGGATGATGAACATAGACTTAGTTGGCTAGCACATTTTAAAAAAGCCTGGGAGATGAGTAAAAAGCGGAGTAAACTAAGTTTAATTTTCTTTTCTGTTGATATTTCTTGTATACTTTGACATTCTCCAGACAAATTTGATATTTCAGAGTGTATAAAAGTACAAATAATGCGGTAACTTGTGTGTTTTTTATCTGTTACTGGAAGATGTCAGCTTTATTTTGATGTTTTGGCATAACAAAGAAATAAAAACTAATTAAATCCTGGCAGCCAATAGTGGCAATACCTTTAAGACCCATCTGTGGAGGGATTGACTGTCCCTCACTGAGACATCAGAGATCATGGAGTAATTTGTTTGTTTTCTAACTGTGGTGCAATGAGCTGCTCTTATTATTCCTGGTAGATTGTATGTGTTAATTGTTTTGGATGGCCCAACAGCAGCTTTGCATTAACTTTTTGGGCACAAATGTCACTTCACTCAGCCCGGTTCTTCACTCGTATTATCTTCTGTTTGTTAGGGTTTCATTTAATCAGCATTCAAGTCAGGCGCATTTGAGACTGTAAATTGCCCGTATTAAGAATTCATCGCACATAATTGTAAATTTAAAGTGGCTGAAAGCAATGAATTAATAAGTAATTTTCCTCCCATTTCAAAAATTGGATCAGAATTTTAAAGCTGAAATGGTATCACAATATCTTCAAACCACTCTGAATAATAATATCAGTACACTCCTTATGTGCCACCAACCTCCTTAAAGCTCCAAAGCACTGTCAAAAATAGTATATTTATCTATATTTTGCCAAATGTACAACTTTGTGATAAATACTGGGCATATAGAGGAGAAGTAGGCAATGCTGCAGGAGTGGCTTGGGAAGTTATTATAGACATGACAATTATCTGCAATGAAAACGTGTCATCATCATGTACATTTCTACAAACCACAGATATGTTACATTTGTATGTTTCATATGTAAGCAGATATGTTAAAGCTTAACATTGCTTTATGTTTCAATTTGATATTGTGATAACGCTGTGGTTAACATGTTGGTAGGTTAAGACATAAAAACCACTTGGTTAGAGTTAGGGAGACCTAATTGTTTGACTTAAAATACTTGGTTTGGTTGACAGAAACACAGCTGGACATATCTCCTAATACCTGCTTCTGTCGCTATGAACATGGCTGGAAATGTCCCAAACTCTTGTTAAAAAAAACCCCTACTTTTGTTTCTACAAACATGACTGGATGTGAGACCGTCATAGCTAAGTTCAGGAAGGACCCAAATGCAGAGTAACAGGCAAGTTGAAGTTGAAATAAAAAGCGAGCTTAAATAAAGGTGATGGAAAACATCCAGAACAGAACAGAAATAAAACAGGAAACATTAAACGTGAATGAATAACATGAAACAAACATGGCTGGACATGAGCTGAACTCTCATTAAAAAACACCCCATTTTTTCCACTACAAACATGGCTGGACATGAGCCGGGCTTTTGTTAAAATCACCCACTTCTGTTGCTACAAAGATGGCTGGACATGCTCTGAACTCATGTAAAAAAAAACACCTGCTTTTGTTGCAACAAACATGGCTGGACATGACCCAAAATGTCTTTAAGTATCACAAACTCTCATTGAAGAAAACTTCCTTTTGCTGTTATAAACATGGCTGGACATGATCCGAACTCTTGTTAAAAAAAAACACTTTCCTTGCTACTAACATGGCTGGACATGCCCTGAACTCTCATTAAAAACCCCACTCTCGTTGCTACTAACATGGCTGGACACATCCCGAACTCTCATTAAAAACCACTCCCTTTTGCTGTTATAATCATGGCTGCACGTGACCCGAACGCTTGTTAAAAACCCCACTCTCATTTCTACTAACATGGCTGGCCATGCCCCAAACTCTTGTCAAACAACACCAGCGTTTGTTGCTACTAACATGGCTGGACATGACCCAAACTATAATTAAAAAAACATCTGGTTTTATCACAACAAACATGGTTTAACATGACCCAAACTCTAGTTAAAAAATATCCCCTTTTCTTGCTACATGTACGGCTGGACATATTCCAATCTCTCTTTCAAAAACACCTGCTTTTGTTGGTCTCTGTGGTCTGCTGCTGTCTGCTACTTTGCAGCCACCTGGCCTAGGTTCAGGTTGTCCCCTTCACCCCCAGGTGAGAAACTCAGCTCATAAACATGTAATTTGTCATATGTATGTAACATACAAATGTAACGTATCTGCGACCTGCATTAACATACAATACCAACATTTTATTTTGGCCAACAGGGAGCAAATGTTTGATATTAATAGATGCATTCTGATGGAGAACCACTTCTAAGTTTCATTCACACTAAGCACATGTTAAACTTCCCAAACACTAATTAAAAATGATCATGTGTCAGCCTGTTGTTCTTCAGCAGCTGTAGTCAGTGTGTGTACACTCAGCACAGAGCAACTACAGTATGCTGTCCAGGCACACACACTGTTGCGTAACGTGATGTGATAGTGCTGGTGGCAGTTATCAGCTGGCTGGTGCTGTGTGCCGAGCTCTGGGTCTGATCTGTCTGACATCGGATAAACACAGCGTCAAGGCTCACGTGTACAGTGAGAGAGGGAGCTTATGTGCATGGAAGGGGAGATGTGCTGCGCTCACATGCTGCACTTCAGCCCGCAGAAAACAATCTAATGACGACCATTGTTCACCCATGTGTCTTAGAGCGTGTGAAAAAGATAATTATAACGTTAACGAGCTCAGCACGTCCTATAAAAAAAAATCTGTTTTGTGTCAATCAAGACCATTTGAACTTGGTTCCACACAGCTATGGTGTTCATAAATTAAGCTTTGACACAAACATAGTTGTCATACCAGGATCCAGTGCCAAGGGTTGGAGTCTGAATTCTCAGCTGCAACTTGTCTCAGTGAGAAACAGAAGTTTTAATGTCAGTAAATGACAGCTACAGTCCAAAGTGGTGCATGAAAATGTGCCAACAGCTGGTGTGTTATCCCCAGAGCTCGCTCCCTCTAAATCGCAGGATTTTTTCTGCATCTGTGAAAGAAGGCATGGGAACAGTGAGCAGATGTTCATCATTAGCACAGGAGAAACATGCAGCCCCACGTCCCAACCTGATGACCAGACAACACCCAGTTTCGACATCTGCCTGAGCACCTGACAAGATGATGTATGAGGCTGTGGGTGGTTACTGTAAGTTAACAAGGTAAACAGTGGTGGTTTTATATGACGAGTACATTCACACAGTAGTGAAGATGTAACAAACCAGAGTCCTTTAATTAAGGTAAGATGTCACCATTGTTCCTGTCAGTCTTTGTGCAGCTGAAAGACCGATGTAAAGTCTTTGTATGTAATGCAATGTGCATGAAAACGAATATAAATATGGTAATTACATGATGGAAAATTGATTTAAACCTCTTTTTAAAACAAAATGAAAATGTTGATTGTGCTTGTTCTGGAGCTTTCGATCAGATCAAACACTCTTCATCAGCAACTAAAGTTTGACATTAAACTGTAAAAGTTTTAAAGTTTCTATAACTCTTAAAACTGTTTTGGGTTCCTACAGAAATTCTCAGAATTAACAACTGAGCGACTTCATCTCTGATATGTTTATAAGCTGTTTATAAGTAAGTGGACCTGAGTTGAGATTGTTTTGCTGTCTGTGGCTCCCAGTGGTTTGAGAATTCAGATTTAATCAACCATGCAGGCCTGTCTTTGTACACAAACTGCATTTTTCACTTATCACCCTGAACAAAAGCATCATTTTATTCTGCACATACAGACGATAAGAGGAACAAAGAAGCCACGATTTTACCCTTATTATGACTCTGATGAATGTTTCCTCTCCTGGATGCAGGGTATGAAGCCTTATCTGAAGACAAGTAGCCATTCTGGGCTTTAAGAATCACGGGCCTCATTATAGGAAATATCCCAACAGCCTGTCCTATCTTATAAGTTTCAAAGATAGGAAATATCCTGTCTTCATGTTGCAGAAGCAATTCCTAAACATATGGCTGTGTTGTATCCTATCTCTGACTTCCTGTCTTATCCGAACGTAAGAAATCCTAACTACACCTGTAAATTTGATCCTTGAATCGCCACTTGTCCTGTCATGTCTGTATTTGTCATTAGAGTGTACCAGTGGGCTACTCGAGATGGACAAGCCATAATATCATTGACTGTCACTTAACTGGCTAGCTAGCATGCTATCATGGACAAAAAAAATGACAGGCGTTCAATTGTAGCTATGAAGAGTCTGAGGCATTTATTGTGTTGGTGGAGAAGGAACCCTGCCTTCTTGGAAAGTTTAGTTTCTTAAAAGCATCATATATGGTTTGAGTAGCCTTTCAGTCATTAGATTTCAGTATATATATTGTTCCTGTCTTCATTTTCATACTATATAGACACATTTTTGGCAGTTATTGATAATTTAAGACAGGGTCAGTGCGTGATTAGTCGACTAGTTGATTAAACGTTGCTGCCCTCGCAAGCTGGCACCAGAAATGCTGTTTGGTTAAAGGCATTATTAAGATACCCAGATGAAAACAGGAGGAGTTTGGATGCGAGACAAACCAGCGGCATGCACACAGAAGCGAGCTCTCAGACACACTTGCGCCAGTTGGATGTCTTAGGCTTGTAATTTGTGTTATGTTTTGAATGGAGATGAGTCAGGACATTAAATACACATTAGTAAATGTTATTTCAATCAAGAGAGACTCCTTCTGCAAGAAATAAATATTACATGTGTACGTAAGTATGAGCAATGTGAAAAGTCTTTGGTAAAGATGTAGTAGATTAGGAAAGCCCCCTATGGAGTCTCAACGCTGGTGGTGGTAATGGTGGTGATGAGATGAAGAGGGAGCTGAGGATCTGGATGTGGGGTGGAGGGGGGCATGACAATTCCACCTGACATGACAGCTGACAGGAGCAGAGAGGAGAACGGGTTTAAAGTTTGGCAGCAGCAACATGGATGGCTGAAGGAGATTGTGGCAAATTTTGATAGGCTAATGAGGAGAAGGAACGCCCATAATCAGCTGATTGGAGGAAGCAGTGTGAGTGGGATAGAGAGAGAACTGTGAATGGATACAGCATAAACAAAGTCTTCCTGATTGACTTTATGTTGACCTTCATTTGTTAACTTTTTGTAAGTGAGTTGTTGACATGTTTTGTAGGACAGAGTTTAATGATCATAGTACAAAGTGCCATACACTTCAGCAGTATTTCAAATATGAGATTATTGATTTCAAGTGGGTCTCATAATGTATGCAATATTTTTCAAAGTGTTAAACCTTAAAGATTTAATTGTGCTCAATTTGGACTCGAGTGTTTTCTTACTTTTAGTCTTATCAATTAGTCTGCCATTTAAACTTCACAGACATTAGTTGTTAGGAACATCATTAGAGTCGATGCCATCCTTAGGATTCCTAATTTGGGTAATCTTAAATTAGGATGGTTCTGTACTAGATTAATTCCTATTTTAAGAAAGAATTGTTTCCTAAATGCAGTTAGGAAACATGTTTCTGTAATATCAAAAATCCTAAATGTCAAAAACTGAGATAAGACTTCAGACTTTGGAAGTTTCTGTAATGGACCATGGATTGTATAAAATAGTGGATTAGCAACCATGACTTCAGCCATTGGTTTGTGGACATCTGGCAGTCAAGCCAGAAGTGACAATATTAAGATGAGGGGGTGGAGCTGTGGAGGAGTGTCGAATGGACCTAACTCGGAAACCTGAGGACACTACGGGCAGACCTTGTTCTTAATTATGCCTAACTTTAAGCTTTAAAAAAATCTAAACAGGTGAATTATATAAAAATTGACCCCCTGTGCAGTTGTCATGAAGGGAAAAATTAACTATAAAGACCCAAACTCTTTTTGTACCAGGCTGTAAACATGTTTATTTCTGCTGTAAAGCTGGACATTTTAACATAGTGGCTCTGTGGGGATTGACTGGCCTCTGGAGTCAGCCTCAAGTGGCCGTTAGAGGAACTGCAGCTTTTGGCACTTAGTGTTAGCTTCATTTACAGCCCCAGAGGTTGCTGCTTGATAAGGCCTTGGTTGCTCTGAACTTGCACAAAATTAAATAAATCACCCAAAAAACAACCATTATTATCAGTATTATGTGGTGAGATCTTAGGTACCTTGGATTTAGTCTCGCTCACCAGACCTTTCCCAAGAAAAGAAAGGTCCGGCTGGGCCGACTCTCACTTTAAGACTGGAGAAAAAAATGCCCCAGCTGCTTGTATTTCTTTCAACCAATCACAATCGTTCTGGGCAGTTGCGCTTGCAAAAATATTGCCGAGTGGAAACAGGTTTTGGTGTAACACGCCCACAAAAATACAGGACGCAAACCATGGCAGAAAAATGGCTACATCCCCGCAAGATCAAACACTGCAAAAGTTAGTAAAGGACGTGTTTCAAACGGTTGAAAACTGCTACACAACCGGAGGTGGTGGCTCGTTCCGCCCAATGAGAGGCTGATCTATGCAGCGAACTTCCGCTCACTCAGACTACCTTGGATTTGCATACCACCATGGAAAACGACCAACATGTTGATTGATAGGGGACCACATATTACTGTAAATGGATGTTTTGATATAGTTTTGCAAACTCTAACACAACTTGTGCAGTATAATACAAGCCATTCGTATGCTCAGTACTTTCCAAACACAAGCATTTTTGCTAAAACATTACTATTTAAAACTGAACTTAAAGTTAAAGTTAAGTATGCTCTCTCCAAAGCCAGACTCCTTTACTAAGATTTTTTGTGTGAAAATGCATGTTTGGGAAGCACTGAGCATACAGCTGGATAAATAAGACTTGGATTTTACTGCATGAGTTGTTTGAGAGTCTGTAAATAGGTGTTGTTGAATGTGGTCCCCAATTAATAAGTGCGTTGTTTTCTGTAGAGGCATGGAAGAAAAACAGTTTTCTTCACTAATTCAAGGTAACACAGCATGACTAATTAATTTACGAGTGGTCATTTTGTGGGTGAAGTGTTTCTTTAATTATGGAAAAAAAAAAGGAAAAGAAACTTCTCACTGTTTAAAATATCTTTAATGGTTCAGTTGGTATAGGATTTGGAAGCATTAAGTCAAGACATGGTCAGCAGCCATACAAAACAAAACCAACTAATCAATGTCAACTGAGCGGAAAACAAAATACAAAAGCAACACAAAAAAAAACCTAAAAAAAAAAAAAAAAGACAATTAGGCAACGACAGGTCATCACAGTAAAAAGATACATCGATCCTAGTCAAACTCAACAGCATGCTGAAAATCAAAACCAATAGCAAGTTCAACGATGGTCTCACACACACACACACACACACACACACACACACACGCTTAAACACACAGACTCAAGCACACAGACATTCACCCACAACTTGATCGAAGGCTGTAGAACAACCTTGATAGGTAAAATGTACAGTAAGACGCCTTTTAGAGAGAGAGAGAGAGAAAAACAATGCATAGACAAATAAAGAATGTTTTAAAACAAAAGTAAACATAAAAAGACAAACGTCTTTGTCATAGGCGGACAGCGTGATAGATCTGTTGGCTGATTACATCGCAATGATTGCTGAGGACATTCAAACAGAAGTTATTGCCAACAACAAATCATGGATAACACTTTACCCATATAAAACATGATTTTTTTTCTGAAACATTTTAAAAGAGCGAGTAGCTTCCACAAACGTCAAGAATGTACAAACAATGGTCAATGTGCCGAGGCGTCAAAGATCCTCGGCTCCACGTGAATGAACATTATAAACCACGAGGCAGACATGCTTGGCTTCAAAACATTACGTTACAATTATCTTTAAGTTATACAAGTTAACAAACTGTACGTAAAACACATTAAATATTGAGCATGTCACTAGAAAAACATGTCGGTTGTTAACAAATATCCATTTGAGCTATTCCAGTTGAGTCAATTAACACAGAGAAGGTATTTTTTGAAATCTGTGAAAGAATAAAAACATGGTTACAAAGTTTTATTTTATCCATTGAACCAAACATAGAATCTCTGTGCTAAATATCAAAATGTATTTTTTGCAAATATCCCATTGATAATAGTGCAAGAGATACAGTACAGTCAGAAATAGCACACAGCTCTGATGTTTGGCTTCACGTGTTTCGCTACAGGTAGTTAAAAATTAGAGTTTGTGTGATTTTTTTAGTGTGAACGAAGAGCAAACTGCTGATGGCATTAAACTATCTACTGGTTCTCCATCTTTAACGATGCGTTCGAGGAAGTCAATTCAGTAAACAATAAATTACAACTACAGCTCGTCTCTTATCAATTTTTCTTAAATCATTATGTTAATTTTATCTTACAGATAAAAACAACAACAAAATAAACAATTGGCACAGTCAATTCATTATTGTATTTTCCCCGACTATCTGTACAATAAAAAAAGGTTTTACATGACACAATAACCCAAAACCAGTGTGTGTTTGGGGGGAGAATGTGTACACCTGTGTTTCATGTGATTACGTCTGCTAGTGTCTTTAAGTCTTACGCGTTTCCCCGAGAGGAAAGCAGTGTTGCACTCTCAACAGCCTATGGTTCAAAATAAAGCAGCAGAAGAACGAGAGGGGCCTCATTTATAAAACTGTGCGCAGAGGAAAACCGCGTGTTCGGAAATACCTTCACCTTAACGCCTTGAGTTGATGAGGCTATTCACCTCGTCATCCTGTCCTGTTAACTCCCAGAATTCAACGTGAATGATTAACAACTGGCCTGGTGTGTTAATACACACATCAATCAGTGCGTCATTCTCGTATTTGTACGTGAACAAAAGGTCAGACTGCAAATCCAAACAGAGACATGAGTGTAACCGTTTTGTGGGTGTATTTCCGGTTTGACCGATAAGAGAAAATCAGCAGCAGTGAGTGCCGCGTGATCAGAAAGTCAAATGATTTTAAAATAAAAAACTCAAACTTGATAACAAAAAAACATATAGCTGTATATTGGTAAAGAAAAAAAGCTACCAGAGCTCACTAGGCTTGATTGAATCTGGGTCGAACAACTGACTTCCTGCTGCAAGAAGGTGGTAAACAGGCCAGAATTTGATATAATGTGTGATCAATTGTCTGAGAAGAGTTATTATTACATTAGATTTTATTCAACTACTTCATCTTCATGTCCAGTAGATGTGTTGACGCTCCCCAGAAACATCCCTGCATGGGAGATGGCGTACCCATCTTTCACGCCTCTTTTTATACACACGAAGCATCTATAAGTGAGGCCCCCGTGTGTGACAGAATACAAAAGCCTTTATAACACAACAGCTAAATCAAAAACAATTTCAGCCCCGTTAGGGTAAGCAGAAATAATTAAAAAAATCTCTCCCCTAACACAATCGATCTTCACACTCGCTGCTTGACCAAAACTATATTTCTCTTTGCTTCAATCAGCTGCTGACTGGTCACTTCCTCCGGTGACCACAGCAGATATAACACGTAACACTGCCTAACGCCTCAATACAGACAAAATAATACAAAACAAAACCAACCCACCCACAAAAAAAAGAAAAAAAAAAAAGAAACTACATTTGATATTAATCCACACAATCTGTGAGTGTTTTCACTGACTGCCTTGTTGCTGAGGCTTCAACCCACAGTGAAGCACATGAGTGCATCTCAGGTAATGGTGTGCCAGCTTGTATGAGGAGGAGTCGGGGATGGAAGAGGCTGGGGTGGGGGGGGGGGGGGCGAGGCAGCCACCTCCTGGTGTCCCTTCCCCTCCTCTTCGGACCCTCTCGGGCGCCCCCTCCTCTCCTGAGCTCATCAGTGTCGTGTTTGTGGAGTTTGGGTTGTTGTGGATCACGTGCGGGGCGGGATGGGGGCGGGGAGGGATGCAGTGGGGCGGATGAGGGGGGCCCAGGGTCACTGTCGCCGATCCTCCGTCTCTGACCGTGAGAACGCCATCACCACGTCCTCTGCACCTGAGAACCGACAGCAGAATGTCAGGGAGGTCCAGAACACAGAGACACAGAAGACAGAAAACCAGGAAACAGAAAACAATGCAACATCATTTCACACTCAATCCCGATACACCCCTTGGTCCTTCCACTTAGCCCGCATCCCCTGTTTTGGGGATAGAGGGGTAGGGAGAAGTGTAAGTGCTGCATGGCCCTCCAAATGGAGGTTTTTCAGAGGCACACTTCAAACTGAATGCTATGAGAAGGCATCAGCAAGATGGCTGCACAATCAACAAAAGGAATCCACAAATGAATCTGCTGCGTTAATAACCATACTGCTGATTTGTGCATGACGTCCTGCATTAGGACATATGTTGCACACCTATTTCAAAGGGGAAGATTTCGACCAATGTCCCTTGTAACTCTGAGGAGGAAGGTGGCATTCAAAAAAAATAAAAATAAATAAATAAATAAAAAATAAGAAATGGGATTGGGCCTGAGGAGGATCTAATTTCCTGTAACTGTTGTAGATGTTGTGAATGAAGGCTTTACAGGAGAATTAGTTCTGATCATATTGGTTTTAACAGACACCATCAGACCACCTCCACCCTGGCTTCTCTCCACTGACCCCTTGCTCAATCTAAAATTGATTTTAAAATTCTACTGATCACTTTTAAAGCACGTCAGGATCTGCTATAAGCTATAGCAGAAAGGTTGACCCCATATGAGCCACCTCACAGCCTCAGATGCTCAGGTTAGGCCCTCATGAGTTGAAGCTTAAATCTAAAGGTGACTGTGCTTTTGCCATCAGGGATTCTCGGCTTTGGAACGACATGCCTGAGGAGACTCAGTGACTTTGTTTAAATCACTTCTCAACCCCATTTTATAGACTTGCTTTTATGTGATGTCGTTTTCTATTGTTGTCATTTTATCGGCTTTTTTGTCTTTATGTTTGTATTAATTGTAATTAATGTCATCTTCATTTTGTTTGACTTATGGTTATTATATTGTTTACTGAGTTTCTTGCTTTTGCGTTTCCTGTCAACGCACTTTGTAAACCCTTTTTTAAGGTGATATATAAATAAAGTTATTATTATAAAGTGTTACTGTTGATTTATTATAGAGGCAAAATCTGATTTACAATATAAACCAAACATCCAGACATACCAAATGTGTGAGTTCTTACTGACTGAAGACTTTTAATTTTAATGTGTCAAAGAGGACAAATCACGACATGATTTATAAATCAAATGCAAAGGTGACTTTAATAAGAAAAATGATATTGACTTTTATGACTAACTGAAAATGCCTTATCTCTCTGCCTGGCATTGATACTAGGTGTGACCTGCGATGACTGTTTCAGTCTACGAGTACCAAGTAAACCAAACACTCACATTAACAGAAACACACCAAAGAATCTGCATTCAGATATATCCATAAGAGTCTGGCATCAGCTACTAAAATGTTCATTAGATATTTCTTTTCTGCTCACATTTATTCTCTGTGGCATGTGAGACAACTGCAACACAATCTCTATCATGTACGGTGTGAGAGCAGGGATTGCTTCACTTCTGGACCAGGTTATTTACAAACAGGCCAATCAGCTGTATCCAAAAATGTTTGGGTTATTTGTCGTGCTACGTGCGCACACGCACACACACACACACACACACACACACACACACACGGCTGTTCAGAGGAATCAAAGATCCATTTCCATTCATACTACACAGCTTTTACGTCTGAATGCTGTTTGAATCACTGGAGCCCACTAAGTCTTCAACATATTCTGAACTATTCACTCGTGATTGGATCACTCTGATTTTAAGTGTGACGCGAGCCAAGTTTACTACAGGTCATTGGATCCTGTCAGTATCCTGTAAATCCTATCAGTTGTGACTATAAAGCCGAGAGGGAATACGCCGGCGTGAAAATCCTTTTGGTGCAAGAAGGTAATTCCATCTATTGCCGTGTTCACCTGTTGTGGAACGCCACCGCCTGCCATCACAGCACCCTGACGGGAGATACTGTAACACACAGAGTGGCCCGCTGACAACAGCATCCTGCTCTGGCATGATAACACTTAGATCTGAGGCTTCAATGGCACTCAATCTCCTCTGCTGCTGTAGCTCAGACTGCGAGGCACAAGATTGTCTGTGAGTAAACAATACTAGATTCCAAGTGATGATATTAACCTCACTAGACTGTGGAAGAAGAATCAATGGGCCCAAAGAAAAGAGACTGAAACGATCTACGGCACACAAGGTCTGATTTCTTTCTCCTCCTTTTGTGCCCCTTTACCAAGTTAATGAGGACCGAGCGATAATTACAGCCTTGTACAGGCTGAGTCAACTAATGGACCCTGCCAGCCACACAATAAGACTTTGTCAGCTAGCTTTTGTTTAACAAGGAATCACTCATTAGTCTGTTGCCAACTGCGATTCATCAAGTCATTTGAGCCTGCCCACACCTGCTGAGGCAGTTTTTCTCTGATAAATGAATATACATTTTTTAATTCTATCTGAGTAAGATTTAATAAAATACACACTGCTCTTTCAGCGCCTCATATATCCAACTGTTCTTTCATGTAGGCCTCTTTTTTTGAGTTTTAATTTGAGCAAATCAGTCTGCAGACCCTCTGAAACGACAGAGAGAGAGAGAGAGAGAGAGAGAGAGAGAGAGAGAGAGAGAGAGAGAGAGAGAGAGAGATAAAAATGCTGCTGCCAGATGAAGTGGGAAAGTATTAAACTCTCTCTTGCACTGTCATGCTCGACAGCCTGGTGAAATGCATTTGCTTCTTGGTAATGGAAGTAAATTGATTGCGAGACCACAAAGTACACACAGCAACATCTCTAGTCTCCCCAAACCCTTAATTAAAAACAAAACACATCTCTAAAAGACGAGAGGGGCAAATGACAACTAATGTGTTGTAGCCTAAAGTAAGCATGAGAAATAAAAACATTTGACAAGCTCCGATCACATAAATATCATTAACACCAAGCTCCACACCTCTGCAGATGGTTTAGATGGTTTCATGCAGCACCTCGTGCATGTCTGCTGAACAAAAAATTAAAAAAAACTCTTCACCACAGCCCTCAAGTGCTTGTTAGATTTAATTATTGTGGAGATATGAAAGTAGGCCAGGGAGGGGCTGTGAGCTTCCACATGTATTTGGCACAAAGGGCGGACCCTTCTCATCAGACAGTACAGACCCTCCAAACAGAATTTGGTGTTTCATTTGGCTATCTCTACGGGGTAGAGAAATTAGCATGTTTCTGAGTTGCATTCAGGTCGTCAGGAGCTCGCTGAGATCAAGACTTCTGGGGGAGGGCGCCTTTTAATGTGAACTCCTCTTGAAAGCTCATCGGCCTACCAAATGAGGTTACGGCGAAGAAGATGCCGCACCATGAGATGATCTAGACACAAGAGTGTTACAAAAATATTGGCACAGACATGCTGTTCGACTCCAGTTAATGACATAGATCTCATCTGCTTGGAGACAGCATGGAGGATAATGATGCTTGAACAAGAGGCAATTATGTAACACCGCACACTCAGAAGCTCGACCTGAGAAACACGACTGCTGCTGAAGATGATGTTTCGGCACAGGAACTCGCAACAGCACCCATTTATCACAATAAATGGCAGTCTGAATCATATTGTGGTTGTGTGAGGGAGTTCACCGTGTGTGACGGGCGGTTCAGACGAAGGACATGTCAGACGCTGTGCAACTTGAGCCAAGTGACCAGCAGAAATGCTCTCAAAATACATCCACAGAGTCAAATGGAGGGCTGCTGGGCTATATCTGTTTTACTTTTCCTGAGAGTCATGTGTGGACCTCGCCCTGCCACAAACACACACACACACACACACACACACACACACACACACACACACACACGCACAAACAAGCTCTAGCCAACACAATGGAGACGTCAGGTCCCTTAAAGCTGTTGCCTAGCGACAGATAAAAATCAGACTGCAACAGTGGATGGCAGACAGCTTTTAGTTTGTCGGGATGCGGCTCTGTGTCCGGCCATTCTCCGGCCCCTCCCTCCGCTGTGCACTGATCCCCACCCAGTCTGGTGGGGGTGAACAGAGCGGCTCCGGACAGTGGATTACATAAATAACAGCAACAACGTGCATGTCATCCAATTTATCCTCCATAAATACTTTGAGAGGAAGAAAAGCCCCAAATAAATAGTCTTTCCAGGAAAAGAACAGAGGTTTAAGTAGAAATATTTTGATATTAAGTCAACAAATGTTTTTGTTTTCAAGTAGTAAATAGTCATAAAACCATGTCTCAAATTCAGATATGTACCATCACAAAACTGTGTTTCTAGTGCAAAAACGTTAACTCTATAGGCTAAGTGGCTAAAAAAATTGGGTAACTGAGAATAGATTAGTGAAAAAATAAGTTGCAGCCCTCGCTTCTTCCCACGAATAGCAGCCAGAGCGGGAACATCCACGTTTTCACAAGCCAACAAAGTCTTTCTGAGAGACTGTGAATCAATATGTGGTTGAGAAAAGGTAGCCTGAAATTAACTAAAAACACACTGAAACCTCTGTGGGTAGGAAAGCTGTGAACGTAACCCAAAGGGAGTTTGTTTGAAGTTAAAGGCACTGTGCTGGGTCCCTCGTGTCCCTCCTCTCTGAATAAGCAGCAGAACAGCCATATGATGACTCTGGTGATGAAACACTGAGTTATTAGTCAGAACGGCGGCATCATTCGAGGTCACGATCTGTGCGAGGTCAGCCGAGAGGATAAAGGCACGAGATCCCCCCACTGAAAGCAACAGCAGGGCCGGGTTAAGAAGCATGACACACAAGCGGGGAGTGTGTGTGTGTGTGTGTGTGTGTGTGTGTGTGTGTGTGTGGTCCAGCTCAACATGTTGACATCAACAAGCACAGTGGGTCTCCTTTTAGACATTTAAAAGAGTGATCTGCTATTTCAGTCACATAACTGCACACTGCGAGCAAATCATTCAGCTGTAAAGTGTCTTCAATTATCTCTTTCCTTTTAACTTAATTTTGACAGCACAAACTTTATTTTATTTTTCCATTACTTTTCTGTTTCAGAGGGACATGTAAGCTCAGACCTCCATTGACTTCTGGACTGAAATAATGTTAAAAAAAAAAAAAAAATCAAGAAAATCTGTGAATTATAATGAGCTTCAGCCAAATGTTTATCATAATATTACAATTTGGAGATGTGTCCAAAAAAAGTTGGTCATATCATCAATTTAATTCTGTGTGATGTAGCTTTTTAACAGAAAATGTGACCCTTACAAAAATCTAATTAAGTACAAAACACAAGCAAATGATTGATTTAAGATTCCAGTGAATGCCAGATTTGGGGAACAGTTTGTTCTCCACTTTACACTGTGATATTTCACAGATTTAACGAGCTTTGAAATTAGTTTGAAGCAGCAGCAAACAATTTTCTGAGTCATTTTTCTTTTCTAAATGGCTCTTTAAAAGATGGATTTAATGGAATCCACATTTTATAGGCCACATCCAGAAAGTAATTATCTTTGGAAGCAGATTTTTAGGGAGCAGGTCCAGAAGTTAAAATCAATATGATTTGACTTTGGTTTTTTGTTTCAAAGCAAGCAGAGGTTATCAGAAAGAAATGTCATTGGAAACAGTTGTTATAAAACTATCCTTTCACATGTTGTCTATACAGCCATACCTACTAACACATTTGGGATAGAGATGAGAGTGTATTTAAGAACAAAATCAAGCCTTTGTGTTTCAGTGAGTCAGGTAGACCTGGCACTTCATAAATCCGAGCCTCTGCCTCTGATTTATGCTGCAGTGACAAACAGGATAAAGTAAAAATCGATACCACTCTGCCCTGGCCTGAGTCGCCAAACAAAGGCGGGTCCTCGCTCTGTGTAACACGGCTTTCACTTGAAAAGGTTGGTTTAAGGATTGCGTTAGAGAAACAAGATCGCCTATTGTGCACACGGCTGCAGCAACGTTTGAAACAAGAAGCTATGTTTCTGTAAGAAGGGATGAGACCGACGGAGAGATATTGGAATATCACACTCTGGCTGTGTAATTAGCACTCCAGCTTGCCTCCAGGCCCCCTAATGACACCTGCTCCAATCTACTGATGCAGCACGTTGCAGCAGCAACACCAAAGCCCACGGGGAACCTAAGCTTTCCCGGGACAACTGAGGTTGCTATGGCAACCCCATCCTCGTCTATCCTCTTTTGTTGAGGCTGAGAGACGTCCTTCTGGGGAGGAGTAAACTTTCCTTGTCAAGCCAGACAAGATAACAAGTCCTGAGACTGCTGGCTTTATGTGTGGCTCTGACAAACTGTATTGTTTAAAGTGACATGATGTCAGTCACAAAAAGCGCTGAAGAGAGATAACGAGCCAGTTTAAGGGGGAAACAACGGTCCGATTGTAAAGACTAAACTTCAGTAATACAATTACTATTCTGTAACTGCTGTGCCGTGGGGAAACATAGTTATTATTCAGTATTACCCAAAAAGGACCAATTTACACACACGTTCACACTTCATTTCCAATCACAATAACGCCATTTAAACACAGCATACAAGCTCCTGCTCGCCCATCATCCTCCGCTCCTCTGTGGCGCTAAAATTCAGCTACATCAAGGTATTTCAGGGAGAAAGCTGAATGAGAAAAGAGCGTCAGTGCCTTTGGCAGAGAATTCCTCTTTGGCCTGATTAAAATTGCAAAACAAAATTCTATATTTGCATGTATGGTAATCAGCCAATTAAAAACTATCTGAAATGCAAATTCTGTGACCCATAGACTTAAAAGAAATATGAGCGGCAACCCCCGAGCTCGTTTTCTCTTGTTTCTTACAGGGAGGACCCAGAATAACATTTGACAGCTGAGCAGAGTCGGAGGGAGCGATACAGGGTTTGAGGAACACTTCCAATCAGTGCCATCACACGTGATGAAGGATGACAACATCTCTGGATAGATCAGACTGCAACACCTACAGATTTGTTTTCTTATCAGAATATGCTGAAGCTGACAGCAGCGATGATGTTGTTCATTTGCCACATAAGCTTTTTATGTGCTTTCACACCTACACCTCTATTTAACATTTCCTGAATACAGCCCGGCCTTTACTTAGACTGATCAATACCTGTGTGTCTCCACAACGCCATTGTGCCCCCATCGCCCTCTAAGCATGCTGCCACTCGATCGATGAGGCCATATCTGACACATGACACTGTCACCGAGACCCCTTGAGGACGCTGTTATCGGAACATCTTGCATCAGCATGTTAAAACAATCTTCTGTTTCACACCGCTGGAAATTGTGGCTGAAAAATCTTTTTGGTTGGAGCCATTTGAGCTCTAATGGTGGCTCCACTGCTACTAACAGCCTAAATGTTTCTCTAATTTGACAACACTCAAACAACTCCTGTTGTATATGGAGCGATAAAAGATTCAATAAACCATTTAAGGGACAATTCACCCCAAAAATCCACATTTTTCCTCTCATCTGTTGTGTTATTTGTCAGTCTAGATTGTTTTGGTGAGAGTTACTATGTGTTAAAGATATCGGCCGTAGAGATGCCCTCTCTTTAATGGAACTAGATGGCATTTGGCTTGTGTGCTCAAAGAAAAAACAACAACAAAACAAAAAAACATTCAACACCAATGTCTCTTTCTAGAAATCATGACCCAGTTACTCAAGATAATCCACAGACCTTGTTGTGAGCAGTTTCATGTAGAAACTATTTTCTTTCTATCAAACTACACCCACCAACCAAATCACTGTGCAGTGGGAAGTGTGCATACTGCTAGCTCACCTAGCACCACTGAGCTAGCTAATGTTACAGCTCAGCCGAGGAGGACGCCATTAATATTTGCATGAGTTCATGAGTAGATGCATGCTTCCTTCTACACTGTAATATGGTTGGCAGGTGTAGTACGGCAGAAAGAAAATAGTTCCTACATGAAACTGCTCACAACAAGGTCTGTGGATTATCTCGTTAACCACGTCATGATTTCTGGAAAGACACATTGCTGTGGAGTTTTTCAAATGTATTTTTTTTTGGTGCTTTACAGGGTTCCCACACATTTTCACTGACAAAATTTCAAAATTTTTCTGTGACTTTTCAAGGACCCATGATATTTCTTTTTCTAGCGAATGTTGTCTGGTGTTTTTTAAACATTTACTAACTATTCAGCTAGCTGGCATACATGAAGTGAGAGACGGAACATGGAAAGAAAATGAAGAAACATTAGAGCTACATTACCTTGCCAGCTATGGAAAATAAATTTGACTTTATGTTACGTCCATTGGAAGGTTATCCACCGAAGATTACCGCACCAAAGTCCTTACACACAACAACATTCCTTGACTTTTTCAAAACTTGGAATGGAAAACTTTTCCAGGTTTTTCGTGACCACAGGAACCTTGACTTTAAGCACCACAAGCTAGGTGAAATCTCGTTCTATTATATTAGAGAGAAGGCAGGCATCTCTACGGCCAATATCTCTAACACTTGGCAACTCACACCAAAACTATCTAGACTAGATTAATAGCACTACAGGTAAGAGAGAAAATATGTATTTTTGATTTTGGGGTGAACTGTCCCTTTGAAAGGAGGGGGGTGAAAAGTATTATATGAGGAGCTGAAAGGGGTGAGTCATCCACTCAAAATTATTACTCTTCAAAACATCAAGCTGAGCAGCAATGATACAAAACGGTGTGCTTTTTATCACCAAACCAATATTTTGCTATTTCCATCATAAGCCTGTGAAAGAGAGGAGGTTGGCTTTTGAAAGCAGCTTCATCAAATGGTATCAAAAAGCAATGTGGAGTTAATATCCACAGATCAAACTAGACAGACACTTTTCAAAAAAACAACATTTTAACTCAGAACAAAATGGTAGATGTTATTCTTTGAAATTGTCTTTCTCACAATTGAAAAAATAAAATGGACTGAAGCGAAGGTGACTGAAGGACTGAAGGTGGAACTGCTGCGAGTAGATACATCAATGATACAAGACCAGACAAACAACCTTTGCCTGGAAATCTGCTGGCTGGTCACAGAAAGTGTCTGTCTGGCTGCTGCGATGGTCAGCTGGGACACACAATACTACCGCTGCATATGGAAAAGGTCATTATAATGAAGTGAGAACAGACTGAACCACAGAGAGCATATCCTCATTTACCCCTGCACTCCAGTACAATAAACACACTGAAATCCAATAAACTGTGAATGTCTTTGGACAAAAATGTTTGAACATAAACACACACAATTACCTATATTCTGAAGAGCGATCAAATGAAGTCTTACTTTGTAATATTTCACACTTGTTATGTGTGTTTGAAGTCTGTGCTTCTGTAAAATTACATTTAAGTGGCACAATGACTGTGCAAGTTGCTAGGCAATAAAACGCTTCCTTTCATCCATTCCCCTTATTACCAAGCCTAAATGAGATCAAATAGTGGACTTCCCTCTTCACTCCACCTCAGAGGATCCCAAATGTGCTGATACCTACAAACTGCTGTCCTTCAGCGCTGAATATTTAAAAGTGATTAACTCTCAGCTATCTCCACGACGCCTAATCACAGTACTTTGGAGAAGATGTACACCACAAATTATTTATTGGCACACAGGGGGAGGTGGCAGGCTGCCAAATGACACTAAACGTGTCTGTTTTTGTGATGTATAATGCATACTCGGAGCACCTTTCACCAGTCAGATTCCTCCATAATTAATGAGGCTCTTCTTTGCAGTATTGACAGCACGGACATGGAGTCCTGTATCTACGAAAGGGCATGAAGTCAGAGACTGAAGACAGTTAGTCTGTGCTTGTTTAAACCAACCGAAAACATCCTTCATAAATTAATGACTGAACATCAGTTTTTGGTGTAGCACTTTTTAAGACATGATACCATCATTCCTATCTGATGCAATGCTTAATGTTCTGCTGCTTGATGAAGAAACACCCTGTAATAATGCAATCTACACTGCCCATGATGCAATAAGCCACATTAAAATTCGGATGATGCATCCCTTATTGCAGAAAGAGGCTGAATTTAACAAAAAAATGTGACGATGCAGTTTTAATGCCCTGCAGGTTGAAGCAAAGATAATAAGAAACACCAAAAAGACAAAGTCACTGCGCCTTTTACTTGCCTTCCTTAACACCCTGTATAATCATAAACCTAATCCTTCCCCGACACAGAGAATCACATATTTATCCATTCAAACAACGCTGATTGTTTCCTTGCAGAGAAAGGACACCGACAAGGAGACATAACTCTTCACTGTAGGTAGAGTGTCGCAGGCAATTTTCCTGACTTAACGCTCCCCGGAGGGACCAATATCATAAAGGACAAAGCGAGGCCTGGGACTCGGCAGGTTTACCACAGGAAGACAGCGGGGCTCCTATCTGACAGACATGTTTAGGCTGAGCCTGGAAAGCAGCTGATAAGTCTACTTACAGAAAATATAAAAATAAAAAAAACGTCTGAAACAATTTGCTGCTGCTTCCTCAGGTAACTGCAGTGCCTCGCTACACATACACTCACAGTTTTAAATCATCTAGCGCCCTCTTGTGGTTTTGAAACGTGTTAAAAACTGTGGAGGTGACATAGACAGCTCAACATTGCCCTCTGGTGCCCTGAAAAAGCATGACCATAATATGCAAAGTCAAATTACAGGGTAAACCTCTTTACAAGTCTCCTAACAACCATTACGAGCAGTGATTTGCTTTATCTTATAAACACATCAATATCTGATCTCTGAATAGGCCTTGTGGGAGAAGAGGCGGTGAAAGCAGCGATGCATTCACGCTGAGGGTGAGTCACTGGGTTCCAGTCAGCCACAGTGTTTGCTGACTGAGTAATCTCACAGTGCTGGTGGGCCACTGAGTCAGCCTCAGTGCTCAGTCAGGGAACCCGTTAGGCCTGCTGGGGTTAAGGACTCAAGAGGAGCGACGAGTGTGTGTGTGGAGGGATTTTCCCTTGTTTTCTGTCTGGGCAAAGAAGCCCTTCTGTGACATGTGAGGGTGGTGTTTTTAAGCTCATGTAAATGTGTTTCGTAAACGCCTTCTATCCTTCAAACACCTAAATATCAAAATTAGAACTATATAAAATTCAACTATAGTCGTGCACAGAAAAAGGTGATGAATCACACTTAACACTCAAACAAAAATTTGATTAAACGGACATTAAAAATTCAAACTATTCTAACACCGGCTGGATGACTGCACTTAAAATGCGTGTGTGGGTGTGCTCGAGTCACAGCCTTACCCTGGTCTATGTTGTGCTGTGGTAGCTGGCTCATCTGACTGTGGACCACACCTGCGTAATTTCGGAGAAAAGCCTCTTCACTGGGCGTAAGCTGTAGAGGAGTAAACAGAGTTTTACATTTCAAATTAATAAATGAGGACAAGGAGAACGCATGTTTTTCTCTGATTAGTTACAGGTCCAGTGTGTAGGATTAAGTGACATCTAGCAGTGAGGTCGTAGAACAGAAACTTCTCCCGTGTTCAAAACGTGTAGGAGAACTACAGCGGTCCAATTTGAAAATGCAAATGGCCCCACCTAGAGCCGGTGTTTGGATTGTTCGTTTTGGGCTACTATGGAAAATGGTGGACTCCATGCAAGAGGACCCACTCTGTATGTAGATTTAAACAGCCCAATCTAAGGTAACCAAAACACAATTCTTATTTTCAGGTGATATATGAACAAATAAAAATAGTTATGAATGTTATATCCCGTGTCTGTTAGAGGACTCTAAATCCTACACACACTGGACCTTTAAATCAAAGTTCAATCATAACAATTCACCCATAGGTAGGCATGTGACATTTTTGGATCTGCAAAACTTAAAGTTTTTCTATGATCTCCTGCTCTCCCTTTGTGTTCTCTCTTAGTATCACAGGAATATTTGACAATTCAGCCCATTAGAAAGTGAAAGAGTCGTTTTAAAGACCAGAGAAAATGTGATTTTACTGCAGTGCTAACGTTCACAAATTCAGTCTTTCAGTCACTGAAAGTGGAGCATCTTATAATGTTGTCTCTTGGTAACAAGTGTCTCAACTTGTTTGTTGCCTGGAAACAGACATCTCATTGTAGAAAAATCTAAATCACAGCAACAGACCTATGGAAATGTGTTAGGAATGGTTTTACATATGACCTACACAGACAAAAGTGACCGAGTGATTTCACCAGCTTTCAGCCATGTGATTACAGTATCAGATGTTTTTAATTAATTTCCTATAATTGATCAGATAACACTTGTGCACTCTGGAGCTCATGTGCACACAGACTGAGTATTTACAGCATCAAAGTTACACATACAATCAGATGATGGAGCAGGTCAGGCAATGATGTCCCATTACAAAGTTGTCACTGTAGCCTGCAACTGTAGATTTTGCTGTCTGAAATGACAACCATCATAAACTGATTTTATCAGCCACAGCTATTAAAAATTATTTCTGTGCATTGCCCAAATCCCAAAATGAAACTGTGCGAGCTGGAACAAGATTGTGGACTGAATACTGCTGCTGTTCAAAAGGACCATCGGAGTGATGAGTGGAAGATGTGATGTCTTTCTGACTTTTTGCTTTCTTCTTCTTCCACAGAGGTCTAAAAATAAAGATGTGGCATATACACACTCATTTTCCACCTTTAAATCTGCAAATCTCTTACAAAGAACGGTTTGAAGAACAAGTGTGCATAATGTGCTTGCTCCTGTAAGCTCATAATCGTTTAGAATTACGAGCTTTAGAATAGTCAGGTTTTTTTGTTCTCCAGAGGCTGCAAGTTAGCTCATCTCTGCTCAATCCCTCCACACTGTCAAAAGGTATTTAGAATTCACTGCCTGATTTCTTGTCACTACCTGAGCTGAAAGAAAACATCACTGGAGCTGCTATCTGCTTTGCCTGATGCAAACATACAAATTCAGGGACACACAGCCTGCCCTCTGTACCCACCGCTCCACCCGAATAGACATTACTCCACATTAAAGCATGAACATCTTGGATGGTGGTCTTTAATAAACAGTAAAAATAATTGGTATGCTCTAACAACCATACTTTGTGCATTTCTTTTCAGAGCATGCCTCTAAAGCTTCTGCTGCTTCTGGTTCAACATGGTAATGATGCTGTCTGGTCTTGATGGCCAAGTTGTCAAGGCTTCCCAGGGGCAGATGTCAGTATGAGATCGTGGGTGTTTTCACATCTGTGCTATTTGGTCTGTGTTAACTAGGGATGCACTGATTTATCAGCTGAACATCAGTATCAGTTGATATTCAGCTTGTTGACTACCATCAGCATATCTGCAAATAAGATGACATTCACTGATGACAGTGGATGATGTTTTTCTGTTGTGTCACATTAATTTTGCGCAGACTAAAAAGCAGGGCTCGAGACTAATGGCACCAAACTTAAATAAATGAGCAGGTATAAAAAAAAACGAATGTTTAATGACTGTTTGCTAAATGGGCTCTGTGATCTCAGAGTTGTGACAAGATGGCTTGTAGGTTAGCAGCCAGTGTCCAGTGCTCCAAGGGACAATAAACACAGATCTTCTCTGGAGCGCCTTTGGGACAAAAGGACGCAGTAAACTCACTATCATTGCATCAGGGGACACACCCAATTCTCTCCCTGATAATGCTACATTCATTGTGAACAACGAGTCCATGTTAATATCAGCAGGAGGAGAGCTTGTTATGTTAATGTTGGCTTTAAGTCGCCTGTGGCCACTACTAACAGCTCACAGAGGTTGCATTGAGTTACATTTTGATGTGTTTAAGCTCTATTCAGTAAAAATTAGTATTAGACAAAGACAAATTATAATATCATCATGATGTGTTCAAATGTAATCTTGTAAAATTCAGTTTTGGGCAAGAAACTTGAATAAATAGTTGTTTAAATGAGAAATGTGTTGATGTTTTCACAGCAATATAAAATAGATATCAGAGAGGGAATTATGATATATTATATATATGGTAAAAAGGCTTTTGAAGCAGTTAAAAAAAAATGTTTTTCTTGTGAAAGGTTATACTTAAGGTTGTTTCATAAATTTACATTTCTTTTTTTTTTTTTGCCTGGCACACAAATGGAAATAAATAACAACAAAAACAAAATAAACAATATAAAAACACTGGTATCAGCTATCTGACAAAATGTTATTTTAAAGGTTAAAAATGGTATCAGGCCAGAATTTCACAATTGGTGCATCCCTAGTTTTAACCAAACCTTGGAGTGTTTTGTCAGATAGTTTATTTTTTTTGGGCTGGTGTGAAAATTGTCAGTCGACTCTGGTGCAGAACAACCAACTGAACTGAGACTACCTGAAAGGGTGGGTCTCCGTCTGCTATCAAGCGGACTCAGGTGCAGTTTGTTTGTGGTGCGATAACAACAAAACAACCACAGGATTTTATGATAGCAGACATGAGATTTTAGAATGATTTCAAATACTAAATTACCAATAAATCCTTCTGCTGTTTGTGAAATATGTCAGGGATCATATAATTAATATTTATATGTATATAACCTGTTTATGCATTTGGTAACCTTGCTAACTTGTATGCATGTCAGTGTGGGTACTTTACCTGATCAAGAGGTTGTAAGCTGTTAAAACTGCTGTGCTTGTATCCAACTTTATGTGGGCTACTTTGTTGGTTTATTAAAGTCCATTAAAAAGTGTGTCAGCAATAACACAGTAATTAGGCCTGACGTACATGTGATCAACCTGCAGTGTAATAATACTAATAATAGGTTATTTCTATGTGAAACCAAAGAACATAAATATACACATTAGAAGCATTTAAGTGCTGCATTAATTTCTGTAAGATCCAGAATTTGATTTTCCTTTGTGAGTGCTGATGATGCATGGATGACAATTGCCAAAACTGTCCATTCATAGAGTTAGCGTTCAGTCTGTATAACTTCATGTTCACCCTCTTAATTTGTTTGCAAAAAGTCAGTGTGAGCAGGAACTAAAATAAAATGCAACAATGCAGCACTTCTTTCCCTTGGTCTGGACCAAATGAACGGAACTAAAGGTGTGATGGCACCCTAAAGATACCACAGTGTGCATGAGCTGGACAACAGGCAGCGCTAGAACTTTCACTTCTTAATCTGTAAAATGTGAGTACCCAAATCTAAAATGTCACATGACCATAGCTTGTGTTAGTCAGGACACTGCACTTACATTTGATCCCATTTTCTTTAGCATGAGCAGGACCCGCACTTTCTGTTGGATGTACATGTCTTCAGGAGACTTCCCCGGGGCCTCCTCGCGGTTCATCCCCCCTGCTCCTGTAGCTCTGGACACACAAACAAATCCACGTTACACAAGACCTGTGAAAAACCACAGCTACGCAAACACTCACAGTGTTATTAGAAGTTAAAAATACTGAAACACTGTGTTGTTTCAGCCACGCTATCTGACAGGCCATAAAGTGACAGTCAGTTTTTGATTGTGAACACTCACCACTGCAGGCTTGAAAAGCTATAATAGCTACATAATGATTTTACTCTTTAGTGTTTGCATTCTTCTGTTTAACTACAGCATTTCATGAGTTCAATACTGAATACAACTCATACAAAAGCTTTTTAAACAAAACACTGGTAGCTATTGTATCAGGCATGTAATGCTTGGCAGTATTTTGACGTTAAGGATGTTATATAGTCGGCCGCATTGAGCTAACACCCACTATTATATTCCCATTATAACAACATATAAGACTGACTGTGTTTCAATTCTCAGTGTTTTTCTAACCTACCACACCAGGCTGCAACTAGATGTCTCACTATTACGGTAAATAATACAGACTGCAGTCTGTGTGATAAGCACTTCACACACATAAAATCCAAACAGTGGCGATATTAGAAGTCAGAGGCCTTGTCTCAGCGCAGTCACAGTGCAGGTTTGGCACTTCACAGCGTGAATGGCTGTCATTAATATTGCATGGCAGTTTTCACACAGATCTCGCCCCTGCCTGCTCCTTCCATCTCCTATTCTCCGTCTAACTAATGACCTATTTTCTCTGTCAGTCTGCAGAGATGCAAAATATAGGCAAAGGGGGAGAAAAGGGGGAGGGAAAAGAAGGCGATAAAAGGAGCTGCCAAAGCTAATGCGGATGACAGAAAAGGGATAGGTTCCGCTGTGATAGCACACATACACATCAAGGTCGGCTGTTGTCGCATTAGATCTCCGTTATAACGCACCAACAAGATGAGGCATACAGCGCGGCTTGAAATGCAGCCTAAATTTGCTAATTGAAAAACCTTAAAGATGGAATTATTCACAGAAAAGAGAAAAAAATAAATCTTTTAAAGGATAAATCTGGTCTGAAAAATAAGATTTAATGGAGAGAATATCAGTATGCAAGTCAGGATTTGTTCTCCCCTAAGAATCTTTCATAAAAAGCCTACGGGAGCCGCAGTGACTATGATAGTTCTGGCAATTTATTTTGGCCTCTTATCTATACAAAGGGCCACTAATGCATGTTGACAGGCTGTTTGATGTGGGGTTATATTTAATTGAGGAGCTGGCTCGCCATCCCCACTTCCCAGAGCCCGGAGGGGGGAGAAGGATGAATGGGGCACCGTTGGCCATTGGCTGGCGCTTGGGTGCAACTGTGAGCGTGTGGATTCATCCAGATCAGAGCAGCTGGAGACCATGCTCCTGGCTATAGTCCTTATAATTATACCAACCTTTGGTGGCTGTTTACTGCACGCAAAATATCACTTGACTTTGTCTTCTGGTTTTCAGCTATACAGAGTGGTCACAGGACACTGAGCGAGGGGAAGATGAATGCATTAGTTATTCACTTCCACCTGGGCGTCAGGCGCAGTCTAATTGGAGAGCCACAGAAGTCTCAAAGCAAGACAGGCATGAAAAGATGGAGAGCTCAGTTGCTCGGTACATCGGCTTCAGGGAGGCTGTTGGTGGCGAGGGTGAAGGGGGTGTCTTCGTATCAGCAGCAGCGACACGTTTGATCAAGTCTCCAAGCTCCTCACGCCAGACAAATGGAAGAGCTAAGACTCCAGGCAGAGAGACCCACCAGTGAGATGACATACAGAATGAAGCGTGATATAAACTCAGCAGCACCAGCAGGTGTGCATCAGAAGCTCGCTGGGAATAAAACGGTCACTGCGTGTGGGTGAATAAAGAGTAGAGAGTGACTGGAGAGGACGGTGTTACTCCGACTGCCAAAAGGTGTCGTCTTGTCTTGAGATTTGTATAAAAGACGAGGGTGATACAACAAACATCCATTAATATTCAGGCATATTTTGAGACTTGACAACTTAACCATTTTCGTGTCTGCTGCTGCACAAAAGGCCGATATATTCCACATTCATCATCTGTATAAATAGGCCTGCTGCTTTCATGACTGAGGCATTTCTGATCCTCTGATGTGCACGTTTGAAGTTTGAAAACTGGCCATATTTAGTACCATCTCTGCCCAGGCTGCTGACTGTTTTGAGGACTGCAATTTGTATTTTTACCAGCCTGAAAAAAACATTTTGTCTTATCCCACTTTCACAGCGTATCTGCTATAAGAAGAACAAACACAGCATGTGAAATCCCATAGGGAGAATCTGTAGGAGGTAGAAACAACGCGGAATTGTAAATAAGGGTAATCGGTGATGTCTCTCTGTTATCATGACATGTTTGTAAGTCACTTCAGGCTGGAAGGGGCAGAAAGACAAATTTGTAATTGACTATTTTGGGCAGCAGAGTCGCTACATAGCTGGAATCATTACAGTTCTGGTACTCAGTGAACTGGACGACATCATGTTTACAACAGTGATTAACATTGTGCATATGATTATGTAATGGGTAGTTTCATCCGTGCAATCCTGCTGAACAAACTAGCTTTCCAACCATGTTTATAATTCCAACAATGCGCCAGATGGTACTCGGCTGCCTGGCATACAATGCCTGGCTGCCATGGACTTAACCTCTAAATAGTGGCTTCCTACGTATCGCTGCTGGATTACAACATTTTAAACACACCGGGTCAAGATAAAGTCCAGTTTAACATGATTTTTAAGCCAAATATCACAAACTGTATGTCCTCATAAGCAGCTGTGTTATCAGAGTCTGCCTGTATTTTAAAATATTTGACTATGAATGCTGCAACTTAATATTTTCCTTCTGGATTCATGATTTTTATGACTCACTTCCTTTTGATGAGGTACAAAAAATAGTGAAAAATGAAATTATATAAAGTCCCCAGGGCCTAAGGTGAGGTTTAATTTTCTTTCCTTGTCCAAAACTTTAATATTTTCATAAAACATTGAAAAAATGTCCCTTGCAGATACTGTTGTCACAAGACTGGAATTTCTAAAATTGACACAACACCTTGAAAAATAGTCAAGTCAATACCATTTTCAATACCACATGGCAAAACTGACATTGAGGGCATTCAAGTTTTTTTTATTAAAAGATAAATATAACAAGGATATAACATAACAATGACAACTTTTCTTTTTTTGGTTAGTAGCAGAGAACAGCAGACAGCTGCAGTAAACATTACTAATACGTGGGGGTGGGAATCACCAGCGGATCCATGATATGATATCATCACAATACTTAAGTCACCATACAATATTATTGCAATTTTAAATATTTTGCGATATGCTGAGTATTGCCATAAAAAAGATTGTGATATATTGTGAAGTATTACCCTTTTTTAAGTGTAAATTATGTCCCCAAAGGAGAACTTTGTCAACATCTGTTTTATCTAATTAGATTAAGTTTTCAGTCTCTTCATCACACTTCAGCCATTTTTTTGCAGCAAAATGTATGTAGTGGACTGAAAAAGCAAATGATTGTGTTATTCTAGTAGGCTTATTTGTATGTCATATTAATAATTTTTACAAGAAAAAAATCGATACTTATCGATATGCACCGTGTGACAATATGATATTGCCACACAAAAACATCACAATGTTGTGCTGTATCAATTTTTCCCCCACTGCCAACAATAACAGAGAGGGAGTACTGAAACCGTTTCAAATATATAGAATCAATAGGCCTATGTATTGATACATTATTGATATCTTTGACAACACAACTTGCATGTTGCCAAAGCACAAGGTGTCGTCTAAAAATTGCTTGTTATGTCTGATAAGTGGTCTAAGACCCACAAATATTGAATTTAAAATGATGAAAACAAGTAAATCCTCATATCCCAGAAGCTGAAACGGCAAATATTTGGGATTTTTTTGCACAACAAAATGACTTAAACGACTAGTACATTATTCATTTTCTATCTCCCCTAATCAATTAATCAACTAATCCTTTAGCACTACTCAAACTGCCATTTTTGGCAACATTACCTGGTAAATCTAGCCCTCCAAAACATCCAATTTTCTATAACACAAATAGCAGACTGACCAAGAAATTAAAATACTGACACTGTTTTTGTGCAAAATGCCTTAACATTTCTTCAAGCTGTATTCTGATTAAGCAAACTCTTCTATTTAAAGAGATCAATGTGTGAATTACATGTTTGCCGCTTCGTAACAACCGAGTCCATTCTAGACCACTGCTGGACAGTTTAGAGGTAACCCGCTCTTTGTATGATACCTGAACTATCTGACACATCCATTTTCAAAAAGGCTGCTTAAAAAAAAAGAAAAATAATTCTTATACAATGATTGATTTAATCAGGATGCAGTGACAAAAAGGAAGATTACAAGTGACACAACTCTCCTAAAAACCTATAAATAGTGTTCTGGGGAAAAAAACTGCCTACTTGGGTCACTCTAGCATTATTCTGATGTACACACTCTCCTGTGTTACATGTCTTAAGTCGTTTCAAGGACCACAATGAGGATCCTGTCAGACTCCTTTGTGTGTGCCTGATGTTAGGTTCTTGAGGTGGGCTGGCTCAACACTAATCCCTCGGGAGATGCTCAGCCAGCCTCAGACGCATGCGGCTAATATTCCAGACGTAATCAAAGGCTTTCTTTAATGCTGATCTAGGCCTAATCCCCCACCCCCTCCTCACCCCCGTCCCTGCCCGCGTTGGGCTCTTGTCAGTGTTGTGATGTTGGTTCGAGCTGAGACATCGAGCCCCTCTAGGCAGCCCAGCTAACCACAGCATCACTGATACTGAACTGTGAAATCTAAAAGAAACACAACAACATGAGGACCAGCTTTAAATCTCCACTCTGTACACATGGTACTGGTATGACACATAGGAAATATATAGCTGTGATGCTGAGGTGTATTTTTACTGTATTACTGTATTTTACTGCTTTATAGTAGTTCAGCCTTGTGCAACTGGCAACCATTTTTAGAAATTAGCAGCTAATTCTGGGCTTTTACTAAGGAGTTTTTTGTGGTAATTTTCTCTTTCTTTTTATTGATAGTACATCTTAAAGATAGACAGAAAAGATGGGAGTGACAGGAGGGATGACATGCAGCAAAGGGCTGTAGGTCAGAATCAAACCTGGGTTGCTCCAAAGGTGAACTCGGGCCGGGGACCACTTTTTAACATATAAAAAATAGGGACAGCAAACAAGAGTGCACTCCCCACAAAAATATTATTTTAGTATCTGTTGCATTGATTTTACTTAAATATTTATGTTCAATCAGAACTGAAACCAGATAATACTTCACGTGACAACACTGCACTTGCATTGGTGCATTTATTCGTGTGCACACAGGCATCTTTTTTTAGAGACAACAGCAAAGCAAATTCAGTTTTTTAACTGTGGAGTGACATGTTCAACTAATCTGTCAACATCAAAAACTCATGTGCAAATTGATTCAACTGACAAATAACTAGATAAACCTGAACAAATAGATAAGATCAAATAAATGATATAATCAGATAAAACGCAAACTACAAATAATTTTGTTCGGTTACTGCAACAAAAGGTTTTAAATCTTATTTTATGCCCCATTTTAATAAGCTGACACATATCAGCATGGTATTTTAATTACTCAAAATATAAGGTGACTAAAAATGGCAACCATATTTTCAGTTTTGGCAAACAAAAGCTGAAGCATTGGTTGCTCCTCTGGAAACCGCTTTTTAAAGTTAGTTAGATAGAAGATAAACACATGCAAAATCAGAGGACAGCATGAAGCTTCAGATATGTTAAACAAACATGGAGAAGTTGCTGTAATGTTATTTCTACCACTAAAACAAGTTTAAAATTTAATGAAGAGAAAGATTTCTCTTTGATAACTTCTGGGGTCGAAATGTGCCGTTTAAAAAGAGCCAAGCTCTCAAATCATATTGTGATGTAGAATATCTGCTGTGTTAACCTCAGTGTGTACAACAAGCACTGCAAACTTTCATGCAGCCACTGCACGTGACTGCAAATTACACATTCAGTAATGCCACTTAAAAAATTAAGAGAACCCTATTCATTGCATGGTCTCTGCATTCCAGATTTCTTATGTACACTTGTGTATCAGTGCCCATTAGTGTCTCTGAGAAACAAAAACATGGAGGAGACTTCTCAAGAGCGTTTCAACACTGTGACCGGGCCACACAGTGCAGTCAGCAAGGATCTGCTGCCAGAGATTACAGTATGCAATGTGATAGGGCCCTCACATTTGCTGAGGGTCATGAAGGCCAGAGGCTGCCAAAGTGCACCAGCCCTGTCACACATGGCCCGGTCCATTTGTAAAGCTTGTTATTGGCTGCAGAATTAGCTGTGTGCATAGTGCACAATGTCTGACTGTTTGAGAAATCTAATTCCTCCAGCAAGCAGAAAAACAAGAAACAGGAGTCTGAGCTGAACAAACTAAGTTTAGTTTTACACGAATGCCGCTAAAAGCCTGAACTCCACAAGACCCCGGGAGGTTAATAGCCTCTGTAGACAGCAAAAAGCGAGAAGGCAAAATAACTAAAATTCAATCATAAGCTGCTCTGACATCCCAAGCAAATGTGTGAGAAACTTAAGTAGGCTAGAAGCCTGGTGTGACTGCCAGCTGAGCTGCCAACAACCTGGCCTGGTTATGCAGAGCAGCTGTGCCTCTGCAGGTACACACACTCGCGCACACATGCTCTCTCCTAATGATGGCTAACAGTGTCACGAAACCTTTTAAAACAACTAGTGGTCAAATTGATATCAGGACAGACACACACTCAACGCTGCAGTTTAGCAAAATCCTCACTTTATCTTGGGACTTTTTAAGTAAAATTGTCATAATATATATATAAGTATAAAAAAGACTGGGCTGCAACTATTGATTATTCTGACTTCCAATTAATCTGTCACTTACTTACTTGAGTTAAACGGTCAATAATTTACTTTATAAAATGGCTGCGATTAGTGAAAAATGACCCAAAGGTTCCCAAAGTCTTCATGTCATGTGTTGTCATAGCCAATAGTCCAAAATTCAAAGATGCTACATTTATACTGATGTAAAGAAATCCTATATACTACATTTCTGACAAATTATTTCGAAGTGATGTCAGCACAATCGTCCAACAAAACAGCTTCTACCCATCTGAACCTGCAGGAAACATATTGAAAACCCTTTGACCAGCCGTGCATCCCGCAGACTGACTCCCTCTGCATTGGGGCAGCTTGGGGTCCCGAAACAGCGTGGGCCAGACGGGCAGACACTGCAGGCCAGAAAGGCTCTGGCTTGGACCTACTGGATGTCTGCATGCTGCCTTTGTGTGAAGCCATCTCCTCACATGTACAGTGCCCACAACAATGGCTACAGTATTTGGGGACAATGGTGATGAACTGGATTGTGAAAACATGATTGATAAGTAGGTCATGTCTTGTTGTCACCACGTGAGGCATGAACTCAAACAATCCTGCTCAACTGTACGGGTTTAGTTCATAGCTGGGTTTCTGGGTGTGCTTAACTGTCCTTCGACTACTTCTGTGCCACATTAAGGTGATACTCAGACCTACAGATAGTGAGTTACAGTAGGCAGGAGTTGACATTTGGCACGTTTATACCCTTTGTCACTGGGAAACTTTTCCTAGATCGTAAAAAAGTATTTTCCCATTATTTAGCTTCAAGCAGGCTACAAACAGTAACTTGTATATTTGTAATACTACTGCAGTTAAATTAAGAACTTGTATGAACATTTTTAGTAAAAACATTTAACAAGATTCAGGCAACCTCATCATGCAAATGGTTCCACGATACCATATCTGATGCACCCAGTTTTTCACAGACCGTGCTATGTAACATAATTAAATCTAGTCTATGATCTCAGAACATCTTAGCACACTCCTCAGGGTCCCTCAAAGGAATTGAAACAGAAGCTGCTGCCTTAAGCTGGTCCCTTGGGGGTGCGGCTGCAAGATTTCAAACGCGCCAACATCAAGGCAGGGAATGAAATTCTGAAAGTTATGGGACCTATGTGCTTGGAACAATACAATGCATTTCAAATGTGCAGGATACCACGCACAACAGACAAAGAACTGCGAACAGAAAAAAGATGGCTGTGCTTTCAAGTTTTAATCTTAAGAACGGTAAAAAAGACTTGGTGGTCATCCAGAAGTCTCTGTCATCTGGACTGGGTGCAGCCATGAATGGATCCAAGCAGCTCTGGTATCATCGTGTCAGGCCACAACAGGCCACAACGTGGGCTGAGTTAATGCTGACGGGCTGACAAGTGTGTGTGCCAAACACAGAGCAGGAGGTTGTGAGATGACCCAGCCCTCCCTCCCAAACTCCGCTTGCAGGCAGCTGATGAGGATCCCTCGGGGCTCGAGCAGCCGCTGAACAGCACCTGCCCTGACTGAGAGGAGGCGAGGGAAGCGAGGCCAGGGGTCCTAATCTCTCTCCACAATCCATCCAGTTGGGGGAATGTGCAAACTAAGGCGGGCTTGACATACTGTGGTCTATGACCAACGCTGCTAGTTGCCAGGAGGATTCAGAGCGCTAGCCTGTGGCCAAGCCCTGATACCCACTGGCTGCAGCACTCATCAATGCCCCGCTGCCGGCAGGGTGCCAGCTTCACCACTCAAAGGGTTGTCACCAATCTGACATGTGGGGGAAAGCAGACACTGTAAAAGGCAGCGTGGCACAATGCATCCATGGGTGGCATGGTCCAAAAATAGAAGAGTAATGAAGGAGTTATGTGAAAAGAAAACTTGAGCATGAAAACCACACTGAAAGAAAGTGACCACACTGTACAGCAGCTTAGCAGCATTTTAAATGTTCTCAGAGAGTGAGCATTGACTTGACTGACTGGGAGGTGATGGTTCAAATGGGTATAGCATATGTACATGCAGCTAAACCTCTATCATGATGTCCTTATTGAAGATACGTTAGGAGTGAAGTTAACATTACAGCCGTTGGTACAAGTAACTGTAACGTTAACGGGTGTCTGCATAACGTAGACTCACGTTAGCCGAGATTTGTGAGTTTTTGGTAGTTTCCTTCAAAGTCAAACTCTGACTGAAAAATAACAGCAAACAAAAACGCCTGAACGCACCAACCTGAAACAATAAAGACTGGTTTCCTGAGAGGTGGACACACATGACTGTGAGCGGATCTTGTTATCATGTTGCGGGACGCAGACTGTTCAAACTGTAGCAGCGCTCTTAGCTAGCAAGCAGCCAGCCTCCACCGCATTTTCGACATGAATCTTTACCAATATCCGTCGTGGAAAAAAAACATATGAACGGTACTCTCACTGACTCTACAAGTCGCGCTCATTTTAACTTGACAATCATTTAATTTAGTCCCCACGGAACCCGCGCTACCTCTGGCAAAGCAGCCAATGCTAACCAGCCAAGCTAGCTCGCTAGCATGCCCGAGACAAAAGCCTGAATGAAGTTCCTATGGGTGCAAACACCATCCAGGTACCGCTGCTCTGCCAGAAGTGTGAACGCCGGGAATCACGCGCATGTATCGTTTCAGAAACCCCTGACAATGTGCGCCTCGTCAACGAAACGAGACATATGAGCTTACCCCTCCTGGTCCAGCTTTTCTTTCTTCTGTGCTCAGTTTGAATGGTGTGTTGTTGTAGGAGGGCGTCCTGTTCCGGGGTCACATCCCTCCAGTCGGCAGAGCTTCGGCGAACTGACTCAACGCAGCGAGAGTCCTGCTGGATGTGCAGTACCGCTGCTGGCCACAGGGGCCGCCACCGGCACAGACAACACACTGCACAGGATCCTTTACAAAACATATGTGTCCTCTAATCATAGAGGGGGAGGGAGTAATCAGGTTTTAAATTAGCACAGAAGCAGCACTTGCATTCAAAATCTTACTTACATAAAAATACACAAGTATTTGCATTAAAACACAAAAGTAACAATAGTCAACTTGCAGACTGGCCCTTTGCAGAATAATATATATTGCCTAAAACTTTAATTAGTAGCCCTGGTTTGTTATATGCTTAAATCACTTAAATGAATGGGTCCATATTTTGGACAGGCCTTTATTCCTGTCTAATAAAAGTGATGCTAAGCAAAGATGACATGGGAGGTACAATCAAATTGTTTATTTAAACCTGTTTGGACAGCTGGTTGCCCCATCTTTGTCCATGGCGATTTAGGAGTAACTAATTAGGAGCCCAAACAGACATTTCTTTTTTCTCACTTCAGGCCAGAAGGCGCATCCTCCAACATATGGACACAGGATTAAGGATGCTATGTATTACTTACAATTGGAGAAAATCTGTTGTTTTATTAAAGGATAAACTGTCGCGCTACTTTGCCACCTGGCAGCAATTTTTAACTTTTGTAGCAAATATGGAAGCAGAAAAATTGTAATGAAACATGTTGCACTCCCCTACTTATGACACACAAGTTAATTCATGCGTCGTCCTTTTTAAAAAAAATAAATAAATAAAATGTATGTATATATACAGTACAGGCCAAAAGTTTGGACACACCTTCTCATTCAATGCGTTTTCTCTATTTTCATGACTATTTACATTGTAGATTCTCACTGAAGGCATCAAAACTATGAATGAACACATGTGGAGTTATGTACTTAACAAAAAAAGGTGAAATAACTGAAAACATGTTTTATATTCTAGTTTCTTCAAAATAGCCACCCTTTGCTCTGATTACTGCTTTGCACACTCTTGGCATTCTCTCCATGAGCTTCAAGAGGTAGTCACCTGAAATGGTTTTCCAACAGTCTTGAAGGAGTTCCCAGAGGTGTTTAGCACTTGTTGGCCCCTTTGCCTTCACTCTGCGGTCCAGCTCACCCCAAACCATCTCGATTGGGTTCAGGTCCGGTGACTGTGGAGGCCAGGTCATCTGCCGCAGCACTCCATCACTCTCCTTCTTGGTCAAATAGCCCTTACACAGCCTGGAGGTGTGTTTGGGGTCATTGTCCTGTTGAAAAATAAATGATCGTCCAACTAAACGCAAACCGGATGGGATGGCATGTCGCTGCAGGATGCTGTGGTAGCCATGCTGGTTCAGTGTGCCTTCAATTTTGAATAAATCCCCAACAGTGTCACCAGCAAAACACCCCCACACCATCACACCTCCTCCTCCATGCTTCACAGTGGGAACCAGGCATGTGGAATCCATCCGTTCACCTTTTCTGCGTCTCACAAAGACACGGCGGTTGGAACCAAAGATCTGAAATTTGGACTCATCAGACCAAAGCACAGATTTCCATTGGTCTAATGTCCATTCCTTGTGTTTCTTGGCCCAAACAAATCTCTTCTGCTTGTTGCCTCTCCTTAGCAGTGGTTTCCTAGCAGCTATTTGACCATGAAGGCCTGATTGGCGCAGTCTCCTCTTAACAGTTGTTCTAGAGATGGGTCTGCTGCTAGAACTCTGTGTGGCATTCATCTGGTCTCTGATCTGAGCTGCTGTTAACTTGCCATTTCTGAGGCTGGTGACTCGGATGAACTTATCCTCAGAAGCAGAGGTGACTCTTGGTCTTCCTTTCCTGGGTCGGTCCTCATGTGTGCCAGTTTCGTTGTAGCGCTTGATGGTTTTTGCGACTCCACTTGGGGACACATTTAAAGTTTTTGCAATTTTCCGGACTGACTGACCTTCATTTCTTAAAGTAATGATGGCCACTCGTTTTTCTTTAGTTAGCTGATTGGTTCTTGCCATAATATGAATTTTAACAGTTGTCCAATAGGGCTGTCGACTGTGTATTAACCTGACTTCTGCACAACACAACTGATGGTCCCAACCCCATTGATAAAGCAAGAAATTCCACTAATTAACCCTGATAAGGCACACCTGTGAAGTGGAAACCATTTCAGGTGACTACCTCTTGAAGCTCATGGAGAGAATGCCAAGAGTGTGCAAAGCAGTAATCAGAGCAAAGGGTGGCTATTTTGAAGAAACTAGAATATAAAACATGTTTTCAGTTATTTCACCTTTTTTTGTTAAGTACATAACTCCACATGTGTTCATTCATAGTTTTGATGCCTTCAGTGAGAATCTACAATGTAAATAGTCATGAAAATAAAGAAAACGCATTGAATGAGAAGGTGTGTCCAAACTTTTGGCCTGTACTGTATTTCCAAAATTTATTTTATTTTATATATATATATATATATATATATATATATATATATATATATATATATATATATATATTAAATTTGTCTTTTATTTCCTGGTTTGGTTTTCTCTGTTTGTTCCCGGGTTGGTGGATGGGTGGGGTTGTTTTCTGCTCTGTGCATCTTATTGAATTTTCAATAAAAATACCTTGTTTAAAAAAACAGTTTATGTAAACCTGTATGAATTTTATTTGCATTAAAAGAGGGCTTCAGATAATATATTAATTATGGATCATTCATTTGATCTTGCTCCAACAGACAGCACATCAGAGGGAGAGTGAGTTATGGCACTAAAGGATTACAGCACCCAGCACACTGACACAACACCACTTTATCCTGTTAAAACAATACTCACAACTCGGATTATTTTTTTAGAATAACCGTTTTGATTCTTTTGATCTGAGGACCATTACAGACTAAAGGAATATGAATAACTTACAGGGTAATCAAGGAATGGACACATTATTTGAGGTAGCCAACAACCTGGTTTTATACATCCAAAGCACTTCTATAAAAATATGAAGTGCTTGCCAATCGAGACAGGTTTGTATCTGTCAAAATGTGTAGCCACACCAGGCAAATAAAAGGGATCGGGCATTTAACTGGGACTAGGCTTTTAACTGAAGTTTTACAGTATATCACTGGATTATAATTAGTGGTGCATTAATATATAAGCATCACTAATGGTGCAGCTGGTAAAGGTGGGGCTAATTTAAACTGGCCTACTACTGATTCATCCATAATATCCATAATCCATAATATTAGTTGATTTGAATTTTATATTGATAATCTGTGTATACAAAATAACCAGTAACTAAAGTTAACAAAGATATTTGTAGCGTCTAGTATCTCTGGCTCAAGACCGACCTTGGGACCTTTACTGCATTTCAAATCTCCATCCCTCCATTTCTTCACTGTCCTCTGTCAAGCAAAGACAAAAACGCCAATAAATAAATAAATGTAGTGGAGTAAAAACTCCATTACCGGCTTCCAAAATGTACTGGGACAGAAGTAAATAGTAAAATAGTACAAAACAGAAATACACAAGTAAAGTACAAGCACCTCATTAGAAAAAAGTACAGCACTTGAACAAATGTACTTAGTCATTCCACCACTGCACGTCTCATAAAATACAAAAACCTTGCTGATACGAATTCCACTTTCCTTATTAAACTGACTCATTTGGTTTGGCACACTTAATTAATGTCTGAGGGGAAACTTGTAGGAACCTGTTCCCTTGCTTGTCAAATATCCTTCTCCAAATTGAAATATGTATTTTTGTTTTTGTTTATCATATTACCATAGCACTAATCAAGATTCCTTATTAAGACAATCTGACAACCCTACAACGAAAGTGTAACACAAACGGAAATGTTCCAATATCAAACCATGTATACCTGCTTATTTTTAAGTTACAAATCTGTGCATGCCACATTGACGCTATTTCTCATGTTCATAAGCAATCAAAACAAATTAACTATGTTGTAAATATATAAGGTCTTGGTCCACTTGTAACTGTCTGTATCTCTCACCATAATGCTACAGCATGTTCACACATATTTACTACATGTCTTGACTCTGATGATGTTGTTCTGGGTTCAAAACAAAAAAAGAAAAAAAAAACAAAACAGTATTACAGTATTGCATATTTCATAAAACCTGTGATCAAGATAGACATTTCTCCCATTGCAGTATATCAGTGGATATACATTATTGTCAAAACAATAAACAACTGTGGCCCACTGGATGGACTTTATCACATTTGCCAAAATCATATATTTGTGGAGTGTTAACTTCCATGGTCTTGTACAAAAGGCCGTAGCTCTAAAGCACTGGGGGTTACTCAAAAAAGAAAAAAGGGTGACTTTGTTGGCTCTGGCCCTCATCCATGATCAGCCTTTTTTTTTAAGGTGCATTAATTAAGCTAACATATGGCTTGGATCCTAGAAAGCCTCAATGAGCTCTGCTGTTGCAAACTATTTATTGAGTGTACATTCCCCTCCAGACAGCAAGTGAAGCAAATGTTAAAAACAGGATGCAGAAAAAGGACAGGTCTACACCAGAGCAATGCTGACAGGATGATTTATCAGTTTTAGCTGCACACATGTAAATAAGGCCTGGACGATAAAATATTTGTACCATTTCACAGAATTCATGAATTACAATCAGTTCAAAAGGCAACAGCAGTACATTTTACAATTTGCAAAAGTATAGCTCTTAAACTTAATAGACTCAGTCCTCCTGGCTTAAAGAGACAGTTCACCCCAAAATCAAAAATACATATTTTGCCTCAGGAAGTGCCCAAAGTCAATGTCGAACAGCTGAAGAGGAGGGATGGTGAAAATAACTTCTGGGTTCTTAATCACTGACCACAGTCACATTTTTTAAAGGGACAGTTCAAACTAAAATTTAAAAATTCATATTTTACTCTTACCTGCAGTGAAATGTATCAGTCTATATTGTTTTGGTTTAAGCTGTACAGTGTTGGAGATATCGGCCGTAACGATGTCTGGAATGGAACTAGATGGCATTTGGCTTGTCAAAGCACCAAAAAAATACTTGTGAAAAACTAATTAAGAAATCACAACCTGGTCGACCTGGTTGTGAGTAGCTTAATGTAGGAACTATTTTCTTTCTACCAAACTACAACTGTATCACCACGCAGAAGGAAGAGTGCATCTACTGCTAGCTCACCTAGCACCACTGATCTAGCTAATGTTAACAGCTCAGCCTAGGAAAATGCCATTAATGTTTACATCTAATGTTTTCACAATCACGCATAAGCCTCTCATCCATGAGTAGATGCATGCACACAATTTAGACTGATAAATAGTGCTATAGGTATGAGAAAAATATGAATTTTTGATTTTGGGGTGAACTGTCCCTTTAAAGCAACAGTGTTTAGCTGAGCCCACAATGAGGGGCATTGATGACCCATATTTAAAGCCTGTTCCACAGTGAATATTTCAGTAGCTTAAGGAAATTAAAAATTCTTGCTGTGTAATCCACAGCTACACTTGCTCTTCTGTAAAAGTCATCATTGTACAGATTCATACAAATGGTAGAGATCATTTGAACTGTTATGCAAAATAAAAAGATGATAAGGAAGCACATCCCCTTCTCTGCATGACTGACAGCAAGATATACAGCATGTAAAGTAGTCTGAACGCACCATAAAATTAAATCATACAATGCACATGAGTATAAGAGGTGTTTGACAGTACAAGCATGGAATCTCTTTCATGGCACATGGCACATCAGGTCAAACAAATACAATGGAAATCACAGTGCATAACTTAAATATCAGAACATAACACACACTTGCACACGCTTGGACACACTTGCGCGCGCGCACACACACACACACACACACACACACTTGCGCGCACGCACGCACACACACACACACACACACACACACACACGCACTTACTGCATCATCTGAGATAGCTCACATATTCAAGATTTACACTTTCAAAAGGGCACATTTTGAGAAAAGTAACCACAAGTCTATGGCTAAAACAAGATTATTATTTGGGTTGTAATGCCTCATGTTTTCAATATAATTCTCTACATCTACATGATATCTTTGTCTAGCACCTGAGATCTGTTTTTTTTTTTTTAGTTGCGAATGCTAGTTGAAATTATAGAAATAGTTCAACATTTTGTGATTTGTACCTATTCACTGTCTTGCTGAGAGTTCTTTCCATTAAATATGAAGCTGGAGCCAGGAGATTGTTAGCTTAGCTTAGCTTAGCTTAGCTTAGCTTAGCTTAGCATAAAGACTGGAAACAGAGGAAAACTGTTTACTCATCTGTTCCTGTCCAAGAAATAGTCCAGCACGTAACCCTGTACAACCACAACTTGTCTTTTTTTTTGTTGTTGTTTTTTTTTGTTTTTACAGGTTTTCTACAGATTTAACAAACAAGATATGATGTATTAATTAGTGCAGTTTAGACATGCTGGTAGGCAGGTTTTGTTAGGTTAGTTACAGTCACACTAGCTGTTTCACTATCGCCCTTTTTACACAGAGATCCCACAATAGAGGTGCAAACTATCTAATCATTACTTAGCTTTGCTTTTGTATACAGACCCAAACAACACCTAACATCACGTCACCCCACTGTGTGATTTTAGATAGCATGATGGCGTTCTGGAAGCAAAAGGCATGGTGAGCGTAATGTGTAACACAACAGCGTGGAGCTCTAGTGTGACATACAACACACGTCAGGCAGCTAGGGTTGGGTCGGTATGAGAAAAAAAAAAAACGGTCCGGTTTTTGTAAAAAAAACGCATCAAGTCGGTAATACCAGCCAATTTGCAGTCATTTTGGGCTGCTGTTCTTCTTCGAGTTAGCTGCTAACTGCTAACACCCATCCTGCACGCTGTCCTTTTTACACAAAAGTCGATTATGCACTGTTACAACCTCCCCTGCTGGCTTTAACGCAAGACAACTCTGTCAACCACTCCACGATCTTACCTTTAATAAAGGACGGCAAGGTAGAATAACAGCACAATATTCTTGCCTTGAAAAGGCAGTGTAAAAGCTGATTTTGTTTCCAGTCTTTAAACTAAGCTAAGCTAAAGGCTCCTGGCTTCACATTTAATGGACAGACATGAGAGTGGTATACAGAAGACCTTTTCATCGAACTCTTGGCAAGAAAGCAAATATGGCTATTTACCAAAATGTCGAACTGTTCCTTTAATGTGTAGTAACTGTTTGGTAGGAGTCTGCTGAGTAACACAGTCTGGTACACACAAGGATGCTCTCAAAATAAAGGTCCCATCTAAAGTTATTTTCTCATCTTAAAATAAATTGTAAATGTTACAATGCTTCCTGTCTGCTGGCACTCCAACGGCAACAAACTGCACTTCAAGGCAACATTACACGTCAATACAGCAGTAAAACACAATATCTTTTTAAAATATCCTCCGTGACTTTGTACAAGTACCTCAGCGCTACTGAATTAAATAAAACACAATAAAATAAAATAAAAAAGACACATTTGCAAATAGGCAACTGAAATGAGAGGAAATGACACATCCATCCAGTGTCGTAAACCGTACAAAAGGAGACTTGAGGTGAAACTGCTGCCGTGATATGGAACTCCGTGACTAAAACGGCGTTGTCTAAAGTCATCATGAAGTTTGTTTGCAGTTTGCTCCCTGCAGAGCGATGCAGTTGGTGCGATGAACTTTCAGTCTCTGCTTCTGTTTCCATGATTCATGACACTTTTGCACGTGCAGGTGGTTTTCAAGTAGCAATTTTAACGCATTAAAAAAGCATATTTATAATCTTTGTCGATACGTCCTGGAGTCAAAGGCATTCCGATGTTTGACGGGAGAAAGATGAGTGTGAGGATTTCCTTCATTAGGAAAATGTTTGTGTGTTGAGATTATGTTCCATGGTTGAATAATCTTTGGATGATTCCATTCAGTCATTATTAACCACAGACAGGCCAAGTCAGGTGTAAACATGAGAGGAGTGTGTTTGAATGCCATCAATAAAGTAAAATATTTGATTGTGTTTGCTTCCCTTTTATCTCCATAAGTTAAAATCCATAATATTTGGTGGGTCTTCGGGTTTCCAGTGTTCTTCACGGTCGATTATCTTTGGCCAAGGAGTGCATCATCCAGTTGACCTTCGTCTTCCAGCTCTCCCGCAGAGCTTCGTTGAACTTCACTTTGAAATTCTTCAGTGCCTCTTCCTCTGATTTGCCCAAAGCTAAAGAGTCCTTTTGAAAAACAAAACAAAAAAACATTGTCATCATTATCATCCTCCTCCTCCTCCTCCTCCTCACCATCATCTGCAGCATCATCACTGTTGCATACCTTTAGATACTGGATATCTTTGAAGGAGGTGAGCTCTGGCAGTCCTGCTGCCTTCATCATAGCAAAGAGGTTGACGAACAGCATCCCGTTCCGACACAGGATCTTGTAGGCCCGCTCGCAGTACTCTCTGAACCTGACAACATGATGCAATACTCAGTCATCAGTTTAAAATACGTGAACAGAATCCCAGATCAGTAAACAGACTGATACAAAAACAATGTACCTCTCAAACTTCTCACTGTTGTTCGTCCTTCCTTGTTGGATCACGTGGACAAAGTCATAAGTCAGGATGAACGGCACACGCTCCCTGTTGATCCCCAGTTTCCGTTTGAAGTTGCCCAGGAAGTGACCAAAGTCAATGTGGAACAGCTGAGAAGGAGAGAAGGTGAAAATGACTTCTGGGCTCTGAATCACTGACCACAGTCATATTTCTTAAAGGGACAGTTCGCCCCAAAATCAAATACACATATGTTTCCTCTTACCTGTAGTGCTATTAATTAGTTTAGATTGTTTTGGTGTGAGCTGCAGAGTGTTGGAGATATCAGCTGTAGAGATGTCTGCCTTCTCTCTAATGTAATGGAACTAAATGGCACTCGGCTCATCAAAATAATACATTTGAAAAAGTCAACACTAATGTCTCTTTCCAGAAATCATAACACGGTTACTCAAGACAATCCACAGACCTTGTAGTAAGCATAGACTGTATATAAAGATGGACAAGATGGCAGCTCCCCAAAAGTGAGGCCAAAACATCTCGATTACCCCCTGGCAGTATAGCTCATAATCCCCGCCCCCTCCATGTTAGCAGATGGGACATGGACCAAATGATGAAATCAAAGTACACATCTAATACATTTTTTCCCAAAGATGGTTTTTGTCATTTTAAAGTTTTGTGCCCTCATTCTTTGATAAGATGGTTTTAATCAGTTATTTGATGCTATAAGCATGCATATACTGCTGGCTCACCCAGCACCACTGAGCTAGCTAACGTTACAGCACAGCCACGGCATCTCACAGTCACAAGCACAAGCCTCTTGTCCATGAGTAGATCCACGCTTCCTTCAATGCTGTGAAATGATTGGCAGGTGTACTTTGGAAGAAGTAAAATAGTTGCTTGAGTTTCTTGAAGATGTTTTACCTCTCATCTAAGAGACTTCTTCAGTTCTAACTGACTGATGCGGAGTCGCAGGCTTTGTGTGGGTGTGAACACACAAGATGGCCGGGTGGGTCAACGACTCACAAGTGCCCTTAACGACTCTGAAACTCAGAGCTCACATGGGACCTCAACGACTCTGTAAGGGTCCACATCTACAGTTTAAAGCCTGTGACTCCACACCAGTCCATAAGAAGTGAGGAAGCCTTTTGGAACTTTGGATTTTGGCGAAACGTCTTCAAGAAATTCAAGCAAGTCCAGACGGATGACCAATATATTAGTAACTGGTACAGTTATTAGTTACTTCTCTCAAAAGTAATTAAATTACTTGACCAGTTACTACACATAAAATTAGGAAATGGGAAAAGTACCTTTTTTTGTGCTCCTTTTAAATGTCCTCAATTCTCTCATTAATGCACACAGAGCTATATTACTTTAGTGCAGCCGTAGCACAGTCTGGGATAAGATATAATGTGGATCAAATCTCACACCTCCACATAGAGTACAACTCACCACAATGTTTTTGTCCTTGGGCTTGAGCAAGGACTAATAATGTCCATATTTCCAGGACTGCAAGCTCAAACTGTCTGCCACTATGCAGTGAAAGTCTAATGTTGTTTGATTAATTGAATCAGGTTATTTATTGTGTCGCTGTAAGGTCGGATGACGATTTAAATTTCAGTAACCAAATTTGTGTCACTTCATTTGAAAAAGTAATCACTACAAAGTGACCATCTAATCTGACAAAACAGACTCACTGTAGTTAAATTTTAAGAAGTATTATTACAGAAGAACTACTCCCATTTTCAAAATTCATCCATGTTATTCCTATGGTCAAAGACAGTCCAAAACATATAAAGAAACATGACGAACTCTCTCCAAAAATATAACGACCCAAAATTTCTGATGTCATCAGGTGTAAAGTCTGGAGCTGCTCCATAGACAAGAAATCAGGAAGGATGTTCAAGATGTCACTGAGAGCACCCAGGGGAATGATCTGAGTATATCGGGACATGTTCTGTTTCAGACCTGAGAACACTACAATAAAATAAAGCTCACTTGGATATAAAAAAGAAAAAAAAACATTCTGTGGGTCCATAAAATCAGTCGCCCTTCCACTGTCTATGGAGCAGCTCCAGACTTTATCCTCTATGACATCACACGTTTGAGACTTACTTCTCTGGTGTCTGGCTTTGAGAGAGAGTAGCTCATGTTCACAGACATTGATTAAATTTTCCTCGACTGTGGAAACTGGAATTCTTACATGGTGTTCCCTTCTAATGTTGTTGGCAGTTTGGAAACTCACAAACCTTGACATACCAATCAGTATTACATGTTGAAGGAAAGAACAATTTGTGTTTTTCAAACATTAACCAGTGACTACTACTTATGCAACTGTGCCACTGATTTTGGCAACAACAGTAAGTGTTCTGCTACACTGCATTATGAAGCAGAGCACAAGTAAAGTCAGGTTGACACCCATTTCCCACTCTATGTCCAATCGCCCCCTTGTGGTAAGGTGATGAAACATATCACAGCAGCACAGCCCCACCTGTCCAGTTTCCCTGATCATGATATTGTCGTTGTGACGATCTCCAATACCCAAGACGTAAGTGGCTACACAGTAGCCGGCGCAGGACAGCGTGAACTCCTCTATTGCTTGATCAAGTTTTTCCCTGGTGACAGAAATATCAGAGGAACAAGGAAGCAAAGCATGAGTGGGTTTTGTTCTTACTGTACATTTACACTTCTCTTATCTGCATCAAATAACCTGCAGAACTACTAACACATACACACACACACACACACACACACACACACACACACACGCAAACACACGCAAACACACGCACACACACACACACACACACACACACACACGGTCATGCGGCAGGATTTCCTCACTGCTTTATGAAATATTCACAGCAGGAGTTCCTGTGGCTGATTAATGATTGACTGTCATGTCCTGTCACGGTCTAGACGTGCACGGAGGTTTAAGCTTTTACTAATTTTCCCTGCTCCAGTGCAAGTGCTGCAGCATTTCAAGCTAATTACCTTTCGTTCTGTCGGGCAGTCAGCTGGGCATGTCTTGCCAACGTGACGTACAAAGGCTTATTCATTACATTGAATGGTTCTTTCTCTCTCTCAGAGGAGCTTTTAGAAAAGACAAGACCTTCAGACTGTCTGGCACCAAATAAAAATCTACTCTCACTTAATATTGCTAAACCTGTAGTCGTCTGTGCACTTTGTGTTGGTCTGTCGTGGTTTTAAGATTCTGCACGCATGAAATACTTTGAAGTAAACACTTCAAACCACATGCACAGATATCCAGAGGGCATTTCTCAAAACATAAAACTTAAATGCTCCAAACATAGATGGAAAAAAGGATTTCTCTCCATACTGTCAAGAAAAAGACTTCTACATACACTGTAACTGTGTATACTAAGTAAGGCTACAGTGTGTCATGCTTAAGCAAATACCCATGCAAGTTTATGTTACACTGAAATATGCAAAAAGCATTTTTTTTTTTAATTTTCATTGTATTCAGAAAAAACCCAAAGGAAAAAAAACACCCCAGAAAAAAAAAACAGTACAATGTTGGCAGCCAATTAAATTTGACATGATATAGGGCAAAGTTGCAAACAACATACAAAAAAATAGAGGGGTGGTTATCTCTATAGGAAAATATATACTTGTCTGTGAACTGAGGCTGTGATGACAGGCTGGTATTAATGATGAGTTGAGAGGACATTTAATGAATATGTGTGTGTAGTAATGAAGGGATGGGGCAATAGAATGAGTCAGTGATTTAATGATGACTGTATTGACACAGAAACCTTAACAAAAGAAAACAAAAGAAAGCAAAACTTGTAAAAGTACCATGGGATCTTTGACTAGAATTTAAAGCCAGTACCTATAATGTTTGTTAATTAGCATGTCATTATATCTGGTAACAATAGCATCTTTAAGAACTACACAACAAAATCTTCAGCGGGTTACAAAAATAAATTTGTAAAAATCTGAGCATCATTTGGCAGAAAGACCTACTAAAGCAAAGGGGAATGGCTGCAAATGCTGTCAAATACTGGGAAATATATAAAGGAGACAAGGGGGAAATTTACTCAGTATAAATTAATTCAAGCTCCACAGCATGGGTCTACTGGCTGATAATTTATGTGGGAAATGTCAAGACACAAACAGGAGCATTTGTACATGCAATCTGAGAATGTAAACTGGTTAACTCATTTTGGGAAGGAGTTGTGGATCACATAAGGAAGTAGTTCTAAATCACCAAAGCTATGCCTTATGGGGGACCGAACAGAAATGCCAAATGTATCAAAATATGAAAATATAGGTATCGTAAAAGCTGTTCAAGTGATCCTCAGATTCTGGAAAAATACATTCCCTCCAGATTTTGTAAAATTGAGGGAATGTATGTTAGAGATTGTGTCATACGAACACATGTCAGCTAGGGTCAATGATAAAGTTCAAAGCTTTAAGGCTTTTTTGTTTGTAATATCTCTCCTGCACTGTAATGATTTTCTGTTTAGTTGTACCACTGTGGTTGCTAAATTACTATTTCGGGTCTAAGAATGTGTCGCTACCAGGGGCCTGTGGACATGTTGAGTTCCAATAACAATACTGTAGGTTTGTTGAGATTTGACTATATAGATAAATAAAAATTAGAATTATAAAAGACATAAACAGGAAAACCCTATAAAGAGTTTATAATACACTGTAATGTAGTTGTTAGCAGACATAAGGACATTTTATTGTTTACTAATGTACAGTATTTGTCAACTATTATTATCTCTCCTACAAAGACATATCTTACTACTAAACTGTGTTTTACTGTATAGTCATTCATTATCTGTTTATACACCAGCCTCTGCTTATGGGTGCCTCAAAGGCAGAGTTGTAGTTGATGACAAATATATCCATAAACAATAAAAAAAATCCTTGCATCTGCTTACACCTATAATTTAGTATGTTAAAGAGCATTTAATAATTGCTTTTATACAGTTTATAAACCTGGTTTGAACAGAAAGACATCCTTTTTTTTCAAAGATGAAATTGTTTTCTCCACAACCATATGTTGCAGGACCATTGTGGAAATTCGTAAATGGAGCAAACACACTACCAGGGCCTAAAACTTGGTAGCACTTATTAACTTTGTTTTATTTAGGAAGGTATACAGACGAAGAGAGGTGATGCTGATGGGTTGGTTTATTTATTTATCTGGACTTGGTTGCAATGGGGTTTGTGTTTAATATCTAAGACTGTTTATCTATCTATATTAATGGTTGTAAATTAGTTTGGAATAGTGTTGGTAATTTCCTTTTTAAATGAGAGATGAAAAGTGAGAAGGGGGTAGGATTATACAAGTGTACACTTCTTCCTACTCCTTTTTGAGCATGTCTGTTACTGTTTTGTTTTTATTTTTTGTTTTGCTTGAAAGAAAGTCATTCATTCATTCAGTTAATTGGTTATTAGTCAGGCATGTGACTAGCAAAGGACAAAAAAGTAGGAAAATAGTGCAGAGCAGAGCCTCCGCCCTCTGCAACCAACAAACTCAAATAATAACTCCACCATCCAAAGTCAGACACACACAGCTGCTAATTTACTGCCGAATTACAGCTCAAAACCTGTGCTAACAGCTGATGCTGCTCCGGTGTGAGCATTTTGCAGGCTGGCGAAACCTGATACCGACTATTTACTGGTGTTTACAACCCAGTGGGTCGCTGAGCTCATACCGCTCATACAGCATCAGAAATTAATTGCAGACACAGCCGTTCTTGGCTTACTAGTTCAAAAAATGTACGTATTAAGTTTCATAAAATAATTTTGTGTTCTCTTCTCAAGTATATTCAAGTCTTTTTTCAAGGACCTAGTCTGATTTTCAAGGTTTCAGTACTAAAATTGTCCCAAATTCAAGCACCTCAATCACCTTGTATGAACCCTGTATAAATAATAAAAGGGGGGAGAAAAGTGAGGTGTTACCGCAATCTTAAAAAAGTCAGTTCAAAACAGCCAGAGCATGTGACACATTTCACGCATCACTGTGTTTCAATCCCCTGTAACATGAAAATACTAAAGGTGCTGTTGTTGGTACATTTTTTTCACACATCTTGCGCTGCACTTGGACACATAATCACAGTGACGTAGTTGTTTACAGGAAGTCAATATATTGCTGCTGACCATTTTCTGATAACAGGAAATAACAGAAGCTGTGCCCTGAGAGATGTCAGTGAAAATGCAACTCAAACAAGACCAACAAAATCTATTTGTGTTGTTACATCAAAAGAAAACAAAACAAAACATGACTCAAACTAGTGTATCATACTGTCTGCATTTGGGACACAGCTTATGACAGAGCTGGTCTGGGAGCACTTGGGGATCCCCCGACAAAGAACTGAGAACTGGGGAAAGTTACTGGGTAAAAGGCCATTTGGGTGGTTTTGCTGATCATGATAAACAATTTGAAAATGTGTGGATGAAATTTTGAAGCCTTGAACAGCATTGGTGTTCATACAATGGACCCAGTGCTGGGTTCCTGGGGTTAAAGGGTAACTTTGGTATTTGTCAAAAGGGACCCTATTTTCCCACGTTTTTGTGTCTAAGTGACCAATGGGAACAACAGTTTTTGAAACTGGTTGAGTACTGAGTGGGAGTGCTGCAGCCAGCAGCAGCAGGATAACAGGCTGCAATGTAACCATTCGGGGCAATATGCATCCTCAGTGTACGTCCACTAGAGGTGCTTGTTGTTGCCAACAAGTTTCTGACAACATTATGAAAAGGATCCTTACAGAGATAGACCTTTTTGTTAAAGATTAAGATCCTTTTGTTAAACTAGAAACAGCCCCAAATCACTATCACTAAACCCACCAGACTCCATTTAAATAAACTGTAATTTTTCTTATCGTTGAAACACACTTCACTCAAAGTCGACAGAAACACAGTAAGACTCACAAAAATGGTCTTGGTTCATTTTACCACTGTTCCAACAATCACCAACTCTTGTTTGGCTGAAATAAACCTTTAATTCACCCAGTTAGATGTTAAAATATACTGGCTGTATACACCCTAAAATTACTGTTTATTTAAATGGAGTCTGGTGGAACTGGCCATGATGATTTCGTGGCTGTTTCTAGTTGAACAGAAAGGATCTCTCTAACAAAAAGGTCTATCTCTGTTGGGATCCTTTCTATAATGTGTTGGACACTTATAATAACAATCAGAGCCTGTCAGTAGCAAAACAAACACTTTCAGTGGATGTAAATATTGACGGTGGGAACATGCTCTTAGTCTTTACCATGCCACTGCATCATGGCTGCCGACTGCAGCTCTTTCTCTCAATACCCAGTTAGATGTGAAAATACACTAGCTCTATACATATTGTTTTCCCTGCCACTTCACCACATCTAACTGAGCGAGTTAAGGGATCATTTTAAGTAAACCAGAGTTGGTGATTGTTGGAACAGTGGAAAGACGAAACAAGATGTTTTTTGTGAGTTTTATTTTGTGGGGGTTTTTTTGAGTCTGGTCAGGTGCCTTTGGCAATAACGATTTCAAGGTTTTTCTGGTTCAACAAAAAGGATCCTACTCTTTATTAGAAAGCGCTATCTCTGTGAGGATCATTTTCATTATGTAGTCAGCACTTTCAGTGGATGTAAATTGAGGGTGCATAATTGCCCTGAGTGGTTACATTGCAGCCTGTTTGGCATCTCCCAGCTGCAGCCCTCTCGCTCAATACTCCACCAGTTTCAAAAATTGTTGTTCCCATTGGTCACGTAGACACAAAGCCATGAGAAAATAGGGACCAGGTTGAAAAATACCCAAGTTACCCTTTATAGAGCGTCATCCCTTCTAGAGCAGTGGTTCCCAACTGGTCCAGCAACGGGGTCAAGATCATTAGTTCAAGGTCCACACAGTTTAATATATTTAGCGTCATACTTGAATTTGGCCACATTGTCGAGGTACTTTGCTGTCTCTGTCAAGTAGCTGTCTGTGAGTCAGTCACTCTACAGCAGGAAATGGCACTTCAACATTAAAGTTCTGTGCTGCTAATTTATTGTACTTCAAAATAAAGTGTTTTGCTTTTTTTTTTTTTTTTTTTTTTTTTACAAATTCAACACGTTCATGAGTCACTTGTGGTCTATTCAGAATGGACCCATGACCGACCAATTGGGAACCACTGTTCTAGAGAGTTCAGTACAGTATCTACAGTTAGAAGATGACATTTGGAGGCTCCAGTATTAACATTGTGTCAACATTGTTCATCATACTCACTCAGGATTCTTAGATTTGAGCCAGTTGAGCAGGGCATCCTTGTTGAAGGCAGCAGTGGCGGCACTGTTGCTGCTGTTACGCTGGATGTTGGCGATGGTGTCGGAGTTCTTCACCACCTCGATGAGCCCCATCTTGTTCCCAGTGGACAGGCAGCCATACGGGATCATCCTGCGAGTATATGGTGACATTATCAGTGTCAGGTTGGTTTAGAAGAACTCTTCGTGCAACAGCTGCTGCAAACAGCTGCTCCCACTGTACCTGAGATCGAGGCCTTCTTTCTTCCATAAAGTCTCCATGAGCTGGATCATCTGGAGGGTCAACATGTCTTGTCGAAGATCTAAAGATGATGAGAAAAAAACAAGGGGGGCAATCTTCATTTCATTACCACGGGAGATGGATCAGATTTAAATTTCATGCTTTCACCCTGGTAGTGTTTGACTTTTAACCTTCCTCTTTTTGAATTTAGGGGACGTCCCTTTCTAAACAAAGCAGACCTGCTGGGTTTTCCGGTACATCTTTGCAGTACCTTCAGTCTACAACCCCGCATTTTAACCTTTCCATGTATTCCTTTTGTGCTATACTAAAAATAACTACAACTAAAAATCTTGACACTGTATGGCTGCCGTCTGTGTGTGGCCATGCACTCGGATGTTCTTGTGTCTTACCATCTCCGTTCTTGAAGATGATGCCCACCATGTCTCCCTGGGCCCAGGGGTTCTTATACATCAGCCAGAGTGGCTTCATCTTGGAGTCCATGAACCTGCACTTGTCCGGACTGCAACAGCAAACACACTCATTATAAACACATGATCATTATAATTGTGCCACGTTAAAAAGGTTAGAAAAAGCACGCTTTTACAAAATTCATTTTTTTCCCAACCTTAATGACATTTTATTCATCGAGTTTTAAAGGTGTATTTCACTAACAAAAATGATCATCTGTACATCAGTTACTCATTACGTGTTACATGGAATTCATGAAGAAAACATTGTTTTTCTCACATGCCTCTACGGTGAATGAAGAATCCAAAAACAGAGAACAGAAAAACTATATTAAAACATCTGTTCACAAACTCTCACACAATTCGTGCAGGATAATTTAAGTCTCATTCATGAAGTCCTATTCTCAGTACTTCCCAAACACATGCAATTTTGCAAAAACCTTTCTATTTAAAACACTTCCTCACAAAAAAAAAGAAAATCACTTCCGCATGCAAGTAGCACGCCCAAGTGCATTGAACTTTGCTTGTGCATTTCGTTGAGTTAGCTCGCTACATGTCCATGCAAAGACTTAATGCCAGGGGTAGCACAGCCGCTCCCTGTGGCTTTGACAGAAAGGTCTATGGAAATGAATAACTGTTGTTTTCGCTACATTTTAATTTTTTTATCTATTGTTGTAAAGTGATTCTTACATTCTTCAATTGTAAAAATTGCACAGCCTATATACCGATTTACAAAATTCTTTTTTTTTTTTTTTTAAAGATTTTTTTTGGGGCATTTTAGCCTCTAATTGATAGGACAGACAAGTGTGAAGGGGGAGAGCGAGAGAGGGGGGGGGTGACATGCAGCAAAGGGCCACGGGCTAGAGCCAAACCCGGGCCACTGTGGCAACAGCCTTGTACATGGGGCGCCTGCTCTATCCACTAAGCCACCGACGCCCCCCGATTTACAAAATTCTTTCAACATTTCGTCAACTAAAATGTGCGTCATTCCTCTGGCCTGGCGCCTTTTCCCTTTAAAAACATCACTAGTGATGGCTACAGTAGTCTTTGAGCCTTCCTAGCTGGGCTAGCTGTGGATTCCAAATTCAACAAAGGGAAAAGTCTCAGGGGAAAATAGAGAATTTAATAGTGCATGGACAAATTCGTTTGCTTTCATCAGCAATGCTGCAAAGTTAAAGTACCAAATAATCAAAAGTAGCCCACTGCAGAAAAGCCACCTTGTGCTTATACATATTAATGAATGCTCAATTAGATCTATTAGTGATGTTGATAGGCTGAATTCGACTTAAAAGGCTGTGTTACCTTTATTATAGGGCTCAAATATGTTTTGCAGCTCAAGACAGATTTTTTCTTTTTTGGCCAAACATGGCTCTTTTGATAGTAGAGGCTGCCACCCCTGGGTCATGCAGATGTGTCTAAAATTGTATGGTTTTAGCACAAATGCATGTGTTTGGGAACAGTGTTGTGTGTAACGCGTTACAAAGTAACAAAGTAACGCGTTACAGTAACGTAACTACTTTTATTGGGTAAAAAGTAGTGTAACGCGTTACTACTGAAAATATGGTAAAGGAACGTAGTTACTTTGTCAGTTGGGCACAACGTTACTTTTCTCGGGGACAGATTTGACGGTGACACTGCCTGTCTGCCTCAGCTGCGCACTAGGCAGGAACTGTGACAGTTGCCATGTCAACAGTACAGACAGGAGCGCCAAAATCAAGAATCGTATGAGGAATATGGAAGATACACATGCCTCCTCGGATTATTTTAACGGTTTGTCAACCGAAGACAGGTTAGCTTATTGTAATAAGCTAATAATTAGCAACGGAGTGAGGTTTCCGACCCAATGAAATGGCCTAAGCTACAGTGGCCGGACATTTTTTTATATCTTGTGGAGAAACCCGGCATTTATACGCATGAAAAACTCCAGGCATATAAACCTCTTGATGTGTATAATTTTGTACTTTGCGGTCATGTCCAAGATATTGAATACCGGGATTTATCTGATGGTTTTTGTGCTCTATAGACCGAAGTAGTGCCGAGCCAGCGACAAGGACACAAAACAGTAACGTTAACTAATGTACAAGACCTGGGCGATTCTGAACAAGTCGACCAACTATATACTGACAGCGAACTGCACTTGTATGGCTGGGTAAGTGTTGTTTAATGTAACGTTAACCTCGCTAGTCAGACCTCAGACATGGGCAACATACGACCCCGGAACTTCAAACGAAATCAAAACGACCCCCAAAACATCAATAAAATGCAGCATTGTGTTAACAGAAAACAGAACAATCATAACCTGCCTACCCTCCTGCCGCTGTGTGAACGGCAGCCTGTTGCAGCAGCTCCTATTTTGTGTATTTTAAATTGCTGCTGTGACATTGAAATTTCCCCCCGAGGGGTTAATAAAGTACCTACCATACCATACCAGAAGAGAAAATGAATTAATTTATTCGTGCAGGTCTGTAGCTTACTGCAAAGTATGAGTCTGTTACACAAACACAGTCTCACAGTTACACACGTAATAACAGAACAGAAAATGATTTATTCATGAATATGACACTATTTGTTCAAAGATAGTGTCTGTGAATATTAATATTTTCCTCATTCAGTGATGCAGCAGGTCTGGCAAATAGGCTATTAGTAGTAGTAATCTGTCATGTAACAAATTCATGTAGCCTAGTTAACACAAATTAACTCTCACTCTTTAATCTTTATTTTATCACCAAAGTGGTAAATACCAGTGGGAAACTCGGATTTTTTCACATTTAGGAAATGAGATGGGGTTCTGCCCAAAGTCAAGCACCATAAAAGTAACGTAAAAGTAACAAGTAATGTAAAAAGTTACTTTTCACAGAGGGTAACTAAGTAAAGTAAGGGATTACTTTTTTTAAGAAGTAACGAGTAACGAGCAAACACTGCTTTTTAAAAGTAACTTCCCCAACACTGTTTGGGAAGTACTGAGCATACAACTGGATAAATGAGACTTGGAATATACTGCACGAGATGTATGAGATTTGATGTGGCTTAGATGTATGTTTTGATAAAGTTTTGCTGTTAGACATGGCCCCCTTTTACTCCAGTTCATCAAAAAAGTCCTATGTTTTTGGATTCTTTGTTCACCATGGAGGCATGCAAAACATTTTCTCCACAAATTTACGGTAACACAGGATGAGTAATTGATATGCAAATGATCATTTTGTGGGTGAAGTATTGCTTTAAATATTAATTTAATCAATGACTATTGTCCTTTGTGGTGCCACTGTAGGACATGGGGAAATTCTGTCCAGGGAAAACAAGCTAAGAGCCAATATTATTTTAAAGAACTGCTGATAAGGGGCATTAAGATGAACAGGTTAAGGGCAGAGTATGAATAATGGCACAATTCGCATCTGTGAGACTTTCAGCAGTGTGAAATAAGTGTAATTCAAGAGAAAAAAAGTCTACCGGTACACTAACAACTAAGGGTTAATTTGTCAATAGGCTCTGTAAATGTATTGTGTTGTAATTCTGTAAACCTAAAGAGGGACCAAAACTGCCCCTGAAAATCCAATTAAGGAGTTAAAAGATGTAATTTGTCATTCGTGTGTGTGTGTGTGTGTGTGTGTGTGTGTGTCTGGATCTAACCAGATCTCAGCAAGGATGACACTGGGGTTGAGCGGTGACAGCAGGTCTGACAGGGCCTCCAGGTATGACTCCTGTCTGATACACAGCTTCAGGTCGTCCACTGTCATCTTCTGGGAGCCCGATTTGACAAAGTCACTCAGGGCCTTCATTTTGCCCAGAGCCTCGGTCTGTGTGGGGAGAGGTAAAGCTGCGATTTAGTACAAAACAAAAACATTTTAGACCTTGACGTCAGCACGTGTTAGTGTATGAGATTACCTGTTTGGCTAAGAGCTTGATGTGGTGGATGTTTCCCCTGCAGTAGGCCTCCAGAATCAGGCCAAAACGCAAACTCACAGATGCCACGTGAATCTCTGACCTACAATAAACAAATCCTCCCGTCAAACAAAAGGCTGCAAGTCCAGAGTCGTGTGTTTTCTGCTGAACTGCATCTCACCTGAGATGCCAAAACAGAAAGTGTCCTATCCTCCAGTTGGACAAAGCCCTTTCTAGCAGGAACGTGGTGAGGTCACAGTCTAAGTAGGACTCGTACTTCAGCACCTGGACCAGCTGGATCAAGTACTGCAGCAGTTCATCACCACTGTGTGCAGAGGAAATGTTCAGTTAATGATGAAACACTGTTAAAACTCAAAACGTGTGATGCTACATAATTATGAGCAGAGCATCAACGTATGGATGTATAAACATGTGTGTACCTGAGCTTCCTGAGGCATCTGATCGTGAAAGAACGCACTGCTGGGTCAGGAAAACTGTAGTCTAAGAGCTCCAGGGCATGGATGGCAGGGAGTTCGGGCCAGTTCCTCAGTAGACTCACCATCTGAGGAGATAACACGATCATTTTTATAACTCACATTATAACTCACATTTGATGACAAATTGAACTTCTCATGAGACTTGAATGTTTCTACTACAATGGAAACCTTCTATCCTGATCATGTTCATCCAGATCAATGTGAATGCAAAGTCATGAAACGGACAGTTTCGCTGTTTACTGATATAATTGACTGTTTCAAAATACAGTGCAGCGGCATCATCACCCCACGTCACGAGGGCGGTTTCAACCACAGGTGGTTTCCCCGTGCACATTTGTTTTTTATCTCCATCATTAGCAGCCGTGACTGTTTCTCGTATTTTGTAGCCCAAGTTTCACTGCTGCATCACGTTAGCTCGTTTTTGGCAGTTTGTCACAAGCATTGAGAAGAATATGTTTTTCATCAAGATTAAATTACTTTCTTTTTCTGTTGTGGTTTAAATGTGCATGCAGCGTCAGCCTCAGGTAGCCAGTTTGGATCAGACGGGTTACAGCGAAACAAGTATGGTGAGAGTCAAAAAAAAAAAAGAATTACCGTATATTTTTTTTTTCATGTGTTGTCATGTATGACAAGACCCAAAAGGAACACAGTGGGCAGACTAATTGATATATAATTATTACTATACTATAGGTATTGAAACAGATTTTAAAGATTGATTCTGTCTGAAGCTTTTGAATCACTATAGTTGGTTTTGATCATTGATTAATCGTTTAAATAATTTATCGAGCAAGAACATTTGGTGGTTTCAGTTCCTCTGATAATATGTTGCTTTGTACCATTGTTGATTAAATATATTTGAGTTTGACATGGTTGGTTGGACACAATAAACAATTTGATGAGTGTCACCCTGCACTCATGGAAATGCATGAGCATTTTTAGTTTGTAGCCATGCAATGTTTACATTTGGGTTCACATTTCTAGTTCAGAACCAAATGTCTCGACAATCACTGGATCAGCAGGTTTATCGGGTTTGACCAAATACAGGCAATACATGACAGACATGACATTGCCCATTCCCGCAGCCTCAGCTGTAGTTTGTGTTTAATGGGTCAGTCCATAGGGACTTGGGTTGGGAACCGGAGGGTCGCCTATTCAAGTCCCCGTCCGGACCAAAATATGGAGCGTGGACTGGTAGCTCCTGGGCACTGCCGTGGTGCCCTTGTGCACGGCACCAAACCCCCCCAGCCGCTCGGAGCGCATGTCCATGGCAGCCCCACTCTGACATCTCTCCACTTAGTGCATGTCCTGTTTGTGCATGTATGTGTTTGGATCTGTGTGTAATTGACAACAGATTTCACAACACAATTTCCCCTCTGGCATTAATAAAGTATATAAAATTAAATTTAAAAAAAATAATGCTAACATGCTAATGTGTTGATTTAAAGGGGAACAGTTCCTAAATTAAGAGTTCCAGTATATTATTGGGAAGCTCAAAAACATTTGTGATCATGAGCTGCTCTCTCTTAAAGCCAGAAACCAGAATAGGAAGTCTCAAACTTGTGATGTCATCAAGTATAAAGTCTGGAGCTGCTCCATAGACAATAGATGGGAGTCTGATTTTATGGATCCACTAATGTTTGTTTGCTTTTTTATTCTGTTGTAGTGCTCTCAGTTGTAAAACAGAAAATATACCCATATACTCAGAACATTCCCCTGGGTGCTCTCAGTGTCATCAAGTACATCCTTCCTAATTCATTGTCTGTGGAGTAGCTCCAGACTTTATACTTGATGACACCACATGTTTAAGTTTTAGCAGTGGTGGAATGTAACAAAGTTCATTTACTCAAGTACTGTACTTAAAAATATTTAGCATTTTACTTGAATATTTTGATCTGATGCCGCTTTCTACTTCTACTTCACACTTTAGAGGGAAATATTGTACTATTTATTCCACTGCAATTATTTGATAACTTTAGTTACTCGTTACTTTACAAATTAAGATTTTTGCACACATACCTGATTAAAATGAAACAACTACTTGATTAGAAAATTGAGTGCTATTTTGATGATAAATATGAGAACTTGCTGCTTTTCCTTTTAATTATTTTAACTACTTTATCATATTTAATTTTTTTTTCTGCATAGGGTCCTTTTACTTTAAATAATTTACTTAACATTCTCCTGATTGCACTTCAATGTAACATTTTCAGTTCAGGAGGGCTTTTACTAGTAACAGAGTATATTTACAGTGTGGTATTAGTACTTTTACTACTTTTACTAGTTTTAGCCCTCTGATATTTGGATTTGGGACAGAATTGTTTATGTTGACTAACATTTTTGGACTGTCTTTGGAATAACATTAATTAATTTTGAGCGTAGTTCCCTTCTCAAATACTAAACATTAGCCCACACAGTCTTTGCTAAACTTTAAGCATGTTAGCATGGTCACTGTGAACATGTCAACATGCTGACGTTTAGCTCGGCATTTACCTCAAAGCACCAGCATACTGTGCATTCTTTGTCTTGTTCTAACATTTTACAGTCAAAATTAATTGTTTAATCAGCCACATACTTGATACATTAATTGTTTTAAAGCATTAGCTGTAGCTCTACCGGGTGGATTGTTCAGCATGACGTATGTCGACAGTGGATAATTGGTAAAAAGCTAGCAAGTACCGCCAGACCAAATATTATACGTTAAATATGTGAAATAAGTGATAAACATACAGGTAAAGTTATTTAGCAGAAGCAAAATAAATATTTCTGTACATTGTGAGCAGGCCGTTCCTATGTTTAAGGGGCCTCTGTGACCTGATATAAATGAACACTGAAAGAGACTGGTAAGTCTAACTGGTAAGGGCTAGTTTGGTAGTTAAAATAGCAAAAGAACAAACGGATATGGACGTTTCAAATATAGTCTATTTTTAGTCTATATTTCACCAATGTGAAGATATAAATGTCAAGGCAAGGCAAATAAAAGGCTTTGCCCACAGATGTGAGGGCGGAGGTTTCAAGGAGTGTAACATCAATAGGCTGTCAGCTGTAGGCGGGTGAATTCAACATATTGACCCAGGGAAACATACACTGAATATTCAGCCTGGGGAAAAACACTGCTGAGAACATAATACCCATAATGAGTCACGTTAAGAGAATATCGAGCTTAAGAATACAGGACCATGAGAACATACATGCGTTCTCCATTGTGAGGACCTTAATCTATTTAGGATATTCTCCATTTATACCTGAACTACGTCCTCACGCCGATTCCACTTGGTGATGAGGAGCAGCTTGGACAGACTTTCAGGAAAAAGGTCGCGGACTTCTGTGCGGAGCTTCCACAAGAGCTCCTTCTCATCCTCAAAGAACTCTGTGTAGTTTTTGTTGTCCATGATTTCTTTTAGCTTCATGTACTGCAGAGAGTAAAATGACATGTGTGGTCGGCAACAAACAGCTGCTGTGTGAGAATTGTAAACTGTGAGATGTAGAAAGTCTTACCTCTTCTTTTGAAACATAGGTGGCATCGCCATTCTTCTCCATGTCACTCACCTGTAAAGAGATGACTGGCTGTGATACACATGAATATGTTGGTATTTACTCAAATACAGCCTTTTGAGAATGAGTACCTTGTCCAGCGGAGGGTAATAGAGAGGATGTGGCCGGATGTTGGGGAAGCGAATGAGAAGCCCGGCAGCACTGTCAACATTGGGATTCTTCTCGACTGTTCCCATCGGGTTCAACAGATCGCTTTTGTCATCTGTGATAAAAATGTCATACATAAAATGTGTCATTCACTAGATACTTTCATCTACTTAGTCAGTACATTTCCATTCAAATCACTCCCATATCTCTAAACGTGACAGCACATTTTAAACTTACAGCTCTTCCAAACTGCAGAGCAAAATAATTTCAGTGAATAAAGATGCAGCCATAATTTACACGGCAGACAACTGTTGTTTCCGCATCTTAAAAGGGCTATCTCTTGCATCAGTGAATGCATAATGTGTAAATATGTGGGGCTTTTGATGGCGCCACATGTCATTTTCACTGTGGTGCTGCCAGGCGCTGTGGAGGAGGCTGTCAACATACAAGGTGTTTTTGAAGAGGAGGAAATGCAAGAAAAGGGAAGGTCTGAAAGTACCAGGAACAGATGGCCATGTGGACAAGAGGAACTCCCCAGTCTTCAGTTGGTCCTTGTAGTCAAACACCATGGTGTTCACCCAGGCTATTGGACAATCCTGAGGAGAGGGACAGGGAGGATTAGGGTTTGTTGGTTGGCTTTGAAGACCATCTGCAAGCAGGGAAATTTTTCAGAAAGGAAGGAGAAGAGCCACAAAGAGAGAGTACTCTCAATTTCAATCAAAGTTACATAAAGATTTCATCATCAGGTCAACAAAAGTTTACATCTTTTGTTATCAAAATACATAAATAGTTTGTAGTAATTTGACTTTAAATCTATCTGAACATCCATCTGCTCTTTTCCCATCAAGAAGAACAAATAAGTTCAACAGCTAAATCTATTTCTACAACATACAAAAGATATATTTAAAGATAAATGATTTTTTTTAATCAATTTATTTAAGGGTATTGAATTTTTAAATCTCTCTTGTATGATATCTGATTTGTTTTAGACATTCATTTGAACTCAAATCAAATGACAATAAGAAAACATAAATATTTTAATGACATAAAAAAGTTTAAAGGGTGTTTGAAGCAACTTTTACTTCATAATTCACCATGTTGAATAATACAATTTGAAGCAAAAGACTCTGCCGCTTCTGGTAAAACAACAACAAAAAAAAAAAGCATGACAGTGATGGTATATTTATAAGGTCTAAAGTTGGACTGTGAAGCCGCAAAAATGGAAAAAAGTTCCAGGCAGTGATCAGCAGATAAAAAAAACCCTGACCATCCAACATGTTAAAAACAAGAGAAACACATTCTGGCTGAGTGCACCCGGCTAAAAAAAGAGTCGATGCACATATATAAGAACAGGCTAAAATAGCTCTACTTCTCTCTGTCTGCAGGACTTCTTCTCTTCCGGGCAACAGAAGAGAGAAGTGGCTCAGAAAGCAGAAGTGGCCTTGATGCCCATAAACACACCTGGGCGCCATGTTTGGGCCGACCTCTGAAACATGTTGCCCACAGTCGCTGCAGCGCTTCAAAACAAGAGAGGCTGAGACCACAGTGGCAGAAAAAAGGGGAATTTGTTGTTTACTGTACTTGTCAGTGTACAGTGAGTGGGTGTGTGAAATCAGCTTCTCACTGTAGCAGCTACTGTTGCTGTAGGTTTGTGCATAAATAGGGTTTTAAAAAATAAGTAAATGGCAAGAGGGCGATATATTCCTTAAAAACCTCAGTGTGCCTCTATTGGCATATTATTCTTCTTCCTTATGATGGACTAAATTGCATATTCCTTTTTAAATGTATTAATGTACCGATACAGAAATGTAATATATGTTCATATACTCAGTTCCATATATGAAATATATGTGCATATTAAGTAAAAACATGTATGTATCAATTATATATGAAGCTATTAAAAATTTGGAACAATTTCATATATTGACATTTATGTCTAGCAAATATTTGTTTATGCCCATATATAGATTTATCGCCATATATGTCCCATTATTTATCATTTATACATATAATATATATGTATTTGTGTACATGTGTAATAGTCAAATTACACATTTAAGTTTTGTAAATAAAAAAACAAAACCAAACTCAATATCAACATTGCAACGATATTATAGGGTTGACTGTTGGTGCTTTCACAAAATATTTACATAATGAGATTCCTGATAAATAATCAGCAGTAATGTGGTTATGATGACTAAGTGGGTGACGACCAATAACAGAACACCTAGAACGTGCAGTCTGTTAAATTCAGGAAATTGCATCACTTTACTGTAACGCAGCCTTTAAGGTCAGGAAAAGACGACAGTTACGACATAAGACGATATCTACTGTCTTATTGGTATATTGCCCCATCCTCATGTGCACATAGTCCTTGCTCTTACTGAAGACTTGAACTCTGAGCTCCAACAGGAAAACCAGTGTTCTTACCGGCCGAGCTGAGCTATCCAACTTTTATTTATATTATTGGCAAATACAAATTATTTTTGGATTAAATAGCATATTAAATATCAACAGGAAAACACATGGAAGCATAAAGAATTCTTGTATAGGTTGGTTTCATAAACTTACATCTTTAATTAATTTTTTTACATTGCTAACATACCTGGTCGCAACATTACTAATGTATAAAACATTTCATGTAGAAATATTTGTACATACATAATGAATGCTTATATTGTAGACATATATGTTAACCATACAGATATTTTTTTAACATATCTACATGTACAAATTTTATTATGGGTATTTCATATATGTTATAAACTTATATTTTAATATATCCAGAGGATGTATGTATGCGATAATAATATACCACATACAGGTAATATATATGTCAGTATCACTCTTGATATAGAGGCATATATGTGATTTCCATATGGGTAATTAGGGTATCAACTAATAGCTATCTTTGCTCATTGATTATTCTGCTGATTATTTTCTGTGAAACATTTCCCGGAGCCCAAGATAACATCTTCAAATGGCTTCTGTTGTCCAAACCAGCACTCTAAAATGCGAAGATATCCAATTTACAGTGATATGAAACAGAGAAAAGCAGCAAATGCTTGGCATTTTGCCTCAAAAATGTTGATGGTCAAAACATATGCACAGGTTTTAGGCATCTCCTCTGTATGGTCCCCACAACAGGCCTTATAGGAATACTTTGCTGATTTTTAACCAGCTTTGTAACATTACAGTGTGTGTAGTGTGTGTAAATGAACTGCGGTAAACTTTCCTCCATCTTCACAGTGCCAAGAGCTCCCTGCTCATCTCTCAGCTCAAATCGTATTTTCGCTGGCTCTAGGGCTGCTGCTCGAACAACAGATTGTACTTCTGCATTTTTGTATGCCCAGCACCATGGAGACAAAGAGTATAGAAGCAGATCGAGAGACCCACCCCCTTCTCGCAAACTCAGATCAAACAGTAAAACTAGGCAGCGCTGATCAAATATAAACCAAGATTTGGGTACTGTGTCGCCTATTTCTGGACTAAAAAGTCTTCAGAAACATAATTTAGCTCGACATTTAACTGTAATGCAAGATTTGTTTGTTTGTTACCAGCCACCCGCCATCCGACAAATTTGCTTTACGTCATCCACCCTGCTGGACCGTATATTGGTCCGGTGCGGCGCAATGCACTCTGGTAGTTGAAGGTTTTCTACCTTATGAGCGATGCCACAGCACTTTCCCCTTGTTTTCTCTGGTCATGTAGCACCACTTTCAAAAGTATTTGTTTCTTTCTACTGCACAGACAGCCCAGTTTCACTAAAAGACCATCTCTCCTGTAGTGAAATACTTCTTTAAATATGAGAAGAAAAGTCAAAAGGTAAAATGCTCAATGAGCAGGAGAGCTGTAACTACGAATGGCGACAGCGAAGATGAATTTAGAATTCCTTGAAAATGTTTGTCAATTCCTTCCTTCCTTGGAGTGATGTACAGATAAAAGAACTGAAGCGGATGAAATGTTAACCGCAGCCTTGCCACTGAACACACTTGCACAACCAGACGCAGCAGCAAAACACACCCACACAAGCACACACTGACTACACGCACTACACAATGGAGAGGAAACAGATCTGTTTGTGCTTGCTAACAAATTCACACCCACCAGCCAAAAACACTCGCCTCCTCCATCACAAGTTGTACACTAGGGCCGAAAAAAACGGCACAACTTTCTGACAAACTCACCGCTTTCTTATTCTTCTTTTTAGTGCCGCGGGGTTTCTTGGCTTTCTCAATGACAGCATAGAGCGCAAAGCACAGGCGGCTCATGCGAGGCAGGTCAGCCACGTTTATGTCAAACTCCAGCTTCTGATCCCACAGCGGCTCAGAGCTGACTGTCACCTCTGAGGATGTCACCACCTTACAGAGGAGCTCGCTGCCATGGAACAGACCGGCCTGCACCACGAGCTGGAAGGGAAACACACATAGACAGTGGTGATTAGATGAAGGCATGAGCATGTGGTTTGGATGCTGAAGAGTTTGTGTGAGGGAGATTGTTTGTGGAAGATTTACAGACTTCACAAGATGATTCAGAGTTTCCTGTATCACTCAGGCTATGAGTCAAAGGGTCTACACATTCATAACGTAAGCAGGTCGCGACGCCTTTCAATGCTAAGTCCGTCCAGAATGATAAACAACCAGCAGAGCCAAAATTCAATATTGTGCAGCCATTAAGCTCCAGCCTTTTGCCAAATCAAGATAGTCTAAATCTATATTTCCAAAATATATAAGTGGCTATTCTCCCTCGGGGTGTGTTTTCAAACCTCTGCCTGCTAACTGCAGACATGACCGATAATTATGTGACAAGGATAAATTTGCCATGAGTCATGATGTGCTCTGAGGCAGCGGCCAGAAGTGCACTTACACTTAATAACCCATCTAAACAGTAACGCAGTTAGTTATGAAACTGAATCACAAACACAGACACACATTAACAGAGTTCCCTACTTCTCTTCTCACTCTTTTCCTTGTTTGTCAAATTTGATGAGGGAAAAAAACTGACAGAAAACGTGAATATTTGGAGTATTATTGCTGACTATTTCTACATGCTCATTCACAGGGAGACACGCTTTAACACTCAGGTCAGGGCCTATCTGCAATAGTAACATAATGCATGCATCGCCTTCAAAAAAAGAAGTGCATTGAAAGCGAGAGAAGGAGAGACAGCATGCAGTCTGTCTTTTTTCTTAGAATCTAGGCCTCAGAATGAGATGTAAAAAGCAGATAGGCCCTCCCCACTTCCTGTTTTGAAGTTTCAACCAACCGCCTTGATGAATTATGGGAAACGTGTGGTCTGGACCATGTGACCCCCTGTCATTTACATGTCAACCCCGCTGTTCCTACAACTGAAATTGAGATATTGGTAAACAAGTGAATGCCACATTTCATTGAGTGACAAACCCACGCAAAACCACACCGACCTTCATTCCTTCGTCTGCATTGACTCGGCTGCCCTGCAGCAGGTGAATGTAGAAGGGCTCATTGATGGACCACAGAGAGGACGTGTTCTGCTGTAGAAAGAGTAAAAAGAGAGGACATTCAAAATTTTCACTCACATTCTTTACATTAAAGTGGAAACAGACAACTTTCTAAGTGGTATTCTTGTTGGTGCCACTGTCACAAACACAACTGGATCGCTTTCTGTTTTCCTAGCAACTGCCACCATTTGTTGTTACTTCAGTTCTTCCACCAGCCGCCATTTATACTACTGGGGATATTAACCACAAAGAGCTTACACTGATACTCAGTAGTACCTGAGCATAGCTACTGGTATTTACCAGACAAAACAAAAGTGCTATACTCTTCCTGTTTTAGTTGTGCATGGATGATGCACTTTCTTTGTGCCGTAAATCCAAGCAGCAACCTCGGGGCTGAAAAATGAAGCCAACATGGAAGTGCCACAAACTGCAGTTCCTTGAATGGCCACTTGAGGCTGGCTCCAGAAGCCATTGAATTCCCATAGACCCTCATGTTAAAATGTCAAACTTTACAGCAGAAATCAACATGTTTACAGCCTGGTACAAAAAATAATTTTAGCTTCCATAGCTAATTCCCTTGTTCACGACAACTGTATGCGTTGTCTTATGTTGAATTTTTTTTAGAACTAACCACTTTCCATTTTTTTAGGGCTTAAAGTTACGCATAATTAAGGGTGGACCACTTTATGGGACAGGCTGTCTGCCGATAGCGTCCACGCCTTCTCAGGCCGATCCACGCCTCGCTCCTCCACAGCGCCAGCTGAGACTTGCCCAAATATGGTCACTTCTGACTCTAAAAAAACAAGATTGCGCTCGTTGAAATGCCAATCTTAAGGCTTCAACCAAAACCAAAGATTACGTCACAGTAGCTGTTACCATCATTTTTACAGTCTATGGATCATTCCCAATGGCAGACAAAATTGCACGGTGAAAGTGGTGTCATTGTTCTACAGCAAGCAAGTTAAAGCAAGAAACTTTCACTATTTCCTCCTTAAAACGGCATTTATAGCGATTACTGAAGTCTGAAGTCATGAAACTGTTGCTAAAATTTCCTGTTTGGCAACACGTCAGAGGACAGAAGCACGACAGAGGACACTTTAACCAAAAAAGTAAGAAAGAGGAACAAACTTTGAAACTGGAGGAAACTGACAAAAAGCTCTTCAGGTACTTTGATTAAGTCTTAAAAACCTGTACATTTATTGTTTTTTGCAGCTCATATTTCAATATTTCAAAGATATAAAGGCTTAAAAATGGATAATAGCCTTAAGTTCAAAGTAGGTAATATATGCTCTGTGTTCAACTACAGTAAATGCAGGCACAGTGTAAATGTGAAGTGTAAATTATCAACATTGTGTTGCACAGCAGGGTTCAAGTGTGCCAAAGTCCGCAGTCTGGTTGAGGAACAACTGCGATGAGGAGAGAGAAAGGAAGAATTGCTGCTCTGTTAATGAAAGATGACAGCCGTCCGCTGACCTCTTACCTTCTTCAGGGGTAGTGGAGGAGGTCTGGACAAGGAGCGACTCTTGTATGCCTGGCTGCACATTCTGCCCTGCTCCTCCTGATGTTTGCTGATGGTGGAGTGGTGCACCATGGTGAGGTGAGGGTTCTGACCATTTCTCAGACACGAGAATATGTACTGGGAGAAAAAGACAGACAGGAGGGGACAGGAGAATAGATCTGTTTACTCGCACAACCATCAGTCAGCTCACCCACAGATATTTCCCAGTGTTCTGATAGCGCTGGTTAACTCCTGGAGGCTGTTCATTTACTGTAGGTTAATGCAACCGAAATCTCATTATGTGTGGATGGATGCAGTTCCTTTCTGCAGGGCTGCTAGACAGATATGAGTCACCCCTGCAGGTAGCTGAGGTTTCAAAGTCAACAGTGGAGTCTCCTGCCACCAAAACCTTGACTCACCCCACTCTTGATCTGACAGCCATTTCTGATACTATGGACCACTCGCACAGGGCCAGACTCACAGGCACAATACAGAAAAGAAAATCATCCACAACCACTGAGAAAACAACAGCTCTAGTTTCTGTTTGAAATCATTTAGCAATTAACCGGTTTAACTGCACAACCTGCTTACAATGACACACCTAAAAAACAATAGCTACATAATGAGGATAAATTTTAAACAAATCTGCAGTAATATTATTAATAAATACCAACCACTGGGAGGACACAAACAATCCAACATTTAACAGCTAAGTCAATCACAAAAATGGCACAGCTGTATCCTAAAAAATCATCAGCTCATTAAGTTGCTTGATTCCATCCTTAGGGAGTCACAACTCTATGGGGGAAAAGTAGGGCTGGGTATTGTTTAAAAAATAACAGTACCACTACAAACACTAGTACCTTTAAAGTCATACTGATACCAATAGAGTCCCTCATTTAATACCTTTCTGTTCTACTTCATTCCATACACATACACACCACAGACTGTATGGTTTGTAGCTGCTGCAGCAGAGCGCCGATCACATGTCGCTTTTAATTGATGCTTGCTGTAACTGGCAATGCAAATAGTCTTTTTTCAAAGATCTGGGTACGAAAAGGATTAAATATTTTGACTGTTAAAGTTTCAATACTACTTAGTACTGGGTCATTTAAAGGTATTGAATACCGGTACTCAGGAATTGTCGCAAAAAATTGACATGACATCTGGACTAAAGTTTGTCTGGAGGCATGTTGGAGCCCCTGAAACAAAGTGGAGGATGATTTTATGTTCTGATGAGACTAGAATTTAGCTTTTTGCTTATATTAATTGCTAACATGGAGGAAAACCAGCTTGAGTTGGAATGGGAACTGGGGAAATAATTATAATGAATAAAACATAGAACAGATCTGCTCAAAGATGTTGTTGCTGAGGTCACTCACTTTGAACTGGCACAAGGGATGTTTCCCATAGATGAACTCCCACCTCCCGTTGACCTGTAAAGTGTAGTCCTCGGGCTCCTGTCGCACTGAGCGAAAGACGGTGGCCTTCTTCTTCAGGGCGCTCTTCACCAGAGCCAGTGGGAGGTCCTGAGGTTCCTGCTGCAGCATGAAGCTTTCCTGTGCGAGACACATGAAGGCAAATAAAGCTGCCAGCTTTACAGAAAATGTAGCTTTCATGTCGGGGGATCTTGCTCCCAGGTGATGTTTTAAAGGTGGCGTTCGTGGTGTGGGAGCGGGATTTCCAAAGCTGCTCACATTTACTTAAAATCCTCCTTTGATTTGTCTCAACAACCTTTAGAAATATGACTCATAAAAACTACAACATCAACTCACATCACAAGCCTCAAACTTGACATTGATGAAAATCTTCTTGGTGTTTTTTGACTTCACGCTCCCGCTCTGCGGCAGAGAGCAGCACGGCTCCAGTTCACATGGGAAGCTGTATTCCAACCACTGCTGCCATGGAAACATCTGCCGCTCCTGAGCCTTCTCTTCACAGAAAGTACGCATCTTCGTCCGAAACTCGTTCACCTCATGGTTCTTCTGGGCTTCAAACTCATGGAGACCTGAAAAATCATAATGAAAGTGTCAGATAATACAGGTCTGGTACAGTGAGAGGAACGCTGAGCTCATTGTGAAAGATTTGTTTTTACAATCATTTACTGGAGCTCTTAATTAAATGAAACCCAAAGTAACTGACTGAGTGAAGTGAAACTTAGTGAAGACAAACAAGAACACATTATCGAGTAAAACTCTCATGACTGAGGTCAGAATATTTGAACTCGCAATAGTTAGCCTAGCTGTGCTCCATTTTCAAGTTAGCTTCATTAGCTTATAGCTAGCTAACTAATAAAAAAAATATTTTAGTGCCTTCTTTTTTCTTCAAATGTTAGAGTTAATTTTGCTAACTGTTAAGAAAGTGTTACATCTTTATTTCAGTGCTGCAGGAATGAGTCCTAAAATCTGGAAATGAGTTAGCACGTTAGCACTCCCGCTTCCCTATTTTTGAAGTCAAAGGGTTTTTAGTTAGATGCCTGAAATAAGGTCTGTGGTTAACAAAAGCTGAAGAGACTTTCAAGTTTTGTTGTACAACATAAAATACGTCACTAAATACCCCACTCATGAATTTCAAAGCTTTTATGTGTCTTAAAAAAGGCAGTTGATTACAAGTGGCTAAGTTGTTCTGAGATTGTTGGGACATTAAATGTCATCACACCGAACAGCAAGCTCAGTGGTAGGAATGTTGAGTCATAGGTAGTTGGTTTATAGCCTTTTTTCTGCAACAATCCAAAACCCAATGGAAATATCCCATAGGTTTTCTTTTAAGGGAACCAGGGGGATATTAACTTCCTGATTGGACTACAAATTTAAGTTATCCCTGCACCACTCGTGTCGTGCTGCTGTTGTGCTTGTTCCTATGGATGTTTCTCTGATTGGGAAGACAATTGAGCCAATCAGAGTTTTGTATGCAGGATTAAGAATGGGACAGTCACCTTCATGTGCCCGTACAGGCTGTCATAAGTTGACTAATAGAAATAACAATTCCCGAAACAACATGTTTCTTCAGTCAACGTGAAAGCATTAACTGCTATAGAAACTGCTATGGAAATTTCCTTGTCACCTGAAAATGATGATGATGTATCACTGTATCACTAGAACGGAGAGGTCAGTCACTACTGATTGGTTAGTGTTAAACAGAGTGAAACAAAATGGCAATTTGATCTGAATTATATGTGATTTCACTTCAGTGTTGTAGGGCTGAGCAATATGGAGAAAATCAAATATCACAATATTTTTGACTAAATACCTTCGACATTGATATTGTGACGAAACTGTAGGGTTGATTATTGTTGCCTTCACAAAATATTTACACAGTGAGATTTTCGATAAATGCTCATCACATCAAATAATCATTGTTGAAATGATCCAAGTAGTGTTGTCAAAACTATTGATTTATCAATACATATCGATCTTCCAAAGTATTGATGCACCAATACCAGCTGTGCTTTCTCGCTCTCTCTTATTGTTATTGTTCACAGGAGTCATTATGCTTTTTTCTGCGACTAACCAAGAAAATAAATGTTGTCGTTATTATGTTAAAGCCCTGTTATATTTATCTCTTCATGAAAATTTTTAAATTTTATGCCCTCAATGTACATTTTTCCCTGTGGTATAAAAAATGGTATCGAACAGCACTGAATCGAAGTTAGAAATTCCAGTATCTTGACAGCACTAAATCAGAGGTCTGGACAATGACTTAGAAGACTGGAGCCACGCAAGGAAACTCTCATCTCCTTATTGATGGTGGCAGAAGACTGCATTTTGTCCTATACTTGGTAACTATACACAACAACACCACCAACCAGCAAAAACATACAGCAGGTCAGCTCTGTCAGAGGATGCGGCTGACCTTTGCCAATCAACTGGCTGATCTGGGTGTTGGTGAGTTTCTCCACTCGGTCGCCCTCCCTGGCCACCAGCCTCAGAACACACATGAAGGGCCGCACGTCGCTTATGCGCCTCGATTCTTCCTCCAGTTCCTCCCTCTCTGCTGTCTGGTTGATGCAGGTGAAGACGTACGCGTCAGGATCACCCAGTGCACTGAACAGCGCCTCGCTTCTGGCATTTTTCCAAACCATCTGAAACAAGAGACACCAGCAGTACATGAGGTTGAGAGTGCTGTGTTTATGACCTGGAGTGTACAGCGTGTTCTCTGGGCCTGTTAAATTTATTCTTGAGGGGTCATGTCAAACAAACTTTATCCAGACAGTAATTTAAAGCAGCTTGACCACTGTCATTATATTGTCAAAGCTATCAACTAAAGCGCTGTTGAAGAGGAACATATTTGCCACCACTCTGATGTCTCTCATTTACTCAATGAGATAAAATGACACTCAACTGTACAAAAAAATGACCCCGACAGTTTCTGAACATGTTCTAAAATTCCTTGTGAATCACCCCGATTGGAAAGACATTTAATCTCTTAATCATCTTAACAGCTTCCAAGAGTATCATTACTTAACACAGCTAAATCAAACAGCCTGAAGTGGCAGAACTGTTGGCATAGAAACTGGCACATTCACATTTAACAGCAGATCTGCCTCAGCAGAGAGCTGGCCGTGTATACCAAGGAGGAACGCTGTGGCTCCTTCCCCAACAGTTGCATCAAAACTTCAAGATGAATCAAAAGCACAAGCGGGCATTGTTCGGATTGTGTTGTGTTTTAATTAGGTTAATGTCTAAAGGAAATATTCAGCCAATTTGCTTAAAAGCTTATTGAGTAAATATTGTAAATAACATTCTGAATCAGTGGTCACCAGGGCTGCACCGCTGCGCTGCAGTCAGTCAATCGCAATCTATCATAAGGTCTTGTCTTCTAACAGGTGAACTGCACATTATTTGTCCAAGCCAAAAATATTCTATCAAGGGTTTCCTGATCTCTAAAAGCAGCTAGTGATAATTAATTAAAGGGAGATAGGAGGGGACGTACTTTTTTGATGCCTTTGATGGTGTCGTTTCGAGACACAGGGAATTTGAGGAAGATCCCAGTCGGCAGCAGGAAGTCCATCATGATCCCCAGGTCCCCCTCCTTCTCCCATTCCTCCTGCATCCCATACTTCCCCGGGGGCATGGTGACGGCCTCTCATTTACCGTCAGTTCCTCTGCTGCACACCGGAAGACAAGCCGGCCGTCCACACAGAGGAAACACAGCCGGGGGTTAATATGTCCACTATGAACACGTGTAACTGTACAGTGTGTTGTTTGTTCCCAAAACCTGAAGCTGTCTGTCTGCACAAGGTTGTTTATGAGTATTAGAGGGCAAAAACAGAGTGTGTATGACATGAATGAATGCGTGACACTGTGGATGATCCTGCAGCTGAAGGGCCTTGTTTGCACCTGATCCCTTCCTCCATCTCCTCAATGTTTAATGCATATATAAGGATTTTAATATACGATATAAAATGGCAAACTGAGGCATGACATTGGGATTCTTTACACTTTACTATCAGCGTATAATCTGCAGTTTAGTATTCAGTTAAATTCATACATCTCCATCTTAAAAGACTGAATGTTCTGTCAGAAAAAGGTGCTCAGGGTCAAATCAGGTGAAGACAAACTACAAAGAAACTTCAATCCACTGAATCATACACACTACAAAAAACACAGACATTTTGGTAATGTGATGTGCTACTTCCTGTCAGTCTCCTGAGCTGACAGTGCAGACAGAGAGCATTTTATCTTGAGAGTAATTTTCACAGTTTGCCCTAAAGTAATTCTACACTATTGATTTTGGTAAGAGGAAACTTGCCCTGCGTGAGCTGCATTGCCTCTATCTTAATGCCAGATATATGCTGACTTCAGCCCGTATATAAAAATGTAATTAAACGGATTTACAGTATGGATATTATAGCGCATTGTAAATGAGAAACATGTTTAAAATCAGAAAAATAAAACAGAAAGTGCACATGAATAAGCTATGCGATATAAAAGGTGATATTTAGCTGTCTAAGTAAATTTGTGCTGTAGGTATGATAGCAAAGCCTTGCCAACCTGTTAGCGCAGACACCAACCTGTCAGCTCTACAAGCCGGTCATCTCTTCATGGTTTTATCCCAGCGAAGATGGAGGCTGTAACATCACGGAGACATGTCTTGCTCAGGCGGCTGAGGACTGCGGATGTATCCGTGAAGTTGGAGCAATGTGACGTGTTGAAAAGCCAGCTCAAACGGAGGATTCGCCAGCACACGGTTCATGTGAGACGGAGGAGTGTGTGTGTGTGCCTGCTCCGGTCCGGTGCGCCGTCATTCATGGTGTGATGTTGCTGCGCTGAGCCTGACTGACTGAGACTGAGCGGCTGCGCTCTGCCTCTCTGCTCCCTGCGGACCAAGGGACCGTCCAACAAAACTTCTGTACGCGCCAAGTGAAAGTGCAGCTCTGCCTCTCTGTAACTTCCGCCCTCCGCTCCTTATATGGGCTTACTTGTTCTTTTCTGTCTTAACCGGTCTAAACACACATTTAGACAACCACTCCATTAGTTAACTGACAGAAAAATAAACTGGAAACTATTTTGATTATTGACATTTCAGTAATTTTTAAAGTCAAATATTTGCCAGTTCAAGCCTCTCAATGTGAAGATGAGCTGCTTTTATATTTTAGTTTATCAGTCATTTTTTTAAATTAATAAATTAAGAAATTAAATAATTCCTCACAAAGATCAACAATTTAAGCAAACGACTCATAAGCACTGCTTTTAATGTGGTAGTTAACTGAATAGCCTGTCTTTGAATTTTGGACCACAGTGGAGGAAGTATTCAGATCCTGTCAGATAAAATACCACAATAAATAAATAAATAAATAAATAAATAAATAAAAATACTACTTATAGCCTACTGCTACTAGTACAACAACACAAACAACAACAACTACTACTACTTCTACTTCCACTAATAATGATAATAATAATGATGCTGATAATGATAATAATATTAGCCTAATTATAATAATGTCTATACTATCACTATGACTATTACTACTATTACTACTAGTACTACTACCACTAATAATAAAAATGATAATGATAATAGCCTAATAATAATGGCTATACAACAACAACTACTACTACTAGCTACTTTTACTACTACTACAGCTACGATTAATAATAATAATGACAATAATGATAATATCAGCCCAATAATAATGGCTATACTACTACTACAACTACTATCACCACTAATAATAATAATGATAATAATAATAAGATTAGCCTAATAATAATAATGGCTATACTACAACTACTACTACTATTACTACTACAACATTACTACTAAAAATAATGACAATGATAATGATAATATTAGCCCAATAATAATGGCTATACTACTACTACAACATTACATTACATTAATAATGATAATGACAATGATAATAATATTAATCACTCATAATAATAATAATCACCATCTCCCTCACACAAGTAAAGGTCATGTTCGAAAATGCAACCACAGTAAAAATGCAGAAGTAGTCTGTTACGGGCAAAATGCAACTGAAGTATCAAAAGCACAAACAATTCAGAGAAACGGTCCCTGTGATGTGTTATACTATCATATAATACATTTTGGATTATTATTACTGAGACATATGTATGTCATATATAAGTTACATTTTACTGCTGTATTTTCTCTAGACGAACCATTTTTTTTTTTTAAAAAAAGTCTATTTTATAGATGTATCACAAACAGATCTAAAATAATAATAAATATTTTATAAGCTCATCAGATGCTTTATGTAAAATCTTTATCTGTAAATTATCTAATAGATGATGAATAAATAAATGTAAAGGAGTAAAAAGAAAAATGTTTCCCTCTGAAATGTAGTGGAATAGAAGTACAAAGGGGCATCATGTAGAAAGACTCACGTAAAATACAAGTACCTCAAATTGTAATAACAGTACTTAAGTAAATATACTGTGTTAGATTCTTCCACTGGGTTTGGGACTGTTGGTCAGATAAAAGAAAAAAATGTGAAAATAATTGTTTGTTGCAGCGTTTTAGTCTCTCTGATGTTCATTGTGATATTAAAAAAGCTTCTCTAATTTCTCAGGGACACCAATGAGAGCTTTAGAATCTAACGCACTGTAGCCACAAATAGACCCGAGGTGGCTCCTGGTTTTCAAAATTCTTGTAAGTCAGATGGTGGTTAGGTTTATTTCCAGGTACTATGGTGTTGCTTGTGAAAGTCCAGCCCCCTGACTATTTATCTATATATTTCAATAAAAGGAGGTTAAACTGTGCAATCACTTGTTTATGTGCACTAATATAGGTAACCCATCATAAAAGAGACGGAAGAAAATGATATATCTGATGTTAAATGAACGTTACATGCAGGTGTATATAAGAGTTAATGAATTAAAAAATGTATATTTGTAAAATAAATAAATAAATATACCTTTTTTGGTGAAAATTTTAACTACTTCCTAAATAAAACCAGTAAAATGACAAAATGCTTTGTGAGTTAAATGTTCAGACAGCCCCCAACATTCATATTTACACACACTGAACCTTACTTTTATGCTCTTTATTAATCAGGAGTTTTTAAAGAAGTGGATGTCTGTAATCAAAATGAAACTCCTCAATGGGAAACCTGCCTTCCATTTTCATATTACCATCAGGTAACTATAAGACCAGAGAGGATTTTAGTTTTGCAGCAAACAGTGAGCAATGTCAACACCCTGGAAGTGGAGCGCAAACCACAGTAGTACTACCGTAAAAGGGGAAATGCAGGGGCCAACATCATCAGCATGACATTACAAATATTCCCTCTGTGCTATTTGATGCACAAAGTACCTCATTCTTTGACCTGATATCTAGGCCAGGCTGCGTCTTAGCGAGAGACATCACAGGTAAATAAAAACATATTTGTCAGTTTGGTTTGCAGGTGTTAATCCTTCATGTGCGCTCGGAGTCTTGGTGGTCTAGTAGCTCTGGTAAAAAACAGGAAGTGATTGTACAGAAGAGAAACTTTTGGCTGACTGACAGACTGAAAGTATCAACCTGCTTTCAACCCGCCAGTCGCTGAGCTATTTTCAACTATAAAACCCTGCCAGTAAACAAGAGTCAAAGCTTTTGTCAGTTGTGTCGGACAAAAGCTTCAACTCCACCTGCTTTAATAGGAATTCTGGAGCCACAGTACTGTGTTCAGAGGGGTCACAGAGTTCAGATCATTTCTGCTGGGATTTAATGAAACTGCAGTTATAACTAAATTTAAAAAACACAGAAACACAGCCATCATCAGAATCACTAACTTTCTCAGTGCACGAAAACACCAAATATTTAAGACAATATATTTACCCTGACAATAAGCGAACACATTATTAAGTATGTCATGTGATCCTCAGATGCGTGACCTGTTTACTGTCTTTAGGCTTACCCGCAGTGCTGTGGGGGGGCTGAGAGGGGTACCTTCACTTCCTGGGTAAGTGTTGTTCTGGTCCTGTCAGCCAAATAGAAAAACAGCCAAGACTTAGAAAATTGCGCTCTATGTCTTCCTTTTTCTTAAAAATGCACATTCTTCTATTTGTTATTCCTCTCCTTTCTCTCACAGTGTGTTGTGCAATATAACAGTGTTGTCATTTTGATGAAAATTCCCAAGAAAAAGAGGTGCTGATCTAATACAAAATAGATACAAAAGATTATATTAACAAGTAAAATAACAGCAAACACAATGCCAGAAAATGAAGTATGCAACAGTAACAACAAATCATAAAGGTGACAGATAATGACCCAAAACACACCACCACCAACTGCCTTGCTGAGGAAGCTGAAGGTAAAGGTGATGGACTGGCCAAGTATGTATCCAGCCCTAAACTCACCTGTGCACCTGTGGGCCATCCTCAAGCTGAAGGTGGGGTAGCGCAAGGTGTCTTCACATCCATCTGCTCCATGATGTCATCATGGAGGAGTGGGAGAGGATTCCTGAAGCAACCTGTGAGCTCTGGTGAATTCCATGTTCACTGTGGGGTGTACTCACTTATGTTGCCAGCTGTTTAGATGTTGATGGCTGTGTTTTGAGTAATTTTCAGAGGAAGGTAAATCTATACTACTATACAAGCTGTACACTGACTACTTTAAGTTATATCAAAGTGTCATTTCTATGGTGTTGTCCCATGAAAAGATATAATGAAATATTTGCAAAAATGGGAGGGGTGTTCTCACTTATGTGAGATATTGTATTTGTAATCAGTTACAGTTACTGAGAAAGAAAATGCAATTTAATGTCAGTTACTAACCCACATGTTGGTGATTACAAAAGGGTTACATCTAAATATATACTTTCGGGAACTATGTAGAATATAACATTCGTTCTTTGCTTTGCATCTTTTCAACATGTAGGAATGTCTTTTTTTGGCACATTTCTGAATGACAACATATACACTTATGTTTTTAGGACTTTTCAGCATTATTGCAAAGTTTAAAGCATTTCTTATAAAAGCATTCAAAAGTGTATTAAGTTACTTTGATGAAGTAATTCAAATAGTTAAAAGGGTAACTAGTAGTCTGTAACCTATTTCATTTCAAATGTAATCTTCCTAACACTAGTGGTAACTGAGAAATGTGCAAAAATTCATTTCTACATGTTGGTTTTTGTATGGATTCAACAAATGAGATATAAAGTGTTCATTTGTGTGTTTTAGAGTTGTTGGTAGGTTGATTTCATTACCTCATGCAAAAGCCAAGCTTGCTGTTAAGCTTTCCTGTTTAAGCTGAGCTAACTGGATGCTGGTTTTAGCTCCATGACAGATATGAGAGTGAAATTAACCTTCTCATCTGACTCAGCATGAAAGCGGATGCACTTATTTCCTCAAATCTCCCTCAAAAAATCCAACTATTGCTTTGCACTATAAATAACTTTCATCTGATGTTGACATAAAAGGAAGGGCTCGAAAATGACACTCAGTTGGAGGAAACTGTACCTGACTGCTAGCTGAATGTCTTGTCAGAATCAAAGATGAAAAGATTATTTGTTGAAAGACAGAACAGCCATCCAACTTTTGAGGCAATCCCAAGGGTCTTTAAATTACACTGAGTTTGGTTAAAGAATGAGATATAACATCATGCCATTAACAGTGCAAAGAAATACAAGCAGTACTTCTGAATGATCTGACAAAGAGGAAGTGTGTTGCAAAGAGAGAGAAAAAAATGGCACCTAGCATGGATCCCTGAGGAACTCCACAGAGGATGAGAAACTGCCCATGTTGACTCAGAACGTTCTGTCTGTAGGCCAGCAGGTAAACAATGTGCCATTGATACACCACATTTTGAAGGTGGTTAATCAGCATGGCCCATCATGTCAAAAAGAGAAGTAAGATCTAGGCGGAAAAAACAGCAGTATAAAGAGCTAAAATTAAATCACCTGAGACTTTCATATGTGCTTATTCTGAGATGTTTATTTCCTAACACCACTCTGAACTGTATCAGATGTAATATGAAGGCTTAAATAACAACTAAAACATCCTCCATAAATGGGAGACTGAAGCTTAGACAAGACTTGATTTAAAAGTCAATTTTATATATATATATATAGCATAGTTACATCACAAATTTGCTTCAAGAGGATGTACAACACCCTTTGTCCTTTGAACCTTGCTTCCTCTTAGTCTTCCTTAAAGATGGTAGTACCACTAATTATTTCAAGAGTAGAGTGATACAGCACAGAGAAAACCGGAGGCCACAGTTCCAAAGACTGTTTGAACAATATAGAGGGAGACTTTTCAGACTAGCTGTAATAAAAGACACCGGCTGAAAAGGTTAGCTTTAGAAAAATTTATATTTGAGAAATTTCCTCTCAGGTTTCAGACACGAGTCAAGGCTAGAGATATTAATGAGGAAACATATTCTGAAAAGGATCCTAGGCGTATGTGAGACAACATCACAGAGATAATTTTGTTTTGCTTTTTCCTTGTGAATATCGAGTTTTATCATAACATTTTTTTCCAAATTACCCTAATATCATTAAGCCAAAGATGAGTCTTTGAAATTGATGACATTTATGATGGCTCGGTTACATTAGGTGTCCCAGTAAGCTCTTCCAGTGAGCCAGCATGCACAACACCAGCGCCCCCTCTAAGTATTAAAGACACCCGTGTTTTCCCTTCTATACCATGTCAAAGTGACTGATTGCAAAAGGTCTATTATTCTGACAAACAAGCTTCTCTGAAGGTAACACAGAAGGGAAGGCTCTAATCAAACAAACAAGCACTTATGAGGAAGTAAGTGGCAACTTATTTAGAACAGAAGCACCGACAGAGTAAGAGCATAAAAGCGGAGGAGTTCAGCTCAGGGTTCAGTAAAGGACATAAATTATGAAACATAACTGACCTGTGATGGCATAAGAAGACTGCCATTTCAAAATTTTGAACAGAAAAACTACATTTTAAGTTTAAGTGCTCCTATTTCATACCTTCACACAACATCTGTTAATTAATGGAGGCCATTAACAAAAGCTGGAATGATGTGGGAACTTATGAATAAGCAATTTAGAGAGGCTGGACATATGGCTGTCACATAATCACCAAAGATTTAAATGCTGTCAGATCTAAATAATATTGTCAGAAGGAATAACAGACAGCTCTTAATCTTTTAGTTGTCTACCTACTTTACTTGATTAGTCAGATTAAATTTATACTGTATAATGACTGATTATTTTATGTCAATATGTCATGTGACCACTTTTACAGACAATTACAAACATTTCCTAATTTCAAAGTTCATAAAATACATGAACTGTGTTGAGTTTGGTAAAATCAAAGTTTTGTGGGACTAAATCTGTGACAAAATGTGAGTGCTCCTCTACAGTTTTGTTTTAAACTTAATAATTGTGTCATTTACCCTAATCCACAGAGGCCTTATATTTGTCCTTGACTGTTTGGTCAGCAATGCACTTACAGTTTCTCTCTCATCAGCTGTGTCAAACTCAGTCTGTCATTGCTATGGCAACGTTTTAGGTGCCTGACTTCCCTCAAGGCTTGGGTGTACGCTCAGTGATGCAAACTTTCAGTTTACTGAAAGACTGAAATGCTCAACAAAGGCACTCATCACAAGACTAAACAAAAGGGAAAAACGTTGGTGATTTCAGAGCATTACTCTATTTGATGCGCATTATCTATTAATATCCAACTAAATCATCAGAATAAATGATGGTATATGTTTCTGCGAACCATAGATATGTTACAGTACTATGTTTTAAAAGCAGTAGATATGGTGACACTATACACTGATCAGCCAAAACATTAAAACCACTGGCAGGTGAAGTGAATAACATTGATCATCTTGTTACAGTGCAATGTTCTGCTGGGAAACCTTGGGTCCTGGCATTCATGTGGATGCTACTTGACGTGCTCCACCCACGCAAACACCGGTGCAAACAAGTACGCTTGATCAAGGCAACAACACTCCCTGATGGCAGTGCCCCCCCCATAGCAGGACAGTGCACCATGCCACACTGCACAAACTGCTCAGGAATGGCCAGAGGGATGGGACAAAGAGCTCAAGTTGTTGACATGGCCTCCAAATTCCCAACATCCCTATCCAATTCAGTATTTGGGTGATGTGCTGGTACCCCAGATATACCCCCAATCCACAGTGGGGTCTGCTTGGACTTAGCTTTGACTTCTTGAGGCATGGACACAGGACCTCTGGGGAGCATCCTGTGGTGTTTGCAGCAGATCCTTTAGGTTGTGAGGTGGGGTACCAGCACATCCCACAGATGTTCGATCAGATTGGGATCTGGAGACCAGTTTGACACCTTGAATTCTATGTTCCTCGGGCCATTCCTTAACAGCATTTGTGGTGTGGCATAGTGCACTGTCCTGCTGGGGGCTCACTGCCATGAGGGAGTGCTGTTGCCATGAAGGGGGGTTCTCAGTCTACATGTGTGGATGGGTGGAGCACATCAGGTGGCGCCCTCATGAATGCCTGGACCCAAGGTTTCCCATTAGAACATTGCATTGGAACAAGATGATCAATGTTATTCACTTCACCAGCCAGTGGTTTTAATGTTATGGCTGATCGTTGTTCATGTGTTGTGACAATTATGCATCAGTGAGTGGTTAGGTGTAGGCACAATAATCAATGGTTTGGTTGCTCAACATGTCCCAAACTCTCGTTACAAAACACTCACTTTTGTTGTTCTCGAACAGTACTCTGCGACTGTCTGCTGCCTGGTAGGCATTTCACCCAGGTGTCACGCCATCTGTCATCACGTCCTCCTCCTCCTGGTGAGAAACTCAGCTCATAATACATGTAATCTGAACTACATCATACACAAGAAACATACAAATGTAGCATATCTGTGGTTTTCAGAAACTTACAATGACAATATTGTAGAGCAACTGGGCTGTATCAACATGTTTAGGTACCTGAATAAAGAGTAGATACTTCACACATAATTACAATAATTAGGAAAAAAAACTTTATTAAAAAAGTATGGGTCCACATGAAACAAGCCAATGTTGTTCCGTACATTCACACAGACCACACAGCTGTTGCAGATGAGCACTTGCATTGCCGAACACAGTGAAATAACAACCCTTCACACCTTTAGTGAGAGAACATAAATTAATACTTCTTGTCTTAGTTTGAAATGAACGACCTTTGATTTAACATAATGTGAAGTCCAGAGAAAAACAGCACAATATACTTCCATTTACACTTTAAATACAAATTCAAAAATAATTTCATTTGACTGAAAAATTAGGTTTGTCTCATTCAGGAAAATTCAAAATGGTTGATTTACATTTCAACCTGTACGTGATCTTTCAGTGAAAGAGCCTTCTTCAGAGAAGAAATAAACACACACCAAGTTACACATCAAGTACAAATGCACAAGTCTGTACACAGTATGGTGAAAGGTTACAATAACTTTCAAAAACTATATTTATAATAAGGTTGACACTTTAGTTGGATAGTTTAGAGAGCACTTGTAACATTTCAATTTAAAAATTCATCTGCTTCACTTTATTCTGTAAATGTTTATCTATAGAGTATATGCAACAATTCACTACATATTTGCAGAAGAATTTAGTTGAACTGTTCACTCAACCTGTGCTGAGCAGACTGAGTGAATATATAATACCAGAATCTCAACTAATACGCTGTTGACATGTTACAAACACTGTGTGAACTTGGCAGACTATCCAAATGCATCCAAGTGTTTCCTAAGGTTGTCTAATCATAGTTTAGACAATTCCCGGTCATTTTCATGCCTTTCAGTAGCAAGATTTAGTTTTCTCAGAAACTTAATTTTCCACTAGATTCATTAATGATAACTTTGGCTCAATGTAACATCAGACAAACCACTGAATTAGCACAAATTGAAACAAGCATCAAGTGTCTGAGAAAACAACATAAGCCAGTAATTCTTCAAAGAGGACAAAATGATTCCTCTTAAAACTCAAGTGCACGGTCATTCAACAACACAATACTCATGTGAAAATAAACACCCATTAGTTTTTACATAAGAAGCAAACTAACCTGTTTATACACATCTTACACATGTCCGAAATTTACAGCATTATGTAAATCATGTTCAAAATACACGCACGCACAATAATCAAACATCTGTGATCTTCATTTCTAATAGAAAGATTTCAAACGCATAGTCAAAACACAACACGACCAAACACAAAAAGCGGACAAATTCTTAAATTTCAGAAGAAAAAAACAAACAAGCAAATTAATTCAAATTCAATATGTAGATGTTTAATAAGTTATGAGAGAAGTTCTGAAAAAATCAGTTCACAGCTCAGTTAGGAGTAGGGCCGGGCAATATATAAATATTACATCAATACTGTGATGAGACTAGATAATGGACATTTGGACAAAATTGTGTAATTCTCTGAACTTACCAGACTCTTCTAGCTGCTCTCTTTTTTTGTCTTTATCCACTCAGTCATCATGTCAACATTACTGATGATTATTTATCATAAATCTGTAAATATTTCGTGAAAGCACCAATGGTCAAAACTCAAATATTGTCACAATATCAAGAGAGGTATCTGGTCCAAAAAAAAAAAAAAATCATGACTTGATTTTTTCTGTATTGCCCAGCCCTAGTTACTGTAGGAGTAAATCGCTGTGCCATTCTTAAGCAACCATCATGTAAATGTGATTTCATTTTATAGGTTGCAAATTAAATACAATTATCATTGCACTTGACCATAGGAATTTTCTCCACTTACAAAGTAACACATGAACAGGATATCTGTAAGAGATAATGGAAAAGAAACGGTTTGGTGTAAGAGAACCATTTCTGTAGTGAGTGACTGACTTGTGTCACTTTGGTATGAGATTTAAATGACCATAATATTAAAAATGTTGACTGTAAACTGTATGACACAATAACATTACAGGAGAGTTTGACACACCAGTCTTTCCCAGTTAAATATACGTAGAAAGACAATAGCAAACATGTGCTGAGAAATTATGACATCACAAAGTGAAAATTTGTACAAATTTCCAAAATGCGAAAACTCCAACTATATGCCACGAGCGTTACATGCTGCTTAATGTTTAATTTTTGGCTATTGTAGAGTCACGTAAGTATTATTCAGTTAGGAGAGGTGATGCACTCATCACCATCAGTATAAGTAGGTTAAGACGTGACCCTCTGTGTCTAAGCAGCATCAACTCAACAGTACATGTTTATTGCACATTTTGCAGCATCAGTGCAAAAATGGAGCCTTTTAAATCAATGACACATGCACCTGCATTCATGTAAGAGGAGCAGTGATGGACCAAAACAAGGCCAAATCAAAAGAAAATAAAAATATAAGCAGTGAATCACAAATCGCAAAGAAAACCACAATTTCCTTGTAACTCCAATCAAATGGGAGGTATGCTGTTGAAAATCTGTCAGCTGACATCTGTATTTTCACTAAGCACCAGCAAGCGATAAGTAGCTGCCAGAAATGTGATGTTTTCTGGCATTGCTGAGTAACCTCCAGGTCCACAGACACCACAGGGCTGTCACAGGCCGAGCCCGACCCACTGTGCAGGTCACAAGAGAACAGCAGCAGACTCATCGGCAGTTCATCTCCAGTTGTTGTACATGTAGAGGCCGGCGAAGAACAGGTTGGACGTCAGGCTCACCAACAGAAGCCCGGGCCAGATAAGACTCTTGACGAAACCTGGAGATGCCACAGAGAAGGCAAATTAATATCATATTACTGTCATCATGCATCATCTATGTGGCAAGAAGGTTTTCTATTTTGTGTACAGGCACAGGTCCAGTGAAGGTTATAGAAAATTCTGCTGCATTGAAGGTTCCCAAAAAGCACAGTGGCCTCCGTAATTCTTATATGGAAGGCATTTGTACAACCAAGACTCTTCTTAGAGTTGGCCGATGGGCCAAACTTAGCAACTGGGGGAGGACGGCCTTGGCAAGAGAGGTGACTGAGAACCCAGGAGTCAGTCTGGCTGAGCAACAGAGATCCTGTTCAGAGATAGGACAAACTTCAGGAAGGACAAACATTACAGCAACACTCCAGGATTTATGGCAGAGTGGCCAGACGGAAGCCTCTCCTCAGCGAAAGACACACACACACAAGCAACAAAAGGACTTCTCAGGTCTGATGAACTGTGTCTGGACTATATGGCTTCAATCAGTGTAATTTCTGGAGGAACTCAGGCATCGATCATCACCTGCCCAATACCGTCCCAATGGTGAAACATGATGGTGGCAGCATCATGCAGTGGGGGTGTTTTAAGCGGCAGGGACCAGGGGACTGGTCAGGATTGAGGGAAAGCCAAACTGAACCAAGTAAAGAGATACCCTTAACCCTATGGGCCCTAGGCGTTTTTGGGGTATTTTTACTGCCTTTACTTTTAAGCTCATATCACAGTCATTATAAAGGCTACATACACATGCTATATCTTGTTTTTTTCTCAGGACAATGTGGGCTAACAGGATTTGCCATCATTTCATATCCTTCTATGTGCCTGTATTTTATATTAATTTTTATATCAATGAAAAAAACAAATCTGTGTGCCTAAATTCTTACATTTTTACATGTATCTCACCATAGCAAGTTGGAAAATGACATATTCTGCCATATATGAAGAGGGGAGACTCTCTGGAATCTGGCAATATAAAAACCATGATGGTGGGACATTCTGTCACTTCACAGTTGTCCAAAACATGTGGTTTGTGCCAGGCGGACATGTTTGCCAGTATTTTTTCATTATTGGAAGAAATTCCATTGATTCATTCACAAGTCAAAAATGTGTTTTATCTGAAAGAAACATGCAATATTTACATCTAAGATCATAGAAAAATAGTCAACCAAGAGCAATGATGTCCTCCAAGATAATATTTGCCACTTTGTTTGCAGTAAACAAAGTTTGTTGTTGTTTTTCAGTTTCAGTTATATATTGGGGGGCATTTTGGGCATTGGTGGGGACACATGTCCCCCTCAATGTATATGGTGACTACGGCCCTGTCATGCATGTATATGTATGTATATATGTATTAGGCCTCAGTTGTCTGAGTGCGCAAAGATGAAGTACGCTGGTCTTGTCATACAAAGTTTGGTGGAGTGTCAACTGGACAATATGGAGATATTTGCATCTTGAAAGCCGGACTACAAATGTGGATAGACAGGGGAAAACACACGCAAGCCTAAGACGTGGTAAGATACGATATTCCTCACTATATGAAGTGACTGACAACATGGATTGTAAAGAAATTCGTCAGGTTTTTATTTTGTAGACAATTGATCTGGATTTATAGCATGATGGGATGACAGCACAATGTGTGTGGTATCCCTAAAAAGCTCTGCTCCGGCGCTTTCATGTGATATGCGTGGCATTTCTGTGCGACCCTGCATTCACGAGTAATCCATCCAAGAGTAATGTGTGTGCAAAGCTGTATGAAATCTCTGTTATACATCATTTTAGTGTAACTTCATCATTTTTTTTCGCTGTGAAAACAGTGGACTACCAACAAGTGCTTGGTCTTGTCGGAAAGCTATGATTCCGCTGTTTCACGTGCTTCTCACTATGACGCACGGTTGCGGAGAAAATCAATAGAGAAGAACAGTTGTGAATTTGGACGCACTATGCATCGTTCGGGCCCATAGGGTTAATGAAAACCTGGTTCAGAAAACTCCTCATGCTGGCTGAAGGTTCACCCTCCAACGACACAATGGCCCTCAGCCTGCAGCCAAGACGACAAAGCAGTGGCTCAGGGACGACTCTGTGAATGTCCTTGAGTGGCCCAGCCAGAGCCCACACTTGAACCCACTCTTACAACTCTGTAGAGACCTGAAAACGGCCGTCCACTGACAATCCCCATTCACCCTCACTGAGTTTAAAAGGATCTGCAGAGAAGACAGGCAGAAAATACTCAAAGGTGTACAAAGCTTGTTGCGTAATACTCAAGAGGACTCAAGGTTATAATCACCGCCAAATGTCTTTCATTTAAGACTAATGGAGGCCGCTGTGCTTTTAGGAACCTTTAATGCAGCAAAAATGTTTTAGTAGTCGTCTCCAGATCTGTGCCTCCACACAATCCTGTCTCTGAGCTCTGCACTCTTACACTGACCTCATAGCCTGGTTTCAGCTGTGATATGCATTGTAAGCTATGAGGTCTTTTATATACACGGGTGCTTGCCCTTCCAAATGATGTGCAAACAAATGAATTTATCACAGATGGACTTATTTTTATAATACAAATATACTAAAAAAAAAACAAGTTTTTGTTCCCTTTTTCACACATTTAAATTAAAGAAGAGATTTTATTCCTCTCAAACTTTTGTGTATATATTTGTTCAAAATTATTGTTGGTGAGCACTTCTCCTTTGCAAAAACAATCCACCCACCTGACAGGTGCTGCATATACAGATGCTAATTAACAGCATAACAACACAGGTTACAATAAAAGGCCAGTTGGCACAGTTTACAGTTCAGATGAGGACCCAAATGCAGAACTTGATGCAGGCAGCATGACTAAACAAAATGCAAGCTTTAATAGCAAGTTGCTTACAGCGAACAAAAACAGGCAGGCAACAAAAACTGTAGAACAGTCTAAACAAAATCTAAGCACAAGGGAAAACGATACAAAAACTAAACTAGGAACAAACCAGGATGGCATCAGGAACACAAGAGACAGGGAACACTAGCAACAAATGAAGAAGGTCTGAGAATGACACAGAGAAAACACTCTGACTAAATACAAAACAGGAGGAGGATGTCAACAAGGGAAATGTGACAGCAGGGCTAATGATGGACAGATGAAACAAACCAGGTTGTGGAAGACAGTAAAAGAAGACCTGACACATTAGGAGTGACCCTCAAAATAAAACAGGAAACAAACTCACAAGCTCAACAAACAAAAAACCTAGGCGAGAAGTTGAGCATTTAACTCAGTTACAATGACAGACTGCAGTCAGGTCAGGATCCTGCTGACAATGACGAGCATGCAGATGAGCGTCACATTTTCAGACAGTTTCTTTGGTAGTGCGAGTCAACTGTTGCATCAGCTGTCTACATAGCTGGGCTGGATGATATTGCAAATTTAGATGCTGTTTATGAAGGTCCTGAGGTGACATGGTCTGTATTTGAAAGACTGGTTGGATGTTCTGACAAATTCACGGAAAATACATTGCAATCGGCTTATGGTAGTGAAATGTACATATAGTTCCAGGGAAACAGCTCTGGTGGACATTCCTGCAGTCAACATGCCAACAGGACGATCCCTAGAAACTTGCAGTATTTGTCACATTGTGACAGAACTGCACATTTTTGAGTGGCCTTTTATTTTGATCAGCCTAAGATCTAATATCAGTATCTCGATATGCCATACCAGTCACGTGGAGGATTATCTTTACAAAGTGCTCACTAACACGGATTTTAACAAATTTGTGAACACAGCGTGAGAGAAATAAGTCTTTGGTTCTGCATAGAAAAAAAGTTTTGGATCTTTGACTTAAACTCAGAAAAAACAGAAGCAAAAACATAAGTGTTGCATCTATATTTGTATATATAGTGAAGTTTACCTAAGTTGCCAGTGAGCAAAATGTTACCTGAGTCCCCAAGCAAGAGGATTTTGTCTGTCTATGACAGTCCCCCCCCCATGACTCCTGAACCAGGGTATGAACCGTGACTTTTGTGTAACCATACACCCCTACTGTAAACTATACAGCAGTGTGGCGTGCTTCTCTTTCATCATGGTTTCTCACCCTTAAATATAGATGTATTTGCTCATTCTTCACACTGTACTAAGAGGCCCCCTGTATTTATACAGCTACATCATCTCTATCTGTAGTATCTGCAGAGTATTTCCTTTAACTGGCAGTATGACTGGAAAAACAAGCTAACCGTTCCTGTAAATCGGAGTGGAGTGCAAAAGTGGTTCAGAAAAAAAAGTTGTCACTGTGACCCCTCTGTATTTTTAAACCCTGTCATTTGAATTGAAAATGCTTTCAGAGGAAATCTCTTTGCACCTAGTATGGGCAGAAAGAACAATTACAGTGTTCAATAAAAATGTACATGCAAGTGTTGTTTTAACACAGCCTTCGTTAAATGTGAGCCTATTCTTTAAAAACTGCACATCATTACCATTTCATTTTATGAGGCCTGAAGTTATGACATCCAGTTAGACAACAGGCATGAAAAAAATTTGTTATGTTTAAATTAGAGTCTGTACCTTCTGGAGGAGGGGCGTTCTCAGGCCCCTGTGTAGTAGTGCCAACCATGCATGCAGAGGACTCAGAGGAGCTTCCTTGCTTCTCTTCCTCTTCAATCACACTGCCGTCCCTTAACAAAGAACTCAAATCTGCAAACAATGGAACCAGGTACATCATGAACCCAACCATCAAAACATGAAGTCACTAATGAACATGCAATATTTTCTATCTCTGTACAGCCACTCTGTTAGGTTTGAGAATCACTGCCACCTGGTGGTAATATCACGCATGACACTGAGGTGGACAGAAATGTATGTTGCTGAAAAACCCTTACAATGAGCGTTTAACTTTTAACAGTTTGACGTAAGCTGTACGTACCGTTTTGGCTTTGGAAGGGTGATATGTCAGGTGAAAAGCAGCTGCTGTAAATGGAAGAGTTTGACTTCACATGGAAATGTGATGATGACACAGAAGGGGACATGAGAGCGGGTTCTGGCTCTGCTGAGAAAAGTCGGAGTTTCCGGCCGCTGATGTTAAGGCGAGCGGGGCTGATGAGGGGCCGCCGTCTGGCAGAACCTGAACTGGATGTAACTGACCCAGCTACTGAGGGCGCTGGAGAGGGACCTGGGGATGATGGGCGGCTCCCGGGTATCAGGGAAAAGTAGTCTGCCAAAAAAGACAACCAAAAAAGCAGTAAAAAATGTCAATCAAGTGCCCTGAAAGGGTTAGGAATTGCTTAATATAGAGGGTTAAATGATGATCACAAAAATCACTGGGGTTTTTTATACCTGACGACAGGGAGTCTTTGTAATGTGAGGCTGGTCTGCTTCCACTAAACAGGTAACCAGAGTCTGAAAATAAAGATAAAAAAAAGATACATCATTTACTCCAACCATGACCCAGGGCTCTTCGTAAACCTGTAGAAAAACAACCACAAATTAAAGCTAATGTTTTGTGCCTGATAAACCTAAAAGAGAGTAACTTTAAGCTGACACATTTAATTTTAGAAGTTAGTGGTATGTGGTGGTGGTCTATCTGTCAGGTTATTTTATTAATTTCAGCCCCCAAGTGGGTAAAAATGATAAATGCGGGTAGAGCTGCAACTTTCCATTTTTTAATGATTAAATAATCGGGCAATCTGGATTTTCTTGATTAATTACTTTGTCCATAATAAGTTCAGATGGTAATAAAAAATTAAAATTACTTAAAGCCCAAGGTGACAACTCCCCATGGCTTGTTAATCACCTGCCAACAAAATCCAAGGATATTCAGTTTACTAACACACAAGACAAAGAAAAGCAGCCAATCCTCACAACACAGAATTTGGGATTAGGTTATTTTTGCTCAAACCATGACAAACGATTAATTATCCCAATAGTGCTGATTAACTTCCTGTCAGTGGACTAATTAATTAATTGACTCAACATTTCAGCTTTAAATAGGGCTTTTAATTTAAAGCTGCATTTAGCACAGCTCTTCAGTAGGTGGTAGGTTTAGCATCATATTACTTATGTGATAAATGTTCAATGGATATTATGAAGCAATTTTATTACACAATATAGAACCCATTAGTCATTATTATCTTACTGCAGATGTGTATCTGCATGCACGTTGGCCAATAAGTACAGAAATGCTGATGATATGTCTGAGGCCAGTAACAAGCAGTGTTTTCATTACAGGGCTCATCCTCCACAAGGCACTGGCGGGTTTTTTTTTTTTTAAACTGTATAACGTTGCATGCACAAAAAACAAACAATTGAAGGAAAAAAAAAAGCAGATCCACATGAAACAGTACATGTGACATTAATCTATGCTAAGAAGCCAACAGTGAGTCTTTCCCGTATTCGCAAACAGTGGCATGACCCAGTTGTATGGCAGGCAGCAGAAAGTGAAAGAAAAACTGCATCTTATCAATTATAAATCTGTTCTGTATGCAATGCAAGACGCATCTCAAGATCAAACAGGTCTGAGCAGCTAAGGGACGCCATGCAACAAGAGCTGTGGGCAGCAGCAGGGTGAATATTCCCTCCTGCCCCTGCTGAAGGTCATGACCAGCTTCTTGAATAAATAATTAGCACTACTATAGTAATTATTTTCAGTTAGTTTCTTTAAGTTTAAGACCACAAATAAAAGACACAGCACTAAATCTACTCACACAAGTCATGTTCAGATTATAGCTTTTTGTTTGTCAGAACTAACAGAATAAACAGAATAAATAATTTGAATGTTACCTGTCCTGGTGAGGGAGGGGATGGTGCCAAGGCAGAGAGCTCTGTTGAGTCGCCCGGGCAGAGAGGAGGGGGAAGCCTTGCGCTCGCGAGGACTCTGTTGGCGGTTGATGAGCTTGGAGAGGTTAGGTGGTGGGGTGGGGACAAAGGAGTCTGCCAGGTCTGGAGTGAGCAAAGGAGGCTGGCTGCTGAAGGGGGGCACTGCAGAGCTGCCTGCAAGGTATCTGCAAAACAAGAGCAACGGAACGGTCTACTACCTGGAATCAAAATTATAAGAAGATTGTCACAAGGTCTTAACACTACACAACTCCATACAGAGCATTACAAATAGAGTTTTAAGGACACTGAATATTCAATTTGTGATTGTATGTTTAAAGAAAGTTGTCTCCAGATGTGGTTTATCTTTTCCTCACAAATGTCACTATAAAACATTCTTGACATTAAAATATAAACTCTGCAATATCTGAAAAGTGCAAAGAGTCTGACAACAAATAGGTGCACAAACTGTGAACCATACAGCTCTGATACCCACTTAATGTGAGCACTGTATTAAAGGCGGCTGTCACTGAGATACTGCTGCAGCTGTCGGACAACATGCAGCAGCTGAAAGCTCCAACAGGACAAAAGCTCAAGGAGAAATGCTGCCCTCCAATACAACTCAACTCACACACATCTCCACACCATACAATCAGTGGCCCAAACATGTTATGTGTCAAAGTAGATATAGATTATATTCAGTGGAAATAAAGATTTGTCTGTCTATCAAAAAAGACAGCAGTCCTGGTCAACATAAAGCTGATACATTCCTTTAACTAAAATGCTCTGTAATAAAGCTACTTTTTTAAAAACAGAAGAGACATACACATGTGGAAACAAACAGAGAAGACATATTCTTTAAGCAGTTGTTTATTACATATCATGAACAGCAAGCATTCCTACAAAGTCTTCAAATTGGAGCCTGGCATTAAAAGAAAGACACCCAATTTCAGCATGTGAGCACCCAAAACACGGTACGGTTCATTGGGTACAGTATGTATGTTGCAGGAAACCTTTCAACATGGACGGAGCTCCAGTTCCGAGGCTACTACACAATATATAAATACATAGTAAATGATCAAATTGAGATACAGTTCATTAGCTTATTTATATGATATCTTGGAAAACCAAGTTATTGCTTAAATTGTGTATAAAGTATCAAGATTTGGCATTATAACCTTTAATATTTTATGTCTTAGTGTTTCTGCAACACACACACACACACACACACACACCTTGCTAAAACAAAGGTATGACAGTCTTGCTACAAACTTGATAACCATACAGTGCAGTAAAAATACAGACATTCACAACTACATTAGTAAAAGGTAGTAGGTCTACAGCTATTACTGTTAAAACACCACCACAAAATATGTTTGTGGCGACAGTATGATGCTACTGTTGCACTTGGCAACCTACATTTATGATTAACATAAAAGTTTATATCAAGTGCTTCTACAGCTAAACGTGTGACACAAATGAAGGTTAACAGTCGTACAGCTGATCAGGTAGTTACAGGAATCCTTTAAAATAAACACACAAATAGCCAAATACTCAGACTAGATATTATTCATACATCACAGCATAACAAACATGCACACGGGAGCTTTACAGCAAACACTTTTGCACAGCATGTAAAATTTTGGCAAAAATAACACTTTTTGATATGTACCTTACATATGCAAACAAAAGGTAATAATTACTGGAATATTATATTTTTGTTACGATACAATTACAACGAGGCGCAGACCAGCGTGAGCTTCAATGCAAGTCCATAAAAATGTCACAAAACTCTTCCACAGTGCACCATGATTTTTTCAAACACTTTCAGCTATTGTGCCTTCATCAGGTCGGAGAAGAGTTTTGAAACGTGTTTTGATTTTGACTAAATATTGTCTTTGTCAAAAGTTTAAAATGCAGTTTGTCACATGATTAGTTTACGAAAGGTAAAAAAGTACCTCAGTAATTACTGATTGATCACTGTCAAAGTGCTACAAATCCAATGCTAGAGCACTGTGTGGCACTGAAATACTTGCATTAGATTTTTCAAAGGCAGAAAAGATAAATCGCAGCTTAAAAGCTTGGAAATTGCGCTGTGTGAGTTAAGGGCTGGGCGATATGGACAAAAGGCTGTAAGTGGTTTTCCATGGCCTTTCAAATGAATCTAGTGGCAGAAAAAGATTTAAACAATTTAATTTATTTAGGCTATTTATCTTATTTAAGCACAGAGCATCAACAGAAAGGCCGAGGAAGGGAAGGCGCAAGAGACACTTTGTCTGCATCGTATACGTCTTGTATATGAAATCTCTGTGTTGTCTCTGCATTTTTTTAAAAACAGATCTGTCGCCGCCGTCTCAATGTTACAAAATAGAATACAACTACCAAGAACGGCGATATGTGTTGACCACCTCACAAACAGACTGGCAATGCTACGCTGTACGTGTGCTGCGGTCATTTCATTCATCTCACAGACTGATTTAACGTTGTACGTGCAACATATAGACCGATGTCACACTGTAGACTAATCAACAGACTGATTAAACAGAGGAGCAGCTCTGTGTCTCTCTGAGTGTTGCTGGAGAACCTGTGAGTGAGTGGGGCGGAGCTGTGCGGAGAGTGTGAGACAGGAGAGATGCACACTGGCATGCACTATGGAACGCAACTTGACCCTATATCAAGATAAACGGGGTTCTCTACATTTATATGCTTGTCTGAAAATATATCGAAATATCGCTCATAGTCGTACTATCGCCCAGCCCTATGTGAGTTGTAGAAATTGTGCACAGACGATTATTTCCTCATAACCCTACAAACAGCATCTTTCATATCTTATATTTGGCAGCGCTTTTGTCGCAAAAATCCACAGTTTAAAGCTTTGAGACGACTACACTGAAGGCGCTGGTTTGAGAACATAACTCCAACTACAGGACAGCACAATGTGAAATTTAACCCCACAGTTACAATACGCTACCCACCAAATACAGTCTATTAACACAGCTACTATTTCGTAACACCTTTTCGCATTACTGTCAAAAAATGACCCCCCTTCTCTCAATACATTCCAACAAAGTAAAACAAAAAAGGGTCGACTTGCATAAATTGACGAGAGGTAAATGTTAGCACATGCAACTAGTACGTCCATCTGTGTTTTTAATACATCAACATGTTAGAATGTTGGTGAGTAATTAAGGGAAGCAACAGTTAAGTGCTAAAAAAATATTTCTGGCTGTAAATGGTAATGCAGTGCTTCTTTCTTCTTCTTCTTGGTTTATTTAAACAGAATATGAAAAGGATAAGTCCAACATCTTACTTGAGACTTGCTTGAATCTAATAAAATCTTATAAACTTACTTTCCACGTCAAACTATAACTTTGATTTTATACGCTCTGCAGAGAACTTGGTTGGTGCTTGCAGTTCTATTAACACTTGAAATACTTCCTGCTAACGTCTATATTCAATATAAGAGTTGAGCACTTCATGTTTGATCGCAAACTGATACAACAAGGAGACAAAAATACCACCTAGACATGATCCCTTCAAGCAAATATTGAGACAAACCAAGTATCTGCCAGGTAGGCACTATTTTTAAGCATCAGCTTTCGGCACAGCAGACAGTAACAAGGCATGAATTTGTACATGGATTATCTGTTAACAATGATCAAGGAGAAACTGAAGCATGATCCAAATGGAAATCACAGAGGCACAAGATCTCAACAGTGTGTTAAGAAGAAGAGCAGCAAACAGCAAGACCTTTGAACTATAACAGAATTTGGGAACTGCACTGATGAACAAATGAGTGCTTCTCCCAGGCAGCTAAGTGTTTAGATTTTCAAATAAGCACATGAACCTCACACTGTCATGTTTACTTCCCCATTGTTCAAACAAAACAGGAAAAGGGCCACTGTTAGGACTGATGACGAGTCACACAATTTGTATGCAGAGGCTGTCTGGATGAAAATGCAATGGCAGCCACTTCTCTACAAAACATACCAGACATATGAAGATACCTCCCAGCTCTGGCTTGAGAAATGATCAGTCGCTTCAGCAGAGACGCTCTATTCTTAGAGATTCCTCACGAACATCAGTTATAAATAAAAAAGTGGCTTCAAAGAGGAATACTTCCTGGAAATATCCAAGGTCGTTCTTTGTTTAAAACTTGTAGATGATGTGGCGCAATATAGGAACGATGTGATTAATCAAAAGCCACATCTTGAGTTTGGCCCGGCAGTCTCTTCACATATTAGTATTTCATGCAATGAGCTGGAGTTAGTAAATGATTTTCAACCCACGGCTACACCATAGTGTTAATAAATGAGTACATTCAAAATGCTTTAAAACGTTATAACATAGTGTAGAATACATAGTTTAGTTTAGTACTAGTTTGGTACTTCAACGTTAAAATCCCAGTATATTGACTTAAAATCAGTCAGTCAGTCCATCACACACTTATTATGGTTAGTAAGAAATTATCAGTGCAACCAGTAATAGATTAATAAACAGGATGAACATGAGAGGCAGAATTTCCCACAAAACAAAATCTGTAAAGTCTTCTTGAGAGTTGGTAACTTTAGTAGTGTTTGTCATAATTCCTTTTTGATTACATGATTCCGAAAAGACTGCTACATCAGTTTATCACATACCCCTTTTCCACCAACATGGAACAAGTACCGCTCTGGTTCCTGCACCTACTTTTAAACCCTTTAGAGCATTTCGACCAAAAATTAATTGGTTCTTAACGCCCCCCCCAAAAAAACACTGGTTCTCAGAGGAAACCAAAAAATAGCAAGTTTTTCTTATACTCGTGTGGGAATTGTGACATCAGTGGATGTGCCATATTGTACAGATAAGAAAAAGAGGATGGAGACAGCAACAACAGAGAAGTAACGTGAGAAATGGTCATAAAAAAAGAGCAGGTGCAGTCTTATCAATAGTTGGTCCATACTTGTTTTTATAAAGACAAAAACAAAAACAAATGTCTGTAGTAACAGAACAAAAGCTTGCAGATTATCAAAGCGATCTGCCGTTTTTGTCACTACTGTTTACTTTAATTGTGCATTGCACAACGCCACTTGTTGATGACACATCCTTGAATACAATGGCTCAGCTCAAAATACTTCATACTATGCTAGATAGTACCAAGGTTTCAAGCATCTCGAGTGGAACCGATTCAAGAACCGGTGCTAATTTGGTGGAAAAGGGGTATCACTTAACAGCCCTAAAACAAAATATCTAACATTGAGTCGGAGACAACTCTGTTACCAACCAGAGAGATTAAGAATTGTGTCATATTCATTTCATAATACCTTATTTTTTGTGTATTTATACCCTTTACTACTACAAGGTTGACTTTTTTAACACACATCTGATGTGCACGTGTGCTAGCAGGTGAGGTTTTGATGTGATTTAGCATGTAGCAATAGTGTTTTGTTCCCATTGTAGGCCACACACATAATCCTATGTTGCACATGTTGTAACCTCACAGTCATTCACACATAGCAGAAAAAGAGGGGGTTATGAGTAAAAAAAGTGAATTAAAAACGGCTTGTTCCTCACTCTTTTACAAAACACTTGTAGAGTATGTTTTGAACACAAACTTCTCCTGGAAAGAGGAGCCTTTACAAATTCCCATGTTTCAAACACAACTTGAACATCACTGCTCAGATTCTGACCTTCGATATCTGGCTCTTCTTGGACCCAACGGTTTGCGAGTTGCCACAGCAGCGGCAAAGCTGACTAGGCAACAGAGGGAGACCACACTGAGCTTGGCTGTGTCCATCCAGTCAGAGGCGTCGGTCAAGTAGCTCTCAGCCAGGTGGAGGCACAGGATGAGGAACCACAGGACAGAGGCCACAGCATCAATTCTCCTCAATCTGAAAATGCAGCAACACATTAGCTTGTAATCTGTTTTTGCTTAAATTAAATTTGTCTGGGATTTCCAAATGCTAACAAAGAGGCGGTGACTGCTTACCTCACAGGTCCTGCTAAGAAGATAGCAGTGAGACAAGTCAACAGGCCGACAGAGACTACAGCTAGCTGGTTGTCCTTTCCGTGCTGCCACACCAGCTTGGCATTTTCTATGGCCTTATCTGGCACCAGCTCCAGCAGATCCTGCCACACTGGCACGCCTCCACTCGTCTCGTTGTTGGGGGCAGATTCATTCTGGGGTTTAGGCTTTGGAGGAATGACCCCACCACTTAGTGTTTGTGGGCCACTGACTGAAGTAGGCTGGGATTGCATGTCACACAAAGACGTAGCAACTACGAAAGCACATATCAGGAAGGCAAGGGCCCGTAACAGTATGACCCCCATGGGAGAGGACACAGAATAGGAGCTCTGTGGGAGAGAGAAGATCATTTCAATGTGAATCCTGACATTTTCACAACATGTGGAAATCATTGAGCTATGCAAACATAAATGCTGACATATAATAAAAACAGGCACCAAAAAGCCAATTAAATAAAACCAACTGAAAATGCCTCTTTTGGCACCTACCCTCAGAGATGTACTGAGGGCTTAGACTGGTGAAATGTGTCAAAAAATATTAAGTATTTAGGACTGTAATTATAACAAATGTTGCGGAGAAAAAAACAAAAGCCTGTGCATTCCATAGGTGACATAATTATTTAATTAAAGCATAATAAAAATAACCAAATCTACCCAAGAGAAACAAGACCCATCCAAATAAAGTTTAAGTATCTTTTTTTAAGTTATAGAGCTTCACTAAGCCTGACATTAGTGGTGCTGTGTAACTGGAGTTATGAAGTTAGTTGACAGGTTGGTTTAACCCTGGGCTTATCAGTTCAACTTCGACCATGGGAGCATAAAAGATGGAGTTAGAAATTACAAGCCAAGCACATGCACTATAACCAGATCAGGTTAAAGGGAGATTTATCTTATTATGATTGGAAATGAAAGTGTTTACACTTTTACTATACTTTATTGAGGTGGCATAAAGTAATATAAAATAAGATAAAACAGATACCTGTAAAATACTTAAATACTATAAATACTAAACTACAGTGAGATCAATAGGCCACATATTAAAAAGTAATAGGTCATAAATAGCCATGGACATTTCAAGTGTAGCGACATGTTGAGTAGTTTACAAAATTGTGAAAAATAAGAACTGACTGACAATTATGCCCTTATACCTCAAGATGAAAAAATATTTTAAATGTTAAAGCAATAACAAACCATCATCAAAAAAAAGTTCAAATTTAGGCAGTTTCTGTTTCCCAGGCTTAAACAGAAACATCACACATACAAAGCTTAAAGAAAATAAATTCATGCCTGATTAGGTCACACTACTGGAAATGTTGCGTCTTATTTACAAGCAGCTACAATACTAAACAAATGAGGATATCTTTTTTAATAAAATGTTACAGTTGGTATACCTTCCATTTATAATCACCATCCTAGTGAGTAAAGAGATATCAAAGATTTTGTATTCACACGTCCAACTTTGCAAGAGTGAAGGAATAAAAACCTGTTTTCAAATCTCACTGATAATCACTGATTTACTCTTTGGCTGAAATGTAAACATTTTTCACACGCAGAATATGGTTACCCATCAAGACTTACCATGTTTAGAGTAAATGCATTCATTCAAACACACCTTGCTGCGTGGTGTCTACAGATTGCACTGACCTTTACAAAGCCCTTGTCTGATTCTCGGTTGCGTCGAAGCTGATGGTTTAAGAGCACGGTTCGAAGCTGACGATTTTGATATTTGAGGTAGTACTCCACTGCTGTCTGACACGGCCTGCATAACTTATAGGTCTGCTCCAGGTGGTGTTTGTAGGCGTCTATTTCCTCATCATAGTTCTCCTACAAAGGACACAAAAACAATAAATTTAATGTTCACAGTTGTCAGCCATGGTAACAACAAAGAAAGTGTTACAGTGAACAGAAAAACAAAGCACATACATCATCCCTTGGGATAAATGAACCCAACTGCTTGATCTTTACAGTCTGGTTGTTATTGCACTTCCTGCACAGCAGCATCTGACAGTTGACCCACTGCTGTGCCTTGGGTATCTCAGATGTGGGAAGGCTCCCAGACACCCCATGGTTCAGATGCTCCATGTACTGAGCTGGGATGGGTTTGTTGTAATCCCCATTCTGAAAAACAAGACACACAAGTAGGAATAAAATTACTTCACTGACATGCTAAGAAAAATAATTTGCAGATGCCATGCATTTTTGAAACCTACCTCCTGAAAGCCATTGTACTGGTCACAGTTGGGACAGTCCCAGCAGTTCCTGTTCCCATAGGGCACCACTGTGTTTTCATTACAGAACCAGCAGTTCACATTTGCATGGGTCGGCTTCTTTCTGTAAATAAGAGATGGAGTAGTGATATGATGAAACATGATACTGATTATCAAACCAGCTGATGTATTTTTCCCGCAGTGGAATACTTAGAGTACATGGGTCTACAAGTATTGTTATTATTATTATTATTATTATTATTATTATTATTATTATTATAATATCAATGAGCCACAATTTGTCTTAGATGCCAAACAGGGGGAGTACACAGTCGAAGTTCATACCAATGTGTTTGGTAGTCTTTGACGTGCTAAAGTTTGGGAAGCCCTGGTGTTGTTTCACTTTGAATCAATATTTCATGAACCTATACACACAGTAGTTTCCAAAGACCCCCCCCCCCCAAAAAAAAAAAAAAACAACCTACAAGTGTGTGCATTCAAATAGTGAAAATTGCTACTTCTCCTAACTGTCGCAAAACTATCTGTCTGATAAGTTAGTTAGCAACACGGCTAGCAAAGGTAGCACACGGGCTAGCGTGTGGATAAACAGACGACTCTTTCAAAATACAAAACAAATCCAGATACTGTGGTTAGCAACGTCATTTCTAGTGTGTCACATTTTAAAAACACAAATGCAAATGTTGAACAATGTTTGCTAACTTGTGCTGACGTGAAACTAGCTAAAAACATAACGTTACGCCGCGGTGCAAAACCTTGAAGTTACCTGGTGGCTATTTTGTATATGAGCGCTCCACCGGCGACAACCGCCGTAGCTCCGACTCCGCTGTACATTAATTCAGGATACTCCAACAGAAGCTGGTTAAACGCCTCCATTTTCACTGAAATAAGCGATTCGTGAGCTAACTGGACATGAGAAATACAGTGTTCTTCTGGTACCGCGAAACACGGCGCGACAGCGCACGCGGTAAACGATCCTCTTTTGTTCACGCCCATGTAACGGAAACGGAAGTGCGTAACTTCCTGGACGCGTTCCAATATGTATTATTCACTCCTGCTTGTGGACTGTACCGCTCTATAAAACCACCCACGATTAAAGCATTATGGAAATTATAATATTATCACCATATTTTGAGCGTTTTAGCTGGAGGCATGTATTGAAATCAAAATAAATCACACATTTGTTTGATTTTAGGAAACACGTAGTGAAGTAAAAAGGGAGTTTGATAGTGTTGGAATGTGGGAAGAGTCTTTTTCTGCCTGATTTTCCCTCTCATAGTTTGCTGCTGGGAGAATTTCACCTTAAACCTTTAATGCTGTGCACATTACCATTCTTTTAATAAATTTATTACTCAATTTATATGCTGTCAAGAGCAATTATTTTCTGAATCATTAGCTACTGATATAGCTGCACCCTAAAACCTATCATGCAAAATATCACTAGCCAGTGGCTGTAAAGCAATAAACACATTTACTCACCTACCACAAAGTTTTGAGATAATGAACTTTAATTGAGTATTTCCATTTTTTACACTTCTACTCTATTACAATTCAGAGTCAATTATTGTGCTTTTTACTCCAGTATTTATTTTAGTCACTAATTACCCTGCATTTTCAGATTAATAACACATTAAGATAGGCCTATATAATCTACAAATAAATGTTTAAGACATGAGGCAGGATAATTAAAATCCTTACCTTTACCAGCTGCTACAGTAACGTGATGAAGCCTGCACACTTATGCATCAACAAATATAACCCCATAATAAAATATCCTAAAATGAGCCATATTGCATGATGAGTAATTTGTCTTTCTCATTTTTTTTGCTTATGCTTTTGTCCTTTTACATAAGTAGATTTTTAATGCATGACTTTTAACAGAGTAGCCTATTTTTAGAAGATCTGAGTACTTCTTTCACCACTAGTCATGGTAAGAGACTGACATATCTTACTCGGGTTTTGAGAACATTTCTTTGAATCATTTCAACAAAGCCTATAGCCTATATCTTGATAGATTAACTATGTATCAGTTCTATGCATGAATTACAGTAGAATTATCACTTAGGTAAGCTTACACAGCAGGCCTACATTTTATACTTGAACAACTAAAGCTATCTCTCTAATAGTTTTGTATTATTAGCCTACAATGAATGAACAGAAAAAAAACATAATAAATACTAGAGTGAGGTAATTAATGAGAGTATCTGATGCAAAAATAACATTTTATTTTTAACAAACGCATTAACATCAAGTAAACATTCACGAGTAAGAAAACTGATCAGTGCTTCTCCCAGAGAATTCCATAGTATAAAATAAAATAAATAAATAATATTCTTACAAATGAATAGGCCTTTACAGTAATAATGATAAAACGAACAAGAAAGAAATAAAAATGCAAAAATAGAAAACATAGGTTTAACTAATTTTTAACTGTAGCCTATAAAAAAACCTGAACCAAAAGCTTATTTCACATTAACAAATGTACATTTTATTAAAATAGCTACAGAACAGTGAGGCAAACAGCCCGACTCAACGATGAAACAAGTGAACGTAGTCCGTGAACTGGCTGAATGATAATGAAACCCTACTCAAACGAATATGGCAGCGGTGCCTCCGCCTGTCTTCCGTACGTGAGGGTCTGGTAGCTGCACGCCACCGACACTGTGCCTCCGCTGGGGCTCATGGGCTGGGTCACTCCGCCGTAGGGGCAGCCGTTGTGGGGTACAAGCACGGGCGGGTGGTGGTGGTGGTGGTAAGCGCCGTATGGAGTGTGATGGAAGTGGGAGGGCGGGCAGTAGGAGCTCACCGGGCCGCTGGGAGACACGCTACGGGGGTGACCGGCGATGACCTGGGGTGTTGGGAATCCGCTCGGCTGGGACAGGCTCCAGGAGTTGCTCACATATGGCTGCAGGTAGAGGGGCTCGGGATAGTCCATGGAGTTCCCGGTCACATAAGGCACGCTGGTGGGTCTGTAGGGTCTCCTCACCCTTCTCCGCCGCCGGTAGTTCCCCTTGTCAAACATGTCCTCAAATGCGGGGTCCAGCATCCAATAATTCCCCTTACGGTCCCCTCCATTGTCCCTGGGCACTTTGACGAAACATTCATTCAAAGACAGATTGTGTCTAATGCTGTTCTGCCAGCCCTTTTTGTTCTTCTCATAATATGGGAACTTTGAGACGATATAATTGTAAATCCCGCTGAGAGTCTCTCTCTTGTCTCTGCTGTCCTTAATGGCCATGGCGATGAGAGCCACGTATGAGTACGGCGGCTTCACCTGCTGCCCGGTGTCCCCCGCACCCTCGGACTCAGGCGGGGGCGAGTTGGAGCTGATGTCCAGGAGCTGCACTCTCTGGGGTTCCTCCTCTGCATCCATGGCTCAGGTAGGCTATCTGCGTCCTGCTGTGGCAACGAGCTGCAGTCTGCGTGTGAACAAGTCAGCGCTGTGTGCAAGTGTCCGCAGGTGCAAACACTCCTCCCACAGGTACTCGGCGCTACAGTAAGTTCTCGTCTTTCATCTCGCCGCGGTTAGTCAGTTATGGCTTTGCGTGGGGTACTGAGAGATCTGCTTGGGTCACACGGGGGTCACAGAGTGGGTTCTCACGGACAGCCATCAAAATGTTATCGTAATAGAGAGAGGCCGTTAAAGATCAAGTGGCCCGTGCCGTCACATGCAGGGTTTGATGTTCACTGTGTTTAATAATGTTGTAGGGGTCACTTGCAGCACATGGAGGTGTTGAAGTCTCCTGACCAATGAAAAGCAGTTCGCACGTGTATTGAAGATTTAACAGTTTACAGCACAGTAATGCACTTTACAGATCATGCCGTCAGATCAAGACATCAGAAAGAGGATCGCTGACACACACACACACACACACACACACACACACACACACACACACACACACACACACACGACCAAAAGAAGGTCAAGAGGTCAAAGTCATGTGCACCTCAGTCTGCTCTTGCATTAATGTTCATGGAGGAAACAACCAAGACCTTACAATAAAAAATATGAAATTAATAAACCCCATCCTAAATTTCAGGATATGTGAACATGCAGGATATTGTTTTACATTTCTTTAACCCTTTGAAACCTGAGCAGATTGGCTTTATATTTTTTTTTAAAACATGGGAAGAAGGCAATGAGAAATTTGGGAAATTACCTGAAAATTATAGCAAGATATTAAAACGTTATAAGAAGGAACTTTAGTTTTAGTAATGAAGAAATTATCTAAAAATAAGCCAAAACAGCAAAGAAAAAAAGAAAAAGAAGAAAAAAGACAAAAACAAACCAAACCAAATCAACAAGGAAATTACCTGGAAAAAAAGCAAAAACATAAAATAAAATAAAATAAAATAAAATAAAATAAAATAAAATAAAATAAAAAGAAAATTACCTAAAAAATAGAGAAGAAAAAAAAATAGAAAATTACAAAAAAAAACAAAAGCAAATAATATGTATATTTATTTTCTGTAACGTAATTTAAAAAAGAAAGAAATAATAACTGATGATTTTCTAATAACACTTTTCTACTAATGCTAATTGCCTTTTTCTTGTGTTTTATATAGAATTCAAACTAATTTCTTCAGGTATGGATGGTTTGAAAGCTTGTGAAAGGCATTTGAATGCAACACAAAAAAATGGATGTGATACAAGTTTTAAAGGGTTAACTGAGGTGATGGTGTAAGAAGTGCACATATTTTTTTTAACTTAAGTGGCAAAACCACAGTGTAAAAGAAACTCTACTCTCTAAATTTTTAACATGTAAGTGACCCATTCTTTTACATCTTTACATTTATTTTTTATAAATCTTATATCAATGGTGCTTTTGGAAGTTAAAGTACCAAAAGCTCTCATTGTGTAAAATGGACCATTCCAGTTATTGGATTGTCATTATTAACACTTATCATTATTGCTTTCATTTGATAGCTGAGTTTTAATAGAACTGAATTTTAATTTGTCTATATACTGCTGGGTAGTTTACCCCTGAGGATTAATAAAGTCTTATCTTAATCTACAAGGATACGTCATATTTTATTTATTATATTTTGTATTATTAATGAAATTGTTGTATGAAAATTAAAGTATTAAATTCATGTTGTAAAAAGTACAACATCTGCATCTGAATTGTAGATTAGTAGAAGTACGATAAGATAAGAAAAACTTCATTGTCCCAAACTGGAAATTTGTTTTGGGCACAGGATGCATAGCAGATAAAACCATCATGTAGGCTACAACCAAGACACACAGTAGACGACCATGCAGTACAGCAAGAACGCCAATTTAAATAACATGATTGCACAATCAGGACTACTGAGCAAAATAAATACATCAACAGTTAAGGCTAAAAGAATAAAAGCTCTTTAAGGTTGCACTAGCCCAGGAGATAATAATTAAAAGTGCAAACTGTAGTATAGATGATGCAAATAAAATATAGTAGTGCAAATGAAACTTGCAAATAAAACTGAAGTGCAAGTAAAAATGTACTAAAGTGTGCAACAGGTCAATAGTCACAATAGCAGCCCTGCTCTGCCAGGGAGACATCACAGGGCCAGCAGACAGAGTATAAAGCAGCAGAAAATGAAGACACTCAAGTAAAGTTCAAGTACCTCAAAATTGTATTTAAGTACAGTACTTGAGTAAATATACATAGTTACTTCCCACCACTGCAAACAGGTGTTTTATTAATAGCTTTGCATACTGTATCAACTCAGGGGCACATGATAGTCGGGTATTTCCAGCACTCAGTATGCTACAGAGAAGTATGGAGGCTTGCAGGTATCAGAGCCGAGCATACCACCCACATACAGTGAGGCATGAACAGCAGGCCTGTCTGTCCGCCGAGGATAGTAGATAATGATCACCTGCTCTCACCAGACAGTCTGTCTCCCCTGAACTGATAGGGAAACACAGATCTCAAAAAGTGAGCAACCAGTGGAAAGGCAGCTATGTCTTTGGCAGGGATTAGAGGGCATTTAGGGTTAGTCGTTGTTATCGCTGTGAGGGTATTAATTGGAGTAACACTGAATACCTAGCTTTTCTAAAAGATGCACAGCTCTATCGAGTCTGTTCTTTTTTAATAAAGTTAGTACATGTCAGAATTAGTGAGAGCATGGCTATATCAAACCCTAGCTCCAAGTGGTATTGAGGTAATTTTCATGACATGAAACCTGTCATGCTGACATAAAAATGACTGTATATAAAATGATACACAAGACATCTGGAGTTTTCCATTTGCTCTAATGATGCAGCCATAAAGAATGTCTATTAAAGAATCACTATTAAAGTCAATATAAGGACTCCAGGCGATAAACTAAACTTACTTGATAACGTACAGCTTGTCTCATGTATTAAATCAAGATAGATATTATGAAAATGGTACAGTATATCACAGGATGTTCCTCTCAATGTTAAAGACCTTTTCTTTAAGAAAATGTAGGCTTAACGTCCAGAGAGAGTCAGAGAGACACTAGGCAGGAATGAATTCTGATGTCTCATCTGCTCTTCTGAACTTCCCTCTCTGATTTCTCAGGTTTTTTTTTAATAACTAATGAAAGTGACAAAAGAAAACTGGACAGCCCTCGGTCCTGTTTCTCGCTGAGAAAGCTAGATTTACCTCCCGATGTCATATGAGTGAAGCGAGGCGCCAGGCTAAACACAATCTGTGTAGTTAAAGCTATCTGAGACTAAAGAAGAATGCAGCAAAAGGGCCAAAAACAAAGATCATGAATGCTGGGTTTAGACAAAAGGAAAAAATGAAGAGTTGCGGTCCTCGAACATCTTCAAACAAACCTCAAGTCTGAGCCGAGCCAAGAAAAAAGGTTTCAAGGCTGTATTCAAGAACTAAAGCTGTGTTTTCAAATGAGACACAGGCCTCATGTTTTAACTGATTAACTTAAGATGACTATAAAATATCACAGGTGTGATCTGTCAAGAACATACTCTACTAAAAGCATCAAGTATTTGCAAGACCTTTCCTTTTTATTTCTATACGGTGCAACAGTTTCATGAATCCTATTTACCATTTTCTCTCTGTATTCCTGCATTACCTAAGGTGATCAAAGCACAACTCAAAGGATCACTAGAGTGTTTATATTCCCTGTTTAACTCCTTTTAATGGAGAGTTATCACAAAGATGCCACACCATTGCTTTTGCTTGAGAGGACAGAAGACCAAAATATAAATGACAAGCAACTTCATGATGTGTACTGGGGTGTGACTAATAAATAAACCATTTGAATATGTGCAAATGTTAGTAACCAGTCAGACCGATGAGCCATGTGTAAAATAATAACGTGCATCTCTTTAAGGCCTGTTTTAATGCAATAATATCTCTTATGTGGTGGTAATGTGTATCAACATGATGAAAACAAAACATTTTATTGGAATCATGTATAAAAATAATGCCATATTGTAACTCAATTCAGCAACCTTTAATAAAATGACTTTCCAGTAAACTATGAATCTAAACTCACAGTTAACAGAGTAACATCACTAACACAAAAAGGTTTATGTAATAACAATGACATGCCATTAAGGTAACATTCATTTTTTATTGTCATTATTGTTACATTTACAAGAACAAAAGTATGTTGAGATATGATGTAACTTTGACTAACTCTGACTATTGGAGCAGACCTAGCTGAATTTGTCTTGTTTAAGAGCAATGTTCACTGATTACATTTCAGAAATGTGCAATTTCTTGCCAGTGTCCTGAAACATAATGACATCAAAATCAGCATTTGTACAGAGATAATGTTACTTTTATAAATTTATAGAAAATGTACTTTATCCTGACTGTGCAGAGTTGCAGCATGATTTATTTATTTTTATTTATTCATTTATTAGATCCTCATTAGCTACGGGAACTTAACAGCAGCTACTCTTCCTGGCGTCTCACCAAGTTCATCAACCAAAAATGCAGCAACCATAAAATACATTTACATTCATACTCACAAACACGACACAAGACAAAAACCGACCCTCAGACGACTGTCAAGTAAAATGATAGTGTGTATCTGAAAAAAAAATGCTAAAGTCCTGTACAATATTTCTGGTGTTTTTGTTGTTATTATGTTTTTGATAAGACATATTAGTGAATATTGCACCCTGCATTTTACACTTAACCAAGCTAAACAATCATTCATTGTACTTACATTGAGGCAGTTGAGGTGATAGAGGCAAAATACTGTATGTAATTTTTTGGGGGCGGGATGAACTGTCCTTTTTGGTACAGTTTTGAAATACCCGTGCTTGAATGTCTTTTTAATTTGTGACACTTTACGCTCCACAAACTTTTAGAGGGAAATACTTTACTTCTCTATAACATTCATCTGACAGCTCACTTGCAAAACATACAGTCTGATGAGTTTAAAGATGTGGTGTATTTAAAGCTAACACCATCTGAGCCAACATTATAATGACACCTACAGTTACACTTACTCGGCAATAAGCAATCTGAGGAGGAGCCATGTTTTTGATGTATATGATTACCTGTATTCTAGAGGTAAATTTGTTGCCTCTATGTCAATAAAGTAAGTATATTCTGTGTGCTTTTGTATGTAATAGAGTATTTTACATTAAAGCTGTTGCTTGAGGTACCAGCAGTCAGGACAAGGAACTTCAAAGAAAAAAACACTGACTTTCGACCTGCAACAATCAGGAATTTCCCTGCAGTCATACTCCACATACCTTTTACGCACAGATGGTGACTGCACAGCTGCAGAGCTCACCTTAACAGATCAGGTGGCTCAACACCTTTGCCTCTCTTCTTCCTGCATGTTGACATATGGACACAACGGTTAAAAGGTGTGTGTGTGCTGTTGACGCTGAGGCAACAGGATACTGTGATATTTGTAAGGGAGAAGAGTGATGTCCAGCTGCAGACGTTTTCTCAGCTCTCTCAGCTTTATCTTTAAAATCAGGCAGAGAGAACAATGCTCTTGGTTTCAAATCTTTTTGAAGGCTGTTTCAAACGAGAGGAGCAGAGCACATAGAAGCTTTCTTTCCAAGTTTGGTCTGTGCGCGAGGAACAGATAACAAGATTAAATCTTGAGATCTCAGACTATGACTACAGTCAGATCTCTGTCCAATCAAAGTGCGCATGTATGATGGGAGTTTACCCAGCATAGCTTTGTAAATGAATATACCAATGACTGAAACGTTAAAGACGGCCAGCCAGCCCTGGAGTAAAGTGTACAGCGAGGGCTTTATAATGTCTCACAAATCTCAGTGCATTGTGATATATAGTATCCAACATGTGCAAGCAAATTGCAGATGCACTCAGCACACAGATCATTGGACGAATTATCGTCCTTATCATGCTTTTTACTCATGACTTGTACAAATAACGTATGTGTCAATACAACAATGTCGTGCCATCACTTGAGAGAGATAGTTTGGTCTTGGCTGACGTTGTGTATTCAGTTGAAACACAGCAGACACTTTGACTTATAATAATAATAACAATATCTCGACCTTATTCAGGTGTCCCATTGAGCCATGACAGTCGGACAGTGAGTCAGCATGCACAATGTGGTGACCTTATCATTTACAACTGTGCTTTGCCTCCTCTGATGTGTCAAGATGTTGTCTGTAAAACCACTCATCCTGTCAGAAATGACAACAAATACAAATGAAATACGGTAAACGATAGTCTTCAAAGCTGGCTGGTTGTCAGCAGTGTCATTGTGAAAATATTTTATTTAATTTTAGTAGAGTGGCAGAGTTATAAGGTCATTTTCATCAGTAACTGTGAAATTACAACAGAGATTTAAATAGTGATATGCTACTATTAACCAAGGCATTGTGTAACATCACATCAAACAATCAGTGCCATGTAAAAATAATAATTCAACCTGACAGTTTCTCCCTGATTACTGAGTAAAATCTATGCTCAGATAATAAACATGTATGCTTTGACTGCAGCGGAATGAGCATGTATGAAACATGACTCCCAGAGGCACCTGTAAAGCTGCGATCAGTGATAAAAGGAAATGACAGTATGTGTTGTGGCTTCTGTCTCAACACGAGCACATGTAGCAGACCACAGCCGACTCCTCGACTGACAGTAGTCATTTCAGGCACCACTCCCAGACCTCCCTAATCCATAGATTACAAGAAACCTGACTTCCCCCTGCTAGGGACAGACCAGACAACCCACTTGATCTGATGAGATGGGTCTGCGACAGACACAAAGTCAACATCACAGTCAAAACAAGGGCTGAGTAAAAACGTTTGAGGCACCACTCTTGTTTGCCACACTTCGGCACATGTCCTCTCACAGTCTTTAACATGAGACTCATTTTAGAAGATGTGTGCATGTGTGGACATTTCACAGGTGATAAACGTGATCACTTCTTCCAGTCTTCTGACTCTGCTTGTTGGCTGAATTCCCGCACTAGGCGCGGCCCTGTCTCAGGTGATGAGATGCTCTAGTTCCCTGTTCAGTTCATGGTGCCATTGACCCGTGCCTCCTCCCACAATGCATCCCTTTGTAGGGTTCTACATGACAGCGTGTCAACCAGCCCTGTGCCAGTCTGGCCCTGCAGCCCACATCTCCAGTAAGCCACTCCCAACTCCAACCTCCACCTCTCTACTGTTTGCATCGGCTGCCTTAACTGAGGTTATCACACTCACAGACACTCCAGACTCATAGAGGACAATAATGTTAGTGTACCTGACCTTGACATCCTCACATATAGTTGATCTTTATGATTCCAAACACATCCACTGGTTTGTAAGATCTTCTCTCTCGTAATGGCTGTTATCAATCATGGGCTGATGCCTTCCTTTGTGGTGGAGACAAATGCCTCAGCCTCAGGTTTAAGGTAAAAATAACATTGTGGCTGGCTTACTGTCAGTAATGAGTGTGATCTCTGCCAAGGTAAAGTCAACGAGGATTCCTCAGTGACAGATTGCATGCTGACAGTGTCCTTGTTCCTGGAGTGATTGTCGTCCACACAGAGGTTGAAAACTCAGTCAGTGTATCATTCATTAGCCCCACAATTACACAGATGGTGTTTTATTACATTTGCACCTAAGCACTTTGCTGATGGTCCCGTCTTTAAAGGCTTTTCAGCATCTCATTGAAAAATTACTGGACAGAATCAAACTGATGACCTTCCTGTCTGACTTGTTTCCTCACTACAGATTAGCCTGTCGCCACACGTGTTTGTTTGAAGCTTTTATGCAAAGCTTTGTTACTGTATGCTCTGGCCTCTTTCCACAGAACTACTGGGAGGACTGATGTCAGATAGGGGCGAGGATTGTGACATCTCATTGACAAATGATTTCTATCTGCCTGCAACTCACTGCAGCCTCTCCCAGTTAGATTGAGTTCAGATCACATTTATCTGATAAGGACATTGCCAAATACCAACCTTGCCTGAATAATCACCATGCGTGTTCCCACATGAGAATATTTTTCTATTATTTACTTTGAACAACAATTTTTAAAGCTCCCTCACACACTGCGTTACTTCAATGGCTGTACCAAAAATAGATTCCTTTTGTTATGAGAATTTAGGGTATCATTTCTCCTGCTTGGCTCAGTTCTCCGGTTGCTAAAACCTCAAGTATTCAAAGAAAAAGCTGTGGTTGTCAAATACCTTTTTTTTTCAGGTTTCCAAAATTTGAATGGCTGTTTCCGCCTACAAAGTCTATGTCAGCAAAATATCAACGTAAACAGTATATGTATACATTAGATATTTATCACCTCCTGCTTTGAATAACTCAATGCAGTATGTATTGAAGTCAGTAGCTGTCTAATTGTTACTCTCCTGCGCCATCTTGTGGAGGAGAATGGAAAATACACTTATCATTCAGTTGCGGCAGGTCAGTCTAGGCCACGATCTTAAAACACCTTAACCTCCCTCAACCCCAATTATGATGTCACTACATTTGATGAGCTATACAAGTGATAAAAATCATGAAATACAATAAATATGCATCATAGAAATGACATTTCATGTTTACTAAAATATGATTAGGTGAGATAAGGTTGCATCAGCGCAAAGATAGAGAAGTAAGTACAAATAAAAGCTAATGAATAAACAAATAAGAAGTGAGGTAAAATAATGAAGCATATAAAATAGAAATAAAACCAAGAGCTATAGACAAATTCAAGCAAAAATACAAGGAAAGCAATATGTATACACACACACACACACACACACACACACACACACACACAGTACCCACATCTTAAAGGAAAGTACCACCTAAATTAATAATTCTAATGTTATTTACATAGACTTGGAAAGTTCAGACATTTGTGGTCATGACCTACTCTCTTTCAAAGCCAGGAACCAGAGAAGTAAGTCTAATAATATGATTATTATGGGGCTCCTACATATTGTTCTTTTGAAAATTCAACAATTTTTGAGAGGACTTGTGATGCCATCAAGTGTAAAGTCTGGGGCTGCTCCACTGACAGTGAATGGGAGCCTGATTTTGTCAACCCATAGAGTGTTTTTTTTTCTTTTTGCTTTTTATACCCAAATGAGATTTATTCTATTGTAATGTTCTCAGGAAATGAAACTAAAAATAACTAATTCCCCTGTGTGCTCTCAGTCTTATCTAGAACATATTTCCAGTGCATTGTCAAGGGAGCAGCTCCAGACTTTATACCCTATGACATCACAAGTTTTTAGCACTCTAGTTTTTGAATTTCTGAGAAAGTTGTATTACTGTCACTAATCAAAGTGACACAGTTGTGTGATGAGTATTAGCAAAGCCAGTAATGTAGTAAATGTCCAGTGTGTACTAGTGTAGTATGATAGACAATCACATATGAGATATTATATAAAATCTTGATGTCCAAAATATTCTCATGTATCACTGCAAAATAACATGCAAGAATGCATTAACTTTATGCAGTAGAAAAATAAAAAGTTTGTTGTGGATACAATGTAAACTGAGGTTTAACATATTTGTGAGGGAATATTCTGCTTCGGTTATATTTCTAAATTGTGGCAGCAGAGGGCAGCAGACTGACACTCTTCAGGGCTGCAGACTGAGCGTGTGAATCTACTCAATTTAATGGAACCTGCTGATATTGAATGTGAGGATACTTCGACACTACGGTGTGTTTCATATGTTTGAAATACAGTGTAAAATGCCTGTGGCAGAGTATGCATGACATTTGTTTTGAACCACAATGCACTCTATCTTCCCAGAAAAATCAAGAATGATGATCACACACAGCCAATTACAGCAGAATACTGATAAAACCAAGGTTATGCGTTTCTCTAATGCCAGGATGAAGCCTGTGGACACTCCTGATGTTATTACTGCTCAGGGAGAGACATTAGAGGCTGTCACTTGTTTCAAATATCTCAGTATTTGGCTTTATGACTTCCTGTATTTTAAAACTCAGGTTGATAATCTTCTTTTAAAGCAGAAGCCCTGTTTGTCCTTTGAGGCTTGGAACAGACTGGTTGCTGCTACGTTTGTACTCGTTCTGGATTATGGTGATTTGTTGTACATGAATGCATCTGCACATTATTTGCACATGTTAGATACTGTACACAGTACAGGGCTGGTTGGCCATCTTTGACCTTTCGTAGGCTCAGTCACTGGCACTTGTTCATCTATAAAGCCATACTGGGTAAGCTCCCTTCGTACATTTGTGCATAGGTGTTCCAATATTTCTACATGTTGCTGTATATCTTTTTTGTTTTTCATTGTGTAGTTGATCGGCTCTAACTTTTTGTGCGCTGCTGTCTTGGCCAGGTCTCTCTTGTAAACGAGATCATTGGACTTACATGGTTAAATATGGGTTAAATTAATAAATTAAATAAAACTCAGGAACCAACAACAACCTCATCTTTATGCTTTTTGTCATTAAAGGTTTGGTTTATCTTGTGGTATCATATAATCATGAATGTAGATCAGCAGACATACTATAAAAGAGCAGATTTTCCACATATGTTTATGCAGAAAATGCTCCTGTGTTATGCCTCCTGAACCTCATACCATGACCTCAGACATGACAAACAAAGTCCAAGGATGTAGGCTTTATGGTCCTTAACATGCTGATAGACTGTGTGGGGCGTAACCCCTGAATAAAAAGATCACCAAAGCAAAGGGCCCTTCTTTAAACTCTGGCAAAAGCAGGAAGAATGTTTTGCCCATTAAATGAATTCAGCGCTAAAAAACATCAATGCCTGAAAAATGTTTTGTGTTATGCCCTGTGGTGACTCCATAGTTTTAATGCTCCTTGACTTGGTGAGAAGGTTGGTAAACAACATCCAGTGCCGGACCTGGTGACCCCCCCCCCCCCCCCCCCCCACCCCACCCCCCCACCCCCACCCCTCCCCCCCGGTTTCATCATTCCAATACGTCCCGTTCCAGATAACTTTGAAGTCAAAGACAAAAAGAGGAAAATGTATCCCCGGGGTCTTTGGAATTCATGTGAGGAACCACAAAAACAACACTTCATCAGGGGCACCATGCAGAATGGTGATCAGCAATATATGGGGGAATTCAAATGAGAAGCATTGTGTGAGGGAAAAGCCAAAGAGATTTGTCTCGTCCCTGGCCCCTTCCTCCTTTTTACCATCCTCTCATGAGTGACTTTGATGTGGACAAGATGATTGAAAAACAAAGCGCCGTGGCTCGATTTAATTCCAGTGGAGAAAAGGTTAGTGGGATGAGTGGGTGGGACGGGGAAGCCGGGGGGGAGAATGCAGTTTCATAAGAGAGACACAAGAAAATCACATTTCAGTCAGTATATCAATCTGCCATGTAAAGGAGGGGAGCGCAGAGGAAGGAGGGAGGGCGAGGAGGAGATACAGAGCAGTGTAAAGTGAGCGGGGTGTGAGAAAAGGAGCTCCAGTTGATCGCTCTTTAGAAAAGGCCCCCCACTCTCCTGCTGGGTCCTGCTCAGCTCTTGTCCTCCTGGTACAATGCTGGTGGAGCGGCTTCCCCCACCACCACCACCACCCCCTGAGCCCCCACCCCATGTGCCCCCCAGCTGCCCTCCATGTGCTGGAGCTACGTTGACAGCCTGGACCCCAGACCCCAGCATATGGAGGCCAGACCAAGAGGCCTGCTCTGCAATGTGCTCCACAGCTGGGGCTCTGCTGGAGTGGACAGCAGAGCTTCATGCAGCCACATGCTCTCCTCACCCACCATGTTAAACTGATTGGTGTAGACAAGCTGAAAATTGGCAGACTCATGAGGTCAGTTCACCCAAATTGTGAAAGAAAAAACATTTTCTCACTTACCTATAGTGATATGCAGATACTGTTGGCTTCATTTGAACAGGTTTTGAGATCTGTTGTCGTGATTTCTGCCACCTCCCTGACACAAAGGGTCTTTTCTTACAGCGGACATTTTAACTTATTGAAGCAGAGTGCTAGATGGATGACACTCCTGGTAGCTCATTGTTTCTGGTTACTTTCATATGACTTATTTTTTCAGTTAAAGTTACAACAGGCCCTTTTCACAGCAGTTTGACTTGTCATTGTAGGAAAAGCACAGGTGTCACTGACAACATTAACAGTGACTCTGTTCTATTCAAGTGTCCCAGTGAGCTGTGACAGTAATTCTTTATTAACTTTATCATTTATACCTGTGCTTTTTCTGTTGTGACATGTCAAAAGTGCATCTGTGAGAAAGGCCTTGGTGAATGGAATTTTGTTTGTGGTGCTCAAAACTCTGAAAAGTTCCATGTTTGTCCACAACAGAGGATATTTCTTTGACTGAAAGTTTGCCTCCAGCCCAGCAGAAGGTTCATAGATACTTGTTTTTTGTATATGAAATGGTCAAATGTTAGGATATATATTTAAGGGGAGACACCAACTTTTAACTCATAGATACCACTATGAAACTTCTCCAGCTGATTACTTACATTAAAACAATTATTTTTCATTTTTACAAGTTTCCTAAAATTTTAGGATTGAAAATCTAGTTAAAATTATTTTATTATCTTTGCAATATAATATAAATGCACTACTTTGCAGATATTTCCAGAACAAAAACAAAACAAAAACATCTTCATCATGTTCATCATTTTGAGAAAGCAGCCTTTAAAGATTTATATTGTAAAATTCCACACATTTTTAGGGTTAAAAAAATGTAACTAATAGATATCACCATAAAAACTTCTCCCAGTTGCTGTGACTTACACTAAGCCAGTCATTTTTTGTATAAGAAGACTACTGAAGCAAAATAGCCAAAACACTCAAAATTGACTGCTGCATTTAAAAAACAATGTTTCAATGTTTTTAACTCACTCCAAGCCCAAGTCTTGTGAGAGCAATTCACATACAGGGAATCAGAATCAGAATCAGAAATATGTACTTTTTTGATCCCCAGGGAAAATTGAGATATGTGACAGCTTAGAGAATCATAAGACCATAAAAAAACAAGCATATAAAAATATAAAAATGTGACTCCTGTTATTGCTTTGTAAACACAGTGCAGAAGACACACTTACAGGGCAGCCATGGAGCTAAACAAACGTTTTAATACACACAGTTATGAGCACAAGAGTGCAGCTTTTGTTAACTTTGCTGCAAAATTATGGAATACCCTCCCAAAAGCTATAAGGGCTGCAGGCTCGGTTAACATTTTTTAACGACAGCTGAAAACCTATTTATTTACTTTGGCTTTTAATAAATGTCATTCTTCTTCTTCTTCTTCTTTTTTTTTTTTTTTTTTTTTTAACAAATTCTCTCATTTTTACCTGTCAATTTATTGTCTAATCTTGTCCTTTTTGTTTTTATTTTTTGTTTTTTTTTTCTTAATTTTGACTTTAGGCTGCATCCCTTTTACAAAAAGTCCTCCATAAATAAAGTGTATGCATAATATACATTTTTACATTGTAAGCTAAACAAATACAGGAAAACTTATGTTTACTGCAATTATATACTACAAGAGCTGAATAACTATACTGTATGTACAGGGTCGTGGATCAGGTAGATTACTGCATGCAGAGTAAAGAATTCTAGAGAAAAGAACGCTACAAGAAAGTCAACAGCGAGGTTTTCAGGTCTCTAGATGCTGACCATAAAAAAGACACAGCATCTGGATATTTTATTCTTTTATTTAGCTGAAATAGTCATTTCAATGTATGGGCCTCATGAATAAATATATAAACTGTGTGGCTATGAATGACCTGCCTGTCATCGTTTTATATTGCGTCAAGATTTTTGCCATTTTGTCAGGTCAGAACTTGAAATTTGAATGGGCAAGTCTGAAATTCAATTCCTTTTTTTTTTCTGACATAAATCTGACTTGAGTCCAAATCTCATGTCCCAGGTGTACAGCTGTGGGGCTCTAGACAAATTTATGAGTCCTGCAGGGCTTTTGCATGCTCAGATTTTGCAGCCATCAGAAAAATAACATCTTCAGTACAACTTTAATATGGCATGGATTAGGCCCTAGAACAAGGAGATATAGAAGAATACAGTACAGCATGTAATGTGTGAGCAAACGTCTGAATCATCTTCAGTGACATTTTAAGGAAAATATTTGTTATTTTGTGTTCAATAAATTAAGTAAATACATACAGGATACAGCCACTGAGAGGCCACAGGACCAACCAGTAACTGAGCTCCAGTAACCCTCATATTTACACGTCACACATTTACACATCATTTAGAGCCCATGAATCAAACTATGAACTGAGTACACTTGTCAGTTGCAGCGAGAGCTTTAATTTTTGGCCCGTCCTCAACCCCTCAATTCTGACACGAACTAATGTTGACTCATGGCAGGAATATGTGGCCATTCTGATGCTAATGGAAGCTTCAGCCTCCTACTTCACCACACAGCCCTCGCTCTCGATACAGCTCCACTCAACCTGATCTCAGTGTGTGTGTGTGTGTGTGTGTGTGAGAGTGTGTGTGAGAGAGACATAGATAAAGGGACAGGAAGAGAGGGAGACAAAAAAAGGGAAAAGTGACAAGATGGTTATGTGGGAGGAAGCACTTGTTATCTTTTACCAGGTTGCTTTTCATAATAACACCACAGAACAGTAATGTAGTGCTTCATACAAAAAAGCATGTTGATGAAGCCAAGCTAAAGCCACTTTTTTCATTGTCCTGCATGTTAAAGCCTTGTTTTTGTCACACACACACACACACACACACACACAGGATTGCAGTGATTGTGCTCGTTACCTGTCTGGGTGGCTTTGGCTGTCAGGCCTGTGTTGGTGGAGACAAGGGTCACCAGTCAGCAGTATGACCCTTTAATACCACGCGGATGCTTGCTGCTTGGCCTGGCATGGCACAATACAGTGCTGGAGCAAGGACAGGTGGTCATTAAAACTGCTGTAATCCCCTCCATGAATAGCTCATGGGCAAGAAGACAGAGAGAGAAAGCGAAGGAGGGAGAGATAGGGAGAGAAAGACAAAGAGAAAGAGACAGACAGGGCAACAGGGAGAGGGAGAGGTGAGGGTGGGGAGCGTTTGATGCTTGGACCGTGGGGCTCTTTAGCACAGTCTGCAGGCCGTGCTTCAGAGCGGATGTGTTAACAGTTTCAGGCTCAATGGAGGGAGAAATCCCCACAAAGGGAGGTGTACAAATATTGTGGGAAATCCGTCCGCTCTTTAATATTTCATGAAGGCCCACAATCTATTCATGGGACTCCATTCCTTTGGAGGGGCCCACATTCAGGCTCACTCTGCAGGCTCAATGGGCAACCCTTAATTGAGTGCCCGCTCATTCTTCATCTCCCTGGCAGATTGTTCCCCATGAAAGCCCCTGCCTCTTCATCCTCCTCTTCTTCTCCCTGAGAGTGGCCAAAGAAAAAGGGGCATGCCTTGCTGGTGGTGCATGTGGGAGGGTGAAATAAGTGAGGGGGGGCTAGTTGTGGATCAAATATGATAATAGGGCAAGAGGGGATGGTAGTGCAGAGAGAGGTGGGGGTAGGGGGCTAATCCTCGGGGTGGGTGATGGAGAGGAGGGGGGTACATCCAGCATTCTGTTGGCAGAAATAGAATAAAATATTGAATATTTATTGTGTTTTCATTAATTTATAATCACCTGAAATATGGAATCACTCTGTTTGAGCTGTTTATATCTGCATAGGGAGCGGGTCCTCATCCACAGAGTCCGCCATGTTGCACTGCCATGTTTGTACCGTAGCCCAGAACACCCAAACCAAACACTGGCTCTCACCATAGGTTTTCCTATGCCTGGAGCGGTATCCACCTGGTTGCAATCTGCAAATGCACCACTACATGCCTTTAAATCCTACATGCTGCATCTTTTGGGCTGCTAAGCATGGAAAGAGCAAGTTGGTGTCAATTTTCTTGCCATCTTTTTTCTTCTATTAGATAAAAGAGACTGGTAAAGACTGCAAGAGTAAAAAGAATAGCATGTCAGGGTTGGCTCTCCTTTTAATGAACAAGTTTCTTCAGGTCAGGTCAACAAGGATCCCTGGTGAATACACTAATAGGGTGCCCTGTGCGTTGGCATCAGACACTGAGGAGCATATTAAAGTGCCAGTATTTGACGACCTGGGAATGAGAACAGGTTGGTTTTAGAGACTAAGAGGATATCTTGACCCCTGCTGCTTCAATCTTTTCTTCAAAAATATCTGTCCTCTGTGAGTCATTTAACTTTATGGAGGTGTGATTCAAAATATTTTGGAGTAACCTGTGAATTTTATCAAAGAAAAATGAAAGAACAGAATATGAAAGTGCTCACCCCAAGTGTTCATGACTTTAGTGCTGATTTATCTGGCAAATATGTTGACCCCCCACGTAGTGGAGCTTTCAGCATCTCATTCTCTTCATTTTGACATTTCATCACTGCAGTACATCCAACCGTCTTGGCCCCACCTTCAGTCATGACAACAATGAAAGCAAGTTCACCCAAAAGTTATCCACCAAATCATAGCCAGAACATTTGATTTATTGCTTTTGATCTTATTTGGAGAATTTGATCTCTGGCAGATCAAAACTTGTGTCCTTGGACTTTGTGGATGAAGATCTTGCAGATTAATGTTAAGACTCCATCATAAATGTACACCTCATGCCTGCACTGAGCGCTTCATCCGGCCTTAGGCTGACTCAGTGTCCTGACTCAAGGTGGACAGCCAGCTGGGAGTGTGACCTGGGGGCTTCGGCATAATCAGGGTTCCTGTGGGCCTCCAGCTGCAGCCCGGGCTCCTGATCCCTGATTAAAGGTCATCCTGTTCCTTCTAAGGGCCTGTAAGACCCTGGGAGCCTGGCTCGCTCCCAGTGACTCCCCTTCACCCCTCCGATGTGTGTCCAACAGGCTTATGCTAGCTCATGAGGGATGGAGAGGACCTGCAGAGAGGAGTCCCAGAGAGAGGAAAATCCTCTACATGAACGGCACAGACTCGCATTCACACACACAAAACACAAGCAAAGATATACACACACAAACACTGGATGCATAATTTATCCCTGTGGTACCACGCCTGGTATCCAGCCCATGCACCCCCCTGGTGGAGTGTGGCAGAGCCATGCTAAATGGATTCTGCAGAGGAAGAGATTTAAGGCTTTCATAGCGCTCAGTGTGTTTCAGGCAGCCGCATCTCGGGGCTTTGATGGATTGTTCCCAGTTTCATTTTTGGATTTTCGGACAGATTTTGCAGTGGTGACCTGGCTGTGACTCAGTGCTGCCAGGGTTTACTGGGATTTGTATGAACACGGGATTCAATTTTGTTTTAAAAGAGAATGTCCTGTATGTGATCTTTAATGGGTCCAGCCAGACGTGTTGCAGAGTTTTCTGTTCTCTTTGCAGCTTCTTGCAAAAGGAGAAGGTTGTGTCAGAAACCCCCACCCTACTGTACTTCTTTTTTAATCAAATAATAATGCCAAAATTCAGCAAAGTAGCTGATCTGGCATGTTAGACATACACTTAGCTTAATTATGACTGAAAAGTTCAGCCGAAATTTAAGTTTCCTGCAAGCCACCAATGAAAATACAGGAAGGAACATTAAATTTAATACTGTGAAGTCAGCTACACCTATACAGATTTTTTCTGAAATGAGTATTTGTTTAAAAGATCTTCATTTTACAAAATATCTCCATCCACAGGAGAACACAAAAATGACTCCAAACACTCTCCCCTCTTCACAGAGGTAGTAAAGTGTACAGGCTGACGTTACCTTTTCAAAACACCTTCTGGAGATCCCATCACTGTTGATTCACATTCAATATAAGGATAAAGGAGCTCACTCAAAGACACAAGTGAAGATCTGGACATGCTTGAGTTTTCCTTCGATTCCTTATTGTCAACAAAAACCCTCTGGAAAGTGTACCAGTATCTCCTGTATGCAAAACTGTCATCTCTGGCAGACTGTAAACCCTGGATGTTGAGATGGAGCAAAAATATTGGGTGCAGCAGATGCCTCTGTTCAGCTGTTAGTCATGCAGGCAGCAATAGTAGGTTTAAGAGTAAAATAGTCATTAGACCAAGCAGTGTTACAAAACTAGGTAAACTGATAGTCTGCCATTGTTGTGGTGGCTTCCAGTGTATGCTTATCTCAAAGACACAAGTTTTCCATTTGTGTTTGAATGAGAGGCCAAAATGTGGAGGAAAATTACAAAAATATTCAATAAGACAGGAACTTGCTGCCATGCCGGAGCCTGGAGGAGGAAAGATCTTTGACTGAATTTGATTGTACTTTGCTTGTTAACCTAACAAGTGCAGATGATTAAATTCGCTGACATAATCCCTGGCGGCCCATATGGGCTCAGGAGGAAGTGGTTCAGTCTAATCCAGCCATCTCCGGATATGGGACTCTCTCACTATGGGCCGCTCCACTGGGCCTTTGTATCAGCAGGTATTAACACCACAAGTGCCGCCTGACACTGAGATGGGCACATGATTAGGAGAACTACTGACCGGCTTGGCTGAAAGCTCAGGGATGGGGGGAGCTGATGGTGGCTTTTATTCATCAACTTCGCACAACTTCTACTTTACATGACTGCATCTCGGAATGTATAAGGACTGATCAAAGTTATACTAGTTACTCATTTTACTATGTATTCTTTCCTGATTTTATTCATTTAGCCTCTGAACAACACCATGAATACTCAGCCTTCTCATTAATTGCTCCCAGTGTTGTGTTAAAAAGTTTGACCTGCTGCAGCCCTCTTCTATAAATTAATTCTGCTAAGTGGCAGCACACAAGCCCCCGAATTATTTATACTTTTACTATTGGTCAGGGTGTCACTTAGATAAACACAGTGGAGGTTCATCTCATCTGAGCCACAAAAAGCCAGAGTGTGCCGCTACCAATGGCTCCACTGAACTTTGACCCTGATGGGTCAGAGAGAGCATTTGTCCCTCGGTAATTGGACAGAAGGGCCCTTTCGCTCTTCATTTAACCTTTGGGGTCCAAATCTTTCTTCCCCGACTACCATAAAGCCCCTGGTCCTGACCCAGTGTTTTCAGCCCTATCTTTCCACCCCCATCACAGGCCTTTGAAAGCCGGAGAAAAGCTGGAGTGTGCTTGCCCTGTCAGAGACAATGGCAGAGTTAGTGACCCCTGACCCTGCAGGCTGAGGCCTTTCTTCCTGGATCAGGCACTGCCTTTCGCTACGGTAGGTTATTGCTCCACAGCTTGGCAACAGAAAGAGGGTAAACACTTGTTAAGATTCTTCTTCTCTCAGCTCACCCCCAGCTTCTTTTCTCTCTCGGTTGCTCGGCTTATATTTTTTTCTCTTTTGGGGGTTCAGGGTCTGTTTAAGGATGGACAGGAGTGGAGGCTGTTTGAAATTCAGGCAGCAGCTTCATAATCCATCATTCTGACAGCTCTTTGTCACCAGTCCAAAGGGGACCGAAGTCACAGTTGCTCAGAGCATGGAGGAAAATACACTAGCTAAAGTAATGTAAATGGTTTAGACATGCATCTGCTTGTGTTTAGAAGCATTTGGACATTTCCTGACAAAAGAAGCTTTTTGGACAAAAGCTTTGGTAAAAGTATGTGTATGGTCGGCTGTCCAGTTTTGACATAGAGGTCTGAAAAAATCTGTTAGTTGTGAGAACTTTGTTTTAAATATCACAGTGTTAAGTTATGTAATTTCAGGTTACATTTAGATAAGCAGCAATTTTCATCAGCAAAATAAAAAAAAAAAAAAAAGTTCTACAAAGGATGTGTATTGGTGAGCTCTTGAATAACACAAGCTTGTTATCCACATGGGGTTAATTCTGGTCCCAGGTTTCAGCCCTGTTGGGGCTCTAAATCCAACAAAATTGGGATTTCACTTCATCCAGAAGTACTTCCTTTCCTTAATCTCTTGAGTGCTGCCCTGAATCCTTGCGTATCACTGTGGTGTTACCAGGGAGACCCTGCTGCCCTCTCTAACACTGCAGCGGTCACCGCAGAGAGACGATGGACCTCGTGTGTCCAGATGCTGAGCATGCGGCCACGGCGAGAGGAGCATCCTGTGAGGCGGCCGCAACCATATGGGCTGAAAAGGAGGACTCTTCTGGAGCTGCTGGCCTTCTCCTCAGGGACAGAAGCCTATTGTTCCAGCCCTGCCCTCCATGCCACTTAATGGTGCAGAACAGCGCTGTACAGTATTGTAAGCTGCTCTCTGCTCCTTTTGCCCTGTCGGGCCCTCAATAGCAGGGCCCTCTCCCTCTTTCCCTCTCACTCCCTCTCACTCAGTGGGTGTTTTAGTGCCCTCTTCTTTCATCCCTTTCTTCAGCTGCCTCCTCCCTTTGCTACTTTTGCTGGGTTGCTCAATGTTCGCTTGAGTGATGGTCTAATTGTCAAGGAACAATTAAGCCATCTGATTTCTCCCCTCTCCTCTTGTCATGTCCGCTTTGTTTTAGAATGGGGCTGCCTGAGTACAGGAAAGGGCTGGAGGTCACTTCAATATCTGTCTGGGCTTCGATGTAAAGCCCCCACCATGTGGTCCTCAATTACACTAACCTTCCCAGATAGAGGTCCATCGAAAATATGAGACTTAACCCCTTGATTCCTTCTTAATACGATCAACCATCTTTTTATGAGTTCCAATTCTGATGATAAACTTACTACTCGTATTCATATTTATTCTGACTTATCAACAAGCTTGTGGAGAGACAGACCTCCCAAAACCAGAGGAAAAGTGATTTATTGGCCCTTGTCTAATAATCAATCCACTCTAAGGCCTCCCCCTTGTAGGCCCAATAAATCTGTCTCTCCTTCTGTAGACACCAAGAAATATGTTCCCTTTTAATAGACAGGTGAGCCAAACAGCTGGGAGACAGCTTTGCCCAAGATGGGATGTCTGCACACTTTTACCCCCGCCACTCCTATTGTTAGTGTAATGTCACATCTGTGACCCTGTCTGCTCCCTTCTCCCATTTTGTCTTTCATCCTCTTCTCTGCTCATACCTTCCGCTCCATTTCATACTGTCTGGGTTCCTCCCTACGTGTGGAGGCAAGGCTCAGCACTGTAGTGCTGCAAAAGGACGACCGGACACGCGCATCAAATCCTGTTTTAATTTGATCCTCCTCCCGAGACATGCAGCTGTTTCCCACATTGAAACACAGGGAAGGTCAAGGGAATCTTCAGACTGCATGTGTGCGTTCTGGGTGACATTTTCTTTCGTTTTGATCCTGCAGCTTCAGTTGGACACACCTGTAGATCATGACAATCACAGTGTTAGGTAGATTTCCTCAGTGGAATTGTCATCTTGGGATGCATTATTGCACCAGTGCCTTGACTGAAGCAGCCACAGAATACGCTTTCTGTTAGACTTTGTAAACTGACCATTGGGTCGACAATTTTGTCTCATATCTTCATAGCAGTGCTGATAAAGGAACAAAAAAAAAATGTAAATGCAGATGCTCTTATACAGGACATGAGGGGTTACTGAATGGTTTTATGGTGATGTAGAAAATTATTAAATATATAAGTATTTGAATGTCACCATGAATAATAACTGTGTGAAGGTGTATGATTCAGCCATGGTAATGATTTAAATAATTTTGGAGGCCTCAGAGTCCTTGATTGTCTGCATGCAGGCGTCTAAGGAGGCTCCAGGGTGTCTGAAGGTTAAAATACTGTAAAATGAGGATGTCGTAGATGTTCAGACTCCAGTGGTAGACAGATTGGAGCAAGGGTTATACAACATTGTCTTGATTCCTCTAAGCGTAGCATGATTACACACATAAAGGTTGAATCATTGTTCTGTTTAAGTTTTTTGGTATGTCTCTGTCCATGTGCACATGCTGTGCCAAAAGCTTTTCTAATCAGATTTGTGTTGTGATAAACATATATTCAAGTAACATCAACTGAGGCTAAACGAAATTTATTCTTTTATTTATCGGAATGAAGACTGGCTAACAGAACAAGATTTTCTACATCATACAGGTATGAAAATATTGTGTATTATATACTATGGCCTTTGTGGACACCAGTCTCAGTTTAATTGAACACCTATGGGAAATCCTGAAGCAACATGTTCGACAGCAAACAGGCAATAAGAGAATGTGTTTTGGACGAATGGTGTTCATTCCTCAGTCAAGAGCTGCAGGGACTTGAAAGAAATATCTGCCAAGGAGCACTGAAGGATTAGGAGTTTGAAGGTTTGAGTCCTTGTGGTTCCTGAGTGCACAATTTTACATTTTACATTCTGCAGTCACATATTTCAGCTTTCCATTTTTGGTTTGGACTCTTGAAGAATGGGGTGTAACGGGAGTGGTTTGAACCCAACTGCAGCAATGAAGGCAAGCAGGACAGTTTGTAATGATCTTTAATAACCAGAATGAGAAGGCAGGCAAAACAGTTAAAGTCAGTTTCTTGGTTCAGGGTTCAGTCCAAAACTCTTGGTGTGGCACGACTAAACAGATCTAGTGAGTCACTGGCGTCTGGTGAATGCACACAAACAGTAAACAGTTCAAAAGTGTGCAGCGGAGGGAGCAGACGGGAGGTGACATCAGACAAGCAGAGGATAAGATACCAGGAGAATACAGAAAGAAAGCCAACATTGTGTGGAGCCGGCTGCAGGTTGGTTGGAACTAGTGAGGAGTTAAAGGAGCTATATGTTAGAAATCTAAAGCAAATAGTCGTAAAATCATCCTCATATGTCACAGAGACTAAGGAATAATGTTCATATAACATACTGATCTCACCGACAATAGTACAGCCAGAATAATTACATTTAAAAAAACATTTTTACAGACCGCAAATCATGTTTATGTTTTGAATTTGTGTTTTTACCTGTTGCGCCACCCACCGCCGTCTACCAGTCACACAGTCAGTAGAGTCTCAGCATCAGTTACAGTTACGACTGAGCTACAGCAGCACGGCAAGCAGTCTCCATCAGTCTCCAGCGTGCCGCTGTCCAGCAACCTCGAATCTGTAGGGGAGGGGGGGCGGAAACATGACTTGCGGCAGTATTTTGAATTTGAGTGCAGTAACCGTTTTGGCCATATTCTTACATACAGCACCTTTAAGGAACCAGCAGTGACAATGAGTGGATGCCGTGATGCACACACAAAGACAGAATGTGCAGCTATGCAGCAAAGTAATCCACAGCACAGGAAATCACAGGCAGCTGAAAACAGGTAAACTCACACTGCAGAGCTGACTGGCAGTCGAGAACAGAGGATTGAGTGGTTTACCAGGGAGGAGGAAAAGCAGAGGAGTCAGAGGCAGGTGAGATTGGTAACAAGAAACTGGTATGGGAACACACACTGGAAAGTCTTGCATAGAAATGACTAAGAACAATCTGACAACAAGAGTCTGTGAAGGTGGAGTATTTATAGTGAGAGGGAGTAATGAGCCACAGGTGAGCAGAGTTGGCTTGACGAAATGGGTGTGGTGGACCAGCAAGAGTGGGAGATGTGTGGACAGGTGATAGGCTGGTAGGCAGGTGTGGTGGAGAGACAGGGTTGGTGGAAATTAACTGGGTTAAATGGGAGAGTGACATGTATGGCACGCAGGAAGTGTGTACTGTGACACTGGAATTCTTTCCTGCTCCACTGTAAGCTTAACTTACATCCATCCATACATCCGTTTTCGAAACTGCTTATCCTCTTGGGGGTCGTGGGGGGGCTGGAGCCTATCCCAGCTGACATTGGGTGAGAGGCTGGGTACACCCTGGACAGGTCGCCAGACTATCACAGGGCTGACACATAGAGACAGACAACCATTCACACTCACATTCACACCTACAGGCAATTTAGAGTGACCAATTAACCTGCATGTCTTTGGACTGTGGGAGGAAGCCGGAGTACCCGGAGAAAACATGCAAACTCCACACAGAAGGAGCTTAACTTACAGTTAATCAAAATCTTGTTGAAAATGTGTTTGATGGTTCTGATAATACCCAACATAAGATGTAGTCTGCACTGCATTTCAAACCCTCATATCTGATCCACAAACCCTTCCATCAGCAAGTGTAGTTCATCAAAAATCTCTGAGTTTACCTGCTTAGTCTAGTTTCTCTGGGATAGAGCATCGGTCAGCTGCCTAAAAACTACTAAGAACTAAGAAGAGTCTATGTATTTCAGTGTGTGGGGTGGACATGGGCTGTGTGATGAGTTGAAACAAAGCACGAACGTAAATCAATTTAAAAACTATACAAAATAGATTTTTTTGCAGATATGTAGATGAGGAAAGGTTTTCTTAGGGGAGTGCATATTTATTTTGTAACACTAGGTGGTACTTGGACTGTAGATAAACTGGGTTTATTATTTATTTATTTATTGGGTGGTAAATAGACTGGGGGTAGTTGTATATGAGTTGTAAATAAAATTGGGAATTTGTTGAAATAATGTATGAGTTAAAATAAGAAATGTAGGAAAGGAGTAGGGACATATAGCCTAAGTTTTACTTCTACCTACTCCTTTTCGGATACTGTTATCTTTGTCTTGTTTGGTTTTTCATGTGTTTTTTTCATTCATTCATTCAAAATTAGTTGTTCTTTAATTGTACTATTTTTATGGTCAGTTCATAGATAAATTACAACTGTTAGCAACTGCATCCTAAATCATGCGGACAGTGACTTCGATGGTGTATTATGGGAGTACATTTCACTAATCATTACAAGCAAAATATTATGCAGTTGAACATCTCGACAAAGATTAGATTATGGTTTTGTAATTGTTGTAGAAGGTAATGTTCATTGTCAAAGCAGTTAAAAGGGGCTCAGTGTTTTGCTCAGGGACACTTGGCAGAGATAAGGTTGAAGTATAAAATAAAGTATGTAATATTCCTTTTGATAATCCACAGATGGTTTTGTTTAAGATGAAGCCAACCCAACATAACAGCTCTTTCTATGCTCTGTATTTTGTTTCAATTTGCAGCATTTCAGTCAAATTCCTGATCACGTGTGCTGCCTGATTGCTGAGAATACCCACTTTTTTAATTGTCAGAGTATTTTTCACATCCCAGCTAGTGGTTAATGATCTGCCTGTGAGGGCTCGCTGTGTGACAGCAGTGCAGGGCACTGTGGTGCTAATGAGAGAAGAGGACGGCCAGGCCTCCCCTACCACACATACAGCCCTTTGTCTCTCCCTCTGCCCCCCATCATTAGCTTAATGTGGCCCTCTCCCTCAACCAAAAAGGCCACTGCCAGTTTGGCAATGGGTTCACAGATGCAAATCCCTGCCCAGTGCTAATGGAGGTAAATGAAAATTAATTGATTCTCATTCAAAGGCCTTTTCAGTTGCCTGTTCTCCCTCCGTGTTTTCTTAATATGCAGACCTTGCCTCTTCAACAATACGCGCTTGCCCCTCCACCTCAACAATTCAAACATATTGCAATGTGCTTGCCATTGCTATGCAGAGCAGATGACACAAAAGCAAGCAAGGGAGCACATCGTCCTGACACCTAGGTATGCATGAGATGTGTACCTTTGCTCTTTGACCCATCATAGCCTGGGGTGTGGCTGTCTTGTTTAACAGTTTAAAGGCAAAGTTAATTTTTTCGCCTGCCTGCAAAGGGATAGTGATGAACTCACATGAATTATTTTCCCCAGCCAAAATAAATAATGTACTGTATGCAATCCTACCAATTTCAAAGCTATTTCATCATACTGAGCTGAATGTTGCTTTTTGCAAATTCACAGGGTCAAGTTTGTAATCCATTTTAAAGCCAAGGCTTTGACATTTCATTTTCTCCAAAAGTGAATGTGGCAGGCGGCTGTTACTGATTTATCCACAAAAAAACAACTTTTACTGACACTGGGGAATTGGCAAATGCTAATTTCAGACACTTTCATCATGCATGATCTACCAATACCATGCATGTTCCTGACTTGTAGCAGCAGAGTTAAGCAGCACAGACAGATTCAATTCTCAGGCTCTCAAACAAGTTGAACAGGGCTTCACATCAGAGCCTGCTGTGTCACAGGCTTACACAGAAAACATGAAACACCTGCTGACATGTAACTGAGGTCTTAGAATAAGTTGCATAAGTTGCTGGAACCTTGAACAAGACAAGGAGTATTCCACCAATTTTACACATGGAGCTCAGTTCATTCATCATGAGGAGTACTATTCAGCTTTCCAAAGTTTGACAAAATAACACCAACAGTGTCATCAGGGTTATCAAAGCTTGGATTTGAGACTTCAACATGTCAACACAAAGTCTGCATATCAAACCAGAAGTGTGGGATTTGACAGCATATTTAGTTACATTTCCAGGAATAACCTTTGAGGCTGAAAAATGAGGCCAACATGGAAGAGCCAAAAACTGCAGTTCTTTGAACGGCCACTTGAGGCTGGCTCCAGAAGCCAGTTAATCCTCATAGACACCCATGTTATAAGGCCCAACTTAACAGCAGAAACAAACATGCTAACCCTTCATGTCAACTGTATGGGGGATGATTTTTTATGTAACTCACCTGTTTTCATTTGGGCTCAGAGTTACACATAATTAAGGGCAGGTCGCTTTGAGTGACAGGCTGTCTGCCAAGAGTGTCCTTGGCCTCTCAGTCAGATCCACCCTGCGCTCCTCCACAGCGCCTTTGTCTTGTCCAAATATGATTACTCCTGGCTCCAGAAAACCAAGATGGGGACGGCTGAAATGCCAAACTCAAGGCTTAAAACTGGGAGTCCTCAAACCAATGTGTGACGTCACGGTACTACCAGACACTTTCGGTATAATACCCTTAGAACCATACCTAACCCTAAACCGTAGATCTGTATTGTGTTTCCATCACAGACAGTAAGTATGCAGGGTTGTTAACACACGGTAATAACCACACCACTGCTTCATCCAGTTCTCCTTGTATTTCCTCTTCACTGATACAGAGAAATGTTTGCACCTTGCTGATCGCCCACAGAACAAGGTTGCATGACATTTTCATAACATAAAGGAACAGGCTGGAATTTTTAGTCTTTGTCACAACTGATGGTATATCTAAAAAAAAATGGTTTTGTGGTTTGTGCATTGAGCCCTTGTCTAGCAAGAGTGTTGATACTTTATTGATCAATCAGGAGACTGCAGTGTTACTAGGTCCACCTTTAAGTATAAGATCAGGGCTAAGTACCTCAACGGAGGGGTGATGAAAAAACGGGACAGAATGGAACAGTACTATTGGAGCCATCCACAACTTGTGACAATGGAAAAGCAAAATAATTGTTGTAACTACCTAAACTGAGCTGAACTCAACCAGATTGCTTGGTGGGATCATGGCTTTTGAGACTAATGATCAGGATAAACTGGCCTCTGAATTTGACCGAATTTGACAGATTTTTTTTGCTTTGAAATTGACCGTTCTGTTTTTTAACGTCTCTTGTGGGTGCCCTAACTCGGGCTAAAAACTTTCCTCCTTGTTTTGTAACATCTTGAGATTTGATAGCAGGCAGTCAGCCCCATCAACACCTCTCGATACAACTACGATAATGAGGTGTGATGGATGGAGATGTCACATGTGGAAGATAAGGAAGCTCGGCTCACCGGATCCCTTCTGCTCTGCTGCTGTCTGTCCATTCTGTTTGTTTACCAATCAATCGATCACCCTCTGTTTTCCTTTTGTGATTAACCAAGCCTCCTTTTCCGTCTTCCCCCCTCTCTTGCTGGCTAAGGAGCAAAAAAATAGAGGACTAGTGAAACATTAACCAGACAGAGGAGAAGTGACAATGATGAAATGAGCCTGCAGGGATGATGCCGTTGTTATCTACCAATGGGACGATTGTTCCTGAGCCTGTAAAGTGCTGCCTGGGGTCAGCTGAGAGGTCAAAGTGGACTTTCAGCCAGGCTTTATCTTCTGGATGAGACAGGGGCTCATTATACTAATATACAAGACCATATTAGACAAATATACGACTTTCAAACTGAAGAGACAAAAGTAAATGCTTGGGATTTTATGCCATGTCTGGACAAACAGGATGTCACTCGCAGCAGTGACGCAGTTTCAGGAAGTCTTTAGGAGCATCTGAGTTGACAAGAGAGGATATATAACCCTTATAACTGTGCGAACGTCTCATTGCTGTGTTTCTGGTTGAATTTATGGAAAGCTGTGAAAATTGCACACATGGTGTTTATCTCACCAAGTGAAAAACATCACGACCTCCCAGGAAGTGCTATTCATATAAAACTGAATCACATTCACTGGCTTTGGCCAATGACAGATAGCTTTACATCTTTCCACAGACCATACCGTGAGACCACAGCGCCCATCAATTTAACAAGCAAAAATGTACAAAAATAGTCCCCCCGCCCCATGCCTCTAAACACCACCAACACACACACACACACACACACACCCACACACACACACACACACACACACGCACACACACACTCCCCCGCCCTACTCCAAAGTTCACACATACAAAATAACACAAAAACCAACACGTTTCAGAATCTCAAACCAATCAAACCCAATAAAACTAACAAAGCTGGGCAAGTTTTTTGAGTAGGCTATGAAAGAAAACCAGAGATGGCCCTACAATGAAAGCCAGTGAAAGGAGGGCCATTTGCTAAGCTATCATTCATGAGGTATGGGTCCCATGCCTGTACAAGCTTGCTCCCAGCTCTACACACTTGTTGCCATTGTGACACACTGGCAGAGAGAAGCCTCTGTAGTCCCGGGGATCAATTCAAACCCTGACAACGCCACACTAAACCAGGGTGCCATTTGTTCAGAGGAACCCCCCGAAACCCCTCTCCCCATCTGTCAGGGGGCCTCCGAGGCACTTTGTGTCCATGTGTATGTGTGAATGTGAGTGGGTGGGAAAGGGGGAGTGGGAGAGGAGGTTAATCAAGATTTGGATGCGGACGGGAGTGGGAGGAGGGCCTGCGCGGAGAAGGAGTGTGTGTATGTGTGCGTGAGAGAGTGAATGTGTGGTAGGGGAGCACAGTCATTATGCTGATTTCCCTTTTTCTTTCAAGACGTTAGAAGAATACGTTCTTTTACGTCCCTTTTTTCCTTCAGCCAGGCAGTCCTCTGCCACCTATGCTGCCCACTTTTATGCTACGGCAAGGGTGGTCACAGGGACAGAAATCTGGGAATCAGGTCAATTATGGATGGTGGCTTGCTGATAAGGGAGAAAGAAAGCGAGCAAGAGAAAGAGGGTGTAACAGGGAGAGGGTGTGAGACTGCTGTTTTTTTTATCATTTGGTTGAATGCTGCTGGGTCACAGCAGCAAGCCGGGCCTGACCTGGCCGCCTGTTTTGTCAGATCTGTTGTGACGCTCCTAACTAGATCTGTTCTCACACAGACCTCCCCCTTGAGTGCCACATAAACTTGATTTTTTATTTTTTTTGCACGGTGGTTCTCCTTCCAGTAGCTTCACACGCATCCGTGCACACCTGCAAATTCTCAAACCGCTGCTTTGTTTTCTATTTGTGTCCGTGCTATTGATGATGCAGAAAGGACGCGACAAAGCAGGACAACTATTTGTTCTGTACTTAATTAAGTAACCGTAAGAGTCCCTTTCAAACGCTTCCGTGCGGCAAGCTGCCTCAAAGCACAACTCCTGTTCAGTTCACACATCCGTGGCCCTAAAAACCAACCAGGCACTGTTTCCTGCTGACCGCAGTGTTCGATTGGGGTTCATGTTGGTTCTTGCTCACAATGGGACAAGTGCTGACCTCTGGCCTTGGAACTGACCCCTTCTCTTCCAGGGGTTAGGTGCTGAGACAGATGTGGGTAAACTTCCCCATGTGAACAAGAGAGTGGGGCCCACTTGTTAAAGGACTCTGTTTTCTCCCTCGTCTTGGAGAAAGTAAACCTCAGAGTGGAAGGTGGGTCTAATTGGTAAGGCCTGGATACGAGGGTTCAAATAGCAGCAGACCGGCTGAAGAGTACAATAGATATTAGTGAGGAAATGAGAGACTCATGAAAAGGTTTTGGTACGTTCGTGCTGCTAATTGGCAGTGTGAAGGTGTAATGAGCATCAAAAGAAGCTTTTACTAATAGGTGCAACTAATTGCACACCTCTCTACTGCGCAAAAAGGAGCATTCGGAAGTGAAATTCTCAACTGGAAAACAACATTTATAGAATCATATAGTGCAATGATATTTAATCAGCTTTACAAATAAATAAATACCACATAGTTGCATGTCTTTCCCAAAAGCCAGAGAATAAAACTGAACCCTAGAAGAAACCTCCAACTTGTATCTGACAGCCTAAAATGTATTTCAAATTGTGAATCAACTCCAATTCACAGTTTCCCCTGCTTTTCTGATGAGACACCAGTAGGTGGCACTCCAGGTCTGAAGGCTCGAAGGTGATATGAGTGAGTGTCTCCTCACAGAGCTGCAGGCTGAAGGAGCCCACAAAGATGATAAAATAAAGAAATATTGCAAATAATATAATATTAAAATGATGTTTAAAGTTGTCTCCAGCTTGTGTTGTGCTTAATATAGCTTATTTCTTGTGTTTAAATTGTGTCAGTCAGTCTATTGTATACTTAGTGCCTGTTTCTCAATATATTTAATAACTGATTGATTGATCATTCACTGAGTAACTTTAAAGTATGACCTACAGCATTTTAATTAGTACATAGACCAAGGCAAATGTTAAGAACCCTAGAAAACATCAGAGAATATAGATAAAGTAAAACCCCAAATTAGCTTCTGTAACCAAATTTCTTTTTTATTTTTACACAGCTAGATTTTAGATGGCAATACTGTAAATTTCTCTCTCTGCTTGAATGCCCAACCTGCTGTAGTTACCAGCTCTGGGTCAGGTAATCTGGCTTTGCATGGGGGCCACTTTTGCAAAAACATCAGGAGCTCAGGGGCCAGTTTTCTAGGAATTGAGGATGTTTGGGGCTAAGTCTGGACCTCTGTTGGAGGGTGTGGGGGATCCTCCCCTGGCACTTTTTTGATAAACAAGCTGTTTTTTTTAATGCCTTTTAAATAAACTCTAACGCCTAATTTACATACAAAGTACACAAAAAGGTTGAATCAATGTATTTTCATTGTAAATTAGAAAATGCATGCTTGGCAGGCCACCTGGCACCCCACAGGCCTTAAGTTGAGTTTCACTGCTTGAAGTTTTTTATGATGTATGTGACTGAGATGTGATGGGTTGTTGGAGTTCAAACAAGCCAACAATATCAAACAATTAGATAAAAGTTACTTACGTGTACGTATTACTACATACAATGGCTTCTTAATTACAAATCAAGTTACCAATAAACACTCTGACATTCATCATTCCACTAACCTTTAATTTTTGATCTACTTTAATACTAACAATTCTATGCTTTCAAATGCAATATCTTTTATTTTCACATGTTGTATGCCTATAAGAACTTACCTTTACAAACACTGTTATTACATCAAGCCCCCTAAAGGATTTGGTTACATATTTATGCTCTCTCTGATCTCGAGCTGTCACATTCAAATAGATTGTCATTTATCATGCAGTATATAAACCAGTTCATATCAGGGAAAGAAAGAAAACAGTTATATGCTAATTGGCCCTTTTATTACATCTTTTCTCTCTGCTTATTTGATTTCGGTGAGTGAATTTCTCACTTTGGTTGCCAGGGTTGTCACAAGTAATTTTTACATGCCAGTGAAATACCAAGCCAGGATTCTGCTGGCTCCTGTCTAATGGGTGCTGGTCAAACTAATAATTAAAAGTATCATACGACTGGGATACCAGTAGAGAGACAATGACTGAGAAAGGTAATAACAGGCCATTTCAATCACCCCAAATGGGACAGCCTGGTTGGATTCAGGGGAGACCTTTTCTTCAGCCTTTCAGACACAGCCCAAATATGTGAGGGGTGTCTGCCCGGAGCAGCATCTCTCCCAGTGTGTCAGTGGGAGTACGAGAGCCATGTGTGTCCTGAGTGTGAACCTTTCATTTTTTCCGTGGCCGAAGAGTCATAAATGTCTTGTTCCTATTGTGTGGGAACTCATCTTGGACATTGTCCCCGTGGCTCTGCACACCAGTAGCCAATAAATGGAACATGGTCTCCTATCGAGCAGCAGTCTAGCATTCCTGGCATTTCCAGTCGGCTGTCTGGCATAAGGTCGGAAGAGACACCGTCAAGCCGAGAAACCTCGTTTTGGTTTCTTTTCCTGTTGAGGAGGTTTTGGTTGTCTCCAGACTGGAATGTCATTGTCTTCAGTGTGTTTTTCAGTGCAGAACCAAAACATAGCTCATTTTCACCTGATGCAGAGACTGATCCAGGGACACAATCAGCATCTGAAGCCCTAAAAGCAACTTTTGATATAACCAGCAAGACCAGTCTGGCATAAACCTCTGCTTTGTGACACATTTTATTGTCTATGTAATTTTTAACATTATCCTTAAAGGGAAAATTTCAGCATTAGGTGATACAACAGATAACTGTTGTTTGAATGACATTTAGACGTTAATAATTTCTCTCAAAAACAGAAACAAAAATACAAGGCTTGAATTTTTGTGTGTTGTTGTGTGTGTTCAAATGCTCCCAATGGGTAAATGGTATTGCAAACTCGCACAACGGCAGCCTTGATAATTTTACATAGCATATGTCATCTACATCATATTGCATGTTTATGTGGTTTATTAAGGTGGCAGTTTAACTAGACGACAAGAACAATACTGCTCTCATGTTTGAATGGTTAATAGAGTGTGCCAGTAAACCCAGAACTCCGTTAGCGCTTTTAGCACTTCCGGTTCTCTCGTCTAAAAGTCAATACGTTTTTTGAATGGGATTTTGGTAAAATGCCTCAAATAAGGTCTGTGGTTAAGAAAAGCTTAAGCGAGTTTCAGATTTTGTTCTATGACATAAAACACGTCAGTAAATACCCTACTTGTGAATTTTGAAGCTTTTACGTGTCGTAAAAAAGGCGGTTGCTAACAAGTTGCTCAATACAAACAAACCCTGTCGGGGACATTAAACGTCATCACCCCCGAACAGGCAAGAGTTCTGGCCGTCCGCCGTTACAGCTTCTTATTTAGCTTAAACAGTCCGATTTCCCCATTATACAATGTTCTTAAAATAAAGCAGCCGAAATCAGTTGAAAGCTTAATGGCGGTGACGTCAAGAGTCATGCGACCGTGGAGTAGTCATGTAGTCCGTTAAAGCCTAAAGTTAGCTTTTTACTTCTGGCGATCGCATTTAAGCTTCAAATGCGGTATGAAAGGTGTTCATATGTGAAGATTATCTCGCAGTATCATAAACTTGTGTTAGCCACAGAGCTTATTTTCTGACATAATCCAAAACGCAATGCAAAAATCGCATTCACTTTCTCTTCCGGGAACCAGCGCGATGCTAAACTTCCGGGTTTTGACATCAGCCCTGGCACACTCTATATGAAGCTGAAGCCAGATGCTTAGCTTAGCTTAACTTAGTTTAGCTTTGTTTAGCTTACTTTAGCTTAGCATACAGACTTCGAACAGGAGGAAACCATTAACCTGGCTCAGCCCAACATTCAAAAAGCTCACAAAATGACATGTTGAAATGTTTTGGTTTGTTTGTGTGTGTTTAAGGTATCTTTTAAAACTTAATAGAGCCAGGTTAGCTGTTTCCTCCTCCTCCAGCTATCGTCGGCTTCCGAAGTAAGCTAGGCTAATCTATCTTGATATGCGTGGGTGTTAATCACTTCACATGACAAGGAATCTTTTGTTTCTTTACTTTACTTAACTTCGGCAGGGGAGTACTGAACATACAACCATTTACAGGCAACTCTGCTGTGTTGCAGTCTCTAGCTCAAGCACAAAACAGCAAGCTAACGCAGTCCATGCTATGAGCTGCGAGCACCGTTTAACCTTTGCTACTGACTCCTGCTAAAACTTGCTGTCTTCATATGTAATCATGTCATGTCAGCTAACCAATCAAAATGTTACATACATGACTTCAACGCAATGTCATTCACTGCCGTGACAACGGCCACGCCCCCTTTTAGGTGAAAGTTTTGAACTCAACCCGGGAGAGACGCTAGTCGCGGCAAGGAGTTCATAATGCCAAAAAGTTGCTGTGTTGTTCACTGCACAGCAAACAATTAAAAAAAAAAACAGAATTGCAATTTTCTTTGCACCCAGATAGAGTGAAGAATGGGGGAAGAAGAAATCTGTGGCTCACAGCCATCGAATGGCAGGGTAAAGACGGAAAGCTGTGGGATCCAGCCAGTCACTACACCTACGTCTGTGGCAGGCACTTCATCACATTAGATGGCTAACGTTAGCTAGCTAGCTAAAGTCAGTTGATCTCAACAATAACATGAGATATTCAAAGCCAAGAAGTTAATTATAATGAATGTTAAGTAATGAATCGACAGACATGAATTGAATGAATGAATTGACAGGACATTCAGGTAGCTGAAAAGGGCACACACCTCCTATCATTTTCTCTTTCTTGTCATACCGAAGGTGATCAGGACCTTCTCTCCGTAGCATGTAGCGTAGCTGGCCATTTCATCCGAAGGGGAAGACTCAACTGATTTGTTTTTATTTACATTTTATGTGTGTGAAGAGCTCTGATTTTAAATTTGCGCCAGTCAAAATCCCATGTTTCTATACATGACTTCAACAGTACTACAACGGACTACAACGGGTTGTGCGCCAGTGACGTCACAGGTGATAGAAACATGGGATTTTGACTGGCGCAATAACATTCTTCACTCTATCCGGGAGCAAAGAAAATCGCAATTCTGTGTTTTTGTTATTGTTTGCTATGCAGTTAACAACGCAGCAACTTTTCGGCATTATGAACTCCTAGCCGCGAGTAGCGTCTCTCCCGGGTCAAGTTCAAAACTTTCACCTAAAAGGGGGCGTGGCTGTTGTGACGGCAGTGAGTGACGTTGCGTTGTAGTCATGTATCACCTATGACATCACCGGCGCGTGAGTCATGTATCTCGCAACAAGGAAACATTTGTAAGGGAAGAGAGAGAGCACAAACTTAACTATTGTGAACTGCCTTACACTATATTGAGCTAAGCTAATCACCTCCTGGCTCTAGCTTCATATAGCATTAGCATACAGATTGCAGTGGTATAATCTTCTGATCTGATCTAGGCAGGATATATTATTTAACATAAACATTTCCCAAAATGTTTTAATATTTCCTTAAATACTGTATGCAAGCTTAATACTTTTCTAAGTCAGTGGTTCCCAACCTGTGGGCAGGGGCCCAACAAAGGGGTTGCAAGATAGAGCTGTTGGTTTATGAGCTTATGAACAGTTATCAAAGAATAAACTATGGGGTTTTTTCCTGACTTGAGAAATGATTAATTTTCTTTGTAAAAAGGCCCTTCAAGCTTCTAAAAATGATTACAATGAAACACAATGCACAGGGAGCATCAGTCTTTGGTTGAACTGCTCAGGACTCCTTGAAATATTAAACCTGTGACAAGCAGTCATACTACATAGAGCTTAGTTTGTCTTAAGGGTACATATGCCATAAAGGTTGGAAACCAGTGATCTTAGTCATAATACTAAAAGTTCACTTTAAGAAGCAGCTCAAGACAGACCTTGATGATCACAAGAGGGCTCTCGACTGATTTCTACCTAATGTGAGGTCTGTTTTCAGGGTGGATTTCCTCCTCCAGGCCACCCCTCACAGTCTAATATCTTCCATCGCTGGGGTTCCTTCCTGCCTCCGCTACTTCAGCACCAAATTAAATAAGTAAAGCGGAGAGAGGGTGCAGTGTCCCGGGCTGTCGGGGTCGGCCATGAATTACAGTGAATGAATAAATTGAGATCCTGGAGGGCAGGAGACGGGCCTGGCACTCGGTCCTGTAGCCTAGTGAAGGCAGCTGCCTAATCAACACTCCAGTGGGAGTCCTTGCTTCATTATGAACTCAATAGTAATTCCCAAGAAAGGTAACCAGGGGCTTTCTTGCCCTGATGTCAGAGGGAGCTGGGGATAGATAACTTTCACAGTGGTGCCATTTTGCCCTGACATTTTTAATGAAATGTACACATGGAGACAAGACATTGCTTTTGTCCTTTATAATACTGTTTGTCATCAGATATAAAAACATACAAGTTACATTAAGGTTTATTTTTTTCAAGCTTATTGTTTTTATCAGCTTACTGTCCATCAGATAAATTATATCACATTTTGTTTTCTTTCTCATTTTTCTGGAGCATGGAATATGAACTTTGCTTAGTTAAAGGAATTTTTCACCCACAAAATTTACATTTATGAATCATTTCTTCATGTTGTGTTACCTTGAACTTGTTAAGAAATTAGTTTTTCTCACATGCATTTGGCAAATGAAGACTCCAAAACAGCAAAACTATAGCAAAACATCTGTTTACGAACTATTAAAAAACCTGTGCAGTATAATCCAAGTCTCATTTATCCAGTAGTTAGTTCCCAAAACTTCCCAAACACATTGTACTGCCTTGACCCTTTTCTTACTGCGTAGAAGAGTTTCACTTTTAGTCCAGGTGTTTGTGAAGTAATGAGCATACGACTGGATAAATGAGACTTGGATTATACTGAATGAGTTGTGTGAGAGTTTGTAAACAGATGTTTGAATTGTTTTGCTGTTGTTAAAGTTTTCCCCGTTTACTTCAATTAATCAACAGTGTTTGCTGTTTTTAGATTTTTCATTCACCAAAGGCATGTAAGAAAACCAAAGTGTTTGTCATGAATTCAAGGCATTAGTAGCTGGTGTGGAAATGCTCATTTTGTGGGTGAAGTATTCTATTAAAGGGAAATTTTGGTTTATTTCAACCTGTCTCCTATTGTCCTAAATTTGTTTCAAGTGACTAGTGACATAAAAATAATAGTTAGCATGTTAGCCGTTAGCCTAGATACAGCTGGGGCGCATAGTATAGGCTGACCAAACGTCCTCTTTTGCCCGGACATGTCCACTTTTCACGTCCTGTCCGGGGCATCCGGGGGTCTAAATTGATGATAATGTCTGGTTTTACTTGTTTGTGTGTGTGTGTGTGTGTGTGTGTGTGTGTGCGTAATCCCCGAGAGGCTGCTTTATCGGCGAATCTCCAACACTCACAACGAGGAAGCAGCAGACACCGGCAGCACAGCATTATTCTAAGCTTCCAAGATACCAAAGCGCAAGTGCAGCTTCACAAATGAACTGCAGAAAAAATTCCCAACTTACCGTCCCGATATATGGGAGGCTGAATGCACCGTGTGCAAAGCTGGCACATATGTTTCTGTGTCTAATAAACGTGCCGGGGAGCTCAAAGTTGGATTTTCTAATCCAGAAGAGGTATTATTTAGAACATTATTTAATATTATTTATTTATTTATTTGTCCAGTAAGACTTGAAAAGATAGCTATTATTTTACAAGTTGATTTTTCTAATAGCCTACAGAAGAGACATTATTTCTATCATTATTTCATTCCAGAGATTTTACATTTATTTTACATTTATATTTATTTTTGTACAATTGAAACTTGTAAAAAGATTATTATTTTAGGCATAATAAAAGCAAGTTGAGTAACCTCTGAGAAGCGTCATCGTCGCCGTCGTCCGGGTCCGGGTCGTGGGGGCAGCAGCCTCAGCAAAGAAGCCCAGACAGTCCTCTCCCCTGCCACTTCTGTCAGCTCTTCCGTGGGAACCCCGAGGCGTTCCCAGGCCAGCCGGGTGATGTAGTCCCTCCAGCATGTTCTGGGGCGGCCCCGAGGTCTCCTCCCAGTTGGACATGCCCGAAACACCTCCCAAGGGAGGCGTCCAGAAGGCATCCTTACCAGATGCCCGAACCACCTCAACTGGCTCCTCTCGATGTGGAGGAGCAGCGGCTCTACTCCGAGTCCCTCAGGGATGTCTGAGCTCCTCACCCTATCCCTAAGGCTGAGCCCAGCCACCCTGCGGAGGAAACTCATTTCGGCCGCTTGTACTCGCGATCTCATTCTTTCGGTCACTACCCAGAGCTCGTGACCATAGGTGAGGGTTGGAACGTAGATCGACCGGTAAATTGAGAGCTTCGCTTTCTGGCTAAGTTCCCTCTTCACCACAAGGGACCGGTTAAGCGCCTGCATCACTGCTGATGCCGCCCCAATCCGCCTGTCAATCTCCCGCTCCCGGACTAGGGTTCCAGAACCGGAACTATGCGTCGAGGTGAGGCCGACTATATCTAGCCGGTAGCGCTCAACCTCTTCCACAAGCTCCGGCTCCTTCCCCGCCAGAGAGGTGACATTCCATGTCCCAAGAGCCAACTTCTGTAACTGAGGATCAGACCGCCAAGGCCCCCGCCTTGGTCTGCTGCCCAATCCACATTGCACCGAACCCTTCTGGATCCCTCCGCGGGTGGTGGGCCTGCAGGGGGACGAGCCCATGTAGCCGGTTCGGGCTGGGCCCGGCTGGACCCCATGGGCGAAGGCCCGACCACCTGGCGCTCGCCCACGGGCCCCAACCCCAGGCCTGGCTCCAGGGCGGGGCCCCGGTAACCCTCCGGGCCGGGTACGCGTGTCCTTGTTTGTATCCATCATGAAGGGTCTTTTGAACCATTCTTCGTCTGACCCTTCGCCCAGAACCAATCTGCCATGGGAAACCCTACCAGGGGCAAAATGCCCCCGACAGCATAGCTCCCAGGGTCATTAGGGCACTCAAACTCCTCCACCACGATAAGGTGACGGTTCTCGGAGGAGACCTCTGAGAAGCCTATCTAAATTTCTGTCTTTGAGAGATATTATTTTGTAATATAACTGATTTTTCTATCCATAGATATATACTTTAAATATATTAAAATTATAAGGCAGCTTTGAGTAAACTGCGAGTATCATTTACTGTAAGTAGGCTATCTATGGCCGGGGCGAGTGTCCTCTTTTTTGGAAATCAAAATATGGTCACCCTAGCATAGTAGCATCAGACCTGTTAAAACGTAAGTGAACAGGCAACCTTCAAGTGCAAAGTTAGTCCACTAAACAAGCTTTTTTTCCACAAAGACCGCCTCATATCGTTAGGATAAATGTCAGAGAACATATAGAAAACGACATGTAAACGTGTTGTCTTACCTTACCAGTGTGGTGCCATGTTTCTTTACCATTTAGCTCTGCTTTCCAAAGTGCGGCTGAAATATCGCGAGAACAAGCAGCAACAGCTGGAAGGCAGAACCGGACAGTAGCCTGAAAAGTTCATGGCTGACTTTTTGCCAGACTTCGACTTTGTGGAGGAGGAATTTGATTTTGCAGAGTTTGATGGCTGCCCTTATTTATTTGAGCCAGAATACACTGAGGAAGAGCTTCGTGAAATTGAAGAACGGAGGAGGCCAAGAGAGAGAGAGGTGCAACAGGTAGAGGACGAGAGAGGAGGAACGGCTGTGTAGCTCTGGAGATTGGTGGTGTAACGTTACCTGTGAATGCTGTGCCCCAGTGCCTACTGAAGAGGAATGCCTCTGTTGCAAGGAATGGGACCGGTTGCAGCCTTATTTTCAAGGTCTGGATGTGACCGAGGACGAGACACCTCCACCTGGAGTAGTATCCAGCTGGGCTTTATCTAGAGCTTGCGAGATTTCAGGCACGGTATGAGATCGCTGCTTGTTCTCGCGATATTTCAGCCGCGCTTTGGAAAGCAGAGCTACATTGTAAACAAACATGGCAGCACACCGGTAAGGTAAGACAACATGTTTACATGTCGTTTTCTATATGTTCTCTGACATTTATCCTAACGATATGAGGAGGTCTTTGTGGAAAAAAAGCTTGTTTAGTGGACTAACTTTGCACTTGAAAGGATGCCCGTTCACTTACGTTTTAACAGGTCTGATGCGACGGCTGTATCTAGGCTAACGGCTAACATGCTAACTATTATTTCTATGTCACTAGTCACTTGAAACAAATTTAGGACGATAGGAGACGGGTTGAAATAAACTGAAATTTCCCTTTAAGCTGGAAGGAAAACACAAGAATTTTTTTTTTAAAATTATATCAAAATATTAGTGATGCAAGATCAGAAGCTCTTTTTATTTCTTTTTGTTCATGCTCTGCTGTCTATTACAGTGAGTAGCCTATGTGATATTGAATTATGCGTATGGTGCCAAATGCACACAAGCAACATGATGACAATTGGATCCAAAAAAATTCATTGTCAAAGTTGATGAGAAACACACGCCTCTTTTGCAGTCATAATCCACCATTTTGCTGGCTATTAAAAAAAAAATCTAATTAACCAACTACAGTTATTTTTGTAGTTTGTCTCTATGTGTCAGCCCTGCGATAGTCTGGTAACCTGTCCAGGGTGTACCCTGCCTCTTGCCCGATGTCAGCTGGGATAGGCTCCAGCCCCCCCGCGACCCTCAAGAGGACGAAGCGGTTAGAAGATGAATGAATGAATGAGTTATTTTTGTAGTTGAACTTGTGGCCGTCCTCTCTATTGTAAAAACAAAACTTAAAGTATACAGCCAGACCAGTTGTTTTGTGAGACTGCACTAAGGCACAGCGATGCTTTGAGCTAAATGCTAAAGTCAGCACAACATGCTTACAGTGACAGTGTTAACTTGCATTCGGTCGTAGGCATGAAGCTGCAGACTGAGTGCAAAAGATGATCAGTAATAGCACTCTTGTGTGATATTGCCTTTATACAACAGTTCTACAAGCGGCATTATAAAGCAGCAACACGTTATGATTTGTTTGTTTTAATGATTTATTTGGCTCTGATAGCAGTAGTTCAGTAGTTCTGAAGTAGTTCGGCAACTGAACCGGGACTGTACTGTTTCCAAGCAACACATAAACATTCCTGCGCACTAGCTTGTTACTTTGTACAGGTCCACAGGCCTATGACTATATATCATGTAGGCTACGTCTGTGTGTTTTCATTTATTTTGTAACAAGTGAAATAAGTCTGTTGACAGTTGCTTTGATGGCATACATGTGATGTCATTTGCACATACCTGGAGATTAGCAGTGAAGTATTCAGGCTTCTTTCTGTCCCCTCGTCTGTTTCTGACCATTCATAATTCAACTTAGATTTTGTTTACGGTAATACGTTTCATTTTGCGGTGCAAAGACTGTTACAATGACCATTAATGTCGGCTAATTAATGATTGACATAATTAATGGCTATGAACTCCTGTAAAGGAGAGTGATACATGCACAGTTAAACGTACCAGTGCTGTTATACTGTATATCGGCATTCATGAAATGCCTCTAGACCAATCAAATTACTGGGTCAGAACTAACTGTTGTATAACACAATTAGTCCTGGTGGGACCTTAAATATCCACCAATCCATCTAATAGCTGTAAAAAATAACCCATCCAATGATGCTGCTAGCAAGGCTAACAATATAGTACCAACTGAGTTAACTGCTGACACCTGGGAACACGTTGACACCGTAAAAGATAAGTTGATTTAGTTTGTAGGCTTACTTCAACTGAGTTCAACTTTGACTTATATCACTTGCCATAGCTACGTAGCCTACAGTTTTCCTGTGCAACCAGGGATTACTACCAACATGTTGGGTGCTCTCACAGTCAGTCTTATCTCCATATAATGTGGTTTTGATTATCTTGGTAAACTGTTGGCTGTTTACAACTAAAGATCATGGTCTTGGTTTAATTTTCCCAGACCTCAGTGATTACTTTGGTGAGCACAATCTTATTACCACTTTTAGAAATGATAACTAAAACTACTACAGTTGGACTCAAGTTGGATTAAACTGGAATTTTCCTTTCAGCTCACATACTCATTAATGACTCATTAATTAACTCTATTAACTCTGTCATCAGTTTGGTCCTCTAATAAATTACCACATCTGGGTAATCCCTGCCTGCCATAAACAAGTCTTCGTCTTAGCTCGTAGATGAGGGGAAAGTTGATGGGGAACATTAACTCTTACTTGCAGTCATAAAATAAAGTGTTAAAGGGAAAACAGCATGCACTGTGTAAGTGAACCCCGAGGCCCAGTGTTTTACCGCCTTGGATTTAAAGTCTCGTTATTGGGAGATTATTAGACTTAATCTAGTAAAGAGGAGCGTGAAGTTCCGATCACCCCGAAGGCCTCTGAGAGTCCTTTGAAACAGTAGGGGAATTCATCTGAGCCGGCCATATGTTGCCTCCCTCGTGCCTCCTCTCTGAGGGGGGAGAGGTGTGCCTAATTCTCAAGTGAAGCCCATTCAAACATCACCTGAGGCTCTTAGCTGGCAGGTAGCGCCTCAGCTAGCAGTCAGAGCAGTCCCATGTGTTATGAATGGGCTGAGACATTGATGATGGAGCACTGGGTCACCCGCGGTGTGGAGGAGGATGAGCTTTGCCTCAGGGCAGGTGGTGGCTGGATAGCAGAGGAGCGGTGAGGTGCAGAGGGTGACCATCATGGGAGCCCTTTGAACTGCAGGCTGCAGGTGGAATGTGCTTAGTCAGCAGGTCACTTTTTTCATCCTGCTTAAGGGGTGAGCCTGGAGAGTCAAGCTAATGCTAATTGTCCTTGATGTGGTGGTGTGTGACTGAGATTTACCAGTCATCATGACCAATCCATTGTCCATATTCACCAGCAGCAACCCAGACTCTTCCTCTTTGATCCTATAAACCAAATGCTTACTATAACCCCTTTTCAGAAGGTTTGCATTCATCTGAAAAATGACTGCAGAGAAGATTAAACAAACATTAAAAAAAAGTTTGTAGCCAGGATGGCCTGACTCTGCCTATATCTGTTCTAGTGTTGGATTTAACATATTAAATTTAATGTACAGGTCCCATAGACAACCCTCTGGGATTTCTTTTACCTGAAATAGTGCATGTCCATGGCGCCTAAGGACTATAGCTGCTGTTTTTACTAGCTAAATAAACCATGATGTCCACCCTACTGTTTCATTCACCACAAATATCAGGGCACCTGATCCTGAATGGAAACAACTTTTGCAAAGCAAGTGAATGATAAATGAGTGTATGCTGCTTTCAGGCATATTTCAGTGTATCCTCATACAACGGTTCGTATGATATGTAACAAATTAGCACCCCAAGAATTGCATTGTCACATTGCATATTTGCTAAGTTATGCACTTCATGTAAAGTTCTGTAGATAGGTTAGGCGCGTTAAGTTACGTGGGTTAGGTTTAGAGAAAAAAAAACATGATGACAACTAAAATAACTTGAAATAAAGTTAATCTGGTTTCCCACAACACACGAACACTGGTCTTCTTGGGGAAATTCCTGTGCTTGTTTGACCAATCCGCCTTCACCTCCTTTGGTCCCAATCACACAGAAAGCTTTTTGCATGTTGCAAAACGCGAGGTGCACTGCAGTGCCTTTTTTTTAATTGAATGCCACTAGTTAAAAAAAAAAGCTTGCTGCGCCTTTTTATGGTTGCCAGGCAACCACCCCATCACATCCTTACACTAACCTTCCTGTGATATCACGATATCACATTTTTTTTTCCCCCCAGTAACTAGTATCTAGTTCCTAAAGACAGGCAGAGGGTACTTGCTGTAGCTCTGGTTGAGGTTGAGAAACTGTCAGTAAATAGTGTGTTGGACACAGGGAAACAGAGATCTGTGTGGGTACGTGAGACCCTAAAAGAGAGGGTGGATCACAGGGCGTACCTCCAGTTGGTCCAGGAGCTTTGCCTTGATGATGGCCATTTCCAGGCATACTTTAGGATGACTCAAGGGCAGTTTGACAACCTGCTGTCCACTGTTGGGCCATATAGTTCTGGGTATCCAGTAGCTGCTACCACCAGTTTCTCCTCCATTGTATACCAACTGTTAACTTGTTGTCGTAACCACCCCAGAAGGTCTGCCTCTCTAATTATTTGATTGGACAATGGAAAAAAGATGAAGAAAAAAGAGATGATGTTCTGAGTTGACGTTTTTTCAACACCAGGAGTTCAGAGCACTCAGGCGAAAAACGTGCAGAGACATGTTGCAACGCAAAAACCGTGAACAAAAAGCTTCATTCTTCTTAAAAACAATTATAAAAAGCCATCTACACCTGCTACAACACTTTCTGTGTGATCAGGTGATCAGGGCCTTACATGGGCTGTCACTATATAGTACTTCTCTCTGTACTCCCATTAGCACATTGGTCACATGATTGCAGGGGATCATGTGACCCCTTCCCTATCACATGGCTTATATATGACTTCTGGTGCATTACTTTTCATGGGTATACATACGAACAATGCATGAGAACAGCCTACAAATTTACATTATAGAACCATTTATGATACAAAATAATTAACAGGAAGACAAAGGCTCTTGTAGCAAACGAGGCAGATTTACTAAAGTTATTTTCAAAAAAAAAAAGTTGACTTGCAAGCAATGACTTGATTCCACTTCTGATACATTGTGAGCTGTTTTGGGATCATGTTGGTGGTTGTCCAATGTCTTCTCAGCCCTTACAAGTTGGATTAGCTGAGATTCTCTCTTATGACAGCTGATAATTTACCATTCAACATATAGTTTGTAGAGAAAAATGCCCTCATAGATACATGTGTTTCTTATGGATATTTATAAACATCATTAATTTTTTTTCCTGATTAATATGATTTTTTTGAATAACCCCATTATCATTCTAAAAAAGCCTGTCACTTGTTTTTATAGTTTTTGGAGATTTTTGCAGTTGTTGTCTTTGACACCATCAATTATATTGTTTAAGAGGAGCAGACATATTCAGTAAATCAGGTTAGGCGATCCTCAGTGGGACATCAGAATTGTCTCTCCCGACAGCACCATGTGAAACTATTTGAAAAATTCACTACATATGTTGGTACCTCCAAAGCGAAATTCCATTGGAAAGACAGTTGTTTAGATACTGTGATGTCAAACAGCAACGTGAATCCCAGGATGCAGTCGGCTTGACCGGAGCCACATGACGTAGGGGGCTTGCTGTTCCTTCAGTGGTATCCCTTTGTGTGTCCCCAGACCCAGGGCGGCTGACCACAGGGGCTCCAGACCATCGGAGTATTGCACACAGACACACCAGCATACCTCAGCCTCAGCTCCATGAGTAAATACTGATTCACAGCAAACAGCTCTTCACAAACAAGGGTGTGATTTGTTAGTCAGAATGAAGAGATACTGAATTTGCATAAGGTGGTCAGACTTCAAAGAAAAGAAGCTTGTTTCCATAATTGTTTTACAGACTGTTGGTGATACCATCAACACAAACAGTTATAAACTTTCAGACATTTATGAGAGAGAGCTGGTGAATGCTGGCTCCTGATGGGTTAGAGGTGTGCCTTAACTAAGGGAACAATTAAACAGATAAAGCTTGATCAGATAAGAACTGTTGCAGCATATACTGTATATCTGTTGCTGTATACTGAGCTGCAGCAGCCCGGTCCCCGCTGTGTGTCACACTGCTGCTCGCAGCCAACAGATCAAGGCCTCGGCCCCCGTGGTCCCCTGTTAGCCCCCAGCCAGCCTCCAGGTGGGCGCTGCTAATGAGCCCCGGTCGTAGCTCCGGCGTGGGCCTCTTCTTCCCAGGGTTGGAGGGGGCCACAGAGGGGGCCACAGAGGGGGCAGAGGGGGTCTGCTGGCTGGGTCAGCACCAGGCAGGGGGCTGGGGATGGGACAAGGAAGAGAAACACAAGAGGGAGAGCTGAAAATCACACTTTTCAGACCTTATTAATGGTGAGTTTGTATATGAGTGTGGGAAGATCCAGTGTGAGGGCCCTGTAAGGAAAAAAAGGTGGTGCCACATGGTGCATTATGAAGTCCATTTTGTGCTCTTTGATCTGTGTTTATTGTAATTGACTACACAGTAGTCCACTTGTTTCCGTGCTTGTTGAATGGGCCAGGCGGTAGGTTCTCTTTGCCTTTACAGTGTGAGATATTCCAGAGTAAACAACCCCTCCTTCGTCGGCGATGTGATACACGTGAAAAAGACTGCAGTGACTAATGGGAGTGTTTGTCTGATGCTGCCAGCCTCCGCTTTTGTTTCCTGGGCTTTTGATGTGATTGATACATGGTGTTTTCAGAGACACAAATTGTCTCCTCCGCAATGCTTTCCCCAAAATAAAAGTTGAAGGGAGGGTACGCGCTGTGGTGTGTGTGAATCTCCACATCAGAGGGAAAAGGAAGGGCGGCGGTGTTTGGGGTTTAGAGGGGACTTTGATGATGGGATGATGTTGGAGGTGACCACAAACATGGAAACGCCTGAAGCCCTGTTGCGTTGTAGGTCAGCTCTACATTCAGGTGATTCTTAAAATAACCAACAGACACAATAGTTTTCTTTGCCATTTCACTCCTGACATAAAACACTCCCAGTAACTTGTCCTACTTGCCTTTATCCTTTGTTTTACCTCTGGCCTTGTGCAGGAATGTGCTGAGCTCAGCTGCGGCAAGAAAACTGTGACATAAAGGATGGAGTCAGGGAACGTCACACCATCAGCATCTTGCAAAGTCAGCATGTCTTGCTCTCAAAGTGGTTGACAGTGATTTGTCTGTAGCTAGTCAGCGCCCTGTCTCTTTCGTGGGAAAATCTGTTCTTATCTTAAAAAAGAAAACTGTATTACACGTTCTGTTAAACTGGGTTTAAATCAACCTGGTGTTCAGTGGAGGGCTGGGCTATAGGTGGATGCTGAGGGTGTAATGCTAAAATCTCTATCAAGCTTTCATTTTTTAACAGCACTCTGCTGATTTAGAGGCCTCTGACATTATTAGGGCTTTAGAAGTTCAAAAATCCAAAGCCTTTGCTTGTAAAACACACAGCAGTCTCTGCTAACAATGAAATGCTTTGGCTTCAAGCTCTCTCAACAGTGCAAAAGGTTTTAAAAAGTACTGACATTTAAGCAGGTTATTACAAAATTTATAATAATATGCATTAAAGGGAATGAGATAGTAAAATTAGTTTAACTTTACACTCTGATGCCAGACCATGCAAGATCTTAAATAGTATAAAATGTATACTAAAAGAAATTTGGCAGCCAGGGAAATGACACCAAATTTGGGGTGAAGTGGGTGTTTTGGTCAGTAGTCTAACTGCAGAGCTCTGCACAGTTTGAGGCTGTGCAACATGAGATCAGTGTCAAAATCAATGCAGGAGGACCGGAGGTATCGTCTTTTTTATTCTACAGATTCTTACCAAAACCTGGCGCCTACTTTACTCACAAAGCAACTTGACAGTACAGGTGAAGACTGCGTGTTATGCTAGTGTAAACAGATGTCTGCAGAATCTGTAGGCAACGGGAAAAGATTTTGGTATCAGAAGCATGCTGGTTTCTGTTTGTAGTTCATTTGTAGTCCGAGCAGTATTGACCAATCACATCTGAGTGCCAGGTAATCAGTCTGTGTGAAGAGGCAGATTACATTGGCCAAAATACAATCTTGGAACCCATCGGCTATCTTCTAATGACAGTCTATCTTTTTATTAGTTTTTTTTAAAAATTTATTTATCTGCATTCATGCACAGATATCTGTTTATAGAGATAAGAGTGACACACAGAAGAGGACTTCTTGGTCCGGATGTCCACTGGCTATACCAAATCTCCAGAAATATTGGCTCTTGCCCCCAGATAACACCGATAACTGATCCGCTGACGCTATTGGGCTGCTAGCCTCAAGCAGAGATGAGGAGCAGACTACAGAGGTCTCAAGCTCACTTCTGTCTAACTCCATACCAAAAGAATTTTTCATTTCAAGCTCACAAAGCACCCTCTGGAGCCACAAAAGGCTTTATACAACTGTTCTCACACATGCAGTAGAGCTCCCCAACACCTGTAAACAGACTGAGGTGTAAAATCAGTGGACATAATCTAGGCACAAAGATATAAAGGCATGTAAAAATAGTACAAATATGTAAATATAAATAAATATAATTTTTTTAGAAATATTTCTCAGTTGATGATGAAAAAGTGAATCAGTCAGTGTCGCTGACAGCCTGCGGCCCGTCCTTCTGTCACCTCAGCTCTCAATAATAGACCAAGATTAAGGCTTTTTTTTCGGTTCTCTAACCTCCATTATGGGTGTAAAAAGAGTTGGTTTTACTGGGGCACCATTTTTGCACGTGTTGGATCTCCTGTGGTGCTGGTCAGTCAGAGTGGAATACCCTTGCGTCATGGGTTCACACCGATGCCATAAAGGAGTCTTTGTCATCACCAAGCGGGGTCATCTCTCTCCTCCGCTGGCCAATAAACGTTCACATTCTCCACTTTTCTTATGATTTTGTTTAGCTCACAGGCCCCAGACAAAAAGTGCAAAGACTTGAATTATTCACAGGAAAATGAATAAAGGATTAATTTGCATTGATTTTGCTCCTCTACAAAAGGAGTCCTTTTTTTGTCCAGGAGAACCAGAGAGTGAGGCATTTCTTCAACCAACAAATCAAACAAAAAGATCAATGGTATCTTTAATATGGCTATCAAGGAGGGAGATCTCAAAATTGGTGCTTTGTGTTATATTAGTTTGAGAGATTTTCCACTTGGTCTGCAGGCATAGACCGACTGTGACTTTTGTGCGGACTTAACGCTCTTGGTCACAAATTGAGAAAACATCAGTCTAAATTTCAATAGTGTCGCTTGTGAATGTTCTGAGAGGTTCTCTATAAATCAAAAGTGATTGAGGAGTCGGTGTTAATGCAGCGACAAATGTGCCTTTTTCTGCTCTGTGTTCATCTGCTCAACTCATTCAGCAGCATTCACCACAGCCTGTGAAAAATCTTGTTCTCCTTTTACATGTGTTTGGTTTGGCTGGAATGGATTAGACACAAGCTCAGTTTAAAGCAAAAGAGGGAAAGAAGCTGATTTTCTGCCTGATTTTCTGTGTGTGTGTTGGTTATTTGCAACCACAGTGACATTTGGTATGACGGGAAAAGATGAATAAAGTCAGAAATCTTCTTAAAAATGAGTTTGACTTGTACGTAGTTTTTTACAAATACAAGTTTGTTTTTACTCAGTGGGCTGCACAGACACAGATAGATGGTTTCAGCTTAAACAAAAATTAAACCACTGAGGATGGACCCAGCATTGATGCTAAAAGGCTTATAATTTATATCCTGCATGTTAGTTAGCTAAAATTATTTTCTTGGCCCCATGATATTTTTTTTACAGAAGATAAACATTTTTGCCTTATATAATAAACTGTAATGTGTGTTGTATGCCACATTAAAGGCGAGCCAGTGAGAAACATGGACAGGCAAATCAAGGTTAACAGGAAAATGTGCATATTGTTGCACTCAAACATCATTTCTTTGACACTAAGTCGATTTTTAGATTTTCTTTGCCCTCCACGTTTGAAAAAATTAAATTAAACCACTGAGGATGGACCCAGCATTGATGCTAAAAGGCTTATAATTTATAATTTATAATTTATATCCTGCATGTTAGTTAGCTAAAATTATTTTCTTGGCCCCATGATATTTTTTTTACAGAAGATAAACATTTTTGCCTTATATAATAAACTGTAATGTGTGTTGTATGCCACATTAAAGGCGAGCCAGTGAGAAACATGGACAGGCAAATCAAGGTTAACAGGAAAATGTGCATATTGTTGCACTCAAACATCATTTCTTTGACACTAAGTCGATTTTTAGATTTTCTTTGCCCTCCACGTTTGATCCTTTGTCTTTGCAGTGCCCACCCTCTGTTTTAAATCCAGGACCTTGTATGCAGAGGGATGAGGGGGTTGCCAGTCCCATGGAGCGCAACCTTGTTCGAGAGTGCCCAAGAGGGCCATATCTGTCATAGTACATTCCACTGTGCAGCTATGATATGAATGAAGTGCTGTGGTGTGCCCAAGCTGCAAGTGTGGAGCTCAAAGGGCTGTTGAAATGCTGTAATGTAATTATGTGGACAGTCTCTCAGATCCATTAGCTTGAAATGGTTCTACAGCCCCCCATTCAGCCGGTGGGCTGCCATGTCTTTTCTCAGGGGGGGGGCTTCAAAGTCATCTGAAAAGACCTCCTCTGTACTCATTGTGCTCATTGTCTTTGTAAGCCTGTTATTAGTGGGGGAATCAAGTTACAGCACACCACTGATGAGAACTACAGAGATTTTACAGTTACAGGTGGGGGGTGTATTCTTTACTGGGCATCTGTGCTTGTTAATCAAATCAAATTTGAAGAAAAATAATTGATTTCACGGCATGGGTCAAGAGCTTTCCAAACTTTTGCCTCCTTTAATGACTCCCTCCAATTATTAGATGTGTTTTAAAGTGAATTATTCTGTTTTTAATGGAGAAATGTAATTGAATGTGATGATACATTTGTGTTTTTGATTGTCTAAATTATCTTTTTGTCTCCATGACTACTTATTTTCATCATGCAGGAAGTCTTTTAAGGACACCAGTAGTTCAAAACAACTAAAGTAAACTCTCAGGAAACAAAAGAATAAGAAAATGAGTCTAATCCCACGTAATAAAAGATATATTTTCACATTTTAATGCCACAATTTATAGATATTCTCTCGTAAACATAGTTTTTTTTGCAAATAGAAGATATGCTCACAACAGCATCTTTTTATATTGCAGTAGTGATTTTTTGGGATTTTTTATTTTTAACAAAAACAACACAATCAAAATGATGCTTTACCTGTGTAATTACTGTTTTTTATCTGCTGTGTGCACTAGTCACATCTTGTGAAATCTAAACAATAACAGCGTATTTATTTCACTTAAAAACTATTTAACAAGTCAGCCATGAAAACTCCACTCTCGTCCAAGTGTCCAGATAAAAGTGCAGATTGCATTACAGCCTTGTAGTTTACAAAACTTCCCTCAAACCTTCATTTAGGAATCAAATTAAAGGTTCCAGCAATTTCCAAAATTTGATTTGGTGCTTTGTGTTTACCTAATCTCTGGCATTCACACAGACACCAGTGGAAATGTCCAAATGCGTCACTGCACAACTTTAAAGGCCTTTCCCATGCATAGCAGTCTAGTGACCCATTCTAAATAACCTATATCATTGGGGAACTGCGGTTTATAAAGGAGTCCATTGGGACCTCTGCTGAAAAGGGTTTTTTTGGGTGGAAGCCTGGATGAAAAGTGCAAAGAGGAGGATAAAGAAAAAGTATAGGAGATGTCAGGACGCCTTTGGAAGGAAAACAAACTGCAGAGACCAATGTGAGTTGACTTAATCTGATTAGACTAACCTCATCAACAGCCCACTTAAAAGGGAGAAGAAAGCCCTGAATTGGGGCGAGAAGCAAGAGAAAAGGGTCCCTCTCTGTTCAGAAAGCCAAAGAGCCTCTGTGAATACACCACATTGTACTGGACATGCTGGTCTGCAGATGGCAAAATGACAACAAGCCGCATGAAAAGTGAGGCAAATATAATTGATCTCAGGGTTTTCTTCTGCAGGTATGAAAAACAGCCGAGGGAGTAATGAGATTAAGGAAGAATAAAGTGAAAGTGCATGAAAAATACCACTTTCCCTCACGTTTGTGGTGCAAACATGCAGCTTTGAAGCCTTTTGACTGAGTGCACCCAGCCCTGTAATGCCATGAGAAATATTTCCAAATTCATATTAATTTATTCAAATTCTGACCTCTTATAAAGCACCCTGCAGTCCTGGTAATACATCAAACACAGAATATTTGAACAGGAAAATAGCTGTTTTAATACCAGCACAATTGATGGGTGTAAAAAAACCTTTTAATACATCTGGCCACTCCCAAAGTTAAGAAATCCCCAGCAACAATACACATGAAATATCTTATCCTGGCAGGGGAAAATCCCCTCAGATCTTTTGCCAATGTCTGTGAGGAAAATATTTTTACACAAATATTTGTTAATATTTAGTTTAATTAGATTCCATAATGAATCATCAGCCCTGTGTTTGTGGTATTCTGCAAATCCCTCTACTTAAAGTGGGAGGTGAATGCAGCAGCCACAGGTGTCCTTTCACTCGGGAGCTTTAGATCTGCTGGTGTTGGGTTTCTGGCTTTACTTGTTCTAGAAACCTCACAGCACTAACTGGTACTAACAGGAGCTTTGAAGTCCTGCTGTCATCTCTGATGTGGAAACAGAACATCACATGGTTGTGTCCTGACCGTCATCACGTATCGGGAGTTTACTTTGTGTCACCAGGAAGTATTCACATCCTTTACTTAAGCAGTTGAAATGCCACAAAACACCATACAGTACTTCACAGTAAAAGTCCTGGGTTGAAAATTTTTCTTAATTAAAAGTATGTATTATTAGCTGAATGTACTCATCAAGATAATCACTGAAGACAAATGTCCCCTGTGAGAGTTATGCTACCATCATGGCTGTAGTCTGAGGACACTGAGGTTATGTCCTCTGGGAATTTGTTTACATACAGATTTACATTTTGCAGTTCAAAACTTTGACATAATATGTATTTAATATGGCTGATTCCGATACTTTTTGGACTCAGCATATTTAAATTTGAGTAGTTTTAGATCAGTGTGTACAAGGCCTTTGGTTTCGTTTTAACACTGGGGGGGGGGGTGGACATGAAATGGGGGTTTGAGGGTCCTCTGCTAGAAAATTTGGAGCATTAAACACATAATTTCCTACACTCTGGTGAATTTTTATGCATCACTTTGTAACTGTACTGCATCAGTTTATAGCATAAAAGTCTTTAATTTTGTCAAAATAAAAGTCCTCTCTGCGTGTTTTTATTGGTGGGGACAAATTCACAGGTTCTACTGAGGGGGATGTGTCCCCTGCGTCCTCCCCAAAATCTGCACCTATCTCGTTCTCGTTCTCATTCTCGTTGTCTTCCGCTTATCCGGGTCCGGGTCGCGGGGACAGCAGCCTCAGCAAAGAAGCCCAGACAGTCCTCTCCCCCGCTACTTCCGTCAGCTCTTCCACGGGAACCCCGAGGCGTTCCCAGGCCAGCCGGGTGATGTAGTCCCTCCAGCGTGTTCTGGGGCAGCCCCGAGGTCTCCTCCCGGTTGGACATGCCTGAAACACCTCCCAAGGGAGGCGTCCGGAAGGCATCCTTACCAGATGCCCAAACCACCTCAACTGGCTCCTCTCGATGTGGAGGAGCAGCGGCTCTATACTCCGAGTCCCTCCCGGATGTCTGAGCTCCTCACCCCATCCCTAAGGCTGAGCCCAGCCACCCTGCGGAGGAAACTCATTTCGGCCGCTTGTACTCGCGATCTCATTCTTTCGGTCACTACCCAGAGCTCGTGACCATAGGTGAGGGTTGGAACGTAGATCGACCGGTAAATTGAGAGCTTCGCTTTCTGGCTAAGCTCCCTCTTTACCACAATGGACCGGTTAAGCGTCCGCATCACTGCTGACGCCGCCCCAATCTGCCTGTCAATCTCCCGCTCCATCCTACCCTCACTCATGAACAAGATCCCGAGGTACTTAAACTCCTCCACCTGAGGAAGGACCTCCCCCCTGACCTGGAGTGGGCAATCCACCCTTTTCCGGCTGAGGACCATGGCCTCAGACTTGGAGGTGCTGATTCTTATCCCAGCTGCTTCACACTCGGCTGCGAACCGCCCCAGCGAGAGCTGGAGGTCACTGTTCAATGGAGCTAGGAGGACCACATCATCCGCAAAAAGCAGGGACGAGATCCTCCCATCACCGAACCTGACACCCTCCACCACTCGGCTGCGCCTAGAAATTCTGTCCATGAAAGTTATGAACAGAACCGGTGACAAAGGGCAGCCTTGGCGGAGTCCAACCCTCACCGGGAACAGGTCCGACTTACTGCCAGCCACGCGAACCACACTCATGCTCCTTTGGTACAGGGACTGGATGGCCCTTAGAAAGGGGCCACCAACCCCATACTCCCGGAGCACCCCCCACAGGATGCCCCTGGGGACACGGTCGTAAGCCTTCTCCAAATCCACAAAACACATGTGGACTGGTTGGGCAAACTCCCATGCCCCCTCCAGCACCCTAGCGAGGGTAAAGAGCTGGTCCACGGTTCTGTGTCCGGGACAAAAACCACATTGCTCCTCCTCAATCTGAGGTTCAACTATCAACCGGACCCTCTTCTCCAGCACCCTTGCGTAGACCTTACCAGGTAGGCTGAGGAGTGTGATCCCCCTGTAGTTGGAACACACCCTCTGGTCCCCTTTCTTGAAAATGGGGACCACCACCCCGGTCTGCCGCTCCAGAGGCACTGCCCCCGATGTCCACGCAATGTTGCAGAGGCGTGTTAACCAGGACAGCCCTACAACATCCAGAGCCTTGAGATATCCAGGACGAATCTCATCCACCCCCGGGGCTCCGCCGCCTCGGAGTTGTTTCACTACCTCAGCAACTTCTGCCCCAGAAATTCGATGACCCGCCCCTGAGACCCCCGGCTCTGTTTCCTCACTGGAATACGTGTTGGTGGGATTGGGGAGCTCCTCAAAGTATTCCTTCCACCGCCCGACAATGTCCCCAGTTGACGTCAGCAGCTCCCCGCCCCCACTGTAAACAGTGTGAGCAAGTTGCCGCCCTCCCCCCCTGAGGCGCCAGACGGTTTGCCTCACCAAACTCCTCCCACTCCCGAGTTTTTGCCTCCACGACTGCCGCCGCTGCACTCCGCTTGGCCCGCCGGTACCCGTCAGCTGCTTCCGGAGACCCACAGACCAACCATGCCCCGTAGGCCTCCTTCTTCAGCCTGACGGCGGATTACCGCCGCGACTGGCCCCAGCGGCCTTGCGGCCACAGCTCGCAACCACCACCTCGACAATGGCAGAGCGGAACAAGGCCCATTCGGACTCAGTGTCCCCCTCTGCCCTTGGGACGTGGTCGAAGCTCTCCCAGAGGTGGGAGTTGAAGATCATCTGGACAGGTTCTTCCGCCAGGCGTTCCCAGCAGACCCTCACTGTTCATTTGGGCCTGCCAGGTCTGCGCGGCGTCTTCCCCCACCATCTGATCCAACTCACCACCAGGTGGTGATCAGTTGACAGCTCTGCTCCTCTCTTCACCCAAGTGTCCAGAACATATGGCCGCAGGTCAAATGATACGACTACAAAGTCGATCATTGACCTGCGACCTAGGCTGTCCTGGTGCCACGTGCACCGATGGACATCCTTATGTTTGAACATGGTGTTAGTTAGAAGTCCAATAACTGAACACCACTCGGGTTCAGATCGGGCAGGCCGTTCCTCCCAGTCACGCCCCTCCAGGTCCCGCTGTCATTGCCCACGTGAGCGTTGAAGTCCCCCAGCAGAACAATGGAGTCCCCGGTCGGGGCACTGTCCAGCACCCGTTCCAGGGACTCCAAAAAGGGTGGGTACTCTGAACTGTTGTTCGGTGCATAAGCACAGACAACAGTCAGGACCCGTTCCCCGACCCGAAGGCGCAGGGAAGCAACCCTTTCGTCTACCGGGGTAAACCCCAATGTACAGGCAGAGAGTCTGGGGGCTATCAGAAAGCCCACCCCGGCCCTCCGCCTCTCACCCGGAGCAACTCCAGCGAAGGAGAGAAACAAAACCCCCGCCTTGGTCTGCTGCCCAATCCACATTGCACCGAACCCTTCTGGATCCCTCTGCGGGTGGTGGGCCTGCAGGGGGATGAGCCCATGTAGCCGGTTCGGGCTGGGCCCGGCTGGACCCCATGGGCGAAGGCCCGACCACCAGGCGCTCGCCCACGGGCCCCAACCCCAGGCCTGGCTCCAGGGCGGGGCCCCGGTAACCCTCCGGGCCGGGTACATGTGTCCTTGTTTGTATCCATCATGAAGGGTCTTTTGAACCGTTCTTTTTTGAACAGTTCAAACTAGTGGCCTCAGTATTTCTAAAATCCATGACTACAGAACTGAACATAATATTATTGGAATATTATTAATGATGCTGCAATATATATAAAGAGCACTTCACAGTTGTAGTCAGTCAAGGTAATTTAACTGCTTTGTATCTACAATGTTAATCTGTAAATTAATGGATGACTAAAGCTGTCAAGTTAATGCAGTGGAGTAAAAAGTTTAATATTTCCCTCTGAAACTAAGTGGAGAAGAAGTATAGTAGTAGTAGTAGTAGTAGTAGTAGTATCATAAATACTTAAGTAAAGTACAAGTACCACAATTTGTCCTTAAGAACAGTACTTGCACATGTACATATACATGGATTTTTTGTAAATGTGTTGTATTCTTCTGGTGTGTGATTTTGTACTGGTCTTGCAGTGTGTTGTACTCGGTTTCCGCATAGCTACATGTGTTATTACATGATCTTTTTGGCGACCACCATTGATTGTATATATAGAGGTGTGTTTCCTTACCTTGTTTGTGTCTGATGGAGGGCTGGTGCTTGAATTGTCACATTTGGTGATACGATTAAAAGTTTCCGGTGTGCGGACCTGTTTTTGTATTTATTTTATTTTTGGTCTTCAATCCAGCACCCAGTAATTATTGTTTTTGGATGTGCATGCTGTTTTTTGAGTCTTCAGTTTGTATCACCTCTGTGTGTTACCCACATTTTACAGATTTCTTACCCTCATCCCACCAACATATTTAACCTACTGTAGCAAAAGTATTAACTTATTTCTTCTCTAAACATTATTAGTTATGTAACTTAAGTGATTTGAAAAAATGCATAATTATTATTATTATTATTATTATTATTATTTTAGGATAGTTAGGCTATAGTAAGTTACAGTTAGTTGTCTTTTAACATCATCTTAGTTAGTGAAGAGTAATACTTCAGGTCACTGACAAAGTACATGAGGAATATCATTTATTTGTCACATGAAATCCCACAAGATATTACTCCAGTGAAATGACCCCCTCTGATAGTGTGTGACTTTAAACTGAGACACATGGCAAACATGAATCAGTGAATAGTTCCATATATTAAAACTGAATAGGAAAACTTGGAGGCTTTTGGCGGGATTTGTCCCAGGACCCTAATACATTGGTGCTTTTAAAAAACACTTATTGAATCAGAAATGAAAAACTGGAATGATGAAAAAGTACCTGTGAGATATGACACAAAGTATAGGCTACATCTGGGGTCTGCAGGTACCCCAGACAGTAGGATGAGGGATACTAAAGGGGAACAACAAACATTTTCAAAATTCATACATGTAATTCCTATAGTCTGAGACAATCCAAAAATATTTGGAGATATGATCAACTCTCACTCAAATCCAAAAAGTAGAGTGCTGAAACTCAAATTTGTGATGTCATCAAGTATAAAGTCTGGAGCTGCTTCATGGGCAATCAGGAATTATGTTCTAGATGACACTGAGAGCAGCCAGGGGAATCGTCGAGTATATGGAGACATTTTGTGTTTCAGAACTGAGAACACTACAATAAAATAAAGCTCATTTTGGGTATAAAAAGACAATGAACATCGTGTGGGTCCACAAAATCAGTGTATGGAGCAGCTCTGGACTTTATACTTGATGACATCACAAGTTGGAGACTGACTTCTCTGTTTTCTGGCTTTGAGAAAGGGCAGCTCATGTTCACGAATATTGATTGAACTTTCCTGGACCATGGGAGTAACATATTGGAATTCTCAATTTAAGTGGTGTCCTTCTTTAATCAGATTCATGCACCACGTTTAGCAGCATCATGTTTGGTCACTTTGTTGTGTTGCCTCTCTGAAATAGTCACAGTATCTGAAACAAAGCAAAGCCACCCAAACAGTCACTGTGACTGCTGGGTGTTGGGGATTCATCATGGTAAACACATCTACTAGCACTTGATTGAGGAGTGTGTATAAAGGGATTGTCCAGCCGACACCAGCTAATACAGATATAATTGACTCTCCTTCTGCATTCTGCACATGGATTTGGAGAAGTGCACCGGCTCATTGTACAACAACAAATTAAGCAGGCAGCAGTCAAAAGGAGCTGCTGAGCATTCACCGGATCTGGACAACAGACTACTGAACTCTGCAAAGTCTGCAAACACAGCTTCTCCCTCCTTTTGGGCCCTTTCATGTCCCCCGACATCTCCTCCTGCAGACCCCCGCCTCATAAAGCCAAGTCAAAAAGCAAGTACTTTTGGCTTTCATCTGGTGAATGTTGATCGTCTCTTATAAAACAGCAGTGATTTCTGTTCTCTGCATTCCTCAGGCCGACGATGTCGGCACCAGCTTTAATGATGCTCTAATGATGAAGTCACTCAAAAGTCTCTTTCAGTTGAAGGGGAATTCCTGCTCTCTTTGTTGTCTGAGCCCGAGATCTTTGAAATGCAGGAATGAAGAGGGGGAATTATTGATGGATAGGGTTCGGAAATACCAAGAGTTGCCAGACTTGTTCTGACTTCAGATCAGGTTCAACAGGTGCCGCCTCACCTACACAGAATTATTAAAACCAAAATCGCATTAACCCCACTGCTGCAGGGAGCAGTTGTGTAATCTGTGCGGAGCTCTGTAGAATTAGATCTGCATCATTTGGGCCGATCCGAAAGCAAATAAAGGCGATGTGAGCCCAAGCACACACAGCTGGCCCTTGAGACTCAGGATCCTGGGTAAACAAGGGTCCAGCATGCCTCAGCACAGTTCACCCATGGGGGGGGGGGGCACTGAACAAAGCCTGATACTCTACTACAGACTGAACTGAAGCAGGGCTTAGCAAAATTTTATTACATTTGGCCTGTTTCAATAGACTGCTGACCAACAGAGGATCACAGACTTTGTCATCAGTTTGAAGATTACTATGACATCTACGCCTCCTTAGGCTCTGTAATGCTCCTATTGTCGCAGTACACCCACTGATTTAACATGGAAATCTGCTGCTCACTCACATTAACTTTACATTTGTTGCAGATTTATGAAGAGTGATGGGAAACTGTTTAACTGTATTTTTAGGAGCAGAACTGGTATCATTAATTTCAAGAGTTATTTTTCATTCCTTTTATTTAATAACCATATCAGTGTTTTTTGAATGTAAGAGCCCTTTCACCAATATTTTTTCAAAGCATGATTTTGAGTTTTTAAGTTGCACTGTGGTTTTTTTGTTTCATTACTTTATGATAGTCAGATTGCAGATACTATAAAGCTGATTCACAGTCGATAATACTTCACAGTAAACATCCTATCTGCTTTTATTTTTGTCATTTTTTATAGTAGGGTATAGTGGTGGAAAAGTATTCAAATCTGTTACTTATGTAAAGGTAGCAGCACCATGGTGTAGAAATATTTTGTTACAAGGAAAAGTCCTGCATTCAAAATCTTACTGAGGACAAAAGTATTAGCATCAAAATATACTAAAACAAAACTACTCACTGTGCAGAATGGCCTTTATTACATCACTGGATCATTAATATTCATGTATAAATTTACTAAATTTGCAGCTGGTGAAGATGGGACAGTTTTCATATTATATAAATACTGCTGGGTAGCTTAATTCACACTATTACATCATAATTTATTACAAGATTTATATTTTGCATCAGGTCTAATAATCTGAATCTGCAAAGTAACTGTTAATTAGTGTTGTTAGATAAATGTAGTGAAGTAAAGGTATTAAGTAGCATAAATCTGAAATACTCAAGTAAAGTATGAGTACGTCGAATTTGTGTATAAGTGGACTTGAGTGAATGTACTTTGTGACATTTCAACACTGGTGTGGCAATAACCACAAAAGTCTTTGCTGTATTACAGATGATAAAAATACATAAAAATATCATATTACATGTAATTTAGGATTAAATGAGATGCAACAGTGCAGTCTTTGCATGTATATTTGTAATATAGTTATGTTATAGTTATATTTGTAAAAATGGATATTTGTATATACATGTATAGACTGCACATGTACAAGCATATGCAGATCCTACTACATATATTGTATGTATACATGTATACACATATATAATCGCATGATAAATACAAATAAAAAATGTATATACAAACATTTGTTGTATGCAGAACTTTTTATCTTACAGCACATAAAACATACTTTTGTAATAATAGTACTGATAATATTAATAATAATAATAATAATAAAATACTGTATGCACAACTATTTGCTATGTGGTTTTTCCTCATTTTTTTCATTTTACCACTTTTTTTTCACCTGTTCACCTTCTTCTTTTCTTTTCTTTTCTTTTTTTACATATTTACATAAACTGTTAAGGTAAGGTTAGGTTAATACAAAAAAATGTGACATATCTTTGATTTATGTCTGACTTAATAACTATTAAGCAGATTTATAAGCAGAAAATTAAATTCACCAGATTATGGTAATATTAGATAACAAAATAACTTTTGAATTTTGCTTAATTTTATTGTTTATTACTAGATCTCCACATTCATTTGGACACAGATGCGCCACCCTGTGGTCATCTCCATATAGTGCTCATAAAACTTTTCATTGTCTCCTCGCAGAGGCTTTATCTCTTTCTTCCTAGTTTATAACACATAGCCAACAAAAAAATAAATTCAAAGAAATATAAAAAATAAAAAGTTACGAGATGTCTCATAAAGTATCAGTACATTAACGGTTACAAATAAGTATAATTAGTATAATTAGAGAGCAACAACAAGAGAAATATCACATCTCATGTAAACATTCATAAACACCATTCCCACTGAGCTTCACCTGACGCAGACTTTATTCAAATTCCACTATAAAAGCTTGGAGCTTGAATGCCAGAACTGATTTACTTTGGTAAATGCTCTGAGATTGATCATGTCAAGTTGTTTAACTTGATACAAATCAGTCGCTAGGTGGTGCTCTTCTCCTTCAAACACTGTCACACTTCGTTACAAACACACACACATTAATAAATCTGGTGGAGAGGACGTTCAGTGTTAGAAAGAATATCTATATGTGTTTTAATGGTTACACATCAAATACTCTGTTTCTTATATTAACATCCCGTGAGACACACTGACACATAAACCTTATTATTCCATGATACTTAATATGAACATTTTGGGCTTTATATTGTATTTATTATTGTTGTATTCTTCTTTTATTTACAGTGTTATTTCGATAATTTTCTTCAAAACCTAAACACTTATTATATGTAATCAGACATTAGGATTACTGAACGTCTGCTTCTTTTTCATAGAAACTGAGATCCTGCAGCCCACATATATTCCTAATGCAGCTTTAATGCCACCCAACACACTGATTCACATGTGCCTGTTCTAATTTATATTTTACCCTATTCCCTTTAAATATAATGTTTCCAGATTCTCGGGCTTGACATTAAATGCTCCTTGGTCTCCAGGCTGTAATCTGCAGGTTTTGGCACGTGCTCCGCGTAGACCGGAGAAGACTTTGCGCGTATGGCACGCGGACAGATGTGCCCCCTTTCCTCCTCCTCCTCCTCCTCCTCTTCCCCTTTGAGCGGCTCCCGCTCCGGGATGATTGACACAGAGCCGTTCACGCAGCCAATCAGAGCGCGCCCTGCCTCATTTGCATAAAGTGGCTGCATGCCATTGGCTTGGTGCGTGCTACTGCAAACCGCCTCGCGTGCCATTACAGATGTCTTGTCCTTGGAGGCGCAAGAGGAGTCTTAAAAATAGATGAAATGTGTATTTGTTTTCATGTAGGGCCAAGAAAATGTTTATGGTGGAGATAAACAAACTCAGTCGCCATTTGACGCAGCAGGCATTTCCAATTTTGAGAGGAGGGCACGAGGATTTGGAGATAAAAGAAAATATAAATATTCTGGGTTTTTATTGGCACGCACACTGCACACCTCACGCCAAAATAATCAAGAAGCATTTATACATTTGCAGCCAGAAAACAATGCAATAATTTATCTTAATAAACACACAGATATCTTAAGTTATCACACACTGTTGAAAGTAGGGTTGCACTGGCTGCACTGTCAACACACTCTACATTCTTCCCGTAAACACACACACACACACACACACACACACACACACACACACTACCATTTTTTGACGCGCACGGAGCAAAGTTGGAAGCAAACATCCAGGCGCATTCCCCTCCCTTATCACTTCACAGCCCGGCCCGGCCGCTGCTGCTCGCTCCGCTTTGTTGTTTGTCCCTGCAGGGCTGATTGAGCAGCGCGTGACTGACGGCCCGCGGGGGTGTTGTCCAATCAGCGGTCTGCCCCGCGCCCAATGGGTGAGTCCTCTCTGCGATTGGCTGAGGCGAGTGTGGGAAAGAATGCAGAGAGGGTTTCACACGAACTGGGAGCACGCGAGCCGTCTATAAGTACCGCCGCGGCGTGTGTCGGCGGCAGAAGCGGAGACTTGCCACGCACGGTGCTACACACGCTCCCTGCACTCAGATGACAGCTCAGTGATAACAAGCGACACACAACGCGAACCGATCGGTGGGACTGTCGGGTTACCTCTCTTATATGTCCTGCAGCGGCGAGACGTGAACTTTGTGAACGCTTTTTGTTTTCCCGGAGCTTCAGAGGATTTACTCCTTTACGCGTGTACCTGGTTTGATCAACGATGCCAGCTGACACTATGGAAAAGCAGACGGCATCTCCTATTGCCGGTGCCCCTGCAAACGGGACGCACACACCGGACAAACCGAAAAATGCCAGCGAGCACAGAAAGGTAAGATTATTTTATTAACTTTCTCAATTAAGAGCGTTACATTAAAGGGATATAACGCAGTTAACATGTTTGTTATAATGATGTGACATGGCATGCAGTGTCCAAGGTGTGAACATGAAATTTATGTATTATTGTTTATTCTTTGCAGTCATCCAAACCGATCATGGAAAAACGCCGGAGAGCAAGAATAAACGAAAGCCTTGGGCAGCTCAAGACTCTCATCCTGGACGCACTTAAAAAAGATGTAAGTTCAGATCATTTCAAAGCTTTTAATCACTCTTTCATGATCATGTATGATTTAAAAATGTGTCTTGAGTATAGATTTAATTTTCAATGTTGCGTCCCCACAGAGCTCCAGACACTCCAAGCTGGAGAAAGCGGATATCCTGGAGATGACAGTGAAGCACTTGCGGAACCTGCAGCGCGTGCAGATGAGCGGTAAGTTTATTAAATCATATAAGAGGGTAAAAAAACCCATGATGAAGTCATTAGGAAGATATTCAGTCATACCTGCCTCTCTAATGTCTGCTTTTTTCTCCCCCCAGCAGCACTCTCTGCAGATGCCACCGTCCTGAGCAAATACAGAGCCGGATTCAACGAGTGCATGAACGAGGTCACGCGCTTCTTGTCCACCTCGGAGGGGGTGAACACGGAGGTGAGGTCGAGGCTCCTCAACCACCTGTCCAGCTGCATGGGCCAGATGATGTCCATGAACTACCCGCAGCAGGCCGCGTCCCAGCAGGCGCACCTGGCGCAGCCTCTCCATGTGCAGCTCCCATCCACTCTCCCCATGAACGCTGCTGCTCTGGGCTCCAAACTCAGTCCGGCAGAGGCCGTGTCCCCTAAAGTGTTTGGTGGCTTTCAGCTGGTGCCCGCAACTGATGGACAGTTCGCGTTTTTGATCCCCAACCCGGCGTTCACCTCCACCACAGCTCCTGTCATCCCCCTCTACGCAAACGCAGGAGTGCCTGTTGCGGTGAATGCCAGCCCGGTGCATGGCAGCTCGGCACCGACTGCAGCTTCCCCAGTCCACGGCATGACGTCCTTCTCCGGGGGGTCCCAGGCGGTCAGCCCAATGGGAGTCAGCACCGGCTCAGAAGGCAACGAGCCTGTGTGGAGGCCTTGGTAGCGCAAGGGAAATAGAGACTCACGATAACCCAGTTTGCATTACTTTTCCAGTTTAGACATTAAACTGACTGCACAGACAAGTGTTGCGGGGGTTGAACCTGTGACTTTTCCGCTACGGGACGGTAACTCTAACCACTTAATGCCCCCAGTAGTTCAAAGAGTTTCGTTATATGGAACAAGGGTTTTTTTTCTAATTTATTGTCTGATTCCAACATTTGGATGTCGGTGATAAATATGCTGTACATGTGGAAGATTTATAGGAAATTTTTTGTTATGAAGTACTTTTTATGAAAAGGTTTTAGTTTTGTACAGATTTGTTATTGATTGTTATACCAAAGCTGTGTTTTATATTCTTTGTTCTGTGTTGGAAAGAAAAACTGAAGTTGGGTGATGGCCCATTGTTTTAATAAATGACTTTTCAGAAATTATTTTCTTGTCTGCAGCCTGTTTCTATCACATCTATATAACTTTATTACACGTTATGTAGAAGTTTTTACGGTCATTCAGTCGTTGTCAGGCCGTGCGTAAAAGTCATGCGTAAAAGTTAGGGAGCATGACTTTTTCAGCAGAGTCACCGCAGTATTATGAGGCCAAATCGAAGCTGTAACCTATTGATTAGGCTATGTTCCCAATATGACCTCCTAAATCAATTAATCTCCTCAGTTTTAAGCGGCCACCTTGTCACCAGTTTGGCGGGAGCTCTTTACATCTGGCCCGCAGGAGAATGGTCCCCGGGGACAATGGGGGTGTATTTTTCTATTGCTATAAAGGTAATTAAAAGTTTGAAAAGGGTCTCATCCTGTATGCAGCGGGAGCTTTAAGAAGTCTTAAACCCTATTCATGAGCCTGGGAAATGCTCTCAGGGGTTAATGTCACTAACAGATTGCCTCAGTGAAAGGAGAATATGGAAGGATCCTCGCTTCCTTTTGTGTATCAATTGTTCAATTTCACTCCCAGAGGGACTGCACCTCAATAAAGGAGAAAACGAGGGAACTTGGTCAGACTTTGGTTTGATGGCGGGGAAACCCGAGGAAGTCGGAGTGGATTAAGAAATATACTGAAAATATCTGATGCTTGGTTATGACTTACTCTGAAAATCACACCCTGTCACATAAACCTACTGACAAGATCACTTGCCTTTTATTTATACACAGTCCGTGGTCTACATCTGGCCAGCTGCTTCTCCCTCTCAGTTTCAAAATGTGTATTAAAGGTCTCCTTCTCAAACTCTCCCCCTCCTGTCTCTGTTTATCCCTGGGTGTAAACTTATCTTCCTCCGATGAGTGGAGCCCGGAACTGTGTGTTTCAGTGCCGGGCGGCGTGGCGCTAGCCGTGTGTCAGCCACTTGCAGTCAGCGGGCCCCTTTACTTGCGATTAGGTTACAGCCTGGTGACCGCCGGTCAAAACCCCTCAACATTTAATACTCCACCGGCGCGCCGTGGGTGCGCATGTCTGGCACAGGCCGGGAGTAAGTCGGTTTTTAAAGTGTTTCTTAGGCCTGACCACCAGCACGCACAAGATAAACACTCTCGGTGCTTTTTGTGTTCAAAATATCCAGGATTTCAAACTTTAAATTGTGTGCACATCTCGTGCGTAAACATGTCCACAAACTATCCATATTTAGTCTCATATTCAACCTTAGAGCATCTGCTGATCCTTAAGCGATTGTGCAGAAACCAGTGTCAGTATCTTTAAGTGAGAAAATGGTTATTGTAACATGCATTAATATAAATATCACATGCTTAAAGACAGTTTGAAACAACTTTATTTGGGAATTAGGAAGCTGGATAATACATGGAAACATGCTGAGGTATTTACATGTTTCAAACAAAAATAAAGTTGTCAAAATAAAAAAAAAAATACATAAAAATACCCTTTTTTTACTGTAACTTGGCCTACGTGACTTGTGATTGATGTTTTTACACTGATAACTCAAACAACTCCCGATATTGATCTTTTAACAGTTGGACAGTCTTGGTATTTCGTGTAGTCTCACTTTCACCCTGCTGAGTGCCAGTGCCCTGCAGATGACACCGTCAGTAAATGACATACTGAAACCCCCGTCTGTCAGTGATGCTTGAGCAGCTTCCTTCTGCGAGGAGGCATACTGAAACACCAGTTGGCAGCGTGTGTGGGTTCTGCGGTCGTTCCTACTGCCTTCGTGTCTGAGTTAATAGTTCAGAGATGCCTTTGTGGAGCTGAGGTCGTGAGAACTGAGCGAACTAGTCTGCCTGCGGCCGGGCACTGCGCCAGTCAGTAAATCCCCGCTGGCAGGCCGGGTCGTGCAGCCGCTCTGCGGAGGTGAGGAGGCGAGCACACACACGCGTGGCCGCCAAGAAACGAGCCTGGTCCGGTGTAAACAAGAGGGATCGTTGAGGGGGACTCGGGTCCAGCGGTATATAGTCCCAGGAGAAGTTGACTGAGTCCATCCTATTTTTATATGGCAACATTGCAGGATGTTAGCAAATCAGTTTAAAGCTGCGGTTTGTGCTCTGGTGTTGGGAAATAGAAAGGGAGATAAAGAAATCCCATTTTCATAGCTCACTGTTTGCACAGAAGAAATCAGATAACCAGGCAACAACAACATTACACATAGAAAATGAATTCAAGAAACGTTATAAAGAGATAAAGTGTCATTTAAGACAAATGTAACAACACATACCATGATTTTAAGTATGCGTATTTTGCAGATGCGTATAGCTGAATGTCTATCCAGATGTGGCCCCTGCATTGTCGGTTTGCTCCACTTGCTGAGGTGCAGAGCCAGCAACACATATTAGAAATTATTTAAGAAATTTCATTATCAAGCATTTATGTAACGAAACAGGCGGGAATCCCTCCTCAGTGATGAAAAGGATTCCTCCACAGGGCTGGATGTCCCTCGGGGACCTGCGCCATCATGTCCCCTGGGAGAAGTCGCTATTGAAGGGGGGTAGGGGTCGTCAGAGGAGCCACGAATTATCATTCTCATTAGCGACTGAATGGAGGAACGCGCGCACCACGTTGCCGCCAAACTTTTAACATCAGCTCTCCCTCCAAAATCACAATTGGCATTGTTGCATTAGGCCTTGTTTAGCAAGCACCTAATGCTTTTTGTATGCAAGTTCTAACACAGTCAGTCGCATTGCATCTTCATGCAGGACTGCAACACTTAAAGGACATCAGTAGAGGCACTCATTTAAAGGACCTCAGCTAAACTCATAGGATCAGTACATGTGAGCAGATAAATGCAAATATGTTGCCAGATTTTTGTCTGTTTTAACGGAATTGAAACAAGGAAGTCATACAGGAGTCAACCAGTAGTTCTGTTTTGTTTCACTTGTCATGAGGTGGATTTCTAGTTTTGTTTAAAGTGCTTCTCTTGAAGCAAATGTACATCAGTTATTCTAATAATTAAAAAACATTTCATTCAGTTCATTAACGAAACAGAAACTTGGAAGTTAAAGTTGCCAGTTTGACAATAGCCTTTCTGGGTGACTTATGAGAGAGCTGTTGTTAAGTCTTGTTAATGTTTAAACTTGTGGTAGGCAACCATCATGTGCCAAGAAGTGCCAAGGATGTTCTTTATTGCAGCCAAAGACATAATCAGGTGTTTCAAAAGTTTCAAACCTGACATTTTGCAGATTCATTTCATCAGGAGATAAGCTTCCTTGATTTAAGACCATTCTCAATATCTCTCAAGAACAAGAGCCTTTTGCTTGGAGCACTAACAGTTGCTCTCTGAGTATAGGAAATAGGCTGCCCCTGAGATTGTTAGGGAGTTCCACTGCTCTCACTTGCATGGATGACGGGCTATATTTGCTCCTCAATTTGAAGACGCTGCAGCTAAGAGGACAGAAGGAAATGTTCTGCATGCTTTGGCCACAGGTTCTGCCGAGGGGAAAGGCGTGGATGGGGCATGCAACAAGCTCTAAGTGTTTTTACAGTATGTGTCAGTGTGTATGTGCACCGGACACTCCTCCATGCACCTGTTTTCTTAAGAATCAAGAAAGGGAGAGGCAGATGAGGAGACAGACAGACAGACAGGGCTGAGAGGGGCAGGGACATGTTAAAAAGAAGGTGATGAAACCTAATATGTTTCCCTGAAGTGTGTGATTCAGCAGTGACATGCGTGCAGGTGTTTGTTTGGAAGGGCGTTGGAGACTGGAGATTACGTTAGCACATTATGAACTTATTTCATAGTGTCACTTCACATTTGACTCCTTGACACCTTATTAACAGGTGTCCAATTTTTAGCCACACACGCCTTCCTCCTCCCACCGCCCGCTCTTTTTTGGCTCCCCCCAAGCTCCCATCCTGTCTCGGTATTTATAGCAAGGGACCACTTATCCCTGGGACTGGGTGAGAGGTGTTGGGTGTGCGCAGACGGAGGAGGTGAGGCAGGGTGGCTCAGGCGCAATGGGACACGTCGAGCCTGATCAGATATCACAGGGTCCCGGGTGTTGTGTGGGCTCCGTTGATCCTCGCCGCTTGTCTACAGAACGTATTTCTGAGGCCAGGTTTGGCTTTTCAGCAGCTTCTCCAGTTTCAAGGCATGAGGCCTGTGGCTTACAGCCTTTGCAACTGGTGCAGATTCCACAAGAGAAAGTAAAGGGTCCTCTTGACAAGGCTAGAGGTCATCCTGCAGACTCCTAGGTGGCCTTGAGGGAGCCCCGTCTTTGAACGTAGACACATTTTATTTATGTATTTATCCACTGAGGGGGTCATCCCTGGCTTTCTCCTGCACATTTGGCAGCTGTTCCTCTATTTCAGCTCTGGTTCAGAGTTCAGCAGCACGAGTCTGAGAGATAAATAATGGTGTCCTCATGGTGGAGATGTGAAAAGGAAGCAGCTTAGAGATGTTATGACATTGTGGACCCTGAGTTAGGAGACCATTAAGACCATTTCACCATGAATAACAGAGAAAAGAAGGTTCTTAAACTGTAGTAAGTAACTCTTTAAGAAGACTTAATTTGTGATTACTGGCTATACATAATGATAAACTTGTTTGGTACTGTGCTTTAAAAATAAATATTAATGTTTTAAGTAAGTCATGCAGGATACAACATACATCCAATAATGAATAAATCAGTTAGTGTATATGAGGTTTGTTATGTCATGAACGTAGAAATATTCTGTTGCAGTCTCACTGTAACACAAGTAAAAGTATTTAAAATATCACAAGACAAATAAAGTTGTGTTGTGGTAACGGTTGTTGATAATATGATCAGTGAAAGCCTGGATCAATTAAAGTAGCTGACTCAATATCACCCCCCCAGGCCTGCACTCGTGTGTGTGCGTGTGTGTGACTCATCCCGTGTCTCACCACATGTCCAGACTTGTCCCCAATCTGACACTTGAGAACATCATGCAAAGCGATCTGACTCATGTGTCTTCTCAAGATGCCACCGTGTGCATCTGATGTTTTTGTGTGTGAGTGTATTTCATCCTCTTCCTCTCCTTCCTCTCCTACTGTCAGTGCGTGTGTGTGTGTGGGTAAAAGCGGTGTGTTTGAGTGTACACATTTTGCACTGTGTGGTTGGGTGACAGTGTGAGAAAGAGCCTTTGACCTATTTCTCTCTCATTTAACTCATCGTTCACATCGCAGTAAGTCAGGCCAGTGAGCCTAAGCAATATGAGGAACCAGTAAATCAAAATGGAATGCATCCACTATTAGGCTAATGATAGTAGTTACACCTGTGTTTCCTGGTATGACATGTCATACCAAGGCCTGCCTACTTGCTTCTTTGCTTACAAAAACTATATTTGTAATACTTCACTGAAAACCTGTTTTGAGTATCAAACACTGAACCATGTACGCTTGAAGAGCAGAAGCTGTAGTTGGTGTGGATCCATAACAGTTACAGGTGATGCCAATTTTACAGCAAAGAAAATGTATAAGAAATGCCAAAGGCTTATAAGCTTTATTTTATCAGGTGACAAAAGGACAAACACATACAACAAACATAACCACACAAACAAAAGGACAACATGCAGTACAGGACTTTGTGTGATCCAATGAACGCCAGCTAAATAATGGTTAAATACAAGGTTAATGTATCATTCACCAAATCTATGTTCATGATGACCAACATAAGCAAACAGATTCGGGTAACAGCAGCACACAGCTATGCCAGAGAAAAATAGATGCTGAATATATATGTTATATTTTGTCACTTTTTTGTGACACCTGCTAACATCTGGCTTTTTCATTTAATAGGAAAGGTCACAATCAGCATTTATTCTCGGGTGAAATGACCAATAAGCAGTGGTAGAAATACGGCACCTGGGTGAATGCATTAACTTTAGCTTCTTTACTGATGAGGTGCAATGACGCGCCACTACAAAATATTGTCCGTGTCCACCATTGCAGCACTCAAACATTAATCCAAATAAGTCTGTTGTTGCTGCCTTCTCAAAATCAAGAGGAGAGAGGAGAGGAAATGAGAAGAGAGGGGATGAGGCGTGAAGAAAGGAGACGAGATAGTAATTGGGCCACCATGACTTAAAATAGCCATAACCATAACCACACCACACAGTGTGTGTGTGTGTGTGTGTGTGTGTGTGTGTGTGTGTGTGTGTGTGTGTGTGTGTGTGTGTGTGTGTGTGTGTGTGTGTGTGTGTGTGTGTATTTGCAGCTGAGCATCACCTCCCATACTGTCCCATTTACTGCTGATAGTATCTGTAAAGTGAAGTGAACATTTACCTTGGGAGGGAACGAACTATGCGAAACTGCCACTCAGGAAAGTTAAGCCACTTAAACACACACAAACATGTATGTTAGAAGATATGTACATACACATAAATAAAAGGCACATAAGAGTTGTGTATGGTGTCTAAAACTCACTCAGGTAGAGAGACCTTTAAGTCAATATAAAAAGAAGAAGATTTTAACAGGTGGATGTGAATGAATTAGCATGGAAGGCCTGTCTGTGACACTGAACATGACACACCTGTTAAAAACAAACAAACAAAAAAACAGAAAGGCACCCTCATCTGCTGCAGAGCAGTGTACACAGCTCTAGTCTACTGGCAATGGGAAAAGAGTCTATCTTTTCCCGTGTTTAAAAAATCCACATACATGTGCTAATTTGGGTGAAAAAGGGGTATTTGTTTGTGTTATGTCATGACTGGGCTGTTGTTGAAATGTAACTTTAGCTGTTCTGACTGCCATCTGCTGAAAAGAAGCAAGCTACACACCAACAACATACACCTGTCAAGATTATAATAATCTCTAATGTTTTTTGTTGGGAAAATGACTTACTTGCTGTCTTACTGAAAAGACTGACAAAATTATGAAGATACAATGCAAAATTTTCCTTCACCACAAAACAACATATACAGACTCAGTATTGGGGCTGTGAGTGTGTTCTCTGCTGCTGTCCCTTTTCCCTCCCTTGCAGATCTGCCCAGGTGTGCTGCATTAGTTAACGAGGTGCAGCACACCTGGCATGATGGAGGAGGTGCTTAAGAGCTCCTGTGCCAGCAGCAAAGGGGAGAGGCCTCTGGTGTGGGGACTGCTGGTGCTGCTGCCTCTCAGTGTGGGATTGTTGTTGTCTTAACTTGTTTTACTTGTAATAAATCCCATGGATTTGAGGGTTTTAAGTGTTAATGTGGTTATTTTGGGTCAGTGTTGGAGTTTTGTTTGCCCCATAGGGGCGCCTAAGGGTGGGGCGTAACACTCAGACAAAAGTGATCCGTGTCTATCGTCAGTTATGGCCCACTAGAAGTGTGTGGTGGTGAATTTATCTGCAGAGACTCTGCCTGTAATTTCTGATTTCTTTCTTATTCTGCTGTGTTGGGGATGTTCCTGGGCACAGTGCGCAGGTGAGTTTATAAAAAGGTAGCAACCAGGTGCCGGACTGTTAGCAGCATGCATCCAGGAGGAAGCTACGAAAATCCAGACACAGCATGAAAGATCTCAAAAAAGGTGAAAGAGTGAATCTGGGGTTGGCTTTCACTTCCACTGGCAATACTGTTTACAAACAGTAAACCATCATTTCTGCACAGTAAACCTTTAATGTCTGTGTGTTTAGTACAGAGCTTGGTCCTTGATGTGTTTAGCATGGCTTAGCAAAAATACTAGAAGCACAGGGAACAGTTAGTTTCTGTCAGAGGGTTTTAAAGGATGAATTCAATTCCAAATATTAATATGGTATCATACACAATGGGCAGTGGCAGTTGTTGGCACAGCGGGCAACAGTCCAACTCATCAAATATTGCCACTTTGTCAATGTACATTGACAGGCAGGAGAGTATGGGTCAAACATACTCCGGACTTTCACCTAGCAGGCTGCTGTTCGTTATGCATGTGAAACCAAAAGTCAGTGGAGTTATTTTAATAGCAATGTAGTGTGCTAACATCTGTTGATGTAGATGATGTTAATAACAACCCGACTTATTTCAGGGCAAGCTATAAACTTTTTTCCTAAACCAGAGAACGTGTTTTTGTTGCCTAAACTCATGGAAATAAACATAAAAATGAGGTGCTTCATCTACATCGTGAGTTTATTTTGAAAAAGACTGTATGCATGTAAGGAGCAGAAACTGTACCGAGCATGTCACATTTTGACATGTAGGTCCGTCAAGGCGACGGTGTTTGATGAGTTGGGATGACAACAAGTTGGTACAGTGGCTCTCAGTTTCCTAATCTGGGAGATTTATCAAGTTTTTATTGTATTGTATCTGTTGGTTTCCTCCTTGTCCGTAATATCCATCCACACTTTGTCTAATGTCATCTTTCAAAACTTTCCAGTTAAAACCTCTTGTCTCTAAAAGGCGTTTATACCATTCAGCCCTCCCTGTCTTGCTCTTGTTACAAGTCCATCTGGCTGAAATGTGCCATCCCTGTCTACGAGGTTTTATTCCAGAGTTGTAATCATTTGCAATATAACAATGTTAAACTGATTTTGAATGACATTTTGTTCTTATGGAACAAAACCTGCAAGTTCGATTTCATTTAGTCTTTCTATTCCTTTGAGCCACTCTTTCACTTTATGTTTACAAAAAAATGCAAAGTTAGCATATTACATATTTTCCTGTCTGATTATTACTGGAAGATGACGGAAAGTCTCAGTCCCTGTCTTATATTTAGTGAATGAAATACAAGCATATTTGACAGAAGGATATTATACTCTGGGAGGTGTTGAACAGCTGTATTTCCTGACCAGCTATCCCACGGCGCTGAAACCTGTCCTCTCAGGACCCTGGCTAAGCTAGGTGGTGACAGCCGCACTGTTGCAAGAGCATTATCACTTTAGCACAGTGGAGAGGGGGCATTGTCCCCTAAACAGGATGTCCTGGTGTCTGGTCCCATCTCATATGGGCCATCCTTTGTGTGTGTCTCTGTCTGTGGACACTGGGGCAAATCCTTAAAACAGATGTGACCAGGATTTGAAAAGGTGCCATGCCCTTTATAAAATGTCGGGCTCTTCCTTCCCTTGCCATTTTGTTTTCTTTTCCTTTATCAAGACATTTTCCTACATATGGAATGGATGGCTAAACATGACAAGCAGACACTGAAATTCTCTCTCTGTAGGAGCTGAGTGTATATGTGTCAGTGTGTCTTTGCACTGCGTGTGGTAGGGAGTTGGAGTTATGAGATGAACCCTTGTCTTTTTTTCCTCTTTTTCTTTCTTCTTCCCTCTCCGCCTCTTTTCATGCCCTGGGAAGGTAAACACTCATCCTCTTTGCTCTTGTTTTTCTTATGGTAACTGTTGAACAGTGTGTGCTCCACTCGTGGTTTTATTGCCTGGATTGTCATGCAAGAGGCAGGGGAGACAAGTGTCAATAAGTGGATGGGCTCACTCCAAACAAATGCGCCCAGAGAATGGGCAAAGAGAGCCGAGAATGCAGCTGGGTACACACACGCACGTAAGCACACACACACACACACACACACACACACACACGAAACAAATGGTTTCTTCATGCCAAACTCCCTCGAGACATTAGTCAAACGTCATTCAAACAAGGCATAGTAACTGCTCCGATCAAGTAGCTATAATTTCCATTTTTTAAAAATCCCTTTGGGACATAACGCTTTAGTAAAATGTCTGCTTCGATAAAGCCCAATGTAACAATAATATGACAGTGAATCAGCTTTTGAAAATAAACTACCTTTAACAACCTCAAAACCATTCTGTACATATTTCTCATAAACTAGATTTGCAGATGAGAAGCAAAACATTCTGAAACACAGTAACACAAATACTTTTATACAGGGGTTTTTAATATTTTTCAGGCGAGGGTGCCTTTGCTAAAAGAGAAAAGGAAGGGACCCCCTACAACATAAATTCTATTAACTAGAGTTGCATATGACTTGGCCTACAATAACGTGTAAGGCAGCCTAAAGTGCCCAAAATATAAACACACTTTTTCATGGTGCATACAATACGCTATTAAAATAACAACTATTGATTCATTAATTTAATTTATACTTCATGTTTTAATGTGAAACATAGGTAAAAACAACAACCCTAATCCTAAAAAAAATACAATTGACAGGAAGCTAGCTCACATGATTGCAAGATGATTCATGGGTAACAGTTAGCTCATCATCAGTGTTGTGTACTGGAAATTAAATGGGTTCTTTTTTTGTTAATGAATAGGCTTATTCAGCTTTGCTAATGATATTTTGGACTTATTCATTCATTCATTTTCCGTAACCGCTTATTCTGTTAGGGGTCGCAGGGGGGCTGGAGCCTATCCCAGCTGACATTGGGTGAGAGGCAGGGTACACCCTGGACAGGTCGCCAGACTATCACTGGGCTGACACATAGAGACAGACAACCATTCACATTCACATTCACACCTACGGACAATTTAGAGTCACCAATTAACCTGCGTGTCTTTGGACTGTGGGAGGAAGCCGGAGTACCTGGAGAAAACCCACACTGACATTAGGAGAAGATGCAAACTGCAATTAAAAAGATACTTTTAATTAATTATCAAACAATTATTTGGCAGCCCCCTGCAACTGTTGAGGACCCACTTTGATACAAACAACACACATTTGATTTAAACTGTAGCTTCCTAGTTACTGTTTGGTGTAAAATTTGGATTTTTTCCTTCTGCCTATTATAAATGACTTATCAGCAGTTTGATATTAGGGCCCTATCACACTAGGCATCTGTCGCTGCAGTTTTTGCAGTCTGTCCCGCACCATTGGCACCAGTCAGCTGGCATTTGTTGCCTGTTTTTTGGCCAATTAAGCATGCTGAATTGGTGTCAGAGCTGGCAGTGCCATCAGTAAATTAAATTTCTCTGATTAGCAGTTTAGCTCAGTGCATGAGAGGACAAAGAGAAGTGAGGAAAGTAAACAAACGGCTAAAGTCAAGAGGGTGTAAGATTGAAACAAACTTGCTGTAAAAGGTAGAATTATTTTTCTTAGCTCATTATCAGAAACTGTTCTATAGTGCACAGTAAATATCCTTTGATGATATGAGGTTGTGTTGTTAATGTGCTAACTTGATAACTACTATCTTGACTGTCAGTCTTATGTCTCCCTTTTTGAGTGATGTATCCAGACTGCTGCCACCTGCTGGTTTGGAGAGTGTAGCTGGCTGTTAGCTGAGAGACAGGGGATGTGAAGTGATGCAACAGTTGGCCCTCGTTGCCACTATACTTCTTTGCTGTCAGTTTGGTGTGTCTGTGCCTTTGGCAGTAGAGAGATGTAGTTCAGCTATTCTAGATTGTGCACCAGTGGTTAATTATACTCTATCATATCGGAATCTAAAAAAAAATGAGAAATCATGTGTTAGTTTGAATATTGCAATTGACTTAAAAGGAAATGTTAAAACACATTATCCATCACCACTTTCATACTCCCCCTGCACACATCAGTCACCCCACTGTCACACTCTTATCTTTATAACAAACAGCTTTTTAGTAGTGCTCAGCGATGGACTGACACAAAGTAAACAGTGCCTCTGCGTGTGCCTTTCTCTCTGCTGGTGGTGATCGCTCCGGGATGGATGACCCGTCACTCGACACTCATCTTCAGCCATGTTCTGCTCTCGAGAGCTGAAGAAAGCGGGCCTCATGATGAATACATGGAGCCTTGATAAGATTAGCACGGGCCAAACATACACACGGGACACTGTCTGGCATGTTATTCTCAGTCGCAGCCCATTCATGAGGGAATCCCTCCCTCTGTGAGTGTCTGGCCGTGTGTCTCTTACCAACACTCCTCATGTCTCTTCCTTTATATGGGATGTTTGGGAGCGATGCTGCATTTGTTCTTCTAGTTCTAATGTGTCTGGTTGAAGAACTACTCTCAACTAAATGAAGTATCAATACTTCAGATATAAAGTCTGAGAATTTGAGAATCAACACTCACATCAATAGGACACCAAAAAACCCACACAAATCAAACTCACCATGTTCTGGGCATATAAAACAATAAATAAACGGCACAACTGGGGCCAAAAAAAAAAAAAAATCACCAGAATACAAAAACTTAATTACTTGACTCTCAAAATTTCCTGGCATAGAACCTCGAATCTCCCCGCTACAAACATGTCCCCGCCAATGTCGAAACAAAACCCAAGCCCCTGGCTAGAATAGATGTGTGTATTGTACATTTTTTGCAAACCACAGATATGTTGCATTTCAACACGTTTTTATATGTTGCGTTTCAACTTTCATTGTATATTGTGACAACGCTGTGGTAATGTGTAGTTAGATTTAGACGCAAAAAACACCCACCCTGGTTAGGGTTAGGAAAATATCGTGTTTACCCAGTTTGGTTGCTACAAACAAGGGTAGAAATGTCCCAAACTCTTGTTCAAAAATATCTGCTTTTGTGGCTGCAAATACAGCTGGTCTGAACAGTGGTCTCCTGCTTGGTAGCCATCTCACCCATGCCATCCACCATCCACTCTTCCTGATTAGAAACTCAGCTTATATAGGCTACATGTAATCTGAACTCTGCCATACTTATGAAACGTATAAATGTAACACATCTGTGGTATACATAAAATGCCAAAGTTTTATTTGGTGACTGGGCTGCATGATTACTCCTCGTGGTGTGTGCACTCTTTGCTCCTCTACATCTATTGTTAGCATGTATGCAGCTACCACCGCCTTAGGTTTACCATTAAAACTGTCTTGAGCTTCACTGTAACTGATGTGATTAAGTAATTAGTGGCCCAGGATGTAGATAGGGTTGTCAGCTAATTGGAGCATAGGTGGTTCAGTCCTCAGTTGCTCCAGTCCGCTTGTCGGGTTGTCCAAAATTAGACCCTGATGGATGGACTGATGGACTGGCCTCTGCCATCAGTGTGCATGCCTGAATGGATGAATGTGGCGTGAGGTGCACTATTGCAAGTCCATCCATTTAACACCTGACCACCCTACTGAGCCTCGGCAGCATGCCTAAGGTGTGCAATTTAAAAGTTACTAACAAGTCCTATAGAACAGATAAGTAAAGCTTAACGTTTGGCAAATTATAATAATCTCTTTATTTGTCAGTAGTCACAAGGCAATTTGACAAAAGGCAAATTCACATAAGGCTGTTGAATCTGATCTCTTTGGCATTTTGGAGAAGTCACAGGGCGGGGTTAACCATCATATGGCACCCCTGGAGCAGTTTGTGGATTTGGTGCCTTGCTCAAGGGCACCTTGGCAGTGTAGGTGAAGTGGCCCCTCTCCAGCTGTCAGTCCACACTCCATATTTGGTCCGTACAGGACAAATACGACCCTTTGGTTCCCAAGCCAAGTCTCCACAGACTGAGCTACCCAATCCAATCATTCAGTGCTGATGAAAATGTATTCATGAGTGTCTTACTGCTGATGCACTTACCTTATAAAAAAATGATGTGTGTCTCCCCCACATACTTGAAACAGTGAGAAGTATCTGTGTCATTAATCAGTATTGATATTGGATAGTCATTTTTGGTGAACTAACCTTTTAAAGTAAAGCTTGAAGTGAATCAGCCACACAATTTTTCAGAAGTGATTAATTGTTTTCTGTGTGATAAAAAAGACACATGTGGGTGTCTATTTCTGAGAAGTCTAACACTTCAACGCTCTGTAAGGTGTGGGAACAGTCTGAGCATAATGTGTATGTGTGTGTGTGTGTGCCCAGCCACCCCCTGCAGTGTTGCCCTGCGTTGACTGACAGCACCAGTGCGGCTGTACAATAGCTGATCTTTGCTCTGTGTCCGACTGTATACACACAGAGTGGGATGGCTCCCTCATGCAGAACTCCAGTATTGATCACTTCAGCGAGATCCCACAGCCGCACTCATTGTCCTCTTCCCCTTTCTCTCCTGCCAATCAATAGCTCTTTGTGTTGATTTTTACCCATTGACAAATCACTCTGCCCCATTGCCTTTGTTAAGCTGTCAATCAAGCGGGAGGTATTGCCTTATTAGATTCTCATCCAGTCAAGAGTTTGGGAAGGTAGACCTTTTTTATTTAAAAAAAAATTGGACTTGTGGCAAAAAAATCATCATTGTTAAAGAACATGAGTGAAATATTAGTAAATCATTCAAAGGAATAACAACTTGATACACACATGCATAAGCTATAAACTGTATACAACTGACAGTACGTGTCTTAAATAATATAAACTACATGCATTTAATTAACCTGATGTGTCTCATACTGTATTATAACTGCTTTAAATGCTCACATTCTGCACTAGCTTACAAAAACCAAAATGTCCTCAGCAAAGCTAACTGCAAAATAATAGCTCGTATTATTACCTTCATTCTGTCTGTGTGACAATGCAGGCACCCATCAAGCTGTCAGCAATTTAAAGTCTCGTGTGTCATTAAACCCCATTGTCTAAATGAGGAATCTCTGTTCCTGAGAATGTGACCTGAGCTCTGATGAAGTTGGTCACAGAGAGATCTGATCTGCAGCTTTCACCCCTTGACATTAGCACACCGCTAATCCTCACAGACCCACAGGGCACCGATGAGTCAGTCTGATGAATCTGCTCATATGGATCCACTGTTTGGTGACTTTTTAATTAGGCACTGAGGTGTCAGTCATTTAAACAGATTCAGTTTGAGGATTTTCTGTTTTAAAGGAAAAACCCGTCATCCAAATAATTGTTTTGATGACACAGGTTTTAAAAACACATGACTCTTTTCAAAACTTCAGAAATATTGAAAAACCAACCACAATCTTTGCTCATCCTTTTACAGTATATATAGTCCTCTCATCCACTCAAACACTTAAGTTTCTAGACAACTAATTTGTTTCCCTGTTATGTTTTGCAAGGAAAAGTAATCACTTGCTGAGTTATGTTCTCTGGGGTTTTTCAAGTGTAACTATATATATAATGACGCAAACTCTGTCTGTGGGTGTGTCTGTGTGTCTGTTCCACGTTTTTCTCCTGACTGACTTGGTCAATCCATGTGAAATTTGGCACAGTGGTAGAGGGTCATGGGAGGATGCGAATGAAGCAATATTACATCAATTGGCCAAAGGGGGGCGCTATAGCAACCAATTGAAATTGCAAACTTTGAATGGGCATATCTCATGCCCCATATGTCGTAGGGACATGAAACTTTGCACAAAGATGCCTCTCCTCATGAGGAACAAATTTGCCTAATAACCCATAACTTCCGGTTATATAGATTTTCCGCCATTTTGAATTTTTTGAAAAACACATCGATCTCTTCCTAGGAAGTTTGACCGATCTGCATGAAACTCAGTGAACATAATCTAGGGACCAATATCTAAAGTTTCCCCTTGGCAAAAGTTGGAAAACTTACTAAAACTGGCTTCTATAAGGCAATGAATATTGCTGAGGGCGTGGCTCATCACATAAAGGTGTATAATATCTCAAGGGTTTCACCGATCACCACGCAACTTTGTAGGCATATGACCACACATAATCTGAGGGGACCCCTCCATTATTGACCCCATCAAACAAAATGGGGGCGCTAGAGAGCTAATTTCTTATCTAGGCCTAACCGCCATATCAAATTTTACTAAACTTGGATATGTAGAACAGGACGCCTCAAGGTGACTGGAGAAATTTAACTCTAACTGGCAACTGGGTGGCGCTTTAACAACAGAAAAATGCTTAAAAATGGCTAATTTGCGACCGATCGCTGTGGCTCCCCCTGTGGAGGTATGACTAAGTCATGGCATGGTATGCTGTACATAATCACGGAAACTGTCAGTCAGTCATTCTGTCTGTCCCACATTTTTTTACTCACTGACATGGTCAATCTATGTGAAACTGCACATAGGCATTGAGGATTGGCATAGGTAGAAGGTGACAAAGCTACGAGTGGGTATGGACTAGTCTATTATAACTGACATCATTAAAGTACAATCTTTTCCGACTTTGAACAATGATGGAGCTATACCTGAGTGACCCATCTTCTGGGGTGTCTTCTTAGAAAAAAAAACAAAAACACATCTTTGTAAAATATAAAATGTAATATTGTAGTTATAAATACACAAAAGAAACAATTCAGTCTCTGAAATGCTAGAGAAATTTCCTTTTATATTTTTGTTAAATGTTTTAAAACTAACATAATTTGGCTTTTTTTTTTGGTAGGGCTACAAAGCGGGAATTATGGTCTGGCTGAAATGGTCTTGTTGAAGGAATACTGTGGCAGGGCTTGCATACATTATGCATGTTCATAAAGCCTTTACATTTACACTACAGAGTCAAGTCTCATGTCTGCGGCTGTAATCATGTTAGCTTGTAGCCCGTGTGTTGCTCCTTGTTTTCGTCTAGTCCCAATGACTGGCACACTGGGGTGAAGTCAGTGTACACAAGTTGACATTTGACGTATTCCGCTGATGTTACCTACTAGGGCATTAGGACTTTGATTTTTTTCAGGTCGACTTATCTATCAATAAAGTCGAAGTGGAGTCAACAAGTCATTTGATGACGTCATCACATTGACACGGCGGAGGAAAGTGAAGTATCTCCACACATGTGATGTGTGTCTGTCAAGGCCCGAACATACTCGGGCGGAACGTACGCGGAACGGACTATGCAGAGGTCCACGCGGACTCAAAGCGGATGTCCGCAAGCCCTGTGCGCGCAAAGCTCAGATTTTACGACCGCGCGGACTCTGCTCTGCGCACCAGTGACTGCTCGGCATGTATTTTTCACATTGCAGGGATTTTTCACAGACATTTTTACAGGAAACTACAACGCGGAAGTGCGCTCGACTATGAAAGCCCGAATGACTGCGGACATTCCTCGCAGAGTCTGCCTCGCTTAAGTATCAGTGTAAGCCAGTCAGAGGCAGCGATTGCATTCCGTACACAAGCACACACACAGGCCCTCATTTATCAAACGAACGTACGCCAGAATAATGGGTGTATGCTCATTTCCCCGCCAACTTTGGCATTTATCAATTTGGAAGTGAGCGTAGGGTACGATCAAATCTCACGTCAGGTCTCAGCTCGTGTACGCAAGTTTGAGTCAGTGTGGATTTGCGGTGTAGCACAGCAAGATCTGGCTGAGTCTGAAAATAATTATTAAACAAACCTCAAACTTGTCATCTAAGCGTAAGCAGCCACATATTCAGTATATTAAAAAAGGATTCCCAAAACGAATAAAACAAAATGAAATAAAATAGCCATGAATGATTACGCATTCATCAATCGCAAAAATTACCACTCTATTAACTTACAGGTAATTTGTGATGCCAGGCTATCACTAAACGTGGTAGCCAAGTGGTCGGGGGGGGGTCCTGCCTTTCCAGGACCTCTGCCGTGATGATTGGCCAAACACACGAGGCGGAGGGCATGCGCTCGCCTGCCTGGCTTGGTGGGACCGCTCTGGGGAGAGGATCTGGACGCCATGCCGCTGGTGCCTGGCTCTGAAACAGCATTTAAACAAAACAATAAAAATGTGTACCTGTGTAACACGTGTAAGCCTATTTGTTTGGACAGTAGTGTACTGTCAGGTTAAATCAACTAATGCAAGCAAAAGGAGGGCTCTTAGTTACCGTTCTGCTCCGGCTCCGACGCAAGTGTGTCTGTGTCTCCACCACTTATGCCAGAGATAGATTCTGACCCGATTAGTGAGGAGATTCTTTCCTCGGTCCCCGTCAGGGTCAGGCTGGGGTCTGGTTGGCCTCCTCCAGTCTGCGTGTTGCTGCGCCTAAGGGCTTTTTGTTGCCAGCTTTAAGTCTGACCACTTTTTCTTGACCTAAACGTAAAGAATTGTGACTTGATCAACTACCAGGCATTGGCTATAAAGCTATGGATGAATAAAAGATTTTTTTTATTATTATCATCATTAGATTATAGGCTACTTATTGAGAATTTTATTCAAACCTCAGCCGGAGTCTGTTTGTCAACGGCGACACAGCTGACTGCCTCCATGATCTTCTTCCAGACAACGTTTTTATGGGCTCCTTTAATGTCAGTTTTTAAACTTCCAAAAAGCACGTCTTTATTTACCTCCACCTCAGGGTGTCGATTTCCAGCTCAGAAAAGTTTCTCTTCTTTGCAATATTTCTCCTCTCCATGTTGCGACCTCACAGGGCGAGGCTTCTGAACCATGAATATTTAAGGGCGTGGCATGCTAATGACGACTGATTTCAGCCGCCGCATTTATCAAGGCCTGATCATTCGTATGCTGGGACTGGTCAGATACGAACGTTTCATAAATCACACGTGTGTCCTATCGTAAGATGAATCCTGCACTCAGATCTGCACCTGTTTCTACGCTCGTTTGATTAATGAGGGCCACAGAGAGAGAGGGAAAAAACACACGACTTGTCGACTCCTCCTGGGGGGTGTCGACTTGTGCCACTGACGTCGACACGTCGACAAATTGGCTTTTCTGTTAATGCCCTATTACTTACTGTCGTGTAGCTGATGTGACGTGCCATTGTATTTTTATCCACTACTCTCTCGCCATCGCTGTTATAATACAAAGCAAAACCAAAGTGGCTCCCATGCCAGACCTGTAGGTTATTGGAGGATCTTCTATTTGTAGTGTGGTAATGGTGGTTCTAACCATCCTGCAACTAGTTAGCTTGGTGTAGCTTCTTGCCAGTGTGTCTCAATGGAATGGAGTGTTCTAGTTTGAGGGTGTGAGGGCAGACAGCATGTTGCCTGTTATGTCCAGTTTAAGCTATGTGTTTTATTTTCCAAATGTAACAGGATTAGTTCAGTGTATCGTTCAGTTTGTAATGGATACTGAACCCAAAGCCTCGTACCGAATGATTCAATGCAAATTTGTGTATCGTTACACCCCTAGAATCTCTAGTGTCGTTAGGTTCAAGCAACAAAAGCACTTTGGTTAAATTTAGGGAAAGATTGAGGTTTCGATTAAATGCTGATAAATTGAATATGTCTTGTCTTGTGCTTCAAATAATTATTGAGATTTTCAATATTTAACCAAGAGCATGGTGTTTCCTCAACTCTAACCAAGTGCTGTGAGTGCCTAAAAACCATAAAATGACTTGTTGTATTAATTAATCAGTACTGGAGAAACACAAATAAAATGCATCATCAGTGAAGGTTCTGCTGATGCATTTACTATCAGTATTTTTCTTTATCTGGGTAGCATGCTAAAACGTATTTGCTGTTGCAACTCAGGAGACAGGGCTGGATGATCATGTGCACAACTTGTCCAAACTTTGTAAATATAACTAACAGTGAAACACAGATCAGAGCACTTGTGATTGTTTAGTCTCTTCATTGTGGGCCAAGTGATCATATATGTGTGTACTGTAAACTGAGTACTTGGAGCCAAAGGGGTGTAAGTGCCATGTTAGGTTAATATAAGTATCAAATATCAAATGAAAGCTTGCAGTCAGATCTGAAATAGTGATCCATAGGTTGTAATTAAAAGAAGGCTCAAGTGAGCTTACCCCCTTTTGGCGCTGAGTAAAGCATCATGGATAGAGCACGCCACAATGCTTTGTTCACTGCCAAAAGGGCGTAAACTCACCACAGCAAAGGAGGTTTTAATGAGTTTGATAGAAGATGAACCAGATGAAAAAGATGATCTTGATATCGACTTAGACCCAGAAAGTAAACTGAAGAAGAAAAAGAGAACTGAAAATAAAACCCACTGAGAAGTTTAGGCTAAATTTATGTTACCACAGTTTCTTTAAATGGTAGTTTACCTCCTCTGTAATACATACAATACTTGCTACAAACAGAAATGTTTGTTAAGTTAACCATGTGTAAGACATCGACACAGCTTAGATGCAATGTTCATATTCCCAATCCCATCTGAACAAAGCTTCACAATACATAGACGTTATTATCAGCCTAGTGGTTCTTAGCTTCATCACATTCTAATCAGATTTGTTGTGTGTTTGGCCGTGGCCATTGAAAGCAACACGGAGAAGCTGAGTCATGAACCACCTGCTAAATATCTACTTCCCTGTCACGTGTTAGTTTCCGCTCATTAAACTAGAGCTCGATAACAACTGTGACCTTTTTTTGTTGGTTTGTCGCTACGAGAAACCTCCTACTGCCTCTAACTTTCATGCCTTTACCATCTTTTGCTTGTCTATGGATACGTCTGTGCCCTTGTTGGTTTCCACATACGTGTCATTGTGCAGCCTATTCTTTCACATATGGCCAGTTGCCATGAGTCAGCGGCGGTGGTCAGAGGTTTCCACTCCTAGACACAACAGTCTATCCGGGAAAAACAACTCTCTGATGCCTCAGTCTTCCTATATTGTCTGGGATGATTCCGAGTCGGGAGAGGCTTATTGTTTGGATGTCTTTGTAGTGCAGGTCCATTGCTGCGGAATGCGGGGATTTCCTCCCAAGCGGGTATTTTTAGATCTCTGTGTGAATTCAAGGGAGCTCTGCATAAAGCTGTGCAGTCTGGGGTCTTAGGGTGGGGTCTGTGCACCCATGCACATGTGTGGGAATCTGTGCGTCTGCTCATGTGATCATACAGAGAATGAGTGTGTGTGGAAGTGTGTGTTGGGAGCTATGCAGTATTGTGCAGAATCATATCTATGTCATAGAAAACTAGGATCAGGATCACCGATGCTCTGCTCAGACAAGATTGGAGCATCACATCCAGGGCCTTGCTGATTGAGACACCCGTGTTTCATTTGAAATTTCACGGCGCATGTGCCCTCTGTTTCCGGTTTGACAGCTCCAGATTGGCCTGCAGAGCGCCCGTTGAAAACAGGTCTGGTCTGGACACTGCTTGTCCACTGAAGTGTTTCGAGGGGGCTTCACCGGGTCACCTGGGGGTCTTTGACCTCCCAGGGTAATGTTCTTCTTCAGGTCCCTCTCACTGACAGCGGTCAATGGAGGCGTCCATGCAGGGGACAGACGGGCGGATGGCTGGGGTGAAATCAGGGAATAGACAGGTCATATCCAGAAGGACCTGTCACCTCTGATTCAAAACAAGTGAGATCTCCTTCCGGGTCTCACTCACAGCTCGTCATCTTAGCTGACATCAAGTGACACATTGGCTTGACCTGTCACATAGGTCTATAAATGAATGTGTGTGTGTTCATGTGTGTGTGACTAAAGTCAGTCCTAAATGTAGTGGAGGAAAAAAAAGATTATTTCCTGCTGAGGTGCAGCGGAGGAGAAGTATATGTTAGCATAAAATAGAAATACGTGAGCAAAGTACAAGTACCTCAAAGCTGAACTTGAGTACAGAACTTGAGTAAATGTAGTTTCACTCCATCTCTGCTTGTAAGACTTTGTTTTACTGATTAATTTTTCATTAAACATAAGAAAGTAGAGATAACATAACATGACGCAGTGGGTGTGTTTTCCTCCTGTCATTTTTCTGAGTCACCATCCACCACTGGTGTGTGTGTGTGTGTGTGTGGGTGTGTGTGTGTGTGTGTGTGTGTGTCTGGAACATCTTAAATAGATTTCCTGCTAGTTCACTAAAACCTGTATAACAAGACAGAGAGTTTACAGTCGTGCTTACAGCTCTGTGAGGCTGTAGGCTCTTCACACACAGTGGTGCTTTGAGCTAAATGCTAAAGTCAGAATGCTAGCGTGCTTGCAACGACAGTATTAACATGCAGATGTTTAGCAGGTTTACCAAGGTCACCATAGGTTATCATGTTAGCAAGCTAACATTTCTTATTTAGCACTAAAAAAGTTTTGGACAAAAAAAAATGTATTAAAGAGAATTAATTGAACTTTACAGTATGGACTTTGGGATTTAGGGCCACTGATTATTGTTAACTGCTAACTGTTAATGAATGGGTAGTCTTAAAAGATGTATCGACTTCAGCATGGTGTCATCAGATTGTTTTTGTCTGGCCAAAAGTCACAAACCCAACCAATCGTCAGAAAAAAGGTTTGCATTGTACAAACAGTAGATTACATATGTACATTATTTGTAGCAAATAGCCTACATAGAAACCTAATGTTTCCCAACAATGCTGTTGTGATGGTGTGGTTGGATGTAGGTACAAAAACTACTTGGTCAAGGTTAGGAAAAAAATCATGTTTTGGCTTATAACACTGACTTTTGGCGCCACAAAAGTTGCTGGAAAAGCAGGGACGGATAGATGAAAAACACCCGATTTGGTGCTCCAAATACCGCTGGAAAATGCTGTGATATGTTGGTGCAAAACACCTTGATTCAGCAGCTCAAAGATCCCTGGGAAACACTGTGATGTGCCACTAAAAAACACCTGGATTTCGGGCCACAAATAATGGTGGAAATGCTGTGAAGGGTCACAAATGGACAACTGGTGTGGTCTTTAACAGTGGTCTGAAGCTTGACAGGCACCTCGCCTAGGTGCCAAGCCGTCCTCCATCCCCTCCACCTTCAAATGAGAAAGTCAGCTCATAAGGTACATCACTTTAAAACATTGATAATGGTACATATGAAACGTTCAAATAAGAATTATTAATTTGCAGAAACATTCAATGCCAGCATTTTCTTCCGGCAGCTAGTAATTAATTAGCAACATTATCAGAGAAAATCAGAACCTTTGAGAAGCCGGTGCCAAAAAATATTTGACAGTATTGCTTTCTGAGTTACTTCTAAGTTTAACAATTAACAGAACTGTCAGTGATTCATTTCTAGTTGACAAACTAATCACGTGATCGACACTAATACTGTTAATACTGAGCTCTCAGTTGCTTGGTTATGTCTTTAATAAGTGAGTATTGACCTCAACATCTCAGACCTTTATACAAAATGTAATTACCTCATTGGCTCAGATTTCAATAGTGCCAGTTTAGAGTGGAGCATCTGCACTGCCTTAAGTGAATGGTTGACCCCATACAGACCTCGCACCATACAAAGCCTGTAATGACATCATCACATATTTCAGTGGTGAGTAATGAAACAGGTCAACTCTTAAATGTCTTGTTCACACACTGCTTATCTTTCCTAATGCAATTAGGCCTCTTCTACCCACACGCCTGTTCTTTGGGGGTTTTCCTCTTAAACAGTTGGCAGGCCTGTGCTGATGATGTCACAGTGATGATTATTTTTGTCTTACACCCACCAGGTCCTCATTAAATCATAAATAGCATCACACATGTTTGGCAGGAAACACAGAAATCCACCATAAAGGAAAAAATAAGTAATCAAAGTTGTAAAATGTTGTTTAATATATTTTTTGAAAATAAAAATACAAAGTTTGTGCATTTTGTGTCACCTTATTTTGGTCACTTTCATACAGATTTCATACTTGTACTCATTTAAATGTTCTAAATTCTGTATCTGACAACTACGCTACAAGTGTTTTATATAATAAAAAATGAAGAAGCAGCAATAAATACTTGTAGTGGACGTAGTACAATATATTCAGCAGCAACAGGCATAAAAACTATCATGCACACGAGGAGTTTTGGGCTAGAAAATGTTGAAAGTACTGACATATGCTTCGTTCTATTATGTCTTTAAGTTAATGCTTTTTTCCTCCATCTCCTCTCTTTCACCTTAAACAAAAAGAGGGGCCTTTAATGTGCGTATTAATGTAGAAGCAGGTGGTAAAGAAGCCTTTGTTAATCACTTAATGATGAATTCCCCCCACTTTACATGGTGGCTTTTTCACCAGCCGTTTACTTCTTGTGCATGGGCTGTGGAAACTTTATAAAAAGTTTATCTTACCATGAAATGAGTAGGCACGGATAAATGGCTAACGTGGGGTTTTGTCCATCAATGCAGTCCGCCTATTGGGGGTCCACCGACTGGGCAGGTTTGGACCATATGTCATCATTCCGACCCTTTGTGTGGGCGTGTCTCTGTGGCAACCGCATCAGCTGTGGCCATTGTGCGCAGGGATTCAATGGCCCATATATTCATTGCAGGGCTAGTGTGGGCCCCGCAACAGAAACAAATTGATACATACAAGCCCCAGCCCCATTTGGCTCGCATGACACATTTCCAATGGACAAAAAAAGGACATTTTAGTCTGTTGAAAATCTTGAGAAAAGCTTGGTCGCCATAGTGACTGTGCAGTAAAAGCAGCCATGGGCCATTAAACTCCAATCAGATGTAAATTTGGGCTGCCCCCAGGCCCACGGATGGAAAGCCTCCTTCACACAGCAGACACAAATTAAACAGTTTGTTTGCCAATTCACATGTCATCTTAATGGGGTTTTATTCGTTTGCCCTTTGTTTAAATGAAGAGAATTACAAACCGTCATTGATTTATAATACAGGACCACTTCAGCTGTCTGCACATCTATTCATTACTGACTCGGAGTCAGATGGTTAAAGAAGATAAAGGACACTTTAAAAATGTGTGAAATGTTGAGCCAACAAGAAAATCCTTCTCTCTTTGACAATTTAAGCAACAAAATGTTCAAACAACATAATCAAATAAAACAATACTGTTCTGTGACAGTGGTGTCCAGTTAATTTTATTTCTATTTTGGTTTTGCTCTCTGTGCTTCTTTATAACTTAGATATTTAGCAATACATCCCATTTCAGTATCAGCAGTATATTTATGACAGGTCGGTTGTATATTTTACTTTGTCACTGGAGATGGACAAGCAGTAAATCCCAACCGAATTACCAGGAAAAAATGTTGGCAATGTACGTTTCTGTACACCACAGATATATTTGTATGTTATTCTGTAGCAGATACGTTGAAACTTAACGTTTTAACAATGCTGTGCATAACGTGTTTATGTTAAGGCACAGAAACTACTTGGTTATAGTTAAGACAAGATCATGTTTTGGCTTAAAATAATTGGTTTTCATTGCACTATCCCTGCAGGAAACACAGCAATGCCTTGGTGAAAATACATAAATAAAAAATACTTGTCGTCACATTATCCAGGCAGGAAACACAGCAACATGTCACTAAAAAACAACCACTTTCTATCGCACTTCTTCTGGAAGGAAATGCAGCAATGACCCAGTAAAAAACAATCACTTTCTATTGCACTTTTTCAGGCAGGAAACTTAGCAATGTCTAGGTAAAAAACAACTGTTTTCCACCCCACTACCCCAGCAGCAAATGTAGCGATGTCTCGGTAAAAAACAACCACTTGTCGTTGACTTTCCCAGCAGAAAAAACAGCGACAGTTCGCTAAAAACATCCATGTTTGGCGCCTATAAAGCCACTAAATCGCAACCATCCTTTGCTGGTCTCGAACAGCAGTCTGCAGCTTGACAGGTGTCTCACTTAAGTGTCACACTGTACACCGTTCCCTCCACCTCCTGATGACAAAGTTAGCTCATATACTTTGTCACTTTAGAAACGATAATATGATACGTATGAAATGTACACAAGTATCCGTGGTTTGCAGAAATGTACAATGCCAACATTTAAATCCTGATCGCCTTTTTATCATTATGTCTATGTGTCGGCCACAGATGAACTGTGACATTGTTAGAAAGCTGTTTTTCAAATTTCCAATAATCGACTTTCCTGTTCTCTGCTCTGTCAGCTGTTTTGATTACCGTAAACATGGCATGTGCGAGTGCTTCATGCGAGAGTGTATTATTTTTTTCTCCATAAAAATGCCCTCTAACACAGGAAACACGGCTTGTGGAAAACAAGGAGCCATTGGGTGACACTGTCTCCGGGACAGGAAGCAATGTGCCCCTGTGATTGGGCAAAGAAAATATTTTGCTTGTCTTGATGGCTGGAGATTTGTCCGAGCCTGTCATGCCATTGGGTTTTGCTAGAGGTCTCGTGCGGTGTTTGATGTTATTGTAATAATCAGGATTATTATGTTTCACAATGCCTGGCCTCTGTCAAAGTACAGGCCAACAAAGGGGAGAAACGGCCGGAGGATAAATGTCCAGAATGAACTCTCTCTGCTACTGACTGCTGCACAGCTCGTCAACACACACGTTCAAGTTATACTTTTATTATCATATTCACAATCATTAAGAGGGGCGGATTCCTGTATGCTGTTATTACCATTAAACACATATAGCCGTAAGACATATGGCAAGAACAAAAAAAGAACTGTGATTCATATCAGACAACCGTAATTATGTGCAATAATGTGGATAATTACTGGCAATTTCTTGCAATCAGCGTTTTATAAAAACAAGTTGAGGAGTTTCAATGTTACAGAGAAACAAATAGCATGGGATTACTCTGATTTTCAGTTTAGTGAGATTATCTAGATTATCTCTAGCTAGTAAGTTATCACAGTTATGATTGAAAAAATCACAAAATTGATACAAGCAAGTAATCTGCAATCAATTATTTCCAAATGTAACTTCCCCAGCCCCTCTGGCAGAGTCTTTTAAGCGACACACACTTCTTGCTGCTACACCTAATAGGTCTGTGTCAGAACATGTGAAAGGGAAGAGTAAAAAGAAAAGAACAAAACCACGTCTGCTGCTGACGTTAATGAGAAATGAGTGTGTGGTCCTGTTCTGTCTGTCTTCAGGAGGCTGCAGCCGCTCTTGTCCTCCCTCTCGCTTCATACAGTAAAACCGCTCTGTTATGACAACACCAGACAGGCAGAGCGCAGCATGGGCTTCCACTGGCTCTGGACCAAGCTGACCTGGGACCTGACATTACCAGTATAGCTGCAGCCTCCCCATTGCTAGCCCTTTGTTGCACAGGGCGGCTAACGATGCCCTGTCTATCTGCTGTGGTGTCTTCCATGCGGGGCAGGGGGAATGCTAATTTGACAGAGGGATGATTAACTACAGTAGCAAAGTGCCTCATTTTCATGTGTTATTGTTTCCAGTGTCCCACCTCCCAGAGAGATTTGACTGCTCTATTAACAAGTTATCTCGTGTCTCGAGGGGATGTTCATGTGGCATGGCAGCTCAACAGTTTTTTTGCAAATTCCTTGTGTGCCACCCAGGACCACCTCGTGTAAAACTAATTTTGTTGTTTGTTTTTTAAATCCTTTAAATTCAACATGTTTGCCTTGACATTTTGTTTGAATGTATTCCTTTCACAATAAAAGCCATCATTTAATCACATGAAAATCAGATGAACTGCTACAAAAAATAGAGAGAAAGAGGCCATGAGGCCATGAGAGAGCCAAAGTGAAAGACTGAAAAGGAGGCAGGATGGTGTACTGTCTGGCTGTCTGGTGTCCACACAGAGCTTCGTCTTGTCCACTGGTGGCTGTGGAGGATTCATTAAGCTCCACATTCACTCCCCTTGCACGTGAGTGACAGGTCCCTACAGCCAGTGTCATCCCTCTCTGCAAAGCACCACAGATCATCCCACTCCTCTTTCGCCCATCTGGCTGCCTGGATCTAACAAGGGGTGTCCTCCAGTTGTAAGAGGGTATAGAGAGAGGGCGAAAAAGTTAAAGACTGGAAGATCCCATCAGATTCTCCGTGGTCTGTGGGCTCCAATTATTCAGAGCTTATCTTTTCAGCTTGGCTGATCTCCAAATGAATAAAGTGCGGGCCGTATTACTGCCGGCCGGGTGCACCTCTAAAGAGACTGAAGGAGGATCAGGGCTGTGGGTTATGGTGTCAATCTGGCCCTGACCCCTGGGGTTAGGGAGGTGACGTTATGTAGTGACAGTGCCCAGGCATCCCCTTGTAGCGCCTCCATTTAGACCCCGTCAAGATAAATGGAAAAGGGCAATCACATTAGAAGAGGCTTCTTTCCATTTTAAAGCAAAAAAATAAAAAGAAAGAAAAAATCTCTAACGACAAAGTGACTGACTCTTGACTTAAAAGTCAGCAGCAAGACTGTGGCTGGAAAAGGTAGGAGTCAGAGGGTTAAGCTGGCACAGTGAGTGCTGTCGCTGGTGTCAAGAGCTGCAGAATAGTTTTAGGAGAAGCCTGCAAGCATCGCAACAGATGGCTGAAATGCACTATTTTAAAAACACACTGCAAATGTTATGGGGTAGTGAGCTGAAAATTTCAGAAATGCCTGCATGCAGGATTAGTTTTAGAAGAACATGAATATAAAGCTCAAATCAATATTTTGCGTCTTCAAATCCCTGTAGGTGATTTCAGTTCTCTGTAATTTACACATATTTAATTTTTGTGGTGCAGGACTTGCACAACCGGTAGGATTGTTGTGGTGCTTTCTATGCATGAATTGTTTCTGCTAAAAAGCTTACTGGCTACAAAATAATCTTACCTAATATAAGAAGTTTGCTGCGATCTCACACCCTCTTGACTTTAGTCGTTTGCTTGCTTTCCTCACTTCCGTTTCTCTACTTGTGCACTGAGCTGAACTGCCAGAGTGATTGCTCTCACCAAAGGATTCTGCTGGGACCGATGGTGCGGGACACACCACAAAAACTAGGGCAACAGACGTTCACCCACCGTCCGACAATGACCTTTGGCTTGATTTGTCAGGGCGCTACACCTTTGCCTCATTACAACACATTCTCACTCTGATCTTGACACATACAGACATTTGGTCATGGCCCTTCCATGTCCAGATATGACGTGCAAGGTACCCCTGGGTGTTGTGGTTCTGCCTGTTACATGCATTGTCTTCTTTCAAAATACACTTCTGTTTTCACAGGAAATTTAACGTTTACATACAGTCTCTTTCAGAATAAATGCAATAAATCAGTACAAAACCACAAATTTACATTTTTTTCCTCCTACAATTAACGCACATGGTTTAGGAAACAAAAACACATGGTTAGGTTTAGGAAAATATAACTGGGTTTGGCTTTGGAATCTTACAGGATGCGATCACTCTCCCGAGTGAGGGTCAGTGTTTTGGTTTTTCACTGCAGACAGTCTTTTAAAAGTGAACCAGTCCCCGAGGCCGGGCCTAATATTGGAGTAACATCTGTCGCTCATGTTCATCTTGACTACCCCACTGATCCTGAGTGAAACCAACTTTTAAAGCAGAGAAAAAAGAAAGCTTAATTTAACAGAATCAATTTGGAAGTCATATCTAGATATAGACTGCATCAGTGCAGCATGTCAGGATGAATATTTTCCCTAAACTATGTATTGCCCTGTGTCAAATAAATGTTTCAGTTATTGAATGATATGTCACCAGTAACTTTTTTGTTTGTACAATGTTTGTATGATGTTGGGGACTTTGCCACACCTCAGGGTTAAATTTAGTGACACCCCTGGACGAGTCCCACCCTGCACTTGGCACTGAGCCGGGGCACAATGGGAGACTGGTGGTCCTTCGTTTTGCAGCGGCCCTTCCATCCCTGAGAATCCCCAGCTCTCAGATCTTGCCGATGAAGTGTTGCCGATGCCTCTCTTTTCTTCTGGCTTCATGGAGAAGGCTGGGAGATTCTCATGCCACCACACAATGCCTAAACAAGCGGGTATGTCTAATTCAATTAAGTCCACAAGGCTGTGCCAAGTGGGCCCTGGTCCCGTGTGACAGGGATAATGAGCGGGCAGAGAGGAGGAGGAGAGGGGGAGGGTGGATTGTAGGGGGCTGAAGAGGGAGACTTGCGCTCATTCAAATGTTCATACTTCATTCTTTTTATTTTCTACTCGGGGCTTTAATGTGTCCGGGATGACCCGGCTCATTTAGTGCCGAATGGAATATTTGGCATTCCAGCATTGCTGTTCAAATGGGCTTGATGAGGGACATTGAGAGTTTGTAGCGTGACCTCTGAATTCCTACAATTCAGCACTTAGAAATGTTTCCAAATCTGGATTCTTTCCCACTGCGGAGGACCGAGTGTCACACAAAAGGTGTGTGGGAGAAGGAAATCTGACTCAACGAGTGACTCAACAAACAGTGTAGACACCTGGAGAGAGAAGCAGACTCTGTCTTTGTGATCTCTAAAGCCTTTCATTGCCTCAAAGTTCAGTTAATACTCTTATGTGTTTCACAACATATTTCATGATCGGCTCACCCTAAACTTTGACAATGCTGTGCTTTATGATCACGCATACAAAATGGCAGTTTTCAACTTCACTCATGTTTTGCTGTGAGACTGTCCTTCCAAAAACATATGTTCAAGTGACAAAGACCTCTGGTGGCTGTAGGAATTTTGTCTTTGAGGGTACCCTGGTAGCTCACTGGGTAGAGCACATACTGTTAGGGATAAGTTCTTACTGCAGCAGCTCAGGTTTGAATGGGTTTTGGGCCTTTTGCTGCATGTCATGTCATCTCTCTCTGTATGAAAATTAAGCAGAAATGCCAACAAAATAAACTTCAAATTAACGGAATTATGATTCTTGTCTACTCAGAACAAAACAAGAAGTCAGGTGGTGTTATTATTGTGACAACAACAAAATGTTGGAATTGAACATGATAGACTGCTGTTCATTTCCTTTTTCTTACAGACAGTCCACGATGGTCCCAAATCTTGAAGTTTCTGTATACAACATTCAGAACATTACTATAGCAGCAAATATTTGCTAAGTAAAGATATATTGGAGTAATGGTGTCCTGAGCAGAGAATGTAATCCAAGCTTCTCAGTTCTTTGTTGTGGTAGACGGACCAGTGGCACATAAATGTTACTGCATGTGAGTCCCTTTGTGTGTATCTCACTGGCTGGCTAATTGCAGCCGCTCTGCACTACACTCATACAGCAGTTACCCCTGTTACCCCCGACCCACACTGGCAAAACAGTGTCATTGCTGAAGCATAGCGCCCACCCTCTGTCACCAGGAAACACTTTAGCTCTTTCACCACCGTTGCCCTTGTTAGCGCTATTCACACTGCTAACACCGTTAGCTGCTACCTCTCAGCTCAGCCACTTCCATGTTGTGAGCCGTGTGCAGGTGTATACAGCTCCTTTAATAAAGTGGTTATTATTCTAACCATGTAGACAACTGTCTCCTAACCCTAACAAAGTAATTTTAACCCAAATCACGATCTTTCCTAAACCGTAACAAACGTTTTTGCATAATGCAACTGCTGTTGGTGCAGATCGAGGTCGGAACACGTTCTTACCACAAACAAACTGCACCAGAGTTTTGTTGTCTTCAAGAAGGTCTTGGTTCAGTTGTTTTGGTGCGCACCAGAGCGCAAGTGCCATTTTCACACCTGCCCAAACAAAGCGCGCTCACGGGGCAAACAAACTTGAGTTCGATTGAACCGAACCAAACTGGGCAGGTGTGAAAGCACCCTAAAACTAACCAAACTATAACCATAGTTTGTTGGTTGTTTGAAAGGCACAGACAGTTGATATTGTCCTTTGAAAAGAAGGTCGGATCAGAAAGTGCTTATATGTTTCGTTCTATGGGGCAATGAGGTCTTGTTGTATAATTAGGAGGACTTCTTGTGTGTTATTTGCTGCAGTTGTATTTTCCTGATCAACAACAATATCATCTCATGTTTTATGGAATCAATTTAAAATGAAAATCATTGTATTTGTGTCTGGGTAGACACGTTTGGAAGGGTTACTGACATCTACTTATCCAGTGTCCGAGAAGAAGGTTGCTAAGTAGCGCAGCAGTCATGGTTGACAGGGAGTTACACATTGTTAAGAAAACCTGCTTTTCTGCATTTTCAACACTTTTGACTTCAGCTGGGAAGTATCTCAGACCTGAGAGGCCTTTATAGTTTCACTGAAGTTTCCAAAGGACTCCTGCTGCTCCTCTGGGACCCTTGTCCTCAACCGGCACAAAAAAGCTCCTTAAACATTTGACTTTCTCACAGAAACAGCTTGCTAAATGGCATTTCTGTAATGGACTCCTGCTAGGGTTCATATGCGTTGTATAGCCACGTTGCACAAAGTTGAGTCAACATGATTACCATGAGAATGCTCCCAAAGAAAGGCCCAAAAAGGTTTTTTTTGAATAAAAATCTGAAACTATAGAATTCTTTGTTTTCCCAGGGAAAAAAAGCTGAAAATCAAAGACATCGATGGTCATTTTTTCTATCGGAAAAGTGCTGCCGAATGAATGTCTTATTTACATGCCAAAGGCAAGGGCTGTGGTTTTAAAAGGATGGGAAAGCAGGGGCCTCTATTATGGCGGTGCTGGTCGCAGAGGCCGTGGCTTCTCCGGCAGCCTCCCTGCCAGGCAGCGGTTAACAAGGCCTCAGCTGAATTAAAGAATGGCAATGAGTTTTTAATTGGTGACACATTATATTTATCAAGCTGACAGCAGAGTGACTGTGCTGCAGCCTTCTTGTTTTGTCCTTGTGCGCGCATTACTTCCCCCTATGTGCCCCTGCATGATACCCCCTATCTGTCGGGGTCTCTCACGTGTGAAGAGAGAAGAAAAACATAATAATCGAGCATCAAGTTGAATGATAACACTGAATTATTCATTAGGGTCCCTAAAAGTGTTGGATAAATCAACCCCCCCCTCCTCTTCTTTTTATAACAAAAGCTTCTTTTTGTCACTCTGTCCAATCACGGCAGTTTAAGGCTTAGCATAAAGACAAGTCCCTTTCAGCCCTTTTTATCCATCGTGACAGAAGTTCTGCTGCAGGGCCGGAAAAGTTATTAACAAGTGTTTAATATTTGGATGGGAGTGTTTGGTCACCTCTTCTATACACGGTATTTATGTGTGGCCCTCCTATACACCATGCAGCCTGTGACTTTAACACTCAATAATGACACTCAATGTTGCTAATGTGACCATATGTCATGAATATATTTGAATTTCAATAAAGTTCCCTTATTCAACTTTTATAATCAGGTTGAATGTACTCAAACACTCTTTTAAAACATTAATTCACTTCACTGGAAACTATCTACTGATGCTCCTTTAACAGTTACACTGGTGCATCGAGAGTCCTAATCGTCTATTATTCTATTCAGATATATCTTATGTTTATGTAGCAGTAAAGGAGGCTATACATTTACTGGCCTGTATTTTAATATGAATCACAATAGTATTTGTATGCAGTATCCAATCAGAATAAATGATCTATCTACATCCATGGATGACACACAAGTATAAGAGTTTGGTTCAGTTTGGAAGAAGCAAATCATGTTTGGGTGAATTCAAGTGTAAAGTTTTCAAAGTTAATTACAGTTGAAATGAAAAGGCATATATAAAACTGGCAAAATGTCACACATAACATAAAAGCATCCAGATAAAAACATAAACATGAATATAATACAAGGGTTTAAATAAAGCAGAGTAAAAAGATAAGACAACATATACATTTAAACAAACTTAGCAATAAAAATAGTGTGTTTTTGTTTCGTTACTAAGGTGTTTGCTGAGTGCTGGGAGGCTTTAATGAAAGTCATAAAACACTTTATTTTTTAAGATTCTATTTATGTGAATGTATTTTCTGAGATATAACATATAGCACCTGCTTTTTTCTTGGTTTAATTTCAGACACTGATTGTTTTTGTGTAACAGCAGGTTCCATAAACAGTGTTGGATGAAATCCTTTGTTGTCATCATGGCATTACTGAAGTGAAGGGGGAGTAAAGAGTGGAGGTCTGGGCAATGCTCTTTAAAATGGTAGTGAAAGAAAGGGAGCAGGGCAAAGCAGGCCTAATGAAATATTTAAGATTTAGGTTTAAAAGAAGCTCTGAAAAACTTTGCAACAAAGGGGTCTGCCGAGGGCCTCCATTGTCCCGGGGCCTGGCGGAAGCAGGGGCCACGTCGCTACAGATATGAGGAGGGCCCATATTGAGCAGGGATGTGTAGGCTCTGCTCACAGCTGTGTCGCCGCACTCCCGCCCCAGCCACCAGCCCCCTGCCTTTGTGAGCCTTTGTGAGGGCCACAGAGCGGCGATTTTACACCGAGCTGATTGCACAGCAACGGCTTTGTGTCGCCAACAAGAAGGCCTCGCCCATTCCTGACCATCGCCGCTCACTCCCTCTGCATCACAGACGCACACATTCATCCCAATCCCATCAGCCTACACTGACATTCAGCCTCATAGGTTTTTATTATTTAAGGATGACAAGGTGATGAATCCTCTTTCAGTGGGCTGATATGAACTGTGGTGGCTGGCGGGTGAGGGGGGAGTACCGTTCGTCCCCGGCTCCTCATCAAGGATCTGCCTATTTAACGCCTAACTGCTTTTGATTAATGGAGGGCCCATTCTGTGTAACATATGCCATTTTTAGGACCCTAAAACACGACCACGCTGGCTGATGTATTTGAGTAATGATGTCACAAGGTCACAGAGAGCTGTTTAGGCACAGAATGAGTGAAATGAAGGAATAAATTTAGTTTTTCAGTTGTAAAAGAGCAGTCAATCCAACATCTGGTGGGAAGTAAATGTGTTTAAGTCACTGGTTATGTGTTTAAGGTGAGGCGATGAGAATGAGCTTAAATAAGCCAATTTTAGTGAGTAAACAAGCTGGATCTTGTTCAGACCAGTGATCTCTTCTGCTCTCTGGCAAAGATTTAGTGGAACTAGATGGACACTCATAAAGCATAGACCTGCCCCATCTTGCAAGTTAAAGAAAATAAAAAATAATTTTTGTATGTGCCCTGTGATTCCACTCCAAAATGTAATGGGTTATTCCTTGGTCCATGCTACACCCTTTCACCAAGCTTCATAAAGTTCGGGCCAGTAGTTTATCCGTAATCCTGCTGACAAACAAACACACAAACAAACTGAATCACAAACATGACCTCCTTGGCAGAGATAACGACAACTTTCTCATTAAGTCATTTGCTTTTCAACAGTTTAAGACCAACTCTACACTTGGTCTTTTATTGTACTCATCTGCTAAATATAAGTGCTTTGCGTCAGAGATGGCTTGACCCCTCTAATAAGAGTGAAACCTTCCTGAATGCTCGGCCATTCCTCCTAAATCCCCTGGTGTCACTCAGAGCTATGAGGCGAGTTCAGGCCTGACCGCAACAAGGGCGCAGCAGCTTAACACCAACCTTAACACATGGCTCACTCCATCCAAGCTCATAAAGTCTTCTTAATGGGGCTAATGTGATGGACAATATGGCCATGCCCTCGAGAATGACTGGGTCAGGGACCTGGAATAATACAACCCACTTCTAACAAAGCAAGGAAATATCTTCTGGAAAGATTTGTAATGACTTTAATGGTTACTGCGGACTGAAAGAGACTTAGTATGGCATCATGTTACAGTGGCCCCTAATTGTGTGTGAGCCCATGGAAATGTTATGTAAGCAGATAATCTTATTGTATAGGTATTTATTAGAAAACATACATGCGCACAACGAAATTACACCGTAAATCACAAGCTATATTCACTGCATGCAAAAATATTTTGATCTGACACACTTTTCCATTAGTTAATAAACAGATTAAAGGACAAGATTACCAGTTTTATTAAAACAGATTCATGGATATATGTGTATGTACAGGTATATATGCATATGTGTAATATATATGTATGTATGTGAGTAGTCTTTATGTGTATGTATGGATGGATGCATATAATCATGTCTATAGAAGGTGTACACATTGGTAGCAGTGTGTCTTCTAATGCTGAATGATGAATCTTCATCCACACGTGCATTTATGTCAGATAAAACCCACTCTCAAGGCAATTTTGTTCTGTAGTGTTAATTGCCTGTTCATTGCTGTTCATGGCAATAAAGGTTTTTTTTTTTTTTTTTGTTTTAGGGCATTTTTTGCCTTTAATTGATAGGATAGTGAAGTGTGAAAGGGGGAGAGAGAGAGGGAGAGACATGCAGCAAAGGGCCACAGGCTGGAGTCAAACCTGGTCCGCTGCAGCAGCAGCCTTGTACATGGGGCGCCTGCTCTATACCACTAAGACACCGACACCCCGAGGCAATAAAGTTTTAAAAAAACAACAGGATTTTCTCACTCATTGCAAGTGGTATTTAACCATGTAGATAGTTTTACTTTAATCTGTAGATTTGTTCAGGATTTGAGGTGTCCCAATTCAATTTAAAGAGACATTACAACTATTTTTTCCTTTAGTGTCCTGTCATTTCTACCACAAGTGAAATTACGATAATCTCCATTATTTTGGAGTGGCAACAGAAATCTCAAAGACAGGTATCTTTAACCCGGTTGCACTCCCAACTTGTCAAATTCTAACACTTGGTCAGTGGACCTCAGTGTCAGATACCGTCGCACTGAGGTATCCTTTAGCGGCAGTATAAGATGCACCAGGCAGCAGCATTTTTTGACACTCTGAACAACTGCTGTAGTATAAAAAGCCAAAAAGTCTGCAGGGGGCAGATTGGCAGGGAGGTAGATTTCCATCAGGAGACTGCTGTTCATGTCCAGTGTGAAACCAAAAGTCAGTTAAGTTATTTTAATAATAGCGTATTGTGCAAGTACATGTAACACACTATGCTATTGACATATGTCACGTGACATTACATTACATTAGTTACAAATGTACTTATTTTAACTCAAACTATGATGTTTATTTCTGAACCTAACTGCGTGCTTTTGTTGCCTAAACCTAAGGAAGTAAGCCTAAAACCAAGGTTTTATACCTACATTCTAAGTTTATTGATAAAGAGACTGTATGTATTCAACGAAGCAGAAACATTTCCTGTGAAAACAGAAGTTTATTTTGAAAGTCACAATCCTTGTAATGAGTGTCCAAAACTGATGCTAAAGGGGTATCTAGAGCATCATAGTTTAATGTCTCAGTCACAGACCAGGCATCGGAATTTGAAGAATTGGGAGTGAAATGTGTTGGCATCTCAAATCAAATCAAAACGCTCAGTATGGCTGGATAACCCATAGAATGTTTTTAACCAGCTGAGATATGTTGCATTGCCAATAGAAGGTTGCATAGTAGTGTAGCAATGACATCACTGAGGCTGGAAAGTCTTACCTCTAATGATCCTGCTATATTGTGTCTGTTTGGATCTGCACTGCCAGAGTTATGACTAGCTGTATAGACCCACTCCACTGGGATGCTTAATAACCCCTCATAGATCTGAGGCTGTTGGAGCGAGTCATGCAGCACGGAGAGCTTGATACAAACCAGACGCGAGACTAGCTAACCTGTTAGCCTCCCCTCTATAAGCAGGGGTTTGCTCGCTGCACTTTCCTGGGAGTTTGTCTCTCTGTTCTTCACAAAGACCTGTCACGTTTAATGGCCTGTTGGCTGAGTGGGCTGCTGTAGCCCTCTCTAGAAGAAAGCCCCACGAAGAAAGGCTCATGGTCAGCTAATGCAGCTTAATATTCTTTAAAAAGGTTTGGGGGACAATTAAGAGTGTTTCCCATGGCTCTCCCCCCAGCGGTGCTCGGCTGCCTGTGCAGCAGCTCGTCTGTTTGATGGACTCTGAATGCATCTTATTGATGGGGGTCAGAGATTAGAAGCAGCCGTGCGAGGGGAGGAGAGTGAAAAGAGGGTCCCACATGGTGGCCTCAGTGTGGCTCAGACGCACACACATAACAGCTCTTCCACTTGTCTGTCTGTGAATGGTATTCATCCAAGCTGAATGAGTGATTGAGTGTTGCATGCGATAGAGATTCACACAAGTATCACAAAACTGTTCTGTTTTCTTCTTCTTTACATCTTTGATCCAGCTCCTCATGATCAAGTTGCTGAAAACTGTCTCGATTAATTTACCAGTAGCTACCAGTCTCCCCAAAAGTCAGCCACCTGATACGTAGACATCACGCTGTTCCATCGCCCGTGTCTGTCTGCACGTTCTGTCGGTCGTCTTGCTGGCGGAGCAGCGCCCTGGCATGCAGCTGCCGTGCAGATTCCACATGTGTGAATGTGCTGGGTCACGACCCCGATGGCAGACGCATAAAGCCACTGAACCAAAGATTGCCGAGAAACCACACATTTCTGTCTGCAAGCATAGAAACAAACTAAAGGACAGATGAGGACAGAGACCATGACTCACTGCACCTCTGTAGGCTGGGATGCATGTGAAATACTTCCGACATGAGCATTACATTGAAGTTGTTGTTGTGGAATTTACAGAGAAAGGCTGGTCCAAGATAGCAAATGGAAAAAAAATACCTGCTTGCAAGACCACATGCATCAGGGAAGTGGTGTGACTCGCACGAAAGCATACCAACCACCTTCCTGTCATCTGACTCTTTTTGCACATATTTTGTTGGTGGCAAATGTGACACTCCACTAGATACAAAGTTTTAGCAAGCTTCAGGTAATAAGCCTGTAATAGCGAAAGTACAGAAATAATTACATTCTTCCCCCTGATGTACCATTGTATGTTTATCTGATAGTGTTGTGTGGAGTTTCGGGTGCTCTACTATAGCATAGTCCACCTACAGCTGTAGCTGACCATGCACTGGCAATTAGAGGAGTGTTTTGGGTCAAGGAGAGAGCAAGGGTTTTGTTTGCCTCCATCTCATGATTGAATGGCCATGTATAGGGCCATGAAAGAAAAGAAGCCAATTAAGTGCGGGGTGGTTTGATTTTTTTGTCCCGTGTTGTAATTAGGCCCAGGCCCCCAAAAACTTCTTCAAGTACCTTTTGGGTTGTTTTGTTGTCAGGCCATATCATTAGGGCCAAAATGATCCGCCCAGGTGCTCACTGCCTGAATATGTTGAGGGACTACGTAAAGAAAAACTGCCGTCTGCAAGCCTTTCGGGTCTTGTAACACACTCTCGGGCTCATACACAGCCACATGAGTGGGGTCCTTAAAATCTGCCAATCAAGCCGGTTCAAACAATGACGAACATGTTTCACATTGGGGTGATCAGAGAAAATAAATGGACTTCTAACATCTGTGATGTACGTTCAGCCCGAGACTCCATACTGAGTGCATTCTCCAAAAGATGGCCTGAAAAAATGAGAGTAATTATTTTTGTTCCTTGGACATTTCAAAGGCACTTCAGAGCTTCCATTACCTTTGATGGTGCAGAGCCAGGAAGTGAATCACATGCAGTGGCTCTAAATGTCGACATTCATTCACAACCACATCCAACCAATCAAAGGCTTTTTTCCCCTCTCCACCACAGGTTTGTGTCCTTTTTCCACTGTGTGTCCCTTCTTTAATAAAATCTTTGAAATATTCAGCGATTCATACATTTCTTTTCTTTTATCTAAAATAATCAATTTACTGATTGACTGACGTTCTGCCGACAAACTGTGCCCCAGACTGTTAATAATTGATGATGTTTCCAGCATTTTTCTCAGACATTAAGTCCCAGCTGCATCAAGCGATTAGACAAATCAGTCTGAACCGTGACCGACAAAACAGGAACCGTTGGTATGCATATCTGACCAATTAATCAGATATCATGACCCCATAAAGTCCCCACCCTGAGACACGTACACCCACACACACATGCTGACACACTCCCTGCTTCCCCTGACTCTGGGAAACCCAGAGTCCGGCAGCTGCTGTCAGTGCGGGCGATTAAGGGAGGGGGAGCAGAGGGGTATGGGAAGGATTTGAGTGTGCCATGTTAATAACTCACAAGTGGCCCCGGCCCGTGGTCGCTCTGTTATTAATGTGCCACCACACTTCTGGCATCTGACCCAAGGATACATTCCTGGTGTAATGGGCAGCAGCTGGACCGAGGTTTCCGGGAGGACAGCTGAGAACAAGCGTGGGCGACCGTGGGGAACACCCACCATTATCGCCCTCCTGAGACCCAGTGCTGCTCCCTCTCTGCTCACTGGTCCTTCCCGACCAGGAAATCATTTCAGATTGCCTGTTTATAGAGGAAGACAAGACAGAAATGTGATTATTTGGAGTAACACAGCTTATACTTTGCACTCAGTACACACAGTGGACATTCTTGGGGAAATCTCAGCTCTGCCTTCCTGTGTTTGGATTTTACTGACTTCATTCAGTCTTTAGCCAATCCCATCAAGCATACAGTGGTTGTTTTGTGAGCCAAGTGGGCCCCCCAGTACTGAGTACTTAACCCCCCAAATGATCACATATTCATCAATTACTCACCCATGTTACGTCGTCTCATTTATCCAGTTGTGAATTCAGTACTTCCAAAACACATGCATTTTCACTAAAACCCCACTCTTTCAAACTCACTGGCTGTAAAACTCATCAATCCTCTCTTCAAAGCCAGACTTCACTGACAACAACAGTAACTTTACCTCGCTGAACACGGGAGCTGCTGGTCTAACACTGCCTCTGTCAGTTTGATCGGTGTTTTAAAGGGTTAATTTAGATTCCACAAAAATTCACACAATAACACATATGAACAAACTACCTGATCAAGGCAGCAGTAGACCAGCAGCTCCCGTGTTCAGCACGGAAAAGTTAATGTTTTTGTCAGTGGAGTGTGGCTTTGAAGAGAGCATAGGTAAGTCATGTTGTTAAATGTGGATCCCTATGACTTCAACTCATCAATGCATTTCTTTTTTTGGATTCTTCATTTGCCAAAAGAATCTAAGGGGTACTTTAAGACCTAGAGTTGTCTTGCTTTGGTCTGAATCATGGACTAATTTTGTTACAAAGTTGCATAGTTGCCTTGAGTCGGTTCATGTTCTCACGGCAGCATTTACAAGCAGACCAGATAAAATGCCTTGTGCCGGAAAGCTGCTCTTGATTGGTCAGAATTTCCATGTGGGACAAATCCAGGAAGTAAACAAAACGTTGAAGAAGAGTACACTTGCAAGATAAATGTGACACTTTCTAATGTCACAATGGAGGGACAACTACGCAGGTTGATTTTAGCGCTGCTCATCGTGGGCTATATTGCTATCATTGTTGATTTTAGTCAAACCATACAGTTTGAAAACGAGGCGCGGCTCCATCTAGAAAACAATGTTTTGATGCATTGGGTGTGCCAAATGTGTATATTAAGGCAGTACAGGAGGAGGTGCACATTAATAATCCTCCAGGACTGTAACTGTTTAACCCAAACAATGTGTAATGTGACTGCAGTTGGTTCGGATTGAGATTTGAACACGTTCTCACCACAAACGAACTGCACCAGAATTCATTTGTAACCAGACTGGTTTAGTTGTTTTGGTGTGCACCGGAGTGCGATTGCTGTGTTCACTCCTGCCCAAACGGACTGCACTTAGGGGGCAAACAAACTTGAGTTCGATTGAACCGATCCAAACAGGTGTGAAAGCACTCTAAGTTTTCATTATTATTCACAAGTTTAGTGTAAAATGGAGTATAGGGTTGATAAAGAAATGGTTAGGTGAAAAAGAGATTCATTCTTTTAAGCCAAAATTAGACATTAAAAGTTCAGCTATGTCTAGGCCATATCATTTGGTTTAAATTTAGCCCAAGATGGACATTATGCTTGTATTTAAGGCAGCTGGTGTGCCTTCCATCAGTGTATCCATTTAGTTTTACTAGAATCTCTCCCCTCTTGAATATGATAAAAATGTTTGAACACTTTCTTAATTTAAGAAGAGGATAACAGAAAAGTATAGAAATAACAAAGTAATGACAAAATGTTTTAATACATGAGAGCCGGAAGTAAAGAACTACAGCAGGTTGAGTATTTCAACAAGTTAAAAGCAGACAGTAGCTGAAATTTGAAAGAGGAGAAACATCTTCACTATCAGTTACATGAACCACTTCAATGTGCTGTTAGTCTGACACCCTTCCTCCCCCTGAAACCACTGAGCTGCAGTTTGGAAAACTGACCCACAGAAAAAAAGTCCACTGTGGTTTAACTCGATTGCCAGGAATATGTTTTTTTCAAAAGCACCTTCTTTCAGTGTTCATGTGTACACAAGAAGTGGGGGCTGACACACAGACCTCAGTCTTGGCTGACGACCAGCGGCCGGAGCAGCGTTGGCAGCAGGACCGTGAGAAACAGGGGGGCGACACCCAAATGTCATCACAGCTGCAAAACTGCTGAGCATAAAAGCCAAATTACAGAAATATGTACCCCGAGGCCTCCCGACAATGAAAACAGAGCCGCGTTTGAGTGGCTGCTGCCCGAGGAGTGCAGTCGAAGTTGTCCTGCGTTATGTTTCGTGGGATTTACTATGAGCAAGGAACTCCAGATTCCACAGCTGCTGGCAGACATCAGAGTGCACGTGTGGGTGGTTGTGTGAGAATTCATTCTGGGTCAGCCTCGCTATTATCGTGCCATGTTATTGCTCATCAAGCCCGATGTCCAGTGAATGTGCTGTTCACATACTGCATGAGGGAGGGCCCGGCTGACAATCGGCAACATTGTGCAGACATTTATCCTAATGACATGGATGTTTTGATTCACAGTAGTCTGAATGTTGAGTGTCTTAATCGCTGGTGTATATTATGTAGACTTTAGGGAGGAAGCAGACATTATTTCTTGTACTATCAAGTTTATTTTTCTTTCATGATTAGGAGCTCATTAAACCAAGCGTGAGACCTGTCGTCATTTTCACAGCCCCTCTTTGACAGGAAGTTTTTGTATGGTTTGAGGCCAAGTAAACACTGTGTATGTTGAGGGATTGTTGGGGGTGGTGTGTATCAAAACATTTGCATGCTGCACTTCCCTTATCAGATCAAGCAGTGCAAACTCATGCTCTTATTTATATTGGACTGAACTTAGGTGGTCGTTCACTCCGATGTAGCCCCAGTTCTCTATATGAGTATGAATATTATATACAATATTTATGGTTGCATTAACTGCTTTAGGCTTAAACATTCCTGTGTCATCAGACACTTCAAATTCTTTTACAGAATACATGAGCTGTAGGCTCCCTCCTCTGTATCTTTATGATTGATGATTGTTTTTCCTATTGGAATTATTTTTTCCTGAACATTTTTCCTCTCTGCAAGAGTTTCACTTTAAAATTACCCAGGTTTTATGAGGTGACTTGTAGAGCACAATGACCAATCCATAATCCCGCCCCCATTAGTTACTGTTGCTATGTTGGACAGGCTTGACAAAAAGGAGCATGGCAATGCCAGTTCCACTTCACTGTGTGCTGCCGTGTTTATTGGATAGTTTGTGGGCATCAGGCAATATAGTTTTCAATAGCAGGAAGCAAGTACTACAGTATGTGATGGAGAGATATATTCACCATGTTAACTTGAAAGAAAGAGGCAAAAGGATGCAAATTAGCCCTTAGCTGAGCCCCACCCCTTTATGACAGTCTGTCAAGCGGTTGGAGCTAGCATGGAGCCCACACTGTCACCAACTGCACTCCCTGATGAAATATTATGAAATATTTGGAAGAATTGAAAAGAGATTTAAGAGAGAAGCAAAAAGAAAGGATATATCCAGGATGTGAAACTCACTCAGCAGCAAAAACAGGTTAAAAGACAAAGACAGATAAAAGCTAAAGGCTACAGATCACTGTGTAGAAGTGAACTACTGCTTACCCGGCTGTGTGTCGTTGCGGTCTGCACAGATGGATGGTGTTGTCGACTTAAGTTCTAAAGCCTTGAGTTTGGCATTTTGACCTTTGCCATTTTGTTTTTTTTGGAGCCAGAAATGACCACATACATACAATCAGACTTTTGTTTGCAACCAGTGGAGTCACCCCCTGCTGGCCATTAGAAAGAATGCAGGTTTTAGACACTTCTGAATTGGCTTTCATTTTAAGACATGGAAATAATGTCTTGGATTACAGTTAGGAAAAAGACTAACTCTAAGTGCTGATCCATATATATGTGGGTACAAACTCTGGTTTCTTGTATAAAAGTCAGACTTTTTAAATCCACATCCTTCACTTCGGCCTCCACACTTTCTGATTTGCTACATAAAGAGCACACTACTTCCTGCGTTGGCGGAAAACATTGGCATTTAACGTAAATTGTGGGGTGCGGAATAGGACGTAATTCCTCGGAAACTGGGCCGAATCCTTCACTTGCTTCCCACCCTTGGACACTGCCAAATGTGTCCAGCCAGGCTGGAAGCTGCTTCCTGGGACTGAAGCAGATTTAGCCATAATTTGAAAGATGCTATTGTCTAAACACGCGGCTATGAAGCAAAAACTACTTTACATGCGATTTACACGCATTTTACAAGCACAAAATGCATCTGGGATCCATTATATGCATGTTATGAAGTATCTGTGAAAAAATGTAGTTCATTACAAAGAGTAGTAGTAGTTTGTGTGTGTGTGAAGATAATCCTGTAAAATTAAATTGGCTACAGTCCTGCTGTCATGAAATAATAGGCATGTGTGTGTATTTACATATATACAGGTGTGTGCCAGCATGTTTATATATGCAAGTGTACAATAGTAACACAGTACAGGTCGGTGTTTATTTGTGCATGAGAGTGAAGCTGGGAAAGTTTGAGAGTGGCAGTGGCCGGGCGGGTGGCTGTGAGGGAGGTAGATTTGTGGTTTGGGTGGGTTTGGGGTGTTAGTGATGTGAGCTTAAGGAGGCGGATGAAGAGAAGGGGTGTGCAGAGAGGGAGAGAGGGCCTGTGCTTGTGCCTTTCAAGGTGTGTTATTTGTTCAAGGCTGTCCAAACATTTACAGAGCGCTGGCAGCCCTGGAATGCAGAGGCAGGGCTGAGGCTGAGAGCAGCAGCCGTGGGAAACCGCTGCTCTCCTCAACCTCTGCAGACTCGTTCCCCTTCGGGCAGAGTGTCAACACAGACAGTGCCAGAGATGTGTGGGCCTGATAGTGACAGGTCCCATCAGCAGCCTCGCACACACATACACACACACACACCCACACACCCACACACACACACACACACACACACACACACACACATGCGCGCGCACACACGCGCAGTTCGAGCAGGCACACAGCCGGGCTCATTGCCTCACTTGCAGACTGACACACATTAACAGACAGAGGCAGAAGCCAGAGGCACCCGCCCTCCTACACACACACACACACACACACACAGGTAAATGCACCTAATCCTTTAAGTCTTGTGGAAAAACAGTGGTGTTCAGTATTTCCTAACTGTGTTGATAGTTTAACAAATATATTTTGTTCCTCCACATACACACACTGACTTGAGTTTTGTTCCTTTCATGTCATGTTATAGGTGTCCTATATAAACTAAATGGTGTAAACTCTCCACCTCAAACCCTTCAGCTTGTATACACTGAAACCACAGAGCCTGAAGGATCAGTCGTCTAAAGAAAAGGAAAAAAATATGTAAAGGAGAACAGTTTAGTTCAGCTATAATTAAACATGATATCTACAGATCATAAAAAGTAACCAGTGACAGAGCAGATGTTGTGGGCTGCGTCTGTCTCACTGCTTACCAGATACCTAGATTTACTGTTTGCCAAAAAAACAAAAGACAGAAATTTAGATTTAAATGTTTTGTGAGATTACCCAAGTTTCTTCTAATCTGAAATCACCATTGTGTCAATTATCTATGAATCTCTATAAACAGATATTTGCATATGTATGCAGAATCTGTAGGCAACGGGACAAGGTTTTCGTAAGGGATGCATTCTGGTTTCCATTTGTAGTCGAATAGTAATAACATTTGAACAGGCACTGCTAGCCTGCAGGTAAACAGTCTGTGTGGAGAGCAAAGAGGCCACATGCATTGGCCTATATGTGATCTTGCAACCCACTGGCATGTCTGACAATGATTTAGCTTTTTATTAGCGTTTTTTAATGTATTTATCTGCATTCATGTGCAGATATTTAGAGATTAGCCAAAATGATGGGTGTATGAAGGAAGAAGTCTTAGTCTGGATACACCAGAACCCTGGAACTATTGTCTGTTGCTCCCAAGTGGCAACCTCCAAGGCTGAAAAATGAAGCCAAATTTAAACCAGTCAATCCCCATAGTCAGCCATGTTAAAAGGTGCAACTTAACAGCAGAATAAACATGTTTGGTATAAAAAAGGTTTTGGTCTCTCTAGGTAATTTCCTCATTTATGTCAACTGTACAGGGGTGAATTTACATTCATTTAAAGGTGTAAGGGTGAGTAACTGGCTGCAACAGGTGTCACAACAGTCTCTGACTCAGATCTACCCCTTGCTCCGCCACAGCTCCACTCTCTTGTCCAAATATGGTAACTTTTGGCTTCGAACAACCAAGATGGCGACAGCCGAAATGCCAAACTCTATGCCACAAACCAATGGGTGACATCACAGTAGTTATGTCAGTTTTTTTTATACAATCTGTAGGTGCTCTCAGAGGCTTATTGTGTGGCCTCTGGGAGCAACTGATAGGGGAGTTTAAAGTTTGTATAGCTAGGCCAAAATGACCATAGTAAAAATATTGTGCTGGTGCTGTGAGAATGTGTCGTCTTATAAGAGTAGTGTAAAAATTTAGCACTTCACTCCAACAAAATGACTCACTCGCAATAAACAGTTTAAAGAAAACACTTATTATCAATGCAGCAGAACCAGAGATGCCGTCTTTTTTATCCCACTCATTCTTCTTCTTTGTCAAAATCTGGCACCTACATAACCCACACTACAACTAGACTGTTGAGAGTTCTTTTGAAGATTTGGGTGCACGCTTGTAGCAGCTAATGTGGCCTTGAGCTGCTAGCCTCAAGCAGAGATGAAAAGTGGGTTACAGAGGTCTGGTAAGCACCATTTTCAAACCCGTAGTCTTCGGCTCCAACTGATTCAAGTGATCACTCGAGGCAGTTCATCAGATTTCATGCAGCTCACTCTGAAGCCACAAAAGGCTTTGTGCAACATTTCTCACATACACAGCAGTACTTTCCAACACCTGTAAACACCTCCCCTGTAACTTAACAAGATTGCAATTCTGCAATTCAGTAACACCTGACTCACAATAGCTCCGGGCAGGTTTCAACCACAGTGGAAACAATGAAAATGATTTAAGTGAATTCTTCAAGATCTTTACTGTAATCAGATTAGCACAAGGTGCACATGTGTAAAACAAACAGTTGCAAAAACCTTTTAATCAAAAAAGTCCTTTTACTTAACTTGAATGAGGAAAACTGTGCCAGTGAATGGTTAAATATTCACCTGTTATTGTTCCTTGTCAGTCAGACTGAGGTGACAGTAAACATGTCTCCAGGTGGGGGACCTGCCGGTGCCAAGCATGAGAACCATGCCTTGTTGAAACCCACACCAGGAAGTCAGTTGTCACCACGCGCTGCTGAAGTGATATCCTGTGATAAGAGCTGGCTTCAGGAAGCTACCCAGGAGTTCATCACGTTCTCAGGTGCAGAGCAAGTTCACTCATATCGTGGTATACCTGTTCTTCATTCACAAAGAAACACCAGCCTTAACTGAGATAATGCATGACTGACCTGTTGAACCTCACACCTTGTCACACACAAGTTTTTTTGTCACTGCTGCGTTTCATTTCACAGAGTAAAGGGGTTCACCTGTATGAGTCAGCCTCTTTACATTATTCTGATTTATACCAACACTAAAACATTGAAAAAACATTTGAGTATATAAACTCAAATGTCACATTGTCAGCCAAACTGTTTTCTCCTTTCCGTTCTTTGTGTGACAAAAGTTTCCAACCTCGCTGGCATTTTCAAATCATTTGTAAATATTTGCTGTCTACACTGAAATGTCAAAGGATGAAGAAAAAAAACTGGAAAAAACTGCTCTGAGTACTGTGTGTGAGGCAGTTTTCCCAAATGTTTTTCAACTGTTTTGTCATTTACATTAAATACATGCAAATATAAAGCGATAGATGACAAAGGGAGAGTCAAGAATGGATAGTGAGCAGATCTGTATAAACGTGAGACATGACAGGGACTCGAGGCGGATCGAGTGACGATGGACAGCCAAAATAAAGAAAAACTGACTCTCTTTTCTTTCCCAGCTACCTTCAAAGGCAACAGTGATTGTGAAAAGTGTGGGAACCATCACCATTTGATTTAAGAGGCTCATTTGCCTATGTATTGGCAAAATATCCAGTGTTTGTGTACACCTGTCCTCAGGTTGGTGGAGCAGCTGCTGAACACAAAGGCAGAGGTGAGGTGAATGCTCCCAAACACAAGGCGCTCAACGACACCTCACACATGTGTAATACTTTGAGAGTCTGGAGGTATGACAAAGCTTGAGTGAAACTTGCTCATCACCCTCCTCCTCCTCCTCCTCGCACGTCTCTTTGTCCTCGTGTCTGGCACACACACTTAGTAGCTCCTCCGGCCCTGCGGCCTCATACACCTGCCTGCACTGCTGGAGGAGTGTCGTGTTTCAGCGATGAGGCAACGTCCGACCAATGAGCTGCGGTGAGAACGGTTAGGGAGTGTGGTGGGAACTCTCCTCCCATCTCTCCTCTCGCTACCTGGGAACCGGCGCTGCCTCAGGGAGGGGCCCCCAGCCGCCCGCTGTCTGAATGAACAGCAAACAAAAACTCTCACCAACAGGTGAGTTACACGAGTCAATGTTGGTTTTTCTGTAGTCTATTATTTTTCCCTCCCCCATCATTTATTTTCATTCATGGCTGGCACACTGCTTTACATTTTGGCAGCACTGAAAAAAAAGAAAGAAAGGACGCAGAGAGAGAAACAAAACAGTCAAAGTGTGGGAACTTTTCCTTGTTCCTTTTTTCCTCTTCCAAGAGCTTTTATCAGTATTAACTCTGCTTACACAGGTATTTGTGCACCTGTGGCACCGGATTAGTGGATCAGCTTCTTCTTTGTGTGCAAAAATAAGCACTGTGAATTATTTTTAATTCCAGGTTTCTGACTGAAAACACATTTAATCCTGTGCTGAATGGTTGTAATGCTCAGATTTTCAAAGTGAAGTCCTTGTTTCACTTTAATAAACTGCTTCAATACATTGAGGTCGTAAGTGAAGAACTGCTGATGCAGGTCTTATGTGTCTGTATGTGCACCGTGTTATTTCCTATCTTTAGACAAAATGTCAAGATGATTTATGTCTGACAGCTGTTTCAAAGGCTGACATTATTCTCTGAGCTGAATCACCATTTTAGAAAATGCCTCCTGATGAGCCAACAAATCCAACAGTGCCTCCCTCAGTACAGACACAAGCAATGCCTTAATGAAACAACATCCGCCTCTGGGCCTGTGCATGCTCAGTTTGTTAATAATTAAATGTGAAAAGAGTTCAAATGCTAAAGGTGATTTATTTAGCATCAAACACAAAACACAACATAAATGGTGAAGTCATTGTTCTGCTGTCAGGTTTGAGTCCGCTGAATGTAAATAAATGTTCCTCTTCTCCACCTTTTATGTGGATGTTCAATCAGTATTTATGGTAAATGTAGTTGATCAAAGCAAAAACTAGCTACGTTTCTGACAGCGCAAAATAGCATCCCAAAGTATGAGTGCCCATACATTCAGCCGTCTTTATTCAAGCCAGGGTGTACGGTCAAATAAATTCAGCAGAGAGACTCCGAGGCTGCAGCTGCTGTGCAAGATGATACTGCAGAAAGCAGCTCAGGTTCAAGAGGGTTCCTAGCAAAAATTGTCCTTTGATGGCAACAGAAATGGAATCACTGTGTTGCAATGAATTTTGGCATCAGAAGTTTTTTGTTGGATGCCGTCGCTGACGCCAATGTGAGAGTACCCATGTGTGCAGAGGCGGTCCTGGCTAGTTTTACGCCCTGGGCGAACCATCCCTTGGCCCCCCCCGGAGTCGGACTTCTCTGTCGCCGGTAAGCCGTTATCTTGCGCCGCAGAGCACTGTGAGCCTCCGCCTTATTCCTGTCTGTGACCCCCGTTCAACCCACAACCACCAGGATTCGCCTTTCCTTTCTGCTGCTGGTTGAAACATGATAATAGGGACACCCCAGCGCCCACTCCACTAACTTGACGTGTAAATGTGTGGTAGTCTAGAAAACTGGCGAGTTTTTTTTTTGTTTGTTTGTTTTTTTTTTTTGGAGGGCGCTCATGCACCCTCACATAGATTGCGCCCTGGGCGGTTGCCCACATTGCCCGTAGCAAAAACCGTCCCTGCATGTGTGTGACTATGCATGAAAGTTTATTCCTCACTTGGACCAACACATTCTCACTCCAATCTCGTCACATATCGACATTTGGTATTTCACGTCAAGATATGACATGCAAGGTACCCTGGGTTCATTGGTTGTTGATGTTCTGGGACACCATGTCAAGTTCAGCCTGTAACATGGATCATCTGTTTTCAAAATGCATTTCAGTTTTCACAGGGAATGTACAGTTTGCAGTTGCAGTTTGTCTCTCTCAAAATAAACACACTACGTCAGTACAACACCGCAAACTGATGTTTTTTTCCTTCAACAACAAACACATGTGGTTACCTTTAGCCAACAAAAGCATGTGGTTGCGTCTAGGAAAAAAGAACAAGGTTTGGCTTTAGAATCTTATGGGAAACGATTGCCTGGTTGCTAGTCGGTGGTTGTTGGACCCGTTCACCACCCCTCCCTCCCACCCTAGTCAGACTTTCACCCACTTACGTTGTTGTCCCACCAAATTTCCCCCTGATGCCGCTGGGTGCTGTTAAACAATAACGGTAACCAGCCACATATCATGCCAACATGAAAGGACAGACTTTTTCATCGGTGTCTGATGCCAGAAGTCACTGACCAAGTGCCAGTATGCGACGACTTCAGAATGAGACCAGGTTGCTTGGACAGAGGTGTGTTGTAGACCCTCTTCTGGACCCCAAAGTAAACTGGATAAGATAACCAAGACTAGCTGGGCTGAGGGGCACTGAGTGAGTATTTTTCTTACCTAACATTGTGTTTTGGCCAATAAGGTTAAACTTAAGGCTAGGGTGGTGACATTGCATGCAATGCATCCTTGTACATGTAGGTACTGCTGGCATGACTCCACAAGCAGGAGAACTCCACTGTCTTGGTCACCACAGCACACAGAGAGGACTTTATTGCTTCATAAGGTGGCAAATTTTCCCTTTAAAGTTGTCACCATCACTCTGCTGATCCCCTCATGCCAGCGCTGTCTGAAGTTCCCTTCATTGCCAAAACCTGTATACTAAGGCTCATGTGTTTGATATGATGACAAATGTTATGTCTCTGAAGAATTTTTGTTGCTGCTCAGTTTATTTCTTCTTCGTTCAGCCAAATCTAACATACAAATTACATTTATATACCACATAGAAATTCATAGGGAGGTGGTCATAGTGGATGGTGGGTGTTATGTTTTCTTTGAAACCTATTTGCTTTTGCAAAATAGGTGTATATAAACATGATATTAAAAAAGGTTGGTTTCTGCACTTAACCTTCATCAGAACATTCAAACTAACTTATCTTTCCAAGTGTGTAAATCTCTGCATCCAAACCACTGCTTAGTCCTCACTCCTACTCCAGCCTGTGTATACATATGTGTGTGTGTTTGTGTACAAGTGTGTGCATGGACCCTGTCACTGCTGCCGCTGGACACCTCCATCATTATGAATGGGCCTGATAACGGGATTGACACCTAAGTGTGAAAGAATCTTCTCTCCCCTTTTACTGCAGCCCCCAACTGAGCTGCGCCATCCACTTGACTGCCCAATAAAATAACAAGTAAAAGGCTGACATTGCACTTCATTTAACACTGCATGCCCTTCACTCTGCCTCCTACTTAGACCATTGTCATCCACAGGGACTTGGCTTTGTTGAGAGGTTCATGTTGTCCATAAACCAAAACACCAGACAACAATGGATGGGCAGCTGTTTCCTGGGCACACAGCGTGTTTTGTGTCCTACAAACAGGTGCTTTCTCATGACATCATTTTGTGGGATGAGGAACGTAGCTCGAATTTCCAGGTGACTAATGTCATCCTGTCTTTTTAATCCCCTTCTATTGCTGTAGTTGAACTAAATTCAGCAGTGGCTCTGTTTTTATTTTAATTCTATGTATACATTCCCTCACACTATACTCACATCTAAATCAGCCTAAACCTGACCTTAACCATAAACACAAATCCAGACTCTAAAGGACCCTGAAGTGAGTTTCAGTGAAATTACCTCACTTCATAAAAACAATTCCAATTTGAAGGTGCGACACTGAATACAGTTCTCACAAGGATAGCAAAACAAGCAAGGACGAACCCATCAAATCGTCTTGGAGGTGAGTGTGTAAATAGCTCAGTTAATTTGGCCCGGGTGAGGAGGATGTGCACTCTTTAGAGGATCATTCACAGTGAGGTGTCAGGTGTTAGAGTCAGGTTTTGTCCAACAATTCTCCGGGGCAATGCTCACACTGGGCCACGACCTCATCCCACATGCTAGCTGTCTTTTGACTCCTTTGACTCTGTATGACTGAGGAGAGTCCTCAGAGAGGAAACACAGGAAGCTGAGGAGCCACAAACCCACAATGATCATTATTTGGATACCATTCAGTTATTCTTGCCCCATAAAGAAAAGCTCTTTTATTGGCTAGACCAGGGGTCAGCAACCTTAATCATCAAAAGAGCCATTTTTGACCAAAAATAATTCATAAAAATCTGCTTGGAGCGGCAAAACATATTGGAGCATTATGGTAACCCTGTGTATTAAGTCTAAATTAGCCTATTGACATTAGAAATAGGTCAAAATGAGCACTCAAAAACATGTTTTAACAAAACTATTTGCTTCCAAGAACACTGTGATCATCTGCTGCTGGTTTACTGGAGGTTCCCAGCAACAGCTGGAAGAAGATCGGGGATGCAGCCTTTGTTAATTACGTCCCAATGCTTTGGAACACACTACCTATAGATATCAGGGAAGCTAGCTTGCTAAATATTCTTGAAGGAAAGCTAAAAAAAACTGTTCACTGTTCTGTTCACTTTAGCCTTTAACTAGCTCTGACTTTCTTGAAACTATCTCTTATTACACTTTTAATTTCTATTTACGCTTCACGCTGCTGCAACTCTTCAAATCTTACTTGATTTTATGATTTATAGTTTTAAAACTCTGTGATGTAATGAATCGGTTAGTCCATTCTTTTAAACTGTTTTGAATGTCCTTATATATTGAATTGCCTTGTCTATTGTATACCCATTACATCTATTTTCATGTGAAGCACCCAGCGCTTATACTGCCCTTATTGTAAAGCACTTTGTGCTGCATTTCTGGCATATAGACAAAGTTTATTATCATTATTAGTATTATTACAAGATGGCCCCTCTGCAGTGGGTTATTTATGATTTTATGGATTTGGAATCCATGGCTTATCCAGCTGGGGAGGCTCTAGATGAGCCACTGCTGTTGAGGTTTGGCAAAATTTAGAGAAAAAGGTGCCAGTCCATAGACGTATGACACACATTTTAGTTGATGAAATGTTAAAACACATTTTTACAATTGCAGAATGTAAGACTTTCTTTGGGTCTACAACAGTGATAGATAAAGATTAAAATCTTAAAAGAAAAAAGTCATCACTTTCGTGATTTTTATGTGATATTTTTTGTCAAGGCCACTGGAGAGGGGCTAAAGAGCCTCATATGGCTCAAGAGCCACAGGTTGCCTACCCCCCGGGCTAGACAACTTTGAATAAGTTACTGTTCTCTCTATTTGTGTTTGCACAATTGTCGTAGCTTCCTTTGACTCCACAGCTGTAAACAGGTACACCTCTGCTATCAGTAGCAGTGGAGACAAATACAGTCTGTTTATTCTTTCTGTTTCAACTTTAATTCTTCCAGACTTCACCCCACTTTTCTTTACCTGTCTGGCTGCTCTTTCCCCTCCTTTTGTTATGCATCTTTCAGTCTTTGGTTTACAGCCGGTCCACGGGGGGACAGGAGCATGTTTGCTCACTCTCTCACCAGAAGGGGCTGGCAAAAAGTCAGCAATCACAATGAGCAAATATGTTGATGCAAAGTCACCCCTCCTGAAGGGAATTGTGGGTTGTTTGTTGGTGTATACGGGGCAAGATGGGGAGTTGGAGGCCGTGCCGTGACCATACAGACCCCGCTTTTACAACTGTTATATTTCTTTCACGTGTCTGTACTCACAGTGGTGACAGATGCCTTTCTTGCTGCTTGTACTGTAGCTTTTTGTCCTCCTGAGTCAAACAGGCAATGCTCACACTCACCCACTGCGTCTCTGCAAAGTCCCGGGTGGAGAGGGAGGGTCTGTCCAGTATCATGCAGAACATGAGCAGACCGGACTAATGCCATGGATCACTGATGTAGAGAAAGACCATACTGATGTAGCATTGCATCTTAAGAAAGTGACCTGTGTTGTGTCAAAATTGTGGATTTTAAAACTGTCCAGCTATCGCAAGACATCTTATTCTAGTCCACTGCTAAAGTTGGACCACACTGTTGTTAAGTTGCCATATAACGGATGGCAAGATTCTATCTTACATCATGTAATCTTATAATATACGTCATGTTCACAATGCGTGCCTTTCTGTGAGTCATGCTCAGTTTGCTGCTGCTTTGCTCTGATTCTTTAACATCTTTTTATTAAATCTCGTTCCCAAACATGTCCCAGTAGCTGCAGATGCACTCACAGAGAGCTCAGCTGTGACATATAGTGTATGTTTATGAGGTCTATAGGTCTTATTTTTCAGGGATCAGTTCCTGGAGACTGTCAAAATGGATATAATCTGTATATAAGCAGAACATAATGTAATGCAATCACAATGAAACACTGACAAAACAAAACTAAAACCTCTTAATTACTGCCATTTGTTAATCTGGCCAATGTTTACACTATGAAAACTGAATGACAAATGAACTGCAAAAAAGAAACAGCTTTGTTATCTTTGGTGCTCGCTGTGCATGCACTACTACAAACAGGCACGATATCCTGACAAAGACTTCTAGGTGAATATGTAATGTTTTACTACCACCGCTGCTTGTAACCTGCAACATTTCAGCAACATCTTGTGCTCTGCAAATAAAGCCAGAGCTCTTATTTACCTGACCCTGCCTGGAGTGAGCTGCATTATGCATGGATTCAAACCCAGTTTTGGGCAGTGTTACAGACTGGACAGGACAGTCTGACTGGTTCCATTGTCTGCTGCGGCAGCAGAGCAGGTCTGCTCCTGTCCAGTAGGTCGTTCAGGTCTCCAGAGACTGAATATACCTACTGACCTGGCTAGAAGAAATGCTTTTGTACACAACATACAAACACCGTGAATAGATGCATTTTGCTTTTCTCTTTGTAGCTCTTAAAAAGCAAATGCACAACATCAGACTTCATTAGCTACAGCAATAGCATGTATGTGCATTGCGTCCACACTACTGCGACATATTCGAACCCCTAAAATGGAGACTTTTGAAAACACTGCTGACCCCGTTTCAGTTTAACAACTCCTTTTAGTGTGGTGTGGGGAAAAAAACGATGATGCAGGCACCCACATTTGCTTCCCAATGAGGTCTTAACAAAAACATTATAGCTAACACTAGGCCTAATGTTACATACATTTTATTTCATACTTCATCCTCCGTCCTTCTCCCATTGCCACAGCTCCCTCTGTCCATGGATAAAGCTCACAATAATGTTACTGCTCTAATATGTCGCCGCACTTGCTTTGCAGTGAATCCAAATACATGTTTTCTGCTGCCATGATCACCTTATATGCTACTCATGTTTCACTTCCAGTAATGGTTCCACCTCGCCAGAAATCTCTGGTCTTACTTTTCACCATTACCGCTCTTCCAACGCATTATTATTGGTAACTAAGCAATCAACCTAAGAGTAGACAATCTGCTTCCTGTTTACATCAGCATGTGCATGGTTGTGTGGTATGTGTTTTTGGGTGTGTTAGTATGAATGGAGATTATTTCTGAAAACACTCTTGTGTGTGGAGATTGTTTTCATTTTAAAACGTCATTTTAAAATGAAGACATAGTAGTGTGATGGAGCCTGAGCTCAAGGAAGATCTGTATCTTTCCTTCACTTGAGCTATTTGATCTATTAGACTGTGCTCTCATGGATTTATTCAAGGTCTACACCCACTCACACTAACATGCAATGTTGCTAGAGAAGTGGGGGGCGCTAAGTAAACTTTGTTTGACTTCTTAACTGCCCTGTTTAGAAAGAAGTGTTAGTAAGTAGGTAGATTGCACAGTTTTACAACCTTTGTTGTCCTCTGGTGCCAAATGAGAGCAACGTTGCAGCAATGTGTGATTTCACGCACACGTATTGTTTCCAGTGTGACTGCATGCTAAGTAATCCATTAGCAGTGGTCGAACAAAACACACAAGAGGCATATAGATATATGCAATAATACAAGTGCGTAGATACACATTGCAAAACAATAAATCAGGTTGAGACATGAACTTTTTACATTTCTAACCTTAAAGTTAACCTTTTATCAAAAAAAAACACACTTTACAGTTTTCAGTGAAAGAGCTGCCCCTTCGTGCCTTTATGTGCCCTTTCCTCAGTATTTCCATGTTCCCTCCCTGTCTGCCCACGGAGGAAGTGACTTGTTACAGCAGCACAAAAGCCTGCCACCTAATAAAGTTAGGGGGGAAATAGGTAAAAGAAAGCAGGGAGGACCAGAGGAGAAAGCAAAGAGGACAAGGGTGTGAAAACACTCAAGGAGGAACAGTTTTATTGCTCCATGTAAATTGAAGTGATTTAAAAAAGAATCCCATATTCCTGGAGGGCTGAAAGAGACAGGAGAGAGCTGAGCGCGAAAGGAAGAGGGATGTACCGCTGTAAAACAGCTGCCCCTCACTTTTACCCAGTGGACCTCTGAACAAAGACACAGTGGAAAAGTCATTACATACATGATACTGAAAAGCATAGGACATCCTTGCAGGGGGAGATAAGGAAAAACATTACTGAACCTTGTAAATATTCATTGGGATGCTACCATAGGTCATATTATGCATTGTCTTGATGTTTACCATGGGATAAAGCAACTAAAGAATGGTGATAATCAGTTTGAAGCACTCACTCATGTGTGTGGATCTTTCCAAATGCCAAAAAAGCACTTAGAGCAGTCATTTTGCAAAGATGGCAGGCGTACTTCAGTCATGTCAGAGGGGATCAAAACAGTTTGTTTTCTCTATATCTCTGTCTTTGTCATTTTAAGGTCTCTCTTCAGCCCCACAGCTCAGCCATTTTTAAGCCAGACTAGACCCTCTATCTCTGGGTTTTGTTCCACGAGCCTCCCGCTGGAGGCTGAGCCCTAAGACAAAGCCCTGTTTACACTAATGGCCCACTAGGCCTTTGGCCACAGAAACAAATAACAGTAGGGGGAAGTCAATAGAATTTAACATTTTGACATTTTTCCTCCAGCTCTCAAAACCAATATTGACCCAGCTCCCCTGCATGGCTGTCTTTAGTCCAGGACCTTGGCATACAAATCAAGCCAATGCAGCCAGAACCACAGGCAGCCAGTCGAGGGGTGAGGCCAACAATAGCCTGCCCAGGATGGGGCTCTCCCACTGGGCAGGCAGAGTGGCCACTGTCCCTGGCCTCAAGCTGGTCCACAGAGGCCTGATGTATGAAAGAACTCATGCTATCCCACCCGCTTTAATGATTCCATCTGAGAGGGCCAATTGTGTCTGTACTCCAGGCCCTGCTGGTGAGTGAGGTGGACAAGTAGAAGGGACAGTGGGGGCGCTCACATGTGCAGAACAACCCCATAGCGGGCCAGTACATCTCAAAGGCCAGATTACAATCAATTAGAGCCTAATGAGCGGGAAGCTGGACTTGTAACCTGTTGCAGCAGGGTAGTTGTTTAGAAAGCTCCCAGTTGGCGGACACATCAATAACCTCTGAAATAGCTCCAGACTGAAAGCAAGACGCAGCAGGACGCGCCTGAGTGCGTGGCCGTCTATATCTGAGTCCTGCCTCTGTCCCTTCGCCCAGCGCGGTTATGTTCTGCCATGGCTGAGGGCAGAGAGAGGGAACACACAGCAACACATGTCACTCTAAAACATACTTTGTATTGTGCGCTCTTTACTTCCATGGATTCTTTTTTTAGTCACTTGGCCGTGAAAGTAAGGTTTATGGTAGCAGGTGGATGACTCAAGAGCTCATGCAGAGAGAGCAAACAAAAAAACATCACAGGCATTCATGAACATGGGATCAACAGGCTGTATTCTCCTTTTTAGCATGTGTGTGTGAGAATGCCTGCTTGCTTACGTATGTGCCTTTGACTGTTAGACAGAACACTTCCACATTTTGAGGCCGTCTTGCTTCTACATGGTTTGAAGGCATTTATTGCAAGTTGCTTTGGGCAAAAGCATCTGCCAAATAAATTTCATGTAATGTAAAACAAAGATGCTAGCTCCCACCAGGGAAAGGGCAGAGTGTGTGAGCATGTGTCGTGGCCCAGCAGGAGAGCTCATCCTCAGGCCGCTCTCACCTGTGGAGCCCCTCTTTCCACGGAGACGGTTCTTTACATGGCAGGTTGGCCCACAGCAGGAGAGCAGGGGATGGTCATATAAGAGGTGGTGAAACAGCAGGAGTAAAAGCGACATTCTGGCCTGAGGTGAAATCAGGAGGGAGTTGAGTGGTGGGGGTTAGTGAAAGCAAGATTTCAATAGTAAACTGTTTCAACAAGTGGACCAACTGTGTGTCTGCAGAAATTTAATCTGACTGTAACAAGAGTGGGAACAATACAATAATTATAACAACTACCACCTCTCTTCAACAACTTCTTACCTTTGTATTATCTTACAAATCCGATGACCTGTCTGTGAGCCCTCGTAAGGTTTTATTTGATGATTATGATATGTAGACCACTGCTGTATTTCGCCATGTTCAAGTGGTTTTACTCTTACAACCTGTAGTTTGAAAGACCTGTCCTTGCAATTCCATTCACACTGACCATTTCAAGATACAACCACCACAGGTTCAATAGAAACTTATGTCAGACAAAAAACAAACAAATAAACGGTCATAGCTCATCTATGAAGCAGTTTCATGGATACTTTTTTCCACCAAACTACACCTGCCAACCATATCACTACATAGAAAGAAACGTGCATCTACTGCTAGCTCACGTAGCTCAGGAGGACACCAGTGATGGTGCTGTCACAAGCATGAGCCTTCGCCCAGGAGAAGATGCATGCTTTTATAGGCACAGTGATATGATTGGCTCAACACTGCTGTTAAGTTTTTTAATTGTATTTGTTGGTGCTTTGAGCACCACAAACTGAGTGCCATCTAGTGCTATTATATTCAAGAGAAGGCAGACATCTCTACAGCCGATACATCCAACACTCAGCAACTCACACTGAATGAAACTGGATTTATTTCTAAACAGGGATTTGCTTTGAAACGCAGGTACAAATGATGTTGTCCTGCTGATAGTTAGTTAGATAGATCGTTAGCAGGGAGACCACAACATTCTGCCAGACATCGTCAAATAACTCATGTTATAATCTGTAACTGTAAAACATGTGAATGTCTTAACTGAACTATTACTTAAAGCTGAATATTTGAAGTAACCAAGCTATGAGCTCATAAACCTACTGAGAGCTGACAGAGACTGACTCAATCCTTTCAGTGGGACAATATTAAAAAGACCTCACCGCTTTAAATCTCTGTCTCCACATGCTCCCCGTCTCATGTTCTGATTGTTGTGGGAACGCTCACAGCCCCATATGATCAGTGTAATATACGATGCTGTTAGTTTCCTCATGGCAAGCAGTTGGGTACCACCGGTCACCACTGTGCTGAAACACTTTTAATCAACCAGAACCTACTGTGAAAGCCCGAGCCCCGCCCGGCTCCCCACCTGCCAAAACCGAGCAATTCACCTCAGCAACCTCAAAGCGACAGCTAGTATTTAGTAATATCATGTGGCAGTCCAGCAGCTTCTACTATAATGTACCCACTGACAGCACTAACCTCTCACAGCCCTGGTACCCCCTTCTAAGGTTATATTACAACACAGTGGGAGCTCGGACAGAGGAGAGGAGGGGAAGGAGTGATTGTTTGGAAGTTCTCAAGACAAGCTGGCATTTTCCCAGGCTACAGTGGGGGTAGGCTCTCTCCCAGCATGCCATGTTCGGTGCTCTTGATTAAAATTGTGAAGTACACAGTTTTGCTCAAGTATATGGTCTTTGTTGCCTCACTACCCATCAGCCCAGCTTTCTAAGTCAAAGTGGCCACACAAAAAAAGGACTCGAATTTTGACCCTTGAGACCCTTCGCGGGTTTTCCAGCGTGATTATTATGAGAAACAGTGTAGGCGACATTATTCACATCAGAGCTGTGTTTGTGGGGAAACTTTACACCACATGGCAGAACTGACTATATGTCAATGTAATTTGTTCCATGATGAAATAACGCAGAATGAAAAAAGCCATGATTTTGCAACATAAAGTATTTCTGCCTGGACCTGACTGAGACAACACAAGCACGTAAGATCACGGATTGCTGAAGAAGTGCAGACCAGAAGGTTTTGCCCTGGTGCATAGGCGTCAACCAGTATTACAACACTGTTACGGTCCACTGTGGTCTAACAATCACAGAAGATTAGGTGAGAACCCTTAGCGAACCCAGGGAGAGTAATGACATCATCATCACCAGTGGCACGGCCAAAACCTAGCAGGTGTTTCTTTCTTTTTCAGCCTTGAAGGAAATCGCTGATGACAGGTGAAACCTTACAACTCTGATTTAGCCTTTTTTAAAAGTTTTAACTTCACTTGGGCGTTATGGTGGATCGGTGATTAGCATTAATTCCTCAAAGTTCTGGGTTTCTATCCTGGTCCAGGCTGGGGTGTAATGCCGTGGTGTAATACATGACGTGTGTATGATATACAGCATGCTCTCTTTATATTGTCTGTATGTCTGTTTAATATGATATGATATAATATGATGCAGTTTATGTTATGCCACGTAAAGACTTTCAGTCATGCATGTGATACAAGTGACTGCATGTTTCACTGAACTTTAGGTTTATAAAACATCATTAAGTATTCAAAGTCAAAAAGGCATCCTTTAACGTACGCATGATGCGCATGGTGTTGGCATCCCGTAAGATTCTAAAACCAAACTCTGTTCTTTTTTCCTAAACCTAACCAATTGCTTTTGTTGCATTAACCTTCCCGTGTTTTTGTTGCCTAAACCTAACCATGTGCGTTTGTTGTTGAAGGCAAAGAAATGTCAATTCGCGTTGTTGTACTGACGTAATGTGTTTCTTTTGAAAGAGACTGTATGCAAATGTTTCATTTCCTGTGAAAACGGAAGTGTATTTTGAAAGAAGAGAACTTGACACGGTGTCCCAGAGCGTCAACAACCCACGCAGCCAGGGTACCTTGAACATCGTATGTGGACGTGGAAAGTCCATGACCAAAACATCAATATGTGACAAGGTTGGAGTGAGAATTTGTTGTCATGACATGTCAGCCTGATAAGATTATCTCTGTGTCTGAATAGTGAAGCTAATGCTGAAGTACCCCTTAACCTGCATGCTTTCTAATGGCCAGCAGGAGGTGACTCCACTGGTTGCAAAAATAAGTCTGAGAAAATTACCCTACTTCTCACTTGATTTTTTAGCTCAGTAAAAATTGTCCTATTTAGTTTATGGTCTCAATAACTAGTTTCAAATATTCTTCAAAACAGCTTGTTTACTTCATAAATTATTAAAATAAAATAGACAATAAAGCAGGGTATCCTTTAGGACGTGGCTACCTTGTTATTGACAAGTTGCTAGTCTGGCAACCTGTCAATAATGTCTTCGGGTTCTCAGTCAGATCCACCCCTTTGTCCTCCACAGCTCCATCATCTCGTCCAAATATGGTCACTTCTGGCTCCAAAAAAACAAGATGGTGTTGGCCAAAATACCAAACTCAAGGTTCAAAACAGCCTTGCACAAATCAATAGGTGACATCATGGTGCAGGCTGTTCCCATACACCAGTCATACATTTTCCTATGACAAGTAATTCACCGAAAGTCATATGTATGCCACGTAATCATGAGCCAGTAATATGTGTAGAACCTACGTATTTGGGAAAGCTGCGCTTACATAACCAATATGCTAATGAGAGTCAGTTTATCCTCATACAACGGTTTGTTTGATATCCTACAAAAATGCACACACAACTGTTCAGTGATTATGTACTTAATGTAAAGTTATGAAGGTTATGTTTAGGCAAGTAAAGTCACTGTGGTTAGATTTAGGAAAAGATACATGGCGATGACGTACATTGAAATAACTCTAAATTCAGATGAAGTTCATATTGTTCCAAACACTAGTCTCCTGGGGAAAGTCCTGTGTTTTGTGACTCATCCACCACCCCAACTTGCCTCCTTATGGGACTGCTTCCTTTTTTTACTCCTGGAGGCTGTTCTCATGCACCATTTGTATGTTTTAGTGCTAAAAGTAATGCACCAAAATTCGTACATGTACCACGTAATGTGTGTGTATAACCATGGATTTGGGAAAGCTGCAATCATGTGACCAATGCGCTGGCAGGAATAAAGCAGAGGGCAGGTTGGGGTGGTGGATGAGTCATGAAACACAGGACTTTTCCCCAGGAGACTGGCGTCCGGAACTGTGTGAACCTTTCTGCTCTGTAAGGGGGATCCCTCCTCAGTTGCTGTTCCCAAGGTTTCTTCCAGTTTTTCCCTGTTTAAGGTTTTGTTTTGGAGTAGTTTCTCCTTATCTGCTGTGAGTGTCCAATGAAAGAGGGTGTTGTATGTTGTAAAGCCCTCTGAGGCAAATTGGGATTTGTGATAATGGGTTTTATAAATAGAACAGAACTTTGAGGTACCCTACATCGTCACCATGTTTCTTTTTCTAAACCTAACCACATTATCTTTACTTGCCTAAACCTAACTTCTGTAACTTTATGTTAAGTACATAACATCATGGCCAGCATGGTGATACAGTGGTTAGCATTGCAGCAAGAGGGTTCCTGGGGGGTTCAAACATGCAAACCATGCAGAAGGGCTCCCCCAATGGGTTCCCCGGATTCTCCCCGTGTCAACGTGGGATTTCTCCAGGTTCTCTAGCTTCCTCCCACAGTCCAAAGACATGCATGTCAGGTTAATTGGTGACCCTAAATTGGCAGCCGGTGTGAATGTGAGCATGAATGATTGCCTGTCTTTATGTGTCAGCCCTGTGATTGTCGGGCGACCTGTCCAAGGTGTACCCTGCCTCTCGCCCAATGACAGCTGGGATATGTGCTCCAGCCCCCCCGCAACCCCTAATAGAATAAGTGGTTATGGAAAAATGAACATAACATCATCTGGGGGTTTGTGGAATTTGTAGAATATCATACGAACCACTGAGTGTGCATTTCCGAAGGACATCATATGAAGTGTTGTATAAGGATACATTAACTCGGTCAGGATCTATCTGCCTGGTAATTCTGTTCAGCCCCTTCAGATATTAAACTATTTTACAGGCTGAATGATATCAGCTGTTTTAGTGCTACCCATTACGAGCGAAATGACCTTTGTGTGTAATACTGAGGGAATCCCCCTTTAAGTCTCCAGAGTGCACAAATAATTGCTACCAAATCCGTGCTTCATTCCCTACCCACTTCCACCTCTCTTCTATTAATAGACATAATATCAGAGAAAATATCACAGGCCACCAAATATATATGCAGCATGTACATGCCTAATGTCCTCAGAAGTATGATTAGGCGTTATCTATTTTCAATATTTGACGAATGGCTCAATCCCATTAAATGATTTCTGTGTTAGTGGCAATGCCACTTTCACATCATACCTTCAAACCTTCAAATCATGTGGAAAGACTGTTCCAACTTTAAATCCTGTGCCTGAAACAATTCTGAGGGCCACTGAATACAGCCCACTTGGTAAAAAGAATTGCAAAGTGTCAACATGGCAACATGGCTGCTGCAACATATAAATAAAATCAAATATTGACTAATTTATTTCATTAAATTTAGCTATACAATGTTTGTCTGTAATACGTAACACAACAAAAGTAGCTAGTTTCTGTTAATCTGAAGGGACTACCAGACTTGCAGTGGGGAAACCATCTTGGAATAATGTATGAATGTTCCAAAGTATGAATTTTTCCTGTTTTCCCATTCTGCTGACTTCGTGCAAAATGCAGCATGAGCCTGACTACACTCATTCTGACCATTTGAGAATACAGTCCCGACAGTCAGTGCTGATTATTCTGCAGTGTGAAAGGGTTGTAACTCTGAGAGTTTTTAGAAGCGTTGGCAGTGCTGACCTCTGACCGTTTGCTTTTGTTGTGCCTCATTAAGCAGGGTGAACACATCAGCCAATACTACTTATTACCCTTTCTGTTATGGCAACTACCAAGCAAATAAGCTTCAACTTGCCTCTTGTTACCTAAGCTCTCCGTTTGGCCTCTGGCATCATACAAGTGAAGAGTCTCTTTCCTCGGAGAGCTGCACTCCCCGAGACCTAGACGAGCTCTGGAGCACTTGTCAGGGACGTGCAGTATTGTGGCCTGAATGGTGCGGCCTCAATGCAAATTCTTCCACACTCTCAGGCGGCAAAGGCCAGCATTGACTGACTGGTTGTGTTAATTTAGCTGCCTTTCAGTCCTACTTGATCCACAGTCTCCTGGACCTAAATGGAAAAAGAGTTAAAAACATCTGAAGTGTTGGCACAAGAATGTGCCATTCAGGCCCCGAAGCGACGCACCATTAACAAATGTCAGGCCACAAACAACCAGCTGTGGTTAAACAAACCAGGGAGGTAGGCTCTACAGTTTACCTCACTGTCGAGGCTCTGTTGTCAGCCATTGATAACCCTGTGCATTGAGTGGTTTCAGGGGAGAGACGTTTTAACGCAGTGGGTGATCCACATCAACAGGAAGCAAAACAAGCTGCAGATTTCAGAGTCTGAACATGTGGCTGTTAAACCACAAATAGGAGGTAGAATGGCTTCATCTTCAATGCTTCAATGAAAAGGGAGGGACTCTCTCAGTCATTCTGCCCAGTGACGAAGCTGCTCAGGCTAAGGTTACTCAGGGGATGGCCCATGCCCTCAGCAGCAAAACGCCCACTTTCACCAGCTGGCTGACTCAGAGCCAGAGGGCAGCTAGGGCACAGCACAGGCAAACAGGCATTTGACTCAGACTTGTTGTGTGTAGACTCCAGGTCTGAGGGTGTGCACTGCAGGAGGCTGGAGGGCTGCAGCTGTGATTTACAGGCTGGTTTTGACAAGGTTGCAACCTATGCAGTACGCCTTTTCCTCACTGGTGAGGAGACACCCTGAACACTGACTTCATGATCGTGTAACAGCCCAAATCTAAAGATAACACTTTTACAAGGGGCGCGGTGCCACTAATGAACCCATACCTCATCTCTGGCTCCTGAAAAATGATATCACAATCATTTTAAACCCAGAGCTGTGGCGGTTCTAGATCATTTGAAACCTGGAGGAGGGGGACATATGCAATGTCTAACAATACACATAAAATTATAATCACAAGAATACTCAATCAGTGTCAACATTTTATTCATAACTGCTCGTGAATAATTACAATTCTGCCTGCCATTTGGTGCTGAGCATTGTGCACTGTGGGTTTCAAAAGCTTTTTTGTTGCCTGCAGCAACCAAAAACAGCACTGTGAGAACTGTAAGAGTGAACCAAAACATTTCAGTTGTGCATGTATGTTACCATAATATCACCCATTTGTTTGCAGACTCCCATTTTAAAGCCTCAAATTCGCTATCTGTTGCCATCTTGTTTTTTTGGAGCCAGAAGTTACCATAATGGGACAAGAGGCTGGAACTGTGGAGGATTGAGATGTGGCTCTAACTGGGAAGCCAAGAACATTACCTACAGACAGCCTGTCACTCAAAGTAGCCCCACCCTTAATTCTGCGTAGCTTTAAACCTTAAAGGAGGGAAATTAGCTACAGTGATCGAACCCATTTTTTTTGTACCAGGCTGTAAACATGTTTATTTCTGTTGTAAAGTTGGGCATTTTAACATGGGGGTCTGTGGGGATTGACTGGCTTCTGGAGCCAGCCTCAAGTGGCTGTTAGAGGAACTGCAGGTTTTGGCATTTATGTGTTGGCTTAATTTTTCAGCCCCAAAGGTTGCCAACTGGTTGTTGGATGTAAAAATAAAAATGTAACAATGGGCCGAAAGATACAAGGGACACTTATGGGAGCTAGAGTCAGGTGATAATGCTATGTGGATTTGTCATCATAATTGATCCCTTTCTCATTATATCGTCACATTTATCCATTTTGATATAAAAATGTTGATTACAGCATTTAAGTAAATGTATGGCAGTGTTATGAAAATTAATTTAAAATATTCACAGTGCAGAAAAATAGAATGGTACATTATTATATTGAATCATTATTACTCATGCATTAACATTTAAGTAGCATTTAAATGTTCATGGTGGTCATGGTGAAGCTACTTTATATACTGTTGGGTTGTTTAATCTGTAACAACTCATATTTCATAAGCTCCTCCTTTGTTTTGCATGTAAAATATCAAAGGTGTACTACGCAGTAGTTGGTTACTGTTTATAGACACGCTTGCCAGCAAAAGTGAAAGTAAAAGCCAACCCAAGATTCACACGTTTGACATTTAGCTTCACTATATTTGCATTCTTTTTAGCGCTCTGTCTGTCAGGATGCCAGCTGCTTAAGGTCAGGCACCTGGTTGCTACTTTCTTATAAAGCCATGAATTCACCTGAACACAGAAAATAAAAAAAATACAGGCTGAGAGCAAATTCTCTGCAGAAAAATTCCACCACCACACACTTCAAGTTGGGTCATAGGTAATGATTGAGAAGGGTTACTTCTGTATGAGTCTATACGTTGATTTTTAGGAAAACCCTGCATAGTTTATCTTTGATCAACCAAGTAGCCAGGAACTAAAGCTGTGAAGTGATAACACCAGAAGAGAATAAGTGCCTCTAGTTTGCACATATACACGAATGTAAAAATACTGTAAGGTCTGATATCCATGATCCAGACTGTCAAACTTGAAAAGAAATGGAAATATGAATGCCGATGCTTTGATTTTCTTTTCATTTACTTTACATTTTCTGCCTTCTTGACCTGTTGACTCTTGTAATAGCTCTGAGAATGGTTGTTGTCAGCCTCAGACAGTGAGCAGTAGTAATAAATGGGAGGTCAAAGGGCCGTTCCATGCTATGTGACACTCTGGCTAAAGTGGTGACAGCACGGGAGCCTGGGTGTATCACATGTGACAAGCGCGTTGGACAGACAGCTCCCTTTTCCATGCAGCAGCACTCGTGCGTGTGGAGGCATGTGGGACGTGAGTGACAGTGCTACGATGTGATTGGTCTTACCACTTCCTATTGTTCCCCTGTCACTGATAACCCCCGGTGACCTGGGCCAAAGGAAGGAAGGCCATCGCTCGGTTTGTGGTGGTGGGCTTGTCAGCTCTTTGTCCTCAGATAACTTATTAACCCACAGAGTCCGCCGGGAGAAGAATGATTTCTCACATGGCTCGCCGTATGGTTAACCCAGAGTAAACAGCTTATTAGGAGTCTGTCTACAGAGAAGCAGAGACAAGGAAGGAAGGGTATTATTTGGTCTCCAAGGAAAGTGAACACAAACCTGATGGGATGAAAGAAAACACAACTTTTCATTCAATTCAAACCCACTGATATAAACTGGAAATAAGTCCAGTGGCAGCCACGAACATGGAGACAAAGATGCTGAATGGGAAGTTTACAGCTACATTAAAAGTTTTGTTTTGGAATCCATGACATTTTTACAAACCCTGTGGGAAAATTAAGTTGTTGCAGGATTATAGGAAATCTAAATACAAGTTAAGTCTGTTAGAAGGTCATAAAAACACAAAGAAATACTGGAAGTGATTATAACATATGAGAAAGTTTGGGTCATCAAATTGCTTTTTTGGGAAGATTATTATATAGTCTTTGTTTTGCAAGATGATGGATGCCATGTTTGAAAAGCAGAGGGATAGTGTCATGCATCTAAAACAAAAACTTTGTGTCAGTTGTGCAGATGTCAGAGCTTTTAGGTTTAATCTCATTTGGGAAAATGGAAACAGTTCTGATTAACAAAAGAATCAAGAGCGAACAGTTCACAATCACAAAGCGATCAGGGGCAGACGAAAGTAAATTAACAGCCAATAAGAGTTGCATGTTGGACTTTACTTTGATGTACATACACAGTCCAATAGATATCGTCTCTATAGCATCACATGCTGTTGTTCAAAGCAGACGAACAGTGCTGGCAGTCTTTCACTAATTAACCCAGCTGATGAGGCCTGCAGGGCTGTATGTGGTCCGGACAGACGGAGGCCACAGACAAACCAGAGTCAGCCAGGGTCACCCCATACCTTGGGCACATAGTTGATGTCACGCGTCTGCTGCCTTAATTGTGCACTGTTCAGCTTCACTAATGTGTAGGTCTCACTCTGCTCGCCTTACAATCACTTCAGCTGTTTCACTTCAAAGGAAGAAGTGGTGAAAATGACCCAAATTGTTTTACGTGCAAAGAGTCAGACTGCCTTAAGGCTGGAGAATGAAAGAAGAATTTGACCTGGTGTGTGGAGGTCTAAAAATACCTTGACACCAGCTAATGTGTAATGATGTGGTTGTATGTATAATGGTGAGGGGGAAGGAGAGGAGCCAATACACTCAACCACTGGACTTGTGAAGGAAGCTAAAGATGGCTTTACCCACTATGAAAGAATCTTTTGTGCAGCTGTAAGTTTTGATTTAATAAAGCTCTCAGCAAGTGTGTTCAGATTGGGTATTTTACCACTTAAAATGGTAGATTTGCTCTTTTTTTATTTGCGTGTAATGCACAAAAAAATCTGATTTTATTGGGTCCTTTTTGTATTGAGGAATGTCTGTATTTTAAACATGTCATACCTGGATGCATGTGTTGCACACACTATTTACAGCAGTGAAAAGTACTTGTGTAAGGACTGTACCTATGTACAATTTGTAGACACTTGATTACTCCCATTTTATGCTACATTTAACTTCTATTGAATATTGTACTTTTCACTCCACTTCAATTATCTGACAGTAACAGATAGTAACTTAGATTAAAAACCCTGCACACCTGCACAGGTGTCTGTTTTGGCCCATTAGACCTCTGCTTGGGTCAAAGCTGGTTGGAACTACAGTGGAATTATGCTAAATCATCAAAGTGCATTCACTGTTAAGATTGTTAAAAGTGTAACTACCAGGAGAGACATGTCGACCACAAAATGTCTGTAATGTTACTGCGTAACCTGCTCAGATCCTCGATCCATTCTGATGGACGGAACTTTTTTAGGATGTCAAGATCTATGATTCATCTGACTCCACTCAAATGCACAAACTTATTTGACTGGATGTCCATAAGCTAATCAAGGCGTTCTACATCATCTAAAGTGGACTGCAGTAGAGCCATGCCCCCCTTTTGTAACAAGCATGGCCGACCGGGAAGCAAGGAGGAGGTGCAAGGCATATTTCAGTCTATTAATCATATTACAAAACCCAAAACCAGTGAAGTTGGCACGTTATGTAAATCGTAGATAAAAACAGAATACAATGATTTGCAAATCCTTTTCAACTTATATTCAATTGAATACACTGCAAAGACAAGATGTTTAATGTTCAAACTGAGAAACTTTTTTTTTTTTTTGCAAATAATCATTAACTTAGAATTTAAAGGCAGCAACACATTGCAAAAAAGTTGGCACAGGGGCCTTTTTACCACTGTGTTACATCGCCTTTCCTTTTAACGACACTCAGTAAACGTTTGGGAACTGAGGAGACCAATTTTTGAAGCTTTTCAGGTAGAACTCTTTCCCATTCTTGCTTGATGTACAGCTTAAGTTGTTCAACAGTCCGGGGTCTCCGTTGTCGTATTTTACGCTTCATAATGCGCCACACATTTTCAATGGGAGACAGGTCTGGACTACAGGCAGGCCAGTCTAGTACCCGCACTCTTTTACTATGGAGCCATGCTGTTGTAACACATGCAGAATGTGGCTTGGCATTGTCTTGCTGAAATAAGCAGGGGCGTCCATGAAAAAGACGTTGCTTGGATGGCAACATATGTTGCTCCAAAACCTGTATGTACCTTTCAGCATTAATGGTGCCTTCACATATGTGTAAGTTGCCCATGCCTTGGGCACTAATACACCTCCATACCATCACAGATGCTGGCTTTTGAACTTTGTGCCTATAACAGTCCGGATGGTTCTTTTCCTCTTTGGTCCGGAGGACACGACGTCCACAGTTTCCAAAAACAATTTGAAATGTGGACTCGTCAGACCACAGAACACTTTTCCACTTTGCATCAGTCCATCTTAGATGAGCTCGGGCCCAGCGAAGCCGGCGGCGTTTCTGGGTGCTGTTGATGAATGGCTTTCGCTTTGCATTGTAGAGTTTTAACTTGCACTTGCAGATGTAGCGATGAACTGTAGTTACTGACAGTGGTTTTCTGAAGTGTTCCTGAGCCCATGTGGTGATGTCCTTTACACACTGATGTCGGTTTTTGATGCAGTACCGCCTGAGGGATCGAAGGTCACGGGCATTCAATGTTGGTTTTCGGCCTTGTCGCTTACGTGCAGTGATTTCTCCAGATTCTCTGAACCTTTTGACGATATTACGGACCGTAGATGATGAAATCCCTAAATTTCTTGCAATAGCTCGTTGAGGAATGTTGTTCTTAAACTGTTCGACAATCAGCTCACGCATTTGTTCACTAAGTGGTGACCCTCGCCCCATCCTTGTTTGTGAATGACTGAGCATTTCAGGGAAGCTGCTTTTATACCCAATCATGGCACCCACCTGTTCCCAATTAGCCCGTTCACCTGTGGGATGTTCCAAATAAGTGTTTGATGAGCATTCCTCAACTTTCTCAGTCTTTTTTGCCACTTGTGCCAGCTTTTTTGAAACATGTTGCAGGCATCAAATTCCAAATGAGCTAATATTTGCAAAAAATTACAAAGTTTACCTGTTCAAACATTAAGTAACTTGTCTTTGCAGTGTATTCAATTGAATATAGGTTGAAAAGGATTTGCAAATCATTGTATTCTGTTTTTATTTACGGTTTACACAACGTGCCAACTTCACTGGTTTTGGGTTTTGTATATATCAGTTTTAAACATGAGAAATTATATTTCTCATGCATGTCAAAAAAAAACAACATTGGAAGATTTCTAACTTTTACTCAGGATTGCTTCAAACTATCTGTCCATTGGAATGGATGGTGGATCTGAGTGTCACCAGAAAAATTAGTACTATTTAAACAAGGAAATACTGTTCTGACTTGATTTTCTGATGATACAATCAGATTATAATGCATCCTGTTGATTATGTACACAGAATATTATCTCAGGAGGTTTTAAACACACTGTTTTCTGGAGATACATTAGAAATGTTGATATTTTGAGTAATGATTGCAAATACAATACAAAACATATATGGAATGTGTTTCAAAGCTTCACTTTATTCACTGATATGAGTCAACCATTCATAAAATAGAAATTAACTCATGTTGTTTGTTAATAGGGTGTTCCTGCATTAAAATTCTTAATCCATTGAAATGGTCAGAAAAAATAACACATAATTAAGTATCCTTATCAAAAGTTTGTGTGTGTGCTTACCTAATGACTATAGTGGCTTTAATATTCTACCTAAAAAAAACTTTGATGAGCTTACCAAATAGAGTGCTCCAGGGATGAAGTTTTTCTGTGGGCAGATGCGGAAATTAGCATCACCCTGGTTCCCTCGTCAAAAAGCCTAGGATTTCTCCATTAGATTTTGGAATATTGCCAAACAAACATTTATGATACTTAAGCATTTTGTTCAGGTAGATAATATTCACAATTTAACCCCATCTTCATAATTACTGAAGCCTAAATGCAATTGCCAGAAGTAAAGAGCTAACATTAGGCTATAAACGAACCTACACTACGCTTGCATGACCAAACGTCACTACCACAACAACACTGTAAGCATGTTCAACACAGCTTGTGGTGATGTTATTTAGTCTCATTTAGCCACTTGTTAGCAACCGCCAATTTTAAGACACATAGCAGCTTCAAAATTCAGGATTTTTTTATTGATGTATTTTATGTTCTAGAACAAAACGTTAAAGTCTCTTAAGCTTGTGTTAATCGCAGACCTTTCAGGCATCTAAACTGTGTTACTTTAAGACAAGGGAAAAATAAGTGGTAAAAGGCTGACTCATTCCCAGGCTTTAGGACTTATTCCTGTCGCACTGTATATGATGCATTGTAAAAGAGTAAACATGTACCCTATCCATGGGCCATATGAAGTTGTTAAAATTAGCCTTGATTGATTGCAACAGCAGCAGTGATGATAAGCTACTCTACATTCAGTCTGCTGTTAAAATACTTCTGTACATTTACTTACTCCTGTACAATTCAGGACTTTTACTTGTAATTGAGTATGTTCCAGTGTTGTATGGCTCTTTTTATTGAACTGAAAGACCTGAATAGACTCATGTTCCTGTGGGCCATCAGTAGGGCATCATTGGACTTGATTATGTTGGCGGTGGTCGCCATCTTGTGGTAAACCGGAAGAACTGCACTCCTGCATCGAAGATACAGAGGTCGACCCACAGGGAACTCAGTAAATTCACTTTTTTTTTTTTTTTAAATTTTCACACAGAAGCGGCTCTTAACGTTACGTTTTCTAGATTGTATGCTGTTTCTAGTCAAATGTAATGCAACATAGTGTTATTAAAGTCGTCGCGTGAGTCTTGCAGCAGTTTCAAATCCTCCACTGAGACTGTAAATAAGGAGGACAGTGGCAGTGATGAGGAAAAATGCGCCTACCTTGCTTCTTCTCATTAAAAACAGGTGGCAGACCCGGTACAGCAGCCCGGAGGTGCAGTCTAAATCCTGCAGAGTCGACCCGGTGGATTTTGACATGACCCCAACAGCTCGAGCACTGATACTGCTGTGTTGTCGGTGACATTTGAGGTGTGGACAAAAACGTTTTGTTAATGTGCCTGATCAAATCTCACCATTGTCAGGAAGCATAATCCTCCTGAGTGCCTGCAGGCGCCCCGAGCTTCACACTGAGATGAGGATAAACCAGTAGGCCACAGGTACGACCATTTTAAATGTGGGACTGGACTAGTTCCTGGTGTGTCGTAACTGTCGCCTACTACATTTAGGAGCACTTTTAGTCGTGGACAAGTAATGAGGTCTGAACATGCAAAGTGGTTCTAGGGGATAACTGCGGTTTTTGTTTGTTTGTTTGTCTTTCAAAACTCATATACAATTCATATACATTAACTCTAATGTTAAACTGGTAGAGATTTGATTAAAAATGGAGCCCTACAGGAGAGCAGCAAAATTTCTAACTCCAAAAATTAACTGATTTATACCAGTGATTTTGTTAGTATTTGTCTTATAATCACTAACTTGAGGTCATAGGTCACCCCACTTACGATCACACTGAGAATCATTGTGTAATTACTATTATTTTTTATATCTGTGACATAGGAAAAATATGTAGGATTAAATCTGACCAGAAAATAGAGAGCAAGAGATAAAGAATGTATCCGCATAACAAACTCATGGAAGTCCTGGAGCTTCATGGCATCAGGATGACAGAAAGCTAAATGTATATGAGGCTTACATGCAGCATTTAATTTATCATATTCAAAGACAGCAAGTTAAGAGCATCATTTCCATTTTTAAATGTTACATTCAAGTTGATACATTTTCTCCATGTCACTCCATTTGGCCCCTACCACTGCACCTTTCCACTGAAAAAGACAAAAAGCTATTACAGAAGCTGAGTAACATCCTGTTAAGTCTACTTTTCAAACAATGACCAACCCTGATCTACTATAAAACTCAGTCTAGTTTTTTTTTATTTTTTATTATTAGTTCATTCTTTTACACCTTAATGCCGTGTAATGGAGCGACGTCTTTCCTTTCACGGTCTTGCATTATTTTTTAATTATTCTCTAACTCTCAGCAGTTAAGCCCTCCTGCGCAAAGTCTGCCTCAACCTGTGTGGCATTTGTAAATTGCTGAACAGCCTGTAAGCTTTCTAAATAGCCCCTAAAGATCCAAAATAGGAATCTTTGTCTGCTGTTTTCTGTTTTTCTACCCTTTGCTATAATTAAGACTTTGCACCCCTGTTTGACACATAAGATGCCACCAACTAAGGATGCTTGGTAACGGGACCATACACAAACTCCCCTCTGTTCAAACATCATGTCACTGAGCTGGAGCTGAATGTGTCTGTTTACTGGGCTTTGTTTAATTGACGCTGGATTGCCGGGGCTGACATGGAAAACAATTAGGGTGAAATTCTGTCGCTTTAGCCACTGTGAAACAGCCCAAACAGATTGCAATCTTAACTCAGAGAACTGACTCATAAGAGCCTAATCCTGTTGATGGAAACAGAATCCCACCCGTGTCAAAACAGCCCGCTGCCCCAGGTGCAGTACCCACACAAGCCCTGGCTTGTCTCCCTTTATCACAGCTGATGAATTGAGAGGGCCCTCTTGGGCACGCAGCCCAGGCTGTGGTTTGGCTAATTAGAAGGTCTGTTTTCTCATAAATATCTATAGTGATGAAAATTAGGCAAATAAAGGCTGTAGTTACAGCCTGTGAAAGTGTGAGATGCAAATTCTGAAGAGTGACCACGTGAAAGAGAATCTGGGTGATGGGTGTCTTTTTAAATGCAAGAATTTCCCAAATTTTATTCTTTAAGTTTGTGATATATTACTCAGATTGCCTTGCATAGGAGCCACTTTTGCAACATGACAGGGAGCCAGGGACCAATCAGTACATTAACATTAATAAGGTAATATACTCAGCTCAGACCTCTCCTGATCTTCTTCCCCCTTTTTTTAAATTTTTTTTTATAAATGCTTTTTTATGCTCGCTGGAACTTTATTTACATTAAAAATATGAAAAAAGTTCCCAGTGTGAATCAATTTATTTTCATTGTTTAGTAGAAAATGTTTGGCAGGCCACCCAGCACCCGGCTACAAGTTGGGTGTCACTGCCTAACATGCTGCAAAACTGAGACTTTTATTGTAAAGAATCTACCAAATTCACCACTTTTCATAAAGCTAATTCAGAAATAACACTGTCAGTGAACAGTAGAATGCATAATGTGAGGTATTTTTTATTAGAAATTACCAACGGGACCCCTACATCGTTAAGTAATACATTCAACTGCAAATAAGGCACATTAGGCATCTGTTAAGTTCAGTTTAACGGCTGATAATGAGATCAGACTGATAGGTTATCTCTGTATCTTTCAGTGTCAGTGACAATTTTAAAGCAAGGATGGTCCCGTAATCACATTGTCCTGACTAAGTCTTACTGATAGCTGTAAACAAAGGCTCAAGCCCTCCTTAGATAAGCTATGCTCCCTGATAGTAGATTTCACATCTGAGCAGAAAGTAAGCCCTGTTTTAAGCCTGACATCTGTGCCATAACTTCAGCTAGTTGAAGTGTTTCCCAATGCTCACCATAATGTTTATTTGTTACATTTAAAGTTGAATTGGGAAGCGCAAAGTAAATGTTCATAACAGGAAAAATATATCCACTGAAGATTTCAACTATTAAATACAAAGCAGAAACAAGAGAATCATAAAAACTGTCAAAACTTGCAGGAACTGAACTGAAAAAACATGGAGCCTTTGATCATAGACGTTCATACTTTATATTTCAGAAAATTAAAGGTCCATTGTGTGGAATTTAGTGACATCTAGTGGTGAGGTTGCAGATTACAACCAAGTCAGACTTCACCCATGTGCCAAGCCTGTAGGAGAACTGTGGTGGTCCAAGCAATAATGCCAGTAGCCCCATCTAGTTTGTCCGTTGTGGGCCTTTTTTGCAAAAACAACATGGCAGACAGGAAGAGGACTCGCTCAGTATGTAGATATAAACGGCTCATTCTAATATTACAAAAACACAGTTCTTTTTTCAGGTGATTATAATCAAATGAAAATATTGTTATGAGTATTATATTACATTTTTGCCCATATTTACCCCTAAGTCCAACACACTGGACATTTAAGCACAAACGTCCTGCTTACTTTTCAGTGCTTTCAAGCATTGCAAAACAAGTAAATCTTAAATTATTTCATTTTAACTGCTAGACAACACATCTCCTGTTTCAATCAGGAGACAGAAGAGTAAAGTAAAGATAATATTGAATACAGAATAGGAGTGTACAGATTAGCAGATGAGTTGTGCTGAACACCAGATGGAGATATTTTGTGATTGAAGGACATCTGAGCAGCAGCAGGATAAATCCCCCCATGGAGTCCAGATATTGGTGCTGGTGGTGGCTGATGACTCTGAGGCTGCTGGCTGATGAGGCGGATGAGGCTGATGAATCCGTAGAGACTGAGTGGTGATGGAGAGATGGCAGGCGCGCACGACAGCAGCAAGAGAGAACTACGACAGAGACAGAACCTTATTTAAAATGAGGAGCAGTAAATGTGATAGGCTGACAGAGAAGGTGTGTCGCTGTGCTATTGGTTGATTGTGAATCAGCTGATGACTCAATTGACCTACCCAGACAATGTCACCTAGAAATAATGTACGCATACATGCAAGGAGTGAATGGCAGGGAGAGAAAGAAACTTACAGCCTGAGCATGAAAGTATTGTCTTCCTGACTGAACCTTTGCTAGAGCTTCATTTCACTGACAAGTCCATTCTCAGTGTCAGTGAACTGGAGACTTTAAGTTTCTACATCAAACTTCCAAAGTAGCTGTGAGTTGAGATGAGCACAGAGAAACTTTCCCTCTTCAGCTTGAAAACAGAAATCTAGTGTAAAAATGAAAAATGAAGCCAATGTGGAAGTGCCAAAAACTGCAGTTCTTTGAATGGCCATCCGAGGCTGGCTCCAGAAGTCAGTCAGTCCCCATAGACCCCCATTTTAAACTGCTGAACTTTACAGCAGAAATAAACACACTTACAGCCTGATACAAAAATGGTTTTGTTCTCTATAGCTAATTTCAACATTCATGACAACTGTACGGGGAGTGAATTTTTATTTAATTTACCCTTTTATTATGACTTAAAGTTACACATTTTCATGAGTGGGACTACTTTGAGTGACAGGCTTCTGCAAGTAGTCACGACAGTTCATGAGCCAGATCCACCATTCGCTCCTCCACAACTTCAACCTCTCACCCAAATTTGGTCACCTCTGGCTGCAAAAAACCAAGATGGTGACAGCCAAAAGCTACAATTTAGGCTTCAAAACAGTCCACCAACCAATGGGTGACATCACGGTGGCTGTGTCGATTATTTTAAACAGTCTGTGCATAAATATTAAAATGAAGTAAGAATGAGAAAAACCCATTTTGACTGAAAAGTGACTTTAGCTATTAATGAAGTCATAATCACAACCTTTTCAAATTAAGTATGAACGTTTTTAGAAGGTAGAATAAATTTTTGTCTTTCTCAAATTAAGTAGTCAAGTAGTCTTTTTTTTTTTTTTTAGATTTATGTGTCACATGAGTGATGCAGCTCCAGTGTCGTCATCTGATCGTCGCTCTCCTGCAGCGTGTGGAAACATTCCGATCCACTGTCAGCCCGTGACATCACAACAGTGAGGTATCAGCTGACTGACACACTCTTCACATGACCTTCATATCTGCTGAGAGCCTGACTGCTGCAGGCTGCCAGTGACACTGCTGTCGGTACTTCTGGGTTTTTAGCCCTGTATTAATCAATTAAGAATTAATACAATGAAAATAACTAAAGCAAACATAAATATCACATAGACCAGACCACAGATTTCAGATATATGTACCACATGAAACAATAGTAACATCTAAAAACACTGTGGATCCAGTTAAGCAGTTTGCCAGTGGAGAGTCTATTTAAAGTTCTGAAACTTTATGCCTCTGTTGGAGATGGCTGCCGTAAGAACGTTACGTGTATTACGTGATCAGAAGCACCGCTCTATATTTATCAAATCATGGGACCTGCCAGAGGACACGCAACATGGTGCTGCTGAGACTCCAGACTTCTTAGACCTTTACCTCCTGTAGACACACGTCACTGCTGAAGCAGGACAGGTAGGAAACCTGCATGGATGTACGAGTAAATATGCAAACAGCTAGAAGTACAGAGAAAATAAATACTTACTGTTGCCATACATGCTTTTTATTTAACTGATGATCGTTTCAGTTTACTGGCAAATTTTCAGTTGCTGCTTAACAAGATTTCTTATATCAGATCATCATATCATATCAGATAGGTTTAGATCAGATTACATCGCTAGAAATGTTGTAACAAGTTGCTGCATTTCATTTGCATGCATGCTCATTTTTTAATTGCATAAATGGCTTTATTAGTCTGTTGATTTAATTATCTTGTGGCAGTTTCGGTTTTTGGTATTCATGCTTGCAACGTGTTTTTTCTGGGTGTCAATTCTAAAAGCTCCTTAATTTTATGATGCAAAAATTATGATGCCAAAATACAACTGATTACTTTTAAAATTCAGCTCTTCTGATTTATTTTTTAGGTTATATTGTGCTCTTCAATTCAAAATGGAGGACTTTGAGTACAGTGTGGAGATCAGTGACCGTGACTGGGATTGCTTCTTTGCGGAGTGCGAGGAGTGTAGCCTGCTTCCTCCTTCATTAGCACGTTTGGATGACTCGGGTTTGAGTGACATTGATGACACAGGGTCCATTCTTTCTAAGAAGGCTCAGGGAGTCGACCCAAAGGCAGGCTTTTCAGAAGCGGACCATCCCATCGATGGCCTGCCAGACTGTGAGGGCTCTCCTGTGGAGCATTACCTCAGCAAACACACCATTGGTGGAATGGAAAGCGTGCTCTCGGGCAGTGAGGAGGATATACACCTGCAGTCTGTCAATATATTCTTTGAAAGGCTGAAAAACCTTACAGAGGCTGAGGGGCTTACCGAGCCAAGCCAAGTGAGAGCTGGAAAAAACAGAGAGGCAACACAGGAGGAGGAGCGGTGTAGTGATGGGCAACAAGCCAGCAGCTGTTCTTTGCCAAGAAACATCCCCAAGTTAAACTCTCTGCCTGCCAGCGGTGGAACAGCAGTTGGCAGAGAGAGCATGGGGCCTGTCGACACCGTCAGCAACATAAACACAATGAAAAAAGACATGCCTGGTTCCAACATTTCCCCTGAACTTGCAGCCAGTAACTTGGTGCTCGAGACTAACAAATCAACTTACCCTGAAACAAGGTTATTCATCAGAGAGGAAGCCTGCACAGAAACCAGGGTAAATGAGGCAACACAGCTGAATCAGTCTCATGACTCACCGGAGGGGGCTGTGTGCTCAGAAACAACACCTCACACTGACATGGTGATAAAGGTGGAAATGTGCCCACCTCTGGATGATGTTAAGCAGAAAGATTTGTTAAGTCACTTAACTCTTGGTAAAAAGTGCAGCACTGATTCATCGAGTAATCTTGAAATGGTGACAAATGTTAAATGGAAGGAAGACCAATACCCTGATGTTTTCCAGTCAGATGCAACATGCACGAGCAAATCAGCAAGCCAGGAATCGTCTCCATCCAGCTCTATCAAAAGAAAGAGAAGGAAGAAGAGACGACTCAGTGCTGAGCCAGCTGAGGGTGTGCATGGATATGATAGGCAGGGTTTCGTTAAGTATAGTGACTCAGAGGAAGAACCGCATGCATGGAGGGGAGAAACGAGTCACTGTTTATCTGAAGAAATTAATTTATCTCATTTAAATGAACCACAAAAAAATGTTATGTCCTCTTTAACACCATATTTAGCCACCAGCAATCTCCCAGTGAAGACATCTGTTGAGGAGCACAAAATAAATGACCTGTCTCATTTCAGCATGGCATGTGACAGTCAATACCATTATTTACCAGAGAGCATAGTCAGAGAGGGAGGGTGTAAAGCAACAGGCTTAGCTGAAAATAATGCAACTAATGACAGGTCAGTAATCCCACTGAGTGAAACTGGTTACAGTCTAATGTCAGCACCAAACAACAGTGACAATGTGGCCAGAAATCTGTTTGCAGTTTCAACTGCTGATAGTGTAACTGGTAAATCAGACCTGGCCACAGAGACTGCAAACTGTGGAGGAAAGGATGTTCATTCAGGGAGTCTCCAGCAGTCTGACAAGATTAATCATATTATTTGTTGTGAAAATGAACAAAAGTCCGAATCTTGTACAGCAGAGGTCAAATCAATGAGTATTTTACCGAGCACAAAGTCAAATGATCCTGCGATGGAAGTCAGCCAACATGGCAAAATATCTGCTGCTAAGTCAGTCCTGGCTGCAGAGGCTGGAAATTCTGGCAGAGATAACTGTACACTGTGTCAAAGAGAGGGTGAGCCCCAACAACAGCTGGAAATTGGCTGTCAAGACAGAGACCGTTATAGATCTATGCTGGAAAAGACTGACTTTCCTCTGTCTGCAAGCAGCTCTGATGCTTACAACACAAAACCCAAGCAATTCAAATATGTAACCTATCCATTCTTGGATATTTCCAGTAAAGCAGACTGTGCTAAATTAGCGTTAGATACCAGCAGCGCATTGCCTGATAAACACTGTCTGACTAAAAGTCCCCCCAGTTCAGATATATATGTTACAGCACAGCAAACAGAACATCCTAACACATTATCCAGTTCTGATGTTTTGTCAGAGAAAAAAACAACAGATGGGAGATTTGAATTTGCAGCATCACAGATAATGGCCTTTATAAGTGGGAATTCTTCTCAATCTGGTGAAATTAATCAAACAGGCAAAAGTCAGAGAGGAACCAAATCGTCCATGTCTGAAGATGTACTCACAAGTGTTTCAGATTTTACATCAGTGTCATCCTGCTGCACTCTGGACACAGAATCTTTCATGTCACTCTCAAATGAAAGTATCATAGACATGTCAGAGAGTTGTTTATCTGTCAAACAAAATGACCCTGAAGAAGAGAAAGCATCACTAATACTGGCAAAACATGAAGAGGGAGATGGCATATCTGAATCCAAAAGCCAGTCTGCATCAAATGACGCAACAGATTCAAAGTGTGATGTAGTGGTCAAAGCAGAACATGTCATCACAGCTTCCAAAGCAGAATGTGAACTCGTGAAGGCACCAGATTCAAAACATTCAGTGTTTGCTATGTCTTCTTTTTGGAGTGAGATGGAGAAACTGACAATAAACGATATTCTGGGTTTACGAATGATCAGCAAAGCTGCTCCACCCAGCCTGCTCCCATCTTTACAAGAAAGTGAGGAGAGTGACACGCTCGCTATGACAGATTCTGGCTTTTTTACTCAGCTGGATGAGTCCAAGCCTGAACAAATTGATGAAGACACGTCCGGCAACCTTACCTCTGTAGGATCAAGTCCTGTTATAGCAGTCGATTCCTCCTCTTCAGGAGATGTTACGTGGGAGAGCCTAAGTGCTGATATTTACACTGAGAATATGATGTTGACATCTCTTAGGGACATTTCTCAACCGCTTCTCCCTGGAGGTGTTCAAACAGGCCCCAGAAAGATTTCTAAAAATGTAAGCGTGCACGATCTACATGCCCTGGCATCTGATTCTTTCAGCTTCACGAGGAAAGGTCCAACTATACAAACCTTAAATGAAGGAGAATTGCAGAAAGGAGAGAGTTTCACTGATGGAGACATGCCTAAGCAAGACAAAGATGGGGACTCTTTAGCTTCATCTTCCACAGGCAGCTACAAAATCTCTCTCACAGATATATTTCAGTATCTCTTCAGTGGAAAGCAATCAGTTCCCAGCCAGTCAGCCACAGATAACATAACCAACAGCTACACTGATGGAAATTCTGTTCCTGAAACGTATGATCATTTCTTCTCAGACTTTGATACAGAAAGCTTCTTCTACCCTCTCATCAGTGCAGAAGGTCAGACCAAAAACGAGCTGGTCCCTATCTTTTCCTACTCTCGTTCAGCTAATAGAAATCTACAGTTCCCTGAGGCTTATGATCACTTTTTTGCATCCTCGTCTTCTGATGATTCGTCAGTGGAGTCGGATGAAGAAGATAGCTGTGGTCCTGTGAAGGTGGTGACCAGGCTCAACCATATATCAAATGCATCCCAGGTTTCTACAGATGTGTATGATAATTTCTTCACAGATAGCGACCTCAGACAGAATTTCTTTTGGAAAAACACATTCTCCTTCAGGAATGTTGGTTTTACTGGATCTGCAGTGCAGAAGAAGACTCTTTCACCCCCCCTGGCTTGTGTACCTGGGAAGCAAAGTGCCAGATCTCTTCGAAGGACAATGTATCCTATGAATGCTCTGGGAAATCAAGACAGGATTTTTCCTGATCCACTTCTCCTCCACTTGGACGAGAGCATCTACAGACAACTCGCACAGCAGCCTTTCAAATACGAGGACTTGCAAATGGCTGTATCAAATCCAAGTAAGTCCAGCTTTCCACAGTGAACACAATGATGTGTCATTATAGATAGGAATAACATATGCTATTACAGTCATTGAAGTAAGTCCTATATTGGAGTCAAAGTAGAAATATCAGAGTATGATTCAGATCACATCAGTTCAGAAAACCTTTATTGTCCATCAGGGAGCAGGATACAATACAACACACCCATTGAATTCAGAGAAAACAATCAATTATGAGTCTCAGCAATGCTATCTGGCAATTAAAACAGAGACGTCTATCTGTTTGGTACACATCAAAACAGATATTTGCCAAGATTTTACTCTATGAAATTTCACAGAATAATGGTTCAAGTAAATCCGTGATTAAAAAGTGAACAAAACTGTAGCATTATCTACAAAATCTTACTTGATCTGTTATCATGTTTAGGTTGATTAAAAAGGAACTGCACCAATTTAACACATCAAAGTCTGTTTACAGGTATTAGGGAGTACTACTAGATATGTGCAAAAAGTTGTATGAAGCATTTTGTGGAGGGATCTGTGTGAAATTTAATAAATGTTTGGAGGTTAAAAAAAAAGTTTATAAAGGATTGTAGAGTTAGATAGATGTGATCTCACTGTGGACCTCAGCTCTGCTTAAGGCTAGTGGCTCGAGCCTACATTAGCTGGTACTAGCCTAACACACCTGAATCTCTGTCTGAACTTTCTGTTTGTGTGTTGCATTCTGGGTAATGAAGGCACCACGTTTTGACAAGGAAGAAGAATGTGTGGAAAAATATTTCTGGCTCTTTAGCACCGAGTTTAGCTGTCCATTGTAGGTTCAACATACGTAACACATTGCTTACAAGTCTTCTTCATGAGCAATTGAGAAAAGCACAAAATGCTTGGCGAGATGAGGCAGCGCCAAAAGGGCTGGGGTGTCTGATTTTACAAAGATTGTCAGCCTTTAAAGAAATCCCTTAAAGATTTTTTTGGCTTTTTTGCCTTTATTTGATAGGACATTTGAAGTGTGAAAGGAGATGACATGCAGCAAAGGGCTGCAGGCCAGAATCAAACCCATAGCCACTGAGGCAAGGACACTGCTTACTGCTAACATGGGACATCTGCTCAACCCACAAAGCCACCAGGCACCCTTAAAGAGATTTCTAACTTCATTAAACTCCCTGTTTTGCACAAACCTGGATAGTTCTTAAAGGATTGTTACACCCACAAAATGACCATTTGTGCGTCAATTACTCACCGCATGTTACCTTCGATTTGTAAAGAAAACGTTTTTCTCATATGCCTCTGCAGTGAACTGAAAATGAGAAATAGGTGATTATTCTTCACAGATTGAAGTCATTGGGGACCATGTTTAACAGCAGCAAATCTATAAAAAATCAGTTTATGAACGTTCAAACAACTTGTGCAGTGTGAACCAAGTCTCTTTCATCCAGTCGTATGTTGAGTACCTCCCAATCACATGCATTTTTGCTAAAACCTTACAATTTAAAACCACTTATGCTTTTTTTTTCACTTAAATCTTTATTAGAACAATTTTTGTGACATTGATATGTCAGTTACAACAGCATGATAAAGTGATAATTATACCGATACGACTGGATATCCGGTTTGACAAGCGAGAGATACAGCTGCGTCAGTAGCAGCCTCCTCAATCGATACGAATCAGCCATGAATCCTTAGATGAATCGATTGTAGATTCATGGATCAGGTATCGCGAGACTAGCAATTGGTTGACTGGCTTTAACAGTTTGCATCTCTAAAACAACGCGAGAGCCGGCGGCATGCTCCGTAGCAGGCATTACTGACAACGATAATGGATGTAAACATCAGCGCCAGCTTGACCGGTGGAGCTGAGGAACAGAAGCTAATGCTGGTTGGATAAACCAGGGAGCAGCCAAGCCGCAACAGAAACTAAAGGCGAATCCTGCCAGTTGTGGGTTGAATGGGTGGTCACTAGGGCTGTCAACGAATATTCTAAATTCGAATTTAAATTCGAATTTGAAAAAAAAATGGACCTTCAAAGGTGAAAATTGATATTTGATTGTGGAGAAAAAAAAAACACCACCGCAGCTGTCCTCTTTGCGAGTGGGCGTTGGCCTGGGCCGCTGCACCGAACGCACTGCATAAGGCCACACCGCCCGCGGAGGTGCTGCGAAGCGCAGCGCACGAGCCGGAGCATTTCCGTTCACATCAGACGCGCATTTCTCCACGCTGGTCGACAAGCGGCTCTGCTCCCAGCTGTTGTCTCCGTCACCCGGCTTGACACATTCGCTCGCGCAGAAAATAGACCAGAGCCGGCCACGGAGCTGCGCGGCGCAGCGCAGCCGGTGTGAATGACACAATCGGTTAACATGGGCGCCGAAAGGAAACTGGCTTCACTTCTCGGCGCTTCGAGGCTATTTGCAGCGCTTCTGCCAGCGGTGTGGCCTGACGGGTCAGAGAGAGGGGGGGCGAGCGAGAGGTCCGCGGTCATAATATAACGTAATGTTATAGATAATTGTTTTATGTGTTTTAATGTGTAGGTATGTAAATGTTTTCAAAGACGTTTATGTTGAACTAAAAATACCTACAAGTAGGCTAGTTATGTTTCCTTGTATTAATACATATACAAGTATGTTTCCTTGTATTAGTTTGCCCTCTTGTGGACATAATGCGAAAAAAAAAAAATTTGAATGGTTCGAACCTATGAGTTATTTTTAGAAGGAATATTTGAATGTCATTTTTGAGCAATTTTGACAGCTCTAGTGGTCACAGACACAGACAGAAATACGTATTCCTGTCAAATACGGCAGCCATAGTGCTCCGCGGCGCAAGATAATGGCTTACCGGCGACCGAGAAGCCCGGCTCCAGGTCCAAGAAGTCTTCATCGGTGTCATGACTGCCCAAAAATACCTGAACAGCCGAGCCGTGGCAGCACACAGGTATGTGACGTGTCAGAGGAGAAACGAGCCGTTCACATTTCCACAAACCTCACCGCACTTTAGGGACTGTCCTTTACTTGTCAGAGGAGGAGGGTGGCTGGTTGATTTTTATTTTATTTATTTATTTTATTTTGATCCCCCCTATGTTAATCACTTACTGATGCTGTTTTTGAAGTATGAATAAGTCATTAAGTAATTTATTCCATTGAAATATCATTGATGTTTTATAGAAAAGTGATTTATCTTTTTATAAATGACAAACACAGAGTGTAGCAAACACAGAGAAATAGTCTGACATGCTGTCAGTGATAAGCTGCTAGTCATCACAGTCCATGATATCAAGTAATAACAGGAGATGTCAGATTCTGCCCCTACATTGCATGTTATTATTTTATTCTGCTTTATGTTTATATTGTACAGCGTTATGATAAACTTTATTCCACACTCAAGTCCATATAAGATACATACAAAAACACAGACTGTGTGATTTTGTTGTTGTTTGTCTTTTTATTTTATTTTTGCCAGTGCCATACAGCAACAATGCTTGGGGATGTGGTCTTTTACAAATTTGAAAATACTGTAAGAATGTCACTTTTATAGAATTGGCTTCTTTATTTTATAATATATGATTAATGTCTACATCAACAAATGTTAACCATAGAATCATATCAAATCGTATCGAATTGTATCGTTCCTACACTGTATTGAATCGTATCGAATCATTCTGTATTAAAAATATATTGTTTTTGAATCGTATTGTAACCCGTGTATCTAGATATGTATCGAATCGTCTATCACAGAGAGATTCCCAACCCTAGTGATAATATAATTTAATTGAAAAATAGTAACGAAACAAAAACTGCTTGGTTAAATACACATTTTTACAGCCTTAAGGATTAGTGTATCTATTGATTATTATCGTCTTTTTGAGTCTTGTATAGATGTCTGTCAATTTCTCAATTTAAAAAATTTCTTGCACAATTGTTAGCCATTGGTCTTTCGTTGGTTGTGTTTCTTTACCCCAGTTTCTAGTGATAGCTTTCTTGCTTGCGACTAGCAATATGTTGATCAAATATATGTCACCAGCAATAACATGTTCTTCAGAAAATTTACATAGATAAAGCACCAAACAACTGGTAGGAACCTCATATCCTACCATGTTCCATTTCCCAAAATACAGTTATTTTCTGACATTTCCAAAAACATGAGAGTGGTCTACATCAAAAGACCAGCACTCTCTTGCGGCGTCGGTAGCGTAGTGGATAGTGTCGGTGCCCCATGTACAGAGGCGATGCCTCGCTGCAGCAGTCGCAGGTTCGACTCTGGCTTGCAACCCTTTGCTGCACGTCAACCCCCACTCACTCTCTCTCTCACCCCATTTCAATCTGTCCTGTCCATTAAAGGCAAAAAGCCCAAAAAAAAAATCTTTAAAAAAAAAGAAAAAAAAGACCGGCACTCTCACCAACATTTCGGACAACTATGGGGATGCTTACTCTATAGTTTTGGTTGTAATAAAGAAATGAATTAGATTCCTCCATGAAAATTCCCTCCAGGTTCGTGAATTAGTGGTTGTAAGGTGTATGTTCCACTTATTATGCCAATCTTCATCTGAAATGTCTTCATTGAGTTCCTTCTCCGATTTCACCTTGATAACATTTAGTTGAATGTTTGTCATTTGTGTTCAGTCCTCGATATAATGCCGAAATTATTCTCATGTTACTTTCCTGATATGCTTTAATTATGATGTGGATAACACCATTCACCTCCTTGGAAGAATCTGATTTGATTTCCCTTAAAATTTATTTACGTTTTACGTAACGTTAAACCACTCTGAATTTGATCAGATGATTCTAAGAACAAAGTAAAGACTGGTTTAACTTGTCCAGTCTGACAGACAGTACCTTTGTGAAACCAGGGAGGCTGTCAGCTAACACAGTAGCTCAGATTTTAAAAATAGTTAAATCATTTTTTTTCTTTTTTTTTTTTTTTTAAATGATGAGGTATGTATCAATAATGTGTTCAACCTCTGTCAGTAAGGCTCTTTGTGTTGTCCTCATACATGAACAGTTGTAATGTAGGATATGTAATCTACTCAGTCAGCTGTTACAGTCCAGAACGGACTGTAACTGGCATCATCTGTCTGGGACGGACTTCCTTACATCAGCTGTCAGAGGACACTGACTGGGCTGCAGGCACGTAGGGTGAAAACCAAGAGGAGAGGTTGTACGTGATGACTTGACTTCATTCAATGCCTGTCCTCTCTGAGCTGACAGTTGAGTGCTGTAGTTTATGTTTGGCTGTGAGGGAAAATACCTCAACTTGAGAAGTCTTTATGTATATGTAATTCTTCTTCTTAAATGTCCGCTTAGCTGTAATTAAGATAACTTATAGGGTACTGATATAGCACCCAATGGTCAGCAGTTGCCGGTGAGGGTTATCTTAAGGCCACTCCAGTCATGAATGCAAATATCAGTAGCGTTAAGCAGCCTTGTATGTTTGCGCAACAGTAATCTGTGCAGGTGCTGGGATTTGACCGGGTCACAGTGTGACAGAACAGGAAGTCCGAACATATTACTGGGGGCTTGTGCTCAGCTGTTGGTGTGTTAGTGCCAATTATGATGCCCTTCACCTCTCACTGGACTTTTCTGTGGATGATTGCTGTCACTTGATGTGTCACACTTAATGATTTAAGATGTTTTCTATAACACTCTGTCACTTTCTTTGAAGGGTTAGATGCCTCCCTCCTGCCTCTCAGGCAGTCAGACATGTGTCTGGTTTGTATTGCGTTTGCTTCTTGGGTGCTGAAGACTGCAAACCCACAAGTTGGAGATGCCTGGAAGGCTGGTATGTGCGTGTATATGTAGCATTAATGTACTTTCATGACAGAAAACCTGCAAATGTTGCTTTTAAAAAAATGAAAATACAAAGCAGCAGTCCATCTCAGCTTTTAAGGTCTGTAAGGGCTGACTGTTAATGATATGCTGAGGATGTAAAATGTGAAAAGGTTAAATCAACAAGCATTGAAAAAAGTCAACTTCAAGAGACACTGAACTTGTATAAACAGATAAATTCAATGTTGGGTTGCAAAGTCTCATGAGTAAAATGATGACTCACTTTTCATATGTATTCTCACACAGTTCTGCTGGCGAATGTAAGTGCCCTGTCAGCCATTCGATACCTGCGTAAATACGTCAAGAAAGAGGCGGCAGCCAATGAGAAGAAATTGGAATACCCCACCCTGTCTGATTCATGATGTCTCTGTCTCTGAATATTTCAAGCTTCAGATGAAGCATTTTTCCATGAACACCTCATATGAGCCAGTGCAAGATCTCAGTCCTTTGAAGAATTTGTCAAATGTTTGACATGCTGTTTCATGTCTCCATTGCGTATTTGCACTATAATCGCTTCAAATGTTGATCTCTCTATTGAATAGATATGGAAGGAGGTTTCATTAATAGCAGTTTTGCTTTTTGGTAGATTATTTTTGCACACATTTTGATGTCTGAAAGATTAATATAAAATATGAAATGACCAAAGGCAAGATGAAACCTGTACATTTATCAGAAAGGAGGCTTTGGACATTTGTGATTAAGGTTTTAGGATGTGTTTACTGATGGAAGGATAGAGGCAAGTTTGCTCAGAGCTATACAGAGTTGAGATGTTAGATGGACATGTGATAAAAGGATTAACTTGAGGAACGATTTAGGATGGTTTGTTTCCATTCCATTCATTTAGCAGATGATTTTTTATCCAAAGCGACTGTTAAATATTTCCACAACAGTAATTGAAAGTGTTTTACAAAATGAGATATGAGGTGACATCTATTACAGTGTTTCCCAAAATGACAATTTAGCAAAACACCCTTGGAAAATTAATTTGAGGGACTGTGTTCTTTGCCAGTATCAGTTCTATTATTTATGATGGGCATTTTATTTTCATAATAGATCATTCATAGATGACTGTATTTTATTTATTTTATTGGTTGCTCTGTGAGCTGTTGATGTTTTTCAGTTTAACTTCAATAAACAGCGTCTGAGATGTTTGCTTTGTCTCGTTCTTCCATAAGCACTCAGACCTGAAGGTGGTACTCCTCAAACACTAGAGGGCAGCATAGGCTCATGTAAGAACCTATCACAGCTGGTTGAACTGTAGTTTGTTAACTTGATTTTCAATATCGACCAATGATATTAGTTAAAGGTAATAATTAAAATTATACATGATAATAATATGCTGATTTAACATCATTGCCAAGTATTCACAGGAGAGCCTGCCCTTTTGAGGAATCATACATATTTTTCTCCAGCAGATGGCAAGGTTGAACCATAAACTATAAAGTAGCCTGATGTTGAAAGCAGCACAAGAAGCTGTTGCAGTATATTCTCACCGCACAAACAATCAGTAGAGCATGTTAGAACTGGGTTATGCATTACAAAATCTCACTGATTTACCCATGCTGGCTCTACAGTACTCACTGTTTTTAAATGTCGTAATAAAACAGTTGTTTGATTACTGTAATTGGAGTACCAATACTTTTTTAGTAGTATACTGAATTTATAGGCCACAGATGTAAACCTGCAATAATAAATGTCTTTGGCTACCTGGAGGCAGTTGAAATAAGTTGTGAACACAGCATTTTACACATCATCATCATCTTTTAAGTTGATAGAGCAAACCTGTTAACTGACAGTTGCTTATTTACACATCCATTAAGTTCTGTTTTTGGTCTCTATCATTTCCGGGATATATAAAAAATAAAATATTTGGCTCTTTAGCTGCTGGATGCTCCACAATGTTCACTGGCTAGTTATCAGTGCTGCGTGGGTAGTGTACAGTGGATAATGATGTGCTTTCTATTTGAACTGGAAGGTCACAGTGTCTGTGTTCTCAGTCAGAAATTTCAACTGAAATTGGAAATTTTAGTCCCTTGGAGTTACTCACAAACCCTGACCTCAAAATCCATGGCTACTCCGCACATCAATAGTGGTTGCAGCTTTGGTAATGTACTGTTTATTAACACCTCTGTCTTATTTTTGTGTCATTAAATCTTTCGTATGCACAGTACTGTCTAACATCTATCTGTGGAAATGTTGCAAAAATGTTTGTATGCACATAATACACCGCAATGCGTTGCTATCAACTGGTATTGTTACCAATGGCTAACCTGGCTACAACAGGTATGTCTTGGTTTTCTGTCTTGTTGTACTGCAACGTGGTCAACTTGGGTGTGACATCGTTCCCAGCTCCAACTTTTGCAGGAAGTGGAGTGCAGCATTAGAGCTTTCTTGCTGAAAACGGCGCCCTGCTGCAGAGCTTCAGATTCAGTGATAATTCTCTGTGCGTTCATAACTACGAGTGACCTTAACATTGTTTTCAAATTGACAGTATTAAAATACTGATAACAGACAATTTAAGACTATCATTAGAAAAAGACAAAACAGAGATACACCTGTCAGTTCATTTTTCAAGTTTTATTTCCAAATATAAATAAACACCTCAAACAAAAATGAAAAAAGGAATCCACACAGGTATCAGTACAGCACTGTAGTAGTAATGGTTATATTAGCACCGTTTAGGCAGTCGGTTGAAGCCACATCTATTTGCCTCGATAATGTAGCATCATAACATAATACATTTACAACATTTACAAAAATATACATCTTTTACTATAACAAGCCCTGGTGGAATGCTTTTTATAGCTTTAAATAAACACAAAATAAACATAGAACAATAAGTAAACTGGACAGCATGTTAGAAAATACTATAAATATTAAAAAAAACCTGGAGGTTTTTGCACTACATATTAAACCTTTAGTGCAATTATATAATAAAAAATAACATTAAAGCTACTCAGTATATACACTCTGCTGTCTTCTGTCCCGAATGCTACATATCAAACAGTTAAAGCCTGTTTTTTACTTTCATCATGCTTTGTTTCAAGCCCATTCCTCTTCATTCCTGCACTCATCGTTCCTCTGCGTGACTACCCAACATCTAACAGCACAATTCATGGGATTTGCTGGTTCATACTGTATGCAGCAGGACCAACACCGGCTGCGATGGTTGGCTTTTATTATCCGTCAGATAGAGATCTGTTGTTTGCACACGTCCAGACGAGTGCCGGGCTATTGTTTTGTTTTATGACCATCTCTGCTGGGTTGCCATGGCACCAAGGCCTCTGGCCCCAAAGTCTAATCCCGTCCAGTGTGTCGAAATTCCAGACGCTGGCTGAATCATTCCAGTATCACAGTCGTAGTCCCAAATGTTGTCATAGTCCATTTCCTGGTCATCTGGTTCTGTGGGTTCAAGGTACGAGTGGTGATCTATAGGAGCGAGTGAAGATTCCCAGGCTTTTAGTTTCAAACAATGAAAGACAAACCTCGCCCTGCCTGTATAAACTTGGTAACAGTCCCAACAGACTTGTGTTTTTGGCCTTGTACCAGCATATAGTCTTACTGTAAAACCAGTAGTGTAACATGCCCCTACTACACCACCTTCATTTGCTATTAGTGTTATATGTCTAATAATGCAGAAACATTAAACCTGTGTGCTGAAATAATTTGGTCAGAATTAATGTGTAGATCAAAGTGAAATGCAGGTATTAGGTACATTTGTTGTGTTTTCATTTGTGATAAAAGAGCCTGTAGATACATGTGTAACCCTGCACAGTTGTGTGCTGTCAATCACAGTGCAGGAGGAAACGCTGTCTGTGAAACAGTCTTCTCTTACACTGGGCTTTCCCCCACATGGGACATCTGCAGAAATGGCATTTAGAGCTGCACTAAGCTCCATTTCATTGGCACATTTGCGCATTTCCTGCACTTTCAGTTCTGTAACCTTTAGCCTTCTGTCAGACCCAAGAGTTCAGTCAATCCAAAGTGCACCCACTGTTTAATTTAAGGCATAATGGAGTGTGAGCAATGTTCTGTGTCCTTGGTGGTATTTAGGAAGGTGGCTGCTAGTGATGACTGTCATAACTCACACTTGTGAGGAAATATGATGCTGTAGTATTATAGCTTGAAAGTGTGCCCATTGTTTTTTAGCCATGCCATGAAAATGCCTTTTTCTTTGTTTAACAAGATGAGAAATCTTGTCAGGACTGGAAGCATGCAACCAGTCATTATACACTGTCAAACATACTTGTACTACACACGCAGGTACACTACACATAAAGAGAAGAATGTTTCTAAGGTTAGTTATTGCATGCCTTCAGTTCTTACCTGGTGAGTAACCATAAGGCATCTGAGAGGTGTTCCTCATCGAGCTCGATGGGAGGAGAATCTATAAAAAGAAAACAAAAGAAAGTTACTTCCCATGATCAGCTATAACAAACATTCTCACGTTCCCAAAAATATCTGTTAGATCTGTGGCACCTGTTCAAATATCACCTGCAGAACAAGTATATACACAAGCTCTGCTGCCATACAGCGCATTACTGTTGCATTTCGTACAGCAAGATTCCAGAAACCAGAGTGTCCTGGGAGGCGAGTATCTCTGTGTTCCTCACCTGCTCTTGCCCTTGGCCGGGCACAGGCAGCAGCTTTAGCCTCGACACGGCCTCGGCTCTCTGCTCCTCTTGGCTTTGAGGAATCTCTAACTCCATGCCCAGAGCCTTTCCCTGTGAATTGGTCAGAACCAGGCTTCTCCTGCAGCGCCTGCCCGAGGGAGGGGTGCGGAGCTGGAAGGAGGAGGGTAGGAGCTGGTTGGGCTGCTGATAGTGGTGGTGGTGCTGCTGAATTGGCTCTTGCCAGCTATGCTGCTAAAGGACAGAGGGAGACATGTCAGAGTAGGGCAACTATAAACATGTACATTAAGGATGATTTCACCTGGCAGTCAAATAGACCTTCATAAAGAACAAAACTGCACTTAAAGCATTTTGGCAAAATTATTTCTGTTTTTCAAATGCAACTCTGCTGGTTCAAGGTGATTTAACCAAGAATAATGAAACAAGGAATTTATGGATTTGGATTCATTAGCTGTTAAATTTTACATGCATGTGAATGAGACCCCTCTCTAGTCACTGCATTAACCGCCCTATCTTATTTTTCACTGAACATGTGCATATGTGTGTGCACTGCTTCATATCCGACAGGCTGCGCAGGTGTAAATTGAACCTATGGATCCAGTATCGTTGACCCACTTACCACTGGCCTGGCTTCATCCAGGGAATAGATTTCTGGGCTGCAGGGCTCATCATACAGGGGCGACAAGGGCTGTCGGGGGGCGCACATGTCCGAGTGGCGCTGGGGTGCGTTCAGGGAGTAGTTCAGAGATGTCTGAGGGGTGCTCCAGCTGTTAGACTGATTACAAAAGATTCAGTTAGTTTTATACACCAAGCAATGAGAGGAAAATCAATTGCCAGTTTTCCCTGCATGTCTCTGTATCTGTCTCTATATGTCCTTGTCTCTCACACTCTGTAGGGTTCACAGAAGGAAATCCCATAAGCCACACTGTGGGATCAGATTACCAATGCCAGCCATGATCTTCAGCAGTGCTAGTGTGACAACAATCTGTTGTCTTACAAATCTGCTTCCAGCTGTCAGTGTTGTGTATAAAACTCCAACAGTAATGTGAGGATACCCCCTAAGTATAGTAAATGTGTTGTGATTGGTGGCTCAAGTTTTGTTTATGAGCTATAATAGAGCTTTCATCCCTAGCACCATCACAAAAGATTGATCTTTCAACCTCAATTCTGCACAAATGCTGCTATTAAGCCATTTGTTAACACCATATACATGACCCCTCTGAGCCGTCTGCTTGGTGAGTCTATTTTAGATACTGCTCACATGACATGTAAAATAAGTCAGCAGGCTCGAGGGGAATATTCAGTTATCAAGTTAGACGCCAGACTGAATTACCTTGACAAGCGGGGTTTTCTCCAGCCGCTGTGGGCTGGCACGGTGCAGGGCAGAGTAGGGTGTGCTGTAGACCTGAGACCGCACGGAGCTCTCAGCTGGCTGGAGGTAGGAGCCGCGCTGGGGGGAGGAGTAGCGCAGTGACAAAGGTCGTAGGTCACGCTCGGGCCTCGTGTGGGAAGACACGCTGTTGGTCCTGCTGCCCAGGCGGGCGGTCTCAGTTGAGGAGGGACGACTGGAGCTGTACTGTAGGAACAACAAACACATCCAGAGCAAAAGTCAGCCAAGAGTTGTGGCTTTTCATCACGGATGGCATCAGGTACTTTAACCACTGAGTCCTTGTGGAACAGACATAAACTGTTTCCCCTCTCTGCAGCATTAGTTTTCTGCATCATCTTGTGTTTTTTAGTAAACACGGTTGTCGGAGTGTGAGAGAAAAAAGGTCTCCATCAATTTAATTTGGATAGTGGAGCTGAACAGCAACATGTCATCTGGGCACGGAGCCTTCTCCACTTAAAGCTAATTGGATGGGCAGTCGGCCTACATAGGCACTCTCCCAGGGGAGTTTGGTCAAAAATCCTGATAATGCAGATTTAACTTCCTGAAGAGACTGAAGTTTACAAGCAAACTTTTCAGTGCTGAATCAATGTGTGCTGCAAGAGCACGAGCACTTGTAGGTTGATGTTGTTTTTTGGGGAAAATTACTGACTTTGTTTGATTGTATTTTTGCTGGAAAGCCTGACGTACATCACTTGAACCTTTGTAACAGGAGCGGTTTGGTCTGCAGACCTTGCTTAATAATTAACTTTGTAAAAGAAAGGTGTTGCTGCTCAGCTCCACCAAAACAAACACAAGTTTTTTTAGCAGTGCACAACTAAGTCCTTCCACATTTATATCTGTGCAAATACTGTAGTGTTGGTGTTCTTACTTCAGTTTATTTGTTCGATAATACTTGAACTTGAGAGGTAGCACGCAGCTGACTTACACAGAGGGGTTCGGAGTATCCTGGGGAGAGAGGGTTGTCTTCATGAATGGGTAACTGGAGGTTGTGGGACCCACATCCACTTGATGACTGGCTGATTTTAAGAGACTCACTTCGTCCATGGCTGTTTCCACTCCATCTGTCAAACTGTGGAGCCTAAAGATTATAGGACAAAAAAATTGTATAAATTGAAATATATGACTAAGAACAAGCAAAGCTTTCGGATTTTAGTGTTTTTGAGACTTCATTTAGGCTGCTGCCGTAGTAGCAGTAGTATTTGTAGTAGTAGTAAATCATAAATCACTTATGTTGAACGTTATTTACAAAAGAGGCAGGGCCATGTTGTCTCTCTTTATGACTTGTCCTCAGACTTGAGAATTGTTATTGTTAAAACGCAGGAGGGCGGGCCTCACCTCTCGTTGCGTCGGGGTGTAGATGATGTCATACACAGGGGGCGGGGGGCTGAGAACAGGCACGTCAGCGGCTTTGAAATGCTGGATCCAGTCGCAGAACTCGGCCCTATCCAGACACGACACCACTATGGGGTTGATCAGCTTCCCTGGGGAGAGAGGAGGGGGAGGACAAAGCCTGTCATTCGGTCCGTTCGCTTACTGGAATGTGCTATAATCAGATTGTCATTCACTGGGGATAAAACCAGCTCATTCATGGAGGGTTACACTCTGTGACGATAGCGGATTCATGGAAAAGGCCACCTAGCGTAACACATGCACAAGAATGTACACTCATTTAAATCCCTTTAACATGTCCTTTGAAATGCCAGTGTGGTGAAGAGGCTGCAGTAGAGCAGCTAACTGATTCAGTGTGTTTACCTTCGATCATAAAGGTGTTGGGCTTGACGTCTTGGCAGGGTGTGGTCACAGTGATCATGTTGAGTGGAAGTTTCCCCTGTAATCATAATGACTCCTTAAAACAAGCCTTTGCAAACACTTGAGATACTGTATGCACACAGCTCAGGATGTGATTAAGTTTGAGTAAAAGGTCAGTGAGGTCAGTCGTACCTTATAGAAGAGCCCGTCATCCTCCTCTGATAGGATGATCAGCGTTGATGGGTACATTACCAGCAGTCTGTCACTCTGTTCCTGTGGACACAAGATTACAGCTGCTGATGAGCTTTGTGTGTGTGTGTGTGTGTATGTATGTGTGTGTGTGTGTGTGTGTTTGTGTTTCATTATAGTAATGGGACGGTGTTATTCTTATCCACTAGCAAAATACTTTTGTCATTAATTGGTAATGCCTGTAAACCCTTGACCATAGCCCCTTTCACACATGTACTGCAGCCCTAAACTTATCATTATCCTGCAGACAGACATTACCCAGAGTAATGTATGTGAGAATGCAGGTGAAGACACCTATGTTAAAATGGAGAGATGACGAGATTCGAGAACTTCTGCCGGTAATGGCCAAAATCGTCAGACAAATTCTCTCGAGGACTCGATTGTTTATAATCAAATTACGAATAGGCTACATAAACAAAACACAGCGATTTTCATAGCATACTTTTTGCTTTATGTCCTGCCTCCTGCACGCTCTATCCAGGTGCCACCTCTTGCCTAAACATAACAGAGTAATACCAGAGAATGCATCCGACACGTATAATCTTCTGTTGTTTGCTACATGTGCGAAAAGGCAACTCTGGACAATGTCAGGAATTCATAAGAAAAAACAGCTTATGTTTTGTTTAAATTTTCTCTATGTAGTTCTATCTTTATTAAATTATATTTCATGGTGTCAAAAGTCATCCTAAACAGGAAACCTTACACCTTAACATTTCTAAAGCAACATGAGGGATTATTTCCTCGTGGAGAAGTCAGTCTCTCCTTTGTGTGCAAGGTGAAAGGAAAGCTCAAAGTCTGGAACAGTAAAGTGAAAGAGAAACTTAGAGCAAATCAAATTTAAGTCATTTATCTCTCTGGAATGTTTTCACATTTTGATATCGTACAAGAAATAACGGCACCAAATACTTTACTGAAGGTCAGAAAATAAGACTCCAGTTATTCTGACTGTGTGAAAATAAGTCTATGAATAATACAAAGCTAGGAGTCAACCGTGGGACCTGGTGCAAACATGAAAAACACCAATATGATCTTTTAATACTCTGTTGAAAGTCACAGTTTAAATCCTAGTAAGATCCTCAGTCTAACCAGTTAGTGGGGCATTTAAAGGTGCGGCAGACTGAGAGTTTATGTTTCCTCTCCCTCTCGGAGGGTGTGTCTGGACAGACAGCTGACATTCCAGCTGTGAGGTGAGTCGAGTCACTGCGTGAGCCGGGCAAATGCTTCTCACACACCCAGGCCCTAAATCTCACACACTTCAATCGGGCTGCCGCTATTTCCCACAGTGAATTAATTACTGATATCCATGCAAGCCTTGTCATGACTACTGTTTTTACTGGCTGCCATGTGGAGCTGTATCAGCATTATTTATTTGGGATCCGGTTAGCGAGGAGTCACGTGTTTTTCAGCAGTTGGTTGCAGGTGTCTGACACTGTCTTTACACCTTGACAGGAAAATAAAGATAATAGTGTTAAATCTGCAGGAGAGGTACCATTTGCCAAAATATGGACTCCACCCTTTCCACTGACTCCTTTATTGTGTTGAGGTAATGTGTGTGTTGCACAATTTCAAAACTATGTGAGTCACCTGGATTTAGAGCTGATGTTATCCTGCTTTTATTCATCATGTGAAAAATTCCCAGAGTTTGAGAACATGTATGGATGACGAGTTACTGTTTGCTGTACTGTATATTTCCATAAACAGGCAACAGCATAGATTGCTCGTTTTACTTTTGTGTGAGAGGTCATGGTGATTCACTCTTGATAAGCAGCAGTAATGTCTTACCTGGCAGGGCAGGTGCTGCAGTTGGACTTTAGTGACGTAGGTGATGGTGCCCAGGCTGTCTCGCTGAGAGCCCTCCCATTCGTGGATGGGCTCTCTGTTTATGGAGTTCCTCAGTTCCTCTCTGCTCTCAGGAGGCTCGTCCCGGTTTAGCTGTGTTAGGTGCACAGGGGAGAATCATGAGCATAGTAAATATGAACAGAGCTCAGCCCTTCAGCAAATTTGAACATGTAGATTTTTTTCTCAGAATGTCACTCTTGTTTGTTCATTGTAAGTGCTCTTAAGCTAAGGCTTAGAAAGCATCATCAGTTCTGTTTTCTTCTGTTGTGACACAGCTAGGGTCATGTGTTTCATCAGCCATTTCCCCACCTGTGGGAGTGGAGTCAGCACTTTAGCCCTTTGCAGATGTGAGGGTTTGTTTGATGTAGGCTGTGATGCGGTCAATGCCGCTCCCTAGTATCCAGGCCTTCGGGAGAGCCAGCAGTGACCTACTTGACTCATATCTAGCTACACACTCACACACACACACACACACCCTGTTTTTATCAGGGGTGGTTGAAGCCAAAGTGTTTTCTTGGCTATTCTATCAGGTGGATTAAAAGATGATCACACTAAAGTGCTTGTTTGAATCTGTTAAAATGGATGTTGATCTTTGTTGCAGTACAGAAGCCAGCCTGATAAAATTTAACAGACTGTTTAGAGCAAAGTTAGGGCTGAGTGGTGTGGAAAAAATCAAATATCACAGTATTTCTAACCAAATGCCTTGATATCAATATGGAGATGACATTGTAGGGTTTGTCATGTCACAAAATATTTACACAGTGAGATTTTTGGTAAATCATCCACACTAATGTGGACATAATGACTAAGTGGCCAAAGGGAAACAATAAAACAGCTGGAACAGTCTGGTAAGCTCAGTAAATTACATCACTCTACTGTGATGCAGCCTTTAAAACCAGGAAAAGACAACACTTCCAATATTACAACTTTTTAACATCTTCCAGTCACATATAAATTTTTGTGGCATCAAAAATGTTCTGTTTAACTTACTTTCACTCTGGTGAAGTTTTCAGGTGCAATTGCAGTGCCGCCGTTGGCCTCAATGTTTTCTTTGAGCAGGCCGAACCATAGGTCCATTTCTTCTTGGTTGGCGCAGTAGACGATAATGGGGTTAAGACTGACACCTGCAGGGTTCAAAGGTCACAAGTTCAAAAAGGGAAAGTGTCAACCAGACTTCTCCTTCTGAGGCTTTTATCAGAAAGCTTTCTGCCATGGTGGTGAATCATTAATGGTGCTCACAATCTGCTTTTCTGGCCTTTTGTAACACACTGTGCAATAAACGTTAACACATGTTCAAGACGGTAAACCACATGTAAGACCTCTTGCGGATGATCTCCCTTGACCTGCTTTGTTTGGCATTTAAAAATCATGGCAGACTCTTCCTCCCACAGGACCTGGGATGAAAAGAGCTGGAATTTCTCTCTGTCTATCAATCCCACACATACCAGAGATAACCAGCAGAGATAGCCTGTTTCATCCAGCCCCATGGCTTTGTACTGTAATTATCAGGAACCGTAGGCGGCTGACTGCTCCTTAATAAGCAGCCACTCTGGACTCATCTGTTGACTTTATCTTCATCCCAGCTCTTAAGAGTAGACCTTGACCATAGCACTCCCTTGAGAAGTCATGTCATTCCACATTTTAAGCAAGTGAGTGATGTGAAACGTATTAAGACTGGAAGCACATCATGAGACTTTCTCTCATTTAAACTTTCAGTCCGTTTACAGAGGCCATTAACTATTGTTTAAAGTAATTAACTATCATTATCTAACTTTCACAGCCACATTAATTTAAACCATGTGAAGGCTTCCGGGAATTTTTATAGACCCTCTCGTGCTGCGTTTGCTTCGTCACTCTCTAACTCACCAACATTGCTTGACGCTAAAGCTGATTCATATTCTCAGCTTGGAGCAAATCTCCACATGGGATCTTTCACTTGAGTCAGAATTTCCTCACGCTTCCTCCGCATGTTTCCCGTAAGTGATGCCACCCATAAAGTAAATAAAGGTCCACACCGAACAATGAAAACAACTGTAATACAATACCACAAAATAACAAGCTTGGTCTGGTCAAATATGAGAAGGCAACACTAAAGAGTGTCAATATTGTGACAGCAGAGATCTATTCAGATTTCAGTGAGATAGTGATGATAAAGAAATATAAATACAGAAACCCTACACCCTTCCTAAATTCTTTTACTGAGTAATTTTTACGTTCATCCCTGACTTTGCTGATTTTATTATCTCCCAGGCAAGGACCAAAGCCCTCTAGTCACTACATCAGATTATTTCTACTTAATGAAAAGAAGTCAAGTTTCAGATTGTTTTTGTTTGCTCTTAGTTCAAAAGATAAGTGCCATTTCCACTGGACGTTATTAACCTGAGCAGTTTTTGGAATGTGCCATAGATTATATGCAGTGACAAGGCTAAGAGCGGTAGCTGGGCTTTTCTGCACGACAGCTGGACTGACTGAAGTGCACCTGTTGTCTAACAAGCAGGGTCTTTAGGGCCGGTTTGCCCTCCTGACCGAGGGTGAAGGGGCCCGGCTCTAGTTAGTCTTGGGGTTGAGTGGAGGTGAAGAGGGTCGCGGCACCTTTGAATCACTGGAATGTGACAACATAGGAAATGCTGCAGCTTGAAAATAGCATGCAGTTTCTTGCTGGTTTTATACGTGAGGAAAGTTTAACTTTGATCCACAACTGATGAGAGGGTCGAACACAACAGACCACCAGCAGGGGTAAAAAATAGTGACAGAATTGAGATAAACATGAGCCAAAAACCAGCACTGTCATTTTAGCTCTAGTTCATCCTCTGTCTTACTTTCTTAAAGTTTGAAGTCAGCCACTGCAGGGTTAGCTAGCTCCAGTTTGAGTGATTGATTGGCCAAATGCAACACAACTAATAAAACTCAAAAGTGATGATTACAACATTCCAGGGCTCAGTGCCAACACCCACTTGTGTCCTTTCTAGCAAGGTCGCACTTACCGTTTATTTGAAAGGCGAATTCCTGGGGTTGGCTGTGGTTGCAGTTCTGTTGCAGGTTGCAGATGGTGAGTTCTTTCAGCGGAAGAGTTCCCTGCACACAAAAGAACAAAAAAATCAATCATGCTTCTTTGTACAAAAACAAAAATCTCATTCATACACCAGAAGCAGTCTCTGCAATGTCTCCCCAGCTCTTTTTGAGCCAGCCGTTCAGCTTTAAATATTAACAATGAATTAATCACCTTAACAGTGAGGTCAGCCTTTAAAGTCGATGATGTATTCATGTCTGCCTGACATTTGCCGTCATCTATATTCTGACTAACGCTGTTAAGGGGGTTCGCTGTCTCTTTTTTGACTCGGAGTGAAGCTCTCAACAGACAGTAAAAATGATGATTAATGGCTGCTCATGTTTTATGAGACAGGTGAAGAAACGTCATCATACTTTATGTTTACAAACACAAAGCTGGTTGGCAGGGTACGCATGTCACAAGGTATGACGACATAACATAAAACTCTGCCCTATAGGAATATTAAATATATTTTTTTTAAATCAACCCTGAGGTTAGCTGATACTGATGAACCATAGACTTGAAGGAAGTCTTGTGAAGAAAAAAAAACTCACCTGGTACGTCAGTCCGGTTGTGTTGTTGGACACAAAATGAAGGTGTGTCTGGAACAAATCCAGGTAGCAGTCATGTACATCCTGCAGAGATAATGAATGAAGTTCAAAGGTGAAAGAGTTGGAGATGCAGAAACAGCGATGATAAAAATAAGTCATGTCTGTGAGAATTATTTTCATGCAAGAAAACTGCAGTTCTTGTTTTACTGCATTATGAAAAAAATTACATACAGTGTGCACAGAGCAGCAGCCGATTCCACAGATTGGCACATTTTTAATTAGAAAACTAATCTGAAAAATCCTGTGGTTTAGTTTTAATGAAAATAAACCTTGCATGCACATAGGCTCATGTCTGGAAGCCGATGTCTTCATCTAATGCCTGTTCTGATGTTTGCTTCAGATAAGGAAAGAGTCACATAGGAGATTATTATTCTTTAATTATTCTTTAAATCTCTGCCAGGGGTTAAGTCTGATTATTTCTTTCATATTGGAACATCTTGTTCTTGTATCATCCGCCGATTCAACCAGCAGGAAGGGTTCTGATTTAGTAGGTTGGCCGAGGATTCTCAGAAATGTATGAATTTCTTCACTGACCACAAAATGCCAGTCTTTTTGACAGCAACCCTCTCTCCCTTTAATGATTCATGTATGGCTTCAGTTCCCAGCACCTTGTAATACACATTTCCTTCCTGTGTGGTAGTATTTTTTTGTTATGATACAATGTGTTCTTTTGCCTGAATGACGCTATTCCTTTAATCAATCTTTTCTCTTTAGTTTTTGACAGCTGTTGTGTCACATCTCTGACAAATCGCAGTTCCCACAGTGAGGAGCCGGTGCATCCTCTATCAGTCTCTGGGATCAGAGGAAGTCTCTCTACCCTGAGGTTTTCTCTCTGAGATGTTTCACAACTGCAGCAAAAGCAAGCATGTCCAAACACAGGCTGCGGTCTGCTTTGTGGAGAGAGGATTGGATTATTCACAGCCAGCCACCACGTCAATAACAGAGTTTCATATTTGGTGGGCACAGAGCAACATCCTGTTACTCTCCACGTCTTTTTTGTTGTTGTTTGTTTTGTTTGTGTCTTTTTCGGTTTTGACACTCATGAAGATGACTGGCATGATGTGTCATTGTAGGCTTGGCCTTTGTTTCAGACCTCATTAACCACAATGAGGACTGTGCAGCAGTGTTGTTTTCTTTTATAGTTGCTTTCCTGATGTTTCAACATACAGTCGTTAAAAAGTAATTTGGTCCACTCACCTGGCAGTGGAGGAAGCGGAAGCGAACTTTGGAGCTGTGAATCATCCGTCCGTAATTCTTCACATTGATGCTGCTCTTCTTCCAGCCGCTGGCCGGGTCGTAAGGGAACGGAGGATCCCATTTTATGTTTTCTATCGTCTGCAGATCTTTATGGGACATTTCCTGCAACCAGTCATAATGTTAGTGAATTTTAGACATGACATGAATAAACCAGTTAGCCCTGCTGTTAAAATCAGTCAGGAGGTGCCAATAAAAATCAAATCACACACAGGTTGACATTTACAGGAGAGCAGTTTTGTTTGGTATGCAGATAATTGAGTTTCATGCTTTCATCATCTTCATCGAGCTGACTGAGGTTCTTACCTTTCTGGGGGTGACAGTGCACAGAATATTGATGATGCTGTTGGACTTCTCCTGTCCCTCTTGAGGATTCTTCTTGCGAAAGAGGCGACTGCTGCCAGAGAGGGAGAAGAAAACCATGTGTTACCACTCACTCTCCCAATGTTTACCATCTATCCTGTTTGCTTTTCTGTTGTCTTCCCAACTGCAGTGTCAACAAGGAATATTTCCTGTTTAAGGGAGTTCACTGTCGTCTGATGTTGACAGATCGAGAGATGACCTAATTACAGCAGTCTGTGCCCTACCGTTTTCCATTTCAAAATAAACATCAGTGACTTATGTCTCTGTTTTCCCCTCTTTTTCCATAGAAATCACTAAACTTTGAACACTGCATTCAATTTTCACAGCAGATTAATGACTTTGAATCATAATTCGTGTCACGTCACATAAATTGACCGGCGCCTCTTCCTTTGTCCTCACTCCATCAATGCCAGCCATTTAAATGATGAGAACAATCAGGTCTTGTGTTTCTGATAGTGAGGGTATGCAAAGCATAATCAGCATTCAATGTCCTCCTTTGTTTTGCATGACCCTCATCTGTTACCATCAGTGTCACATCTTCATGAGGAAGCTCCCTCACTGCAATGATAAGGCTGGGGGGCTGCTTTTACAATCTCAGCCTGTGGTTTATCTGCTTATCTGTACATGCATGTGCCAGTGTCCTCACTGCAACAAGGCAGGCTTTTGTTTGCATGGTGGGAATCAAGGTCTGTCTAATCAGGAAGTCCATGTCCAGCAACAGCCATTGGTGTACATCCATGTTTTACAACGTATCCACGCATAGACAAAATATGAAAACCATGCACGCTGATGCAATCCACATTTGCAAAGTGACAGAGGGGTAAAGATAATAGACAGGTAGCGGATTTGCAAACATTCCCTAGGTCACTGCAGTGGTATTCAACCGCTACTCACTCCTCTCCTCTGTGGGGAATACCTGAGCCTGGCCTGATTAACCAACACAAAGAGTTAGTAGGGTACACAAGAAACAGGAACACTGAACATATTGTTCGTGTTGAACCGTCGACCCAACTTAGAAAGGTGTATCAGTGTTCAAGCTTGAGCCGTTGGGGTTTTTTGAAAGGTTGCCGTGCCTTAGTTTTTATTTGAAAACCAAGAGCTACATGGCACGTTTGACAAAACCAGACCCTGAATCATCACACAGCACAGAGGAGACTGGAGCAGAGGCTAATTAGGATCAGATGTGGTGGTCCAGCAGAGTGGGCTGTACCAACATTAACATGCCCAGGCGTATAACCCTGGAGGGTTTAGGAAAACTATATAGACTAACAAGTATAACCCATAAATGTCAGACGGATTGTGTATTCATGTTCAGAGCCTTCAGGTCAGACCACGACAAGCTATTAACTTATATTCAGGTGTCATAAACCAGCTATCAGCTATTAACTATAATTGCTCACATATGATCATGATAATGAGCGGGGTCAGGTCCTGATTTTGGAGGGAAACCAGATTCACTGACAGCTGGCAGATTATCTTCACAGAGATGCAAAGAAGAGGCAAATGGTAACTGGATCATTGACACCGTTGGCCAGACGGGCACCGCTCAGGCACAGCTCTGAGACTATCCTGTATTACCATGTGATCCTGACCCTGGCCTCACAAAATTCACAACCTCTGTTTAACCCCACTGGTCAAAACCCTGACAAATACCAAGAATTCCTTCCAGCTGAAACACAGAGTCTATAATAACAAATGGCAGCAAAGTGCATGACACACTGACACAAGTACAGTAGGAACACCTGGACGTGATTTTTCTTACCTGTTTCTGCGTATGAAACTCTTGCCAGAGAATCTTAAATTGTTGTGGGGGACACATGACATGCTGCTCCCCATGCTGCCTTGCTCTGTGGGGCTTTGCGCTGCTCTGAAGAGAAACTGTGATGGATGAGTGTAATCCAAGAGTGCAGTGCACTCACTGCCGCAGTCAGTCTTGTACTGAGGGGGAAGTAGGCAGGGTGAGGGCTGTATAGTCAGACCGGTGAGAGTGTGTGTGCGTAAGAGGGGTGGAGTTTGGGGCTGTGTGTGTGTGTGTGGTGAATAATGAGTGGGAGTCACACCTTCTGTGAGTTGCCTCTGTCTGTTAAATCAATCCCAACAACAAAGACAGGGGGGCTCAGGGAGAAGTGTGCCGTTTCACACCTTCCAGGAGCCAAATGGAGCTTATTGTTGTGTGACCACTGCAATGAGTGGTCACTTAACACACTGGATGGTGTGTGTCAATCAAAAGGGACGATGGGAGCTTCCACTGGCATGCCTAGACATGAAAAATGCCTGCACACTCAAGTAGTCTATTTATTATTGGCCCACATACTTTAAACACATCAGTGTCATTATGAAACTTAAGAATCTGTGAATCTACTTCATGCTTGTTTTTTTCTACTAATTTGTAAAGAAAACACACAGTAGATGTTAAAGACTGACAAAACATCACTGTGGTATTTTCACCAAGGAGGGAGGGGTGTATCAAGTATCACATTGTTTTTAAAACACTGTGAATATAAGATTTTCTGAGTCCCGTCTTACAGGGTTTCCAAGGTCATGGAAAACCTGGAAAAGTCATGAAACTTCACAATCTGATTTTCCAGGCCTGGAAAAGTTATGAATTGGTAAACAATCATCAGAGATTTTGGAAAAGTTATGTAGTTTTATTGTGTGAAATGAAAGTTTTTGTTATCGTAATCTTTCATGGATAAGCTTCCATGTGATGTAACATAACAGCAAATGTGTTAAATGTTGGCTAGCTGCTAACGTAATGTAGCTCTCTTATGTGCTGATGTATGATCTTTGATTTACCGTTAGCATCTTCGTTTCCTCTACATGTTCCGTCAGCTAGCTGGAATATGTTCGAATAGAGATTGAATCTGATATATTTGAGTAATGCTGGGCAAGTGGAGCAAGACACATAATGTTGTGACAGCGTGATTTAAAGATTCCATACCAGTGCCCCACTTTGCGCTACTGTAGGCTACTGCATGTTTGAAATGGAGTAATTGTCATGGGCAGCCTTGGGCGTTGAGTTGTCTGTCGGAACACCAATGTGCATTCCACTTTGGTTTTAACTGGTCTGCTCTTTAAACAGAAAATCCCGCACACTGCTCTTGCTCAGCTTCACAATTTTTCAGTAACACTAATGTTTCGGCCCTCCTGTTCAACGTTGAACACTGTTGACGGAGGTGCAGGTGGACTGAAACTTTAGTGATACTAAATTGTAAGCTGCGTGAGAGCAGTGTGCAAGATTTTCTGTCCAAAGACTTGAGTGATTTTTTCCAACGCACCTGCATCTGAGACAGTTGGATGTGCAAATACTTTTCTTCAAAGTAACTGGTCTGCTCTGAAAGTAGCATGTGGTAGTTCGTTGGAAAGGAGCATTCTTTTTTTTTTCAAAACAATTAACCTACAGGCCAACATAACCACTGGCTGTCATTCCCCTACTCTGGGAGCTTCACTGCTCCATGTCCAGACAATATCCAACGTGCGCGTTGGACACTGAATAACCAAACGGTTAAAACGAAATCAAAGTGTGCTTGGCATTTGGAGTGGCAGTATATATACACATCTCGTTTATCCTAATTGTAACCTACATTTTTAGTAAGTCCTATTTGTTTATTTGCAAGGAGACAGTTCATAATAAATGTATCTACCAATATAAGCTAATGGCTAATATAGCCAGCATTGTGTTGAATAGCAAAATGCATTAAAATTAAGCTACTGATAAATTGTATTGAAAGGCTTACTGGGTATATTAATTTAAATTATATTTATGGGTTGTACTAAAAGGCTTAAAAGGCGTACAGTATGCCTGCATACCTATGTTGATGCATTGTTTTTCAGACTTGCATCCAAAAATGAGTTTATAATTAAATGCATTAAGAATACACTGATATTGCAGTTGGTTCCATTTTCCCTCGTGCTTTAAAGCCAATACCAGAATGATGTAAGTGCTTGTAAAGCAATATTACTTTATAAAGGACAATGTCTTGAGTGGTTTTAAGTTTTTCAAGTGAATATGAAAATAACTATTAAAGATTGGAGAAGCTTGCCTTTTGATTTTCATACGACAGTTAACATTTGGCATAAAGTATACTATACAGGTCTGCTCGTGTTTTATGTTGTGATATGGATCCTTGAAAAGTCATGGAAAATTTTTAGACATCTTTCCCATGAAAAAGTGTGGGTAATATTTTCCTTTAGGTACTCATCTGTCAGTAGGATGGGAAAGGAGAATAGTTTAAACAGCATGTGTGTGTATTCAAAGGCTTTAATTTTCATAAGAGGTATATGCAAATATATGCTGTTTGCATAAACCCTTTGCCTTGTAAGGAGTTTGTTCCTGAATGAGATACCCACCACCTGAAAAATTAAACTCACTCTAACAAACCAGCCTAAAATAAACTTTGGTTGCTTTTTAGTAGTTGAAATCTCCCTCTGTATTTACATTTTCTTCCCAAAGGATGTACTGTATAATGGAACAGAACATTTATTTTGATAACACAGCCAACACTGTGTAAAGTCAGCAGCCGAGTCACCAGAGGAAAATGTTTGCATTGTACATTTTTGCAAACCATGGATATGTAGCATTTTTGCGTTTCACACGTAGCATATCAACATTTCTACAGTGATGTAGTTCAGATTACATATATATGAAAGCTGACATGTAATGGGGAACTGGAGGGGATGGTGGATGACGTGAAACAAACAACAACAAAAAAGACTCCTATTTTAACGAGACATCAGGGCATTTCCAGCGGTGGTTGGGGCGACCAAACGGGTGTTTTAAATAAAAACAGGGTCTTTTTTTTCATGGTGCCAACATTGATTCATTCTTCTGTGTTGAATTACTTGAAAAGTCAATCCTCTGACGGAATCAAATTACACTTTATCTTTTACTTTTCCCTTTAGACCTTTTGGGAATTTCGTTCATAGGTTTTAGGCTGTGACACTCATGACTTACTGGAAAGCATGTAATTTTCCAGGTAGGTGTCCTTTAACGGACAGTGACAAGTGGTCTTATCAATCAGACAGAGGAGTCAAACCCTCATGATCATGTTGTGTTTGCTCATTAGTGAGATCATAGTCTGTGGTGAGTTGCTGAGGTCAGAATGAAACGTGTGCTGCTTGCTGTCAGCTATGGCCAACCTGTTCAGCCGGATCGTTAAAGCGGATGCACCTGAGGCAGAAACAGTCATCAGCTTGTGATAACAAACTATAGAGCAGTCGTTCTCACCTTCCAGCCTTCCAGATGCTGTATTATTGTTCTTTAGAACCCTGTTTGATGGGCCATGACAAGTTTTAATTTAATCAAAGAATTTAATCAAAGAAGAATACTGATTGATTGTGTGATAACTAAATACACTATAAAACATCTTGGTAAATGACTGACAAGATGTAAAGATGACTAAAGAAAGTGTCTTTTATCACATCAGTAGATGAAGACAGATTAAATAGACATGTTTTTCTTAATCTTCCCTCCACTTCACTGAGTTAACGTCTGCCACTCACATGATTTCCATTGAGTAGGGTTTGTTATACGTAAAGCAGAAGCACATTAGTAAGCAACGTGTGAAACAGCTGACCTCCAACAAGTAGGGATATATTAGTAAAGGAATGGCCAACAAAAACACATTGTGACACATTAAATTTAACCCACTTTACCCCAATTGGCTTATTTGAATTTTCTAAAGAGGTCACAAATGTCTCTCTTGTCACCGATAAATTATCCTTCCTTGAGTGGATGTGATAGAAATGTAGCCATGACAGTCAATAATAAAAACAAGCCTAAACTGGTCATTTGGTCACATTGACTTATACCAAGAGCTATTAATTAATTAATTTATTTTTTAATTTACTTCACTATATAGTTGTTATATATGAATTTGGGGGATCTTGAATATCTGGACCAAAAAAATATTATGTCATACAGCTTAATTACGATAGCACCTTATAGGGCAGATTTATACCTGTCAGTTTTGTACCAGATTTAGCTCCCTCGTGCAAAAAATGTTGAAATTCTTGGGAAAGACTTGCATCCTACCTAATGATTTTAATGTAGGTGAAAACTGGATCATCACCTGACGTGAAATGTAACTGAAACTTGACTGACCTCACAGCAGAAAATCCCTGGTTACCTCTTCCAGTTGGCAGGGTGCCTTAAGGAAATATGTGGAAGAAATGTGAGTCATCATGCTGGCTGCATGTATTGTCACGTTTATCTCCTGGCTTTTCCACGAAGATCCACAACCAGTGCTTTCATGGAAATAGAAATGATTACATAAGTTTACAGTGATCACAATGTAATCAGTTCGATTACTCAGTAAAACGGTTTTCCAAATGAATTTATTTAAAAAAGATCAGGGCTAGGACAATAGTGATTCAGAGGATCCCTCTTAGTAAGGAGTCAGAGATACCATCCAAAATATTTAAAAAAAAAATTTGTTTTTTAATGGTCAGATAGAGTTGCAAAGTGGGTGTTTTTCCCCATTCTGTGTCCATGTTTCATTTCTTTCCAAGAAGAAATCCTCAGTGTTACCTGTTATGAAAACTTTGGACTCTCCTGGATGACGCAATAATGTTATAATTTATGTTATAGGCAAGAGTTTCAAGTATTTCAACTTTGTTTCTGAGAAATCATGTTTTCCATTTTCGCCTTGGTGTCCTTAAAGATGACCCTGGTTTAATTTGCGTTGTAAACTTGTTTATTAAGATGTTAAAAATTTTAATCAAAGAATACTGATTGAATTTGAGGTAACTTAATACAGTATAAAACATCTTGGTAAGTGACTGACAAGATGTAAAGATGACTAAAGAAAGTGTCGTTTATCACATCAGTAGATGAAGACAGATAAAACAGACAACATGTTTTCTTATCTTCCCTCCGCTTCACTGAGTTATATCTGCCACTCACATGATTTCCATTGAGTAGGGTTTGTTTTACAGAATGTAGAAGCACATTAGTAAGCAACGTGTGAAACAGCTGACCTCCAACAAGTTGTGATATATTGGAGTAAAGGCATGGCCAACAAAAACACATTGTGACTTATAAAACTAATCCAATTTATCCCAATTGGCTTATTTGAATTTTCTAAAGAGAGAAAGAGAAATGTCTCTGTTGTCGCTGATAAATTATCTTTCCTTGAGTGAATGTGATAGAAATGTAGCCATAATAGCCAATGTTAAAACAGCAAAAAACAAAAACACTGATACCAAAATGGCTACTCACATTTCTTTTAACATATTTCCTTAACAAGTGACTTGTTAACATTTCGATGTTAACTTATTAACATGATGCCTGCATGCTTTACCGTGTGTACTTTGTAATAAGATTTTTTTTAACGCTAATGTTGAATGCCAAGATTTCTACATTTTACATCAATAATGATAATGATAAAAAATAATCTTCTTTTGTCGTCTCTCCTTTCCTTGAAAATATAACCCCTCTCACCCTTGAAGGCAGAATCTGATTCCCTCTTGTGAGTTTTTTGTGTTTCTGCGCCGGCGCCAGCATTATGTTTTCAGGTTTTCCATGCAACCATCCTATTCTTGTAGACATGATATCTCAAGAAGGCCTTGAGGGAATTTTCTCAAATTTAGTAAAACGTCTACTTGGACACAATGATGAACCAATTAAAATTTGATGGTCAAAGGTCATTGTTTCCTCATAAAACATGTTTTTGCCATAACTCAAGAATTCATTTACTTATCACAAAATTTCACACAAATGTCTAACAGGATAGATGACAAAGTGATGACATTTTACATTATATTCAAAAGTCCAAAGGTCAACTTCACTGTGTTCTGCAAAAACACTTTTCTGTTCATTATTCAGCATAATATTTAAGGAAATGAAAGGCAGGCATTTGGTCAAATAATGAATTGTCAACACTAATCTTGGGTGCCCATCTTGAAACTGTGGTGATTGTGTAGATCTTCTGTGCTGCCAGGTTGAAAATGTGTATGTGAGGTATAAGAGCTTTAGAATTTATAGCCTCTTTTCAGCAGCGTCCATAACTAAAGCATTGTCTCCTGTCATGGCTACATGCAAGTCTGAACAGACTTTACATGCAAGTCTGAACAGACTTGCATGTAAACTGCAACTCTACCGGTTTGCGGAAATTCTAGTTTTTTCTTATGCTGATGTTGTTACCCTAACCAGCCTCACTCCTCATGCCTAAACCTAACCAATCCAACTAATGAAGGCAATGAGTACTAGCCAATCACAGGGAGAGTAAAGCGGGTCTTACCTTTACCATTCTAGGAAAAAAGTATTGGCACACCACTCTGGGGCCTATCTTAGGTCAAACTTTTTGCCCCACAAGTGGGAAAGGAAATTTGTCTTTCCATTTCTCAACCATCCAACAATTTGGTTTCTGGTTTATGAGTCATAGGAAGTCCGTTGGTTTTAACTCCCTCCCCTTATACCCTTTCAATGACAGAATTCGAGGGGGCTGCATCTGACCAGTTTTGTACTTTCTGAAACCAGGGGTGAGAAGGCGGATGGGAAGTTCTCTTCAAAGCTGTATTTTTTTTTCACACAACCACTAGCATCATTGTTTGTGCACAACCAGTTGCAAAATCATGACTAACATTGGGGGACTATCTAAAAGTTTGCGAGGCTTTCCCCTTTTATGTTAGTCTCTTCTATTATAACACTTTTTGGACCATCTTTAAAGTGAGGCTATTTGGAAGTTGTTCCAATATCGATACCAATATTGCCTAAAATACTGGATCTGGTATCACAGGCACCAATTCCATACCACATGATTTATTCATAGCCTTGAAAGTAGTTTAACACCTGGGTAAAATGACAGTTTTCCCAAATTCAATTCTTCACTGTTGCTCTAAAACAATAAACTACGCAACATGTTGTGCAGAACAGCCACTGGAAACTACTGTTTAAGAGTGGTGAAAGATTGATTTATGGTAAACAGTGTAATGTTAGCTGTTAGCAAAATGTCGAATGGGATCATAAAAGAAAGTCCTAAGCATTCATTCTCTGTATTTATTTGTTAATGTTTTACAGAGGATTTAACCTGATCCATACCATGTAACAATGATAGCAATCATTTCACACCCATACATGGATAGTAGTGTACAGCTTTTTAATTTTGTTAATGCATTGTCATCAGATTTATATTTGGTATTGGCTGATAACGCAGAAAGGGAAAAAATGGCATTAGAACGTCTTTATTTGGAGCAGCTTCAGAAGTTTTTGTAAGTCATGGTTCGACAATTTACATGGAATTTGATGAGATAGCTTGTTTCAAGCAACCTTTAAGGACTCTAGTGTGGCTAGAGACTTCAGTCTTAGCAGAAAATGTGTCTGTTGTTTGATAACTCACTTTGTGAGTAAGTGTACTACTGTAGATCCCACTCTTACAGATTTGTGTCACATTGCTCAACGGGAAGGGGAAATACCAGGTGCCTTGCCAAAAACAACACTATATCTAAAAGACAAACAGCCCATTCTTTTTTTCCCCCATTGCATTTCATGTGGCGGTGCTCAGAGTTCCTGAATGAGCTATTTCCTCACAATAGCCCACATGGTTTACCATTAAAAATAAAGACATAGTTATTTAGTATGTTTTTCAGCCTGTGCCTATGTCAGTATTGTATGTAATTGAGCCCCTTTCTTCTTAAATCAGACCATTTGTAACTGTACCTACTGAATGTAAATTATGCCCAGCTGGGTCTTTCTAAGTTTAAACTGACCATTTCATTTTCTTAGATGCATCACATCTGTTCAAAAGAGGAGACCTAAGTGCTGGTTTCATGTCATTCCCTCCATGTGTGGTGGGTTGAACTCTGGCTCTCCCCAAGAAGTCACTCACTTGTGTTTATCCAGACTCAGTGGGTGAGAGCTGTGGTGCTAAAGTCACACCTCGGGCCACTAAAACAGAGTCTGGATTTGAGGCCCCCAACATCAGGTGTCCAACGGAGAATCTGACGTGCCAAAGTTCTCACACAGGACGACCATTAAGGAATCTTAATTGGAGCCTGGCCCTCTTTTGAAGGCAAGATCAGTCAAAGTCAGATGTACTATTTCAACTTCTCTCTTCAGTAGATCCCTTTTATGACACACCACAAGTTTATATGATCATAGAAAACTAGTGAAAAGACCAAACGTAAGATTGATTTTATTTCGAGGTAACAAATACAGACATGTATGCACAGTAAGAAAAGTGGGAGTCACACGTTGAGTTGATCTTATCAATTTCACTATGGAAAACAACAGAGTCAGCAATTCCTCAGGTTGACAGTGGAGTGTTGTGATATGATGTTAGACAAGGATTATCATTTCCTTGGAACTCTGAAATTCAATAGAAACAGCTTGTAACGCCTTAGGCACTTCATGTGGCACCTACGTAAAAGCAGCAAAGGTGTGTGAGTGATAGAGTAAGTAGAGCGAAGTGCATCCCCATTATTCAGTGAGGGGAGGCAAAGTAATGGTTTTGCTACCCCACTTTTTTCTTTTTACAAATAAATTTATCATCATACAATCCTCACCATCAGCATCATTAATAATAAATTTACAATATTCAGCAACTGAAAAAACTAGTAGGCCTATTAAATTGAAAATGACACATCTTGGACCACCCTTTGAGTTGGTTCGGTCCAACCCGAGAGAGGCAGACAAAGACAGCTTTTCCTCACAGCGCCAAAGTATCTGCGTTAATAAACAGTAAACTGTTAAGTGGTTGGAAGTGACTTATTTAGACTTCTTCAGACTATGCTGTTTTAATTTCAGTTTTAATCCAACTTTGGATGGAAATATTTATTAATATGATGATGCATTGCTTGGTGTCTTTGTGTCATCCACCCACTCTGTGCTTTGATTATTACCAGGGGTGGATGTAGTGATTTGGAGGCCTGGAGGCACAGGGAAAATCTGACTTGCTTTAATCTCACCCTTTCTCAAATTGGGAATGTTGTAAGGCTATTGGCAGCAGTAGAAGAGTACTGATTTCTCTTCGCTAGGCCAATATCGACTGCTTTTAGTGGTTGACAGATAGATTCGTGGGGCTCTAGTTGTGAGGACTATCAATGTTCTGTTTATGACTGGTAGTTTAGGGTCTACTTACCGTGTGATGCTTACAAACTGCTGCTTTTTTGTGTTCAGCACATGATGATTTTTTAAACTTTTCCTTAGCCACCTTCCATAAATTTCATTTTCCTATATTTTGGTTTTGCACTGATTTAAAAATGTACCATCTAGCACCTTTTCTTTGCTTTCCATTACCTTGAAAATCTTCTCAAAATGTTTTTTGCAAGGATTGTTAAACCTTTTTCTAAGCTGACACACGATATTTGATACTGTAATCAAAATAACTCACTTGTGTATCTTCCTTTTAAACTGTGATCTACAGTAGTTGCTTCGCGTCACGTTCTATTGTGCTGTTAAGTGTTACTCTTATTTAGTCCACCCTCTGTAGGTCTGCCGTCAGACACACCCCTTGTTCTTGTCTGTACTTGAGCATAAAGGCCTTCCAATTATTTCTACTTACACTCCCGTGAGCTGCACAGTCATAAATAGTTTTGATGGGGTTGAGACATTTTCCATTTCAGGCCCGGTCTTATCTGAAGTGGTCAGTGAAAAAGTGTATGGCCTCTTACAGTAGGTGTAGTGGTCCAGTTGACACGTCAGTCCTTCCAGAGAGGGTGACAGCATCTCCATGACCTGATAAGGGCTGTGCAGAGGCTGACACCAGGGGAAAGAGGAGAGGCTGCAGTGGCAGGAATGCTGAGAGACATTTATGCAGACAGGTTGTAAACTCATTAGTATCTTCATTGTAGTGGAGATGAGTCACAGTTTCAACAATCAGAGACATGCGAAGACAAAAGTCCGTGCATACCTGTATATCCAAACACATGCATACTTTTCCCACAATATTTTCATCTTTTCAGTCCTATTTTTGTGATCTTATACATGTTAATAACAGATTATATATTTGGACAATGAAGAAGTGTTTGATTTGTTTTGTTTTTTATATTAATTGTTTTTACGTTTCATGTTATCTCATAAAAAACTGTTAAATAATGAAATACATAATTAAGAGGATCAACTAACTCACCAGTATATTTTCATCACTCTCATAACAGACAGAAAACATAAAATGATAAAGCACAGTTTGACATGTTGGGAAATACACTTACTTGCTTTCTTGCTGAGAGTTAGATGAGAAGATCGATACCACTCTCATATTTACAACCTTGGTGGGCTTCAGAGGTGCCAGTGGGTGGATTTTGTTGCCTTCACACAGCCAGGCTAGCTAGTATCCCATGTTTCCAGTGTTTTCACCGACATTTGGCTGCTGGCTGTAGCTTAATATTTATCTTAAAGACATGAGAGAGGTGTCAATCTCTTCATCTAGCTCTTAGCAGTAAAACAAGTAACCATATTAAGTAATCCGTTAGAGGTTTCAAAATTGGAAACCTTTCTCATCGTTCATCTGACACTGTAAATTGTGTTTAGAATTTCTCACCTTTTAATTTTCAGTTTCTGCAACCATTAAACATTTTTTTATTTTTGCAGTCACACACAAGTATAGCAAAGCTCCAAACACACGTGCACAGATGTGTCTCCTGGTGTCCTAAATAGAAAATACTGCTCAGCCAGCTGTATGTGCACGTATAGCCATTCTTCCTCCCATTCAAAGCTGTCAGTGCTTTGCATTGTGCTTTAGGGCTGTGTATTGGCAAGAATCTGGTGATGCAATGTGTATCATATTACAGGGGTTATGGTGCAGTATATTGTGATATATTGTAAGACTGTAAGCAAAGCGTTTTATTACATTTTTTTAAATCAGATTTTAGAAAAACTGTTAGTATAAGGAATATGCCAACATATGCATAAAATCTGAGTAAAAAAAAGTTGACTTTTTATGCAGTCAGAATGGTGGGATCTGCATTTGTATTTATCACAGTCCCTGTCATACGCTAGGTGTTACTTTGGATTGGAGGAATCAAATGGCTGAAGATAGATTACAACACTGACGGATCGAGCAGTCAGGGGTTTAAACATGACACATACTGCCATAAATCCTACATGTGAACTATTAATTTAAACAAATACAGTGATTTTAAGAATCAGTACAGTATCACAAAACATAATATTGTGATACTCAACTCTATCTGTATTATTGTTCACTCCTATTGTGTATATTTGGCCTGTGTTTCCATGCATTCTCAGAGAGTGGGAGTTGATAGGTTTGAGTGCATGCAGAGGCAGCCACAGGTGTGAATGCCATGTGACTGAGGTCAAGAAGGGTAAAGTGAGAGTGTTCAGCTGTCCGCTTGGATCACTATGAAAGACGAGTATGTTGGGAAGGCACCAAGCAACAGCCTAGCAACAAACAGTGCTAGCAACACAACCGAATATGTTTGTGTTTGTTTGTATGTGTTTTCAATTGGCATTTAGCTGCTTCTCTGATCCAGAGTGGAATATAGTGAGTACAGTGAAACACTTTAGCAGTTGCAGGGATAAAACCTGCAGGATATGTTTAAGATTTTGTCCCACCCATTGTGTGTACATGTGTTCAAACACGTCCAAGCAGTTATCACATCTGAAAACATCTTTATTTTATTTTTTACATTGTATTGCTCCATTTCGCAATAGTGCAAAATTCAATATTTTAAAGTTTCTCATAAATAACAAACATATCATAAATAAACAAATATCACCACATTGAACACAAACTAAAATTAAAAAAAAGCTACAGTCACATTGAAATTGCACAAACGGATTTAAGATAAGCAACTTTTGTATTTACAGTTCAATCAGCAGAATTGAGGCCAAAGTCTTGTGTGGTTTTGTGTGCCTTTCTCTTAAAGTCCGGCCCTGACTCACAGCGGCTTTACAGAATAACAGCATCTCCATAAGACCATCACAGCCCCTATTCTACTGGGTCCGCTCTAACAAAGGAAAATTAAGGTAGTTTCAGATAAACACAACTCAGTCAACGAAATCCTTCAAAAAAAAGGAGGAAAAAAAAAGGCAACTTCTCAGAAGTCTGAAATAGTATCACTGCGCTACACATGAACTGAACTGAACCCAGGTGTTAACTGAGTCAAGAGGACTCAAAGTAATCCATTTATATCAAACAATGCAAGTTCAGCGGTGACATTCCTACGTCACCCTCCACACGTTCTATAGCCAGTATATTTGTAGTTAATTTTACAGCTGTTTTTAGTTGCAACAGAGTTGGATCCATTTCAACAATGAGGTAATATAACAAGACACCACACTTGATTATGTACGGAAGGAAATATGACAGCACCAAGTGTCAACAGCATTACTCATTAGTGTCAAGTGTTGATATACAGTAGGTAAACCAGTACTTGCTGCTTTAATGTCATTTTAAACTGTAATGTGTCCACGGATTATATCCACCTCCATGTCCACTACATAGGATTAAAGACAATTCAGAGTCCTTTCATTGTCTGGTCAACAGGTTTGCAAGCAAGTAACGCCTTTTGCACAAATGTAGCAGACATAAGGTACAGTTTCATGTGAGATCATGCTTGTGGCAGTGAAGAAACATTAAGAAATGTAAATGAAATGCTGCATATCAAATGCAACAATCAGTCCTCGTAACCAGGAGACTGATACCACTTTCACACTTGGACATTCTCTTTGTCATTTCTATTGACGATATGCGCATCACACAGCTAAATAAATATATTAAAAACACTCTTAAATAGGCATATGTCTGATCTGTTTCCTTCTCTAAGCATCTTTAAAACAGAATATATTAGAATTTATACATTTTTATAAATACATTTAGTTCAACATAATTCTTCTGTGTTTATATAAAAAAAAAAAGGATTTAAACTCATATACAGTTCTGAGGGCCTAACGTCTCTATGTTGTCAGTGTCCATGCTGAATTGCAGTGTGGGAAGGGTTTATAACATTGCCTCTTACTGCCACCTAGTGTGGCTTAGCAGCACTACAACACTTTATCCTCCTGTTGGGAGTCGATGCCAATACGTAAACATGCATGGTACACCCAGTAAAAAGCTACATTCCAAAAGTAAAATCATTCAGTTTCTCTTTTTTGTACATTATTGCAAAAAATCCTGACATCAAAAGAAAAAATCTTGCAGAGGACAACATCAAACCAAAAACATTTATATTTCACATGACAGAATTAAGTGCCCACCACGTTTCACGAGGAGTGTGTCAAACACTGGAGTGGTGGGAAAAAAAGTGGAGCTTGAGGAAAGATCGGTCACTGTTTACAACACCCAGGATCATCTTTGTACTCTTGAGGAGAGTGGGAGCTGGTGTCTGTATGGTGGAGCTGTACAGTGGAGTTTCAGGCTTCCAGAACAGATACAGTGTAGTCCAGAAGTAATGGCAAACTTGGTAAGGACCAGCCAGATTGGTTTGACCACAAAATAAAAATCTTGGTGGATTTTTCATAAATCATCTTGTGTCCTTAACTGTTCATGAAAAATTAATAGCTGTGTGTTGAACATGTCTTTTGTACATTAACATTTTTTTCAAAAAATTGCCTTGATTTTTAGTTCATGACTCATGTTGTATATTTTCTTAAACTACGGCGAACCTATAACAAGAGAGCCACTAATTCTGGAGGGTACTGCGTATTAACCAAGCCAGAAGCCTTAGCCACACCTCCCCTCTTTCTCTTCTCCCCCCTCAGTCCCATTACCTGTCCACTCCTGTCCTCCTACTCCCTGTGTCAAACCGAGCAGTTGCGTCTCTTCCCAGAGCCAGTCTGGGCTGTAGCAGCAGAGGCTGAGGTCAGCCAAGCGGTGACCCCGTGTCAAAGGCTGGTGGAGGAAACCGAGAGGGTGGGTGAGGAGGGTGGTGGGAAGTTCAGTAGCTCCAGCACAGCCACCCCCACACTGCTGCGCCGTGTGAACATGCAGGAGGCCGCGACCCATTTGTTGCTGCGCGGGTTGTACTTCTCGATAGAGTTGAGACTAGAGCTGCCATCGTTACCTCCCACTGCGTATAACCAGCCATCCATAGCCACCAGGTCATGGGTGCTCCTGGAAGGAGAAGAAACATATAATTCAGTATAGAAATTTCACATGCATTGTGCAGCCAAATTTTTAACACACCACATCAGGATTCAGTTTTGTGGCTCTTAATAGGAAAGAATAATAACCTCTATGCATTCTGTTCACTTTAGCGAACTAGATTCATTACAATAGAGTCGAGCGCCTGTTAATTTACAGAGGATGCAGTGTGGGATTTGTGTTACATTCATAAAATGTAAGCCCACTGCATGAACATTATTAATGATTGAGTAAAAAAAGTGAAGGATGACAAAAGAGATGTGAGACATACAGATGACACAATTACTGAGATATTCATTGATATCGCAGTGATCCACAGTTTGAGGACACCAAGAGCGTGACTAAAACTTCATATAATTATTCACTGAAGTAGTACACCAGTGGAAATATTAATGGTTTGTTGGGACAGTAAAGACAACATATCCTTTGCTGCCATCAAAAAGAATTCAATCCAAACAAGAATTACTACCTCATGTTTGTATGCCTCCAACCAGTCAATCTGCAGTTTACATTTATGTCTGTCCAAACACATCTATGTAGTGAAGACCTTTATTAAATTCCTTAAAAGAATTACGTGTATTTTTTGGCAAAACATGGATGTCTCACACACATCTTCCAGCTGACAGCACAAAAGATCTGTAAAATCACCAAAGTTTAAGGTCAACACCCAAAATTAGTACCACCAAATTAGTGTCTGACCAAATGTCTCCCCTTCTGTTCCAGAGTTTTGATGTTGAGTAATGGCCAGAAAAGTTTTTTTTTTTTTTTTGCAAAACATTATGATGTCAAAGTGAAGTTGACCTATAACCTTTTGGTTTAAAAATATCATCACTCGATAATTTTATACTATTAGACATCTGTGCAAAATGTTGAAAATTTTGTCATAATAAGCATATGAATTCTTGAGTTATGGCCAAAAACATGTCTTGCAAGGTCACAGTGACCTTGACCTTTGATCACCAACTTGTAATGAGTTCATCCTTAAGTCCATGAGGACATTCGTGCCAAAAAGAAATTACTGTTCCTGAGATATCGAGTTCACCAGAATGGGATGTATGGACAACCTGAAAACATATTGCCTCCAGCCTCTTGAGTGTTGATTTTCACAAGTTCTGATCATTATCACAATATAGTGAAATGATTTTGGCCAAGTCAGTATTTCTACAATATTTTTACATTGGCACATGTGTCAGATTGTTGAGGAGAGTTATATATTAGTGGGAATACAGCGTGATGTTTTGGACTGTGTAAATGGAGTCTCTCAGCAACTGGATAAGAAAAGCACTCAAAGCCACGCAGCTGATTAACACATGGGTTATTCATGGGGCTGCATAGTCAACTGTTGTCAGGTTTCCCTGCTCCTACAGTATACTGACTCACAGACAACAAAGTGAGTCTCAGTGTGTGAGTGTGTGTGTGGGTGTGTGTGCGTGTCTAGGAGCCTGGGGAACAAGTGAATCTGCTGATGTGTCCTCGAAACCAAGACTGCTACATCTCTTAATCTCTCTCCCTGATGCCGATCTTGTATCAATACGATGCTGTGAGTGTGTGCATGCACGTCTGCTTTGATAGTCACCCGCAGGACAAGTTTCATCTTCTGAGAAATAAGAAAGAGCTGACTGTTGTGGAAAATAGGTCATTTGATGTTTATGCCGTAAGAAGGTTTAGGCGTTAAGAAAGACATCCAAATGCCCCAAATCCGACGCCTTGAAGAGTAAAGATTTTCCACAGAGCAAAATAATTGCAGCAGGGATATCCTTTTGACAAGCTCCACAGAGACAGCTTTGTTCTGTAGCTTTTCAAAAGAGATTTTATCTTCTACTTAGTTTAAGGTAAAACTGAGGGTACAGCAATGTTTCTAATAACAGACAAGTTCATCCCCCACCACTCTCACCAAGGTGTCACATGTTTGTTAAGAAGCATGAAAAGGAGGATACAAGCTGGACAGGCCTCAAGAAAAATGTTCAGTGCATTTGAGGCCAGTGCATTTCATTACTGTGAGTTGAACCTGTGCAGCTGGAGAAATAGAACCAGGTCATCCTGATGGTTCAGTTGGCTAAGGTGTGTCTTGTTTAATTATATTTCCTGGATCCATCCCAGGTCCTCTGTCATAATGTCAACTCCTCTCCCATCTTTTTTTGGACTCTGTCTGTGTCTCTCTCACATATGTAGGACTGAAAACAGGCCTCCTCATTTTCTTTTAAACTTCATAAAAGGCATCTCTTCCTTTGATATTATAGGAAGGAAGACATTTGGCTGCAAGCTGCTTCCTTACTTGCCTTGGTGGCTCTTGTCTCTGACATCTTACAAAGGAGGTCTTCAAGGTCAAACATTTATCTCTGCAGTGCATATGTGCATAATGACAGCTGCTCACCGAATTGCACAGTCTTTGCTGTATTTACTGACAGGTCTAATGACTAGTGGAGAGGCACAAGTATTGATATGCAAACAGTTGTTTAAGGGCGTGTTAACATCTTTATGGCAAACTGTAGGAGTGAAAATGAGGCCAGTGCATGTGCATCCAGCACCACAATGATCACGATTTAGCATTTTATCCCTGCTGGCACCAGATGTGATAAATGACATTAGAAAGAAGTTGAACTCTCACCTCGAACAAACGTTAGATTTCTGCCAGAATGAAAATCGAGTTGACGATATTTTAAATATCTAAAGACATTAGAATTTCATATTGTGTGGACATTAAGACTATGATGTTTTACAGATGTTGGGTTTTGTTCTCCATGTTGGATTTTGTTTATTAAACAACTTAAAACCAACAAAAAAGCAACGTCATCTGTACTTTACGTCAATGTGATGTTGGCATTAGAGGTGCTGACAATGAATTTTGTCACATGACGTCACTACATAAATTCAACTAAATATCATAGTCAAAAGACGTTGATGGCCCAGCTGGGATAAAACTGAATTAGGCGTACACACAGCTTTATAAGTCTAATGAAAATATGCATATGCATATTTCTGCTGTTGTGCTAACACACAATTTAAGTCATGAATCTACACAGCTTAATGCATCTGGCCCCAGGACTTGATCATTTGTACCAATACGAATTCTGGGTTCACACTAACCTGCGTATGTTCATGGGGGCCACTCCCTCCCAGGTGTTGGACTTAGGGTTGAACCGCTCCACAGAGTTCAGGCAGCTGGTGCCGTCATTGCCTCCAGCAACATACAGCATGCCGTCCAGCACGGCTACGCCAGCACTGCTACGCCGACTCAGCATGTTGGCGATGGCTGTCCATGTGTTGCTCTGTTCATTACATAGAGAGACTGAGTGTTGGTCACATGTTCATAGATACATCCGTAGTGTACACTATTCTCTCCATATTCAGTTGATCTTGGTGACAACCAAGTTACTTTGATAATAAATTTAACAGTATGCAGTTTACCTGGGGGTCATATTTCTCCACTGTTGCGAGATGTGAGGAGCTGTCATAACCTCCCACTGCATACAAGCTGCCATCTGGAGGGGAAAAGGGAGTATTCACTCAGAATGTAAATATTAGCAGTCAAACACCACGGTGGCAACTCCCTCTAGATTTCAGATATTAAAATGCAGACACTGAAACGTAAACACATAGTAGAACAGCGTGTTCATGAAACTGTGTTTACTGTCAAGTTCCTACCCAGAGTTGCTACTCGCACATATCTCCTACGGGTGCTCATGGCAGCAATCGAGGTCCATGTACTGGTCAGAGGGTCATAACGCTCTGCACTGGAAAAGAAGAAACAGAGTTACCCGCAAGTTGGCATCGCCCTGGTTCCTTTGGGGGGGGGGCAAAATAAAGGGGAATTGTCCATTGTAGTTTGAATTATTGCAGAAAATAAGCTCTGTGGCAAACAAACGTTAATGACACTGAGATGTTTTGTTCAGTGAGATTATCTTCACAAATGAACACCACTTTTATGATTGTTGAGGCATAAATGCAATCACCAAGGGTAAAAAGCTAATGGCTAATCTGTGTCCTCGTCAACCTCTGTAGTCTCATTTGGCCATTTGTTAGCAACTGCCTCTTTTAAGACATGTAAAAGCTTCAAAATTGATGAGTGGAATATTTACTGGTATATTTTATGTCGTAAACAAAAAGTTAAAATATCTTAAGTTTGTGTACACTACAGACCTTATTTCAGGCATTTAACTAAAACCCATTCAAAAAAAAAACACTGACTTTAAGACGAGAGAACCAGGAGTGCAAAAATGCAAACTCATTTCTGGGTTTCAGGACTCAATACTGCAGCATTCTATATGATGACACAAAAAGGCTGCCCTATTTACTGTAGACCAACTGTCTTTGAGCCCTGGCCTTGAAAACAGCATCAAGACAACACTCAAAAAAAAAACTGCAACAAGATACAACAATGTAGCAAATCTAGCTTATGAGTACCAAGAAGTTGAGCATTCATCACCAAAAGTTAGTCTGTCTCTACCTATTGAGGCAGGAAGCTCCATCATAACCTCCAGCAGCGTACAATAGGCCATGCAGAACTGCTACACCCAAACAGCTCCGCCGTGTGCCCATGGAAACTTCAGGCTGCCAGGAGTTAGTGATGGGGTCGTAGGACTCCACGGTTGCGAGGTCTGAGGTGCCATCATACCTGAAGAGACATGCATATGAATAAAATTAATTAAAAAAAAAGGATTTTTGATCATTTTGAAATGGATGCATGTCTGGAGTGATCTCCTCTATGAATGTAGCAGAAAAAGAGTCAAATTTAAAAGGCATTTTACATTAAGGAAAGCACTTAACTTATCAGGAGCGCAGGGAGAAAGCTGTTTTTACATAACCATCACTCAGGATCATTTTACCTGTAAATCATTCATGTGTTCACCGACCAAAGCCTCCTCTTTAGGAGTCAGGTTTAGATCACATGACTAAGTGGAGTGTGGAGTGGATTAACGAGTTTTGAGTCAAAGGTCAACAGTATAATTCTCATCAATTACCCTCCAACAGCATAAAGTCTGTTCCCAATGGCTGCCACGCCCACTCGTGCCCGCCGAGTGGACATTGACGCCACCATGTGCCAGCGATCAGTCCTGGTGTCATACGCCTCGCAGTCTCCATGGATGGCAAACAGACTGCCACCACCTGCAGACACACACAAACAGAGAAAATGCTTTGCAGTCAAGCAGTAAAACTTAAAATGAAAAGCTAATACTTTAAAGAACAGTGACTTTAGTCAATGTTTGCCAAAATTTCGGAGGAATTCTTCCAAGTTGATGGGTTTTGGGATGATTTTGGCTGAGACCTGGGTTCACTTATTGTGGTTCTCTAATGGTTAAATAATGAACTGTAATTGTAGTTACATGGTTTAGTTCAGAATTTTGAAGCTGTGCGAGGCTACAGTGACAAAATATTGTTAAGTAAATTACATATCACAATGTTTTATTTTAAACTAAACTAAAAGAAAATTCTATGACCTCTAAATAAAAGAAACATATACCAATCTGGATAAAATAAAAATCCAGAAAGTTCATTATTCATTTCTGTTCATTTTAACTTTAACAGTTAAGAGAGTTTAAACCAATGTTTGACTTTACTGCAGTGCACCCATGAGGACCTGGAAAACATTTTCATTATTATGACAGCTATAAATCCTGTATATAATTATAAGCAATATCTAGGGTTGGGTATTGTTTCCAATTTTATCTATTCTGATTCTGCTTATTAAATCCGGCTCTTATTGAATCTTGGTTTCAATTCCAACATATTTTGGAGAGAAAAAAGAACAGATATTTGAGGAACAAAAAGTGGCCCACCTTTGTTCTTGAAGAGACTCAACCGTAGCAAAGGGATGTGACCACTTTACCACAAACCTTGTCACCACTCTGTGATATGAATCCACTGTCTCCTTGCTCATCTTCCCCTTCATGGATTTAGTGACAGGAGTTATTGTAATGTTACTATGGGGGGTCTCTGGGGATGAACCGGAGGTGGTGGGGTGCTCTCTGAACTCATATCTAAGATGAATATGTATATTATGATAATGTAATTTAAGACATAATTTGTTAACCTTTAATACAAAATGTCAGCTCATCTGTAATTTGTACCAGAGTGTGACACGTTGCTACTGTTAATGCTGTTAACTGTTAACGCTGTATCTGGGGCGTTATTGTGGCTGGGAGACCACAACACATCGAGCAGAGCATGATGCATTCCTTCAGATTCACACCATGCTGAAGTAAATGCTTGGTCATATTGGAGATGCTTCCTCCCTTGCACAAAATATCCTTATCTGCAGGTGTTGCATTTTGGTTTTGTAAGCAGAAGTGTTTCTTATCGCATATTTTTGTGGCGTACTGTATAACAAATGATGTAGCGTGAGATTTGCATAGCAGGTCCTGGCAGACAACTGCAACTTCTATGGACTGTTAAATGCTCACTGCAGTTCACTCTGGAGCGAGACTGAAATATGCAAAAGTTAGGAACCAATAAGCAGAATCGAAATACATGTGTCTTTTCTCAGAAATTTGGATACCCAACCCCAACAATATCTTGTCTTATATAATTATATCAGTATTTTTATCTCCCAGCTGTGAACATGCTGATGTTTGCAGTGACATCACAAGCTAAAGTTTATTGAAGTGCGGCTTATGTGTACCCTAGTGGGTACCTTCAGGGGCACACTGACCAACGGCGAAGAGCACAGGGCTGGCACCCTCACAGCGTCGTGGACGCGTCCTGCTGTTGCTGAGGACTCCCCTCTGCTCAGGCATCAAGTGGTACTTGAGAGCCTCAATCAGGAGGTCCTTGCACTCTGAGTGGTGTCGCACCAGCAGCTCTGTATCCACGTTGCTCATCAGAAAGTCTCGCCTCAGCAGTGGCAGCCGCACACACTTCATCAGCTAACGGGGACAGAGCAGTGGTGGGTGGTGTGTTAGCATCAGGAGAGGGGAATGGAGAAAATGTGATGGAGATGTATTTTTATACATAGTCGAACTAAAAACACATTGCGTGTGGCAAAATAAGATATGTAAGAGAGTCTTACCCAGGGTACATGTTGCCTGCGTCCATCTATATCATGTTTCACCCAGCTCAACACAGCTCGGTATACTTCCTCTTCAGATGGCACGTTGAGATTGTCACTGGAGATCAAGTCCAGCACCTTGATGGGCAAGACAAAGGAGATGGGCGTAGACACTTTATCATTTACAAGAGCAGTTGTCTCAAATCCAAACTCACAGCACCTTTATTCAACTGTTACCATCAGAGAAGTGTTTGAAAAATAGAAACCGTGACATTAAAATCTTCCTGATCAAGCATGTCAACACACAGGAAGTGAATTGCGTTGGCCACAGACAATACTATTTCCTGCATGTTGTACCTGACTTTGTCTGCTGAACTGTTGCCTCTCGTCTCTCTACCTTAATGTGTTGTAGTTTATCCAGACTGATATTTGAAAGGGAAGGGCAGCGCACTGTTTTGTCTCATCAAATAGCATCACTTAATTCAAAATAAAGTGAAACAAAATCATGTCAGGAACCATTTAACATTCACACATAAATGCTTGTGTTTTCTAATAAGGTCAGTAAGTGTGTAGTGGTGCTGCAATATATCTGAATTACCACTACGTCCGTGTGTGTGCCTGTGTGTGCCTGTGTGTGCCTGTGTGTGCCTGTGTGTGTGTGTGTGGCTCAACGAGTGCTGCAGTCTGAGTGGCTGACTGGCGCTGTTCCCAGATGAACCCAAAGCTGGCAGAGCTGGGTGGGGCCAGAGCGGCCAGCTGCTGCAGCTGTCTTGCCTGGCCAGATCAGGGCAACAGTTAGCAGCCTCCCAGGAACAGGCTGCACTAATCCACAGCCACACAGAGAAATAGTGCCACTGGTGCTGCTACCGCCCCACCCTGCAGTCTCCCTTAGCTCTGCATGTGCACGCTGCATCACACTACCTCAAACAAATGTGTGTGTGTGTGTGTGTGTGTGTGTGTGTGTGTGTGTGTGTGTGTAGAGGAGATTGGGTTCATCGTCTTTGTAGTATAGCAGCAGAAATGAGTGATTTATGAATGAAAATTGAGATTCAGCTGCATCAGAGTGCTTAGGATATCTTTATACACTACACACAGTAAATTAGGATGCATTCATCCTTTGTTGTCTTTATGTCATGCATGTGATGCTACATTAGTGAAGCATCACCAAAGCAGACGAGTCATGACCCTGCCACGCCTTGCTACTTCCTTCACAGAACAGGCAAAGAAATTTGGGGCATATTTCACAGTTCTGTGAGTCCTTTAGAGCAGCCAGTGCATAAACCCAGCTCTGATGCAGATTTATGACAGACACAGAACAGCTGCAGACAGAACAGGACAGTGAGTCAAAGGAAATAGAGAGGCAGAAGATGAGGGAAAGAAAATTGTTTATTTTTAATCTGTCTTATGCATCTTAACGTTCAGTGTTTTAATGGACAGTGCCCACACACTCCTATGGCAGATTCAGTCTGAGGGTTTTCTACTCCCATACTGGTTTTACTCCCATGAAGCACAATCTCTTCAGTGGAGATTGGTCCTTAGAGAGATAGGAAGATAATGGGCGAGTGATGCTGGCAGCTGTTTGTTATTTCTATTCACCGACACTTTAATTCATTGTCACCCGGCAAGGCTCAGCAAGGCAATTGTTTGAAACAGTCGCCATTTCATATAAGAGATGATGCAGTTCTCTCCATTATTGAGACATCGACACGAACCCCCACCTATACAAGGAAAGTACAATTACCAGGCTTATAGTGGCAGTCTGATAGTGTGAGGTTAATTTTTTTTTAAAAGCTGAAACATGAGAAGAAACAAAAGACTGAAAGCAAGAAACATTATAAGAATACCAAAATAATTAAGTTTGTAAAGTACTTAACTTCAGCACTTTTTGACCATTAAAAGTGCAAGCTGTTAGCACAATGGTGTTTTCATGTTCACACTTAAAATCACAGGCCTGCTTAACTCCTGCAATAACAAATAAAACTTCTCTAACATCAGACTTGTAAATCAATTTTCCAGTGCCAGTAGATCCCAGTAGGTGGGACCTACCTTATAAGTTTAGATAAGAGACTGTGCCTACATTATTTCTTTGACCTTAATTTAACCGCCGTGGTTTATCTTTTTTAGGAACACCTTGCTCGACGCACACTTACAGTAAGTGGCTGTCAGTACAACCACAGTCTGACCTGTTGGCTGCTGAGTGGTTCTTATGTAGCAATTGGTGTTATATGCCTTACTAAATAACACTTAAGACATTTATCATGCTTGTCCAGGAATCAAACAAGCAACCTTTTGGCCACAGCAGTCCCACTAGATGGCTAATATTGATTTAGCAAACCTAAATCTAAACATTTCTAAAAACCATGGCAGAAAATAGTCGGGGTAAAATGTCCAAACCAAAAAAAGAAACCCTCCTTGAAACCCCAGAGATATCAGCAATGCTGTTAGCGCTATAAAAAGTACAGCAGCCTTGGAAAACGTCACTGGCTTTGCCTAATTACCACTTCCAGGACAGAAACCACAGCATTGCCACTGCTGAGTCCAGCTGATAAATAAGTGAGAGTTTGGCTAAGTTGACCTGCCAGATAAAGTAGTCCATGGCAGCACAGTGGAATCATAAAACCACAGGAGATGTGATTGATGCAGCTAGTTGAGTTACAAGAGAGGTCTTCCTAATGAATGCTGAAAACACAACAGCATGCTTGTGGCCACTTCCCTTGGGGAGCCTCTATTGTGAAGCACAAACACAGGCATGTACAGGATGCTATGCTCATAGTGTGGAAAATGTGATAAACAATATCCATCCATCCACTGGAGGGGGAGGGGGCCTATCTGTAAGAGACGTTAGGGAAAACCTGTCTGTGGGAGGAGGAGGCTGGAAAACCTACACTAGCACAGAGAGAACATGCAACTCCACACAAAAAGGCCCAAAGCTGGCCAAATGAACACAGAACCTTCTTGCTGTGAGGCGAAAGTGCTAACCACTACTACGCCCTTCAGCCTGTGATGGAAAAAAACTATGCGGGGGAACTTAATTAAGTGCCTCTTTAGTATTACTGTGCGTTTATCTTTGATGTTTTGTTTGGCATATTTCTAAACAATAAGGTGGATTAATCAAGTTGAGTCATTAAAGTAGTAGGCAGCAAGTTATGAGCCCAAAATGAATAACTGTCTGTCATGTATTCATAGTGAATGACATTTTTAAGTAATAATAGCTCTCACCAGTTGTCTCAAAGTAAACAGGATCAGATATGCTTTTGTCCAGTGGACACTGGCTTCTACACTGAAAGGGTATTCTACTTTCCATGTTCATACCCATAGCTGTGGTGACAGGTTATGACAACACTGCCAAATCTAATGGTAAGCAAATTACCGGTGTGACTGACAAGCTGAGGACGCAATTACCAGAAGACAAATCTGACAACTGTTTCCCACTATGAATACGCCACCATTAAAAGTGCTTCCTTTAAAAAGCAGCAGTTGGCAGAGGACACAGCAGGAGCCACAGAAAGCATCACCCTTACCTGTTTCAGTGGCAGCAGCATAAACTCCTCTGTCTTGGACACCTCCACAAAGTGCTGCAGGACATACTTGTGTGCAGACTTGAGCAGGTCGCTGCAGGAGTGTGTGTCAGCGAAGCCTCGGATGCCCAGGCAGTTGGAGGGGTCCAGCTGGCTGAGGAGGAACTTACAGCAGGCGTCCCGCACCCCGTTGAGCTGCAGCAGGCTCGCTGCTGGGAGCAACGTCTAAGAGGAGAGCAATTACAGGTGGAAGTACACTGTTTGCGCTTTGATGAATGGGGGTCAAGTGAAAAGTGCAATTTAACAATCTTGTCTATAAATCTCTATAAAAGTCTTTTACCGTACCTGCACATTGCCTTCCCCGACCACGATCTCTGCTGTGTAGGCATACTGGACCAGCTGCTCCAAAGCCTGAGGGTCGATGTCATGGAGGGTTACATGAGTCTGCCGACTCTCCGACATCTCATCTGCATGTGCAAGAAGAGCCGTTACATTTTTCCTGAGTTATAAACACTAAAACTCTGGCTGATATATTTGCCTGACTGTTAAATCATGCTGACATGTGGCAGCTCCTAATGTATACAGTACTGCTGCCAAATGTCAAACGTTTATCTTTTGCTGTCCATTTAATCAGTCGTTTTAACAAAGTTGTTGAACTACTTGAAATTCTTGAGTCTACGCACACTTGCCCAACATAGGTGTTCCTGCAGAACTCTGTGTCAGGAGGCTCCAACATCAGCAGTAAAATGTTGCTCTCATTTTTGTTTCTCTTTCACTTATTATTAGTTAGAAGAAATTGCAAGCACAATATCTGCAGGGGAGCTGTGGCTTGCTGTTTGGAAGATCATGAAAGATCGGCAGATTGTGTTAAATGGGCTAATTAGTGACTGGGACAGACGAGAGGTAGCCTAGCAGCTGAGTCTCAAAGCCAGACAACTGACTGTCTAGAGACACATTGTACCCTCACAGAGGTTTAGTGTCGGGAGGAAATATGAGACTCACACACACCTCATCTGACCACCTGTGACCCAGACAGGAAGAAGGGGAAGGAAGCGATGATGCTGAAAGGATGAGGTGGCGTTCACTGCACATGCTAGTTGTTGTGTTATCAAATTCTGAGCAACAGAGCAAATTGATGCTCAGTTTGATGTCGGAGCTTGAAATGTCTTCAGGCATGCAACAAGCAACAGCTGAACTCACTGGTAAACATAGCGTGGAAGTAGGGGCTGCAGGATGCCAGCACCACTTTGTGCGCCTTGATCTCTTTGTTGGAGACATGGAGTACAATGTCACACAGAAGGCCACGCTGTCGCATCCTGTTCATGGACACGAAGGAGTCATGGTAGTGGCGCTTCGAGTTGTGCGAGATGCTGTGGCCATCGCGGTTGAGCAGCTGCATGCCCCCCTCCATCATGGTGCCTGATCTGGCGGTCGCGGGCTCTTGCCTGGGCCGCGCTCTGGGCAACTGAAACATGCAAAAAACATTTTCGTGTCAATTAATACCAAAGTCATTAACATACTGTAGAAAAATGTCTCACCTGGGAGGGCTTAGCTGATCTGCTGGGAGGCAGGTATTATGACAGGTGTCCTGAGCAATCATTGTATTGTTGCTATTGTAATACCCATCCTGACAGCGATGACAAGAAGCCTACCAGCATGACAGAAAACTCAGCACAGTTACAAAGTGTAGTAGGTTGGCTGGCCTGATTATTTGACATTCAGTGTCAAGACTGATTACATCACATTATGACACTAGGAAGGTAGGGAGATGAACATTATTACTTGAACTGAATTCAGATGCTTCTCATCTGTTGGACAGTCTTGGTTTATTTTATTGCAATGAATTCTGTCTAGGGAGTTTAATTGCATTAGAATTAGCTGTGAATCCCCCCAACCTCAGCCCAGCTGCAGCCTCGGGTAAGCAGGGTGGGAGGAGAGAAGGATGTAGCTTTAGTTAGTCTTTTCCTTTGTACTCTCATCCGCCCTGCTCTCAGATGGAGAACATACTTCAGAACATTGCATAACCATAAACAGGCGGTATCTTGTAAGTTGTTGTCTGATGAATATTTAGGATGGGCTTATGCAAACTACTGGATGAACCGGACTAGAACTAAATTAGAAACATCACAGGCCTAGAAAGAGAATATTCACTCAAATACACTGAATTTGATGCTGCGATCCCTTACAAGTGCAGTGAAACAGGTATATGAGCAGAAGCTAAGTGGTATGACAAGTTTAAAGCCAGGTACTCCAAATTCCTCTGAGAGCTTCCACATAATGTGCTGTTTATAGTCTCCCTAAGTGTCCTCTAGTGATGCTTTGCTTTTCATTTTACATTTTAAATGCATTATTCGTGTTTGTAAATATAAAGAGGGGTTTTCGTAACAATAAAACAAGCTAATTAGAACAACTAGGCAGCCATCAGTGAAGAATACTGATCAGTTTAAAGGCCAAGAAACATGACTCTTAAGGCTGAAACACAACATGTTATGGATCCTGATAAAGTTAAGTTTCATATGTCTCCAGCCAAACACACAATTCACTGAGCATAAAGGCATCATAATTATGTTGTCATCTGCTCAGAGGCGCTCTTTCAACTAAATAGTCTGCACTGTCCCACCGAGGACCATCTCAAATGTCACCACAGCTGCCTGGCGACTTGCTTCGGGTCCCATTTTCCAAAACACAGTGGGCCACAAAAACAGACCAACCATGTTCCTCTATGAGGGAACAATCTGCTCTCATGCCCGAGGGAATAAGGAGAGACAATGCTGCAAATTGAGACATGGATACACATTAGGTTGGGGGCAAAAGTGAAAACACAATTGTCACAGCTAAAACTAACAGAGTAAAGCATTTTGTCCTGTCCATCCCAGGCTTGTCTCTTAAAATCTTCTCTCCTCTCTCTGGCTCAAAACCTTGGCTGACATCCACACAAAGACTCTCTTTTACAAACATGCACAATATTTTTGGGCACAGAAGTGCTACACTGTAATCTATTTTGGACAGAAGGATGTTTCTATTCATATTGTCTCCTTATGTGCTTTGAAGAAACCCCAACCCCCACTCCATCTATTTTGAATAACAGCGGCTATCAGCTGCAGCAGCAGCAGCAATAGAGAGAATGGATGTGTCATGTCTTTACCAGTGGTTGTGGTGCGGTTATCCTTGGACGCAGTGTCTTCCTCACAGTGATGGGAGATAAATCAGCAGCTGTCGCAGTCAGATTGGTTTAAAACTGGTCCCAGAGTCCGGCTATCTGTCCATATTCTGACTCAGGCATACGAAATATGGAGAAAGCCTCTGTTTTGTGCTGTATGCGGTTGACGTCAATGCAAAAAAACTGCATGAAAGCTGACATGGCTTTGTTAAGGTGGAGCTGAAACTGCTGGAGGTGAAAGTGCCAACGGTGCTCATGCTGTTGATACGTGACACCATGGGACAGAGGCTTCACTGTGGAAATACACAGGAAGTTGTTTCCTCAGCGCAAATGTCAAACATTTACCAACTGATGTTCGTTTATTGACGTGACACAAACGACCTTAAGCGCCTCCTTTTGTCTGCTCGGAGTCCGGAAGTGCGTTCGATAAATAAGTCTTAGCGGGCGCGAAAGGCGGGGTTTGACTTAGAAGCACCGTGATTGGTCTGAGTGTGAGCCACCCCCCGCCTCGATTAACCCGGAACACAAATCAAACAAACTGCGAACAGCACATACACTCAGTGTTCAAGAATAGACAAATTTTCATTTTCGTTTCCAGTTTTATAGACGATACATACGTGGAAACTGTGCATTCATCATGCTGCCACTAAAATAAAATAAAAGTCACGACCGTTTGAGTCACGATTCATTACATATGGCTAACCAGCTACCGTTAGCTATGCCTAACGGAAGAATTAAAAGTAGGACTCACCACCAGCCGTCGTCGGTGTCGGTGTGACAGCTGTAATTTCTTCCTATTTGTAAGCTTGCCCAGCTTTGTGGCTGTGTAGTGAAACAAACTACAGACTGAAAAGATAACAACCTCTCCTCTGAGGGTCCTCAGCTGTCCGTATCTCGTGGATGCAGCTGACCATTTAATTTAAACTCACGTGCAGTATCAAAACACTGCTTGTTCTTGTACGCTCTGCTTGACAGTGTAATTCGAGGTTGTCGTGCTCGCCGACAGTTTTTCTTTCAATTTTAGTTTCGAATTAAATTTCGATATTAACAAATTATAATGGTTACGCATATTATCAAAAACTAACACAAAAAATCCCCAACAGTTGAATAAAAGAATTGTGTCACTTTCATTACATGTTTAAACTAGCTAACGGTTTAGCACCCGTGAAACATAAAACCAACTCCTTCGTTTTGCACCGCGGCATTGTGGGTATTGAGGTCTGACGGTGTCACGTTTTGGATCCAGCATGGCAGCTAAACAGAAGAGGCATGTGGCTATTTTCTTTACTTTTTTCTCTGTATGACGAGTTTTAACGGCAAATTTGTATCGTTTTATAAGTCAAAGTGTTGTCAGTCCAGTCGGTGTATTTGTAGCGTTTCAAAGACTCGTTTTAGCTAATATTGTTTGAACTAGCGTCCCAGCTACCCATGCTAGCTTACTGTTGGGGCTAGCTTAGTTACATCAAACGCCAGCTACATGTGAAATATATTCTCTTTGAAATGGACTGTTGATGAATGTTAATGGAGACTTTTACAGTTAGTTAACTGCCAAGCTGGCAGCTAACCAATAAAACGTTTTCGTTGGAGCTGGACGCTGTAGATGTTTGAAGATTGCTCCCACATGTTGGCCAACTTATTTCATCTGTTGAACTGTTGTCTTTTATTTTGTAGGAAATTGGAAGACCTCAGTGTGGATGAGTTCATGCAGTCAGGCTTTGACTCTGAAGGTGAATCTGAAGAAGAGACTCAGAAACAGAATGGACTCAATAAAAAGAACAAGAAGAAAGGTCTGAAATCTGCAGCCCTTCAGACGTGAGTCCTTTGCAGATAGTTCTTATACATAATATCATTGTTATGCTGGTTATAACAACATCAAAACCTCTCAAGGCCAGACAGTCAACTCGTGTGTTTTCTCTATAGGGATGATAAAAAGAAAGGCAAGGCCAGTGAGCACAAGGAGCAGCTGTCCAGGTTAAAGAACAAAGATCCAGAGTTCTACAAGTTCTTACAAGCAAACGACCAAACGCTCCTAAACTTTGATGACACAGACAGCTCTGAGGATGAGGATGAGAAGAAGTATCACAAGTTGCCATCTGCACTGGAGGTAGGCCGGCTGCTAGTGTGTGAGGTCATGATGACTTCTCTTGTGAAAACAAAGATCTTCATAGTGGTGTGTTTTGCATGTAGGAGGCCAGCTCTGGTGACGATGAGGACGGGGATGATGAGGAGGGTCAGAAAGCTTCAAAGAAATCCAAGAAGGCAAAGGAGTCTATCAAAGTCACAGATAAAATGATTGAAGAGTGGAAAGCTGCTATGAAGAAGGAACCCACAGCTCGTCTCTTTAGAGAGGTCACCCAGGCATTTAAGGCTGCTGTGGCTACAACTAAGGGTGAAGGAGTTACTCAGTGTCGATACAAAGTGGCCGACAGCTCAGGTAAAACACCATGTTGGATATATGATTTTAAATTGTAGTAGTTTGATTGAAAATTTATAGCATCATCACTATGATGATACACTTTAATTATAAAAATATTTACAGTAACTGCTGTAAATAAAATGCAGTCAAGACTCTGCAACAATCTGATTTAATTTAGGAACTCTCTGATCAAAAATACATAACTGAGCAGATATTTAATGCCAGCTTTCAGTACTTGGCACATATCAGTCATTACCAATAAAGCATTAGGTCTTACTTTCAGCACATATTGAAATGTTGTTTAGGTTGCTGTTAAAATTTGGGTTATAGCAGTATTTTTTTTTTAAGTGCTCCCTGTAGTAATTCTAAAATGTTCAGCGTAAATATCAGTGGTGTAGCAATGAAGCTTGAAATTGGCATTGTGGTGATGTCACTGTTTCATACATTTTTGTAGAATTAAAAGAGCGCCTGCACATTATGAGTAATCATAAGTCATAAAGTATAGGCACTTATTATATTTGTGTTATTGACTATAACATATTAAAGCATATCAGGATCCTACCTTAACAGTGCACATGATACAAAACACCAGTGGTTTACAGCAATAACAAGGTTATTTAAGATTATTATTTTCAAGATTAACCAGATATGGTTGCAAAAACGGGAAGCTTTTATTTCAGCTCCACGACCTCAACACTGCACTGTTTCACTGATTTGTAATGAAAATACACAGTTTGATATTTAATTAATCTTAATGTATTAAATTGAGAGTCGTGCACTTAAATGATACAATATAATTAAACATTCTACACTCAACAAATATATATAAATATCTCTTTCCCTGTCCTGTCTGCAGTGTTCAACGCCTTGGTCTTGTTCTGTATCAGAGATATTTATGTGGCCCTGCAGAGGATGCTCAACCTTAAGCCAGAGAAAGACCAGAAAAAGTATGAAATGCATATCACATTTTCTGGCTTGATCTTGATAGTCTAAATGTAGCTGTGGAAAGACGGTTCACTTCACTTGTTTCCTCTGTTTTGCTCTTAGGCTAGTGCTCCCGTCATCTAGTCCAAGGTGGCAGAAGAATCAGATTGACATCAAGATGTATCTCAGTGGAGTAGTTCAGGTTTGTTTTGCTGTTCACTTAAAGTGTTTCTCCTGTAGCCCCTTTTACACATGCACTGCAAGCCTGAAATGATCTTGATATAACCTGGAGGAGCTGTATGTTAGAACGCAGATGTCCAAATCAGTTGAAAATGGACATTGAACAGACTTTACCCTGCCAGCTACCCAACGCAAAGTCTGTGTAATGTCAGATTGATCTCATGTGTGATTGGAACAGGTAATCATCTAGAGAATTCAGTGAGTGAGTGGGTGTGTTGATGACATTTCTATCATTCAGCTCACATGAAGTTGGAAGAAAACAAACATCTAAAGGTGAAGAGGAACAGGAACATGAGTCATTTACACAAAGACAGCAAAGGTAATGTCTAAGTGGAGAGACGAGGAGATTCAGAAACTTCAGTTGGTAGTGACCGAAGCTGAAATCGTCAGGCAAATCAAAGGAACAGGAAGAGACTCTGTTTTTTATCACCAAATTACAAACCGGCTACATGACCGTGGTGTAACACGGTCTCCTGAACACGCTACCCAGGCACTACCCCCTCGCCTAAACCCAACAGAAAATTTCCAGTTGGTGAGAAGTTTCTGACACTGACCGTCTCCTTTTGTGTGCCGCATGTGTGAAAGGGAAACTTTGGATCACATTTGGACCTGATTCCCTGATTGTCCAAAGTTCATAAGAGAAAGTGGCTTCTGTGTCTGTCTGTGCTTTTCTCCCTTTGAGTTCTGCCTCTTGTATCTTGTTGGCTAGACAGGACGACATTCAGTAGATGAAATGCAGAGAAATTAATATTTCATTGAACATAACATGATTCATTTTTAACAGAGCTGTATATGTCATATTTTCCCCCTCTTCTCCCTCATCCTTTTCCTCTGTTTTCCTCAAAACATCTCTGTTGTCTCACTCTCCACCTGCAGCTGTTATCCTGTCTAACTGAGGCCACAGTCATCAGTGCTGTCCTGAGGCATGCCAACCAGCTCGTACCTTATTACCTTTGTCTACCCAAACAGTGTCGTCACCTGGTTAAGGTAAGGCATAAGTTACCACAGGATGGCATGCATTTTTATCCTTAATTGAACCCAGCAAAGTAGTTTTAATGAGCCAACTCATGTCTTTGTGTGTAGCAACTGATGAAGCAGTGGAGCACGGGGGAGGAGACAAGTCGGGTTCTAGCCTTCCTGGCCCTCAACAAAATGTGTAGACACAAGCAGGAAACATACCTGAACGCTATTCTCAAGGTGAGCTAAATGCAGAGTAATACAGGATCAGACTGGATGTAAAATGGAGTAGGATTTGCGTGGAGCAGTTTCTTGAAAGAGAGTTTCTTTTCTTTTTAATCTGATGCTCGTTCCAAATCCTTCACACCACACCTAGCTTGTCTAACCAGTTCATATTTTCATCTGTCTTTCATCTGCTTATAATGTTTTTCTTTCTCTTTGCAGCAAATGTACATTTCGTATGTACAGAACTGTAAGTTCACATCTCCCAACGCGCTGCCCATGATCAACTTCATGCAGCGGACTCTAACAGAGATGTACTCCCTGGACACACAGACCACTTACCAGCACGCCTTCATCTACATTCGACAGCTGGCCATTCACCTCAGGAATGCCATGACCATGAAGAAAAAGGTTGGTTGTTGACTGTGTGTATGTACTTTGGAGACTCTGTAACTTGGTATTTCTACTGGATGGGTGTAGTTTTGCAGGACGCAGCAGTGCACGCTTTAATTATTTTGGTTTGCTGAAAATGAGAAATCTGACTGAGTTGTCAAGTATAGGCTAATTTTATTTCTAATGCTTGGAAGATGAGGCAAACTAGACTGAATAATACAGAAGTATGAAGGCATACAGAATATACTGTTCATGTTTTCCTCTAATTTCTAAACTGATGAGTGATCAGTATATTTTAGCATGGTTTAGTTGTGCATATTTAGCAGTATAATGTTATGAAGATCAATTATACAATATCAGCAGTCATGTAAAAGTCATTTGAAAATCTGCAGGGAAGTTTAGTCATTGTTGCAGCCTGCCAGCAGCACTGCGGTGCAAAATAGGTGTGTCTTCACAAATTAATGATAACAAAAAGCAAAAATAAAAAAAGTCTCTGTTTGAAGTTACAATTAGACATGAGGACTCCTGTAGGTTTGATCTTGGGGTTAAGATTAGGTTAATAAAGAACTTTTTAGCACACAGTTTTGCTAGCTTATCCAAAAACTGACTAGATGACTCAGTGCAAGCCGACAAGAGCGCACATCATGCGCACGCTGCCCCCGAGTGAAAGGTTTTAGGGAGTCTCGTGCTCAGGCAGATAGTCAGCTTTTGCACTTTTGAACGCTTTGAAGAGACACACTTTAACATTTATAGACACATTTGAAATGCTTCCTTGGATGGCAGGGACACAGGTATTGGAAGACTTTTTTGTCAATTTACAATGAGTGATTTAAGATTATTTTCATATTATTCTTAAAAACTTAAATTGACTTAAACATCTAATATATTGCAGCAAAAAGAGCGGCAAAAAGCTTCTTTCTGGCATTTTCATGTTAAACATACCAGCCTGATGTTAATGACTTTTCTTGCTTGATTGTTTTTCTCCTAAGCACAACACATCACAAAAAGGAGCACATCATTACGTAAACACCATCCTTGTGTATGTTCTGTAGGAAACGTACCAATCTGTGTATAACTGGCAGTATATCCACTGTCTGTACCTGTGGTGTCGAGTCCTCAGCACCCTGCACCCTAGTGATGTACTCCAACCTCTCATCTATCCACTCTGCCAAGTCATAAACGGCACCATCAAGTAAGTGTATTTATATGCGATTTTATCATTTCAAGTTGTCTGAAAGGTCTAGTGTGGAGGATGGAGGGAGATTTATTGTTAAAAATGGAATATAATGTTCATAGTTTTGTTTTCTTTGTTGTATAATCACTTGAAACTAAGAATTATTTTGTTTTTATTAACCTCAAATGAGCCGAAGCAGGTCATCTTCCATGAAATCCATCATGTTGTTTCTACAGTAGCCCAGAAGGGACAAACCAAACACTGGCTCTGGATAAGGCCATTTGTGATTAGCGTTTTCACATCAGACACTGTAGTTCTTCTACAGGCTTGGCACATGGGAGAAGTTTCAGTTTTAAAACCTCACCATTCAATGCCACTATATCCCACAACTGGACCTTTAAAGTTTCATGCAGTGGAGTAATTGTGTTCAAAGATATTTGGTTCATTGTAAAGTAAGGCAACAGAATCAAATTTGTAAAATGACTCAATTATCAAAATATTTCTTGTTTCAGGTCTAAACAAAATCTCAGCACTTGCCAAATTTAAAATACAACAATCTTTAGTCATAATTGATTATTCAGGTGTTTTTATGTGACAAAATCTATTTCGTCCTTGGAATGTTCACCACTAGAAGGGCAAAAGTATCTGTACAGTTTTTGTTAGTGTCTGACGAACCTTAAAGTTGTGGATCTATGGATCTGACTCTTCCCAAATCACACTTGCGTTTTTGTTCATGCAGAGCTTCTTTTGTTCTGAACTCCATATCAACACTACCTTCACACATTGACATAAAGCTCACAGCAGCAAATGAACAGCGCAGAACTGAGAATAAAGGGTCTCCTGCTGTGACAGTACTGTTTGAGTGACAGAATGGCTGCTGGCAAAAAGTGATAAATAAGGCGAGATTATGCACAGAGGATTGCAGTGTTGCTGAAAATACAGTCATGGAGGGTGGGAGCGAATAATTTTAAACAGTGACGGGTGTGAAGCGCTGAAACAAACGGATCCGCACACCAAGTAGCTCCTTTAACAAGAATTGTAATGCTGTGTAAAGTTTGAAGCACCAGGCTCTTCCTCAGACTTCTGATAGATACAAAGAGTTAGCCACAATGCATTTACTCTTTTCTTTATTCGTTTATTAAACACCAACAGACATGTCAATATTGAGTTATATGGCGAATATGATGATACACAAAAAACCATGCACATAAAGTGGTAAAAGGGCTCAAGGTAAAATAAAAACATCCTTTTTAAACAGGAGTTGTGCAAATTTGCAGGAAAGCCCAATCAGTCTTTTTTCAGCATTGGCAGTATAAAAACAAAATCGGGGAGTGTAGCAAAATGCCGCACACCTACTTTTGTTTATACAGAATGCGCCTTATTTGGGGCAATGGGGGGCGTGAGCAAGTAACAAAACGTGTAGCTCAGCGTGTGACGTAAACAGTGACGTGGGAGGGAAGTCGCGGCTGGTCAGTTCTTCTGCGATCCTGTCGTAAAGTCCACTTTGCTCTCTGCCTAGCCGGAATCAGTTGCCAATAAAGCCCAGCATACACTGTACGATTTTTAAAATCTTGTTAATACCAGCTCACACTGTACGAGTGAATCGTCTGCGATGTGCGGCCAAAGCTCACGATTTATGTGCTCACACTGTACATTCCGGTTATCAAGCACGATCAGAGAGCTCACACTGTACGGGTGAAAACGGCTCGTCGGCCCCTGCTGACTGTCCTGCCCGTTGACAGCTGTCAATAAAGATACATTTGAAAGCTCCGATTTGTTCAGGAAGTGCCGTTGTTGTCAACGAAGCAGGACAAGCGGTTTGCTTTGATGATTTTCGCTATACTGTGTGCCGAAACGTCCAAAAAGAAGAGGCGTCGGCGCATATGGACTCGCAGATGGCTTGAGAGATGTGGACAGTATGGTTTGTCGATTTTACAATGAGAGTTGGAGGTAAGCTGGCCACAGCCGGGTGCACCCTCTGTGTGTGTGTGTGTGTGTGTGTGTGTGTGTGTGTGTGTGTGTGTGTGTGTGTGTGTGTGTGTGTGTGTGTTGTATCTCGTCTAGCGCGCTAGCTTGTATGTTTGTTGCGCTTGCTTGAAAATGAGAGCAGAAAAAAACTTACCAGGCAGCTGAAGAATATTGGCTATCTACTGCCAGCGTTTCTCTCGTTGATAGCGGTCGTGGTAGGTGGAAGAAATGTCGAACCGGCACTCATACTGTTGCCACAGCTCAACCAACCTGGCCTCCATATTTACAGTCCACCGACGCGTCGCCATGGTGATCTATGTCTTCACGCAGGCGTAGTGAGGGATAAATGCACAGACGTTGTCGAATCGGCTCGTGGCTCTGCTTCAACTGCGAATGTCTGTGCCGGCCGACCAAAATTTCTGACATGTCAGAAATTTTGGTCGGCCGTGGTTCTGGAACAGATGATCCCCCCCCCCCCCACACACACTGCACGGCAAAAGACGCACGACGAAGCGGAAATCCGTCCCGAGCGTCGGCAGGTCGTGCGTCTCAAAAATCGGGTCCAATCCGGTCAAAAATCGTACAGTGTATGCTGGGCTTAAGTCGGCCCGTCCTTCACCGTTCCCGTCATTTGACGGTTAATGGCCTCTTCGTTTGCAAGGGCAAGGAGGGTGCGCAATTCCTTGTTTCCCCAGTTGCTCATCTTTACAGTGTCTGTCAGGTTTGAGTTTCCCTCTTGCTACTAGCTGCTCGCTTATTCCTGCTCTCAGCTGTTTCCTGTTTATCCAACGCCAGTAGGTCGCATGTGCGGAAGGGCACCTTGTTCTTTTTAAACCAAAAAGGTTCCAATATGTTTACCCCTATGCGGCGGGAAATTGGGCACCACGGATCAACTCGCCAATCCGGCTCTGTGTGTCTAAACGCTTGCAGCTTGCCGGCAAAACGGCCCAACATTGGCCGAAAATCTGGCAGTGTAAAAAGGGCTAATGATAGCTGGGATAGGCTCCATCCCCCGCGACCCCTGACAGGGCAAGTGGTCACGGAAAATAAATGCATGAAAACATCGCAATACTGTGATGTATGTTTTTTGTTTTTTTTAAGAATACTTTCTAAGGTTATTGTTCAGCTGTGAAATACCCTGCCTCCAGTACATATCATTGTCACTGCTCTTTTGGGCTATAACTAACTATTGTTTTCATGGGTGATTCACGTGTAGATTATTTAATCGATTAGTCAGAGAATGGTGAAAAATATTGATTAGTGTTTCTCAAAGCCAAAGATGTTGTGTTCACAAGCCAAAGATATTCAGTTTCATGTCAGAGGAGTAAAGAAACGAGGAAATATTCACATATAAGAAGCTGGAATCAGAGAGTTTAATTATTTTTTTCCGTAAGAAATTACTCAAAGCGACTGTTTGATTATAAATATTAATTGCAGATTAATTTAACAGTTAACTAACCGATTAATCATTGTAGCTCGAGTACTCTTTGATAACCAAATTCCTAAAAATATGAGAATTTGTATGCATACAGTATATTTAAAAAAAAGAAATACTGGACAAAGCTTCATGTAGTACCTATTTTTTTTATTCACAGATAATGATAATGGTGTCAGAATTTGTTATCAACTGTCACTTTATTAAATTGTGGCAGAGAAACTTCAGCAGCATCCTGACGTTAATTTTATATGCAGCATAACATCTCACTTATTGGTGTGAAACCACTGTGTCACTGTACATTTTGCCAACAGCAGGTGGAGACACTGACCACGGTTTTCTCTTCCTGAACAGGCTGGTGCCCACATCCAGATATTACCCTTTGAGGATGCACTGTTGCAGAGCCCTCACCCTGCTGTCCAGCAGCACCAACACATTTGTACCGGTCCTGCCTTTCCTCCTGGAGGTAAGACTTCCTGTCGTCTCCAGAAACCAGCGGTCACAGTGGATAAATGTGGATCTGACAGGATCAGTGCAGCCTGTGTCAAGTTTCCAGTAGTTAAAAATGTTTCTCTCACCATTTCACTGAACTGAGAGACCTCAGATAGTTTGAAATGATGCAGAACAAACAACAGTCAGTTGGTTTTCTTTGTCAGAAACGGAAACAGTGAAAAGGTAGATGTGATGAAATGTTCCGTCGGTGGCTTGCTGTGGAAAACATCAGTGGCGTATGAAATGCATTTTGGTCTCAACGGCCACAACTGAAGGAGCCCTGGAGGAAACACTTTGAAGGATAGGTGAGAGAGAGAGAGAGAGTGCTCAGAGAGAGAGAGAGAGAGAGAGAGAGAGAGAGAGAGAGAGAGAGAGAGAGAGAGAGAGAGAGAGAGAGAGAGAGAGAGAGAGAGATCTTTGCTATCAGACCAATCACAGGTCACCAACTGACAACATTTTCTCTGGGTCAGGTGTTAAGCACGTGATTGTGCGGTCTGTGTGTCCTTTGTGTGCAAATGTGCAAGTGTGTATGCATGCCGCGGGGCGGTGTTGTGGTGTGCCGGAGGAGAGCAGTGTGCTGGCAACAGCAACTGGCTCGGCCCGCTCAGATTGGTCAGTGCATGCCTGTTGTGTGTGTTTGTTTTATAAGCATGTATGTATGTATGTGTGTATGGGCATGCAGCAGTTTCACCAAAGTGATAAAGACTCGGTTGTGGTTTACACTCTGGTCCCAACACGCTGTGCACACCACATCCTCTCTGCTTATGGCCCACTCTCCACCTCTTTTTCCCCGTGCACACTCCGAGCCCCCTCCCCTAACCCCCAACAGCAAACCGTGTTTATTTGTGACGCACGATATTTCCTGTGTTTTTTCTCCTTTACTGTTCCCCTTGTTAAAGCACTGTTAAAGGCAGGCTGAGGTACGCTGCTACTGTTTTAATTAGAGCAGCAGAAGCAGCCCCTTCCTCCTGTGTGTCTGTGCCTGTGTGTGTTCTCGCATCTCTGAGGGGGGTGTATGATTTGGAGCTTCCTGCTTCACTAGCTGTGCGTGTATATGTGTGTGTGCGCCTTTGTGTGTGTGCGTGCATGCACCAGGGTTGGCCCATGCCTTCCCACTTCCCCCTGGCTCCCCCGCAGACCGCCACCACATCCTATGTTTGTACAGACAGCACCGGCCAGGAGCGTTGCTCTGCTGCGCGAACCGAGCACAGTAACGACCACACACACACACACACACAAACGCACAGAGATACGGGGAGTCAGAAATAGCTTGATACACAAATACAAGACAGAAATTCACTTGCGCATTGTGGGCAGATGTGAAAGCTGAAGCTTGTAGACAAATAGCCCACACGCTGGCTAGAATGTACTTTCACAGACTAAGATAGAAATGTGTCATCTCGGTAACACTGCAATATGTAAAATAACTGTGTACAATGATAATTATCATAAAGGAGAGGGATGCTGATGTAATATTACTGTACACTGTACCTGTGGTTGTTCACATGGTTTCCTTATGTTGACCTTATGAATAAGTGACAAGAAGAAAAATGTTGATTTGTCAAATGTATAAAAAGCTAACTTCGGATACTGAGGCGCTACAGAACACTGTACGCCAACACCACAACAGTTTCTTTCCACCGGCCTGTAACACCAACCCACTTCACCAGTAAATTATGTATTCTTGTAATTTGAATACACACAGTGAACATGTAAATATCTGTCAAACATAATCTGAGCATGCTGTAGGCACTGTACATTAGGGATGGGCATTGTAAGTAATTTCTATATTTGAGTTGTCACATTAGATTTTTACTTGTACGTGCAAAAAAAAAAGAACAGGGTTAGGGTAGCACATCTTCCTAGCACACAGCAAGTGATCGAAACTTGTTAAAAAATGTCCAGATTTGCTACAAGCGATAGCAACATTCAGGAAACCTATCAAGCCCTGAGCGAGCCTAGGCAATGGTTTGCTGTCGCTCTGAAAATAGGCTGAGGTGCACGAAGCTTCGCAAAAATAGAGCCAGCGTGAGCAGTTTTTCAAAGAAGCGACGCATTGCTCAGTCTGTTCGCTGACGCACAGAGCAGGTTAGGCATCTTTATTGGGAAACACTGAAACAAGCTAATGTTCGGTCATATGCTCGTTTGCAGCGTGACGAGTTAGGTAGAGGTGTTAGCCTGGTGTTCTGAGCTGTGGGGTCTGTATAGATTAGCTGTGATACGGAAGGTAATGTCACATAGCTTGCACTGAGAATTCATTTTGTTTATTTAGTTGAAATACTCTCAAACATCACTCTGATGCCTGGTAGCCATTGAGTGATGTACACACACATATATATGTATGTACACTAATAGGCCACAACACTAAATCCACTCACAGGTGAAGTGAGCTACACTGATCATCTTGTTACAGTGCAGTGTTCTGCTGGGAAACCTTTGGTCTTGGCATTCATGTGGATGCCACTTGATGTGCTCCACCCACCCAAACACAGGTTCAGATCATGTAACCCCCCCCCCTAATGGCAACAACTCCCACTTGCGATGGCCCCCCCGCAGGAAAAAGCACCATGCCACACTGCAAAAACTTCTTAGGAATGGCCCGAGGATCATGACAAAAAGCTCAAGGCATCAACTTGACCTCCAAATGTCACGTTCCTCAGGCCATTCCTGAGCAGTTTTTGCAGTGTGGCATGGTGCATTGTCCTGCTGGGGGGGCCATCGCCATCAGGGGGGTTCTTGGTCTGCAGCAGTGTTTGGGTGAGTTGAGCGCGTCAAGTAGCATTCACGTGAATGCCAGGACCAAAGGCTTCCCAGCAGAACATTGCACTGTAACAACATGATCAGCGTTAATCACTTCACCTGTCAGTGGCGACTAAGTTCATCGAAAGTTTAGTTTTACAAGTTTAATATTTTTAGTTTAATTAAGTTTAATAAAAAGACAATAACACATTTAATGTATAGGCGCCTTTTAGAACCCTCAAGGACACCTTACAAGACACAGTAAAATAAACAAGTAGCAATGTATCCGTAAATCATAGAATAAACAATTCAGTAATATACAAAGAAAGTTAATAAAAATGACTAGACAGTATCATAATTAGGAATTCTAGGTATAAAATCATCATCATCAATATGTGTGTCACCATTAAATCAGACGGAATATGACAGATGTGGGCACAAGACCAGGGGAAGGGGAGGAATGTACAGTCGCAGAGGGGAAGCACAGAAAGCAAATCAGATGAACTGTAGTTAGTATTGTTAGATGTGGTCAGTTGCTGGTGAATATTTTCAGCATAAAGGTGTCACACTGGGCCGTAGAAAACAGGCGAGGAGCAAGAGTGTCTTTATACACCACAAGGCCAGTTTTAGCATAAAGGCGTTCCAGGCGACGGCCTTTAGTTTTGAGCTGGTGTAATGCTGGTGCAAACCAGGGGCAGAGTGGGTCAAAGAGACAGACTGAAAGATGGGCATCTGTATTTTTGACAGGAGTCAAAATCATACCGTCGGGATTTTTACATACCCTGGTATAGCTTAGAACAGGGATGCCGGCCAAGCCTACTATAGTACCAATAAAACTGAGCATTCCTGAGCAGTTGGGTCTGAGTTCAACACTGTTGTTTGTTTATGCCTTTCTTTTACAGATCTTTCAACAGGTTGACTTTAACAAGAAACCAGGGCGAATGAGCAAGAAACCCATCAACTTTGCTGTCATCCTGAAGCTGAGCAAGGTCAACCTGATGGAGAAAGCCTATAAGGTAAGTACTACTGTCATCCACGATTTGTGAGGGTAGATAGGCAGACAGATTATTTCCTCCACAGTTTGGGAGGAGTATTTACTGTGACACTCTGTTTGTGTCGGTGCGTCTGATCTTTCTCGCGCTGAGAAGGAGCAGCAGCTGATCAGATGAGTGGTTCAGGTCCTAGTTAATGTTATTTTCGCGTCGCTCCCTCACACTGCGTGTTAGCCTGCGTGTGTACATAAGGGGATTGAGGGCAGCGCTGAAAGTGGCCCCCTGTCACCACGCTCAGTCCTGAAGCCAAGAGGATTGCAGCACGGCCCTCTGGGATTATCCCCGCACTCTGCTTGCTAGGGCTGTTTTCACTGCTGTCACCTGGGCAGCTGCCACGAACCCCTGCCTCGCAGACACACAGCAGACCTGACTAAACGAGCACTGATCTGTCTTAACCTGAACAGTTATTAGTGCACAGGGTAGAGAATGCTTCATTTGTGTTCAGAATGAGAGGCAACTATGTCTCTAGTACAGCAAATTTCTGTTTGGGTGTTATTGTGTTTTGTTTTGCCCTGACCAATCAATAGCGAGTGACCTAACTGTCCCACTGTGGGCTTTTTCAGTTGACGTGGACCCCGTAGTAGTGATTTAACTTTTTATGCCTCTGCGCTGACAACAGCTGTGGCGGGAGGCAGTGTTTTTCGACATACATGCGTCCAATTCTTGTGAGCGTGATATCTCAAGTACACCTGGAGGGAATTTCCTCGTATTTGCCGCATACATCCACCTGGACTCAGGCATGAACTGAATAGATATTGGTGGTCAAAGGTCACTGTGACCTCACAAAACATAACCATAACTCAAGAATTCATTTGCTTATTATGACAAACTTTCACACAATTGTTTAATTGAATAAAATGATGAAGTGATGACATTTTATATCCAAAAGCTCAAAGGTCACTGCGACGAAACCTGCAAAACTCCCTTCTGGCCATTACTCAACGCCATATCTCGGGAACAGAAGGGAAGACATTTGGTCTTCTAAACTGCGCGGATTGTAGAGATCTTCTGTGCTGCCGGGGGAAGATGTGTGTTCATCCTCCATCCACTGTCATGGCTATATATGAATCTGGACAGACACTGATGTAAACTGCAACTACAACTCGATTGGTTGGCAAAGGCAAAAAAAAAAAAAAAAAAAAAAAACAACGTAGAAATTCTAGTTTTCTCATTGATTAAGAAAAATATTACTAGTTGTTTTTTTTGTACATAGACTTATTTACCTTGTACAGCTGCCTCTATCACATCCATGCTTATCGCAAGTTTCTGTCACTGTTTTTCATTAATGTTGCTCAGTAGCTGATCATCTTTGTGGCAAGATTTCATTCTTTAGTCATATCTACTGAGCTCTGATTGCTTCTCTAGCCAGAAGAAATGGCCATCAGTGGGCCGTCACCAAACATCAGAGATTGTGTGCAATGATTCAGAGGTCTGAAACAGGTTTAGGCTAAGCTGTCGGTCATGAATCCTTAGTAACAAGTGAAATGCTAATGCAGATGTCAGTCCTCATGTGTTTTGGTTTCTGTGATTTTGCACAGTGAAGAGTCTAATGATGAACTGAAGTTTTACAAATGTGTCTCAAGGATGAGTATTGATCGTCTATCTTGCTGTTGCATTTTAGGATGGGTTGATTGACCAGCTGTATGACCTGATCCTGGAATACTTCCACACTCAGGCCAGCTCCATCGGCTTCCCAGAGCTCGCCCTGCCCACCGTCATTCAGGTAACACAACCTTTAAAGTGATCCTGGAATGAGCCTGAAGAATCTAGGTCTGAGAAATAAAATGTCCTTATCTCCCCCAGAGTTTACACACACAGGTACACAAGTAACATAGATTGAGTCAAAACTAATGAGGAAGCAGTGACAGTGAACATCACTTCCAGAGTTTGAAACCTGTCTGAAAAGATGATTCAGGATCTGGTTCAGGATCTGAAACCTGCCAGGCTGAATGTGCTCCCCTCAGGGAAAACGACCACAAACCCTCCTCTGCTCTGCCTGAACACACCGTATGGGCGGACTGGAAGATTTTTTTACACAGGTTCCTCCTTTCTCATACTCCCCCTCCATGTCCCTGCAGCTGAAAGCATTCCTGAAGGAATGCAAAGTGGCCAATTACTGCAAGCCGGTGCGCCAGCTGCTGGAGAAGGTACAGGAGAACAGCAGCCACATCACAGGACGAAGACAGAAGGCCGCCTTCGGAGTGGCCGATGCCACCGCTGTGGTGAGTGTGTGTGTGTGTGTGTGTGTGTGTGTGTGTGTGTGTGAGAAAGAGGAGGGATGCAAGGGGGAAACTGTCTTGTCCTGATTTCACAGGCTGCCTCTGCAGAGTCCTCATTTTACCTCCTCCATCCGTTCATATGTCTCGTCAGGTTGACTCTTGTGTTTCTGATAAAGTTTATTTGAAACTTAAATTGCTTTTGTAAATGCAGGCAGGTGCTTCTCCATCAAAACATATATAAAGATGACCCTAAATAATAAAAATAAAGGATTACATATGTATAAGATAATATAAAATGTGTCAAAATGTAATGGTTTAAAATGTAGAAGTTAATGGCTTGAAATACCACATACACAAAACTCTGAGCAGTGCATGCAATTCTCAGCTCTACATGTACCAGTGCACGTGACTTGGTGCCGCTGCCAACTCACACATTAACACTTATCATATTAATGTGTACTTCATTTATTTTAAATAAATTTTTTGATAGAAAATAATTGCAGTTTTTTCAATAACTTCCATGTATATCTTCCCAGGGACTCAAAATTATTTTCAGAGTGTATCACTGCACAGGAAACAGTCATTTATAGATGAAGAAGGACTGAAATAAGGCATAGCTATCAAAGGTTTCAGAGTCTTTTTTTGAACTGACTTGTAAAACCTGTGTGCATTCATCAGTTTTGTGATTACATAAGTCAGTTGTGTATTGTTTATTCAAGATTTGATAATATCTAGTGGGTTATAATACTGTAAAGTTATAAGTTATCAGTGAAAAATAATTTACAGCTCTGGTGAGTATTAATAATTGTTGGGTCATGCAACATGTTTTATGATTTACCGTTGTCATGGAAGACACTTGTTTTATTGCTTTTTCTACTTAGTGAAAACAACAGATTTATTAAACTGTGACAAGTAATTACAGGCTGTTTTATTACTTCACCGTATTAGCTCTCGTACCACATGTATTCTACTTACTTGATGCATCTGACTGCTCCGAGCACCTGGTGGTTACCTCAAAAGTGTCTGGAGAGGCTGCATGTTGTTCAAGTTGAGCACGGATAAAATCACTCACATCAAAAACCCAAACAGTGTTAAATATTACAGCAGCGTTCTTCCAGATACCGATTCCGATCCCTGAACCTTAGGTATCTGCCGATACCGAGTACCGATCCGATACCAGCGCGTAAAATAAAAATGTAAAAAATAATGTAATAAAAAATTGTTGTGTCTCAACTCCTTAAACTCTATGTAAAATATTAAGAAATTAATACATAATAGTAGAATGAATGCCATAAAACTTTTTTTTATTATTATTATCCAGTGTTGACACAGATCAAGACACACACACAAAGAGCAGCCACACAATTTGGTAAAAAAGACATTTTAAAGGCTACAGTAGAATGCTTTTTAAACTCCGCTCCGTTTCGTTTGCCTGTAGCGTGCATATGCGTAATGACGTGAGGCCTTACGTGGTATCGGATTGGTCATAGGCTGTACTCACCGATACCCGATACTGCATTTTAGGCAGTATCGAAGGCATTTCCGATACTGGTATCGGTACAACTGTACTTTAAAGGCCCTGATACAACAAGCTGATGGTTGGTGATGGGCTGTTGGCGAGCATCTTTCACCACTTGTACCAGCGGTGTTCATGGCCTAGTGGGCCCCAGTCGGTTTTTTATGCCTTTGCACCGGGGATAACTGTGGCCTGGGTCATTATGTTTTCAGGTTGTCCGTCCTATTCTCATGAAAGCGGCATCTCAAGAATGGCTCATGGGAATTTCTTCAAATTTGGCACTAACATACACCTGGACTCAATGGTGAACCTATTAGATTTTGGTGGTCAAAGGTCACTGTGACCTCGGTTGTCTTATTCTTGTGAATGCGGAGATGAGGTGATGCAACAGCCAGCCTTTGTCTCCACTAGCTGTTTTTATGTTGGTTTGGTGTGTCTGTTGTTCATCAGGTGAGCACGGCACATTTGCTAATGTGACAGATTTATTTATTTATATTGCGTTTTAGTTAAAGAGGTAAAAAAAAGAGTTTCATTAAGTTGAAATAGGGCTGGGTGATATGGCTAAATATAATATTGCAATATTTTTAGGCTATATCGCGATACACTTATGTAGACTACTAAAATACTAAACTACTAAATAAACTACAGTCACAGTATAGTTAAATAAAAGAGCTACAGTTATATCACAAAGTAAAATAAAGTGCTGTTATCAGTTAATAAATTAAAGTGAAACCACTGGTGCTTTTATCCAGAAGCACCCGGCTCATCTCTGCTGAAAGTGTTGATGTTTTTACTGTGAACTTGAAGCTTTCGGTCAGCAGTTAGATTTTAGCAGTCAGCAGACAGTTTAACCGTTACAGCGGCGCCAGTAAACATGATGATTTATTCACTCTAAGTGGGAAACAAACTAGAAACTTTGTATTTCATACAAACAATATATGCAAGTCACATTGATGCTTCGTGGTCGTAAAATGCATCCAAACAGTCGTGGTCTGGAACCCTGCGGATCCAGAAGCACACGCCTCGCCTGCTCATGCACTATCACCGCAGAGAGAGTGGTCTGGATGGGCGGGGGACTGTGTGTGTGATGTATCATGTTTGTGAGGGTTTTTTTGTGAGTTTCTGAGAGGGAGAGAACCATAGGAGAGAACGAGAGAACTGAAACGCAAGACTCATAGCTGTGATTTGAAAAAAATGACGTGACACTTTATACTCAATGTTTTTAGCAATTTTACACATCCCACGTGGAACAAGCTGCGATACATCAAATATAATCTATAAAACGCCCACCCCAACTTTGTAATTAAATACTTTTTAAACCATTTCATTGGAAATTTTCATCTTTGATTAAATCACTCTACTCTAAAAAGTATTTATTCACTATTGTATTTTATTTGCAGTTGAGACACAGCTGAAGTAAACGTAACATAAATGTATTCACAGTAACTATAATTATAAGACGGTCAACCAAACTCAGATTGAAAATAAATAAGGCTGGGAAATCCGTCCATTAATCCTTCTTACAAATCCATAAATCAGACCTAATGAGGAGTTGTGTGTTGTCACTTTGCCAGCTTCAGTGAGATGGTGTCAGCGTCTGCAGTGGGTTTGATTGATGTTCACAATAATTGACACCAATCAGCCAGTTCAATCCACTTGACTCAGAAATCTTTAATAATCAGTTCAAGTTTGACTCAGTGTTTATCTAAATAGAACAGTTGTTTCCACAACAGTGGGACATGATGTAAATGTTGTTATTTTTATTGTTTAGATTAGTCATGTCTGCTTCACACTACTTCGCTTCTCGGCCTCACTCAGCACTGACTCGTAGGTGGTGTCTTATCTGAATGTTCTCAAGAAGCATCAAAGGGAGAGCAGTGTTTTCCAGTTGCGCGGCAAAGATAAGTTTTCACCAGAAACTTCTCTGTTGGGCTCTTGTCCAGCTGAACCTGAGTCTGTAGGCCATCCAACAGTCCTGACTGTTGAGCCCTGCAGTCAGCGACTGATAATGGAGGCCACTTCCCTGTATAAACTCTGAGCCTGGTTAAGAATGACCTTGTGGTTATTGGAAGCTCTTATGGGCTTTTGAACCAGAGGCGCCTCTCTCTGCCTTAATGAGCAGCCATTAGTGTGTGTTCTGTGTTGACTCGCTCGCTCTGTATGCTACCTGTCCACACAAACATGCTTTTATGTGGCTTTTATGTGGCTTCGCTGCTGCTCAGTCTTGACATGTAATGCTGATTAATATTTAAGAGCGTTTAAGGATGAAATTAAAGAGGATGGTCTTTGTGTAATTTAGATGATGAGAAAATGTGTGTGCGTACACACATGGAAGTGTGTGTGTGCGTTTTAACAAAGTACAACAGACAGACAGCACGGCACCGCGGCAGCGCCAGCTCCTGTCGCCACGGCTCTCTGCTCAGTGGAGGCTGTCGCCATGGCATCCACTCCCTGGCATCGTGGCAGCGGTAGGTGTCACCGCAGGCGAAGGAGAGGGGACAGCCTTGCTGCTGCTGTGGAAAAGGCCACGGCCCCCCTCCGGCCACCAGCCCCCCGCTGACATGTCACCCAAACTGAGAGCTAGCCTAATTAATGATGCCCTGCCTCCATCCAGGTTGCACTCTGATGTCGCTTGTCTTTCTCTGCTGCCTGTATATGGAAACATTTTGTTTGTTTGAGTCGAGGCTGAATTCAGAAGTAGCTTCTCTACTTTGATTTTGTTATCCTGTCTTTGTGTGTGTGTGTGTGTGTGTGTGTGTGTGTGTGAGTGAGTGAGTGTGTCCACATGTCACACATCTTAATAGCAGCATGGCAAATTGTGGTAAATGTGTTAAGCTAGCAGGCGCAGGAGGCTGCGGTCTGTTCGCTCTATTGGATTTGTTGGTCAGATAATGTGATTGGGTCTAATCAATATCATCCACAAAGACCTTTAGGGCTGGAGAAGATCTGCTGGTCTCCCCTCTCAGGCACCTTCAATCCGTCTTTTCCACATCTTCTGACTCCTCATGCTGTCTTGTCTGTCCATCTCTTTCTCCTGGTCAATTGATGTAAAGTTGCGGTGGAAAGTCACATGTAGTGAGATTGTTTTAGAGCCTGGATAAATCTGGTCAAAGTAGGGCTGCTACTAACGATTATTTTCACTGTCAGTTAAGCTGTCGATTTATTTTCTTGGTTGTTTGGTCTAAAAAATGTCAGAAAATGGTCAAAAATGTTGATCAGTGTTTCCCAATGCCCAGTAAGATGTCCTAAAATGTCTAGTTTTGTCCACAACCCAAAGATAGATAGTTTTCTGTCATAGAGGAGCAAAGAAACCAGAAAAAATATTCACATTTTAAGAAGCTAGAATCAGAGAATTTCAACTTTTTTGTCTTAAAAATTACTCAAACAGATTAATTGAGTATCAAATTAGTTGGCAATGAATAATGAAAACTAATCTAATAATCGCTGCAGCTCAACTCTGAAATAGGGCTGTACAATTAATCAAATGATTATCATAATAGCAGTATAGCCAAGTGAAATATCCAAATCACAGAAGCTGCAGTTTTTGATAAAGGAAAAATCATAAATGCATCATAGATTAATTATTGTGGTGCTACAGAGATGTCCCGGCCTACAAATCATATTCCAGATGCAACGGGTAACAAGCTTGCTTGGTACAGACCCCAGCAAAATCATATCATCCTTTTTTTTTTTTTCAGTGAAAACAAAATGCAAAAATTGCCATTACTAGTGAAATTGCGACGCATATCTCAATATCTGTCAAACTAATCGCAGATTTTTTTTTGTGTGTGTGTGTATTAAGTAGCGATAATCTGAAAGGCTTCTCTTTATAGATTCTACAAAAAGATTACAATCTGAGATATTGGAGAAACTCATTCTTCAACAACATTTTAATCACTTTGTCCTCTGTCAGGCGGCCTTGGAGAAGCAGGTCAAGGAGGAGGGGACTCCCCTCAGCAGGTACTACAGCCAGTGGAAGAAGCTGAGGGAGAAGGAGATCCAGCTGGAGATCTCTGGCAAAGACAGGGTAACCGTCCAACCAAAAACACACACCAACATTTGCCTCATCCCACTCAGTCATCGTGAATCACTTCTGGCTTTGTCTTTATGAATGTCGCTGTTACCCACAACAGTTGCTGTCTTACATAAATCATGAAACAGTCATGCTATACAGGGGAACATTTTACTGGCAGAACAATTATGTTATGATGATGATCATCATCATTAACGCACTGAAGGCAGGTTTATGTTCTCACTCTGCTGTTTGTGTTCTTTAAAGATGGAGGATCTGGACCTCCCTGAGATCAAACGTAAGAAGATTCAGGAGAAGAAGGCGGAAGACAAGAAAGAGTTCAAGGATCTGTTTCAGTCTGACAGCGAATCAGACGAAGATGACGGAGGACTCAAAATCAAAGGCAAGCTGACTCTCGCACACACTCAATCACACGTTGAAATTGGCCTGCTAAGGAGTTCAGGAAGCTATGATGGCTCGGCCTCTAGGGGGCTGTGTTTTGTTACAGCCTGGTGTTCTGCGGTGCAAAGTTAAAGAGGTGATGACAGTTCAGTCTGTTTCTGGGCTGTTATCTCTGTTTCTGCAACAGCCACTATCTTTAAGATTTGACTATAAGAAGCAGAGCACCTGAAAACAGTTGAGGCAACGCTCTGAGTTATTAAAACATCCACAGAGGCAGTTTCTGAGGAACTGAGCTCAAATCAAACTGTAGTGAAAATCTCTGCTTATCACGCAGCACAGAGGAGCCGTCAGCCTGATCCTCCTTTATCCCCAGTGTGTCTCGTCCTGTCGGGGTCGCCCACAGGTCGCAGGCAGCTGCACCCTCGCCTTTACAGCTTTACACTCGGACACGCTCCAAACAGAATAAAGCCCTCCGCAAGGTCACAGAGGAAAGGAGTAGGCGGCAGGGGGATTTTTTTTTAATGCATCTGGACTTCATTGTGGGGAGAGTCCCCACAAACGGATGGGCAGCTGCCGGCAAGCGGCGGGCCTCCGCCTCTCACTCTGTCCACCCCTCCCCTCCTCTTTTCGACCATCTTTCCTCCACCCCTCCCACCCCTCGTGCGCACACACACGAGCTGAAACCCCCCGACAGGAAGTACAGGCTTGGATCCCAGCGGGGGTTCCTAATTCAAACCAGCCCAGTGGAACAGCCAGAGGTGGCCGCTCCCACTCCTCGCTCCCTCTTTCATTCTCGCTCTCTCTTTCTGGCTCTGTGGGCTTCAACCAGCTGCCCCCGCATGTCCTCGCAACACGTGCACACACAAAGACACACACACATCTCCGTGATAGCACACGAGCGCACACCCACCACCTTGTCGTCCAGTCTTGAAGAGCCAAAAGCTTTTGGGCAGCTCACCAAAGCTCTTTGTGGTCTCACACACTCCCGGAAAGAGGGGGAGTTTGAGAGGAGGGGGCTGATGATTTAGATTTCTGAGTGTGTGAGTGTGTGTGTGTGTGTGTGTGTATGTGCAAGTAAAGTCTTTCAGGTCATTTGGGGGCAACCTCTGAGGTATTGCTGAAGTCTGCTGGCACCATGTGAGCAGCAGAGGGTGGGAGAGAGTGAGAGTATGTTTGTCATCTTAACTTTAGATTGGAAGGGAAGTACCTGATGTTTTAATAGACATTGTTTATCTGTGTGTGTGCGCGCACTTGTTGTATAACTGCGTGTGTGTGTTCGCAGTGTAGCAGACAGAGGAAGTAGCTCTGTTTTGCTTCTCTCTCCTCCACGCCCCCAGCCTCTCATCACACCTCAACTTCAAAGCCTGTGGACTCCAGTTGTCCCTTTGGCGAGACAACACACACACACACACACACACACACACACACACACACACACACACACATGCTGTACCCTGAGTATACCACAACACAAATGCAGACAAACTCCCAACTTCTCTCCGGTGCACACAAACGCACACACCAGCACACACTCTCCCATCATCCTCGTAGCTGTGGAACCTGCCTGCTATCTCCATTTGCTATATTTAGGCCGTGAGCATAAGATGTCTGAAATTGCCGGTAGTAAACTGTCATGGGTGTTTGTGCAGCAGCAGCGGCGTCTGTAATCGACTCTCAGTTCCATCTCAGGAGGAAATAGACACTTCCAGCTGCCTCTGATGCCTGGCCCACATATAGGTGTCTCCAAAGTCCTCAGACATCAGCGATGCACCAACACAAAGTTAGGAATGTGTGAAGAAAGTAACAGACAAAATTCAGTGTGATGATTTTCTCTGTCTTCCTGCAGGGAAAAAGGGCCGCCGTGGGTCAGATGATGATGAGGATGATGATGATCTTGAAGATTTGTCTGACATGAGCGATGACGAGGGGATGGAAGGCCTAGACTCAGGTTGGTACAACATCAGTGTCTCAAAGGAAGCATACTGGTAGTACTAACAGAGGTGCTGTTTGCAGTGTGTCTATTCATTTAGTATTCAGAGGAGACTGTATCACCTTACAATATCACCACTGCATTTATATACAGATCCATCACTATGGGGGCTGGCAGGTATTAGGGGTAAAAGTTTAGATAGTTTTCAGGGCTCCAGACTGCATTTAGTCACAATTTGCTATTTTTGGAGACAGTGCTACTCAATTTTATAGTTAGGAACTTCGGAGCGACTTGTAAATATTCCCCCTGGTTTTCCCCGGGGTATCGGAACTCGAAAACTTAAAGATATCACCCGTTATAACCCACTACCAAGTAGTATTGAAACAGCTCCTGTCAAATTATACCTGCATTCGATCCTTTTTGCGCTTGAGGTCAGATCCCAGACCTTCCAGCCGGATCAGTAAACTTTCTGTTGCTGCTGTCTCTAGAGCCACTCTCCTCGACGTCTGCCTGGTTAACACGAGCTAACACAGCATCAGATGCTAACATCCGACACTGAGCTGTTAAAAGAGCCGAGCCGTGCCAAAAAAAAAATCACACTGACACAAAAACAGCTCGACTCTGTTGTTAAATCTTTTAATAATCACTAGGTAACGTCAGCCGTGTGATGTTAACCTATAGTCCTGTCACTGTGTGTGTGTTGCTGGGCGGACTCTCACCAACCATTGTTAACTGTTACTGTACTGTAACTGTTGGGCTGAGCTCACACTCCAGCAGCAGCCACAGTCCATACAGTCTGTGATGTGATGAAGTTGAGCGCACTGTATTTGATGGAGTTGGCGGTTCAGCGTGCCGAGATGCCACCAAGACGTTTAAATGTATGACCACACTACACACTACTCCATTCACATGATGGGTATCGAATGAAGTACTTTATCGGTATCGGTTGCACTTTAAGGTACTGGTATCATAATCTTTTAAATGACCCAGACCTAATCATCATGTGTCATGTTAACAAGAGTAGTGAGATTTGATGTGTGTATTGCTTCACGAGCGATGTTACTACATCTGCCCCCATCGCCAAGTCTTCACTCAGCTCTGCCCGAGTCTGTCTACAACTTTAGCAGCGGTTGGTTTGACCGTGGAGATGTGAGTGACGGCTAGTTTGACCACAGTCTTTTTCTACGTCAGCCAAGCTGGATCAAATCCTGGCCTCCTGCGCTTCTCCAGTTGTCCAGAGGCAGCGTCTGATGTTTCTGCATCAGGCTAGTCATCACTCGCATCTCCGTGGTCAAACCAGCCACCACTAAAATCGGAGTGCCCTCTGTATTCTGCCCTTTATTGTAAATGCATTAAACAGCCCAGGATGTGTGACAGTGTCCACTTTTTAAAATAAGGTGTTAACACAAAGTATATATAAAATACATACATGGAAATAAGATGAATTAAATTATTTTCATAGGAAGTATATAATGTGTCACCTGTGACCAAAATAAACAAAAGATTCGTAATGAATTGTGAGGGAAATTTAAATTTGATGAAATTTCAATCAAGGAAAAATCTGACTTCCTGCAGTCTCAAAATTAAACATTTTTACTGTATCAATTTTGAAAATTGCCAAAAAGTAAAGTCTCACATTTGTGCACCTTGAAGTAGCTACAGTCATGAATACTTGAGGTGTAAACATTGATACGTTCAGCTATGTTCACTGTGAACACAAAATCAGAGCTGAGTAATAAAAAGTCTGACTTTTTCCTTTAAAATACAACAGCATATTGTTATTTCTACACTATTTCTGTAAATTGTAATATTTTTTTTTTTTTTTTTTGTTAAAGATATTTTTGGGGGGCTTTTTAGCCTTTAATGGATAGGACAGACAAGTGCCACTGTGGCAACAGCCTTATACATGGGGCGCCTGCTCTACCACTAAGCCACCGGCACCCCAATTGTAATATTTCTTACAAAAAGCGTTTATCATTAATACAGGTAAGATGGGGAAAAATGTGAATGTGTTGCGTAATCGATACAGCATAGTATTGCAATATTTTTAGCGTGCCGATATGCTATCATTTTTATTTTATTTATTTATTTTATTATACATATATATTTTTATATTTATGTATTTTTATTATTTAAATAAGTATTATTGGCAATACAAATTCAACTTTTGGAAGTCAACTAGAATAATAAAATCAACAGATTTTTCAGTCCACCAGATACAATTTTGCCTCAAAAAAAAAAAAAAAATAACATGAGATGAACAGATTGGAACCATTATCTTATTAGATAAAACAGATGTTAACAAAGTTTTCCTTTGGGGACTTAGTTTGCATTTGAAAAAGGTAAGAAATCACAATATATGTTATCACAATACCCAATAATATTGTATCGTGATAATGTCATACGGTGGGACTTTTGGTGATTCTCACCCCTGGTTGTGTAGCATGTCAATTTAAGTGGCGCTCCTAAATTTTGTGCTGGTGCTTCTAAAACATTTATTTGGGAGCACGAGTGCTACAAGCAGAAAAAATTGGTCTGGAGCCTTGATTTTTGTAGAGCTGCAAAGATTAAATAATTAATCGATTCATCAGTCAACAAGAAATTCCTCTGCAACTATTTTATCAATAAATGAATTTTTTAATTTTTTTTCCCAGCAAAAAAATAACACAAAAATGAAGCAAAAACTGTTAAATATTCTCTGATTTCATCTACTCTAATCTGAAGATTTGCTGCTTTTCATAGTGTTACATTGTTATAAACTGAATATCTTTGTGTTTTTGACTGTGTGTCAGACAGGACAAGCAATTTGATATTTTATAGATTTAGTTAAAAAAAAAAAAAAAATGAACAGATTAACCATTTATGAAACTGAGAAATCCCCAGCTGCAGCCCTACCTTTTTAATTGAAATTAGGAAATCGTACCTTTAAAATGAATAACCCTTGAACAGAAATTCCTACCATCCAATTACTCAAATCAGTCCCTCAAATTAATAATTTATGTACAAGTTAACAGAACAGAAACCATCTGCTATCTTGTGTAAAATAAGCCATGTCCAATAAAACACAACTTGTGTTTCACTGCCAAAACATGAAAGCACATCCACATAGATCTGTCCAAGTCTTAATAACCATTCAGTTAACCAGTGTAGCATCAAAATTGTATGAATAAAAGTGTGTTGAGGGGAAATGTAACGTAGAATAACTGTGGTAAACTAATGTTATTTATTTGAGGAAATAAATTCACTGATTCTGTAACATTTCACTTAAAACTTTTGCATTTATAAGCAGTATATACTTTAATAAATGTTTATAATGCAATATAATGTAGTATTTAGGAGATATGAGTGTTGATGTATTTGTCAACAGCTGTAACTCCTGAGAATGGTATATAAACATATTAAGATAAGCCTTCATAATGTCCTTAAATCAAATAAAATATTTGCCTCTTGATACCTGCTGGGCTTCATGTGTTCCCATTTGGCTGAATGTGAAGTTAAAATGGTTCCTCTCTGTTTTCTAGATGAGGATGATGATGATGATGATGATGAGGAAGGAGATGGAAAGGCCTCCAAGGCTCCTCGGCCGCTGTCCTCCTCTGCTCTGATACAGCTGGCAGAAGGAGACGAGGATGTGGTGGAAGACCTGGAGCTGTCTGATGATGACTGAGGTTCATGGATGCACACACTCGAGCTCACCTGAGAGACGTCTTTGCTCTCCAGCTTATCAACCGTCTACATTTAGATATATATTTTATATCTATATATTTCGAATAATATTTGACTTTTTGCTTTTTTCTTTGCTTTTGAATTTTGTATGACTTCAGCTGTACAGTACGAACATGTTCATGATGTAATTAAGCAGTGAAAATTGTTAAAGAAAATTCAACAATTCAGATTGTTTTCCTTGATTTTTTTTTTGTCTTTTTTTAGAAGATGCTAATTAATAGAAGTGTGTACGTGCATGGTGATGCACAAGTGCACCTGAAACAAGTCATTTGTGTCCTCCGTACATGTACACACCTGTAGGCACCCTCAGGCTTTGTGAGGACGGGCTATTTGGAGAGAGCTATGAGCCGGGCCGAGCCAGGATGGGCCGGCCAAGAGGAGGGGTACAGAGAGGCGGGTGTTGAGCCCTGAGGCAGCAGTGCTGTGCCAGGCTGGCAGGGTGGCGTCTGATGGTGTGCCAAGACTCTCTGCCCAGGTGGTAGAGCAGCAACACAGGCTGGTCTGTTTCTGTGCCAACTCCTCACCCACCCCCCGCCCAGACCACTGTCTTCTCTGTCTGTGTATTCACATGCTCAGACACGGCTTCGCTACTCCAACTTATCCCCCTTTTCTTTCTCGACTTCACTGCACCTTTTTGCCAGCGTTCACCACTAAACTCGAGGTGATACTGGCCTTTGTTGGGTGAACCACTATTGCATGCATTCACTGGTGCTACAATACAGGGCAGAGGGATTGTTTGACATGGATTTAAACGCCACAATGAAGATTTGAGAAACATTTTTGTGTCGTCACTTTCCCTCTGTAGTCATTTTCAGTGAACGCAGAACCGTGTGGTGCAGAGGCCCAGCCTAAAGCGAGGGGAAGTCCCAGTAGAGTCTGTAGAGCGTTCTGCTTCAGTGTAAACTCTTTGAAGGAGGAAGGTAAGTGCGAGTTCCTGGTTCTGGTCCTGTATGTGTGTGGGTGGAAGAGGGTCAGGTTTATCCCCCACAGGCAGGGGAGGCCTTGGCCTGCGGCTGAACCTCACACTCTGACAGCTGGTGTTGACCTGAACTGTGCCCCCCCCCCCCCCCCCCCATGGGCCATCTCCCCTTCACACACACATCAGGAGACCGCATACTCCCTCCTGCTCGTTTTACCAGCAGAACCACAAACACCTGAGGAGGAAAAGGCGCATATACGTTGTCTGACGCAGGCACACAAACATGAGAGCAAAGAGAAAGCAGAGGGATTTCTTTAGGATTTATTTCACCTGTGTGGTGAATAGAAAAATAGGATGAAGACAAAACTTTTGAAGGGAAATCTAGAGACCATTTTTAATTCATTGCTTGCGTAGTTAAAAAAAAAATCCATAACAAATTCAAAACATTTGCATTAAGAGCTTTGTGCCTTTCTTTTCCCTGCAACCAAGAGAAAACAAAGTAAAAGTATCTTTGGAATCCATCTCAAGGGCTAATTATAATACATATCATAATCTGCTTTATCTACTACATCAAAAGTCCTATAAATATTTTTTTCCTCATATTTATATGCTGAAGTAGCATTCAAGATTGGAGCGTTTTTTAATATTACACTTTTTAAAAAATGGCAGAACAAAAGAGTATGAACAAAAGTACCACCAAAGTTCAGCAAGTCACATTTTTCTTCAGTAAAGAAAACCTTATTCGTGCAACTACATTTAACAAAAAGTAAAAGTACCACGTATGTAACCTTCAGGATATTTTCATCTTAAGCATGATTCTGTACAATTTTGCATGTTTTTCCTACCTCCCACAGTAGTCAACACGAGCATACAATGACGTAAGCCGCATACATCAAAGCCACCATCAAGGCTTCTCCATTCACCATCACTTATAAGCGTTTGTATGTCAGGTAATGACAGCGCAACCTTTGTCACCTCAAACATAGTCCCATCATGTGAGGCACTAGCCTAGCATTTCCCTGTTGGACCAGTCTTTCTCTGAGACCATTAATGCAAAAAGAAGCAGACACGTTGTGAAACACGGTTTGAATTCCACACATCTGGTCATCTTTGGTATCGGGACAGTGGAATGCATAGTTGCAGTGATAAGAGGGAGCGGGTCAGATCTGGTGCTGCTCAGCATATGCTTCAACTCCAGCCTCTAAAAAGACTGCTCCACGCTGCTGTTTGGCCTCGGGAAACAGGCGGGGGAGGAAGGGGGGAGAGAGGCGTCTCTTTTTAATTCCTGGGTTCTGCAGGGCTTGTGGTGAGAGCAGTCAGAGAGACGGAGACAAGAGAAAAAGTGAGTGAGCAGAGCTTCCTCCAGCCCAGGAAGGAAGGAAGAGTTTCCGCTAGCGTCTGACTGTCTGACTTGCAAGAATGTCGCATTTGTGGCAGGGCTTCGCTCCTTTTTTGGCAGGCTGTCTGTGACCAGCTGTCTCCTTTTCCTCTTTTTTCTCTTTCTCTGTTCCTCTGTTGCTTCACGTGTCTCCCTTCCAACCCAGTTTGTTTGGACTCTGCTCGGCTATGGCCGCTGCAGATGAACTCAGAAGCCGATTGGTTTGTCAGTTACGTTCCAGTTGTCTTTTATTCCAGTTCAATATTTTCCCCTAAATTTCAGCGTAAAGGTCCCAAGGTGGGGGAGTCAATCTCTCTGAGTCATGTTAGTCTGAGGCAGGTCTGCCCTCCTCACCCCTGCCCGTCCTCTCCTACGAAGGAGTTTTGGCCTCGTATCTTCCCACCACCGTGGAGCCGTTACCGTTTTCTTGCTTGGGAGAGGAGCACCCAGGGGTGGGTCCGCTGTACGGAGAGGAGCTGCTGCTGGTGGAGGTGGGTCTGTGGGGCAGGGACAGAGAGAGAGGCAGAGGGGTGTCAGATGGCGTGGTCAGGGGGTCCCGATCGCGTTCTGGGGGGCGCAGTGCAGCAGAAGGCGGAAACGGGAACGCCAGCGGGAATCCAGTCATGTAGAACAGCCTGCCAACACGCCGCGCCACCTGAGGAGACGAGAGGAGACCATATGACTGTCAGTACAGCCTGTTGAGTTTTGTATGATGGACTAATGCTGTATCTCAAACAGAGAGAGAGTAGGAGAGGCTGCAGTCTGTGGGGCTGGCTACTTTGAGGGAATCATCTATGCTACGCTAGCAGTTTGTCTCGGGCCTACGGACAGAAACACACATTCAGACATGCGCGAGTCCACTCGATCACACACAAACACACACGCAGGTCTGGGGTGTGTGTACCTGTGAGCGGATCTTGAGCGCAGGCCCCAGCTTTAGTCCCATGGTGTTGAGCAGGTGCTCCTCAGTGAGCAGCGGTAATGTCTCTCCATCGATGGCCTGCTCCCGAAACACCTGGCAGAGACACAGCCGCTTCAGCCACAGCCCCAACATAAACACACACTCGACACACAAACCTACACATTCACTCACACAACCTACAAAACAGTGACTCTGTTCCGAAATGTTACATACCCATTTAGAGAGGAGAAGCTAAAGATTATCATTCAACATTTTTACAATATAGGGGATGTGGTTGTGGAGAAAATGTTGTCAAATTCAGTCTTAAAGGAACATTTCACCCACAAAATGACAGTTTGTTTATCAGGCACTCACCCTGTGTTACATTGAATTCATGAAGGAAACAGATTTTCTTTTCGCATGCCTCCACGGTGAACAAAGAATCCAAAAACAGACAACATTCTTAATGAATTCGAGTAAAGGAGGGCTGCATTTAACAACAGTAGAACTATATCAAAACATCTGTTTACAAACTCCCACTCATCTCGTGTAGTATAATCCAAGTCTCTTTTATCCAGTCATACACTCAGTACTTCCCAGACACGTGTTTTCACTAAAACCTTGCTATTTATAACACTTCTGCAAAATAGGTCTCTCACATGAGTAACACACCTGGGTTTTAACTCTGCTTAATGGAAAGCTCGGGCAGAGTTCAAACGCACGCACTCGCCCAGCTGTGTGTATACTTGCGTGTATAGGTGTTTTAAACAGTAAAACGAGGTTTATACTTTGCGTTTAACCAACACCGTAGCGTTTGCTCTGCATAGACGCATTGCCTATGCTGTAGCCTGACATGCACCTCCCAAGAAATGTAACTACACTTCTTGGTGACACAAACCACCTGTTTATTTTTGTAAACTGAAAATCTTTAGCCTCAGTAGAAAAGAAGCTTTTATGTACATTTATTTCACAGATAAAAAAACAAAATGTGAAGATTATAAACCCCCACAAAACAGCATTTTTCATCGTGTGTCTGATTTATTCTGGTTTCATATGAGCAGAGGAAGTCCACTAACCTCTAAGCTATTTTATACAACAGGAGATGTCATAGCCTTATACTAATAATGTAAGCATATTGTATATGTGGGGAAAAGTGTCTAGTGTAGTTAAAATAAAGCCACATTTTGTACATATTTTGAATGTTGTCGCTTTTAAGCCATGTTATGTGTGTGTTTTAGGTGTGTTAGTTGAATAAATCAAACTGCACTTCACAGAAACATCACAGTGGCATAGAAACCCCATCACCAGCAAGCATTTTGGAGATGTAAGTGCAGAACGACGTAGACATAACGCACACAAGTATAAAAGGTCACAGGCATAAGCCACTTGCGTAGGCTATGGCGTAGACTTGGCACAAACCATAAGGACAGCTATAAAGAAGCCTTAAGGTTTTAGCAAAAATAAATGTGTTTGAAGTACTGAGGATACAACTGGAAAAATGAGACATGGATTATTAGGCACAAGTTGTGTCAGACTTAGTAAACTCAAGTTTTGTGTAAGTGAAAACCTCTTGTACTCCAATTCAACAAGAATTTTCCCTGTTTTTGGATTCTTTCTTCACCATGGAGGCATGAGAGAATAAACAAAGTTTTCTTCACAAATTCAACGTAACACAGAGTGAGTGACCGATAGACTAACTGATCATTTTGTGGGTGAAGCATTCTGTTAACCAGCAAGTTATGTATTAAACGACAGGTTCAGTCTCTCTTGAGATTGTTACTGGTCACTGGAATTATTCCTCCTGTCAATACTGGCCATGAAGAAATCTGTTACTAGTGTGATGTCAGTGTTAGAAATGAGAGGGACAGATACCACAGCTGTGCTCCATGCATGTCTAAAGTTCATCTGAGGCTAATAAGAGGGAATTTCATACTAAGAGGAAGGATTTTAAAGCAGACACCCACTTGATAAGGCTGACTCAGGCAGCTGAGGGCTCACATTAGCTTCAGCTGAACTGTACAAATCATTTTTGCATGGAGAAAAAAATCTGTTACATTGAAATCATGTGATTATTGTTTGACGACACTGGAAAACAAATCTCAATCTGTTCTTTGGCCTTTTTTGTTGAGATGGATACAAATAAAGGTAGGATTGGGTTACTCTCCTCAAATTCTGTATATATTTCATTTTGGAACAATACATTGCTATACACACAATTGCACGTCATTCACACACACAGGCTACAGGTGAACATGCACTGCTCACTCACCATCATTCACACAAAGCCCACAAATATGGCTGCCATTGTGAACATGACCATTCATGCATCCACACACATTCACAGTATACTTGGAAAAAGCTGTGCTATACAGGCTTTAGTATTTCTACCTAAACATACTGAGATCCCATTGAAGTACAGCTACACTAATATATCTTGGTCACTATTCTTCTGTGATAAGCAGTAAGCCTGCGCCTGGCCTCCATCCCCTCCTCTCTCTCTCTCTCTCTGTCCTCCCTCTCCCTACGTCCTCACCTGTGTGTATTCAGCACATCCGGCCAGGCTGCTTATGAAGCCGCACACGTCCTCCACACTCCACTTGCTGATGTCCTCCACAGGGTTTGCTGTGGCTGAGTCCTCCCCATCCATGAAAAGACCTCCCACAGAGCCTGAAAGAGCAGCAGTGGGTGAAAATGATGTGTCAATATAAACACTGGCTACAGAGTTGCTATTAAGACTGAGGATCTTTCTGCCATTTTATAGGGATGCAAAACCTGAAAATTGCAAGCTTGGAGACACTTTTTTTTACTGCCAACATTTTTCTAACATGCATCGCAAAATATTTATATTAAGTCTAGTGGTGATCGATTTAGGAAGAAATCCTTTCATTTAAGAGATGAATGAGACAGGTGAAATTGGGTCAGTCGTCTAGGTAGTGATGGTTATTTTCATTATCAGTTTAATCTGTGGAGCCAGTGAATGTTTGGTACTTGTGATTTATAAATCACTTAAACTATAATCAGATTGTTTTGGAATAACTTTAAGATTTCTGGTTAAATTAACGAATGGTTCAGCTCTACTGACTAGATTTTTAAGTTCTGTTGTAAGAGGGTTATTTTTAAAGGGAAAGGTTAATATCATTCACTCCTGGGTGAAATGACTGCAGTCGTCACGGGTATTAATCGGCTTCAGCTCTGATAGGCTTCCAAATCAGGGTTGGTTATTGTTAGAACAGTGGGAGCACGAATCAAAACAGATTTTGTGAGTTTTATTTTCAGACACTTAAAATACTAATCTGAGCGGAGGGTTATATATATATATGGCTTTTGCCGCTGTGGGCTGCAACCATCTCGCTCAATACCAGACCAATTTCAGAAATTGTTGTTCCCATTGTGTCACTTGGACACACAAACATGTGAAAATTGGGTCCACGTTTAAAAAATACCAGTTTCCCCCTTTTAGTTGGTCATGGTGGGGATTTGAACAATGATAGGATGAAGTCAGGTCATCGTAGTTGTCTTGTGTATGTGGACAAACAACGCCCTCCTCCCTCCTTTCTGCCCACGTGGCTGTGCTGCCGGCGGTGTGCACAAAGGTCACACCGGGGTCAGAGGCAGGGCCCCTAACAGGGAGAGGTCTCCACACTGGAGACATGCACACAAAGAGTGGCGCTAATGGGTTTCACATGTCGACTGTGTGTGTGTGACTGAGTCTCTCACCCGTGTGAAAGTAGGGGTTGGCGTAGGGGAATCCAAAGGGCAGCGACTGGGCGTGAAGAGCAGGCAGCGGTGGCATGAACCCAGGTGGCAGGTGGTACTTGACATCAGCCTTGCCCAGTCCAGGGGTGAAGAGGTGGCGACTGGGTGACTCTGTACCTGCTGAGCTACAAGGGGCGCTCAGCCGGCCTGAGCTCTCTCCGGTCTCCTTGGCAATGTCACACACTCCCTTGCTGCCAGTGTCTTTACCCCCGTCTCGCTCCCTGTCCCTGGGTTTACTGCTGGACTTGGCACCAACACTGTCCTGCCTCTCCTCACACATCTCTGTCTCACTGTCCGAGTCCTTCATCTCCTCATCCTGCACCTCCCTGTCTCCCTCCCTTCCACCTGTGTGATCCCCAGCATGGAGCTGTGTCTGAGGGGCCCTGCGGGGGGCCTTTCTGGATTCGGCATCTGGCCCGGTGGTGGATCTCTGTGCCTGGGTGTCTTTGGGTGTGGAGGGTGGCCCTGGTTGTTGATGCTGGTGGTGGTTCAGAGTCAGGAGGGGTGTAGCAGCCCCATGGCGTAGCACCAGCATTGCATTTGAGCGGCGGGCCAGTTCCTCACGGAGCGGATGGCCCTCTGGGATGTCATGGAGGCTTCGCAGGGCTGGATGGTCGGGAGGCAGGCCAGGAGGTAGAGCTCCCAGAGGGTCGGAGCCCAGAAGACGCTGCTGCTGCTGCTGCTGCTGCTGTCGCTGGTGGAGACTTTCCAACTCTTTCTGTCTCAGCAGCTCTGCCGACATCTCAAGTCTAAGGCAGTGAAACACAGGGACTTTAACATACATGCCAAAGGTTGAACATTTTGCTGTATTTCACATTCACAACTCTGCTTGTGGGAGTATTCTAAAAACATATGACTGTGTAAACAAGTTTGCTCTCTCCAACAAAACCTTATCCACCTTGAAGCTACTCTTTAGCTCTGTGTTACAATAAACCCACAACTCAAACCTTAAAGGTGTAGCACGCTGGATTTTAAAAAATAATGCATAGACTCATACAGAAGTAACTCATCACTTATGTCCCACGAGAAGGACAGAGTTCATTCAGAAACGAGTCAATCTTAGGTTGACTTTTACTATCACTGGCGAGAACTGAAAGAGAGGATGGGGATGAATAACAACGCGGAGTTGGCCTGTTTTCTGATGGACAGGTAGGTGTTGGCGGTGAGCATAGTTTACCTGTTAAGGATCGTTTTTTTTCCATTACAATAAATCGAACGTTCCTACAATAGTAGCTTGTAGTGTGTCTACAAGCAGTGAAAGGAGGAGGGGCCAAGTTTGAAAGTTTCCTGCACAGTATAGCTCTAACTTTTAGCTGTTACAGTTGGGTGCCTTAATTACACTGTTGTTACAAATTCACATCACATCACATCACACACACACACACACACACACACACACACACACACACACACACACACACACACCTGGCCAGATTCTGCTTCCTCAACATCTCCTGTTGTCGGGCAAAGATCTCAGCTTGAGCTGGTTGGAGGAACCCATAACCTATGATAGACACAGCAAGAAAATACATAAGTGACATGTAAGCTGCATACCCATCATTACGGCATGTTAGCTTATCTGATTAGCTTTAGCATGATTTATGACTCACCAGGGGCCTGGCAGAGAGCGGAGGGCATGCCCAGGAAAGGAGGCCGCAGGTGAGGTCCTAAGGCGATGTGAGGGGCAGTTGGAGGGGACAGTAGTGGTGGAGGGTGGGACAGGTCTCTGTGGATACATGAAAAAAACACTCAGTTTGGATTTCACTGCTTTAAAAAGACAAAAAGCCCATTCAGCATGGAGGGATGTACCATGTGTGATTCCCTACATTAACAGAATATCTTTATTAATTTTCCATTTCTCACTGTACATCTTAACTCTTTAACTCTTTCTTTGTGTGTGCGCATGCTGCCGCTCCAATGTATGCGGTGTATTTTTATCAGCGGAGCTCCAGAGGCCCCCGTGTCGCCCCAGTGCCTCATCAGTCTTGTCACGCCGCAGCAAGCGCCGCTGGCCATTGCTGTACCCTGGACTGCAGCCTTTCCTTCCCCTGCTGCTTCACACATACACACATGATATATATACACAAAAACACGCACACACACATACACAACTCTAGACCCACACACATAATGAGGGCTGAATGCACAATGCCAGTGTGTCATGCTCCGACAGCTGGGGCGGCCCCTGCGTCTTGACCGGGGCCACGGGCTGAAGGACCTTCTAATTAACACTCATCCCTCCTCTCTTCTCTCCCTTTTTTTACGCCTTCCTCTCCATTTCCCTCCCTCTCTCCCTCTCCCTCTCTACGCTGCATTGAAACCGGTGAAAAGATGGAGCGTCCTGCAACCTCTGCTTCTGAAAAGGCCTCTCTATTATTGGCTTCGTCTTTTGTCCTTCTTGAGGGGGAAAGGCGCCTCTCACCTTTCTCCCCTCTCTCTGTCTCTTGTTCTGTCTTAACCATCTTTTTTCTGTCCTCTCTACTTCTCTATGACCTCTGAAAGTCTGCCTTGTTTACTCCTTTCTTTTCCTTCCACGTTTATTTCTTTCACCTTTCTATGTATTTTCTCTCCCCTCTTCATCACTCCATCTCATCCTGTCGCTGTACCCTAGCCTTGTCTTGCCTCTTTGTATTTCTTTCAGTTTCTCTCCCACTTATTTTTTCACTGTAATCCTTTCATTCTATCCCTTTCTGTTTTTCTCTCCGTTTCGTGCACATCTTCGTGGGCACAGGCAGGGACATAGTTTTGAGGAAGCAGATAAAAAGCTGTCAGAAGAGGGAGGCATCTGCACCTTGACCCTTTGAAAGTGTCAAAGTGTGGATGATGATGCTCTCCGCCTGCTCACCGTCTCCAACCACAGCTGTTTCCAGGGCCTTTCCTGAGCTCGCTCTCTAGCTACCCACACCTCTCCTCTTCCCTCTTCTGTCTCTCCTCCTGAGCTGTTGCTATCACACCAATCAGAGCTCAGCTGTGTGTGACTGCCGCCGCACAAAAGCATACATGGGAAACAAGCTGAGGAAAACAACAAAATCAAAACCAACACTGGGACGCATGCAACCGCAAATATTGTTTTGCAACTGTGTTCAAATTAGCTAGCGCCTGCATGTCTCCCGCCTCACTAAATGGTGAGGGAAAAGGAGAGAGAGGGAGGAACTGCAGGGAGGGAGGGCATGCATACAAGAGCAGGGAGATGAGATGGGGGGGTTGGAGCCAGTGCTGAGAGGGTGTGTGTGTGTGTGTGTGTGTGTGTGTGTGTTGGTGGGGTGGGGGGGTGAAAACCATTCATCGATCGCCTCCGCCGCTGAATTGTTAATGCTAATCGTATAACCGCTCTCTCCGGCGGTGCCTCGCACTCCAGTGGCAGCTCCAATTAATCTTGGGTGAGGGCTACGGCGCGTGACCCCGGAGCCGCGAGCCGGGGCCCCGCTAGCCGCTGCTTATGTAATTACACCGCCCAGTGTGTAATCACCTGGCCTAATCCCTCGGGGCTAGCAATTAGCCTTGCGACGCGCAGTTCCACTAGGCTACGCTAAGGCGCCCGCAAAAAAACTCCCATCCACCCCCGCCATGGTTCCCGCATGCCAAACTCCAATCACCCCCCACCCCCCTTTCTGATACTCCCTCCCTTTCTTCTCTCTCCTTGCACCGCCTACCCTTGCCTAGCGTTAGCCCGCAGATGAATAACGGTCAATTAAAGCTGCATGACTGGGGCTGCCAGGCGTCTGCGCCACCATAATTAGGCCTAATCACGGGGAGTGAGAGAGACGGAGAGAGAAGGAGAGAAAGAGTGTGTGTCTGACACTCCCCTCCACTCCCTTCCTCCATCTCTCCCTCTCTTCCTCCTTTTATAGGAGGCAATTTTAAGGGAGGAGTGGCAGACATTAGTCGTTTTGCTCTGGGGTGTGTGTGTGTGTGTGTGTGTGTTCATGTTCATGTCTGTCTGTCTGTCTGTTTTTTTTTTTTGCCCTATCTGTGCATTTTGTTGGCAAACCACTAACATGCTATAAAAAGTCGAGGCAAAACACTCACCTAGAGTGAAAATAGGCAGATTCACAAACGCACTCATGGGCTCATAATCACACAAAACTATATCACTGGATGCCCTCCCACCCCTGCACCCCCCATCCTTCGTCTCTCTCCCTCTCTGCCTGCAGTGAGGCCAGGGGCTCCTGGGGAATTCACTGGTGTGTGACGACCTGTCAGAGTGGCGACAGCGGTCCCGTCCCGCAGCAGCCCAGGCAGTGAGTGTGCGTGCGTATGTATGTGTGTCTGCGTGTGTGTGTGTCCGGGCGTTCATGTAGGGGTGTGTGTATGTGACAGGGCTGCCCTTAATGACGGCAGCGTGGGGGGATTAGGAGCGCCGCGCGGCCGCCTTCGGCTCCTTCTCCGCAGGAACACATTTACACAGGAAGCTCATTAAAATGGATGAGGCTCCCTCCACGCTCGTTCTCTCTCTCCCTCGCTCTATCTCGCTCGCTCCCTCCCTCTCCTTATCTCACTCTCTCTCTTTCTCTCCGTCACTTCGTCCTCTCGCCATCTCCTCTCTTCTTCTGTTTTGCTTCCTTCTCTTCATCCCCATTTTAAGCTCCCATGTTTTCCACTTCCTCTGCCGGTCCCCCTTTCTCTTTGCTTTCCTCCATCTCTCCCCTATTTGCCTTGCAGATGCTTGGTGAGCTTAGTGCCATTTAAGGCCAGACAAATGGAGCGCCAGGCTCTAAGCCCATCGAGCGGCCCTAATGATTTGTTTTTAACAATGGGCCCTAATGGGCCCCAGATAATCAATGATGAGGGGTCGATGGAAAGGTGAGCCACGGCGAGAGTTAGAGAGGGGGAGAGCTTCCATCGCTTACTCACATTCTCAGCCGCAGCTCCTCATTCTACCTCAGTTTTTTGCTTTAACTCACCAATTATCTCGATTTTAATTTTCTCTTCACTTTGCACTCATTTCACTCTCAGGTCTCTTCTTAATTTCCTCCATCCCTATTTTTTTTGCAGGTTCTGTATTTTTACGTGGAGGCTACACTCTGACGTCTAGAAGCACATTTACACTACATAGCCAAAAGTATGTGGACATTACACCCATGTGCGATGGTTGAACATCTCATTTTAAATCTATCTAATATGCTGCTGTAACAGGCTCCACTCTTCTAGGAAGGTTTTAAACAAGATTTTGGGACCTGCCTGCAGGGATTTGCTCTTGTTCAGCCACAAGAGCATTAGTGAAGTCAGGCTATGATGTTGAGCGATAAGGCCCAGCATATATTCTGCGATTCAGTTCGTCCCATAGGTGTCGGATGGGGTCACGGCTCCGTGCAGGCCAGTCAAGTTCTGCCACACCAAACTGAGAAATTAATTTCTTTAAGAGGCGCTGTCATGTTTAAACATGAGCAGGGGGAGGGACTTCCCAAACTGTTGCCACAAACTATTATGCTATTACTATTATGCTGTAGCATTAAGATTTAAATATACTGAGAGTGAAAGGGTTAAAGAGGAGGCTGGGGGAGGTGGAGGGGGACGGAGTGAGGTAGAGATGGATGGATGGATGGAGGAAGGGAGGGTGAGGCCTAGTTAACTCTCCCCAGTCCTGTGTGGCTAATTACTCTGTGTGCTGTCGGAGAACAGCCGCGGCTCACTGACTACATTCACACTGCACTACTGGCCTTTCTCTCTCCCCCTCTCTCTCTCTCTCTCACACACACACACACACACACACACACACACAAATTAGCAGACATATTCACACAAACAAACCCAAATTCAATCCGCATAGATGAGCGTGCATACAGACCGCCAGCTTGAAAAATGGAACAAACAAACACGCGAACAATCAGTCCCCCCTCCTTGCCTAAACACACACACACGCACACACACACACACAATATATACACCCCCACAGCCTCCCAGAGCTGCACCACACAGCGCCTGGCCGCTCTGCTTCCTGCTTATATCCCCACCCCTACCCCTCACCACCCCCTTCGCTGTGTCTCTCTCTCACACACACACACACACACACACACACACACACACACACACACATACACCTCCCGCCCCCCCATCCCCCCTGCTGCCGCACCGCCGGCCCATTATCGATCCCCCGCCTCTCCCCGCGCCACATAAATAATCGACAAGCAATTACCCGCCCACTCCCGCTGCCCCCGGCTTTGTTTGGGAGGCGCAGGGGCCAGTGCTGGGGGGGAGAGGAGGGAGGAAGAGCTGGGGATGCAGGCGTGCAGCTCCACAGTGGTAGCCAAGAGGTTATTGGATCCTTAGTTTAGCCATGTATGTGGAGATGCACATACGTTCACACGCACACGTGCGCGCGCGCACACACACACACACACACACACAAACGTGCACTGTAGCACATGGAAAAAGCCAAATATGAGATCAGATCCCTCTGAGCTAAGAATGGGTGGAAACATGGGAGGAGAAATGCATTGGTGTGGTGATGCAAACTGGCAGGTGATTAACTCCTTCTACTGTTTCTCCCACTGACAAGCTTTTTCTAAAAAATCTGAACAGTGGTCCATTGTGATTTCCACATTTACATGTGCTTACATCAACTGGGGCCTCTTACACTGTCTATGTGTGTGTGTGGAGGATGTGGGTGTTGGACTTTATTAATGGTTAATAACGCTGGTGTTGCAAGCAGTGCAGAGCTGCTGCTTCAACAGTTAGCCAAGGCCAGGCTGACACTGAGATTTCAGGTGCAGGTGAGTGTGTGTTTGCATCCGTCTCTTACCTGTCGGTGTAATGTGCGTCCCGGTGCTGCGGCAGACCCTGCTTGCGTCTCTGGCTGGAAGAAGAGGAGCTGCCCGCTGAGGGCAGGTGAGCTTCTAAGGTTGCTGGATTCCTCACCGCAGCAGCCAACGCCTCCTGGCGAGCACGCAGCATGTCTGGGTAAAGAGCAAGAGGGCAAAGCACAGTGGAGGGAGAGAGATGGGAAGATAGAGGTGATGTGATGAAGATGATGAAGGATTAAGTTGAGGAAAGAAGAGAGGAAAATCAGCAGAAGGGAGGCAAGAATTGAGAGGGAGGCAGAGGGGAGGATAAAAACAAATTTAGCATCCAGCTGCTCCCGTCTATGCTCAGATATAAACAAGCTCATCTTCGTATGGAACATTTATAAACAGAAAATCCTCCTGACTATACGTTTCAGCAGCTTATAGCTGATGGCTTATTTTAAGTGGGGTGTACATTAGCTGTTAAAAGTTTTCAGGCAAAATAGCAGAAGTGAAGCATACTTTAAAAAGTTTTTGTCATCCTGTACTGATATATGTGAGGGCTAAGTACAACACCCAATAAGTTATTTCCACTTGAATACTGAAAATGATTATGCGTTTTCTAATCCCTCATGTTACATCCATATACGCACACAGACACACATGAACACAAACACACACACTCACTGAACAAGGATAAACAAAAACAGACATTTTGGCAGAGGTGTATGAAATTAGCACATAGCGCTCAAGTCCATCTGTCACTCGTTGGAACTGAGCTGACCGGTTTCAAGCAAATGTGAGGAATAGAGGTGGAAGCTGAAAAATGAAAAAGGGCTAGAAGGATGCCATGGAAAAAAAATGATGGTGTGTGATGATGTTTTCAAAACAAATAATGACCAGTGCGTTTTTGTACGGCAGAGCAAAACACGACTTCACACGTCGGGCACAGAGTGTTTTTACCCCTCCCCACCTCCGCTACCATCACACCTTCTCCTTCTATCTCTGCCTGCCCCCTATCTCCACCTCCTGCCCTCCACCACTCGCCTCATTCCATCTCTTTCTTCACTCATCCCCTCTTTCTCTCTTCGTCTCCCAGCAGCCCCGGTTCTCTCTCGCTCTCGTAGGAGAAGAGGCCTCATCATTATCAGCTGGGCCAGGCCACACCAGGAGACATGGCTTCTAATGAGAGAAAAATCCATCCTGCTCTCTCTCTCCTCCCTCTCTCTGCCTCAATCTATCTATCCTCTCTCTCCGCTCTTCTCTGCCTCCCCTCCTCCCCCTCTTTTTTAATTAGACAGATCCCTCGGGAGCTAGGGGCCATTTCCGCCGCCGGTGCGGGTGTGACGTGTGTTTGTGTGTGTCTGTGTGATTTAGGTGCCTGCGTGTGCGTGCCTGGCTGTGTGTTTCTGTGTGCTGTGTGTGTGCTGAAGCAGTTGAGCAGGCGCCGGGGTAGGGGGGGTGAAGCGACAGATATTAATGCGGCCTAGCTCCGGTGTATCGATCTGTTTGCTGCGCCAGGCCGCAGGGGACTCGGCTGGCGGCAGACAAGGGTGTGTGTGTGTGTGTATGTGTGGGTGTGTGTGGGTAAGGGGGGGGGGGGGGGTTGTGAGAGATAAGGGAGGGATCAGAGGGAACTGGAGCCCCAGAGCGCACACACAAACACACACACACACACACACACACACACACAGTCTGTTGTGCGCTTGCATACACAGTGCAGGGGTGACAGGGTGGAAGAGTTGACCTCTATGAGTTTCCTGTGGTCACAATCCCGCCTCACCAATTATTCTGTACGACTGGGCCAGTTAACGGGGTGCTCCAGTGATTTAGTATCGCACTTCCATAAAGTTTGGGGACTTCCAAGCGACGGATTTAAACAAAAGAATGGTGCAGATCGATGTTACAGAGCCCGAGATATGCTGACTATATCGCAGCCAAAATACAAAACAAGGGAGAAACCCTAACTTTAGGCTGCAGACCTTAATTAGTCAGGCTCTAAAAACACTGTAACCTACAATTCCCACAATGCAACTCAACAGCATCCTTTGCTAGACTCTCCCTGCCTTGCAAACGCCCACGTCTTTTAAACTCTACACACTGCCCAGTGTTCAGCACAGGCTTTTGTACCTTATACAACTGTTTCCATCCGCTGACTAATACTGTGATTATATTTAACCAGGGCCGGAGCCAGAAAAATACTGAGGTTATGAGTCCAGATTCCACCAGCTGAACCCCACTGGCCTGAGCCATAAACCAGACTGCCAGAGATTTATTCAAATATTCATAAAAACAATTTCATTGTTCAATTATATTTTCTAATTCTGTCTGAGAATACCACATCATGTTTATTTTATTTAGCTTTTTTATTTCAGTCAAAGATATTTAGTCTAAAAACATGAAAATCAGACTGAAATCCCAAGATGGGAGTCTTCAGTGGTAGCTAGGGCCCTGACTTTGACCCAGACAATGCACACTGTATAAAATAGTGGAAATTCAATTTTGACTTGATAAATTCTCTGTCCATTATTTCTTCAACTTCTTGTCTTATTCCTTTCTCTTTTATTATCCAGCGCATGTTTGTAAAGCTTCACTTCAACACTGGGTCCATATTTTGCTGTCTTCCTCTCTCCCCCACTCTCTCTAATTCTCTTTCATGTGAACGGAGAGGAGTAGGGTCACCTGGGCCTCTACCCTTCAGCGTGTGTGGGTGTGTGTGTGTGTGTGTGTGTACAGAGTAGGTACTCAGATTCAGAATTTCCCCCTCTAAAACTCTTGGTGTTGCAGCTGCTGGAACACAAGGGGAGAGTCCCTTCATCTGCAAATTAGAGTCCTAATTGAGGACACACAAACACTCGCACACACACACGTCTTGCTTTGCAGGAGTTATTTTGGGAGGTCCCAGTTTACCACTCGGACCCATCCCGCTTATCCCTCTTTTGTGCCATCCCATTTTTCTCCCCGCCATCATTCCTGGTGTTGGGCCTAAATCCCCTCGGTTAAGCCGGGTTTTTCTCGGCGTGAGAATGCAGAGGAGCGACACACTGATGCAGCTTGGCCGGCCTCGTGATGGATTTGGCGGACTGGCAGGTACACAAAAGCCGACATCCATCCGCTAAAGCGCACCATACACCAGAAAATTAAGTATCTTTTCAGGAAGAGGTATTCAGCTGATATCATGGGCTTAGCAAGCAGTAAATATGTGGCAAGTTTGTCGCTCGGAAGGTTTTGACCGTCTGTACTTTGACCAGTCACGTGCTCGAGTTTTCAGGCTCTCTGGGATGATGGTGATAAAGATGCTGTGTGTAGCGCCGTGTTTTCAAATCAGACTAAAGTACAGGAGACAAAACAGAAGCACGCCCCTTCCATCCCACCCCTCCCTTCACTTTCATCTGGATATCTACCCCCACCTCTCTTTTTCTTTTCTCCTTCCCTCACTCTCCTTTCATCATATGAAGAGGGAGGGAAAGCCCTCCTGGCCATTTCTACAACCCTGCCACCCCTCCACCTCCACCCCCAATTGCAGCCCCCCACTCCCCTTCTCTACTCCTCTTTTGCCCATCAGGTCCAGAGAGAACCTCTCAAACAACACCTTGCACCTACACATTCATACACACACCCACACACATGCACACAGAGTTCCTCCTCACCCCTGCCTCTTTCACGCACACACACTTTAATTTTCTGTGCCCCACACTTCAAACACATGAAAGGATGCTCTGCGGGGACCAAGGCTAAAGGGAAAGTTGGAGGTGGGGGTAAGGAAAAGGAGGAGGGGAGTGGAGGGTATAAAAGCAGTGCTTGAGATGGAGATGTGTAGGGGTGATGGGGGTGGTGGTGGGGAGGAGGGGGTCACAGGGGCCCCATCAGAGACCAGGTCAATGTCAAGGGGCTCTCGCTGAAGTGATTCGTGTCAGTCTCTCAAAAGACAAGGCGTCCCCGTGTCCCACTTCCTGGACTGTTTGTGTCTCAGAGTGTCAGTTTCTTAACAAGCTCTGATTGTTAGTTGGAGAAAGGGAGGATGTGAAGGTGGTGTTATAATAAGTTTTCTACATAAACTTATAAGCAGTTGGTTACGACGGAGGAAGTTGCCAGGTGTGGAAGAAAAGGAATATTAGTAACACCAAAGGCTTGGCTGTCAGGGAGTGTTGGCAAAGCCTGTGATGCCCATGGCTCATCATCCGCTTAGAGGATCTGACACGCACAAACACAACAGCAAATGTAAACACACACGTTGCTACGAGGAAATCTTCCCGTGAAGTTGTGTTTTAAATGGTAGTTGTATTTAAGTGTGTGACCTGAGCATCATTAATGAACCGTAAACTTGTATGTATTTGTTTTTTTTCTTCATTTCTTGCTCCAGGAGAAGTTATTTATTCACTTTCCCTCGTCTCTGTTCCTCCCTCGTTTCCTTTGACCACTTCTCTCCTCAGGTTTTTTTTTTTGTTTTTGGACTCATATTCCTGGTTTCTCTTTACCTCTTCTTCTGCACATAGTAAGCTTTTAAGTGCAGTTTGGAAGAGGAATGCACGCGTGCTGAATAAAGGACAGTTTGGAAACTATCAAACGATTTTGGAATGTGGAAGTGAAGAAAGGGAGCGAGTATGTCTGTATTGCGCCAGAGCGTCTGCCTCATACCGGCGAGGTTTCTGGGAAAGGAAGCCAGCGATCAGACTGCACCCTGGGCCATAAAACCCCCACAATGCACTGCATCTTGCCTCTAACTCCTCTAAGACACGGGGAAAAGGCAATTAAAGCGTTTATAGGCTTCGCCCCCTAGATTTGCAGCCAGCAATTAAAAATCATTACTAATCAAATAAAAATAAAAGTAGCTCAAACTACAATCCGGCCAGGGCATCGATTGGATTTATGCTACTGCGAAAGAGCTCATAAAGGCTGGTAAGACTTAATGTTACATTCTTTACAAAAATGTGAGAAAAAGGTTAAAATTTAATGGCAGCCACAGTGAGATGAATATAAAGCCAACTTATAAAATCCAAACGAGGCAACTTTTCTCATTTTCTTTTTTTCTTTTTTTTCAAACTACAATTCTCTCAAGCTAAAACCAGTAAATTTTATGTGACTGTAGAAATTGAGAAAAACTGGGACACACTGGTGGTTTCCAGGGTGTTGCGAGATTTAGAGGGTTGGCAGGCAGCCAATGAGAGCTCCTGGATCAATCGCGGTGTTGATGCATGCGAAGCCTTGTGGGTGTTGTTAACAACGGAGAGCCATGGTGGTCAGAAATCACCCTGAGTGACACTTTGACACGGGGTGGGCAAGCACCGCAAATAGAAATGTCAGCCGTCTCCATGGCTGGGGTTTTACAATGGCAGCAGTGTGGCACACCTTAACATGGTACCCTGAACACAGTGCGACACTCTGGGGTTACAAAGTAGCACTGCATCACAGTGACTTGGTGACAGGTGATGGAAGAGGTTTTTTTTATAGAAGCTGGTGAAGTGCTTCCAAAGGAACCTCTTTTAGTTTGAAGTAAATCTCAAGTTACTTCAAACTAACTTTAAAGTTATTTCAAAGTTTAAAGGGAAGAGTACCTCTAGATCTTTCATGAGTCAGTTCTCACTGGTAGAGTATGAATTCTGAATTTAAACATCTACTGTGCACTGAGGTAGATACAGTAAGGTGCAACAACATGAATCTGCAGATATCTGAAAGCCAATACAGTGACACTGAGGATAATGATGACCACACACACACCTACAAATACAGAGCCAGTGGACTGACCATGGCCGGGCAGACCCATGCTGCTCGCCAGCTGGTAGAGTCGTTGCTGCTGTTCTTCATAGGATCCTTGCTCGCTGAGCGCTGACATCATGCGCCTGTAGTGCTCCTCAGGGCTCATGTGGCCGTGGCTGCCGCCTGCCTCCACCACTGGGCTCTGGGAGTTCTCTGAGGAAAGGAGGGGGACACTTATGTTAATCAGTGACTGTCAATATCCATCTCATCAGGGGACAAATACTGACTTCACACTGCAGGCGCTATAACTCTATCATGCCATTACCGCAATACTGTACAGTGAGCTCTCTTTTCAGCATATGATTAAATAATTATGTATTCATTCACGTCTACACTCATCTCATTCATCTCATCTCGTCGTCATTTAACGCTCATGCAACATTTTTCGGCACCCAAGGATTAATGACACATGCAGAATGCTAGTGTTGTATTGAAGACTGTTTCCCCGTCGATTCGTGTTTCACAATAGCTATATCTGAACTAAACCTAACCACAAAGAGTAGATAGGCATTTTAACAGGAGGGAAACACTTTTCAACGAGAGGACGGATTCTGACATCGGCTTGCAGTTCAGACAGCGCAGCTACCTGTAATGCTGATGTCAGTTTATATAAATATTTTAAGAAGTTTAATGAATAAATCAGTTACAGATTTCAACGGAAAAAATCTCACATTTTTAAGCAAATTGTGCCTGCCAGAAGAAAAAAGTCTAAATGTCAGGCAAATCGGCAACAAATTTAATACGACACATCAAGTTGAAGACTCCAGTCAGTCTTGGGAAATATCTGAGAGGAAATGACGATCAGAAGTTTTTATTTTATCAAAAAAATAAAATAAATAAATAGAAGAAATTCATGTAAAATAGTTTCATTTTGGGACTGTGAACGTAGTTCAAAATTAAAACTGAACTATAAACATGAATTTTGTTGAAGTGAATTTTTCAGCTGTGTGAACAGATTTTCTGAATGGAGAGCTCATGAGTAATTCAGAGCACTCTGAGCTTTCTACAGATTCACAATTCAGAGAGAAGGAATGCTTTTTGGTAATTCCGGACGATAAGACAGGTGTATATTTTTTAGGATGAAAACAGTTTCTTAGGCAGTTCTAAAAAACATCACAACATTCAATCAGGACACACTGCCATAGGAAAAAACACCACAAAGTGAAGAACTAACCAGAACTCATTTTATACACCCTCTGTCTTGCATATATCAGACGATTACTGCACTCTGATGTGAATGCTTCCTCAGTTATCAGCCAAAATACATGCTTGTGCAGATTATTCATTAAAAAAATCCCTGATGGATTGGAAACCTCTTCAGATGTAGATATATACATGCAGCAATGCATTGTTAATGATCTGAGCCTGACCCTCGCATGAACTCACTATTTGATGCGAGGGAAAGCAAAGCAGTAACCCTGCAGTAACATTCACATAAGGTTAAAGGTTATAAGTAGGGTTGTTTTACTGTACTGTCTTTTGGCCTTTTTTTAATACAGACTACAGAAAAAGGCTCAGCTTCTTCCATCAAGTGTGTATTTATGTGCACTGCTGTGCTGTGTTTAAGGTGTTGTGAAGGTGATGTGGTGTATGATATCTATCTAGCTGTCAGTCCCCACACTTAATCTCTCTCTCTGACCTCCCTCCTCCCTCTCTCTGTCAATAGTAACATGATCTAAGGTAAGGGTGGTGGGGGATATGGGGAGGTGGTTTGGGAGTTAGAGGAGGGAGAAAGAGGATGAGGAGGAGGAGGAGGAGGGAGAAGCAGAGGAAAGCAGGGGTTATTTTTACCACCCTCCTTCTTATTGAAACCTGAGCCTGGCCCCGGGCAGGCGAGCAGGAGTGGCGCTGAGGAGCGGAGGTGGGTTGGAGGTGGTGGTGGGGGAGGAAGCAAGCACGCAAGCATCTCTGTCTCCCCCGCCAAGCTTCAGCTAATCCACCCAAGGTCCTCAAGTGTGTGTGTGTTTGTGTGTATGTGTGCGCACGCAACTTGTCTGTGACTGTCTGAAGTTTTCTCGCTCTCTAAACACAGCAGGGGGTGCCGACTTTGCAACAGAAAGAAAAACAGACATCATTTACACAGCGGCATCCAATCTCTCTGGCTCCATCCCTATGCTACCCTCTCTGTCTCTCTCACTCAATCTATTTCTCCACCTGCATTAGTCATTAAGGGATAATGTGTGTCGACGAACTTGCAGGCAAGAAGACACGCGTAGATAACACTTGCACACATACAGAGACACATGCAGGTGCAGAGTCGGGGTCTGAATGTGGACAGAGCTCAAGGTTAAGACACAGGATCAGCAGTGTTGTGAAGTGGCTTAAATGCATTTCTCTGGACAGCCGGCTGCACACACACTTACACATAGTCACACAAACACTCTTCTTTATCTGTCTCGCTTATGCAAATACTCCTCAAAGGAAGAATATGTGCAAGGCGTATACAGGGGTTGTTTGCTTTAAAAGCCAAAAACCTAACCACACAGGCACAAGAACACAAAGTCAAAATAAAAACACACAGCCCCATTTGCCTTAAAAGGAAGCCAAGTCACAGTGCACAAACAGACACAGACGAGTACACACACACACACACACACACACACAACACACACAACACACACACGTACTCACACAAACTCACATCCACAAAAACCCATGCATCATTCAGAAGCTGGGTTATGTCTAAGTAAGACTATAATGGCCAGGAATGAGTGCTTCTCTACAGAGAAAGAGGCTCCAGGCAGGCTGCCGTTGGTCAAATGTCACCCAGAGGGCAAAGGTCAACACCAGGATGAGTCTGAGCTCCTCACAGCTAAATCTGCACTTACACAAATACTCACACCCATCTATTTATTACACAGAATTTACCACCATAAAATAATACATTACCCACATGTCAAATAATCACAGCTATTTGTATCACTGTGTGTGTGCTGATGATGTTTGGCTTACACCAGAGTGTGTGTGTTAATGTGTATGCATGTTGTTCAGGTGTCTCCAGAGATGAGGCTGGATGTGCGGCAAGCTGCCCTTGGTTTTGTGGTTTTGCCTGCTGTATAATGCATCAGTCAGGAAGTCTTTCTCAGGAGCCCAGAGAGACAGGCCCAGTGGCTATGCCGGCACCACACCGGGCGCCCGGTTTCACGCCGCATGAGGGAGGTATGAATAATAGAGGATGGTGACCGGATTGTAGCACTACAGAGGGGCATTGTCTTGCCAACGTATGCCTTCTCAAGATCCGTTATTTATGTTGCTCTCGTAGAGCAGATGAAAAGGTAAAAAAGTGTGCGTTAGGATCGGCTGCAAAAATTTGATTCTATATACAGAGGCTATTATCAAAGCCAGTGGTTCTCAACCTTTCTCGTGTCAAGGACCCCTATATTAATACACATTTGATAAGATTTTGTTTCACAGACTGTCTGATTTTGGCTGTCAGATATGATTAAGACCAGAATTCTATAGCTGTCAACTACAGTTGAGAGGATGGCGATGGAGGAAGTGAAACCTTTCATCAGAATAGTCACTCTCATGACTCTTCAGGTGCTTTTCACTATGCTAATGTGTCTCACTCACTCAAGTGTTTATCCATCTTAGTGCCTCCCAATGACAATGTGAGAGAGAGATGCAAGAAAGAGATGCACAGGATACACCTGTGTTTTCTCTGAGCTCCTCCAGAAGCCTCGACTCTCTCCTCACTCTTTGTCTCCTCGAGGTGCTTTTAAGATAATAGAAGATCCTCCATGATGGCGGAAAAGGACAATTTCCCAGTAACAGAAGGAGACAGGGACATGGGGAAGTAAGCATAATAAAAAGCACCTTTACTCGCTTCTATAGAGTATTAAATAGTGGAAATAAACTATTCCCCATTTTTATGGGGATCTCCGAAACTCCTGCAAGGTGCCCTGGGAGATCCCTAGACCCCTGGCTGATGACCACTGGTCTAAGATATTATGTCATTTAGGAATTATATTACTGTATGTGCTGCGTTCACATTGAAAACTGTGAAAAGTAAGGCCTGATGAGTAAACTAACGATTCCAGTCATTCCACATGGAAGAAAAAGTTGCTGTAGAGTTTTTAAATGTCACGTCTCAATGTTTTGAGCACCACAAATTATTCTTTTGTGGTGCACAAAACATCCATCTTATTAGAGCAGCAGCAGAGTCTTCCAAACAAAACTCAGTAGGTGTCTTCATGGTTCCATACGGATAATAATATGTGAGATAATACTATGTTTTGGTAATTTTGGGTGTACTGAACCTCTACTGACTTCCCCTAATGTGTGTGTGTATCAAACTGTGAGTGTACGAGAGAGGAATGGGTTAAAAGAAATAATGGCATCGAAGTGTCTTCAAGTATGTGAGAAACTGAGACTGTGTGTGTAGGTGTGTGTGTGATACTAACCCTAACACACTGACCACCAGCAGCCAAACCAATCACACCTCATGCCTCCCTCCTCTTTACTCTGCAGCTTCCTTCCCCTCTCTTTCACTTAAACACTCAGCCATCCTGTCTTCCCTACTACAATGTCCACTCGTGTCCTTTCAGAAAACATGTGTCTACGCACATCTGTAACGTCACAACACACAAATAGTCTGCGTGGTCTTACCTTTGGGGGATACGCTACGTGACTTCTTGCTGTCAGAGGGACACTCGCTGCTGCTGTTGGGAGAGAAGCTTCTTCTCTTGCCTAGAAGGTCATCTGTAAACACAGAGAGAGAGACAAGAGCAGTCAGTAAGAAGACTGTAGTAAAATCTTGATATTGCCGCTTTGCTCTATGCCTACCTGTGTACATGGCAGTGGCTTTGAAAATGCAGAGTTAGAAGAGAGAGGGTAAAAAAGGAGCTAAAGAGAGGAAACAAGTGATAGGTGGAGGGGAAGAGAGAAACAGAGCGAGTGAAGCGAGCCACGGGCGTCTGGAGATGTGCCTGTTCTGTCAGATATGAGAGGGGGCCTGCACCGCCGTGGATGACAGATCTGCCCAGCTCATTCACGTGTGTGTGTTTGTCTATCTGAAGGAGGGAGGAGGGCTCTGTCTCTCTGTGTCTCCTCCAACGTCTCTTTCCAACAGTCTGTCCTCAAGTGTTATCACTGCTCTTCCTCTCTCCTCTCTTCTTTCTTCACTTTTTCCAGATGTTGGCACAAAAGCCTCTGACTGAGCTAAAGTGCATGAGAGCCTCTCAGCTGCTTGAGAAATCCCTCTCAGCCGACATTATGACTATATCATGTGTTTATTTTTAGTTTTTGTACCTCCACGACAGCTACTCCCCTCTCTCTTGTTGCTGTCCTCCCCTCATAAACACACTTCGGATCTTCCTCTCATTTCTCCATCTGCTTCCTTCTCTTTCTCCTCTAGGTGTGTTTGAAACCTCCTCCCATCAGGAGTTCTTTCTCTCCTCCCATTAACACCCACCCTGCCTCCGTCTCTTCCTCTCTGCTCTCCCCCTACCTCCTCCCCTGCCACCATAGAGGAGCATCTAGTGTACAATTACAGCACCCCCTACTGCCTCCTCCTCCTCCTCCTCCTCCTCCTCCTCCTCTCCTCCCCTCTCATCCCTCTCTTCCTTCCCGCCCAATCGCCTCACCTCCACCCCCCTCAAACACACCTCAAATCAATACGGGCCTAATCAGCGAGAGAGGGGATGCAGAGCACATTGCACGCAGCGCCGGCAGGAAGGAAAAAGCCGTTTGTCATTGCTCTATCTTTCTCTCTCTCTATCTATCTTTCTTTCTTTCTTTCTCTATTTCTATCTCATGCACCTCTGCTTTTTCTCTGACTCCGTTTCTTCCTCCACACAGACAGCCAAGCCACAGCAGCAACTGTTTCCCTCCTTTCTCTTTTCACTCGCTTTCTCTCTCTCACTTTTTGGTGCTTATTTTTAGGGATGGTGGGGGGAGTGTTTTTTCCCCCCTCCCTCGAGAAGAACGGTTCTTCTCTCTTTCTCCGTCTCCCTTTTTCAACAAAGCAATTTTTCATCATTTGCACAGCATGTGTAAACATTGCGGAGAAACACTGAACATGGTGTAAAAAACACAAGGTAATTTCATAGCAATACCCAAGCAAACAACATTTCTGTCATGTGTCCACTCCTGATATTATTGTTACCTTAGCAACGCCTGGACAGTCATCTACAGAGAAGTAAAGCTGGAGTGCAGTCTGACCTTTAACCCTTAACCTATCACCCAAACTTATGCTCTTTCTTCTCTATAACAAGGCACAGATAGACAGGGAGCGGAAAGAGACAGAGAGACACTTAGACAGGACTCAGAGGATTTTGTTGGGCTGCTGAAGGAGCCCTGGTGTTGATGAGAGGGCGAGCATGGAACGAGAAAGGGAGAGACAGGGAGAGGGGGGAGGTTCACTAATGATCCAGTGTTTGATGTTGCCTCTCAGGTCCTGAGGAGATCCACTCCCTATACTATCCTAAGGAGACCGTGTGGGGAGGAGGGAGGGGGGCTAATGGACAAGTGCATGCACACACACAGACACACACATACACATATACTGAATGTCTTTCACAATTCCTACTTTTTCTGTCATCTCTTTTATGATATGTCACTCTGTTTTCTTCTCATTTTCAAAATCATGTTCAGTCTATTTCTTTCACAGGCCCTCTCACAAAAAAGACAAACACAAAAAGGTCTCCATCTATCCTATTAGTGAAATATTAACAAAGAGAGAGAGAGAACCCCCATTAGTTAAACCCCCTCTTCTTCCAAACACACACACACACACACACACACACACACACACACACACACGCTTACACCCACACCCAGAGTCTCTCATGATCAAACACACACTTGAGTCGTCTCTTGAGCCGACCTCACTCAAGACACTGCGTCTCCTGAGCGAGTGCCCGAGGGCCAGAGATTTGAGGGCGGAAAGCTTTTAAAGCCAATTAAATGGGGCTTCTTAGAGCTCCGGCGCTCCCTTTTAATGCCGAACCCTGAGCTCTGCTAGCGTCTATGCTAACCCTTTTACTCCCACTAACACTGCTTACAGTCAAGTTTGCTACCCCGGGCATTTCCCTATCACCTGATTGTTAATAATGCTGAAGAATTAGTGGTTATGGAGTCAGGAGTGTACCGTGATTTTAACTGTCAAAAGAGTGTAATAATTAAGTGCAAACAGCATTAACAGCTATGCCCTCTGTTTCTGCCGTTTCTGGTAAACAGTCTACAAGCGAACTTTTTTTCGACCACCCAATTCCTCCTTGCTAGTTAACCTCTTCCTTATCTGCTGTTCCTCCCGCTGAGAGAAAAGAGGGATGAAAACAGACAGAGAAAGAGGAAACAGCAGGACCTAAACCACTTCTCTTTCATGTGACACCACCAGGGCAAACCATCAGGCAGGCATTCCTCTTTCTTTCTTACTCTCTGATTTCCTCTCCTCCCTCAAACTTTAGTCCTCTTCCTCTCCACTCTCCATCCCATGGAGCGTGGTGACAGCTCAGACAGCCAGACTCCTTAATTCCTCTCTTACTCCGTTAATCTGTCATCTTTATCAGGCCGGGGAGGGGGGGCCGTGTGGAGAGAAGGGGGGGGGAGTGACAGGCGGGGACGTGGGGTGGGCCGCCAGCCGCAGCCCCCCGATCAATCTCCACATTACAGCTGACAGAATGGTGCTAATAACTTATTGATCCCCCCTCCATGCGCCGGGGCCTCCGCCGGCCCTGAAAGCCCTGCCATTGATTGGCTTACAGGCCGATGCAGCTGGGAGAGGGAGGGGAGGATGGGGGAGGAATGGGGGTGGGTGATGGAGATGGGGAGAGAGGCGCCTCTGCTCACGCTGAAGAGAGGATGCGCCATCGCCAACACGTGCAAACGTACACACACAGAACCATGGCTTCTCAGATTGTCATGCTCAATGTCTTTTTAACAGGAAGAGAGAATTTAAGGCAGAAAACTAAAGAAGAAGAAAGGAAATCACGGAAAGACAGGGTTGGTACGTGTGATGTATGGCTGACCTTACAGTCTGTTAAATCTGTGACACTGTCACATGAATAAATGTCCCCTTTGCAATACAGTAAAGTTACATAACACAATAAACTGAACCTAAAGGCTATTTATGCAAGCTTTTATTTTGTCGGCTGCAGTAGGTCCTTCCTGTAAAAATCGTCTGCACAAGAGGTGATGTTTCCAGCAGCAGTAACACAGGGTCCTGAGCTGAGTAAGTTGTAAATTACTCAATTCTTTGTTTTAAGCATAAGATTAAATGGATGGATGGAAAAAAGGTGAATCTAACCTGAGCATGACTAACAGCTCACAACAAAATCCTTCTGATAAAGTATATTTATGTTTTTGATCACCTGTTGGCCTCTGCCATTCTTAAATGTACTCTTATCTCTTTAATGTGTCATTACAGCGTTCAACTGCTTCTTCCTCGTACAGCTGCTTTGCTAGGCAACTGCTCTTGTCAGAATATGCATATTAATATTCTGCTCAAGTCAATGTTCAAGCCACAAGTTATTAATGCTATTAAAGTTTTAAAGGCATCATCAAACAACTCTGTTGGATTTCTATTCAAAATGGAAGTCACAAGATTTTCACAGGTTCACTGACTGATGTCAGTACTGTAACAGTACCTCTGATAACAGTGAAATCTGAAGTGCTACTTAGCAATGCATTACTCTAAACATGAACAACACAAAAAGTAGCTTGTCCAAACTTTAAAAAAGCATTGAATCAAATTCAACTTTAAGGATGAAGGCAAAATACAGTCGACACTTGTCTATTATGAGGTGACCTTTAGAAATGAAATGCAAAAAAACAAAGACACCAATCACTGCCCCAAAGATGATGTGAAAAAACACACACAGACTGGACTTACTACACTGAAACTTCTGTTCTGATTTCCTTTAAGTGCTCTAAAGGAAAAAATAAGTATTCATTTCACTATTTACTTGACTATTTTGGCATCTGTGAATTTCATCTCTTGACAGATGGGTTAGCATGTCTTTATGAATAATAACCCTGAGAAGCCATTTTGTTATGGCAGTGCGATTACATTCCTGTTAAGCAGTGGGATGTTTTAAAATATTTACGACCCACATTTCCCTTCTTGCTTCTGTGTGACAGAGCTAATATCATCAGAAATCCTGGAGTGTTTCCTTTGTTTAGAATTGGCTTTCTATGCTAATCGTGCAATAATTAGCCAGTAATACTTTAAAAGCAATCCTCGCTCACAATCAGGTTGGAAAAGAAAGGTCTTGCACAAACACGCTGCAGATTCACACGCAAGCAAACATCTAAAACCAAGCATTTAAAACCACACACGGAAAGGTGCGCACGCTCAAACACACATACACACACAAAAATGTGCTCAAGCCCCAAACCACTGCTACAACCCCCCAACCACACACACACCGACAGGCTGTAACTGCCTCTGGGAGTCTGAGTGCAGGGAGCAGAGAAGAGAGAGAGTGGCGGTCCAAAAACACCTTATCTGCCTGTTTGAGTCTCCGGTCTGACCGCAGAGCCACGGTTTACAGTCTCCACAGGCAGCCAGACTCTCAGCGTCGGCGCCCCTGCTCTGCCCCTCCCTCCTCCCTCCCCTCCACCTCTCACAGAGCCTCTGAATAGCCAGCGGCTGGGGAGTGAGAGAGCGAATGAGGGAGGGAGAGGAGAAGAGAGGGAGGGAGGCAGCCCTCCTGTCTGTCCCTCAGATTTAATTAACGGCCCACTCCGGCGCAGAGACGACCCGGCAAGCCTGCTTCCCTTTCCTCCTGACCCACACACACACACAAACAGACGGAGCCGTCCGCCGCCATAGCTGCCGCCTGCCCTCCCCTGATACCACCACCGCACTCATTCATCTCTCTTTCCTCTGTCTCTTTATTTCCAAATGTTTCTTCCATCACTGCATCTCTCTCTCTTTCTGTTGCTGACTTTCCCTTTCTCTTATCCTCAGTTTCTCTCTGTCTCTCAGATTCTCTCCCTCCACAGTTCACTGAATGACGTTTTTGGGAGGGTAAGTCAAACAGGAGAGCTGACTGACAGAACAGAGTAAACACAATATCATAGACAGCGAGCTGCGCTTACCGTCTCCATCTATTTCAAAGTCAAATAATCCACTGCTCTAAAACTTCATACGCATTACACCCACCTATGCATTTGGTCGCAAATTTGAACCTGTGTTGATTCTGCGTGGGCACGCATCTGTATAACTATGTGTTATTTGTGTGTAATTGTGTGTTTGTGTGTCTAATTTCACTGGCAGACAGAATTAGAGCCAGTGGCTGATCGGATTGGACTTGTTTACTGACACGGAGCGAGCCGCTTAGGCAGCCTGTTAAATCTCCCTTTAATGCTCAAACGGACAGATTTTAGGGTCCTGGACCTCCCTTAGCGTAGGCCACACTGTGTTCACCCCTTCCTCGATCAACCCCCACCCACCCACCTCTATCCCCTTGTGTCTTCCTTCATTAAGATAACTACCCAAGGCTCTGATTTCTCCATTAAGTTCAGCGGCTGATTAGGCCAGTATTTGGGTGGAAATCCGTCCCAAACCGGGGTTTAAGACACTGACTGGGCTGGCTGTTGAGCAGTCTAATACCCTCCACCTTCCACCCACCCCGCCTGATATCACAGGCACCGTATGGACAATTAATCTGGCAGACAGAGGAGATGAACACACAGAGAGAGGGTATGGAGGTGTTGGGTCTGGGCTGATTATGGTACTAGCTGTGCCTCTGGCTAATGTTGTAAGAAAGGACAGGGTCAAAGCCAGGGCAACAGCAGAGCAAAGGTATGGCCTTTACTGATTAAAAGACATCTCATTTGTTAATTAGGGGAAAAAGTGTTTGTTAAAATGTGTTTATATTTGCTGGTGTCTTTTTTTCAGGATCTGTATTTTAGATATACATCTTTCATGTGGGCCAAAGTCAGCAGATACTAGAAAAAAAGGCCAAGTATTATGGGTTACATCCATAATAATCACTATAATTTCAGTGCTATTTCATGTCTTAGCTTCTCATTTTGTTTTTTACTTGTGTGATTTTCTTTGATGCATATTTAATGAGCATTGTTAGAGGGAGCCTGAGATGCAAGATTTTTATGTCTAACAACTGTTTCACTGTAATTGATGTGCATATGAAATTAAAGAACTTGAAACTAATGGTGCTAAATGGCTAAAGACAACCTACTTTTATTTTAAATAAAATGATAAGAGGTGGCAAAAAGAGGTGTCTCAATATCTTAATTAAAAATATAATCTTTTTTTCCTCAATGTGCAAATGGGCCCTTTTTACATTTTTCAAACTTCTAACACAAATATACATATCTTTATATAACATGTCCATCAGTATCTCTTCTTTCATGTGGTAGAACATTAATAAAAGACATGCTGACAAGCATTTTAATCTGTAAAAAATCCTCCAACAACATTAAGAATACATTTTAAAATCAGTGCCAACATCAGAGTTGAGACAAAGTTCATAGTCAACAACAAAACTTAGGACCGAAGTGTGACTCATACCAGTTAAAACTGTTTCAATAAGTACTGAAATTATAAAATTTTAAAGATGGATTATTATGAGCTTGTGTTTGGGTTGCTTGTGAAGCACTGTTGCCTTGTTGGGATATGGTACACGACATAAACAAATGTCATGAAAATGGGTAACACTAAACCAGTGGGGCAGAAACATCCAGTGCAGTAGGTTGATAGCTGAACAGTGTTATCCACAGAGGCGGCTTTCCAAACATATGTGTCTAATGGCGGCACAATATCCTCATACAAGCTACTTGACAAATAGCTGTGATTAAATGCTGTCTGTGCTCTATCTGTAAGCTGTAAGAAAAGCTCTTAGCACATGCACACCATGGTTCCTCTGCTCACATGAAACTGGATTAATGGCAAACAAAGCTATTTATTCAGAGGTAATTTAAAACAGGGGGTTTAACAAAAATCCTGGAGAGCGGCAGAGAATGTGGGAAGAACATTAAGTAATCAACTTGAGAGCGACCTTCAGGAATGAGTAATAAGCTTATGTTAAATTCCCCCAAATCACACAAATTAGGGTAAATTAAATGGGTAATGGAACGTTTACATATGTTACAGGAGATGTAAAGGGGGATATATCATCTGCCTGGGTGCAAAGGAAGAAAGAGAATGAATGAAAAATGAAAGAGAAAGAAAAAAGACATCCTGACACAATCACACATACACACACAGCATCACTTGGGTCCTACCTGTGTGTCCAGTACTGGTGTTGTGGTCAGAGGCTGACTGGCCCTCGGGCATGCCGTGCTGTCTGGTGTGGTGCAGGTTGGAGATGATTGTAGAGAGGTCACTGTCACGACTGTAACACACACACACACACACACACAGAGGAAAGAGAGGATACATACGTTTAAAAGCAGCCTCAAACAAACTTAATTCCACAATGCAATCCAAACCAGTGTGTGATAAAGCAGCAGTGCAAACATTCAAACTATTTCACACACTACTTACCACAGAAATCCTCCATCCAGATAGCACTGTCCTCTCAAAAATGCATACCTCCACACAGACTCAGCAGCTACAAGTGGCTGTCCTGTCAACTGGCTCTTAGCTCTGTGGTGTGTAATACACTGTGACAGACTACCGCATCCAGCACTTTTGGGTCTCATCCCTTCTCATCTTCCACACTAAGATGCATTAACGAACATATTCACAACTCATAAGTAGTTTAGCAGCTTAAAACCTGATTATGGCTCTTTTTTAACTCAGGCCGCCAAGTGCTGTTTTAGAGAAATATGGCAATTGAATAATGTGAAAAGGCAGATGATGAAAAACAGAATATTAATCGAGCCTTGAACAGGTCTTACTTACTTATTAGGAATGTAATATCTACAAAGCAACACAGTGAATCTGAGGTATATGACACTGGACTTCGGGTCTTCTTTCCTATCGTCATGTCTACACCTCAGCTGTCCACAAGAGTCTCCCAAACTTGCTGCCCTGCCCTTCAGCACTCAAAGGAGGAGCAGGAGAGAGTTTATAGATTAGGCCCAGATCTGGTTGGAGCCACTCTGCCCTTCCAAAGGCTTCACCAGCCGCCTTTCTAACCTCCCCACACCAGTGGACCCAAACAACTGTGTCATGGAGGTATTTCATTTGCAATCTGATTACCATCCTGATCGCATTAAATGGCATAATGATGGGAAATAGGCGCTTAGAGTTTGAGGGGAGTATAGCAGACGTGCAGTACCAGTGCAGTCATAGTGTAATGGCAAACAGCTTGTGTGGTAGGAGAGGTGCAGGGTTAAATGCTTTTTAAGTTACAGTCTAGATATCATTCACTGTTAAATGACTGTGACATATAGGCTGCATGGCAGAGCCTCCCAAAGCCTTAAAGAATAGGAAACTTCCTGAACACCATCATTTTGTCCACAAAATAAGCCCTAAAAACATGCAGTATTTAAACATGTCAGTTTGATGGTATCAGCATCCTCTCGTGTCAGCGGGAATCTCGTTTATAGGCTAAACTGGCAACTTTATTGAAAGCAGAATCATCTATGAAGGGGGTCTGGTATGACACAGCAAGCACAGTTTATGGGACAGAAGCGGTGAATGGTTCTTAGCTGCCACCACTATGACGAGGCCACACTGTTTGCGGCTGCTGGATTTGGGTTTTTACAGTCCCATGATTACAGGCTCCCACTGTAATGTCAGGCTGTCGGTCGCCAAGCTGTTTTCCACACGCTAACAGAAAAGATGAAGGAAAGCATGGAGGGCCTAATGCTGGCCATGCTGGCTTCACCAGTCACCTTTCAGTCACAGAGAAGCAATGACTCAGAAAACAGTCTCAGACAAAACAGTCCCCACCGGTTGCTAGGCAAGGAGACGCTTGATTGGCCTGTGACTGCAAACTTTTTAGACTAATGATAGACTCCTTTTTTTAGAGTGCAACTTGCTAAAATTAGTAGCTATCTGTGTCTGAGGGCCCAATGGTTTTCTTCAAAAAGAAAATGAGATGCAGGGTTTCTTTAAATTGTGCCTAAAGTCATATAATAATCCATCTGCATCACCCAGAGACTCCGACAAAACACACATCACACACACTGCAGTTACATGCTCCACTGTAGGAAACTGCAGCCAAATCTATCAACCAGCTAGCTGCGTAATAACACCACCCTCTGTCCATCATTTAAAGTGATCATGATAATGCCATCCTGAACTTCTCAGAGAGGTGATGGGGTTATTATCCCGTGGCAAAGTGGTCGCTCTAAGCCATGAACGGCAAGGACATTGTTAGTGGGGTAATTAGCGCACTTTTCCTGAGCTGTCCCGCCTCGGCTTGGGCTAATGAGGGCCTAGCTCTATCCTCATCCACCTCTGCCCTCCCTCTGTCCCCTCCCCCTCTCTTTCTCTGGGTGGAGGCAAGGTCATACTCAAGCCCTGGAAGATGAAGAGGGGGGGTAGGGGCGGGTCTTAAAACCCAGTCACCTGAGTCAGCGCTCCCTAAGGAGCTCCTAAGACCGGGGTTAGCTGGGAAGGATGGGGGCCTCAGAGAGGATGGAGGGGGGGGTTATATCGTGGCTGTCGGGCCTGATAGCAAAGGAGGACATGAGCTGCGTTCTTATCACCCAGGTGCACGCCGGAGACAATCATCTCATCCTCAGCTCATCCCTAAACTGGTCAATACCTCTCATCTCCGGCCGCAGGACAGACACACTGACCCAGACGCTGGGATGACTAATATGTGCTAATACTCAACGTCTGTTAGGGATACTACTGCTATCCAATATTACTGAGATGATACCATGAAGTCTTTATAACTAATCACATTTCTACGAGGGATGGCTGTCAATTTATAATAGTTGATAGTGGTCTAAATATGATAGTAAAGTTTAGGTACTGAGTTTGGGGAATATAAAAATGTTTTAAACCATTTTCAACTGTGGTTAATAAAGTTTGCCTAAAGTAAATATATTGTCTAAAGTAAGACCTTTTTACTTAGGGTCAGGAAATATCGGATCAAACAATGGGGGCAGGGTCCGACTAAACATCTGATACTTAAAAGTTTTGATACTTGATGCATTTCAGGCGATATACACTTAAATACACTTATTACTTATCAGAACACTTATCATAGGTCAGCCCAGTTGCCGGCACATTTAAAATACCCTGCTTAGGGGACTTAGCACCCCAACAGGGTGTTTTAAGGCAAAACACGATCTTTTCCAAACCATAACCATGTGGTTTTTGTGTCTAAACCCAACCACACATTAACCACGGCGTTGTTGAAACGAGAAGTTTCAACGTATCCGCGACATAATAACATGTAAATGTTATTATGTCGCGGATACGTGACATAATAACATGTAAATGTAACGTATCCAGGGTTTGCAGAAACTTTTAATGCCAACATTTTTTCTGTTGACAGGTTGCACAGTCCCTGTTATATCTTCACAGTTGCATTAAATATAGTAGGTATTGCTGAATCATGCAATGCCATACAAACTAATAAAATGCCATAAAAACTGCCAGTCAAAATTTGTCTTCCAGATCACTTGTTCCTTTTGTTAAGAAAAGGTTGTGCTCCATTGTTCCGTAGGCGTTGCTATTCAAAATGGTCCAAACAACATGAAAAAAACTTTTCTCCTGGCAAAGGCTGTCGACTCAGTATAAATGCCCAGTAGTGGCCTGCTGTGGCATTGGCACGCGGAGCTGAGGTGGCGGGGCTGGAGGTCACAGTGTGAGCTGGCAGCCCGGGCACCCTGACGCCATGTCTCACACTACCACTGGGAAAGTGCTGACAGACAGACAGCAGGGATGTGAAGGTGGTGGAGTGGAGGAGGAGAGAGAAAGAGAGCAAGAGAAGAGAGAGGGAGAGAGAAAGACAGGTCGCAAGCGCTGCAACATCTGGTGCTCGCAGGTTTACTGTATACCCTTCTCTGCTCTCAAGACAACAGGGCAAACACACAGCCAACGCCAACCTGCACAGGTGGCCCACAGCAACATTCAAATACTACTAGGCAATATGTAATATTCAACAACCACAGCATGGTGAGATACGGACTTGGGCAAAATGTTGAGAGAAATAAGGAATGAATAAAGTTGCTCTGATGCTCCACAGGAAGAAAATATAATGAAAGTCTTTCATTTTATGTAAAGCTTTAAGCAAGGATATGGATCTGTTTCGTATACAATTTATGTTTTGTTTGATTCCTGCGAGCAACGGAAACACAATTGTCATGCTGCTCACAGTTGGATCGAAAGGCAACCCGCAACTGGGAACCCTGCAAGCAGAGGGGGTAATGAATAAATACAGAAATAGATACATAAATAAGTAAGAGTAGCCTGGCTTCACTTGGGCTTCACTTCTCCTTGTTGTTCCTCTGCTGTACAGGCTGACATGAGGTCGATAAGGCAGCCAAGGGAGGAAAGAAAAGTACAATGGAAATAGAATACGGTAAGGCCGCCATGTTGCATTTAAGTTCCCCTGCACTGAGCCATGCACACACTGCTGGTTCTACTGTAAATATCTCCTCTGGCTCACACTTTGAGCTATTATGTCTTTGTTTTTCTAATTCTGTTATTTGTATCGCTAATGTATTACACAACAGTTTTAAGGGACATTTCTATGAAAAAAGGAAACCTGTATTTACAGTGAGTGATAGTTTTGAGGTTGTCAAAGAGCACACTGTTGTACTGTAGGTGCTGTATGAAAGGCCAAAGCTCTTAATATCTTGGCAGATTTAAACATACTGTATGACAGGATGTACTTAATAGTAAACACCGTCCTTTACATGTGGAAATGATGAACCTCACGCTTCAAACCAACGCCAAATCTGAAACTAAATTGCTGGAACAGCGCTGACCATCTTTCTGCTGATCCTCTGTTTTGATAGGGAGTTAACGGACAAAACACTGCTCTATGTGGAAACAACAAGCGTCTTACTGCTAGCCAACGCCCAATCAACTACTAAATTGCTCTGACTCTGTTGCCATGGCAAATGCGTGTAAACAAGGCCAAAAATTCTTGAAGCGGAAAGCTCCTCTAGAAAGCTATAAAACCTCCAAGCTCACTAATTAGTGCTTTAGGGGAGAGCCATTTCCAGTAATTTCACACTGTCCGTGACCTCTTACTGGCATAAGGCAATGACACAGTTGTTCAATAAAGCCAGAGGACAAAATGTCAAACGCAATGGGCGTACAGTGGCTAACTCAGCATCAGTGTCTTTGTCTCTCTGTGGTTATTGTGCAGATTGAGTACAGACCCCCATTAACAAATATGAGCCAATGCTGCTCCATGAAAAGACGTGTTTTCTTACAGCATGGTGGGTTGCAAAGGGAAAAAACACTGTGATACTAAGAAGTAATATCAGATTCTCCTAAATGTTTATGAATCTAAGCTTCTGTTTGCTTCTAATTTCACTAATCTGCCACCCAACAGCGTGAATCTGTGGCAGACACCACAGTTTTCTCTCACTGAACACCAAAGCTCACACTGCCTCAACATTTCACTGGGATCTGCACTATCAAGCAGACAGTTCAAGGATTAACTACGTCAGGGCTGTGTGAATACCACTTTTTGGGCTCTGGAGCTCCGGCAGTAATCAATAATCAATATCTGAAACTTCAGCGAGAGTTGGGGGGTGATAAACATAAACCATGAAGGACTCAGCCAGATATTTTCAAAGATGAACGGCATGCAACACACATCTTTCCGTTTAATTAAAGGCATCCATTTTTTTAGGATTCTGTTATTCTACAGTATTGTTTGTTAAAAACATTTTCCAAAAGGGTTCGTTCATTTTATGCATGTTTGTAATCAAGAGGGGTTTGTTTTTTGGCTTTTTGTGACATAATAACAGCTTGTGACAATTTTTCTTATCATGGATAAATTATAGACCTACATAAATGCTCATAATAATAGGCTCTGAATCTGAGACTGCGCCTGACAAAGCGCTATGAAACAAAGTGTTGAAACAGTTTACTGGCTCCAACTAATTGAAGATTTAAGATTTCTTTTTATAAGATTTATATTTAGTTATAATTTCTTTATTGTCATTTCTCAACAAAAAAGGGTATCTGAATCCCAAAATGGAAAACCAAGTACCTACCCAGCTAATGAATATCCAAAAAGTCAAATAGTCTGGTCCAGCCTTAATCCAGGTCTATCAAAATTACACCCACAATTACCTCAACTGTAACCTTGCTGCAGAAGACCAGCTAGATGTGACATTAGTAGGTTATGCTAAAGTCAGTATGTTGCTTGCTTCAATCTTGTTTACTCCCTGCTGAGTGAACAAACACAGGACAAGATGGCCCTTATGTGAGGAGACCCAGTGTTAGCCTCTGACAAACAGACTATGTTTAAAAAAAAAACAGCTTGGATGTTTTGTGGTTTTGTAAAAAGAAGAATTTGCATATGTAAGTGATCAAGTAGCAAATGGCCTCATGCATGATTGAAAAAGAGAGAAACAGCCTTCGTTTGTTTTCGTGAACGTTAATAATGGGTATGGCGGATTTTTTTTCCCCCTTCTACAAGGCAAAGGCTGAAAGGCAGACGTCAGCGGGTGTAACTTATAAAATCCACAGTGGTTGCTGGGTAATTACCCAGACTCTCAGTCAGCACTTTTCAATCAAAGCCTTGTTATCTACGGCCAACTGAAACAAACACTAAGGTAGGCTTTGTTTTGCCCTTGAGTAAGACACTAAAATCAGAAGATACCGGTATCAAATATTTAGTCCCTGAGATGAAACCCATAAATCAGTGTTAACGAAAGTCAGATACAAACAATCTGCTGCACTGACACCGAGACAATACACCGAGGTGATAACAAAACTAGATTTTGTTTCTACCTTTCGGTTCCTGTGCATTTCACAGGAGCCACACTTTGGTTCTGACACCCCAAGGAGCTTCTGTGTACACTTTATTGTGATAACGATTATTTGGTTGGCTCCGTGATTTGGCAGCACTTCAGTCTCGGGATGCTCTGTGCTTATTCAGCAGGACGAGAGCAGATCTGTGGAGCACCAAGTAAACTAATTACTAATCTGTAAAGCCGTCGAATATTAACACTGATCTGGTTAAAAGAAGGTGGACCGGTGTATAATGAACTTGAGAGGACGTCTGGATGAGAATGATGAGCTATGAAAGCAGCACTTGTTGACACCGACAGACAAATCCTCTTAATGCAAACCCAGCCACCTGAACGAACCAAACAATCTATTCTTTAATGTTTCACACAGTGACATTATATATATTTAACAATGCACAGAAAAACTGCAGTGGAATAGTGTCTCTCATAAGTATCTCATCATGTAATCCCACCTGAAGTTAATTTTTCTGCATGAGGCATTGTGTTAAGATAAAAAACAATGTGAATAAATAATTGCCACATGCCACTTTGATGTGCCAGTGTAGATTAAAGTGCAGTTACAGTAGGTAGGCTGCAGCAACCAAGTGGGTGAGACACGGTGCTGCCGCCAGCCTTGATGATGTGTGGATGAGACAGCACAGATACGCTCACACATGTATACAGAGGCCCTGTATTTTTCACATCCATTGGCCAAATCCAATTTGTTAAGACCCTTCTACGACTCACTTACGAAGCTGCGGTCAATGGAAATCACATTTCCGTGATTGGACATCCCATTATCCCGTTCGTCCAGACCCGCACTGGGGGGATAAAGCAGGGCTGAGACGGATGCCCAGGACAGACCGGAGCTGCGGCTCCAGCGAGTCCGTCGCCTTTCAAAGGGTAAAAGCCTGACATATTAGTCATAAGTGTTCTTTAAATTCATTATCATCTTAACACGCCAGCGGCACAAGTGTCAGGGGGAGGGGAAGCCCTCTTAAATGAGGTTAGTGGATCCATTTAAAGCTTCACAGTTGCCGTGCTGTCCGCCGTGTCACACGCAAGTCTCAAGACATGAAAAACATCCCCTCCTGTAATGAGGTTGCACAAGCTGCTTATAATGCAGCTGGGGACTTTCTAAGGTTAATCAATGAACAGCTTCTGCATTATATCTGTCCATAGCCTGTCATGCACATACTGAGGAATCACAAATCTATGTGATGTTTATTCCAGATCAAAAATGTCTTAATTTCTCTCACTTCAAATGGATCAAAGTACTGACTGTAACACAAATTTAAAAAATTATAATCCCCCCCCCCCTTTTTTTTTTAACTTCATGTTGGTATCAAACAGAGTGCACGGCACCAGAGAGAGCAGCACTGTCCTCAGAGCCTGTTTGATTTATCTTAATGTGGTGACCTCACTGTAACCCTGCATGCGTGTATTTGCATGTATGAAGATGTGATTATTCAAACAGGCTTTTAGTAAATGCAGTCCACATTTTTATGACAAACCCAATCTAGTGTTTATACATCTCCTAAGCACTCTCCACCATCCATTATTGTGGAAAAATTCAGTTCTGAAAATTTGTCAAACAGCCATTTACTGGTTCACACTAGAATGCGACGTTTCACGAGCTGATTTCGGGAATAAACCACTGACATTTCTGAAAACATTTAAGCTGCATTCTAATACATACCACTTGTGGTATTATTATTATTATTATTATTATTATGGTTTGATGCCAACTAGTTCTCACAAATAACAATACTGAATCAAAATTCCTGATTAATATAACAAGACTGTAGTATGACAGATGAGGATCCAGAGACTGTTTATAGATTTGTGCCGGACTGTGCATTTTTAAAGTGGAAACAACTTTTCAACTTGTCCTCCTCTAGCATTTCCAAGTGGTATTACTGTGCGCCACTGACGCAAAGACCACTGGATCACTGTAAATTTTCCTCAGACTCTGGCAACTACCAAGTACACACTGCATTTTTTTCCCCACAGTAGCTTCAGTTGTTTCACCATCCGCTATTTTCGCTACTGGGGATCATAAGTGTAAAGAACTTACACTGACTACATTTACATGTACACTAATATTCCTCCATTATTTCGAAATATGACAGTATTCTGAATTTAGTATGAGTCATGGAAATGGCAAATTCCATTTGGGTATTTCAAATTACGCCTTCTCCGAAAGTAGTATTTTCCGTTAAAACAGAATCTGCCGGAAGCAGTCATGTTTTGGGAGCAGTGGCATTTCAGTGGTGGTTTATACCACAATCTGCAACACTGTTTACAGTTAGATCTGTGCATTGTCATGGATGCATTGTACAAAAACCAACTAGTAAACAGTTTGCAATGCTGGGGGAAAGATTCATGCCCAAAAGAAAAGCCCACATTTGTAGTTGGAAGGAGAATACCACACCTTCTATTTGACATTATGAAAGTCTTGGATATCAACAGATCTTTCAGTAGGCCCAAATATCGCAACACCAAGGTTGTTGAAGCAATGAAAGATGAAGGCTCAAGTCCATTGCTACTGAAAAAAAATCCTATTTTGACACAAAGACACAAAATGGCACAAGCTGCTCAAGCTGTTCCACTGTTCCATATTTTATCATGATAAATGGCATGTTAGGGCGTGTTAATCTGAGTATGCACAGCTGCATATACACGGAAATATTAGTGGAATGTTCATTTTCATTAGCCATGTAAAGAGCTTAGTAGGAATATTGTCTTTTTCGGAATAAGGGCAAAAATCCGAATATTTGGTGCACGTAAACTTAGTCACTGATACTCTATAGTAACTGGGGATAGCTTCTGATAGCTACCGAAGAAAACAAAAGCGCTATCCTCTACCTGTTTTGGATGGCAATGGTTGATGTACTTCCTTTGTGCCATAAACCGAGCCTTCATTTTCCCAAGAGATTGTACCCGGTGGCAGACAGAATTGCATAGTAAAAAGCCAGACTTCTAAATGCTGATGGTGTCAGTATTCTATAGCTATTATACTGTGCAATCAACATTTACCTTATAATGAGAAATTAAAGCAAATAAACTTTGCACCACTCCTTTTTCTTAATCTGAGTCCTTCTAATCAAGTCTAGTTGTGTTTTCCACTCATTTCATACCATCAGCTCTAAAACCTTTTTCGCTGAATTGTTAATTGTGCTGCACAAATAGATGCATATTATATTGAATAGAAATTCTAAAGCTAATTATTTCATAACCATTTCAAAAACTTCTTTACACTTAGCTGAAAAAGTGCAATAACATGACATGAAGATGTAACGACTTCTGAATGTTTTATATCAAACACTCTTGTGATCAACCGCTCCCAAGCAGCAGCACGGGATGGGATGAAACAGACAGTGGTGACTCAGGTGACTCAGTCTTTCAATATCAAGTCAAGACAGATTCACAGAGACTTGGCAGGAGCAACAACACACAAACCAACAAACCAATTAACACTTTCAAAGCTCAGCACACATACTTCCATTAGACACCCCAAAGCAAAAGCTGTAAGTTTATTTTTGAAACAAGGTTCATTGTCTAGTCTCAAAATGAGCCTTTAACACCTCAAAATTATCCTAAAATCACTTTTGATGAAAAAAATACACACAGGTCTGAGGTGTCATTTAAAAACATTGTTACATCCTTCTGCTTTTAGACAGAATCTGACACAACAGAGGACTTATTACTATGAATCATTTTAACAAAAGTGACACCCGAGAGGATAGCTTGATATTTCCCTCCCATGGCAATATCACAAAACAAAATATGGATTTTCAGGCACAATAAAAACCTACGCAATTACGACAATTTGCGTCAGTGCCCAAAGAACACACACAGAAAAAGAACCATGTAGTCAAAAGTCTGGGATATCAACTGCTAGCTGCGACAGGAATAACATGGGATCCAAATATAAACACACTTGCGCTAGCTGTGGCCACAGAAGTCACAGGTGCCTCACCTCTTTCTCATGATACTGTAATGCAACTCGTCCTCCTGTTTGATGTGGGCATGATCTCCACTGGCCCGCTCGCTGCCTTCACTGTCGTCACTGCTGAAGATGGAGGCCAGCTCCTTCTTGGGCACCCGGTTGGGGGGGAGGGGGATGGTGCGTTTCTCGGCCAAGCGCCCGCGGTTCTGCACAACAAGGCACAAAGAAAACGGAGACACTTCAGCAACAGGATTCACATACAGTCTGTCAAATTGTTGTTTAATCTATCCGCAGCATTTCTCTTGTTTTGATCATTTGCCTGAGTCTCTTTGTTGCAGTACGTTGAGTTCTCCCTGCAAATGTACATACAAGATGAATCAAGACTCTAATGCGAAGGGATCATAGTTTTATTTCGCAGTGTTGGCCGGCTATTTTGTGTTTTGTAATCCTGCTTATTAGACACCTCATAAAAGAACACATTAAATCAGTAATTCCCAACCAGGGGAACTTGTACCCCAGGGGGTGCCTCCTACAGTTGCCAGGAGGAAAGTGGAAAGATTGTGGAGCAGCTCTAGGGACTGCAGTTTGATCAAAAATATATATATCCACACATGGAGACGGATGTAACAGCTGACAATACCGGTTAAGATTAATCATACATGTTAATTTGCTAAAAGTGATGGATAATGAGTGGTGATGGGACAGCTGAAATTATTTGCACAATGCAGTGGTTAAATGGTTACAATGATGAAAACATCCAGCCTCTGCCACTTCAAGTGATAACAGAAGGATCCAAACATGACTAAACCATTAAGACAGTTCAACTATATGGAGAAAAATACTGTAACAATATATACTTTTACATAATGAGTGATGTCAAAAATACTGAATTTATCAACACATACCGATTCTGAATATATAAAACTGTTTCAATACTCATTCTCAGCAGTACTGAAACACCAGTACCAGCTGCCTTTCTCTCTCTCTTTCTTATTGTTAATGTTTCCTACAGTCATTCTGCTGCTCCTTACTATTAAGTAAGAAAAATTGTCATCATATTACAGCTTCATTGTATTTGTCTTTTAATAAAAATTGTAACTTAGATGTTGTTAATGTCAATTTTTCCTTGTGGTCTCAAAAATGGTATCAAATACCAATATATTTTCAAGGTACTGTGCCGACATTGGGAATCCCAGTACTGTGACAGCACTAATAGTGTTAAAAAAACATCCAGTTCTAAATTTAAATAAACACATCTGTAACATGACCGGCAGTCTCAACAAAGAGGAACTTGAGATCATCTGACGGGTGTGTGAGTACATCGGAGTTTTGGAACCACTGCATTAAATAACTTTCATTTTCAGAACATCTTCATCAGGACATAAAACAATTTACAAGCTTCCAGCAAAATCTAGTTCAACTGCAAATGACAGAAATGTCAATGTGGCTGGGACCCATGTGTGACACTGACACCAAAACAATATAACCTGCAAGATTGACACTCAGCCTTCAGCTACATATCATAAAGCCATGTGTACGCTCAGTGAATAAATTGTAAAGGAAGACTAAAATATGAAACCAAACTGATGCAGAGAGTGGTTGGTTGGTGATAGAGGTAAGGCGCTTTGGGGTTGCATTTTGATGTATGAAAGGCGCTATATAAATAAAGTTTGATTGACTGATTGAAGGCAGTATGAATATTTCATGTCACAATTGTAGTGATCAAAATGATCACAGATATCAGTATTATCACAGTAGTGTTAAAATGGACACACACTGAAATCATTTAACCAAGTTTTATATTTAAAATCACAGATAAATGGTGAGGACTGGGGTTTAGGTAGTGGTTGGTGGCCATGAAGATGACTCATAAGATTCAAAGTGTTGTCCCCTTTAGGAGCACTTTTCTTTCTGCATATTGTGCAGACAGGGTGACCATCTTCACTCAATTTTCCTTCAGCACTCTTAAACGTAAAAACCAAAATAAGACTACACAAGAGTTAGTCTTACTGGAAGACTGAAAAATCTCTAGAGCACTGTCGCTGCCTTTTGCCATGTTTTCAGTGACGCAAAACAAACCCATTTTACATGCTGCGCCTGTCTGACTGTTGCTAACTTTAATGCTGGACAGTATTTACCATGATGAAATAGGCCTAGTCTGCCAGGGGACCTTCTATGACACACTGAGCCCCTTCTCTCCTTCTATTCATCTCTCTCTCTCTCTCTCTCTCTCAGATTCTGAAAAGTTGGTTCTTCCTCATTTGCTAACATTCATGTCCTATTACTGCATGTCACTAACTCGGCTTCTTTTCCAGAAGCTTTGTGCTCCACTGTCTCACAGGTTCCCTTGAATCGAGGCTACGCCTGGATCGTGGGTCGTGGTTACACTGCTGTCATGGTCCTGCCTGATGCCGACTACTACTGCTATTATTATTATCATACTTCTATTATTGTACACATATGATTATTATTGTCACAAACATATACTGCCATATACTAATATTTACTTATATATGCTACCAAAATACTATCACTTTTATAATTATTACTAAAATCAATTTTATGTTGGTGAATTGTTTATTTTGCTACAGAGCTGCCAGGAGTAAGTGGAGAAAAGAAGGGATAAAGAGGAGAGAGTGGCCCTAGGGGCGTTAGGAAGTGAAGCTGGGCGACCTTTAATGTGACCTGAAGAGGTCACTGCAGATTAACATGGCCCTATCACAGAGAGAAGGGAGGAGGGGAAGAAAGAGGGGAGAGAGGCACAGAGGAGGAGGGATGATGGGAGATGGAGAGAGTAGGAGAGACTGAGCCGAGGGAGGAAATTGGAGAAGAGCAAGGGAAGGATAGGCTGAGAAGAAAAGTTAACAGGGAACAGAGGGAGGATGGATGTGGGGTTGTGCTGGAGAGAGCGCCAAAAAGGTGAGAAAAAATACTGATATGAAAGAGAATGTGGTGAGTCAAAACATGAGAGAGAGAAAGCGCCACAGAAGCAAGGTCTGTCCGGTGTGGTGTGGAGTGGACTTGGATTTGAAACTATATTCCCCTCCCTCTCTCTCACTGTGCCTACATCTCTGCTCTTACTCCCGGACGCCTTTAAGCCCTCCAGCTATCCCTTCCACCACACGCAACCCCGCTCACCACCACTCCTCCCTCCTTCCCTCGCTCCTTCCATCCCAGGAAGCGCGGCAGCATGAGTGGCAGGCGGGGGCAGGAGGAGGGATTTGGGGGCTCCTAGCCAAGAGGCAAACAGGTGCAGCCCCTCTGGAGTCTCTCAAATGGCAGACATTAAAAAGAGTTGGGGGGGTGGAAGACAGAGAAAGATGAAAACATCCCCCAGGATGAGCAGGCCACAGAGTTCTGCACATTTCTCTCCCTTTCCCTTTTTTATCGTGCTTTGCCAGAAAAGAGGTTTTTCCTCTTTTCTTCATTCCTGTCGGAGCTTTCTACAAGTTCTGCTCCAGCGTTTGAGGACAGTGGATCACTTTCTGATACTTTTGCTAGTTCCACACGAGGCCTCGCTGTAGGAAGTTAGAGCTGGAGCTCCAACAGGACGCATTAGAGGGAGGAAACAGGAGCACGGCATCATGTCAGAACAACAGAACACTTTCCACGATGCAACTACAGTTACATCTGTCACACACGCACATCTGTTTAATACAAATTCTCCACCTCCAAGTCTCTTTAATGCTTTCTTCGCATTGTCAGGGAAAACACAAAAGTGCACATGCGCACTACCCTCACCACCTACACACACATACCCATGCACAGTCTCACACACACACTCACGCACACACCTGTTCCTGCTCCTTAGAATTCCCCTCCAAAGCAGGGGATTTTACTTGGAGCACGCCAGCAGAACAGTGTATACAAGAATAGTTTGTCTAAGACCAGTCGTGACTGAGGCTGTGTGAGTGTGTGTGAGCATGTAGACAACCACCCACATGGCCGTGACATACCCAGGCTGACAGCCCCCCTCCCTCCTCCCCCCCTTCCTCCCTCTTCTCTCCTCCCGGAAAGCCCCGATTCTTTCTTTAGTGCCACTGACGCAGAACTGGGGGTGAGCTCCCACTGCTTCCGGCAACACTTCCGCAGCACGGGGGAGGGCTCTCCGAAACAAAACACGAAGCAAAACACACCCCTGGCAGCCCACGTAGGAGTGCTCAAAGGAAGGGCGCCTGAACGCTCAAGCGCGTACGTGCACGCACAAACACGCGTGCGTGTGCACAGAGCTGAGGCAACCTTACTGTGTGTGGTCAACCTCCTGTCAGCCATGGAAAAAAGTGTCTCATAAAAGTCCCACTAAAAGCACCTCTATGAATATCACCTCCCACGCTTTCTGTCAGTCAGGCAGCCAAGAAATATATCTGGGCTTCACATTTACACGCAGAAAAAGACACACATACATACAGATGTACATGCATAGGGACACACTGACCAACTTATTACACAATCTACACAGACAATTGAAATGGTCGTATAGGTACATGACAAACACTCAGAAACACTTCCCATGAACACAAATATATTCATAATACACTAATTCTCAAACAGATATGCTCTGAGAGTAACCCTAGCAGTTGAACTTGATAACAATACTAGAAATTTAACTACGAGTTGAACAGCCTCCCACACTAAAAGGCACTGAATGCCATTTAAATTGGTCTGAGATTTCGTTAAGTACTAGAAACACTGTAATCTGAGGTAACTGTATCTACTCAGGTAAGTCTTTAAAAATGCCAATATGTTAAAAGTATTCAAATATGTTGTTTTAAGGACTGAAACATATGTGTATATTCTCCTTTAAAGGTCCAGTGTATAGGATTTAGCAGCATCTAGTGGTGAGATAGCAAGAACTGAAACTTCTTCCGTGTGCCAAGCCTTTTACAATGCTCGCTCAAGGCAGGAATATCGTGCCAGTATGTCACCTCGCTGTTCTGTATAAACGGCGCAATCACGAAATGGGGGACAGAGTTGACTTGCCTTTAAGCTGCCACGGAAGGTAGTAACAGCGCCACGTCAATGTCTGTATAAACAGGAGAGCCATCAGGACAGAACCATGGGCAGGACGGGTGTGACACTTTGACGATGTGTTATGTGCGACCCACCACAGGATATTTAAAAAGCAGCTAGTAGCAGTTAGTGGCTGACTCAAAGAAGAACAGCAGCCAAAAATGTCCAAAAATTGGGAAAACAACGAGATGTGGGGGCTCCTTACCCACTGAACAGAGGACGAGATCAGCCATCATATAACAGAGAAGGTAATTGATTGTTGTTGCCATGTTATGCCACTGTTACGTGTATGTTCTATGTCACACAAGAAGCAGACGCTATTGTCATAAATGTCAAGCCCGTCACACCTCTTCCACGATACCAGCATGCTCTTTAAAACCCCACACTGGAGCTAAATGATGCTGCCGTCACTTGGTGTTGTGTAGAGATGCAAAGGAGGCTTAAACAAGGGACTTAGTAGCCGCCCTATAGTGCGATCTCTGTGTAAAAAGGACTTTAGTTTCAGGTGAGTATAAACCAAAGAAAACATAGTCATGAATAGCATATACTTTTTCTGCCCATAGATGCCCCCTAATTTTACACACCAGACCTTTAATAAGTAGATATGAGTGATAACGCTTAATATTTCTTTTAAAAGCATCTGTATAGCACGGGTTTGGATTAAAAACAACAAAATGCTTTTGTATTAAATAACAATACAGGCTAATATCATAGCTACACGTTGGCCAGCAAAGACATTTAAATTCAAGCTGAAATTATAAGGCAATCTAGTGTTTTCTCTCTAAATTTATTTCAGACTTTAAATGAGCTCTTGGTGGAAAAAGAGGACTAATAAGAGTGTTTTTTTTCTTTCTCCTTGCGTTATTTCCTGAAAGGTGCAGTGCCCTGCCGCTGGCTCCAACCAGCATTAGTGAGCACACACCCACACACACATAAACACACACCCACACTCACGCATACACACACACACACACACACACACACACGCACACACAGCGGTAGCCGCCCGTGACATTCCTGCAGCTGCGGCGCTCTCTCTCCCTCGCACGCGCCCCCCCAGCAATCTCCCTGGGGGACGAATGCCTAATGAGTCACGCGCCTGTCTGCCGTTACCTCGCAGCATGTGTGTGTGTGTGTGTGTATGTGTGTGTGGAGGCGGGATGGCGGGCCGACTTGGCGCGAGCACTAGGGGAAAGGGGGAGGGGGAATGAGGAGACGACAGAGAAGGAGAGAGGAAAAAAATGAGCGTGAGGAGGGTGGGAGATGGGGAGGGGATGAAGCGGTCATTACTGTGCTCACATAAGAGCTCTGAAACAAGGCCAAAACAAACAATTTGTCTGCTGTGTGTTTGTGTGAGCCTGAGATCCAGTCCTACACAAAACACAAATTCTTGCTTTGTTTAGTCTCACCTCCTTATCTCTGGCTCACCCGCACGGAAAGCTGTCCTGACATCTTCACAGGTGCACCCATGAAAGGTGATTAGCTACAAATTTGTCAGCTTTCGTCAAATTGAGATCGCTCAGTATGCAAACCTGATTACTGTGAATAATCAGATTAAAGTAATAGTGTGATTGAAGTGTTTACATGGTTTGCAGTAACCAGATTTCCCCAGTAACCCAATAATAAAGTTAATATGATGTGTTTGATAAGCAGGATAATGTCTGTAAGGATTTGTAGTCGCCGGTGGAAAATCTCTTATTAGTGCCAAAGAACAGGAGGAAAAAGAGACGCTGAGTTGGTCTTTATTGTTTTGCCTTTATTAATTCACAGCGCAGCCTAATACAATCTCTTTTACTTTGTGTTAGTTGTGACATAAAAGCTGTTGTGCTGTCATCCCAAAAATAATTTTGGTGTTTTCTTTTTCTTCAACACTCGCCATGACACTGTTTGTTTATAGAAACACCCATTTGCATCCGCTGCACTCTGAAATGACCTTTCTGGTGCATGTTCGGAATCAAAACGCTGAAAGAAAATCAGACAAAAGGCACACTATATACTATGCAGGCCACAGAAAAAAACTGACAGGCCTTATATTTGCCTAATCTGGTTATAATCAAATTATTAGTGTGCACGTAAACAAACTTTGCTGCGATATGTGCAAGATCCACAACGATCGAGAACGGCTGTGAATGAGCTGCAGATATGTAATTAGAAACATGTTGAACTCCTCTGGCTTAAGAATATAATGCTCATTTAGACACTTATTCGCAGAGGTAGAGGAATAAACACATTCCTCCAACACACACACACACACACACACACACACACACGCACACGCACACGCACACACACACCAAAAGCACACAAACGCACTAGTACTGCCACACTGTATGGTCTCTTATACAGTATAGTAATTTTTATCCCAATTTACCCCATTATATACTGCAAAAACATATCTATATGTGCATATATGTAATAGGAGAACTTTATATAGCATGTGCTATCAATAATGGCATCATTATTGAGTATGGTGAGAATAAAATATTTCCTGTAACACCTAACTGAAACTGCAATGTGTCACATTTTGCAAATTCTGAGCAAAGGTGTGTATTCTCTAACATTTGTGACAGGGTTTTGTCTTTCTGTTCTTGGTTTGCAATGAAAGATATCAACCAACAACTCAATGTAAGTATATTTTTGTCAACAGGTGTGACTTGATAAATTTGATTTTTCATTTGGCATGAAGAGCGTCTCCAACCACAGTTAATGTTCCCCCGCACTGGGAAGCATACAGATAGGTATATTAAAGATATATTACAAACAAACAGATCTTGGCTTCACATTTTCAGCCATTTTTTTTTAAAAGTTTCTGTTCTATTTTGGTTAGACGAAGTCATTTAGATGTTATGGTAGATGTTTTCTTTAAAGTTAGGATTCTGGTTTGATGTTAAAATACTGAGTGCCTACACATACTGCACTATTACATACATATTGTACAGTACATGTTGTACAAAGAACATTCGTGACTTCAGGAATGAAACCATAAATCTGACATGATCAGGAACGAAACTTATCAAGTAATACTACTTATGAATGCAAATCAACTTCAAACTTGCCAAAATAAATCTGAATCTGGATTAGTCCATGTGTTTGTGTGTGTGTGTGTGTGTGTGTGTGTGTGTGTGGTTTATGTACAGACTTTAGGCAACACTTGGTTGTTCAAGGCCGTGTGAGAGAAAGAGAAAAAAAGTGAGAAAGCACTGTAGGGCGGACAGGCATGCGACCAAGTCCCCCGCCTCCACCCCCCCCCCACACACACACACACACGCACTCATGCTCTCCTGCACCCTCGGCCCCCACGCGCTGAGCCGAGCAGGCAGTTGCAGCCCAGTGGAGCGGCACAGGGCAAGGGGGGGTGAGATGGGTGAGCGGTGGGGGGAGGGGGAGAGGTGCACAGAGGGCGAGAGGCGGCGAAGTGGAGGGGAGGAGGGCTCTGCTGGGGCGGCGCTGGGAGGTCAGTGGCGGTGCAGTCAAGCATGCCAGCGCGCTTCTCGCTCTCCCCGCTCCCTCTTGTTTCTTTCTCTCCTTCCTCCTCCCTTCTTCTTTCCCTCTCTGTGTTTGGATAGGCCCACAGAGGCCGCCGCAGGGGAGCTTTATGGACAGGTAACGACTGGGCCTTTCTCTCCCCAGACAAACACGGAAGTGGATGCGAACATGATGCTGTGGTTGGTAAATTCAAGTTGTGTTTTCCCTTGTGTTGGTCCCAAAAAGAGTTACATTTTATCCTGAAATTACCAAAATCTCATGTAAAGACTAACTACACTGCCACACTATCAGAAGTACACCTCTTCCAGGTGTGAGCATCCACTTTGCTGAGGTTTAGAAAAGTCATGCAGCTACACTTCATTTAAGAAATAAAGATGTAGGAAATTTGAGTGATGAGCATCAGCTGTGTTGTGGAGAGGACACCAAGATAAACTCAGATGACCCTCATTTATGCTGGCAAAACAAGAGTTGGCTTTGTCTGTCTTTAATCTTTCCTACACTAACTTTTTAGCACATTATTAGTCATAAAAAGTCACAGAATGAAAAAATATATAATGTGTAATATATAAAAAATATATTACACATATATATAATATGTGTAATATATGTGTTAACCTTGGTTTTAATTTAGGGTATATACATGTATAGAGATTATGATCACAAACAAATCAGACCTCCTCTACTTTCTTACACCTACACTGCTGACACACTTGAATAACACTCAAAAATTGTACATATAACAACACAGATGAATTTTACTTACTACCTAGTACTCCTGTGTTTTCACATATATATACAGTGTGTGTGTGTTTGAGTGTGCTGATGGATGTGTGAAAGTATAACTATGACAGGACATTACTGTCTGCAGAGGCCTGATGTGATAGAGCGAGCCTGCAACTATCAGAGGAAACCACATGGCGAACAACAAACGCAAACACACTCATGTGCACACATACGCGCGCGCACACACACACAGATGTTGGGAGGAGGGTTTGTAGAAATATCGCAGTTGGCTTTGTTGTGATAATCCACATTTGGCTGATAGACAGATGCTCCAACTTATTTTAGCTGCCTGTTAACAGGGTCCGCACCCAAACACACATGCACCCAGTGATATAGTTAGCAACACTTTAAGAAGCGCACACGCAACACGTACACAGCAACACACACACACTGAACTCTATCAGTCTCTGGCATCTTGCTCAAATGCACACCAGTGGAAGCTAATGGCTAATTTGCAGAATTAAACTGTTCGTTTTAACTGAATTATTCATAGATAGAAAAACAACGGGCACGAAAGAGTTTATGTGTGTGTGTGTGTGTGTGTGCGCGACTATTACGGTATTTCTATGCATGTGACACACATTACAAATCGTATCGATCTCTATAAGCGAGATTAAGACCCACGATGCACAGATCATTAGAGTCTCACTTAATCTCTAATTTGTCCGATGCTCACGCACACAAAAGTGCACAAATACACTCGACACGACCACAGTTCTGCACACTTCTGGGCCAATGACCGATTCCAGTGTTACCATAGCAACATGGCCTCGGCAACACACATGCGAGCACAAACGCACAACACATAAAACAGAGGCAGTGTACAGTAGGTAGTTGCTCTATGAAGACGACTACACATCGCACAACAGCTCAACTTCTATTATTTTACTCAATGTGGTGCACTTTGATTTTAATTATCTTTTCCCCATTAACACTATTGGAAGTGGCATTATGAAAATGTAATGAGATAGACTATAAGTTATAGGCAAAAGTGTGTACGTCTGTTTTTGCGTGGATGTGTGTGTGTGTGTGTGTGTGTGTGTGTGCGTGCGTGCGCGCACATGTGCATGTGTTTAATTCCACTTTGCAAGAGGAGCCCTTGATTGGAGGAGGTCTTTACGAGCCGGAGGAGGGGAGTGTAATTTCCTCCCGGCCTCCGCCAGTTCCGCTGAAATAACAGAGCAGAGGAAGCCCAGCTCTCCCGGGAGGAGACACACACAGATACGCACGAACACACACATGCACACACAGCAAGCAGGCAAGTCAGCAAGCCATCGCGGGCGTACAAATAATCACAGACATGCACGCATAGAGACACAGTTACAAACTAAGGCATGAGTATGTGCAGACAAAAACACAAACATACAGAGCCAGGAATAAACTTCAACATGCTTCTCCAGTATAATGTTGTATACATTCAAAAGAACAGACATACGGTCCCAAACACACAAAATAAGCAGCATCTAACAACTTCAAGAGGCAAATTTATATATCAATTAAGGTTGAGAAATCATTTAAGCACCTGATTATCACACAATAACAGGCGTAACAGAAAGCTAACACACCTTGACAGCTAGTTATCAACAGCATATCAATGAGTGCGGATGACATTATCAACATATTTAAATTCCACACTGTCGAGTGCAACAACAGTTCAGTTTGTGTCGTGTCGTTATAAACAGCTTGTGCCGGGGCCGACACAGCAAATTAACTTCCACGAGTTCTGAGCAGGCAGGTGAAAAGTCTTCCCACCAGCTGCTGCACTTTTTTTTTATGATCGCTTGCCTCATGCCTATAGCAAAACAAGATCACTCAAAGTTCAGCTGTCAAACTTTCAAAATAAATGACTGCATGAGGTAATTTGTGTCAGTAGGCAGGCATATAGTGTGTGCTGCGTGTGTGTGTGTGTGTGTGTGTGTGAGTGAGAGAGAGAGGGAGCTCATCAGTGAGGGAGTGCTGGCTGCCATGCCCTGAGGGTAGTCAGTGGGGAGAGAGGGAGACGCCAGTACAGGCCATACAAGTCCCTCTGCCCTCCCTCCTCCGCCTAACCCTCACCGCCTCGCATGGAGCTGCCAGCATACTTAGCCTCTGTGTGTGTGTGTGTGTGTGTGTGTGTGTGTGTGTGTAAAAGTGTCACGGTGATATTCACTTGGTGAGTTAGACTTCAGGCTTCACCACCAGACAAGGAAAGGAATAGAGGGAGGGAAGGCTACAACAACAACCTTAAGGCTCTCATATCCGTGCTTACGTCAATAACCAAGTTTTACTCCGTCACAGCTGTAATTGAAGTGGAACTGCACAAGCCCTAGCAAGCCAAAAGCCAATCACTCTGATATCTGCGATGAGCCCAAACATAAGCAAACACGGTCAAAATTGCAAATCATTCTGTTAAAAAAAATGAAAAGAAAAGACATGAGCGTTCTTCTATCTGTTTTCGGTGCTCCCTGCCTCCCTCAGGTAATGTTCGTTTGGCTGAACCCTATGTGTTAAGGTACAGGTCTTCATTCTTGGCTGTGAAAAATGTCACCAGTTTACCTGTATCACTCAAACACCTCCGGCTTATCTAAACCGCCTTTGCCTTGCGTGCCTTGCACACAATAATCAGCAGTAGCCACGCTCAGTAGCTCGCTAAGCCTCTTACACCCTTCCCTCAAGATTAGTGCTTGGGAGCGACGACAGATGCGCTCCGTGGTGATAAAAACACACACACACACACACACACACACACACGCAAAGACACATACACACTCGCAACCCCGCCGCACCTGTGTGAACAGATTTGGCGACGGTGAGCCGGCAGTGTGCTTGCTCAAAGCTGACACACACGCACACAGACAGACAAACACACACACACACACAGACAGAGCGGTGATGCTGTAATCGTGACACACCTGCAAGGCCTCAAGGTTTGGCACCGTGCCCCTGGCCGAGCCCTGAGGGAAGCACTAGGCAAACAAAAGTTCAGCAGCCAGGTGAGGAAACTGATTCAATGGGACAGAGGAGCCCGACCAACGACACCTAACGCCAGACAGCCACGCTGGACAGCTCAATGCCTCTGAATAAAAGGCTGTTTGATACTCTGCGTCAGTGAAAGGCTGAAAGTGGATTTGATATTCATGCTGAGAAAAATTACCATCAAAGTTGACATGTGTGCCTGTAGGGTCTTCAGCGTCAAGGTTACAGAGAAAGACAATGCTCCAATACTCAAACGCTCACCCACTATTTCATGTACGTAAGGCTGGGTGACAACACGAATATGGTTGTTAGATATTAGTATGCCTTTTCCTTCATCCACACAAGGTAAACTAAATCTGAATTAACAGGATACATGGATTATTGGTAAAAATAGATAAATAAATAAATAAATAAAACATTAGTAACAAAGATAAAAACATTAATTTTAGGCTTTACCATCACAAATACTTCCTCAACACCTTCTCGCACAAATATCTATTCTATAGTAATTTATCTCCGAGCTCTGTCTGCATGCATTGAGCCCTTCGACAAGTTACAACCTCCACCAATGAGGGATATTCTCGACCATGATGAACTATCCCGCATACTCTTTATATTGAATATACACAGCAAAGAAGCTGTCCTCGAGTCAAACTAAAACTATACTCTATCTCATAGCTAACATATTAACTCTACAAGTACAGACAGACAGTGCAGCACCGGCGTGACAGAAGGTGAAATATTCTTACCACTGGAGATGAGATTCGACAGCCAGGACAATCACAGATTGGAGGGTGCACCTGTAAGATTCCTTTGGACATAAGAGTCTTGAGACTTTTCCCTAGTACAAAAATAAAACACACAAAAAGGAGAAACGGTTTTAGTTTGTGCTAACAACCATGGTCTCCAGCCTGTAAACTCATCTTCATGACACAGCATGTGATCAGGTTTTATCAGCTTGCTCATGAAAGGGCCCCTTATCTTCAGCCCACCATCTCAGGACTCAAAGTTTTCGAAACAAATTTCGTCAAAAATCATCCAGTCAACACTGAAGGAGTCCATGCAGACTAACCTGACTTATTTCTCTACATGTCTGCCATGAAGTTCAATTCTATCTATAGGTCAAGTGTGGTGAGCCAGAGAGACAGCAGCCTACTGTCATCTGTCTATAGGAATCGGTATATTAAACTATTAGGCTACCATTTTTGACCTGGGGGCGACATCCTCCCCCCCACACACATCTTAACGCGTATCAGTTCTGCCTGAGTAACCATGTGTGTGTGCGTGAGTGTGTGTGATGAGGGGGTGCGCTCACCATGCGTAATTATTGCATAAAAATACTATGCTATAAATGTCCACATTAAAAAATACCGGAACAGTATCACTGTATTGATGCTGTGATAGTTATTGTACCGGAAAATCTAACAAATACCTACAAAATGCGTCTGTGGATAAAAACAGCTATAAAAGCAATTGATATTTAGTTGAAATCTTTGATTGGTTTCAAAATGATCACATTTAGCACCAACTGTGACGTTGGTTGGACAAACAAAACGCTCCATTTTCTAAAATATATCTCAAACCTAACATGCGATGCGTAAAAGTGTCAACACCCATGCACAAGTGCAGCTGCGCTTAACGGAACGAGTCATCCCATAATGAGGAAAATAAATATTTTAACTGTCACACATTGAATTATCTATGTCTAACTTTTCACCTCAGTCCCGGTGCAGCCTACTCCAAACGCCCCGGTTTGGTGTGTGATCGCAGCCCAAACTGTGTGTCAAAGCCTCGGAGGGTATGTAGAGGATATGCGCCTTTTCTCATCTGTCTCCTTACGCACTGACTGCTGTAACCCTTTCACTCCAAAACTCAGCACCGAACCACGAGACCCAAGTTTGTACCCAGAATAAGTGTTTTACTGATGCCGAGGTGTCCGTTTCTACTAACGACAGTGAAGGTTGTTCTTACCTTTGTGTCTAATACTCCGTTTCCAATCTTTGGCAGTCTCCCGTCCACTGACAAACTGGAACTCGTTGGGGGTGAGCCACTCGCCCCTGTATTTAATTGAGGGTCCTTTACTACCTTGACACAATTTATTGATATAAAGCAAAGCCTTGTTTTCCCCGCACTCCACCTCGATGCACGGCTCCCCGTTGTCGAAGAAGGGCTGAAAGTCGGGGATGGAGGAGAACCTCTCCAGCATTAAGTCGTCCGTGTGATGGTGGAGGTGCTGGTGATGCAGCGCCGAGTCGTGGAGCCCCAAGTACGCGCGGTGATGGGCGAAAATGTGGTCGTAGGGCGGCGGATGCGGGGTCACCACGGGGATAGCGGTGGCATTTAAAGGGGCCAGGTATTCGGACTGGTTGAACGCAGTCAATGCCATGTCGTCTCCATCCAGCCTCTCCTTTTTGATGGCAGGCATGTTAGTGGGAGCCGAGCGCCGGTAACAAGTGAAAAGCTGCTCGCCCGATCCAACTTCAGCGTCCTCTCCGTCTGTGAGTTGGGCTGACCCAGACTTGGAGACGCGCCGCTTGGTTTTACGCAGAGCCCCCGTGTCGCCGTGAGACAGCGGTCTGGTGAAGTTGCCGGATAGATTCCCATTCAGTAGTTTGCAGCTCGCAGCGGCGGCAGCGCTCTCCGCCAGCCTCACAGCTCCTACCTCCCACATTTAATCACACTGGCTCTGTTAATACCTGACATGGTTAGCCCTGAGCCCCGGACATTATGTTACCTACGATGATCATTACCAGTCGCAGCTACGCGTCGTGTCTCTTATTTCTGTGCCTTTGGGGAGACGACTAAGAGATTTTTTTTATATTCACTGAGAAGAGGCACAATTCTGAATCGGCTTTAAAACAACACACATCGATTCAGTAATGGGGAGTTTGCATGTGGCCACGATTCACTTCCACAGCCGGTGAAGACAATGAAAAAAGAAACTGATAACAGCACATTTCTCCAGTTACTTAAACCGATGTGGCATATGGCATTAATCAGAACCACAAGCCAAACACATTAGGGCTTGATATTCCTAGTATTTGCGCAGCGTTAATATAGTTGAAAGTTTGGAAAGAGTTGTTTTTAACCCCTGTGTATGTCGCTGAAGTCACGCTGAAGTTCACAGACCCAGACCAAACAAGATTTGCACTCTCCGCCGCTTCTCAACTTGGCCCATTTAAACAGCGGAGGCTCGGCGAGAGCCGCACAGAGGAGGGGGGGACTGCGAGGGACGGCGCTTCACTGTCTAAAATGGAGGCACCATCATTACACTGAGCATGAGGAAGTGAACTGTCATTTACACCCATGCAGCTGAATCTAAAACTCGTTTTAAGAGTCGTGTCTTCTTATGTACAACTTAAAAATACACCCATACACCGAGCTGAGAGTTTTACACTCCAACAACACTTTACCCCCATGACAATAAATCTATGAATATCTTAAAGCCCAGTAATACCAGATATAAATCAGACTTTTAGTTTCTACATGTGTACAATTCCACCAAAACACACATTTTTAAGCCAAAACAGTTGCAGCTTAAAATCAGATCTTCACATCTGAACATACACATCAAGGTGGTCAGGATCACAGAGGTCAGTGGCCAGCAGATCTACCCATGACATCAGCCACAGGTCTACACACTGTGTGTTTTATCTTCTCCTTGTGTGTCTAAATTTAACCACCTTTTTGTTATAGTCCACCTACGGTGACACCACCTTGACCTTTCTACCACAACTTTCTCTCACCTGCTGCGGCCACCTCAGCGAGCCTAACACTGCTCAGCAGTGTGTGCAGAGCTGTCAGAGATATAACCTGAAAAAGCTGTTAAGTCTTTTCTGTCTTTCTTTAGAAGTACAGATGAGCACTGTGAAACCTGTTCATAACAATGCGTAGCATGTTTATTACAGAAATTAGGTGTGATGCTGTATGCTTACAAGAAGTTTCACTTTGAAATGGCAAAATGTTGGATCAGTGGAGGTGTGCGTCACACTCTTGACACCTGGGTGTGAGTCGTAAAGTTATTTTCAGGAATGAAGTATGGGGGCGCCCCATGGCTCACCATGTATGAGAGACTGAGTCCTTACCACAGCAGCCTGGGTTTGCTTCCAGCCTGTGGCCCTTTGCTGCGTGTCGTTCCTTTTCTCTCTAGACCCTTTCCTGTCTATCTTCAACCGACCTGTCAAAAAAAGGCGAGGAAAAAAAAGAAATTAACTTTGAGTAACATTTAAGCTCAACTTTAATCAAAGCTTTGGTTGATTAACAAGTCCTGATCTTAATGCTAACAAAAAGCTAATGTTTGTCATTGTACCTTGTATTTTGATTTAATTTTGGGATGCAAGCAGGTGTAGACATCAAACATGTCTAAAGAACATATAAATATGTGCAATAGTTGATGCAAGCTTGTCTCTTTAACCGAGGTAAAACCTCCTCAGCCTAGAACCGCATTTTCTGAGAGCACTTTCTCTGCACGCTGTCTGCAGGGCATGTTCCCCTGAGCTCCTGGAGCTCGTAAGCAGGACCACATCTGACCCCCATCAGTGGAGAACCACCCAGGTGGATCCACCACCAACACATGGAATAGCCATTCCAGCAGCAGAGGTGGGGTCCAAAGCGCCGTGTGTCGGGGGCCTATAAATCAGGCCAAACTGCCTCTGACACACACAGGAAGGAGGCACGCCACACCACAGGCGGAAGCGGTGCACGGGAAGGCCAGAGACCACAGCCTGGCCAGAGCTGGTATAATGCCTACAGCCAGGACCAGGCGGGCAAACACACACGGCAGACATTTACAAAAACACACGCCAGCTACCTCACCAAAGACAGTGACGGGCCGTAGATTGACAATTTTCCTTTTGGAACTGAGGAGCTGTGATGTCTGAGGGGAACGTAATGGAATTAGTGGGTTTGTGGACCAGGAAGAGACAAAAACAGATTTTACGCTTCAGGCTAAACAAAAAAAGGTGACCTGAAATCACTTATCCAAAACCCAAAAGCTGCCTTGAACGTTAGCACTGTCTGAAAAATGAAATTGAAAGGCAACATTTTTCAACAAAACAATAATGTCACTTCCCACGTGTTGGTGAGTACACTGAGCAGAAGCAGTGACATAAATCATGAGCTGCTGACATTTATGGCATCTGTTTACAAAGCCGTTTCTAGGAAGTGGAACCCTACATTTCAGATGAGAAGCTCTTTGATTCTCTCTTTATCAAACCAGCCCTCACCGCATTGAAATGTCTCGATGGAAACCTCGTCGATGCATGCGTTGGCGCTGCAGGTTGCACCATTGGGAGAGCCCTGATGAAACCAGTCATAAAGGGGACACCCGTGCCCACTCCTACGCCCACTCCCCGTCCCTGATAATGACTCATTCTGGATGGCTCATCATGGAGGGGTTCCCCAAACTTGTACAGTGACGACACTTCAACTTTCACATTTTCAAACATCGATTCGCTGTAAGCTGAGTAGATTTTTCCACTGGCCTTTGTGTCTCTTTTATAAAAATGTTTGATGTGATGGGGAAACCTCGTTTAACCTTTCTACTTCAACCTTTCAGAACTTCTTGCTTCCTCTAATACACAGCAGCAGAGTCCTGTGTATTTAAAAAGAAATAAACGACTAACCACAGAGCCACCCACACCTCCTCTTACTCCCCATGAATTTACAATGAATTTGGAAATATCAGTGCATAACTATATTACAGTAAACGGCTAACATGCTATGTCATAGTCAGTTACTTCTGATTGCTAATGTGTTCTTACATGGCACAACTGAAAGAGGTTTTAAATCTAGTCTAACATTTCAGACGCATGTAGAGCAGAGAAATAACCCTGCAAGCATGGATTGTGAATCCAGCTATAACCATTTATTAGTAATGTTTAACATGATATGCCTTTTTAATAGAACAGGTGTGGGTTCAGATTTAACAGCAAAACTGGAGGAGTATCTAAAGGGAAAATGTGAGCCCGTTACTCAAAATGCAAAACTACGACCTACTCTCGACAGAGCCTCTGGTGTCTCCTCTTATAGTTTCTCTTTCTCTTAGTTAATGTACTTTCAAGTGTGATTAATCTAGTGAGTCTACAAAACTAACACCAAGACTATCAACATTTAAAATCAGCAAACATTTTCTGCCTTATTAGCATCTGCAGATTTAAAGATTTCATGAAAATCCACTGGAAGAAAACAAATCTATCAAGTAACAAGATAAAAATTGATCAGTTTTAAGTTTATAGGATGGGGTTTTTTAGGGTGGAACAGTTAATCAGTATTGAGAGCCATAAGATGGTTCCTTTCAATGTGTTATTAGGTATAGATTTTGAAGGAAACAGGGGACACGTCCCCCTCAACATTTAGAACAGCAGTGAAAACATGGAAGTAGCAGAAGACTTACTTTGACTAAGGTAAAGACATTTACACCATAAATGGATACGAGAAAGGCACAGTTTTGTGCACAAAAAATCATCAAAATGCAGGAAATCAAATGTTTAAGACTCAAAATGTTGTGGTAAAGGATCACCCAATGGACTAACTGTGTAATTATTTCAGCAGCAGTTGTGATACATTTGTACTTTCAACCAATGTTTCCCTAGTTTGAGGTTTCACCTAAAAAAAGCTGTCTGAACTTAATATACAATCCCACAATCCTGCCCAGTTCACTCCTGGTTCAGAGATCAGTCTGCAAACTATAAAGAATGTTTACTGAAAACGTGGAGTACGGTTCCTGTGCCATGTAATAAGCCTGAAATTCTGTCCATCCTCAAAATGCATTTCCCGTCCATTCCCTTCCCCTCATCGTCCGATGGGAACCCCCCTAACGCGGCCCCCGCCTCTGCGCCGTTGTTGGCAGCGGCCCCGGAGCCGCAGCGCTGCCGGCGGGGGAGAGAGGTAATAAATAACCCGGGGAGAGGAGCGGAGACCGCCGGGCGGTGCACAGTCTGACCTGACAAATACTCACTGGAAAACCATCAGAGAGCGAGAGCCCACCCCTAGCGCTTGGAGCCAGCCTTTCAGACATGAGCTGCAAAATATATAGGCCTGCCCCTACTGGAAAAAAAGAAAGGAAGACAGACAGAAGCGTCTCCGTCTCTCCCCCCATCCACATCCAGACACCGCCGGAGACAAGGCGAGAGTAATTAACTATTTAAAGCAGAGGATTCTTTAGAAAGCCTACGCACTGTGTTTGTCCGAATCTCCCCATAGAAATATAAGAGATGATAAAGACACTGAAGGAAGTTAAAGGGTAAAAAGGCAACTTTTGCTGAGGTGTTCAGTCAAATACTGGAGATTAAAGCTGATAACTGTAAATTTAACCCACCAGTTACACTTCTGTGGACTTTAAAGGAGCATAGAAAACATCCAAACAGGTTTCCTGTATTTGGTCACCTGCTCAGCAATTAAAATCCTCAATTTCAAATCAGTGCTTGAGGAGTTTACCCAGATTAGAAATTAGCATCATTTTCTCACCTTCATCCAGTATTGGTATCTTATCTGGTTATCTGATTCAGCTCACTCTGCTATGTTCACTTCAAAGATTCCTCACTGACTATGTATTTAACTTTTTTCCTAAAATAATCCGTTGCACCACATGAAATGCAATTCAATATGTACAACAGTAGGTGAACGCATTAACATTGGTACACCCAACTTTAGTAGAAGCCTACGTTCAGTCTTGCTAGTCAAAGCTGTCATGTTCAGTGCAGTATAAAACTATCCTTTACATTACGAACACTGCAAATAAGGTTAATCACTCAGCAGCATATTATCTACAAAAGAGTTGTCAGATTATAACAAGGAAGTAACATACTGTGAATCATGTCTGAGCTGACAATGGCACAGTCACCAGTGAGGGGAGCTCCACAGATTAAAGCTACTGATTCAGTCAGTGATAACAGTGTTTCAATAAAGTCAGTGCATTTAAAGCAGTGGTTCCCAACTGGTCCAGCCACAGGGTTGATTTTTTTCCTTAGTCATTAGTTAAAAGTCCACACTGTTTGATACATTCAGCATCATACTTGCATTCGGCCATGTTGTCTAGCTAGTTTGCTGTCCCTGTTGAGTAGCTGTCCGTTAGTCACTCACGCTACAGCAGGAAACCAGTGACTTAAAGGAACACCTCACATGCAAAATGGCCATTTGTATAACAAGTACTTACAGTGTTTTACCTTGAATTTGTGAAGAAAAATTTTCTCTCAGGCCTCCACAATAAACAGAGAATCCAAAAAGGGCGAGCATTCTTGATGAATTCAAGTAAAGGGGGAGACACTTTGAACAACAGCAATACTAAATCATAACAGCTGTTTACAAACTCTCACACAACTTGTGAAGTATAATCCAAGTCTCATTTATCCAGTCGTATGCTCAGTACACATGTATTTTTTTTTTCTAAAAAAAAAATAAAAAATTTAATCCACTTAATACAAACAGTCTTAGGCACAGCTGAGTAGCGTACCTAGACAAGCGTGTGTGGTTGAACTCTGCGAAACTCTGCACAGCGACACTCAGGGTGCACTAGACAGAAGTGTTTTTGTCTAGTGTTTTAGTGAAAATGCATGTGTTTGGGAAGTACTGAGCATACGACTGGATAAATGAGACTTGGATTATACTGCACGAGTTGTGTGAGAGTTTTTAAACGGATGTTTTGATATAGATTTGCTGTTGTTAAATGTCGACCCTGTTTACTCAAATTCATCAAGAGTGTTCGCCTTTTGGATTCTCTGTTTACTTGTGGAGGCATGTGAGAAAAAGCTTCCTTCACAAATTCAAGGTAATACATGGTGAGTAATTTATAGACAAATTTTACAGTATAAGTATTCTTTAAGATTCACTAAGATTAATTTGTATGTGTACTGAATAACTAGTGGTATCGAGCCATGCCAACTGGTTGACTTGATCAGGTTTTGAGATATCCATTTCTGATATGTCTATCGCCACCTGAATGGCGAGAAATGGAATTTCATTTGTGATGCTCACAGGATTGAAAGATTAAAGTCAATATTTAACTTACACTATGGTTAAGGTAGGTTAGAGTTACGCAACTAAAACACTTATACTGTGTCTCAATTTTGACACTTCTGTGTAGTACAGTGGGCATTATTTACGTTTGAGTGTGTGAATTTTGACAGGGTAGTGTTGTCACAAATCGAACATGGCTGTTGTATCGGAAATGACAGTCGCAACATTTGACCACTTCTTCTCCTACACTGTAATGGCAAATTGTGACCAGAAGGAGCATTACCACCAACATTTAACCATGATTGTTGCCCGCCCAAACCATTTTGCCGTCTTGTTCCGTCTTGTTTGCTTGTTCAGCAGAGCAACTGCAACAACTTCCTCAGCCACCATTTTCACAAGTTTGGTGGTCCCTTTCTAGGCCCGGGAAATATATCGATATTATATATTGGGACGTGAGACTAGATATCATCTTAGATTTTGTATATCGTAATACTGTAAGTGTTGTCTTCTCCTGATTTTAAAGGCTGTATTAAAGTGATGTAATTTTCTGAACTTACCAGACTGTTCTGCTATTTACCTTAACTAGCATTATATCTACATTACTGACAATTACTTATGGAAATCCTCATTGTGTAAATATTTTTTATTTTTTCTTTTCCGCTACGTAGTCAAGATGGCAGCCATTGAGGACAAGTGACGAGCTTTCCACATTCAACTTTATGACACCATCTGTGTACTCACAGTGCACTGCATTTTGCCATACTTATCAATGTGAACACACTTATGCACTCAACGTAGCAAATGTAAGTATGGAAGAAAGCAAACTGAGACATAACACTAGTTAAGTTTAGGGGAAAATTGTGTCTAACAGTTCTACAAAAAAGTGAAGAGGAATTGCAGGTCTGTGACACAGACTGTGTTCTCCTGAATGAAACGGACATGCTACACCTTTTTCCACCACCCAGACTTCCACAACCTTACTCCTGCCTCACTTCATAAAGGGCACATGCCTTCCTGTCACGTACATAATGTACCCAATATCTGGGCCATGATGAAGATGTCACATTGCTAACTTACACATCACAGTGAATCACCTTCATGATTCACAGTTCACCATTTCATCTTTCTCTGTTCTTTATACCACTTCTCATTTCTGCACTCTGATAAAATCAGCATAGAAAAAGCTAAACGCCTCAGCGCATAAGATCAACCTGTTGAGTCATTAACATTCGTTAAATCTATTAGCTCCCCTGCTACTTTTTGCTGACTCATTCTCATTTCATCCAGACACAATACTTCACAGGGGTCCTGGGGGGAATTTAGCTCTCCTAAGTTGGAATTTGTGGAATTTAATATCACAAAATGTTTCAGGGGATACAGTCGCTGGGCTTTGAGCGTACCATGTTAGCAGACATGGAGAAACATCATACATTAGACGGGGGGAAAATGTGGATCAGAGTGCTGAATTTCTGACAAGAGTCTTTGGAAAGCACTAAATTTGGCATTTCAATACCCTCCATCTGGTGGTAGCGCTAAACACCACATCATATTTCAAAACTTTTTTATGTTCAGTGTGTGTGTCTAATTGCTCACCAGGCGGTGTTTTTTGGCCACTGTGTGCCGGCTCTAAACACCAGCAACCGCACCAGCCCCCTTTTTCAATAAGGTTTAAGTTAAATTTCCCCTTCGTGTTAAGTTTCAAAACATTTTTAACAGTGTATGGCCCTGGAAGCACAAAAAGACCTTGGTGCTATTTTTGTGGTATAACCTAGGCCTTAAGCTAAATCTTCGCTCAAGCACTCTTCCAAAAATTTCCCCCAAATCTGTTTTAAAACTGAACTAGTGTGGGACCAACACAGTCCTCTAACTCCAGAATTTCAGAGTTGGCAAGCAGGCAGAGTAACATTAGACCCTGGGGGGGGGGGGGTTTGCTGAGGGGGGGGGTTTATGCTGTCGTGCCGGCGCCCTTGGCCTCCCCCGGCGGATCTGGGGGGTCAGGCGGCTGTCTGTGATCCCACACAGCGGCTCTTCCACATGGGATTTATTTTCTTGCTGGATGGGCAGGCAGGCGGCCCAAGAGGATTCTCATTTTAGACCAGCGTCTGTAGCTGTCAACGCCAGCCGACAGAGGCGAGCGGACACCCGACCCTGAGTATCCTCCCTCAACACTCCCCTTTGGATTCCCTCCCCTCCTTCTTCTATTCCCTGTTCACACACAAACACACAGCACACGGACAGTGCACACACACCGAGAGAAAATAATGGTTTTGCAGCCTCTCATTTTGTTTAAAATGAAAACTTTCACTCACATTATGATGAAGCTGAAAATTATAAAATTAAAAATCCTACACAATTGTTTATTCAGCTTTCACTTCAGGAGTCCTTATCTTTGATTATAAAGCACTGTGGTGAACTCAAAGCCTCAACAAGCAATGAGCCAGGTCTATCTAGCAAAAAATGCACAGCGTCTCCCCTTCCTCCCCAGCGCCGTTAATAATTTGTGCAGTAAAAGATAGCGTGCCTCTCTGAGTTTGTGGGAGTTATTGGCACAGTATTCCCCACCATATTTGTGCGAGGCAGTGATAGGAACATAAATTATTTCTTATCTCTTCCGCAATCCATTTTTCAAAGGGCTCACTCTGTGTTTGAAGGGTAGCAGCACCAGCAGCCAAAGCCCAGATAGTAGGCTACATTAGCCTTCAGGAGATCCGACTTAGTGATTTCAAACAATGCAATAAGAACAGAACTCATTGATATGGGCAGTGCCATATATGGCCATAATTTAATACCAAATTAGGCTCCTGGAATCCGACAAAAGATCAAAACAATGGCCAGCATTACCACCATTACAAAGGCAGACATTGTTGTGGGGTTATTTTGTTAAATGCATATCAGTATAATTGAGGATCTAAGTGGAAAGGCCTCAGATGTTAAGTGATGTTTAAGAAATTTGACGATATTTAGTGGTGGACCAAAGTGGACACAGTGTGTACCAAAGTGTTTGAAAGAATTTTTAAAGTATCACTGCATTATGTTTTTTGTTTTAGAAAAACAGGACAAAAAAGCTGATAAAAGAAAATATTCCTTCGATAAGAAATGTTAATTTAGCTGTGTTCTGTCCGCTGAACTGCAAAATTATCAGCGTTAGTACCCACCAATCTAAACAGAAATAAGAAGTCTACAAGCACACTGATGCCTTTAGAAAATAGCACAAGATTCAGCCCTTGGAATTGTGCTGTGTTGAAAGCACAGGCAGAGTCCCTGTAAATCACAAGCCACTTCTCCATAACAAGGCCCCTTTGGTGCTCACCAGAGGTCAAGAGTGTTTCTTTCTGTTGAAAATATGCAAAAAAAAAAAAAAGTTTGAGGGGAATTAAAAAGTTGCATAGTGACTTGGTCTGGTCGGCCCTGTGAATACTGTTATGTATCTGGACTTTCAAACCACACTCTTTTTTGGAAACTCTTCACAAGCAGTGTCGGCCACTACTCTCAGAAATTTAGATATATTCCACAGCTCAGGATGATCTGCAGAGACAAAATGACAAATGATAAATATCAAACCCTCCTCTGCAAAGCATTAATGTCTGCTTGCAAAGAATAAACCCTAGCTCTTCCAGCTAGTATTGATTTTTTTTTCCCTGTGTGATGTGAAACCAGCAATCAGCACTGCGGTTCGAAATAGCCCTGAAACTGGAGCCGAGACGTCGATGAGTCGCCAACACATTTCAATTAGCGAGCCGCCCTGGCCGATCTCTCCCCCGGGGCACAAAGCACAGAGGGTCGGGCACGCCCAGCCTAAGTCCACATATGGTCCTGTGTTGGCTCAAATGAATCTGATAAGACACCGAGGGAGAATTTATACATGTCCCAGCCAACTATTTGTCTTTTTCTACATCTTTTCCATTAAGTGCAAAACACAAACTCATGTACTCACAGGTCAAACCAACCTCAGCCTCTAAAGAGTGTGGTTTTTTTGACACTGGTTGTTTCCGGAGGAGGGAAACAGACGGAGCAGCGGGACAAGACTTCACTGCCGCAATATGAACCAGTAGCTGCTTATATCACATGACTCTGCGATGTAAAATAACGGTCTGTCAACTGTTTAACTTTTATTTATTTTAACAGGCCATCCAGAAAATGGTTTTCACTTATAGTGTGCCCACGGCGATACCATCTAACGCCTAGAGGAGGAGGGACTATTCACAGCTTAATGTTCTGTACTTGTGCAGTTTCTCAGTGTCAGCTACTTTTGTTAAACACTTTCTTTTGCTTCTCCTTGAGTATTTTTCTTAAGAATTTTGTTTATTTTTTGGGTGTAGGAGTACTGAGTTTAAGGACATCTCACTTTTGCAGTGTTGAATTTAGCTTTATTTGTGCATTAAAATGGATAGTATAATACATGTCTGCACACTTGGAAAAGGTAAGCATGTTTAAAGTCCTAGTGAAACAGAAGTTAGAGGGACTTCTATAGAGTGCCGAAGTCACGCCCCTTCCAGTAGAGCTCATGGGACCTTAGATCGGAAAAAATATGAATGGCAGTGAATGAGGAGAGAAATATTATCTTTTGGTCCTGTTTGAGTTGCGACATGAAATCTAAATATGTTGTTAATGAATTTAAAACATACATTTTAAGCTCAAGAAAGTCATACTTTGTGGTAAAACTGTTGAGATATAAGCTTTTTAATTAGAAAGACTCAACAGTACACAGGAGGAGGTCGCGTATGTGACGTCATAGCTTTCGCTCGCTTCCTGCAGCTTGGCCTCTCCGCTGAAATTCCACTGTTTTATGATTAATCGATTTATGATTGAAGATGTCTGTGTGTTTTGTTCCAGGTTGCAGTCACTCCAAGCTGCAGGAAGCAAGCGAAAGCTATGACGTCACATACACGACCTCCTCCTGTGTAGTTTTTCTAATTACGTTTTTTTCAAAAGCTTATATCTCAACAGTTTTACCACAAAGTATGACTTTCTTGAGCTTAAAATTTATGTTTTAAATTCATTAACAACATATTTAGATTTCATGTCACATCTCAAACGGGACCAAAAGATAATATTTCTCTCCTCATTCACTGCCATTCATATTTTTTCCGATCTAAGGTCCCATGAGCTCTACTGGAAAGGGCGTGACTTCGGCACTCTATACTGTGATGTATTTCCCAGTGAAATGGAATACTTGATCAGTGTAGAGTTACAAGAGGGATTTAAATCAAACCCTTTGCATATGATTGGACCGCTAAAAAGTGGGCAGGTTAAGAGCTTAGTGGACTTACAGTGGACTTCTGCTTGGAGCCAGCCAGTGGCTTTATACACACCTCCATCAGTGTTAAATCAGAAGGACGAGGTAGAGATGAAGGAAATTAATAAATTTGATAATTTAATGAACAAATTAGCCTTCACCCGATGAAAACAAAGGTTTGATTGTTGAAAAGTGGGCGTGTCATAACAGTGAGGCCCTGATAATATAACGCCAACAGGAAAGTAGTATCCATCAATAAGACAGAGACAAAGCACATCATATGATCCATGTAACATACGTTGCTGAAGCAGTGCACTCTAAATGCCTCGCGCATTATCTTGGAGCTGTCACAGACACCACTTTACTCAAACAAATAAATTCTAGCCTGTGGCACGTAACCATTGCATTTTGGGGAAACGGAGACACAATGATGTACTATGTCGTTGCTAGCTAGCTAACTAGCTCCGTGCAGCTAAAAGTTGCAGATTGATTGATGGGCGAATGTCGTAATTAGTTGTTGAAATTGGTTGGTATGTGCTTAGGTAAGCACAAGTCATTTTTTGTTTTATAGAAAGAAAACATGACTGGATTTTGATAGAAGAATACAAAGAAATAATTATAATAATACTGACTTTATTAAGGACACAGAGAAGGGTCCATAGTGTACGACATAAAAACAGACGATTGTCTATGTACAAAAATATTATATAATAAATACAAATAGATTTTTATGCATATATTATAAAACATTTGCAGAAAAATCCAGGGATGTGATCTTAAAGAGGTAAAAAGGCATTTTTTTATTTCATCTCAACTTCAATGATTTTTACAGAAAAGTAAAAATGGGTTTCAGTAGTTTCATTGTTGTTCAGCCTTCAGGAAATCAAAATTATGATGTTCAATCTTACACCTTTTTTGGTACTGACCAAAATGTGTCACAGCACAGAGTGGCAAAAACTGTCAAGTACTGAAAACTGATACGGAACATGTGGTCAGGTTCATAATCTTGTTTACATCAAAATTTTAATTGGTTAAAGTCCTCGTACAGCTTGTGTGTAGACGTTAGAGAACTCTGACTTCTGTTGTTTAACAGGCTGGTTCTGTGGGAAAACAAAGTAAGATATTGAAAAAATATATATCTGCAGTAGTATCGAAAATTTCAAATGATACAGTCCTAAAAGTAACACGAGATAACTGGATGAAAAATGTTTTGTGTGTTTGTCTTGCTCTCTTCTCTCACTCGTAGCCATGGTGCTTCATTCTCTGACAGCTCTCATCAACAACAGCAGACTGGTGCTGGCGTTGTGTGTGTGTGTGTGTGTGTGTGTGTGTGTGTGTGTGTGTGTGTGTGTGTGTGTGTGTGTGTGTGCATGCGTGTTGGGGTGTGTGTATGTGCTGTACATTCTCCACTGAGGGGCCAGGGGGTTACGGTGGAGCCACAGGGCCACAGCGACAACTCGCTGCCCCCCCCCCACCCCCCCATACCCCTCTGGCCTTTTACTCCTCGACTGGCTGGCAGCCCTGCATCAGGCAGACACACCACAGGCTCTGCCCCCCCTCCACCAACACACACACACAACATTCACTCCACCACCACCACCCCCACCCCCGCTCTGGGCCGATCGATACAGCTCTTCGCCTTTCATCTGACCAGAGCTTTGGAGGAGCCGCACTTCCTGAAGAAAACCCAATACAGCACTCGCTCTCTGGGTAGCTTACTCTGTGTGTGTGTGTGTGTTTGTGTGTGTGCGCGCACGTGTGTATGCACTGATGCTTGTCTACATGTTCATGAGTTTGTGAATGAGAATGTGTGGGTGTGAGAGGCGGAGAAGGAAAGGCTTTGTGTGAGCTGGCACATGATAAATCAATTAGAAGACAAATATAGGGTTTGCTTGAGTGGCTAGATATTTGTATGAAACGCATATGACCAGTAGCTAAAACATATACACAAATTGGAAGTGACGTTACAGTGGGACAAGTAGTAATGTTTGATCCATGCAGTATGAGAGTTGCTCTGTCAGGATGCCCTAAATCGGAGAAAATCCTCCTCTTATTTTACAGGTCAATTTTTTGCTGCCCTTAATGTTATCGAAATATGAATATCTTTAAGCTCCAGTAGGTGAAATAATTCTACCTGCACTGACGCTCACGTCTGCGAGAGGGAAGTTCAGTCTTAGTGGAAGATCCTCATAAATACTTCAAAAGCAGGAGAGGCAACATTCATTTCTCTTTCTCAATTTCTCCTCTGCTTATCCGACAGCTTCCTGTGTTGTTTGAGGATTGGGAGTCTTAGCTCTCTCTCTCTCTCTTCTCTGCTTATCCTACAGATTTCTGTGTTGTTTGTAGAAAGGGAATCCTAACTTCCTGTGTGGGAGTGGGAGAGACTGAACTTCCTCACTCAGCACCCAGGTGTTAAACAAGAGAGGCTGCTCAGGTCATGTACGGGTCAGGTGAAAACACCACCTCCCGGGATGAAAACGTGCCACGTGTGGAAAACTCTTTAGAAGGGCTGATACTATTTTACAAAAAGACAGGTTTATGACGGAGCTCTTCGAGGGTCCAAAAAACTGACTCCAACCTGAACGGGGACTTACACTTGCCCAAAGTCTAGATGTATTCTGAAAAATAAACACAAACTTTAACAACTTAATTCAAATGGGACCCAAATCTGAAAGAACTTTTGTCTAAAAGAACTTGATATATTTGAGCCAAAAAGTTTCAGCCTATCAAGATGTAGTTGTATTACTCACTAAATGTACAGATACAGATGTGGTAAGTAGAGGGTCTGGAGAAAAATGAGTAAAACTTAAGTCCTTGTTAAGTTTTGAAATCAGTCTTCTGAGCTGTCACACTCAAGCCTGAGCTTGTTGTCTTAGTAAACTGTCAGTCAGGGGAACTTCTCTACTCACTGCTTGTGGCTAAAAGACAAAACCACATCAGCACTCAGAATGAGACAAAAACTCACGTAATATTAAGTAGGATAGAGTTTTATCTAGACGTCGCCACTGACAAACTCTGTTTGGGTGCCAATGATACTGCCATCCATTTTTCAGCTCCCTGATGCTAGTCATGTTTTCATGCCTCCTCGCCGGCCACAGCCATGGCCAGAGGCATTATGTTTTTGGGTTGTCCATCCATCTGTCCCATTCTCATGAATGTGATATCTCAAGAACATTTAAGGCACATTTTTTTAAAAAAAATTGGTACAGTGGTCCTCTTGGACTCATTGAACTGATCAGAAATTGTTGGTCAACAGTCAAGGTCACTGTGACTTAACATCTGTCTCATTCTTGTGAACGCGATATCTCAAGAAGGCTTCGAGTAAATTTCTAAAAATTTGGTACAAACATCCACTTTGTCTCAAGAATGAAATGATTAGACTTTGGTGATCGAAGGTCAATGTCACTGTGACCTTACATCCGTCTCATTTTTGTGAACGCAATATATCAAGAGGGCCTTGAGTAAATTTCCTCAAATTTGGCACAACAACCACTTGGATTCAAGAATGAACTGATTCATATTTGGTGTTCAAAGGTCAAGGTTACTGTGACCTCACAAAACATGTTTTTGGCCGTAACTCCAGAATTCATACGCTAACTATTACAAAACTTCACACATATGTCCAACAGAATAAAATGATTAAGTGATGACATTTGATATCTAAAAGGTCAAAGGTCAACTTCACTGTGTCATCATAATTATTTGAAAAAACACAGTTCAATTTTTCAATTCAATTTTATTTATAAAGCCCAATATCACAAATCACAATTTGCCTCACAGGGCTTTACAGCATACGACATCCCTCTGTCCTTAAGACCCTCACAGCGGATAAGGAAAAACTCCCCAAAAAAAACCCCTTTAACGGGGAAAAAAAACGGTAGAAACCTCAGGAAGAGCAACTGAGGAGGGATCCCTCTTCCAGGACGGACAGACGTGCAATAGATGTCGTACAGAACAGATCAGCATAATAAATTAACAGTAATCCATATGACACAATGAGACAGAGACAGAGAGAGAGAGAGAGAGAGAGAGAGAGAGAGAGAGAGAGAGAGAGAGAGAGAGAGAGATGCAGGTAATGACAGTAGCTTACAACAACATTAATGAAAGTAATAATATTATAGTTATAGTTCTGGCTACTGTGGTACAATATGTTGAAAGTATGTATTAATATCTGACAGTATACTTGTGTGACAATAGTCATATGTGTATAATAACAGTAGAAGTATGACTAATGACTAATGATGGCAGCAGCAGCAGGAGGCATCTGGCAGGACCACGGCAGCAGCACAACCACACACGTCACGCTGTCCAGGCACCGCTGCGATATGAGTTCTGGCCATTACTCAGAGCTTTAGCTCAGATCGTCTGGGCTGCCAGAGGGAAGATGTTTGTGAAGCATCCTTTGTTTGTTTTTTTACAGACATGGACGTAAACAGTAACTGCAACTTGGTTTGTGGAGGCATACAGCCGCAAGGCGGTCATTCTAGTTTTCCAATGTTACATATCATATCACATATATTATTAAGCCTTTGTTATAAGTGCCATTGTTATAGGTGCTTTACAGATCATTAATAAATCATGAAGGAACAAAAAATAATAATGTAGCATAACAGGAATTTTGGTGCATTTTTGGTGTATCACCACTTTGGTGTTTATAGCTTATTTTGTTTTTTTATGTCGCTTTTTGATCAGGAAGGACCCTCCCATGCACTGTTTTGTGTCCTGTCTACAGATTATAAAAAATAATGCACGTAGCTACGGTGACATCACCCACTGATTTGTGGACTGCCATTTTGAATCCTTCAGTTCAGCATTGTGGCTGTTGCCATTTTGGTTTTTTGGAGCCAGAAGTGACCATATTTGCACAAAAGGCCTGGAGCTGCGGAGCAACAAGGGGTGGATCTGACTCACAGACTACACCTTGCTGACAGCGTGTCACTCAAGTGGCCCAACCCTTAGATATGTGCAATTTTGGGCCTTAATAAAACGTAAACAGGTGAGTTATAAAAAAAAAAATCTATTCCCCATACATGTGTCGTGAATGTTGAAATTGGCTGTAGAGACTAAAACTTTTTTTTTGGTTTCAAACTGTTACACTCGTTTAAAAAATAAAGCATTAATAATAATTACTTAACTATAAAGTCCCTAGTAACAAAAAAAGACCATGTCTATATCAGTTACTCACTGCGTATTACCTCTGACAATTTGGGAAACGTCTGCAAATATAAAACGTTTTGCGATGGGATCACTCCAGCCGCAATATAGTAACCCATGACTTAAAATAAATGTGGACCAGGGAATAATAATTGGGGGGTAATAGCCCCTTCCTTACTTCCTACCCCCCTACTTTTGGTGCCCTTGCTCAAACCACACCCATCTTGGAATTTAGCTAAATTTTCCTAACTGCATCTTGTCAGTTGCAAGGTTGCAAAATCTGTCCACAGACAGACTAAATGCCTGGCAAAATACTCAAAACAGTTGTTGTGGTAGTTCCCGCTACAACTAGCTTCACCCAGACCATATTTTGCCCCGATGACACAAGGCACAGACTCACAAGATGAAATCTATACCAGCCGTCGCTGCGCTGCTGTGGCAGGTAACAAAGTCTTGCAGTGTTTTAGACGTTTATTTTACAATGGTGGTCTTTTGTGGTGTTTGGTCTAACAATAACAAAACACAAAGGTCCTGTAGATATTAGAAATTTCTGATAACAGTATCTCCCACTTGACAGTCACTGGACACTGCATCCAAAGATAACTGCTTGTTAATACTATTGAAATCAATAAAACAGATTAAAAAGGAGCTATATACTGTTTGTGTCTGGTTTCACTTGTTAGTGATCTACAAATTTAGTAGCACAATAAAGACAGATAATGCTGACTTGGTTTTCATTTACCTGGGTTGACTACAAGACTAGTAATGGGGGTAACCATTTTGGATTAATGCGTAAAAGCTCCTACGCTGGAACAATGGTAGGTTTTCCCTTTTTCTCATTCTGCTGACATGACATAAATGAAATAAATAAAGTCATAAAAGCCCCTAAAAATTCTACAGTCAACAATCGCCAGAGATGCTTTCTAGTCTAGGTCTAAGAACAGAGTTAAACCTAACTGGTACCTAGAAGATTTGGATTTCCTTCTATTTTGCTGGAAAAGGTGTGAGACGTTTTTATACAGGTACTTGTATATGCACACGCTTGCACACCAGCCACCCATCAGAGAAACTCCAGTCAGGATGTTGTCCGAACAGATGTTTAGTCTGCCCTGAGCAGCGCACTGCCTTTTGTTTTTATTGGCCCTCTGAATCTACTGGCTTTCCACAGACGCACCATTACCTTGGTCACTGCATTCCCCCCCCAACCCGACCCACACAAATGTGCCAAGCCTTTGAGGTAGAACGTCAAAGGGTGGAGGAGTAGGGAAGGGGACAGAGGTAGGTAGGAAGCAAGCAAGCTGCTGCCAGATCCACAAGGCCGTGGACGGGGCCTTATAAACAAGACTGAGTGTGGCCACCAGGGATTGGTATATTGTCCCAGTGGAAACGTCTGGCCCTGGATGACTCAGCCTTCGACACAGCACAGGAGGAGTGGAGAGACACTGCTCTGTCCCAAACAGTTTCCAGACTATCCAAAATAGGCCTGTTAATCCCCAACTGACGGTAACCAAATGTCAAGTGAAGGATGAGAGTGTTTGTCGGTTGTAACGTAATTTCCCAGTCAAGACAGAAAACTTCCAAACCTGCACCTGACTGCGGCACATGACCAGAGGCCATAAATATGTAACAGGCATGTTCAGCCTGTAGTTATTTACCGTGAGCATAAATCAGGAGATAGCATGGCATCTGATTTATGTATTTATGTAGGTGTGTATCCTGCATGTGTGTTTGCAACTGGGAACATTTTTAAATTCTGCATTCCTCAGAATCAAATCCAAGAAAATTAAATTATACTGTACTGAGATCATTTTGGTGTTCTTATAAAACCACAGCTTTTCATGCATTTAACCAAAGGACCATCTGCTCATTTCACATGATATATCAGTGCCAATCAGACGCCCCAGCACTGAGTTAAGTGCAGCCCTGCTCCCTGGTCTGAGTCAGGTGCAAGTTAAGAACACCCACTGTTCCCCTTGGTCAGAGGGAAGGAGGACAGGGTTTGGGGAGGAAAGGAAGAGGGGAGTGGATCCAGGAATGCACGGCAGGGCGGCTGCCTTGGCAGGTAGATGAAGTGAGGATCACACAGGCCGGCGTGGGGGTGATTAATGTGCGGGGGAACGCAAGGGAAGGAAAACAAGGCCATAAATCAGCCGCTGGGCCTCCATGCTAATTGTAATTGAAATGAATTTGTCTGTCCCGTAGAGCAGGGAATTGCAATTGCTATTGACCAATAGGGCCCAAGTGGTCTGAGGGAAATGAAACGAGGAGTGCGGCGTGTCCATGCCAAGATCAATGTGTAACCCAGCGCTGGTATTTGTGTCCCGTAAATAAAGGTGGTTTGGGGGGAAAACATGTAACAGGTGAGTTACTGTGTTGGCTGCTGGGGTAACTTTGGTCAATGTGATGATGGAGCAGCTACTCAGACTATAGGGTTCTCTGACTTTTGGCCACAATTTAGATGTGAGCTGGAATTGTTTATAAAATAATGTGGAATACACAGAGGTAAGGCTACAGAGGGGAATCACTCCTGAGATTGCTTTAGCCCGGCCCATTTGTTTTTTTCCCCACTGCCTCAAAACACAAAGTGTGCAACACTTGAAGAGAAAACTTCACATATCAGCTTCTATATCTCCTGCATGTACTGTAGACGTGTCGAGGAGTCAGCCTTCTAGTGTGTTTCTTTTAAACCGCAACCCCCCAGTCCACCTCCTACAACCAAGCAGGTAGTTCCCCATTCATTAACCCAACCGCTCACTAACTAATTAGGACATGCACAGACCTGTCTGTGTGTGTAGGTGTGTATTTAAAATGAATGTGAGGATAGCGGCAAAATAGGTCTGAAGAAAAGACACAAGAAACAAAAAAGGTTTTTGATGCTTTCTGCAGTGTTTGAATCTAATAACCTTCTGAGTGTAAATAGTGATGATAATCTTTAAAGCTATTTGGTCAACAGTGTCGTGTATCCAAGAGAGGCTCTGCACTTTCAAGTCCACAGCTGCAGAGTTTCATTCCAAAATGAGATATTTAGAGACACCAACTCCCACTGACTTCAGCAATGACAGCTAAGCAAATTATAGGACAGTTGCTTACAAAGCAGTTAATTTTTACAGACAGAATAATTTATATTTCAATTGAGGTAACAAGATATTTCTTGAATAGATGACATTACAGTTATGAAATTAAACTCCAAGTTAACAACATTCCTTGAAGCTAAAGGCAAAAGTAGTCTTGGACAAGACATAATGGGTATCCATGTTGTGCCAAGCACCCAGCAGAGTATTCCCTGCTCTTTTCTCTCTGGGATTTGGTCTCCATGTTGTGATCCAACAACGTCCCCCCACGAGACTCCAGATAGCATCCAAACCTTGCTGCAGGAAAATAACATCCTCTTCTGTTCATACACAGAGGAATACTGAGTTTCATAACATACCCTCATCAGAACACGCTTAAATGACACTGTAACTACGTAGGCTACTCTTTCACACCATTTCCAGTATTGAATATACACTCTCAGTAAAACACAGTGAGCAGGAACTGTGGTGAGTTTTGCGTTACACATTCTTCGATTCTCCGCTACATGTTTGAAATTGCTTTAGAAGATTTCACATGCTCTGCGACAAACTACACAACAAGTATTCACCCCCGCAATTCATTACTCTTTGAACCATGTGGGTGCAATAGGAACAAAGCATTGTTTTTCAATTGTCTGTGACAGTGTGGGCTGCTCAGCGCAGAGGCCTTCGCCCTAACTACTGGGGCTGTGTTTGCTAAACGAGCCAGAGCAACACTGCGGAGCCCACAAGGCTCCACGCTCTCTGATACGACCAGGGGCTTTTCTCTGCCTGCACACTCCCTCCACCACCTTACCCCCCGCCCCTCATCCTTCCCCTCCATCAGGAATCTATATTTCATAAGCGAGCTGTGGAGCTCCAGTGCCCAATTATCAGCAGATAAGGCGCAGGAAGCCCTGGAGCGCCGGCACGGCTATTTAGACGGGGAGGGGGGAAGGAGCTGGAGAACGAAAGGCAGGCAGGCAGGCAGGCAGGCAGGCAGGCAGGCAGGGACCCAACCCCCCAGGGGCACTTCGCCCTCACCACGCTATTTTTTTCTTCCTTCTCTTTTTTTTTCTTTTCTCTCCCTCGCTGACAGCCCCCCCCCCCCCCCCCCCCCCCCCACCTTAGCGGCAGGGTTCAATTAGTGCCGGCGGCGGCTAGCACCCGCAGCCCCACTCAGCCCGGGAGCTGGAGCCTCTATCAGCACACACCAACAACACGCAAGGCTGAGTCCAACTAGCAAACTAGCATCAAGGCAAGTTCTGTGTTGGCCTCACACATACAGGCACATGTACGTATGCACACACACACACACACACACAATCAGAGATCGGAGAGGCTTTTAGTATCTCAGCTACGAGTACAACAGGGTCATCCATATAAAATTTTAAGTAAAAACTGAGGTAAAGTTTTTTCTGCTTTTTTCCTGAAACCACAACATGGATTTATGGCTCAACTGCTAGCTTCGAAACCACAATCTCTTCTACAAACTACGTTACCGATATCCATTGATGCAGTTTATAATCATGTCGGAATAATTTCTGGGGCAATACTCTGACCAACTGTAAAATCACTGGCAACTATGCCAAGTATTTCGTGTTATTTCACCATTTCTCAGCTACGTTGTTGCTGCTTCTTCAGACTGGCACATTTAAGTCAGGACTTTTCACACTCTTCCGTGGCCCCAGACCTCTATTAGCAAGGGGGTAAAACTCGATGTGCCTCTCACATTTTCAGACCCCAACAAAAAAACACACTCCAACCACCAGTGCTGAGCAAGGTCGGCCAGGGGTCAGGCACAGCTCACGGATACGAGACGGATATCGATTCGCTGGGACAGGCCGCAAGCACACATACACACACACGCACACTTTATTTCCCCTCCTCTTTTTCTCTCTTTCTCTACAGTCACAGGGCAGGCATCAGCCAATAGATCAGCCAGGGGCAGGAAACGGCCTGGGTCAGAGGGGACAGCGTGTGTATGTGCATGTGCGTGTGTGTGTGTGATAAGACTAACAGCCTGCTGAAAGCCGTTCTCACCCAGAGCTATCCAGGACCTTCAGGCTGCGCTGGTTCACCTCGAAGCAGCACAGGAAAAGAAAATAGCTCCGACCAAACGCTGATGGAGTATTCATCTTACTGCCACTAATAGACATGCATCCACACGCACAAGCACACTCAACACACTCTGGACCGTGTTTATGATCTGCTGTAATCGTCCTGTTTCAGTACCACCCAAGCTGTTGTTGATTGTCAGTCTTTCTATCGGTTCCAAGTTGATATTATAGAACACTTGTCACCGCAGGAGGGTTTGTGGATGTGTTGTTGTTGCTGTCGCATAGTGGTCCGAGTTAGGGGATCCGCCAATGGCAGAGAGACTGGGGTAAGACCGAGGCGAGGCTTCAGCAGCTCCGGGTAGACTGGAGGCTCAGCTGGAGTCATGCACATACAGCGTCAGCGGTGCATGGGTCGTCATGTGTGTGCACGCGCCATGTATGATTGCTGTGCATGAGTGAATAAGTATATGAGTGTGTGTGTGTGTGTTTAAATGCGTGTGTGTGTGTGTGTGTGTGTGTGTGTGTGTGTGTGAGTGTGTCTGCACTGTATATGTGAGAGAAAGTCAGGGGGCAGTGAAGCAGAGGAGGGCAGGCAATGCTCCCAGGCATAGAAAGCAGGCCAACTCCATCTCCCACTATGGAGAGCTTCAAAGAGATGGGGTAGTAAAATGAGAGATGGTAGAGTATGCCTGGTTATATCAGTTGTGTGAGATGAAATGCTATGTTGTATTCAAACTAACAACTGCAGCACACACCAACTCTTGAATACAATCACATATTTGTATATTTTGAATGGTGCACACTATAGTTCCTATGATCTCTGAGCCTTTTTCGGTATTTAGTTTCCACATGAGAATTGAAGCTGTGCCCTTTTTTGATTATGCAGGATGTGCAAAAAGAAAATAATTTTCTCTTGGCCGTGGCTATTTTATTCATCCCCCGCTGCAGTCTTTCAGCTGCTTTAACCTCAAACTACTGATAAATCAAGAAGTTTTGACAGAGAGAGAGAGGAGGAAACAACCCAAAGACAAAAGATCTGGAGATACAGACAGACAGAGAAGACAGCAAGACAGTCAGGAGGAAGTAAACTTCCCCCGCTGACGCTCTTGTTCCACGGCGAGAATCCCCCGGCCGGTAGCCTCAGACATCTGGTTCCAGTTAGCTCTCAGCGCTTTGACGCGTTTCCTGTGCTGCTGCTCCACGCAGCCACGGCCACGACGCAGCCCTCCCAACGCCACGACAGCCAAACTCTCTGGAGATAATGTATTATAACACACACACACACACACACACACACACAAATACACAATCAACCACACAACTACTGAATGGTGAAACAGGCAAGAAGAGGCTGTATTCTTCTTTTTATTCACACGGTGCTATAGTTCAGAGTTGCTAAAAAGTTTCTAAGAGGTCTGAGACTGTATGCTACACGTCTAAAACAACAAGTCATGGGGGTTGTGATATAATGACCTGTGACATTTTTAAATAAATGTCTTGTTTTGATGCTATCACATATTTACATAAGTGAGTGATACTTTTCTAAGCAGGGTAGCAACCATTTCCACGTATAAATACTCTGCTAAGGAGGAAGTGACATGTTTTATCACAGTATCTACAAGGGGGAAACAAGGACAGAGAAACAGATTGATTGTTCACAGGAAAGCTAGCGGGCAGAGAAAGTGAAAACCAAACAAAGATTGAACAGAAGTAGACTGGCAAGATGAAAATCAAAAATGTGATGTAACCAAGAAGTGATTTTTCTCTATTCTCTTTCTGGAAATGCTGTTATCAGTTATTAGCCTCCATAAACCATTTTCACAGCAGACATTTTGACTCTTCAAAGCAGAGAAAGCACAGGTGTCACTAACAACATTAACAATGGCTCAGTTCCATTATGTGTCCCAGTAAGCCTTGACAGTGAGCCGGCGTGCACAATACTAGCTAGGACCCTGAAAGTGGGTCACCTAAATTGAATGCAGTCGTTAATAATGTTATTAATTACACCTGTGCTTCGCCTGCTATGACATGTCAAAATGTCTGCTGTGAAAAAGCCCTGCTGAATAACTTATCACTGTGGGCCTAAATAGAAACTCCGTTTGTTAGATAGCTTGGTGCTGATGCATTTCAGGTGTTATGTTGCTTCCAGTTTTTGTCAGATGACTTTTCAGTTCAGTATTTGTGCATAACCTCAAACTATAACACAAATTCAGTTATGACATAACTAAATGTAATTTTCAATATATGTAAATAATGTGTATTTATAGTTATTGCTGCCTCTGTGGACATCACAGTTCTCTAACTTAAATTCTGCTATACCACTTTGTGCTTGCTTGTTTGTGGGTGTGGCAGGTACTGAATGAAGATTTAAAAGACAAAAATTGAAGAAGATGAGAATCTATCCAGTGGTCGTTTTAACTCTAGTCTGAAATGCTAAAGCATACTGGCAGCATTTTCATATTTTAAAGTCTTTTTGTGATGAAATATTAGTGTACTCTTGTATTTATACTACATTGGAGTGGGACTCTGTTTTGTACAAATAAAGCTTAGATAGATGAGGAAGTGAACAGGTGTCATGACAATTTTGTAGTTAATCGGGAATATATTTTTGCCTGAGAGGATCAGACCGACAGACTTTGTCTATTTTGAAAGGCTTTTTTTGTAATATTTTCAGGTCTATTGTATTGGTTTTAATTTTAATACTTCGATTAATACAGATATCCTGGCTGGTTACTTTTATTAAAAATATATATATTTTCTTAAAATATTTGCTGAATTTGTCACTATATTCACGCAGCACTAAATGCAACAGATAATATGTGGAGAAAAAAAACATGTTTCTCTGCCTACTCTGCCTCGTAGTGCTTCTAATGGCATTAAAGCATGTAAACAAAAACAATCAGAACCGAGGTGTCTTTCGTGCAGCTGTCGATCAAGTCAATCACTGCTCCTGAACTGCAGTCAAATTGTGAAATTAGGCAGAGCTGATCAAATAAGAATCAAGATTCAGAAACATATTTTAGTGTACTGTTTAGCTGTAAAATGCAAAAGCTGGTCTGGTTGGTAGGCGGTGCTTGGTACTTCAGTTGATTGTTTCCCACATGGCGGCGGGTCACTACCTTTCTCATTTCACAGCTAAACAGTACACTATAATATGTGTCTGAACACATTTGGGGTGAGAAATAGGCAATGAAATAACCGAATCTTGACTCATATTTATTCAGTGCTGCCTAGTTTAGCAGTTTGACCACATTTCACAAGCAGTGATTGAGATGATTGACATACACGTTGAAGACTCCTTGGCTCCGATTGGTTGTTTTTGATGCTCTACAGACAATTCTAGCGAATACAGTAGGAGGAAAAGAGGAGGAACATGATAGTTTCACAGAATTTCTGTCTCATGTACTTCTCTCAGAATATAGTGACCCTTTCAGAAAATAGTTACCAACTGAAGCTTTAAGGTAGTGTTTTGTCATGTGTCAGATTTTTATATTTCTTGTAAACCAATAAGCTATGATAAAAAGTGCTATGAAGAAAGACATTTAAATAGCAGACCTATACTTTTTTCCACTTTCTTTTCCTACAAATAACACATACTGTAATACCTGTTTTCACAGAAAATGTATTTTTTGTATGAACTTCTTCTATCTCATACAGTACCTATACTTTACTAAAACAAAATATGGATTGCATGGATTCAGGCATCAGGCATTTTTATCCATATAAACTAGGTAGAAGTGTGTCTATCATTTACTCAAAATACTGTTACCTAGGAAAGTTTTAAAAAAGAAAAGAAAAGAAAAACAGACAGAAAAGAGGAAGATTTAGATATTTTGTACATGGTCACAAAGAAATAGTTGTTACACTCACTGGCTGTCACTCAAAGGATTCATAGGATCGTAAGACATACAATCCACTGTGAGTATCTGTTGGCCTATGACAGCAGCTGTGTATGGCCTTGTGCAGCAAATGTCTGCTGCTGTTTTCACTTCATACCTCAGCTGCACTGAGGCAAATTTCTGCCATCTACGTTGATATGGCAATAAAGTACTGAAGGTTGAGTCTGATACACAGTAACAAGGATGCTCTGAGGCATACGCTGTATTTTGACCTGTCAGTTTTGGGAACTAACAGCACAGCATGTCATGTCACTCACACTGTGGAGGACTGTAACGTTTCAGAGCAACTACCCACTAAATCAACCACAATGCCTTTCAGTAAGGTGATTCCCTGTGTGGGGGAGTGGAAAAGGGTAACCCCAGAATGGAGAAATACATTTGCGAGGTACCAAAAAAAACAAACAAAAAAAAAAAACATGAGCCCACATAGCCCTGCTGTTTGGCGGAGGAACATGGTAACCTCATAGGCCACACCGGGGATTACGGGTAGTGAAAGTGAGAACGAGGGGGTGAGGAGAGAGAGAAACAAAAGTGCAATGAAGAGGAGGTGAAGAGACAGGAAGGAGCTTCTCAAAGGCTTTCCTGCGTTGGAGGGACTCCCTACACCACGCAGGTTCTCTGTAAACACACACAAAGAGCATTCTCTGAAATCACTGTGTGACAGGAAATTTACCAACGAATTCACCTACTTCAAGACAAAGGCCACGCTGGTTTACACCTGAAATTTGTTTGTTTTAAGCTACACAGTAAATCTACATAATTAGATCTCTTCTAGTTTTAGTCTTCTATAGTTTTATAACAAATGTATAAAAATATACACCAATAATGCAATTCCTTGTAATTTCTTCCGACTAGTAGAAAGTAATAATGCACAAACACCTCTCTATCCAAATTCAGTTTAGGCTAAAAACGTGTTTTATTTACACTCTAATTGCTCCCAATCGGGGGTGAGTGCGAGCAAACGAGGACAAATGAAAGTTTAAGGAGGCAGTATTGATCTGTGTGGAGGTCAGGGGTAGGTCACCCCTATCAGAGAATCAACAAACAGCCGCCTGCACCCTCCTCGGCTAAGCCAATCACCTTCTGACCTGGTCCACCGTTACCATGGCAAATGACCCTGAACCACACAGACCACATACACGGCTTCTTACTGAGTGAAAACAGCAGAGTGGAGCTCCGCAAAGATGGTGGAGCGACAACAAATCCTTCACTAAAGGCTGGTAATCACACCATCGTGCTTGGAATAAGCAATTTCTTTTTAAATCACTCTTTTCTGCATCACTGTCCAGGGCGCGGGGATATTTCAGTTTCATCACTAATTGACTATCAGTGTTATCAATTGATTGACCTTACTGTATTTTTGTTTTACACATTTTTGCTCAACATATTAATGATTTCAAGTAAACTGTAATTTAAAAATGAGGTACTGAAGGTTTTGCTTCACATGTTTGAGGAGTTTTCTTTGCCGTAAAGCATCGCACTGGAACACACTTAATTGCAGTAAACATAAATCAAAATATTTAACATGTTTTTGCATAAATTAACCATTTTTTGATATGCATTGGCATCAGAAAAAAAAAAAATTCTTATTCATATTGTGATACTGACCGCAACCGTACGGCCCTACTAAATCACTCCCATGTCTTGCCCTTCCCATGATCCTCTTTTTCTAGCCATTTTGGAGGACGAAATCTCAGATTCTCTTTCCATCTTATACCCCCTCCCTCCCTGGGAGGCAGGCAGGCGGTGGTGGTAACCAAGCCTCTGGCAGTGTGTTCCTATCCTGCAGGAGCCCTCAGGTTCCAACCTGTCAATATCCCAGGCAGCGTCTTGGCTCTGCTGTGGCTCAGTTAACCTCCTCACCCACTGCAACCGCACAAGGGGCTCCTGTCCCTCTGCCAGCCCAGAGACAAGCACGATCACCCTCCCCACACCCCACTGCACCTCCTCCTCCAATCCAGCTCCCAAACCACACACACCGCACTCACATCCGTAAAGGGCAGCACCCTGGCAGCAACAGCGAGCAATATGGCAGCTAACGGCAGTTTTCTGCTCGCTGACGTCGTAGATGTTTTGGATGACGGTCACGTTGGAAGCTCACAGAGGGTAAAGAGGGAGACGATATCGTAGAAAAGTCTAAAGCCTGAAGGATAGAAAAGCTCAGTGACTCTGTGACAAAGGTCCCGTCATCTCGTCATCTGTATCAATTTCAGGGAGAGGAAGGGTCAATGTGAAAAAGAATCGATGCATTAACACGTTGCTGAAAGGAATTTTAGAGTGATTTAGGAGATGTGCGTGTGAAGTTGTGAGAAAGACAGAAAGTCAAGGGGAGGTCTTAGTGTTGGTGTGTCTGTAATCTACACATGCACATAGGCCTGATCCCAAGTGTGGTAACAAGCGTGTGGCAGCATGTCACCCGTCCCCTTGCACTCACACTCAAAACACACACACAAAAACACACACACACACACTCCTCCGTGCCTGACTGCAAGGCACCGCGGCTGTCTGCTGGGAGCTCGGGTTACGGCCGACCGGCGGGACAGACTTTATGGAAGCCTCTCTCCCACACCCACTCTCCCCCTCCGCACAGCTCCGGAGGAGGTATCGGGTTGCCGGTTCAGCGCCGGCCAGGCTTGGCGCTGGCGGCAGCTTGTGATCTTGGGTGCCTGTGTGTGTGTGTGTGTATATGTGTGTGTATTTTATCTCCCACTCTTTGAGGGTATCGGCACACAACGCTGCTGTCTCCTCCAGGTATGTAGGTGTGATTTACAGTGTAGACGCTTCACACTCGCACACGCACACATGCAAAATTCTACTTTTTCCTCTGCTCCAAAGCACCTAGAATATTCTATAATGCATTACACAGGCCTATAAGATGAGATAGACTTTTAAATAGCTGTATAGTTTTGGCTTTATTTTTTTTATTTATTTTATCAGTCTCTGAGTGTTTGGTGAGTATAATAGAGGTAATTAAATTTTACTGCATTTCCAGAGACAATGTCTGGGTCACTCTGTTTAATTTATAGATCTTGCTGTCAACAGTTGTCTCTATGAAAACTGTTAAGAAGACATTATTTCTGGTAAGACAAATTGCCATCTATTTTTGAAATTTTCAATGCCGTGAGCACCACAAACAAAAATCTACCTCCATTTTACTGAATGGCAGCAGAAGTCTCAGTGGACCTTAAAATACAGACAAATTAAGCCATATCTTGCTGCATTTCTAGACACAGGATATCAATCTGTCCATTTAGGAAGCACAAGTAATTTTAAATCAATTACATGCTTTGGTGCAAATGAAAGTGACAACAGGTGCAAGACAATACCCCAAAAAGGGAATGTGTTTGTATGCGGTGGCCATAGAGAGTTGCTCTCTCCTTTTCCTTCCTGACAGATTCTTCTCTAGTTTTGTGTTGCTAGTGTCCTTGTCACTACTGGTAACATGAGGTGGTACCTGCAGACCAATCAGGTTGCACAGGTAGTCCAGCTCCTCCAGGAAGGCACATTCATACATGCAGTCGCAAGAAGGCTTGCTGTGTCTCCCAGTACAATCTCAAGAGCATGGAGGAGACACCAGGAGACAGGCTGTTACACGAGTAGAGCTGGACAGGGCCGTAGAAGGGCATCAACCCAGCAGCAGGACCAGTATTTGCTCCTTTGTGCAAGGAGGAACAGGAGTACTGCCAGAACCCTACAAAATGACCTCCAGCAGGCTACTGGTGTTCATGTTTCTGACCAAACTGTCAGAAACAGGCTCCATGAGGGTGGCATGAGGGCCTGACATCCTCTAGTGGGACCTGTGCTCACAGCCCAAGACCGTGCACCGCGACTGGCATTTGCCAGAGAACACCATAATTGGCAGGTCTGTCTTCTCTCTCTCTTCACAGATGAGAGCAGGTTCACACTGAGCACATGTGACAGGCATGCAAGAGTCTGGAGGTGCCGTGGTGAACGTTATGCTGCCTGTAACATCATCCAGCATGACCGGTTTGGCAGTGGGTCAGTGATGGTCTGGGGAGTATATTCCTTGGAGGGTTGCACAGACCTCTATGTCATAGCCAACAGTACCCTGACAGCTGTTAGGTACCAGGATGAAATCCTCAGAGCGATTGTCAGACCTTACACTGGTGCAGTGGGCCCTGGGTTTCACCTGGTGCAGGACAATGCCCGGCCTCATGTGGCCAGAGTGTGTAGGCAGTTCCTGGATGAAGAAGGCATTGATGCCTTTGACTGGCCCTCTCGTACCCCTGATCTAAATCCAATTGAGCACCTATGCGACGCATTGTTATCAGTGCATCCAATGCCGTCACGTACTGCCACAGACTGTTCAGGTCTGGGAGGAGATCCCCAGGACACCATCTACCGACTCATCAGGAGCATGCCCAGATGTCGTCAAGAGTGCATACAGGCACGCGGGGGCCATACACCCTACTGAGTCACATTATGAGCTGCCATGATAAAATTCACACAAGTTGGATCAGCCTGTGATTTCAATATTTCACTTTGATTTTCAGTGTGATTTTGAATCCGGCCCTCAGGATTGATGATTTTGGTTTCCATCGACTGTTGTTGCGTCATTTTGTTCTCAACACACTATACAATGTACATCAGTAAAGATTTTCAATTTGAATAATTTGTTCACGATCTGATGTGTGATTTCAGTGTTCCCTTATTTTTTTGAGCAGTGACGTATTATACTTCCTTAAAGTTGAGGTGTGTGCAAGGGACACATTTTTTAAAAAAGAATGGTGCAGCAAAGGCTGAGATGTTCTGACTTTAGTCCCTAGTATGGGACAAACTTCCCATAATGTCCTGTTAGATTGAAAACCTCCTTTAGAGCCGCAATAGACATTACACGTTGTGTTGTTACTACTGCTTGCTGTGTTGTTACTACTGCTTGCTTGCTTGTCTATGCTGAGCGCTAAATGTTTGTACTGTGTCTCTGTGTCACTGTACTGTCGCTACTGTTTGCTTGTATTGTGTTGTTGTCCAGTTATCTATCTCAATGTCATGTTTGATGATTGATGTTTTTTGTACCATTTTAATGTGTGATGATATTGTACTTTTTCCTCCTTTTAGATAGCCTTTAAATATCTGGCAGGGGACTGCAGATGAAAATTACCTGTTACCTGTTAATAACCTGTTATATAAGAAATAATTGTGTGTTTAGCCATTGAGCTCTTTAGCCGAAACAGTTTGTACTTGTTTACATTATTGTTCGCTAGCACATGATAAATATCCATTGTTGTTTTGGGTTGTGTTGATTTGTTAACATGCTAACTAGCTGAGTAGCATTTTTAATCTGTCCTGTCAGTCTTCCAGTTTCCCTTTTAGACTACTACCAACTGCTGGTATGGATAGTCATTTCCTCTCGACCAGGCAAAGAATGTACGTGCTTGTTGGCCATTGGCTGCAGTCTTTGCGGCATGTTCAGGTGCAGTTCTCTAGCCGACATGCAGGCGACACAACAGTGGGCCTTCATCACCACTAGTTCTATGGTGTCAGTTTGGTGTTTGATTGTAGCACTTTCTATGTTTAATGACAATTATACATACTAGATGGAAAAACATCACCAGCATCATCAATATGGCTTCCAAATCCCATGATGCCATCCGTTATTTGAAAGAGCAGCTCTCCGTCTCTCTAAAACTCACTGTAGTGCATTTGCAGGGAGGAGTTGCAGTAAAGGTGCACTCGCAGGTCAACATGGAAGAGACCCCCTATATGCAAGGACCTTGTGACGGTTCTGCCGCTGGCTCGCTTGCTAGCCCGGAATGGAACGGCACTCATGAATAATGCACAGGGACATCTGCCACCCCTGAATTATAGATCTGTGGAGGCCCAGCATATGGGAACAGCCCAGCAAGTGCTAATGGCTAACTCCTCATGACAAAATATGGGTTAGAGACACGTGAATGATAGTCAGGTCATAGAACCTTTCAGTCATGCGAATGTGAGGTGGATTGTAAATGGGATTATTTACATGTCTGCATGTGTATGTGTGCATGTGTGTTCGTGTGGAATAAGCATGTTAATATAACCATAAACAAGCAATCAGCTTTAGCAAAGAGACGCACAAGTGTGTTTGAGCAAGGCACTACATAAACATGTTTCAGTCATGTAGTTCTGCAGCTTATATTGTACTCAACTCAAGACTTTTACGCAAGCAAAAAGTAACCAGAGGATTCCCACACAGGCATAAAAAAAAAAATCACTGTTTTATTACCATACACCATTATGCTTTTTCTCAACCAAACTCAGCTAAACCAGTGGATGTAGCCTCAAAATAGCCTCAAAAAACCCCTCAGTCTAACAAGTAACAGCTAATGTCTTTTATGTAGGCTCCCTCCTGCTGAAGTGCAGCCTGCTTGAATATTCTATACTCTCTGGATGCAAGTCCTGCTCTTCAAATAAGCAGAGACAGGACGGGGGTTGGATGAGTGAGGAGGGGGGGGTCTTCCAGCCCAGTCAAGCAGGAGGCCCGGTCTACCGGGGACCAGTTCGATCTCCGCCTTTCTCTCCAGGATTATCCTCTTATCAGCGCCGCAAAAGCCAGGCTAAGAAGCACCAGTAATTAGCCTATCTTTAATTAACGAGCACCTCGCTCCAAAACCACCCACGGTCCACGTAGGCTCCCACTTGGAAGGCAGTCAGTGCAGCGTAAAGATGAGCAGACTTAATCTTGTTTTTGTCTGAGTAAGAGAGAGTGAACATGTAGAAAAGGCCAAAGTTCATCTTCAAGTAGATGGGGAGTCGCAGCATGCAGAACGTCCCTCATGCTTGCGCGCTTGCAAACAAGTCTTCCTACACCGCAGGTTTCAAAGGGAATCCTACCACCCACCACTGTTCCACTTTGTTGTGCAAGTGTGTTTGTGATGTGTCTGTGTGTTCGTTTGAGTGTATATTCGAGTGTGTGGATTACTGCACCCAAATTATGCTACCACTCACCATCACTCACAGACTTAAATTTCCAGGCTTACTAAAGCCTCCTCCGAAACTACAGTGGAAACATGTGTAGGAGAAGATGAGGGAGAGAAATCACCTCCATGAGCTTCAGTGAAGTTTAGAAGGTAGAAGGTTCACAACCCAGTCAACCCCCACATCTTTAGGAGAGGCCTCTAGACTGGAAGGGGTAATATATACTGTTGCATACATTTAAATACTTTAAATAAAGTAAACATAGTAAATAATAAAGCAAACTTCAGCATCATCGGTCAACTAATTATTGTGCTAATAGAATCAGAGAGGACTGGGTCATCTGAAGGGGAGTGAAAGCACGATGACGGCCTGCAGATGAAAAGAGACAAGGGGAGACAGGGAGAGAGAACGCCAACGGTGCCCTGGTCGGGCACCACCAAGCAGGAGGGGCGGCGGCGGCCCCAGCATGCATACATTAGCGGTGCTTAGGCGCACTAATTGCTTCTCACTTAGACAAATCTCCTGCAAATCACGGCTGCGCCGCCAGCTCTGCCCGAGCCCCCCGGGAAGGAGAGACGGCAGGCAGGCGGACGGAGCGAGAGGCAGAAGACGAGGAGGAGGAAGAGGAGGGGGGGTGGCGAGTGGAGCGTGTGTACCAGAGGCACCTCGGAGCAGGATAGAGGAGGAAGGAGAGGAGAGGAGGAGGAGGAGGAGGAGGAGGAGGGGGGGGGGGGTACTCCCATGAGAATGGAGAGAAACGAAGAGAGAGAGAGAGGGAGAGGGAGAGAAAAAAGCTCCAACACTTCAAGAGTGCCTCTTTCTCTCTGCTCATCCATAGTCCAGGCTGAGTGCCCCCCCACCCCCCCCCCACCCCCAACCTCTTACACCCCTACCCTCAGAAGCCGCACCGCTGCTCCGCTCCTCCAACGCTCCATCCCTTCCTCCCCCCTCTTCTACCAGCTCTCAGATCTCTGCTCTGCCCCCTTGCTTGCCCCTCCTTTCTCTCTCGCACTCCCTCCCTCTCCATCGTTCTATAGAAAAGTGGAGGAAAGATGAAACTCTACAAAGAGGGAAAAAAATCAATAACACAGATGGATAGCTGGATAACAGGGTCCGGCATGCTTCGGCGGTGAGGCAATCCAGAGGGTGCCCACACAACTTCCACACAGGCGGAGAGACGGGCAAAAACAAGACGCTGGGAAGAGGGTGGTAATCAGCCTCAGGAAGCTAACATCACCCGCAACACACAAGTACACACTTGCTCACACACAAGATCATACTACAATATATCTCTGCGTGCATACACCGACATATGTTCATAATGACACATATGCAAAATACGAGCAAAAACAAATGCACATATCCACAGAAGCATCATATCCTCACATCCATGCAACTAATTGGGGAAATACTACAAAACAATAACAGCTATCAGGTAACCTGAGGTGAAAGAAAATATCTGTCTGTAACAATAACATAGATATCATACAAAGGATCAATATTATTGCAGGGTCTGCATTATTCTACTTGGGTTATTTGAGATATTGGGTGGCTGAAGGCAACATTTCTCTTGTTAGCAGTGGTTTAAGGTACCACAGGGCCCCATCAAGAACAATGTATACCATATACTGCAAAAACATTGCCTGAATTTTAGTATTCATTATCAAGATAGGAATGCCAGGAGCTCGAGATAATTCACCGGAGTATATTTCTGTATTACTTTTTATGAGTTTGTGTAGTTATTACTATTTCTTAAACTTTTTAGCTGTGTTAGTGGGAGCGCACGGCTCTGCAGACATTGATGGCTGGACAGGGCTGAGACGCAGTGGGCTCTGTTGTCATACCTTAATCCAATAAAAGTACACTCAGGGGAGGTGAGAGCAGAGACTGCCGCTAGTCCTCACCAAAGAGGGAATCTTGCCTCTGCTCAACTGACAAACTAAAGCAAAAGACACAGTTTCCAGGAATGTTCTGCCTCAAAAACAATCAATGACTATCTCAAGCTTTCCAGGTGTACCTGCACATAATTAACTGTGGTCGCTCAGTGGCCTCTGTGGCCTAGATGAGACAGATCTAGGTGTGGAAGATTATCTTATTTCAAACTCCTCTGGTCAGATGGAGTGTGATTATCCTCACTGCCTGTTGGGGCCTTGGCATGGATTTTGGATTTTGTGGTGTTTTTCACTGTTAGATTAGTACAATCTTTATTTTAAGACAATAAAATTAGACACAGCATTTATGTGGACCAAAGCACAATGATTGTTAACAATAACTTCTGATTTGAAAAACCCAAGTCATTTACAAACAATGAATCAGTGCTGAGCAAACACTGCCTCAATTAGTTTGTTTTTAGCTACCTCAAAGAAATACCCACCTAAAATTCAGTATCAGTTTCAGTGTACACTATATTTAGAATATTTTCAACGCTTTATCTGGACATCAGACAGCATCTTTCCAGCGGGAACCTAGGCCATTATCTCAAAGCCTCCGGACTCAATTGACAAAAATGGTAATTTTACGTTGCAGAACACAGGAGTTGCTGGTCTACTGTGGCTTCAATTGATAAGAGTGTCAGGTGAAACAGAGAAAAAATATAGCGTACACTTTAACTGATATTCATTTTTTAAGGTGCTGTGGTGTTTGAATTTCTTTACTGCCCTGTGTGCAGTTATTACATTTACACTTTTGCTAACTGCTCTGTAGCATGCTTGCTAGTCACGTTAGCAGTTGTGTCAGTACAGCTGGTGATATCACTGTCAGCAGAATTCAACACATCTACTTCCATAGGGCAAAACCATGGGCGAACACGCAACACTTTATCCAACTCATCATAAAACGGGTAAGTTATGGAACATAAGCGCACTGTCATCAAAACAACCACCACGTTGGCATCGATGACATAGTCCTTGTCAGGGACGCATCAGGATGCATTAGTGTGTACAATACAAAAGATAAATGCGACCAAGACCACCTTGGCTAGTAGTTTGACTGATCAGATCACAATGCGTCTTGGTGGTCGTTTACACTTGTATTTAGCGCTGTCCACTTGTGATCGGATCACCCAAAACACATGTTAATACCAGGTCTAAACAGGCTCCAAATCAAGCTAACTAAGCAATGCTTAATGAAGATAAGCTGGTTTATCCAATTTGTTTCTTGTAAAACCCTCAGTGGCATGCACTTCAAAATTTCAAATGGGACAAATATGCCAAAATTCTCTTAGTAATGGTCTTACTTATTTGGATAATCAGGATGACACTTCATATTTAATGTGATAACAAATTAGTAAATGTTTATACATATATATATATATATATATATATATATATATATATATATATATATATATATATATATATATTATAATCAGTCTTACTGTACCTTATGACAGGCATCTAGATTCTGACGTATTTTGGTTGAGGTTTCAGGTCATATGTGATGTAGATCTGCTTGTTCTTTCCTCCCACTGGAACTGGTGCAGATTGGGTGCAATGCTTAAAGCAACTGTGGGAGAGGTGAAAGGGCGAAGATTTCATTATAATGAACGTCAATGATAACCCCCCATCCCCCATACACACATCATCACACATAAACATGCAAAGACACACACAGATTCCACCCCACTCTCCTCCTACAGTCCAATCTTTGTGGAAATTACTATAATCCTCTCTTGGGCATAGTGGTGATTTTCTGACTCGGCAAAGAGCCATATGACTGTGAGGTGGCCACACTGAAATTCACCTCTGAAAGCCGAGGGAAGCCTGTTACAATCTGTTTTAGACACATATAGTATTTGCTTGGTACATTTTATCGAGTGAAAATAATTTCGTCACTTTCATCATTTAATAAGAATGAATTTAAAGACTTCTTTTATTCAGTAAAACATACTGAGATGTGGTGATGGATTGGTTAAAGTGAACTGCTCTTGAATTGAATCCCATCATTTCAAGTCATGTTTAGGCTACATAATGTGGGTGGCAGAGCTGAAACTAACGGGCAGTCAGAGTTTAGTACAGTTATAACACTTGTTTGAATTTTGTCCAGTAATAACAATCCAACTTATTAACATGCTACTACTATAAATCATAAAGCACACCCATTATGGAGGTGATGATACATTTCATTTATGAATCTAAACCAACCAAATTATCGTTAATTACCAGAAACTTTTAAAGTATTCAAGGTTTTTTGCTTATTCATTGCTGAGACCTCCAATGATGCCATTTAATAGGGCTCTGCAGAGGTGATAAACCACTAGCACCACCTACTGTATACTATAATCCTAGCATGACTGTTTCCTGGTTTTTATATACACTGAAGAGTAACAAGCACAAGCACACTGAAGACATATATATTTGGTTAGAGCTCCATCTTGTGGAAAGAAACAAACATCTCATCTTCCTGCTGTCATTTACAGGATATGCAGTCAGGCTTTTTTTTATTATGTGCCATAATGATACTCAGAGACTGTTCTTATTATGAATAAAGCTCAAACATACACTGTATATTGAAATACAGAAAAGTATACAGTGATATAGAATAACAAGAAGTGCTGAAATCCTTGAGGATTATAAGGTGAACCCATAGTAATCGAATAAATTCTATTTACACATTGTATTTCTGTTGTAGACCGATATGGAAAATAAAACTGATTCACTGGTTAAATGGCGATAAATAGTAAATATATCCATTAAATGGATAATAAATATTCTTCTAACTTAAAGTGAAATAAAAAAATCTTTTTTCTCAGAGTCCAACATATTAGACAAATGTTGACTATTTTTAGAGGAATAGGGCTGGCTAAACAATACAAGGTAGAGACATGTTCCACAGTGAGATGGACAAAGAGTGTTGTTATGTAACAGATGATAAATTATAAAGATGATAGGACAACAACACATTCTTGGCAATACTGATTTGCCACAAGTAAAAAGTATGATGGCTGTGAAAATACGTATTTGTCAAATATCAAGAAAGACGTGGAACAGAGGTCAGCTCTTTCTTTGTTGCTGGCTAACTTAAAAGGGAACTACACCCATTTTCAAAATTCATACACGGTATTCCTATGGTGTAAGACTGTCCAAAAATATAAGTAAATATGAACAACTCCCTGAAATCCAAAAGATAGTGCTAAAACTCAAACTTGTGATATCATAGGGTTTAAAGTCCGGAGCTGCTCCATAGACAATGAACTGGGAAAGATGTTGATGACATCTGATGATGACATTGAGAGCACCCAGGAGACTGTGCTGAGAATATGGATACATTTTCTGTTTCAGGACTGAGAACATTATAATAGAATAAAGCTCATTTGGGCATAAAAGGATAACAAACATTCTGTGGGTCCGCAAAATCAGGCTCCGGACTTTATACTCTATGGCACAGGTCTGAGACTTACTTCTCTGGTTCTTGCCTTTGAGGGAGCTCAACAGCAGCTCACATTCACAAATTCTGACTGAACTTCCATATTGAAATTCCTAAGTTACGTGGTGTTACTCTACTAATACTAATACAGAAGTCATTTCCCAGGGAGTTAAATAAACAATATACATACATCTGGAATACAAATTCGGCTCAGAATTGGGGCAGAGTTTTTAGAAAATCAGAAGGAAGATGGAGGGTTGGCTCTGCCAAATTGTATGCAAAATTGTTGTTACTTTCATGATATGTGTTATATTTTATGATGTGAAAATGCGACAAAAAATATCATTTACAGGGGCAGGTGCTCAAAGTCAAAAAGGAGTATATGGAACAATATTTGAAAACACCATGAACCAACATAATTTACAGCATAACCTGTGGAATTATATCAACCCATATTCAACATGGAGTCTTAGAAGAAACCGCATCATACTGTCAGTCTCCATCAGAGTGGGATGGACCTGTTTCACAGCAGACATCTTGACTTGTCATAGTAGGAAAATCACAGGTGAAATTGATAACATTACCGATGGCTCAGTTCCATTAAGGGTGCATTCCAAGTCGCATACTTTTTCTTTTTACTTTTACTATGTACAGCAGCTGCCCTTAAAAAGTACATACTGTTGTATGCAGTATGCATACAACCAGGATATATTACTTTCTCATTAAATTACGCCCTGAACTTTGACCCTCTTGCTTTTATATCCATTACCATGGAGATAAAAACAAACGCCGCTTACCCAGTTTGCCTGAGTTGGAATGTATGTAGTTTAACTTTAAAGTTATAACTGCACAGATTGTAGATTGTAACATATCATATTTGTGGAAGTGAATTTGTTCTGTCATTGTCATTTTCATAGTTATGTTCTGTTGTTTGTAATATTTATGATCATTTTGTTCACTTAAACCATCAATATTCCTAAATATTACTACTGGACTGGTCAGTTACTTGAATGTGCTGTCATCATTCATTGCAACTTCTGACGGCTGTTAACCAACTGTCAATCATGTGTTTGCGACTCAGTCAATGACAAAAATAATAGCAGAATAGCCAGAAAAGCATGCTGGCTTGCATACTGCAAAATCAGACCAGATGTAGAAGAACATCCTGGCAGTTCTGGCATACTGCATTTGACATAATTCATCTTTTTCTGGCATACTATACAGTATGGTATGGGTGTTGGAACGCACAGTAAGTGTCTCAGTAAGCTACTCCAGTGAGCCAGCAGGGACACAACCAGGGCTTCCCTAAGAGGCCGTTTACACGTTGCCAGCTATTTTCATAAACGGACATTTCACCGTCTCCGTTTTCAAAAAATTCTTCGTTTACACTTACCCGTGTATATATACACACAAGAGCATGCCAAACCTGTAGGTGGCAGTGTAACGAGAAGCTCAAGCCTTCCATGTATCCATTGTCACCATAGCAACATAGGTCGCACTTTTGACACAGGCGCAAGTTCCGGCGCATACTGTGACGTCGGTTGCCTATAACTCCGTCTATCTCCGTTTATTTCAGTTTACATGCAAACGCACAACCGGAATTTTCCAAAATCTCCACTCTGGCCGGAGTTTTTAGAAAGACTCGTTTTCAGAGGAGAAATCTCCGTTTGCGTGTAAACGAAGGGCACAAACGACGGAAGATGTCTCCGTTTATCAAAATCACCGTGTACATGTAAACGGCCTCTAAGTGGAATGCAGCCATCACTAATGTAACAGAATACACCTGTGCTTTTCCTGCTTTGACATATCAAAATGTCTGCTGTGAAAAAGGTCTATTATGATAAATATGAGAAAATCATGAATGTTATATTGTCATTTTAGGTGACTTCCCTTTAAAATTGTCAAAAACGGTACAGTTAAATCGTGACAATTGAACAGGAATCCTTTGAAACTTTTTTTTGTTATCAATGGAATTTCTATTATGAAGAGAGGTCAAAGGTGGTTATTTGAGGATATTTTAACTTTGGGCCTCCCTTTTAAAAACAGTACAACAGAATGACGTCATAATTGGATTTCATACATAGCCAGGCATTGTCTTTGAGAATATCAGTTAAGCTAGCTAATGTTAACGTAGCTAATACATCACCAGTTAAGCTCTTCGAAGGTCACGTTTTCTAAAATGTTTAATAAGTTTTGTGATTAAACTACAACATTAAAATACTATGGCTGCATTCTGACTTTAAATGACACAGCTGTTTTAACAGCACCTGAGAGAAACATTAAAGCTAACGTTAGCTAGCTAACAGATATTTCGGTTGGTGGTTTCAACGGTGGTGACAGAGCCAAACCAACGTTAGCTCCAGTTTTCAGTTTACTTCTCTCCTTCATGTTGGACGCTTATTTGTGTGAGGAATACTTTACTTGTAAAAGGCCTTTGTTGGCGTGGCTACTTACCGTTTGTTGATAAACAGCAACTCATTGTTTGATTCATCCATTTGAAATGGGAACTGTCTGCACCTGTTATGATTGGAGTTGCATTCGTGTCAGGTGGGCAGCAGGTGATGGGGTTCATGTCACCACCGACTTAACTGCTTAAATTAACTACACATCTGGTAAGTTTTTAATGTGAAATATGTTTTGTTTATTGCTGTCTCCTGTCTTACCTATAAACTTACTAGTTAGTGAATTAACTATCAAAGGGCTGTGGGTGAAGTACGAGCACAGGCACAGCTGCTCTGGGTAACTGGATCCACTTTAATGTCCCGAAAAGAACGTAGGACAACTGAACATCGACAACATCTTATATCACTCCGCCAAACTTAATCACAACTGTCATCACCTGCACGTAAGGTGCGCGATATTAAATAGTTCCAAATTTAACATAGAGAGCAAAATAAAATATGTGAACGACATATGAATGTAGTTAACATTAAATTATATAAATGCAAAATATTGAACAGAGAAAAACAAGACAATCTACTAGATACGTCCTCACAAAAATATATTGCATCTTACAATATCATTATCATTATTATTATTATTATTATCATCAGTATTATTATTATTATTATTATTATTATTATTATTAGTAGTAGTAGTAGTAGGCCTAGGCCTAGTAGTATGCAAGCAAATTACAAACTGTTAATGTGAAAGTCTAGAATTATTAGATTAAAAGTAGGCTTTATGTGGGCCTTAAAAATAGTCAGTCTGAAGAATGGTTCCTTCCACTTTTTTATATATATATTTTACGATTTAAATTGCACTAGAGCTGCAATTAGCCTGTGCAAATAGTTAACTTAAGTTTATTTACATTTATTTTAGTTTATTTTAGTTAAGTATAGTTTCACTTTTAGGATCCCTATTAGCTGTGCACTAAAGCACTGGTTCCCAACCTGGGTTGACCCCCCTTTTGCCCTCAAAACAGCTTTAATTCTTGGTGTCATAGATTCAACAAGGTGCTGGAAACATTCCTCAGAGATACTGGCCCATATTGGCATGATAGCATCACGCAGTTGCTGCACACCCATGATGCGAATGTCCTGTTCCACCACATCCCAAAAGTGCTCTATTAGGATCTGGTGACTGTGGAGGCCATTGGAGTACAGTGAACTCTTTGTCATGTTCAAGAAACCAGTTTGAGATGATTTGAGCTTTGTGACATGGTGCGTTATCCTGCTGGAAGTAGCCATCAGAAGATGGGTACACTGTGGTCATAAAGGGATGGACACGGTCAGCAACAATACTCAGGTAGGCTGTGGTGTTTAAATGATGCTCAGTTGGTACTAAGGGGCCCAAAGTGTGACAAGAAAATATCTCCCACACCATTACACCACCACCAGCAGCCTGAACTGTTGATACAAGGCAGGATGGATCCATGCTTTCATGCTGTTCATGTCATTCATCAGACCAGGCAATGTTTTTCCAATCTTCTATTGTCCAGTGTTGGTGAGCCTGTGTGAACTGTAGCCTCAGTTTCCTGTTGTTAGCTGACAGCAGTGGCACCTGGTGTGGTCTTCTGCTGCTGTAGCCCATCTGCTTCAAGGTTGGACGTGTTGTTGGTTCAGAGATGGTCTTCTGCAGACCTTGGTTGTAACAAGTGATTTGAGTTACTGTTGCCTTTCTATCATCTTGAACCAGCCTGGCCATTCTCCTCTGACCTCTGGCATCAACAAGGCATTTTCACCCAGAGAACTGCTACTCACTGGATATTTTCTCTTTTCAGACCATCCTCTGTAAACCCTAGAGATGGTTGTGTGTGAAAATCCCAGTAGAGCAGCAGTTTCTGAAATACTCTGATGAGCTCAACAACCATGCCACGTTCAAAGTCACTTAAATCACATTTCTTCGCCATTCTAATGCTCGGTTTGACCTTCAGTAGGTCGTCTTCACCATGTCTACATGTCTAAATGCAATGAGTTGCTGCCACGTCAGCTGATTAGCTATTTGCATCAATAAGCAGTCGAGTAGGTGTACCTAATAAAGTGGCCAGTGAGTGCACAGATAATTATCATTCATTTCTGTGGAGAAAACTACGCAAAATTGTTGCTTTTAAAGTTTAGATTATCTTTTAGGACATAAACTCAGAAAAATCTCATGGGATGTAGGAACAGTAAAGAACTGACTACAAGCTACACTCATAGAGCCCTCACTCTCTGCTTAACAGCCGCATCCTGCATTTTAGCAGTGTGCAGTTTAAAGTATGTATGGTTGTACAAAATAATATATATAAATAATATACACAGAAATCCTACAAAAAGGTCCTAAATATATCAGGAAAACTCATCTTTGATGCAGTATTAGTAGGAAATAATCCACTCAAAATCCAACCAAATTGCTCATTTTGCACAAACCTGAAGTTTCTGTGTTCACAATTTGGATTACATATACAGTCTATCAGTTCTTCTATACTATCATTGTTACCCATTAAATGTAATATGAAATATCCATAAATTATGTCACTCAGTCAGGGGTCTTCAGTTTAATAAATGATAAAAAAAAAAGGGGTCCCTCAAGAAAACAAGTTTGGGAAACACTGCCCTAAAGCACAGCTACTCTTCCTGGGGTCTCGTGCGCTTTCACTCATTGGGTGGGTTGATTTTTACACATCATGCTATATTGTATAGCAGGGGTGTCAAATTCATTTTAGTTCATGGGCCACATACAGCCCAATCTGATCTCAGATGGATCGGACCAATAAAACCATACTACTACTCTCAGTCAGTCTACTTCTCACTGTCATTACATGTGCATTTATACATACATTTCCTGATACAGATTCTTTTGAACTGAAGCTGCCGATTGACAATATTTTGCACAATGTCCAATATCTTTAAACATGGTCACAGTAAGTCATTGTTATATCAGAGAGCTATATTCTGGTCAGGGTGGAAAAGCCTCTGAAGCTGAATTTTACATGAAGTGGGAAACGCATTGTTTAGCCTGCTCCTGAAACCTGGCACCTCTTAGTCCAGTCATCTCGTGGGCTGGATGGGACCTTTTGGTGAACCGGTTCTGGCCCACATGCTGTATGTTTGATTTCCCTATTGTATAGGCTAAGTAAAGTTACTTGCTAAGGTTTATGCTTATTCCCAGAAGAAATGCATTGTGGGGAAAATGTCTCAGGAAATCATTAACTTAAAACACAAAATGACTTTAGGAATGCATTCAGATGTAATAACACTGTATAAAAAAATCTGAGGGTAAATGTAAACTTTTGTTTTCCATAAAGCCAGAGTGTGCATGCAGCTCTTGCAAACAAATGTAAATTGCTACACTACTCAGTGCACAACTGTTTAATGTGTGAGTCTGTGCCAAAATATTTCTCTATACCGAAAACAGATTGTCTCATAATGTATACAGTATAGTCCCACACACACAGGAGGCTGCCAAAACTGCATCAACAAGACTCAAGACTTTTAATAATGAATTGGCTGAAAGACTGACGGCTTTCCCTACAGAGCAGAGTGAGAGGTAAAATCCTATAGTTTCTGTTAATGAGCATGCACTTAGGCAGCGAGAGTCGGCAGAGGAGCTCGGAGGAGAAACAGCTTTCTATTATGCTTTTTTGCCCTCTTTGTGTCACTCAAATACTGACTCAATTTTAAAACATAGCTGAGGAGTTGGGGTTTTGCTCTGGCACCCTCTGCTGGCCCATCACCACTGACAAAAGGCAACAACAGAAACAAACTATTTGCTGGAAATGATACATAAAATATATCCTTGTATTTACAGGAATTTATTTCTAATTAGTGCAACTATAATTATGTATGTAGAGAAGGAACATGTTCACTAACACTGCAAAGATAATACACATTCAAGCTTGCAATCTTGAGCTACATAGTTGTTTCTCCACAGATCCCTGAGTTAAACCACTTACTTTTAAAAACAAAAATGATCTTGAGTGCTCTCACTGTCATCTCAGCAAGGGTTTTCAGAACTGACACAGTCCCATTTAGACATTTTAACCCTGGAAATAGCACAACAATTTGTGTGAATATTAACACATAAACCAGTTTCTCCTTTTCCAAAACATAGTAATCCCTCTGTGGAACTTGGAAGGTGTAAAGGCCCTCAATCTTGTGACCAACATTTGAGGTGTATATACAGACACCAAAAGGAGGGCATTGCAATTTTTATTCAGCCTTTGCTCCTGCAATTCACCCTCGACTCTCACGGTTAAACATCTCTGCGGTACAATAAATGAAAAGTGTACAGTATATGTGATCCTCTTTCGAGACACTTTCCCCAATGTAACCTGTTTCTCTTCAGCTGCACCTCATGTCGTTACACCGTGGAGTAAGTGAGGCGCACACAGAGGCAGTGCTGCTGTTTGGTTGGTTGGTGTGGGGGCGAGAGGCTCGCAGACAAACAGAGTGTGACGGGTCTGCTCAGCCAAGTCGGGACAGAGGGTCACGCTTATAGCAGAGCTGGAGACAAGGTCGGCCATGATGAGACCGACAAGCAACACTGGTGGAGATTACACATGATAAGCCTTTGCTCACCCAGTGGCCTCTCGCTTGGTCTCATTTTCCCTTCATTCCCCTTCACAGGCTGCCCTCTCATATCTCTCTTACACAATGTCAAGTGTTTACCATTTTATTTGCTTCCACTGAAAGCCATTGGGTTTGTTCAAACATATCTGCCCCCCCACTGTGCAGCTAGTGCAAGGACATTTTTTTCTTTTAATGAGGGCACGCAGGCGATGCAAGAGACATCTTTTACTACCTACTTTTATGCATACACACCTACAAAAACACACACACACACACACACACACACACTAGGAGCAGCTTCCTTGATTTAGAGAGCTTGTACTGTACTGTTACGAGAACAGACAGTTAGCAAACCTGCCACACTTGACTCCCACACAGTCGCTGAGCTGTTTCTGTCAGCAGTGAGTGGGAGAACATGGCACCACAGCGTGTTTGCTAACAGTTAGGAAGCCGAGCAAAACACACACACACACACACTCACGTACGCACACACTGCACAAACTCAACATTATCACTGTTTACACATACTGCCTGTTGAAGCTCATATATGCACAGAGCAACTGTGCAAACTGCAATAAAACTTACATCAGCCTGTGTGTTTCCACAACAGCTGGTAATTGTAGAAGTAACCAGACTGCGTTGGCCAGATATACATGTAGAGAAAGTATCTGTGCAAGCTGTCAGATTGTTATATGTACAGGAAATGCTGTATGCAGTATTTAATACTACTATAATAAAGCAGAGTAATAAAGAAGGGGATCTTTGTTTACCAAATAAAAGTGTTGAGCATCACATATTTGCCAGAGTTAATTAGTTTCCAGCTAATACTCAGATCATATTTACAGGCAGTATGTTGCCAAATCAAATACAAATGCTCAGGGCAGAAAATTAAAATGAGTTTATCCATATTTAGTTATCAAGAATAGAAAAATCAGACTTTATATTGTCATTAAATTGATGCTGTAAAAACCTGTATCTGTTTGCATGTTGTACAAAAAACATCAACTTTTTCACAGAGCCATTTATGTCTATTTCCACTAGAGGACTCTCTGCACCACTTTCTATCTTAATAGCATCATGGAGTACATTGAAAGCAGACGTGTTGGAGGGGTTACAGCTCTCCCTGAAGAGGGCGGCCTTGTCAAGTGCCTTTAAAGAACCTTTGAAATACACCATCCTCTGCTCTCATTTCATGAATTACCAGCTCACACACCTACTGTAAAACCTCATAGTGAAAACAAAGCAAACACTGCCTTGCAAACATGTAAAAAAGAAAACACATAAAGCAATATTCTTTTTGTAAACTAGGGAGGAGGAATGATCAAAAACACTAATAATAGTACCCAGACCTCAGAACAGCACATTAACAAAAAGTCAATCAAATAAACTGAATGAACACGAGCTGTAAAAGAGTTTAATGGTTAACTGCAGCCCCTGTGGCAGCCCTGCGTTCAGCTCAGGCAGTTGTAGCTTGTGTGGTGTGCTCGCTGCTCTTTGTTCTAACCAGAGCATATGCCACAAGCCCTCACTGCTTTTCCTCAACAGCTGCTAAGCCCATTAAATCTGCAGCCAGCCACCGGAGTGGAGGGCTTACAGGGAGGGAGGAGGGCTCGACTAAACCATGCACTGTTCCTCCATAACCCCAGGGGCTGCACCAGAGACACGTTCAACATGAACATAGATAATCAGGATGAGCCGTGTGCATCCTGTTTGATGTATCTGCTCGTTTGCACAAGTACAGCCATGTCTATTGATCAAATTAGATTTAAATCAGATTCTGGTTTCTGTCATATGTTTGGATCACATGCTGAGATGATTATCTGGACGGTATGTTGATACCGTCTAGACTAAAGAAAGTGCAGTCAGTCTATTCTACGAGGTGCCTTTAAAGGAGAATTTATGAGCAGTGTGGTGATTATCCGCCATCCATTCTGCATCATTTAGTGAACTAACACTCTGCCTGTTTGCTCTGCAGTCCTGCGCCTCAGGCTCTGAAGCTCAATGGCTCCCAGTGCTTCTATTTGCTGTGCTGCAGGATATCACAACACTATTCATTTCCAGGCTTCACATCACCTCATTAAACTGACCCGTCCCTCTGCTCAGTATTAAAGCTTTATGAAGACTTTCCCTCCTTAGGAAGAGAAAAAAAAACATACAGTATATGCCTCTTTTTATTTTTGTCTCCGTTTGGCTCATTTCGAGGCTCAGTGATTTGCCTGGATTTGCTTCACACCTCCATCTCGAGGGGGCTTCAGTTTGTCCATAACCTCACTGCTCTCAGCTGGTGAGACGCGCCACAGCCAAGGGATTAACCACAGCCTCTGATTAGCAGCCCACTACTGCACCCGAAGAAGGATTTATACTGGAATCAAAAACAACTGCCTACAAACCTCTGGATCACAGTGCTCAAAATATGTCATATTCGTTTGTGTCATTATAGAGATATCAACCGCTTACTGTCACCACATTTTATAATAAACAATTGCATGCAGTCTTAAAATACGGCTACACTGGCAGTGACAGTAAAAGTGTGGCAGCCTGATCCCCCCTAGTTTTATTAGGTCAAATATTTTTCCACATGTACCACATCAAGGCAGTAATCATAATTTATATGATATATATTCTGGAGGGCACATCACCCTTAATGTTCAAATGTGCTCAAAACACCACCAATATATGGATATTACAACCACACACAGCCGTTATTATTTCCAATATATCTTGTATTATGGTGTGGTTTGTCAAACTGTTGTTGTTGTACCCCAGTGGAAGCTTTTGCTCAACTGCTGTGAGTAGAAAAACTCGTGTTTGACTCTTAATGTAAAAAAAACAAAAACAAAAAAAAACAACCAATGTCTCTATATCCCCCTGAGACTTGAACTTTTGTTTGGTTCGCATTTTTAATTTCTCCTAACCATATGGGATTAGTATGACCTGATAAGTATAAAAACTAAACATTGTCAATCATAATAAAGTCCCAATGTCCTTCAACGAGCTGATGATAAAGTATCTATGTCTACAAATGATTACTTTCTAATAAACAGTGTCTTAACTTGTTACTGTTGCTAAAATTGGTGAAATGTGTTGCAGTATCAAACTACAAACGTTATTAATCATAAATAAACAAGTTTGAACCATCAAATTTAATCAGATTTTGTATCTTGTCCATGTTTGTGCTGCAGACTGACTTGGCAGAGATGGCTGCCATCTTGTTTTTACATGGATTGGTGTATTGTGGTCTTCCAGCCACTAGTTGGCAAAAAAGTGTCCATGAACGAGGACAACAGGCCTAAGTTAAGTAGAATGAAGTATAAGGTCAAGTAAACCCAAAATGTGATGTTCTCGTAGGAGGAGGACACAAGGTTTCAGGAGGATATGTTTTATCCTGAGAAAGACTGTAAACCCCAATTTGCTTACTCAACTTAAACATTGTTTTGGAAACAGCTGGCACTCAAAACTTTTAGTTTAGTACAATACAGTAACATTAAAGTTTTGAGTACACCAGACACAAAATAAATGTGTCATATGACTCTTGTCTGACAGATTTTTTTTCTCAGTTTAACATAACGTTTTTCTGCTGTTTGAGCATTAAATTCTATGACACGTAAACATAAAAATGTTGAGTTCACTTTTTTTTTTTTAAATTTCATTGAACCATAAAAATATATTGTGGTGCGCTTAGGTTTCTTGATTGCTGGAACAACGCAAAGAAACAAATTCTCAACCAGGAAGTGCTCTTTATTTCACCTCAGCACAGCTTCATTTTAGACACTCTAATATCCACACAGGCGGGAGGTCACTACCTGTGTGTACGACTTTACTCACAGTGCAAGATGTCTTTTACCACAACAGTAACTGTAAACCATTAGAACCACTGTCAAATACATAAACATTAATCACTGCGTAGTGGGTAACGTGAATGATTTATAACACATTCAAACAATTTTTTTCAGCTTATGGCCTTAAACACATTGTCTCAAGGAATGCTGGGAAACTCCACCCATTCAGCCCCAACACGCCACAATAAGCACACACTGAAAGTGTTGTTTATTGGCCTTAAACTAATTACGCAAAATTGGCTTAATACATGTTAGTCAAATTTACTCAATACTCAAAAATTGTTGACTTAGCATGAAAAATTACATGAAGCTTTTTGTGTCAAGTTAATGTAAAGTTTTTATGTCATTTTGACCATCCAGGGCATTTATGTGACTTTACATTAAAATTCTTGGGACTGGGGTTTACAGTGTACATGTTAAGATCAACAATCAGTCAATCAATCAAATTTCTTTGGTCAAATATCTAGAGCTCACGTTCGGCCCTCAGTTAAAATTTGATAAAGAGTCTAAAAAATGTAATGGATCTGTAAAAGTCAATCTGTACACATTTAGACTAATCAGGGGCTGTCTAACGTTTGATGCAGCCAAAATATATATGTATGCATTCCACGATTATCTCTCATCTTAGTTGCTGTGTTACACATCAAGGTCACAGGCAAGTTCATCAGTAATTAAATCCCTGGAGAGGTTATACAATCGTGCAATAAAAATACTGGACAAAAAGGCCAGGAGGATCACACCACTGTCACATCCTGGAAAACCTGAGGTTTTGACAACTATACTACATTTATCCACAGTGTTGACATGGCCAGGCTTCTCAGGCTCTCTGCAACATGGTGCAACTGTCGATTGTCTACCAGGAACACTACTGCATGTACATGGAACTGTAAAGTATCGTACAGGAAAACCTCCTTTGGCCAGAAGTTTTCTAAAAAAGTGAGCTAACATATGGAATACATTGCCTATTGAACTCAAAACAGATCAAAATTGTCAACGTTTTAAAATTAAACGGGGGGGATGTTTTTTTTTTAGATAGGCATGTATGTGTAAGCAGTTTATACACTGCCTGGCCAAAAAAAAGTCACCACCAAAAAAAAAGGTTATACACTCTAATATTTCGTTGGACCGCCTTTAGCTTTGATTACGGCACGCATTCGCTGTGGCATTGTTTCGATAAGCTTCTGCAATGTCACAAGATTTATTTCCATCCAGTGTTGCATTAATTTTTCACCAAGATCTTGCATTGATGATGGTAGAGTCTGACCGCTGCGCAAAGCCTTCTCCAGCACATCCCAAAGATTCTCAATGGGGTTAAGGTCTGGACTCTGTGGTGGCCAATCCATGTGTGGAAATGATGTCTCATGCTCCCTGAACCAGTCTTTCACAATTTGAGCCCGATGAATCCTGGCATTGTCATCTTGGAATATGCCCGTGCCATCAGGGAAGAAAAAATCCATTGATGGAATAACCTGGTCATTCAGTATATTCAGGTAGTCAGCTGACCTCATTCTTTGAGCACATACTGTTGCTGAACCTAGACCTGACCAACTGCAGCAACCCCAGATCATAACACTGCCCCCACAGGCTTGTACAGTAGGCACTAGGCATGATGGGTGCATCACTTCATCTGCCTCTCTTCTTACCCTGATGCGCCCATCACTCTGGAACAGGGTAAATCTGGACCAGACCACATGACCTTCTTCCATTGCTCCAGAGTCCAATCTTTATGCTCCCTAGCAAATTGAAGCCTTTTTTTCCGGTTAGCCTCACTGATTAGTGGTTTTCTTAAGGCTACACAGCTGTTCAGTCCCAATCCCTTGAGTTCCCTTCGCATTGTGCGTGTGGAAATGCTCTTACTTTCACTATTAAACATAGCCCTGAGTTCTACTGTTGTTTTTCTTCGATTTGATCTCACCAAACGTTTAAGTGATCGCCGATCACGATCATCGAGGATTTTTTTTTCCGGCCACATTTCTTCCTCAAAGACAATGGGTCCCCACTATCCTTCCAGTTTTTAATAATGCGTTGGACAGTTCTTAACCCAATTTTAGTAGTTTCTGCAGTCTCCTTAGATGTTTTCTCTGCTTGATGCATGCCAATGATTTGACCCTTCTCAAACAGACTAACATCTTTTCCACGACCACGGGATGTGTCTTTCGACATGGTTGTTTAGGAAATGAGAAGCAACTCATTGCACCAGTTGGGGTTAAATAACTTGTTGCCAGCTGAAAGATAATTGCCCATGCAGTAATTATCCAATAGGAGGCTCGTACCTATTTGCTTAGTTAAATCCAGGTGGCGACTTTTTTTTTGGCCAGGCAGTGTATGTATGTATATACGTAGGTATCTATGTGCGTATATATACTGAATATGTGTGTAGGCGGGTAAGTCATACTGCTGTTTGTATAAGGTCAACAAAATGTACTATAACATAGTTTTACCTTGTTGTCTGTGATCATGTTTTATGTTATTTTAAAGGCCTAGGAATTACCACTTGCTATAAATGTTATGATGCACTACGTTGGATAATTGCCGTGCGATTCTCTGTGCATACTGTATTTATCAGATAAACATTAAATTAATGAATAAGGTACAATCAGTCTCATGAAAAAAGCGATCCGCACACCAAAAGAGCTCCCATATGCAATTTTTTATTTTGCGTGACGTTTCGAGCATGATGCTCTTCCTCAGACTGCTAATCATTTACAATGAAGTCGCCATCTTAAATACCCATAATGCAAGGATTACACCACGTGGTACATCTCCAATAGCAGGAGTACAATTCCGCCATATAAAATCAAATATAATATGATATATATATATAATGCTTAGTGGTATATGCGATCATGTATAGAGAAATATATATATATACTGTGTAAACAAATATATACTATGTAGAAAAATATATTGTGTAAAATAATATGCTGAGGATTTTATATGCATATAGCCTAGAGCTGCAACACACCACCGCATAAGCTTCAGGAGATACAGAATACGGGTCAGGTTGTTGCAGCCCTACATGAACACGATCAAATACAAAAACATGTCGCATATCCACTATTCCTTTTGATATAATGATATACAGTACAACATTGTGTATATATACATATACACACATACACATATACATATATATATATATATATACACACACACACATATATATATATATATATATATATATATATATATATATATATATACATACATATACACACATATTCATGCCCATATACCCATAATAATGTATGTGACATTTATATAATACATACACAATATTTACAAAGTATGTGTACCTCCAATAGATAAGTACTCCATTATTGGACTCAGGCAACTGGGCCATCATACTGTACTAACTATAAGAGGCGCCTCTATCTAACTAACAACAATCAGTCTCAAACACTGCACTGTCTCAATTTTATTACTTGTAAGTAAAAGTGGAAAACTAGAATGTAAAATGAGTCATATGTCAATATTGATCGTTTTTGTAAAGTGTTGTGAAAATAATAATATTATGAATGGTTTCCTTCTTGTAATGTTATTTTAACTTCCTGTCAGGACATTAGCAGAGACCACCGATAAACTGAGACGGCTGACTTCAGAGTCATTTCCTGTAACTGTATCATGTGGGCTTTGTCACTTACACGCCCCCTACTACCAGCCATCTTGCATCTATTCATTCCAATGGGAGAAGTGAGTGTAAGCACAGATTATGATCGATTTCTTAGCTCCATAGTCACTCAGGTAAATATTGGACCAATTTTTCACAAGCCACATATCTCCCAAACAATCTGTTACTAAAAATTACATTTTTCAGATGGACATGACGATGGAGATGACTTCTCCCAATTAAATAGGAGACTGGGAGTGTAGCCTGTACATTTAATTTATTGGCGAAGCTTGTAATGTTTTATCTTTTGTTAAAGAGCATTTTTGATATTAGCTAGCTATACATTCTGTGCATTAGCATGGAACACCAGACCCCCCAGGAGATTTGGTCCCCCCAGTGTTGGCTTCATTGCTACGGCCCTGTTCTGTATAAATCTACAGAAGCCTACTGTAGTAAATATAGGGACAAAATGTATTATGTATTATAGATAATTACGTCTTCCTTTAAGGTTGAGCATAAAATGCAGCTTCACTTGTGTAGCCAGGCTGCAGTTTTCATACTGCTAAACTTGAACAGAATATAAAAAACAGCAGCACAGATATGTTCATCTACTTTAAGCCATTTTAACCCATAGCCTTATTATCTTGTGAAATGGAGCTGAGAACGTGGCGCAGTGAAGCAATAGGCAGAGAGAAACCAGGCCTCTGTGTAAAATGTGTGATGGCAGTGGTGCTGGAGAGAGTCTATTACTGCTGAATCTTCCAAGAGACGCTATTTTCATCCCAGATAAATTGTACTGGGGAGCGGGGACAAATATTGTGCTCATCGCCTCTTCTTTTGATAACCTAGGTGAGGGAGGGGGCCCCGAGCAGCATGCATTTAAACATCTTCTTTTGCCAGCTCCAAGGTGGTGCTTGTCCTCGGGGCCTTGAAAGCTGCCTCTGCCCGCCCGCCGGTGAGTTTATCGGCCCGCAGCCCACAGAGCACTCTCCTCCATAGACTCGCACTGGAGATTAATTACACAGTTGAGGTGAGGGAAAAAACAAAGGCCGATCCATCTGCGTCAGGGCAAGTGGACAGCCCCGTGGCGCAGCGGGTGAATGCTCTGACAATGCCATCTATCACAGGGACGGCCATTACGCAAACACAAGGTCAGGGTGCTACCCGTCTCTTTTGGCCCCCAAGCCACCACACGGCAACCCCAGCTGCACCTCTAAGCCCGTTGGCCTTCTCACCACCTTCTCCTTTGTTGTCCTAGTCCTCAAAACATCAGGAGGTGAGGCAAACCCGTTACCACACTGCAGAGAACGCCAATGCTGGGTTTTCCAAGGTAGCAGGCGAGTGACAGTGAGCTATCAGTCCTGGCCCACAGACTGATGATAGATCGCTGAGGAAATTGCTGAGGAGTAGGAGCCATTTACCGGCTGTGATTTATTTAGCTTTAGTGCTGTTGCTACCCTGAGACAGGCAGGCTTTATAAAGCCACCACAGCAAGTATGACAGGCCAGGGTCGAGGCGGGGTTATCTGCATGATGGGAGACAGTGGAGCTGCTGAGCTATAGCATATTGGGTCAGTCACTTAATGATACTGGCATTTGATCCCCAAATCACATCTGTCAGGTCATCACTGAAATTAAGTTACACACTGCACCTCAACCCTCAACTGTGTTGCATTATTCAGATCTTTATTTAAAGGGACACTCCACCGATTTAACACGTCAAAGCCTATTTCATGTCTCAGGGAGTACTACTGATGAAGACAGTTATATGAAGCCTTGTGTGGCTCTAGAAGGTGCTGCACGAAATTAATTTAGTTGCCTCAAGTGATGTCACTTGAGTCAGTGTTGGCTGGGACTGACGTCTACAAGTTGGACATTGAAAACCTGTTGGTGTGGAGTTTGAAAGCAATCCTATCAGACCTCATCTCTGCTTTAGCCTGGCAGCTCAGAGCTACACTGGCCACTAGTCACATAACATACCTGAATCTAATTCTCAAGTGTTGGCGATCAAGTTGCATTGTGGGTAATGTAGGCACCAGGTTTTGACAAACAAGAAGACTGCATATAATATAACAGACATTTCCTACAAGATATACTAGCAGCAAGTTAAAAGTATAAAAAAAATGCCCATCTCATCAGGCATAATGGCTCATTTCAGTCTGATTAGATATTATACTATATCATAAAATAATGTATAATATTGTACCTGGTCTAAGTGGATATACTAATGCATTATATACATGATTACATTTTAAAAGAGTGCAGTATTTCACTATGAAATGTTTAGGTGTATAAAGCAGTGGTGGAAGATGTGTACAGATCAGTCACCTAAAGAGACAGTTCACTCCCAATTCAAAAATACATAGTTTTCCTCTTACCTGTAGAGCTATTAATCAGTCTAGATAGTTTTAGTGTGAGTTGCAGAGTGTTGGAGATATTGGCCATAGAGATGTCTGCCTTGTCTCTAATATAATGGAACTAGATGGCACTCAGCTTGTGGTGCTCAAAGTGCCAAAAAATACATCTGAAAAACTCAACAGCATCATCTCTTTCCAGAAATCATGACCTGGTTACTCAAGATAATCCACAGACCTTGTTGTGAGCAGTTTCATGTAGGAACTATTTTCCTTCTATAGGACAACATCCACCAATAATATCACCGTGCAGAAATAAGCGTGCACCGACCACTGAGCTAGCAAACGTTACAGCTCAGCTACTTGAGACAGCAAACTAGCTTGACAACATGGCCAAATCCAAGTATGCCACAGAATGTATTAAACTGTGTGGACCTTGAACAAATGACTGAGGAGAAATCTGGACCCCTTGGCTGAACCAGTCAGAAAACACTGGTTTAGGGTTTCAAAATACAGGATTTCTGTCAGTCGACTAAAGTAGAATAAATTATGTGTGTAGATCAATATGCAGAATATTAGCTGACAACAATTTTGTTAATCAATTAATTGTTTAAGACATTTATCAAGAAAATGTATTGAACATTTGGTGGTTTCAGCTTCTCAAGATTTGCTCCTTTGTTCTTTATACCTCTCTTGAATCTTTGGGTTGTGGACTGTTGGTCGGACAAAAAAATATCAATGTGAAGACGTCACCTTGGGCTCAGGGAAATTGTATGGACCATTTTTCAACATCCTTTAATTTAAGACTAAATGTTTAATCAGTGATGGAAGTAATCATCAGTCACAGCCCTAATGAGAATAAGGGGTATGTATAAAGATAATATTTGGCATCTAGATTATGAGATCATCGTACACCAAGCCCCGCACAGCAGGGACAATACACAGTGATGACAATAATAAACTTTCCTCCAGGGGAACTTACACACAAGTGATCCATGCCCTATAAAAAGCAGACAAAGACGCTAACGTAATTATGCCTGTTAAATTCAACCTCCAGAACACATGGTGTGGAGAAGACAGACTCCTCTATTAATGTGTGTGTCAGGGTTCATGTTTGTACAGTTAACCTTGGCAGTGAGTGCAACAGTAACCAGAGCTCAGAAGTTCACATATATGATATAAAGAAGAAGAAAGTAATTAATCAGGTTAACCTGTTGCTTTAAGATAAATAGTTGGTAACACTTTCTATGACGCCCATGTCCATGATGCATTATAAACATACTTATGGTTATAGCACGGTAGGCAGACACACAGGCCTGAAATACACACATGCACATCCAGGACCTATACATACGTTAAATGGAGAGTTGACAAAGTGAGGGGGCTGCCTATGGACGATCACCCCGAGCAATTGGGGGTTTGGTGCCTTGCTCAAGGGCACCTCTGCAGTGCAGCAAGCTGGCACCTCTCCAGCTACCATATTTGGTCTGGATGGGGACTTGAACTGGCGAACCTCCAGTTCTCAATTGAAGTCCCTGTGAACTGAGCTACTACACTCATAAATATTCATAATGCTTTAAAAGACATTTTCTTATTATATTATGTTAAGTATCATAATACTTCAAAACTGCTGGTCACTCACTGATAAATGTTTGCAAGGATTACAGTGCCTTATAACTCCTAATCCTTTTATAATGCATTATAATGTAAATGTAAGTTACCTCTAAGTGGTCATGATACTTTTACCTTTTACCTTTTAAGTCATTATTAAATACTTTACAATGTGTCTTGATTATCATTATAAAGCTCTTAATGTTGTTAGAACTATTATACAGTGCAATAAGCAGTTTATAGTGCATTATAGACATGGCAAAAGTCATGTTTACATCGGCAATACAAATCACCCTCCACTAGACACTTCATTTGCAGTGTGCCAACAGGAAACTGCCTAATCAACTTAGCCTGTAACACTCATAAACTCAAAAATCATTCATACTGTAAAACTTCAATTAAAAGCCTAGTCCCAATTAAACACCCAGTCCCTTTTACTAGCCCGGTGTGGCCACACATTTTAACAAATAAAGGCCTGTCTCAATTACATGCCTGGTCTGGTTGCCAAGCAGTTCATTTTTCATTCTTTGGATGTATAAAACCAGATTATTGACCACCCACTTGAGGTAACTTGAATTATCTGTTAAGATTGTGCATATAAATGTCAATATGGAGATGCTTCACATTGTTAGCTCAGTTCATTTCATTTTACCGAAAACATGAGCACCAGAGAAAACCATAATAGATTACCCTGTAAGTTATTTGTATTCATTCAGTCCGTAAGGGTCCAATGATCAAAAGAATCAAAAGTGTTTTTCATAAAAAATTATTCCAAGTTTTGAATATTGTTTTAACAGGATGAAGTGGTGTTGTATCAGAATGCCAGGTGCCGTGAAACAAGTGTCATAACGTAACACATAATTGATATGTTATTCAAAGCCCAATTTTTATACAAGCAATAATTATACAGGTTTAAATAAACACTTTCATAGTGTTTCCCATCTTTGCTGAGCAACAGTTTCATGTTAAAGGAATTAAAGGCCTGTCCAAAATATAAACCTGTTGAGTTCAGTGATTTAAGCAAATAATAGCCCGGGCTACTACTTGAAGTTTTACAGTATTTTATCAGTATGAAAAAAAACATGTGTTGCCATTTTCAGACAAATGCATCAAGTGCCAAACAACAACCAAAGGAAAAGAAATCATTTGCTCTTATATTGATATTACAGGTACAGTAACTTGAGGAGCAGAAATTAGACACTATAATACATCAGCTTTAATTCCCTGTAAGAGCAACAGCCAAGACATTAACTGTCCCACTTCCATACTGCATAACAAATTGTATACAGTATATAGGCAACTACATACTAACTGACTTAGGGTCGGCTGCTGCTGCTTTGAAGTTTATATGTGAGAAGAATCAACATATTTAAGTTTCCTACTAAAGGGAGTTGATACATTACGTGCACCAAAGCATATGAACCAAACTACATCAGTGGACTATCACTGTTTACTTCACAACTAGGCATCAAAATGTCTTTCCAAGACTTTAATTACTATTTTGTGTTTCTGAGATATTCCTGGAGCACCATCCACATTTTGTTTTAATCTTTTCCAGCTGTGAGCAGCTCCTCCATTTCCCGTGTTTAATGCACTGTGGGACAATAATGACCACCATCAAGAGCACACTAAAAAACCCAGGCATTTTTAATATGCATACTGACTTTTTTGGGTGTACTTCCTATGTTTCCAGTGAGAATACACATCAAACACTGCTTAGATTTTATATGTGTGTTGTATCATCTGCAGTGCTAGCAACAAGTGTTTACAGCAGAGCAGAGGGCTTTAATGGGTTAAATAACCTGCTGTACTGCAGAGGGTGTGTTGGATGTGTATTACAGCGAGCAGCAGATGTCACATGTGGATGGAGCAGTGGACCTCCAGTTGTGGGCCTGAACATAGCAGGCAGGCTGTCATCCATAAATGTGATTTGCACAAACAGGAAGCTGACAGGACTGTGAGGTATACATGCGTTCTGCTCGTAAGAAGTGGCCCACAGATCAGATCTCTATCAAGTTTAACTTATTTTATTTCTCTGGACTGTATCCACTCTGATGGCAAGAAGTTATATGTATACTACACAGGACTTTAATAAGGGGCAATGTACAGACTCAGACAGAAGTAATCCCTCTCAAACATCACGTACGACCCACTAGAAGTGTGTGGTGGTGTATTTTTTGACAGACACTCTTCCCTCTGCCTGTTTTCTCTTATTTTCTTCTTATTTTGCTGTGCTTGGGATGTTCCAGGGCACAGCGAGCATCTGAAGCCAAGAATTAAAATGGTAGCAACCAGGTGCCAGACCGTAAGCAGCACGTATTCAAGAGGCGGCTATGAAAATCGCCGACACAATGCTGAAAAAAAGACAGAATCTGGGGTTGACTTTGACTTTTACTTCCATTGGCAATATTGCTGCACAGTATACCTTTAAAGTTATTAAAGCATTGTTTGTGATCCATCTCTAAGAATACTCTGAGCTTCCTGTTTCTGAAACTTAGTTTTTACCTGGTTTTCGCTAACATATCTCCTTTATGTGAAAAATACCATAGATTCTGGGTCTTCAACAGGTGGTCCGCAACCCTTAGGGAGTCCTCAGAGTTGCTGCACTATTAAGTTTTTTGAAAAGATATGTCTTAAATTACACATTACAGTACAGCACACAACATTAATGAGGCCACCTGCACGGCATTTATCTGTAACAGCGAGGTAAAGTAGAAAGGTAAACATATTGACTAACTAGCTGTATTATCATTATCATTTCAAGTGTACAGATAGTCTCGGAGTAGAGTCGCTGCTCCTTTGCGTCGAAAGGGGTCAGTTGAGGTGGTTCGGGCATCTGATCAAGATGCCTCGGATGTCCCGGGCACATCCCACTGGTAGGAGGCCCTGGGGTAGATCCAGGACACGCTGGACAGATTACATATCTCAGTTGGCCTGGGAACGCCTTGGGGTCCCTGAGGAGAGGGGCATCTGGGGTGCTTTGCTTGGCCTGCTGCCCCACGACCCGGCCCTGGCTATGGAGTTAAAAAAAGGATGGATGGAGATATTCATGTGAGCCTAATGGATAGTTTTGTAACTTTTCGAGCGAGAGAATCTGACACACCGTGCAACTTTAAGACCATCGGCGAAAGTGCAGAGAATTATCTCTGCAACTCAGTTTTATACAATATATGTAGCCGGGGGTCCGTGCTCTCCTTCAGCTAAGGGGTCCTTGGCCTGAAAAATGTTCAGACACCTGATGCAGATTAATAACTTGATGTAGTTTTTATGTACAAAGTTTTTAGGCCAACTATATCTCTAGTTCAATTTTCTAATTTTCTTTTCTCACCTTTCTGTGCATAACTTTATAGGAATAGTTATTTCAGATGTCTTCAAACATGAGATTAGTTTTAATATCTAAAATAAATGCGCACAGAACTGTAGGTAGCTCTGTTAACTTGATGCAAAACTGATTCGGAAAAAGTTAAAAATGCCATCACTGGCACAAAGCACCAGAGCAAACTGAGGTACTTCAGCTACATGCAGCTAGTTTCTGTAAAGGAGTTTGTGATATTAAACAGACACATCTATCATAAGCTTATCATTAAGCCAGTGTCTGTACAAGTTGGTTTGGGATTTATTATATACTTTCTGGTTTAAGGACTAACAGAATTTGTTTGTAGATGCAAGAGTATAACAAATCTGTTTTTGTGTTACACAAGGTTATGAAACCCTCATGACTACATTAAAGGGGTTAAGGGTAAGCCACATGGCAGTGTGCAGACTGTTTCTTAAATTCATTCTGGGTTTATTTCCCCTTTAAGCAGAGGAGAAGTAAATCAGATGACAGCTTGAGGTCTTATTTCATCTGAAGAATAAATTTAAGGGAGTGGACTGCCAAAAGAACCAATATCCCTCCGCTGTCCCAATATTTTGAGATGACAGTAGAGGACATTTTTGTGGACTGTAGCCCCAGCAGTCTCCTTACTGTTTCACATTTTCCACTGGGTGAACAGTGAATTGAAATGTTGTGCTGTGAGAAATCTGAAATGTCAGGTCTGTGTGACTCTGACGGTGCACAGACACTGCAGAAAGAAACATGCATGGGGGACAGTTGGAAGGGCAGAACCCAGGGCTCAGTGTGCTGCAGCAGCACACAGTCCCACTGAACGTTAAGTCTCTGCCAGCTGCATGTTTTATGACAACACATTAAAGAGGAGCCTGGAAGTCTAGCGTGCAAGCCTTGCATTGTCTGTCCTCTGCCAGCGAGGAACCAAACCTGGCACGCTTTATTGAACAAAGAGTTCCCTACGACTCTGGCTACAGGCTGTTCCCTTGAAATCTAACTCGAGACAATAGAAACAGAAGGGAGAAGGAGTGTGGGAGAACGAGAGGCAGTGTGTGTGTGTGAGGCTTGCGGTAGGCGTCGGCAAAGGCCTCCTGAGGGCGTGTACGTGTGTGTGTGTGTGTGTGTGTGTGTTGGGAGTGGGTGAGGAATGCTTGGGTCGGGCCAGTGGCTGCACTGGGTTGATCCGCTGGTGCAGACAAGGGGGAATCCAGATCGGCGATGACAGGAATGTGAAAGCAGAATATCATTAGACACATGGGAGCTGCAGCCCAGGCCTCAAACACACAGCAGGCAGCAACGCAAACAGATTCACAGAGATAAACTGTACACACACACAGAGGAAAAGTTATTGCAGCACACATGCAGGGATTGAACATTAAGGTGGATCAAAATGGCAGCCATCTCATGGACCTGAAACATTATGCTGTGGTATGCAGAGCTGCAGTGTCCTCCCCTTTTTCTCTTTCAAAAATCTTTTTATTGGTGTCCAACTGAGATGTAATGTCGAGCTCCAGTGTTCTTATAATGACAGTAAAACTTACTGAAAACAAACTGAGGGCTCCACCTCGACCCTCAACTGTGTAGCAGTATTCAGATCTTTTATTTTAAGGGGAATTTTACACATCAAAGCCTGTTCTCATGTCTTGGGGAGTACGACTGCATGTGTGAAAAAGTTGTAAAAAGCCCTTTGTGGCTTAAGAAGGAGCTGTGTGAAATCTGATCAGTTGCCTCAAGTGATGTCACTTGAGTCAGCGTTGCTTGGGGCTGAAGACTACGAGTGAAATGAAAACAACCTGTTGGTGTTGAGATGAAAAGAAGTAATCTTACCTGACCTCTGTGGCCCGCTCCTCATCTCTGCTTGAGGCTAGCAACTCAAGGCTAGCTGCTGCTAGCACAACACGCCTGAATCTAATGATTCGACTAATGGCTATCAAGTTGTATTATGGGAAATGTAGGCAGCAGGTTTTGACAAAGAAGAATGCACAGTATTTAACAGGAAATTGCCTAGAAAGCATACAAGCAGCAAGACAAAGTATAAGCACAGGCAAAATAAGCATCTCATCATGTAGAAGTCAACGTGAAAATAACAATGCATTTTATAGCCACATGTTTTGGATTACATTTTTTAAAAGTGTAATACTTCACACTGAAATGTAGTGGGAGTAAAGCAGTGGCGGAAGAAGTATATAGATCAGTCACTTAAAGGGACAGTTCACCCCAAAAATCAAAAATACATATTTTTCCTCTTACCTGTAGAGCTATTAATCAGTCTAGATAGTTTTGCTGTGAGTTGGTGTTGGAGATATCAGCCGTAGAGATGTCTGCTTTCTCTCCAGTATAATGGAACTAGATGGCACTAGATGGTTTGTGGTGCTCAAAGTGCCAAAAAAATACATCTGAAAAACTCAACAGCAATGTCTCTTTCCAGAAATCATGACCTGGTTACACATCCACAGACCTTGTTGTGAGCAGTTTCATGTTCTCTCTACAGAACTACATCCAACTACCATACCATTGCACAGAAGGAAGTGTGCATCTACTCATGGATAACAGGCTTGTGTTTGTCTCAATGCAAGATGTAAACATAAATGGTATCCTCCTCAGCTGAGCTGTAACGATAGATGAGCTAGCAGTAGATGCCCGCTTCCTTCTGTGCAGTGATGCGGTTGACAGGTGTGGTTCAGTGGAAATAGTTCCTACATTAAACTGCTCACAACAAGTTTTTCAAATTTCTTTATTTATCTTTTGACACTTTGAGCACTGCAAATTGAGTTGCCATTAATTTACAAACATATGACTACTTTATGACATGCACTGTTATATCGACTTAGACAAGTTACAGTATTATATTTTATTTTATAATATGCTATAACATATAATAAGCCAGACAGGAGCCATTCTGCATGATGAGATGCTATGTTTTGATACTTTTTAATTGCTGCTTGTGTAACTTGTAGGAAATTTTCTCTCACTATGCATTCTTCTTTGTCAAAACCTGCTGCCTACATTACCCATAATGCAATTTGATCACCAACAGTTGAAATGTGTCTCCTCAGAAATCATGACCCGGTCACTCCAGATAATCTACAGACCTTGTTGTGAGCAATTTTATGTAGGAACTATTTCCACAGAAACACACCTTTCAACCGTATCACAGTGCAGAAGGAAGTGTGCATCTACTGCTAACTCACCGAGCACCACTGAGCTAGCTAACGTTCCAGCTCAGCCATGGAGGAGGCCATTTATGTGACAAGTGCGAGCCTCTCTTCCATGAATAGATGCACACTTCCTTTTGTGCAGTGATACAGTTGGTGGGGGTAGTTAGGTAGAAAGAAAATAGTTCCTACATGAAACTGCTCACAACAAGGTCTGTGGATTATCTTGAGTAACTGGGTCATGATTTCTGGAAAGAGACATTGGTGTGGAGTTTTTCAAATGTATTTTTTGGCACTCTGAGCACCAAAAGCCAAGTGATATTTAGTTCCATTACACTAGAGAGAAAGCAGACATCTCTACAGCCGATATCTTCAACACGCAACAACTCACACCTGAACAAATTAGTTTAATAAATGGCACTACAGGTAAGAGGGAAAATATGTATTTTTGATTGTGGGTTGGACTGTCTCTTTAAGTAGAAGTAGGAACCCCAAACTATAAAAATACTCAAGTAAACTTTACAGTTCATCACTAAAATTTTGCCAGAAAAGATCCCTAAACCATGAAAAATGTCCTGGCAGATCGCTCCATCTCTTTCAACATCCTCTCCCATTTCCTTTTCTTTTTAAATTCACAGTTAACGTCTGAACTCACAGACCACACACTGATACACACATCTTACTGTACAGACCTGAGACCTGGCTCCGGACGAAGCCATGAGTCATGTTCGGTGAGGAGGGAAATGATTTCAGCTGGGGCAGAGGATGAGAGGGTCAGAGATTCTGGACAACCTGTGGGTCTTTTATCTGAGAATCTGAAGGATGCTGGTGTCCTTTCATGAAGCAGCAGGTTTGTTTGTAGGACCTTTCACTCTGACTTTACAGGGAGAGTGCTTGTAAGCATACAGCAACATGACAATCTAAGTATTCTACCACATAGCAGGCTTTAAAAGTTTATCCCTGCAGGTGTAGTTATCATTCCAGTGCTTTATAGGAAAACCTTGCTTTAACCTTTCCTTGGAAAATGAAGGTTGTTTTGGTGATATACATATTCAGATGTTTGAAAGGCACGGACGAACCTTGTTTTAAATAAAATGCATGTATGCATATTCAAGACAGGCTCATCTGCAATGTAGATGGGTTTAATTACCTTTATTTGCATGCATCAGATTCCTACAGCTGTGCTCAATTTATCGAGCGGTATTTTTTTTACATAACCACAGGTTGCTTGTTTTCTATCTCACTGAATATCGATCCAGTAAACATGGAAGCAATGTTTTTAATTCTGCAAACGCACAAGACTCACAGAACAAGGTGATGGTGTCTGAGAGAATACGGCACATGAAATATCTGGTATCATGTCTCCTGTATATCTAATTCAGACAGCGGGTGAGGAATAACACCAGCAGCAGATTTGCTTTCTGTGTCAACACAGCTCATTTTAAGATAAACAGGGCAGCCGCAGAGCTACCCGCTGAAGGAACACAGCTACCTTCCGACTGAACGCACTAATAGCATGTAGGCTCCTCTCTGCCACTGAGCATCACACTCTGCGGCAGGCAGGCCCAGTGGAGCGAGAGAAAAGACAGGAGGATGGAAGAGATGAGGAGGCTCTGTGTCCGAGACCTGCTGCAACAGATACAATAACAGTGCAAGAACAGCACAAGGCATATTGCTATTCAGACAGAAAGAGCAGATTTTTTTTTAAGACTTTGTATCCCTGTGTGCCTGCCTGAGGGGTACACACAGTATTATGAGAAGGATTTGAGTTGACACAAGTCACAGTCGCTCCATCGCCGGTGTGGAGGAGGACAAAGAGGAGGAGGGGAGATGAATTATTCAACCAGCCGGCGCTGCTCGGCTCTGACGTCTTGTTGTGTCTTATGGGGAGGTGAGGCGAGCCGGCAACAACAAGCAGCACCTCCTCACAAGGCGGCCGTCACATGACAGCCCCAGGATAGAGCATCCAAGGAACCTCGATTTTCCCGAGGACAGGGCATCATTTCAGAGAGCAGCAGTAGAATAATAGCTCCCTCTCAAAATGACAGCCATCGCTGCGGCACACCATCACAGATTGCTGGTCTATCACTCCCCACACACACAGGATGAAATGACAGCCCTGCCCCGCTGATAGCAAGGCATCTCAGCCTGAGTAAGTGTTCCTTCTGGCTTAGCCTGGCTTTGATGTTATTATACCATAGCAGTGCAATATTCAGCTCCGAGATTTACTACCTGCTGCTGGGGTGATCTCTTAAAGCTCAGTGTTTGTGAAGCTGAGAAAATGGAAGGCTGGAAAAAAAAAAGAGAGAAACAGGGACGCTTGATCTATTCTGTAACACGTTTCTCCCGTCAAGCAAAAACTCTATTATTCAAGAGCAAATGTAGGACATGAGTATTATCAAAAACAGAGCCGGCATCAGGCCCTGCGCTCAGCTGGAGAATTCCAAAATGTAAAAAGAAAACAGAGAATTAAGCGTGTTTTCTGCTTTCCTTCTATCTGTGCCATTTAGCGAACGAGCAGTGAGAAATCAAAATTGTTTACCCTTAAAACAGGATTATTGTGTCTCACGGCTGATGGGATTTAGCAGTCTGCTCTACCTCGGTATACAAACAAATGTGTTTACAAAGAAATAAATGTGATGTATCTGAAGGCATTAAAAGAAAGAGATGAAGTCGTTTCTTGTGGTGTAACTTAGTCGTTTATTTTAATTCCACAAATTTTTCAAAAAAATTACAAAATACTCAAATGGAGAGAACACAGGACTCACAATTTTTCTTATTATTTCTACTTTTTGTTTACATTGTGTCATCCCATGGCGACTACTCATATATACAATAAGCTTCAAGATACCAGTATATATATAAATCTTAGCAGTCAGAATTTACATTCTGCTATTGCCGCTTTGAAACAAGAAGCTAAACCATTGACAACACTTAACATCAAGGTTCTGGAGACACAAAAAGAGGGAGTAAAAGGCAAGGGAATCGTCAGGAAAACGAGGCAAAGGTGACGATGAGGAGTACGTCGTCGGGAGAGAGAGACAGGAATCGGTGGGAGATGGCGAGACAAAGTGACAGGTTTCTCGTCAGGGCTTCAGAGACTTTTTTGGATCTTTAAAAAGGGGGGGGGGGGGGGGCATGGGTTTGATGTTTTCAAGCATTTAAATGTAAATTATAGTGCTCCAAGGGAAGATATGGTCACTTTTAAAATGCAAATACAATTTCTTCATTTGGTTAAAAGTAAATTAAAAAAAAGCCACAGTTTTCTAAACGTCCATGACGGTCCAACAGTCTTAGTGCGTGGAACAAAAGCAGAACTGATGTCATGGCTACAGCAAAAAACAAAAAGTAAAACTTGGGGCTGGTGTGCACTGGCATGACAGGTCAGCACAACTTGTAACAGTCAGTGGCACACGCAAACACACACCCCACTCCCGGGGTCCAGGAGTGTGTGTATCCTTAAGGAACCAAGACATACGAAAACATCATGAGGAAAACACGCGCTCACACACAGTCATCGACCCTCTACCTCCTGGTGGTCACGTGTCGGCAGGCCCCCCCTCTAGTGTCACAGTGAACATTATTACAGCCTAGTTGGAGGATGACTCAGTCGGATGTGAGCCCTGCAACAAACATGGGTGACTGGACCAGGTGGAGAAAAGGGGTCACCCACAACACAACTAGCACTGACTCAAAACCATTCACACGTTTAAAACAATCCTGAAGTTTGGCTCCTGATACACTGAGCAAAGTTAAAATTCAGGTCCTGGTGATTAAAAATAAAAACTTGAAGCCATTTCAGCCAAATGTGTTCCTGGTATCCACATGTTTAAAATCATTCTGTTACAACAAAAAGCAATGAAGTATTACTCCAATGTGTTGACTTAAATATAGATTTTAAGCAAAAGGATAAAACCAATCGAGTGGAGCTCTAGCTCTCAGTGCAAACTTTAGTTTTTCTTTTTAATCCATGGCTTCGGCGTGCACTCCACAGAAGCCTCAGTGACAACAGCGTCACCTCTTCAAGTGTTTCAAATCATGAACTCAACATGTTGAGTGTACACATTCTGACAACCTGCTGCGTGTCAAAGGTGTGTGATGAATGGATGTGGGTGTGACAGCGTCATGGTTTACATAGTGTATGTGGGACTAAATCTAACACAGTGATGTCAGAGGAACGTCACAACTGAACCACAACTCTCAGAAACTGCTCATATAATGCCATGGTGCTCCCCTCTGAAACAAGGGATAATGCTTCAAAACAATTATATTGGAGGTTGAAACGACTTGGTTTGGAGTCCACACCTAGTAATAATAATAATTATAATAATAATTATATGTTTATATATACTATTTACAGACTCAAAAACGCCATGCTGTAGCTTTTCTTAAAATTATGAAAAACCTCCAACAATGTATTAAAATAAATGTTGAGTTTAAGATAGCACTTGTTATTTTTCCATAAATGGCCTGACCGGTCTTGTCTTTTTTTTTTGTTGTTGATAAGCACAGTGTCTTGTTCTAGCACCTACAAAAAAACGTCAGGGAAGCTTGTCATGCAGGAGTCTTGAGGACGTTGTCACTACTGGCTATATACCAAAGAAAGTCAATGTCTTGAAAAATAATAATTAAAAAAAGTCCTTGACAGGAACAGAAAAAAAAAAAAAAACAGAAGAATTCTCAGACGATCCACTTGGCCTTTTCCGTTCTTCAAAACTGAATGAACTCTGTAACAACTTCCCGTGTCCTGCACCTAACGGTCGCTGCCTCCCTTGGCTGGTTACAGCTGCTTGTCGCTCTCCTTCTTCAGTCGGCTGAAACACAAACAACAAGTATTAATATCTGGACACATTCGCTTGGTTTATCTAAATGTTTTTTCATCTGATTCCTGGTGCTTATCTGACCTGTAGTAGTCCTCCTGGCCAGGCAGTGGTCCTCCGTGCATGTGATGGTGCCCGTGGAGCCACTGCTGCTCCATGGCCAGCCTCTGGAGTTCAGCAGACTGGGCATGCATGGCCTGCAGCTGGTGGGCTGCGGACATGGGCGGCGGCAGACCTCCTGGTAGGTCCCGTGGGTATGGAGTACCTGGACGAGGCACAAACAAAAGATTTGATCAGGCAATCTGGCAGAGCTGGGATTGATAGATTGGATGTGATACTGCTGTTAATGAGAGATGATGTTGGCGGGGAGCCTACCGAAGACTGGGTGGCGCAGCATCTCGTGTTCATGCGGCGGCTGGCCGAGGAGAGGGTTGGGGATGGCGCCGGGCGGGTAAGGGAAGCGAGCCAGGTGAGGTCCTGCTGCCAGGGGGTCCACTGCCAGTGGATGGCCCCCCGAGCCTGGAGGACACACAAGACATTCACCACCACCTTCTGGGCGTCAGAGTCTTAGGTTCAGGGTACACTCATTTCACGACAGTGTATCATAAACAGTGCATGCGACAGGAATTAGTGATACACAGCTTAATATAATGTTACTCCTCTCAAGGCTGTCCAAAAGAGTGCAGGGACAACTTTACTATATTTATCCACTGTGAAGCATCTGCTGGCTCTATCAGAAATTTAATGAGGATATAATTATGCTTTAATCCAATCTCATATGTCAATACTGTACATTACGACAGACAATAAAATATGAAGTGGAGTTTCAGATCATATGGTGACATTTTTAAACTAAAAGAGATGCAAGTTGAATTATCATTAATTCAATGTCCCCTCTGTGCACTCTTCACTGTTATGAGAGAAGTAATATATATTAAATTAATAATTGCATTAACAGACAACTTGATTCAAATAATAGCACAAGGAACTTAATATTAACCTCCTCAAAACTTATTTTTCTTATTGAACATTATTTAACTTACTTACAACAAACACAGGTGACCTTAACTCTTATCCTTTCTAATTCTCTTTACAATCTTTTAATTTTTTCAAAGATTCCTTAGAGTACTTTCTCTTCCTCTAACTTTGAAGCACAGAGTAAAACTGGTTAGCAATATTTCTACTATGTCTTATTAGTGCTATGACAAAATATTTATTTATTGATACATATCAATTCTGAATATTTGAACCGGTTTCATACTCATTTTTCAATACACAGGTAACAACTGCGCTTTCCTGCTCTGTCTTATTGTTGCCTATGTGTACTACAGTCATTCTGCTACTAACCAAGAAAAGCAAAGTCGTCGGTGTCAAGTTATAGTTTATGTCTTTTGATAAAAATTTAAACTTATATGTGCTCAATGTCAATTTTACCATGGTTTTGAAAAGGGGTTAAATTATCTTATTTAGGTATAGTATCAAAGTTAAAAAGTGATGCATCTTGAAAAAGTATCAATAAATCTTTGGAGTGCCCCAAGGTTCTATTCTTGGTCCTTGACTATTTCTTTAGCAATGCTTTAAATAAAGATTTTTTTTCCCTTATCTTTGTGCTGATTATACAAATCCCCCTTTCAATGTCAAAATGTAAAAGTACAGAATATTATACAATAACATCATAGGGCCGGGCAATATATCAGTATTACATCAATATTGTGATATGAGACTAGATATCTTATTTGTTTTTGGATATTGTTATATTGTAAGTGTTGTCTTTTCCTAGTTTTAAAGTCTGCATTACAGTAAAGTGATGTAATCTTCTAAATTTACCAGACTGTTCTAGCTGTTCTATTATCTGCCTTTAAACACATATATATTTTGTGAAAACAACACAACCCTAGAATATTGCTGCAATATCAATATCAAGTTATGTGGTCTGTAATATCATGATATTTGATTTTCTTTATATCGCCCAGCCCTAATTACAATCAATATCACACAATAAAACATTCAGAAAATCAAGTTAAAATATTCATACATCAATTTACAAATATGACTGTATACAAAAGATCAATGTATCATGCACATTCTGAATATGTCTGTAAGTATATAAAAGATATTTAAAAATTGACATGTTTGAATTTGATTAATCATCTTCCCCTTTATAAATGTAATTATAGCAACATTATTGTTGTATACTTTAGAGTTACACCAAACAGTGATATTTATTAAAGGAAATATAAAAAGCTCCTCTGATAAAATCTGGCAACCTCAATTTACTAAACACATTTTGCAAATACATTTGCCAAATAATGAGCAATTACCAGCTTGTAGTTTTCCCAGAATTGATAATATTTTGGAATGCAGCCCTTTTTCTGTAAACGTATATAGTATGTACTGAATATACTTAAATAGATAATTTTATTTCTTAAAATTTATTTTACTCTATCGTGTAATTTTAAGTGATACAGTGACAGCATGTTTGTGTACAAGCAGGGCTTTCGTTTACCTTGATGGAGAGGGTCTTGCTGGTGGAGGTGGAGATGCGAGTGAATATGCGAGTGCTGGTGGTGGTGTGGCGTGACATTAAACATCTGTAGACGAGCGATGGGGTCGTTGGCCACTGTGGCCATCCTCTCAGCATGGAGTCTCTCTGCAGCCAACCTCTCTGGGTAGCTCATTTCTGGCCGCAGCTGGGGCCCAGCGAGGGCCAGCCGCTCACGCTCTAATGGGTTCAAGCCAGGATGGAAGGAGGCGAAAGGGTGAGGGCCGGCCATGGGGGGCAACGTGATGGCCCCATGCCGGGCAAAGTGCTCCATGGGGTTTGTGGAGGGGTGAAGTGTGTCCATCTCTGGAGGCTTAACCTCGAAACCAGGTTTCATCCTTTCCCTCAGCTCCCTCTCACGGATCTCCCTCTCACGCATCTCCCGCTCTCGTAGCTCGCGCTCCCGCATGGCCGGGTCAGCGTTGTACAAGCTGGGCATGTGATAGGCCAGCAGCGGGTCTGCAGGGTTGAGGGATACAAAGAAGGGGTGGTTTCGATTGGTGGGGGACATAACGTGGGGTCGGGCGTACTCGCTGAGGGTCCGCAGGGCAGGGGTGTCGGGGCCAATGTATGGAGGCACAGCTGCGATCGTGGTGGGGGGGCCGTCGAATGGAGGACGCATGTGGGCGGGGCCAGCCATCTGAGGTTCACCCATTCTGCCCTCATGAGAGGAACTGGAGGCTTTCTGCAAAGAGAGAAACATGTTCAGTAAGATTTAAAAGAAAAAAATTAACCACAGGCAAACTAAAGGGAGACAAACAAAACCACTCACCGCAGCTCGCTCTGCTTCCTTTTCTCGTTCCCGCTCTCTTTCTCGTTCCTTTTCCCTTTCCCTCTCTCTCTCCTTCTCTTCCCTTGCTTTCTGCTCTGCTTCCCTCTTGGCTTTCTCCAGAGCTTCCTCTCGCTTCTTGGCCAGTTTAGATGAAGCCAGTGGAGTGAAGTAGTAATCTGTCCTAGCACACGAGTTGTAACCCCGGTCCAGGTGCTTGTAGAACCTGTGGTCGTGGTGGAGATAAAACATTCAATATTTATTCAGAAAAATGGAGGGATGTTCCAGTTCATAAATTAATACTTGTTACAAACAAAAGAAAATAGGCTGGAGAGAAATTCATGTTTAATTTTGCATGCTGAATGGCAAGATAATGTCCCATTAGATGAAAAGACAGCTTGTATTAGCTTACACTGGTCCATTATTCAAAAGGAAATAAACTCCCTTGGCATTCACTTTTGCTGCTACGTTGAGTATGTATTAAAACCCTCATTGCTATTCATTGGCAGTCTGAGAGCCACTTAAGCACAAGGCAACTACAGATACTCATATTCAGATGCCTCGGTTCAGCCGCATCTCACTGTAATTAATCTCCCTGCTCTCCATCCCCGATAATTCCTCGCCATCAGCCCCTCGGAGCTCAGGGCTAATTGTGGCCTTGGATGCCTATTTTGCTGAGGACATTCGATTTGTTACTTACATCAAAGCCTTAAAATCTGAAGGCAGAGACTCTTTGTTGTTAGATGTGTTTGAGAGCTAATCAGCATCCCCAGACAAGACAGTAAGCAGCTCAACAGACTACTGATAAATAACTGCTTTTGTAGGTGTATGTTTTCCTTTTTTGGGGTAGAAATCGGCACAGACGTACCGTGCTGACTGGCTGGCATGGCTGGGCGTGTTGACGATGGTAGGCTCTGGGGAGGGGCTTCTCTGTGGGGGCGGAGGGCTCTCTGGCTCTTCTGTCTCGTCCAGAGGCTCCTCTTTGATGTGTACAGGTGGGAGTACCGGGCCGGGGCCGGCACAAGTGACGGAGGCAGGCAGTGGCATAGAGATGGAGGAGGGTGGAGCGGTGGAGGATGGAGGCTGTATGCCAGGCATAGAGTTTGATGAGGATGGGGGAGGGCCAGTTGGAGGTAGAACTGTATTGAAAGGATGAGACGAGAATGGCGGCTGCGGTGGCCCGTTTGGATGTGAGGCTGCTGCGGAGGGCGGCAGAGGAGGAGGTGGAGGAGGTTGGTGGCTGGCTGATGGTGGGAGGCTCTGGGACTGAGTGAGAACTGGAGGCTGGGCTGGGGGCGGCTGAAGCTGCTGCCCCTGAGGCATGAGCTGTAGGGGAGGTGGGTGTGCTGATGGAGGATGGTGGGTGGATAAAGAGCTGAGGGGCTTGAGGGCAGGAGGTGGAGGCAGGTTTGAAGGCATCTGAGGGAATGGAGGCGCCGACACGTGGGGTGGATGTTTGTGGGACTGTGGGTTGGGTATCTGAGGGATGGGTGTGGTTGGTGGAGGCTTGATGTGTGGCATGGACATTGGGGCAGGGGGAAGGGGCTGCTCTCTGGGAGGCTGGCCTCCACTCTGAGCTGATGACTGGGATTGGGAAGGAGGCGTGTGCGGCCTCTGCTGTGATTGGCCAGAGATTGGCAGGGGTGGGACCTGAGACTGACCCACAGGGAAGCCCTGAGGGGGCATTGAGTGAGGGTGAGGCATGTGTGAGGGGCCAGGCTGCAGTGGATGTGGCATGGGTGGCATGGGCCCGTGATGTGAGCTGGGTAATGACTGAGGTGGGACTGGGGGGCCAGGAGGTGGAGCCTGAGTCAAAGGTGAATGTGGAGAGGGAAGCCTTTGAGGGTGAAGGGACGCTCCTGACTGGATAAGAGACATTGGGCTTGCCTGGGGCAGAGGCTGGGGAGGTAGAGAGGTGGACGCCGCTGTGGGGGAGACCTGTGGGGGCAGCGAGGGGGCTGAGGCTGTAGGCGGAGGTGGTGCCGATGAGGCGGCTGAGGTGCCTGGCTGACACTGGATGACTGGAGGGTGCTGGCTCTGCAGGAGCTGTTGCTGCTGGGCAGACGAGTCTGAGTCGCTCTCATTGTCACGTGGGCTGGGGATGCTTGGGGAGGAGCTCCGGTTGTCCTGGTCAATGTCTTTAGGATCGCTACTGAGCTCCTCGTTGATGCTGCGCCCATCAGAGCTCTCGCCCTCGCCCTCCCCTTCGCCCTCCCCTTCTGAGGGTGAATCTGGCCGACTCAGCTCCTGAGGGACAGAGGAGAGAGAAGGATGAGTATCATAACACCAAGTCTTTGCATTCCACTGAAACATATCCGAACAGCGAAACAAGCACGACACACTCACTTGTGTCTTGGACTTTTTGGCGCTGGCTCTCTCGGGCTCCTCTGTGTCTGAGGCTCCCTTCTCTCGCTGCCGTTTGGCACTCTTCAAAGGTGAAGGAGCCTCCTCTTTAATCTTCTGTGGAGCCAAAGTAGCAGAGCCATTAGGGCACATTTCACAGTGATACGTGCACATAAATACAAATCAGTCCTTGCTGTGTTTACCTTGCTGGGCTTCTTCATGGAGTCTGTCTTGCTGTCAGTGCTGTCCGTGCTTGCTGCGCTGGGAGAAGTGCGTCCACTGGAGCGCAAATCCTCGTTGGTAGGTGAGGCTCTGCCATCAGGACTGGCTGTCTGCTTCTTACGACCACTACGTAGCGTCGACATCTGAGAACAACAATTAACAGCAATATTAGGGCTGCATGTAACTTGAAATTAAGATGGACATACACTATACGCAACTCCAAATCTAACTTTTTTGAATTTCTTTATAAAACCAAATGTATGAATCAATGCATGTCAAAGCTGTCCCTGTACTGCTTGTCTACAGATGATAGGCTTATTGCTTTGTAGTCTGGCTCTGGGGATGACTCTGGGGCTATGGTTCCTGAAGGTGAAAATAGAAGGATAGATGAGTGTGTGCCCACCGAGCCTCGGTTCCGTCGGGTCCTCATGCTATGCTTCCCGCTGAGTCCATCCTCTTCCTCTTTGACAGGTTTGAACATAAATGGTGGCGGGTCCACGGGCTTCTCGATGGGGGGCAGCTCACCGTACTTCTTGAAGTGAATGCGGCAGTCTGTGCACAGCAAGATGTTCTCCCGGCCCCCGTGGTGCCAGTCCTTGGAGGCTGAGGAAAAGCCATTTACAGTTGTGAAATAACACACTCTCGCAGGCAGTGAGAAGTACACACAACACAAAGAAATGATCTCTGAACTACAGCGATACTGTAGAATACAAAGGAGGTCATTAAGTAACTTTGTTGTTTAACATCTAATGGGATAAATATATTTAATGCAGGAGATGAATCAAAGGTAATGTATGTCCCCCGCTACATACCGTATTTAAATTTTCTATAATGCACTAAAAAGGTCTACAAGGGTTAACACTATAAAGCCAAAGCTATTAGCCACCCTAGTTGTGATGGCAGTAACCTAAGTGTCATCAGATGGGAGCCTGGCACTGGGAGCCAGCTGTGTGGAAAAAGGGGAAAGATAATGAGGTGGAGAGAGTGAACGAGCTGTGGGCTCATGTCTGATTTGATCAAATTAGTCCTGACATCTTCTGATGCCCATCTGTCACACAGCGCTGTGTTGTGCAGCCTCACACTGATCCTAATCACGACAGGAATAGCCAAGCAAGTCCATATGACCAGTATGAGTGTCTGTAAATGCAGAGCGTGGTGTCTTACTGGTAGTGAAACAGTGGCGGCAGGCGTAGCCCTTCAGCTCCTGTTCGCTGTCTTCACTGTCAAAGTCATCTTCACTAGCTGAGCTGAGGTCCACTGGAAGAGAGAGAGAGAGGAAAAAACACTTCACGTACATCGCTCTAGCACCACAGTGTATCAGGTCATTTCCTCTGTGGTTGCCATTCAGGGGGTCAAATATACGTACAGAACTCGCTGGAGGGGGGGCGTGAGGGAGTGTTGACAGGAGTTGAAGCGGTCCGCGTCTTGATGCGGCGGAAGACGGGCTGGCGGCGGTGTCTGCGGTGGGCTCGACAACTGGCTGCCTCGGGGGTCTTCTTCCAATAGTAGTAGAAGGTAATGAGCTCCCCCTGAAGTGAAACACAGAACAAATTAAGTTAAAATGGGCAAATACATCGCAAGAACACAAACAGGAGGAACACTGAAGAGGAGGCGTCACTTTTGACTGAATTAAAAGGAATTAAAGGTCTATTTGTCCAAGTTGTTGAAAAATAGTCACTGTGAAATATCTGCAGTTAGGCTGAATAAAATATGTGGAAAATACACATTAGCAGTCAGCACAGTATTTCACAGTGAAAGGCCACGGAGTGGGTGAGTCCATGCCAGGTTTTGTAGCTGGCCGGGCATGTTTATACTGTGGCCCTGTCTGTCCCGGGATTAGGCGAGGAGGCTCACTGAATGCAGGGATATTAGGATCAGTGCATTGGTGGCTGCCTGGGTGGCAGGAGCTTGAATGGGAACAAAAGAACATGTCAGGCAGAGCTTTGGCGCTACAAATAGGGAGTGAAATGGCTCCTCGCCCCTTCACTGGAAGAGTCAATTGAACTTTAATCAAACATTTGGAGGGGCGCACTTGCCAGCGAGCGAGGCGGATAAATCCAGTGTACAAAAGGCCGCCAGGAAATCAATACCCAACTGAAACATTAACACATGCAATCATGGATCAGAAAGCACTTTGCTGAGGCAGCCTGTGCATATTAACTGCCGCTTTCCGGCCACACTCATAATACGCGAGCCTTGAAAATTGGCGACAGGAGTCAGCCACAATTATGTAGTTTCCTGTGGGGCTTTGCCCTTCTCTCCCTTGCCGTGAACTAGTGGTCCTATAACAAATTCATGAAGGTGTGGTGTGATTGTTGGGTGAGCAGTAAGTCACCTGTAATCTTTACAGCCCAGAGGGCAGCCATCTACTGTCTGAGGTCTGTTAAACTGCTGTTCAACAAAGCTCCCAGGGTTTAATGGCTATCGATTGTTTTCCTTCTCCGCCTCAGCTGAGAAACTTGACATAAATTAGTCAGTACGTTGCTCTCTAAAATGCATCAACAGCTTTTCAGCAACAGCTTAACATCGTGTATCAAAATGTTCCACAACAAACAAAGGGGGGAAAGGATATGATGAAATGGCGGACAGTTGTAAGTGGCAATAAAAAACTCACTTAACTCTATTTCACCAATGAAAGAAAATAACTTTGTATCAAAGCCAGAAATTTCAAAGTATAACAGGCTGATACTAATGGACACATAAAGGTAACTGCAGCTTTAATTTCTTATCTCATGAAATACAAAACAACTTGAGGCTAGCTGGTTTCTTGTTACGCACAGTGAGAAAACACAGGTCAGGGATTGGCCAGTGTTTGCTCCTTTATCGCTTCAACAAGTCGTGTGAGTATCTGACATTAAGGAACTCAATCACCCTTTTTGATTGGCAGAAAAAGCTCCACTCAGTGGGCTTAGGCTTGTTTAATAAGATCTCCCTTCATGTGCCTCTTAGGGGTAATTCATATCTACCAGTGGCTGTAGGACTCCGTCTTATCAGGCAGAGCAGTGCTGGGAACATTTACTGAGGGTGTCTGAGCTCAATGAAACCTTCTCATATTTCAGGGTAAATTAAGGTGCTGCTCCGTGCGATGGCAAAGCCAGCGCTCCAGAGTAAAACTGTCCCAAGCCCCACAGCTTGTGCTGGTTTTTTAAGACCTCAAGACTGCTGCAGATGAGCACATCTGGATACTGGGAACGGTTCCACATGTAGAAGCTTAGCAGAGACAAATCACTAGGACTCCTTTAAAATAGAAAAAGCAGTCAGATAAAGAGGGAAAGATTAACCTCCTACTTGTGGGACATTTTTTTTTAATGTCCATATTTGTGCCCAGAACAGATCAGCTAATGATGATTATATCACCATAACGGCTCTATTGTGCTGCCATGTGTTTGTGCATCTATTTCAGACCGTTAAAGAGAACTTTCTAGTTGTTTCCTGTGCGCCTCCCTCTTCAGCTTGGCCGGCCAGTTGGGAAGGCAGGGCGCAGGTGCTAACTGAGGCAAGGCAGGCGTCCTGATGTGAAATCTAATTGAAATGTGCAGATCAAAAGTGTCGAGTGGTGCCGAGCGCTGGCTTTGCTCTGTGCTTAATGACTGTTCTCAGCAGTGCCTCTCTGCCTCCTCGCTGCAGGCTGACAACTACATGGCCTCAACAACAGCTTGGCAGACACGGGGAAAGGTCACCCTGCCTCTCCATCACTTACACTGTGTCAAGTACCATTACATTAGGCAGGGGCTAATGAAAACATTAACTTGGGCTTTTGAATGGGAATTAACAGGTGCACTGATGAGCTGGTACAGCCGGATGTTAACTGCGAGGGGAAAACAGAAGAAGCAGCCTTAAATTTGGGCAAATTTATTGAGTTCAAACGTGATTGCAGGTTAAAAATCCAAAAGGAAACATTCTCTGTGTCTCTATTTAAAATGCACACTGCAAAAACCTCTTTGTAATGTTTGCTTTATAGTTTACGTTTACAGCTCTTGAATACATATTCTGAATGTGCTGACAAAGGAAAGACTGATGTGGAGTTACATAATGATGTCTGTGAGTGAAGTGCAGTTGAATATGAGCATGGCATTCCTGTGGTTGAGGGAGGCTTTGTGCTGTAAATTAGTGTCAAAGGGAGATTGATAGATTACCTCTCACAGCCTGCCTGCATGTCAAATTTGGTTCCCCTGAAGTCACGTATGTCCGATCTCTCGCACTGACTGCGTACCTTTCTCTATCACAGTCACTTTGTCATGCTGCCATATGCCCACAGCAACACTTTAACTTTCATTTACCTTGTGTTTCTTCCCCATGATTGGGTGTTCAGACGGCAAGTTTGTGTGTAAAGTTGTTAAGTCACGTCATAAAATAAAGACAATGGTAAAACAGACCTCATTCCACGAACCTGCATCTAAAATAGTCCACCAGTACCCACTAAAAATTCATGGAAATACTTGAAATAGAAATCTAGATTGGCCCCGGCCTCCGCACCATAATTTTCCCCCAGTCCACTAAATCACTGCAGAGCAGTACAGAGTGTGCTGCCGCTCCGCAGTACATGAGATAGTGACAACATAAGCTCAGTATTATAAGGCCTTTTAGACTGCTTCCATCTGCAGGAGCTTTCTGGCCAGTGGATTATCCGACAAGGAAAGGGCTTACCCTCCTATCACGACACTCAGGGCTTCCATCCCGGTTATTGCCACTTAAAATGGTCGTCTACATAAAAGTGTGTGTGTGAAATGGATGTGGAGCTCAAGATTATGTACAGCAATGTTGTCTTGAGACTCAACCATCACAGAGAAACAAGTTCATCCATCGTGCAAAGATTTGTACTCTTCTTCTATGGTAATTAACATAAATAAATGTAAAAGTTATCAGTGCTCTTGAGAGTAATAGCTGAAAGCCTGTATATAAGTCCTGTGCTGGCACATTAATACACAGTTTTTATATTTGCTTATATGTTAAAAAACTACTCTAACCTCATCATTTAATTATAATAAGATTTTGTAAATGGCAAGTGCTTTGTTTTGTAACAGAAGTCAACAGGTTTCGTTTCTGAGTCACTGTGCTGTAAACTATCGTCTGTTCCTGTTTGTAAGCTTTAGACAGAATAAGGTTAACCATGAAACCTCTGCAGACTGCAGTTTAATTGCAGGTGGGAGTGCAGGTTGAGGGTGAGTGGGAGTGCAGGCTCCTCCACTGGGCTCGGTGGTCCTGTGTGCGCAGGCAGGGCTGAGGGCGAGGGCTAAACTTGTGTATTTACACCCTCATCCCCTCTCAGGCCCAGGCCTGAACAGATGGTTTCTGTTTTTCCTGGCAGATTTGTGACAGAGCCACAAAAGGCCCCTGCTTTGACATGAAGCCAAACGGTTAAGGCCGTTACTGGCAAGAGCAGGGGAAGGAGGAGAGAACAGGGGAGAGCTGAGGAGGGGGAGGGCCAAGTGTGGAGGAGAGCCGAGAGGGAGGAATAAAGAGCCAGCGGAGGATAACAATGGACAATCAACATCCAGTCCAACCGCAACCTTTCCTAATAAAAAAATCTCTCCGTAAATAACTGCTAAAAACTTTGGGCGGTTTAGCCGCAGCGCGCGGGGAGCATGTGATTTCTGGGTTGTGGTGGCTGATAGTGAGTTGTGTAAACATCCATTAGTGCAGCATGAACCTGTGCTCCTCCTGCTTCCTCCACGGTCTGCAGCCAGAGGAGGGAGGACTGCTTCCTGATTCATTTCGGTGAGGTGAAGGGGGATGTATTTCTCTGAGCTAAATCAAACCAGCGTTTAATTATGTATGTGCTCGACCCCTGGACTTGGTATTCTTCATCGGCCATGACAGGTTGTACCGCGAATCGTTTCAGTGAGTGGCGCTTGACTTCTCTGTCATCTTCATGCCGACTGTAACTGTCGGGGTTACTTGGTAAATGCTTATGCAGGTCAGAAGAGTATTTGTGACGGCTGCAGGACAACTTGACATGTTTATTTATCTTTAGTCTTTTAACAGTGTTTATATTAATGTTTTATCTTTAATCAATGTCATGTTTAAATGATACAGATGACAAAAATTATTCTCTACTACTTCAGGTCACTGGGAACTTGTCACATAATATGCAAAAACATTCCTCCAACATGACAAGGTACCAGGTGAGTTCTGGGTAAGATTAAAATTATTTTCTCCGTCCTCTTTAGACTTTAGATGACTGAATAGTGAAAGGACCTTGGCTGGTGGAGCAGAGTGCATGTGAAAGGCGGTTAAATAGACAGCCATTCCCTGCTGCGCGGCGCCTTTCTGCTGGAGAATGACTGAATAAGCTCTGCTTTCACAGGTCAGGGATGCACATGCTGAAGAATCAGCACTCGTGTTTTTCCCGCTGTAAGCGCTTTTGCCAATGAAAGCAGATTGGATGGCAACAGTGCCTTTTTTGCTGGAGGGTCGATCCTGCGTGTTCTGCTGATAAGCTAGTCCCCAAAAACCACAACATGAAGCTTACCAAAGAACTCAATTACACAGGGAGCTCCGGCTCTCCGAGCTCCATCTATTAGGCTGGGAAAGAAAAAAAAAAAGAGAAAAGATTTTGCCCACACTCTGCTGCGCTAAATTGCCTGTGGTCTGCTAAAAGAACATCAATACGTGCTGGTTGAGCTTCCGTCAGCCGACAGCGATTTCACTGCCTAAACAAGTTATATCATTTACCAAACACGAAAGCTGTTCTGTCACACTACTGACAGCTGCTGCCAACTGGACCAGGCCCCTGTAGTTTGTAGCTGGTTTAATTAGTGTTTGAACCAAAGTATTTATAATCACAGTCATCCCCAAGGTTCTGGCTGCTGAGCTAAGGACACAGCAATGAATTCAATTTGACGTTTGTACAGATTGTACCAGGGCAAACATCTGCTGTGAGGTTGTGTTGAGAACACTGTTCTCCTGTTGGCCATCCTGTAAATGACAGGGCCTGGAGGGGAGGTGGGAGGGGGGTGCAGGGTGCTCTCTTTTCTCCGAGAGAACAAGATGCTGCAAGAGCCGCTGAGCACATCACCTCCTGGTTGATCTAAATGTCGACACAAGCAAGGCAACGTTTTTAAAAATCAGACGTGCAGCTCAGGTCAGCCATATGCCCATACGTCCTTCAAATCACTACACGCTCTTCAGTCACAGTGACTTCTATGTCCTGTACTGCTCCGTCACCTGCCTCTATCAAAAGCTAACAATAAACACAAATCACCAGAGGCTGCTAAATCAAGACACAAGTACTGCTGAGAATTGTGTTTTTTCTCCAAATGACTGCTGCTACCTGCCAAGCTGCTGGACTCAAACTGTTTGCTGTCCGAGGACACTTGTTTGACTTGTGACGTTAAGGCAAACCACAAACACACCGTGGCTTCACCTTTGTTAGCTTTTCTAACACGCTGCCACTGCACCTTTCTGTCTTTTCCACCTCAGCGCCAAAACAAAGCAGGAACCAGCAGCATAAAAATGCCTCTATGAATCAGTTCACTGTTTTTTTTTTTCCTGCCCTGTACGTTTACACAACATGCATCTGATGTTTTGTTGCATAAGTACCTGCTGACTGTATTACTAAAACTGTATTATATTACTACATAAAAAAATATCAATAAACTTGTTTTTACATTATTTATTATGTGAAGTGGTCATGATTTTTACAAAGTATGACTAAAATACAGTTAGTTAACCATGTTGATCCTAATGCTAACTGTGTGCTGATACACTGTGTGAACTTTAATATTTAAACGTGGAGTACAGGGGAGCAGTCCCGAGGGAATAAAAAAACAGGATGCAGGAATGAACCCTTGAGGGAAAACTCGACTGATAAACATTCCCACGTACACACCGAGCTTTTGTTCTGTGCTTATAAAGTGTTCTCCATTGCTTCACTTCAGTTTATGAGATTATGGTTGTTCTGTTTTATCGTGAAACATTTTTATGGTCTATAAATACATAAATACAATGATATAACAATTAGGACAATAAACTACTTGTATTTTTATGCAATTTATAATCTCTCTCGTATTACACTAAGACAGAATCTGTACTAAATACAGTTGATTTTGCAGTTATTTTATTTAGCGATGCAAACTGAAAATAGCCTTGTCCTTAAAATAATAAAATTCCAGTCACGTTCCTATTTGTGAATTAACCTTAACATTTAATTTGCAAGTTAACTGCAGTACCTTTTTCCACCAGTGAAATAGTTTGGGCTTGGCCCTTTAGAATAAGTCAAAACTTCCATATTTGAGCTAATTTTCAGCTGTCAATTTCTCTGTTTAGCTGCACAGCAAACAGCAGTAGCTGATACAAATCTGTTGAGCAAATACTGTGTGTTGATCTCCCCCTAAAACCACATTTTTATGAAAACCCCTCCAGTGAAAATATCAGCAGCAGAGTTATCTGTGATCTGCCATTTCAGCATATTTAGTTGTTTAAACACTGGGAGCAGAAAGCTCGTGTTCCATGACGTCCTCTCTGGAGTGGAGGAAATGGTGGCAGCAAAAGCTCGCTGCAGACGGTCAGACGACACACCCACTTCCCCCTCCGGGCCTTTATGTGACTTTATATAAAGCATTCCTGAGTCCTAGTTAGGCCTGGTGTGTTTACACAGCGCTGGGTGCTTACCCTTGGCACTGGGTGTTTCGAGCCTCGCTGGCACTTCAGGGGCAGAGCAGCTAATAGGGGCTAGCGGGAGGAACAGTGAGGGGCAGACACACTGTACTGGACCTCTGGGTATCAGCCTGAGGGTTTTATGCTCCGCACTCCGGCTCAGCAACAGTGGTCCGGCCAGGACTTAGGGCAGAGGCACCCTCATTTCTGCAACATGCTTCTTTTTTTGATGGCGTTGCATGCAAGTGGAATGACAGAAATTCGTGCCTGTGACTGGAGATAATGGATAGGACCTAAAATATCTTGTTGTGCTCATGTTCCAGATTTGTAAATGAGCAGGTAGAAAATAAATGGCACTTTCCTCGGGGTATTGACTGGCACACGCTCAAATCAGTCTTACAGCACAAAAGCAAGTTCAATTATAAGCAGAGAGTTTGTTTTTTTTTCCTGTGCAACAACCCAGGCTTTTAAGCATCTATATTGAGCTTACGCCCCACTTTGCCCCTTCTCCTCCGGTCACTGCTACCCTCCCCGTGTTCTCCCAGTCATTTTCTCCTTTTTTCATATGTTTAAAGGGCAGTTTATTTTCCATTTGTAGGGGGAAAATTAATCTCTCTCTGCTCTGTGGTGGTGGCAGGCCTAGATCCTGGAGGAGGTCTATTACCTCTCCTGCCAAGTAGACTCCCCCTCCAGGTTGAATTACATTAATACCTCCTTTATAGCCAATCAACTGGACTAGTCGTATATTTCAAAACCAGTAAAAATAATTGAAGAAACCTCTGTGAGGAAACTGTGTTCATACACTTTAATCTCTTATTCAAGAGGTTCAAATTGGTTTTGAGGAATAAAAAATGGAGCACAAAGAAGGCGACACTAAAGAGCTCGAGTAAAAAATATTACATGATCTGTAGGGGGTGTTTGAGAAGCACGGCTGACATAACCTCAGCTTGCAGCAGACAAGGAAATGAAGTGGCGAGAAGAAGTTATGACAAACACCTTTGATTTTCCTTTGATGTCTGTGTCAGCACAGTATCGGCACACTTCCAGCAGGAGCGGCCTCACAGAAACAGCAAGGTCTGCAATGCTTTATGAATCAAAATGCATATCTGAGAATAATTTAGCAGCTAAGTCAAAGGTGTGAAGGCTCTTTGAAGCAACATGTAAATGTACAGCATGTTCCCTTTATTGCCAGTTATAACCCAGATAAAAATCCAGCACTTTTCACTCCTTGTGCAGATATAATGAGACAAAGATTATAGTAAAATGTTGTGGGTCAGCTTAAAGAGGAACAACACAAAGCCTGTGTGGTTGCTTTGTTTTGTTTTGGTATAATGATCACATTTAATAAGCTTAACTGTTGTTTATCATTGTTAGTCCTGGATTTGACCTATTTGTGCCATGAAACAAGTCGAACAGTTGTTAACACATTGATGCGTGCACACACTCACACATACAGGGGAGGGAAACTCTGACATGCTTCTGCCTGTGTACATTAACAAATAATTACAGCAGTTCCTTTAAGTTTGGCAGATGTTAAGTCACTTTGCCTCCTTTAATCAAAAGTCAACAAATTTTAAAAGTACCAAGAAAAAAAAGTTTAAATTCCAATTTCTACTTTCACTTTCAGTACTTTCAATAGATTGACTCACATTAAAATAGCAACAAAATCTAAGTTACTTAAATTTTCTGGTGCTGTTAAAGTTTTGTTGCCTTCAGTGATGTTACCAGACAAAAGGAACCTGTATTTACAGCTATGATCAGTTGGGATAGCAACACTGATTTTTCATCTTTATCTGTAACTCTCAATTTCTGTATGTGGATACCTCTAATTTATATGATAAAAAAATAACTGATTGGGCATCTAAAGGAAAAGCATGTGTCTTCTGTCGCTATAATTCAACTTCAATTTGCAACTTTGAGACAACAAATAAAACTGTTTCCTTTAAAAGCACAATTATTAGAGATTCTGTGTTTGCTGTTGTTCGCATAAAAGGCTCCCATCGTAACTTGCCTTTTAATCCTGGTGGAAGCCATTATGCTGCACTTTAGAGCCGACTACTCTAAAAGTTGGTGGAAATGCAAAAACAAAAAAATCTCGAGTGCCGCTATAACACTTTAGTGAAAACACGAGATGAAGCAGGCTGCTCTTCAGACCTGAGATGTGCTACAAACACGGTGGCTCACATCACATCTGCACAACTTGTTTACTACTTGCTAACAGAGAGCGCTAATTAATGTTCAGCATGTCTCTCATAAGGTTTCAGTGGTCGTCTGTAAAGCACATTTAGCCTTTTCTCTTCTCAGGTAAAACCATATTTTTGTTTGTTTTCAGACAGCCTGAAGGGAGATCTGGCAATGCTGCAGTACAGTTGTTGGCAGGAGGCAGCACTTACTTCTTATCAATAAGGCCTCTGGTTTAAAAAACAGCCATGCTCAAAATATCACACTAAAAATGTTTTACTGCTCACGCTTTCCATTAGTTACGAGCAAACCACATGTACCTCGTTTTATATGTGCCAGTGCTATAAAACAAATGACACACACACACTGAAAAAGTTCAACAGTATGGAGGGAATTAAACCGTCTTACCGTTTCTTTGTTGGGCAGCAGCTCTTTCCGGATCCTGAAGAAGTTTTTGCCGAACTGTCTCAACCCTTTAATGAAGCGCTTCTGCAATTTTTCACAGAGGAAGAGAGAGAGAGAAAAAAAGAGACTAGTTAGTATCTGTGAAGTCAGCTAAGCTGCAACCGCATAAAGTTACAGGCTAACACCAAGACAAAAAACACTGTTTTCATTTTGCTAGTCTGCGGTCGGGGAGGTTTGATGTGTATCTAGAAATCTCTGTCGCCGTTTAAACTCCGGAGAAAACACAGCCATGTCAGGGCAAAACGAGAGAGGAAATGACAAGTAAGGCAGGGAGAGACACTGAGCTGAGCTTGTATTTTCATGTGGAGAGAAAATACAGTTTAAAAAAAAAATATATATATATATATAAAAACATACCTGACAGTAAACATGTTGAATGTGTTAGTGAAAAGTTTAAAGCCTAAACTTGAGAGTTGAGAAGCAGGAAAGTGCCTCACTGTGTATGGTGGACTGTTTCTATTATTGTCTGTACATTTTGGCAATTTTAACAGCAAAGAAAACATGTCAAAATTTAAAATCCACAAATACACCCTCACATGAGTGAAGAAAAATGAACGGCATGATGACAAAAATTGCTACTTCATAACATCAGGTTGAATCTGACGTTAAAAATCAACGTGAACATACCACCTCACCTCAGCGAGCACAAAAACAACATCAGAAATGAACAAATACCCAAACGCTGAAAAACCTAAATGTATTTCTTCTCCTTTAAGAGCCACAGACCGCGAGCCATAAAAAGCGGAGGCTGAAAACATTCATAACCAGCGAAGCAGACAACCAACAGATTTACTTTCTTGTTCCAGAGGCGAGCCCCGTTCCTCAGTGATCTCAGCCAACCGTTTCCACCAAGTAACTCCAGCGAAAAGCAGAGAAAAGTCCTCAGGGAGCACGGCACAAATCTCTACGTCCAGCCACAGGTAAAGGAAAAATTAGGGGGCAAATCCACAATGTCTCCGATGGTACATTGCTTTTTTTTCCTGTTTTTTTTTACAAGCAAGAAATAGCTTGTCACTCTCTGCTCTTCCACTACAAAGGGGAAGGCTTTACATGTGATCTTTCTGCAAGAGAGCCTCTGGTTCGCAGCAGGCTGGAAAACCTGGAGTGGAGTCCTGTGCTTCATGTTAGTGTCAGGCACGGTGCTCATTTCAGCCTGTTCTCCATCCTCTGACACTGCATGAGCAGGTTTCATGCCTCTACACCCACACAGGAAAAGCCAGGCCGCTGTTTGTTGTTAAAACTACAGCGAAACTGCCCTCTTGATTGAAAGAGAAACTACAGCAGTCCTTTAAATGCATTCAGAGCTTTGGGGTGAGCACGCACACAGAGGCACAAACTCAACTAGCTGGCAGCCTGAGAGGGGAGGCAGCTCTCGGACATGGTGGAAGGAGACAAGGGAGGAGGAAAACCAGACATGGAGTCTCTCCTGAGTGTCAGGAGTTCATTTTCCATGCCATGTACAGTGCGTTATGTAACCACAGATTGTTTACATACCCAGATTTTGGTGGGGAACAAAGGCCAAATTTACAGAAGTCGAACAGCCAGCTGCAAAACACAACTGTCTCTTAAGAGGGAAAATTACAGGCGAGAAAGAGAGACCTATCTCAACAACAGGAATGAATGACTGTATTCATCTCCATTACGCAAACAAACTCAGCAGTCTCAAGTTTTGGAGTTTAACAGTGTAATTGTGAGGAACAAAATAAAGAAGTCTGAGTGAAACTAGACTAAATAATCAAACACAAGTGACCTGATCAAACACTACAGCTAAAAGAGCTGACGGCCGCACCAAATAAAAAAAAGGCCCGTTCTCATCAGTGACATGAGACAGCAGTTAATTTGCATTAATCAGACCGAAGGTGTAGCGGTTGATTAGCCAGTAGATGGAGCCGTCTCCAACACAAGCGCTCCCCGACATCCGGCACCCGTCTCCAAGCACTCGAGGGGTTAAGAGCAGATTACCATTTGGACTGTCAGTCAAAGTTTCACAGAGCTACACATGACCAGGGGAACGCCACTGTAGAGATTCAGGGGATCAGTGTTACAGGACTTGTTTGACAGGTGATGACAAAACTAGGTAAACATTTACTTGAACTAGTAGCTTCAAAATTGTTTGCAGAATTTCAAGAAGATGCAACAATATTTGAACAGTCCTGAAGTAGTTAGCTCTGAGGATGAGTTAGGGTATATCAAATAAAATAAAAAATAAAAATAATAAAGCAATTATTTGTCCAAAGCAAAAGAGGAAAAAAGTGCCTCTACACTCAGCTTCACGCTCCACCTGACAGAAGTGTCACAAAGCAGCAGGTGCAAGAAGCAAAGAAAGTGCAGAAAAAGACAATTTATTTATTTCTTTTAGAAAGAGCTGGAGAGGGACTGAGAGTAAGAGAGGGCATAAAAGGTGAGTAAGTATTCTCAGAAGAGGTGGGTCTTCTATTTTTTAAGACAGACCGGGATTCTGCTGACCGAGTTGAGTTTGGTATTTCACCACCGAGGGACCACACAGGAGAAGAGTTTGTAGTGAGATTTCCTGCCTCGCACTGACGGCAGGACTAGTCAATAATTAGACCTGCCCATGCAGCCTGTGTCTGTCCTAATTATGTCACCTTAATTATGTTCCCCAACTGTACTATTTACACAGTCTGCTCGTCCGTCTCCATAGAGGAGCTGTGTGCATGCTCCCTCTCTGCCCCCCCCCCCCTCCCTTCCGTTTTCTTTCTCTCGCTGGCTCCCTCCTCCCCTCTCTACACGTCGGCTCCAGTTTAAGGCTCCATTTCAGCTGCCTGGGCTCACTGCTCTCCAGCCCAGCTAATAAATCATCCGCCAATCTGCTCCCTGAATCGCTCTGCCCCTGCTCCGATTGCTCCAGCCCTCCGTTGCTAGGCAACACAGCGGCGGAGGAGGGGCTGAGAGGGCCAGAGTGAGCAAGCCAGAGAGAGTGAGAGAGAGCCGAGGAGGAGGAGGAGGAGGAGGAGGAGGGGGGGGGCTGGGTGGAAGCGCTACCAAATGGCCATCCGCTGTGCAGAAACAACAGGCTTCTCTCTCTCCGAGTGTGTTCCAGAGAGCTGGCGCTTTTCACCCACCCCAAGTTTCCCCTCGGAGACTAACAGAGCACTATTGTGCGGCTAGAGAGAAGACATATAAAAGGAGGAGGAGAACGAAAAAAAAAAAAAAAGATTCAATAGGCCATTGTTGTGCGTGCGCACTTCCTGCTTGAGAGTTGATTGTTGGGAGTTGTAAAACTGGTTAAGATAATGCAGACATATGCACACAGATAATATCATGACGACCGACGGGGCGCAGGCTCGCACATGGAACATAACTCCTGCTAAATGTCACTGCATGAAAACACTGACGCAAGACCGTCCAACAGCAAACAAAGCCACTTTGACGCAATATGGAGTCATTATACTTGACTTGTTGTTAAAAGCTGACCTTTCAGAGCCTGCAGTGTATAAACCCAGAGGGCTGAGCACAATCAAACAGCTAGCCAAAACCAAAGGGAAAACACACTGCTGTCTGTTATGAAATATCAGCTAGTAATAAGATTGGCCACGGTGTGCAGAGAGGAAATCACAACATGCTTGAAGAAGAGCGGGGGAGACCGCACTGACAGACATTGATCACCCACATCCTCTTTGTTCAAACATTATACATAAATACAGAAATCTATGTTTAGAACAGTGTATGCAGATCTTAAAGGAGATATACCCTTTGATTAGAAACTCTTGTTAAAACCTGAACCTCCTTTTACAGACAAAAAGTCATGTATTTGTATTTACCCAATAACAAACATGGACATGTTCTGCCAACTTTTAGCAGGCAAAGTAACGTCCTTCGCTTCCTTTCGCTTGTACTGACACAAAAGGTGACAGGAAATTCCAGCACACACCCATCCTGCCTGCTATTTAGTTACTAAACAACCCTAAAAAGCATTGCTGGCACAGAACCATAAGGGTGATAAAATGTACTGTTGACACTAAATCTTTGTTTAGCAGGCAGGGCTCCCTCTGCAGACGAGAAGCACTGGAGCAAAGCTGCTCATCTAACTTTAAAATAATCTACAGCCTGCAGCAGGGGATGCAGGGCGGCGTGTTGTGTTTTATCCGCCTGTGGTGTTTTTGGTTGGGCAGTGTGTCTCAGGTCTGTAGGCCTGTGTTCAACCACTGGGGGGCCGCTACTCTCTCCTCTCCCTCGCCTCCCCTCCCCTCCCACCTCAGTGCTGTCGGCAGCCTGCTCCAGTCATCCATCAACTGAAGACGCAGCCGGAGATAAGCCGCGGCACGGCGCAGCTGGCTGAGGAATAGACCTGCCGCCCCGCAGCAGTCATAGATCAGCCACTCTGTCTCTGACATGGCGACACGCAGCACGACTGCTGCTGCCGCTGCTTCTGATTGTTTATGTGGCACCTCCTGTTGGCCGATGCATTATTAGCACCACTTATTTACAATCAGGACAGACAGCAGCTTCACGTGAAGAGACATTTTAATTACATCAAGTTAATGAGTGCAAGACTCCTCTGATGACCTTTAATATGTCTGCAGGCAGGGCAGGTAGAGGTGACGTACTACTGACCATACTTTGGATTTTATTGACAAACAGTGAATGTAAATAAACATTTCTTTTGAATAAAATCAATTTGATTTTGAGATATCAAGAGGCAGATTCTAACTTAAGTTCAGTAAGGGATGCATCTGAGGCTAGGCGAGAATTTAAAATGTGTGTGAGATACTAGATATAATGTATTTGCTGAGTAAATATAAAGGTTATATTCAAATACAAGTATTCTTCTAAAAAAGAATTCTTTTATTACAGTTTATCAACTTACTATATTGTGTAACATTTATTTATTCCTATTTTCGACTGACTATTACTCTATTACTTTGAAGAGATGGATGTGGGAGGGCTGTAACATGGGGGAAACTGTAATCTTAAAAAACTTTCTGTCATTCGGGTTTATCAATAATTCAATATTCAATAATGATCGTCTGCATAGTGGAAACAGAGGCAAATGATGAGGCTTCTAACCACATCCATATATAATACTGTAACATATTTCACAAGTATAGAACAAACCACGAATTACTGATTTATATTTTCATAAAATATACTTAACAATACTTGATTACTGCCGATTCTGAGCCATGATTGTCTGCACACAGCTCTCAACATGGAGGTGGCTGACCCGGCGGCTAGCAGCTAACAGTGGTAATAGCGCAAACAGTGCTACAGAGACGATACCATTCCACCACCATAGGTTGGGACTAGGGCTGCAGCTATCCATTCTTTTAGTAATCGAGTATTCTATCAATTATTCTGGTGATGTGTGACTAACAAAACAACATGAATAGAGCTAAGGCTTAAACAAATTGACTACAACATTTTATTTTCAGTGTGTTGCTATTTTCGATAACAAAACTTGGCGTATACGCATGATACATTGCCAGGTAACGCTAACCACCGCATTGATTTCTGCTATTGATCAGCCATTATAAAGCCATAATACATGCACATTCTTTACATACATTATGAATCTCAGCTAGCAATCATTGATTAAGGTTAAATGCAATTAAACGTGACGCTGACATTACTTTGTTGTGTCGGGTCCGCACGGCGAACTCAATGCATACAGTGGATGTTTTCTACTTAGATGCTGTAGCATTGACGATGTGCTATTGTGGTATGCTAAGTCCGTTTTGCAATACACACTGAGATTATTACACATTAACACACACAGAGGTGGTGTGACTATTCTCTGCCCAGGACATCACTACTCCACTTTATCTTTACATAGCAAATACTGGATTGTTACTACATTAATGTTCTGAATGGTTCATACAGCAGCTTTAAAGAATCCACTATCTTTGATTCACAACTTTATTCCATGACATGGAATGTGCGCATGGAAGTATTTTAATGTAACACAAGTTTCAGCAGTTGCCCAGAAAGTATCAACAGAGGCCAGCTGCAGCACGAGAGTCACCTTAAACTCTTCATTTATAATCTGTAACAAGATTTTTCTTTCTTTTTTTTCTTTTTTTTTTCTTTTTTTTAAAGATTTTTTTTGGGGCATTTTTAGCCTTTAATAGATAGGACAGAGAAGTGTGAAAGGGGGAGAGAGAGAGGGAGAGACATGCAGCAAAGGGCCACAAGCTGGAGTTGAACCCGGGCCGCTGCAGCAACAGCCTTGTACATGGGGCGCCTGCTCTACCACCAAGCCACCGACGCCCTGAGTAACAAGATTTTTCTGATCTAAAAAGCAGAAGTTGTTCCGACTGCTGATGATTGGCGAACTGTGGTTTCATGGTGTTAACAAGTGGTTACTGAGACAGAAGAACGACTCAGTGTTGTAACATTATTGCTATTTCGTAATAAGGTATCAGACAAGAAACATTTATGGGCAACAAAAGAAACAACCTGTATGCCTTTCACTTAAAGTTCTTTTTGTTCCTGTTTTAAAAGAGTTTATTTTTGCCGTCGAGACTATTGCACAATCAAAAGGATGGGAAGAGAGTTCTGTGTGGGCAGTGAGCATTGATTTGGCTTCTGATAAAACACACATAGAGAAGAGTGTGGTGGGATTGCCTCTCTCTGTTAGACTTTAGAAGACTATTCCACGTCAGACTGTCTGCCATAATAACAGATTACATTTTCTCTTTTCTTGGTGGCTAAATCAACCACTGCTCTACCCTCAACGGCTCGCTGACTGCACAACAGCAACAATACTGCACAGTAGATGTTTCTGGTGAAATGTTTATAGTTTTATATTTAATTTATTTGAAAACAATTGAGATTTTTCTAGGGTGTAATCTATAGTTATCACCCTACTGATGCATGAAACTAGTTTGAGCAGGGCTCACATCAAGGTGATGGATTTTCCATTTCTGAAAGTTGTACTAATAATCTCACAGTGAAAGATGGTTCAGGGGTTGACTGCAACACATCTTACTGAAGTGAAATTATTTTCTCTGCCTGCGACAAGACAATAAAAATGAAAAAAACACCCCCCTTCGCAACACTGTCACTTCCTCGGCTGCGGTAATGAAATGGCTTACAAATGATGGCAGTGGTCTTGTCTTTCTGCGGGAGGTGTGTGGGGAGAAATTATAAATATTTTTCTAGCATTTGGGAGTTGAGATGAGGTTTGGAATTATTTGCTATGTGGCAGCAGCTGCAGACAGAGAGAGGAGAGGTGGGGTGGGGGGGCAAGAGGAGTCAGAGGGGGAAGGGGAGGGTGACAAGTGACCCTGCAGACAGGCTGATTCTGTCATTTCAGCGGCCCCCGCTGTCACTTTTATTCACATCTCTAAAAGAATGCAGGGGTGGGGTGAAAAAAGAGCAGGCAGGAATAACGAAGCTACTCCTGGAGGGGATGAGAGGGAAGAGGAGCAAAAGGAGAGGCAGAGGCAAGGGGTGATAAATAAATGAAGAGCAACAGGGCTGCTTTCTGAGTGTGTCAAGGTTGGAGCTGCATTTACACCTGTCCCTCAAGGCTGCAGGGCTGAAAAGGCACAACTGGTGATCAGATCACTGGGAGCTGTGTCCTTGGCCGGCCAGAGTCAAGCTGCTGCTTCTCCCGGCTGCGGACGCTGTGGGGCAGGTGGAGCACTAACGGCCTACTGAGTGCCTCCACCCGCAGACACAAAACACACCCGCCACTGAACACGGCTAATACAGTGTACTGGACTTCCTGACAGCTCCTCCACTTCAGTTACATAATGCTGTCTGAACATGATGAAACTCCTCTGTAAAAGTGTGGAGGGAGTTGCCTCGACCCAGGTTACAGAATTAATTAAATGGCCTAAAGATTCTGGGCTGAGCAATAATTCAATGTCATTGTCTTTTGGTGGAATTTATTGGAATAAAATGATCATAGCGTATTAACTTTTACAAAATTATTCTGACCACATTTCAAGCAAAAATTGTTTCTTAGTTATGAAGGGTTTTGTTTTGCATATATTAAGAGGTCATTACATTTAACATAAACTGGATGACTTATGTACCTTGTATACATTTGCTGTATCGTGATAATAGGGTTGGACGATTAATCACATTTTTTTCTCCAATTATGATTTGGGATTTCAAGGATTATAAAAACAAGATAATCGAGACGAAAAAAATTAACTGTGTTGCATTCTGTCTCACAATGATGCTCTCTTTTAGTCCAGCAAACCCCTTTCATTTATTCCTTTACAGCTGCTCACTATCACCCTTCCCTAAAAGCCCCAGCCGACTCCCAGCCAGGTTATGACAGGTTTAGTTCACACCGATCCAGTTTTTCAGGTGAGTTAAATTTAAAGTTCAAGAAAATCCACTGTTAAAAAGTTGAATAAATGCCATTTCCAAAGTCAACGAGTAATCCTATTCTGTACCATCATTTATCACTGACTCCTCACTCCTCTTACGTGACTGATGCAAGTTCTCCAGAAATCACCTCGGCTAACAACAAAATAACCTTACCTAATCTGTTGCAGGCCACATTCTGGCCTTCACTGATGCTAAAAAAGCCCCTGACAAATCTGGTCTCATTTTGAACCAGAGCATCTGCAGGTTAATGCTATGCCTGATATGTTATGATCCACTAAAGGCATGATACGAGATATAAAAAACACTATGTTTGTTATTTTCACTGCCATCTTGTCTGTAAGGGAGCCGGGAGGGACGATTCCATTGGGCGCAGCTGCCCTGCATTTGGGCTGCTGTGGCTGCAACCCGTTTTTATTCGTCTGCCATTTCAAAAGCAAAGGGTTTTGCCTGCCTGACTGTGTCGACTTGCAGATTTTGTTATCCAAGTCATTGACACTGACCCTTGTGCTTCCACTACAATTAAGTAGGCAGTTAAATAGTTTCTTTTTTGCCTGTTTGGGGCAAGGCAAGTTTACTTAAACAGCTTATTTCAGAGACAAAGGTAATTCAAGGCAATTAATTGTGTGTATTGTTATTTCCTATTTTACTGTGCTGTATGAATGACATGCATCAAAGACTTGTGGCTGTTTTAGTTATTGAAAACACATTAATCCTCATAATTATATCATATCTTCTGAAACAAGCTGCAGCGCATCTGCTAAAAATATAAAAACTGTCTAGAGTGGCCACAATCAGCTCAGGCAGCCACGTCGCAGCCGGGATGTGTGCATTTTTCTAGTTTCTATACTTCAACATATCCCACTCAGTTGGTAACAATTCTATCACAAAACAAATGTTAGGGATCTGCATCCTGATTGACTGTTAATATTATGCATCTATATTAACAGAAATATTGATAGTGGTATCCTCCCTCAGACTCCAGGAATATATTAGGGTATATCATTACAGATAAATAACACTGTAAAGCATATTTTTCTCAGATTAATAAAAAGACAAAAGTGAATCACTGAAGTGATCCCTTTATTTCCTGAATCAAGTTATTTACAGCTTGTACTGTCGAGCCCCTACTGTGTTCCTTGGACAAGTGGTCTGTGGTAGACCTGCTGTGGTGGAGCGTGGCAATAAAGCCTCCCATCAACATGCCTGGCCCCTGCTCTGATCATCTTCGCACAGCAGTTAAGCTTGGCGCCAGCGAGCATGCATAAATAAAGGCGAACTCATAAGTAGTCCACAAAAGGATGGCTGACTTAATTTGTTGTGATTCGTTGTGGTCCTGCCGTGAGCTCTGGCTTTATTCAAATGTGCCCATCACGTTCAATTACAAGACAAATACACCCATTCACTTTCACTGGATCTGAGCTGCTGGATTCAAAGCTCAACAAAAGACTGCCAAGCTTCGGCATTAACAAACAATATCAAAGTGGAAAAAAACGATGATTCACAGAGGAGGAGGAGAAAACCAACACAGAAGAATCTTAGTGGTGGAGCCTTATGTTTTTCTAAGATCTTCACTCAGATCAGTCGGCAGTGTTATCTTTAAAAGGAGTGTGTGTACCAACATGTAGTGCAGACTGTCATAAAGCATCAAGGCCAAAGCTGCAGCTCTCACTCGTTCTGACATGGTGTTATCCAGCGCTTTCATTCCTCCCTCTTCTCCACCCGTTCATGATGTGCTGTTTGATCAGGGAGACGGGCTGCCATTTTCTGATTCCAGCCCTTCAACAGCTGTGGTGAAATTCACATCTAAATTCAAATGGAGGCTAACATTACCAGCCCTCAATCTTTTTCCCCTTTCCAGGCTTCCACACTCAAGATTTATTCTGTGGGTGATAAACAGGATGCAGCTGCTCTTGGGCCTTGGAGGAGCTGGAAACTGACGAGAGTTTTTTACTGATGTCTTGTGGGAGTGGGCCAAGAGTCCTGTTTTAACTCCCTCTCAACAGCTCCCTCTAAAGACACAACCCAGGCTCTGACAGACAGCAGGTACCCACGCTAAAAATACCAATTTCAAGAAAACCATAGGAAACCCTGTTGTAACAAAAATCTATTTGTTGTGTATGCCAACTCGTTTCTTTAAAAAAAAATTTCAAGCATGATATCTTTGCTTAAGGAATACTTCACCCAAAAATTATGTTTTTTTTTCCAGTGTAAATACATATGTCTGGGAAGTACTGAACATGTGACTGGAAAAATGAGACTTGGATTGTACTGCACGAGTTGTGCGAGAGTTTGTAAAAAGATGTTTTAAAACAGTTTTGCCGCTGTTAAAAGTGGTCCTCAATCAATCAATTTAATACGTTGCCGTTTTTTTGTGAAGGCACGCGAGAAAAAACAAGTTTCCTTCACAAATTCAAGGTAACACAGCATAACTGATTTACAAATGGTAATTTTGTGGGTCAAGTATTCCTTTAATGCATTTCCATATTAAAGAGCACGGTTCTCTCACCACTTCATCCTCAGACCAGCACTTCTCTATCAGCTTGGGTACGGGCTTCTTCACCAGACGCTGGAGAGCTTTTCCTGCATCGTAGCTGCTCTCGTGAAGCTGAGGATCACAACAAAGAATCATCTCATCATTCTGATTATAACGCAATGCACAGATGAATAACTAGAAAAAACGTTTACTAAGGTGCCAATTTTCTTTACAGTGACACAAGAGGGACATTTTGAGCTGCACTGACACATTTTATGGAGCTGATTTGTTTTACAAACAGACTTTACATCAAGAAGTGGCTGAACCTTTTACTAGAGATCTTCGAGCGTCAGAGGAAATGCTCTGCAAAGATCCGAGAATCGGCCTGGAAATAAACAACACGGCGACAAAGGCAATCGCCGTGCAGCTTTAAGCCCTGTGTCACATTCAATTGGGCGAAACAGGCAGTGCTGGAGCTCTTTCTCTGAGAATAAACAAGCATTACTCATTGGAATTGCAAATAGAGAGGAAGGTCGAGAGACAATGACCTGCCCGCTATGTTAATTTTCCAGTTTATAGAGTCGGAATATAAATGCCCTGTTTATGATGATTCTAATCTCTTTCTTGTGCTTGATTCCTCGGTATTCATTGTCAATGTGACAGACAAATCTCTCATTACGCCTAATGTATTGTACGCCTCTGAGGCTGGGTTTACTACAGGGGGCTACTCTACTGGCTCAGGGGCCTTATCATTGCCCATCACTGCACAGCTGCATCACAGAAAAATAACACTCTGCGATTCAAATGTAACATTTCATTGTTTTTTTCTATTGTGTGTACTTGGTTTTCTTGTGGCAGACTTGTTGCATGGTTACTTACAGTGTTAAGTGCGTTTAATGTAGTGTCATCTCGAGAGGCTGCTAAACACCCGTCTTCTGTTGAGCCTCCGTCGCACATCCCTGCAAAGGCAGCCATGCTCCTGTGGACACAACACACATGAAATCAGCATTAAAACAGCCACAGACACCTGGTTACTGAGTGGTTGCTAATTTTAAAATTATATGTACAATTCATACAAAATAATAGAGTAATCGTAGGTAATTGAATAAAATGTCTCATGGAGGGCTGCAGGAAAAGCATAATATGCAATAACAAAGAATGTGGCGGTAGCAATATTACTGTGAAATTATTACAGATATTGAAGTGTGCTCAGTTCTGCTTTTCTGCTGATCTTAGTATCTTGCTAAAATACAACAAACTACTTGCTAAAATTTCAAAAATGAAAGGAAATGATCTCTAACATTCTTTTATTTAGGACTGCACTGAATGAAAACAGCACCAATGAAAAAAATGAATGATATTTACATTTTAAAGCGCAGTTTTCTACTGATACTCTCTTTCACTTAACTTAAAAAAATGCCTGAGTGCAGTATCACTGTCTTTCACCATGTGTTTATCACACAAGTTCAGACTGCGATGACAATAACATAGCGACAGATTGTGCAGCACTATGACACAGACATAGTAGTAATGAAACAGATGTCTATAAGCAGAGGTCACCTCCACAGATTTTCCTCTCATTTACCTCACTGTAAAACCACTGACAAGTAATTATAAATGGTATCTTTCATGTTCACAGATAAAAAAAAAAATTGCTGGCAATGCAACATAAAATTAAACAGGTTCAGGGAAAACAAATAACAAAATGTGTCCTTTATAAACCAAAAACTAGCTACTTTGTTGATTACTTGTTTGTCATTTTTGAGTTAAAAAACATGCTTCCAGATTCTCACATTTGAGAATGTGCTGCTTTTCCAGGTCTTATAAAGGACAGTAAATTAAATAATTTATAGTTTTGGACTGTTGGTCAGACAAAACATTTCATGATGTAAACTTGGGCTCTAGTTTTCTTACGTTCTATAGATCAAATGATTATTCAATTAACTGAGAAAAAAACTGGCATATACAATAATGAATATAATTGCTTTAGGTGTGTTTTTCTTGCCCACACTGCAGTTAATGGTATTTCTATTTCTCATTAACTTATGATGAGGCATGCAAGAGGCATATATTAATAACGATCTTTATTACACTGCGGTCAGTGCAATGTTGATATGCAACATTTGATATTCCCTACTTGTTTGAGCCAAGAAAAAACATGCTTTCAACATTTTTCCCGAGCGAGGCTTTCACATTAAGGGTGTTATAATGCACAGTATATTTACACTAATGCAACACGATATGGGTATATGTAAAGCTGGTAAGCTCGAAAACAAGTATGATGGATAAATATAGACTTTGATGGAATTTCTACAACACTGTCTGTCACTTTGACAGACTGTGATTAATTACACTGTGGCCCCCGACTACAACATAACACAGAAACCTGTTAACACGTATCACTTTCACTGCAACAACATCTCAGGGAACACTGATGAATGAGTTTGTCCCATGACAGCTGATGAAGTGTAACATTAATAAGTAGTGTTAATATACCACTCCTGAGACGACAAACATTTAGAGACATTTGGTTTGACTGATTCTGGGTACAGAAACAGGTTAATGGGACAGAGTGGAAGCTACTGCTGTCCTGTAGATGTTTTTATGTTCACTGATGGTGAGTTTTTGATACATTGATATTTTTTAATTCTGGATTTTATGCCTCTTACACTCAGATCAATACAGTGAGGGCAAAGGACAGTTTGGGGTTACATATATTTGAACGAACTATCTTTAACCTCTCTTGTGATAGTTTTCCCTTGAACTTGTAGGTTAGACCTTGTAACCCTGCCAGGTCTGAACTCCTGGGATTCTCTGGGCTCACCTTGCGGCTCTGAGGTACATGAGAAGATCACAGTCATTGACCCCTGGCATCCAGACCAGCTCCTCGTTCTCGGTCACGGCCTGGCCACCAGGAGAGGGGAAAGGCTGCAGCTCAGGGAGCTTGGCCTAATTAGGTCCAGGGAGAAGGAGAGGGACAGATGGTGTCACACTACAAATAGCAAGCAAGCTTGAAAAAAATATCAGCTTTCAAGCCCCTGTCATCAACTTTTCACTGAGTGGCTGGCTCGGGGCAGCAGAGACAAGTTACACTCACAATAATTCAGTACCCTATCACAACACAGAACTGCAGGTCTCGGATTTCTTTCTTTCTTTCTTTTTTTTAAATATAAAGACAGAGCAGATTCTCCCTAAATGTTGAATGTGAAAAATGGCCGCGATATAAATAACTTACTGATACATCTAAACCGAGCAGCACCTCCGAGGCTGAAAAATGAAGCCAGTGTGCAAGTTCGAACAACTGCAGTTCCTCTAATGGACACTTGGGGCTGGCTCCAAAAGCGAGTCGATCTCCACAGACCCCCATGTCAAAATGCCCAACTTTACAGCAGAACTAAACATGTTCACAGCCTGGTTCAAACAAAATATTTCCTTGTTCTTGACATCCGACAGAGGACAAATTTTTATACATCTCCCCTGCTTAAATTTTATTAAGGCTTAAAGTTACACATAATTGAGGGTGTGGACGCTTTGAGTGAGGAGTCAGATCCACTCCTCCCTCCTCCACAAATCCACCCTCTTGTCCAAATATGATCACTTCTGGCTCCAAAAAACCCCAAGATGTCAACTGCTAACGTGGCAAACTCAAGGCTTCAAAATGGGTGACATCACAATGGCTATATTCATTATTTTTTTACAGTCTATGATCTAAACCTGAAGCAAGTTTGAACAGGTATGCACAGCTATAACACAAAGCTGCAGCACAGTTTCATGGCAGGCAGATGCAGACATTACTGTAAAATATCATGGAAACTAAAAGCAAACTTCTATGCAAGTTGCACATGTCAAATTTAAAGGATCTTGATTCCACCAGGGTTTATTGAAGAAAGTGTTCAATTCTACACTGGCTTCACTACCTGATAGGATTAATGGTGTATTTTTGTTTTAACATTTAGATAGAAAGTCTTTGAGAACAGCATTGCAGCAAAAACTAAACTAGCATCAAATATTTTGTGAGAGAAACTTTGGTAAGGTGGAATGGTGTGTTGTTATTATGCTACTACATCTTAAATGACAAGTGATGCCATGAATGAGACTAAATGGTATCTATGAGATGAAAGAAGAGTTGTCAAATTTTAGCTGATTGTGTAATAATAAAATCCATACATCCAAGACAGTTTTCAGCCAAAGGCTGCCTGCTGTTTCTAAAGTGGAAAAAAGAAATTCACCTACACAAGAAATCTCAACAGCTGGGAGATGTGTGCTGCACAATGACTTACTTGGTGACTGGGTCCCACTCGGATTTCCCCTTGTGTGCTGTTTAGTCGCCTAAGAAGAGACAAAGGGAGCAGATTGAAACAAAATATTTACTTGGCAACGTTTCAAAGCTAGCTGAAAGAAATCTGACGGCATTGTGCCTGTTGAATCAGCTAAACATCTGCACAAACTACAAAGTCACAAGTGGGTATCACGACTGACTGAAGCTTCAAAAGAACACGTCAGAAAACACGAACTGGACAAGCTCAAATACAGCGCGAGGGGTACAAGGGCTGGACTTTCTATTGTGGACATCTTTACAGGCATGTGAGGAAAGTACACAGTGTGTTTTTGTGAAAAGCAAATAAAGATTTGAGGAGAATATTCCTGGTCGACTGCTCCTGCACAGCGAGCTGAGCAGAGCACATTTACAGGCCTGATATTGTGGATGCAGCAATAAAACAGAATCCCCTAAAAGGAGGAGGAGGAGGAGGGGTGGAGGTGGGGGGAGCTGGCTCTGGATATGCAGGGCGAGTGCCTCTGAAAACGGCTGCTGGTACAAATGTTGGTAGCCATAGCAACTGCAATTTAATAATAGTGTTCCGAATCTCCAGCTGCAGTGGATTAAAGAAAATGACAAGATGTTCCTTTTGAAAAGCCTTTCCCTCCGTTGCCTAGGTAACAGCGCCAATTTTCATACAGCCGAGCGCGGGGCGGCCCAGAATCTGTCAGCATGATTTGCACCCAGAGAAGCTCGCACTCCATCACGGAGACCCGGCGGAAACCTGAGAGGCCACAGCCCTCTGGTCTCTTTACAGTCCTCCGACCACAAAACACTATGACGGGTACGTGTTTGACCCAACTCTCCTTTCCCCCCTCTGAGACAGACCTCCACCTCCTCTCAAGACAGGAGAGAGCGATTAGAGGAGTAATCCATGGTGTTATGAACTATGGCTGACAGAAGCACTGGCACAGACGGTATCAGCACAGGCCAAAAAAGCTGCAGTGAATGACCCGGGGCTTGCCAGGACAGTCTGCTGCTCCAGAACATGTCGAAATACTTTCATTTCATTTTGTTGCAAACATTGTCGGCGAACTAAATGTAAAGCTATCGGAATTTGGCAGCCTGTGAGAGCCTGCAGCGATGAATAGTGGTGATAAAGATAAAGTATGATAGTTTCCTGCATTGTCAGCACTTCAGAATACATTGTAAAGGTCTCATAATGATTTCATAACACCTGAATCCTACTTAAAGACGTATTTCTTGTGCATTTATTTCACCTAAAGTTTTAGAAATACTCATATTGCATAGTGTAGAACTAACTATTCTTATGGGCTTATTAGAGATTAAAAAGGCTTTAAACAAAGAAAGACAAACATGGAGTGGAATGTCTCATATAACATACTTATGTACAGATATGCTTTACATCTACAATGTTGAGTGGTCATGACAAATGAATGTCTGCACGCAGTGTACCAACTACGAAAAAATGAATCTGGTTTGTGTTTCAGCAGAGAAAAAGTTCCACAAACGTGTTCCTGACAATGTGCAGTCGGCCAGGTCCATTTGGCAGGAGGCAGTAAGGATGACAAATGAGGACCTGTGTACCAGAATAAGAACGGCGTCTGAAGACAGACATGTTTTACTCTCAGGCAAATCCTGAGAGCAGACGGTCGACATTCAGATGGAATGCAGCACAGGTCCTGAGAGAGGAGGCAGAATACAGATGTATCGCAGCGGGGAGCTCTCAGGAGTTTCCATAAAGACTGCAGGTATATTTGAACAGAAACAGCGAACAGAACAAGCAAATATGGGATAAAATTAGGGCTACGCTAGTACTAATATCTCCAGTAAAAATAAGCATGTTTATAGATTTAATTTCTTGCAGACAAATCTGGAAAAAGACTCACGCTAGTCTTTTAATTATCTGACTCTTAATGTAGATAAGAAAGGCAAACAAGCATAGTCTGAAAGTTATTAGTTATAATTCAAACTTCCTGTAATAATCTTTCTTTCTTTTCCTCTAATAAGCTGCACAAAGCCTGTTGCCTAGCACAATAAACAGCGTAAAACATGGCCAGTTGTTACACGCCACTGGCTCAGATCTATCTCAGCATTAGCACACAGTCTTGCCAAATAATTACAGGCTTACTTATTAAACCCAAACAACAACAACGTGACAGTCTGGTCAACTTTGTGTGTGTGCAATCAAGGATGGCCCCGCCCCCTCCATCAATTTCAGCCAATCACGGCGCGAGTCTGTGGCACACTGACATAATTGCAGCACAGCAAAAACAGACCCAAGTTGAGGGTATTTAACTACCATGACAAGCAGTGTGTACACATCGCAGCTGGTCGCAGGGGTGAGCAGAGCCGGCTGAGCTTTGTGTGCAGAGCAGCATTGCTCCATGCGCCATGTCGTCTCGATAGTAAACAGGAGCTGCAAAATGGAGCCAGGGTAGCCGCTCCGGGTATAATAACCGTCATATGAGCACACTGGGTGCACATTTATCAGCCTCATACTCACACCTGCATCGCAAACACTATGTATTTATGGGGATTCTGTTGGAAACGTGTTAATAAAGGCGTGATACGACGGTGCATCCATTACGGTAGCGCAAACGCGTAACGGTATGTGCTCTGCAATGACAGCCTCTATGCCCAACAGCATTCAATCCTCCTGCTCCTGACACAATGTGCACACTCGCTATCTTCCTCTCCGACACAAACACAGCCGGTTAACACAATGACAGTGATGCGGACAGCTCGCAAACATCACAGTTGGAATGCGACTCGTGAAAATAAGACAACACTCGCGCAGCGACTAATGACGGCACGAGAAAGCACGAGAATATGAGCGCACACCTACCTCCTGGGACTGAACAAATCGTCCATTTCTGACATCGAGCCCTAAGGTTGGGTGGTGACACTGTGTGTAAAATGCTCGTTGGAATTAACTCCCCTCTCCCACCTATTTCTAGGTGCTCAAAATGGAGAACCACGCATTCGCTCCGGAGAGGTATTCACTGAGCTTGTGCTGTGACCTCAGCCTGCACGTACAGCGTCGCAAGCTCGGCTCGCTCCTCTATAGACACTACTGAGCATGTGCTGCGACCTCACACAAGCGCACACACGCACAGACACACACGGAGGCAGGCAGACACGCATGCAGGATACGGAATTCATCTCTCCTCGTATGTCTGCGCCATAATAAACAAGAGTGAAATTGCAAGGCTGCAGACACCCCGCTCAGAATACCAAACGAGCGGAGCAGGGAGGGGAGGAGGAGGAGAGGAGGAGGAGGGGAGGGAGCGGATGACTGAGACTGAACAGGGCCCTGAAGGAGGGGGCTCCCAACTGGCAACCCTCGGTGCCAATAACAGGGACAGCTGTCACTGCAACACGTGAGACACTCCAATCACCATCAGCGGATAATAACAATCACCAAATTTGCTCGAGCACCTAAATGAATTCAACAGCTCACCATGTACAATTAACCATCCAACACGTCCCACATATTTTTCCTGTTGGGAATATCAAAATGGGGGATCAACTGATGAGGAGAAAATTAAATATCACAATATTTGTTGCTATTACAAATTATTTGTATTTATTAATAAATAATCATCAGTAATGTGGATATAATGACTAAGTTGTTAAAGGCAGATGATAGAACAGCAAGAACAGTCTGTTAAGTTGTGACATTTACATCACTATATTGTAATGCAGCCTTTAAAGGTTCAGTGTGTAGGATTTAGGGGGACACAGGCAGAAATATAATGTATCATCAAAACTATGTCATTTTTAGTGTATATTCATTTTCCGTAACTGCTTATCCTGTTAAGGGTTGCCAGGGTGCTGGAGCCTATCCCAGCTGACACTGGGCGAGAGGCGGGGTACACCTTGGACAAGACAACAGACTATCACAGGGCTGACACATAGAGACAGACAACCATTTACACTCATATTCACACTTACGGGCAATTTAGAGTCACCAATTTACCCAACATGCATGTCTTTGGACTGTGGAAGTAAGCCAGAGTACCCAGAGAAAGCCCACACTGACACAGGGAGCAAACTCTGCACAGAAAGGCTCCCTTACCCTAGGTTCGAACCAGGAACCCTCTTGCTGTGAGGTGACAGTGCTAACCACTGCACCACCATAGTGTATAATAAGAAAATAAGAATTGCCTTTTTTTTTTTTTTTTAACTTAGAATGAGCTGTTTATATTTACATAGGAAGCGGGTCCTCCTCCACCGAGTCCGCCAGGTTGCACTGCCATGTTTCTAAAGTCACCCAGAACATTCAAACCAAACACTGGCTCTAGATGGGCCCATTCACGTTTTTGCATCGGCCACTGTAGTTAGCAGCCCCTCCGCTACAAAAAAAAACAGATTTATAATGCAAAACTGTTTCATTTAGTTATTTTACGGGTTTACATCACTGAGTCCGTTTGTTTCGGGGAGGAAGAGACCTCTGCTGATAATTTGGCTCTTGATAAAAACCTCCTGATCATCGGGATCTTAAGTTATCAGAGAAAAAGGTGAGCACTCATTAGCAGGAGCTGGGCTAGCGGCCCATCTCTGACAAGTCAAAGGGTGTCAGAGAAACACTGATTTGTTTGTGAAACTAGGGGTGTAAAAATCACCAGTTTCATCACGATATTATATCGATTCTTTGGAAAACAATACAATACTTGCCAATATCACAAACTCTGCCATGATACAATATCGATTCAATGCGATTAAGGAGCCTTCGATATGAGACGATATTATCTGCCCAAATAACACCATCAATTACAAAAGAAGCTGCTATCCCTTTCTTTTTTGTTTTTAGCCATAAAAGGTAGAAACAACACATAAATGATGTAACTAACTGTACCTGCTTAAGGTTAACTTTAAACTGACTCCACTAACACATTACACAGCACATGGGATTAAGTTAACCTTCAGGGCTTTCTGTCATAAAGTCCTTACTGAAAGAGAACTTTTCATTTTCACTCAAACCATCATCTGTTTCATAACACATCTGGTTTATCTGGCCCTGAAGGCAAACTTCTCCCAACAGCCATAAAACATGGCTTACTAACATCATTAACATAAGTATCACATTCAGCTCAGTATGAACTGTTCGGTTCAGAGACAAAACAACTGTTTTTTTTTTTTTTTTGCTAGTGACCCATTATTAGCTTTAGCATGTTGACATAGCAAAATTAGCCTGGTGGCTAGCGGACATTTTCCTCTACTCATAGCTTAAAAATTAATGTAACGTTATTATTTTTCTTACTCACTGATGGTTTAAGTCACTGTATCACCTGACAGGACAGCTCGGTTGAATTTCAGCCTGCACGCATGTTTCTTCAGCCGAACATTGTTGATACAGTTTAGCTAACTATGGCCGTCCAGGCAGGTAATGTTACGTCATGTTTTATCTCGTGACGACAATTTGCTCTGTCTGTTGACCTGTTTTTTCCGAAACCCAAATATTTCCACACTGCTGACGTATTCCCGAGTAAATAACGATTGTCTTCCTCTCTGTGATGCAGACTTTCAACATAAAAGCCTATCCCAAAGATGACAATATAGATCAATGTTTTCAGTTTGTATTGATGATACTGGATCTTTGATCATTGACTCTATATATCAATCCAGACCGATGGATCACTACACCACTACGTGAAAGTGCTTTATTTGGTGTTTCTACCTGTTTTAAATCACCAGGTTCTTTTATTTTGGAGGGAAAGAGACCTGTGTGGTTAATTCAGCTTCTGGTAAAAACCTTCTGAATAATGACCACTGAAGGAATTCTAAATTTTTGTTGGTTGCAATCTGCAGTCCTCACTGATAGATGCCACTAAATCCTCCTAAATTGTACACACTGTTCTTTTAAATCCAGTTAAAGACAACACAACACTACGCTATCCAAGATCTAGACAACATCTAGTTTCATATCATGATATCAATATATTGCCCAACCCTATGACCAACAAAGCATAAATGATACAAAGGTAAATAAGGTATAAATTAAAGGTTGAAGTGTTTAAATATTAAAATAAAGAAAAAAAAGCCATGATATTTTATCAACTGTACTGTTATATTTAAATAAAATATCTGCTGGCATGAACAATCCCTATTTGTCCATCTTCAGATGTCATGACACTATTACAAAGGTTATTTAATTATTTCACAATGTGGCCAGCTGAGCAGGTATAACAAAGACAACATATAAAAAGCCTATTTTAAATCAAAAGTCAAATTTTAAGCACATCAACACCAAAATCCCAACTGTGGGGAGACGGTGTTATTGTCAGTTAAATAGAGAGTGTCATTAAAATACATAGAGTAAGTCATTTTTTTCCCACAGCAGACATATTGACTTGTCACAGTAAGGCTGGCTCTATTCCATGTAAGCAGTGACAGTGAGCCAGCATCCACAATAGCATCAACCTGAATTTAGAGCTGCTAAATGAAATTCAGCCATCACATACTTTATTATTCACACCTGTGCTTTCCTGCTGTCACATGACAAAAGGTCTTCTAAGAAAATGTCCTTTCATTCTTATCAAACAAGTGACTTAAAACACAATCAGTGAGCTTCTTGTAGACCTTTCTAATCTTAATGGTAATGTAAAAGATCAGTAATTAAAACTTGACACGTAATTTGACAAATATCGACAAACGCCTCGACAATTACAAAGCCATGGGGGGCTCATTCCCCCTAATTACACCACATTAGGACCATTCTCTGTGCACTGATAACATTGACAGCAGTAATGAGCAGAAAGCATCATTAGACATAACACTAAGTCACCAAAGCCCAAAAAAGCACAAAGCTCATGTGTAATGACAGAGAAAAACGACTTGTTCATCTGCTCTCCTAAACATGATTTTAATAGTATTTATGCTACTGCTGGGTGATACTGAGAAAAGCAAATATCCAAATATTTTTACTCATTCACTGAATTCTGTAACGTCATAGAAATTTGATTTTGCCTATTGGTACCATCAAACACCATTTAATCCTACTAGGGATATATTATGTGGTGATTAGTGTGATATTACGTAATACCATCTTGTGTCATATCATTTTATATCAGTGTACTGCTCCCCAATAAATGAAGCTGTAATCTTTTATTGCAATAACCTGCCCATAAACTTTATGGAGGAAACAATTAGTCCATTAGTCAAATGGACATAAATTAATATTTTGATAACTGATCAGTCATTTGAATCTAAGACTGTACCGAATAGTTTGAAGTTTCAAAGCTCCATTCATAACGCTGACAATTGTTTTTTTTTTTTTTTTTTTTTTTTGCATGTGTATTAATTTGGTTTGAACCCAGTATTTCTTTACAGCGGCAGACAAGTCAAGACTTACCTGCATCGGCTCCACAAGAGCCCACAGCAGAAAGCATACTTGTAAAGACTGCTTTATGTCCTTGCCCGTTGCCAGGCAGCAAAATCTACATTGGCATGTATGCAATATCTATTTTATTAACAGCATAGCCAACTTTCTGTGGCATGGTTTGTGTGTTAGTGCATTTGACTTGTGTGTTTTATCTGTTTTTACTTTCTATTGCTGCTCTGCATGCGTGAATGTAATGCTAATCTGTGTGTTGGTGCTTCGTGTAGCTTGCATGTCTGCTTGTGCAAACATGCTGTTTGTTGTTGTTGTTGTGTTATTGTAGTGTACTGATGCTCTGCTGGTGCTTGTTGCTTTGCATGGCTTCTGTCCTATCTCGACAATTTCTAATTGCTGTAGTTAATGCTGTCTTTGTCCTGTGAATTATCCTGTGCTTTTTTTTTTTTTTTTTTTAAATGTTTTTATTGGTTTCAGAACATCTTGCCAAAGACTGCAGTTGAAAATTAGCCAGCTGGCTAACACTGTCACATTTACAGAAATGTTGATCAGTGTGAGTTGTCCTTATAAATAAATAAATCTTAATCTAAATCTAAAACCAAGCCGGGTTGCAGCTGCAGTCTAGCACCAATCTAACAGCACCATAAATTACATCAATAAAGTTAATTTATTCAAAAAAGGGTAAGGTAATTTATTCTGATGAATAACATTGTTCTAACTATGGATTTTGTTGGAGGATTTTTTTTTTGGGTGATGACAGACATTTGAGGTTTCACTCAAAAACCCCAAGAGAAGCTTTGAGTGTAAAATAAATTCGGTAAAGCCCTTCTTTAAGTAATAATGCTAACTGTTACTTAGTTTTAGATTTTCAATTGGGAGCTGCTTTTATTTGTTTTATGTGAAAGTAAACCGAATGTTTTTGGGTTGTGAACTGTTAATTGGTAAAAACAAGGAAATTGAAGACATGAACTTGTGCTGAAAAAGTAATGATGTGCATTTTGCACTGTTTTCTGACATTTTAGACAAAGAAATAATTGATAAATGAAGAAAATAGTCGTTGGCTGCAGCCCTATTTTAATTAAATGTATGAGAGTTGTGGAGAGTTAACATTTGTGGCCTGTGGGATGCTTAAATACGGGGCTGAATGAGTGGAAGTGATAAGGACAAAAAGCTGCTCACCTGGTCTCTGGGTTATATCCGAGGATATAGAAAAAGGAGTCAATGCGGGCTTTGAACTCCCTGGCAGCAAAAATGTCGGAGAAATGGGAAATGTTGCATTTCCCCCTGTGAGAGAGAAGACAGGCTTTATTAGACAAAAACAACCACATGACAAAGTGATCCCCAAGCAGAAGCAGACGTGGCCCTAATTAGATGCTCTTGGGGTGCTCGCCTATTGGAGGTGACAAATACAGCAGCAGGTATGTAGAGCCTGTCAATACCTGCTGACTTTGCGGTGAGACATCACGCTCTGGCTACTGAACCCATAAACACCAGCTGAACATGTCAGTCCTGCCTCGTCTGCTGCAGCTGAGGCGTGGGAGACAGACGCTGCAGAGATCTGGACAAGAACTCAACCTGTGCACGGTTACCCCCCCATGAGCAGAGAGGGCTGAGGCTCCTACATCTTGATACCATTTCCTGTTTCCAGCACCCTGGTGTCTGGCTCTATCTAAATAACAGATATCAGAGGCATATGGAGCTGGGCTGCCTCGCAGAGAAACAGTATCTTCCTCCCCCTGAAAAGATTAAAGGGCGCTAAGGAGGGCTGTCTTCGGAGAGCTGCGGCATTACAGCATCCCGCTGGAATTCTCTCCCGTTTATCTAAAGCCTGGAAAATAAGTCAAGTCAAAGGGCGCTCTGTGTAGAAGAAGTTGCCGCTAATTTGCCCTGAAATCAGTGGTTTCTGGGAGACATGGCTTTGACTGCACGCTGCTGTGCTGCTCACAGATGGTTTTAGTTAAAGAAAAGGGGAAGTGAGAGAGGTGGGAGGGGTGGTCAGACAGGAATGGATGAAGAGGCAGAGGCAGGAACACAGAACGAACACAGAATATCTCATTTCAGACCAAGAAAATGATAAAGCCCGTGTTCCTTTCCCCTGACATCAACCATAGACAGAGTGAGTGCCATCAGTTTGACTCTGGAGACTCATGTTCTGACAGGTGTGTGTATGGGGGAGTTGATGCACAGCCATTTCAATCAGTGTTTTAATGCGAGACAGCTTGAGGCATGTGTCTCATTTATGGCTTTGCATCTTTACACATCTGGACTATTTTCTACAGCACCTGTTCATAGCAGTGAAATATTCTATATCATCATTCATTGAATTAATAGTACAATTGATGAGATTTCTTTTAAAGTCGGCTCAAGGACAGCTGACAGAATTGAAGCAGTAATGCAGAACTATTACTATTATGCCTCCACCGTTCAGAACAACAGACACATCAGGATATAGTACATAGTATAAAGAGTCATTATCCTGTCTCCTATTTTACAATAGTGGTGTTTCCATTTAAAAACAGATGGTGTTTGTTATTCGTCTGTTTGAATATACAAACACAGTGCTGCTTACAGGATGAATTGTTGGTATGACAGCACAAAATATTATTTTTATGAGACAGAATTAGATCCATATGGATTAGTTTACTAATGTCCAACCTGACAGCAAATTTTCAAACCTAAATCACGGCACACATGGTGCTAGAAAGAGTTTCCCATATGGTAACAAGAAACTTTCATTAGGCTGTTTTCATACCAGGTACGATTGATTCATACCATGCCCGATTATGACTGCCTCCCTAGTCTCTCTCCTGCCACTCAGCTTTCACATCAGTAATGTTGTTCCGTGACTGAGTACACTTGCATCATTATCATCTACGTGACTTTTTTGTTGTTCTACAGTCTAGAAAAGGGCACTGCAGACGGACACTGCTGCCCAGGAGACCGTCCTCCTCCAAGGGGACTGGAGGAGGAGCCGCTGCTGTCGGACGTGGGGCTTTCTGCCTGCAGTTCGAAGCGGTTTTATCAGCCCTTAAAAACTCCTTGTACTTGCCTTAAATAGCAATCCATGTCTGTGTTTTTATACAATTAATGTTCATATCTGATGTGTACTAACAGGAATGCAAATAAACTGTACTCGAGACCACCTTTTCAAGTGCACTCGTGGAAAGATCAGTCTGCTGTGCCCTGTATGCCACACGGTGTTCACACTAATCGAACAAACTAGACTGTGGGGTCAAGTGTACTCTGATCCAGGTCAGGATCCCACATGTGAAAGACCTTTTAAATACGGAATTTTCAAAACACAACAAATAAAAAGGTGAGGGGTGTTACGGGAGTACTGTGCTATGGATGCAAGCATTACAATCACAGCAGACATGATGTTACTGGATATTTAAGGGTGGACCTTTAGTGCTTCTATTTTCTACAACGGCTAAGCTTATAAAGATCCCAGCATTTGTGTGCGTGAAGATATGTGTGTGTGTTGGTGTTTGTTTACCTGAGAGCAGCAGCATGGTAAGTGTCCACATAGTCAGAGATAAAGAGTTCTCGACTCCTGACCACTGGGTCTGTGATCACCAGCTCCCGGCCAGAGTCTGGGGGGAAGAAAGAACAGTGGTATTGAATACATATCTACATGATATATAATGCCGTAGACAACCCGAGTCATTCATCTCTGACAAAGAGGGAGCAGAGATAAAGTAGCTCGGGTGTTTGAACTCACTAATGAAAATCACGAGCACAGTTCTGCTTAAGTAACAAGTGCCTCTGCAGAGGTCAATATTATGCCACATAATTCAATAAAGCCAATAAAGTGCGGTCCCCTGAGGAGAGGACATAATGCTCAGTTCTCAAGTGAAATGACCCTTGCGGGGGTTAAGACGCATCAGCAGCACCAAGAAAGGTGGGCACTTGTCGTTGACAAATGACCTGAGTTGTTGCGTGCTGTGGCCACTGCGCTCCGGCCTTGTGACATCATTTCTAATAATCCTGAGTCCCTGTTGTGAGGACAGACTGCTGATAGAGGAGCACTGCGCTTTTCTGGAGGATACAACATACAGTGTGTTTGGCTGATAACCTCAATGACATAAACTAAAGCATTTCCTCTGACACATGATACTTTGATTATTGTAGAAACAGGAAACAGCATTAACACCCTGTCAAGTTATAACTGTGACTGTATGTGCACTGGTTCTCTGGTTACATGGCTGTTTTGACAAAGTATATATGATGAGTTGACTGTAATCTGCAAACTGAGAAAAGCTCAGCCATAAGGGGAACGTTAGCTAACGAGAACTAACTGCCAACAAGATGTGTCTACAGGTGACTGTGTGTGTGAGTATACACTGATGCATTCTTACGATACAGGGGGTTCAATATATTGTGATATACAGATACTGTAAACAAGGTGATATATTGCGATTATTTAACCCTAATTTCAGGAAAACTGCCATAGTATAAAGAACACACCCTCACATGCATAAAATCTGAGTAAAAAAGCTTACTTTTTTGCAATCAGATCAGTGGGTATGCGTTTGTATTTCACAGACCCTCTAAAATACAACATCACAATACTACTTATAGTTAAATATAAGCAAGAGAATTCATATTTGCCTGTATCAGTAAAAAAAGAAGGCTGGCAGGATTCTTTAGGTAAGCAAATTAAGAAAATAAAAAGTAAACAATTAAGAACTGAAAGTGTTTTTGAGAATCAATACAGAATCACACAACATAAAGTAGCAATACTAGAAATACAATCAGAGTAAAACGGACATTGCTATTCAAATTAATGTAGCAGGATGGTCACAGTGGCGGGCATTTTATATGTGCTGTTTCCACCGCAACCGTTGTAGCAGGCTAACGTCCGTACAAACAAATTGACTTGTGGCAAGCCGTGAACTCACTGAGGTGAGGTTTTGCAGTAACAACCAAACAAGAGGTGGAGTAGCAGGTTTTCAAATATGCAATACATTACATTTAAAATATCACCGTAACATGTAAACTGAAAACTGTAACTGACGAAGAAGAACAAGTGACAGCTGCTGCTCAGCCGGCAGCTCAGAGGCAGACACTGCAGGGATAAACTGTGCGCAGATGAGCAGGTTTTCACATCTAACTTTGTGAATTATTTCAACCAAACCAGAGTTGGTGATCAGTGGAACTGTGGACTAACTAACTAGATGACTAACAAGACTAACTTTGATGGTTTTAATGAGTTTTATTTTGTTTTTCTCAAGTTTCAATGTGTTTTACAATGAGTTAACAAAGCAACAAAGCTAACGTAAGTCTTTGTGGCGTAAAAGGAAGAAAGTCTGATTGGTATACAGTTGTATTTTTCTATTTGATAAACAAAAGGAGAGTTCTCAAACTAGTCATCCTTTACAGCCCCACTGACAAATGTTGTCACCATTAACGACTAACAACAGTCATTTTCTTTTTTGCCAGTCAAATGACCACGACAAACAGCTAAATATCCGTTCTCCTCTCATTCTATTTCTATGAGCAATAATCACACGTATCAATGTTTTCTTACTCTCCTACTTAAAAGCAATATGCCTTAGAATATTTTATACCTTTACAACAAATACAAAACTAAAATCAAACTGAAAGTATCTGTACATTAACAAACTGTTCAGAGCCAGCACACTGAGTGCTTTCTGCCGCGTCTGTATAGAGCAATATCAAACGCGTTCAAGTCAATGCTTTTGGGACAATTTTTTTATGTAAGACTCAAAAAAGGATTGAGAAAAAATGAAAGGTGGATATAAGTATTCAATCAATTAATAATTGTTGATAGCAAGCTCACTCAGTTAAGAGTTTACAGCTATAACTACAGGGGGGTTGTACCGATTAAGAATTTGGAAATAAAATCAAAAAGATAATATACTTTAATAAAAATAAAAACAATAAAGTATAGTTATATGTGGCTCAGCATAAGCTTTTTTGTAACTCCAGTTATTTGTTCATCAACAAATTATTTCAACTACTACACGTCCATGTTGAATCAGATTTTCCTTCCTGACATTTCCTTCTTGTCATCAGCATTTGATATTCAGCAGTGACGGTGCTTCTGTTCCTGTAGATGCGTATGTGCTAGAGTGTGATGAGTCCACTGACACTGATGGTGTCGAGAGTGTGTGCTCAAAGGCCACATGACACTGCGGGTTATTAACACTTGACAACGCTGCTGTCTGGCCTGAAGGAGTGTTACCGGGGGAACAGAGCAGAGCCACGGGATTGGCTCGGCTGCCTGGAACACTGTCTTCTGGTTTCTGTTTGAAATGCAATTCACAGTTAGCTCTTATATCCCCCACAACAGTATGGAGAGACAGGTGTGTGTGTGTGTGTGTGTGTGTGTGTGTTTGTGAAGGCGAGAGATTGACTGTTGTGTTACAGAGCAAGTAAGTGTATTGACTTTCTGTGTGTGTGTGTGTGTGTGTGCGTGTGTGTGTGTGTGTGTGCGTGTGTGTGCACGCGTACTGTATATATGCACATGTGCGGATATGTTTCAGCGAACAAAAGGCAGCCTCACCATTCTCATTGTTGCGATCCTGCACCAGGTGCTGGTAGACAGAGTCGGGCACCTCTGACTGGCGGTAGTACCATTTCACATTCATCAGCAGATGGTCCCGTTTACTCTGCAACACAGGGAGGAGACACAGAGCGAGTGAGCAGGAGAGGAACAAAAAAAAAAAGATCTCACACTAAGATAAACAGGCATCACTTTGTTTGATTACGACGTCACAAACTGGCCTCTTGGCAAACAGAGAGGCTGTGCAGGCACACTGTTTATGACTCGCACTGACTGATGCCAAAAAGCACACGGAGAGACCAAGTCAATTAAAAAGGGATTGCAGAGCATTTAGAGCCTTAATAAAGTAAACAGTGGGGTGGCCGTTGCTGAAGGAAGTGAAGGGAGAAAGGAGCCATGAGGGGGATGGAGTCTTCAACAAATCAATCCTCTGCCTTCTCTTCACTTAATGACAATACTGTAATGATCCTAACATACTATTAAGGCTTTTAAAGTTTACTCATGAGCAGGCACTGTATCTCTTTACAGGGCTTTGGGCTTAATACTCTTTAAGTGCTGCCACCCACTGGCCTTTTGATAAAGTGCATGTCAGCAGAGGCTTGTAATCCCTCAGATGACCAGCAAGTGGCAGCACTGAGGTGAGGAGAGAGCCTTTCCAGGGCCAGTCAATGAAAACACAGAGAGGGGAGGGGGAAGAAAGGGGGGGGAGATGGAAGAAAATGGTAGAAACTGAGGCCAGCACTGAGGTGAGAGATGAAAAGGGCAAAATAGTGTTTTCATTTCATGTTATAAAATATTTATTGTGCCTTCACATAAGCCCAACTGACCGTCACAGTGGTTTGAAAGAACATTAGAGAGACTGCTGGGCTGGGTGCTGGACTGCGACACAATCCTATTGGCCCGAGCCATCTTTATTAGGGACTCAGCTACGCTGCACTGCACTAACCGACTGAGACACCTGCACCACCACTGACGCCACCAGTGGAGCAAAGGAGAAATGAGCATATGGAAAAAATGGAAGAAAGGAAAATCTATGGTAATCCAAGACAGACAGTTTAACTTCCGCTCTTTCCAGGCTCTTAACTGTATCTGTGTGTGTGTGTGCATGTGTATGTGTGCAGGAACATGAGGTCAGAGTAAAGATATTTAAAGCCTTTAGAGTACATTGTTCTGTTATGTCACTGGGGAGGAGGCTGAGCACACGCAGCCAAGCAAATCATCACCTCCCTAAACCCTCAAGCCCACCTCTGGTTTTCCCATTCTCTCCATTCCTTCCTCCTCTCACTCCCACCCTCCCGTCCTTTCCTCTCCATCTTTCTCATTCCAACCCTCCACTCTAACCACCTCTCCATTTTCTTTCCCCTCGTTCCTCCCTCCTCCAACCTTGAGCAGGGAGGAGGAATGACTGAGTAAGTGAGCCTGGACGTGTTAAACAGCAGCTGGCACGCAGTCAGTCAGCTGCATTTACTGCTCTTGATGATTGTGTGTGGGTATGAAGACACAAATATCACACAACCACACACACTTTGTGATACAACGGAGAGCCATACGGATGGACTGAGACACAGACCCCCCCCCCCCCCAGAGCACGTAGACATACCGTGTGTGAAGAAATGTGTGCAATGACGTCATGTCACTCCCCCTCCCTCCCAGCAGTTAGCCCACCCATCCCAACCTCTTGTCTATCCAGTGTACAGACACTGTTGCCTTCTAGACTAACAGGCTGCCTGCCACAGCACGAGTAGTTATCCGCCACTTATACATAATTAATACATTAAGGAGACTGTAAATGCTGCCAGTGTGCTACCTGAGCATTTCATTTTCTGCCTGTAAAACCACAAAATCAAAGGGATTTCAGAGAGATGGAACATAGAGTCTGATGCAAACAGAAAAGCACAAGCAGGCGGAAAGACGCAGACACTAACGCACATGGGTTTTACACCTTATTCATGAGCCTGCATTATTTTAAACCAACCAAACGAAGCAAAGCAGAGAGCGAACCTCACTTCAGCTATCATCAGCATCCTCGTCACTACAGAGTGGCTGTCGCTCTCCCGAGCAGATTGCTGTTTAGAAGCTCACAGCGGCGTTAAGCCCTCTCAGGCAATCGAGGGAGGGAGATGGAGAGAAAGACTGAGAGTGCAACATATGGAGCACGTAGTGGGAGTGAAGCATAGCTTTCAATTATCACAATTCTATAAACATGCGGGGAGGAAAAATGAGTAGATAACGCAAGGAGAAAATGAAGGGGGATGATAGACAGCTCAGACTCGCCATACGAACTACTAGTTGTATTGTCTGGGCTTTTTTCTGAGTCTGCCATAGAAAATAACAGAGAGAGAACATATAAGAAGGAACCACAATGCTGAATTGATTAGAGACATTCCACGCTGCCTGTAGAGAGCTGAGCCCCGCACAATGTCAGCCATCTTTGTCTGTCCTGCCAGAGGCTAAACATGGCCCTGCCCTCCCTCCTCCTGGGCCCTAAACCCTGGGAATGCTGCTCACCGCGGAGAGGCCAAAAGACTTACTAACCCACTACTGAGGGAAAGAAATGAAACAAGAGGAGGAAAAAAAAGAGAAAGTGCAAGGGAGCAGAGCAAAGGAGATAGAGGGGGGGAAATGAGGAGAGAGAAAGGGGTTGGATTAAGGTAGGAGGAGCAAGAGCTTCTCATTTCCTCAGATTTAAAATTACAACTATCCACCTCCTGCTTTACTGAAACCCCCAGGGTACAAGGCTACCCCTTTATTCATTGAGCAGATATAAATCTGAGAGTCATGCTTTGGGGCTGAGCACAATGGCACCCCTCCTTCCTCCCCTGGCTCAGCCTGGCCTGTGGCATTCTTGGGCACACTCATCAGACAGGGGTTGGATTATAGGAGGGAGGGCCACCTCTTAAAAGGTTATATACTGGGAAATATACCGTTTTAAAGTACATTTCTTGTAGAGTGAATCCAAAGTATATCACTGTGGATAAAAAACAAATTAATGCATATGTTCTGACGGCAGCCCAAACAAGCCAGGCATTGTGTGAGTCAGTTAATTCTCCTTCTGACTAGCTAAAGGTGGCTGGCCCCTTGGATCCATAATGGCTGTGCAGTTTTCTTTGTGTGGCTGCATGTGTGTGCAGTCAACTCTGGAGCTGGGGCCCCTGTGTACGACCACACCACTACAAAGACTGGGGGAAAAGAGGGAAACGCAGAGGGCAGACTTCCCTTTTAACAAGAACAGGCTTTAAAAGTGAAAAGAAACCAGCTCTGTTAGGCGTACACTTAAAAGATGGACTGAGTGCGGGATTAATTCCATGTTTTCTGCTAAGAGAGTGTGAAATCAATACAGTGCTTTTTCAATTCAAAACCAATGACAACACTAATTCCGTTCAATGTTAGGGAGAGTGCACAGCGCTAGCGGCGAGCCTAGGCTTTCTCCCACATCTGTTCACAAGTGGCCTTTACAACACGGTCATCGCTTTGCAGCCAAGCCGAGCTGTGACAAAACTAGGAGAACGTTGTTACAACCTGTAACCCTCAAACCTAATGCCCCAGTCCTCCTCCTCCCCGCACTGTAACACAAGAGCTTTGCTTTAAACAAAACCAGACCCTCCCGCTCCCACATGACAGGCCCCCAGTGCACCTCGTTAACAGGAAACCTCTGTTTATTTTCTCTGCTTTTCAAACACTCTCTTCTTCCTCTGCTAACCCTGTTAGTGACCCCCGCCTCCCCTCGCTGGTGACATCAGCAGCCAGGATCTATGACTTCCTTCAGGAGGTGGCAGCCAGAAGTAAGGAAGGAAAGACAGATCCCAAACACACAGACAAAGGAGACAGCAGAGAGCGAGGAAAGGAGGGAGGGAGGGAGGGGGAGGTCAAACAGACAAGAGCAGCAGCAGCAGCAGCTCAGTGTTAGCGAGGAATGTCAAGCAGTTCAGCTAGGCTAGCTAGGCTGCTGAGCTAACAGCTTAGTTAGCTAACGCCCCAGGGGCAGAGGAGGCTCGAGTGTGGTGGATCAGGGCTGGTAGTGGCGTGACATTGACAGGCAGAGGCTCAAAATGGCAACGGAGGGCGGATTGTGGGAGTGTTCACCTCGCCTGCCGCAAGGGGAGAGTAAGCACAACCAAAGAACAAAAGGCTGATTGTGGCATTTGGAGGCAGAGATGGGATCTGGGAGGACTAATCTGCTGCTCCGACATGATAAGATTAGAGAGGGGAGGCAGGAAGAGCTGGCTGGGAAGATCACACATACACTCGCATAAACACACAAACACACAAAGATGACGGATCTGATTGGAAGGGTTTTCCACTCGGCTTTCTCTCTTCCTCATTTCCCTGCTTTCTCTCCCTTATTTTCTCCTGCTCTCTCCGAGACAGAGATATCTGCCAGCACACCAGCACTCAATAAGCACTTCCATCTGGACGACACAACACACATACACACACACACACACACACACACACACACACAGAAACTGTATGTGTGTGAACGTACACTGGCGAGGTACAAGAGATCTGCTGTGCTCACGCAATCTACGACATCTCAGTGACTGACAAAGGAGGTTGTTAAAAAGAAATGCCAGCATGCTGTGTGAGCAAACACATACATACAAGCCAATGTGCTCTCTCCTTCTCTCCCTCTCTCTCTCTCTCACACACACACACAGACACACACACACAGACACACACACACACAAATAACAGGCTTTCAGGATAAGCACCACTATTCTTCTCCCAACCCTGCAGTAGAGCGGGGCAGGCTGGGACTCTGTGTCAGAGGTAAGAAAAAGCACCTCTAAATCAGGCTGTCAGAGCCGGCAGCAGTAGGATTCCACTCTGCAATCCTCCTCTCCTTATGGGCTTCACTCTGAGCACTTGGCTACTTGGATGAAGGAAGGATAACCTGCCCCTCAAGCCTTCTTCTCTTAGGCACATATAATAACACTAAACAAATGCTGATTACAATGTTTGTGAGGAGGAACTGTGCGCAGACTGCTTCCCCGCCTGGCAACAAGAACAAATGGAGAGAGTGTGGGAGGCAGAGGGAGGAGGAGGAGGGGAGGGAGGGAGGGAGGAGGTGAGGTGAGTCCCAGCTGTGGTGGCGGTGCTGGCAAGACCTTTGTGCCGTGCCTACACAGGGGTGTCTCTCTCTCCGCCTCTCTTTGGCTTGACCTGTTTGGATATTAAATCGGCGCCCTCTGCTTTGAACACACTGGGCCCATCTGTCAGCCCGGCTCCATATTGGATTGGATGAGCATTAGCCGTTTCAAAGTGGGCAGATTTGCTCTTGTTGCTCTTTGTATGTGTGTGCGTGTGTGTGCCTTTGAACATGAGCACCCATGCCTACCTTAAATTTAACACCCCCGCTTCAAAAAAGTCAAGCAGACACACATAAATCACTTCACGACAGACCCGCTGGTCGTGTCATTGTATAGATTGACGACGTACAGCAACACATCAGAGGATGTTAACAGGTCCTAGTGTCATCCCAGGCTGAAGACGGAGGGATGGGGCAGAGATGGAGAGAAAAAGAGGAGAGGGGTTGAGTCACGTGGAACTCGCAGATGACACTAATTAAGACTTGAGGGCTGAGGGCCACTACTGCTGGATCATAATGCCAACCACAGGCACACTTTACACACTGGAGAGTCACAAGCACCGCACATGACTGCTGCATCTGAGGTCTAGCTCGTCCAACGCTGCTTCACCCCATGCTGATAACAAACAGGGCTTATTGCGCCAGCCTTCGCTTCATCTCTCCTTTATTTCAAATGTGTCCCAGTGGGCGTGAGTAAATTAACGGCAGAAATAATAAGAAAAATGTATGATGTTGACCACGTTGCCCTCCTTCTAGGACGGAGAGTGGCGCTGAGAATCGAGAACACCAGCCCCGGCTGCTCGCTCCATAAAATAGCCAGGCTGTGTCCAACTCAAATATTTGCCTTTGCTTCCAACACACTTCTGCTGCGCGGCGGATTTAGCCAAGAAATTTAAGACAAGTTAAGTGATGGTACAGAGAGCAGCACCGTGAAAGGCAAAAAGAGAGAGAGGATATAAAAAAAAAAATACATCCACTAATGATGATCATTATCTGCAGACCACAGACACAGAGCACCAGGGACCTGACAACTTGTGTTCAGTGATTTAGGCTACACACAAACACACAGGCACTTTGCTTTCTTTCTTTTTTTGAGGACAAAGACAGAAATCCTTGCAGCACTAGCAGGGTATAGACTAGAATGCAGATCCAAGTGAGACTTCAAACGTAGGCTGTGCGAGGAGGACAGATGGAGGCGGTTAGGAGAGCTCATATCTGGGTGTTCAGATCATAATACTGACTTTATTTCCCAAGCCCTCCCTCTCAGCCAGACGTACAGTTATAGCCTGCCAGAAAACATTGTCATTTCTGCCTTCAGCCTTTCATTTAGCCGCTTCAAAGCCATCTCGCTTTGATACCTGGCTTCCTGTGCGTGTCAGTGTGTTTGCCAGTGTGTGTGTGTGTGTGTGTGCGTGTGTGTCTGCGTGTAGCCCGGGATGTTCTCTTGAGAGCGGAGACTTGTCTGGTCTCAAGGTAATACCCATGAGTCAGGATTTGGAGTTAGACACAGACACACAAGAAAAGACTGAGGAATGCTGGCGTCTTTGGACGACACTAGCTTCCTTCGTGTCGAGCAGAGTGTTTAAACGGCCTGGTGTTTAGTTCGGAGGGCTGTTTGCCTGTGATCCGTTGGGTTAGCTTTGCCTTGTTAGCATAGCCTAGTGAGCTAATGAGACATCTTACTAATACTGACTGGGCGACTGCTGTGGAGGAAGAGAGGGGGGACTGCTCACTGAGAGGGGCGTGCAGAAGAGGATATGAATATTAGGCTGTGTGTGTGTAGATGTCATATTGGACGTCTGCCCAGCCAGCTAATCCGGACCCTGTGTGTGTGTGTGTGTGTGTGTATGTGTGTGTGTGTGTGTGTGTGTACGACTAGCAGTGGCAGCCTCCTCAGCAGGGCATGGGCAGAAAAGGAGCTGTGGGCTGATTGAGTGCTGTAATGGAAGACAGGAAATGAGAAGGCTTGCTTAAGCCAATGCTAATCGACCCCCCCCTCCTCGGTATAAGGCGTGCGCACGCATGCGCGCGCGCGCACACACACACACACACACACACACACACACTTAACTTTCAGGCTAAAGTGTAGGTTAATGCACAAGTAATAAATGTGCAAAGCAAATAAGATTTGGGTAAGATATGTGTGTGTGAGGGGTGGGCAGGTTGTGTGTGTGAAGTACACCTCAGCCAACAGCTCACTGGGGAGTCAGAAAGGTGTTTTGTGTGTTTGCGGATGTGTGCCACTTCAAAGACTGATGGTGTGTGTGCTTTGAGGGGGATGATGGAGGGTTGGTAAAAAAAAAATAAAAGGAACATAGTGTGTGTTTATGCGAGTGCTTTGGAGGTCTTCTCTATGTAAGAGCAGCTGTCAAGCCATGAGAAGTGTGTCTATGGGGAGTGTGTGTGAGAGTGACATAGATACTGAGATATCCAGAGGCTTCCTCTATGTGTGTGTGTGTGTGTGTGTGCTCTGTATGGTCAGCACACATCTACACAGTTACAGATAATAGGAATATTTATGATCCCTTTAACACACACACCAAAGCTCATTTCTACATACACACGAATGCATGTAACCGTTTCTGTGTAAGAACACAAACACACACACACACACACACGCCCAGGGGAGAGAGGGGTGGTGACACACAGCCGGAGATGGAGGCAAATAAGCAGCAAAGAAGAGTGCGAGCACGCAAAACAGATCTTAGCGCCGTGCATGAAACCAGACGGACAGCATTGCAGAAGGCCTTGAAGAGCTCATATCACAGAGAGCTCAACCAGTTGTGATTGTATTGTTTTATCTGGCCACTGCTTCTCAAGATATCCATCTCTCTGTCTCTCTCGCCACCCCCCCCCCCCCCCCCCCCCCCCCCCCCCCCAACCCTCCCCTTCTCTGCGTCTGAAGGTGACCTTGCCTGTCTGTCAGTCTCTGGTGATGACACTGGCCCTATCAGTAATACATCATGTAAGCGGTGTATCAGCCAGATGCCGCACTAGCCGAGCAGTGGGTGGTCTGTCGGGCACGCTTGCTTTGTACAATATGCAAATAATCACATGCAAATTACCTACCCATGTGTGTGACGATATATCAGTGTGGATGCAAATGCGGTAGGGCTATCAGATGTGTGTTAAATCGAGGGATATAGAGAAGTTGCAGGCCTTTCCCCAAATACAGTTACAGCTCACAAAATCAAAAGGCCACTCGCAGCAACTGTAGTCTGACTGCTGGGGAAGAATATGATTATAACACATGTGAACACATACTCACACACACAGACACACACAGGCCAGAAGCTTTGAGCAGCCTCCTGCTGTGCTGCAACAAGAGATGTATTGTAGACAACACAGCTGCAATAACAAGGCTGGCCCAGTGCTAGAAGGAGCTGTACTGCATGACTCTCAGTCTAGACCGGCAATAACAGCCGCCATATTGTAACATGACCACGGATAGAGCTCCTGAGCGTATCACAGAGACACATTTCAGACCATTTGTAACACGTTTGACTCGACCTGAAAATGAGTTTAAATTCCAGAGTGAAACAACATTTTCTGAACACATCCTTAATTCAGTCGTTACAAAGTATAAATCTGGAATCAGTCAGAGAGTCTAAAGGCATTTTTACACTGATGGAAAAGCCTGAATTGTTCACCTCCCTGTGGTAGAATCATTGATTGAATTTTTAGTGTAGTCCTCCCACGCAATTAAGTCACCACCAGAGGTTTAGAATCTTCCAGTGCATAAAAATCAAGGCAAAATTTGCCTTTTGTTTATCTTTGACTGTCAATAAGGTGTATGGTATAACAGGTAAAATGAGCTACTGAGGCAAAAAAAAAGTCAAGAAAATCAAATCAAGAAAAAAATCAGAATTAAAAAACAACAAAATTGTGAACAAACCACTGTGTTTTAATTAGATATCATTGATTCATGTATTGAAACTAAAAATAGGAGGTCTAAGAACAAAATTTAAGGTGTGGGAAGGTACAAAAAATTTAATTTAGTAAGGCAGAAAAAATGAAACACCATCACACTGTGTTCTGCACTGACTGAGCAGACATGTTGTGAACCTAACTGCCATTGCCAAGTGGAAAAATACACCTTTAAATACGCACCTGACACATTCTGTCGAGACTTTAAGAACCTGCTGGTATCCTCCATAAGATGTATTATATTTAAGCAGGTCATTAATTCCTTCACAGGATGACAGTAGCAGAGTTAAGATGGGTAAAATTGATCTCTGAATAACCTTAGCTTTCTTAACTCTCTAATTTTTGTTTTGTTTACAATTATCAAAATGCACCAATAGAACACTCAGCTGACAAAAACATGTAGGGCTTTTCCACTGGCGCTTTCAATTGTGCCAATTCAAACCATGCTGCCGTGATTTGTGTCTCCATTATCAGTTCAACACGGCAAGTTGTGACATGGGCGCCCAAGATGGACCATCTCCGGAGGAAGGCCAAAGCATTCCCGACCGTGGGCTGCGGTGACGTCAGATGCTTTTTGTTATCATTATTCATAATGCAAAGAAATAATTTAATTCACTGTGCAGCTCAAAGGCTTCCAGCAGCTACTGCCAACCTTTAAGGTGGAATGTTTTCTTCCATGTTACTCAACGCTTAAGTTGGCATTATACATCGATCAACACACCTTAAATTTCAATATGATAACACTGACTACTCCATCTGTTTTTATTGGCTCACTTGCAGGGGATACGCTTAAGTGATGATTGGACCTTCGAATGCTTAAAAAAGTGTATATGAATTTCAACTGGATTATGCAAACTGCGAATTTTCTATTTCCACACTTGGAGGAAAAAAGCGACTAAACTACAATTAAACTAGTAGTTTTACAACATTTTGCAGTAGCTTGCTGGTACATCAACTACATTCATATTTGCATAGTGATTTAAGTAGTTAAATTACTTTTTTTTTTTTTTTTGCCATTTTCTGAGTAGTTAACTAATGAAACTACAAACAATTTGGGGCCATAAAATGAAAGGAGTGATATCTTATATTGCTTTTACCATTGCTTTTCTACTGTAGTTAAACCCCCATTGACCACAATGAGTCAGAAGTTTTGTGAAGTATTTTTTCTGGTAGCTCAAAGTAGCTTCCCCAACACTCCTTACACCTTTGTCCAAGACACTACAAGCTGGATGAGACGGGCATCTGGCGTATGTTCGTGCAGTGGAGAGAGAAAATTTAAAAACTCTGACAGCAGTACAAGAAAGTGGTTGACCACAATAACACCAGCGGGTGGACAGAGAACGTTCCGTTGGTTCACAAGCACGTCATCACTTAAAGACACATCTTCAAGCGGGTAGCCCTGTTGTATGGACATGCAAATCCCTGCTGTGCTGGGCTGATGGGCAGAGTCAAAGCAAGTCGAACTCAGCCGGCACGTGTGTATGGAAAAGGGCTACAAATGGGTCAATGGGGGGACGAAGAGTAGCAGAAAATGTCATCTTGATTTTTAATCACAGCTAATTAAAACTGCAGCCTCTTGTGATATCTCTGCGGCTCACTTCCCCAACTGTAACACAATGAAATATATATGGTGAAGTAAACACTTGCTCACTAATGCAGAGCATGGGAAAAACATTGGAGTCATGATGAGCATAGTGTCAAACACATTGGTTATCATTCTCTCTCTCTCACACACACACACACACACACACACACACACAGATAGAGCGCCCGCCGAGAGAGAGAGAGAGGGAGAGAGAGAAAGAGAGAAAGAGAGAGAAAGAGGTTGAACAACACACCAACATCTCTTCTCTCTGCAACCAAGGCACATCAAAGCCTTCTCCGCCCATTTATCTGTGTGTGTGCCTGTAAATCAAAAGGCACACTTTGAACATGCACACACACACACACACACACACAAGCTCAGACTGCATTTGCTTTGTGCAGCAGCATCTAGGGCTGGGTAGGGGAGGTAAAGGATTTTGCTGTAGACGGGGGAATTACTTGCCTCAGCTCACTCTGTCAGGGAGGAGAGGGGGATGACTGTTTACCCGCAGTGAGTGAGGGAAGGAGAGAAAGAAAGAAAAAGTGAAAGACAAGACAGAGAGGTCAGAGTTGTGTCTGAGGCGTTGCTTTCTTCTCTGCAAGTCACCTACTGCTTCACTTTCACCCCTCACCTGCCCCCCCGCCACCATCTTTGAAAGGTGACACAAGTCTGCCTTTGTCTTTAAAAATGGCTGTAAGGTGTGTTAGATAAGAGGCTGCCCGGGTCACTGTAATTAGTTGTAACAGCATGTTCAGGGCGAGATACTATATACAGGAACAGTGGAGTAAATGCACAAACACATTCAGAGACCCACTAAGAGGAAAACCAAAGAATGCGCGCGCACACACACACACACACACACACACACACACACACACGGATGATCTGTGCATCCCAGTGTGACCATATGGTTTGGCGGGGACTTCCTACCCACCGCAGAGGAAGTGTCCGTTTACAGTGCACAGTTCAGTTGTCCGCCATCACATCCTGTCTCCCAGCTCTAAACAGCAATGCGAAGCCTGCTCGGCTCAGCCCAGTCACGGCTTTGAAGTTAAATCAAGCAGAAAGGAGACACAGTTCACCATACCATGCAATCAGCATCAGCATGAGATCTGGTGCTGGGCACGCAAGCTCACACGACAAAGCGGTGGCGACATAAAGAGAGAGCTTTATGTACTGTAGCTTGTGTGTGAGGCTGAAAGCAGACTGAAAGCAGACTGCTTTCAGTCAGTCGTGTTGACAGATTCTCGCCTTTCCTGCTCCATTGTAGCGGTGTGATTGACATCCACCTGTCCTTGGGTGGAGGGTGATTAGGTGTTCTTACAGCTGGCTCTTTGTAACAGAGTGGATGCTTGTAATAGATTGCGTGTGGAGAGTGATATGATAGGCTGATGATGGAATGATCCAGCTGACATTGACTAACAGTCTGTGGAATACAACAGGGCGGGGTTATTGATGACTCTCTTAAACAGCGGGTATCATTGCCATGGCAGCCCATACATTATCACCGCCACAGCCACGCCCTGTCACTGGGCTGGACCAATGGGCAGGCAGCTGCCGAGCAAACAATCCCCAGCAGTGTTGGAATGGTGGAGGGAGAGAGGAGAATGCTAAATGTGCCACTTCATCTGGTGATTGACACAAAGCCTCTTGTTTACCGGCGCCACGGAGATTTGCATCTTTTTACTGATGCCCCTCCCTCTCCTCTTCTCTCTCATATCTGCTCTTCTCCTCTGCGTCCCCGGCTTCACTCCCACAATCCTCCCTGTTTGTGGCGGCGCTGCATGAAGTGGATATTACCCCACCCTGCTGCTATGATATTGATCAGCCTCCTCCCTCCCTCTCCTTTCTCTCTCCTCTCTTCATAGCCCACTGCATTGATTCCACCTCTCCCTCTGAGCCCGCCAGCTAGGAGTGATTACACACGCTGCTCACACACAGTGATGTGAGCGCATACACACACACACACAAACACACACATTAGAGTCTTTGGTTGGGATGTGGGGATGTGTAGCCTTGCTTTACTTTAAAGGCTATAAAGCTCAGCGGCTGCTGCACCAGCCCTGTGAAAACACTGCTTCTTTTCATTCAAGGCAACCAATGACTGCAAGCTTAGCATGACATATTACCATAATAAATATTGTTGTTATAGCATGTTAGCATAGCACATCAGTGGGCTGGCGTACGGCCGGCTGTGCTCTGGTGGGTTTTGTCAGGCTGGTGCTAAAGATGGCTGTGGTAGGGCTTGACAGGTGGGCTCCAGACATCTTGTGATTCTGTGCAGAACCACACAGAGCTGATACACATGCCTTATATGGGCCTGCAGGGCTGCGCTCACCAGCAACAGACTAGCAGCTAGCCCAATAAAGTCAGCGCAGTTAAATGAAACAGCACAGAGTGGGTGTCAGCACTACATAGACAAAAGACTCTATCAAAGAGCCAAGATCAGCTGTGTACAGTTGCAGGAGACTTGAGGGTTGGAAATTTAAAAAAGGTCTCCTTTGTGTGTGGAAAGCTACATGGCCTCGGTGAATTTCCACACCAAAAGCTGTGCTTGGCTAAACTGGGCCGGCAGCAGGAGCCACTGGCTCATCTGTACACACTTGCACATTAATTAGTTAAATACCTGCCCTCTCCTGTTTACCAGACAGCATCTCTGCTAACAATAGCGGCTGGAGTGTGAAAGGTTTTGGAAGGGGAGTCCTAGCTGATGAGTTAATGCGGCCAGTGCAGGCTGAGGCAGCAAGAACAACCACTTATCTCTGTGTAACCTCTCTCTGGCAGCTGCAACAATCCAGCAGAGAGTCTACAGCAACAGGCCAGAGATCTCACATATTATACACACCCTCACTGCCATTTGGCATTTAAATGGCATTTTAGCGTGGCAGCAAACAGTTTGCACCTAATTATGGCCGGTTGCTGCTGTGTCCTGAGTTAAGCGGGAGTCTCAAACAGCCATCCACACAAGAGCAGGGCTGTCAAATCTACTCTCCTAAGGATAACCAATACCTCTGCCTTTAGGCTCGATGCTGAGGTGGACTGGATGTGAGTGTTGATAAGGAGGCTCTACAGCATGTAAAATGGTAACAGTCCAAACAAAGACAAGGGGGGAGAGCAAGGACAGTGGGAGTGTGATCAATAGTAGTAATCAATATTCTCCCTCTGTACCTTTCACTGTTTGAATTAGTACTTGTATTGCACTGCAATATAACCTCTCAGACAGGCTCAAAGTGACTTTATTTCAGTTGTGTGATCTGATAAATAGAAAGTCTTAAATTAACCTACATGAAACACTCAATTAGCAGCTTCAAAGAAGCTAAAGCAGTGCTCTGACAAATAAATAACATTATGTCTCATTATCACTCAAAGTGAGCCTGTCTAAAAACCCCTCTAATGATCCAGTGAGGCATCTTTAGAGATGACGTTTTGGGCCAAAATTACTACAAGTAGACGGTAAGCCATCTGTTAACAGCAAGCTCCATCAGTCCCCTACAGGTCCTGTCACAAGTCTACAGCTAGAGGAGTGTAAGCACAAGTTCCACTGCGGCAAACGCGCCGAAGAAATGAGGTGTGTGTTTTGTGTAAACGTGTGTATCTTGGCTCTGCAGGGAGGAGAGGACGTGGGGGTCACCGTCTTTACAAGGAGCAAACCCAGACAGAGGGGGTCTCAATCACCTCCGACACCCCTCCATACCCTCCACTTGCTGATGGAGAGAGCCTCTCACGCTCATCCGCCAACTCCATTACCCACTCCGACAGGGCCGCACATTAAATCATTCCATTTCACCTGGAGAGAAGGGTGAAGATAGGAGACAGAGAGGTGGGAGGAGGATGGGAGGTTTTTATTTATTTATTTTTTTTGTTCGCTGTCCTTTCTAGCTGGTGTGTGAACAGATTCAGACATGCCCACGTGCTGGGCCACCATCAGTAATGGGCCCAAATCAGCAACCCCCAACCCTGAAACCCACAATGCCTTGAGGCACAAGATTCATCACAAGGACCAGACAGTAGAGGAGAGGAAGAAAGGAGAAGTCGAAGAGAAATAATGTGGAAGAAGGCGAGGAATGCCGTAAGATATGAAAAGAGCAAATGATGGGAGCCTATAAAGAGTTATTCACCCTCAAATGGGGAGGGCATTATGGCGATCTATAAATGGGCTGTTAAGCTCAATAGCCCAAGGTTAGCTTGTCGTGATGCTGCAGTGAATGTCTATATAGCTGACTGTGTTAGTCCTACCATAAACACTCAGCCGGTGCCATCTGGATTGAAAAAAATATATTTAAAAATGCTGTGATTATTTCAATTAGCTCCAGAGCGAGTAAGAAGAGGATATTAAGCAGCACATCAGACAAAGCTCCAAACACAGACTGCCTTGGATGGCAGCAGCTCGCCTTAACAACTGCATAGAGGTAGAGGAGAGGCCATTGGATAAAGAACATGGGGGATTTGACAACTGTACAAAAAAAAGGGGACTTAGGGGAGGTCTGTATTTTCTTAATCATTTCATTAAGATACTGCTTAGGCTAATTTAACAGTAGGCTTAATAACGCAGACTTTCCTCCCTCTGCTCTGTGCACAAGTGTTAACTGCCTGCTGGAACAAAGGCGGCTCTGTTCACAAACACAACACTGCCAAACTGTTAAGTACATTCCTATAAAGAGAAGAACAAAGAGCGTTTGAGCATAGCGGGAGTAGAAATGAATACAGCTACTGAGGGGATAGCACAGCTCGGCCCTTTGATGCCAGGAAATGTCTTTACCATCGCGGATAGTGTTTATGTTGCTTCACAGCGTACTGTTTAAGATCGAAGCAACAATAAAATCAACTGGTAGTACCGTGAAATCTCAGTAGAGATGATGTTCAGGAGAGAAATGGGGCTGAGAGGGAGGGAGATGGGGGTTGAGGTATGTGCTGCGAGACAGCAGACGAGTAGAGGAGATGGTAGAGAATTTTGAGGTTTGGACTGGATGGTTTTGTGGTAAGCACAACTGGGGACTCAAGGATTACACAACGCAAGAATAATGAAGTGTGCAGTGTTTTTGAGTGTGTGGATGCAAGTCACAAAAATGCCCAAACACCTATGTGCAGAATAAATGAAGTGTGTGTGTGTTTGTGAGTGTGTGTGCATGCATGTGTGGTGAAGCGTCTCCAAGCCCTTGCAGCTGTGGTTCCCTCGGTCCACGTGATCCATTGGCGGTGACAGACAGGCAAACACAATTTAGACTTGCCCATCAAAGCACATGCAACACCAGTCGCAGCCACTGCGGGCGGAAATGTGACGCACTGAACAGAAAACACACAATCCTCCGTCTGTGCTCGAGGGAAGACCAGTCTAAATTTGTCATTAATGCAAATCTGTAAAACCTGTTTGTCCTGCTTTTCTACCCTTGTGCTTATTTTGTAGTTTTTACTGTACACACTGACACAGATACTCATCTTTTTGTGCTACACAAGGTGAGGCTGTGCTGAATTCATCTCAGAGGATATTGGTGCATTATATGGTTCAGAGAATTTTACAAATCCACTAAAAAATCCTCATTTGACAGTAAAAGCCTGAGTTGTGAGCCCTTCAAATCTCCCATTTGTTGGTTATGGAGCAGCTCCAGTGTCTAAATCTTGATGACATGACTGTTAATAGTCTTGGCTCTATGGTTTCTAGGTTTAAAGGAACAGTCCACCCCAAATTCAAAACATACATACAACATATTTTTCCTTCTACCTGTAGTGCTATTTTGGTCGGAGACCCCATTGTCGACTGATATTGATATTGTTGAGCAGTCTAGTAGAGCCAGCCAGTGTGCAGTGTACTTCTAAGGAAGTTTTTGTCTCCAGATTTTGCTCTTCACTTTCATGCTTCTCTTTGGTACAGGCAGCTGCAGACACTGAGACAGCTGCCCATCACAGGAGAAGCTTTGCCCTATAAGGCTCCAAAATAACATTATCTTCTGCCCTATGCTTTAAAGTGGTGAATTTACAGCCCACAGCAACTAAATATCATATAGTCTCTGTCTTTTGTTTAATATCTAGCGTTGGCAACAAATGATGTCGCACAATTCTGATATGTCGTTAGCGTAGTTAGCTTGTCTACTATATTACACTAGTAGACAAGTCACACTGAACATCCCGCCGAACACCCTTCAAAATCCCTAACACTTTAGGAAAGGGGAACAAGTCGTCAAATGTCCTTATTAAGCAGCCAACACACATAATTCGATGTCTGCCCTCTCTTTAATATAATGGAACTAGATGGCACTCAGCTTGTGGTACTCAAAGCGTTAAAAACATATATTTGAAAAACTCAACAGCAATGTCTCTTTGCAGAAATCATGACAGGTTACTAAAGATAATCCACATACCTTGTTGTGAGCAGTTTCATGTTGGAAACTATTTTCTTTCTACCAAACTACACCAGCCAACCGGATCACTGTGCAAGAGATAGCGTGCATCTACTGCTAGCTCACCTAGCATCACTGAGCTTGCTAATGTTGCAGCTCAGCCAAGGAGGATGCCATTAATGCTTAAATTTCGTGCTGTCACAAGCATGAGCCTCCCGTCCATGAGTAGATGCACAATTTCTAAAAGAGACATTGCTATTGAGTTTTTCAAGTGTAATTTTCTTGGTGGTTTGAGCACCACAAGCTGAGTGCCATCTAGATCCATTATATTCCAGAGAAGGCAGACATCTCTACGGCTGATATATCCAACACTCCACAACTCACATACAAAACAAAAAATCTAGATTGATAAATAGCACTACAGGGAAGAGGAAAAATACGCATGTTTGACTTTGAAGTAAACTGTTGCTTCAAGAGATGGTATTCTGGTCCACATATACTGACTGGTAGGCGTTGTGTGAGAGAAATGGCATATGACAGCTCTTAAACAGAGTGATATTCCCCTTTCATAATCAAAGTGTGAGCATATGTGAGCCAGTTGCGTTGCATTAGATCAACAAGCGTTCAGAGATGGAGAATAGATAAAGCGAGCAGTGAGTCAAGCTGTAGCACATGTACAGAATGTCAGAGGGTCTGTATGAGATTGCAGTGCTGCTGCAGGGGAGCCGCTGGAGATGGCAGCCTGTGGTGATGTTGCTGTTGTTTTAAGGGCTGTGTGAGGCAGCGGGCTCCGAGGTACAAAGTGTCGACATTCCTCAGACCTCACAGCAATCCCTGAAATTTCCTCCTCTCGTGTCTGCTCCTCTCCCTGACCGATGCCCTTCTTCCCTCTTTCCTTCCTCCCTCTGCTCTCTCTACTGGTGAGAGTTAATTTGCACCATGTGTTCTTTAACAGAGAAAAGGGGAAAAAATAGGGCCCTAGTTGAAGCGTGTGAACCCGATACCACTGTAAATCTCCACTTCCACAGCTCTCGCCCCTCCTCCTCCTCCTCCTCCTCCTCCTCTCCTGTTCTCTCTCATTCTTTTTTTATTGGCATGTCACACATTGGACAAGCTGGAAATTACACTGAGCTGAGCTGAGAACCAGCGGTGAAGCACGCCAGATACCCACTTAAGCTGAGAGAGCGGGAAAAAAAGTGGAGGGTGGAAAGGAGAAAAATAGGGGACAGGAGGGAAGTGGGAAATGTAAAGTGGGAGAGGACGAGGAGGTGGGGTAAAATTAGCTGTCCATTTTCAGAGCAGAGGCCAATCCAATTAAAGCTTGACCAATCCACGCAAATGTGTTTAGTGTCTGGTTACTACACTTAGCGCTGGGTGGCCAGGCACAGATGAGAGATTCTCCTCTAAATACAATACACGCATACTTCCTGGGACACTTAGAGCTGAAAATGATGAGCAACGAAATAATGAAGGAGCTCATCTACAATTCTATGGTTACCTACTGAGGAAACCATCTAGCCCTAGCGACTGTTAGGCACTATGAACATTAGCCTACTTCAAAGGACCCTTCACCCTCTAATTTAGCGTGCAACCCCCTATGGAGGAGTCGACTGTTTTCATTTCAAAGGAAGACCTGGTCAGGTAATTAAACAGCCCCTGTCATTATTTTCATATGCAACGACCGGGTGGGTTGTCCTGTAGGTTTTGAGGGCATCAAATCTACATGCCTTTCTCGACATCTCAGCTACATTTGTTTTTTTTATACTTTCCCATCAAAGCTGGTGCCAAAAACGATAGCGCTGTCTGTTTGCTCTTCTGCTTTAAAGATAAAATGTAGTGCTCCGCGCCGGAGCGCAGTGAATTTGCTTCAGATGTTAGTGAAGACATCAGAGGAGACATTTTCACTTGTGATGTGCCAGAAAAAAAAAAAAAAGAAAGAAAAGTGTCTGAGGAGCCGCTGAATATTTCAACAACTTAGCAACAAGGGGTGAAATTAGCACTTGGATATATATGCAAGGCCCAAATGTCATCTGTCACTGAAAAATGACATGACAAATTTGCATGCATCTGTTTGTGAGAGAGACGCAGCCAAGCCGGTGAAAGTAAACTAAACTAATGAAACTCCAAGGGGGAAGAGTGGGCAAAAGGCTTCTCTGCTGAATAATTTAGCAGTGGCGGGTCAAAGAGGTGGCTATTGATTGAGCTTTTAAAGAGTCTTATGAAAATGCTATGGCTGCTAGCCTGGTCCTTCAGCCCGACCAACCCCCACTGTCCAGAGGCTGCACCCTCTCCATCTGGGAAGGTAATCACCGCTCATAAAAACACACACAAAACCCCATTTTGATTTCAGTCTGTCTCTACTTCCCTCTCCTCCCGTCTTCTATCCAAGAGAAAGAGATCATCCTATTGGCTGAACAACTAGTTTCCATAGCAGCATTTAGCTAATGCACAGGGAGGGCAGTGAGGGTGAGAGAAAAAAGTGTTATCTGTCCAAAAAGATGAAAAGAGGGGGATACGAGGCAGAGTGGAAGCGAGGAGCCAGGGGGAGGGTTGGGTAGGTTTGGTTTGATACCCACGAACAGAGCTGAATACAGCCTCCTGCACTCGCTGAGTCTGAACTGTGTTGTTATCTCAACCTTGCCATTTGTATTGCTTTATTTATTCATCGCTGCGCAGTGCTGGACAATCAATCTTACCTGCCTCCCCAAAGAGAGACAGAGCTGTGTAGCTGCCTGAAAGATGCGTGCCTGTCTCCATCTGATTTGAGAAATGCACTGAGCTTGCAAACTGACACCAGAGAAGGACTAGCACTTGTCAGTCTTGCAGATTGTGTCCGCTTAAGAACATGCTTGCATAGAAACAGCAGCTGCTGCAGCCGGTGACCCCGACACCTCAGCTAAATGACCTAATGTTACCACAAAGAATGGCATTAATAGCTCCACCTCAGTGAAATTTCAAGTGTGCAGAGCAAGCCAAGGAGGGAGGGAATGGGAGGGGGAGCATACCTTCTCACGGAGGAGCATTAATCAACGCGGTCATAATGGGGAAAGTCACCTGATACTGCCGAAGCAGCAGTAAAAAATCCTTTGCTCACAGGGTCTAGTCAGAGCCAACTGTGAGGGGAGGAGACGGAGCGGGCTATTTGTCAAATAAATGGAGGTAATCTGAACATGATTTGGTTTGTTCAGATCGAAAAAATTATTCCACTTCATGTGTTAACCTGCTCTAGCCGACCACAGTTACGAAGTATAATGTCGGCAACAATTTCAGGTCTGTTTTCCTTTTGCAGGTAAGTGACAATGAGCAGCCATTCAGTGTTTAGTAGCTGTTGTGCTGTGGCTCTATTGCTTTAAGGATGCTGCTCAATGGGGAACATTACAGGCAGAATGCTTCAATCAAACAGCTTGCGGCAGGCTTGGCTGGCCGGCCATGTCTATAGACGTCTAGATGCCCTTGTCAAAGCTGCTTCCTCACAGAGAGCAGACACTTAAGTCGGCCCCACACACAACTGTGAAAGGCTGCACCTCCACATGTTCATGTCTGTAAAATGTACCAGCTCGCTTAAAGCAGCTGAGTGGACCGTGGAATGAAAGGAAGAGCTGAGGATCACACACACACACACATGCGCACACACACACACATACAAAATTGCCCCTAATGAGGGTAGCGCCCCTCTCTCAAGAGATGGCAGCGGCTGCTGCTCTACTCGATAAATATTAACAAGAAGTGCGACTGATGGCGGTGCTCACTGATCCATAATTGCATTTCAAAATGTTCGATGGGGGGTGGGGTGGAGGGTGGTCGCGAAGGGAGAAATGGGAAGATAAAACGAGGGAACTCAGCCTTCTAGGCAGTGACAAGAGACAAGTGATGCCTGTCTAGTCAACCTTCTACTATCATCTCGATGGCTCAGCACCAATCAGAGACTTTTTGGTGAAAGAGACGCACAGGTTGTGCGTTACAGCCTGACGTTTCTCCTTTCATTGACTCACTGCTGCATGCATCACAGAGCACTTTGACACTGCAGCTTCACAGAAAGAATAAAATCTGAGGAAGGATCAGAAGCGTGGCAGGAAACTCCACTCACCAATGCCACGTTGTAAATTAAGTGATATTTTTTGCAGGGATCAGAATATGCACAGACAAACTAGCCCCGAGCTAATTAGCGAGTGGATCTCATTGTTAAGCTAATTCTCAGCAATTTGGATTCCATTAGGACTGTACTCAGGATCCGCAGAAAACCTAATAACTGCTCATGTTAAGCATGCGTATTTATGCACATATATTTGCATCTTTATCAAACAGTTTTAATTATGGGCTTTGAATAGGTGGCATTTTCCAAGGCTGTATGATAAGCACCAGCTAAAACCATCGGGAAACAGTTGTGTGAGATACAATTAACATTTGGTGTGTGTGTGTGTGTGTGTGTGTATGTAGTGGAGGTGTACAAATGTTGTTTACATGACAACTGGGAAAGCTATGCTGTTATATCCATCCAACACAAACATGTAACCCCACATGTACGGTGAATATGACCAGGTTACACACTGAGGACAGCGGATGTTCATGAGTATATAATACATTTTTAAAAGGTGATCACATTAACATATTTATGATAGAATTTGAACTGTATGTGATGTTAATTTTGCACCATTGTTTTAAAGTCTGGATTGTATTTAAAAACACGTCACAGCAGAACAAGCTAGATGAATTACTGCTGGGAAAATCTGGTGTTTTGTGCATCATTAAAACATAACTGCTAATTCTATTATAGTCCTAGAAATAATTGTGCCACATTGCAATGTTAAGGGAAAATGTAAAAAAGAAAACTATAAATTGCTGTTTTTAATCATTCATTTTTTAAGCTATCTGCTAATTAAGTGTTCTGGCTTACCCATCAATCGTTTCAACAAGTTTTAAAACATAAATGAGGTGATATCTTTTCACAAGTAAGTGTACACAAATGCTATTAGCAGAGCTGTTGGGGAACAGAATATAACAAATTTAAATGGCTGCCAAAATTCATTTTTTAACAGATAAATGAAGAGCAGAAACTAAATTTGAAAGACAATTTAATAATTTCTCTGTTTTGTTTGACAGTTCACAGTTAAATGAGAGTAAATATGAGGAAAGCGTGATGTGACAACATAAGCTGGCAAAAATCACAGTTAGCTGGGATACATGAACGATATAAGTGACATCAGGATGCCTCGATATTTTTTGTTCTTCTCCTGTTAAAACAATTTACCATGTGTATTAGGGCTGCACTTAAGATTGATTTTCATTTTTAATCACCCCATTATTTTCTCAACTGATCAATTAATGGTTTTGTCGATACAATGCCAGAAAATAGTGAAACATGCCCTGTGCATTTTCCCAGAGCGCATGACGATGTCATAGGGTGTTTACAGGTATCAGACACTTATGTTTAATGCTATTAAAGACCATTTCAAGATCATTTGTTACCAAACTTAAGACAGATTTTTGGGCAAATTATCTTTGTCTTATTCAAGCATTGCACGTAAGTATGAAGGTAAGTAGAATATATAAATGAAGAAATAGGTTTTATGTAGGCATTTGGTTATTGGAGTGAGTTTGGTTAAATTTTGCCAACAGGCAAAGGCAAGTAAAAAGACAGTATTAGGTTTAGTGGTAGGTTTAAAGATTTGTAAAATCAGATATATGGACAGTCACACTTGACTAATTTTTACAAAAAGAAACTAAAAGAGGAATGAATGAGACTAGATAAAATGTTTGTGGTAATTAAGACCTCATAAATTCAAATTTAAGACTATTTTAACGACTTTTAAAGGTCTAATATTTTTTAAATTGACATTTTAAGACTTTTTAAGCACCTGCAGGCACCCTGTGTCTTCAAGTGATATGCTGTGATCTAAACCCCCGGTCCAAAAATGTTATCATCGTTTATCATCACATGACAAAGAAAAGCATCAAGCTTGAGAATTTAGGAAGAATGAAAACAGCAAATATTTGGCTTTTCTTGCTAACAAAAACGTACTAAAACGATTATTTGATAATGAAAATAGTTGCCAATTAATTGTCTGTCGATGAACTAATTGCTTAATTGACTAACTGTTGCAGCTCTTAAGTGTATCCTTGCTCATTAGGCATCCAAAGGTCAAGCGACCCCACATGAACAAATCCTGCATGTGAGACGTGAGGCCAAACACTAATCAATAGGAGCTATGGTTTATAGGCACCTCATGTTCCAGGCACACCTTTTCTTTTAACATGTCTCATCAATTAGACTGACACACATCAATTGCTTTCAATTACAAAAACGTGTACAATGAGGTCCGAAGGCCAGGACAAACCATCACGGCATGTTTTCACCAAACGCATGTGAATGCAGAACCTATCACAGATTGGCTTGCCCACATCTCACAGTGCAAACAGAGCACGCTCAACCTGGAGATGGCTATAACCTTACTCTGTGATTTTAAACTGAAGCCAAGACGAGGGGCACACAATAAAAACCAACGGATACACGCACAGTATACTAGTTATATGACAAAGAAAATCCCTCGTCCTTTTAAGCTGATCAGGCCTACAACATATGAGCTGGACTCCTGGCAAGATAATTGCATTGTACATGGCATCTAATTAAATGTCCATAAGCAGGGAGATCCAGGAGAAGAGATGTGTGTGTGCGACAGAGAAACTGTGTGTGTGCGTTGGCGTACTGGGCTCCTCAATCCCGCGTTCCCGGAGGGAGAAACGCTGCAATCACTCCATTAGTGAAAGAGGGAGGGAGGCAGGGATGCTGGGAGAAAGCAAAGGGAGTAAGAGAGAGGGATGTGGGGAAGGGAGGGAGGACAGAACACAGCTGACTTGGCCAATAACAGCAAATGAGGTTAGATACAAGCAGAGAGGCAGGCGAGGAGGGGGGGGGGGGGGGGTCAATGAGCGTCGAGGACATGGACACAATGACTAGAACATGGGCTGGGAGGAGCGAGGGAGGGAGGTGAGTGACAGCAGATAAAGAGGAGTGGGGATGAGGGGGGAATGAAGTGTAGAAACAGACAGATGAGAGAGGGAGAGAAATGGAGACAGAGGAGACAATCGAGGTAAGAAAAGCAGGATGGATTGGTGAAGCCAGGGTCAATGGGCAGATATGGCTGCAGATTGTTCGGTGCTCAGTCGCTGTCAGATGGCTTATTGTCTCAGGTTCTCCTCTCACAGCGACTCACACAGTGCATGTGACGTGCTGCACCAGATATATACACACACAAACCTCATGATCATAATATAAGTTACATAAAGACGAACATACACATGTACACACACACAACACGCACGTCTACGGTCAGCCAGCTCACTGCATTACTCTCATTAAATATAGATAGTAAACACATTACAAGGTCATGGCTCCAGGTGGAAACTGAAACTAGCCCTTGTGGGAAAAACACACTGGAGGATTGTTGGGTCTTAATTGACTGAATTGATCACATCAGAGGAAATAAAAGACAGATTTTTTTTAAAAAATCATCCTAATACACATTTTTATTGACTAGTTATGTGTGCATCTGTTGTGACAGTTCCCTAATTCACTTAAATTCACATTTCATGTTGAATGGCTCTCTCATAGATTTATCTTGTTATGGTGCACTTGACGTTGTAGCACTGATTTCTTCTAGCATTTTTGACTTTTTGTGAAAGGATAATGACATCATGACGTATTCAAAATTGTATCTGGTTTAAGTTTCTTTCACTTAATTGTTATAATCAAAATCAAGGGAGACCCATGATAAGCCTTTAAGTCTTTTGGCCACCCTTGCATATTCTGTTATTATTTATATTCCTTTTTTTTTGTGCTATTTAAGAAATCAATCAATCAAAATGTGCAGTAAGTTTTGTAAATCATTTGTACTATTGTTAATAAATATGTCCCATTTTCTAATAATCTAAACATGAGCGTGAGAGAATTATTAATCGACTGGCTGCATTTCGATGTCTCGCTTCAGCTCCTGATTTTGTTTAATACCTCCAACGGTTAAAATGGCCTCCTACTGGTCACCTCTGTATCTGGGCAGACATTTTAGGAGGAAGGCGGGAGGCTGAAATCTATATGGCTAGATCAATATGTCACAGAGGTTACAGTGGGCACCACAGCTGCCACTGTTGAGTAAACAAACTCGGGAAATTGACGTGAAAATGTTCAAAATGACCCCAATAATGCTGCAGAATGGATTTTTTTTTTTGCATGCGTTATTGCTGAATGACTGCGCTGTGTGTGTGTGTGTGTGTGTGTGTGTGTGTGTGTACAGAAGCAACGAGGAAGCACACATACATGCAAAAATGCTAGTGTCAGAATCACAGTGAGAGGAAAAAGATATAAAGAGACAGAGAGGCGGGCTTCAATCCTTGTTCTTCCCCATGCAGGAGAGATTGATGGCTGCATTCAGGATTTCTACACACCACTAATTGGATTCACAGGTCATTAGATAAAGTACACGAGTGAGACTGTTGCAGCCTAAAGACTGAGGGAGGAGAGAGGGAGACAGGAAAGAGGAGAAGGGTGCGAGACGGGCAATATTGATGAGGTTGTTTGGTTCAGGACCAATGAAATTTCCTCCCCCTCTGCTGTGCCTCCAAAGCCCTGTTCCCCCACACAGAGGGGGGTCGATCGATAATTTGTGCGGCAAGAAAAAAGTGGGGGTCGAAGACAGAGGCAGGGAAGGATGAGAGGATAGGAAATAAAGAGAATGAGTTGACATCTAATGCGTGGTTCGCTTACATGGATCTCAAGTTGCCTGTTGTCTCTGCTTTTCAATATATTGTGGCAAGAGGAGGAAATGAGATTACGCTGACCATTATGTGTCACAAAAGAGGAGAATGAGTGGATGATTTGTTTTTTTCTCCCAAAGGCACAAGTCTGTGCCCCAGTTTTGAGAGCAGGGAGACGGGGTAGATTCAGGGCTGGCCAGTTAGCGTGTGCAATTACAAACTCAACCAGCTATCATCGTAAAACAGGATTTTGCCTTGGTCTTAGGTTAGGAGTTTTTAACGTAACTACGTTGTGCCGATCTTTTGTGATTTGTAGCCTGGCGACAAAGTGTGCTCATTGAAAAGCGCTGTACATGTTTAGAGAGCCAGCGGGGCTTGTTGTTTTAACATAGGAGGACAAGGGTACAGTCTGCTCAAACACATACAGGCATGCAGATGGCTGTTCATTAATTACAGATGGATTGGGGGGGGAGGGAGTAACAGAGAGGGAGGGTTAGAGACACAGAGAGAGAAAAGAGGGAAAAGAGAGAGAGGGGTCAACTAATGGAGCCAGTATTCTCTCTCCCTCTCTGGACAATTACCTCTGTCTGCCCTGGACCTCTTCTGGCGCTCTTAATCAAGGTGCAGGTGCGTGGGTTTTTCCTGCGAGTGTGTGTGCGCACATGTACGTGCGCGAGGAGGGGTTCCTGCCGTCCTCAGCACTCTCTAGCAGCAATCCGATTAAAGCCCTGCTGCTGTGGGGCCTGGCTGTCCTCCCCGCTGCAAGGCCTCCAGCTCACCTTAAAGCCCCTTCCACACACAACAACCGCCCTTCACGCACAAAAGTATTCTCATATGAAAGCGCCAACACACCTACGTCAAATGCATACACGCACGTATATACATACACACACTACCACAAAAGTGGTGTGTGTGCATGTGTGTGGCCTCTTAGTTGACCTCCCATCATCACCCTGGCTGTTGGCAGCCATTACTTTGGCCCCCTGGGGCCTGGCCGCCCCTCACTGAGCCCTCTGCACTCTACTTAGACAACCAATCTGTTAAAAGACAGGCAATGCTCACACCGGCAGGGTTAGATGCTGCTTCATTTGACAACACGGACACATCGATTACATATTCCTGTGGTATTTGCACATTTAAGCCCTAATTAAACAGAAGGTAAAGCGTCTTTAGCTTTTGCTGTGACATATTCCCCAGTGAAACAGAATATTTGAGTGGTGTACAGTTACAAGAGGGATTAAAAATCAAATCCTTTGCATTTGATTGGACCGCTAAAAAGCTGCTGAGCAGACTGTTGGCTCCACACATACCTCCCTCTCTAACCCTTTCTACACAGAGATCGTGCTATAGGGCTGCTACATAGTCCTTTCTTCATGCCACCTTTACATTTTTACACAGAACCAAACAAGAGCTGCATCATTCCCCTCCAGTGTGTGACTTTAGACAGCATCCCAGCATCGTGGAATCAAAAGAGGTGTGACAGTCGTGACATTTAACAAAACAGTGTCAGCATCTAGTTTGACATAACAAATGCATCGGCAGCTCTTTCTGAACAACAACAATGGCATAACATGGTAATAACAATCATTTACCGTCCCTGTTATATGGCAGCTGATCTGGTCCACCGCTCAGATGGTAAGGACCTCCCGCACCTCATTGCTTTTACAATTTGTGGACATTTACAGCTGCTGGTCTTCTTCGAGTTAGCCGCTAACTGCTAACAGCTACTTTTAAAAACCCCACAGTGAGCTACACACGTAACACGTTGTCAAAGCATCACAACAGTGCCGCCTATGATCCCATTCTGCCAGCTGTCCTGTTTATACAGACATTGTTTCGGCGCTGTTACTACCTCTGTTCCTGTCTCAGAAGTGAGACAACTCTTTAGTACATCAGGAGCAGGAGAAGGTAGAGATGAATGAATTATACTTCAGTCACATTGTTTGGGAAATGAAAACAAAGGTTTTGCCCACTGATAACCAAAAACATGTCTTTCTATCTCTCTACATATCACTCTGTTAGCTTGCTGCTACAACCCACAAACAGTGAAGTGCAGTTTTATATCACCAGTGTGGCCAGCTAACAGCCCAAAGTCTTATTTGATTTGATGAACTTTTGTAAACACTCGTGAGTGCAGCATGAGTCATCAAACATTTGAAACTATTTCACTTGGTTTTACAGGAGGAGAAAAGACAGGGATTTCGATGTAAAAAATACTGATACTGATTTACTGATATATATTTTGGCATATAACAAGAGATAAATTATGAAATTACACAGGGACATGGAATTAAAACTATGAAAATTTATTTTTCATTTCACAGGGACTTTAAGGCAGTCACAATACTGCAAACCTGCACTGAAATGTGTTCTACTCTCCATTCATGGCAGCTGGAAACCTAACAAAGGGCCAATTAAAAACGAATGATTTCAGGTCTCACCGGTGAGTTCACATTTGGTGAACTTTGACCATGAAATTTCCTCAGCCAAAAGAAACACTTGTTTGGTGGCACTGACCTCTGAGAAAAAAACCACATGGAGCTAACCATTATTACTGAGTGTGTAAAAACACCCAGTTTGATAATGTGGCGCTTCAAAATTATATATTGATTTTTTAAAAATGATAATCTGAATGGTGTACAGGTAACTGTGAGACATTTGTGATTTGTAAACCTGTGCAGCGTGTCTCTACAGTCAACTGCAGCGTAACACATCTAACCACATATCTCAAACCATGAGGTTACATCCTTTTTCATCAGCATGAACGAAGACAAATCTGTCTGGTGAACTCAAATGCAACTTCCCCTTTAGCAAACAGAGAATGCAGTGTGGGAAAATCAATTTGTCTGTGTATCTGTGTGTGTGTGTGTGTGTGTGTGTGTGTGTGTGTGTGTGTGTGTGTGTGTGTGTGTGTGATACATTTTCGGTGTCCTATTGCAGAGAAAACAAGCCCCACTTCACTAAACTGACTGAGCCTGATGAATCAGCCATTCTCTGTAGCAAATTAAAAACTAATTTCTTTCTTTATTCAGCAAAAGAGGCAATTTGGCCACATTAGGTTGTAAAAAAATCAATTGAAAACTGGTGACGGTCTCCTTCATTAAATCAATTAAGTGCATCGACAAACATCTTTATTTCCATTACAAGCATTATTACACTGCCAGTGGATCGCAAAGGTGGTTAATATTCAAGCCTGACTCTCTGAGGGGTTTTTATTTTTCCACATGACCCTTTCAAAACAAACCTCAGGATACAAACTGATAATAAATCGTATTTCACTAGGATTTTTTATTCACTCTTCATCAGATGACCAAAGCGAAAGAAAATGTGCAACTCAGCAACTATATCTCTAATTATGGTGCACACGACATCGTAGCCTTGATTTTTTTTGGCATTTCTGCTCACTAGTAACAACAGTGGTTTGTTTTCCAGCTTGCGACACGGGATGGGCAGGCACATTAGTGGTGAACCTCAGGCCAGCGTGAGGACGTAAAACAGGACAGACAGGAAGTGGAATGTACTCACCAGCTTGAAATCCTGAATGCTACAAATGAAGTAGGGAGTGTTGGGCCGCCGACTTTCAATGTACACACAATCTGCGAGTGAGAGAGAAGAAAAGGAAAAGTGAGTTTGAAAGAAGATGTTCACACTTCCCAAAGCTTTCGTGTTTTTTTGCAGCCAGACTCAGTAATATATTATTTTGGGTGCTGTTACCTCTGCTGAAAAGACATTTTTTCTCCTTGAGTCAAATTCAATTGGAATGCGAGTAATAGGATTAAGGACTTTTGGAGCGCTACAAGGTTGCCTTTCCAAAGCAAACATTACGCCCAAGGGGAATTATGTTATTGTTCCACTCCATTTATACACCAGTGAGTAATACTGGCTTTAACCCCATTCCACCCCCCAGTCACCACTGTAACTCACTGCTGCAAAATGACAACTTCTGTCATTACACCTACATATATGTCCAGTTAACTTTGGGTTAGCTTAGCGCTGAAACAAACACACACACACAAAAAGAAATTCACCTTCTGTCCTCTCGGGGTTTAAAATGTGGCCAAATTACATAACCCTCACAAGTGTTAAAAGCAGCCCCCTCATATTGTGTGTGAGGAGGTGGCCCTGGCCGGCTGTGCTGTTAAATTGAATGTGACTGGTGGTATGGCCAGGTCGTGAACCCTCATCTCCTTAACAAAAACATTCACGCTGCAGAGGACAAAAACACACAGCCACTTCTGTGGAGAAGAAAAGGAGGAGGAGGAGACAGAAGGGGGGGACATGGCTAATGGTTACTGCTAAGCCTGGCACAGTGTTTTCCAGAAACAGCCAAGGGTTAGAATTATTACAGAAGAAGAGATTTGAATCCACAAAAGTCTAATTAGCATAATAGTCTCCCATTCACCTTTTGCTTTTAGCAGAAACACAACACCAAGAGTGTGATCAAACTGAGAAGGAAAAAAAAGATTTATTTTGGTTTCAATAATAACCTGTGAAAAGACAGTTCTTGCTCGCTCAACGGGCGAAGCAATCAAAAGCCACTGACACTTAATTGATTGAAAACTACATCTCACACACTGAAAAAAATTGATCTTCTATTAAGTTGGAAGCAACGTAACAAGCTATTTGACTGCTCCCAAGGCTGGTCGTGGCTGCCGTTTGGTGCAACGGAGCGTAGCACTCGCCAACATTAACACACACACGCACATACACACACAAGGCCAATGAAGACGGACAGTATCTTGCAGCTCTGTACGCTTTGATTTATAGGTAAGACTTGCACTGACAACACAAACCGCTAGTGCTCATTTCACCCAAACACATGCTGAGCTGTTCCTTAAGGAAGGACTAAGCAACACTTTCCCTAACAAAAGATAAGCAGCTAGGTTTTTTTTTTTGGTTTCCAGTGAGTGACGGTGCCATCATCTGTTATTTATTTGTTTGTGTCAACAGAGTTATTGATCTGGCTGTGGTTTATCTTTACCGCTTGCAGAGGAAAAGAGGGTTGGCAAAGATATTAAATGGCTCTGACACCCAAGATACCATTTGTAGAGGGGCTGGTGTGTACGAGTGCGTCTGTGACATCATGACTTTGTTTTTTGAGAGGCTCTGTGTGTGTGTGTGTGTGTGTGTGTAACCCCAGGGTGGGCTTGTTATCTGCTGTGGGCTGAATGAGCTGTTCTGGGGGGGGGGGGGTTATCGCCCTCGCTGGCTCTGAGTGACGCATTATATCTTTCTCACTACTGCCCTCTTCTCGCTTTTCCCCTCTCCCTCCTTTCTCCCTCCTCTACACCATCCCTGGAAGTCATTTACAAGATAACATGAATGAAAATATCCATCAGTGCTATTGTGTGATCTGTGAGCAACACTGAGTGTGTGTGTGTGTGTGTGTGTGAGTTGGGAGAGACAGGGAGAAGCGGGTGGAGGAGGAGGAGGCAGCGAGCGGGAGGGAGGTGGGGGGAGGGCCGAGAACAAAAGAGACTAATCTGAATGAGATGACATGTTTCGGAGGAGTCAAATCGGGGGAATTAGGGTTTAGTGTCCCTTCACCTCATCGGCACATTCATTTAGAGGGGCCAGATCTCCGTGTCTACACCCCAGAGCACATCAACAGGCATAAAGAGCAGACAGCGAGAGTGAAAAAGATAGGTGGTGGGAAAAAAAGAGACAGGGATCTAGTTTAATCATTCACAGACAGCAAGCGAGTCTATTCTTCGAACGTCAAAAGCACATTTTGAATTCATCCTGGGCACTAAAAGTCGACTACCTCAAGGGCATTTCTCTGAAAGCGACTATAACACGATTCTCAATGAATGTGAAAGTTAAAACCCAGCTAATGCTTCAGACTCTGCCGTTTGAGCGAAAGAGTAGGCATCAGAGCTCGGGGAGGTTGGGGGGCTGGTGGAAGCGGGCCACACGGTTCCTCCAGGGTCTGCCTGGCTTGTTAAACATTCCTGCCATTTTGTGCATTTGGAAGTGGGTCTCCTCGCTCAAGTGGAGAAGTGGAAAGGGGAGGGACGAGAGGTTTAGCCGTGGTGGGGGTCTACGAGGGGGGATGGGCAGTTTTTTTAAGGGTTGAAGTGTGTGCTCGTTGGATGGATGTAGCTTTCGCTGTAGGAGGGAGAACCACAGCAGAGCCTTTGTAGTGGAGTGCTCTCACTCCCTCCACAGCCGTTAACTTTAACTTCTTCTACTTGCCTCCACCCGACGATCCACTACAGACCGCCGCCGCCACCCAGACTGATAGAGAGCGAGAGAAAGTTCAATACTTTGACACCGGAAGATAATCATGAAGCTACTGAGCGCAGTTCCTCAGACCTGAGCACTTCACTGAAACCCGATCCTGGCGGTCACTGTTTCTCCAATTACATTGTCACTGCTGAGTTCAAACAACAGAATATTCATCGCTGTAACCCTGTGACACACACACACACACACACAGACACAGCAATTTTCTCAGCTGTAGCTCATTGTTCAGCCAGCCATTCTCTTATGGCTGCCAAGCATGTCTAATCTAAAACACACCTAGCCTCAGCAAAAGAGCCGTGTCCTACTCTCTCTGTATCAAGCAAATAAGATGCTGTTTAATTTGCTGCAGCATTTCAGCAGAGGGGAGGGGGGGAGCTCTTAGATAATATCAGCTTGGCTTTCTTTTACGAGCCACCAACAATGGAAAAGTCACATTGTGAACACAGTCATATACGCCAGTGTTTTGTAAACAGTGATGGGGGGAGGCGGCTGGTGCTGTGGAATGAGATCAGCTAAACACAGCAAGAATATGAGCATATTTTAGGATAGAAGACAGGCTTATTACATCAAGACGAGCGTTTGTTTCAGGCGTGCTCGCAGGTGGTGAGTGTTAGCCATGCGACAGGACGCACCTGCATTGTTATAAGGGGTGCTCGGCTCAAACCGGCGAAACACATGCGCAAACACCCAAGCACACACACAGAGATGCAGCAGAGTAGTGCACGGCTTTAGCAAAGCTCCCCCCTCTTGAGTGTACTGATCCTAAAATTAAATAGCACAAGGAATGCAATAATGGAACCACAGGGGTGTGAGGGGACTGGAAGGCCAAGAGAGACACAGAGCTTGGGAGAAAGAGGGAAACTGGTGTTATTACTGATCCACCACCGACCGCACCAAGTCTCTGCGAGGGACACCAGCTGATGACCAAGGCTGCCTTGTGCCACTTCCTGCTGGGTTGGTCCCAGCGGGGGTGGCATAACAGGCAGTGAAGGCCTGGAGGCACACGGACACTTTGATTCTCCACCAACTTTCCTCCGTCCTCTCTCCTCATCCACAAGCCCAACAACTCTCCCTTCTTCTCACTGGAAAAGCAGTGGGAAATACCTGGCAAGCGATACCATCAGCTCTCTACAATGGGGCAGGCCTACAGCTGACTGAGCTCCTAGGGGAGAACAGAGGCTCTTTGACAACACCCCCCCAACCCTCCTCCCTCCTCCTCCTCTCCTTTCCCTCTCGGCTAGCCCACGCGTTCTCATTTAGCAGTCGGCAGGTGGTTGGATTTCACTAAAAAGCCCTTTTCCCAGAGTCTCTAGCGTGGGGAGAGATGGGAGAGCAGAGAGGGCTTTTTAAAAATAGATCTGTTCAGTTAGCGACAGGCTACAGATTCACACTGCTATGTTTCAATACGAGATGACTCCGAGGGCTTGTCCCTCATGTTAGCTTGACTGGAAACTGCAAACTGATCGACAGCTAGCCTTTGTAGCGCAGGGGATGTGCTATGCTAATCGTACACTAGCCTACGGTGTCTTGGCTCTAAAATAACTGATCTAACAGACACTGAACCACATTATACTGGCTCCTCACGAGGATTTCACTCTGAAAACAGAGTCCAAATATGTTTTGTTCCTATGAGGTATAGTTTACTCTCTAAATCAAATATCCATCTGGACAATAAAGTGAAAAATGATTGGTGGTGCAAATTTAAATAAATGATGTAATTCAATGGTTGATACTGGACATTACATTACAATTCAATCTTAAAGGTACTACATGAAGTTTAGGTCATTTTTTTAACTCTAGATGACAGAAAATAATTATATCTAAAGGTCTGGTGTATTAGAGCATCTGCAAAAGAAGCTGTCTGTTGGTTGGCTAAGCCTTTACACTACCTGTCCTGGCAAAAAAAAAAACCTACAGTAAAAATTTGTGTAACATTCAGAGCATATCTATGATTCAGTGTCTGATTCAAGCTGTCTGCATACGGTTCTTAACATGAAGCACAGTTATTATAGTTTTATTATTTATTTTATTTTTCCTTATTATTTATTTATTTTTGTCATCTGTCTTTTGTTTTTGTTTGGATCAAGTAAATTTCCAAAGTGGGTTTGCTCATTTTAGTTTAGTAAATATTCTTTAAAAATCCTTCTCCTCATACTGTGCAGACAAATTTGACCAAACTGAACACCACCAAAACTTAAGACAATCAATGTTTGTTTGTTTTTTGTTTATTCTATTTTAGTTTGTTTTGTTTGATCTATTTTTATTTAACCAGAAAAACCTCAAGATTAATAATCTCTATTTGTAAATACACAATATTGTTTCAGCTATTTCCTGTTTCTTTTTTCCTAAAATCTAGTTGTTATTTTATTTCAGTTAACTACAATGTTTTTCCCACCTAGTTTCAGTTTTTAGTTTACTATAATGACCTTGACATGGAGGTGACTGAGCTGGAGGCTAGCAGCTAACGGTGCTCAGAGCACAAACATCGCCGACACCACTAACAGTGCTGACAGAGCTAATGGCATTAACCTGGAGGGAAACCTGAGGGCGGGTGCTACGCTTCTGCCACAACGCTGTGAGTCGGGTCAGTGTTATCAGTGGTGATTAGCAAGCCGGTGGGATACACACACACACACACAGGGACTCATATGCACTAACATGCACAGGCCACTGGGCAATCTACCACAGACAGAGCTCTGATTATAACACACAGAGGGAGTGTCACTTCATTCTCTGCTCAGGACGCCATTACTCTACTATTACATAGGAAAAAGTTGTTTTCTGCTTTATTAATGCTCTGTTGTATACAGCTCCTTCAATATAAAATATATGACTGAAATGACTAAGAAATTATGTTTTAACATGATTCTGCTGCATCTGGTCAACACCTGATGTGGTTGATATCCCTCATCATTAGCAGTAATAAGGACACACATCATACACAACATGAAGAACATTACAGCGGACATATTACAGCGAACATTTATCCGAGAAAGAACAACTGAAGCCTCTGCAAACATGAAGAACATGGCAGGTTTGTGTGACTGCCAACAGTTGATCCTGGGTTTGAATAAAGGAGGAGGAGGGAGGGCTGGTTATCCAGCTCTACATGTGTGTGTCAGACATACTCCTGCTGCACAGCTCACTATGTGTGCACATGACACATACTGTGACACACACACACACTCCCTAGGGTTCTGTGGTGGCTGCGGCAAAAAGCACCAGCTGTCCACATCAACAACTCCCCCAACACTCATACACACAAGGTGTTTTTCTCAGACTAGCCCTGTATTATACACTGCACTCACAACACAAACCTATCGCTTCCTGAGAAGAAATTACCCACTCTCATCAAGTCTCATCTTTATCTTCCTGAAACTCAGTGGGTTGGCTGTGGCAGCCATGTTGTGTGACATAAACTGAGGTAGAAGGGCAGAAGGAGTGGAGGGGGGCAGGTGGTTTCCATTAGCTCTCTCCATTTTAAACAGACCAGCCAGCCAGTCAGTTAGGAAGGAAGGAGACATGCTATGGCAGCCAGCTGCCTGCAGCGCCAAGCAGAGTCCTGCTGCAGTGAGGAGAAGGTGTGAGCAGTGTGGATAGTACTGTGTGTGTGTGTGTGTGTGTGTGTGTGTGTGTTGCAGGAGTGTGCTTGTTGGAGATAGGGAGCGTGTCTATGACTGTTAAAAGCATGCCTTGTATATGTGTTAGTGTGTGCATGTATATGTGTTACAGTACACTTGTGAGTGTGCAGAAATACTGGTTATCAGTGTGGCATGTATGTGTGTGTGTACGAACAAGTTTTTTGTGTGTCTCTCTGCTTCTAGGGTGTCTCCTATTGATCCCCCCATGGCAGTGTGTATAATCTCCAGAGAGAGGATCTATAATCTGGGGTGGAGGGGGGGGGGGGGGGACCAGTGTAGAGAACAGGCTCTGGAGGTGTCTGGCCCAGCCTGGGGAAGTGGTGAGAGCTCAGCCACGGGGCACAGATCGATTCGGCATGTCTGTTTGCACTGCATCAGGCTGTTCACCCCAGCAGCTGACCATACCAATGGCCCGGGACAGAGTCCCTTAGCCACCACCACAGACACACTCCTCCATCCTTTTTTAAACAGCAGCACAGCTACAGCTAGCTGCAGGCCCACCTATTGGCCATTTGCACTTCTCCTTCCACCCTTCCCCATCCAATCGATGTGCACTAAGCCGCCTGAGCCCATCTTCAAGGGATAGAGAGGCTGAGCAGAGAGATTGGAAGATGGCTGGAGATTGGGAGTGCGCAGACGGTTTCAATACTAGCTTACTTGTTATTTCTTATGTGATGACATGGGCCTGTATGTTTCTAAAGCTACCTGTGACAAAAGCAATCAAAACAGCATTTTGGTTCTCAATTTCTTTCCATTTCTTCACTGCCTTCCATCACCGACTTCTTCCCTCTCCCCATGTCTGGGGCGGTGCAAATCCCTCTCCAGGGGTGGTTAGTTTTACATATTGTGTGTCACTAGACGGCTATAAGGGGATTTAACATTTAGTAAAGCATAATCCATTGCAGGCTTTGTGCCTGCTTAAGCTGCACACATCAAATCTGATTGCAAGAAGGCTGCTACCAATGACCAAGCAGGAGGAGGAAAACGCACACACACACACACACAGGGCTTTTATCACTTGAACAATGAGCAGAGGAGACAGCAGGAGGTCAGTTGCTGAGGTGGAGGATATTCTATGTTGACAATAGGAGGTAAATTACAAACTAGTGTACCAGTGCTAGAGCCACCCACTCCCCTATCCTGGCTCATCCCTAATCTAAACCAATCAAACAGCTCCAGTCTGGGCGGTGGGAGCAGGTTGTGACACTTGGGCCACTCTAGACCTGTCAAACTAATTGAAGGAGAAGACAGGAAACATAAACATTCCCCATCAACCAGGCGCTGGCTGTGCTGTGCACTCAGATGTGGAAATATAAATATTCTGCGGGGCTAATCCACTGAGACGGTCGACTTTGCTTATATGCCTTTTGAATGTTTCATTGATGTGACTGACTGCTTCCGTTTGTTTCACCCCCCTCTCCCCCTCTCTGCTCCCCCCTCTCCGCATGGTTAACTAAGAGACAAAGCGCCGGTGCTCTCTCTATTAAACATGAAATGCGGCGCAAAATAATGCTTCGATGGAGTCTGTTGCAGAGAGTTAGAGAGACAGAAAAAGAGACTAAGCGACAACAAGACTTGGGTTCAGTGTGACTGCTTGCTTGAGGACCTCCACTGATACCAGTGCAGAGATAATTTAGCCAACAAGATTACGCAGCTAGACGGAAAGTGCAGGGTGGGGAGGTCTGGCTGTTTCACTGCACCTGCTTGAAGATGTCTCTTAAGTAGCTGAAAAATCCTAAAAAAAAAGGGAGGGCTGAGCATTTGTGTTGATGTGTGCATGAGTGGGTATCTGGAGAGGAAAATATCCTAACACACTGGCTGTAATTTCCTACGTCTTCTTTTTAAGTACCCAAGCAATATGGGCCACCCTCCCCACCCCCCACTACTTGACCTTTTGCTAGCTGCTAGATAAACGAAAAGACATGGCGGCAATGATTTAGTTGCAAGGTGGATAGCACTGAGCAGTAGTCGAGCGAGAGCAGACCACACACACACACACACACACACAACTTGCTAGCCTGGCTTTCTTCCGACAGCGAGTGTTGACATTCCCCCCTCTAATACAACCGATTTCTAAACAGTAGGTGAAAGAGAGGCCATGTTTACAGCTGCGGAAAAGGTTGGTTCTCTTTTTAGCCTCGTGCATCAGATGTAATAAAGACACTGTACCGCTGCTAAAACATCACTCCAGGAAACTAGAGTACCTTTTGGCCCCAGAGGAGATAGCATACTTTCAGTGAGTCAGATGGTGTTGGGATGAAATCATTAACATGGCTGTCGTCACTATCACATCATCTAGAGAAGCACCACTTTGCTTTATTGACTTAGGCCAAGACAAAGCACAGAGTGGGTCAACTTGGAATTGATTGTATGATGCATTGGCCTCTAGCCTGAGGGAGTACTTCTGCAGTTAGAGAGTCGCTACTCTGGAGAATCTGCAATCCTTCAGCAGCTTACTGCAACACGGATGACTGTTTCTTTAAGAACCCAGAAATGAACCATTGAGTAATTAAAATGTGTCTTAAAGCCCCACTCCAGTGTATTTTGGCATTTTTTTTAATATTTCACATTTTTCTGTGTCATTTCCTGACAATATTGATTAGCCACACTGTTTGCCAAATATATTTTCTGACAACTAACTTAATTTCTGTGCTCAAAAATTATCTTTTTTAAAAAAAGGTTGTTGCTAGGAAAGGAAGATGATGTATGACTATAGTAGAAGTCAGGTCGTCTCCCAAACTTGAGCAGACGCACTCGCACCAACAGCAACACCAAGAAACATTGTTGTAAGCTAGATCGTCAACTTATCTTGTATTTTAGCTATACTGAAAATGTAACACATGAGAACCGTTCACTGAGCGGATGAACTGTGGATTGTATACTTTTAGCAGCTACACCTACAACGCACATACAGTTTAGGGTTGTGTGAGTCACAGGCAAGACAAGATGGTGAGCTTTCAGTTTGGGATTGTGGGATTGTTTCTTTAGATTTTGGGCCCTGCACAGCGCTGTGAATCTTAAAACTTTTTCACTGAATTTGTGTAAAATGGATGAGATAACATCTACAGACTACAGTTGGCAATGTAAGGGATAAGATTACTAAGCAATCGCCAGTTGGTGCTGGTGCTTCAGAAGTAACTGAATTGCAGCTAATGTTTAATTCATATTCATTCATATTTCCTTTAGGTGAAGGTGGTGAAGAAAAATCCACTGCGACCACTATCACTATCCTTGCTTAAATCCATGCCATCGCTTTGACATGTAAAATAGAATGACAATCTGGCATACCATAGTATTGGAATACATCCCAACTATTAACCACACCCCCATTCTCTGTTGGAGAAAGGACATTAACCGAAAAACAGGAATTAAGACGGGCTGGAGTGGAGCTTTATTTCTTAAAAAGAGCTTATTTGGGACAAAGTGGGATATCGTGAATGTAATGCTAGGAGATGGTCTCATGATTATCAGTAAACTGGGAAATTGATCAATGGGGATTGACCAGTGTTGACTGCAGTTTGTGGTGTGGCTCATCTGCTGACACATTTGGATTAGCCATGACTTGAACTTACCTCCGGGTCTGTAAACAACATCGTCTTCCGTGATGAAGGATGTGATTTCTCCGTTCTCTGTGCGCTCGTAGCGAGACTTCTTCTTAGGCGTCTTCTTCTTGCCCTTTTTGCCGGCCTCCTCGGCCGTGCCACTGCCTCCACCTGTGCTGCCATTGTCGTTGTCCTCGTCCTCGCTGTGTTCGCTCTCTGCATAGTTCTTGGCCCCGCCCTCCAGCGTACAGCTGCGTCGGGGCCTCGAGCTCTCACTCTCACGGTCACCCCGGTCCCCGTCCTGCCTGCGGGACTTACCAGCCTCTCTCTTGTCCCGGTCCCTATCTCTGTCCCTGTCCCGCTCTTTCTCCCTCTCCTTCTCTTTGTCGGCCGTCATGATCCGCCACGTGCCTTCCTCAGTCCTCTCACGGCTGGGCCTCCGTGAAAGGTAGACTGTGAGCCTGGGCTTCAGTCTTCTGAATTTACCAGTCAAATCCAGGGAAAATTTGGCCACACCAACAACCCCAGTGTTTCAGAAAAGCTGTGGACGAGAGAAGAAAGACAATTAGCATGACTATATGTAAATGACCAATATCCTTACAGTACAGAAGCTGTATCTTCTAAGTAAGACAGGGCTGTTTTGTGCTGGAGGAAATCTTTTGTGGGTGAGAAATACAAGAATAGTTCCTAGAGATCAGGCAGCTGTGCTGACTCCTCTCAACATCACAGTAATTGTTGGCACTCCCCTCCACAACCATGTATACTCTGGAGAGCACCGAGTAGCTCTATCAAAGAACAGAACCTCGTAGCTTCCTGCTCAAACATATTTCCATTCTTTCAGAGAGGCAGTAAAACAGAGTTATTAGAGGGTGGAGGGACGGAAAAAAAGAGAGTGAGAAAAGTAGAATGACAAGAGCTGCGTGTACAGTATTTGTAACACAATAAGCTTAAGGGAAGTCGTAACTGAATAAGCATAAAGAGGTAGCGCTGCATTGAGGATGAGGCTGGCAGCCAATAGAATTCCTCGGAGATAATGTGTCGAGGGGCTTTTCGGCACAAGACTCTGCTTGTCGTTTGCAATGCCACGGCAGAGACACAGCATAAAGCTCAATGACAGAGTTAACTGGCTAGCTTCTCTGCAGACCATCTGTGATGACACCAGGCACAGTTTTACTCATCTCTGTGTGGTTTAGTGTGTGTGTGTGTGTGTGTGTGTGTGTGTGTACTCTGGCTTACTGGACTGCACCCCAGCCCAACCCTCTGCCCTGACAGTCACCACTGTGTTAATGTGAAGTGACAGCTCTGGAGGGAAGAACACAGCAATCCACTGGGTAAGGAAAGGGAGAGCAGAGAGGCTGAGCCAGTCATTTTGCCATGCCCAGTCCACTGCCATTTTCAGCTATCGTTGTAACTCAAAGGAGCCCAGCTACCACTTTCTCATGCCATAATGAAATCCTCCATAAACAGTGAAGTGGGCAAAGCTGAAGCAGCACGCTGTCTGCGCTACACTGCCCCTACACACTGCGCCTACAAAGGAGGCTTCTCATTTACTGCCAGTGTTTACCCCTCCACCCCCACCGCAACAAATTAACTAGAAATAGTTATTACAGCCCCCAGAGGGATCAGACCAGGCAATCAGCACCCGCGTTACCATGGTGGTGATAGCAGGGTGGGAGAGGGAGAGTGAAAAAGGAGGACGGGTAGAGATTGAGCCAGGTAAAGCAGCCCCAGCTCTGAGTGAAAATTATACAGCATGTCTGCAAGTGGACGTGCATTTATTGAGAGGGCTAGAAAGAATGTAAGGGGAAGAATAGAAGGGAAGAGGAAGGTGGAAGAAAGGATTTTGGCAGGCATATACACACACATACACACATACACACACACACACACACACACAATGAAGCGCTTTTGACAACGGCGCTCCTCAGCAGCGGGTGCTGTCATCTCGTGAGCAGACACCAACTGACAGGGCAGCTGCTCTTGTCGTCGGCTTCAACACAAACACCGGGCCTGATTAAACCGCAGCCTCGTCACAGCCCCATTAATCACCTAATGATGAGTTACCACGGCGACCACTGGGCTGCCAGCATATACACACACAAGAACACATTAGTGCACACTCAGGACGGAGAGTTTCAGCGCGCATGTGCGTGCAAGGACACACACATTGCCTGCCACTTATACACACCTCTGCTGGGTGTGCCAAAATACATACTGTGCCCCCTCCTGTGTCCATATCCAGAAGCATGTCTTGGAGGTGTGAGGAACATGAAAACATTGATGAAGGTACCATTTGATAGCACAGCTCTAATCCTGGGAGCTGCCAGAATCTGTGTATGAGCTAAGCACCTCTTCTCTCCTCTAATCAGTAACATAAGCCTCTTGCACTGAGAGCAATGAGGACCCTGAACTGTTGCAAATGAAGGGCTGGCCTATTCTCCTTTGATGTTGTTGGCTGCTATAAGCCTCTATAAGTATCTTTACAATCTAGGTGCTATTAGTTTGCATCTGGAAACACTTTACACAACCGCCTCATTCCAAATTCTGGAACTCCAATTACCTTGCTGACGTTAACATAATTGTATTTATTTAAAAAAAAATTCCTCATACATACAGACATGCTTGCTCTTTATTTGCCCCTTAGCTAAGCCCCGCCCCTTTGCTGTTAGCTGCTGCCAGCTCCATCAAGCTGTTGAACATAGCATGGAGCCCACACTGTTGCTAACTGCACTCCCTGACAAAAATATTGTCTTTTTTTTTGGGAAAAGTGAGCAGACAGAAGGGCCTACAATATGCGTTTGGAGGATATATCCAGGATGTCTCAGTGACTCAGCAGTAGTGTTGTCAAAAATACTGATTTGTCGATACATAATGATTCTGAATATTTGACTGTTGGAATGCTCATTTTTTGCAGGATCAATACTATTGATACCAATTACTTGCTCTCTCTACCCTCCGACAGTGAGTTGACTTTTCTCATTCTCTACAGTTGCATACATTCTTTTGCAGCACATTTTTCTTTTGGTTTTTACTTGCACCTTAATGCATTTTGAATGTGTGACAATCTCAGGGGCTTTTGAACATGTGCACAACCAAAAGAAATCTATTCTTTTCATTATTCTAAAAAAGTCTGAATTATTTTTAACATTTATTACAGTCATTCTTCTGCACTCTGCTACTAATCAAGAAAAGTCATCGACATGTTATAGCCTAATTATATTCATTATTCAGTGAAAATTTAAAATTGAATAGCCTCGATGTCAATTTTTCTTCATCACATCAAAAATGGTTTTGAATATCTTATTTTTCAAGGTATTGTATCAAAGTTAGAAATTCCAGAATCACGACAGCACCACTAAAACATCCATAACAGCTTAAAAACGTAAAGACAGACGCTAAAGGCTAAAGATCACAGTGTAAAAGTGAACTACCAAAGCATTCGTGTTCGAGACAGAGGACAATGACATTAAGGAGCAACACTGTTCCTTAAAACAAGGTAGGTCTTAACATTAGAAAGCTGGCTAGATCACAAATGACAAAGCTAACATTAGTCTAACTTTACCAACATTGCAAACTGCTGACACCAAGCTGGTATCTCAGGACCTCATGTAAGCTAGGCTTGCCAACTCCATGGAAAGCTACTAGTGACTTAGCTTATAATGATTTAAGTAAACCAGCCAACATCTATTAATGACAAAATTGCATGGCCTCAATGTTTATTTTAGGGTTAGCAAAAGTAATTATTTAGTTTGGAGCAGACATTGATGTGCTTGTTGATCTTTGAGGCGTTCAACTGGGAAAGAGGACGTCCACATTGCTTTATTGAAAGCCCTACACTTTCAGGGTTTGATAGAATTGTCTATCTCCTTCCAACTTCTCTGAGTAACAAGTATCATGGTTAAACTCTTAACCACGACAAGCTCGAAATCCACAAAACCAGCCTGAAAATGAGGAAAATCTGAGACAACTGCATTTAAGTCTACAGAGCACAGCTGTATTGTTGTCACACCCCGCTCGGAGCTGGCTGATTTTACACTGTGATTGGACAGTTTGTATTCGAGGGGTGGGACTGAGCAAGGAGTGAACAGTGTTAAAACTTTTACCAGTCAAATAACAGCATGTTTAAGTGTCTCTGTTTGCACATTTTCTTTGGTGCACATTGCCAGCTGCAGTTTGATGCAGATAAAAGAGCAATTTGAAGCTGAACAAATTGAGCAAGTAAAAAGGAGTGAGTCAGTGTGAAGTGAAGTAGTAACACTGTGGCAATGAAAAGTCATAATGTATTGATGGCTGACAGGGAAGAGAAGGAGAAAGTGAGACGGAGAAAGAAAGCGGGGGGGGGGGGGGGGGGGGGGGACGGACGCTCTCCACCCACAACCCAGGAAACAAAGTGCTTAGTAGAAAGCAGCGCTGGCTGCCTGGCCGATGAATAACGCTGTGAGGGGGCAGGTGAGGCTTGGAGCTATTACACATCAATCACTGGGCCAGGACCCTTTGAAAGATACCAGCTGTCTTAATGGAAAAGAGAAGGAGGGGGCAGTGGCTGGAGAGGGGTTGAGGGGGTCCCAGCCAACGTCACCTAATCCACCATTTACATTACTGCAATGGAGTCAAGGGCTAGCAGCCAGCAGGGCCCTGCTCAAATACATTTCTCTTTTCTGAGCCTGTTTAAATGAGACCTCTGGCCTGAAAAACCACACAGTTTGTGGCTCGATTAACACATCATCCCCCACAATGGCCACACAGCAGGTTTCTGTTACTAAACACAGCTTTTTTTCCCCTCTCTCTCCCTCTGTCTCCCAAACAGCCTTTTAAAAAGCCATGTTTTATTCATTTCAATCACCCCCACATTTACCCAAATCCATGCTCATCTCTGTAGTTTTAATCAAAACCTGTCTAAGGATAAACATCCAAATTATCACGCTTTGCTTGAGTACCTATACAGCTGTAGGGTTCCTCCTTTTTTTTTTCTTATCCCACCAAACAAAAGCTGGACATTTATTCATACCGCATTTTATAGAACAAATAATAGAGAAACTAGAAATTTTTACATTTAAATGCAAAGTAGAATCTAACAACAATATAACCAGCACAGTGATCCACTCAGTTTGGGGAGAGAGACTGAAAAAGTCATTCATGGCATATTCAATTGGAGAATTATGAAGTAGCAAAATGTGATTGGCAAGGATTTAGGGCCGGCTTTGCAAAGGGATTGAATGAAATACTCGCATGAATACAGATTAGAGGAGAACAATGTTAGCATGAATATACACAGGGTTATTAACAATGAGGGCAACTCAAATTGATCCGAATAAACCAGCCAGATCCTCAGCAGTGCGCGGATCCTAGCTGTGGTGATGTCGAGCTGCAGCAGGTTTTCGTCAGCTCCAATCCATTACTCAGTGCGATCTAATCTAAGCTGCCATCCAAGCCCCCTAGAAACAACAGCACAATGAAAGGCTCAGCTGGAGGCAAGGGGTAGGCCACTTCATAAGGGATTCTCTGTGGTCTCTGCACGCTGCCTGCTTTGTCTTACCTGGTGCAATCATGGCTTGCTTTATTCTCAGAGGCCCTCTCTGTTTTAGTTCACATTGGCAGGGCAAAGACACTTGTCTGCTCCACTTGTTTTTCAATTCACTGATGAGTAACCACATCTTTTTTTTCCCCCTCTGCTAAAGCTGCGTTCACAAAGGCTCTATTTTTAGCTGGCATCCGGGGTTAGTTTAGTAGGTAAAAGCCATGCTCGAGAGAAGATAGCTTGGGGCTTTCCAACATCAACATTTAAACCAGCCTAGAGACTCCCATGGTAAAAAGCAAAGCACTGCAGCACAAGAACAGATTCTCATGCTCAATGACACTGTGTGCAACAATAAACTATCACTGTCTAAAAAGATTAAGACAATTTACAAAACCTCCCCAGGCTAACAACAGCATCAGTTGCCTTCTTGCTGTAATTTGAACTGATACCCACTAAGTCAAACATTTTCTCTGTCCAACAGTCCACAGGTACTTCCAGCCACAGACATGAGGATCAGACTGTGTGCTCCACATGGTCTAAGCCTCTACTCCATCTCTAAAGGAAGGCTAAATCCCCCCCTAGTCCCTGTTTGTGTGCTCCCTCTGAGAGCTCCAAATGGACCTGAGGGGGCCGCTCCACAACCCAAGATGTCCATTATCTGCGGCGCCTGTGTGCAGGACTTCATTTTGCAACCTAATACCAGCTACTCCAAGACACAGTCCCTCTCAGCCTGCCATGTTTGTCTGGCTGGAGCGGAGCTGAAGGCCATTTCGGCAGCTCTGACTGCTTCGCCAGGCATCATGTTTAGACATGGCTCCTGAGGGAAATGCCAGGGTTGTCCATTGTCACCCTTCCCCTTTCCTTTAAATGAGGCACTCTTGAGAAATATAATCGCGCGCAGGCCAGTAAAGGACCTCTCCCAATGTGTCATTGATAAGAGAAGCAGGAGAATGTGAGGTATGTGGCGGCAGACAGCGCTATCATGAATGTGGCTCTTAATTGAGTTTCCCTGTAGATCTGTGGGCTGCTTTTTTTTGCAGTGTGAACAAAGTGCCTGATCTGAAAGGATTTTTAGTGTGTTCCACCTCTGGAGAGGCGCTGACAATCTTTTTTCTAGTGAATTATTCTGTTGTAATGGAAATTTACCTAAAGGTAAAACAGGGGTCAGGAGAGGTATAAATACACACCGGGGACACATTAAAGCCTGACTTGCACTAAAAAATATCCGCATCATATATGTATCTTCAAACATTTATCTCTATAAAATAGAGCAGAGCTGCAGTGAGGGGAGGGGGGAGGGAGTTACATGACATTTTCTCAATCAGATGTATATTGTAAAAAGATTTACTGAGAAAGAGGGAAAAAACCCAACAGTGATTTTGTCGTCTGTTAGAATGAAAGGACTCTTGAGATTTTAATATTTGAGCACTCAATCATGCACCACTTGCACAGATATTCTGCAATCAAACATCCCCACTCTTCCTCCCCAGATCTGCCTATCAGCTTAACGATCCCATCCGTCAGTTCAACTCCAACTGGTAGTCTAAATGAGCGTGGGTGAGGAGGAAATGTATTCATATGGCTGCCCTACATCCTCCAGCTACTCTAATCACTATGCCACACAGAGTGACGTGCCAACACAGAGGAAAAACTAACATAAATAGATTAGAGTGACAGATAAGACAGCTCTGAGGTTTCAGACTGACAGCACCGGCCGGCAGGGGCACTGAAGGATGTCTTGAAGAACAGCTCCAAAAAACAAAGCCATTAGGTCAGTACACAAAACCATTTTTTCCGCCTAAATTATTTAGCTACGCGGTGGCAAACTCTGCTCTATCCTCGAGCAGATGGTCGGGGGAGGAGGGGGGACAATCCCTCCATTCAATGTCTTATAATGATCTGAGCCAAAAAACACCTCCACCTCTAGATACCACAGGATGGTATTGCCTCTAATTAGGAAGGGCTATTATTTCATATGCAAACGCCTCTCCTCTAACCACCAACCGCCACCCAACCAAACATCACGACTGACTGTCGTTACAAAATAAACAAAACAAAAAAGGTTCCACGCACAACATCCCCCTTTTGTTTGTTACCCTCCATGCTAATTTCAGCATTCTCCCAACCAGAGCCATAATTCACGAGTTGATGTGTAAGCACTGTAAATAGACAGCGTCAGTGAACGTTCTCCAGTTGGAGATGTGTTTGCTCAAGGAAAAGGACGGCTTTAGAAAGCAGTCAGCGGGGGAGGTGACTAGGGGAGTGGAATATTCAGTGTAGCGTTCAGCCTTGTCATCCACCATCTCAGTCGTGCAGGCCAGTGATCCTCGGCAGAGGGGAAAGCACCCTCTGCAGTGCGCATGGGGAGAATAATATGAATCATGATTCTGTAGGGCCTCCATGCAGCTAGCCATGCTACAGCCACAGACAGGGCTGTGTTGTAAATATTGCCTTATTCTGGATGCGCTTCCTCTCCCTCATCAAAAAGGAGAAAAAAAAACAGCTAGGGGGAAGTGGCCAGGAGTGATGAAAACGCTGCTGGAACAAGCAGGATCTGAGCTCAGAGCTCCCATATCCTCTGAGGACAGCTCATAAAACATGCAGTGGCTGGGACTGGGCCTCTTACAGCAGTGGCATTTTAGTGCACCCTGCCACAAACACACAGGCCACACACACACTCACAGGTAGGCTGCAAATACACACAATTAATTTTAAAGAGTTTGGAGGAGTCAGACCTGCATGGTTTACTACCTAGACCACAAGCGAATGCTTAGGTCCTAACCTAAAAATACACACCAGGTACAAAAGGTAACTATTTTCCAAAAGCATTAGCAGCAGGGCCCTAGAACAATGGGCTTTTGGGAAAATATGAGAATAGAGGCTGGATATTACGCAGTGTACTGTAGTGATCCACAGATTAACTCTGCCTGTTCATGTGTGAAATGGAGACTTGATCCCTGACTGATAGTGTGCTATGCCTCGAGCAAACACAAGCTGCATATTTTTCATCTTTCCAAACACCTAGCAACTGCAATATATTGGATTACACATTGCATCCTTCACTGTGCAACAACAACGGCGCATTAAAAATACCGCCCGGCCCGACACAACATAGCTCAGGCTGACTATGGGCCTGCTGTCTTTTTTAAACTGAAGGTGAACACAGCTGGCTGTGCGGCTGAGTTGCTGTGAATAAGCCTCAGATATTCTTGGAATGTTAATGTTAGGCTTTGACCATGGCAGTCTCACCGACTTCTCCTGTCATCACTGGGCCATTAATGACAATGAAAATACAACTTAGGGGCTGCCTGTGCCAATAACACACTCTTTCAAAATACAGAGGACATCACCTACATGGTTTGTTTTTAATATTCAGCAAAGTAAAAGCAGAAGGAATATATATATATATAGTGCCTGGAGTAACCGTTTCCACTGCACTCTCCCACAACGTTGTGAGACACAATTGTTAACTAATCCCGTGCTTGCATTGTGTTTAAGCACACCATATGCTGTGCTCATGCATAGGAAATCAGCCTCTAGTGCTTTTGCCATCGCAGTCGCTTAGTGGAAATCTAGGAGGACAGCTTTGTGGAGCTACAGCCTTGTTAAAATAGCTTCCCACTGCATCTGCAAGCTTATAAAAAGCCACTGAGAGCATATTCACTACAGTGCAGCATTCATCTAAGTGTATACACACGTGTCAATCTAAAATGTGTAGGCCATTGACACACAGACACACACACACACACACACACACACACACACTTACAAGCACACACATACGTATATAAACAAAAAAAAGCTGCTACTGCTGAGCAACTGTATTTGCAGTCCAGGTCAGACTATGTGCTCAGCCAATAAATGGCCAGAGTGTAATGTGCCTTGACCTTCTATCTTTCTTTCAGCAGTTCCTTACATATATTGCTGTCTCTCCTCATATATCACTCGGGCAAATGGCGCCCTTCACCCTGCTCCCTCCTGTCCCCTCCTTAAAAGGCTGAGGGGACATCTTTGCCTGCTGTACTCAACTGACAGCCCTGGCAGCTTCCTCACTGAGCACAAGGGGAGGGGGGAACAAGGCTCGTCAAGAGGAAAATGCTGCAATGAATAATTATGTTTCATAACATGCCCCATCCCCCCTCCTTTATTAGCATCAAACAATAATTAATGGGGAACAAGGGGCACTGAAGAGTCTGCTTTTCGCTTTCCAGAACAAGAGGGTCAATATACCCTTCAACCCTTTTCTACCCCAATATACCCTTCAACCCTTTTCTACCCGCTCACCGTCAACGCAGGAGACACCTCATCCCTCTAAAAACACGCTCTTAGCTTATTTATGATGCCAGTTGCTCTGCTGGAGAAAAGGCGGCATTCCTGCTACACTCAGCAAAACTGGCCGGATCACTTTACGCAGCAGTTCACTACTTCCATCTCCACACCTCTTCTCAGCAGGCCAACTCAACAATTCAATAATGAATATGAAATGCCTCCTAATTGATGTCTATGGGAGTTGGAGCGGCTGAAAATACGGGCTATTGGACATGGGCTTGACTTGATTAAGTTTTTGTTTCACGTGAAAAAAAATAATCTCTGATCAGCAGTAGCAAAGCCAGTCCTGATCGAATTAGCTTTGCACTAAGAGCTCCATTGATCTTGGCACTCATCTGCGCAGATGAGACCCGGAAAGGCAGCTGGTAATCCAATAGCAGGGATGGGAAGTGCTTCAAGGACTGTGCTGTGTTTACCCACCTATTTCCTACACAAAGAGGCACGATGTTAGTGCACGCCACTCACTGGACTGATTGGAAGCCACGGGGCCTTGGGAGCTCCAGTGAAATGAATAAGAGCCGCAGTGTGACCAAAAGCAAGGTACTTGAAAGCTGAAAGTAATTGCTTTCGCCATAGCTATCATGTAATGAGTAAACAGGATGAATCAAGACGAGCCAAGATCAGTGTTTAAATGGGCTGTGTGGTAACATTCACGTCCTAATACAGGCTTCACTTCATAATCTGTGCCAAAAATCTAAAAGCGAGGCTGACATCAATTTAAGGGTTCTATTCACTCGAGTGTGAAAGTGTAAGGTTAGGAGAATCAATGTAGGGAAATCTGTCTTTACACTGGGATAACTTCATTGCAGCGTGCATTGATGCGAGCCTTCACAATCAATTTTGCATGACATGAATGACATCAAACAAGAACCCAGAGGGCAGGGAGCATGTGGAATGAAACAGAGCAAAACTAAGGTAGTAAAGGGCAAAACATACAGCTGTTTCGCTTGTGCAAGTAGCTCAAGTGAAATGCGCCTGAATAGTATCGCAGTCGTGCATTAGCGCTTGCTCTCACACACACAAACACACACGCACCCGTAATCCATCAAGGATTCATGAGTGAATGCTCAATAACAAACTGAGTGCATTTCTCTCCTTCATATCACTGCAGTAAGAAAAGGGGTGAGAACTCTTCAGCAACCCACAGGCACACCACAAACACACACTACTCTCATACCACACTAATAACCTTGGGCTGTCTACCAATGCCATGACTTTATGGAATAGTATGGGCTCTAAATAGAAGCTCCATTTCTCACCAGCAGTCAGTAACGGCTCTATTTCAGCCACCCTGTCATTAAATATTTATCTTAGCAGAGTTGCCGATCATACCAAGGTGATAACCATTTAGAAATCCAAATCTGGGGCTTTTTTTCTGCCCCCCACACCCCATCTCCCTCCACCCCTACCACAATAAGGACCCTATTTTTAAAAGGATTATCTACAAGTGTTCCTTTAATCAGCGCATGGCAGAAGTGTAGAAATCCTTCACCAACAGTCCCGGAGGAATACCTTTCTCTGAAGCCCTATCAGGCAGAGGATCTCCTTCACCGACAGCAGGCTGAGGGAGTGGGAGTGAGTGTGTTTGAGGATGAAAAGATGTGCTGCTACCTTGCTATGATGTCCTCTCCAACAATCTCAGAACAAAGGCCTCCATTTTGAAGTGGAGTTATGATGGCACAACGCTCTTAAGGTCCTCTGTTGCTGTGCGTCCTATTGCTTTCTATCCTCTTTGTTAGGCCGCTGTTTGTTATGCTAGCAAGATAAGCCACTGTTGTGGGTGGCTGGGTGTACTACAGCAACCGGTGTACTGCTTGAGTGCCAAAGCCGACAGTCTGTGGGAGGGATTGTGGGCGTTATAGATCACTGGGAGACAGATGTCCAGTCTTGCCCCGACGCTGACTCAAACACTAACCCCAAAAACCGTGTGTTTGCAAACTGGACTGCTTCCTGGTGGGTCTTAAGTTGATCTTTATCAGGCCAGTAGAGTCAGCTCTCTTTATCATACCTTCCCTTTTTTACTGGCACAGTGGCTGAGCAGCTTTGTTATTTATGAAACATAAGAGGTGGAAGTGTACTCTGCTACAGCCTGATAAACATTACAAGCTGTCTTGTGCAAGCAAACAAGCAACCTGATTCTGAAAAAAATTACACCAGGCTCGAGCAAACAAAGAAATGCGAGGTTTAGATGAATGCAAAAAAAAAAGAAAAAAAAACATTAAATGAATATTGCGAATGCCTCTGGAGAATGGATGACTGGCAGGGCACTGGCAAGACACAGCATCATTGTCTACCATGAACGCATTGAGATTCTCTGCTGCACTAAATAAGTGTCATGCTCCAATAAGCAGAATCAAACCCTTTGAGCATCTGTTGTCTTTAACTCTGCCTCTTTTTGTTTTACGGTGCGCCGTCACAGTTAATGATTTCCTCAAGATCTCCATTTTTCACATATGATTTACATGTTTGAAATGCTTAATTGAGCAGACACAGGTTTTGTACAGCAACCGTTACTGACAAGCTGAATCCAAAAGAATGTTTTGGGCAGAGCTTAGAAATTTCATCTCAAAGGCAAGGTTGATCAAGAGGAAACGGACAAGGTATCAGCATATTGCCTTTCAGTTTCTTCTGGTTTACATATCTGGATTGTGCAGTCATCCCTTCCAGAGAGAATCACCGCCAGCAAAAACAATTACACTCCCCCCCACCCGAGCGCAAGCCTCTCACTGACTGCCTCGACTCAGCTTGACAATCAAGCCCATTAGATCTTTCTGTGAATTAAAGCTAGTTAACTAAAAGCACTGACACACATCAAGAATAGTCATTAGCCTGTCTTTTTAGCATAAAAAACAGGAATGATTTGCCGGTTCAGAGAGATCATCTCCCTACATGCAGCCTGGGGCAGCCCTTACTGTCTACCTCATTATTTTTGGAAGAACAAGGCCACTGATGAATCCTGTTGGGTTAAATGTAAGGTGCTCTCGTTATGACCTGGCTCGCACACACACGCACACACACACACACACACACACACACACACACACAGCGGCAGACTGCTTTAAGCTGCTCTTCTTACAGACAAAAGAAAATGGAGTAACTCGCCAACACTGTAAATATACGGATAAATCTCACTCAACTAAGCCTGTAAAATCAAAGTGGAATTGTTGGAGTACATCCCTCCCACGCAGCTGCACATTCTGCAGTGAGAAAAGCTGTCAAATGTTGGCTTTTTGTGGATACTAGCTGAGCTGACAAGTGCCAATGATACAACGTGAGTGATAAAGACATTCATTCCTGCTTAGAGAGAGGTTTTCCAGATGTGATAGTCTGCAATGCTCCAGTGCTTCATTACTGGATAGACAGAGGCTGTTGCTGTGTTTTCCCCATTTACGTTGCCAGGGTGACAAATGAAAAGCAGAATCACCCGCACAACTAATCAAATGAGTGAGTGACAACAAGTCAATATTTTCTCATTGTGCGGACAAGCAATATATCTGCACAGTAACGAGCTGTGCTTCAAGGCTTAGGCAATGCTAGAGTCGCAGCATTATACGGATAATGTGCCAATAATCTGGCTCGGTGCGGCTGTTAAGACTGGTGCCAATAAAGACAGGCTATCAAAAGACAACCTTTACCAAGTATGGGCTAAATTACCGACTCGGCAGACATCGTCTAGACTACTTCAAACAAACATACTCTGTCGTGTAAGGGCCACGAGCCAACAAAGACAAAACTGTAATTGGACATTGATCTGTCGAGGTCTAAGGATAAATAACTCATCCTAAGAGCAGCCATGAAGAAAGCAGTATGTAAACACCAACCTTACTGAGATGTTAGAGAAAATGGGCATATTGAGAACCACAAGTACTCAGTAGTATGTGCTCAGAGAATTCAGATTGTTCCCATTTTGCTTTCATTCCTTGGGGCTCATTTGTCATTTTTAAAAGACTTCTTATTAAAAAAAGAAACCCAGACAATTATCTTGCTTTTGATTACATCCTTGACAAAAAAAAATCCTCCCTAAACACAAAATGGAGCAAACATCATCTCTACAAGCCTGGTTAAACACAAGCAAGATCAATGGGTAAATTTATCAGCAAATATTACCATTCGCTGCCTGGCAAGTAATCATTAAGGAATGGCACTGATGCATTATTCATTGGCTAATGTATAATTCAGACTTAACAGCAGATTCTATGCATAAATAAAGCCGTGATACATTTAAACACATTAAATGTTTACTTGGTAAAATAGGATATGAATGCACAGCGTGAGTGCTTCCCTGCTGCTGTCACCCGATTTGCTGCTGCCGCTCCTGAGGAGGCAGGGACGTACGGTGGATACTGGAATACATACTCTGACAGCCCACTCATCATTAAACATACACTTAATGGACACAGGCTACTGATATCCAATATATGGTGGGGGGAAATATGCCGTTTCTGCATAGGTGATTGCTGAATCCCGCAGAGCGTTTCATTTTGTTGATGTAGTAAGTAAATGAAAATTAGGATTGGTTGGGAAAACCACACATTATAGCCTTACAGCAAGGATGGGACGATGGGTGATTTTATTGTGCATCACAATAAAAAATACACTCCCAATAAGTTGGTGGTGAATTTCCATTTTCTGAATAATCATGTATATGTGTTCAGCAGCACCTAAAAACATTGATGGCCAACCAATAATAAAGCCATGTAAAATGGCTGCATAAGCACCAACCTCAAAAAACGTAATGATCTCAATCAAACACTGGCATTTTTCATATCAAAAGATATGATACCATTTCACATATCTGAAAACCCTACCATTTTAAGCTCCTAAGATTTTTTTCCAACTAAAAAGAATGCTCATTAAAAAAACATGTCTCCAATCTATGAGTGATTCTTCTTAAATTGATTGTTTCGGTGCCATTTTAAAGGTCCAGTATGCGGGATTTCGTGGCATCTAGTGGTGAGGATATCACATTGCAACCAGCTGAAACTTCTCCCGTGTGTCAAGCATTAACTCCCAGTTAGAATTCCTTCACTGTTCAGAAGGTTTTTACCAGGAGCCGAATTATCCACAGAGGTCTATTCTTCTCCGAAACAAATGGACCAGGGGATCAGAACCAAAAAAAAAAAAAACACTGAATGAAGCAGTTTAACATTGAAAATCTATGGTTTTCCGATGCTGTTGGGAGCATTGTGGAGGGGTTGCTTACTACAGTGGTCGACGCGAAAACACAAATGGCCCTATCTAGAGCCAATGTTTGGTTTGTCCATTCTGGCTACTGTAAAAACATGGTGTTGCAACATGGTGGATTCCTAGTATGAGGACACAGTCCCTATGTAGTTATAAATGGATCATGCAAGGGGAACAAAAACACCACAACTTTTATTTTCAGGTGATTATACACTGAGGAAAATATACTAAATTACTCCCGGTATACACCCCAAAAGCCTACGCACTGGACCTTCAAGTGCTTGAAGCAAACTTTGATATTTATCGTGATGATATCGCAAATTGCAATTATTCTGGCCAGGGTAACTGTGACATGACATTTTCATATCGCCCCATACCTAGTATATAAAATGTACTTTCCTGGCAAATGAAGATTTATGTACCATTGCTTTATCTCCCCCGGACATCGGCATGTGTGTTTAAACATCACGGCGGGATTGTGAGGATGTTCTTGTTGAAGTGTCAGAGCTGGTGTCAGAGGGACAGTCAACAGGGAGGACGAGAAGGCAGCGAGGACACACAGGCTCCATCTGACGGTGTTCGGAGCAGGCGGCCCTGTGGGGACCGCCATTCCACTTTATGACCATGCACTGAATTAACAAGGCCAGATGTCCCCCCACTTAACATGTGTGAAAGTGCCCTCCGATGGGCTCAGCTGCTTTAAGGATGTACCGACAGAGTGGGGGGAAAAAGGAGACAGGGCCTATTTTCAATTATCCCAATTTCTCACTCATCGTCGGCTCCTGAGGTTTATGTTAATTAAAAGATATCGGCCCCTTTCTCTGCGCACACAACAAATTAGATGGAATTTTCGACGAACAATCAAAGCACCTCTCCAGTCCTTCATCACTCTCTATTTCAGTAGTCACCCACCAGAGGGTACTGCCTCCTTAGCAGTGCTACCACTGTTTCATGTGTACTATGTCAATCAGTGGCTAATGTATTCTAAATGCGTCACTGGTGAACCACTATCTGCAAGGACAATAGGTCAGGAAGTGGGGAGCTGGTTTGTTCCATTTAGAGATGAAACCCATCTAAAGAATCAACAAGACCTGAAGAGATTTATCATCACTCCTCAAAACTATGCGTCTGCGTCTCTGTGTAGGGGGATGGAAATGACACCAACAATGGTATGGAAGCCATGACTTCTCATTGATTTTCCGCCTGGCTTTATATGACACGGCGGCTCTTGCATTTCTGTATTGTTGGGGTCAAAAGTGGGAGGGTAACTGGGACCCATAGTTTTTATATGGCTAAGATAAGCCACATTCACACAACCAAAAAGCCAGAGTTGTAATTTCCCTAAATTTATCTGATCAACATCTCAGTTTGTTTTGAATGTGTCAAACATCACATCTGTTTTCAGTTATGCAGCGTATTATAATAACAATTGGGTCATTTCTTTGTAATTACAATGGGATACAGTTGAGTCATTCAGACTATTACCCCAATGGAAAAGATATCAAGACCCCAGCCGACTTACTCATTAGAAAGACAATTAGAGGCCCGCCAACACTGCATCAATTACAATTTCTCTGATTCTTTATGCATTACATCATGCCGTTTAAAAAAAACAACAACACACCGACAACCTCTGAGTGTTTTTCTACCAGCCAGCAACTGCCATCATCCTGACACAGGGAGGAAAAAAGGGGGCAGAGACGCAGCGTGGTGCAATCCCAGTGAGGGCCATCATGCGAGCAGATTAAATAACGTTTTTCCAATGCCCTGTCAAACATTCAGCCGCCTCTGAGCAGCTAGACAGCCATTACAGCCTCACTCTATGAAGCATCTCTCTCTCTGTATGGTCGGAAACAGCCTCTTTGATCCGGATATCGCCCCTCAGATTCCTCAGAGGTGACACTCATACACGCGCCTGTATGTGAGCTGAATGTTTACTAGCTCTCTGTACCTTGTCAGCGGTGAGACTGGTGTTTATGAAGGGGGGTGACTCACGCCGCTACTATGATTCCCTTGGTTTACATGAATCAACATCGCAGACTGCGGACTCAGACCCAGATCAAATTGCACATCAGATTTAATTTCCTACAAACACTGGTATGAAGCACTGCAAATAGAGATGATGTGAAATGATACCAATAGCAGTATGGTAGTGTGTACATAATTAAGATTAAGACTGCTATATTCTCGTCTGATAGCAGCCTCACCATGAAAGCCTCAGTGCTCTTTTCCCATACGAATCCCACACTGCAGAACAACTTTGGCTCTTGTGTAAAACTCCATTAAGAGGTCTGACCACTTCCTCTTTCATACACTCCACAAGAAGTGAAACTAAATGGATATCCTAACCTCTGGGGAAGTGAGGAAGATGACATTTCTAAATGTGTTTGGAAAGACAAGCTATGCAAGTTTTCCCACATATTAGAGTGCGTTTAGCATGACATGGCCACACCAAATGTGTGTTAGACTGGAACCTCTCAGTTCATTTTCTATTTCCAAAGAGGCGTTATCAATGGCCATGGACCAAAATGCCTCTGGACACAACTGGATAGACCTACAACCATTCAGAGCAACGAGACATGTGACCCAGCGCTGAGCTGACTACAGCCTCCAGAGATGAGCTGTGATGGTGTAGCATCAATACGGCTGTTTACAAAAATGCCTTCACTGTGTTCCACTTTACTGAGCTACATATAGGTTGGTAGTGTCTCATGTGAGTGGGTGCACGAGCCAAAAATGCAGTCAGAGTGTTTTGCGTAAAGCGCGACGGCTCTATAAGTTGTGAGTCATCATCTTAGACACGCCTGATATTAGATAAATAGTTGTGATTGGCTCAAAGCAGATCAGGCTGGCTGGAAATCTGTCTGAGCGGGAGGGGGACCAGACGTATCCACCAGAGCAAATAAAACATGAGCTTGCAGATTTGTCTGGTTCCCAGGCTAGTGTGTGTTACCCATATCACCCAAAACTACAACTGTCACACTACTGGTTACCATTTCAGACACAGGCCTATTACTTAAATAAAAGACTAATCCTCTTCAGTTCACTGACTACCCAACAACAGCCAAAACATCTATGGTCTTAAAGGGGGAAAAGCGTTCTACACACAAACCAGAAAAAAAAAGCCTCAGAGTCACGGATATGACCAGAATTTTCAAACCCGGTCTTGTTTATGCTGCCGTATTTTCAGCCAATATTGGTGGCACAAATAAACTCATATGACAAGTGACATCACCTTAAAATTGTCAATAAAAAGGAAAGCAAAGTCTGTTGTCTGTAAAATCTTCACACCCCATCTGCTGATGAGATCTAAATCAAAGATCACTCCTTTTTAAGATTAGAGAGAACCAGCTGGCAGTTCAGCGCTGCGAGTTACAGGGACACTCAGAGAGACAACAACCACTGTTAACTTTTTAACCATAATTGCACCTCGTGACTTATACAATGCCTCGTATTCACATTCACGTGATTTTTAAAACCGAACGAGCCTCAAATGTTCAAAGCATTTTTAGGAGGAGCAAATGTCCTTTCTATGTTCCAACAATAGTCCATTATCTGCTGTGCTTGTGCCATACATTAGCCCATGCGGTGTCGTCCCACTCAAGTGGATTAATCACATCTGAATCATTAAGCTAGAGGTCACTTCTCAGCTAGCGGGGGGACAAAAAATACCACAGGAAGATGGGCATGGTGGAGATTAGCTCCTCACAATTAGCAATGTAACATCTGAGTCCATGTAATAGCTCGGTTAAAAAATGCAGCAGCAGGGGAAAGGATTTCAGGAAGGGATTGTTTTTATATGGCGGAGATTGAGGGCAATCACTGCTTCTTTCCCCCTCCTCATCCTCGATTTGTATCTTGTTTCAGGGCTGAAGCTTTCTTTGTGCTTATGTGGCCACATACCCTGTGGATTTAGCTTCTGACTGGAGTCACATGAAGACTTACTATGACCAATTTTACAGTAATTTAAGTAAACAAGCCCTCCTCCCCCCCTCTTCTACTATAACTGGAAAACATTAGATAAGCTGCCTTTCAGACAAATAACTGTAGTCTGCTTTCAAATCCTAAGCTGCCCCCTCCTAAACACACACACACACACACACACACACACACACACCAGCCCCCCCTTTGCTCCTTTCAACAACAGGCACAGATCTCCCTCCACAGTGAGAGCTGCATGTGCTCGGGCCAGAGTTCATAGCCTCTGGGGTGCTGAAGGGGGGAAGTCAAGTTAATTTGGTGGTCCTTCAACAGTTTGCTGGTTGCAGCCGGTCCCCTGCACACGGTCCCCCTTAAAACACTCAACTTCTTTCCATTATTACACTCCAATAATCAATTTATGACACGAGCACGGCTGTAAATCCAACAGCCAATCCCTTTTATGTGAAACTTGGGGAAATCCCACCCGTTCAAAATTTATGTAGCACTGACTCATCAAGACACATTTCAACATTTTTTCCTGTCAAAAATGCAACTTTTCTCTCCTCTAGGAAGTTGATTGATTGCTCAGACACACACACACACACACAAGTAGTTTTTTGTCTTTGATGTGTGTTTCCTGGACAGCAACGTTGCTATTTAAGCTCTCACTTTGTTTACTTCATTATTCTGACTTTAAAACCATTAGCTGCTGAAGCCTTGTTACAGGCTGCTCAGGTCATGGAGGTTGCCTGAGGGTCTGCTCCACAGTCCAGAGAGAAGAGGAGCCAAGTTTTACAACAATGCAGCCAACTTTCAGCTCGCGGGAGTACTCAAAAACATTTGACTCGAGGTCACACACGCTTCCTATAAACAAAAATAGGACACTCTACGCTTTAAAGTCTAAGTGCCACCCGGCTTTATTCATCAATATTGCTCAAATTCAGTTTTTTCTTTTATAATCACACACACATTGCTCTCCCTGTCTGCGCCCCCCACCACCTCCTCCTCCTCCTCTTCCTCCAACCACAACCGTCCTGCAATCTTTTTTTGTATTCAACTACTCACCCGCCAGTCTGGTGATTCTTGGAGTCCCACAGACTGCTGCAAACAAGTTCAAAACGCGATCCTTGCCCGAGATGACCCACCGAACTTAACGCCAGCTGGGCCAAATCCAAGAACCGGGACAAAACCAAGGCGCGCACGGACACTTTTCTTTCCTCCTGTTTTAAACCCACTGCCCGCACGGAGGGGCTCGGGCGAGCACTTGCTTCAACAAAAGACGGTTTCACTTTACTGATTTACAGTCCGCGTCCGATATAAAGCCGAGCAGAGGCACCGCACCGTCAGCCAGTCCCCCCGTGAAACTGCTCCTATTCCCTCCGGCCGTGTTGTTGTCGATGATAGTGTCCACATGAAAAAGTAACACAGCGCTGTTAGTTGTTTCGAGGGGTAGGAAACCAGCGAGTTCGCCGTTTACAGGCTCCGCTTCCTTTTTCCACACACACACACCACGCATACACACACATGCATGCATACACACGCGCGCTCTCTCTCTCTCTCCCCCTCTCTTCTCTGTTTCCTATGCACACACACTCTCCCTATCGCTCCCTCCGTCTCTGTAAACCCCCCCCCTTCTCCTCCTCCTCCCCTCCTCCTCCTCCTCTTCAGCTGTTCAACAGACGCATCCACATGGCTGACCTAGTCTTTCTTTATCCAGACACTAGTGAAGGAGAATTACCCCGACCACACTCAAAAAAGAGGAGAAGAGAAAAAGCAGAGCGAAACAAAAACATGGACTGGATTCAAATAATCGTCAGGGACAAAAGGGTGGTGGTGGTGGTGGAGGTGGTGGTTGGGGGGACGCCAATGGGGCTGCTGATTGATGGCAGCCCCGTAGGGAAACGCAGCGCGCACAGTGCGTGTGTGTGTGCGCACACCAGGAAGCGAGATGCACGGCAGCCAAAGTGGCCCCGACCCACCATCATCAACCGATCAATGGTAACGCTTATGGGAATGTGACTGAAACACTAAAGCGAGACAATGAAAAGCAGTGAAAGCTTGTAGTAGTAGTGCCCTGTTAATAACAGCTTAATGGCACACTACATTTTTCTCCCTGTGTGTGTGTGTGTGTGTGTGTGTGTGTGTGTGTGTGTGTGTGCGCGCGCAAGGACACATTTTAACGATTGATACATAAATACATTAACTGATTTATATCTGAAAACATTAGCTATATGCATCTGCTTGGGGAAAAAAATACACAAGAGAAGAAGCGGATGAATGCTGCTCAGGCTTGTGGAGCTCATTTGCATTTTTGGATAATGAATTAATTAGTCACCCCACCCATTAAAAAGGCAGAAACAAGCGGGGATGATAATGTGAGTAGTCCATTAGCAATATTTGGGAGGCTGATTTTAATGGCTAGCCTGTGCGTCGCATCAAACGTGATCCTGGTTATTTCCCTCATTTTGTGGTAAAATATACATTATGTTTTAATGAAAAGAAATCTGACAGTCTCGCTTACACATAAGAGGAGGGTGCAAACAAAGATGGCCTGCTTTAAGTTATAAATTAATAGGATGATTTCCATTTCACCAAGCAAGTAGCTTGACACATTTTCATTGTCTTAAACATGATATTATTGGATCACTGTCAAAATCCAATTACGTAAAGCAAATAGTTTGAGCACTGGGGTGTTTTGTTTTTTTTGCACTAAAGCCAAACACAGGCAGCAGGAGAGACGGGCAGTGAGGATCAATAGCAATTGAGTTGAGGGTGGTGTGCAGGGGGTCTTTCATTGTGCTGCAAACCATGTTGGTTGCCTTCGTTTCAATAGCAGAGGGTGGGGAGTGTGCAACAAAGTGCTGGTAAAACCTTTTCCAGCTCCTGAGGCATCTGTCCTGAGAAGTCGTACTCCCCCCCTCCACGTAGTAACCTAACACCATGGCAGCAGCAGCTCCTCCCTTATCACTGTATGTATACATTTCACAAGGTCAGTGTTTATGATATTTACACACAGTCTGCCTCCTCTCCTGAGTTACACAAACATCCAGAGGATCCAGGGCTGATAGGGAGGCAGAAATGCATGTCAATCTCTGTTGAAGATACACAATCAAAGATAGAGGGGTATTTCAGGCTTCATAAGTGATTGTATCACGTGTTACGCAACAAGAAAGCAGCCAACATTTTCAGCAGGTCGGTGAGGCTTAAGTTGGGCCAAGACAGCAGTGAAGGGTGAGCACAGTGAATCCTCTCTGAAGGCAGTGCAGAGCAAAGCTGGATTGGCTGGCGGGGCAGGCTCCCCTCCCTGGCAGATGAGATCCCATTATCAGGGAGACGAGAACTCCACCTCCAGGATTTCACAGCTCCTCTGTTTATCACATGGCTCTGTCAAGTTGGGCACCATTAACCGATAATGAAAGGAGACAACCGGTGCAGTTACAAGCAAAGCACTCCACATTCTACAGGCCTAAGCATGTATCTGGGAAGCTGACTGTGTCTATTCAATTCTGTTCAGCATTCAAACGGCCCATCACAATACCTTTTCCCTGAGCACCCCCTTCTACAGCTCACAGTGCCTTCGATCCCGGCAGAACAAAAACTGGTTACTTGCTGCCTCTTTCTGAATTCAGAGGAAATGAAATCTAACGGAGCCGAGCGCTTGCTCGAAAGAGAAAATGACACTTTGCTGCAACTGTCTTTTTCCTAAAGATTATTAAAGGAGAACAATTCCTTGTAAGAGCTAACAAAACCAGAGGGGGCGTATGAGAGGAGGAAAAAAGGCACAATAAAGCAACACAAACTATCATTTTGAAATATGTTTTCTTCATCCACATCAAACATAATTAGTACAAGTGTTACTAAACAAAAAGAGTGCAAGACAGCCACTGAATCAAAGGCCAACGCGGCCCCCTCCTCACCCCTCCCCAGTCTGACTACTCCATTTATGGTTTATAGGATTCTGTAGCCACTTGCGCTCATTAAAAATGAATACTTAACAAAAGCTGTGGCTGACACACACTGTTTGCTTTAGCCTGATTTCTCCACACTGGAGAAAAACAAGCCACTCAGAGGCAGCAAACACAGAGAGCAAGCGAGGGAGAGAAAGAGAGAAAGTGCTCGGCGATACAAGTAAGTCAGCCAGTAGCTGAAACAACAGAAAAAAGCGACATGGATGACTGAGCCAAGCCTGTGAGAGACTTGGCAAGCCTCAGAGGCCCTGGCCTCTTAAGCACTCATATCTAGTAACTTCATTTAATACATTCACCAGGGATGAGCAGACAAGTTGAAGGAAAAAGGGACTGAGAGAAGAAAACAGACTTGTAAACCAAAAGGAGGGTTAGGTTGTAGCGGTGGTGGGGGTGTACTTCAGAAGCTCGACTTTAACACATGACTAAATCTCCACAGTGTAACAAGCTAACTTCCCTGCTGCCAAAACATAATGCGAGGAGGGGGAAAAAAAACGGATGTGCTAGATTGAACCTTGAGACCATTTTACCATTCTCAGGCAGGTATTATCTACAGGAGCCGTTCCTCTCATATTAAAAACTTGAACAGTGCTTTTCCAGATGGGGCTTTAAAGCAGTGACTCTCTCCTCGCCACACGTACTAAATCCATAAAGAACAAAGACTCTGTGTGACTGCTGCTTGAAGTTACTGTTCCTCATACTGACGGCAAGTGCTGATAGGCCTCTCCCTTCACTGCTGGCAGGCAAGCAAAAAAAAAAAAGCTGACTTCAAATCATTCATTGCCCCTTTTAGCCTTCATGGATTCTTAAGAGAGCACTTTACAAGTTGGGGGAATCCTAAGGGAAAATAGGGTCTTACACGACTAATTAAAACACAGACTTTGCCTGGAGGGGGTTGAGAGAAGGGGAAGCAATAAAACAATCCTCTCCAATCTCCCAACAAAGTAACTCAAGGAAATTACTCAACTAAATATGGTTAACTGCACGCTTGTGGATATGAAGATTCAAGGACTATTGCTTTTGCTAAAAAGAACAGTACTTGACAGAGTGAAATTTCATTAACTAAGAAAAAGAAGAAAGGACCTTTAAGAAATAAAGGTTGCACTTTTCTCTACACAAGCAAACAGCCCTGTTATGGTGACAAAAGACTAACTGAAAATCAAGATGTCCTCTGGAGGCAATCCAAACAGACAGCTAGTAATTAACCTGCTACCTAGCGAGCCTTTATTAGCGATCATTAACACAGTTGTAAAAATGTGAAAGAAGCCAAGGAATGGTATTTCACTTCAGGCAATCAGTGCAAGGTCTAGCCTCGCATAGCTATCTTGTTTACATAGCTATTCACAGTCACATTTGGCAGCCTCGCAACACTCTGAAAACCAAGACACTTGTAGGCTACATATGTCTAATCTCTTTGCCAAGCTACACAAGCTACTCAAGAGAGTGAAACTTGCTTGCAGCAGCCATTTGGTAAAACTATTGCATATTAAAAAAATGAATGTAAGTAAACCTTATTCCAGATGGAAGTATCTGCCACCTGGCAGACAAACTGATCAAATGTTAGTGAGAGGAATCACAGCATTTTCTCTTTATAAAATACAGTAAAACCCGACTACTCATTTGCAGACTTTGATATATATTAGCAAAAAAGCAAACTGCTCTTGACAGGAGCTCACACTGTCAACAGTTTCCGTTAGATAACAGCTTGCTGAGATGCAGAGTGAAGCTAAGGTAAAAGAAGATCAGCATGTGACATGCTTATAAACCAGAAAAACCAACTCTCTGTGGCCATACTCTCACGCAAATAGGAGGTGACACAAACAAATGCACATGTGTAATAACTTAGATGCTGTTTCACTAAGCCCCTGATTTTCCACAGATATTCTTCGAGCTCTCACATGGACTGTCTGTGTCTGTCTGATTCTCCAGGCAAAACAGGGCCTCATTCATCTGAATAAAAGAGCAGTTCAGCCTGCCGTGGCTGCACTGAGAACAGACTCTGAGGAATGAGACTGTATTTCCAAAAGGGCCATGGAGAGACAGAGTGCGGGCTGTGGCGAAAAGAGGAAGTTTACATTTCAGGCAAATCCTTTTGTGAACAAAGACACAGCGAGATAAACAAACAGTACATGTGTCTGATGCTTAGTTCTGGAAGCAGTTAGTAAAATCCTATTCCGGCAGGGTGAAACTCTGTTTAAAAGTCATCAGCAGTCGGCTGAGCACATGGGGTCCGTGGTCATGAAAGCAAAAAGAGAGAGAGTGGCGGTTGGGGTGTGTGATTCCTGTGTGGTTACTGTCTCCAAGCTAATCTGCTCAAATAGCCTATGACTGCTCCATTTCACACAGAGCACATGGCTGTCTCACCTCCATACACTGCCACCCTATGGACAGTGAGCGGAAGTGCAGCTTCATGCTGTTAAAGGAGTCTGAGTGGGGGAGCTGAGGCTCATAATGTGTAAAACAAAAAAAATTAACTCCCTACACTATAATTCATGACATGCGTATTAGGATACTCAATATGGCGCAATGGCCCACATGGCTGTAGCTTTTTTTTTCTGCAGTACCAGTGCTTATTCAGAAATCAATTACCCTCCTCTGGTCACACTTGGCTGCTCTCAGTGTGTAAGCTAATGATTCAACCATCTAGTTTACAGATAGATAGTGATAACTAGAATAAGCACATCCATTATAGGTCACAAGAACAAAATACTCAAGTCATTCAAGCTAATTTTTCACATCTTGAATTTTTTCCATCTTGTTTTCCTCACATTCCCTTTTTTTCAATCTGGCATGAATAATAGCAGAGAGGTAATCTCAAAGGCAAATGTACGGTCAGTGTGTCAACACTGGGTGCGGTGAGAAAAGGATGTGTTATTCAGGAAGACAGCACACAGACAGGGTGTTGAGGCTGTGTTATGAGATTAGGCTGTTTTTTGTGGGAGCGAATGGGTAAAATCTGTCTGTGTGCAGTCGGAGCAGACAGTTGGGAGATCAGTGCTGAGGTCAAGAGGAGCCACTTAGCTGTGCTTTGGCCTCCCAACCCCTACAGCGTGCAGAATCAACCGCTCAACTGTGGGAGTAGATAAAAAGCTTGGCAGCAGTCTTGCAACTGGAGACGGCTACATTTACTAATGCATGCAGGCTTTATTTATGGCTTTTTAAAGGTACAAAATGGAAATTAATGGGAATAGGTAGGAAGGTGGGAAGCTTGCTCATTAGCCAGAATATATATTAGGCTAGCCTCACTAGTGCAGATCCCTAAAGACACTAAATCTGGAGGACTGTTATAAACAAACAAACAAAGCAATAAACAACCCTCACTAAAACCTATACCTCTCAATTACAACTAAACCGTGAAGGTCATTTCTGATTTTTCTTTCAGCTATTATCACTATAACTAAATACACAAATTAATGAGATTTAAACCAGATGTGACGCTGTTTCCTCCCTACCGCACACATTATTACAACAGCAGTGAGACAAGAATAGCTGTCCCTTTGATGTGTCTGGTGATGAGATAATGTGCTGAAATCTGAGAATAATATGTTAGGTGTCATTTATGATTACATGGCAAGCTCGCTACTCTTTGTCTTTATTGTTTGGACTTATGAATCAACTGAGCATGGAAGTGTGTTTCTCATTATGCTGTTGTGGACACACAGAGAATTACTACTCAGAAGTGGTGAGCTGGAAATTCTGCAAATTGCTTGTTTGGATGCACATACTCTGCATAATGCATGAAGCATCTAACATATAATAGATACTGTGTGTGTGTGTGTGTGTGTGTGTGTACGCGCCTGTAAGAGATAGCGAACAAGTGGGAGAGACTGAGGAAATAACAGACAGGCCAACGCTGTTGATATTCGACATTGAGCAGAGTGGAAATCTAACATGCAGCACGCTTACTGTCTTTATAAAAGGAACAGTGGGGAGAGGAGGGTTGGTGCAGCATTAGCTCCTTGAGTCAGCTCGAGGAAGAGGGATGGATGGAGGGAAAGATGGATGGGTCGCGTGAGGGAAGGAGAGACTGAGCGAGGGAGGGAGTGCAAGCTGTGGCGCTCTCCCTGTTCCTGCACACATCAGCAGCAGGAGGGCAGGGATGCGCGGAGGCCACAGCGAGCCAATTACCAAACTCATTAAGTAACCTGCTCGTCGGCTTTGAACTGCAGCCCCCACCCCAATATGGTGACTGAATTCTCCGCCACTGTTCTGGACATTCAGATAGGCGCTGCTCTTACTCTTCCAACTCTTTTTTTTTTTTAAAAAATGGCAGGAAAGGAGGGTGTAAATAGCAAAACGGTAATCACACTTTCACATGTGTTTATTGGAACTGAAAGTGCAACGCAGAATTGCAAGTGAAACCGCAATTGAATACTTGGTAGATTGACGAACAAAGGAAAAAATTAGGGCTGACTCAAACGCCTTGAAGCTTCGATTGTTGCCATGGTAACTAATGGCCAATCAAGCAGCAACCTCCAGGGCAAAAAAATTAAGCTAACATGGAAGTGCCAAAAACTGCAGTTCATTAAATGGCCGCTTGAGGCTGACACCAGAGGCTAGTCGCTCCCCTTAGACCACCATGTTAAAATGTCCAATTTCACAGCAGAAATAAACGTGTTTACAGCCTAGAACGAAAAACGTTTTCGGTCTCTATAGCTAATTTCCCCGTTCATGACAACTGTACAGGGGTTGAATATTTATATAACTCACCCGTTCACAAATTATCACGGCTTAAAGTTATACATAATTAAGTGCAGGACGCTTTGAGTGAAAGGCTGTCTGCCAATACTGTCTTCTCAGTCAGATTCACCCCTCGCTCCTTCATAGCTCCAGCCTCTCGCCTAACTACGGTCACTTCTGGGTCCAAAAACACAAGACGGCTACATCTGTAATGCCGAACCCGTAGCTTCAAAACAGTCGTTCACAAACCAATAACTGACCTCATGGTAGTCACATCCATTATTTTTACAGTCTATGATCTAAAACTAAATTTGAACGCTCATTTCTTTTACCCCAAAAACAGGCCATAAATTAAGAAATAGTGATCCAACATAATTCGTTATGTATCAACATTATTTATTGGTTATTCTCGAAACGGAAACTTGAGAACTTAGTGGTAGGCCTAGTTTGCTAGCAAGATGTTGACGAAGTCAAGTGTCACGAGTAGTTTCAAAATTTACAAAGACGACCCCAAAAAGTTGAGTGCCAAATATGCCCAAGGAAACTGTCATATCAAAAATCTACAACTAGATTGGCAAATCACCTGAAAAGTTTAAGTGATAGCTTAGCCATTAGCAAAGTATTTTCTTTCTCTAGCTGTTGTTGCTAATGTTACTGCAACCAGCATGCTAACAAAGTGGCTAATGATGATGTTATTTTAGATGCATCGACTGATGTTTCAAAAAATGTCCTCCTGTCTCTCAGTCCTCCACCTCCCATCGCCCAAAAACTGATTATTTGTGGACATTTCTCACTGAAGCTTCAATGCCCCAGAAGTGGTATTTGCCACAGCTCCAGAAATAATACATCCAGACACAAACACAAGAGTAGGTTAGCATGGGTTAGCAGTTGAGGGATGAATGAGTGCTGACAGGCTTGAGCCTTTCTCTCCATTGAAAGCGAAAGTAGGGGAAAGATGGCTGCAAGGGGGGAAGACAAAGCACAATGAGGGGTGAGGATGATGATGGAGAGGAATAAGGCTGGGAGCACCAAGGGCAGGTAGAGTACACAACCAAGGACCATTGGGTGGGGCAGGAATAGAAACGTTTTGGGGGGGGGTTAGAAAGCACTGTGTTAGTCAGCACTCCAGTGTCACAAAGCACTGTTGACTAACCTTGACTGCATTCACCTCCTAGCTCCCTGCCACACTGCCTCTCAACAAGTATTGACACAACGACAGTCTGCAAAAGAAAAACTGAAGGGGAGGAACAGACACACACAGAGGACAGAGGGAAAGAAACGTAAATGATGTGCAAATGGAACAAACGAGGTGATAACAGCTTGACAGTAGAGGTGTATGCATGGGTGAAGTCGGCAGCCATATTTGGCGTAATGTTGAACACATGGTGAACGTAACCACTGAAAGTTGTTGCGCACACACACACACAAAAATAATAATACCCCTCACAGTGCAGTTAACATTTTCTACGAGGAGACTGTGAGCATTTATTCCAAGCCAGTATTCATTTCCCTCTTCTCAATAAACCTCTCTGGATACACACAGATCGAGGCACTCATACCTGCTACACACACTGTTACACACACACACACACACACACACACACAGTCCCCCCACCCCTGAACCTCCCCCATTATCCCATGAGCCCTCTCTTCTCTGCCTTGCTTGACAAGAGCTTGGAAATAAAAACATCACAGCTCTGCCTCGCAGCACCTGTTCAATAACATTGACATTTCACATTCAGCATCCGCACACCGAGAGATTCCCTGCATTTACTCTCTTTAACACCCAGAAACGCAACACACACACACACACACACACACACACACACACACACACACACACTATCAATCTGCTACATTTCAATGCAAGCATTTTAATACTGCACAGACTGGGGATGTGTATATGTATGCATTTTTGTCCTGCACGTGCACCTGCTAGGGTTGCAACTGAATGAGATTTTCATGGTGCGATAAGTGTCTCAGAAAATACCACGGTTACACAGTGCACGGTTTTATACAGTTATATTTATTATTATCAATTACAATAACCCTTGAAGGAATGTAAACAGGTGGGTTTTTCAGGTTAAACCAACCCTTTATCATTTTCAAACCTTTAAACTATTTGTCAAAAACAGAAGTGCAAATGTCTGACAGGAAGTGGAGGAAGAAAGGCGATGTGCACATGTGGTTGCTTTTATTTTAAAAATACTGTACTTAAGCAAATGCTTAAGGTGTGATAACCGTCAATTTTAATACCACAGTGTACAGTTTCAGGTATACAGCTGCAACCCTAGTGCCTGCAGTCATGTGCAGGATGTAACAATCCAAATTAATTTTTGGACGCATGGTTTGATTTGAACAAATATTTATTTTTTAACAACAATTCACTTATTAAAAGATTATGTGGAAACAGTGTAGGGTAGAATTGTGTCCTTTTCTAATCATGTGATTCAATGGTTGGCCATGTTTTTTAAATTGAATTATAAGGATAAATTAGGGGATAATTTTGGTTTAGAATAATGAATAGTATAGCATATGTTGCATGTCATTATGTAGCTCTGAATATTTATGATGAGAAAATTAAGGACACCCTACAGACGAGATATAATAATGAGCGACTGATGAATATGTAGGGCACAGTAGGGTGAATATGTGTAGGATTTTGTCTGAGCTATTTTTCTTTAAAGGCTGTTGTGGCTGGTTTCTTAACCAATTATTTCCTGACAGCAAAGCTGGAACAAAACAAGGCAACATCCCATGATATTTACCAGATGTACAAAAATGATACTGTTTGTTATTATTCGTTCGCTGCCTCTGATGCAATTCGCCTCCTGAATTCAGCCTGCATTTTGATGTGAAATGGTCTGTTCCCTCTCTGAATTTGAAAATAACACCAGGTGTGCATTGAATAAAATCCAAGTATTTCTGTCCGTGCAATCTCAGCACTGTTCAACAGCACAGTGAGCAGAGCACACTGTCAAAAATAGCACAAAAACACACCATCCAGATAAGCACATAAACATTTAGTTTATCAACGCCATGATCAAACTCACCAAAGAGGATTTAGAGGTCGTACATTTTTGATGTAAACATTTGGCTCGATATTCTTTTAGATGCACCATGACACTATAGTGCATGTTTTCATACAACAGTCGCCACCTGAGGAGAAGATGAAATGCACAGTGGGCCACCTAGTGCCAGGGCTCAATGGTGTCACCAGGTGCAGCCTAACCTGGGTGGCTGAGCAGGGACATCTGTTTGACAGCATTAGAGCCATCAGAACCCTGCCATAACCACAGATTAAATGGCAGTAAATCTGAGGATTAGATCCGAGTATGAATAGCTCACATTGATTTCACAATCCCTTCAGTAACTCTGGAATTTCCACAGGGACAGACAATGTGGGCATCAAGCACACACACACACACACACTAAGATTCATCTCTCTCCTAGTTAAAAAAAAAAATACAGTCTGTGACTAGCCCATCTTCATTTTAATCTGCTCATATCTCGGCCTAAAGGCTGTATCCAAATAGCACAAGGCATGCAACATCATTCCTTTAACAAACTGCCCATCCATCCTGTCTCTCCCACAAGTCACAATAGAGCAACTAAAACAAGCTCAACAGGCCTAGAAATGTCCAGTCCTATATTCCAGTATGTGTGCTCATGTGAGAGCAAGATCACTTCCATTCTCTGCCAGTTGAGGGTTATTATTTGTGAGCACAGTGGTATGGTGGCCGACAAGGGCAAACGCGCTACAACAGCCAAAAACATTTCCATAAAGAGAAACGTGCTGCAGCTTCTGAAACGATGCCAAATCAATAACACATACAAAAATCCAAAACATATGCAACAATGGAAACGTGCTGCTCATACAGAAACAATGCAAAGTCTAAAACACACAAAGAGACTAAGCTAACACAACAGAAAAATGCTGCATATCCAGTCAACACAACAAAGTTCTCTTGGCCTCTAGGGGGAGCGCTACGTGGAACAGTTTGATTTTTGACCCGAGTGAGAGGGACAAGACGAAAGAGTGTGAGTAGGAATAAAAGTGGAGTAAAGAAGCGACATTAAATGGCATATTCTTCTTTACATTTGGCTTTAGTCTTTTACAATATTGCAAATATTACTTTACAAATGAGCAACAGATTATTGTAGCCAGTGTTAGCATGATGCTAATGCTAGCTCTCCCTAGCAGCCTGGGGAACATATGTTGAGTTGACTGGATATGAAGTGTTCTTCTGTTGAATTTGTTTCTAAGGTTTTTGTGTTTTTGAAGCGTTTGCCGTTAATGTATTTGTTTTGGATTTTCAAATGTGTTTTCGAATTTTTCACCTGATGGAAATGTTTAGGGCTGTTGTTACAAATTTGCCCTTGTCGACCACCGTACTTGGGTGATGGGGTGGATGATGACAAAGACAAACTGGCCTTTTCTTCTCTAACTGCCTGGTCTCAGTCTTACTATGTGAATATGCATGCACTCACACACACACACTCAGCCCCAGTGGGACCTTTCAGACACGACAATCCCCAAATCCCACGCTGAAACCTCAATCCCCTCCGACCACCATGGCCCTTCGGAAGCTGGCTGACATCAAAGACAACCGCTTCGCTTTCATGACTTCAGTCCGCCTCTCGGTCTGTCAGTGTCTCTGGCTGTCCGGCACATGCTCATCAGAAAAGCCACTATTTTAACACCAGGCTCATGCTAACCACTTCAAACACCTCCACAGCACAACATGAAGAAACCAAAGATAGTATGTGCTGCGTCTTCACTATTTCCACTACGAGGCGGGGTGGCAAGTGTGTTAGGTCAACACAGTGTGTTAGGATATGAGCAATGATTCCAAAACGGGTTTCTAAAGAGGAGACAACAAACTGCTACAAGAATGTAGTCCAAATTGCATAACCATATTTGGCAACTTGATCCTCACACCCAAAAGGGCTGCTCTGATCATCATAGCTGACCTTAGCTACCTATCAAGCCAAACGAAAGCGATTACCTGGTGATTAGTGTGCGTTGTGAGGCCGCTCTATTAACCTTTGAGAAACAGTGTGGAGGCTGCAGTGTCTAACCAAGTGGAACGCTCTTCTTACTACCCCCGAAAAAAGACATGAGTGAGGTGAGTGAGAGGGAGGGAGGGAGAGACTGAGAAACTCAGTGTGACAGTAGAGCAGCTCCTGTTAGGTAAGCACATTGAGCCGTCAGGCCGGCACATTCATCAACACACAGAATGCCAGTCAGCAGCACCAGCAGGCTCACCCGCCTCTCTGCCACGCTACTGTTGCTGTTGTGAGGTGGGGTAGGAGGGAGAGTGACAGGGAGGCATTTGCAAAGTAGATTTGGACCATTCGCCCCAGCATTTGGCAGTGCAAATGTTTCTATGCATGGTTCGAGTGGTTTTTACAAGCATTTCCCCTGCCCTAATAGATCGGCCACGGGCTGCTAATGATATCATTATCATACATACACTGTAATAGCCTGGACCCAGGGTGTGCCAAGATCAATGGATGGCAAAATCTGGATCAATTGATTAGTCTGCCGCTGTTAAGCTGCTAAAACATATTTTGCGCACAGTCAATGTGTTGTTGGATAGGCCGTGAATGAATTGGGTCCTTGCCTGTTTTCAGAGTGCAGCATCCAGACATGGGGTTATGCAAGTGGATCGGTGCCATATGAGAAGTGAGCTGAATTGGCAGGGCTGACAAGCTTCCTGCGCTCTTCTTAATGTCAACCACAGCCACTAACATTACACACAAAGCTCCACATTAGGGCTAAAATGACTATTTAACATTCCAGACAAAGTGAAAACAAATGAATGCTTGTATGTTATCTCTATTGTTCTTTTGTCATTGTGAAAAGTCACACAGCCACACTATTAAAGTGGTTTTATTCTGAAAACCAATTAACCAGCAACAGGCCTGCAAATAGAGAATAAGTGTTAAAGGCCCTGGCTAAGGCTCACAGATATTTCTGTAAACAGATATTTTCCACTTCGTTTTAGCCTCTCATCCAAACAGTTTTTGGTCACTTTCAAAACTCTGGTTTGCACCTCTGTAGACATGTAAAATGAAGTTTGGGAAACGAATTCGCACTTGCCCTAATGTTGCTTTGTGAGCATGCGTTAGAAACAAAAACAACAGTGGACTAACTTTAAAGTCTGCCAAAAATTGCAGTTTTGGATTGGACCCGAGTGGACCAGCAGATGGTGGGACAATGTCAAGAGTCGGATTGTTGTTGATTGGGGAGTCAAAGGAAAACTTTTAGCATGTGTAGAGCATCACTTGTATCTTTCAGTGAGCTCCTTCATCTTTATATCAAAGGCAAAGCAACAGTGATGAGATCTCAAGGAGGTGTTTTGGAAAAAGTAACATTAGCCTGTACACTTTGCTACCTTTGTGATGAGGGGAGACCGGTGACAACAGCTAACACCAAAGGCACTGAGAGTCATTTTTGCATTTTTGAATATATGGAGATTTTTTGTAAAATGAAGGTCACGTGGACGGATTTATTTATTTATTTATTTATTTTTTTAAACGGAGGGGGAAAATATCCCTTTTAAAAATGTCTGCATATGTGTAGACAGGGCCTTACCTAGACACTGTGCAAACTAAAGGCAGATTGGTTTTGTTCAACATGCCTGGTTACGCGTTTGAAGACCATTCATCCTACAACGGAAGATGGATAAGTATCATCAAAGTAAATCAGACTCTTCCAGTAGTATTACATTAATATTGCATTAGGACTGTAGGACAGTGTGATGTCGGTCTTTTAATCTTGAAACATAGGACTAAGGTTGTGGACTTGCGACAAAGTTAGTTTGCGTTTGTATCAACAGGGGACCTCAAATAGCACATAACATCTTCAAACATTTCTTCATTTATTTAGCAGCATGAGGTGAGATGTGATTTTTGAATAACGTTCTGAATTATGCAATCAGCGACAATTTATGTTGACATTTTCATACGTGGGTATGACAAGAGTAGGCTTGGTCAGGATTGTTAAACTTTGTGAGGCTTAAAGGTATACTATGCAGAATGTTCCTAGAAAGCAATGTATGCACTTATAACAGGTAATTCCTCTTCATCATCACTAATGACCCACTACGAGGGTGTGGCGGTGTATTTTTCTCTGCCCTCTCAGACATGCAACAATTTCTTGATTAAACAATGAGTTGATCGACACAAAATCAATCTGCATTCATTTTGATAATGATAGACTTAACAATTAATTAATCATCTAGAAATTAATTGGTAGCTCAATTGAAAATGAAAAATACTCTTTAACTGCAGCTGTAATTTAATTTTTCCTTTACTTTGTGGTACAGATATTAAACTCCAGAAAAAAAGCTGACATTATAATACAAATCATTATAACCAAACAAGTGCACGCAGCCTCAGAATTGCCACCTCTCTCATAAAATGCATTTCCCAAGCATCACAAAGGTGCCATTTGCTGCAGGGCTATTGCATTGGGTTGCATTATATTTTACAGATATTAATTTATCGTGTCCACCTCCTGAGCAGTGTTCAGGCTTGAATCATAAGCGCTCTCATCTTTTCCTCAGACTGACTTGGTCTCAATCATGACTGTAATTTGAGAGCGGGCTGATTGTGTTAGAAGGAAACTGATTGCACTGATGAGCAGAGAGCTGCTGAGGAGAAGAAAGTGGGACAACCATGCTGAAAAAATAATGGCATCAATGACAGGTGGGGTGATATAAGGTTGTCAAAGAGACGGTGTCGTTTTTAAATGATCGCCCTGTCACCCGACGACAAAATGCAAACTGGCCAAAAAACAATCCTGCATGAATTAATCTCTAGTCCAACCTTGAGATACTGGACTTGGCAACAGTGAGACTTTTGCAATGCAGCAACACCATCTAAATCATATTAAAGTGAGACCAAGCTATCCACAGGGTTAACTCTATCTGCAGCATGATGCAACTTATTCCAGTACACAAAGGCTAATGCAGGTAAATCACACCTAGCGGACTTGAATGCTTGACACTAAGCTTCCTGGCACACTAGCTAGCTCGAGTGGGCGAGAAATGAACCCTGTTATGTGTCCTGACACTGGGCCCTGCTCCCCGGCAAATAAAAACATGCCTCTCACTTACTGGCTGCCTGCGCCCACAGCCCCATACATCAGCATTATAAAGGAGCTCGGCAGCCTCAAGGTCAGCTCAATTTCCTCCTGCCGTTATGAAGTATCAGAATCACAGCGAGAGGGGGCACCCACACACATGTAAAGAAATGATTTAGGGAGCGAAGGAGGGGAGGGAGAGAAAGAAAAGGAGGGTGTGGGGGGGTGGATTTGGAGTGTGAAGGAGAGGTGGTGTGTAATACAATGGGGAACTGTGACAAATCACCAGGAGAGAACCAGCCTCTTCTACAGTAAGGATGTGTGAGTGCAGGCATTTGTGAGAAAATGTAGACAACATTAAGCCCGCTTGCTCATTCCACACGCTAAGAGAACACAGTAGTCTGTAGTATAAGTAATAGGATTGAACAGTTTTTGTTTAACAAGCCGATTCCACTTGTGTACTAATCGCTCAAGTGTAAGTCTGTGAAACTACAAAGCAATTAGACCTACTAAATTATTGTTTCAGAAAATGTGAATACGATGTTTACCATTTACTGTAATTAAATTCTTAGCTGTTACATGGGCATAACAGCGACCTAATGCAAACTAAATGTCTTTTTTCCTTTTGAGATCTGGGCCCATTCATCACATGCCCAAGCAATTTGATAAATTACACAGAAGCATGAAAGCTGATCATTTGCGTAGCAGAGAGTGTGGAGCATGTGTGTGTGTGTGCGTGTGTTTGCCTCTGCCTGAGTCGGCAGTCATCCTTGGCTGCCTCGCTGGCTGAGGTTTGACATCTTCAGCTAAGAGCCTGGGGAAATAACAGCAAATTCACTTAATGGCACCACCTCATCTATTCCTCATACAGGGAGAGGAGGGAGAGTTCCTTGAGGTGTTACAAAATGGCTGTGTGCTCTCGGCTGTGCTCGCCGTCTCTCCCATCTATGGGGGTGCAGGTGTGTGGGTAAACACAGAGTGCATTGAGATCCATCACCGGCCTTGGTCAGCCACCAGCTGTAATTTGCAGTCAACTATGACCCTTTGTGAAAAGCCAGCCTGCCTGTGCTGCTGCTACGAAGCTTTTTGTAGTGACAGCGTAATCTGGTTTGATGCGCGCATGCGTGTGTGTGTGTGCATGATGATCTGTGCATGCAAAGGCAAACATATACAGACCTCGATGCAGTGCATGGCTGCAGGTACGTGCATGCATGTTTGTGCAGGTGTAAGTACGTGCATGTGTATGTCTGCAGGGAGTGCTACAGAGCCAGAGGTGTAATGGCCCCACTCCATCTTTGCGTGAGGTATTGCAGAACAATCCAAAGCAGCTGGGAGGGAGCCTGGGTTGGCTTGCAGTTGGATAACATCTCAACGTAACAGCAGGTATGCTATCAGTGCAGCCCGAATCCCCTTAGGGCTATTTTCAGAGCCTCTGACCCCAGCGTGACTGGCTGGATGACGTCTCTGTGCCAACAACACAGGAAGAGCAAGACCCAAAAGCATGCCGCTGCTTCCTCTCGGCTGCACAACATTTCATTCCAGCAGCCCTGAACAACAGCTCTTCTATTGTTCAGACGTTTCACTAAAGAAGACTCAATAGCTCAACGACTGAGCTCACAAGGACCACAACTTTTCAATAATTTACCAAATTCAGACAATGAATTATAAATCACCATGTAAATACACTTTTCGAATTACCCTAACCTGAATGCGTTCATATTCAGAGAGAGCATAATCACATTAAGACATGCATTCCAACCGCTTTATTCAACAGCGTTTAACATGTGTGTGCACCTTAATGGAGTGATGAATCACAATCTGAGCTTTGACAGTATTTTGCTGAAATCCAACTGCTCTGCTGTCTGACTCAGTTTTCATGTGGCTGTGAGATGAATAGTACAAGGCACAGTGTTATTCCAGAATCTGCTCAAAGGTTTTTAACACAGTAGCAACATGACAGAGAGATATGAGGCTGAATACTGGAGGGAAACTGATGTTGCAACATAATGCGGAGGAGGCGTCTAAAGATATTAATTAGGCTAAAATGCCGGGTAGCATGTAAATGGGAATTAGTAGCCCACACAAACCAGCATAAAAATACATATGAAGAATAAGGTAAATTGTGAGATTGCTGCAGGCGGTGCAAATTCAGTTGGTAACACAATCAAATTCAGGACTGCAACATAATAAATAACCTCAAATAACCTTGAGTCTGAGGTGACTTAGGCTGTGTTCGAAAACACATACTAATATACTGTTCATACTTTGTCTGGTGTAAAATTGAGTATGTAGTGTGTTCACACTGCATAGCATGTGAAAAATGCTCGTATGTATACTATATTAGCAAGAATCTGAGTAGGAGATGTGAACTTACGGGACATAATCAACTGCTCCACAATGCATTGTGTCTCTTCAGACTGCGTAACAACCAGCCTGCAGAAATTTTAGCGAGGCTAAAAGCTATTAATTTGTCTCTTTATAAAGTTTGGATATTTTGTGAGAAAGTAACAATTTAGATTCCAAATATGAGGTCAGTTTATCCAAATTATGCCTTTTTGGAAATTAGTAGTGATGTTACAATACCATTTATTCCTTCCCAATACTGATTACGGTAGCTAAACTTGCGTATCTGCCCGAACAGAGTACTAATTCAATACCACTACGTTACAATACATAAAAAAATAAATAAATAAATAATGCAGCTATTTACTTTAAACCCTGTATGGATGTGTTAAACCAGGGGTGTCAAACTAATTTCAGTTCATGGGCAACATATGGCACAGTTTGGTCTCAAGTGGGCCAGACCAGTAAAACCATTGCATAATAACTCATGACTATCTCTTAGTGTAAAGACTTACATTCTTGAAAAGTTCACACATTTATGAAACACTACTCACTGTCATTCCATATGTATTTTTTCATACATCTCCACTCCTGTGTAGAAATGTTGGCATCACCACACCAAACCAAAGTTGAAGCTATTGATGAAGCAGATTAAGTTATCCCCTGCCTTACAGTCCAATTTACAAATCAAAACTTTTGGCAATGCCTTAGCCATAGGGTTCCACCAATATTGTTTTAAAATAGACGTCTGATACAGATTGTTTTGTACTGAAGCTGCTGATTAACACTATTAATTACGACCACAGTAAGTATTCAATATTTTTTCAGAGAACTGTATTCTGGTTCGGGGTGGGAAAGCCTCTGAAGCACTATTTTATGTGAAGTGGCACCTGTGCATCAGTATTAGATGTGCAAAGTCATCCAGTGGGCTGGATTTGACCCTTTGGAAGGGTGGTCGGACCAAATGTTTGACAACCCTGAGTTAAACCCTTCATAAAACATGAACAAATACATACAATACATACAATACAAAGAATGAATGTCACAGAACTACCTAATTGTCTCAGTGTAAAATACTGCCAAACTGCTGACAATTTAATGGCTAACGTTACACTATTTATTTACCGGAAATAAATTCTTCTTTGCCGCTCTAAACCAGTAGCTGTCAGTGTCTGCATGGTGTAACTTGCTGAATAGACTACTGTTTTAGAGCAGGAAAGAAGAACTGATTTCCATGTTTATCCAGGTGTAAAACTACTTTAAATTTTGTGTAACAAATTATGTGGTATCGGATCAGTGCATAGACTCGCCTACTTGCTGATACCAGATTCAGCTTTTTAGGAAGTATGGGAGGCATTTCTGATACTGGTATCGGAACAACTCTAGAAATTTGATGTGAGAGCCGCTGGTTGGATCAGACCAGCTGTCAATCAGATGATACAGCAGTGCTGCTTGAGTATACATCAGTGTTAACAGTCTGTTGGTAATGGCATACTTAATCATTTATGTAGAAGAAAGTATGCAATACTTAGTAGGCAGTATGTTAGTATGCGATTCCTAAAAAAGCCATATTCAAACTGCTTTTTTTGTCCAAGCAAGACGTAAAAATTCAAAGATATTTAGTTTATATTTCATATGATGAGACAAGGTGAAGGAACAAAATCTCACATTTAGATTCAGAAGCTGGAAGCATCAAATGTTAAGCATTTTTGCCTCGAAATTAATTAAATGATTAACCGATTATCAGGCCGACTGTTGTGATTTAAACGTGACCAGGATGATATTTTGTCCAACAGACATTAAGGGAAGTGTTGGGCTGTAAATAAACTAGAAAAGGGGGACAACACACTCTCCAAGTCCTATAACAACAAAACCTTGTCTGAACAAAAAGCCCTCTGATAGTCACAGTGCAAAAAATCTATCGCTGTTGTACCACTAAGGCCACATTGTGCTCTGTGCATAAATTTCTAGCAGTGGTGTCTGTTAATAGACCAACTGATAACAGCTGAATAATATGTATCAGTGAGTGCATTGGTGCTGGAGCGGGGTGACGGATGCCTCCTGTGTGCTTTCCTCTTATATAAAGCTCTCTCTCCTCTCCCATCTGAGTGAGTGGCTTCCCACTACTTGGCTCCCCACGGTTAGCTTGTCAGCAACCTCTCCATCTCTTTTCTCCGCACCTGCACCTGACACTGCGAGCGTTCTGTCACCCACCTCTCCTCACCCCCCCTGGAGAAAATGTTCAGCCCCGCCCAGCTAGCTCCCAGCAGCCCCTGGGGCACGGGACAATTAAAAAACGAGGCAGGAGCTCAGTCGAGCTGTCAAGCCGAGTCTCAGATGGGACCTTGCTTGTGTTGCTGCAGAGGTAGGGGGGAGTTTGGTGTTGGAGCCCAAAGAAAATAATACACTGTGTCGGTTGTACTTGAGATCAACATTCTGTATGGTGCAAGGTGATGGCAGCATATCAACACCCTGAAAGCAATGCAGTCTGGCTGGAGCGATATATTTGGCCTTACAGTATTCAGATATTGTCTGACTGCACAGAGAGGGAGACACACACGCTCAGAAACACACACACACAAATCCACCACTATATTCTGGTGTCAGCCAATTACAAGCCTGCCCTGACTGCCCTTGACTACACTCCCTAACCTCCCTGCACAATCCATGTCAAAACCCTCGGCACTGATTTTTTTTTTTTTTTTACCCCTCTTGCTCCCCTTTTTTGCTTCTTCTTCCTTCACTTCTTTCACTTGTCTGTCTTTAGGGTGTGAAATATTTAGCAGCCCCATCTAAATACACCTTCAGGCACAGAGTGAGTCAGAGCCGTCTGCCTCCTCAGGTAAGAAGTAATGAGGGGGGGGGGAGAGAGGGAGACAGTGGACGAAGGGGTTGGTGTAATATCTCATCAACATTATTAAATCATTTCTCCCCTCGGCAGTCCCTGGGTGGTCTTGGGTTGTGTTATTTCTCAGTCAGGGTTCAGTGGCCTCAGCACCTAGGGTTGAGTTTGGCCGCTTTGCTAGCCTGGTGCTGTACTAAGCAGGTGTCAGGGGAGTTTCCCCTCAATTAAGCAAAGGTAAAGTAATGCCTCTCACCGTGGCGGCGCCGTGAATACATTAGTCTTGCTGTCACCACAGGCTAGAGCATCGAGACGCATGAAGAAGACAGACAGCTGGTTGCTTGAAACGCTGCTGAGGCAGATTAAGCAAACTAGCAGCAGGATTGTGTGGTACTGTATTAAATAAAAGCTTATTCCAGACCTCTGATACTAAGCAGATGAAATGGCCTACAGGATATGATCTGAAAACCTTAATTTATGTGGATGAATACATCAACATAATCAATTCTAATATATACCAAAACAGTAAACAGTGTAATAACATTTTGTATCGGAGTTGCTGGGAGTTAGGCTAATGAGTTTGTATTAGCTGTCTGAGTGGATGACACTGGAGGACACCGAATCCTTGTTGTGTTAATTAAAGCTCAATGAAATAATGCCGATGAAAAATTAGCATGACCCCACAGCCACAGTGAGGGATACTGCCAGGAAAATGGATCTCTCTGTTAAGTCTGGTTTCAAGGCGAGGCTGAGAGAGACAACACTTTTTTAGAAAATGAAATCAAAATAAATCATTTTAAGCAATTATCTGATTAACTACAAGTGGCAAACATCTGAGGAATCAATTACACCCGAGATGAGAGTTAAGCACATTAGGGCTGCAATTAATGATTAATTTCATTATCAATTAATCTGCACGTTATTTTCTCGATTAATCAGCTTGTCAATAAAATGTCAGAAAACAGTAAAATGCGCTGTGTGATTACCCAGGACCCAAGGTGACGTCTTCAAATGGTCTCAACTGACCAACAATCCAAAGCTATTCATTTTATTGTCATGTATGACAAAGAAAAGCACCAAATCTCACTTTAAAATATTATGAAACCAGCAAATATTTGCCTTTTTTGCACATAAAAACAGTAAAACATTATTTTATTATTATCTGTCAATCAACTAATTAATTAATCGACTTAACATTGCAGCTCATCTTACAATATTTCTAAAAAAATACATAATGGTTGTATTGTTTATATGTGTTACTTGCTAATTTGAAAGACAAAAATCAAAGCAACACTAGCAATCATATCAATCCACACTGTCTCTGTGGAAAAAAAAATAAAAATGCTTTCTTGACATTTTAAACCAGCACACTACAATCACCCTACTATTTTACTCCATCTCACAAAGCCAACAAAAAAAGGGGTTTTATAAAAATATGTCAACAGCAGCAATAATGCCTTCTATTGTCAGTCTTTATGTGTGAGTATTACAGTGTGCTGGACAGGCGTATTGAAAAGGGCTGATTGATGGCTTCACTGTAGACTGTCTGTCCACCTCTTTCCCTGATGAGACATGTCAATGTAAAGACACATGAATGCTGCAGCCTGTCCTCCATTTTCTCCTCCTCTCCTCCTCCTCCCTTGTCAGAGGCAGGGAGAATGACGCAGTAAATACAGATGCTGTGTGCGCCGTAATTCTAGGGCCCGCTGCCTTTTATCTGCCATGACAGCTTCTGCTGCTGTCGAAATCAAACGGCTGGGCGCGAGGAAAAAGCTAGTATTCCCTTTAATAAACTGCCAGGCAGAGCAGAGTGAGAGTAGAAAAGGAGGCACTCAGCTCTGCTCGGCACTGGCCAGGCTTGGCTAAGCAGCAGCTGAGGGGAGAGGCGAGATAGAAATGGGGAGAGCACTCCTTCAGGCATTAGTTGGTATTATGCCGCTCACGCAGGCTCAGGCATCCAGCATCATTGCACTTACCAAGAGCCAATCGGTCAGCGGGGAGCATTGGGCACTCGGCAGAGATATGCACACTGAGATGAGGACCAGTGAAAAGAGACGGTGGGCAGCGCAGTCAGCACCTGCTCCCCGACTCGACCACAGCCCCTCTGAGCTGCCAGGGTCAATTAATTACATCCCTCTCTCAACGCTCTCCATTAGGATAAACAGAAATAAATGAAGAGCAGCCTGACAACAAGTGGAGCGCTGAACCCCCAACCCCCGGCAACACAACTGACCAGCCCCTCCTTCTGCTGATAAATCAATTAGTCATCTACAGGATGTACTATTTTATAACATATTAAATCATATGATTCAGTTATCAAATAAATGTACTAAATATTTCTGAGGTGAATGTGAGAATTTAATTAATTGTAAATTCAATACACGTTTTTGCTTTTAATGCTACTCAGCCAAATGAACACATCAGAAGACATTAAGCCAGGGGGGTCGTGATATACCAATATTCATGATAAGTGCGATATTTAAAATGGAAATACTAATACAATGTTAATAATACACATGATACTATTGTGTAAATAATCCAGCATCTCTTATACCATTTCCGTTTCTGTACATTATCGGTTTGTCTCCCGCCCTCCAACACCATCTGGTTCCCTCTTCACTATCCATTATGTGTAAATGCTCTTTTTGTACAATTATGTACAGTTATGGTCACTGAGACTGTCTCCACCTCTCTACACTCGTATTTTGAGTGTAAATCATTTGCCAAAAAAAGATTTTTATTTTTTTTATTGATATCACAATAACATTGTTATCATGAAACTCATTTGGCCACAATAATAGTGTAATGAAAATCTGTATCGTGCCAGCCCAACTTTGGGCTATGGTACGTTGTGAAGGGACAGCTAGCAACTAAATTAGGAAAACAGAATTTATAAGATTAATAATTAAATTAATAGTGAAAATAAGCTTCAGTTAAAGCCTTGTTCTGCAATGCAGCTACTGTAGGACAGACATGTCTCATCCCCCCAAATTCTCCCACTGACTCATTCTGTGTGTGTGTGTGTGTGTGTGTGTGTGTTGGACAGGAGGACGAGGAGGGCTGCTGCTTTGGAAATAGACAGCTTTTTGTTCTAACCTCACAGCTGTCACTAGCATAAGACAGCCAGTTACTGGCAGCTCACATAAGCATTTTACTTACACACACACACACACATACACGTACACACACACACACACACACATACACTCCCACCCTTGACATGAAGAGGGGGGTGGGACAAGAGGGTTGTGATTTAGGTGCCAAGACCCCTGAGGATACTGTTGTGATGCACAACTGCATTAGACGAGGAGGCAGGAGGGCTAAATCACTAAATACCTGGTCAGTGTTTAGGATCCCGCTCCACCACAACGCCCCTAACACCATTAACGTCCTTCCTTATAATCCAATTATAAGCCATGTGTGTCCACATCAATCAGCCATTTTCATTTGAGCCCGTGGTCTTCTTTATCACCATTACTGCTGCAGTAATTGAGGCGGCGCTATGCAGAGGCTGTGCAGTTTACCTCCATCTGGGAGGTCAAGAGGAATGCAATTGGTTGACAATGATTATGCTCTGGCTGATTAGGCTATGGGCTACCGCTGAATATTTAGCACTGATTAGACTAAGCCCTGTAGAGAGCCATGTGGCTCGCTAACAAAAGGGACGAGCCATAGGGCAGGGAGAGAGGGCTAACAATCAGCGCAGGCTAGTTCAAACACGCTATCACAGACTTTTAATGGCTGGATCAATCTGAATGCTAACGACAACATTGTTTTACGATGATGTTATTGAGCAGTTTTTGTGTGGAGAAGAAAAACAACAGCTGTGAATGAAAATAATTAACCGATATATCCTATCAAACTGAAACACTCTGAAAAATCCTTACAGGTAAGGATTCAGTGGAGTGTAGACGTTTATTACAACAGTGAAATTTTACTGCGAAACTCTTCGAACAATTATAGAGATAAAAACTTCCAGGCTGCAAAACAGATTTATATGTTAGCCTCCATGACAGGAAATAATCCATACAGCTCTGGGGGAGATAGCACGCGCAAAAAAAAGAAGAAAAAAAAAAGAGATGGACACATTAATAAGTGATACACAAAATGGCTCCTCTAATCCCCTTGTGGAGATGCCAGCACTTTTTCCTCATCAGTGATTGTGATATTTACACAGAAACTGAAGTGCACTCCTGATTGAAATAGGAGGAAAGGGCGGATGAGGAAACAGGGGAGAGATGTTGAGAGAGCGAGAAAGACAAGCGCAGTGAAAGTGGGAAGAGAGGAGGGAAAAATGACCAGGAGAAATGACAGCAGGGAGAGCCGAGGAGGGTGGGAGAGAAGGAAAAACAGATGGAGGAAGGCAAAGAGACGTGCACTTATTTGCAGAGGCTTTAACTGTCTTGATCCTCAATAAAGAGGTGAAACTGATTAGGTTTATATCAAACGGCTGCTTGTAACACGGTGCCTGTCGTTGGGAGCACAAATCACAGTCAAGTCAGGTTTTCCTTTTTTTTTTTTTCCATGTGAAAGAGCCAGCTCTCTCCTCACTTGTCTCTCACTCTCTCCTTTATTCAACGCCGCGCAGCCTCCTAAAGCGCCAGCTTGTCAGAGTGACAGATGCAGACACGACCACTGACCTAAATCACTCTTTTCCAGCACATTAACCCCCATGTCCCCACACTTTTTACGCAAAACACAAAACACCAACACTCCAACACAATCCTCGCGACACACCACACAATGAGAGCGACCCAAAAAACCCCACCCTGCTGTATTATCACCCTCCTCCCTAAATGAAGGCTATTCTTGAAATGCCTAAACAAGTGGGGAAAAAAATCACACCGTCAGGCTAAATAAATCACCGTCTGCTATTCCTAGAGGGACTTTTTCTATCCTGCATAATGACAAAAAAAGATGTGTGAAGAGGAGGGGAGAAAAAAAAACATTTTTGTCTTGGAACAAACATGGAAAGGATCAATAATACTTTAATTACTGCAGCCCATGTTTATGAAATGCAATAATCATTCATTAAAGATGCAGACAGCGGCAAGCAGGCGGCCGGCCGGGCGTCAAGGCTGCGTGCGAGGGTAGGAGAAGGGAGGGGAGGGGAGGACTGGCGTAAATGATTCATGGTTTGATATCTCTCCTGTATAATGGGCTCCTCCGGGGAGCTGCTGGGGCTCCACTGCAGCGACTGACTGCCTGCCTGGCTCGCTCTGACTCTGCCCCGGCTGCTTCTGCCACTGCTGCCTGCTGCCCGAGATTAAAAAGCCTTGCCTACCCTGAAAAGCGGCTCAGTGAAAACAGAGAAGCGGGGACGTGCACATATACACATAAAAGGAAGCGACTTGATTCAATATCGTCTGACAAAGTATCTGGGGGCATGCAGACGAAGGGGGAGTGAAGGAGGGGAGACAAGAAAATATCAAAATCCTTCTAGGGAGAAACATTGGCTGCAGAGATACGGAGGATACTTGTAACATCTAATGGGAATATGGGAGCATTTCTAAAGCCCCCCCCCCCCCCACACACACACACACATCATCTTCCTTCACCAGCCTATCAGCCCCCCCACCCTGCACCACCTCCTCACCCATGGAAAGAGAGAGGAAAAAAAATGAAGAGATTAAGGTTGTAACGTGTTGGGCTAATCATAACATAGACAGTTTAGTGCCATCTCGCATAATTAAATGCTTTGCACTAACCACCTAATGCATACTAATTTGGAACAATCCACTCCTGGAGTTGGCAGACCATGAAGCTCCCTGCAAAGGAGGTGCTCGTTTCCCTCTCTGCATGTGCATGTGTTTGTGTGAGACACACACACACACACACACGCACTGATTTGCCGAGGAGTAAGGTGCTAAAGGTCAGGCCGTGGACTTGAAAGAAAAGGTCAAGCATTATTACAACATGACTAAATAAACAGGCTGCGCACAGCCCCCAGCCCAGCCGCTGCTGCGAGTCTCTACCTACACGCCGTGCTACCTGCCTGTCTGGCTGGTTTGGATTCAGTTTCATCCCTTGTCTTTATCCACATATCCCTCCAGCTCTAAGACAGCTGACATGAGGACTGTCATATCCTGCCTAGATTCTTATCCCCTGCTGGCTTTATTGCTCTCTTCCTCCTGAGTCACAAACACACACACACACACACACATGCACACAAAGCGAGAGAGAGAGAGGGGGAAGCAGGGCTGCTGGAGCGTGCTTTAAAGCACATTAATATTAATTGCAGCACTAGCTGGAGTGATAACACAGACAAGATGCCCCTGTGAGGGAGCTGGGCGCAGGCAGCCCCTGCTTTTTGTTCGCAGCACTACTCATCTGTTGGATGGCCATGGTGAGGCAGCAGAATGATGAGCATTTCATCTTTGAATCGCTTGTTTTATATTAGAGGGGGCCTACCCTCGCCAGTGAGGGGAATTTGTGTTTGTGAGTAGTTACTGTGTGTGTGTGTGTGTGTGTGTGTGTGTGTGTGTGTGGGAGGGTGGGCATGCACTGAGTGATAAAAACTAGGCAAGATGAATTATTAGGCTAGTGGCTACATCAACAGCAGCAGAAATGTGCCTGAAATAACACAGAGTACTTAAGCGATCCTGCTTTTATCTCCCCTACTACTCCTGGCTTGGCTACCTTTTATGTCCTCCACACTGAACTCAATATTCTGTGAGCAATGAGCTCTGCTAAAGATGTAAATAATCTGCTGTCCTGGAGAGAGAAGCAGCTTTTTCAGTACGGTGGAGTAGAAATACAAATGGAGTTGAAGCCTGGGTGCTGAAGCCCATCTCCACCTCTAAGCTTTTTTTTTTTCTCCCGCTGCAGGAAGAGCAGGCGGCCGTAGGCATCAACAGATGACAGCTATATCTCTAACAGTCCTCCATTTTTACCTCACTCTCTCTTTTTTCCTCTTTTGTCAATTGCTATGGAGAAACCTGACGCTGTCTTTACTGCCGCCTCACAGTAGTGGCTTTTTGCTGTATGGTTTTGTGCTCCTTTTTCCGATTTCCCCCAAGACTCATCAATGCCCCATTACCAAGTCAAATCAGGTGGTGCTGCAGAGATTTGCCGAGAACCAGGGCTGCAAGCACAGACACACACACACACTAGAGAGGATTCATTCAAGAAGCCTGGGAGGTTTTCCACCAGCAGCTCCACAGGATCAGGAGCAGGGCGAGGAGGTGAACAGAGGAGAAATCACTTCTGGCTAAATGCTCGTGAGTGGTTTATGGCCCAGGGGGGCAGAAAGGGAGACAAAGATGTGGTAATGCATCTCTCTGACACTCCTTTAAGCGGCTGACCAGATTGTAATCTCCTGGGCCCACTAGTCACACATTATTGTTTCTCATTTCACATGTCATAAACAATTAAAACATGGTGGTTGATTCCTTACTCATATAAACAAAATGCACACAAATCTATAAAATTAAATCCACTCATATGACTTCCTTCCTCCCCCTGATACACCCACATGTACACCTGCATTCCTAAGCCAAATTCCCAAAGAACGTCACACATATTTCTCACTTTCATCATCTTTATCTCTCTGCAACAGCAAATACAAGGTGGACGAGCCCTGTGTAATGTAAGCAGCTGCTTACAGAAAAGCAAAAAGAGAAAAGAAAGGTGGTGATGGGGCGGTGGGGGGGGTAAAGACGACGTGTCCTTTTAGTTTTCTCTGCCTGTTGTCATCCTGTTCACAGCAACAGCTGCACAGGCAAGACAAAAAAAACTCTAGGGAAGAGTCAGGCAGAGGGAAAGAAAAAAAAAAATAAAGCAGCATTGTGCATTGTTTTATGTAGAGATTTTCACAAGCCTGTCGTTGATTAGAGGAAAAGGCTGAGTGCTAAATACAGAGGGAAACAAGGAGAAGAAAGGGAGGACTGCTGGTTCTCCAAGGAAAGGTCTCTGAGGGCTGCCAGAGGTGGTGGTGAATCTCTTCCCTGTGACAAAGCTGTCGCACCGAGGAGTGAAATTTAAACTCCTGCTGTCAGGAGAATTTTTTGGCTTTCATTACACCCCATGCATGTGTCTATGCGCTTGTGCATGCATCTGCGTGCGTGTGCATGAGCGTGATACGAAGCCGCACGCCACCTTGCTCTGCTTACTACATTTGGGTTCTGCAGCGAGCTCGCGCTGGCTTTGTGCCGAGCAGATCGTTTGCTTTGTGCCAAGAATAAAGGAAGAGACTGAAACTCTGACAGCGTTCTCCTCGCGCTCAATCACAATCATGAAATCTGTGCACAAAACAAAACATCCCCAACCTTGATGAGAGATTCAGGCGATGGTGCTGCACCATCTCGCCTGCCAATCGTGTTGTTTAAATTTAACCAGAGCACATCAAGATGGAACGCTGCTCCCTAGACCCTTCTACAAGCACTTAATCAAGTCGTCATCAGAGGCACCCCACTAATGTATAACTGAAGAGGCAAAGAGAGAAAGAAAAAAAGCTTTTGGGGAGGCAGACTGGAATAAGCTCATCTATACAGAGAACCAGGCCTCAGCAATGCCATGCCAAATAGCATTTTCTTTATTTGAGAAGGCAGTGAAATGGGGAGATGAGGAGGAGGAGGATTTGGCCTCCTAGTGCGCTGCTATGCCCCAGCTCGGCTAAGTGACAGTGATTCCTACAGTGAGTCGATTTGCTGCTTTTGAGTGCCTGGAAACTTGTCTGGCAGAGTGCTCGCAAGGGAGAAAGATAGATGGGAGAATGGGGGGACCGAGCCTCACCTCTCGCTGTCTTCTATTTGTCTGTTCATCCCTGGAGGCCTTTGGGCTGCTTGGTACAACAAAGAGGGGGGAGAGGCGACGGAGAAAGAGCTCTGCGGCCATCCACAGACAAAGCAAAAGCAGAGAGGACAAGTTTACAGGTAAACAGTGAGAAGCAGCTGGCTGGGAGAGCTGAGGCGGGCTCGGGTTTCAAACAATCAATCACCACTCACTCCTTCACAACAACAAAGATTTGGCTTATAGCACAGTACTCACTACACAGAGCATATCTTATTTTCTGTGAAAGCTACTGAGCAGGCCTATAAATTCTGGGAGCTTTGGTTAACACCAAAGCACAGCAATACATAACCAACGCATTACTGAATGACATGTTCAAAGACTTGCGGTGTTGCTGCAAAGACAAAGCACAAACAAATATCAAGTGTGCAAAGCAAGATTTAACCTGACTTTCAACTCCAGAAAGGATCACACAATGCTGCTGGAATATGGGTGGCTGATGACAGGAATAATTTGCCACATCGCTGATTTGAGAAGGAGCACTTGAAGATGACACAGAGAGACAACTTTATTGTCATCCTAAAGAGGATCTATGAAATCAATGGGAGGAGATCAATGCTGTCTCTCCTGCTCTCTCGCAGCACTTTACATAAGCAGCAATAAGCATCACAGAGGCCATCATCTAGCTCACCGATTTCCTGTGCAGGACTCCCAGACACCTCCAGGCAACAAAGCTCCTCTCACTCCATCAGTGCAACAGTCACATCCACAACTTCACTCACAAGGAAGGAGGAGGCAGCAAAGGAGAGGAGCAAAGAGAAAATACCTCGGGCAAGCCAGATAGAGAGGGCTGGAAGGAAGGAAGGAAGGAGGAGAGACAGAGAGAGAAAGAGGGGTTGCAGGCGGCTAGTAGAACATCTTCATTAGGGTATAGCAGCTAGCTCTGGCACTGACTAGCCGAGCACTGGAGTAAGAGCTGCTCATCCTCTCAGTTAATTAGGATTTCTGCTGCTTCATTTTGGGGCGAGGGACAGGATGTTGGAGGCTTGATTGCCTTTTATTTCCCAGCCTAACGGCTCGGCTGCCTCTGCCGCTTTATTAACAAGAGATCTTGCAGATTTACAGCTTCGCGGCAAACATCAATTTCAATAATTACAAGAAAACTGTTAGCGGGGACACAATGAAACGCACACACACACACACACACACACACACACACACACACACACACACACACACTTCTTCTCTCTCTCTCTCTCTCTCTCTCTCTCTCTCTCTCTCTCTCTCTCTCTCTCTACCATCACCACTCCGACGCCCCTCCCCTCCTTCACAAGATCTAATTTCCATAGATGTGCCCTTTTCGTGATTGCATATTATAAACACGTTAAAACACACACTGATTTGCCTCAGTCACACTTAGCACTTCAAACGCTTTACAACCAATCGCTGGCCTGAAGGGCAAAGCAAATACTGTGAATGTCACATTTACATTCAACGCTCAAACCTCAGCATTTGTGTTGTCACAAAACAAAACGGATGATAGACAATTTCTCTGTGGAGCAATTACAGCTGGCTTAATGTGCTACTGGTCAGAGTCAGAATAAACTACCTCCCTGAAAAATCATCATGTGAGTTAACAGGATAAAACATCTTCAGAGATATAAGGGATTACAAGAGCAAGTCCTCTTCTTAGCTTTATCTTTATACATTGGCATTATGCCTAGAATTAGAGATTTTACCACTTGACAAAGTGCATGTGTGAGACTGAGGTGAATCCTGCTCTCCGACAACAGCTACAATCGGGAAAAAGGCATAATAGAAATCATACTTTAAAAGGCGCCTAACATCAGATTCAGAACAGAGAACCACAGATTTCATTTGAATAAAATCAATAATTGTGTTGACTTGCAGTATATTGCCTTCCTGTCTTCTCATCTTGCTCGCTAATGTTTCTTTCATGAGCCAGCCCACTGCTGGTGACATTATAGCTACAGCACTTCCACAAGTCCCCAATGGATCGGTGAAAATGGTTGGCGTAAAACACAATTAGTACGGTCCATATGGCTGCTGGTGGAGGCGGAGCAGGAGAGGTCCCATGTGGTCCTTATAGAGGCCCGCTCTTTTGTTACCTTAAAGATCAAACTGTTGTCATAATAATGGGGCCATTTCAATTGTGGCACTTGTTTTTTTGTGAGGCAGCACTACTTCAACAGATCCTCACATTGTGGAATGACTCTTGGCAAATAAATTGACCAACCTTGGCTGATAGCCTAATCAATAGCTCCTTCATCATGATTAATGGCTCATATTGAATAATGGGGAAATTTAATGTGAGGGGAGCGTTACTTCCTCATTTCAGTGCTCAGCCCTATCGATTGGTTATAACCCCCCTTTCTGACCAATGGAATGCTCTGATAAGAGAGCGATGTGTTCGACCTATGTAAACTGAGCACAGAGAAAATGATTTACTGTGCTTTAGGCGCGTCTCATTCACTGATAGCTCTGTATGCCCTGCCTGACAAGCATTTTCTTGCCTGAGAAACGCAGACACCTTTTACTGAGTAGAAGCGAACAACAACAGCTTGAGGCAACAGATTTATTACAAATTGATCTATTAGATAGCACTGCTGTGCTTCGCTGTTTTCTCTTTCTCTCCCCCCCACCCGCTCTCTCCCTCTCTCTGACAGCCTTCCCCTGATGGTAGCTAGAGTGTATCAGAGTTGAAGTGCTACAGTGGCAAATCTAAACCCAATCCTCAGAACTCATTTTCTCTGTGCCGGCTGCTGGAACTGGAGTACGCACAGAGACAAGATGTCCATCCTTAAACCTGTGGTCGATCCAGCCGTAAGTCCCAGCACCTAAACTGAGGGCTCAGCAGGCTCAATAGGTGCGCCTAACCCGCAAGGGCGAGCAAGGACACAGTTTACCAAAGGCCCCTATTGAACAGCAGAGTGGAGAGTGCCACAATGTCGCCGGGGTCATTTCCTCACGGCTGCATGAACCCTGAGCTCACCACTGGCTTCCGTGCCGTCTCCATTAAAACATCAGTCACAGGTCTGGGCTCTGCAGCTCTGCAAACAAACTGTGCCTCATGTGCAGTCACAACATCGGTGCAGTACCTGTGTTAGTCACAGAGGCCAGGCCACAGAGCACAACCAGCAATAGCAACAAGATGTATGTATGATTTGTCTCAGTGTCACAGTGTTGAAAATCAATGCCCTGCATATTGTTCAGAGAAAAACAGCCATTACAGACACTTTATGTAATGACAGACATATGTTTGTCTGGACAACAGACAGCTGTTATTGACACATCTCTCTATAAAACAATCAATTAAATCAGCTGCATCATTTAGACTTGCTAATCAAGGTGGCTCTCTGGTAATTACAACAAAGTGACTATATACCTTAATCACTGTCAAGAAGTACGGTGGATCATTTACCAAACATTTCGTCTAGCAACAAGATAACTGACCTTAAGGCTGTGTATTGGCAAGAATTTGGCGATACAATACGTATCAAGATACAGGGTTATGATTCAATACACTGCCTTATACAGCGATACAGTAAGCAAGGCCATATATTATCATTTGTTTAAATCTAATATTAGGAGAACTGTCATTCTTGGTGTTTACGTTAGCAATTTGTTGTTAGGTTGGAGTAGAAGAGTCAAATGGCTGCAAATGACTGCCACGAATCTTTGCATTTAAATGATTAATTAAAAATCGACACTGTGTTTTTGAGAGGTGATATAGTACCACAAAAGATAATATAGTATACTCAGGTGTATTGATATTTTCTTAGACCCCTAATAGAGTGCTGCAGGAATAAGTCCTGAAACACAGAATAAGTTAGCATTTTTGCAGTTTCTGTTACCATGTCTCAATGTCTATGGGTTTTTTTAAAGACGTTTTTGGTTAGGTGCCTGAAATAAGGTCCATGGTAAACACAAGGTTAAAAGATTTTCATGTTTTGTTCTATGACACAACACAACATGAAATACGTCAGTAGTAAATACCCCACATGTGAATTTTGAATCTATTACGTGTCTTTAAAAAGGCGGTTGCTAACAAGTGGCTAAATGAGACTTCAGAGCGTCATCAGCCGCACACAGCTTTACAGCCTCATTGCGGTGGCGACAGCGAAGTCATACGACCGTGGTGTAGTTCATTTAAAGCCTAACGTTAGTGTTTTACCTCTGGCGACTGCATTTACATTTGTAGAGATTATCTTGCTGAACAAACATGTCAGTATCATACACTTTCGTCTGCTGCAGAGCATATTTTCTATAGTAACCCAGAGGCCAACAGAAAAATCCCACTGGCTTTTTGTCAAGGAAACCATGGCAATGCTAACTTCTGTGTCAGCCTACAAAAACACGTCATCCCTGCAGCATTCTAGCTTAGCCCAAAGCAGGTCTATTACTAGCCAAGCTCATGGATAAAAACTCAGTTAATATTGTTAATATCAATGCTCCAATACATCAATAGAAGCCTTAACTGTCACCAGCAGGAACAAAATCTGACTTGATCCCTTTATATGCTTATGGTTCAACAAAAAGAGCAGAATATTTGGCAGGTTGTGTAGCCTATTTAACAACACACACCTGCGCTGAGAAATACTGCTGTCAATAGTAACAATAAATGCTGATCGAAAACTGCACTGACTCTATTGTGCTCCTTTCCTTTAATCACCTCCATCTTTCATCTGTGCTATAGAAGAAAAAGAGCGCACGGAGAAAAAGGGCTATTGGCTTCCGGATGGCGTATAAGTGCGTGTCGCTGAAATAAAGGGCATCATCTAAAAAGATGTTGAAATATTCTAGGGAGAGAGTATATGTCTATATAAACATCTTCAGGCAGGCAGCTGCAGGGGGTGTGCGCAGTAAAACACTGGTATGCATTGTTTGTGTTTCTGCACCACTAGCGCCATGCCGTGTCATTACATGAGGCAATCTCTTACCTAATCAGCACTGACACACACAGCGGCAAAGCACTCCTCCTCCTCCTCATCTCCCCCCCCCCTTTCTCTCCCTCTCCTCAGGGGCCAGCCAGCTGATCCTACACCATTTCATTTTCCTCTTTTACAGAGATGGCAAATGGCTGACTGTTATTTTTGAACACTTTCAATTCATGCTTTTGTCACTGTAATTGAAAGTGCTATTATTAGCCTATCTTACTCAAATGCTTGAAAAAATAGGCTATCATCTGCATTCTATGGTGTGTTTTAACCAATAATTAGCGAGATGCAAGAAAAATCTAACAATGTGAAAGACTCAAAGATATTGCAGACAATAAAAATCTGGTGTGAACCAACTATCATCACAGCTAATACACTACTACCATGTATTCATTGCCCTGTGTTTACTGTTGCTTCACAACTCTTACAAATGTTAGCCAAGCATCCATTTCCAGTTTCCTCACACTCCATTGTACAACCCCTCATGTACATAAATCACAGACAACACTGAAATGTGGTGAGTTGCAACACTTTGCAGGCTCATAGCCGCAAAGTCACATACAAAACTGAACAAGGCAAATATGGAGAGAACTTATTTTTGCTGTACCTTGGACCTGCCAAGAGGCTGGCAACAACACAAAACACAATGTGCCTGATCAGTTAAGATGTGAATCCATGCCAAGCCAGCCCAATAAGACACAGGCGGCATTTGCGGGATGAAGTGAGACTGACTTCACCATGGCTGAGCTCACAGAAAAAGCAGATTTGATCACATCGAGTACATCAAATACCACCAGCAGTATGTAGCGAGACAGCTCACAATTGTTAACACGGGTTGCGTTTGCCGATACGATCTCCTTGGCACAATTGTGGAGCTGCGGAGTTAGGCCCGAATCAAACAAAGATGAGATATGATGCAGCATGCTTGGATCTCCTCTTATGAGAGGTGAAGGGAAGATGTCAGAGAACACAAAACGCATCCAGCATCTTGCCTCCTCTGACTTGCTGGGATAAGCCGGGAAGAGGAGGGGGGAGGGGGAGAAGTGTGCTTGCCTCATTTCTGCCAGTGTGCCCTGTGCGTGTCAGTCCAATATCTTAAAACAACACATGCAAGGCTTTGCTACAGCCAATTACCCAGCTCTTGGCACGGGAACTGAAAAACATCTTCGGAGAACAATAAAGAGAGCTTGGCTTGTTGTGCGTGCTGTCAGTAAGTGCTGACAGATTGTTATTTTTAATGAATATACAGCACTTGAATGGCCCATCAAGAGGTCTTTGAGCGAACATTGCTCCTTTGTTCAGAGCATTAATTTTCTATGTAACAGCCAGATATCTTGCAATGAAATTGATATCAAGCACTGTACAGGAAAAACCTAAATCAGTTTATCCACTTGCTTCCCTATTGCACCCTCTTTGCAGCAACTACACAAAGTCATTAGATTATAAATACAAGGCAGCGCACTTTCTTAATTACAAATCTGATGTCTAAAGATGCTTGATTACACATCCTTTCCTGTGCTGGCTCTGTCAAGCAGACATTTCACTGCTTACCTGCCTCCCCTGCCAACATAATTTCACACTGTGTATGAAATCCTTGAGCAAAAGTCACAATAAATCCCCCTAATCACCTTTATTTGAAACACAATAGCCTCGCTGAGAGTAAAATGCCCCTTTTAAAATACAGGCTTACCACACCGATGACAGGTTATAGCACCATCTCGTACCTGCCACAACGCCTCAGTATACAGCATGAAGTAGCTCTGAGACTATACCCAGGTATTATTATGGGGAATCATCCTTCATGACAATTCATGGTGAGGGAAAGATGTAGTGACGGCATCTTGGCGAAAAACAGCAAGATGCCATCCGAGCGCAGCATGTAAACATTGAATTCCCGAGCATGTGTATTGACAAATCATCCAACAAAGAGGTGTCAGAGCACAGTGAAAAGGGATTTTCCTTAACATTGTCTGGCCTTCCATTTGCCACATATTACTCATAAGAGAGCTGCCATTACTCAAACACACATTAGTCATTAAAGGAAAATAGCAGGGCTATTACATTTCTCTTATCATTACTCTGCCGCTACTACAGCCACCCAGCTAGATTAACATTCGACGGATGGGGTGTGTCATTGGATATGTGACTCAAAGTAATTTTACCCACTGCTGCTCTTGAGATCCCATTCAAATTGAAACACTATAAAACACCCTGACCTCCTCTGACCCCTGAACTAACCAGATAATGGGGATTTAAAAAGGGGACTTTGCACATTTATACAAAACATCAGTGCCACAAATGTTCAGTTTTAAGCTGCTCTAAATTATCCTCTTGGCTGAACCTGAAAAATTCCCTTTCTACAAAAACTATAAACCAAACATTAAGATGCTTTTCTGTCGGAGCTGCGCTAAAGTAGTAATCAACGTATAGCCTGTAATGGCAGATGTCTGTAACCTAACCTTGCAAGTTTACAGTCTAAGTGGTAGTTTAAGAAAATCTAAATCACAACCACTAAGCTACTGGCAGCAGGGAAAGCCACTAAAACATCAGATGTTCCATATGCATGATGTATGGAGCTAAAGAGGTGTATGATGGTGCAGCTTTAGTCACAACTGCAATGACTTGATACAGTAAAATCTAAAGCAGGCTGAATATGTTTTGGTTTATTTTTTCTAAGCAAGAAAGGGATGTTACCTGTTGTTAATCATAACTTGTGTGTAAAAATATTGTTGCAGTATTCCTCTCAAAATTTCTGACCATATGGGTGTATGCATGTGTAAGTGTGTTTTCCCTCCTAACCCTCTATTGCTAAACCACAGTGTGTAACAGACATCGCAGGCGTAAATGATGTGTGTAAACTTTTTCAGTTCACTGCCCTCTCTCCACAGTGTCATGTCATTATCGGGAGGCCTGAACAGGTGGCAACTACACAGATAGAGTAGCAGTGTAGTTGCAAAGCTCCAAAACCTGTCCATGTTAGTTTGCTTACAGTCATGGTAATGTGCATCTCTATGTTTTAATGCTGTCAGGGTATCAGATAATTAATTTGCAATTTCCTTACACCCAGCTTAATGTTGTGGCACTTTGACAAGGAAATGCAGGCTTTGCTGTCAACACTAAATTACATTCTCTCACGGGACTTAAAATAACTTGGCATTTACAAAGCAAATCAAATGTTACTCGTGCCTTTGATCACTGTGCAGTGTATGTTCAAGTTATGGTGAGGACCACAATTGTGCAAGGCTGTGTAAGACTGTGAATTAGTCAGAAGTGAGTCAGAAGCACTTAATAAATATAAGTCACTAGCTCTCCCTCTTTCAGATATTAACATGAACATAAAGTGTCTTAAGGATCACATTTAAATGACAGGTTATGCAGGATGTCTGTAGCCAGTGTCTTCTGTTTATGTTCAAACTTACAATCCATAACTTAGAGTAACCTCATGCAACAAAAAAAAATCAACTTCACTTATAAAAGCATAAACCCAGCATATAACGTTACTACTATCCCTGTGCCTCATGTAGTCACTACTACAAATGTTTTGAATTACCCAGGCTGCCAGAGGTGAGAAGTGTTCATGCCAATTCTGCTGATTCTATTTGTTGACAAATGTCTCCCATGAAGATTTTTACAAGCCTTGCATCTTTGTTTCCAACAGCCAACACGAGTGTGCCGTTATCCACCGTTAGCTTTGCTCAAAACCAGCCAACACCATGCTCTTGAATAACCACAAACTGTAAGCTAGATGACAATAATTGACCACAAGTCAAGCACACAAAGACAGCAAGTTAGCTTCGCCAGCTAACGTTTCCATGAGCTAATGACAATAGCTGAATGGGCTCGGGCTACTCCCTGGAACACAGCTACTACACCGGGTGATTCAAAATGGGAAAACGTTTGCTGTGGGGTATTGCAAGGTTACGTTCACGTTAAAGCCACAAAGCGTTTAATAAAAATGAAGCCATGTTGTGTGTGTGGCAAGTGCTCTGCGCTAACCGGTGTCAACGGGCTGTTTGTATCCAGACATTACCCTGCTCCTTGTTGGCATTCCCAATCAGTGCTAGTCACTGGCGCTAGCCGCTAACGTTAGTTCATGGTAACCAGCAACAGTGAGGGGCAAACAAGTCTATCAGCTAACTAGCTAGCTGATGCTAATAGGCAAATTAGCCAAATAGCTAGCAAGCAAGGGTGTACGTTAACAGCCCCCAACGTTTACAAACTATTCCCTCATATTTGTCATTTCCTGCTCGTTTACTGATGAAAGTCAAAGGCAAAGAAGAAGGCTGGTGGAAGCTCACAGCACTTACCTTAAAGAGCTTGATCTACAACATCTGTGATTTGTTTGATGAGAGACTGCAACAACAAACAATAGCAGCAGCAGCAGCAGCAGCAGCAGCAGCAGCAGGGGCAATTAGCCAACGTTAGTTAGCCAAGTGTCGCCACTACACAGAGTAGCACGGCAGCTGCAGTGCCACCTGTATATCTTCTCTTATGTAGCTATAACGGAGCGGACCACGGTTGATACAATGCTGTCATAAATGATGGACTTGAGAATAAAGAGGGAGTAATCGTTGCCGGAATGCACAGACTAGTGTGTGTGAGGGGCACTCAGCATGACAGCATCCTTCTTCATCTTGGGGTGAGAACAGTTGGGGGGTTCTCAAAGTTCAACCGGTAAAATATCGTCACCCACTGGCCAAAACTGGGAACATCCACAGTGAAGGAGAGGGGCGGTGTGGGAGTCCTCAGGGTGTCTATACTGTAGCAACACTTGGTCTATCTTCATCCTTATAAACCTGTGATACTGCCAGACTATATTTGGACTGCCAGTGAGCCCAGAAGAATAGAGCACAATACAATACAATCTCTTTGAGGGGGTTTGAGTGTACTGCAGCACTGAATATATACAGTCAATACAACAAATGTGTTGTATTATAAAGCATACAGTGAACAAATAACAGAACTGGAGCAGAACATTATAACAAAATATAACATTTAAAATCACAAAATAGAGAACAGAATTCCTTAATGGTGGATGAAATACACTGAGCACCTGAGAGAATAGAAAATAATAATAACTCCATGATAATCAAATCTCTATTGGGAGATCTGAGACAACTGTAGTATTGAATATACAGAAAATAGAATATATTTACATCAAAAGGCATATTTTAAACAAATAACAGAATTAAAGGAGAAATATATGACAAAATATAACTATATATTACCACAAAACAGTCTATGCTATACTATAGTGTAGACACCTGGCACAACAGAACAGCAGAATTTAAGAGGAAATAAGGGTACCATAAAACTTCAATTAGTAGCCCGGGCTATTATTTGCTTAAATCACCTAAATCAACAGGCCTATATTTGGGACAGGTGTCTATATGGGACAGGGCTTTAATTCCTTTCACACAAAACTGTTGCACAGCAAAGATCAGGAAATAGAAAGAAATTGTTTTTTTTTAACCAGTATGAGCATGTGAGTACTTGTATAAAAATTAGGCTTCAGATAATATATCAGTTATGAATCATTCATCTGATGTAGCTCCAGGTGACAGAGCATCAGAGAGCGTGAGTTATGGCACCTGGCATACCGACACAACACCACATTATCCTGTTAAAACAATACTCACAACCTGAATTAATTTTCATGAAAAACTCTTTTGATTCTTTTGATCTGAGGAGCCTTATGGCCTAAAGGAATATGAATAACTTACAGGATCATTGAGGAATGGAATTTGAGGTAGTCAACAACCCAGTTTTATACATTTGAAAAACTTCTCTAAAAAAAAAAATTCTGCTTGGCAACCAAACCAGGCGTCTATATGGAGACAGATGTGTTGTCTTTTCCTGGTTTTAAAGGCTGCGTTACAGTAGAATGATGTGACTTTCTGAACTTACTGGACTGTTTCAGCTGTTGTGTTGTTTACCTTTACCCACTTAGTCACTATATCTTCATTAAATAGTCAATATTTTGTGAAAGCATCAATAGTTGGAATATCAATATCAAGGTATTTGGTCAAAAATACTGTGATATTTTAAATTCTCATATATATGATGTCATATTGCCAAACCCTTTCTAAAGTACAGAGAACTTTACATATCTAAACCTTACAAAACTCTGCACTGATATTGCCAAACCAGTTGTAGTGCATGAAGTAGCATATTACACTTTTTTTCTGTGCCATCAGTATCTAAGAATTATCAGCATCCAGTATCAGCATCCATCAGTATCTAAGAATTACATCACTGAAGCTCCACTAATGCAACAGTTTATAAAAGAAATAATCATTTAAAAACAAACACAATTAGAAGAGAACAATATAGAAATAGAATTAAATACTTATTGGAGGATTTGAATTGCAGCATTGAATATACAGTAAGTAAAAGAAACATGGTATATATTATGTAATGTATCGGGGTCCACGTGAGATGGAATAATTAGAAATGTAAATTTAATCACAGAATAGAATACAATAATTAAAGTTTCATGAGTAAAAAGCAGCAATCTACTTTCATGACTGATCATTCAAAGATTTTTTTTTTAAAACAGCAGAAACAATCATAGTCTTTAATGGCATTTGGGTGTTGTTTCCTATTTTCTGGCAGTGTTGACTGGGAGGGGGTGTAGAGGTGAAAACACTGGTCAATATTTTGTATTGTTTGTTTGTATGTAAAACTGTGTGTGTGTCATGACTGGTGCAGTAGCCCTGCTTAAACCTTTAACCCCTTGAATACACGTGAACTTATTGACTGGCATATAGTGATCAGACCATGGATGGATTACAGAAAGGGCCCACCAGGCACAGGTCCAGGGGCTGAAAGTGTCAAGGAGGGTCCTCTGGTCTTCACCTATCAAATGTCAAAATGTCAAATGTCAAATTAAGACGTACTGAGAAGGAAGAGGCTCTAAATGACCACAAATAGATGCAAACCCACAAAAAGATGCATAACAACTACAAAGAGACGCGGAACCGCCAAAAACTCTGTGCATCTTGCTCCTGTGTAGGAGAGGTGGTGTTCAACTACAACTCCATTAAAGATAGCAGCACCTATATCCCTAATTAAAATATAACAACCTGTGTCTTCTTTGCAACTGAAACGATCCTTTTTAGACAATGATACAGCCTGATATCATCATGATTTGTGTCTGTGAGGTGTAGATCTGCTTTGGTGACAAATACTGTGGAATTAGATTAATTAGTCTTTTTTTTTTGTACTGGAAATAAAGATTGTATAGTTTAATAAATGGTGTTTATCTTGTTCATTTGGTACATGTGTGCCTCATGTCAGGACCAGGAGCTGCCTTTAGTACGTCCTGTTTAATAGTCAAATAAGTATCAGTTTGATTTTCAGTGGCAAACTGGTGTCACTTTCATGGCTGTTATAATTCTGTTGTTATATCTACAGGAACATGTATGTTTTGATGAAGCCCAATGAAGTAAACTTTAAACATTCAGTGCATAAGACTCAGGGGGATTTAGTGGTGTCTAGTGGTGAGGATTGCAGCTAAAACTTCTCTAGGTTAGAATTTAAATGCTCATTTGTCAGCTTTTTACCAGGAGCTGGATTTTCCACAGAGGTCTCCTCCTCTCCAAAACATACGGACCAGGTGATTAAAACCAGTAAAAACACAGAATGAAGCAGTTTCACATTACAACTCAGTGTTTCTCTGACGCTGTTTGGCATGTCTGAGATGGGCGGCTTGCCCCACATCATGCTACTGTGTGCTCACCGTTTTCTCTGATAACTTAAGATCCAGACATTCAGGAGGTTTTGTTGCAGATGGGCTTCTAGCTACAGCAGCTGACACAAATAAACGAATGGCCCAGTCTATAGCCAGTGTTTCTTTTGTTTGTTCTGGGCTACTGTAGAAACATGGCAGTGAAGATGACAGTCTCTGTGGAAAAGAACCAAAGACCTGCCCCCTATGTAGATATAAAGATAATTTTAAGCAAACAAAAACCACAAGGAATCTTATTTTCAGGTGACTATAGACTAAAGAAAATATGCATATTATATTATATTCCATTTCTGCCCGCCTAAATCCTACACCCTGGACCTTTAAATGTCATCTTGGCGGCCCTCTGGCTTCTATTATCATGTCTCCAGGGAACATGTCAGTGAAGTGTACTGTATAGATCTGACCACTAGATGGCGCAGGTCTCAAGGAAAAGAAATGACACAGTGTTCTATTATCCACGCTGTAATATCAATTTACTAGTCACCCAGATTTACCCTCTTACTCCTTTGAACCTTTTGTAAAAGCGTCACTGTAAGACCATTTAAGTGTGAAGAAGACGTGTTGCTAAAGGAAACCTGCAGCAGATGATAGTCACAGGATGTTTATAGATGCTTTTATATACGCTAGGTAGTTTCTTTGTACCAGTGATTTGTAATACATCTCCTTGGTGACGGCTAAACAATGGAGGCAGGTTCAGACAGGGCTCACACAAAGTGAATTGGTGTGGCACAGACCCAGCTGGCAATCCCCACTGGTACCATACCACTGGTGAATAGACCCTCATTTATCTTGGCAAGCCTCAGTACAAAAAGAGACTGCAGAGAGCCTCTGGATTCTTTTACCCAGGGGGACAGAAATGGCGTCCCCAAGCACCAAGCTCATGTTTCTGCCTCTCGGTGGCACTCAGATTACATCACAGGCTTCACACAGGCAGGAGTAGTTACTGAGGAGGAGACCCTTTGCTAAAGACATGCTCATTTTCTCTGCAGGAAAATCCTGAATGATCTGTGATTATAACCTTCATTATCTTTGAATGGATATGGGAATTATAAGTACAACACAAAGAAATCACAGAAACGTTTCAAACTATGTTGTTTATTACATGTTCCTGCCAACGCTTACAGCAACACAAGACCTTGTCAGATGCGACACATTGCACATACAATACTGTTACCACTGCTCGAGGCAGAGCTCGACTACACTTACAGTAGCTCAAATACTCAGAGGACCAAAAAAAAAAATCACTACAACTCACATGAAGCTAAACGAAAATCTCTCACACAGTTACACGGACACACACATAGGGACCAACACTATTCAGGAGCTGAAGCATAGTTTGAGGATGAGCTGAGCTGTGGTTGTACTAGGACGTACTGTAGCCTCTCCACGCCACAAACCACAGACTTGGACCTCGGATTTCGGCAGTAATCTCTCCACCTTCTCTCCAGACAGGGCAGGCAACCTAGCGTGGCGTATATGTGTGTGGGGATTATTTATGAGCAGTGAACACACGGAGGCCCAAGGAGGTAGACCAGCTCAGATGGGGTGTCTGAAGTTCTGGCCGGCAAAGCGGGCCTTGTCGCCGAGCTCCTCTTCAATCCTGGGAGAGAGGGATGACAGTTTGTTAGCGATAGATAGCCTGAGAAAATTTGGAGACAGTTTAAAAGATCCTTTTCCCTTCATCATGGGCTGCACCAATTGCTAAAAACTGTCTGTCCCCATCAATGATGGATGAGGCTTTCGAAATGTGGTCTAATAGGGGTGTTCTTTCATTGTCTGATCTCTGTACTGATAGTAATTTTGCCTCTTAGGAACAGTTTGTGCTTAAATATAATATCCCCAGATCCCATTGTTACAGGCACTGGCAGCTCAGTTACTTTGTAGCCTCAAACTCAGACCGCTTTCCATTATGCCCCTCCACTTCTATGTTTGACTCAATTAATTGGTCATAAAACAGGCTATGAAAATAATTTACAAACTACTGAAAATGCACAATTTGATGCCTTCAGACCTCCTTAAAATAAATTTGAAGCAGACTTGAATGAACCAATGCTAAAAAAAACAAAAACATTCGTACACAGTCTGCATTGGTTTAAAGTCAGACTTTCTGAGATTAAAGCGGATATAAATCCGATGTGACTGACGCAGGCTGGCTCTAGCCACTCTGCTGCACATGTTTTGGACATGTTCTATGCTTTACACATTTTGGCAAACCCTCTAAGACCTCTTCTAAAATATTTGGAAAAACAATGGCGCTGTCCTTGTACTGTTTGTTGTGGCCCAGGTAGACTCTTAGAGTTGGCAAACCCAAATGTTGGCCTTCTGTTCTCGTCTGGCCAGGAGCCTGATACAAATAGTCACTGGATCAGGGAAATCATGCACCATATTAAACTAGAGAAAATTAGATATACTGTCAGGGGGTTTACTTGGAAATTCTTATACTGGCAGCATTTTTTTAGCTGTCGTTGAGGATATGGAAGCTGACAGCTAGACAATGCAACCAATTTATCTGTAATTTTAATGTATTTGAGCTATTTCCTTTCCTTTTGTAGAGTTCAGCCTATTGCACCTGAGGTGTTATGTGAGAAAACACAATACAAAAAGAAAAGAAGATGTGGCCAAGCTTTTATTTAGCCACCAGACGTAAGCATATGAATTTGGACTGGACTCACCTGAGCAGCTGGTTGTACTTGGCCAAGCGCTCAGATCGGCAAGGTGCACCTGTCTTGATCTGGGAGAGGAATTAAATGACATATAAGATCCAGTCTGTATTGTTAAAGCTACACCTGTGGTACAGTTTGAATAGTCAGCTTTAAAAACCATAGCAGAAGCTGATGAACGTCAGAATAAGAATGACAAACTACTTGTCTGTGAGGTATTACCTGTCCAGTGCAGAGGCCGACCACCAGGTCAGCGATGAAGGTGTCCTCTGTCTCTCCAGAGCGATGGCTGACCATCACGCCCCAGCCGTTCTTCTGGGCCAGCTGGCAGCTAAAAGAAAGAGACACATTTAAGCCCAGTTAGTCAGATTACGCTTTATAAACTTTACCTTGGATTTTTAAGTGCGATCACACTGCTGTGTTAGACACTTACGCCTGCAGGGACTCTGTGACGGAGCCGATCTGGTTGACTTTAAGCAGCAGGCAGTTGCAGGCTTTATCGGTCACACCCTTCTGGATGCGTTTGGGGTTGGTGACTGTGAGGTCATCGCCCACCACCTGGATGCTGGTGGAGGCTGTGAATTTGGACCACGCGTCCCAGTCATCCTGGTCAAAGGGGTCCTCGATAGACACCACTGTGAGGATAGGAAGAGGGTGATAATAATGTTAGACATTCATAAATCCAACCAGTCAGCAGAATTTCAACAGACACTGATCATTAGTTATCTAAAAAAAATCTGCAACTGATGTTTTTGACCACTTGGTGGCAGCAGAAACAACCTGGTAAATGCACCACTATGTTCACCAGCTCACTACTTTCTTTGACAGAAATCTAAAGTGGTTGTCTGTTGCCTGCTGCCGCTGAGAACATTAAGAGTGAACCAAAGCACTGCATTTTAAGACAGACAGCATATGCATATACTGTTCTCCTCAGGCTATACTTCATGTCTGCACAGGCCCACGTCTGTACATGTCCTCACATGTATTATTTGAGTCTGTCATTCATGCTTGGCCTGTTTCTTGTTATATGAAATGGATTTCTATAGTATCTTTGAAATGCTGCATCCATGGGAACAGCAAGCAGTAAGAGTTTTAGGGCTATGTGTTAAAAACCCACCAGGGTAATCTTTGACAAAGCTCTTGTAGAGGTCAGCCAGTTTGTCAGGGGAGATGTAGCGGCTGGGGTCGTCAGGAGACTTGAAGTCCAGGTCGTACTTTCCAGCCTTGTAGAACTCAGAGGCAGCCACGTCCATGCCAATGACAATCTTATCGGTGTAGCCGGCCTTGGCGATGGCATTCTTCAGCAGCTCCAAAGCTGAGACAAAAACAGCATACAGAGTAAATAATGTGACCACATTTGTTGCTGAGAAAATCAAAAACATTAATTTGTCACAAATGAGTCACCACTGAAGACTCTGCCCCACTGAGGGCATTTGCCTTATCAGCACCTTGACCTGACACTGGAGTCAGAGGCAGGCAGTCAGTGCACTTGTTACTGAGTTGAGGCCTTAATTTAGAAACCATATGTCGGCCCAAGAGTGACATGATAAGTGAAGCACTTCCCTGAGAGGTCTAAGAATGTTATGCTTTCAAGTCACTCCTATCTGACTAGTCAAGGCACGCAGTAACAACTTCATATGATCAAATCATTCCGCAAAAATGAAAACAACAGTGTCCTGAAACAATAACAAACGTGTTCAGCTTGATCTCTGACCTTTCAATTGTAATGAAACTCTAATTGTTAAACAGTGGCTACGACTCTGATTTAACGATTCCACTCACCTTCCTTGTTCTCCAGGATGTTGGGGGCAAAGCCTCCCTCGTCTCCTACATTGGTGGCGTCCTTGCCATATTTCTCCTTGATGACATTCTTCAGGTTGTGGTAGACCTCAGCACCAATACGCATGGCCTCCTTGAAGCTGCTGGCTCCCACAGGCAGGATCATGAACTCCTGCATGGCCAGCTTGTTGCCTGCATGTGAGCCGCCGTTGATGACATTGAAAGCCTGAGAGAGGGCAGAGAGTATCGGCTTTCAGCCTAATGGAATCACAACTGAATTTATGGTTCTTTGGCTCAAACACTAACGGTACATGTCTGTCAGGACTGTAAACATTAAGAGTTTCCATAAAGCCTCTTAATTAGGTAACTGCAGTGTTGTGCTCACAGGGACAGGGAGGATGACTTCACGGTTGCCAGCCAGGTCAGCAATGTGGCGGTAGAGGGGAACGCCCTTCTCTGCTGCACCAGCCTTGCACACAGCCAGGGAGACGCCCAGGATGGCATTAGCACCAAACTTAGCTGAGGGAGGGTAGACACAGATATTTCAATATACTGTGTGGAGACTGCATTCATGAAACATTTACTGTCCTCAAATATATTCCTTACTGATTATTTCTGGGGCTAATAAGCAAAAATCAATAATGCATAACCTTGAAATAAGTAGGATCTAACTGACTTTTCTGTCGCACAAACATGATGTATGTGTGCCTACTGATGTTTCTGTGGTGGTTTTACAGGTTCCAGTCTAATGGGATGAAGCTATTGTTTTTGTCCTGGTTTATTATTATTCTTCAAAAATGTTTTTGCATATTCCTGTGAGATTGTAAGTTGTCAGCATGAAATTTTCACCAGTAATTAAAAGTCGTGACCAAATGCTGCTTAATGAATATGAAACAAAATCTGGTGCAGACATCCATCTGTACTCACTGTACAAATTTGCCTCAAGAACCATTAAAGTCCGCCTGATGAGATTTGTCGTCATTTTAATTTTTTTGAAAAACGTATTTTTGACATCTCCTAGAGCGCAGGTCTGATTTATACCAAATTTTGTGTGGATCATTGTAGAATCAAGCTCATTAGAAGCTGCATAAAGCTTGGATATTTTTAATTAAGCTGTTGAAACATGTCCCCAGAATGTTTGTTGAATTTAGTGAGAGGCAGCGATGGCCAGTTGATGGCTTCAACACAGCTCGACTATCGACTGGCCCGACCCAGATCAGGTTGTACATTAAAGAAAATCTATGTGATTGTGATAACCTGTTAGTTATCTTTCATGTAGAGTGTCATACACTGTCATAGATTTTCCTTAACGGTTTTCAAATTTTGACGGTCCATGTGGGCTTGAACCCCAAAATCGCTGCTTACAGCTTTATTTTTTTTTTAAATATTTTTCTTAGGTCTGTGTCCAAAATCACTCCCTTGTTCACTAACCTTCCTTGTTCATTCACTTACTACTCCCTACATAGTAGACACTCAGTAGTTCACTCAATAGTCAGCAGTCAGTTGATATTTCTGGCACTAATCAATCAGTCATTTTACGACAACACTGACAGCTGTAGAGCTGCATGGAAAGTTTCTGTTTCACATTCATAAAATGTGAAGCATTGTGGAATTGTTAGCAGAATGGACTGTATATGTCAAAGTATCTAATTTTTAAAATATTTCTGATTACTATATAGTGCATAAATTTCACACTCATTCCAAAAACTTGGCATAGGGTACATATAGTTCAGACACACCTAATGTCTCAAAACAATCTTAGGCAGAGTGGAAATTTGGATAAAATACTCATATCATGGTATATGAAATTTTGTATTGCAGTATCAACATGCACACATCAAGATATGCATTTTTTATCTGGAAAATCAGTAAAGAAACTGTTAATGACTAAAATAACCAGAGAGGAATTTTAGTTTATGGTTAATCCTGCAAGCTGAATATCTGACTAATCAAGATGCTTCATGACATTGATGCGGGAATGCTCACTGTACTTGCACACACACCGAGGTATTCAAACATGTATGGCTAATTGTCTGACGGCTGACACACTGGCATATACATAACTATACAAATGTTATACATACATTGTCACATTGCCAAACCCTTTCTAAAGTGACTTTAAAGCTCACAAAAGATTGTCACACCAGTACACAAAGTAGCATCTTACATTTGTTCTCTGTGCCATCCATATCCAGCATCAGCTGGTCGATCTTGTTCTGCTCCAGTACGTTCACACTCTGGATAAGACATAATGTGACAGGTTATACTGTATGTTTGGAAATAAAAGATTAACTTTGTTTAATTCTGACTTTGTTAGTTCAGAAGAACACACTAAAATCACGTTAGAATAATCACAACATCTCAGAACTATGTCACTGAAGCTCCACTAATAGAATTGTTATACATACTTACAATATTTATATATGCAAAGGTCAAAAACCAATGAGGTTAATGTAAAATAGGGAACAACCAACTGCTCAACATGTCTGTTTGATGCAATGTCTTACCACTTGTTTTAAAATAAGACTGTCAGTAAAGCTGCTAATGTTAATGCTAATATTTTTGTGTCATCATTTTCTACTGAATTTTCAAAAGACAATTTGATCTAATAATTTGAGGCTTTTGATACTAGCACACAATAAAATTAGTCAAACAATAAATGGTCCTACCTTGTCAACCAGTGCAGGTGCAATTACTTTATTGATATTCTCAACAGCTTTTAAGACACCTGCAAAGGAACAAGCAGACCATGACTGACCCAGACAGAGACCATGCAGAGCAGGCGAGGCAGATGACCACAGAGCACCTCGGCCAATCTCATGTGGGTGTGTGAGTCATTCTTTTATAGATCTGTGAACATCTGCTAATGCCTGTCAAGGTTAGTGTCCAAAGGCAAAGCCACTCTTCATGCTGCTGCACACACAGATATGTAGTCATCCTGTTATGCCACACTTTATTTACCTGGTTACACAGTGCAGGGGCCAAGAATTCATTTATATATTTAACTGCTCTTTTGACCCCTAACAGGAGGAAGAAACGGAAATAAAGGAAGGAAGAGATGAGGAAATACGACAGAAAGTATAGTGGTGTTGAAATGGCATGAAAAACAGCAGTGGAGTAGAGGAAGACAGAAAGTTAAGAAGGTGAGTCAGTGATGATGGCTTACCTTTGCCCATGTAGCGTGTTGGGTCCTTGTCACGGAGCTCCAGAGCCTCATAGACGCCTGTGGAGGCTCCGCTGGGCACTGCAGCTCTGAAAAGACCTTGAAGACACAGAGGACATTTTGTAACAGTCATTTCCTAAAGTGCTGTGTCATGCCCAACAAGACGGCAAAGGCCTGCCTGCAGTTTGATCAATGCTGAAATGTAATTTTCCGTATCAGCCATCAACCATGTAAACTTTGTGATTACTGTGATATTTACACAGCACAGACTGTACATACATAAACATGTCTGATGGAGCATTAAGTGCAAGAGGGGGTGCTTGGTATTCAAGGAGCAGCAGCAAGTCAAAGGCACTAGGGGACGCCATCACCATTCAATTAGCTGAAGACACTCCCAATGTCCTTTTTTCTGTCCACAGAGAGAAATAAAGCACGTGTGGAGGAAGTGGTACTGGCTGTGGAGCAGAGGGCTGTGATGTAACAGGGGACGACAGGCTGCCAACTGAGCATGTGCAGTGCATCTGTGGAAAGATGCCAAGCCACGCCCCGTACATAGAAGGATGGCCGTTTTGGATTCAACCAAGTGAGGTGAAATTGGGGATGATCAAAAATCTATTTAGTTTGTTCAGTGAAGCGGCAGAGAGGGTGCGAGTCTGAAGGGATTTACGGCTTAGGACGGGAGCTTAGTGAATCATCTGCATCAAGACATCACCTGGCTGCAGCTGGGGGATGCTGGCAGCAGTCCATCAGGCTATAAACTGTGATGTCCTGCTACCACATCATATTAGCATTTTATCTGGATAAAGCCATGGCCTAAATACAAAAAACAGAGCAGTAACAGTGACTGTAGCTGTCTCTCTGGATCACCAGAGCTACTGAACTTGCATCATTCTGCCAACAAGCACAGGAGGTTTTCTAGTACAACTCTGACCAAGAGGCAACCTGGTTACGTAACACAGTAAAACACATTACAGTAACTATGACAGACATGCTCTGAGTGCAGCACACTCTTCTTGGTCTGTGCCGTTAATGATGCCAAATTAGGCCTGGCTGACGGACTTAAAAGGCAATCTTTAAAGAAAAAAGAACAAGGGTTCTGTTTACAATAAACTGGAGCTCTTAGCAAACATCCCAAACTAATGACAAGACGACAGGGCTGCAGAACAGAGCAGACTATTTCCAGCTGATGTATTCAGGGCAGTGTAGCCACTCACTTCCATGTCAATGGTCATTCAGGTTGCTTCATTAACATTCTCAGGACATTTCATTGGGTTGAGCTGTCCTTTTGTTTTAGCTCTCAGAGCAGAACAGCTTGCCAGGAAACTTCAATTCAGTTAATTGATCTCAACTGTAGGCAGACGTGTCAGACATTCGCAGGGTTTAGATGCTTAATGCTCAGCAGCTTCATTATGTAATCTAGTATACAATTAGGTGATGGCAGCACACTGTAGGTTTAATTAACACGACGTCTCGACCTTGCAAAGATTCGACTCAACTCATGGGTTTGCAAGAAGTACCTACTGTATGAGCTATCTGTGCTCCCAAACAGGAACCATTACAGTAACAGAGTGCTGTAGAGGCAGTGTGATATCACAGGAGCTATTTTCACACATACGCCATCTGATCTGATCTACCCTGGGCCCGGAGCTGGCAACAGCATGGGGCAACAGTGCAGGGCAACACACTGGCTTGACCATCCTAATCCATAACTGAGCTAGTTTTCAGGTGAGATAACTGGGCAAGACACAAAAATGTTGTTCTTACTGCAGCATTTCACAAATTAGGAAATAATTACATGTAGATGCGTTCAAAGAGGTTGAACAAGCACTTAAGTCTGAAGCTAACTGTGCCACCCTTGACCACAACCTCTAAAGTCATATAGTACATGAGATACATTAGCCATACAATACCTTTCTTGGTGTACAGATCGACCTCCACAGTGGGGTTTCCACGGGAGTCAAAAATCTCACGAGCATGAATCTTCAGGATGGACATGGTTCTGGATCTGCAGATGAAACGACAGAGAAGAGACATCAGTATAGCGCTGCTTCACATGTCAAGCAGACAGACAGCGGCACTGTTACTTACTGAATTAAAGCTTCAAGTTAAAAGAATGAGGTGGCAGTAATTGTAATGTTCAATGTCACGCGCAGAACAAAATGTACTAGCTCGAGTTTGGAGCTATAAACCATCTAATGGATCCTGTAATTAAACATATATACGAGCCATGCACACCGCCTGAACCAACTGATGCAGGCAGGTGGAGACAGCAGATATATGACTCACAGAAAGGCGTGGCTTATGCAGCATGGAAAAAAAATCTCTGCGAGTCCATTTAGTTTACTTTATATATCAGATTACAAAACAGCATTGCAAAATGCTTGCAAAACTGGGCTGAGAGCACTGCTGTCAAACAGGGGACTCTTGATAACAGTAGTGAAAGGGCTCCATGAGTAACAATAAGTGAATGACTTGGCACAATTCACATCTGGCTCCTTCTTTTGTCCTAGGTGCACCGTACTGATACGGGTTAAAGGCCTGCGTATTGGTGTAATCTCTCAGAGCCTTCGTTATCTTTTTAAATTTCAGTAGTGGAGGTCAGAGAAAGTTTTAAGCCAGACAGTCTAGCATGTACTATTGATTTTCTTTTTTTTTGTTTTATCTATCCTGCCCTGTATTCATGCTCCTACTTGCTCATCTACCCACTCTGAATGCATGAGTGAACTTTGAGGACAGCCTCCAAAGTTAAACCAGAGTGCAGCTGCAAGAGAATCAATGGAAAGTGCTCTAAATGGAAATACACTAGAGTTTACTGGGATGAGGTGCTGAAGCTTGCATTGAATGTCTGGTCAGATTTATAATCTTGTTCAGTTAGCTTGGTCTTTGTTAAGACAGTGTTTGATTTAAATTAAAGTTTTACCAAGTCCATGCAGGAGTTCTTGCGAGACTGCTTGTTTTAGTATTCTATTTATATGAACACAACGATTTTGTAGAGAGACAAAAAAGAAATGTTAATGTTTTTTAAGTGTTCCAGAAAGTACAGAATGATACTGGAACCAAAACTTTCCACCATTGACCCAATCCTCCCACCTCAACTAAACTTAACAACCTCCACTGCAATCCACTTTTTACAGAAATAACCACACATACAAAGCAGAGATGAAACCATTAGTCTACCCGTATTTACCCATTAAAGCCAACAATAATCCATTGATCATTCAAGTTGGTTTTCAAGCAAATATCCCCCCCCAATCCTGAACTTCCAGCAATTGTGAGGATGCAATTATTTATCTTTTGAGATCAAAGACTAAACATCTTTGGATTTTGGACTGCTTGTCGCATAAAGAAAGCTGTTTACATAAATTGTGGTGTGTTTTTTTCTGATCATTTAATGGACCAAATGGCTGATTGATTCATGGAAAAAGTAATGGGTACATGAATCAATAAACCATTAATGAAAGTAAGTGTTGGTGACAGTCCTAGCACTGTCTGTACAGTACATGCAGTGCATTCTTTTGCTGCAGGATCACTGTAAACATGGAGAGCAAAGAGGTAAGCTGGCAGCACAAAATGGCACCCACAAATAAATAAATAACTGAGGACAGACACCTGATACGTGTGTACCCATGTCAGGTTGGCCTCATCCTCAATTAGGCTACAATAGAGTCTGCCAGCAAGCCTTATCTCTGTGTTAATAATCAGTTTAATGATTATTGATTTAAAAAATAAAAAAAACTTTATAACTGCAGCAATAAACTTGCAACCTACTAACTGAGTGAGTGTTTTAAAGCATCCTCTGGTCGTCACTTATGACTAACCATCACATAAAGACACACTGAGGCCCTGTTTCTTACTTCATACAGTAATTTTCCTACCACCGGTGGACACACCCCCATGTCTGCTGCAAGCAACTGGTAACTTGGCTCACTGCCTGAGCCAGCATGTGCAGCGTAGCCTCTGGCTGTGTCTCACATACCATCACCTCCTTTAGAGCTTTAGCCTAAAAACACACTAATAATGGGTCTAGAACACATGGAGGAGACTGCTGGAAGCTGGTCGTGCAACTTGACGCCCTTTTCCCACACACCCTGCTGCAGCTCTACATGGAGTGACACCTCACCAGCTGACGGCCTGGTTTAAAAATAGCCGGTGGTCTAAGGAACTACTCCATCCTGATAGCCACACAACCAACAACTGCGGAATTAATGGCGTTTATAATCAACGATAGCAATGACAAAGTAGCCGCTAACACAAGGACAAGTCTTTGAGGTTACCGACGAGGATGAGGAACATCATGTACACATTTCTAAAAGAAGAAAAGTAGTTTAAATTAACACACACAGTCTTAAAATATGCCCTGTAAATATTAAAAGATGTTGTCCTACACAAAACGCGCCTTTAAAAAGCAGAAATGAGGAGTTAAAAGTTACCTTTACGGGCCTAACTGTGTGCAAGGACGGTGCTGTCTTTCTCTCGTGCAGGCAAGCAGGCAGAGAAGGCGCTCGTGACGCCTTGGGCTCGATGATATGCGGACGGAATCAGGAAGGAACGGAGCGACGGAGCGACGCCATTGGCTGGGACTGACTCACGAGGCGAACGAGTGCGAGGATGGATGCACGTTCACCATCAGTACCCAGACGGACTCCACATCCCTAATGAGGAGGCTGCGGATGTCTTAAATCTTAGCCAAAAACGTCACTTTTAATAAACTTTTAATATATAAACACACAGGGAGCGAGTGTGTTTTAATTTGAGGCGAATTATGGGTAATGTATTTTTTTATCGTGAGAGGATGAAAGGAGGCAGTATGCGGAAAGATGACGCATTGTGAGTACGTGCAGAAAAGCAGGCAGGAATCTCCGATGCAGTGGTTCGTTGATGATCACATGTCATTTGTGGTCACGTTTTTTGGCACTGACTTTTATTTTCCCATCACGAACATTAAAAAATATATATCAAAGACGAGGTGTGTATTTTTCCTCACACGAAAAAGCGCTGATGTGGTGACTTGCAAATCAAAAGATGTCTAGACAGTTGAGGAAAACTTGTAAAAAAAAAAAAAAAAAAATCAACAGTTGTTTCATAATTATTTAACTATATATCAACATGTGGCATTTTCACATGACCTGTTGCATCAAATATATTGTTATATAAAGGCATGTTGAAACAGTAATGACTTTATATAACGCATACATCCAAGAACTTTAACTTTTCAAACAAATGCATCACTGTTTTATCCTACATATTATATTTAGGACCAGCAAGTCATCAAATCAGCTTCTGTTTAAGACTCTGATCCTAGATTAAGCCTTTTTATATGTTTCTGCCTTGTATCAGCATCTTATTTTGACTTAAATTTAAGCTGTGTTGTGTTTTTCAGCATATAAAGTAGATATGAAATGACTAGAACTACAATTATGCATTTCCAAGAATGACTGCACCGTTTATGCATTTAGACATTGCCGTACTGACTCACAGCATGAGTGAATAGTGGGCTTCCCCTCTACACATGTGACGTCCCATCCATTACAGGACATTACAGGGTTTCATGCAGCTGCGCAGTGCGATGAGTGCAGCAGCATCCATGGCAGATCAGAGCTGCCGGAGCTATAGTGTGATGAAAGCCTGCTGCAGTGACCTTGAGACTCTGTCAGTGGTAAATCCGACTGCGCCATCTGCTGCCCACATGCACTCATTAAAATGTCACTGCAACAAGTGCCTCCAGCAGACATGTGCACCTATGGATGGAGTACAGAGGATGGAGGAATTTATTGATGCAGTATATTTATCCAATAAACCGACAAATTCTCAGAGGGAAGGAAACAGCTTCAAAAATCTGTCTCTGGTATTTTGTTGTGATTAGGCCAACTATCATGATGAACCCTGGTATTTTAAAGAGTAAATGTATTTTCTAAATGAGCTGCTGTATTAAAGCACAGATGTATAACAACTGGAAAAAGTTAAACTAAACTTCATGTTGTCTATTCTGTCGTCAATATTGAAATTGATTTAAGGGCAGTGGTGGAAGAAGTTTTCGAACATAAGTAAAAGTAGTAATACTACCCTGTAACAATACTCATTTAAAAGTAAAAGTCCCTCACTAAGATTTACATCGAACCAGCATGAACAATACCAGTACCCTGAAACTGAAGCAGCTAAATAGAATTCAGCCATCATCCACTGTATTATTTGCACCTGTGCTTTACCTACTGTGACATGTCACAATGTCCTCTGTGAAAATGACCTATGCTTGAATAAAAATGTGCCCACGCTCTATAAATCAGCTGCAGAGCACATGCAGCATTTGGGGGCATAAATCATAAGTAAGAATTATTAATTTGAGGGAACAATTACTTATCTACTGTACAAAATACAAATTGTAATTCCTGGCAACTTCATCCCTGATACTGGCTGCACATACTGTCCATGTATGGACTGTATGGAGGATTTGGGAGACGCTATCATAAATCCACGGTAAGCTTTTCTCCAGCAGCTTTGCAGTGGACTGAACCACAAATTGAATCTCACATAGCTGCATACTGTTGGCTCCCTTCACGGCATGTTTGAGCAGGAAAGACACCTATTTAGGAACACTTACATCACTATGAGCATCTGTATTCATGAGAAAGTGGAAATACTGAGGAATAAGAAAGCATGCACAGCTAGACTAAAATTTTAAATCTATCTTGGGTCCTGGAGAAGGTTACTGGGGACCACTTTCAAATAATGGTTGCAGTAGTGAATAATAATTCTGTAATGCTGCATAGATCAACTATAAGCCATTTATAAGAATAACTTTCAGACTGCTGTTTATTCATCTGAGAGAATATCCTCCTGAGACCTTGTGTCCTCATATAAGGACATTACATTTTGGGTTTACTTGACCTTACACATCATTCTACTTAACTTAGACCTGTTGTTCTTGTCCTTTTTTGTCCCATCTAGTGGTAGTAAGAGCACAATACACTAAACCATGTAAAAAAAAAAAAAAAAAAAGATGGCAGCCATCTCTGCCAAGTCAATCTGCAGCCGATCCTGACACAAATGTGGACAAGGTCCAAAACCTGATTACATTTTATGGGTGAAACCTGTTTATTTATCAGCTCCTTTGAGGATATTGGGACTTTATTATTGTGGATGATGTTTAGTTTTTTATACTTATCAGGTCCCAAATGGCTAAGAGAAATTAAAAATACATACCAAATAAAAGTTCAGGTCTCAGGAGGATACTCCACTGGCCCATTTGACCTCTGGCCTTCAATAAAACAGCTGTTGAGCATCTTGACCAAAATTAAATTGTTTACAACTGCAGACTTGACAGACTGTTGTGAAATCTCTTCATCACTGACTTACTTTGCATTTGAACCTGCTGAATTTATGATTCATGGCCTGGTAGCCTAATGGTTAAGGCGTGTCCTGTATAACTGGCAAAATGTCCAAAGAAATCTTTAAAAAAAGAAAATGAAATACAGATTCAAAAGATTTTATTAATGACTTACTAACATTTACAATTTGATGTCTTAATAAAGAAAATGAGAAACAAATCCCTTTATTGATGACTTTGTTTGTAATGGCAACATTGATGGGGCATTACAAATCTACTTTGGTGTGCACCACCCACAACAAACATGCACACCATCATTCATAAACACCACACCCCGACATTACAAACATACACCCAATGAATATATAGAAACCTAACCCCCCTCCCTTTAATCTAACTTATTGATCTATTTTTTAAATTACTTTTATACTCTATATATACTCTATACTCTAATAGAAGGGATTGATTTTTTTTTTTTTTTTATTTTATTTTATTTTTATTTTTTTTTTTATTTTACCTTATTTTATCTTATCTTCTTTTGCTTTATTTTATTTAAAAAAAACTGACTTATATTATGAGGAGGAAAATCAACAGCAAAAGAGATTAGTCAAAACCCCAAATATGCTCTTATTATAGGCCTCATTAGTAGATGTTAACCATTAATAAAAACATTTGCTGCTACTTATGAAAATGTGACATATTAAAAGTTGGTTCAGATTACACTTTGTTTTGTCATTAGTCCAGCTTTGAGTGTTGGATTAGATTTTGAGGGAAAAGTTTAACATTTTGGGTGCAATTTCTGTTCATTTGGTTTCTTAATGAGAGTTAAAGAAGACTGACACCACTCTCATGGTCATATGGTAAATATGATGTTACAGTCAGTAGTTGGTTAGCTTAGCTTAGCACAAAGACTGGAAACAGGGGGAGACAGCTTGCCTGGCTCTGTCCAGAAATAACAAAATACATCTACCAGCACATCTAAAGCTCACATTTTTGACACATCATGTCTTACTTGTTTTATAGAAGTGTGAGAATGCCAATCTGCTGTTTTATTTCCACAGAAACTTCCTCTATTCTCCGCTCAGGACTGGCAACTGCTCAAGGGTATTTTGCAAAATGCACATTTATAACTGTATTTCCCTTTAATCCATTGTTCACTTTTTATCCACTGCTCATTATTATTATTATTATTATTATTATTATTATTATTATTATTATTATTATTATTATCTTAAAATGATAACCTTTGCCTTTGACTCACACATTCACCTTTGCTGAATTCACCTCCAGTCTGTCACCTGGTGGTATCTGGAGTTTTTGGTGCCACTTGCACCATCTGCCTGTGAAATGGTTGGAGGCTGCCACGCTGCTAATCTGTTGGTCAACATCAGAAAGCTGCACCAGGATGTGAGGAAACATAAAAGAGTTGGTGATCTGTAGCATGTTGCTGTCAGGCAATTTAGAATATTTTCCATAAAACCAAAGCAGCAGTTCCTCCTGATGCCAGGCAGCCTGCATGGAGGGATAGATGGCGAGCCAAAGGGAATGCAGTGTATTTTAGCGAGATTGGCTGAATATGAGCTCCTCTGCATCTATGCCCTCTGGCTCCAATGAATCCTCAGTTCAGGAATCTACACCTGCTGTGATATTGTCAGAAAATATGACATGCATGAATTTACATTGCTGTGATGATGACAGTAAAATCCCATCACCTTAATTCTTCAGAGAAAGCCTCACGTCCTCAGAAAAAATGTCATTACCACTGCTAAGCTGCCGCACATGTCAGACTAATTTGCTACAATGGAGCCTCTCAGTGACTCAGTGGTTGTGCTGGGCAGCTTCCAGGTGTGAACGTGTGCAACTGAGCAAGCAGGGCGTTCCTGGAATGAGCTTTCATGCTGAAAGAACCCTGGTTAAGAAATAAATAAATGAAGACTTAAGACACATCAGTTCTTTCTATACCGTGCATGTCCTGACAACTCGACCAACAAACACTAAGCTGTCATGCATACTAAATAACTTGGGTCACTTCTAACAACTAAATATATTTTTAAACATATCGACATAGTTCTAAGAAACACAACTTCCCCAGCTATGTGAGTGTGCATGATTTGCGTGACAGATTAATGTCTGGAGGGAAACGTCTTAGTATCAACACAGACATTAATCATTCATCACTCAAGTTATCTGTGGTTTCAGATGCACTATTAACGGCATTTAACTGTCACAAACACAAAAAAACATATGTGTGTTGTTTTGTTCAAACAGTTCATTGTATACAGCTCATTAAGGATCTCCTCAGGGCAGGAAAAGAAGTTACACTGATATTTATAAGCAATTAAAAGGACAACAACCTAGTTTAAGTAAAAATCTAGATAGTAATCTAGCTCTGTCGGTCCATTTAGGCTACATTTAATCACATTAATACTTTAACATGAATAAAATAACTTGGTTAAGTTTCTGATTCAGTTAATGACAACACAAGAAAAGTTAAGATGAGGTAACGTGGAAACTGACAAGGTTTTTTTGCTTCAATATTATGAGAAGTGTCAATTGCACAATGTAGTGACTATAGAATACTGGCACCATCTTCATTTAGATTAGTTCCATATATGCCTCCCTGTCATTATGCATTTCTGTCTGCCACCTGGTAAGATCTCCTCAAACAATGAAGGCTTGATTTATGGAAGAAAAGAAGTGCGTCAGCCATTGCACAACCAAAACAGGGAGAGGATAGTGCTTTTGTTTTCCCTGGTTGCTCTCTGTAACTATCCCCAGTTAGCATCAGTGTAAGTTCTTTGTAGTTACTGTCCCCAGTAGTTAAAATGGTGGGCGGTGGAACAAGCAAAGTAACTGTGGAAACTGAGGTAGTTACTCAGCGATTAACGGAAAGCGAACCAGGTGTCTTTGTGACAGTGACAACAACCATAATACCACTTGGAAACACTAGAGGAGGGAGTTTAAAAGTTGTCTGTTTCTACTTTAAGATAAGATAAGCATTGAATGGGATCAATACCACCCATGCACCCATTGTCATCCACTTATATAGGGATGGGTCATGGGGGCAGCAGGCCAAGCAAAGCACCCCAGACATCCCTTTCCAAGCAGCGGTCTCGATAGCCTCCCCAAACTCCTCCCACACCCAGGTTTTTGATTCAGTGACCACCACGGCTACAGCCCTTCTGGGCATGATACACGGCGCCCGGTGGCATCAGGGGGAAACGTGGCGGGACAAGGACAAAAGTTAAGGCGGCAAAAGTCCAACTGGGGCACGGGAGTAGCGGTGAACAGGTCCAACAAACATCTACTTTCACTCGAGAGAGTGGTGTTTGTGTCCTGTAAGATTCTAAAGCCAAACCCTATTCTTTTCTCCTAAACCCAACTATGTGCGTTTGTTGTTGGAGGGAAAAAAATGTCAATTTGCGGTGTTGTACCTAGGTAGTGTGTTTATTTTGAAAGAGACTGCATGTACACATTAAATTTCCTGTGAAAACTGAAGTGTACTTTGAAAGAAGACAATACATGTAACAGGCAGAACTTGACACAGAGTCCCAGAACATCAACAACCAACACACACAGGGTACCTTGCACATCGTATGTGGACGCGGAAAGTCCACGACCAAAATGTAACTATGTGATGGGGTAGGAGTGAGAATGTGTTCGGCCTGATGGCCTCTCAGATTGCCACCATGACAGGCACCACCAACCTTCTGTCCACAGCTCCAAGAACATGGACCACTCGGATTCCATGTCCCCAACCTACCCCGGGATGCACGAGAAATACTTCCAGAGGTGGGAGTTGAATACCCCATGGACGGGGGCCTTGGCCAGATGTTCTCAGTTCACCCTCACTACATGTCCCTACCATGTAGGAACATTGTGTTCAAACAGCAGAGAGTTACCAAAAATGGATAGATAGCATAGCCTGAAAAATACTATATACAATGTCGAGCAGAAAACACAATGAAACATTTACAGGAAGTTGTACAAAACGTGTACTATTATGTCCAAAGTATTGACCAAGCATTTGAACTTCAACGTATAAATAGACCAAACAATATATAAACGTAGTTTTAGAAAACAAAAAAGAAAAATGTCTCGCGAACAAGGCTGGATGGGTGTCAAGACAGTTGTTAACCACGAAATACAAAGACAGAGTTCACAGCTGATGGTGAAAGAGATTGACATGTTGCAGATGAAAGAAATGTGTGAAGTACACCAGCAGTTACTTTGATAGATAGAAAGATAGATAGATAGAAACAAACCCATTGGTAAAATAATTAATCTCTTAAATGTTCACCATTACATGTTTGCATGTGTGTACACATTTGTTTGTACATGTGTCGCATGTGTGGCTTCCACATCTGTGTATGAATGCAAATAAATGTTTAAGCATGTACATATTTTCTTCTTATTGATGTGATACATATTTTTTGTCTTTAGCTATTTGATGTTTTCTGTTATATTGATCTATTCTTAGTAACTTTAATTGATTTTATCATCACAGTCGACAAAGTTTCTTTCAATCCCACTGTTGACTAGATCAAACTGCAGTTGGGCAACACAGACTTCTTCTAATGGTTGATAGAAGTACTGGACGGAGTCGAGGTACTTGGTGTCATATGGTTTGAATAGGCCTGTTAACTGCCATCGCCATCACACATCATCAAAACTACATTATTAAGTGGTAGGTTCTTGTTATTTTCCCAACAGGGTACTGGGAGAGATTGAAAAGAGAGACATTGAGTGCAATAAATTCCCATCTGACTCATAAAAATGCAACATGACACTTTAAAGGTCAAACCGAGAATCCCTGTGACGAGGCGTCATGTAGTGAGTTTTAGTTCTCACTTGTTGTAAATTTGATCCTGTACTTGAGCAGTTGCACTCAAGAGAATTCTACTTTTATTAACTTTCTTAAGATAAGATCTAGCTTTGTGTATTTCTCAGACAGCTTTGTCTCGTCTTCACCACAGAACCAGCGCAGGACACTACGTATAACTGCAGCTATATGTCAGGCTCACCATATGTGGGCTTTAAATTACTAGGCTTGGCCGTAGCATCACAGCACATCATTTAAGTCGCCGAGACCTTTAAAAACTATTATTGTCCTTGAGGCAAAGATAAACAGTGATTTACTGAGGAGAAAGACAGCTTCGGTTCATTTCTAAGTGCTGGTGTATGCAAGCTGAGCGCCGTGGGGCATCAAACCTGTGGCTTCTTAATGATCTCAGACTGTGTGTGGGTAGAAAACGTTCTCCTGTCACTTCACCCATAAAGGTCTGTTCTGTTTTCTCCACCTGGGCTTGTTTAAAACTGTTTTTATCAGCCTTGAGGTGTCGATAGCCAAACACAAAGACAACTGGTATCAATCAAGTGCAGGCCAACGAGAGGCTGTAACTCTGTTATAGACAGGAAGGATGTGAGGGGAACAATCAGGGTCTGAGGCTAGATCAAGGTGGGTGCTTTGATCAGTTTGTAACTCAATCAGGTCTTTGCACACACACAGACACAAACATACTTACAGAGGATTTGTATCCCTACATTTATGAGGACTCTCTTTGACTAAATACTTCCAAACTTATTTTATTTTGGACATTATTTTAGTGTGCAGCCACCTGGCTAGTGGCCCTATGACTCTCTAGGTGCCCCTCCTGTGTTGGTTTTGTTCGTTTAGGTACATCATGTTATCTGCGTTGTGTCTTTTCAAAATACATTTCCGTTTTCACAGGATATGGTGGGGCTCAGAGTATCAAATAAATGCAGCTGCCCAGTGCATCTCATACCACTATTAATGGCTGCCTCTGTGTCTCAGTATCTGATGTTAAGGGCCACTGACCAAGTATCGAGTTTTGGTGAGTCAGAGGTGAGACATGGTTGGTTAAAAGGAAACAAATTCTGCTGACCTGCACTCATTTGTTTAATCTGTTTTAAACTTATGGGGGGTTGGCAGACTATTTCTTAGCAGAGCACATAAACCTTAGGAAGTCTCTGTTGTTTCCCCAACAAACTTACCGCGGAAGATACACTCAGCCAAGAAAAAATGCAGTTCATAACTCAGCGTGAAATTGCAAATCGTCCTTTTTCCAACCCAGTCACCACCACCAGAATGAATGTTGGCATTGTATGTTACATTTGTATGTTATTATGTGGTGGATATGTTAAAACTATAAATTTTAACAGCACTGTGGTTAACATGGTCAGGTTTAGGCACAAAAACTACTTGGTTATGGTTTGGAAAAGATCATGTTTTGGTTATAAGGTCTAATGTGAAGAACAGTGGCATCTAGTGGTGAGGTCGCAGATTGCAATCAACTGAAACTTCTCCCGTGTTCAAAGCATATAGGAGAACCACGGTGGCCGACACGAAATCACGAACTGGGAGAAATTTTCCTTGAGGGCTTTCTACCAGAAAGGGATGTCTTGGTTAAGGTTTAAAAAAAAAAGTCGGGGTTTGGGTCAAAATGAGTAGATTTCAGACGGAAAGGGATTTCATGGAGAAAGCCTACAAGGAAAACTTCTCCCACTTGAAAACATGAAAACGTGAATGGGCCTAACTAGAGACAGTATTTGATTTGACCATTCTGGGCTACCGTAGAAGCCATGGAAGAGGGCCCACTCTGTTTTGATATAAATGACTCATTCTAAGGTAATGAAAACACAACAATTCTAATTTTCAAGTGATTATACACTAATGAAAACATAGTTATTAAAAAAATTCATATTTCTACCAATATGTCAGCCTAAATCTGACACACTGGACCTTTTAAATATCCAGTTTTGGTGCCATAATTCCCACTGGATACACAGCGATGGCTTGCTAGAAAACAACTGTTGTTGTTTGTTGGATTGGAACAGTGTTTTGCAGCTTGGCAGCTGTCACACCATCCACTATCCCCTTTACCCCCGATGACAAAGTCAACTCATATATGTCATCACAACTATGTCACTTTAGAAATGTTGATATGATACGTATGAAACGTACAAATGGACAGTGACTGGGCTGCCTTTTTTACTCTTCGATTTTTACACATCAAACAAACTACACACAGTGTATTCATTAGTAAACCCTTTCCAGTCTTTATGGCTGAAGCCTTATATTCACCATGCAGATACGAAAGTGGTATCTATCATCTCATCCAGTTCTCACCAAGACAGTGAATAATCAAAATGTTGAACTGTTTCTCTGAAATCCTGACTAAGACTCCCCCTCTGAACTTCTTCACTTTCCCTTATTACTATGTCTTTGTGAGGACATTAATCCTTCTGGGCGAACTGCACACTCACACCTCAGCGCTGAACAGCTCTGGCATGTAGGGTTGAGTCGTTGGACATGTTGTGACTGGTGTGCATGAACAGGTGATACATGCCATATTATTCTATTTCTTACTACCTACTACTAAGGGTTTTCATGTGTTTTTATCAGAAGCCATTGGGGGTTTTCAAAGTGAGTTTACCAACCAGGTGAGTGTGCATGAACGTGCTTGTGGTTTTTCCTGTGAACTCGAGTGGCAAGTTACTCAGCAAAAAGGATGTGAGTAAAAGTGACAAAGTTCCTTTGAAGCACAAGTGAAATGAAAATATTAAAAACTTCAGATAGTGAGGTATGACTGGAATACTGCACTATAAGGCAACAACATCTGTATCTCCTTCTCAACACAAATATGAGATCAACTTGTCCTGATATGATTTATTTGGGACATTTGCCTGAGGTGAATACATGTAGTTTGATACTGTAATAGGAGTAGAATAATCTGCAGGCAATGTTCTGTTGTTTCATACTGGGAGATAACAGTTCAGCTCTTTTTTTAATAACATTTATCAGATGAGACAGTCTTTTCCTATCACTGTGAGGCTGCTGGGTAGAGCTCTGGGCGTTTTCATTCAGCAGAGGTTTCAACACCTCCCTCCACTCGCAGTTTAAATGTAGAGTGAGAAAACCTCTGTGAGGTGCCAGTGTCCTCCGTGAAGGAGCAAAGGCGCAGCGATGGAGCTCTTCTCTGTGTTCGTCTCCGCTGTTTTGGTCTGTGTTGTCAGAGCTGGGATTCCTCATGATGGAATACACTGGACATACACAGGTAGGCGCCTTATTTTACAAATTAATTTAAATCACACGCCTAATTTAAAAAACAAAAGTGGCGGAGTTATATTGGATTTAAATGTTTGATGCGTAAAACGCGCGTAACAACCTCTCCAGTGCGTATTTGTTTTGAGATAAGAAACTGCCAAGTTGTTTGGATATTACAAGGCTCTTGTTATTATCCCACATTCACTCGAGGCAGTTGGTTGCTATGTTTTCAGTGTGGCGCGCGCTGCTTTTGCCAAATACCCCGGTGGATAACCACAGTCAGACTGTGTGGTTACACCAAGAGCTTATGAAGACAGTCACAGAGACAAATTAATAGGTGTATGCAAACAGCGTGGCAGCACTTAATTATGTGAGAGTGTACACCATCGGGAAGTACAACACAACCAGCTGCCACAATATCCAGTTGAGCAAGTCCCGTGCGTGTCATGTCACTATGGTTTAAAATCCATAAACAAGGACTGATATATCGCAATAGTTCGAACAAGGTCGCATCTTAAATTCATTTATCTGTGGGGGATTTTTACAATATGATAATATTTTTCGGGGCTTGTTGTTATCATTCAGAGGGAGCTTTGGACCAGATGCACTGGCCGACTAAGTACCCTTCATGTGGCGGTAAGAAGCAGTCACCAATAGACATCCAGCGGCGAAGCGTGAGACATAACCCAGACATGCTGCAGCTGGAGCTTACCGGATATGATGCTCAGAAAGGAACCTTTCAGATGACCAACAACGGGCACTCCGGTAAGAGAAGAAAGCATGGAGAAAATTATTAAATTTCTCAACCTCAGAACGAAGTCATTGTTAAAGGGTCGTGTCACTGTTTCTGCTGTTCTAGTTCCTGAACAGTCACAAAACTGTATTTGACTGCTGATCATTGTACTGTCAAGATTTTCAAATGTTTGAAAGTTTTCCCTCTTTTCCTTAATTTCTCTATGGTGTAAAACTCAATGAACACATTCTCAAACCTTTTGTGAGTTGTGTAATCTATGCACATTTTCCCCCAGAGCACCAATATTGTTCGATGGTAGGCCTATTCATTTGATTAAAAAAAAATTGCATCACTTCTCATCAATAATATATATTTGAATTATTGAGTACTTTATGTCCATTGTGGTAGATTGCACAACTTTTCACAGAAATATCAGTCATGAACATAGCCCACATAACACACGCTATCTGTATAAGTACAGGCATATAGCGAATAAAGATTTCACATTATTTTAGTTTTATTTATTTATTTTATTTGTACTTTTGTAATATTTTTGTGGCTAGCACTACATCACTTTTTTTCTTTTTCTCTTTAATCAGACTCTTGAGCTGCTCTCATCTGTTATCTTGTTTTGTCTTATGTTGTCTTGTGTCGTATGTTGTCTTGTCTTGTCTTATGTTGTCTTGTCATGTCTTATGTTGTCTTGTCTTATGTTATCGTGTGTTGTCTTGTCTTATGTTGACTTGTCTTGTGTCGTATGTTGTCTTGTCTTGTCTTATGTTGTCTTGTCTTGTCTTATGTTGTCTTGTCTTATGTTGACTTGTCTTGTGTCGTATGTTGTCTTGTCTTGTCTTATGTTGTCTTGTCTTGTCTTATGTTGTCTTGTCATGTCTTATGTTGTCTGATCTTGTCTTATGTTATCTTGTGTTGTGTTGTCTTGGCTTGTCTTATGTTATCTTGTGTTGTGTTGTCTTGTCTTGTCTTATGTTGTCTTGTCTTGTCTTATGTTGTCTTGTCTTATGTTATCTTGTGTTGTCTTGTCTTATGTTGACTTGTCTTGTGTCGTATGTTGTCTTGTCTTGTCTTATGTTATCTTGTCTTGTCTTATGTTGTCTTGTCTTGTCTTATGTTGTCTTGTCTTATGTTATCTTGTGTTGTCTTATGTTATCTTGTCTTGTCTTATGTTGTCTTGTCATGTCTTATGTTGTCTTGTCTTATGTTGACTTGTCTTGTGTCGTATGTTGTCTTGTCTTGTCTTATGTTATCTTGTCTTGTCTTATGTTGTCTTGTCTTATGTTGACTTGTCTTGTGTCTTATGTTGTCTTGTCTTGTCTTATGTTGTCTTGTCATGTCTTATGTTGTCTGATCTTGTCTTATGTTATCTTGTGTTGTGTTGTCTTGGCTTGTCTTATGTTATCTTGTGTTGTGTTGTCTTGTCTTGTCTTAAGTTATCTTGTCTTGTCTTGTGTTATGTTATCTTGTCTTGTGTTGTCTTGTCATACGTTGTCTTGTCTTATGTTATCTTGTCTCGTCTCGTCTTATGTTATCTTATCTTAAATAAATTTGTTTTGTTTTTTTATTTATCAGGCTAACTTAAATTTCACAAGGAAGTCACTTGAGAGTAAAATCTCTTTCCCTTTTTCGAGGGAGATCTGGCCAAGATAGTACACCATCACAAGGTTACAAAACTTATAAAATACAGCATGTCAAAAACAGACAAGGAACAATTAAAAACAGAGCACATTAAAAACACTCAGGGACAACAGAGCCATAATACAAAATCCATGTTTTTCACAACTTCATGATGCTGTAGTGTGTTGTGAAGGTTATTCCACGACCAGGGTGCAAAATAGGTGAAAGCTGTTCTACCAAGCTCTGAGTAACTCCAGGGTATCTGGTAGAGGAGACTCCAAGTAGAGTGAAAATCATAACAGCTGTTGCTGAGTGACCGAGGGTCACTTAAATGGAAAACACACAATCATTACAAAATCTGAACGACTTTAGCCGGTATGCACAGTAATCATTATTTGTATGCTGCCTTTAATATCTGACTATCTTTATGTTTCCATCAGTTCAAATCGACCTGCCTCCCACGATGGTGATCACCAAGGGCCTCCCGGGAAAATACACAGCTGTCCAGATGCACCTGCACTGGGGGGGCTGGGACCTGGAGGCCAGCGGAGCAGAGCACACCATAGACGGCATTCGTTACATGGCCGAGGTTGACTTAAAGCTGAGTCTTTAAAAATAAATGTGCGGCTCTATAAACAAAGATAGGGTAGATAGAAAGCTGGTGTCACCACTGCAGTGATGACAGGTTTAACATCCTCCATTCATTGAGCCTACACTGATCAAACAGAGACGTTTCTGTACACAGACCTGTACAGGCTTTAAATGCACCAGTGAACATGAATTAAAACTGCATTTACACAGCATCAGTTCACTCCCACAGCGTAGAACAAAACAGATCATCAAAGTATGTAATGTCAGGATTGCATCAGTAAGGAAACCAGAAGTACCTACATCTTGTAATTTTAAAAAAATGATCCTCGATGCAGATTTATTTGACAGAGGCCTTGATTTTCATCAGCATATTTCCCTGCAAACGTATCTCTTTGCTGCCTATAAGTCAGCCTTAATTTGCTTGTTTTTTATTTAAGATTTGAACAAAATTTAAAGCTAATACATGTTCTGCCTCTTAAAAGAGCCATTTTCATTTGTAAAGCACGTCATCATTTTTATTTTGGCACCTAACCTGTTCTGCATTTCCACCTTGTCTTTCAGCTCCATGTTGTCCATTACAATTCTGACAAGTACAAGAGCTTTACTGAAGCCAGAGATAAGCCGGACGGGCTGGCAGTGCTCGCGTTTTTCTACGATGTACGTAAGCCACAAACCCTTTCGTTCCCTTTTCTCTATGTTCTGCTTTGTCTGCCCACCGTGTTGTTTGAAATCTGCACAGGATGCCAGCCCTATTTCTAAATAAATGATCATCAGTTCTGCTATAGGAAGTTTACAGAAAGGGCATCTTTGTGCTGAAAAAATGATTACCAAATGCCCTGTGAAGTGTATGATACTTTGTTTCAGTCATCCTGCTGGGTATAAGACTCTATTGAATGTTCATGTGCACGGCGACACGTTGAATGAGTGCTTGTTTCCAGAGGAATGCTCCGGATCTCAGACAGTCAGCGGCTCTCAGCTGCGAGACGTCATCTCTGCAGCAACACCGCCGCTGGCATTCGCTGTGATAGCAGCTCAGAGTGGCAGAGAGTTAGTGCTATTGGGACAAACTAATTTAGTAACAAATGATATAGATGCACTGACATGGAAGTTTAAAGGAGAATCACAGTTAATTACATCTGAGGACATCAGTCAGATGGGGCAGGATGTAATGTATTGTGAAGGGAAAACAAAGGTTAACTGTAGAATAATTAACCAAGGTTTACATTAAAAACATCCATCACAGTTTAAAGACCGACATTCTGGCTCAACTTTGACCTTTTGTATCTGACACGGGGGGTTATTATGAACTTCTTATGTGCACTTACGTTCAGTTTTACCACCAAATAACATAGTTTAGAAACCTTAAAAAGCGAAACATTTCCCTTGTTTACAACCTGCCAGATGTTTCTTGCCCTTCAAGGATTTTGAAGTGATGTTACTGTGTTCCCAGGTCTTTGGAAAATACAAATTATCTTAACATACAATGAGCAAACAAGGCTAAAGGTTTAATATATTTAACCCTTATACCAATAATCACATCCCCCATTTCTATTCCTTTACACATGCTTACACACACACTTGTGTCGTCTGTAATGATTGAACATTTATGCTTCAGTTTTGGTTTACTTTCAGGATGGGCATTTTGAGAACACATACTACAGTGATTTCATCTCCAATCTGGCCAGAATCAAATATGCAGGTGAGTTACTGCACACAGAAACTAACTGACCACAGTGCTTGAGATTTATGTGACTTTTAAGGGGAACTTCACCCCAAATTCATGTATTTTATTCTCGTGGTCTAAGACAGTCCAAAAGTATTAGGTCCAGTCAACATGAACAACTCCCTCCCAAATCCAAAAGCTAGAAAACTCAAACGTGTGATGTCATAGGATATTAAGTCTGGAGCTGCTCCATAGACAATGAATGGTGAAAGATGTTCTAGATAACCTTCATTGTCTGTGGAGCAGCTCCAGACTTTATACTTGATGACATCACAAGTTTGAGACTTCCTTCTGTGGTTTCTGACTTTGAGAGAGTAACTCATGTTCACAAATGTTTATTGAACTTTCCAAGGCCACGGAAATAACATTGGAATTCTTCATTTAGGTGGTGTTCCTTTTAAATGAATCAAAAAGCCACAAAGTGGTCCTTTGTATATCAGTTATTCACCCTTTGTTACCTTCAATTTGTGATGAAAACTGTGCTTCTCGCATTCAATAAACCAAAAATTGTAAAACAGAGAAATTGTTGATGAACTCAAGTTATAGGGAGCTGCATTCAACAACAGCAAAACTATACCAAACACCCATTTAAACCCTCACACAACTTGTGCAGTATAATCTAAGACTCATTTTTCCAGTCGTATACTCAGTACTTCCCAAACACTTGAATTTTCACTGAGACATTACTATTTAACACTTCAACACACAAAGAGCACACACGGGCAAACACAAATGCTGCAATTTAAGCAAAAAGGCATGTGTTTAGGAAGTACTGGGTATATGACTGGATAAATGAGACTTGGACTTTACTGCACGAGATGTGTGAGAGTTTGTTAACAGATGTTTTGATATAGTTTTGCTGTTGTTAAATGTGGCCCCCTATGACTTAAATTCATCAAGAATTTTCTAAGTTTTTGGATTCTTTGTTCACTGCAGAGGCATGTGAGAAAAACAAAGTTTCCCTCATGAATTCAGTGTAACACAGGGTGAGTAACTGATATACAATGATCATTTTGTGGGTAATGTAATCCTTTAATGTGATCCCAACAGGTCAGTCCATGCACATATCGAACCTCGATGTGCGCTCCATGCTCCCCGAGAACCTCAACCATTTCTTCAGATACCAGGGCTCCCTCACCACGCCGCCCTGCTATGAGAGCATCCTCTGGACTGTGTTTGATACTCCCATCACTCTCTCTCATAACCAGGTACAGTGGACAGGGAGGCCTTTGTTCCAAAATTTAGCTGATAAAAAAAGCAATACCATCAGCTATTTTGTAATATATAGAACCAGATGGGAACTATTTAAAGAAATTTGGCTTATTTTGAATATTATGTGGTGCCATGCCATAGCTTAATCTTCTTCTCTGTTGTGTTTAGATCAGGAAACTGGAGAGTACTCTGATGGACATGGACAACAAGACCTTGTGGAATGATTACCGCATCGCCCAGCCTCTCAACGACCGTGTGGTGGAGTCATCTTTCCTGCCACGCCTGGGGAAAGGAAGTGTGTAACTTACTGCGACAGTATGATTACACAACATCATTTATTCCTCAGAAATGAAATTGGGCACAACCGTGGCCTGAGTCTAATCCATGTCACCTTTTGTCCTTTCAGCATTTTGTCGGCAAGATGAGATTGAATCCAGGCTCCTGAAGATTGAGGGTCTGATAACGTCTCTTGGAAAGCATATGTATTCAGGCGAGTCATAAAACCTGCACACAATGGCTAGGTGTGAAATGAAAGCGCCCATATTTACACTCTTTTTTACTTATTCCCTGAAAGGTGGACTCCGCAACCAAAGGCCCACCAGATATGGTGAGTGTTTTGTTTTCATTCTGATTGAATCTGAGACTGTGGATGATGAAAGGTAGATGGATGTTTCTTGCTCTCCAGTTTGATTCCAGTGTTTCTATTTTCCTCAGAACCCCGCGCTCTGTTTCCTCTGGTGCTCAACTTCCAGGAGAAAAATTCTGGAAGTTATGCTTTGGCCCGTCTCAGCCATGCCATGGAGCTGGACTCATTCACCGTCTGCATGCATGTCCTGCCTCAAGCTGATGGGGTCAACACTGCCATCTCCTATGCCAGTAACGGCATCGACAATGAGTTGCTGATCTCCATCAGCGAGGACAGAGATACAAGAGAGGTAGGCCTCTGGATTGGCAACGAGTTTGTCAACCTGCCCCACAACTTCAAGTCCCATGACTGGGCCAACTACTGCATCACCTGGTCGTCTCACACCGGTGGCGCGGAGCTATGGATCAACGGTATGGTAGGGGAGCAGCGGTACCTGAAGAGCGGTTACACAATCAGCCCTGGAGGTGTGTTCATCCTGGGCAAAGACCAGGATGGAATACTGGGCATCTCCAACGCAGACGACTTTGTGGGGAAGATGACTGATGTCAACGTGTGGGACTATGTGCTGACAACAGCAGATATCCGGGACCAGATGTCATGTGAGAGAAACAGCACCACGGTGGGAAATGTGTTCAGCTGGGGAACCACCAAACTGAGTCTGTACGGAGGGGTGGAGCTGGACAGCCAGTACAGATGCTCCTGAAGAGGCTCAGCTGCTTCTGTTTCGCATTAAAACGCTGCAATAAACCTTAATATCACTGCTGATGGTGGGGATTTAAAATGTGTGACATATGTGATGATGGGTAAAATGTCTTTCAGGCACCTGTAAGTCAATCTTAAATACAAACTGTATCGTATAGCTTCAGCCATGTATTGCATTCATACCTTTGCATCATCAATAAAGGCTTACAAGTGACTTGTTGGTTTGTTTGGTTTCTTAAGCACCCATTCATGCCTTTAAAAGGCTGCATGCCATGCACACATCAAGGCTCACTACACCCCTTGCTCCTACCACTTGATGAGAGATAGGGTGAAGTAGAGCCTACATGGCCCTCAAAATGGAGTTTTTTTACACTTAAAAGTGTTATGAGAAACTATCAGCAAGATGGCTGCACTAGCAACAAAAAACACAGCAACACAAATGTATTTTCTTTGTTTATGTAGATTTAGTTTAGACTTAGTTTAATGTCATTTTAATGTATCATAGCCTCTTATTTAGGACTATAAAAAGCATGACAAAAGAAATAGCTAGTATGCTAATGTCTTGGTGGCCACCCTGCTAGCTAGCTAACGTTACATTGCTATTGTTGATTTTTGCGTGACAGGCTTTCATTTTGACATGTTTCCACATCTCATTGCCCCCATTGATGGCATGTGACACCTGAAATTTAACTAAAGTCCAGCAGCATTGTTACTGCGCTTGTTACCGCTTCTCTAGTGCAGACCGGCAGGGTAGAAGTACGAGCTGCTAACATTAGCCTACAGAGCACCACTAAAGGCCTGATAATGAAGCAGTTATTTTTAATCTGATGACTTGTTTGACTGATTGATAGCATAAACTGAAGTTGTGAACAAATGGAGGGATGCAGGAATTATTCCTAAAACCGTAAATGAGTTAACACTTTAGCTCCTCCAGTTCCCTCATCTTAAAGTCATTGGGTTTTTGAATAGGTTTTGAGATGCCCGAAATAAATAAAGTCTGTGGTTAACACAAGCTTAAGAGGCTTTCATGTTTTGTTCAATGACATAAAATATACCAGTACTGTAAATACCCAACTTGTGAATCTTAAAGCTTTAAAGTCTCTTTTAAAAAGGCAGTGACTAACAAGTGGTTAAATAAGACTACAGAGCATCACCACGCCAAACACGACATTACAGCCTCATTGTGATGGCGACGTTCATGTCTTGCTACCAAAGTGTAGCTTGTTTATAGCCTAACATTAGCTTTTTACTCATGGAGATTGCATTTAAACTTCAAAAATAATTAAAGTTGTGGTTATTTGTAAAGATGATCTTGCTGAACAAAACACGTAGGCCTAAGAATCGAAAACTCTCTTTTTTTGCCACAGGGTTTATTTTCTGCAGTACTCCAAAATCCAATGGAAATATCCCATTGGATTTTCGTCAAGGGAGCTATGGCGAAGCTAACTTCTGGGCTGGCCTACAAATAAATGTAGTTCTTGCACCACTCTATCGTGAGTGCCCTGATAACCACAAACACGCAAGAGAAATCACCACAGCAGAAGATGGTGTATCTGCAATGTCCAGAAACACTTGTCACATCTGTTCACGTGAAAACCAGCACTGACAACAACGGACGTATCAGGGGAAAACTGTATTATCCTACTGTGTACCTTGGACAATCTAAAATTAGAAACACTTAAATCCATCAATGAATTTAAGGGCATCATAAAGAATGTGGTGATAGAGATATGTGCTTGTTTTTCTTGAGAATATTTGAATAATTGTCATTTGTGGATTTTTGTATTATATATCGTATTTGTTGCATTTTAAAAGTGTTTTAATTGGCTGCTATCTTGGCCAGGCCTCTCTTGTGAAAGAGATTTTCAATCTCAATGGGAATTCCTGGTTAAATAAAGGTTAAATAAATACAAAATTAAATTCAGGGTCTTCAAGGGTGGTCACATTTCACAGGGAAAGATTTCAACCACTGCCCTTTATAACTCTGTTCCGAGGGGCAAGGTGGCACTCAAAAATGAGGGGTAATAATAATACTAAATTGGATTTGGCCCAAGTCTCTTTGTATTTTTAGCTGGCTTTGTGGCCACAAACAAACAATATCAAAAGAGTCTGTGTAAAGATTCTTTGTAGAAAATGGAGACTAAATTAAGACATTTCAGTGCAGTACAATCCTCCCTAGAGTGAAGACTTCCTCTCCTCTGAATGGTCTCATTTGTCTTCAGAAGGCCGTGACCCTCACTTCATCCTCCAGGCTTTCTTTGTGCTCTTTCAGTGGCAGATCCCCATCACCCAGTTTGATCTCCACTTTGTTTCTCTTGGCAAACATCTGGCAGATCTCCAGGAAGGTCTTACTCTTGGTCTCTGGGACCACCAGCCAGATGTAGATGAGCGTGACCAGACAGATGAAGGAAAAGATGATAAAACTGAAGGGGCCCAGACCGCTCTGGAGAAGGGAAAGGAGGGAGAGGAAATGTGATCAGTGTGTCCTCAAGATAAAATGTTAAAATGTTGAAACAACAGCCAAGATGGCTAATTTTATTGGAATGCTCTCTTTTGGTTTCTGTTACTCAAAGTCAAATCCTGCATTGTTTGTTTGTGGTTTGAAGATCTTGTCTTGAGAGGAAGTAAACACAATACTGCAAAACAGTTGTGTTTATCTCTACGATTACGCCACTTGGTCCAGCCGGAAAAACACCCTGACCAAAGTGGTCCTAATAAACTGGGACTAGCTGACACTTGTGTAAATCACATATTGAACTGTGATTGGCTTCTGGGGTTGTAACGATACGTTGACCTGGATGGATTGGTAATCAACGATCCAATATTGTTGATGCTGAGAGAAAACCTTGATACATGTAGTCATCTCTAAAACATGCCCAGCGCCAGGCAGATAATGGTAAGCAGTCAAGAAAAATAAAAAGAGAATATTAACTGATATTGTCTCGTATCGATCACAAGCCCCTGAATTAAATTATACTGAAATCATATCATGCTAGACTTTGCAGTACCAACAAATATTGTATTGTTGTCCAAACAATCAAAATAATTTTAAATTGTGATTAAACTTGAGGTGAGCACAGAGAAACTTTGCGGCCCTCAGCAGATAAATGTGAAAACAGCCTTTTAGCGTCAAACCCTGCACAGACATTAATCTGCTCAGTGAAGCTCAAACATCCATGTGAAGTTACAAAAAGCAAAAACACATCTTCTTCAGCAGAGTAGGAAGTAAATTTCAGTCTCTGCATTGTGTTTACGAAGATAATATCATTACATGGAATCTAAAAATAAAATTGCTCGGGAGATACATTTTAATTAAGAATGATTAGTTTTCGTTTATGAGAATCGTTTCAGTGTGAGTATGAGACCTGGATTGATTCCTCTCCTCCCATGCAAACTTCCTTTGTTGATTAAAATGGCTTCCTTTGCATTGGCCATTCAGTATTTTCTACGTCCAATTTTTCAAAGGGTTCCCGAACAAATAGTTAGGACAATATGACAATACCACACATATAGCCTATCTGTCATACGAAGCTACAGTCAGCACACAGTTAGCTCAGCTTAGCGTAAAGACAGGGATAACAGGTAGCCTGGCTCTGTACAAAGGTAACATCAGTATCACTACTTAACATGTAGTATCTTGTTTGTTTGGTGTGTACTACAAACAGATGGAGACAATTTGTGGTTATGTGGTAGAACAGAGTGAACTGATAATATAATTAGTAATATAGCGAAAGATTTAGAATTCTCCATCTACATATCGAGATCATAATATGACTTCCTCCACCGCTGCCTTGTTTGTTGTATGAAACATCTGACTACACCCTCCACTGCCATCTAATGTGTGTATCTATGCCATCATAAAGGACCCATAAAAGTATGAAGGCCGTGACATTTACAGCATTTGATATGGACATATCTATTTTCATACAAACAAAAACCCACCCAGGGGGGCTCTATAAATAGTAATTGACCACATTACCCGTAGACCTCTCTTACAGTAATCATGGGTTTAGTTTAACAGGTTAGCCTGAAGGCAAAGGAACCACGTTCAGTAGCCTTGGGCTTCATGAGGCTCCTACAGAGCTGGACTGATGTGGTCCAGTGCTATCCACAACAATCATGGTTCACAATCACATGTAGGGGTGGTGATTTCGTATAATCACTATTACTGTCTTTATTATTTCAATGGTGCAGTGGATCGCAACTCTACAAGGATGCTCAATGGCAGAGTGGACAGTATCTCTGCCTTTCATGTGAAACACTGGGGTTTGATTCCCTGATGGGGAGAGTTAGGTTTTGCACCAGTTGCTGGTTATTAACCAAGAATGACAAAAGTTATACAACAGCAGCAGCAGCAATGGTTACTGCACCACAGAATGGAAAATTCATGGCATAATACCATTTGAAACGTGGGTAAACAGGATCTTTTGACATTAATGATTACAACATTCCTTGAAGAAATCTTTCCTCCAATAAGGGTTCTTTGGAGGAAAAAGGTTCTTAATAAAATCTTTAGGCCCCGATCACACAGAAAGCATTTTGCAGGTTGCAAAATGCGAGGCGCACTGCACTGCCTTTTTAAAAACTTGAATGCTAGTAGTAAAATATGCAGTGGACAACCACCCCTAACTCTACTATAACCCTCCTGTGTAATCAATCTACCATTTATTTTTTTTCACAGTAATTAGTGGCTAGTTACTAAAATGTTGAGGCAGAGGGTACTTGCTGAAGCTCTGGTTGAGGGTGAGAGGCTGTCAGCAAATAATTTATTGGACACAGGGAAACAGAGATCTGTGTGGGTACAAGAGACGCTAATGAAAAGGGTGGATCACAGGGAGTACCACCAGTTGGTCCAGGAGCTTTTCCTCGATATGGTCGTTTCCAGAAATATTTTAGGATGACTTGGGGGCAGTTTGACAACCTGCTGTCTATCGTCAGGCCTTATAGCTCTGGGTATCCAGCAACCGCTACCACTACTTTCTCCTCCAATGGACAATGGGAAAAAAGGTAATGAAAAAAGAGATGACATGAGGTGCATTTCCAATCTGAGTGGAAGTGTTTTCAACTTGAGGAGTTCAGAGCACTAACACCAGGTGCCTAGAGCGCAGAAACACGAGGCCTTGTCACAACGCAATAACAGCAAGCAAAAAGCTTCAGGAAGAACCCTTATCTTTAAGTGTGTAGTCTCCACTGGTTGTGACGAAGTGGAAAAAAGCTAATAAGTGTATTTCTCAAAATGTAGTACTGCTTTAAGATATATTGTTTTTCTCATTTGATTTTTCCCTTTGAACTGGTTGTTGCCTGTTGTCTGTGTCCCTAACATAACAATGATATTGCTTCAAATTGTGGGTTTGATGCTTGACAAACATTTAAGGCCTGACGAATGATTGGAAAGATTGCATTAATCAACTTAGTGTTGACAGTTTTCACGTTTATTTTTCTTGAGTTATATTAAAAGTTTGTCTGCATATCTTAAGACATGCACAGAACATACTGAAGTACAGTAATTCAAAATCAGGTATAAATCATCATATCACAGTCAGGATGTGACTGGGGTTGCCTTTCTGTTGACACTTAAGAAACATCTGTAAGTAATTACATTTTAAAATAATAATCCTTCATCCCCCAATGTAAGAGTTCTTAGAAGTTGTGTAACTGACCTCTAGGAAGGGGAAGATGAGGCCAACAGTGAAGTTGGAGAGCCAGTGGACGGAGCCTGCGACCATGAAGGCAGCCGGCCTGGCCGACTGCCTGAACATCTCGGTGGTCACCACATAAGGAATGGGACCTGGAGAGCACAGATGTGGTTAACCACAATCAAAACACTCGAGACTCATCATCAGTCTTCAGGGTCAGGGTGAGGATGTCTCAGACAACTTGAGTGCAGTTTTACAACATATATCATTACATGTCTGGTCACATCCAAACAACACTTCAGCTAATGGAGCACCCTGTTGTAATCAGTGTGTCGGTAAGGTCATACTCACTAGGTCCTATGGCGTGTCCTATGACGTAGATGATGACACAGGTGATGCTGACGTAGGGCATCCACGTCACGCTCTCCTGTAAACACAAAGACACAGCTGCTGTTTTCACAAACTAGCTGTGTTGACGTTTGTAAACAGGAAAAATACGTCGCAGAATCTCTGTAGTAGCTGCACTGTGTGGGAAGAGTTAAACCCACTGTGATGCTGAAAGTGATGCCTGTCTGAAGATGTTGGGTCCAGGTGAGATTACAGGGTTGCAGGGGGGCACCACTGGTTTTGTGGTTGTCTAATGGCCAGTGCTTTCTCATACTTTAGTGGTGGGCGACTCTGTTTTTAAGTCTCGAGGTTCTCATGACCCCAGCAAATATAGACGTCAAGTCATTGCATTTATTTTCCAGACTGAGCTCCAAATATATAATAAATTAAAATTACAGTCCAGTAAAAAAAAATGTGGCACTTTGTAGTCCAGCACATTGGAGCACGAAGTTAAAGTGGTGACTTTTAGCTTTAAAGCAACGTTTCTAACAACAACTAATTCATTAAAGTTCCCCTCTGGACACATTTTAAAGTAAATAAAAATACTCTGCTATGATGAACATTTTGTTTAATATGGTTCTCCCACACACAAGGAAAACCAAAAAAAAAGTCTAAAAAGAGGCTGGAAGCAGATCCACTCCCACCACTGCTTGGTCGGTTTTGCTTTTGGTTTCTGCTTTCTATCAGCACTGGCCCAGTGCTAAAAAAAAGTGTGTAGACAGGAGACAGATCTGGCTATGAGAGACTAGTGTTAGGTTGACCGATAACAGAGCAGTGCACATCAAGATGGCTGACATTAGAGGAAACATTGGAGAGATTTAGCCACATGTTAGGAGTTAGGGTAAGGGTGTCAGACTCAGATGAGTTGTCTGGCGTCTGATGTATCAGAATGGTAAGTGTAGTTAGCATCTTTTATTTTATTTTATTTAAATTTCATATAAACATAAGCTTTGTATTTTATAATGTAAATTGATGAAATTGTATGTTTTATATGTAATGTAATGTAATATATTGTATGTAAGGTGTGGACCCCAGGAAGACTAGCTGATTGCCAAGGCGTTCAGCTAATGGGGATCCTTAAAATAAACAATAAACAATTTGTCTATGTTGTTTGTTAGCTTGTTAGCTTGTCACTGACAGTGGCTAACACAAGATTATTGGTTGTCAAACACGCAAAAATATCTGCTATGATGGGGAATTGGTGATACGGAAGGAAGCTTTAGGGTCCAGTTTACATCATGGACTAAATATATTGGATGCAGCTACCATGACGTCACCCATTGGTTTGTGTACTCCCGTTCTGAAGCCTTGAGTTTGGCAGTTAGGCCGCCACCATCTTGTATTTAAAAAGCAGTGAGGGGTGGATCAGACTGAGAAGCAGAGGACTCTATTGGCATACAGCCTGTCACTCAAAGCAGCCCACCACCCATACAGTTGTCCTAAAGGGGGCAATTGGCTCTCAAGACCAAAACTGTTTTTGTACCAGGCTATAAACATGTTAATTTCTGCTGTAAAGTTGGGCTTTTTAATATGAGGGTCTATTTGGATTAACTCTGTTTTGGAGCCAGCCTCAAGTGGCCCTTCAAAGCAACCTGGTCTCACTCCGAAGTCGTTTGCACTTGGGCAGTGACTTGGTTTACATCCATAAACTGCACACTCTACCATGATTACAGTCAAAACTTTCACTATGATAATGCAAACTCTGCTCTCTGCAATGACAAGTCCCCTCTGTGCTGGAGGTTTCAGATTTTTTTGCCAGTGTTGTGTCAAAGTTTGCCCCCTAATTAATATGCGTTTTCCATATTAGACAGTGATTGGCTTTCATATTAGTAACGTACCTAATCTAGCTTGCATGGTCTAAGTTTGAGTCTCAGATTTTAGGGAAGTGCACAGACATTGCCTCAGATAGGAGTCAGTATAGTCAAGGTCAGACATTGTGGATGTGGATGTAAACTGTAAACAACCATGAATTAAAAGTGTATGTCAGCACTTTAATCTTGTTGTTTAAACACAGTGTATTCGAGTACACATCCACAACAACAAAGATTGTGTCACCTTTCTTAAAAGCCTCCTGTGACTCAGTCCCCACAACAAATCTCCTGACCTCAAGGTTGAGAAACTCTGACATACAACAGCAGATTATTTTTGTATGCTGAACCACTAGAGGACAGCAGAGTCACACATTTAGGTTGTGAGACATGCTGAGGGTTTCACATGGTACCTGGAGGTTGAGGGCAACAGTGAGCAGCACACAGGCTCCACAGCAGATCCCAAAACCACAAAGGAGGAGCAGCCGTCGCCCTGAAGCCTCTACGATGAAGACCTGGTGAGACAAAGTATCTGTTCAGAACTATTGTCTCCTGCTGATACGATCAAACAACAGACCTTGGATATCAACAGGATACTTACAGCAGCTATGGTCATGAAGACATTCACTGCACCTGTTCCCACAGTGACATACTGGATGTCATTCTGCTTGACTCCAGCAGTGGCATATATGCTATCTGCGTAGTAGTAGATCTGAGGAGGGAGAGAGAAATGCATTATCCAAGAGGACAGCATTAACACATAAGAAACAGTGCTGTAGTTGAAAATGCCTGAGCAGAAGAAACTGTTATGCTGTCTGATCTGGTGTTATATCTGAAACAGAGTGAGTGTGGGCATCAGTGGGTCAGAGTCAAGGACACCAGGCCCGGCTCACCGCGTTGACCCCCGACAGCTGCTGGCCCATGTTCATGACGATTATGGAGACCAGCTGCCAGCGAAGGGAGCGCTGGGACAGCAGGCTGAGCACAGACAGACGGCCCTCGGCCCTCTCTGACTGGTCCTCAAGATGCATCTCTGACAGCTCTGCATCCACGTCGTCCCAGCCACGCAGACGCTGTAGTGCTTTCCGTGCCGTCTTCTCATCTCCTCTCTGGATGAGCATGTACCTGGGGCTCTCTGGGAAGAAGGGCAGCAGCAGGAGCTCTATCAGGGCGGGGATACCAGTCAAACCCAGCATGACAGGCCAACCTGGATACAGAGGGAAAAGAGACACCTCTTTACCAGTCGATTAACCTGAAAAAAATCTCTCCTCAAAATATGCAGTGACGGATTAAACATCCAACCAATGAAGGATGACTAAAATTTACCTGTGCTGTTGCCCAGTATGTTTCTGATGCCCAGCACCTGTGCACTGAGGATGCCAATGGTGATGAAGAGCTGCGGTATGATGCCAAGGGCTCCTCTCAGGTTTTTGGGAGAGAGTTCTCCCAGATACATGGGCACCACGTTGGATGAGAGACCTGCAGACAGCAAACTTAAAGGAATACTTCACCCACAAAATAACCATATCACTTACTCACCCCATTTGTTTTCTCACATGCTTCCACAGTGAGCAAAGAATCCAGTACTTCCCAAACACATGCACTTTTTCACTTCACTAAAACCTCACTATTTAAAACACTTCTGCAAAAACAGTCTGAGTTCAAGCGAATGAGTTTGACATCCGGTCAGTGGATTGTACGAGCTGAGTTCAAACATATGCACCCACCCAAGTGCAATACTCGTGTGCGGAAGTGTTGTTGAAGTGTATGTTTTTTAATATAGTTTTACTGCTGTCAATCGTTAACCCCTACGGCTCTAATTCATCAAGAATTATCTCAGTTTTTGGATTCTTTGTAGCCAGACTCATAGCATGAATTAGTCTGGAACCTCTCAGTTCAGTTTCTTTTTCTTTTTTTGTAAATATTTTTATTGAAGAGTCTAGCGAATGGTCTAACAGAGCAGTTTTTAAAAAAAACATAATAATAATAATAATGATAATAATAATAGTCGTGAATAAACAAAGTACTGTACATCTCAACGGATAAGAATCAGACAAACAACAGACAGACAAATGACCAAAAATAACAAAACATGCGTTGTACGTTCAAAAGAAAGAAAAAGAGGAGGTGGCGGGGTCTGCCAGTCGGGAGACAGGGATTGTAGAGAGTTAAAAAATGCCACTTATTGTAAAACTGATCTGATTTGCCTCTAATTCAGTGTTTAACCTTCTCTAGCTTTAGAGAGGACATGGTATCACTGAGCCAGTGTTGGAGTGTTGCTCCCTCCAACACTCCAACACTGGACTTCCAGTGGAGAAGATGGCCTCTTGCCAGTAAAGAAGTAATTGTTGGGAGGTGTATCAGTTATGGTCCTCACCCAAAAATCGCAATATGGGGAGAGACATTTATAGTTAATGCCAAAAACAGGATAATAATGGACAAGAAAAAAAACATGGGATAAATTACAGGTTGAAGCACTGCATTTGTCGCAATTGTCAGTGATATTAGGGTAGCTTCTTGGTCCAGTTTCAATTTTCAGTGGTGTTAATCAGAGGCTGCAGACCAAAATGCCTCTAGACACAACTGGGTAGACCAATCAGAGCAATGAAATGTGACATAGCACCAAGTGACACATGCAAATTAGGGCGCTGCTTGGTCTGTTTTCCAGCAGGAAATAAATGTTAGCGTGGTCACAATTCTCAAACTGCAGCTTAACAGTCCACTAAAATGTGTCTCTGAAAATATTTGAGGTGAGACTTTGCCTAGTTTGACAGTTTGATCTGAGTTTCGTGAGCCTGGTGCTCAACAGAGCAGACTGGGTGCAATTACAACCAGCCAGAGCAGTGAAATGTGGGACATGTGATGTTTCAGATCTGGACTGGTGATGCTCCTCTGCCAATCATCAAATAAAACCCACCCCATATCAGATAAACAGTTGTGACAGGCATTGCCCTGACCAGGCTGGCTGGAAGTCTGTCTTAACGGGAGTGGGGACCAGATGCATCTGAACAAATAAAACACAAGCTAACGGATTCGTCTTGTCCCCAGGCTAGAGTCTTTGGTCACTGTTGAGGCATGCAAGAGAAACAGTTTTCCTCACCAGTTCAGACAGGGTGAGTAACTGACATACAAACGATCATTTTGTGGGTGAAGTATTCCTTTAAGATTAAGACTGAATGGTTGAATATATCTGACCTGCACAGATGCCCACTATAAACCTCGCCACAATGATGATCTCATAGGACTTGGCAATCTCGCTGACTCCCATCATCACAGCAGGGACGATGGAGAAGATGTTGTTGAAGAGGAGGGTGCCCTTCCTGTCAGGGAGTTGATGCTTTTAAAGTCATGTTAGACAAACAAGTATTTTTTAAAGTGCATGATGATAAATGTGACATATTACCTCCCCAGTTTGTTGACCAGAGGGGCCACCATCAGAGAGCCGAAGAAGCCTCCTAGCGGGTACATGGACACAGAGAGAGACCACAGCAGAGTTAGGAAGTTCTCCTCCATCGGTCGGCCGTAACGCTCCATGTAGGTGGTGTTATAGAAGTGCTGCATGAACTGAAGAGAGCAGAACAGCACTGATAGACACACATCATCATATACACTGGCCTCTGTATCACTGTGTGTTATGGGAAAGCTTTTGTGTCTTTGCTTGTGTTACCGGTGATGGAGAGTTGACCACAGCCACATTGTAACCATACTGGAATGATGAGCCAAATGCAGATATGAGTGTCGCCAACACCAGCACCACAGTTAATCTCTGTCAGGGGACATCAGCACACTATGTGAAGCCTCTTTGTGCAACACAAACACCATCCATCATGATTACACCTCATTTGCACTGTCAAGAAGCAGACAAAACAAACATCGATGTGATGATGGTGATAATCACACCTGGCGTGTCACTCACCCCTCTCCTCTCCACAAGCTTTCCCTGTTCCTCATTCTCCGCCATGGCTTTGTTTGGACTCTCTTTCAGCAATAATAGCAGCACACTTTGTTATTAGCACTGCACCACTGGATCCTGCCTGCCCTTTGGACATGAGATCAAAGAGCATAGCAGTGGTTTACAGCTCGACTTTAGTTATCGTTTTCATGTTGCTGACTGTGCCTTCAGGTCCAGGAAGTTTTGTACGCAACACACTCAAGATATTAAAATGCCTCCGCGGGCTGAATGTTGATATCCAATGCTTTTATTGCACCTTTAACTGAATTGGTTCAATTGATGAAATCTAACGCTGTCGTTATGGAGTTATGGTGCCATCAAAACGATAAAGCCACGTATTGTTTACCCACCTGCAGACTGGATTACAGAAGAGGTGTTTTTACAGCATGACGACACAGTGCTGGAATCACAAACAGTTGGCAAAGACTTCACTGTTGATCCTTTTACAGTTTGAAGGATTTATCTGGAGACACTTCATCTCACACTGATTACAGAATAGATTCATTTTCTGCAGAAACACCACAGCTGTGAATCTGTTTTTATGTTTATATTGTCTCCGATTTGTCACGTGCTGATCGCCTCTTATCTCTAAAGTAGAGTCTGTTGGTCATTATAATGACCCGAGGCTGTTCTTAAAGCTGGATGTTATTTGCTTTAGGCAGGAGTCACTGCAAAAAGGCTAAGATAGTGTGTGTGTGAGAGAGCAGACAATGCTTGTGGGAAATAGGAATAATTAGGTCAGAACAATGTATGTCACAAAAGGATGTGGTGTTAAGTAACGCAGGATGAGCTGTGAGAATGAACTCAGAAAAAAGGCAACACGTCTTTGGAAGGCCACATTTTGATTTTGATTTTTTTTAAGAACCACTTTTATACTACAATATTGGACAAATCAAAAAAGTTGGAAAAGTTAACGATCGCCAAATCCAACCCATGGTAGACAGTAAAAGAGTTCCCCACTGACGTATTGCTCATCCGCAGTGTGTGAACTATACCACAGCTTTTGGAGGGCACTTGCACATGCCTCATAGACCAGGAATTACTGTGACTCTTGTTGCAAAGAAACATTCATAGCTGCAAGCATGTAGGCCTATTTGCTTTATGTCCGTGTGTGTGTTTGGTTTTGATCTTTGAGTTAAAGAGGGTGAAGTTGATGATATTGTGCCGCCATGCTTCGATTGTGATGGCAAGAACAGCATGCCATTTTAATATCTGTAATAAAATGAATTAGAGATGAATCATCCTCATGCATGAACCGTACTACAACAGAAATAACCCTAATTTTCCGCATGATCCATGATGATGAAGATACAGAAAAACAGAAATGCATGCAGAAAAGCATTTTGTCAATAATTTTAACACAGTTCCCCCCAAACAAACAAACAAACAATAGAATCAACAAATCATGTTTTCAGGGGAGCTCACATCTTATAAAGAGGAGCCAAGCTCTCCTCACACCTGCAGTTCATACCCTGCTCTTCTGTAACATTGCTGCTCTCACAATGGACCAGAGATATCATATTTTTTAATTCTTCCTTGTCAGTCGGCCGCCTATAGTTTCCCACAATGCATCTGGACTTGACACACAGTTCAGTGAGAGATTGGGGTGTGTTATACTCGTAGCAGCTAATGTAGCTTTGTGCCATTAGCCCAAGAGGACCGGTCGTGCTTTTGTGAATTTTAGAGAAAATTTACAATTAACTCATGAAATTCAGTTGATTCTAACATTTTTATTGTCTTTGTGTATGTGACATGGGACCTTTAAAGGTTTACTATGCAGAATTTGTTGGTTCAGTACACAGCATTACCAGTTTAAGTGAGAGCAACTCCAGACTGACTCCCATTTTGGAACAAGCTTGTCCGCCTGGGGTTTCCTCTCACTATAACTGCATTTTTTTCTGTTTCTGCTATGTTTGTAGCTTCCTTTGTATTGAGATGTGTATTGCTCATGGTCTGACACCTGGTGGCTACCTTTTTATAAAGTCCTGACCTGAGCAGGGTGCTGTGTCCAGGAATGTCCTGAACACAGCAAAATAAAAAGAAAATAAGACAATGCAGGCAGAGGGCAGAGAAGAACACAACAGCACACTCTTCTAGTGGGTCATAAGTGATGATTGAGAGTATGAGTCTATACATTGTTTTGTTGTGTTTTGTTTTTGAAAATCCTGCACAGTAGCCTAAACCTTTGAGTGGAATATGTGCAGTGAGTGTTTGCAATATTAGCAGTCAACAGATGGTGGCACCATCTTCACATTCAAAGAAAAAGAAGAAGAAGAAGAAAAAGAAGAAGAAGAAGAAGAGGAGGAAGACGACAGACAGACACAGTGGCGTAAATATAGACAGTGCAGGCAGTGCAGCTGCACTGGGGACTGTGGAGTGGGGGGACCTTGCAAATGCTTGCCACCTCAAAACTACACCTATGTTCAAACATAACTCACATTAAAAATGATGGTGCCATTTACTGTAGGCTATATGCTCTCAAAAATGCAAACCCATCTCTGTCACGGTTTTCTTTTCTTTTCTTTTCTTTTCTTTTGTAAAATGGTCAGTCGCAATCTATAACAAAATTATGCTTATTCTTCACGAGCTAGAAAAAACATGAATAAACTATATCTATATAAACTAAATTAATTAATAAACTATTTCTTATTTGATATTTTTGTCACATACAGGTATGCAATGATGATTGTTGGGTAAGATGTATGTTCAAGTTTCCTCATGTCAAGTCTATTTGATCATGTGACAAGATGATATGATATTGTAGCTAGTTGAGGCGCAAAATCTGTCCAGACTGACAAGTCCAGTCCAGTGAGCAGTCGTGTCTTTCAAACATAAAAAGCGTTAGAAAGAAAGGACAAGAGACAAAATGAAGAGGAGGAAAAAGTAGCAAAGCTCCCTAAATTAGATTCATTTGGCTTTTTGTTTTTTAATAAACAGTTGGCAGTGGTGAGTGTGTGCACCTTATAACTAGTAACTAGCATGCACTGGGGCCTGTTGTAACTACATTATGCCACTGGACAGACATGTCACAGTGCAAAGTGCAGTTCCACTGTGTCCCTTTATTTTTTACTGCCTAAATATTCACATGCTGTGACTCGTTACCAGTAACCTCTCGCTTAATGTATCCAGTGTTTCTGATGTTTTCTATTGCATGTTAAAAATGTCCTGTCACTTCTAATTTAAACATGCTGTTGCAGCTCTGAACTATTGCCCGTTAGCTTTTGTTGGACAGTGTGTGTTTGAGAACTGGCTCTAAGAACCACTGACGCAGCCAAATGAACAGCCTGCGCTGTGAAAAAATGACTTCCATTATCTTGACTGGTGAATGGTCACCCCGTGCAGTGTAGTACGGCCCTCTGGTACTCTTTAACTTAATGAATTAAGTGGGCAAAGAGCCAGCGGAGGACGGAGCAACACCCCCTTCCTTAAGTGTTTCCACAGGCTCCAGTTACTTCAATGTCAGCCAAATCTCAGAACACACACAATGGATTAATTCCTGCAGGAAATACAGTAAGTGTAGGTCGTCTGCGTGGCCTCTGTCATCCTCAAGGACAAAAAAATGTTCACCGGCAGTTTTGGATGTCATCAGCCTAAACAGGATTCGCTGCTTCTGTTTTCTCAGCCGTGGTATCCAGTGCTCTGTCACTACTGGCCCTCTGAGAGTGACCTCTTCACTGTGTCACATTACTTTAGACTACAGATAAAATTAGATGGAAGGAAAACTTTTATCTCATAAAACACTGTATTTATGTTTTTAATATTTTTAGTATAAACAGCATAAGGTCTCCATGTTCTGGAAAGATGCATGAGAACTAGCCGCCCTCATAAGAGCACACTGTTGTTGCTGTGTAACGAAAAGTCTGGCTGACCTGATATAAAGGCTTATTACAACAATATTACCCACTTCTGCAATGCCTAGTTCATCAAACAAACCAAGAGAGACCACACAACATTCATAAATCCACTTGCTGTGATGCCACCATCACAACCCAAATAAGTGTTTGCCCTCTATGAGAGCCAAACAAACAACAATCACTTGAGGATAAGAGAAAATTGGCTGTCAACAAGGTGGAATTTCCCCCTCCGCGCCTCTCCCAACGATCACCACAGTAATGAATCTAATTTTAATGTAGCTCATCATCTCCGAGGCAGGCTCATTAAAACTCAACGGATCTTAGACAAGCTGAATCAAAGATGGAAAGTGGCGCTGTGGTTGTGAGCCAGGTTGGTCCCATGAGCCTCCGTGGGGTTCAGTGGGTTCACACTTCTCGTTGGTATGCGCCCGGCCTGTGGTTCAGACAGGGAAATGGGAGCCAAAAACAGCAGGGGTCAAAGGAGAAGTGAAGCTCAAAGGGAAGGCTCCGGTTTCAAGGAGGAAGGACAGCATGTGATGACACGTCACGCAGCATGACCACAGTGACAGCGATGATTTCAAGTTGATTTTGGTGAAAAGTCAAACACTGATGGGGTTTTGCAACAACTGTCAGAAAAATGTTGCAACTATGAGGTTAGGCAAGGAGTGAAGACAAAGATGTCAAGGGATCCATACGAGAATATTTTATATTTTAATGTAACTTTTAATGTGCACGTGATCAGATATAAATCACGTTTTTTGTACGCAAACCTTCTGAACACACCAAAAGTTATATTGGACACAAGTTGGATATTAAAGTTACATTGCTGAACATATCAAAGGGACATTCTACCCAAAATGTAAACAATCATAAACAAAACACTTTTAAAAATGCTTGAAAGATGGCTGTAAAAAAGTTAACTATTAAAGAAACAGCAGCTGTGGCCGCATTGAGTTCATGCCAGTTTCAACAACTTGTAATGGAGACAGGTTTCACTTTGCAAAATGTGTCAGAACATTCATTCAAATCAAACTTGCAGCATTGTTTTCTTCTGTATTATTCAACCACTACTCTGTACGTTACACAAACTCTTTGATTAACCAAACTATGACTAAATGTGCTGCTTCCATGTTGTGTTATCTACTTCCTCGAAGCTCCGTAGCTCTGTAATAAGCCGAGTATTTAGCAATAGCTTAGCAAACCAATGACTGAGCAGAGAGAATCAGTACGGAGTGAATCATCTCTAACTGACATGAACTCAAACTAACAACAAACTAGAGCTGCAATGATTTATCAATTAGTTGTCCACTATTAAATTAATCGCCAGTTAATTTGACAATCAAGTAACTGGTTTGAGTTTTTTTTTATATATATATAAAAAAGTAGAAAATCTCTGATTTCAGCTTATTAAACGTAATTATTTTCTGGTTTCCTTCCTTTTCTATGACCATACATTGAACATCATTAGATTGTGGACAAAACAAGACATTCATCTCAGGCTTTATAGGAAACACTGATCAACCTTTAAAAAAAAAATCTGATCTTTTTTGGACAAAATAACTAATAAACTAATCAAGAAAATATTTGACAGATTAATTGAAAATAAAAAATAATTGTTGGTTGACACCCAAACACATGTTGCACCCATCTTTCAAGCCAACAGCCTTCATTGAAAAATAAGATTTTGGGAGGGTTAGCACTTAAAGCTTTCTGTGAAAGTTCACTATCAGCTTATCACATTAAGTGAGAGCTGCACAGGCACTAAAATGTGGGTAATTGTTTCCCATAAATACGACTTAAATACTCAGTGGAACTAGATAAAAACTGAATATTCATTCATTTCACAGTGATAACTTCAGAATGTGAGTGAATCCACACAGTACATGAGAAATAAAGCTGAGAACTGTCGTTAACGGAGTGCACAGCTGCTCAAATGCAACCAGAAAACGTGTACGAAGAACAACTTCTCGTGAAAAGGCACTTTGACAGTACATCTATGAAACTACAATATTCATGTGCATATCCGGTATGCAACACTCAAAATGTTTCACCGAATGCTGGGAACAAAGTCAGGTTGCATCATCACCCACAGAGCAGAAATGTGACTTTTCCTGTGACACAAATGTGCGTGTACATCCACAGAATATCATCTATCAGCCCCGACTCGACTGGTGCTGTCTGCCTCTCTCTGCGTGGAGGTGTCCTGTCCCGGCAGCTGCCTGTTGGGGGCGTCGTGTGAGTGCTGCTCGTCTGCATGACGCTTGGAGCAGCAGCATAGCGTGGCACAGAGGCGTGTGCGGATTGGCCGTGTGAGCAACACAAACATGATGCAGTTGGCTGCTCCCTGTGAGGTGTTGCCAATTCCCTGTTGGGTCCAAACAAAGGCCTTTAAGGGGAGTGTGGCAGTAACTGGTTATTACAGTAGAAAAAATGTCTCTTAATGGATTGAAAATGTAACAGGACTTCTTCAAATTATTGTCTGACAAAGAGATAACATCAAATTATGAGTTCACCTCATGAATGAATAAAATAACATTTTATTTTCTACAATATTTATTTTAATTGACTAATAAAACAACACATATTCTTATGAGCTATTGCATTATTATATAAAATAAAAGACACAGTAACAATATGATGTTGTAAAACTGTCCAACAAAGTTTTGACCCACTTCGAGAGACAGATTAATACTTTTTGAAAAGTTATTATGCTACTTTCAGATGTCCAAAAATATCAGTTGACATGGGAACTTTCATGATGAATGTGTGATGATTCACAGACTTGCAATCACAAGTTTGACAGCACATGAACTAATGATAGCACACACACCCACACATGTGCTGTCATACGTACAAAACTACTCACACACAAAATCTAAAGCATGAAGCAGTAATAACCGGAGAATTAATTAGATAAGATAAAGTGCAGATTAAAAATGAGATTAACGGGGATTAGCAGACATCCTCTAAACTGGACATCATTAATTAAAAAGAAACTTTAAACTCACATGTAGAGTGACCAGCACTGGGTGCTGTCTGGCTGAGGAGCCAGCTAGCAGCAGGATGAAGCGCACTGTGCTCCAAATACGCAGGACGATGAAGATGATGGGAATGAGTGTTAGTTTCATATCCGCCATAGAGGAGAAAGAGTGGGACGGGGGCCTGTTGGCCAAGATGGGACGGTACTCGGACAAGGCAGCATGCTGCGTCAGACAGAGTGAGACCAGATTTCATAAAAGCAAAAAAAAAAACAAAACAAAAAAGTCTGAGTATTTTAAAACATGAAGCATAAATTCAAAAGTGATACATGACAGATGCTTGAGGCAAACATGACATAGGAACAAATATTTGTTTCCACTGTAGATTGTATCTCGTTCACTCTGTCTATGTGATCTTTGCAAGCTGGATATAACAGACAACGGGCCAACAAACAACTTGGTTTTATATGGAACTTTTTTTCGAACAATTATAAACAATGAGCAAAATGTTTAAAAATGTTTTGCTATTTGTACTGCACTTACTTTAATTATCATCTATCAGACTATGTATTATGATGGTGATCCGAACTCAGATGCAGATTTCAAAATTCTCAGCCTTTTTTTTTTTTTTTTTTTTTTTTACACATCTATTTAGGTTTCTTTTAAGGTGTCAGGTGTGTAAGATTTAGGGGGATATATTGGCACAAATGGAATAAAATGTATAAGTATGTTTTCTGTAGTGTATAATCAACTGAAAATAAGAATTGTCGTGTTTTGTTACCTTAGAATGAGCCCTGTATATCTACGTATGGAGCGGGTCCTCCTCTATGGAGATAGCCATGTTCCACCACCATGTTTCTACAGTAGCCCAGGACAAACAAACCAAACTCTGGCTCTGGATAGGGCCATTCACGTTTTCGTGTCCGCCATTGTAGTTAGCTGCTGCTCCTTGACAAGCAGCATCGGAAAAACACTGATTTTTAACGTGAAACTGTTTTATTTGGTGTTTTTACTGGTCAGCAATCCTTTTTAAGTAGACGCCACTAAATCTATTTAAATCATATTGACATTTACTGTGTGTTTTTACCAAATATGTTCTGCATTGTTTAAGAGGTAGTTGGGTGAAAAATATTTCAAAGGGCTACAATTTAAAAAAAAAAGAAAAAAAAAAAGAAAAGAAACCACTGGTTTATTTAATATATAGGGGATTTTATAAGAATATTCTCAATCTTGGAAAGGTTGTTTTTTATTCTGCTGTTCATGCCTTTGCACTTGGGTGTCATAAGAGTCCTGAATGTAATCTGCAGCTGCACAGAAATCATGTATCCTCACCGCTATGTGAATGTGCCTCTTGATCAGGATATAGAAGACAGGGAGGGTGAGGTAAGCCAAGAACTCCCAGATCTTCCCAGTCAGCAGCATCCACAGGACCCAGTCAGGAGCGCCGATCCTCACCCAGCACCAGCCCACCGACACCTCTGACGCATCATAGCCAATCTTCTTCATGCACACGGCTATGACGGTGATGGCCAGAGGAACGCCCCAGCTGGACCACAAAGCAGAGAGTTTTAGAGAGGATCAAACACAACTTCCTCAAAGGTCAACTTCCTATCTTTAAACGTTTGTACGTAGATGTTTGGTTGGTTCAATATCCACAAATGTTGCAGAGACATGTGACACCATGTGAGAGATTATCTTGTGCTTAAGGCTTGTGCGTGTTGCACTGCAGAGTCATAGCAGTTGTGTTGCATTAGCTTAGTACATCATAAAACCACAAAATGATTTCAGCACTTTTGGACACAAGGTTTTCCCCTGAAGCGTTATCTTTTCTCCTACAACACCAATTTAAAAGAATATACTTTCATGGCAATACATGGCTGATCACTATAAATACACAATGCTCAAGGCCTTATGAGTGAGTGTGTGTGTGTGTGTTATATATACAAGCCTTGATGAATGGCTCTGCTGTGTGATCTTCAATTCAATGGAGCATTTGAGAATTCACAGAAACAAAATTAAAATGACAACCACAGACACTGCTGAGGCGTACCCAGGGGTGAAAATGTTCTCGTGTCCAAAAATAGATCAATTATACAGCGCTACACCACAGTGAATCAACTCCCTCCTTACATCTCCACAATCATCATGGACAGCTCATTAACGTGCAGAAGGAAATCTGACACAAAGGATGAAACATATGTGCCGATTCAGAGCATTCAAAGTGAAGTCGAGCTCATAATAAAACAAGTGGTCTGCTAAACCTGTTAACAACCTTCAAATAGATGCTTATAAAACAATAGGACCTCGTTTAATGAGGTTTTTATCCTGTCAAATCCAGTTTTAAAGAGCTGTGCGGCTGTGATATTTAACTGTTTCTGTAGTTGGAGTGCCTAAAAGACGTGCATGATATAACCAGTCAGCTCAGTACTGGGTGGTAATTATACATAAACATAATGAATGCATGGTTCCAGTGATCAAATCTAATAATTTTTGCAATTCAATCTGTTTAAATGTGACAAAAAACAAACTAAATATGAACCTATATTGTTAATGTCTACATTTTTGTGCCTTTAAAAGCCTTAGTGGTGATTTAAACTGTGTTAATTTTCCCATTTTGTTATTTCAAAACTTATTTTCTCTTAAAGAAATCCTGTAAACACTACAACAAATTCAAGAGCAAACATGATGAAAACCTTAATAAATATTAATCATACATATTCCAGAATGTATCCCAGAAAGGAACACACCTCCAGCAGAAAAATAGCAGACAGTTTCTATGCACCACAATTTTCAGTTTCCTGTTTATTCTGCTTTATTCAATTTTAGCTTATTTTCTCCCCAGTTTCATTTTACTGTTTTTAAATAAAATCATATGTATTCCCCTACTGCCCTGTGTTGTTTTATAACTTGTCATAATGTAATTTTATGTCTTATACAAAGCCATAAAAGGTGCCGTACAAATGAACTTGCCTTGTTTTATGGGGGAAAAAAAGTTTAGGCCATTTTACAAAGGCAACTCAGATCTAACATGCTTATTCAAGCCTAGTTTAGACAATGTAGGTTTTTTAGCAATTATGGACAAGAGTGGGAATACAATTCAAATATCATTCATATCTTTTGTCTGACTTATTGCCATAGTAGAGAAAAACCTGGGGTGGAGCTTTGTATCTGGTTAATGTGGTAACAGTTGATTTGCTCAGCGATGGAGCCTAAAGGAAAAAAAAAAACCTACTACAGCTTAAATAGGAACTACGCCCATTTTCAAAATTCCTACATGTTATTTATTCCTGTGGTCTAAGACAGTCTGAAAATATTAGTGACAATTAACAGCTCTCTGTCAATCCCATAAAACTACAGTGCTTAAATTCAAATTTCTGGCTTTGAGAGAGAGTAGCTCATATTCACAAATATAAGGCTCTTCGGTTTGTGTACAAAGCCCTTAATACTCTGGCCCTGTACTACATTGCAGACCTTCTAACCCCTGGGGCTCCTGGCTGTCCCATGCTCCAGACTCAAGCTCAGGGGTGATGGTGCCTTTGCTGCCTGCCCCCAGACTGTGGAACAGCACCCCCCACCACTGACTGTTCAAGTCCAGACTCAAAACCTACTTATTAGCATTTTAGTGATGTGGTTTTCCCTGGTCATGTTTTTTTTTAGCATTTTCTTATTTTTATACAGCACTTTGGTCAACCTGAGTTGTTTTAAATATGCTTTATAAATACATTTGAGTTGAGAAATATTGTTGTTAAAACTTTGCTAGGTCATGGAAATAACATGTTGGAGCTCCTAATTTAGGTGGTGTTCCCCTTTAAAATCAGGTTAATCTCCCAAGAACAAATTAGTTTGTGTGTCATTATATCATACTTCAGTTTACGAAGCCTGAACAATAAACCCAGGATGACAGATCCAATAATTCGCTAGTTAAGTTAATCAGGAAAACCGCGACGAGCCCCTGTGTGGTGGAGTAGAACGCCCGTTGGAAAGTGTTACCATGGAAACATAGCTCTTAGCGCCGCTCGGAGTAGCTAAGCTAACTTTGTAGACTTGTGTTTAGTCTTATTTTTTTCTACCAGTAAACTAGACTAGTTTGTGTACTTTTTTTAAGTCGAAGGAAGCTGGTGGCAAACTTTATTTGATTTTGCTATCCTAAATTAGTCGAGCGTGCTGTCTTCGTCACCAGGTTGATATCCCAAGATGCCTCAGGGTACAGGTTCGGCTACACTAACTTTACTTGTCTAACGGTTAGCTTAGAATTCACTTACACTTAGCTTGGCAGCCAGAAATACACGAACAGCCAGCCCGAGAACTCACCTCACAAGATGGAAAAACAACACCAGGCTGTCGGCGACCCTCTGGCTGGACCTGACGATGAACACGTACAGGTAAACAGCGATGGCCACGGTCCAGAAGAAGGAACTAGTGTTGGCGAAAGTGGATATGGCTCCCTGCGCGACGCACTCCAGCGAGTCGGTGTGGAAAACACTCCAGACCCCGACGGCGTAGGAGACGGCGGACAACCAGTCAGACATCGAGAGGTACACCAGCAGCCTTCTCGGAGTCGTCCTCAGATCCGACCAGATAATGTAGGTGATGATGATGAGCGAGGAGCCCAGAAACGACAGCGCGCACGAGCACAACACGATCACCTGCTCAGACAAGTACACAACCGTCCGATTCCCATCTGCCATCGTGAAACCGTGTGTGTAAACACTCCCCCGAAAGGCACTAGTCTATCCTGTTGTACATTTTAATCTTCACCGTAGTCCCTCCGCGTTATTTTCCCTTAAACTCAGGCGAGAGGAGCTGTGTGATTTAACCAACTTCGTCCATTGCTTTTGAGGCAGCCAAACAAACTTTTGCTGCTGTGTTTAACCCCTCCCCCCCCGCCTCCTCTCTGCGCGTGCTGCTGCACCAACCGGAACCAAAAGCAGAAGTGAGCATATGGGCAGACTCATAAAGGTCTATTTGTGGCTCTGATGCTTACTTGTCTAACGCCGGGTAAAGCTATGACAAGTTTGTCACATTAAAACAGATGACAACTTACAATTTTTCCATTCCAGGCCTGATTTATACAGAAAAAAACCTCAATCCAAGCATGCTAAACACAGAGCACTGGCCATGGCATTTAGCAGTCATATATATAATATTGCATCTGATTTTATTTGATTTTATTTTCACATTTAAAATGAACAAAAAGTGCCTGTTAACCTTTATAACTGTTTCACTCCACATAAAGGCTTACCAATACAGTAAATTGCTTTACAAAGCACAGGGTAATAAAACAGTCATATAAAAGAAATAACTTACAACAGTAAAAATAGAAAAGAGTGCATAAAAACATAAAGTAAGATAAGCTAAGACAGAAAAATATTCAAGAATTGCTTGAAATCACATTTGCACAAGGCTTGACTTTATCAATACATTTAAAAAATATTAATATTACTTTATTCAGTAAATCCTACCAACAGAATTGTAAGCTGCAAAGAGATTTTTTATTTCCAATGTCTGTTCTTGTGTGTAAATACATAAATGCATCGATAGTCATTCCCAAAATGTCATTTGGACTGCAACTCATCAATAAATCTTTAACTTTTCTGGGGGGTCGGGGAGTTAGCAGGATTAATTGCATGCTTGATAAAATAAGTCAGTGACAAAAACGCCTGTCATAAATTATGAGAGTCCGAGGTAATGTCTTAAAATTTCTTGCTTTGTCTGACCAGTACAGCAAAATCTGAGGTGTTTCTATAAATCAGAAAGAGCAGCAAACCCTCCAGTTTGAGGACCTGGAGGCAGTGAGCGATTTTTTTCAATTAGTGAATAATGGATTATCAAAATATATCAGATTTCAAAATTGTTGACAATTCATTTTCTGTCGTTTGAATAATCAGTGAAATGACTAATCATTCCAGCACTGATTATTATGAAGGTAATCCACAGAACATTAATATAAATTTTGCCAATATTCCCCAGGCTTTTTTATATTGCTAACTGAACTGAATGAATCTGAAACACTGAATTTAAACAATGCAGATGAAGTACATTTTTAATTCGTTAAAGGCAGTCCACAGTGACACATTGCATTACACAACCAATATGTAAGCTTTCTATCATAGGAGAACCTGAGACTGTCACCTGCAGTGAACGGAAACGGTCTCTGCATTCTGGGCAATAAAAGGCTTATTTAAATGAAATTAAAATAGAAATTTAATTAAAATATGCTGTTGGTGGTCACCTTTTACCTCAAAGTAAATGTCCTAGTTATTAAGCGGTTCATTAGGATCACAGACCCCCATAATAAAGCACACATTTGAGACATTTTTGAGTAATGAGTCATGTCTGCGGCACTTTGTGTCGAGCAGGTGTTAATTCTTTGGTGGCCTTGTAATTTACCAAAGATTTGAAGTGTAGAAAGATTCAGAGCCATAAAGCAGCGACCTTGTGTGAGAGCTGGATTTTACTGCTTCTGCATTGCTGCAGCCCTGAAAAAACTGCAACTCCTTTTTGTGTTTGCAGCAATGCAGTGGCGCGTTGTCTTTTCCCTGCAGTCTGCAGCAAACACATCTGCATTATCATCAGAATCAAAAATGAGCGAAATACACAACGTTTTCCGTCAAGTGTCAACAATAAATTAACTAAAGATTCTGTAGACAAAAGCATTTTGCATCTTCAATCAGGAGCACACTATACATCCAGCTGCATCTGCGTTTGCTCTGTGTGTGTGTGTGTGTGTGTGTGTGTGTGTTTGTGAAAACCTAAATTAGTGTGCACCTGGCATCCAGGCCATTCTGCCTCCTCTGCACTCATTAGGTCAACTGTGTTTGCATGGCAAATTTTTTCAAGGGTCTCAAAGTGCTGCTTTCACACAGTGCAAAGTGGTTTATGAAAAACAACTTTTCCATAATTACAAAATGCTTGTGTACTGTGAAAACAAACACGGCAAGTTAATAAATCAGTCTTTATGTAACTTTTATTTACCCTTTTTTTACAGACATACTTTAAGAAATTAATATGCTGCAACTGAAAAATTAAGGATCAACCATAGAAAACGTGCTCAGAACTCATGAAGCAAAATTGAATTTGGTGACAAATCAACATGCATTTGCAACAAAAAAATAAGGAATCTGAAGTCATAGAAAGCTGAGCCATATTTTCTGAATGAAAAGGATTTTAGACTGTGTCATTGAAAAAAAAAACCCTGTAGGGTTTGGAAATTGCTGCAGTGTTATAGAACAAAAGCATGCTGGGAGGTTGCGTTCAGTCACAAGATGGCAGCAGAGGACAATAAAAGTACAGCACAGTGAAGAAGTTTGATGCTCTGATCCAATTGTAAATATTGTAGAGGCTGTTAACAAAAAGGCCATGCGCTCAGGTGATCTATCTTCAGATAATTCTGTATCAGGTCCTCAGCTCTGGTTAATTTCTACAGTGTCAGCACACGTGTAAAAACTTACAGTAGCAGCAGGATCCGTGTTTGCTACAGTGCTGATACGGGCTTTTTCCTTCCTTTCGTGACGGCTGTGATCCCAGGGCCTCTTATTGCGAAGAATTTCTGCGGCAGTATACTTGCTGATTGCTTCGTTCTCACTCCTCACAACAACCAGCTAAGACACTGCCAGAGAAACACCCACAGCAGCCACGTCCAAGTGTGTGTCCCTCCGTCTGCCTCTCCCCCAGCAGGATCTTGAGTGGTATTTGCCGTACACTTCCACCTGTGCATCTGGCACTATGGGGACGGTGATGGTGGTTGGAAGGCAACAGCCTCGCACTAAGGGCCCCCCGAGATGGTGTGGTCTTATGCCAGCAGCCGGAAGCTCTATAAGAAAAGTAGGAGATAATAATTGAGTAAGAATTGGTCCATTTAATAACCTTATAAATTGTGATGTAAAATAAAATAAATGCGTCTTTTTAGGAATCTTGAATTCAGATTTAAAAAGGCGGCACCCTCCCAGGCCTAGCTCGGTTTTATATAACTGCATTGATAAGTCTACGCTCGGCTGCCCAGAGTGACCCAAAGCATGTTCCCAAACAGATTCCTGATACTCCTCTAGCCTTTTATGCAGCATCACTTTAAGTGCACACAACTTGGGCAAACACAAACACCCCCGAACTAAGAATAGACTTACCATGACTCATGATTTTGCAACAAAAAGCTCTGTTTGACTTAGCTGTCATCTATCCGTGTGTGGCTATCTGTTCACACGAGTACCACAATATGCATGTGCCCGTGTGTTTATGTACGTTAGGGACTAAAATCCCCCTTGCTATCAGTTGCGTTTGCTCGCTGCAGTGCTATTTTGGGCCGGCTGACCACTCCATACTGTCCTCTCCCTGTGGACTCTGCTTTGCTGACAGGACAACATGGAAACCAGAGAGCAATCTGCAGTCACTAGCAAATGAAGGAACAGAGGGAATTATGGAGGAGATAGAGAGGTGTCAGGAGGGATGTTTAGATGACGTACAGTTGGACAAATGTCCTCTATTGAGTGTATCTTCACTGTCCGCAGCAAGGCTATTTGTAGCTCTACATGTCTGCTCTTGGTGCATTTTATGACGCATTTTTGGTTGTATAACTGGAAATTCCTTGCCCGATGGCTGGTTGGAACATCTTGACCTTATCCTATGCAGAAGAAAAAAATTAGATACTTCCAAGAAAAATGTTTGTGATGCTCTGATGCTGATACTAACACTAAATATTTATTTGCCTGCCCCCATTTCACACGCACAGACACAGGTGATGCGCACCAACAAACACAGAAACCCCTCTTCTTGACCTGCTTTTAGTTTGCCAAACGGCTGCATCTGTGTCCCTTTGTGTGCCGAGCCAGGCGCTGCCTTCACTGAACACATGATGACAGGAATTCTTTGCTGCTCAGGGCTTGATGTAATCCCTAATACAGGATTGAGGAATGCCAGTGAAAACAACACCCTGCTTGCTAAATGAATGACTGGCTGCCTTGCTGCATCACACAGCAAACAGCAGCAGCAGGAGCAGCAACGCGCCTCAACTCACAAACCTGTCCACAAATATGTTTCAGGCCTCAGGCTGGGTTCAGCTTCCCTGACAGAATGGTGGCTTCCTATTTCGGTACTATCAGACAAACAAAAAAAAGACTAAGGTAGTGGGAAATTGTTCACAAATATTGGTGCGAGGGGTGGAGGAATACTGAATGAATTAATTTAGCTTTTCAGGTTTGACAGGTTTTAAGTCATGTTAAATACACCATAATTTAGACTATTTTTTTTGGTTATAGTGATATGAGTAGGTATGGGCTTAAATATGGATATTACGGTAACATACAAATAGCTTGCAATTTACATATATGTCCTAAAATAGGCAATATTTATCACATAGTTAAAGTGTGATGATACAGTAGCAGGATACTGGTGCAAATATAATTGAGAGCTCAATGTGGTTATGGCTGCTACTAATATTTAATTTAATTAATCTGCCAATTATTTTCTCAAATAAATGATTGATCGCCTTTCCTTAAATCCAAGGTCAAACGTCTTGTTTTGTCCGACCAACAGATAAATATTCAGTTTACCGTTGAATAAAATGAATGAAAATCTTTGCAACAGAAAATGTGTAATAAGGAAATGTTTTTACTTGAAAAATGACTTGAATGGTTTATCGACAACCAAAATAGCTGCAGATTCATGTTCTGTCAATCGACCAATCGTTTTAACACAATAAAGGTTGATGAATTTGATAATGTGGAGTTATATTTGACAGATGAGTAAATAATAACATGGTCACATTCTTAAGCCCCTTTACTTACTTTAATCAGATAATTCCTTTCCCCTCAATTCGAATCATAGTTTTGTTCACTAATAATATTTCAATAATTTAATGTTATTTTACAAATAAATATTTTTGCATTAACAGCAGCAACAGTTGGTAACTTTTATGAAATAACATCTTGTCATATTTGCTCAAACTGTCAACACATTATTATATGAGACAGATGGTCTGTGAAAAAAAAATCATGTTTCTCCTCTTTCGTTTGCTTCTAATGGTATTTGCTCGGATCAACCGCGGTGCTCCAAAAACAACCAATCAAATACCAGGGGTCTATAACGCAGCTGTCAGTCATGTCAATCACTGCTCATGAACCAGTCAAACTGTCAAACGAGCAGCGCTGATCAAATATGAATTCATATTTTGTAACTGCATTGCCCACTTTTAATATATTTCCTCAAATGTTTTTCTAAACATATTTTAGTGTACTGTATGTGATCCGGCTGCCATGTTGGAAATATTGGAGCAGCACACCAAGCACCGCCCACCAGACCAGCTTTTTTATTTTACAGCTGAACAGTACACTAAAACATGTTTCTAAAAACATATGAGGTGAGAAATAGGCAATGCAGTAACAAAATCATGATTCCTATTTGATCAGGGTTGCTGAGTTTGACAGTTTGACTTCAGTTCACAGAATGATTGACATGATTGACAGCTGCTTCAGAGACTCCTCCGCTCTGATTGATTGTTTTTGTTCATGTGCAGTAATGCCATTATGAGAAATATGATGAGGTAGAGAATATGATTTTTGTTTTTCACAGATCACCAATCTGATGCACTGCTGCACAGATACTATAGTGACAGTTTCAGCAAATACCACAAATGTAATTTCATGAAAGGTGCCAGCTCCAGCTTTAAGATGACCTGAAAAGCACGAGTGCAAAGTGTCAGTAAGTTTGACTTATTTGGTTTGATGATAGATGATCTGTTATAGAATGATTTCGAACAAAATGGCATTGACACACTGTCAGAGTTTTAACCAAAGGGGTGTCACACTCATCACACTCATGCAGAAATGCAGTGCTTCGAATGTTTATTTTATTTCATTTTTTACACATATTTATTTATTTATTTATTTATTACGAGTTATTATTAGTCAATGTATTAGTATTAGAGCATTAGAGGTGTCACATCTACAGTGTCAGTGTAATAGTCCACAAAATGCAGTGTCTGCTTTCGACTGGCATTTGTTTAAGTAACCATGGAACTCTCGCATGATACACTCCTTACAGGCAACACTTCTCTTCAATAACACGGTACATTTATTGTCACATCGCCAGAAAAGAAACACATACACACACTATATTACACACCCCAACCCCAGACTCACCTACACTTCCTGTGCATGCTGTGTCCCTCTGCTGTCAGGCCTCACACACTGAAAAACACTCACCCAGCCACCCAACACTACCCCTCTGCACTGCACCTCACCTCCTCCCTCCTCTCTGCTGTGCATTTCTCGGTTGTTCCAGTGTCAGCTAACGACGCTCAAACAGTCATGCTTCCCTGCTCCAGTCCCGTTCCACAAACTTATAATCTTACGGCTAACAATGACACCAGTATTTACAGTAGAGCCATGTTTCTGAACAATGCTACACTGACACGCGCTATGACTGTATGCCTGGTGCTGGAGCTTACCCTCCCCTAAGGCTGATGTAGTAACAAGTATTGATCTAGCTTTTTAGATATTTTAATTTAAATTTAAAAATTCAAAACCACCGCTTGAGGCATTTTAAGTCGATAGAAAATGATCAGAAGTAAGATGTTTATTTTCTACCCTTTGTTTGAAAGTTTTTGAACATTTTTTGGGGAGAAAATCGGTTTCATAAGTATTCACTTATCAGTATTGTATGTCAAACTGCAGTGTGTTAATAATTCAGCGGTTTTGAGTCTTACCTACTGTGCGCACTACCCCTGGTTACCAGAAAACAGAGTTGCCCCAGTAACTATCTGCAGGCTTGACGACACACATGTAAAATACACAGATCATAGTACACAAGACACTAAATGATTATCATTCAAGTCATTTGGATGATTAATGTATTTGAGTTTTGACAGGCATATATGAGACTTTACTGCAGAGCTAATCAGTGTGACAAACAGCAGAGTAAGGTTGTCTTTATCTGCCTTTCTGTGTACAGTATGTGTAATCGTGCTGACTGTATTTAACCAGATACTAATCAGTTGTGAGAAACTCTGAACTCTTTATCTCTTTGGTCTTTGCTTTTCAGGAAGGAGAGGCGGCCTGCTGGGTGTCCTGATGTGGACCGGCTGAACAGAGGAGAAAACAACAACAAAAACAGCTGTCCTTCCCTGTGAGGATCAAACTATGGTCGGACAATGATCGTGGACTCCCCGGGGACTTGGGAAAGGGTCACTGTTGGTGCTCTGTGTGTGCAGAGGTTAGTGTGCCACTGTGTGATTGCTAACTGTGTGTTTGGGCGTATCACGGTTCTCTGCAGTCAGTTACCTTTTGTACAGTTACCATGGCATCATGTTAGCATCAAGACTCGGCTTTGGACGCCTCCAGCACTTAGAGCTGCACACTTCAAATTAACATTTTCTCATTTATACTTCAATCAACTAACAGACCTTATTAAGCAGATCTGAAGGCCTCATTTCAGCATATTTTGATGTCCCCATACTAATTAGTGTTTCTGAAGTTTTTACTCAAAGTAAAGGAGCGCTGTACTCCACTCTGTAATAACAATTAACCTAGACACTCACAGAACTGCTCACTTGCAATATTATATGTCAGAGGCTTTTATTCACACACAGTTTTGACACTCACCACCAAGCAGCTACGGCAGCAGTGGTGCTCCTTCATCCTCGCTCGTCCTCAGGGAGTGCATTCTGGTGTTGACATCAACAGGAGTGTGTCCACGGGTGCAGCAGCTTATTGTGTGGGTCACTTCACACTGGCAAACTGTTGACCAGGAGCCTCTCTGCCTCTCTCTGCTTCACTCAGGCTGCACAACAAGTCAAGGCATGTTCCAACACGCCACCAACAGCCTGACCGGGTGTATGAGCCTGCTCCTAGACCAGAGGGGGAGGAGCAGAGGATCAGAGAGGGGGGAAACCCAGAAAAAAAAACCCAGCATGACTCAGCCTGCTGCTTCAATTGGCTAGCACACACAGCTTTTACTTTGAGCACTTCAACACATGAAGGAGTTATTATTTAAAGGTACATTAAGATTGACTCTCTGTGTGACATGAAGATTTCTTTACAAAAGCAGAGATGATTTGAGGCAAAAAGTTTTAAAGAGAAGAGCACTTTTGAGTTGGACTGACTTGTCAGATCATCTTTGCTATGTCATAGATCATAAAGAAGTACGGTTTTCCTGCAGGCAGTGACTTCTTTCTCTCTTCACCCTCTTGGCCCAGCGGGTGGAGGCACTTCACAGTGCTGTCTGTCTTTCCTGGCTAACACAAAAAACCTCAGTCTTCTTTGGTAGAAGCTGAATGGATGCAAGTAAAATTAATATCTTAAAATCAGCTACACTTTTTTCCCATTCATAGTTTTATTAGAAAGTCGTCCTGTTTTCTCTTTACCATGGCAGAATGAGCAGTTTACAGAAGCTGAAAGCGGACACCAGCACAGCATACTAATGAAAGCTGCTGATTCATTAAATCATTTTACACAGTAACCCACAGTAGGTCACATCAATTACAGCTGAAGACCATCAGTATGAATTACATGACTGTGAGAATCTTAGGGAATGCATTAGCAAAGATATGGAAAACCTGTGAAATATTAATATTTTCCTGGATCTGTGATGTTTCATGTCAAATATGAATTTAAAAGCAACTTACTGATGCAGCCTAGTAAGAATCCCATACGTGATCCAGCACAGAGATATATACAAATGTATATTCAGTCTATTTAGCTACTGACACATTTAATTGTATTAAATGTGCAGAATCATCACCATCCATGAGTGCTAATTATTCAGAGCTGCTCTGATGCAAGCGGGGGTTTTTTTTTACTAGAGGAGGGGTGATGCCAGTTCATCACTGCTGTAGTGGAAGTTGATCACTAGGCAGATTCTGGGTGCAGCGGCAGGAACCAGCTCAGCAAAACTCACCTGCTACAATATGGTCTCAATCTGGCTTCCTGAGCATCTCTAAAGCACTGTACTGTACATCACTGGTGCTGCTCTCCACTGCAGCCTGTCAACAGACTGATGACCTTATCAATGAAAGAGCAAAGTCACTATGATGTTACGCCCAAAAAGAACTCAAAGCACTTCGCTGCTGCTTGGAGGTTTGTCTTTTTCCCCGCTGACAGCATCTAGAGAAGCTGCACAACTTTGTAAAAGAGCAGAGGAGGCGTATTTGCCTGCAGATAGTTGCTTTAATTTATTAGAAGTGGTGATGCGGCACAGCACTGCACAGCAGTGTCTTGACAAGTGCCAGCAGTAGTTTCACCAACTGAGTTGGTTCTTAATTTATGGAAACACGAGCTGATGATCTGTTTGCACGGGAGTGAATTATGGACAGTCGTTGAGCTAGCCTACTCACAGGAAATTATTTTTCCGCACTTTAATAGCTAAATCATCATGTAAAAGTGTAATTTATTAATCTTCCAATCTGGGACATAGACTGCAGCTCAGGCCACACACTTGCATCTGTGCAAGTTGTGGGGGGGGGGGGGGGGGGGAGGGGGTGAGTTGGGGGGGCGAAGGAGCCCCTAGCCCAGCAAGTTCAAAGCTTGCTGCATTGATTACATCATCGGAACTGGAGTGCTGGAACGGGACAATGCACCATCGGGGGGTGGGAGGGGGGGTAACCAGCTAATCTCACCATTGCCTCCATGAGCTCTGTGTGTGTGTGTGTGTGTGTGTGTGTGTGTTTCTTTCTTTCTCCTCTGTCTCTAAACTCAGCTTAGTCTGGTCCAGAGTGAGACGGCCTGCTCTCCCTCACATTTACCACCACTGTGTCACGTGGCTGGAGGACTGTCTATGTCTGAGAGAGAAGGATGTGCATCCTTGTGTGTGTGTGTGTGTGTGTGTGTGTGTGTGTGTGTGTGTGTGTGGATGTGTGTGCATGTGTGCTATTAGAGGCCAGCACTGCAGGAACTCAGCTGCTGCAGGACACTGCAGGATTGCTGCTCTGCTGCTGGCTCACTGGCTCTTGCTTTTTTTTTTCTATCTCTCTCCTCTCTCTATTCACTCAGGCAAATTGCTCAAGGAGGATGGTGAGAGCATGTGCTGCATACTTTTTCAGCAGGGGAGAGGGGGAGGAGGGGGGAGTGAGTGTAGGAGAAAGGAGGAGGAGGAGAAGGAGGGGTGGGGGGGCAGCAGAATCACAGAGGTGCAAAGCATGCCGGTGAGGCGCTGTGCTGGGCAACTGTACCTCTGAGAGAGACTACAGTAGAGAAATTGGAGACGAGGAAGGAGGAGGGAAGAGGAGGAGAGCGGGTGGGAGGTGGGGGGAGGGCAGAAGTGAGGTGCAAGGAACATCAGGTGAGTGCGGCAATTTCCTTTGCTGGCAGTGCAGCACCCACCCTCAGTGAAAGTGTGAGCAGGAGAACTGCAGATGTTCCAAGATGATGTCAGGCTCCGGATGTGGTGCGGACCTGATGTACAGTTTGCAATCACTCTGTTCCCTTGCGTTCGCCTGCCTGCCTGCAGTGGGGAGAAATCCAAAGGCCAGAGGGATGCTTTGGACTTCTGCCTCACAAAGCTGACGACGCAGGGCTGCCTTTTTCAAGGTCTTAGCACAGTTACCTGAGGTGAACTCAGAGCTGACCGTTCCTGCATACAGGCGAGCTGACCTGGCGGGATCCATCATCCAGACCTCCCAGACAGGTTCCAGAGCACATTTTGAACACTGACTCACTTTTTTATGAAGCGTTTTCGCCCACAAACTATTTTTACATGGCCTTTGAAAAGGCTCGCGGTTGAGCGTAGACAGTGCAATATGGCATGGAAGACAAAAGTAGCAACATCGACTTTTAGAGCAAGAGAGTTGCTGAGATACTGCTGCTGCAGAGATATCACCAAGCGTACGCGTATCTCTGCTCTGAGAGATCTTTTTGTTTCTGCTTTTATCCAAGAGACAAACAAAAGCATATCACAACGACTGCACAAACACCACACTACTTTTTCTCACACAGTGTGCGTTAAACTCCCAAAAAGAATCATAAAGAGCTGCACCCTGCCTTGGTATCCACTTTTAGGATGGCTGAGAAGTCCTAGTAGCTAGAGCACAACTTCATGACTGCACCACAGCTCCCCTGTCCCATGCAGGCCACTGTAGCCTCATTCTCATCCTCCCCCCATTTCCAGCACTCACCGACATCCTAAGAGCACTGACACAATAGATCCTTCTCACCGGTGTGCAGCATCATATTCACAGGTAACACATGCTGCTTAATATAAACCCACAACTACCAGAGAAAAGTAGAGAGCTGTGTCTGTCTGCACTCTCCTGAAAGCTAAATCAGCAAAGACGAAAGTCCCCTCTAGTGGAGGGAACTCTTTGCATCCTGGTTAGTCTTTTTGTCCTTGTGTCAAATGCAGAGTCTTCTCCACCAGCCGCTATCTGACACGCCGGCTGCTATTTCCAGCCTGTACCATGTGTTAAACATGGATGAGGGAGCAGTGGAGCCTGACTGCTAACTGACTGGCTGTCTGGCTGGCTACTGCCTGGTTATTACTGGTGCAGAGGAGGCTGACACTGATGAGACAGAAGCAGCCGGGAGCTCCAACACTGCAGGCATGCACACCGACATACATATACCAAGTCCTGTAAGGCTGATTTAAGAAGTACAGCATCCTATGCAAAGACATAAGGAGGCAACATAAAAGGTGAATAAGACCAGAGAGGAAATAAATGTTTACCTACAGATGAGTCTCGGACAGCATCGTTCACGGGGCGGAGAGGAGGAAAACTTCTCTGCACTCACTCTGAGCCTCTTGGTTGCTGGTGATGTGCTTTCATGGCGTGGCAAAGTTGACTGCAGCATTGCCTCCTGAACAGAATGACATTGTTTGCACTCTCTCTCTCCCTCACTCCTCCTCCTCCTCCTGTACGCGCTCGCTCCCCCTCCTCTTCTTTGCACGCTTGCTGGCAGCATAAACTGCACAGCTCAGCAGTGTTCCCCCACTGCCGCAGCAGATCCTGCATGAGCTCTGCGTATCTGAGTGGGATGGGACTTTTAAAGGGGAACGCAACCTCCAGGGTCAGTGTGTGTGCACATCCTTATTCTGCCCTCCTCTCCTCTCTGTCCTCCTCTGCAACACCCCCACCCCCCACCAACACCCGCGAGAATCATCAATGTAAAGGACTCCTCACAAGAGAGACCCCCTCCACGCACACATAACTCTCCATCCCCTTTTATTCATTTTCTCACTACAGCAAACGCTGCTTTGAGATATGAGTGTGCTCAAACCTTAGTGAGGAACAGTTTGCTCCACAGAGAGGCCATCTCCTCTGGTGTGCTTTGAAACTTGTCACAATATCTCTGAAATGTAATTTCCTCTGAAAATGATGCCTGAAAGGGTTTCTGCTAGTATGAGTTGCAAAAAAATGTATTTAAGACAATTTAATTTAAAAACATGTACCTGTAAGATCAGAGAGTGTTACACAGCGTCAGGCTAAATTAAGGAAATCACAGACATGGTCACCGTTTTAAAATCAGAATAATTGTCACCTGTGATACAGTAAAAAGAAAAAGTGGTTAATTTATTTTACCCATAAGAAATCGTTAAGAATCACATTTTAACAACGTATGTCAAAAAAGCATGAAACATGAAACACACCACAGGATTTCTGCACACAGGTCACCACAGCTTTTTGACAAATGAGCATTAATCATGCGATCAGTCATTGAATGGCGCTATTTGAAAGCTGCTTTCTCAACACAGGCTCAAACTTTCACAATTCCCAAAGGAGCAAAACCTCCTTCAGTAAAGTGAAACGTCCTTAATCTGCAATCCCTATTACCTGCCTTTCATTACCCAAGGTGCACTTCTCTACTGGTGCAATTCTGCAGTGCGCTAAAATATAGAAATGTCTTGACCAGCGGAATTTGTCTTTTGCGCGTTGCACAACTCTGCAAGAGTGAGATCATCCATCATTTAGTCAGCCAATAAGGTTGAACTTCTCTTTCTGCAATGTCTTTACTTCACACAAAAAACGCACTTGGTGCTACGCGTCCCCCGCTTTCCGTGATGACGTTTTGCGGTGCGCTGCATGGGCTTTCGGATGGGTAATGGTGGCTCCATTATAAATCCTGTGCATTTTAGGCATCAGCGTCTTGGCCAGTCTCTGCAGCAGTGCAGCTCTCTCTGCTTTCACTGCAGGAGCCATGCTTTTAGTTTTTTTACCCATGACTTTGTTCCCTCACTTGAACCCGATGATTTTTTTTGTCCTCTGGTGCAAAATGAGTAACTGCATATTAACCCTGAAGCCATCAAGACAAGGTGTGTGCTTACCTGTTTTAAGCACATTAGAGTTTGTGTATCATATCAAGGCTTTCCCTCCCTATTAGCTTGTACCTCTGCCCTTATAAAAGACACCACTGCTGGGTCAGATTGCTGAATCAGCAAAACTCACATAATGGAACATCTCTGACTACTGGGGATCAGTTAAACGAGGCTGTCCATATCCGTCAGTGTCAGTGTGAATCATAGGTATGCATCATGTAAATTATCCATCAGCTGAGAGCGAAACATCTCTCCCTGCATGTACGATCTGCATGCCTCAGTCTGCCGAGCCTTGCAGCATCTGTCCTCTCCTCTGTACTCTGTGACACCGGGGAAAATGCCCCCGCCAGCATATCCCTCACATAGCCAACGCCGTTCTCAGTAATGGCATCCCCTGTGATGAATAAGCCATGAGGAGGGGCCCTTTTACATGTCCTATTAGATTACCTCCCTATGCTTTACCTGGCTACTGTCACCTCATCGCCTCTGGCTGCGCACTCTTCTTAATATTCTCCCTGGTTAGCCCGGCCAAGGGCAGAGTGTGTAAATGTGTGCTAAGGCTCATAGATCATATGAGAGATTTAAAGTAGAGTCATCTTGTGCAGTTCATTGAATGTGTACATACACGGCTCTCTCTCATGTTTATGGTTAACGTTAAGGTCTGGGAAAACTGCCTGACGATTAGCTTTTTTTCCCCAGTTGATAGGAAATGTTTACATAAATAAGTGATTGATTTTTGTGCCGGTATCAAACCGGACGTTATGCTCAAATGAAAGAAACAGGGGTTATCTATCAGGGATGGACAGTCTTGACATGTGCAGATAATGGAGTCGAGCCTAACCACTGGCTGGTGAGTTTGCGTCTTTTTTTTCTTTTTTTTTCCCCCATTCACAGCCCATTCCTTGGCTCCATTGATCTGTCCGGAAAAGATAATAGACACATTGATTCACAAGCTCAGCAGCTTGCTTTGGTTTACACATCAATTCAGACTAATTCTCAATAGTCCTCAGTCAAGGAGGAGAATTGCCTTGACTGACGACTGACTCCTGGGTCTTTTGAAACTGTAGATTAAAAAGCGGCGCTGTGAAGATTTTTCCATCTCTTTTGGGCGTACAGCATAGCGGAGTTTATTTCTGAAAATCTGACGAGATGTAAAATAAAACAGAATTTCAGTGTGCATGAGTGATTAGGTGGTTATAAAGAATATTCTCAGGGGAAACCTGACATTGCCAATGGAATCTAGCAATGAATTAACTTCACAAAAACTTTCTGTCTGTGCTCACTTCAGACAGTCTGGCACAGAGATAGACTGACTGATGGGATCCTGATTTTGTCGAAGGTGTGTGGCGTGTTTCACTGCGCCAGTGCTTCTTTGTTGACCTCATTTTGTAAAGCTGAGCAGATTCCCAAGGCCAAGTGGAGTGAAAAAGACACACTGTCAACAACAAAACAGGCCAAACCTGGTGGTTCAGAAATGTCTGTAAGCACACAAACTGCTCTGTATTCAGAATTGTGAATTCATTATTCCACAGATCATTTATTTCACCAACAAGGAAACGCTCTTTTCTGTTTCATCAAAGAATCACTCGCGACATTACTCATCGTGATATTAAAGATCCTGTTTTGAAAGGCAGAGCTCGATATGTGAAACATATAAAGTGCGAGGACTCATCAGTTTCTCTCTCAGTATGAGAGATAGTAGTAAAAGGGTCTATGATGGATTGGCATTATGGTGAGTGGCTGAACTTCTGACAGCTGGCTGCTCTGTTGTGGTGAATGAGCAGCAGTTCCATCAGCTGCCGGTGTCAGCAGCAGCCAGTTTGCTCTCTACAGAGGTGTTGTAGCAAAGCATAACGTACAGATCAGCTTTAACTCAGTGAGACTGCAGCCTTCATTAGGCCTTCACACACTCATAATATCAATTTCAAGCATCCCTGTTTTATATTACAGTATAAAAAGAAAATTGTTCTGACATGTTTTTGTTTTGATTCCCCTTAAGCATTTTTTGTATTTAAAGGGATAGTTCACCCCAGAATCAAAATAATATATTTTCAATTTGTTGAGATTTATCAGTCTAGATTGTTTTGGTGTGATTTGCCAGTGTTTTAGATATTGGCTGTAGAGATGTCTGCCTTCTTGCAAATATAATGGAAATTGATGGCACTCCGCTTGTGGTCCTCAAATTGCCAAAAAATACTCTTGGAAAACTCAAAAGCAATGTCTCTTTCTAGAAATCATGACCAGGTTACTCAAGATAATCCACAGAGTTGGTTGTGAGCAGTTTCATGAAGGAGCTATTGGCGGCGCCACTGGCCGCACACATGTGAGTTGTCGACGGTGACAACGTGTGTGACGGCTTCGTCGAGTGTACCAAGTGCAGCATGATGCTGGTATATGACAGCAAAAAGTTGGGGACCTCGACACTTAAGAGACACATGACGAAGGCTTGTCATGGAATGAAAGACGTGAGTCAGTTTTCAACGTCCACGTTCGTATCCTTAAAAAAAACATGTCGGGTTTAAATCAGGCTCGGGCTCGGGCTCATAATTACAGTTAAAGGGACAGGCTGGGCCGGGCTCGGACAGAACATGCACGGGCTCGGGTGGGATCAGGCTGGATTTTTTGGGCCCGATCTAAGCTCTACTGTGATTGGATGGCTGAGTAAAAAGCTACAATGACAAGCACAGCATTTTTCCAAAAGTTAAACATTTTTCAACGCATAAAAAAGACCAAAAAAAAAAAAAAAATCAAACCTGCAGCATTTAGCGCAGAATAGACGCCCAGCGCCTCATCACACTGCTTCGGTTTGTAGTGAAGCAATGTGTGGTGCTCCCTTTGCTTACAATTAAAAAAATACACTAGCCTCAGGGAAGGGGAAAAAAACACTTTGATGGACATGGCCCCCTAATGTTTACATCTCACGCTGTCATGAATAGATGCACGCTTCCTTCTGCACAACGATGCGAATTGCAGGTGTAGTACTGCGATTTGCAGGTGTAGAAAGAAAATAGTTTCTACATGAAATTGCTCACAATAAGGTCTGTGGATTATCTTCAGTATCCTAGTCATGATTTCTGGAAAGAGACATTGCCACAGACACAAGACACAAGCTGAGTGCCATCTAGTTCAGTTATACTGGAGAAAAGGCAGACATCTCTACAGCCGATATCTCCAACACTCTGCAACTCACACCAAAACAATTTGGACTGATAAATAGCACTACAGGTAAGAGGGAAAATATGAATTTCTAATTTTGGGGTGAACTGTCCCTTTAAGGTGAATGCAGTTGCATGTGCACCTTATAGTGCAGGTTAAGTAAATATTTCTCTGACTAGAGAATAAAGACTTTGGACTTTGTGTTCATCTTATCTAGATACCTTTAAGCTGTAAACCAGTTAAAACACACCTATAAATATTAAGTGTCACAGCCGGGCTGCATTTCTTTACACTGAACAAAAAAAAAAACATACAAAATGATCCTCTTAAAAACACTCAAGGACCTGACTTTGATAAAAAAACATCCTTCACAGGGAGCTGCCACAGTCCATCACTGTAATGCTTCTCTTTTGTTTTTTTCTTTAAATGAAACATTAATTTTGTGTGATTGTAAGGCTGAAAACAACTTTGTGTTTAATAGAAAATGTGCCACTCGACTGAATATGTTTTCTGGTGTTATTTGTGTCAGTTTCATCTGCAATCGGCTGGCAGCTTGTTATTTTGGTCTTTTTCCCTGCTGCATTGTGTTCTGCGTTTCAGGTTCTTGGAGGAGTGTTGCATATCCTCCACAACAATCCGTGTCATCTGGAGATATGTGTTGACTCCTGGCCTACATTCACTACTGCCATTTGTTACCGTCAAAAACAGGTATGGCACACGGGGACAGAGATAACTTATGGGCTCCTCCAGAGTGGCCTGTTGATGTCTATATCTGCCTGTGAAGCATTTCAGCAGCAGCAGGAGCAGCAGCATCTCCGGGATGATTCCTGACATCTGCACTGTCTTCACCAAGAACCCAGAAACTCTGCAAAGTCTGCTGCTTAATGAGAGAGTCGTAAACTGGAGGAGCGGACTCATATTCAGAGGTAGTGTGGCAGAATGAAGGCATGACATTTGCATTGAAAGACGGGAGCCAACGATGCAATGATTGTGAGTTTGTTTCAATGTATTTTTCTTGTCTAGCAGTCTGCCCCAACCCCGTTAGTTGCTGGCAAATATTTAAATGTTTATAGATGGTCTGCAAATATATACTTTAATCTTAAAAAAGGCTCAGACACTTTAGTTTTTCGTGAACGTTACTCAAACAGGAGTGAACTGTTGTGTTTAGAGCTGGGGGCTATGGAGAAAATTAAGGATCACCATATTTTGGTAGAAGAATCCTTGATATCAATATTGCAATAATATTGTAGGGTTGACTATCGGTGCTTTGCGAAATATGTTTTTGATAATCATCAGTAATGTGGATATAATGACTAATAGGGAAAGGCAAGAACAGCTAGAACAGTCTGGTAAGTTCAGAAAATTACATCACTTTAATGTAACACAGCCTTTAAAGTCAGGAGAAGACAACACTTACAGTATTATAATATCCAAAATCTAAGATGATATCTAGTCTCATATCACAATATTGATAAATCAATATATTGCCAAGCCCTAGTTGTGTTTGGAGCTCTAAGGAAGAGAGGAGTAAGATATTTTGGGCTTTGATACATACACAGACAGATTTGCAGGATCAATTCATTGTTGTTTTTGATCTTTTCATGGAATTTGTTGACACTAAAAATCATGTAAAATATCACCTGACATATCTGGTTAATGTAAATGTGGAACACATTGATATTTTTCACTAATAGACTTGCATTTTCAAATATATTTGCTCTTGCAAATAATAAATGTGTTATTGAGAATGATAAATGCAGACATTTTTATTTCTCCTCAGAACCAGCGTTGCCAGATGGGAAATGTTTAACTATGGTACCAGATGTTTAAAATTATTGTATTTTGAGTAACATTATCATATGTGAGTCATAACCAGGAGAACAAATAGGCACACAGGTGTACTTTTACAAAAAATATATCTAGACTTTTTGACATGCCTACAAATCTACCCTGATCTTAGAGCAAGCTGACGTAGCCATGATGGGTGGAAGGTGGTCTGAGTCCATAAGTCCATCAGTCTGACAATTTCTGTCATAGCCTATTGTTACAAAATTAAATTACAAGACAGCATGACTGCAATCCTGTTCATGTTCTGCATGAAAACAATTAAGGCCATCAGCTAGATTAAAGGGAAATTTCGGTTTATTTCAACCCTTCTCCTATCGTCCTAAATTTGTTTCAAGTGACTAGTGACATAGAAATAATAGTTAGCATGTTAGCCGTTAGCCTAGATACAGCCGTAGCGTCAGACCTGTTAAAACGTAAGTGAAAGGGCATACCTTCAAGTGCAAAGTTAGTCCACTAAACAAGCTTTTTTCCACAAAGACCGCCTCATATGGTTAGGATAAATGTCAGAGAACATATAGAAAACAACATGTAAACGTGTTATATTACCTTACCGGTGTGTTGCCATGTTTGTTTATCCCTCTAGCTCTGCTTTCCAAAGCGTGGCCGAAATATCGCGAGAACAAGCAGCGATCTCATAGCGTGCCTGAACAAGCAGCAACAGCTGGAAGGCAGACAGTAGCCTGAAAAGTTCATTCATTTATTTTATGAAAGATTTATAGAATAATGGCTGACTTTTTGCCAGACTTAGACTTTGTGGAGGAGGAATTTGATTTTGCAGAGTTTGATGGCCGCCCTTATTTATTTGAGCCAGAATACACTGAGGAAGAGCTTCGTGAAATTGAAGAACAGAGGAGGAGAGAGAGAGAGAGCCGCAACAGGTAACGTTAGAGGACGAGAGGGGAGGAATGGCTGCTGCAAGGCTGCGTAGCTCTGGAGATTGGTGGTGTAACTGTGAATGCTGCCCCAGTGCCCACAGAAGAGGAATGCCTCTGTTGCAAGGAATGGGACCGGTTGCAGCCTTATTTTCAAGGTCTGGATGTGACCGAGGACGAGACACCTCTACCTGGAGTAGTATCCAGCTGGGCTTTATCTAGAGCTGGCGAGATATATTTCGGCCGTGCTTTGGAAAGCAGAGCTAAATGGTAAACAAACATGGCAGCACACCGGTAAGGTAAGACATCACGTTTACATGTCGTTTTCTATATGTTCTCTGACATTTATCCTAACGATATGAGGCGGTCTTTGTGGAAAAAAAAGCTTGTTTAGTGGACTAACTTTGCACTTGAAGGTATGCCCGTTCACTTACATTTTAACAGGTCTGACGCTACGGCTGTATCGAGGCTAACAGCTAACATGCTAACTATTATTTCTATGTCACTAGTCACTTGAAACAAATTTAGGACGACAGGAGACGGATTGAAATAAACTGAAATTTCCCTTTAAATAAATAAACTTGGTGCACTGGTGAATTTAAAACAACTCTTCTTAAACACAGCTTACCTTAGTGAAAAAGTTCAAACTCCAGAATGACAGTCAAGCTCTCAAGTCGCTTTAATCAGAACCTACATTGAACATGATTGGCTGGAATATATGGCGCAGCATCCATATTTTGCTTTCCTGATCATGTTGGGAAACAAATTAAAATGAGACAGCACGGACTAAAACCAACTACTAATTATAAGCATTACAGAATGGTCAAGTTATTGAACACTATGGCACTTTTTGGCATTATTGATCATACAGAGAGCAAAATTATTATATAAATACAGTAATTATTGTACATCTGGCAGCGCTGCTCAGAACAGGCTGTCCATTGAGTCAATATAATGCAACACAGCAGGTGGTTTTAAATATCAGTGCAAATACCATAATATATTGTAAAACAACAACTACATGATGTGATTTTTTTCATAATCAGATAGTTCTGTAACATGTAATTTTGTGTGCCCCATGCCATGATTAGGGAGGTATTGATCTGATATGCTGGAGTAATATCAGCACAGATACTGACCTTATTAAGCAGATCAGGTATCACAACTGATGTACAATAAATACAGTGTTTATAACAATTTTGTGTCTCTGCTATGAGTTACATTCTTACAGCAGGTCATTGACTCATTTTACTTTTTTAAAAATAATTCCAGTGAGGTCTAAGCAGTGTAGAGCTGCAACTAACGATTATTTTCATTGTCGATTAATCTGTCGTTTATTTTATCTATAAAATGGCATAAAATATCAATCAGCATTTCCTGAAACTTAAGAATACATCTTCAAATGATTTGTTTGATCCACGACCCAAATACATTCATTTTACTGTCACAGAGAAGGAAAGAAACCAGGAAAAAAAAACACATGTAGGAAGAGGGAATCAGAGAATTATGATTTTTTTTAATTACTCGATGCAATTAATCGATTATCAAATTAGTTGGTGATTGATTTGACAGTGAACATCTAATTGGTGAATCGTTGTAGCTCTAATGCAGTGTGGTGTACAGATTTTAATTGTGGGAAAAAGGGAGCTCTTGTGTGCAATTGGTATTCTGTGTTGGTAGATACTCTGAGTTGGGGCTTTAGCATCAGGAAAGAAAAAAGTTGCATCGATGCATTCCCAGCCATGATGATGAAGGTAAATTAAAACAAATTGTCACTTTGTTTTTGTGTCTCTGAAAGGTATTCTTAACTCACACTGCCATCTCATCAAAGAGCTCGCCTCTCTCGGTGGGCTTGATATCACAGAATATGGGGGTTATAACACCTTCATCTACAGCAGCCTGCAGAATAGGCACAGGCAAGAGTGAGTTTCTGAAATGTTTTCATGACCTCAGTTCGTGGCAGCAGCTCCATTATTTTTTGTGGCTGATGATTAGAATAGAAACTACGATATGCATTTCTTTGATTTATGTTCATAATTTCTGTTCACATTTTTCTCTGCCGAACAGGAAGGTGTTGCTGCTGCCAATTTCCACTCTGGACGAATCCCACGCGGAGCTCGTTGACACACACTTGCCTTACGGAGGCAGCCAGGAGAGCCTCAACCACGTGAGAGCCTGTATCCGCCATCTGCCAAACCACTGTGTGACGGATGAGACGGGCCGGCCTATGTCCTGGATGCTGTCTGATGAGCTGTGTGAGCTGAGGATGGCTTACACCCTACCAGAGTACAGACGGGCCGGTCACCTCCTGGCTCTGTCTCAGGCTCTGATCCGCAGGATGGGCTCTGCGGGTTTACCCGTCTACTGCCACGTCAACCAACAGAACCAGGCCACCATTAACGCTGTGACCTCACTCGGCTTCTCTACGTGTCCCAGTATGGAGGAGATCTCAGTGCTGCTAATATGTAAGGACAGAGTGTGAATGAGCAGAAATAATAACAGTAAAGTCTAGTTGGATGATTGAAACCATACTGGAAAAGCAATGTTTTATTGTAGAAGTGGAAATTGTAACAGCTGCTCTTCTTGTTCTGTGATTTCTGTTTCCCTGCAGTACTCAGGGGATGCAGCGCTTTAGAGAGTTTAGTCCATTTCTGACAGCGAACTGCAAGTAGAACAAACTCAAAAATAACATTTTCTGTGGCTTAAGGGTGGATGTGATGAATACGCCAGCCGTGCTCCTTTTTACTCTGTAAAAATGTCCTTCATTGTGAAATAATACTGTTCGGACAATACAAGACTTCAGTTTGACTCTGCGGAGCGTGCCGAGGTAAAGACCCCCTTCATCTGCAGATCACCCAAAGAGGCTCTCGTCCACCTGGGACCCCTCCCCGGAGGTGAGCTGATCCACTGCTGATTGCCTCTCTGTGTTTTAGCAGCAATGCACCATTCAAGTCTGCAGGCAGGCAACTTGACAAATGAGCAGCGATCTAAGCAGAGGGGATGCTCGTACTGCACCACACACTCCTGTCCCATCCACATCCCCCCGTCCCGCAGTGGTGCACCTCTTTTAACTGACACCCTTTCCTCGCTTTAAAGTGCTCTTCTCAAAGTCACACAAGTAGAGTACACGCTAAGTACATGCTTACTAATGTGTGTGCATCCAAAGACGTGGCTAGAAGAGTGAGTTAATACGAGCCTGTATATTTCTAGTGTTGCTTCTTTATAGAAATGTTGATCTGTGTTTTAATCAAGTTGCACAAATTACCATATCCTTTTAATACTTCACATAATTAGTGAGTGTTTCATGTTTGGTTTGGAATATTATTAATCATCTTAAAGTAAACTTGTAAATAGAGCTAAAACAAGTCAAGTCAGGTTTATTCATACAGCATATTAAAAAACAACAAATGTTGACCAAAGTGCTTTACAACGAGATTAAATTAAGCAGAAAACTGTCATAAATAAGAGAATATGAGTAAATAAATAAAAGAGTAAAATATCTTGATTAAATTGTAATGCAAACAGAATTGCACAAAAACAAAATGCAATACAAGCAAATGAAAACAATTTAATTGGCAACCATTTTGATAATCATTCATTTAAATCACCTTTAAAGCAAAAAAGCAAAGCATTTGCTTTTTCCAGCTTCTCCAACGTGAGGATACGCTGATTTTCTCTGATTTTATATCACCGTAAATTGAATATATTTTTCAATTGGACTGTTAGTTTGACAAAAACATCCGAATTTGTCACCTTTGGTTCTGTAAAATTGTGACAGGCATTTTTAATTATTTTCTTAAATTGTATAGACTAAATCAGTGATTCCCAACCAATTTCCTTAAGGGACCCTTTCCTTTTATTGAGTAACTTATGACCTCTGACTAAGTGACATATTTTGTGGATATTTCATATCATATTTAATGCATAACGACAACAGTACAGAACAACTGATAAACTGTACAATAAGCCCAGATGGTGAAAACAATTACTGCAGAAAGTTTGTGAATTAATTTTGAGCATATTATTTTCCTGTGATTATTACATTGGAGAAGAGTTTTCCTGATATTGTTAGGAACGTCTTTATACGATTATGTTTTTTTGTTTGTTTTTAAAAAAAATCATACATACTTATAGGCTTCTATTTTTCACTTATTCATTTTTCTTTTTTTCTCCCTGACTCTCGGCCATTGTTCTATCAGCTCTTTGTTATAGCTGAATAGTTTTCTAAAGCAAGACGAGCCTGTTAAGCACAGAGTGAAGGTTCTGTGAATATAGCTTGTGTTCAGGTCTTCACTGTGTCCTTACCCTGAGAGACTCTGTAATAAGTTCATATCTTTAATAATAATCTAACTTTTAAGAATGAAATGAAGTAAATGCTGAGACATAAGACTTATCTATCTATCTATCTATCTATCTATCTATAAATTTTTTCTTACACCAGCTGTCAAACCTTAGCAACCCCTAGAGAGGTCGGGACCCCCAGGTTGGAAACCAGTGGACTAAAATGATTAAGCAGTTAATTGAGAAAATAGTTTAATTATAGAGCTTAATCGATACAGAAAATGATGGTTAGCTGCAGCACCAAGTGTAAATTCAGTGCACTAGACTGAAGATTAACAGTTTGTGTAAAGGTTAAAAAATAAATACAGGTCAGTATCGTAGGAGTGAATGATTTTCTACACTCCTTTGTCCGTGTGCTCTACTCTAACTGAGGATTATTTTTATAACTGATTTCTGCTTTACAAAGCTGGACTGCACAGGTCTTATATTGCAAGCCGTCTACTGAAATATGAGATGTCTCCTCACCTACAGTTTGAATCTATTTGAGTGCCCAACCTCCACTACAGTCAAAGAGGTGTAGGATGATAAAAAAAAAAAAACAGCATCAGGAGGGGTTTATGCAGGCTGCATCAGTTGCAGATCTTTACTCATCCCAATGCAGATTCGTGAGTCAGCTAAGAGGCAGAGAACATGAATTACCTGACGGCTGAACTAGTTCTGTGGCTTCATCAGTATGTTGCCTGCAACTGCAACCATCACTTGAGGACAGCATCCACCCACTGGTCCTCCTCAGAAACTGCATCTCAGATCAAGTGAGGAGCCGAGTGTCTGACGCAGCATGCGATCATTCACCTTGGCTGCAAGTGCTGCTCGGACTTGCCTTGGTGCAGCTGTCCACACATAACCCCCACCGACACCCTCCACCTCCTACCCCCCCATAGAGGCAGTGCACTCTGCCAGCCGTGGAGTGGGACGTACTATCGATCCTGCTGAAATGATGGTTTCTAAAAGGGAGGCAGTAAGCATGTCTGCGCTCCCCTCCTCCACTGTGGAGGGGCCCTGAGATATCACCAAGCTCAGCACATTGCACCATCACCGCATGGGAAAATGGGATTTTCACTGGGAGACGAGCTGAGGGGAAGGTAATTCAAGCCGCCGAGCTATGTTCCCCACCAAGGATGTAAAACGAGCCATATTACCTTCAGACGCCTCGCACAGTGGACAAATAAGGTCATTTTAAATGTCCTATTAATTCCAGTCCTTGTCATGGAGAAATCAGATGCCAAACAGGGGGAAAAATCTGCATGAGTGCTGAAGTTAAGAAGGAAGTGAGGAGAGGGAGGATGTTCATTCAGTAGGCACCCATTCATCTTTGCAGCTTTTAATACTTGTTCAGGATGAGCACGTGTGCCATCATGTGCCTCATGTATTGTATCACTCTGTAAGCACTGTTATTCTGAATGAGTGATAAATGAATGAAGTGCAGCTTTATGCAGACAGTTAATAACCTAGTGTGAGGCTGTGAACCTCAGGCAGGAGGTGTCTGATCCAGAGGAGCCACTAGATGGCAACAGTGTCCTAACATTTACCAACACTCAGGTGAAATTTGGTGCATGTGTATGCAGTGACTCACACAGGGCTGCAGATTTAGAGGAAATTCTGAGCAGGCTTTTATAGTTGTGAGTGCCCGCTACACAAAATAACACTAAATAGGAGCTGACAATTATTCATTACGGGGTAAAAATGACTGTGCTTGTTTCCATTTCCTTTTATGAATGAACTGTGTTGCTGTAAAGGAGCTCCTGTTACTGATGACATTTGCTTGGAAGATGAGGAGTGACTGCATCAGTCGTCCTGCTCATGAAGGTCACACGTGCAGGCTGCATCATCCTTGTCAGTCCAAATCTCCTGTCAGTCACCATACTCAACATTCCCCTGGGGTCACTGTGTCAGTCAGCGGAGTGTGATTTTGACTTGCTGAGCAGCAGTGACTGACGTTTAGGATCTCCACTCGTCTTAACGTCATTTTCTGCTTTTTTTAAACCGTGTCAGCGAGGGACTGCACAGCCTGAAGGTCAAGTGTAACAGCAAAGTGTCCCAGTGTGTCAGTGTGTGAGCAATCATGGTTCACGGGTGCTGTCGATAATGTCATGCCCCAGCTGAAGCTGGTCATGTAGGGTGTGTGTGTTTGTCAGGAAACCAGACATATCTATGAGCTCATGTTTTGTTTGTGTGCGTCTGGTCCCTCTCTAGTGTTGTGTCATTTGTGAATGTGTCTTTCAAAAGAGTGAATTTTTTGAGCGAAGGAGCTGAACTTCCAGAGAGTCCGCCATGTTGTTCTACCGTAGCCCAGAACAAACAAATCTAACCCTGGCCATTGTAGGTCACTAAATCCTACACACTAGACCTCACAGAATAACCACAAAACAAATTCATGCTACAGAAATGAAAACCTGATACAACAAGAATCTTAAAGTGCGATCTGAGAGAGCAACAACCCGCCATGGAGGTTTGTCTCAGTGTGTCTCAGTCTCTGTGTCTTCACAGCTCAGTGTGGGTTCGTCCTTGTGTGTGACTTGTTCATCGGCTCAGTGTCTGTGCTTTGTGCTACTGGGTTAGCTCAGTGAACAACAATCTCTCACTGAGTGGCAGCTCTCGCTTGTTCCTCAGCTCAGTGCATGTGCGCCCATGAACGACTAGTTCTTCAGCTGAAGCGGAGTCTGAACGAGAGTCTGGAGCAGCGTCTCTTAGGAGTTTACCTGGCTTTTAAGCACGACTGCACATGCACTATACACAAGCAGGATTTTAGATTCACGCCTACCTGCGAGTCGAGTCAACTTGTTCCTCTTTTAAGGGGAATTACACCCATGTTCAAAATCCATACATTTATTCCTATGGTCTAAAACAGTGGTTCCCAACTGGTGGGTTACGGTCCAAAAGTGGATCGTGGGTTCATTCTGAATGGACGGCAAGTGACTCGCAAATGTGTCAAGTTTGTAAAAAAAACACCTGATTTTAAAGTACAGTGAATTACTGGCACTGAGCATTTATTTTTAGTTGCTGTTTCCTGCTGTAGAGTGAGTGACTAACAGACAGCTGTTGACAGAGACGTCAAACTAGCTTGACGACATGGCCAAACGCACATATGACGCTGAATGTATTAAACTGTGTGGACCCTGTGGCTGGACCAGTTGGGAGCCACTGCGCAAACTGCTCACACTGAGAGCACCCAGGGGAATTTTCTGCATTTTCTTTTCAGCACTAAAAACCCCTAAATTAAGCTCAGCTGTGGCTATAAAAAGACAACAAACATTTTGTGAGTCCACAAAATCAGACTCCCATTAATTGTCTGTGGAGCAGCTCCAGACTTTATTCTTGATGACATCACAACTTTGAGACTTACCTCTGTGGTTTCTGGCTTTAGAGTAGCTCATGTTCAGAAATATTGTATGAAATTTCCCGGGCCATGGAAATATCATACTGGAATTCTTAAACTAGGTGGTGTTCCCCTTTTAAGAGTCGTTCAAAAACAATTATTCGTCCGCGAATGTAACATAACTGCGACCCTTCAACTAAGGATTTAAGTAAACCGTCTTGCCTTAATGTCAGACTAACACAGACGTGAATAAACAGAAGTTGATGTGTGATGTCCTACCTGACTTGATCAGCATGGGAGCTCAGAGCTCGGTGCAGCCCAGGTTACTAATTAAAAGGATCCTGTGCTAGTGATGCACTGGACTGAAGTTCGTTTTGTATTGGGAAGAGGCTGGTGGGTGAGTAGTTTCTATTTCTGTCCATAGAGTGTATAATAATAATGTGTATACAGTCTGTATTTCGGAAAGTACGACCAGCATATATTTCAATGCAGAGTAGACAATGAAAATATGATTTTATTATAATTTTCTGCTTCTGTTCTGTAAATGCTGGTCAAATGAAGGAATCTCTATCTATTTTTTTTTAATAATACGTGACATTTCAGTATTTGATTGGATATTTTTATGTAGATACAACCACATATTCTAAATTTAATAAATAGTGTTATCCAAAATGTAATGTGCATCTGTGTTTCCTTTTTTATGCAAATATAAACATGCAATGACAGTTTTAAAAGTCAATAGTCTTTGTCACCATGAGCACCTTTTACATGAAACTTTATTATTGATAAAAGAATTATTCACAATTTATTGTCATTAATATGAGATTATTTCAAGTGTATGCTAGATGATATGATTGTTTTTCAGTGCTCCTGCTATTTTATCACTTTATTGTGATTGCTATCATGTATTTTTGTGTACCACTGAATGTGAACTCAGGGCATTGCTGTAAAAGAGCTTAATGCTCAGTCAATTTGGCCTGAGTAAACAATGGATGATGACTATTATTATCATTAATATTATTATTATTATCACTAAAATGACACAAGGGGTTTTAGGGTGATGAAATCATTTGAGAAAGATTATGTTAAAATCTTTTGAGAAAAACAAAAAGACAAAACATAAATACCAATGAGAAGTGCTAATTAAAAAAAAAAAGAGTGTGAGGCCCTTTGCATGTGAAGTGTTTGTAAATGTGACCTAAATCTTATGGAGAAAAATTAAATATATTTAATTTTTCAAAATTATAGTATGCAAATCGTAAATCTAAATTTGGACAATCAGCTTCTTCCATAAAGGGCTGTCAACTAATTGAAAACAGACTGATAACAGATTTAAAATCCTTCACAACAAAGGTCAGGTGCTGGCTAAAAGCAAGGAATGTGGTTTTATTGCGCCTCCATTTTAGGTCTACATGTAAAAGTCTAACTAGGAGCAAGAGTTGAAAATTAGCAATAGCAATAAACTCTTTGGAACACATCAGTCCCATACTCTATTGGAATTATGTTAAATTGCATTTTCCCTATCAAATACAATAAACATAAATGCAAATAATTTTAAGAAAAATTTAAAATCAGCAGTGAAATTAAAATGTGTTCATAGTTTCATTAATAAATAAACAACCACACACAGAGAACATAACATCTGCACAAACTGCAGTACCAACATGAAACCAACTTCGCTGAGACCGTCAGTAGGGAGGTCCTAATCTAGCATAGCAGCTGGGAGCATTTGACCACGTGATGCGAGAGATGTTAGAGAGCAGCCATCATCATTTCACCTAATTCATGTCCAGCCTGAAATGGTAAAAGGTAATTAAGACGACAAGGAAACTGAAAACTACGATGGAGTAGGTGAAGCTCGTGAAGCCTCCTCCCGGTCTCATCCACTGTGTTGTTCCCCAACTTACCAAGGTCTGTTTGCTGTGTGCTTTTCAGTCCCTTCTCCCCCTGCTCTCTGCTCATATGGTGGCTGCCGACGCGCTTGTTTCGGTTTCTGTGTTTCTCTTTACATCACATTTACATACTCGACATCGACAACAACACCCGCGAAGCGTTGTCACGAGCCAAAGGTCCGGTTCTGGGGCAGCGGCAGGTTGTTTCGTGTCTCCGCTCCTCGTTAACATTAGCCATGTTTTGTTGCTGTTGATGCTAACACGGTTTGTGCTGCTTGTTGTGTAACTAACGTCTCGAGCGCGGTCGGTCTTCAGGTTCAACTGAAACAACGTTCCAAAAACCGACGGTTGGTAACGTTCGACTCACGCGCTGCTCCTCTCTGGGGTCGCGCGTGGACGGTTCCACGAGACGGGAGCAAACGACTACCTGGCCCGCGAGAGCTTATTGAAGATTAGGCTGCTTTTACATTAGCTAGCATGACAGGCTATTATGGGTTAACTTGTCCAGAAGGCCTTCATACTCTCAATTAGCGGCTTATTAGATATATTTAACGTTAATAATAAACTACAATACATTAGACAACATATTTTACTTTAATTAAAGTCAATATAAGTTTATGTTTAGTTTTAAAGAGGTGTTAATTTAACTTTATGGCCATGTTGGAGGCTGTAGCTAGCCACTGCTGACTTGTATTGCTTCCATTATACCAAGGGATGTTTCATCATTCAATATCCTTACTGATGTATTTTCACTAGCCATTTTTTACAGTAAGAATAGACCTATTAATGTAATGTGTAACACTTGAACATCATTGCACCCTCCACAATGACCTGTCCCTGTCAACATGGCAAATCCAGAAAATTTCACCTAAGCCCCTTTAAAGCCCCAAACATATTTTTAATTTGACCACAGAACATTTAAATGACTGTATTCTGCGCAACACTTTAAAGCTTTGTACCCAAACAATGGCTGACTATGCCTTTGGTTAAACCTTGAGCTTAATGTACTCAGCAGGTCAACAAACAAGCTAGAGCTGAAGTTCAGGTGGGCCCGGTCTAAATTGGGTCTCACAATACAGACAAGTGTTTCCTTGGCTCAGCAAATCCAGCGAGCCCTTCCTCTTGCATTTTAATGAGCTCCAAACCAACCCAGGGGCCCAGGAACCCCGACCAGGCCAAGCCAGGATCCCGGTCCAAATATATCCCTCCACAAGCCACCTTTTAAACTCCTAATGGGCATGTTTGTTTTGAAGTCCAAGGTAAATGTGGGAAGACCTTCTCATTGTTGTGTTAGTTTTGATTTAGTTGAGCATGTTGTGTGCGTTGTAAAGTGGCCCTTTGCCACGGGGGGGGGGGGGGGGGGGGGGGGGGGCTCAGAGAGTGTGCAAATTAACATGTTTCACTCTCCCCTGAATGTTGGACAGGCATTGAAAAAGAGATTGTTTACATTCAGATGCTGGCCACCCGCTGTTTGCTTTTTCTTCCCCCCTGTTTTCCAATCACTGAAGAGACATGACCCATTTAAATGGTTGTTTACTTGTATTAGAAGAAGAGCCAAAGCACTACTCAATGAACTCTTGTCTACAATTCAATTAGAGTGGCCTTCCCAGCAGCGCAGTTTTCCACATTACACAATGCTCTCTTCAGCCTAGCTGCAACACACGCAGAAGTACCAACACCAAAGAGCAGCAGTAGTAGTCACACCTGCAGCCACAAAAAGTCACATCATACGTCTCTGGGATATTGATGCTTTATCTGGAGTGTGGGGTATCAGATCCAACAGGGTTTTTACTATAAGAGAGCTGCCTGTGATGACCTGGACTGGTCCCATTGGCATTCAGAGGTGTATAAGTTTCCAGAGAAATATAAAAATTAGCTGATGTTTAATATTTTGATTCAGGCTCCACAGAAAGTGCCCCGTCACAGCTGTGGTGTATTGTAATGGAGACACTGAAGTCAAGCACAGCAGGTTATTCATCAGGCTTTTATTGTAGAGTTTCTGCGTTCCTGAAACTGTGTTCCCGCAGTCTCCCTCAAACATGACAGAACATTTTTATTCCTTTAAGCCAGACGTTTTATTACTGCGTTTCCTGTCGCCCTCTGACTAGATATAATAAGAAATGGCTGGAGTTTTTCCTGTCTTTTTTTTTCTCTTGCGGCTGCTTGATAATGGGTCCAAATTGGTGACCTCATGTTATCACAAATTCTTGGATTGACTCTGCTTGATCAAGAAAAGCTGGAGAAGAAGTAATGTGTTTAATTGAGGACAACTAATCAAATCAGGTTTGTTGTTTTTTTTTTTTTTTGTTTGTTTTTTTTAGTGTTGTATTTCATGATGTTTGTGCGCCCTTATCCTAAATGAGTCACTTAGCAGAAGGAGCACATAACAACATGGGTGTTTACCAGTTACCCATGTAGAGCTCCAACACCACATGGAAATTGTTTTATAAACTGCGTCGGAGCTGACAATGAGAATATTGGGATCAAGGTAGGATGTTAGTTTTCTTTCAGACATTTTGTTCATAGATTCATGTAAAAATACATCGCTTACATGTTTCACGGTCACCTAGTTGTCCTAAAGTCAGGCCACACAGAGCAAAATTGCTCCTAACTATTTTTGGCTGATTATCTAACACATCTTGTGTCTTCAAGTGCACATCTGTGAAATTCTAATCACGCAAACTGAATTTGTCCTGGGTAATTACAGCTCAGCAGTCACATCAGATGGGTTATTTTTGTTTGTTTGATTGTTTTAGAGTTAGATTACTTGAAAACATGTTGCACAAAATGTTATTAAAATGGTTTTAAGCACAGTTTAAGAGCTTTATGTCACAATGTGTGCGCTGTAATGTATGTTGTCTTTACTGTGGGGGGGAAAAAAAACAAATGCACATCCTCTGAAGATGTTAAATTTAAACATTTTAAGCAGGCACCTTATTAACTGCACCTGCTGACATTGTTAGGTAATGAATGGGCAATACTGTATGGATAAAAAAAGCTTCTATTAATGTAATTTGATGTAATATTTTTAGGAAAGCTGATTTGATAAACTGATCAAAACCAGCTGGATTGTCTGTTTTTGTTTTTCAGTCAATTTCAATCCCTGACAAATCAAATTACCTAACTGCTGATGCAGAAATGTTTTTCATAACCCACGGTATGAACACTCCTGTTGACCAGTTAATATCGCTCATAGTGTATATTGTCATACTGCTCTTGTTAGCGTTAAAGCCTGCGTGTACACAGCAGCATAAATCGGTCAGTTATTGCATGTTAAACTGTGGCCTTTCAATTGGACATTGTATATAGGCCACTCTATTCCCTGTAAATAGTCCAATCCATTGTATGCAATCTTTTCAATCAATAGCAAATATGTTTATGACTGAGTGACAGGAACTAGTTGTTCTTGTTTTTCTCGGTTGACTTGACGCCATAGGGAGCTGGGAAGGAGGGAAAACAAGGCCATACAGTCAGACTGCTTCAGACTTTAGGTTAACCTCAGATGGTTGTGAGAAAGTGTGTCACACTGATAGTGCATCTTTGCCACGGTCAGCAGATACACGTTGTCTCGCTGACGTGTAAGGATAACGTTATTCGTGTAATTCAGTGTTCGATCGGTACATCTCAGATTTCTGAGGTCGCGGGACACTGGCATCTTTATGTTTTAAATGCTAAACATCACATGAGAACAAAGCCACTTTTGAGCCAGCTCTGCAGCCCCGCAGCTAATATCAGTTGTTACCCACTGATAACCAAATTAAGCCAGTTAAACCATTGAGTAAATTTACCATTAAATGTAAACATGCACTGTAACATTTCCAATAAATGCACTGTAACACTGTAACATTTCCAATAAATGCAGTATAATGTAATTACAGCCTTACATTTAGCTTGCTGCTGTTAGTAGGATGCTAACGTTAAACAGCAAGATTGCTAATTAGATTAGTAAATAGTGAACTTGTTTGTCTTCTCTGCTTTCATCTCCTCTAATCTCTCCAGGTCGGCTCCAAATCCCACCTGGTGTGGCCTTTGCTGTCTGCAGCTTGTCACAACGTGGAGCAACAAACCTGCTTCTTGGGTTGCTGGAGCACAGTGGAGGAGAGGGTCTGAGGCTGCTTACTCCCCCCGTTGGTCTTTGAGGAGGGGGGGAGGAGGAGGAAGAGGGAGCTGCTATAACCACCCAGAGCATGGGGCAGAAAGTCCCAGGTGGCATTAAAACCATTGATATGCGGGATCCAGCGTTCAGCCCCCTGAAGCTGGAGCTACAGGCCCTGAGTCACACCAAGCCGTCTCGACTGGATCTGCTGCTGGACATGCCACCCGCCGGTGTGGACGTCCAGGTCCAGCACTCGTGGAACAATGACGACCGTTCCCTCAACATCTTTGTCAAGGACGACAACAAGCTGGTATTTCACAGGCACCCCGTGGCGCAGAGCACGGACGCCATCCGGGGCCGTGTTGGCTACACGAGGGGACTGCACGTGTGGGAGATCAGCTGGGCTATGCGTCAGAGGGGAACGCACGCTGTGGTCGGAGTGGCTACAAGTGACGCCCCGCTACACTCTGTGGGCTACACGGCTTTGGTAGGAAGCAATGCCGAGTCCTGGGGCTGGGACCTGTGCAGGAGTAAACTCTACCACGACGGCAAGAATCACCCAGGAATAACCTACCCTGCCTTCCTCGAGCCAGACGACACCTTCATAATACCAGACTCCCTCTTAGTAGTCTTGGACATGGATGAGGGGACGCTGGGTTACATAGTGGATGGACATTATCTAGGGGTAGCATTCAGAGGACTTAAGGGCAGGAAGCTGTACCCAGTGGTGAGCGCCGTGTGGGGACACTGTGAAATAAGAATCCGGTACATAAATGGACTTGATCGTGAGTACAAACTTTATTAATATTCTGTTATTCTTTTCCCTCCTGAGCATCTGTGTTTTTGCCGTCTAGGACAGTGTCTTGCGTTCAGCCCTTACACAACCAGTGGCAGTATTTATTAACGCAATAAACAAAGGTGTGACAGTTAAGGCTTTATCTTGCTGTCCAAGCAGAGCACATTACTGCAGAGGGTTACTACAGAGCAGACTTAGTATGGCTGCCTGTCTGGCTATTATGTAAAACAGTTATGACCTGACATTATTTGTGTTCTCTCTTGGCAGTCCAGATTACATTTAAATTAATATTTAACTGTATCCATGAATCACCTTTTCTTTGAACCATGTCACAGTGCTCTGATCTTAGTAAGGAGTTAACAGAGAAAAGATGTGACTTCACTGGAACCTGCCCCAGTTTATATCATTAACTGTACCTTGCTTTGGTTTTTAAACCAGTCTGTGGCGCCTCTGTTATAGATGTTGGTGTTTATGGCTTTAAAAACATCCAGTGGTCCTTCATGTTTATGTACAAAGACAACAAGCTGCTTGTTTTTCCTCCAGACAAACATAAAATGATTTCTAATTGGATGAATCCCAACTATTCCATGGTGAAAGAGTCATGAGCTTTAAACGAGGAAACATAGGTGCTCATCGAAACATGCTGCACTACCCACATGTCCCAAGTGCTGTGTGCTCATTAGAGTTTTATGTTCAGCTCAGATCCCTTGACCTAGTTTAGGCCCGTGGAAAAGAAGCACTACAGATGCAGTGATATGCACAACAGCCACTTTGATTTTTATGACATTCCTCGTGCTGTTGGATGTACAGAGGGGAAATCCCTCATCTTATATGCTGATGTTCTCAACAGTTTGTCTCACAAAATGTAGTTAATCCTGTGGCTGTTTGGATCCAGGACGCCTTGTTGGCACTGCAGCTACAGGATACGGTTGCGAGTAAAATTAATTTATTATTTTCCAGCTCTTTTATAAATCTTCAAAAAGCCAAAAATAATGGAAAATAGCCACAGGGCTGGAGAGTGAACATCAATACTTTTTGAAGGCACAACAAAATCTGTCTGTAGCACAGAAAATCATCCAAAATTTGCAGCTGAATGTCTTCTTTGTTTCTTTGATCAGATATTTACTTATTTAAAGCACATATCTTGTTAATTTTAGTTGAAAGTTGCATGGCTGATAAAAACACCTGTACTATCTGAGATTTCCAGCGTCTTTTATAAAATCAAGGGGGATTTGTATAAAGTACCTATAGTCCTTCAAGTAAGGTTTCCAAAAAAGTATTGTTGCGGTAAAGACAGTGTAACTGTATTGGCAGTGCAATTATATATTTTCAAGATGCCCAACTCCAAGCCTATTATGTTTTTTTTTTCTTCTGACAAGCAAAAACAAACTAGAAACAAAAACATAAAAAGTCATGACAAATGATTGAAATGATCAGTAGATTACCAAAATTCTGTTGTTGTTTTTTTTTTTTTTTGTTTTGTTTTTTTTTGTACAAATTACATACACTACTAGCAGAGGTGTGGATGCTAATCACACGACTTGGACTTGAGTCTGAGAGACTGTAGACTTCACAAAATCAAAAAAGACTTGCAGTTAGACTTGGACTTAAACACCAGTGGTACTTGACTTCATTTGGACTTGAGCCTTTTGACATACAAAAAAATACTTGATACCTCCCCCCCCCCCCAAGCCCAAAGATTAAAAAGTATATTATTTATAAGTGAACCATGAACCAGTTTATTTCCTGAATCAGCTAGTGTTACCATTGTTCTTTCCCAATAAATGGACACTTAATTCTCCGGATCCACTTTGTTTCAACCAGTCGACCAGCATCCAGTCAAGTTACAGTAGAGAAGCATGAAAAAATACGCAGTGGTCAAAAAAACAAAACAAATTGCAGTATGCAAAACGTGCAGGCTGAAAATTATAGATAGACATGCAACAACTTCCAACAATCTTGTTTTAACAAATAAGAACAAATTTTACAAAGCACTTGTGATTTTTGTAAATGTAGTATATTTATTACCCCGTTGCGTTACATTTGGTGAAGAGTGCATTATGACTTGTTAAGGACTCAAAACTCAAAGTTTGGGACTTGGCCATTTTGACTTAGAACTCGAGTGCAGAGTTGAGACTTACCTGTGACTTGGTCCCAGTTCTGACAACAAAAGTGTGAACTACCTGCAGAGTTGCCCCACTGTGTACTCTGTCAACAACAGTACAAACATTTGCTGAATTTCATGTGTTAGTTTGACGTCTCTATTACACACTCAGAGCAGGAGGAACCCTAACCCTAACCCACTGACTTCAGCACCCAGAGGTGTGACCACACCACCTCTGGGAACATCGGCCCATTTTATCGTTATACATTGGTTAACATCAGTGTGAACTTCCTCCTTGAGTATCCCTCCTCTGATGGAGGCTGCATGCACTGAGGCCAACATCTTTTGTTCAGATTTTTACATAATCCTTTCCTATATTTCAAAGCACTGATAGATCAAATGTTGAATATGAAATTAAATGGTGGCAACAACAAAATTGTATGTAAATGATCTGAGAATATTTAGGTTAATTTTTATCATTTACTTGACTTTATGGCCCACAGAAGCTTCTGTTGTGTTCTGTATGGCAACAGAGGATAAAGGTTGTTATACTGTCCCATTTTCATTTTTATAGCAGGTGACTCACCCTTGCGTTCACTTTATGTCATGTGTCTGACACATTACACACAGTGCCTCTCAGATGTGACATTTATACACTCCTGAAATGAGATTCAGTCATTGCTCACACATGAAACATGCTCCTCCTGACCCCTCTGCGCCTCTTGTCTCCCCCACAGCCGAACCCCTCTCTCTGATGGACCTGTGTAGGCGCTCAGTGAGGGTGGCATTAGGACGAGACCGTCTGAGTGAAATCCATAGACTGCCCCTGCCGGCCTCTCTCAAGAACTACCTGCTCTACCAATGACGGCGCTGGCGGTCACAACACACTCGGCACACCCTCGTCTCTTGCTCATGTTTCTCTGGGATCCTTCTTGGGTTGAACCCGTTTGACGACATTGCTCCAGGACTGACTCAGCCTTTCAACAAGTATGCTTCTGTGTCGGTGGCTGGACACCTTTTGAGTTTCTTATCCTGTTTTTATGACTCTTTGCAATTGTATTCTCTAACTTTATAAAATCAGGAATCACTGAACACTATGCACATGCTGATCCAGTCGATAGCCTGACAGTCACCATGTTGGTGTACCTCCTCCAGTTTGTAGGTTAATGTGGCCGTGTGGTCGGTATCTCTGCTGTGTGACCTCCAGACTGTATGAGTATGAATATCTATCTCGTAGCCTTTTAAATTGAAGCTTTTTTGACTGTGCTTAAGTAAAATTGTGTGGCGGAAATTACACTTTGAGTGTTGGTGCAGAAATGCACTGCCAGCATCAGACCACAAGGTGGCAGTAGACACACGTGAACCTGTACATCCTCTCAAATTGAGAATTACAACATGAAATCCAGGTTGCTTTTAGAATTTATGGTTTTTAATATTGAATAAAAAGGTGGTTCACACAACACAGACCGGAGATGCTGACCACTCCACAGTGAGTCTGTGGTGCAGTGTGGATGAATGCACTGTGAGGCAGCTGAAGAGCAGCTCCGACCATTCACTGCACTATCAGGTTTCTCTGTGATATGGAAGTGTGCCCCATTGCTTACCATCGAGGCATCCGACAGGAACAACATCAGCAGAAATTTTAACGGAAGAATAATGTCACTGTGATTATTTGTAGCATGCATCTGCAGGAAATCTTTCTCAATACAATCACGTCTTTTTTAAAATCTTTACTGTCACTCCTGCTTTTGGTAGTGCGGTAGTTTTCAACCACATGCTGTCTGGGCCCAAGAGTGCTGTTTTTTTATTTTCTCCATCAGCTGATTTCACTGGTTTGCACATATTCAGCCAGAGAATGGAAACTAACCAATGAAATATCCACTGAAGTGGTTTTATGTAATGAAAACGTGCTACTCTTGGGTCTCACTGGCACATAGCTGAGAACCATTGATGTAGTGTTTGTGTTTTATGACATGTTAAGGGAAGAAAAGGGGGTTCGGGGAACAGACTATGTAGGTTAACGACGTTGTGCCTGAATCTGCAAACTTCAGATTTAAGGCACCATAACAACAGAAAAAAAGACAATCCACAAACTGCTGCACAAATGTAATAAAATAAGATCAGATTGCCAACACGTTGTCAATGCCATATCGTAGACCTGTTGACTAGTATTTTTAAATGTGCAGATGTTGTCGTCATTCAGCCCTCGGCTGGGTGCGGACACACTGTACCACACTTTATTCTCCTTGCTTGCAGCTTCCATTTTATTTTATATTCCTTGTTGTAGATTTTTTGTTTGCAAGTATCTATTAAAGTTTATTTCAAAGTATTTGTTGTGTATTGTGCATTGTATGGGTATTCTACTGGGAAAATGTCGACAGGGGATGGACAAAATCAGGGTGTCTGGAGGTCCTTAAAATGTCTTAACATTACAACAATAAGGCCTTAAAAGTCATCCAATAGTCTTAAATTTGAATTTGTGAGGTCTTAACTACTACAACCTTTTAATATAATTTCATATATTTTTTTCTTTCTATGTACAAGTCCACATTTCTAATGGTACAGATCTTTATAATACTGTTATTTCACTTCATACTTGCACTTACCTCTTGGCAAAATGTAGATAGACTTAACTCCCTCTAATATTCCCATGTAACACTTACCTCTGCACAAGACCTCGTGTATACTACTTGACTGCAATGCTTAAATGTGTAAATTTGGTCAAAAGGCATCTTGAATGGGTCTTGAATGAGCATTCACTTTAACTGTCTAATACCTGTAGACACCTTGAAAATGTTAAGTTGCAGTATTTAGACAATGTAATTAAATGCAAATGATGGCTTCGCAAGATACTTAAGGGTTGAACGAACACCTGAAACCTATTAAAGGCGGTTTCTAACTTCAAGTGAAATCACTAGGATTGAGGTTGATACAGTATCACAAGCTGGTTGGTATCTCAATTATCCCCTGTAATCCACAGGGGGAGGATTAAAATTCTTAACTCCTTAAATTTGTTTTGTTAAACTACCTTACAACAGTAGCAGCAGGTCTGTCACAATAATTGTTATCAATTTACCGAGGTCATGTCCGTTTTGTTTCCACAAGAGTGTTGCCAGCATTTTAGAAAACTAAAATAAATAGCAGGGTTTTCCTGACCATTATGAGACTTGGACACAGTGCCAAGTGTCTTTCCACAGTGCCTTAACAGAATGAACAGGGGAAAAAAAATGCTGACACGTTTTCACACTAAGTAAATGCAGAATACATCAAACAGCAACAGACTCTTAAGTTTATCTGAAAGCGAGGGGCTTCATATCCACACTGCAGTGCCTTCAAAGTAAAAACAAAACTATGTCTATCTATATTTTATAAAGGCTATAGTGCAACCAGAAAGGGGACTGAGGCTGTGTCAGAGCTGAAGTTAACCAGAAGGTCACCTTTTTGGTGCACTTTAAGAGGACTGAGTTTGGTTAATTCAAAAAGGACTATGTGAAAACACCCTATGAAACTAAACTAAACTAAACTAAATCCCTTAGTCTCGCGGCCATTTAACATGCTCGTCTTGTCCCCCCCCCCAAACAAAAAAACACATCCTGGTCACTTTGCCTGAAAGTCACAACAGCGATCTGAAGCCCTTTTCAGACATGGAAAATATAATATTGCTGGCCTCATGTTTCTAATAAAGTAGTGGATTTAGTCATTTAGAAAATGACCACCTTTACGTTTATGTTCCTCATGGCTTTGTTCACACATCAATCAATCAATCAATCAAACTTTATTTGTATAGCACTTTTCATACATTAAAAATGCAGCACAAAGTGCCTCACAGAATAAAAAAACAAACAAAAATACTACATATTGAAAACCCGCCCCTCCCACCCCCACATATAAACACACACACACACACACACACACACACACACAGAGTCAATATAGTCAATAACATGGCTAGGCACTGAGGAACCAGGTGAGAAAAGAGCCACCTATGGGGAGCCATCCACACTGAGAGGTGTCACAGCCTACGGCCACAAGCAGCACCGCCACAGAAACCACCTCGACCCAGACAAACCAAGGTAGGCTCCACACATGGTGCAGAGCCCCCCAGTACTCTGGGCCCGAGGGATGTCCAGGACGACGTCCCTGCGGGCAGACTGGGCAGACCTCTCAGTGTGGAGGCCCCCCATGAGGAAACACTGGAGCTAAAAACTAAAAACTAAAAGGCAATATGATAAGAAAAAACAAGTATGAGATAAAATAATGATAAAATGCATAAAAGTGTAAGGATTTATAAAAAATTAAAGATTTAAAGTTTAAAATAATATTAATAATAATAAATAAATAAATAAATGAAGATTTAGAAACTTAATAATAATAAAATGCATAAAGATTTAAAAATAAATCATTTAAAAGCATTAGAAAGTAAAAAGAACATATAATACAAGAATTAAAATAGTAAAAGAAATCAGTTAAAAGCCAGATTAAAAAGGTGAGTCTTGAGCTTCCTTTTAAAAACATCAACAGTCTCTGCAATCCTGATGCTCTCCGGCAGGCTGTTCCATAAGTGAGGGCCATAATGGCTGAATGCAGCCTCCCCGCGGGTTTTTGTTCTCACTTTTGGAACAATTAAAAGGCCGGTGCCGGAGGACCTCAGGATCCGTGAGGGTTGATATGATAAAAGCAGGTCAGATAAATAAGGAGACCCAAGACCGTTAAGACATTTAAAAACTAATAAAAGAACCTTAAAATCGATCCTGAAGCACACGGGGAGCCAATGCAGCGATTTTAAAACTGGTGTAATGTGCGCCCGCCCTCTGGTCCTCGTCAGCACTCGTGCGGCTGAGTTTTGGAGTAGCTGCAGATTAGAGATGGTCTTTTTGGGAAGACCAGAGAGCAGGGCATTACAGTAATCTTAACGACAAGAGATAAAAGCATGCATCAGCACCTCTGTGCTGGCCTGAGAGAGAAACTGGTGGACTCTGGCTATATTCTTAAGATGATAAAAACCTGTCTTTGTTACATTTTTGATGTGTGGAATAAAACTGAGCTCAGAGTCAAAAATGATGCCCAGGTTCTTTACACATTGTGCAGGTTTAAAATCTTGTAGTTTCGGTAAAAGTTTCTCTCTCTGGCCTTCAGGACCAATAACTAAAACCTCTGTTTTGTCCTGGTTGAGCTGCAGGAAATTCACTGCCATCCATGACTTTATATCTAAAATACAGTTGAAAAGGGTATCAATTGGCCCTGTGTCATCAGGAGACACGGCGATGTACAGCTGTGTGTCATCTGCGTAACTGTGGAAGCTGATGCCGTGCCTCCTGATGACGTCCCCAAGGGGAAGCATGTATAGATTAAAAAGAATTGGACCTAAAATTGACCCCTGGGGCACCCCACACCTGATTTCATGCGTTCTGGAGGAACATGTATCCATACTTACAAAGAAACAACGATCTGTGAGATAAGAGCTGAACCAGTTAAAAACAGTACCAGAGAGGCCCACCAGGTTTCTGAGTCTGTTTAATAAAATGTGGTGATCTACTGTATCAAAGGCGGCGCTTAGATCCAGTAGTACCAAGACTGTGAGTTTTTGTGAATCAACATTAAACCTGATATCATTTAAAATCTTTCAAAGGGCTGTCTTGGTACTGTGGTTCATCCTAAAACCAGATTGATATTTCTCTGAAATACTGTTTCTTTTTAAAAAATCATTTACTTGGTTAAAAACCAGTTTTTCTAAAATCTTACTTAAAAACGGTAAGTTGGATACAGGTTGGTAATTATTAAAAATGTTGGGATCTAAATTACTCTTCTTCAGAAGGGGCTTCACCACCGCTGTTTTGAAGGCAGCGGGGAAGACACCTGTCTGAAGAGAGTAATTTACTATATTTAAAATCTGTTCCTCAAAGAATCCATAAAATGTCTTTAAAAGTGATGTGGGAATCAGATCTAAAAGGCAGGTTGTTGGGTTTACCTGAGAGAAAACTCAACCAAGTGTCCTTGCATCAACCAGGGCAAAACTCTCCAGTGTTTCCTCAGGTAAAAGCAATGATCCAGGTGTGTCAAAAATGACATTCTGTTGGGATAAAAGACTGGATCTGATATCGTCAGTGAGCACACTTTTATGGGAAGAACTGCATGAAATATAATGGATGTTCAAGAGAAGAAATGGGACTGTGGGTGGAGTTACACCAAACAATGAAATCCCAGCACTAGGTTCAAAAGATTTTTCAATAATCTTTAACAGTGATCTTTAGATTTCCCCCCAGTAGGATTGTAAAGCGGGACAAGACCAGAACATGTAATTATGGCTCCTTGATGCTTGGTGACAACTGTCACAAGTTGGGTTCACATCTTATCAGATCCTAGAAAGTCTAACCTTTGTGAAATGGGTGTGGTGAACAGTTTTGCTCCGGATCAGTTCATGTTTTGCGCAGATTATTTGTGAATTTTATCAATGGCATCCTCCCAAAGTTCTTAAGGAATCTTTTTTCCAGATCAACTTCCCAAAGTGCTTTGATTGAGTTTAAGGAAACTAATTGCAGGAAATGAATATGGGCAAATATATGACATCATTCCTGTCAGGGCAGGTGCTGGGTTGAGGAATCCCACACAGGTGTTTTCACTCATTTTGCTTGATTGGGCCTCTTCTTGGTGTGGATACGTGGACAGATTGTGCTTCAATGACATCTCACTCTTGTTAGTTTTAATGCACCCACAGACCTTCACAGATTAGGTACAATGTGACATACCACAGTAGGAAAAGCACCTGGTGTAAATGATAGAGTTAATGATGGCTGAACTGCATTTAGCTCCTTTGGCTTCAGGGTCCTGGTATTGTGCATGCTGGCTCACTGGGACACTTGTGCTGTTGTTATTAATCACACCTGTGTTTTTCCTATGACAAGTCAACATGTCTGCTGTGAAAAGGGCCAATTAGTGCAGGACAACTTGCACTTTGGCAATCAGTACATGGAGTACAATGACCTCACGCAACCCGATCAGAGGTCTAATCAGTCAGAACAACACAAAACACCTGTGTGGATGTGTAGAGTGTAGTGCCTTTCAACAACAAGGCAACTCAAATTGCATTACATAAGACATAAAAGGCATTAAGATGTTACACAGAATGGGTAAAATAATAATCAGATAGACTTAAAATTTAACGCTATTATTTAAATAAAACTTAGCAGTCTTATTTTAGACACACCACACAGTTAATGGAGAACATAAGTTTTCAGATACTGAATCTCTTGACCCCTTCATTTTCTATTCATAAATAGTAAAAATTTTAATTTTATTTATATAGCACCTCCCACACAAATAAAGCTCAAAGTGCTCCACATTGCATAACTGAAACAACATGAAATTAAAAATGAAAATAAACAAAAAATAAAATTTTGCAAGACTAAATATTGAAAAAGTAAAATGTTGCAAATCAGTAAATAAAAATATGTAGAATAAATAAACAAGAGATATAATGAAATAAACAATGGATAACTTAAAAACTAAGGCTTTAACATTACTCCAATTTAAAAGCCAGATTAAAAAGATAGGTCTTTGATTTCCTTTTAAAAATACCAAGAGAGCTTGCTTCTTTAATATTTGGAGGCAGTGAGTTCCACAGTTTAGGGCACTGATACTCAACTTAGGGCCCATGAGAGAGAACTTAGAGAGAGGTTTGGGGGCCAAATCTGGCACCCTATCGAGGGCCAGATTCAGCCCCCAAACCTCTCTCTAATTCACAGGGGAAATAAATTGATTCACGCTGGAATTTTTTTTGTTTTGTACTTTTAATATACATTAAGCTGCCTTTACACCACCATGCGACAACCGCCCTGACAACTGCCTACCCACAAGAGCACTCCCCAAAAAAGCAAAGTCTACCTAAAAGCAGCTGCTGCTACTGCAGTCCAAGACTGTGGTGACATGCAGGTGTGTCAAGAACATCACTGATAGAAGTGCAAGCTAGCTCGGCACCATGTAAATAACAGCATACTGTAGCAAGACAACAGAAATTACTGAAATTACCAAATATTTCTATGTATTTGAACAATTTACCAGTCAACTGAAGTTTGGTGGAAATGTTATCACTGGCCCAGTTTTTCTTGTTGTTGTCCTTATAAGTTGCTAAAGCTGTTTTTATATGACTCCGGGTATTCAGACACCAACAGTATCAGCCTCATCATCTTGTTGTCTTTCTGCCACTGTGATGCCCGTCCCCTCTATTTGATCGTCCAAAGCCAGGTGGCTACAGCCAGAAGTTCAACACGGTGAACTCTGTGAAGCAGAGCATAATCTGCCACACAGTTCACGTGGGCAGCAACTGCTTCAAACTGCCATGTTTGAAACCACTTCCAGAGTGTATAAAAAAATATTAAAATAGAGCGTGTTTATCAAAAAAGTGCCAGAAGAGGATCACCTAGATCCTCTGACAGACGTCTGAGCTCAGCTCCATAGGTCCTCAAATCCTAGAAGCACCCCTGCGTACATGTGTGGGGCTGCTGACTGGCTCTTGACCTCCTGCCATTTTGCAAAAGCGGCCCCAAGGCAAAGCAAGTTGAGTATCCCGGGTGTAGGGGCATAAAAACAGAAGGTGCTGTCACTGGTACTTTTATGTGTCACATAAGGAACATTTAAAAGAAAAGCATTGGAGGACCTTAGTGATCTGACTAGAACATTAAATAAAATAAAATCATAAATGTATGAAGGAGCAGGGTTATTTACAGCTTTACAAACAAATAACAGAACTCTAAATCATAACAATCTCCTTCCTTGGGGACCACTGATACTCTTAGCTGGTGATACTGAGTAACTGCATACATACTGCACAGAGCGGTGTTTGACTTAGATAACGTTTACTCCAGAACTGTATCGAGGAATTCACAAACACTCATGCAAATACTGTACGTTAAGGGATTTAGATTTTTTTTAGGGATTTAGATTTTTTTTTTTTTCTGATGAATCATTCCCTACGAAGCATCCAGACCCCTTAGGTCATCTGGAACAGGTTTGTTGTGTGTTCCAAGAGCAAGAACCAAGCAAGGTGAGGCAGCATTCAGTTATTATGCTCCTCACCTGTGGAACAAACTTCCTGTAGATCTGAGGTCTGCTCAAACTGTCAGCTCCTTTAAATCAGGGCTAAAAACACTATTGTTTACTGAAGCGTACTCTTAGATTAAATACTTACCTGCTGTATTCTACTGCCTGTACTTTTTAACTACACACTGCTGATTTATGCCTTTTATTATTCTACTTCTTTTCTTATCCTGACTGTTCAATGTATTGAGCCTGTTTTTATTTTAAGTTACTGTATTTTATTATTATCACTATCATTCTCAATTTCTATTTCCCTTTTTAATCGACTGTTTTTATTGTTTTAAATTGTGTCTTGTTGCTTTTAATGTCTCTATAAAGCACTTTGAATTACCTTGTGTTGAATTGTGCTATACAAATAAACTTGCCTTGCCTTGCCTCCTGTCTAAAAGTCAGTGGGATGTGGAGCCACAATGTAAGGCTGCTGGGAAATGTCCTCTGACCTAAAACAGGTCCTGTGAGTGAGTGTTGTGACTCTACACACAATGTACAGTAGAGATTCTGTGCAATCACCTGTGTACTTAGATCTGTTCAGGCTTGAGTCTGTAAGCACTGTGTAAGTATGACTCATACAGCAGCTGAATGCAAACAGCATGTGCCAAAGTATATGTTTCCCTCATGCTTGCTGGCCCTTTTTTATCTGTAATCCTTTTAGATTAGAGTAGATCATATTCATTTCCTGCTAACTGCAAAGGGACAGGACAGTACAAGAACAATTCTGTGTATATCTTTCAAATCAAAAGAACAGCATGTATTAAATTGCATGGAAAGAAAAAATATAGACTCACACTTTAAACATTAAATTTAAGGGGAATATTAAAGGAGCGGGTTTACACTGAAATAAAACTGAAGGTAAGGCAAACAAGTTCTGCAGTGTTAAATGTAGCTTCATGAGTCAAGCACTGAGGGAAACCAATATTGGGGGGGGGGGGGGGGCAGAGAGTAGTGGGAGGATCATGGGGGGACTGGAGTCTCTTTTACTGTTGCATCAGTCTCAATCTACTGTGAAAGTTTCACTGATACAGAAAGTGAGATACTTTAATCTCTGTAATGGTTTATCTTTTTGTATGAGCCTCCGGATTAGCTCCAGCTAAATTTATATGCGCACAGAAACACACTCATGCGTGCATGCGTAAATCGTGTTCAGCAGCTGAGAGAGCTTTCTAAAAGCACCCAGTAACCCCAATGGGATCTAAATTGCAGCTGCGACTTAACAGGGCCAGTCGTTCATAAACAACACTGCAATAAGACAAAAAGAGATGAAATTAAAAAAAAGAGGTAGAGCTGTCCTCAAGGTGTATGTTTTGTATTTGGTCACTTGGTGTCAGCATTTCCAACTTCTACATAACCATGAAGACCAGTCAAGATCATCCAGTCTCAGTGTGACAATCAGTGTAGTCAAAGTATTCAGTATCATTACAACACTGTAAAAATACTCCATTACAAGTCCTGCGTTCAAGATCTGAGAAGTTTCACGAGCAAAATTTCCTTAAAGTATCAAAGTAAAAGTATTTTGTCCTTGTGACTGATTCTACAAATATATATAAATGACTATTACATTGTTAAAACTGATGCATAAATGTGTAATCACCATTTCCCATTGTTAGCTGTCCGGGGTGGAGGTAGTTAGTGGGTCTTGAGATGATTAACGGAGCAGGACAGAAGAGAAAACAAGGTCCTGCTACATTTGTATTCTTTTTTATGGACTTTGGACTGAATCGTGTTTATTTTGTGAAATCCTGGTTGATTTTACCTCTCTGGGCCTCCAGCAGTTGATTAAATGAAGCCATCCTCAATGTTCAGGCAGGTTTGGAACCACTGGTTTAGTCTTTAACTATATATTAGATTGCATAAACTCATCCAGATGTTTTTAAGGGGAAATTTTAATCTAATAAGTGTAATGGAGTGTTAAGTGCAATATGCAAGTATGAAGTAGCATTAAACACAAATAGGCCTGCTCAGCTATCTTAAAATTGTATTTAAGTTCATTTGTACATAATGTTTCTTTCATTGCTGCTAAGAGCAAAATGCATTTGCCAGTTGTCAGTCCATGCACAAAAGCTCATACAAAGGAGATTCAAACCTTGTTATATAATATGGAAAATGCACTTTATTGCTCCCTATCTCTTTGTTAATATATTAACCATAAAATTAATGTATCCACTGTCAACACAGGATGGAAAACATGTTGTCGTGACTGATGTCCAAATAGGACAAAAGTCAAGTGTGACTGGTTTGACGAGAATGCTCTGTCATTATGACACGGATATTACTGTACAGATAAAACAGACAATCAAGATGCTAATATCTGTCTGTAGCTTTAAGATTCGGATATCCTCAGGGGGGGACAGCAGGAGTTACATAACCAACTTTTATGAAACATAGCTTATTGGTGCACCCCAGCCAACTATAACATCACATGGCCCTTTCCACAATGTTAGCAGTCATGGAGTCATATTTCCTCGCCAATTAAAATCAAGCTCTCTGTGCTTCTGCTAAAAAAAGATGAGCTGGCTTATCTGGGCTGCTTTATCTCCCTGTGTCCAGTTTGTTATCAGAGTGGGAACAGGCTCATTAAATGTGGACAAATTGTTTGTAAAAGCTAATTGGTTTGAGATCAAAATGTACCACTGTGGAAGTGATTTACAAAAACATGTTTGCACCCATTCTGAAAAGTTAATTTACCAACTCCCATTGTGTCACATTCTTACAGGTGATTGAGATTCATATCTACTGCAGGAGTGAAGTTTAAAAAGACACTTAGTGTGGTTTGGGGAATTTGTCCTGCAGATATTTACTGTCTCATTATGTAATAAATTATTCATAATTCACGATAATAGTGATATCGTGTGATGCACAGGGGAAAGCGTTTGTTTACACTGAAACCAGTAAAGGTCAAGATGGACTCGGGAGGGTCAAAGTGCTGCCTCCTGTTGTTTTTTAAGCTATGTTGCTGGTATATGTAATTGTGCAACACCGTGAAGAGGAGTCCAATAGCACAAGGTGCCGAGCACATGTCCCTACGTCACAGACAACACCCCCGACCGGCCCTCTGACGCAAATCGTCAGCAGCTCTTCAGGTCACCCCACCGCTCCGCCCTGCGCTGACAGCTGCGCCGAGCCGGGACGGAGAGAGAAAGAGAGAAATAAACGGCTGAACACTGGGACCATAAACCCGTCGCTCTTTTCTTTCTATTTCATACAAACGCGATTTTAACAAGACTTATTTTTCAAGTATGGTGGCTGTTTGAAAACCAAAAGGATGGCACAGAAAGACACGCTGCTGCATCTCTTCGCCGGGGGGTGAGTCACATTAATGCTGCTGCCTCTAACCGGTCTAAGTTAGCGTTATGAAAAACTCCAAGGTTAATGTAACAGGAAGAGACACCGCGACCTTGAGTTAAACATTTTTGCCACACATTTACTTACTTTAAATAAACCCTGCCTGAAATCAGAAGTTACACGTTGATTTCGCTCATTTCGTCATCCCAGAGCCGCTATCTAGCATGCTAGCTCGTGTTAGCATAGCACTATACGCATCTGTTTCTTTCATTGTGTCCTTCACAAGCTAGCTTAATTATATAAAAGGACTAACGTTTGGTGAAAATATTAACTAACCTATATGTTAGCTTCTTATTCCACACAACCAAAACTGTAAGCTAACGCTGCTGTCGCGGACAATGAACCAACCGGCAACCTCTTTTTTTTCTATCCACCAGCTAACATTACATCCGTGCGGAAGTTTGCTAACGGCTGCTAGCTAACCGTAGCTAGCAGGCTGTCGCTAATGTGTTATTTAGCTCTGGAGCTTCGTATTAGTTCTGCCAATAACAACGTGATGTGTTAGATAATAGACCGTGTTGAAACTGACACTGTGGTGTGCATCTCATGACCGGGAGATAGCGGTTAGTAGCTGTGTCGCTGCAGTGGTGGCTGTCCTTCGGTGTTATATAACAGTGTGCCAACAGCCGCAGCGCCATGCTAGCGGTGCCAACAGATTATCACCGAACCACCTGGTGTAACATAGCTTTGTAACGTTAACCCCGGCATAAGGACGTTAACACCGGGGATAGGACGAGCATGGTGGTTTCCAGGTGACGATGTTGAGGTCACATTTGAACAACATTGCCTTTCTAAAAATGACGCCATTTTACCCTTGAGATGTTATGAAGAGTCTTTAGGTTCATCTTTAGCTCCGCCTCTAAAAGTGCTATCTGAGCATGCATAATAAAACCATATAGTAAGGTGATGAGGATGTTGTTGACTTTGTGTTTACTTTTACAATATCACATTATCGGCACTTAACATATGCAAAACAAAGAGAAGAAGAAAATGTATGTTTACCTCTCCACTTGACATTTACTGAGACAACCAGCAGAGCTTGTATGTCAGGCTTTGGCAATCTTCCAAACAACACCAATACTTAATGCAGAAATTATAACTATAGGCAGGCTTTCAAAGGGCCCACACTCCTGCACCATTCCCCAGATTTCTTATCTTTGTGGTCAGAGGTCATGGCCACAACAACTCCACAACACATTATTTCAACATGGAATCATGTGTTTGTCAAACGAGATTATGCAATGTGGAAAAAGTATAAGGAGTATCATTACTTTTCCCTATAATTGAATAGCAACGCACTCAGATAGGAGTGGATGGGTGACTAATGATAAGTGAATGGAGAATTAGGGCAGGTGTTGCTTTTGCTAAGACGTTTGACTCCGTCTCTGAGATACAAGAAGTACAGAGGCTTAGTCTAATCTGCTCCAGACTTCTGAGCCTGTCACAGACAAGGTTATAGACATGGTTAATAAAGGATGTACCAATGTGAGCTGTGAAGGACTAAATCAATGTGTTGTTAATGCTGAAATGGGAAAGGTGCTATTTTAAAAGTCTTTCATTAGGCAAATAACTGTCCAAGTGCAATTAGAGTGTCTGAGCTGTAAAACCGCCGTGCACCACATGGGTTGGGTTAACTGGAGTATTTCCACTGCAGAGCCAGAGACTGGTCTTTGACCATAATTGTTCATTGCACTTAGCCCTTAGCTCCTCAGCTGTGTTATGATGGAAAACACTCCTCTGTCAAAGCTGATATGAGCAACCTTGCAAATAATAGAGACACTCTACTTTAAGCAGGTCGGCTACTGTATCAGAGTTTTCAGAATGTGTTGTATGGGGTTGTTTGTTGGAAACATCCTCATAATACTTTTTTGTGTCATCAATTTTCAGATGTAGTGGTACGGTGGGAGCCATCGTGACCTGTCCCCTGGAGGTGTTGAAGACGCGGTTGCAGTCCTCTGGCCTCACCCTCAGACCCGTCTTCCAGGTCCAACTGGGCACCCTAAGTGGCACTGGTATAATACGCCCAGGAACCGTCACACCGGGGCTGCTGCAGGTCCTACGGTAAGATGTCTGTTTATGTCGCTGCCAGGCAAACAGTGCCGCGGCAGGCTGTGTGGGCTGTCCCTTGAGATAACTGTAGTTTTGTACCTGCAGACAAAGGGACAAAATGTTCCCTTTTCACAGCTGGTGCACTTTGATGTTTATTAGAACTACCCTGTAGGCATTGACTCTTAGCTGGTAACTTGTACAGTTACATAATGACGAATTTATCAGAATAACCTTTTTTGTTTGGAATAATTTTCCTGCGCCGTTCTTGTGATTTAGCCCATGGAAATACTGCAGACAGCACGTCATTTGCTTTCTGCCTTTGTGGTCTTAAAATCAGGCCTCAAATCCCGTCCTACATACAGTGAGGATTAAGTTCACAGTGTCCTGCTCATATTTAGTGTCTTTAACCAGCTGTCTGAGGCAGCATAAAACAAGTGTTTTGTGGTGTCTATAAACTTGCCGGGTAGGACTAGAAGCAGCCCTGTCACAGTACATTATGTAATTCAACCGCAGGCTCCAGTGGGCCAAGGGGAAGAAGGAAAGGTTTTTATGCGGGTGCTGGGTTAGTATTAAATTACACTCAAAGGACCAGGGCTGCAGACTGAACCGGTCTGGACTGGTCAGCTGTAGCTGTTAGCTTTTAAAGTTACATATGCCTAAAGACAATTATTTGCTTTTGGAGAACACTTATTTTCTTTTCACTTTAGATCTTATACTAGTTTTTCAACTTACTTTAGCTGATGCAAAGTGATTTTTCAGACCTGTTAGAGAGTTATCTTTGCTTTATTTGTGTAAACCTAAATAATATGGACTGTAAGCCCCTTCTCTGTCAGTAAAACCTCGAAATTGGACGCTACTTTGACCTGAGGTCAACATTTTGTTTTGAACTATCCGTGACAGAGAGGTGGAATGCATGAACACTGCTTGAGAGACAACGTTTGCAGACACCAACGCAAATTGCAGTTGTACCCGTCCCCCTTTGCGTGGCCCCAGGCAGGCCAGAGAGTCATCTGGAGAATGAAGTTCACTACTTACAAAGAGTTAAAAAAAAAACCTGTGGAACCTGTGGCGGACGTGACAAGGCAAGCGCTGCAGATGGAGACTCGGTTTCATGTATAAACTTGGGCAAAACCGGCTTTAGTGTGCAGGACTGGTGTAACACTTGGGATGATTGCATGAGATATTATACTCATTGACCTAAAAGACCCGGGGGGATAATCCCACACAGACTTTTGCAGTAACACACATACAGACAGTTAAACATGTATTTGAATGAAACTTTGATTGTATCAGTGTTTTTGATGGTTGTTTTATTTTTGTTTCAGATCAATTCTCGAAAAAGAGGGACCAAGATCACTTTTCCGTGGTCTGGGGCCGAACCTGGTTGGTGTGGCCCCTTCAAGGTAAAATGAAATGAGTGGCAGTTTCTCTGTTGAGTGATATTTTCATGTGTCTGGACTCTGCAGAGTGTATTAACCATGTCCAATAAGCAAAGAAAACAAAAAAATAGGAGGCTGTGTTTACATTTTTAACTTTAATGGCTGAAAGCATTAACTGCCCGTATAAACAGGAAGCCATTGCCATCGCAACAACTTCCGTGTTCGCCCTCCAGACTTGAGAGTTCTGTTTAGTTTGTGTAGGCGACAACATCTGTCAACACGAGGCCTCTGTACTTGTAATTGATTCCTAACACGAGACACATAAGATGAAGAAATAAGGAACTGTGTTTGCCATTTAGTGTCACAGGGTTTAACAGACAAATTGATAAGAATGGTTGGATAATAATTGATCTGGCTTTAGTCTAAACAAAAGTTCAGTCGTATGTAGGTACACCTTGTGAAGTTTCATTTTCACATTTGTTTTATTTTTTATTTCACTATCTTGGACGTTATCTACTTCTGAACAACAGTAACATGACTATAAAACAAACAGGGAAGATAAATTTGCCAGTAAATGATAAATTAGACTTTGAGCCTCTGTTCAACTGAAAAAGGTCATGGGTTACATATGCTTTCCCCATAGTTAATAAGTAGCCGCTGCACAATCCTTTTCCCAGTAAGTCCACTGGCCCTCCGTTCCACTGGCCAACTTGGACGTGCTCATATTCAGAGCAGCTCTGTGGGGCATCTGTGGTGCCCAGTGCTTATTCAGCCCATTCTGGTGCAGTGACAGTTTGTTCCAGAAGCCAAGCAGAGAGAGTAGGCACTAGGGAACAGACTGCTCTGGATACACTCTGTCAAAGGCCAACACAAGTCCAAATACTATGATTTGCATAATTGCCCAGCTGTTACGCAACAACATTCACATTTTGAAAATGCCTTCATATTTATCACTGTGTGTTAATCTTTACACCTGCTCCTGTTCTTACCAGTTTGTTCTCTTGGGTTTCAGAGCCATCTACTTTGCTGCTTACTCGAAAGCTAAAGAGGCGTTCAATGGGCTGTTGGTCCCTAACAGTGGAGTGGTGCACATGTCCTCAGCTGGTGTTGCAGGTGAACAGTCTGCGTGTTAGCCAGTGTTACGTGTAAACAGCTAAAATGTTATGTATTCCAGTGCCATGTAAAAATATAATTACTAAAGCTTATCTGTTTTGTCTACCCTGGGGGTAAAATACCAGAATAGTACATGAACCATGTCTGCAGTTTAAAGTAAACATTAAAGGCTTCAAAAAAGGCCATATTTGTCACAAGTACATCAGAGTGCAGTATTTACAGATGTTAATGCTGTTTCTTTGTGATGTTGCTGTAAGCCCCTTCAGTGTATTAGAGTGCAACAACACATCCATCCATATTTTGTTATGAGTTACATTAAGGGGATCAAATTAATTGTATGTTACACTGCATTGTAAAATCTCATTATGCTTATTTTGTCCCTCGTCCTCAGCTTTCGTTACGAACTCTCTAATGAACCCCATCTGGATGGTCAAGACCAGGATGCAGCTAGAGAAAAAGTGTGTACAACTTTAATTTCACCTGTCCTGTGTGTGCTTATGTTTTTGGCTCTGCGCTGACTGTAGCGTTCTGCATTACATCTGTGTAAAACAATCTGACTTACATGAGGGACGTGCTGGTCAGAAGGGTACTCCTTAAAATTTGACCTTTAATGGAGCCCGCGTTCACAGCAGTGTCCTTGGGTCATGCAGCTTGTGAGACAGAGTGTGTGACCCCTCTCCATAAATACACAGTGCTGACGCACTGTCCTGCACGCAGCAGAAGAGTCTATATTTACATTAGCGAGTACAGGGCAGTAGTATCATGTGGGGATAGAAACAAGACTGGTCAGCCTTCTTTAGAGAACACCTGTCCTGCAGTCCAAAATGGCGGCTTTATGAATGAGGGAGGGATATGACTGAGAAAGATCAAACATTATTCAGTTACAGTTACTCATTGAACCCAGTCAGGAAACTCTCATAGGGTTGAAAGTTGACTAATAAAACAAATACAGATAGGTAATCATTGACAGATACTATTGTTACTAGTTTCAGCGCCCCACCAGATGTGATTTTGGCACTAACGAGCCTGACCTGTGTGACCTTTCAGAGCCAGAGGAGAGAAGAAGATGAATGCACTGCAGTGTGCCCGCTATGTTTACAAAACGGAAGGGATTCGAGGCTTCTACCGAGGTCTGACCGCATCCTACGCCGGCATCTCTGAGACCATGATCTGCTTCCTCATCTACGAGACACTGAAGAAACACCTCAACAAGAGCCAATTCTCCCCCTCAAACAGTGAAAAGGAGAAAGGAGCGTCGGACTTCCTGCGTCTGATGATGGCAGCTGCTTTTTCAAAGGGCTGTGCGTCCTGCATAGCTTACCCACACGGTAAACACTTAGATTCATTGTTTGTCTCTTGCAACACAACAAACTAATGGCAGGGAGTAGTATTTATTTAAATGACTAATGTTTTTTTTTTGTTTTTTTGTTTTTTTTGTTCTCCACAGAGGTCATTCGGACACGGCTGCGTGAGGAAGGCAGCAAGTACAAGTATTTCTTCCAGACGGGGAGGTTAATAGCGGTGGAGGAAGGCTATGCAGCTTTTTATAGAGGACTCATTCCACAGCTAATTAGACAAATCCCCAATACAGCCATCGTCCTCTCCACATATGAACTCATTGTCCATCTGCTGGGGGAATCCAAGTGAAGAAAATGCTTGAAAGTTGGGGGTTTTCCCAGCAAACAATGGACAGCACACAAAACCCAAGACACACTGGGCACGAGACTTTTGAAAATGCGGCACACACATTTTTTTTAATGTGGTGCAACAGAGACTTTTACGGTGGGACTGAAGCAGGTTGAACTGTTATCCAAAGAGCTAAACGCATTATTTTATTAAAAGCTTGTCGTTTAGGAGTTTATCAAAAAAAGCTGAAGAAAGTCGTGGTACTTATTTAAACTCCAAACCTGTGAAAAAAGGTCATCTTCTTCGAGGACTAGTGTTAAGTTAAATAAGTTATTTCATGTTTTGTTATTTTATGACAGTGTTTGTTTCCTTTTATCAGTGGTAAATGTACGAAGACACATGACTGCGCAGGTTGACTCTCTTAGTTAATGAAGGGAAGTAATTCAGATGAGGTGCTAGTAATAGTGCTGTTCCTTTGCAATGTAATGACCACACGGATCATTTTGAGATTTCTGTTTCATAAATACAATGTGCTGGTTTTGAAGTTTGAATTACAGAGAAATATATCATATTTTTCATTAATATATATATATATATATATACTTATTTTAAAAACAGGCTTATCTGTATGTTTTCTTTGTGGAAAAATGGACACCACCTTTTACAATATAACGAGAACTTGGATGCTTATTTGACCAGTGGTTCAATAAAATGCATCAAGAAGCTACATCAGTTGTTGGTTGACCCGAATACTGACGAAATGTTTCTGTTTGTATTAAAAAAAATAATCTACCTTTTATTGTGATATAAGCACAAGGGCAGATGAGAGTTGTTGCACTGTTAAGGCAGCAAAATCACAATATGAGAGCAACTAGTTGTCTGGTGCTTGTTGAATTCATATAACTGGGAATTTCTGCCTGGTGTCGTCAAGATTTGACTTTTTTTCCCCTCCCAAAAAAAGACTTAAGGGACTATTTAAATTTTTTTCTGGCCTAAAACAAACCATATAAATTCTCCTTTGCTCTCCCCTTCAAACACAATGTCGTCTGTTGATACTTCGACCGAATATCACAATGTTTTCTACGTGTTTTCATCAATGTGCTGTTAGTTGCTGAGAATGTGTTACTGTTTTATCTGTCGGTAATGCCTGCGTCACACACAGTCACGGATCTGGCGACAAGTCTTCCTTAAATTGTGCCTATAAAAATTATTCACCCCCTCGGACTTTCTCTATGTTTTATTGTTTTACAACGTTGGGTCACAGTAGAGCTCAGCTTTTATGACTTTGAGTGACATAAAAAAAAATTACTTGATGCCAAATGCCACATATAATGTTTATATATTGACCTTAAGTACGACTATAAGTGGCAGATTAATTGGATGTGTAAGTAATCACCTTTTTAAGGCAGTATTGAATGGTTAAGGCAGTTTTAGGCAACTACAGGTCTAAGACAGTGTGTTTAATAGATCTGTAATAGATTGCAATTTGTCCCCGATGTTTGTCAAACTGACCACGATCTGTCATGCTGCGCAGGGACCATGAGTCAACAATTAAAGTCCAACCACAAGTTTTGGATGAGACTGAGGTTCACACTCAGGGCACTTTCAGGACTCCATCATAGTTGCTTTGGGGCCACTAATGGAAAATAAAAATCTCCCAAGCTGCACTTCCTTTTCAGACTGAAGCAGGTTTTCAGGACATGTCTGTATTTCACAGGATTTATTTTTACCCATTGCCAGGCCAGGACCTGCCTCAGAGTAAGTCTCTGTTCCTGATGACTCATATTCCGTCCACAGACACAAGCGAGGTACTTAGAATGCAAACACATTTGCTTACAATGCAAAAAAAAGAGGAAATAAAAACCCCGGGCGACACGAAAGCCTCGTCATCCCTTACAGGAAATAGAAATGAGGAAAAAAATACTTCAAGGCGTTTACTGTGTTAGTCGCTTGGTGTGTGAGATCATTTCACAACTCATCCATGAATCGGCAGAAACGTCTGTTCTGACTGTGGTTTTCAGTTGATTCATTCACATTGTTCTCTCCAAATGGGAAGAACAGACTTGTGACGAAATAGTAATGAGTGAGAGGACTGCAGCAGGAGAACTGCGTGGGTGTTGAATCTCTGAATAGTGTGGTTATTTGTGTCTATGATAGTGACGGAGGTGTAGGTCATTTCTACACAGCGGGTCCCTTATTGTCTGTTCTTCCCACACTCTTTGTAATGTATTCAACAGTGTAACAACAGTTAGGCTGCCAGACTGTGGAAAATCCCTCCTGCTGTTGTTTCTCCTCTTTGTTCGTGAGGGTTACAGGGTCTAAATTATAGAACACGTCATCAATTCTTCAGCTAATACAATATCTTTACAACAGTCTGTTTCTTAGTATTAAATTCTCCCTTTGTGTCTCAGCAGTGTTTCCTTGCTTGAGTGCCATGAAGGGATTACTGAGCACAGGCCACTTGAGGCCACTGGGCCTGTACCAAGGGTGCTCAAAGTGTGAGGGGCCACCCCGGCCTTGATCCACAAAATGTCACTCTAATTACTGTAACGTGTACTGACCAGGAGAGACTCAAAATTAGCACAAAGACATGCAAAGGAAGTGCAAAGCAGTGGTGGATGAAATATCAGAAAGCCATACTCAAGTAAAAGTACTGATATCTTCCCAGAAAATGACTCAGGTAGAAGCTTAAGTCAACTATTAAAATATTAGGTGAGTAAAAGTCTTAATGTCTCTGATGTTTACTGAACTTAAGTATCAAAAGTATTTTTATGATATTAAATGTGCTTAAGTATTGAAAGTTAAAGTACAAGTAAACTCTGTTAGGAGTTTGCATGTTCTCCCAGTGTCAGCTTTTTCCAGATTCTCTGTCTTCCTCTCACAGTCCAAAAATATGCAGCTTAGGTTAATTGGTGACTCTGAATTACCCATAGGTGTGAATATGAGCATGAATGCTTGTCTAACTCTATGTGTCAGCCCTGTGATAGTCTGGCAACCTCTCACCCAATGACAGCTGGGATAGCATTATAACATGTACACCACCTTAAAAAGTGAGCTAACATTACATTTAAAAATAAAAAGAGGCTTAAAGAACAAAATCCAGTTTTTCCTTCTCTCCCATTCTTTCATTCCTCAGTCCATCCCCTTTTCTCTTCCTTCCCTATTTTGTAGTAAGTAACAAAGATGTTTATGGGAAATGTATAGAAGTAAAAGTATACATTTCATTTAAGAAATGTAGTTGAGGACCCATGATCCCATGATCCTGTCCTGGCAGCTGTCCTGTTGATAAAGACATTGTTTGGTGCTGTTACTTCCTCCCATGACCACCAGGTGAGACAACTCTGTCCCCCCATACTGCAGTTGTACCTTTTATACAGAACTGCAAGGCAGAGTAACAGCATGAAATTCCCACCCTGAGGAGGCAGTGTAAAAAAGAGTATTATCTCCTAATCCACCCACGCAGAGTGCTAAATCCTTATTAGCTTCAGCTGATCTTAACAATGTATTTTTGCACAAAACAAGGACTGTGTATTTTTATTTTTCTGTCTTTGTTACATGGCTGACATCTGTGTGTTGCAGTTGATATGCAGAAGGCAAGGAGCTCCCAGACCTCATGGTTTTCCCAATTTGCAGACATTTTCGGCTGCTGTTCTTCCTCTTTAAGTTAGCTGCTAACTGCTAACAGCTACTTTTTAAATCTCCTGCAGTGGGTCACACGCATTAAAAAAGACAAAATGTCACACCCATGCCGCCCATGATCCTCTCCTGGCAGCTGTCCTGTTTATAAAGACATTGTTTGGCACTGTTTCTATCTCCAATGACCTGCTTAAAGGCGAAACCACTCTGTCCCCCCACTCTGTGATTGTACCTTTTATGCAGAACCACAAGGCGAAAAAACAGCATGAAATTCCCACCTTGAAGAGGTTATGTAAAAGGGGCTATTATCTCCTAATCCACCCATGCAGAGTACTTAATCCTTATTAGCTTCAACTGATTTTAACAATGTATTTTTGCACAAAACAAGGACTGTGGATTTTTATTTTCTGTCCTTAATGATACATGGCTGACACCAATGTGTTGCAGCTAAAAGCCTTCCTCAAAATGTTGACGTAAATACAGACCCATTCAAAATCTACTCAATACAGACTGCCTGAATTCACATAAAAACATCCATAAATCCAATTATACTCAAAAAAGAGAATTCAGCAAATTCTAAATTAATTTCAAACAGAAAATCAGAAGGAAGAAATGTTTTGTTTTCCATACTTGACAAACTAGATGGCTGTATTTTCTATGTAAGCTGCTTTGCAGGATAAATAAAGTGTATATTTTCACCGTCATACAGTGACTTTGTGGGTATTTCTAGCTGCGGCCCTGTGACCCTCCATAAGCAGAGATTTAATGGGTTTAAATGCAGCTCTGCGGCTTGTGGTGACCTCTGTCTGCCGCAGGGAGAACGGCTCCGCACCGGGATAAACACCCTGACCAGAGACGTGAGTATGGCGGCCTGACGGCATGCAGCATTCCCAACATTATCCTGACAGTCTCATGGACATCATGTTATGGAGACAGCCACCTGGACCACACTCATCAGCAGCCTCGCTTTGTATCTGTTGACTTGTATTAATAGTTGGTCAGTACTTTAGCATCTCTCTGTTCTCGATAATGTCCCTACACCCGCGCCGTTAAGAGTCAGTTGGTTAAAGTTGTTTAGCCGTTAGCTCCTGGTTCATTTAACGTTAGCCCACCAAAGCTATTGTAGCATACAAGCTAGCTGATGTTTTGTGCGGTCAGTAGTTTTCAGCGGCTGTCAGCATCATCACCCCGACAACGGACATCCTTCCTTCGGGGCCGTCTGATGGAAGGGTGACGGGAACGATGCTGAGATTCCTCCATATCCTTTTAACAGGTGAGCCCGGGTTGCTAATCATGGCTAGCTAAGCTCGTTAGCCAGCTAACTCTGCAGCAGGACCAGCTAGGTAGCTTATGCTCCATGACATTATGCAACGGGATAACTTACCAGGCAGTTAGTAAGCATAATTGTATATTGGTCCCTACATTACATTTACAAAAAAGTGTTTCCTCATAGTTTTACTATCAGAAACTGTATTTTAAAATGCTAACCCACTGTTAGCATCTTGTAACGTTAGTTAATGTAAGGAGATCATAGCTTAGCTAATTATGGACCTGTGGCAAATATAATCATTGTGTTATACACTCAGTTGCTAATTTATTAGGTCCAGCTGGCTCAAATTAAAGCTGTCTAATATAACATTCATGCCATAAATGTTACATTTATGAAGGTTATAATGTCAAATGTTTGTTTTAGAGAAGCACTGATTTAAATGTGTGTTTAATTTGGAGGTGCTGCTGGTTACACTGAGGGGTGCAATACAGTTCAACTTCATGTCATAGCTAAAGAGGTGAAACAAGGTGTTAAAACATCTCAATGTCATGCAACAGTTTAACAGCACCACCAAATGACTGTAAAGTTTGATTTGATTTCACTTTACTGTCAGAATAAAATTCTGAAATGTGTCTTGTGTTCCATGACATCAACTGTTTCACTTAAATACACATAAAAGCAAAACAGCATTTAACCAAACACCATAAATCATGCAATAAATGCTAAAAAAAAAAAGTAGATGCAGTGCAGCATATTACTCATTACCTGTTACATTCAGTGTTCAACCCAGGCTACAGAAGCCACGCCCTCATTTAATAGGTTGACAGACTGAGTAACAAATGAGTTCCTCAACCTGTTCAATGGAGCCTATAGGACTGTAAATCCTCTGTTTGATAGTAAAAGGATGAAATGGAGCCAGATGTAATATTACCAGCAAGAGACATTCTGTTAGTATATGCAGTCAAGTGCTTGACCAACCGTTTTTGAGCAACTACGCAGCAGTCTAGCTTAAAGCTGAACAGAGAAACAACTGTACCATGCACTGATTCCATACTGCATAACACTCTGTATTATAGATTGGAAAAACAATAACAGGATCTGTTTATTTGCTCTAAATGAACCTAGTCTTCTAGGAAAATAAATGCCTTGTACCTTATTACAAATGTGATCTATATGTGCACTCCAGGACAGAGCAGCATCCACATAGATGCCCAAGTATATCTAGGAGGACACTTGTTGTTATGGGCAGTAACTGGTGGAGGATAAAAGTTCACTGGAAGACCAAAATAACCACTTGTGTCGTCTTTGGATTAATAATAAGTAACTGTCTGTACAAATACTGATGAATACTGGGACTGTCTTCGGTGCCTAACAAAGACAACAGTGTAGTATTCTCTGAAAACTAAATCAGTGACTGAAAAAACTCTCAAAACATGCAAACAAAAAATATATAAATAGAAATAATTAAAAAAAAAGTTGAAGTAAGTCAGCACCCACATGGTTGAATGAACTTATTGTAAGTTGCTTTGGATCAAAGTGTCAGTTAAATAAATATTATGTAACTGCATGACTGTTGATTTAGACAATAGTGTTATGTCTACTTAATAAACACGCAGCTGAGTGCAAGTAGCTGCTATTGTTGACATTTTGAGTAGATTCAAATCTGCCTGATAATAATTCCATCTTTGTACTTTCCTCACAGGCCTGTTAGGTGCTCTCTGGGATGGAGTTGCTGCTTTTGGTAAGCCAGGTATTGATTTAAACCTGCTGCTGCTTCCATAGCTGTTCCCACACTTCCTTTTGTCTAAGTATTTTTCTTTTATCCACAGGTGGAGTCAGACTAGTGGACGGGGAGAACAAGTGTTCAGGCAGAGTTGAGGTGCTCCGCCATGACCAGTGGGGGACTGTTTGCGATCATGGCTGGGACCTCCGGGAGGCTCATGTGGTGTGCCTGGAGCTGGGCTGTGGCTTAGCTGAATCTGCCCTACATGGTGCAGTATATGGTCCAGGCAGTGGAGAGATCTGGCTGCGACATGTCCAGTGTACCGGACATGAGTCCAGTTTGACACGCTGTGCTGTTGTCCTCCACAGTAACGCCTACTGCTCCCATGAGAACGATGCAGGGGTGAAATGCTCAGGTGAGACACTGCTGTGCCAGATGGTTGACTGGGTGATTTCCGCTGGGTTGATTCATAGAGGTTATTCTGGTCATTGAACAGTTAGTCATACATGCATATAAATTCAAGATACTCAAGTATATAATATTTTATGTGGTACATATAAACATTAAATACTTTGTAATGTAACCTTGACACTGTATATCCCAAGTATGATAATCTAGAGACGTACCTGGAATAGACAGATATTACCTGGGGCAGATGTTTTAGCAGGAAACAGATACCTGCCACCGCCTTATTCACATTTCATGACTTCACTATATCTTTCACATTTTTTGCCCACAGGTACCCTTTTAATGCCCACCCTCACCCTCCTGTCACCTCACACTGTGTTCTCTCCTGGCGAGGCTGTTCGCTTCGGCTGCAGGGCTCTGCTGGGTCACCACCTCAGTGACTTCCACCTGTACAAGCATGGAGTGTCCACGCCGCTGGTTACACAGAGAGCGGACCAAACACTGACCAGAGTGGAGCTGACACTGTCTGACATAGAGACTTTCCACCAGGGCAGCTACAGTTGTCGGTATAGGATTAAGAGTGGCTTTCCTTCTCAGCTGCTCAGCTCTCCACCCAGTAACTCCATCAACATTACTGTTGGTGAGTCATAACTGCATTGTCTAATACATGTTTTGCATCAGTGCCCATTCACGTAGCTCATTGTTTTGTTGTGCAATCTATAGAAGACTTTTCATTGTCTGTCAAACTTAATCTAATGGGTGTGTGCTGATTTAGCGTCAGCCCTGTGATAGTCTGGTGACCAGGCTCCAGCACCCCCGCAACCCCTTACAGGATAAGCAGTTACGGAAAATGAATGAATGAATGAACTAAAAAATATGGAGGGAACAACAATATAATACTATTTATCCAAGATGTTAAGGGAAAATAAAACAAGCATACGTAGCACCGGTTACTTAACTCCCTCTTTGGGCAAAGATGTTTGACAGAGACATCATACAACATTCTGTGTAGGGGTGGGGACTGAACAGCCACATTTGTACTCAAATGTCAAATATGGTCTGAAAAAAGTCTACTTTAGAAATCTGACTTGGAAAGTTACGGAATTTTAAATTGGAAAACTGCCTAATCTGAGCAAAATTCATTCAATCAGCTCCATTTACTGAGGAAGACTGTGAGATACAGTTGACAGTGCCAGATAGCTAAGTGGGCCTTTGAGTTTAGCTTATTTTGTCACACATTTTTATTTTTTATCACTGCTCTGTATTTTTATTCTTTGTTTCATTGTAGCTATCTTGCATATAACTATTTTAATATCTGATGTACTAATTTTTCTAGGTTTTTAAGATGACTCTCACCAATTATGAATTTGCAAAAATCTAGACTGAAAATGCCATTTTATTTTAGAACATTTTGGTTAGAAGAAAATTGTAGGCCCACATCTTTTCAAGAGAGGTGTATCTTCTTACAGCCAGATCAAACCTCTGTATTAACCTATTTAATTCCTTTTTGACTGATCACACAGTGGAACTACTGACTCCCCAGCACTGGTACAACACGTCCACCGAGGCCCCGGCTGGTTCCGTCATTAAAGGCCACAATTTCAACATCACCTGCTCCACCCCGCAGCAGTACCCTGGAGGTTCCTTCCAGCTGCGTCTGATCCGCTCCAACGGCACAGTGCGCCAGACCTTGCCTGCCCTCACCCCGTCCGTCACGTTCACCTTTTCCAACGCCCAGAGCTCCAACGAGGGCTACTACTACTGCCTGTATCGGGTCCAGCTGGGTGGACGCACCTTTGTCTCCAGAGAAAGCCAGCCCCTGCCTATAGCCATCAGAGGTGACACTGACAGTAATATTGAATTAAATTCGATGTAGATATTTGTGACAGTTTTTGGTGTTTTCTTCTGCCGAAATCCCATCTATAAAACCCATCCTGTATGTAACCTTCCGGTAACTCCTCTCACCCTCAGACCCAGATCCAGTACTGAGTCCGATGGTGATCAGCTGGCTTGTGTCCGGCGTGACATTTGTCATAGCTGTCATCGTTATAATCATTGTGGCCAAAGTGCTGTGTAACAAGGAGAAGAAGCCCACTGAACTGGAGCGAGAGACCAGAACCTGTAAGTGCCTTTTTTCCATCAGAGGCCTTTGAGCCTAGAAAACATCCTATACTGTATAAGGACAGAGAGTAACAGATGTGCTTCTGCCTACAGGTGTGGACAACACTTATGTTGCCTTATCGATTAACAAGCTATGACGGGGTATGCAGGCAACAGATCACTCAAGGTATCGAAGGTTATGATTTTTGAACATACAGTGTCTACCCTCCCTGGAGGTTTCATGTTTTCTTCATGTTTGTGTTACGACAATAAATCAAAAGTGATTTAATATTTTCTTGTTCCTTTGGACTCAGAGCTGGACGGTATATTGACTTTTTAAGGTATATCGATATTTTTTTAAACAAGATACAGGATGAGACAATACAATTTATATCGATGTAGTTTAATGTTATGTTACATAGCTCGTTTCTTCCACAAGGCCACGCCAGTGTTTGCAGAGAATCCTCATACAACGGTTAGTGGTATATCTAACAAATTGTGCCCCATGAATGGTGTTGTCACATTATATGCTTAATGTGAAGTTACATAGGTTAGGTTCAGGAAAAGAAACATGGTGGCGACATGCTGAGGAATAACTCATGAACTCATGAACACTGGTCTTCAATGGTAAAGTCGTGTGTTTGTTTGACCCATCCATCACCTCAACCTTCCTCCTCATGCAAAATTTCACTCTTTATACTAACTGTATTTTATTTCGTAAAATAAAATCCATGTTGACATTAAATTACATTAAAGGGTGATTATTTTTTTTGTTAACTAGTGTCAAAAAGCCACATTAAATCGAATTAAGAAAGAAGAAAACATGAAAACTTCTGAGGAGGAGTGAATACTTTTTATAGACACTAATATTTTATTTTTAATGTGTTCATATTATTAATGATGCCACACTTGTGAATTAAATTGAGGCCTTTTGTTTCATCTTTCAAGCAGAATCACAAGTGTGTGGACAGTCAGAGGGCTCACACTGCGTCCAACGTGGATTCAGTCTGCAGGACAGCTTGGTCGGTCATCTGCCACACCTTTGGAAAGAGGCACCACCCAGACTCAGTTCAGTTTGTGTTTGAACGAGGCAGTTTTTACTGGACTCTTAACGTTGACCAACATCACACTGAACTTAAGGCTAGTGTAACTGGTGGGAAATAACAGATGTGATATTATGGTGAGATGTGAGCTGAGAGCCACAGAAGACTGACAGTAGAATCTATTTCCAGTTCAAAGCCTGTACTGGTTCCAGCTAGACCTCAGAGTCACCCAGACTTGGCTACTGCCATGACACCAGATATATGAAGTGGAAAACTGCTACTGAAAATCAAAGTAGGGAAACTATGACTTGGGTCCCTCAGGTCTGTGTAAATGCAATTTAAAAACATTGTTTTGTATTTATTACCAGTTAACACTAACGACAGGCTCCACTAGCTTATTATGTACTTGCTTCTACAGATCAACGATCCTTAAAGGATTAGATGTTTTTGTATTTTAAGTCTAACCTTACTATGCATCTTATGTCATTTACATTATGTACATTACTGCACTTAACGTTGGTAAATAGAAGCTGTAGTTGATTAAAATGCTGCTGTTGTTGGAGCGTCTGGGTTCACTGAGTTTTGTTTCACAATCTAAAAGTATTACTGTAGATTTAACATTCAAATTGTATTATTGCTCTTGAATTAATCACCTGGCGCTTCAAATGTTTACATATACAAGCTCTTTAATGGTTTGAATTATGTAACAGCGATACAAAACACATCACATTGAATGCTACAGGATATGAAAGTTGGATTATGTAGTACAAATGTGTGATATACACTGAAACAAAGCACAAACGTGGCACCACAGCTCGTATAAACAGTTCAATCTGATATTTGTAACCAAGATAAAACGTTTCCCCAACTACTTATGAAACACTGAAAAAACATTCAGTATTCCTACAAAACCACTGAGGCACTTATGTGACAGCTGGTCTGAAAACAGTCCCAGCTGTACTTCATTGTAATTATTCCTTATAACTGACAAAAGGAAGCATTGTTGTACCCTAAGATTAAATTAACCACAAGGAGTTGGTCACTCTTCATACTGACAATATACACAGGATAATAGACCGCTAGGCACCCTTATTATCAACGCAGAAAAAAAGGAAAACTTTGGGGCGCTAAATAGATGTTGAGCAATTAATTTAATAATGAACAGACTGATTAATACACTGTGACATGAGTCTAGGTGTTCAGGTTTGAAATATGGACATATTCTCTTACGTCTTTTAGTGTCAGAAGAAGACAAGCTGCTTAAATTCTTGTGGAATCTAAAATTAAACAGTGGTCTGTTAAATCTAATGAGAGATTTGTGTTGCCCAATTTTGATGTAAAAGATGTGCAGGATATTTCCTGTTAAGAATTCTATGATGTGGATAAAAAGTTTGATGTTCCCACGCTGATAGATTCACTGTGACCTGCTGAGGCTTACAGGAGATATCACTGGCTGAGGCTCAGCACAGTACAATGGCATTTAGTGTGCAGTTTGTGATGCTGTATGTCCACATCGAAATGTCTCTTTCTAAATATGACATCCTTGTCTATTCTAATAGCAGTGCTGTAGTGAAACTAGGTGAAAAATTTCACCTATAAACATAAGCAGGCAAACAAACTGCAATTATAAAGCATAAAATTATTGCATACACCCCAATTTCAGCAATGTCTAAAATAAAGGCATTGACCAAAATACATTCATCCAATTAAAATGCACAATGGAGTGTAACATCCCCGTAAAATCCACGAATTAACAAAAAAAAAAAGATCATTCTATTCCTTTGAGGGATTCATTTGTCTCCATATTGGAAAAAACTAAGTAGAGTAACACGGCCACAGCGAGGAAGAACACAAACTGAACCCACAGTGGGATGAGACGTGACGACTCTGGTGCCTTCTTTGGAGGAGGATCTTTAGATTTCATGGGTGGTGAGTTCACGTAGGAGCTTCTGTAAGTGGAGGGCGTGTCGTACATGTGGGGCCTGAAAGGGAATTAAATGCGTCAGTATGTAGTTAAAATTCTCCATCACAAAGAAGCACTACATGTGAGCTCATTTTGACTTGTAAGTCTGGTGTCACTATTGTTGGTTCCACGACTGTAATGTTAGTTAAGCATTTATGAGGTGACAAACTGCGGTGCTGCCCCCTTTGGGCCAATCAGTGTCAGGTCCTATTAGTGTAATATGAGAGTTCACTGTGTGGTGGTTGGCTCACTCATATTAAGAGTACACAGCAGGATGGAGACAAATATTGTCTCTAATATTCTCTACACCTCAACAGCTTCACAACAACAGCCTTTCCTGGTTACACTTCCTTGTTATGGGTCACATGTCTCGTAACTAACCAATAAGAGAATTACTGAGGCAGATCCAGCAAATTAACTGTTTTTTTTTTTTTTTTAATTTAAATTGTTTTTTTGTTTTTTGTTTTTTTTTGTTAATTATGTTGTTATTATTCTTATACTGCCCGTGGCTGCAGCACCTCTGTCTGAAACACTGTCTGAGCTCATCCTGAAGAGCCCAGTCTGCTCTGAATTAATGAACTGTAAATTAATATCTTCTGTTCCGGACTGCTGGTCAGACAAAACAAGAAGTTGTCACCTTGGGCTCTAGAAAACTTGTGCTGGACATTTTATGGACTAAACACTTTATCAGTGGTGTATTTAGAGCCTTTACTTAGAAGCATGAAATAGCATGAAATGGAAATAAAAAGCACTAAAGTAAAGTCAGAAAGGTGACACAACAATTAAGTTTAACCTGAATATACTGATTAGCTGATACCATCTGACACTATATGACTTCATTTAAAGACACTTACTCGTCAACATATTCCCGTCCTCTGTATTCAGGCTTTGACCTTGAGTAGGTTGAGTAGGACGTCCTGTGGAGAGTGACAGAAAACAGTACATATGTTTACACTCCTCACCAACTGAGTCAACAACTACTGCACAGATTTATATAATTATAACTTACTCTTGTTCAAATTCCCGTCCTCTGTATTCAGGCTTTGACCTTGAGTAGCCTGAGTAGGACGTCCTGTAGAGAGTGACATATAACAGTACAGATGTGTACACTCAACAACTGAGACAACAACTGCACAGATTTATATAATTATAACTTACTCGTGCTCAAATTCCCTCTCGCCCCACTCTGGTCTGGACCTCATGTAAGACACACTAGATGGATTAGAGAAAATAAATGACTATATTAGATTCATTTGTATTTGCTATGTTGATGAAACTGAAATAGAAGAAAGACAATAAATGTTTGGAGCTGACAATAGAGGATTTGGGGAAAAAAACTGACCTGTCTCCCGCACCCTCACTCCTTACCTGCAAAATCAGAAGCAGTGATGTGATGTTTAACAAGACCACTGATATAAACAATCCATACCTATAAGCCTCACTTCTTTGACTGTGGCTGCATTTAATTAACATCATATTTAATGGGTGTATCTCTGACCCTGCAAAGGGACGCCCTCCTCTATCAGATTAGAAAACAATGAGTCCTATTTCATAGATATACAATGTAGGGGATAACGTACAGCGAGTGGGTCATTATCTCGAGGGTGATGCATGCCCCCGACGAGAAACTTCACCCTGTCAGGGTTTATTACACAATAATGACCCGCTTGCTGAACGTGATCCTGCTTATTACACAGCTGCTTCAACAGAATCAATTTGACACAAGCATCTATGATCATAACTGCTTCCACAGTAGCGGTCTGCTGTTAAGAAATAACAGACCATAGAAACTGGCCAGTCATAATTGAGTATTCAGCAAAGCTGTGTATTAAATACATTTAATTAACTTCATTCATTCATTCATTCATCTTCTAACCGCTTCATCCTCTTGAGGGTCGCGGGGGGGCTGGAGCCTATCCCAGCTGACATCGGGCGAGAGGCAGGGTACAACCTGGACAGGTCGCCAGACTATCACAGGGCTGACACATAGAGACAAACAACCATTCACGCTCACATTCACACCTACGGACAATTTAGAGTTATCAATTAACCTAGTCCCCAATCTGCATGTCTTTGGACTGTGGGAGGAAGCCGGAGTGCCCGGAGAGAACCCACGCTGACACGGGGAGAACATGCAAACTCCGCACAGAAGGGCTCCCACGCCTGGGATCGAACCGGCAACCCTCTTGCTGTGAGGCGAGAGTGCTAACCACCACACCACCGTGCCGCCCCCATTTAATTAACTTGATTATGTTTTACAAAATCTATCAGACACTGACCATTCAAACTAAAGGTTAGGAGCTCACAGCAGCAGTGAACTTAAATGACATTTGACAATGATAGAGATGCACTGATTTCTAATTTCAGGGACAATAATAATGACAGATTTTTAGATGGATCTGTTTGTTTTCCCACTGTCAATACAGTGTTTGTAAACAAATTGTAGTTGAGACATAAAAGGCCATTTTTACCATCATTATGCATCATACATGTATTTTCATTTCTTATTAACTAGGCGAGTAAACAAAAAAATGTTGACAGAGATACTTACAGGTGACCTGTAAACATAAGTGACTTCCTCCTCTGAAATGAAAACACAAACATGACGCTAAATGTCAGTGCAAGTGTATTGTGTATGTATCGTCCTCCTTTAATAAAGGCAGAGGCTGATTCATACAATTAAGAACCCATCCGGTTGGGGGCGAACCACCTGATCAACATATTAATATAAACACAATAGCAGCACAGATGTTTCCAGTTGTTTTGCTGGGCTTTATGTATCTGATATGATCATTTGATAAACCTTTATGTGACGCCCCTCCCACTGCCTGGGAGGATGTTCCAGCCAACCTCACCAGGCAGTTTACTGAAATAAGAGGGTCGTTGCCTTGATCAAGCTCACCTGGGCCTTCCAGGCTATAAAAGCGTCCTAATGTTTTCACTCAGTCTCTCCCTTTCTACAGCTGACATCCACCTTGCATCATTGCTTTTTGGTTTTGCACCTTCAACACCTCCACAGCACACCTAACACACCCATGCATGGCATTCATTGCTTACCTACACATTCCATTGTTTATTTAAGACACATTTTAGTGTAACCTTTTGTGTGGACTCCCTACTTTTCACATTCACTAAGCCACTGCCAGTTTATGACACTTAAGAATTAATTTCTTAACAGTACAGTTACTGTGGCTCAGTGGCAGAGCAGGTTGTCAATCAATCAGAAAATGGCGGTTTGGTCCCTGGCTCCTCCAGCCTACATGTCGAGTAAGACACTGAGCCCCAGATTGCCCCGATGGTTCTTCCAACGGTTTGTGAGTGTCTAAAAAACTGAGTAGCCTCGGCCACCAGTGTGTGAATGGGTGAATGTGATTCATAGTGTAAAAAGCGCTTTGAGTAGTCGGATGACTAGAAAGGCACTATACAAGTGCAGGTCCATTTATAAAAGGCTAAATATTACAGTTATAAATGTAGATTTTTACTTGACTTTTCACTGTTATATATATATGATTTTAAAACTGTTAATGTCTTTAAAAGGGATACTCAATACATTTTACACATTAAGATAGCCTACATTTCCACATCACAAGGAGTAAGGAGTAATATATAATGTCTTATGTGGCTCGATAGTCTGAGGAAATAACTTTGGTATTATGACATTTGGCTTGACACTTGCACCTGTGGTAGATGGATTATGGGAAATGTAGTATGTTTATATTTCTTAAACCAGTAGGCGCCATTAAGGTTAAAGAGGAGGACTCAAAGTCAGAATATGTTGACATATGTGTTTTCAGTCTTGACCATACTTTAGACTGGTGCAATGTGAACCACATTTATCACAGTGAAGCTTTACAGTTAAATGCTATTTAGACTGAAGACGTTAGATAAAAGAACAAATGACAGTTACCCTCTTCTCTGTAGAAAGTTTTGTCAGATGATGGTTTCGCTCTTTTCCCTTTGGCCATGGCCTCTTTCAGCTTCCTCTCATACAGACTTCTGGTGGAGTCTGGGGAACAACACAATCCCACATTATGAACACGTGTACACAGAAAACCATAAAGATTTAAGTAGTACATTAGGAGTAAAGTCAGTAACTTCACACAGTTAGAGGGGAGGCCTGTGTGAAGTTATGTGGTGTGAACGTTGGTTCAAAAACGGGCGCAAAATAACCGTTGAGTGTGAGATCCACTCACCGACCACAGGCCCGTGCTTTATCCCGTACTCATCCAGCAGCTCGCTGATCTCCTGCGCTGATTTACTGCTGAGCGAAGACATTGTTGCTGTGACTTAATTCGCTCGTCAATGTTTCTGAGTTGTGTTATATTTAAGTGTTCTTGTTTCGGTTTTAGGCTGTTAGTTTCGGTTGGCAAAAACAGACAACAACTATGACTCCTCCCACCGATAATGACCGAGAGCTCGTTTTGTGACGCGGCCGGTAAGGGAAGATCCTCCGTGGAGTCTAACGGGAGTCTGGAAGCATGGAACGAGTAAACCCCGCCCTCCTCTGTTGACCCAAGTGTTGAAAACATTCGCCTATCGTTGAATTGTACATCATTTCCGTTTTCTTTCTTTTCTTTTTTAAATATTCTTTATTTAAAGAACAAAGCTACATTAACAGCATATACATACAAAGTTGTTCATAACTGGGGAACATACACAAAAATACGATAGAGACGAACAACAAGAAAACAACAATTATGTACGAGTAAAACATAATCAAAATAATGTATCGGCAGTAGTTTATATTCTTTTTTATTTCTTTTCTGGTTTCCTTTAAGAAAAGAAACACTAATAGTAAATATTGATATTAGCAGTCAGCTGGTAGTGTCATGATTAATATTGTTTTTAGTGGCAAAAGAAGTTTTCAGATACTTAAGTAAAAGTTGTAGTACTGCAGTGTAAAAAAAAAATATGCTACTTAAAGGTCCAGTGTGTAGGATTTAGGGTGATATATTGGCAGAAATTGAACTGAATATAATAAGTGTGTTTTCTGTCGTGTGTTGTGACCTGAAAATAGGAACTGTGTTTTCATTACCTTAGAACGAGCAGTTTATACAAAGAGCATGGATACCAAGAGGCGAAGCGCCGTTGAATTTTTGCCAACAGCCACTAGGGGCGCTGCCGCCATTTTGGACTGTTGAGCTTGGACTGTTGCGCCCAGACAACATGCAAGATGTCAAGGAGAGAGGAGAAAAAAAGTAAAAGAAAACAGTGTAGTGCAATTAACTGCAACAACTATCAGTGGAACACCCCGCACCTGGCCTTCCACCGTTTCCCGAAGGATCCCAACACGTAAGAACTCATGAGGTGTAAGTTTTAAAGTGTTTTAATATCCATTTAATATGCCAGTTTTGGAGGGAAGATAACACTTATATATATATGTATATGTATACATATATATGTATGTATGTGTGTGTGTGTGTATATATATATATATATATATATATATACACATATGTATATATATGGTCCAAGAGGCCATACATATATATATATATATATATATATATATATATATATATGGCCTCTTGGACCATTTATATCAGAACTGATTACTGCTTTAGCATTAAAATATATCATTAAAATAGCCTATATATTTTACTTATTATAGTTATTATTACTGTCCCCTTACTGTACAAACTGTAAATAAATCTTTATTCCTGACTATGTGACGTCGCCATTAATTAATTAATACATTTTTTGGTAGATTGGCTTATGGGGTGATTTTGAAGGAGTAATTAAGTTAATCTTCTCATAAGTGGATGTAATATGTAGAGATGCCATCTAGGCCGTTTTTCTTCGTTTTTTTTTTTTTAAAGTCTATATTTTGCTTTACAAAAACGTGAAAAAGCAGCTGTGACCAAGCTATCACGAGGTGAGTAGCATTGTAAGCATAATTAATAGCGATATACTTCAGTTTGTCAGTGTGTATTTGTATGCAAGCGGGTCTGCTGCGGTCTGCTGACAGTCCAAAATGGTGGCGGTAGGACGAAACCATGGGCGAGTCTATTGCTATGGGGCATTCTATTGAGCTTCGCCTCTTGGTATCCATGCTCTTTGGTTTATATCTACATAGGGAGCAGGTCCTCATCTGCGGAGTCCATGTTGCGCTGCCATGTTTCTACAGTAGCCCAGAAGGGACACACTAAACACTGGCTCTAGATAGGGCCATTTGCATTTTTTCGTTTTCGTGTCAGCCTTTGTAACTTGCCTGCCGTCCACGATAGGAGCATTTGAAAAACACAGATTTTTTTAATGTGAAACAGCTTTGTGCAGTGTTTTTACCTGATTTAATCACTGGATTTGTTCGTTTTGGAGGAGGAGATCTCTGTGGATAATTTGGCTCCCTCTAAAAAACTCCTGAGCAATGAATGCTGAAGGAATTCCAATTGTGAGCTCACACTTGGCACATGGGAGAAGTTTCATTGGTTGCAATCTTCACTCCTCACCGCTAGATGCCACTAAATCCTGCACACTGCTCTTTCAGATTAAAGTATCAATATTATCAGAAAAAAATATAAAAGATAAAACTGCACATTATGCAGATTGGCCCTTTTCAGAGTGTCATTTTTGAGATTATTATTATTATTACTGATAAATTCACAAATAGCAAAGTACAACAAATGTTAACCACTTCACATGCGCTACTGTTGAGTAGTTTAATCTGTAACAATGTGTTGTATATTAAAAGTAAATTTTTAAATGTAAAAACTTTGTAAAAAAAAAATCTACTTAATCTACAAAAAAATCTTCATAATGTTCTACTTTTTAAAAAAATAAAGCATTTCCCCCAAAGTGTCTAAAAACTGTACTTCAGTGAAGTATTTGAGTAAATGTATTGAGTTACTGTCTACCACACATTTAGGCATGTTTAACTCTGATGTAATCTATTACAAAAAAATGGGAACACCACTTATCTACAGGTCATACAAATACAGCATCATCTTATACAAAGATATATATTTATTAAGCTCAAAATTGCATATTACAGATAACAGAACACAAGTTTGAATGTTTGCACTTTACATTGCATTTTTTACAAGACAATATTCTTCATGTCATTTTGGATATTTCCTTTATAACCTGTAAGCATGTCAACTACTATTACGGACCAACATTTTTTTCCCCACTAGAAGAACAACTCATAGCTGAACCAGCCCGCTTGGTCTGTAGCCAACCAGAACATCAGGAGTCCCGCCAGTATCACCAGACCCATCTTCAATGTCAGCTTCAGCATGTTGAAACACTGTAGGGACAAAGGACGAAGAGATTAAAGTAACCAAACTATTCAGGAATAAATTAACAAAGTGAATATTCAGTGAAGGCTGGTGAGTACACACTTTGTGTTTCCTGGTACAAATCTGTGTGTTGTCAATATCTGGCACTTTCTCTGGTGGCTCTTTGGTGTTCGGGGGATCACAAGCCGGTGTCACTGGTGGGGTGTCGTCAGGCTCCCTCAGTTCCTGTACAAAGCCAAAACAGTTAAAGATTTAGCATATGTGTTTATATGTATGCATTTTCATGTGTGCTAATATGTGTCTATGCAAACCTCAGATGTTTCTGCAGAGCTCTGGTCCTCCTCCCCCTCTGTGGAACTGCTGAGTGAATCTCTGTCACTGCTGGGAAACGAGTAAGCACATGGTTGTTTTTTGTTTGGGTCTGTCGCAGCTCAGGATGTTGTTGTTCAAGACAAAGAAGTTTAACACATACTAAGAATCCTGCTCACCTGTCAGTTTCATAGTGAATGACTTCAGACAATGGATCTGCACAAAACTGAACTTTAATCTGCCTCCCTGTAAAAATCCACAAATGAAAACAGATGAATTGTTTGAAAATGTTGTTCCATAAAAAGCTTACCTTTCTCATCTTCACTCACCTTCTCTTTCATTCTCCCCATCATCGTCATCATAGAACTTGTAGAAAGCCTTGATTCTCTCCTGCTCTTGCTCCCAGTTCCTGTCATCCTCGTACTCGTCGTCTCCCAGCTGTCCCAGCTCGGTGATCCCAGAGGCTTCCGGTTCAGTGTTGAAGAAGAAGCTATCATCCAGGGATCCCTGGTTTGAGGGGCTTGTTGTTCTTAGATCTGAGTAGCTGTTGATGTCTTCTGCAGGACGCTGAGTCAGATCTGAAAGTGGTGTTTCCGCTTCGTCTGCGTCCTCTGTGGTTAACAGGTCTTCAGATAGAATCGTATCAGATGTTAACACGTCCAGATTCCAGTTAATGTTGAAATCTGCTGGATTTGCTCTGTTGAAGTCGTCAGAAAATGCTGCCCCGCTCCCACTCTCAGTCTCCTCCAGTTGCTTGTTGCTTTCTTGTAGATACATACTGTCAGAGAGTTCCTCGTCACTCCTCTTTTCTTGGACCTCATCGTCACTGGAGGTGTAGGAGTCACTCTCATCTGTCTCGCCTTCATCACCACACCCAGTTACATCGCCCAACACATTCTCCACAGTCTCTTTTGCTGTAGCTGCCACATCCAGGTTCCTGAACTTATCAGATTCTGCCTCTAAGTCTCTGCTGTACAGATACCCATCTTCCTCCTCATCAGTGTCCTCAGGTGCCCCCATCCATGTTACATCAGCCACAGCTCTTTCTCTTTCTAGGTAGGCATTGTCCTTTGCAACTGAGCTGCTGTCGGATGCACAAGCCGAGGTGTCCGACTGGTGATTGCTCTCTTGATTGTCTCCTTTGTCTTCTACATACTCACATGACGAGAAGTCTGAGGGATACTCTGCAAAGCTCTCACCTGCGTCCTGGTGCTCGTCCCCTGAGAAATCCTTCATTTTCTCTACACATTCCTCACTGTCAACTTCAGCAATAAGATCCTGCAGACTTTGCACTGATATTTCTGGAAACTCCAGACTGGCTTTCACTGGGTCATCTCTGCAAGGGTTCTCAAGCTCCGGCTCAAAGCGCCCAGCGAGAACATTTTCTCCTTGTTCGATTTTCATGCCCTCACACTCAGAATCAGACGAGTCCTCTTCCTTTTCTTCTTCCCTCTCTTGCTCGTCCTCTTCACTCCTGTCACCTCTCATCATCCTTTCACCGCCACCTTCAGGGACTCTCTTAAAATAGGACGTCTCCTCATCGCTCTCACCTTGCTCCTCGTTTCTAACTTGAGGGTTTTCAGCACCCTGCGGGGCCAGAGGTTGTCCCTCAGCAAAGATCCTGTCCTCTTTATTACCCTCGTAAAACTCGTCTGTGTAGCAAACTGACCTCAGCAAATTCCCTGGTTCCTCTCCTGTTCCTGTATCCTCTTCCTCATCCTCTTCATCTTCTCCAGAGGCCGAGCTGTCCTGTTCGGAATCGGAGCTTGTGTAATCCTCCTCTGGTGCTTTGTCCATGCTCATGACCCTCACACCTTCAAAATCCTCCTCATCGCTTTTATCGTCACACTGCTCTTCATCAACATGTTCAGCTGTGTATATATCTTTCTCCATGTTAGACAAAACTGCAGTTGCTTCCTGCTGCAAACCCTCATCTTCCTTTGTTGGTAAGTTTTCTTGTGTTTTGTCCTCCTCAAACTTTTCATCAAAATTTAAATTCTCAAAATCCAAATCTCCATCAGGAAATGACGGAACAGCTGTTTCTGCAACAACATTTGAAGTTAAATACTTTAGGAAATACTTACATAAATGAATAAATAAACAAAGGAAATACCACATTACCAAGACATATTTCTTACCTGAAAAAGCACCACTAAGCAGATCAGCAAAACTTTGCTCCATCTTGGCAGCAAAAACAATATTTATATAGTAGAAGTTATATCAAGACAAACATAACTGCTCTGCCCCAGATAATCTGTTCTCTCGGAAAGGAAGAGCGCGCAAAGTAACTCTCATCTGTTGTTGCTGCAAGTGGCTTCCTGTCAAACAGACGGTGCACAAATTACACATTCAAACTAATACATTCGGTTAAATATATATAACTACAAATGTTAACATTATACAAGGCTTACCGTGAAACTGAAGATAATCAAAATGTGTAAGAAGTGACTAAAAAGGTGTAATCACAAAAGTAATGTTTTGTGCTGCTGCAGGAACTTACCTTCATGAGCTCATGAAATGATGTCAGCTTTGATGTGGTTTTGGTTTCAGATGCAAGTTAACTCCAGCAGCCGAACACGCAGTTCCTTCATGCTGCAACAACTCATGTTTATTGGTGTCTTACGTAAGTGAGACGAGTGCAGTGCCAGTTTGAGAACGAGTACAGTCATTGTAAAAGAAAAAACATTATCAGTGAATATTCTGTTAAGAAAATTGATTTATTTTGATATCTAAAATCAAATAAAACTGCAGTTAAAATGAAGACATCCTGGTTAGCAGATGGTTGTCCTACAGCTCATTGCGGAGGAGGTAGCGGTGATTGGGCTTCAGGTCAACCTCTACAGGAAAATGATCACTCACCTCAAGAGCCTAAAGGTGCCATCACAAGAACAGAATTAATGCTCATTATATGTAAATAACCAAGTTAAAGAAAGTTTATTTTTTAACACCTTTACCTCTTCCTCTGTGAGATGGAAGCTCTCTTTAAAGTTGAATGGTTGAGCTGAATCTGGCACTATACTGGAGATTATCTCACGTCCATGGACAATGATCCTGTTTGAACATGTAACAACCACATTTTAAGGCATTACCCTGCCCTTAAAATAATCAGACACACAAAGTAATTGTTGAGCACTACGTCACTGACCTGTCATAGGCACAGTGTGTCTTCTCACGGACAGTAGTGTCCTGCTCATCTCCAATTAGCCAGCGAAATTTGGGGTCACTCCTCAAACGCACAGCTCTCCAGCCCTTGATGGTGATGTAGTTGCAGCCGGCGTTGAGGTCCCCTAAGATCATCACATTCTAGGTGAATGAAAGGAAGCAAAAAAAGGTTCAAGTTCAAGAGATTAAAATCACTCATATGTGTGGTCATATGTGGAAGAGAGAAACCAATATGAGGCTAAAACTGACCGACATAGATTAGAAAAATAAAACAAAATACATAATAAATAAAATAATAATAAATATTTAAATGACGGCGATGATGATGATGATGTTTAACCTACATCAGTCCTCCACTTCTTGTAAATTCCTTTGAAGACCGTGTACAGTTCATCAATCTCCTTCATGGCATTTCTGGGACAGGTGTGTTGTCCAATCAGGACAAAGTCCTTCACCACTGCAAACAAACAAAAAACACATATAACACATCTTCAATGATACAGACTTAAGTCTTTTCCAGGTTGTGGTCATAACTGGGATACGGTGTTTACATGGAACATATAGAAACCTTATTATAGATATCCCTGCACCCACAGTGGTGGACTGTAACTAGGTACATTTACTCTCATTTACTTGTAGACCTTTAAATATAGTTTGATGTTCAATCTTTTACACTTTTACTTAAGGAAAAAGTTGAATGCAGGACTTTGGCTTGTAACAGAGTATTTTTACACATTGGTATTGCTACTTATGCTTAAGTAAAAATCTGAATACTCGTCCCACCACTGTGTATACATAATTATAATATTATCCAGGTCCCTAATGGTCTGCACAAGTGCAGGTGTCTCTTTTATTCCTCACAGTCCAGGAAATCTGTCAAGGATGAACCCAGCTTGGTTTCTGGCTGCCTAAACTCTGCTGCATTTATCATTCTGCTCAATTTAGCTTTCATCTGACCATCAGTTGTGACTGAGAATGAGCCACATAGCATCCAGGTATCTTAAAACCAGGGGAAGAAAGTCTGTCTTGGTGAAACTGGCCCCAGATCATAACTGTAGTGTGTGCTAATGTGCAGTTTATTTTCTTGTATGATCCCAAAGATGCCTTTTGGTTCACCGTACATGTTGTAGGGGAGTGAAAGCGAACGATGAAAGGCTCTCTGGAAAAAACATCCGTTTCATTGGTCCCTTCTCCTTCCAGTTTAGGATACTGATATTGCTCTTTGACCGTCAGCACATTGTTCCTGGAGAACATGAGTGAGAAAAAAGATGACGTTAGGATGTTAAACTGACCGTTAACAGCAATGGGTCATGTTTTATATATGTTACCTGTAAATGTAGACATACTGCTCCTTGTAGGTCTTCCTCCCCAGCCTTTCACTTTCCACATAGGAGTATGAGTTGGATTTGTCAAATCTGCTGACAACACCATAAATTAGTTGAAGATGTGACAGAGGCTTCACCTGATCTTTGAAATTAGCAGTTTTGGAACCAAAGAAAGTTTGTACCTGTTAAGATCCTTAACCAAAGCTTGTATTGCTGCTCCTTTAGAGTCTCGGACCTCTTGAATAAGACACAAGTCACACCGAGACAGAATCTTGGGAGCAAAAGAAAAGACAAAGATCCATCAGCTGTTTAGTCTCATGTGGATGTTGCTCTATAATTGTTGTACACATACAGAAAAGTACCTGTAGTAGAATCCCCATAACCTTCTTGTTGTTTGCCTTCGATTCACCGAAGCTCTGAACATTAAAAGCGCAGATTTTCAGCGAAGATGTGACGTTCAACACGCACAACCCCGCAACAAACAGCAGAACTGCAGCCCTCATCTTGCAGAAGAATACCACTCTGTAAGTAAAACAGAGTTTAGCAAGATCCTCTCAGCCATGTTGTGAAACATGTTACAAAAACCTCCTCACTCATCTGCACCTACACTTTACAGCCTCTTACCGTCAGTGCCAGTTTCACCAGGAGACTGACCTCCAGTCCAGCAAAGATGCATCTCTTCAATGAGCTGCGGTGTATTTGGGGAACATGCAGGTAAATGTGATTGAAAGATCTACGCGGTGGATGTGCTGTGTCAGTGCCTGTTGAGAATGGAGCTTTATCTGGAACAGTTAAAACCACTGAATACAATGAACAATGGTGTGTTTTTGTCTCTGAGTTTGAGTGTTATCAGACAATAGACGGTGCCATGTGTCATGTCTGTCAGTTTCATGAACATTTGTGTAGAATTTACAACATATCGTTCTGTCATTTTAGCACAGCTGGTAGTTACCACACAGTGCCATCACATCACTGACACCGTTAATGCTGAACACTGGTGCGGTGCTAACTGTGATGCGGAAGGCTCTCACACATGTCAACACAACTACTACAGCCTTCACTACTACTTCTGCTACAACCACAGTGTGCCTGTGGTATACAGACTCGATTGACAAAAACAATTATTTTACGTCACTTAAATCCAGAGATGATAGGAGTATTTAACCTGAGAGCTCCTACATTTTAAAAAGCATGTAAACATCAAATATCAGTGTCTTCAGTGATACCTTCTGCTGCTCATAGTAAAATAATTCATTCCAATAAGACTTTGTTTTTGAGCTGAGAGAGTATTTTCAATGGTGGTGCCACAAATACTATCACCATAGTGATTCAGGTACTCCTGTAGTATCACATCCAGCATCTGGCTATCCATACTGGCTCCTCTCATGGAGCCATTTTCAGTGTGGGCTGTTTTGTCCTCTCCTTGCAGGACTTGTCAAACAGCAGGCTTTACGGTAACTCAGCACAGGTGTTACTGTGTTATCATGTACTGTATATACCCTCTGAGATGATGATCTTTGCTTAACCACTGCATTTCTCTTTCGCACTGACTCACACACAGCATGTGGCTATGAACATCAATGATACAGCTCACTTCAGGCATGTCCAGAGTCCAGCCCAAGGGCCAATTGTGGCCCGCGGCCCCCAGTTCGTAGTTCAAAATACACTATGTATGGCCTTGGTTAGTCAAGCAAGCTCACTTTGCTTTTTGTTCATTCACCTCACGATGCAGGGATATTATACAGTTTGTAGACATACATCAAGTAGGAACTACGCAGGTGGAACTAATGGGTTTTCACAAACAGACGGTAAATGGTAAATAAATGGTTTCCTAACAGCAGATATTTCCTGCTAGCAGACATGGCCACAGCAAAGAAATGTTAATTGGACAGTGAGGGCCACCACTTTCAAGAGCAGTGGAAAGTTGAGGACTTTTACACGTAAAGATCAAACAGATAACCCCTATGATGCAAGAGGCAGCTGGCTCTTCAGGTATTTTCACATTATCTCATCTGGCCCCCATTCAAAAAAGTCTGGACACCCCTGTCTGCGATAGTCTGGCAACCTGTCCAGCGTGTATTCCGCCTCTTGCCCAGTGTCAGCTGGGATAGGCTCCCCCCGCAACCCCCAACAGGATAAGTGCTTACGGAAAATGAATGAATGAACACTTGACAAAAGCTTATCTTGTTAAAATGCAATAACAGAAACATTTTATGTACCGGTTAAATGTACTGCAGTGAAGTACATTTATTCAAGCACTGCACTAATTTTGATGTACGTACTTGAGTATTTCCATTTTTTGGCTCCTTGCTACCTCTACTTTTGTACATTTCAGATGCAAATATTGTACATCACTGCATTTATTTTACAGCTGTAGTTACTTTGGTATTTTTACATAACACACATGGTGAACTGTGAAAATATGTTGCATCATTGTGGATTAAACTACCCAACAGTATAGTAGTTCAAATTTGTTCCGGCTCAACCAGCTGCCATGGATGGATTAACAAACGGGCCTACCGGACACAAGCCCAGGAGTCCAAATTATCAGGGCCCCCACTGAAAAATCAAGTTAACATGTACCAACCTGGAAGAGACTCAAAATGACCATAAAGAGACTCAAAATGACTTCAAAGAGACAAAACAACAATAAAAAGAGTCAAAACCACCACAAACTGTGTTGCGCCTATTAGGCTTTCTGTTAAATATTGCCTCTTAATAATCCCACCATTAATAATCTGAGCCCACATTTCAGTGAATGTCACCCCTGAATCTTTCAATTTTGCCAGCATTAACTCATATGAGACTATAACAGTCATGAGTTTGTATTTTTCCAGTTCCTTAGTGTGATCCTGGCAGCATTGAGGAAGCCTGCAGGACATGACCCAAACTGTGCCTTTGTAAGTCCAGCTGGTAGAACTGATTTGTCTCTAAGAGGGCAAAAATGTGGCGTGCTCAACAAGAGCTGATCCAACTATTCCTCAACTGCTCCAACCACTTGTGTCCAAATGAAGAAACCAGCTGACTGTCCCACATGAGGTGTAGAAACATACCCGTAGAACTCAAACATTTCCAGCAATTTTCAGAGCTGCTTTTACTCAAGTAAAGGATCAGGACTGACATCTTCAAATACTTGACTACTCAAATGTTAATTGTTTTCACTATATTTAATTACAATATATTGATATGGAAGGGAAATAGAGTCTTGCAGATTTTAGAGAACACGTGTGGATGAGTCCAGTGGTGCATGTGAATTTTTAGTTGTAGGATGAGATCTTACCCAAAGGGGAATAAATGTTGGCTGGTGGATGATTTGTTTAAGATGTAACAGGATATAACTCTTCACCAAAGCGTGGTCCTTCTTCCCAAAGTCTTCGCCATGGAGATATCAGATATCTTGCATGAAGCCAAAGCACCACAAACTCAGTACTCCAACAACTGACTTTATTCAATTTCAAATCGGTATCATCAAGACTAAAATGTTTTTCAAAACTATTCAACAAACAGTGACATTTGTTATACTAACAATGTTTCTTTATTTCGTACAATATAAAACTCTAATGGCTCTTTTATTGAGTTTTTTCTCTTCCCACATTCTTTTATTGAAGTTGGCAGCTGAGAGAATAATGTGTTGTCTTTTTGTGTTTTATATGGCTTTTTAACAATTCATGGTGGTGCTTCCCATTAAATAAGCTGTTTACAGTACAGAGGATACTTCCTGTTTTTCTTCTCCTGACTATTATTATCATTGACTCACAGTTTCTTAAAACGTCATTTATATCAGCCAACTTGTGATAGTACTTTTCATTTGCAAACATTTATCACTCTGGAAGTGGTCTCTTGTATCTGAACTTTCTGCAAACTCCCTACACACATCACCACAACACTTTCACACACACAAACACACACACACGTTGAGTTCCAAGTCTAAAATTACATGAAATTAAACTATATTAACTACATCCTAGAAAAAAAGTCATATTTTAAAAATAACACAACAACAAAAACAATGTTCCTGAGCAGTGACATCATCATATCGGTCTAAAACAGCCTGAGTGTTGAGGAGAGGCCATGTCCATGAGATAATCTTCGATACGTCTCTCTATGTCTGAGTACAGGTCTTCAACTTGCTCCCTGAAAGGAGGATGCCACAGCCACAACATGGCAACCCCTGCCACAGCGAGAAGAAGAAGGAAAAACACACACACCTTCCACCAGGAGCCACATCGTGTCTACACAAAGAGGAAAGAAATGTCACAGTTAAATATAGTAACATACACATTATATATAGAAATGTACGTATGAGCGGGGAATCGTTACTGCTGATGTTGTGTTTGAGTTGTTTTTAGTCACTGCAGCAAAAATGAGGCAAAATAAATTGGTACAGAAAATGTGACAATGACAATGTAAGGGCAAATGACATAGCAAGGACATTTAGTTTCAAATTCTCCTGAATGCACACACACACACACACACACACACACACACACTGCTCACCGATCTCCTGCGGCGGTGACTGAGTTGCCGGAGCTCGTCCCTGCACTGCGACAGCCGGGCCTGGCTGGACTTACACTCCTGCTCCATGGCCTGCAGCTCTGTCTGCAGCTCCTCACACTGCACGCACACGCGCACACACACACACACACACACACACACACAAGCCATATGGAAGGGACACGTATGTAGATCATATCATTTACATTGTAAGTGATTGTTAGAAAGCTGTATGTAAAGCCAATCATGGCAAAATGTGCCTTTAGTTTTAAAATGTCTCCCAGAAATGAGGGCAATAATATGAAATGCGTCTTCGTAAATATATTTAATAGATTTGATACTCAGTCAGTGAAACCTGAGTTTATTTAAGATTAGATTTTTCTCAATGGCCTGCATCAGTCTTTGCATATCACTGTAAATGAGTGGAAAATTATCTTTGATTCATCCAGTGTGAATTCATGAATATCTAATGTCAAGTTAAACAAAACACAAAGCGTGTGAATATGCATCAATACACTTTGACATCTCCACCTCACCTCTCTCTCTTTGAGTTGCAGTTTCTCCTGAGTGTGACGGAGCTGCTCCTCCACCTGAGAGTCTCTCCTCACCGTCAGTCGTGGCTCTGCCTCCTCTGACGTCAGAAGCCCCTGCATCAGGAAGTCCTGGCTCTCATTGCTGCCATCTAGGAAATAGAAAGCAGTTTAAATAAATCATCCATCTGCAGTATTTTAAACATTACGAAGAGTACTCAGTATAAAAACATGACTCTAACTGTCTTGCCTGTAATGTGCTGGATTTCCTCCCTTAAAATCTGGTTGTCCTCTTCCAGAAGGCAAATGTTGTACTGCAGCTCCTGCCTCTCTTGTCTCAATGACACCACCTCATCCCTCAGCGCGGCCTCTCTGGCTCTGGACAGCTGCTCAGGACACACATGTTTCTCACATCCATTTACATTAAAAAATGTATGGCCATCCACATTGTCACAGACTGCCTTACCTCCACTTGGCTGTGCAGCTGTTGCAGCTGCTCATTACTGAGGTGCTGGTTCTCCTTTAGTTGTGCAGAGCTCAGCTTCAGCTCCTCATAAAGACTCTGCCACCTCCGGGCCTCTGCCTTTGCTGTAATTAGCGCTTCCTGCTGGCAAAAATACAAAATATCTTTGAGATTTATGTACTGAACCTGACTTCTTGATATATCAACAGCAACACCTGTCACCAGAAACCCCAAATAAGTCAGTGACATTGATGTGTCTCTCCCCAAAGTCAAATAGGTACACTGTGGTTGTTTATATGAAAAAAATAGATATTTGACCTGCATTGTCTCAGCCTTGCTAAGCGCCTCAGATTTCTCCTGTGTGATCTTCTGCAAGGCGACCAGGGCCCTCTCCTCATACAGCAGTTTCTGCTTCTCCATCTGTATCACCAGTTTCTTCACTCCATCCTTGGGCAGCTTCTATAAGGACACAACGCTGCTGAGATAAACCTACAAACACTCACAGGATGAGATGCAAACCAAAGCCATAGAGCCGCGCTCATTAGATGCTATCACTGCATGACACAGTGAAAGTGTAGAGCAGATTTGCTGCTTTTCGGAAAGACAACAGGTTTGAGTTATCGCAAAGATATAATGTAAAACAGAAAGATTAAAAATACCCAGCAGTTGCTGTTTTTACCACCAGCTGCTGTTCTTACCTGCAGGCAGACTTGCAGCTGCACCTCCAGAGACTTGATCTTGTTTCTCAGCAGGTCTTCACTGCAACGAGCCTGTGTGGGTTAGAAAGGAAATGACTGACTGTCACGCTGCCTGCAGATGGAAAATTAATGGTTCATCAACCAAAATCTGTCACAGTATGTTCTTTCACTGTCTGCACTCACTGGTGCACAAAGGGAACTTGCAGCATCAGTGAGCCTCAAGAAAGATCACAATGACTGCACGTGTTTTAGCATTACACTGTCATTAGTGTGGAAAATAACACATAAGTTGCCTGATGATAACATACCTGACTGAGAATGAAAAAGCATAAATTATTTAAACTACTCTAAATCCTCAGCTGCTCAAATTCAAATTGAAAAACAATAAAAGGGGAACACCAATATTTCCCTTCATTCATTAGAGCCAGAGTAACCAAAAGAGAGCTAATGAGGATGCATAGCACCTATAACAGCTGCTGACTGTCACGCCCTTCCTGTGTAAGAATGACAGCTTTCATTCGTCCTGTGCAGTGTGGGCTACAGCGGAAGCAGGAAGCTCCAAACCACAGACTGCATAGGCCTTCCTGAGGAAGCAGCCGCCATACACTGCTGTGTGCACGACTGTGACAAATACATTTTTAGTGTAACATCAACCAGGGAACCAAAAAAAACAAAAACAAAAACAACATGACCTTATAAAACAAGATATATGTGTTTGGTATTTGGATATTGTCAATGTGAAACACTGGGGGTGTGTTTGATGTTAGTAAATGGCCTGCGCATACAGATGGAGAGTCTCACCATCCACATCTTGTTTGAGGAGTTCATGAGGTTTGATGTGTGCTCCTGGAGGGCTGCCAGCTTCTCCTTCACAGCCTCCTCTCTCCACAGGGCCTCCTGGCACAAAACACAGCAGAAGACAGAGTGAGCTACAACCATGTCATTTACTTTAGTGGCTACAACAGCATGCAACTACTGAGTGTAGCTAACCAGATATTTATAATAAATGATGCTCACCACATCATTTATCATCTACTGTACTTGGTGACAATAAAAACTGTAGTATTGTATTTATGGCTTACAGTAGCTGTAGAGCATATAAACAAAGTACAGAAGAGCCATAAAGTCACAAACAGTCAGGTCTGTTACACAGCTACAAATCGAGCTAACATTAGCCACCATAAGCTACAAGCCATACAGTAGCTTCACAGCACAGGAAGACTAGAGAAAACCCACAAACTTATTTCAGTTATGTCAAGTACACAGCTAAATCTAGCAATATTACTAACATTATTAGCCACCAAGCTTCAAATCACATAAACAAGGCAAAACTATTTTGCCTATTAAAAGCCACGGTAGCCACCCATGACAATTATTGGGTCACGGCAAATGTAAAATGTAGTGTAACAGCATTAGAAAAAAGTCACAAACTGATTCCAGTCATGTCAGTTATACAGCTACAAATCTAGCTAACGTCTACTAACATTAGCCACCATATTGCTACAGGTCATACAGGAGCTTCAGATAATGTAATTTTATATTTGCTTTTTCACAGCCACTGTAGCCACAAGTGACAATTATGACGGTAAATGGTAAAATGTAGTGTAACAGCAAAAGGCTTACTAAAAGTCAGAAACTCATTTTAGTAATGTAATTTACATGGCTAAATCTTTAGGTTACATTGTTAGCCACCAAGCTTCAAATCACATAAAAAAGGCAAAACTATCCACTGTAGCTACAAGAGACAATTATGAGATAATGGTGAATGGTAAAATGTAGTGTAACAACATCAATGGAGAAAAAGTCACAAACTTATTCCAGTCATGTCAGTTACACAGCTACAAATTTAGCTAACGTCTGCTAACATTAGCCACCCAGCGCTACATAGCTTCAGATTATGATGGTAAATGGTAAAATGTAGTGTAACAGCACAAGACGGCTAGAGAAAGTCACAAATTATTTTAGTATTGTCAGTTACACAGCTAAATCTAATCAACTTCAGCTTACTATTAGCCACCAAGCTTCAAATCACATAAACAAGGCAAAACTATTTTCCTCATTAACAGCCTTTATAGCCACAAGTGACAATTATTTGATAAGACTAAATGTTAAAATGCAGTGTAACAGCATAACAGCACGAGTAGAGAAAACGTATTGCAGTAATGTCGTTACGCAGCTAAATCAAGCTAACGTTTACTAACATCAGCCACCATAAGCTAAGGTCACACAGTAGCTTCAGATCATATAAACAAAGTAAAACCATTGTATCTTTTGCTTATTAACAGCCTCTGTAGCCACAAGTGACAATCACTTGGACAATGGAAAATGGTGAAATGCAGTGTAACAGCCTAAGAAGGTTAGAGAAAAGTCACAAACTTATTTCCGTAATGTCAGTTAACGTTACACAGCTAAATCTAACCAACTTTAGCATACATCATTAGCCACCAAGCTTGAAATTACATAAACAAGGCAAAACTTTTTTATCATTAACATCATTTGTAACCACAAGTGACAATTACATGATAATGCTAAATGCTAAAATGCAGTGTAACAGAACAACAGCACAGGTAGAGAGGAGTAAAACATATTGCAGTAATGTCGTTACACAGTTAAATCAAGCTAATGTTTACTAATACCAGCCACTAACGTTATAGGCTACAGGTCATACAGTTGCCTCAGATCATACAAATTAAAACTATCTAACTTTTGCTATTCATAGCCACTGACGCCACAATTTATCATGGTAAATGGCAAAATGTGGAGTAACAGCACGAGAAGACCAGAGAAAAGTCACAAAATTATTTCAGTAACGTTAATGTCAGTTGCACTGCTACATCTAGCTAACATTAGCAAACATAAGCCACAGTAAGCTGCTGTTACAAGTCATAGAGTAACTCAGCTCCAAAGCAAAGCACAGCTATAGAACTTTGACATAGTCTCACATGACAACTATTTGATAATGTTAAATGTAGGGTAACAGTAGCACAAGTAGAAAAAATTCACAAACTATTTTTTAGTAATGTCAGTTACACATCAAAATGTAGCTAACGTTTGCTAACATTACTAGCCACCGTAAGCTATTAATCATACAAGACCAAGTGAGGCTGTATAAATAAAACCTTTGAGTGTGTGTGACTGAGAAAGGATGCATTTTATTTCCTCACTTTTCATTTGTTAGAGGAAGGACACATTATTTCATTTGTTAAAAGTGACAGGTCAAACAATACTTTACAAATTTGACTTGGGAATATAATGGTTGGTTTACCTGTAAGTAGTCAGTTAATCGCTGAAGATCCTATGATGTGAGAGATAAGAGACATCAAAAACAGTCACATTTTATCAAAAACAATTTTTCCAATATGCAATTTAATAAAAAAAAACAAAAAACATCAACAGTAAACAAAGCAAGAGTTTTAAACGTACCGACTCCTTGACAATGACAAAACCAGACCTGCACAAAAGAAAATATCTCATTATAGAAATATTTATAAAACACTGATCTCAGCTGCCTCTGATTTTAAATTTGAGATATAAATTCAACTCACTCTGTCTGCGCACTGGTCTCATGCAGCACCTTTTTTTTGGGAATACTTTCAGTTTGGACGGAGAACCTTTGTTGAATCCTTTCTGCTGGGATGACTGTTTTGATGCTTGTCTTTTGAGCTTTTAGAGGAAGTTAATAAAACAGCATTATTAGTATGAAAAAATGTTTGAAAATCTTGGGTCAAAATGTTATGCAGCTAGGCAGTAATTTTACCATTAATACTATTCTCTCTTTTATCCATGCTTTTTGTCCGCTGCTGGTTTGATTCCTTTATCGCTGGTGCGGAGGTAGATGCTTGCTTCTTTGCATGACCTTTCTCCGGCCTCATTACTGTGACCTGTTCTGACCATAATAAAGCCTGAGGATGTGAGGAGAGAGAATAAGATTCAGGTGTGTGGATGTGGAAAGATGAAACATGTATTTGGTGAAATCAAACTCCTAATAACCCCTGTAGTGGTGTTCCTTCTTACAACCGCAAAGGATATTTACCCAGTTGCTGGTGCTTGGGCCGTCAGCCATGCTGCCTCTTGGTGTTAATGTCACCTTTGGATGTCTCCCATTAGATGTGGGAGTATTTTGGATATTTGTATGCATTGTCTCTGACTTGCTGATTGACCTGTGGTGTTTTACTGAAAAAGTCCTTGGTGAAAGTTTTCTCCTGGAAGAATAGTTTGTAGTATTCAAACCATACAGCTCTGGGCTCACTGATCTCCTTCTCAGAAATTCAAGATGCCTCTTTTCCTTCAGTTCATTCTTTATTTGTCTTGTGTCAAAGTCTCTCGTAGGGCTGCGGCACGAAGTCACGTTGTTACGTCCTCGCAGGTGCTCACGTTTCTCTGCTCTGATTTCCACTATTTGGTCAAAGGGTTTCACTGGGGAGAGCTGTAGTCCACTGACAGCCAGGGCGTCCATGGCAGCTCCTCTGGCTGTTACAGTGCCTCGAGCCTACAACAACAACGTATCAGGAAATGAATTATAACTATTAATAATGATGAAATAAACAGTATGAAAACAGTTGAGTTGAAATCACACAATTTACTAATGTGTATAAAATGTTAGTCAGCTGAAAAATGTGGTTTTTAAGTGTTGCATGTGCAAAATGATGGCTGTGATTACAAAGAAAGACTGTATACATTTCAGTTTTCATATTTCATAGACACAGTAACTGAGTTTTAAATATGATCCTCAAACACTGTCCTCACGAGACTCTAACATGCTTAAACAAAGGAAAAGAAAGAAAGTTAGTGGTTGTGCTCCAAAAGTATGTGAGCAGCATAGGCGTAGATTGTCGGGGGGATGCAGGGAACACCCACCCCCAACTAAAAGCATGAAGGTAGCAGAGGACTTTTATTTCGTTCATATTAAAGACATTTACACCATTGATTGGTGAAGAAAATGCACAAACTGGTGCATGAAAATTAGCAGAAAGCAGGAATGCAAGTGCTCAAGGACCCCCAAATCCCCATTTCTTATGTGTGCTCCCAAATGTTGAAACAAAAGTTACACATTTAGAGTAGTATGCAAAAAATAAATTCAAAATGCAAAGCCTTCACATTATCTCTTACAATAGAGAAAAGGCATTTACTTTGGGAACCATGCAGGTCAGTTGTAGTAGAAGCGGTTACAGTAGTAGTAGTAGCAGCTCATACAGAAGCACTTTTGTAGTAGTGATGGTAAATGTAATAGTATATGTTGCAGTAGTTGCATTATATTTTGTCAGAAAGATCCTTTAACACATGGTGACAGAGTTATCAGAGACAGGCTCGGCCCTGGCAAGTGTTGATTGAGGTTGTGGAGGGAAAATGTACAAGATAATGCAAAGACAAAATGTTGCTTGATAAGCAGAAAACTATTACACGGCTTACCTACAACGCCATCTCATTCAGTGGGGGTATAGTCCTTGTGAGGTGTTTTAGAAGTCATCCATTTTCTCACTCTACTGAAATAGTGTCCCGGGTTTTTTGTCTGTGTTTCACATGTAGCTGTTTCTGTTGAGCATAATTTTACAGGAAGTGAAGAGAACCACAGCGTCATATGTTCCTCTATCTCACCAGCCACTCGCATCAAGCTGATGCCATACACGGGTGGGCCCCAAGATTACACACACACACACACACACACACACACAATTCCCCCTGCATGCAGCGTGGAATATAATACACTACACAGGAGAGAGAGCTATGCAGTGTGTGTGGTTGGAAATTTATTTTTTTTATAAGAGCAGTTTCATTTTTCATAGAAAATGTATGGCTTCAGTCTGTTGAAGCTGTAAATGACATCAGCCTCATATTTGCTGGTGGTGGTGGTGGTGGTGGTGTGTGTGTGTGTGTGTGTGTGTGTGTGTGTTATTTGCATTAAGCTGGCTGACTTGTTATTTTACTTGCTGTCAGTTTTTTATCAATGTCATGTGTACTTTCAAGATGAATTAACCCAAGACACTGGATCCTAGCATAGTATAGCATAGTGACAGCCTCCTGATTTGTCAGTTTTTTAAGTGTTTAACAGTACAGCTTCAGCACATGTTTGATGTGGTGGATATTAGGTATCCCTTTACGCTATTTGCATTTATGGATGAAAAACTTACCATATGAAATGAGGAGATTCAAAATAAAGACATGACCTCTGCCCAGATCATCTTTTCCACATTAAAGAATAACATCATGTTTCTGTATATTAATCTTACAGTAGTTCCACATAATATGTCAAAAAACACATCTAACATTACTCAAGAAGAATTTTGCATACATACATTTATAAAATAAATGTATAATTGTTTCTGTGCCACACATGATTCAAAAAATATCATTTCTTTATGTTTTTAATATATAATGTTAAAATACCCTTCAATAACCTTATTGTTATCAACATATTTGTTATAGGAAGTCCAGATTAATTTCAAAAAATGTTTTCAAAGTGACTACTCGTTGCAGGGCAGTGTATCATCTAAAAAAATGTTCCTTACTTTTATAATTTATGTTGATGCCATTTAACAAAACATCTGTCTTAAACTTTTTAACAATTCTTAAAACTTAATTGTGATATCAACAAAATGTTTATTTGGACTCCGCCGTCATAAAAGATTAATTTATTTTTATGCTTTATATTTTTAATATTCCCACCATTAAATTCAATGTCAAGGCAGTGACAAATTATAACATTGAGAACAACGTCATCCAGCGGTATTTTCTTTAAAAAGATTAAAAATAGGAGCTCTATTGTACTCTCGCGATGTTTCCAGGTGATATCTCGTGTTTCCGGCATCCTTGTGGCTCTCTGCAGAAGGGCACGAAGAGGCCGAAACAAGAGTGCCCGGTGTAGCAAGAACTTGGCACTTCATCCTTCAAATATGCTGTCCAGGCTCCTCATTATTTCGGGTATGCACTAATCTTGCTTTTATTAATTAATTAAATGTATTTAACTGGCATAACCAGACTGTGAAGCAGGCTAAACAAAAGTTTAAATTGAATGTGAAGCTGAAGGGTAAAATGAAGGCCGCACATTGAATGAGAGACATGCTAATGCTAGCCTTAGCTAGCTATCCTAACTACAAGCCAGGTGGACTCTCTGAAACTGCAGCAACTATATTGCTTGTGTATTTGTGTTGGCAGTTGTTGGTAATGCTATTGATTTTGTAGGATTTGCAGCATTTCTGGCAGACATCACTGCCAGTTAGCTACAGTCAGGTTAGATGACGATAGGTAACCGTAGCAAACCGCTAGCTACTTCAGCCAGCGTTAGCTCTGCACGCCTGTAAATGTCACCTTTTTGACAGTTAGCATTGGTTGGTTTTATGCTCCCAACGTTTGTAGGAAGGATTAACTCTACTGGCTTCACATTGTTAGTCCACCAAAAATGTGCTTTTTCATTTAAGGATTCCTTAGGTTGTGTATTTGAAGCCAAATCAGTTCAGCTTTTAATCATAGTTAATGTTATACTGTAATCACTCACTGTAATTGTCTCAACCTGTAGCTGGGTTGCTGTTTACATTTGTCATTTTACAGTGAAGTGCACTCGGTTAATACCATAGTCCTGCAATTAACCCAACATTCATGAAGGTTATAATGGTCAGCTTTTGTTGAAACAGTTTTAGGGAGGTATTGATCAATAAAGTAAATAATCATCAGATAAAACATGAATAAAAACAAGCATTGGTTGTAGCCATGAATTTATGTCATCATCTCATCTTTTTGCAGGCAATGGCCTGAAAAGCAGCGGCCCCCTTGGAGCTGGGTATGTGTCTGTTTTGTGTGCTCTTTTGTTACTAACATGATGATACATTGTATTGCTAAAGAAAAGCAATTCAATTAAAGTAACATGTTATGGAAATATTATATCTCATAAACAGTCAATCTCTGTGAAGGATATTGTGTCAACAGTCTTACCTATAATTGCAAAAAAGCTGAAATTGTTATGTCGTTACACACAATACTTTTAATATTAAAGCAAAAAAAATCCTAGTTACCACATTAGATCAATGCCACTTCGACTTTGCTTGCACTGCATGGTGTAGTGGGCTTTCCCAAAAGCTTAAAAACAGTTTGCCGGCAGCTAAGGATAATGTTATGAGATACATTCTCAGTGGTCCTCCCAGGACAAATATAGAGGGCCTGTAGAAATGAAGCACGTTGCATTATTACCTGTTGAAGATTAAGTTAAACAATTGAAATGTAACCATGTGTTTGATAGACTTCACAGAGGGCTCCAGAATATATGAACCATCAAATTGAAATGTTTGGAAGCCAACATAATTGCAACACAAGAGCAAGCATCATGTCGTACAGTGTACCTTGTATTATTGGTAAAATGGCAAGAAGCTCAATTTTCATTTACTGGGACATTCCTAAAAAACAAACCCTCCCTGTATATTAAACCGAGCCAAACAAAGGGATTTTTAAGAATAAAAATTAAGGAGAATTTGTGGGGAGGATTGATGGTTCACCATGAGGGAGGGGAGTTGAACCACAGATGTGGAGTTGCAAGGGAGATGAGTAGGTCTATAATTTAATTGGCTTGTTCGCAGTTATGTGTATATTTTTATGTATAGTATGCTTTTTTCACTAAGGACCACTTTGGAAATTAGTGTATGTAGTAATCCTTAAAGTCCTCTGGAATTTTATATCACGATAGTCCTTTGCGTTGTTGTGCTTTTAAAATTCCTAATAAAAATCACATCAAATCAGTTTTAAAAAAAGATAAATCCTATATTCTAAATAAAAACTATTAATAATGTTGTCTCTCACAGTGTGGTCCAGGCATCCCGCTCCCTGCACACATCGTCCCAGAGTCTGGCCCCAGTGCCCCCTCTGCCAGAGACAGGAGGCAAAGTCCGTCATGGCATCATCCCAGAGGAGCTTTTCCAGTTCCTGTACCCCAAAACTGGAGTCACAGGTCAGTAGCCAGAAGCAAGACTCAGCTTTTGATTATTTCATTTCCATTATGAAAAGGCAAAAAGTGAAATTCTGAGTATTTCATTAGAACTGTATGTTCAAATTGTCTGAAACCGAGCCATATGTGGTGTAGGACTACATTCCCTAGTGTTATTGCTTATGCTTTTTAAATGCTTTGTTTCTCCCTGTATTTTTAAATAAAGTCATTAGAATTAAGCTGCTGCACAAACATAATTTTATTTTAATTTATTTTTCATTTTTTGCACAAGGACCCTACATGCTCGGCACTGGACTCCTCGTTTATATGCTTTCCAAGGAAATCTATGTCATCAACCATGAGACTGTTGCAGCCGCCTCCATTCTCAGCGTCATCATCTATGGTATCAAGAAATATGGCTCAAGTGTTGCAGCTTATGCTGACAAATTGAATGAGGTAGGCTGGCAACCGCATGGATTTGTGTTGGGGTTTTTTTGTGGATACTCTCAAACTGCAGTTGAGGTTTTGTACTGTTTTTAAGTAACAATCAAAGATCATTGGTATGTGTGTTTGCAGGAGAAAGTGGCCGAGGCTCAGAAGGTGAAGGACGAATCCATCGCCAACCTGGTTGATGCTATTGAGGATGAGAAGAAGGAGCAGTGGAGAGTAGAGGCAAGGTCAATGCTCTTCGATGCTAAGAGGGTAAGCAGCTTTGACTTGTCCATGATATTTCTCAAATTTCTTCCTTCTTTATAATGCACTGCTTCATATTCACACAACAAACCCTGATTGCCATGCATCATGATGTGATCCTTGACATTTATTGACCTCTACTGGCAACAAATTGAAATTACAACTACATCACTTGATGGCCAAAGAACCTGCAGCGGCTGCTATCACTGTCTGGAGCTGCATTACTAGGAGAGAAACAAAAACAGATCTTGGAAAAACAGGAGTCCATAAATAGATAAAGGTCAATGAATTTAATACTGATCTGTGCAACACACCAACCAGCTGTATAAATGAAAAGAAATGGCAGTTCCACATGTTCTGGTGCAGCAGCGACTGTTAGTTTCTGTGCGTCAGGCAATGTAGCTTCATGAAGAAGACAGGAACTAGAGTATGTGCTGGAAGGATACATTCACAATGTTAACTTTTATGAACTAGGCAACACAAATTGAGGCTCCTGTTTTTAACGAAAAAGGGAAACTGTCAGGCATCATTGCTCCTGCATTGCCAGTTATGTCTTCCCATTTCTCCTTCTGGGGATCAGAAAAGTTCTCTATCCATGTATTTTTTTACTGAATCATGCTGCTGACCCAACATTAGTCTCTCTTCACCAAAGAAGGTTTCGTTACTTTGGGGCAGCACGTAGCCTTACACAGATAATATGCACAAAGAAACGTTAGCCTTGATTTTGCTAGATTACAATAATTCATGAAATCTCAAAAACATGTCATCAACCAACCTGTCTGTCCTTCTCCAAATCCATTTAACATTATCACAGCCATAAGGAGAAAGAAAACCTGGCTGACGTTGATCTGATGTTAGGCTAACTCCTGTTCATGTAGCTATACTTAACGTAGTGTTTTGCTAACATTAGCAAACTCAAGACTTGACTGTATATGATGTAAAATGTCTGTAAAGACTGTGACAGTCCCTCAGCCACATCTTTCAACCATCTTAAAAATTTGGTTTCCTTTTCAACACAGACGAGCCTAGCACATAATATATAGCACATACCTATGCTAAGTATAACAGGAAAGAAGAATGCTGATTTGAGGTTCTGCCGTATCCCAAACATTCAATAAGCACTTAGTGAGGGGTAATTGTGATGTATTTTCTTCTCTTTACAAATTTAGTCTTTTTAGAAAGTATACAGTTTAGAACTGAATCCGGACTGCATTTATGAGCACATAGCATTCTTGCCAAACCTAATAATGTTTTTATTAAAAGGTACTGCTGTTCAAAGGTCTGAAATCACCTGTTAAATTGATGGTGTTTTGTCGATCCTTTAATAATGGCTGTTTTAACAGTGATACAAACAGCATTATTCAGACATAAAATGTATTTTTAACATTTGAAATAGTTTTGGCTCCATAAGAAGAATAATTAGATGATTAAAACTTCCATGTAGTCGATGTCACCACAGTGTTACATGACGGGAGAGGCATTATTGTGCCCTTCACACTGAAAAAGTGTGTTTTGTTCTCCATGTACAAAACAAACACACCAGATAATATAGAGAAGTTCCCTCAGCCACCTGTTTTTACCCAATCAAGCTTTCATTGCAGGAGATTTGAAACATTCGAACAGTAATTAGATTCAGCGTTGAGAGCTGTGTGTCTTCACTCATTGTAATTAAATTTCAAACTATTCTTTGTCATTTAAATTTCATCCTGATGTTACAGTCATGTAAAGAAGGAATTTAATCTGCTTAAAATTACTATAGAAGTACATTAAATGCCAACTTTAGCAACCCAAGTGTAGACCGGTGTGATAACAAGGACTACATTGACTCCCCTTTTTTCTCTCAGAACAATGTGGCCATGCTGTTGGAGACCAACTACAGAGAGAGGCTACACATGGCGACCCATGAGGTGAAGAGGCGCTTGGACTACCAGATCGCCCTGCAGCATCTCCAGCGCCAGATGGAGAAGGAGCACATGGTGAACTGGGTGGAGAAGAGTGTCATTGGCAGCATCACTCCTCAGCAGGTCAGTCCTCTTGAGTCAAACTGCTCCGTTTGCAGGCCACATTTTGGCCTTTATTGTGGCTCAAAAACTCCATCGAAAAGTTTGGTCTCATTTTGAACCAGCACATTTGCAGATTAATTATATAACCAATATGAACAAATCTTTTTTTTATTTGTTATCTTCATGTCTATCTTTACTGTAATGCTGTGTTCACACTATGAGCAGCACAGTAACAGGCTAAAGGTTGTTTTCAGAGGAAGGAGATGACATGAAGCTATGAACTGATACCTGTCACTAGTCGCTTTGGAGGCTTTTTCAGTGCTCCAGTGATGCTGAAGCGTCAGCCAGTCATATGAATTTGTTTCTAGCTGTGGTGCTAAGTTAGCTGATGCTAGCTTTCTATGCACTGCAGGGCAAACAGGGATGCAGTAGGGTGGCGAAATGTAGTGTAAAAAAATGGGTCTCAGACATCCATGAAAGTCGAGGTACTATGTTGCACGTAGCAGACACACTTAAACCTGTGATGACGTCACTATGTCAACAAGCACTTGAGCAACACTTTGCAGTAATGTTGCTGGGCTCGCTGTTGCTGTGTCGCTCATAGCGTAAACACAGCATTAATGAGCCAGGAGGGATGACTGAATGAGATTCAACTCCTCTGTGATTGGGAGGGGAGAGGGAGGTAGGGAGGGGCTTTATTGGACATTGTGTCATGGGTGTTTCTCTGTATCGCCCGTCAGGTTACACCTTGATAATTTAACCTGCACACTGTCTCCCCTTGTAAATACATCAGTGAGGTGTCATTTAATGGCTTCTTACCTGTGTGTTTGTTTTTCAGGAGAAAGAGAGCATCGCCAAGTGCATCACAGACCTGAGGGCTCTGGCAAAAGTCACTCAGGCCAAAACTACAGCCTAAACAAGTCTTCAGAGAAGACCTCTCTAGTCCCCAACTCATGGCCCTAAGACGAGACGTTCACTTTTCTTTACAGAATTCCCTCATTAAAGATTGTCTCTGTCAACATGTTGTGGGTGTGTACAGTATTTACACGTCAGCTGATGGTAAAATAAATCATTCTCTTATTCAACTTCATCTGGCTTTTTTGTGTTCTTCCACTTGAAGGAAAAGTGTTTTCTTTCTTTCAGCGTTTTAACCTTTGCCTAGGTGTTTGTCGGTGACGTTAGTTGTGAATCTGGAACATTATGACCGTCACCGTTTTTATAGCCACAGCAGATTACGCCTGGGTTAGATAATTGTATAAGAGCATTTTGTGGAGCACTTAAGACCTTTGATCACTCTGAAGCACTTCTAAACCTTTGGACTCATAATGAGCCACGGATATGCTGCCTTTCACCATACCTTCAAATACTGATCCTCAGATGACAAATCGGGGCCAGGCCTCTTGATCCGTCACTCCCCGTCACATTGTTGCACTTTGATCCTGGTGCCTTCGAGCAGGAAGTCAAGGAAATTTTCTCGGCAGTCTGCTTTCTGCTTGGTAGAAAATCTTTTCAAAAGAAGGGAGAGATGACAACGAAACTGAGCCGACACTGACAGGTAATGAATAAATTATGTAAAGGTGATGTGATTAGAGGTGATAATGAAGGGAGGTTAAATAAATCCTGACTGATGGAGGCATTACAGCCTGTTTAGACATGGAAATGTGTTTGCTCTTGTAGACAGGAAACACATTTTGCAGCCTTTTTATACCAGGTGGTATATGACAGATTTAATTTCGGCAGTAATGTGTGTATGTGTATGTGTTACATCTTGTTGCTTAATGGCAGCAGGTGTTTGTAGAATTTGTGTCATAGCTTTAAAATACCCCTCACTGATCTACCATTGACTCCTGAGGAGGTGAAGTCTTCAAGACGCAGCTTAATAATTACAGAATCTGTTTATTTTGGCCATAAATGATTAAAACTGTGTGTTACCAAATGGGAATTTCCCTCCTAGTGCTTTATTGTTGTTCCTGTCAGCAATTAAGTTTAGTTTTAAAGCAAAGCTATTCAACTTTTGCTGAATAACAGCCACACTTGACAATCAGGAGATAAAGGTAAACAGTAAAATGTAGTGTAATCATGATCATAGCAAAATCCTAACAGTTTATTTTTATAAGTTAGTATTCTTGCTTTATGCTGTCAGGATCTGTGAATATCCCAACTGGGTAAACAGATCCTTAATGTGAGTGTATGCAGCCATCTGTCCTGGTTTCCTCGTGAAATGGGTGTAATGTTGGCACCTCGTACCGTCTCAGATTACCAGCACGAGAAACATCTTTTCTTACAGGTTGTGGCTGTGGCTCTAAATATTTTTCTTGCCAGTCTGAAGTTATAACTCTTCCCAACAAAGACTGAAAATGCTTGGAAACACTGGACCGTTCTCATATTCCCCGAGGTTAGTAAGTTTCATTTCACTTTGAGGTTCAACAGTCACTGGGGGTCATTTGGTTTAAGCACTTGTTGGATTATTTACAGGACTTTACCCACCTGCTCACACCCTCTCATGATAAAACATGACTGTTTCAGTCAGTGGTAGAAGTGAGTCTAAGTAAGGTCTGTACGTAAGTTGAGGTACTTACACTTGAGTATTTACATTTTATGAAGCTTTATACTTCTACTTCACCACCATCCCAGAGGCAAATATTTGACTTTTAGTCCACAGCATGTGTCTGACAGCTCTTAGTCAATTCAATTCAATTCAATTCAATTAGCAGAATTAAAGCTTATTATCTGAGACCAAAAAAAACATTTAACAGGGAAAAATATGGGCGAAACCTTAGGTTTCCTTTCCCAGGATGTATAGACATGCAGCAGATGTTGTGGGTACAGAACAGACCAACATCATAAACTGACAGTACAGACAATTTACATGACAACAGAGAGAAAGATACACAGCAACAACAACAACAACAACGGCAATAATGACTATGACAATTACAAAAATGGGACTAATATTAGTATCTGTATGATATATGTATATTAATACATGATATTATCTGTGTGTAGTAACAATAATAATGTGTAAAATAATTGTAGAAATACCGTAGAACTTCAATTAGTAGCCCAGGCTAATAATTACTTAAATCAATGAACTCAGCAGGCCTATATCTGGGACAGGCATCTATATCAGACAGGCCTTTAATTCCTTTCACAAAAAAACAGCGAATATGGGAAATAAAATTGTTTATTCAAACCAGTATGAATATTACTTCATATCAGGCTTCAAATAACAAATTAATTATGAATCATTCATTTGATCAAGCTCCAACAGACAGCACATCAGAAAGAGAGAGTTACAAGACTCGTTTATGGCACTCAAGGTTTACAGCATCCAGCACACCGACACAACACCACTACATCCTATCAGAACAATATTTATAACTTGGATTAATACTTATTAAAACCACTTTTGATTCTTTTGATGGAATAGGAATAACTTACAGGGTTATTGAAGAATGGACACATTCTGACTTTATGACTGCTTCAGAGGGAGACATCTCTCTTGTTTACCAGGCCAGTCTCAATGAATTACAGTGTTCTCTGGTGCTCATACGGTAGTTCCAGCAAAATGAACTGAATGATTGAAGTGTGGAGAATCTAAGCGAGCTAACAATGTGTAGCATCTCCATATTGACAAAAGTTTAGTCATTTATACAGTACAGGCCAAAAGTTTGGACACACCTTCTCATTCAATGCGTTTTCTTTATTTTCATGACTATTTACATTGTAGATTCTCACTGAAGGCATCAAAACTATCAATGAACACATGTGGAGTTATGTACTTAACAAAAAAAGGTGAAATAACTGAAAACATGTTTTATATTCTAGTTTCTTCAAAATAGCCACCCTTTGCTCTGATTACTGCTTTGCACACTCTTGGCATTCTCTCCATGAGCTTCAAGAGGTAGTCACCTGAAATGGTTTCCACTTCACAGGTGTGCCTTATCAGGGTTAATTAGTGGAATTTCTTGCTTTATCAATGGGGTTGGGACCATCAGTTGTGTTGTGCAGAAGTCAGGTTAATACACAGCCGACAGCCCTATTGGACAACTGTTAAAATTCATATTATGGCAAGAACCAATCAGCTAACTAAAGAAAAACGAGTGGCCATCATTACTTTAAGAAATGAAGGTCAGTTAGTCCGGAAAATTGCAAAAACTTTAAATGTGTCCCCAAGTGGAGTCGCAAAAACCATCAAGCGCTACAACCAAACTGGCACACATGAGGACCAACCCAGGAAAGGAAGACCAAGAGTCACCTCTGCTTCTGAGGATAAGTTCATCCAAGTCACCAGCCTCAGAAATGGCAAGTTAACAGCAGCTCAGATCAGAGACCAGATGAATGCCACACAGAGTTCTAGCAGCAGACCCATCTCTAGAACAACTGTTAAGAGGAGACTGCGCCAATCAGGCCTTCATGGTCAAATAGCTGCTAGGAAACCACTGCTAAGGAGAGGCAACAAGCAGAAGAGATTTGTTTGGGCCAAGAAACACAAGGAATGGACATTAGACCAGTGGAAATCTGTGCTTTGGTCTGATGAGTCCAAATTTGAGATCTTTGGTTCCAAGCGCCGTGTCTTTGTGAGACGCAGAAAAGGTGAACGGATGGATTCCACATGCCTGGTTCCCACTGTGAAGCATGGAGGAGGAGGTGTGATGGTGTGGGGGTGTTTTGCTGGTGACACTGTTGGGGATTTATTCAAAATTGAAGGCACACTGAACCAGCATGGCTACCACAGCATCCTGCAGCGACATGCCATCCCATCCGGTTTGCGTTTAGTTGGACGATCATTTATTTTTCAACAGGACAATGACCCCAAACACACCTCCAGGCTGTGTAAGGGCTATTTGACCAAGAAGGAGAGTGATGGAGTGCTGCGGCAGATGACCTGGCCTCCACAGTCACCGGACCTGAACCCAATCCAGATGGTTTGGGGTGAGCTGGACCGCAGAGTGAAGGCAAAGGGGCCAACAAGTGCTAAACACCTCTGGGAACTCCTTCAAGACTGTTGGAAAACCATTTCAGGTGACTACCTCTTGAAGCTCATGGAGAGAATGCCAAGAGTGTGCAAAGCAGTAATCAGAGCAAAGGGTGGCTATTTTGAAGAAACTAGAATATAAAACATGTTTTCAGTTATTTCACCTTTTTTTGTTAAGTACATAACTCCACATGTGTTCATTCATAGTTTTGATGCCTTCAGTGAGAATCTACAATGTAAATAGTCATGAAAATAAAGAAAACGCATTGAATGAGAAGGTGTGTCCAAACTTTTGGTCTGTACTGTATATGTATGTGCGACCGAAGCACCTAAGTAATGTTGGCTCAAGTGGGTAGCAAATATCCAAAGAACTTCTATAAAACTATTAGTCTTATTAAGACAGGCCTTTATATGTCAGCATGTGTATAGCCACACCAGGCTAGTAAAAGGGACTGGGTGTTTAATTGGAAATAAGCTTTTAATTGAAGTTTTACGGTATGACCAATAATGGTAGCAGTACTACTTTGTAGACTACAGTTTTTAATCCCCTTTCTGTCCACTGAAAACCATGTATCTCCAGATGTGTTGAAGTTAAATGTTTGTGATAAACTGAAGGATGAAATGTTCCTTTATGGTCTGGGAAAATCCTCCTACTACGTAAACTAATAATATCTCTAAAAATCCTCTTGGATCAGCAGGAACATGCATCGTCACAAAGCTGAACAGTGAAATGCAACATACACACAATGTTGGGAAGGTTACTTTTGAAACGTACTAGGTTACAAATTACTAGTTAGACTTCTTCAAAGTAGTGTAACCTATTACATTTGATATGTTTTCTAACCTGTTTTTGGGCAAGAAAGCGGAAAAATGTCTGGAAATAGGCTATGCCAAAAGAAGGCACTCCTGTGCTGTGAAAACATGCAGAGTACCAGAATGAATGTTTTATTCTACATACAGTATAAACTCTTTACGGAAAATAACTGATTTTTATAAACCTTTATTATCAGGTATTCAATCAGTGCCATTCAGTGTGGTATCAGTACTTTTACTGAAGTAAAGGATTTGAATACTTCTTCCACTACTGGTTGTGTTAACTGTGCAGCTGCTGGTTTATGCTCAAATCTCTGTGCTTTTATTTGACGTCAGGGGTTTCTCACCGGAGGACTTCCCTCAGCAGAGACGAGCTTTCCAACACGATGACCATCGGGGATCTCCACTGCAGAGAAACAACATGTCCAGACCCAGTGGGAGATCCATATACAGTACGCTCAGACAAAAACAAACCTTGTCTAGTAATATTTTTGTGTGAGAACCAAATGTGTCAGACATCTTTTCTTTACATCAGTGCAGAGAAAGGAGTACTCTGAGACGCTGAACAGACATCCTGACAACTTTCACGTCAGAGTGGAGGTAAATGAAACCTGCACCAGCATGGAGACACAGTACAATCTTTAGGTGTCTTTATCGATGACATCTCCACTTTGACTCCACAGCACCTGTTCACCTGTGAGCTGGACGGCCAGGAGGTGAAGACAATGGACGACTGCTTGGCTAAACTCAAGAGGCTGGATGCCAAAGGTCGCCTGTGGCCTCAGGAGATGATCATGGAGGTTCAGGGAGGGTATCTGCTGCTCAGTGACATTGAGACCAAGGTTGGTACACACTTCAGAGTTTGGGAAATTTGAGTAAACCACATGTACAAAAGTATGTGGACATAACATTTCACCAGTTGCTGAACATGCCTTTGCCAGCTATGTTTATATATGAGATGAGATGCTTACAGAAGTGGAGTTATGTTAAGTGTGACTGAGGGGAAAAATCTTAAAGAAGGAAGAAATGTATTTTGTTTTATTGACAATGTTCAGATATATTAAAGGAATACTTCACCCCACAAATAATCATTTGTATATCAATTACTCACTCCATGTTTATGTTGAATTCATGAAGAAAGGTTTTCTTGCATACCTGCGGTGATGAAGTCATATGAGTGCCTTTGACAAAAGCAAAACTGTATCAAAACATCTGTTAACAAACTCTCACACAACTTGTACAGTATAATCCAAGTCTCATTTATCCAGTCATGTGCTCAGTACAACCTTTCTGATGAGTAACTAAACAGGAAGTGAAACCGAATCTTTGCTCATGTCAAAGCCAGACTTCATTGACATGAACGGTAATTTTACCTCACTGAACACAGGAGCTGTTGGTCTACTGCTGATGGGGTTGTGTGAGAGTTTTGCCCATGAAAATGTGTGGGAACCGTAGATATACCAATAATCATTTTGGGGGATGAAGCATTCCTTTAATAAAAATACAACATATCAGACTTTGTCAGGGAGGGAACGATAAAGTCCTGGGCTTATTCCCACCGTTTTCTCTGATGTTGTCTCAGTTAGTCCAGTGTTTATGACGGAGAAATGTGTTTAGTGTCTGACATTTAGATTTATTAGAAAACAATGACAACAAAGAAACAGAAAATGGAATCATGTGAACAAAATTCAATTTTATGACCATTTTCTTCAAGACATAGCTCCACTTTTGTCTGTGTGTAATTACTTTGAGTTTTGGTTATTAACTGTGTATTTGATAAACCTGTGTTCATAATGTTTCTCCTGTTCAATCTGACTCTAAAGTCAGAGCTGGAGTCGCTGCCTTTGAGCTCCATCCTGAAGACCAAAGCTGTGCTGGATAGCTGCGCCTACAACTCTCTGCTGACAGTGACTGTGCAGGAACGCAACAAACGCAGCCCCCAGGTCTTCATGTTCCAGTGTGAGGAGACTGGGGTGAGTCAAATTTCACCAGAGCACCTCACTGACCGTGACTTTGACCTCCTAAACGCCTCCAGAGAAGGGAGGATGTGATGGTCATGCTGAGATATGTAGTCTCTGAAATCTGAAACCATTATCACTCTTACACAACAAGCGGTTTTTGCTGGTGTCATGTAGGAGTTTGATTTAAAGCTTGTCTATTTTATCAGGCGAGGCTCGTCAAGAGTGATCTGGATAAGGCGATCCAAAGAGGAGGTGATGTTGTGGAACCACACAGAGACCAGTCTGACATCAGGTACAGTGTGACATCACGTGTAAATGGAGACAAAAATCACGTTACTGAGAGAGAAATTGAACAATAAAATGCATTAACTGCTGTCTGTCGCTGATGTTCACAGGAGTAATCTTGAGAATATCATCGGGCAACATGTTCCAGGAAGTTTCCGGCACGCTGGGCCTCGTCCTGTGCCGCAGGAGAGGGCCCCACCACAACCAGACCACCCGCCCCCACAATGGAGGAACAGAGAACCAGGTACAGCTTAATAGAGTTCACTGAAAGCATCATCCTGAGACCCTGACAAAAAAGATTTTAATATTTTGTTTTTTCTTTTACATAATTTAAGTAATTGGAAATTACAAAGTACTGACCTGGAAGAGTCATTAAATTACCACAAAAGATGCAAAGGAACTACAAAGAGACACAAAACGACCAAAAATGACACATAATGACTACAAAGAGACATAAAACTATAAAAATATGCCTTGTGACCTCAAAGAGATGCAAAATAATGACTCAAAAAAGGCTAAATGACTATAAAGTGTGTGTCTTGCTCCTATGTAGGGCAGGTGCGGGGCATTTTGCATATCTGTGCCCAGGGGCCCACTGTCTGATAACCTGCCCTTGTCACACCCCCATGTGTGTTACATCACTAGAAAGCCCAAGATGTGCTTTCACAGTATATTAGGCATTAAATAAACTGCATGTATGGTGTTTGAAACAAAGGCCTCACTGTCATGTCCCCCACTGTCATGCCCTCCACAGAGGACAAATATGAACTGTCAGGTTAATTTCCTCAGAAATCTCAAAGGTTTATTGACGTGTTCTGTGCAAACAAGACGGGTTCAGCAATAAACTCTCTCCAGTATGTTTTATACTGTGTCAACATTTATATTAATCTCCAAACAATTTTTTTGTTGCCTTACAGAAAATATGCCACCTCAGCTGGTCTACCCGACACAAGAACCAATGATGTACCACCCTGATCATCATGAGTTACGGAGTGGCCCAGAGGTCCCCGAGCAAACGGACTCAGAGAGGAACACAGTCAGTACTGCCAATTCAACTGTTTATATAAGTTTTATAAGTTAGAAGAAAAGCATGCTCATACATGACAGCTTTTTTTGAGAGTTCATGCATCATGAATATGTTTCATGCGTGTGCTCCTTTTCACAGGATATCTTAAACCACGTTATATCTGATCTGGAGATCTTCATGGGCAAAGTGTCTGCTGCTGCAAATGCATCTTCTTCACCAAAAGACAGTAAGAGCAAGAGCAAGAAGAAAAGCGGCTTGAAGAAGAAAAAATCAAAGAAAAATGGTAAAATCCTTTTTTCCCTCAGGGCTCATATAATAATAAATAAGGACGTAACTGCTGGAGTAGTGATCTCCTGCAGGTGAAGTCATGCTGACAGCACAGATGTTAGTGTCTGATAAGTTTTTCCTCCTCTGCAGCACCAGCTGTGAATCTGCCACCGTGGGAGGAGTATGTCTCCTGTCTTCAGAAAATCAAATATGGATTCAATCTGCTGGTAGAGACTTTTTTATTTCTTCAGTTGTCTCCACAGATTATAAATGGAGCCAAGATTTTGGGTGAACACTCTGATGTGTTGATGACTGGAATGTGTGATGGCAGCAGAAAGCAGCAGAGTGTGACTGAACAGCTCTTTGTGTTACAGGGCCAGCTGGACGGGACACTGACCAGCCCCACTGCTGCTGACTTTGTGCACATCTTCTTCCTTAATTTAGGCATGGTGAGCTCTGCTGAACTGATTTTTGACTTGATGACTCTAGTTTTAAGGCCCTAGTCAGTTACAGTGCATGTCACTCCACTATGTGTGGTCATAATTTCCTTCACCTAAGCTGTTGATATTTTATTCATCTATCCACAGTTATTGCCTCAGTATCCACCAGACCTGGCTCCCTCTGTGCTCTCACCCCTGCTGACAGAGGCGGCCCTGCGGCTGCTCAGTCAGGTTGTCGACCCAGAAGAAGACCACCTGTGGAGGTCTCTGGGAGACTGCTGGAACATCCCCAGGTAGTGCGGCCTTTGTAACCCTCACTCACTTACACAAGTCTTTTATTTCTCATATACAGCCCTATATACCTGACCTGACACACCCTAACCTGGGGCGTAGTGTGTGTGTGTCTGCTGATATGTAAATACAGGTCAGAGTTCATGCTGCATTCATGTCATATAAGAAACATGATAGGAGTTTTTGAATTTCAGTTTTAAGATGGTAAATTCTACTTGAGACTTAAATTTTGGTGGCGAACAACAAGGAAATACATTTATTAATTTACCAATGCGTCACTGATAATTTATTAACCATTAACAAGAACAACTCTAGGGTTGCCAGGTTGTGAAAAACTCCTTTGGCTGGTGTTTGAGGGAACATTTCACCCACAAAATGATCACTTGTACATCATATACTCTCTCTGTATTACGTTGAACTTACAGAGAAAACTTTGTTCGTCTCATATACCTCCAAAAATATCCATTTACAAACTCTCACACAACTCGTGCAGTATAATCCAAGGCTCATTTATCCTGTCATATACTCAGTACTTCCCAAACACATGCATTTTTGCTAAAACCATAATATTTCAAACACTTTGGCATAAGCAGCGCACCTGGACAGAATGTATTCCATTGAGCAGATTTCAAACATCTTACATCCATCACTCACAGATGTGTCTGAAAAAGCTCACTGAAGTAACTTCAGCGTTTGTGTTTTTAACTTGACTCAGAGTTTCCTGCCCTCCTGCCTCCTTCATACTCTAGGTCCAGATGGCCTGACGATAATGTCCCACTTTACATCCCAGAGTTCTACGATGGCTGGCAGCCGCCGCCCCCTCCCGTACGCATGTCTTCCCCACCCCCTTATCAGAACGATCCATTGAGCAGGAGCAACAGCCAGCGGCTCCCACCAGGCCCTCGTGAGCCGCCCCTGTATATGCGGGTCATTTATGACTTCATGGCCAGGAACAACCAAGAGCTGAGCATTATGAAGGGTGAGGTCATTCAGGTGAGACGTGAAAAACATGGTTCAATAACTTCCTTAACATCTAGACACGGCACACAGCTGCATATCTTTCCATGCAATGTGTCAGCATGTCCACTGCATGTCCAAACACAGGCCATAGACCTTAATTAAATGAGATATACTTTCTGTACCCCAACAATATTATAATAACTATTATACTGACTACTGGATGTTAATAATGCTGTGATTTCTTGTCTTTAAAGAAAATAAATCTGTCAGAACAAACAGACCGTTTCAGTTTCTGCCAAAGTCCAGGTTTAATAATCTGTGGTCACATATTGAACTTCCACTCTACATTGCTTTGAATACAGCTCTGTTTCTATTTCAGTGTCCGTGAATCTGTTTGTATATGTGCCACAGTCACAATCCTCACCGCCAGTATCATCATTCAGGTGTTTGAGATGTTCAGTTCTTTGGCTTCTTCACAGGTGGTTAACAAATCCAAGCAATGGTGGCTCGTTCGTAACACCCGCGACGAGGAAGGCAACGTTCCTCAGAATGTTCTGGAGCCGATAAGGAGCAGCGAGCCCATGGAGGATGTACCGGTGAGCCAAGAGACACGTAGCTCTGCTGAGAAACCACTCAACGATACTTTGAATGTGACTTTTTATTCCATTCGCTCTCTCCATCACAGCGAGACTTTCGCGGTCCAGTGACTCTGGACATGACCTCCACACCTGCAGAGGTCAGAGCCTGGCTGGAGTTCAAAGGTTTCTCCAAAATGTGAGTGAGATGATGCACAGCGGGACGGGGAGCTAAAAGATGTCTGTACTGTAGTGCATGATGACATCAGATGTTCTGTGTCTCATCTCTCAGCACAGTGACCAGCCTCGGGGTGCTCAATGGTAAACTGCTTCTGGGGATGACCAAGGATGAGATAAGGACTGTGTGTCCAGAGGAAGGAGGCAAGGTCTTCTTCCAACTGCAGGGCATCAAGTCAGCCATCGCAGTGAGTGATGTGTCATCTGATACGCACACTTTCAAAGGATAGTTCAGATCCTTTATAAGTGGGGTTGTATTAGGTACCTATCCAGTCAGTGTATCACCTACAGTAGATGGCACGTCTCCAGTTTGGAGAAGCAGGCAGGAGTACTGCAAGGAAGCTCCACAGCAAAACGTGTTTAAGCCATTCATAATTCATAATTAATATATAATCTGAAGCCTAATTTTCACCAAGTTATATTTATACTGGTTTAAATAAACAATTTGATTAAAATTTCCCATTTTGTCTGAACAACACTTTTGTGTGAAAGGAATTAAAGGCCTGTCCCAAATATAGGCCTGTTGATTTCAGTGATTTAAGCAAATAATAGCCCAGGATACTAATTGAAGTTTTATGGTATGTGATAAAGGCAGCAGTGGACCAGCTGCTTCCATATTCTGTGAGGTATAAAACTTGTAGAAAAGACTCCTGAACACTGTCTAACTTGCAAAAATAATGATTTTAATGCTGCAATGTTTCAGTGACTAGACCGTCATCAGCCTGATTGGAAATAGGTGTGCAAAGTATTCTTATATTCTGAGGTAAAATAACTATATTTGTGCGAGGAGTCTGGTGTCTTTAAAGAGAACTTAGAATTTAATAATGGTTTGATTCCCGTGTCGTAAAGGGCTGTCTAGATGGTAAGGTAAAGTTGTGACAATGTTCCAAATAATAGAGTGTAACACGAACAGATTTTTTAGATGGCTAATACATGTTGTACTGCTGCCCCGTCCACAGCAGTACATTGCTTAGTTTCCTTGTTGGTACTCTGTTGGTTCTCTGCAACTGGGGGTGATACCGACTGACATCTACTGAATATAATACACTGGCTATGGATAAGAATGTCATAAAACACCACTTAAAAAAAGGCAGAACTTTACTTTTAACACCCAAACGCAGCACATCAGTAATGTTTCATCCTGTTCTTACAGCTCGCCAGTGAACCATCAGGCATGTACAACGGCCGCTACTAACGACCTGCTTCACTTCAGTGTTTCTCCTGAATTTCATTCACAAATCGACATCTGGAATTATTTTTGTCTAATTAATCTTTTTGTCATAAAGTCCTTGCTTTCAGCATTTCTGTTATTTAAGGGAAAACACTTCTATTAAATGAAACTTCTGTATTTTGTATAATTTATCACCAGCAGTAATAATTGTGACTCAAATTGATTTTTACAGCAATTTCTTTTACTTATATGTACTTCTAGTTATTTCAAGTCAATTGTCAATTTTCCAGACTGTGATTAACTCAAAATGGATGTATGTAGACATTTGTTTAATCCGACACCATTTTCCTTTCTAATAACTACAGGTAACCAAGTTGTGTTATTAGATGTACATTGTAAAAACATTTTCCTCTGCTGCATTAACTTATACTTTACACTACATTTTCCTCTAATTAATGTCTGGATGTCATGTACTGTACAGAAAGAAACAAGCTCAGAACAAGATTCACTTTAATCTCTCCAAAAAATCTTTCAAATGTAACAATTAAGTGCTTTAACTCAAATAAAGTTTTTACCTGTCCTTATAATGTCAATACAAAGCTGGGTTTCATTTCACACAAAGTTAAAGGTGGTTTCAGAACAGGCATGAAGTGTTTGGAAACATGAAACGTGATCAGAGGACATGTCACCTATACAAAACGCTAGTAAACAGCTTATAAAAAAAGACACTACAGACCATGTTTTCTCTGGTCCTGAAATACAAGTTACTGGGGCATTTGCACTTGTGGACATTTGTTCTTTTCATTTCTCAAAGGCTTAAATGTGCTGTCCTTCACTCTTTCTTGTGTCCCCACTTGGCCATCTTGTTGTTGACGGGAGTCTTCATGAACCTGTCTGACTTCATGTAGGCAGCGATCTTCTCCAGAGCCTGTAATGACATGATATCATAATAAGTCATTAAAAAATAACTGCAAGACCAGCACAGGAGCAACTCCACATATTCATTGTTTACCTAAAGACACCTAACTGAGACTGTCACAACAACACAGAGGAAGACAAAAAGGTGCTAGAGTGCAGGACTTTCTGTTTCCTGACAGCAGCTTTAAGTGGCGAGTGTAGGATGTGCTGTTTGTATCTGACAAACAGCCGAATGTTCTCACCTCAAAACGATCTAGTAGATCTTTGAGGTTCTTGAATTCATCGAGGCACGTAGGGTGAAACATCCTGTGTTGATCCAACAGCTCGTACATGAGGAAGTCCACAAAAGTGATCTGTTGTAAAGAAAAGTTACATTAACAAACATGTTGAAAGCAAAATAAAAGCTCAAACTAGACTTAGCTAATATACTTATAGTTTTATACAATCAGTCAAATGAATTGCCTGTTTGTCACTTCTCAAATTAAATGCATCATCCAACTCTGCAGTTCTCCCTCAGCTCTATGAAACTTAATAATCTGTTTTAAACCTATATTTTTTTTAATTTTTACATTTATTTCACACATACAAATAGACATCAAAAATAACAGATTATACTGACACATGTAGTCATGGTTTTGTAGTCATTAAAGGGAAAGAAACGTAACATTTCACATTACTCTGATACCCTAAAGTCCCCAAAGGTGACTTTTTATTTTGTGCACACAAGTTAATTATCTTGTTAATTATCTTTGTGTGTGCAAGTTGTTATCTTGCACAGGTAATTACCTTGAAAGCACAAGAACCTGCCTATTCCATCTGATGCCAATTGCTCTGTCACTTTCTATTTTTTGTTTTTTTGTTGTTGTTTTGTTTTTAAATTGTTGTTTCTTTTTAATGTCTTTTTAATGTCATTTTGTGTATCTGTACGGTGTCCTTGAGTGCCAAGAAAGGTGCCTTCAAATAAAATGTATTATTATTATTATTATTATTAATATTATTATTATTATTATAAGATAACGCCCAAGATAAAGAAAAAATATAACCTTTCAGGGATATAGGGGCTCTGTGCATTTCACTTATAGAATGCATCAGGGATGGTATTTTTATGTAGGAATCGCAATCGGCAGAGGTAAAAAGCTAACGTTACAGGTTACAAACAAAAGTACACCTGTCGCATGACCAAACACTGCCACCACATAAAGGCTGTAAAGCTGTGTTCAGTTTGATGACATTCAGTAGAATCATTTAACGATTTGTCAGCAACTGTCATTTTTAAGACAGGTAAAGGTTTCAAAATTCATGAGTGGGACATGTACTGACGTATTTTATGTCACAGAACAAAACATGAAAGTCTCTTACACTTGTGTTTACCACAGACCTTATTTCACGCATCTAACAAAAAAAAAACAACTTACTTTTAAGCTCATATCACAGTCATTATAAAGGCTACATACACATGCTATATTTTGTTTTTTTCAGGTCAATCTGGGCTAACCAGATTTGCCATCATTTCATGTCCTTCTATGTGCCTGTATTTTATATTAATTTTTATATCAATGAAAAAAACAAATCTGTGTGCCTAAATTCTTACATTTTTACATGTATCTCACCATAGCAAGTTGGAAAATGACATATTCTGCCATATATGAAGATGGGAGACTCTCTGGAATCTGGCAATATAAAAACCATGATGGTGGGACATTCTGTCACTTCACAGTTGTCCAAAACATGTGGTTTGTGCCAGGCGGACATGTTTGCCAGTATTTTTTCATTATTGCAAGAAATTCCATTGACTCATTCACAAGTCAAAAATGTGTTTTATCTGAAAGAAACATGCAATATTTACATCTAAGATCATAGAAAAATAGTCAACCAAGTGCAATGATGTCCTCCAAGATAATATTTGTTTTTCAGTTTCAGTTATATACTCGGGAGACATTTTGGGCATTGGTGGGGGGGCACGTGTCCCCCTCAATGTATATGGTGACTACGGCCCTGTCAGCATGCATTAGGCTGCAGTTGTCTGGGTGCGCAAAGTTGAAGTGCGCTGGTCTTGTCATACAAAGTTTGATGGAGTGTCAACTGGACAATATGGAGATATTTGCATCTTGAAAGCTGGACTACAAATGTGGATAGACAGGGAAAAACACACGCAAGCCTAAGACGTGGTAAGATACGATATTCCTCACTATATGAAGTGACTGATAACAAGATCTGTATAATGGATTGTAAAGAAATTCGTCAGGTTTTTATTTTGTAGACAATTGATCTATATTTATAGCATGATGGGATGACAGCACAATGATGTGTGTGGTCCTGCGCTTCCATGTGATATGCATGGCATTTCTGTGCGAGCCTGTGTTCGCGAGTAATCCATCCAAGAGTAATGTGTGTGCAAAGCTGTATGAAAGCTCTGTTATACATCATTTTATTGTAATTTTTTGCTGTGAAAACATTGGATTACCGACAAGTGCTTGGCCTTGTCGGAAAGCTACAATTCTGCTGTTTCCGCTGATACGCGTGGCTTCTCGCTATGACGCACAGTCGCGGAGAAAATCCACAGAGCAGAACGGGTGTGAATTTGGATGCACTATGCGTCGTTCGGGCCCATAGTCTAAACTTCTCAGTTTCAACATTTTATTGAGAACATTTAGGAACAGTGCTGCACGTTAACTTTTGTCTGCACATTGTTTTTGTCGTCATTGTTGCTGAGTCTGAGGTGTGAGTCATGCGCTCTCGCTCCGCCTCCACCTCAGGTACCGAAATTTGGCACTGTTTCATTTTAAGTGAATCAGTACTTGGTAGTACCGACGTGAATCGGTACCAAGTACAAAAAGTACCGAGTTTCGGTACCCAACCCTATGTAGGACTCATTCCTGGAGAACTCTATTAAACAAAGAAATGCAATGAAAAAAAAACAAAACAAAACCCTGACAATTTTATGTTCTATTTTGTTTTTTCAATCCACAAATTCGCTGCTTGGTTACGTGTTTAAGGGCTGACATACCTTGTCACCAGCAAACCACTTCCTGTCTCCCAAGAAATCTGAGAACTGCTTCAGTTGGCCCGGCAGCATCTGAAGGTACCCTGGCTTCATCTTGTCCTGATGTCAGAGAGGTGAGGTTTGCATTAGTGGAGATTCAAAGGTTATTCAAATGTTTTAACAAAAATCACCACACCCTGAACTGAGTTACTGTGATTTTATTCAGAGTCAACAACGCAACAAGAAGCCACAGGCGAAACGCGTTTCTGAATAAAATCACAGTAACTCAGTTCAGTGTGCGGTGATTTTTGTTAAGATTTGAGATGTTCCTGCAGCCGACCAGCACCTGACACTTGAGACTGGCTGTGCAGAGGGAGTTCTGCTTAGTTATTCAAATGTTATTAAACTTTTAATGTAGTACTCACAAAGTCAGTGTAGCACAGCCTCACAAAGCCGTTTCTGAAGTCCATGGCCTGGTTCTCCAAGATGTCCACACGGACCTTCTCATCCTCCGTCTCTCCACCTGTGATCAGATCAGATTTAGTGAGACACTCCGGGAATAAAGACTGAGATACTACTCCTGAAACGTGTGTGTAACTGTGTTGTTTAAAGGAGACCATGAGCTCCCAAAATAAGATATCCATCATGGTGGACAAATTATTTTGAAATGTTCACAATGGATGAATGAAGATGGACATGAAACGAATAAAGCCGTTGCCACTTTAAAAACTATATTAATATTAGGATTAAACATGCAGTACTTACACATGTTGTGCTTACGAGCAATGTATCTCATGATAGCATTGCTCTGCACTATCTTCCTGTCTCCATCCTCCAAGTAGGGCAGCTATGGTGAGATAACGTTATTAGTTGGTGTTTCAAACTTGCCAGCTTTACACTTAAGTGAATATTCACAAGTAAAACTCACTTACATTGGGGAAGTCCATTCCAAGTTTGTGTTTTTCATCAAACCAGCAGCTCTTATCAAAATTGGGAGCTGTGTGAGAGAAATGTGGGTTAGATGATTGAGTCTGTATGTTGTAATGGACACTTGTTTATGGGTGAGCTGAACTGGTGAGTTACCTTCACCGCAGACATAAAACTTGTCCTCATACTTGGTGCCGGTGTACTCCAGCAGCAGGCGGGCAGGCTGGGCGAGCTGCATGTGTGAACAAAAACCAGAGATGGAGGAGAAGTTGGGGATTTTTTTTTTTACCTTTTATGCTGTTTTTGGACTGAATGTAAACACTTAAGTCATAGAAGTAACAGAGCTCATACCTCAAAGATAACCTCCCACCCCTACAAAGCATGACTACCTTCACATTCTCCATTGATTAGTTGTTCAAAAATAATAGGTGACTATATTGTAAATATATTAATTCTTTGAGGCACATGTCACAAAGTTTGTGTGAACTGATTTTAACCTACTGCTGTTTTGATTATGTGCATTTTGTTTGATTAACAATCACATAAATATAAGTGATTTATCATGTAAAACTTCAGATGTAAAGTTCTGCTTGGTTGTCTGATACCATCTTAACAATTGGGGGTTTTAAGTCTTGACAAAGCTGAAACATAATAAATCAGTGTGCAGCTTATAGTTAATCAGCACCTGCAACAAATTATGGCAGTGCACAGCCTCTTGATTGCCTGCTTTTGGTTACATATGTTAAAGCATGCACTTTTAAGATATGAGTCAGGGCTCTGGTCACTTGTGAAGGTGACAGCAGTTAACCATTTAGAGACTTGACCTTTCACCGCTTGGACAACTGACCTGGAATGACTGCATGATGAAGCATATCAGACCTAATATCTGTGACTCATCAGAAAATGTGACCAAGTGCCAGGCTCCCTTAAAAAACTGCTGAGTTTGTGGTTTGTTAAGTGGTCATGGCTAAGGGCTGCGTCACGGAATCTGACGGTCGCAGACTTTGACATAACACCGGTGTTAAGACAAAATTAGCTGCTTTCTGTTCTGTGACGTAACGTTATTTCACCACTTGTAAGGAGCTAACTACTAGCATAAGCACATTTATTAGTTGATTTTAAAATATATTTCTCACCTAACTAACGAACTTTACAGCCCTTAAACTCACTGGTAACATTGCTCAATACGAGAGAGAGCAACAGTTATCTGAACGCCGAAAAAAATAACGCTAATGGTAATTTAACCTCGGACATGTTAGCTAACATCTAAGCTAACGTTAGCTATATTTAAAACAAATTTAACGTTTGCTAACGGCTCTGGTAATCATACGCACGTGCACACGGAGCAGCCCCGGGGTTAACGTTACATAACATTTAACTGACGAGACTCTGTCTGTACTTCTTACATGCTTATAAAACACACTTACATTATTTAATACACTATAAAGTTTCAGTAGCAGATACAAAGAGTTAGGAGGGCGGCGGCAGCCGTTATCATCCACAGCACTGCAAACAACAGGAGCCACTTCACAAAGAAGATGGCTGCACTCACCCCACGAATATCCCAGTAAGCCAGTTTCATTGTCATTTTGAGTCACTTTCCGAGACCAAATGTGGCTGACAGAGAGTTGAGGTGCAGCTGCCGTTCAGACGCTGATCAGCGAGGGAGGGACCGGTGGGTCAGGCTCTGTGTGCAGCCTCTGAGGGGACAGACGGAGGAGGTGGGCGGGGTGAACCGGGCGGTCACATGCTAACTCTGATCCGGTTCTTTTGTTTGCACTAGTAAAGCCTCAAGGTATGTGAGTATGAATACACTTGGCTGCTATGCTCCAAAAATCATGTCTGAAAATCCTGTTGTAATCAGATAGATGCAGACTCATGCTCAGACTGCAAGCTCAGACTTTCCCATGACACAGAGAAACCACAATGGAGGCTACAGTACGCCACAGCTGTGTTTCTATTATGCAAGGATCACTGCATGGACCTCTTACATAAACTCAGGAGTAATCTTCATACAAAACAGCTGCAGATCTGAGGGAAAATTGTGTGCAATCATTTGCAACCACACACAAAACTAACAGAGAAAAAGATTAAACTTCATTTTGACCTTGGGAATGGTAAAACAATGCCAACTCAAGGTCTGGTTACTGGTTACTAAGTAACTACTACTCTTTACTTATCAGAGGAGTGGAGTGATACATATATTTTTTGACCTCCCCAGAGCCTCCCTGAGTGATGGGCAGGATATGCAGATTAGTTATTTGATTTTTAAAACCTATCTTTTGGTGTTTGAATTTTAGAAGTTAAGAGTTGAAGACAAAATCTTGTACATGCTGGTTGGAAAGTGCAAATGGATATCACTATTTTAGGCTTAGATTTGGTTGGTTTTTTTTTTTAGACAGAGGGCAGAATATGACAGTTTCTGGATATGATTAATTAAGTAATTTTAGCAATCTTTAAATAAAACATGCCTTTCAAACAGGTGGATTTGGAAGGCATGTTTTCTTTGAATACTGGCGGTAAAATAAATACAAAAATACAAACATTTAAATTTGTACCCCCCCCCCCACACTATTTGTCATAGTATAGTATGTCAAAATAACATCCTAAAAAATGTCATAGTATAGTATGCCAAGATAATCTTATAAAAAATGGTGTTGTATGTAAAAAAACAAAAAACAAAAAACATAATAAATAATAAAAACATAATAATTACATAATAATAAAAATTGTCATAGTATAGTCGGCAATTGTAGTCAGCTGCCTCTCAGTGATGAGTGACAGGCACTAACTTTTTTTGTGGAAGAGACCTCTGTGGGTGATTCAGCTCCAAGTAAAAACCTCCTGAATATCTGGTTCAGAAATAAGGTAAGTACACATTAGCAGGCACTGAGGCAGCGGCTCATCTGTGACATACCAAACATCGTAAAAACCTCCTGAACAATGAACACTGAAGGAACTCTAACCAGGAACTTAAACTGTAAGTTTCAGCTGGTTGCGACCTGCAATCTTCACCGCTAGACGCCACTAAATCCCCCTTAATATTACAAACTGTTCTTTTCAGAGATCCCTCAAAATTTCACAAATCATGATATCAGGGGGGCTCATGTTTTATTAAGAGGAGCTCCACTGTAGGTCACACCCTGCACCTTGAGTTAGAATTGTTCCGCCAGAAAAGCACTGGTGCAGTATTAAGTACCACAAATGAGGCCTATTCGTCATAAATAACTGTAAATTAAAAGTTTTACTGTACAATGTGTGCAAGCTAGGAATTTATTCTTTGCAGCCAGACTCAGTTCTTTAATTTTGAAAAGACGGAGGCTTTTAATCAGTCTGATTTTTGTGTTGAACTTCCTGCTCACTTCACTCACAGCCGTAATGACCAGAATATGGACACACTGCACAATGCACTCTGTTTCACTTCTCTTACTCTCTCACACAACTGACCACAGAAAACCTTCTGCTAAAACTCAAACAGACCTCTTTGTGGTAATATTTTAATTATTCTTTTTGTCTCTGCTGCTTTTGTAACCTGCATTTTTAAGTTTCAGAAGACATTTATTTACTTTTTTTGTGATCTAAAAAAAAACGCAGCAAGTCAAGCGCTCCAATATGGATCACATTTATTTTTTCTTAGACACAAATGCAATTAAATAATATATCACAAACAGCACATATAAGTCTCTGGAGGGACACACAGTGCTTCTGAATAACAACACGCAGCCCCACAGATAACATCAGGACCAAGACTGAAGGCAGGAGTTTGAGAAGGGTTCGTCAAGTTCATCGACTTTCAGTTCTCTAAACGTGTTTAATCATGAATTTGGCACCGGCTGGACTTGTGTGAGGAGGAGTGACAACTGAAGGAACAGATCATGCATCATTCACTGTACTATGACTCAGAGATGTATGTATTTTAAATATCTGTGTGTAAAAGACAGATGGTATCAGATCGACTGTCAGAAGAAACAATGTCACAAAATAAGTGTTAGTATAATAAGATGCTACGACTGAGTAGCATCACTGCACACCAGAAACAAAGACTGACGCACCTTCATGCAACTCTACTGAATAAAGACTGTTAAAAAAACAAAACAGCAAGAATATGGCAACATGAGAACAGCTGTCGGAAACATGTTGTTAATATCATCAACAGTAGCAGGAATACACAGGATAGAGATTTTTCTGCCAGTTATACAGCATGAGGTATTGTCCTGTGGATAATTACACTTAGAAATGTCAACATGCAGTGTTTCTAATTTGACAACAAATATTCTTGAAAGGTTTTTGCATCACATTAAACAAATTTTACTGCAAAAATCAAAATTGGTAAGTAGTCTGGGCTGTAGCCAGGATTTTAGAGGTAATGAGGTCATCCGTTGTAGACTCCCCTCGACACTAAAGGAAGTGATTCAGTTAGATATTTATTTATATTCTAAACATGGTGGTGCTTGGATTAGGTTGCACCAACTGTTCTTAATCCATTGCTGTGTGTGTGTGTGTGTGTGTGTGTAAAGTTGTTCTTGAATTCTTAGTAACCAAAACACACTTTCAAACTTGTGATACTATTACGCCAGATTACACTTTCAAAACCTACGAAATGCTTCAGCTGAAAACTGTAATAATGTGTAAACTGGTTGCTAGGAAACATTTGTAGCACCATCCAATCAACTACGTAAACAGGAAAGTAGATGTTGCATCATGTAACATACCCTTGCATTAATTTGGTATCAGAATAGTCAAAAAAAATGAGTTCCTAACTGGAACACCAACTCAGATAGTCAGCAAAGATGTTGATACGCGAGTTGAAAAGTTGACGTTATATATGCAGAAACATGTTGGTCGTAAGTGAATGTCCAGTTCTTAGCAATACACTTTTTATTAATTCACATACTGCATGTAATTTTTTTTTGCTTACATGTAATTTGTAACATGTTTTTAGGTTGTAACCGTTAGTTGCTGTTGATGTGGACTGACCTAGATTAGTTAGAAAAGTTATTTATTGGCATTCTTCAGGTAAAGCTATATTTTAACAGTTTTAGGGAACAAAATCATTTTGTAATGTCAAGCTTCAAGCTGTTATAACTGTGATGTTTAAATGCTCTGATCAATAAAATACATCCTTCTGTAGCGTCCATGTTGTTTTCACCTTACCACTTAAAGCTCATGAACACAATAAAGTCAGAAGAACAACTTCCCAACTCTGGAAATGTGACTGTTTGAGGAGCATGTGAATGCCGCATAACTTCTGAAAACAATAGTTTTAGGAGGCCCAACATTCTTTTACAACTTAACCACCAATCCTTTGCAAATGGTGTGACTTAATGAATGACTTAAATGTTAATAGCAAGCTAATGATAGCCTTTGCTAGTTTGCTAGAAAGCAGCGAGTCTGTGTTAGAATTATTTGTGTGTAACTTGTGTTATAGATACACTAAGTTAAGTTTGAACTGAAGAACAGCTGGTGCAACACTTGAAGTAACTGTCCCAGAGCTTCGCCTCTACTGTCCCTTTAATTAGTACCAGGTTATACAGTTGTTTCCAGGAGACTTGCTCAGAACTTATTAGGAAATTAAACACATAAAATAAGGTGTTACTGAAATGCACACCATGTGTACATTTTAACTACAGAATGTAAACTTCTCAAAGGTCACTTAAATCCCCCAAATTGCCAGAAAGGATACCAAGAGCGTGACCTCAGAGTCCTCAATGGTAGCTACAGCCCTACAGGCTCTTTACTTTGCAAAATTGTTCCAGATCATCTTACTTTAATCGGTCAGTGCTGGATCCAGTTGATCAGTTTTATTCATGGGTTGAATCTTGAATGTCGATATTATCCAACGTTGGTTCAGGAAATACAGACTTAGCACAAAAACTCTGACAAAATGAAGTCACACACCATGTAAGTCTAATAATTTAAAAATAAATAGATCAAGAGACATTGTGAAATCACCATTACAAATTAAAGAAAGACACAAAAAGGAAGTAAACACCTCGGGTACACAGATTGTAGGTCCTCTCTCGTACTGCCACAGTAGCAACTCTCATAATCTTCTTGTAACAAAGCTTTTCTCTTTTCACAGGTGTGATATGTTGATATGTAAATCTGTACAAAGTCCTGACGTGCAAACAGGGAATGTAGTGAGAACTGTGTGTCTGCTGCATGTTCACTTCTCTCCCTGCACGGCTCCCATACACAGACTCCCCTCCTCCTCAATGGTCTCCAGCTCATCTGTGCGGATGGCCTGTGTGATTAAATTCAACTCCTCACACATGGTTTCATACCGGTACGCCACACGGATGTCGGGGACGTTGGTGCGCCTGATGTCGTTACTCTCCTGCCCCTCCAGGATGTAGTGTGCGCCGAGCCAGGAGCTTTTCACCTGATTTTAAAGAGGAATAAAAATCAAACTTTCGGCAGAACAACACACTGAGGAGAGTGTTGTATATTGTAAACAAGTAAAACTGGATAATATGTAATGTATAAAAGATAAATGATACCTTATGAGAGAATCCACTCATCAGCACACTGTTTCTGGCCAGTTCACACATGTCGCAGGAGCTCAGCTTCCACACCTGAGCGGCAATGCTGTACTCTTCCATCAAGGGCTCCTACACACAACGCAAAAAAATATATACACCGCTTGCTAGTGGATTTTTAACAGCAGGTGCATTTTAATGACACAGTTCCCAAAGTTCTGTCTCAGATAAGATGCCAGAAGACGAAATTGCGAATCTTTACTGTTCACCAAAACAAACTCTGGACTGAGAGGATTTATCATCTGACACTGATTTAAGAAGGAGTCAGTTTTCACATTTTAGAGGATTGACTACAGAGAAACTCTAAAGTGAAGGATGATACAAGTGAATGGCTGTGCATGCTGACCTTGGTGAAGTGGAACTGCAGAGGGTCGTCTGTGGACAGAGAGACCATGAGGCCTCTGGACAGGTACTCTGGCAGCGGGTTACGGTGGTAGCTGAGGAACAGGCTGTTATTGCTGAGAGGGGACATGGCGATACCTATCTGGGCCAAGTAGTACAGATACTGCAGTACAGGAGCCTGCAGGGACATAAGGCATAATGTTGGTGCTGTTACAAACAATCAGTCCTCAAGAAGTATATTAATACCACTGCCCTGATTTTCCATGAGTGAGATGAACAAACATAAGTCAGATGATTTAGCTGAGTTGAGGCTTTTATTAAATCATTTCCATCATTTCCTCACAAACTCTCTGACTTATAAACTCTGAAAATGAAGCAGCTGTTGTGATATTGAGGTCACACCTTTCTGAGCAGCAGACCGTGAGAGATATTCTCTGACAGCATGAAACCAGACACCAGGTGATGGATCGGCCCAGCCTCCCCACAGTGAGGACGAAGGACGAGCGTGTGAAACCCCCGCAGCCTGGAACGCAAAAGACACAGATACTATGAGGGTTACTTCAGCGGATTCAAGAGGAGAACAGATTTTCAGCTTTGTTTGGGATGTAAACAGTCAGCCAAAGTGTAGTCTGCTTAAATGAACATTCACTGTTCTTCCCCAGTGACTCAAACATAAAAACAGATGACAGATACAGGGGAACACATGAATCCCAAAGGATAAGAGCGTATTTTGTGGTCCGTTACCTTTTGTATCAGTATTATGGAGCTAATCTGCTCACACACACACATATGCACAAAATGTCCTTGTTATGAAGGTCTTTGTATTCTGATTTTAATGTGGTGAAGTGGAGACAATTTGCTATCAAATGAGTTCAGGATGAATTCAACATATATGTCTTTTATATAGGGATGGCGCTTAAGAACCAGTTCCAAACTGTCTGATCCATCTGCAATGTATGCCTCCAAGCTTATCGATTTTCTTTTATTGATGCTGATATGTTTTTCTGACGATTGTTCATTGCAAAACAATGACATCAAACTCATGTGTCCACGCTGCTGGAAACTTGCAACAAAAGGGAGTCATAGCTGAGAGGAACGGAAGCAGTTCAAAGTGTGGTTTCATGTCAATGAACCACAGGTCCTTAAAATCTTTTAAAGTTTGTGAATTCGAGGCCAAAAAATCAAAGCCTTGGAAGTTAGACAAGAGTCAATGAAAGTGCTTGAATTTATATGTTTTTATAAAGGAAAAGAAATGGAACTTCTTTTGATATTAGGCTACGTTCTGCTGTCTGCATGTGTCTCCTGTAGTTGCATCCTTGTTTCACGCACCACCTGCCTCAAGAAAGTGTGACACACACATACTTAGTGATTAAAGTCAAATGATGATGTGCAAGAAAGCTTGTATTCAGTGAATCCATGTCTCAAACTATGCTGTGTTGGCTTCTTTAATCCTAAGTAAAGTCCTTGAAATTTTATGTTTAAGAACGTGTGGGAGCCCTGATTTCAAGAGGATAGATGACAACAGTGCCACCCATAATGTCTGTAAAATGACAAGTTCAAATAACGGTATGCTGAAACATCTTTTTACGCAGCAGAGACTTTAACTCCAGGAATGCCATGGACATGACACTCTATGCACAAGTGATTCTGCTTCCCGACTGAGCAGCACATCGGTTATGGAGGGTAAATATCCTACGTTACAATAACAATAGCGCCATGCAGGCAGGCAAGGCACGGCACATTTTTCTGGGACTAAAAAAAAACCCTAAGTGAAAATAAATGCTTTGCAAATATTTCATCCATTTAGATAATGACAAACATGATGTTGCTACAAATGAAAAATTCATCAGGAATCAATATGGGAATCGATAAGAATCAAAACAATAAGCCAAACTGATAATGGCCCTAGTATCACTAAAATATTATTAATTCTCACCCCTACATCTCTTTTCCCTAAACAAACATTCTCCCTTTCTCTGATCAAAAATCTAAATTATTTTTTTTATGTATTATAAATTGCAGCTAGAAAAATGTAAAGGAAAACAAATTAAAACTGACATGTTAAAGGGTGAAATTATAATGAAATCCTACTGTACGAGATTCGGACATTGCAATTAAATATAAAAAAGACAACGTTAAACCTTTGGGAAGAAAAGGTTGTTGTTCCATATTTATTTGCAAATTAACTGTAATCTGTCTTGGATATATATACAATTATATATCTGGTTTGTGTCTCAGGGATAAAAAATTATATTGAGTGGTTTAAAATTTTAGTATAAGTAGTAGTAGCCTCAGTAGTAAGATTCATTCATTAACAATAAGTTAAGCAAGTTTTCTGACACTGAAACCCCTCAGTTGGGGCAAAAATATTTTTTCTCTATATATTCTTTTGCAAAACTGTGAAAGCATAAGAGGTACATATTCCTCCCCAACACTTCATACTTTTAAAGAATCTTCAAACAAGTCTATACATTGAATCTGAGAATCAGTAGTACCACCTAATTGTGATCACCCCTGCCCTGACCGTAAACACTTGAACATATAGTCACCGACTGCTGTCTTTAACAAAAAGCAGATAACAGCAGCCACTTGGACTGAGGTGTAGTGACGTACCTGCGCAGGTGATTCAGCACAGTCATGTTTGCATACATATAGTAGAGGTAGTAGGAGTAGGGCGGGTTGTCCTCTTCTGTCCAGTTAACGGGCAGCGGACTGTCCAGGTTGAAGATATGTTGTTCTGGTTTCGACTCATCATCCACACTGTCAAAACCTACAACCTATGCAAAGGACGAACGACAGATCCATGAAATCATCTGAGGTCTGAATACATGTGAATAATTTAAATTCATGACTGCACTGCAAAAGACTTCATACGTGCTGAAGGAAGAGGTGCAGCTCTGGATGGCTGCCAGGGTCGACTGTGACCTCAAACAGAGGCGTGAAGATATTCTCCAGCATCTCTTGGAAGTTGCACAGCTGCTTCTTCGTGTGGTAAACATCACTGTGAGAGAAATATACCAATCAGGACATCAGCTGTGATACTGTGGTTGTATTGATGAAAACTTACCTTTGTTGTGATCTTTTTAATTGTGTATGCTGCAGGTATTTAAAGATGCTTAGCGACTGCTGTGGCTGTTTGTAAACATCAATACAGGCTACTCAGTGTTGGAAGAGTAGCCAGGTATTTGAAATAAAAGTAAAAGTTTAAAGATCGTCTACTTCTTACTCTATCCACAGACTGGGACATTTAATACTACGCCAACATGTAGCATTTAATGTTAACGTTAACAACTGTCTTTTCTGTTGGGTGGCTTTATCTATAACGAATCATCATATCATTAACTGATCCTATGATTTGTGTGTAAATTTAAAACATGTATGGTAACTAAAATATCTTGTAGGGGAGCAGAAGTGTAAAATGACATAAGGCTGAAATGCCTCAGTACTGCATTATCACACTTCCCACCACTGGGCTTACTCACAAGAGTCGTGGCACTTGCACAAGCCAGCGCACATTGCTGGAGTAGACCCGATGCTTGACCGCCCACTTGGCCAGTTTATCCCACTCGTCTCTGGAGCGCCCGTATATCGACAGCCTGAGCTCCACGTTCTGGTACTTGCTCTCCTCCAGGTCTGCCATCACCTCCTGAGGGGCAGTGACACAAACAGTCAGCAGGGGGCGCCTGTGTCTCATGCACGTGTTCAGCAGGTATTAGTAGTCATGGATGGGTTTAAAGTGCAAAATGTACACCTTAATAATGTGGCCAAAATATTTCCCCTCAATGTGGTTGTCTGTCTTGATGAAGATCTCTCTCAGGATGGACTCGCCAATGGGATTGTATTTGGCATTGAACTTGTCAAAGCGATGAAAGGTGTTACGGTCCTGCAAGAAGAGCCGAACCAATGTGATTCAAACAATCTCTGCAGTCTGGTTGAATCATTATTTGTCATATCAAAAGCATGGTTCATTTTTTAACCAAGGATTAGCTTTTTATCTATCCTCTCCATGGGCGTTACTTACTGCATGCATGTCAAGGGTGTCTACGCTCAGGTCAAAGGCTGTCAGGTTCATGGACTCAAACACCTCCATGAGCGTCTGACCCTTGCCTCTTTCCACATGCACAATCTCCTTAGGATACTTCTTCATGGCCCTTTTGATAAAACGCAGAAGGTGCTTCTGGTTCATGCAGGATGAAGCGTGAATGTGGGTGTCGACCTGTAAAACAATCCAGACATAAATCACTTATTGGAGTCTGGTTCTGGGTTACAATAAATAATTCTGATAAGGCTCAGAAGAAACAGCTCTCAAGTTCACCTTACGGATATTGTAAAAGTCTCGATGGGGAACTTTCTTTTGTGCTGCCAGCTCTTTCATCTCATTCAGCAGGATGTGCATCTGGAACTTGGAGCTGAGGTACTGCAGACGACGGTAGCAGAAGGACTTTCTGTGACAAACGAAAAGAAAATAATTGGTACTTTCTGAGATAGGCTGAATATGTAGCTCAGATGGTTCAAAAAGGAAAGAGCCGACAGAGTCCTTTGATAAACAATATTTAATGGTCAAGTATCATAATTTTAAAGGGGACCTATTATGTTCAATTTCAGGGGTTATACTTCTATTTTATGTTTCTACTAGAACATGTTTACATGCTTTAATGTTCATAAAACATTTTCCTCATACTGTCTGTGCTGGAAAACCTGTCTAATCCTGCACTTTGAATTGACGCACTGATGACACTTTACCTTTTTATTGTTACTATGTTACTGTGCCTGACCTGTTTGTCTGTTTTGTGTGGATGAAGCCAAATCATCACTTAAACTGTGAACCAAATCTACCTTCGGGTACAAATAAAGTTACCTTACCTTACCTTACCTTACCTTACCTTACTGTGTATTAACGCCTGTCTCTTTAACTACCCTCTTGAAAAAGCCCAGGCTGCTCTGATTTGTCTGCATTTGCAAGTCTTCTGTATCTCAGTGTCTCTGTACCATCATTGCAGCTGGGAATGACTGTAACAGAGAACAGTGGCACTTTCTCCCATGAAAACCTCCTAATAAAAGCTTCTAAACACAACCAGACATGTTCCAACAGAAATATAATCCAAAATTGGGGAGAAATTAACAACATGGCCAACCAAGATTACATGTCTCCCTGATGTTAGCATGCAGCTACATGTAGCAGTGTACCTGCAGCTGGGATATGACTGTAGGGTGATAACATACAGCGGCATATTCTACTGTGGAAATCACAAGTTAAAGCTCCTCAATTGGGGAGAAATTAACAACATCAGCAACCAAGATTATGTGTTTCCCTTAGCATGTAGCTACATGTTGCAGTTTAGTCTTGTAATGTAAACAGTTGCAGTAGTGCGCCTTAAGCAGATGACTATAAAGAAATCCGTTATGATCTGACGTTAGCTTGGCTCGAAAGTAGAAAAAAAACCCTGCTGGAAACAGAAATTTCAAAGTAGTCTGAAGTTTGAGGCTTTTGCTCACAGGGATTACTTTTACATACGTTTACCTCATTATTTTTAACTTTGGCCATGTTTATTACGAAAATCAGACGTTGTAACATTTTATATATGACAAAAAAAAAAAGGAAAAACATAAAAGGTCCCCTTTGAAAAAATTAAGTTTGTAATACACACACTGCTCTGTATTCACAAATAAGGAAAACATACACTGGTCCATTGATAATGAGGGCCATCATGACGTTCATATCAGCGATGTACTCCTGCAGGTCTGGATATGGCAGCTCCAGCTCTGTGCTCCTGTAAGCACCATCACAACATAAGCAGGAAACTCTGTGCTGCCAACAAAATGTGTGACACAAGTCTATAAACACACACAGAGGACTAAAAGATAGAGCATGCGAGTGATTCATCTTAAATATCTCACTTTTCCATAATGTTCCTCATCGTGTACACATGCATGACACCATCCACCATCTTGCAGCCGTAACCCATGTCATGGGGCATGCTGGCAGGGTCCTGGTTCTCATAGGGGTGTGTTTCAGAAACAGGTGGGTGCACTGTGGCATCTGAGAGGAGACAGAATGTGGCACTGTGTCACGGCTCTGAACGAGGTGGGAACGCACATGCAAGTGAGGTCTGATTTAAACAGCCGGCACGCTGTGAGGGACCAGTCAGGGGTGTGTGACAGATGGATTGTGAAATCTGTGGGTGTACCTGGTTATATCTTAATGTGAGAGTGCGGCACATGACACTGGACATGATTTATATTCACATACCAATATGAGATTACTAATTCATTTTTAAAAGACTATTTTTAGGCCTTTTTTTGCCTTTTGATGGCAGGGGTGAAGAGTGACAGGGTAGGAGGGAGAGACAGGGGCAATGATGCACAGAAGGGCCACAGGTCTGAATCAAACACGGGCTGCTGCAAAGGATACACACTCACTCTACCAGGTGAGCAAGATGTCACCCAGATTACCAATATATTGCTGAACTTCTCTGCCCCTGTTCCAGCTCTCGACCTCTCAGATCCTCTGAACATTGTCTTTTAACTGTGCCGCGATCGAGGCTGGTGGGTAAGGGAGATCGTGTCTTTGCAGTAGCTGCTCCAAAGCTTTGGAAAAGCCTCCCACTCTCAATTAAATCCTCCCCCACCACTGACACTTTTAAGACAAATCTTAAAACGTACATGTTTTCAATGGCCTTTGGTTGTCACGTTAATGGGAGTATGCATAGCTGCTTGTAAATGGGAATATTAGTGGAATATTTATTTTCAGTGGCCATCTAAACAGCTTAGTAGGAACACTGTCTTTTTCAGAATAAGGACAAAAACCGGAATATTTTGTGCACGCAAACGTAGAGAAGCAGTAAATCCTCAAATCTGAGGAGCTGAAACCAGAAGATGTTTTGAGATTTGCTTGATAAATTACTTAAATACTTTTAATCAACCACCTTTAAATTACCATAATTGTCGGAGATTAATTTCCTATCGCCTAATCGTTTCAGCAGAAAACCAGGGCCTTGTTTTTGTTGGGTTTGCATGACAGTTTTTCAGTGTACAGTATGTGAGGCTATCACCGTGGTGGTGAACATGAGCACATGTTCAAGTGTACCTGCAGTGGCTCCAGTCTCTGGGATCTCCTCCTCATAGATCTCTAAGTCCAGAGGTCTCTCACTCAGCTCCTGCAGGTAACGAGCCGTGGTCCTGCAGAAACTCTGCAGCGACAGACCCATATACTTCTGCCTGATGAACAGAGCTTTCACCACACATTTGGCTGCATCCAGCAGATCTGTGAAGGGGACCTTGATGAAAGAACAAAAGAATGTTCATGAATAACACAGATAAAATAGGTGTCTTTATCAGAGAGGAGGTGTTATCGAAATGTGAGGAAAACCATGAAAAAAATTCTGCGTGAGGTGCTTCTACTGAGAAAGACTTCTTGCATTACTGGGACTCTGACTTACCCCACATTTCTCCTCTCCAGAAATAGAGACTCGCTGGTACTCTCTCTCTGGAACCAGCTCTCTCTCCTGCAGGTCAGGTGCTTGGCTCTGCTCCTTCATGTATCTTAATAACAAAAAACAAACAAATGATTTAAATTATTTTCCATTCTCGTAGTTTCAGATAAACATACTGAATAACAAGAACACTGCTGCATACGGCCGAGGGAAACACTCACTCGAGATCTGTGGCACTGTCAGTCTTCATGAACTCCTGTTTGGCTCGCAGGAGGATGTCAGGTTCATATCTGAGCACAGAGAAGCTCATCATTGTTTCAGATCATCAGAGCACACTCTAAACAACCTTCTTACTTTTCTGGCACTTACTTGACATCCTGGCTGATCTGTCGCTCAAGTCGATGACGTCTCTCCTCCAGCTGTTCGATGGGGCTATCCTCGGGAAATTCATAGGGGGCACTGCGCATCTCACTCTCTGCCAGAGTGCGGGAAAACAGCTCCTTCACACAGACAGCAAACAACATTATGAAAGTCTACACATCCAGCCACAAATCAGTTTAAAGTTAATCTCAACTTTTTAGTTTATTAATCCACTGAGCACTAACCTCAGCAATCTCCTTGTACTTCCCGTCCATAGATGTACGCAGGTCTATAGATTGTTTCAAGGCCACAGGGATCCCAGGCAAGGAATGCTGGGTAGTGAGGAGGTGGCGGGCACCACGGAGTTCAGCTGGCGATAAAGAGGAGGAGAAAGAGGGGGAAAAGTCATAAAATGAGTGAGAAAACTATGAATCTTTGGAAGTATTGAAGAATGTTTCACCTAAAATAATCTCAGTCTTAATTTGAGGCTCAGCACATTAAAGGGACAGTTCACTCCCAAATCAAGAGATCAGATGTATCAAATGTAATCAGATATATTTTTTGGCACTTTGAGCACCACAAGTCAAGCCATCTAGTACTATTATAATCAAGACAAGGCAGACATCTCTACGACTGATATCACCACCACTCAGCAACTCACATCAAAACAATGTAGACTGAAAAACAGCGCTACAGGTAAGAGGGAAAATATGCTTGATTTTGGGTTGAACTGTCCCTTTAAGGCCTTAGTATCTTGTAATTATAGTCAGAAAAGTAAGTCCCTATTTCAGTAGCTATACAAACAGACACAGCAACTAATTTCAGTTCAGAAAGATCATGAATCAGCCTTGCTTGCAACAGCTGCATCCCATTAACTGTCAATGAGATTATCAACCTTGATAAAAATAGAAAACATCCTCTCATTTCAACCGGCATGGAAAAAGTAATCTAGACGACTGTGAATCAGCTAAGCTAAATCAGTTTGATGAGAGCACTCTGTCTTTATTGTTTTTCATTCCTTCCACGAATAATTAATTCACAGTGACCAAACAGTCTGCAGAGACTTGTTGTTCCTCCATCAGTGGGCCTTTACACAACAGTGGAGGTCTGAGCTCAGTGGCTGTTTATGCCTCAAGACACAATGGACCATTCAGGTGCGGAGCCCATCAGCACATACACCGGCTAATACCCTCCATTGTTGCCACTGCAGGACTCATGTTTGATACAAACCCAGCAGTCATAGAAAGGAAAGAAAGGAAAGTGACTACTGGGTATGGTCATTGGAAAAAAGACTTGGGAGAAGGACAGCTGGTGAGTGGATGCTCAGAGGGACGGTTGTCAACAGCGATGAAGAAAACAGAGATGTTGGACAACAGTGAGAGGAGACAATGCCTTCACTGCTGTGTTCCCCCCCCCCCCCCCCCCCCCGCCCCCCCCGGGTGTATATTTAGCAGACTGTCCACAATGATAATAATCTTTCCCCTTGAAACGATGCACCTGCCACTGAAATATTCATCATCCTGGTAAATATTTCATCCCGTGTGTGCCAGAGTGTCACTGGGCCTGTCATCAGTCAGCTTTTATAGACCATACACACAGGAAGGTCATACTGTAGGATACCTGCCGTCCGTATTGTCTTTGTACTACTGTGCCCCGTCTAAATTAAGAGTCTGACTTATTTAACACAGCATGTCTGAGTCTGTCTGCTCTGTGGGGACGGTAAAGGAGACCAGAGAGGCCAGTTAACTGGGCCGATTAGGCCTCGACAAAAAGCTTCATTAAAGGTACAAAAACACTTGAAGAGGCATTCAGAACAGGGGCTATAAAGAGAAAAGAGGTGTTGGTGTTACCATTGGCCCGACCACAACTATTCACATTATTTTATCACCTTCTGCTTAACACTGTCCAATCAACACATCCCACTCAACAAGTCTGCCTGCACCACAAGGCAGACGTCAAAACATACACAAGTATTTCAGACTGAAACACTTCAGCGCACACGAAGGGAAACACAAATTTCGCCAGTGTATAAATATCCAAGTTGACTCGTTCTTTGACCTTTTAAAAGGCAGAATAATGGAGGTCCAGCATTGAGCTTTAAGTCTGAGTAAGTTTAAATCAAACAAATGACACACAAATGACAATTTAATGTCCAAGGAGATCACTTCTACATTTCATCGGTTCATCAGTGAAGTAGTTTCAAAATAAGACACGAAATGACATGGAGTGGTCTTTCCTAAATCTGGTCCTGCTTGCGAAGTAGATCTGTTAATTTCAGACAAGTCTTAGGAAATTACTTTACGTCAGTTACATTAAGCACATTTAAGCCCACCTAACTCTAGTTTTAGTGATGCATAATCATCATAATCAAACACCTGTCGACTATGGCTATTCCCAAGCAGCGCATGTGCTGCTAGGAAACATTGTTAACATTGTCCCGCTGTCTTACTAATGTGCAGCTAATCATTAATCATTCAGGGTGACATTATTATAAAGGATGAGGACAATCGAGATATGAAAATGAATAGAGCTGTACAAAAGAGGCATGTCAGTAATTGACTGACAGCAGCTGGCAGGTGGAGCTCCACAGGTAACGTGAAAGGAGGGAGAAAGTAGACAAACTTGGCTGCAGCTTACAACTCATGAATGAACAGTCGGTTCTTAGCAGCGGTACTAAGAGTGAGGACCATACCAGCGTCTGAATGGACCGAAGTGACATTTGCAGTTAAGTTTATATGCTGGTGCATAATTTTCTAGCAGCTAATTTTCTAGCTATCTAGCGTGATAACTGACATTGGCAGTGCACTTTTCACAGGTGAACTTCTGTTTGGTCGCTCGTTCAACAAGCTGAGGTGAAGGATTAGCAGTGTGTTCATGTTTGCAAAGCTATCTGAATAAAAAGGAAACTTAAGCAGAAAAGCTAATGTAGAGTTTCAATAAAAAACGTTTAAAATATTTAAGGCCTCTGAGGGGCGAATGACGAGTACTTTTCAGACGCGTTTCTGGGCAACAACAATTTTGTGTGGTGACCCATTTATTTTCAGATGTGCTCACCTTCCCACGGGTAAAACATCATCTTTCCATAATTCATCTTAGGTAGGTTTCCACTTAACAGTTTCAGAGTATATCACAAGTTAGTGTCCAAGTTTCCATTCATCAATTTTAGTTTCCATGCTACAAACTATTCATGCTGCCATACTTCACTGTCAAAAAACTGTTTGCTTACTCTGTCACACACCTGCTGCTCATCACCTGCACCTTACCTATATTACTTGTGTTTTCCTGCTCTAGTGCACCAACCCATGTACAAACAACAAAACTGCATCAACAGTAATTACATGTAGTCACCATTAGTTAAACATGAATCAGAACAAATACAGGCTATTATCAGGCTGCTGATATACAGAAATGGCGAGACTTTGACTTAAAGCCTGCCCCTGATGAGACGCAAGATTTACTTCCAGTCTCAGTGAGAAGAAAGCTTAAGCCAAGATGGTGCAACTCACTTCAGCAATCAATGAGTTGAACTTAATAATTGTTTGATTCATTTTTCAAGCAAAAACATCAAAGCTTCCCTTATTCCAGCTGCTCAGTTTTGAGAATTTGCTGTTTTGTCCCCGCATTATATAAATACAAATTCATAATTTGGGGGGTTTGAACTTCTGGTGGGACAAAACAAAAAACTTAAAGACTTCATCTGAGAAGTTAGGGCTGTATCATAGACCTTTTGTGAACAAATAATCAGTACTGACAATAATCGTTACTTGAAGCCCTAGTCAAAAATTCAAATGTGAAAGAACAAATGTGTTTTCTGCAAACATTACGGAAGAAATTCTATTGGACACATTTTGTAAATAACTGATATAAATAAAAAATAACACTATTAAAAGAATACTATTGTGGGTCATGGCCTGATATAATATCCATCTTGAATTAATAAAAATGAGAGCACATGCTGTGATGCCAAACTGTCACCCAGTGTCAGTCACAAAGTCCACAAAGTCAAGCCACAGATAGACGCTCCTCTGGTGATAGGAGGGACCACGTCTGTGTAATGTAATGGCTGGCTAAGACATTATCTCTGCTGTCCGTTTGGGTCCACATCAATTTGCTGTGATAACAGTGGACACTGGTGTGGAGGACAAGAGGCGACCAGCGGCAAAGACATCCATGCTGGGCCACAGCAAAGCCGAGCCTAGCCAAGCCTACCGGGCCCGGAGCTAATCCCCTAATGGCTGCTATATTTGGATCGGTAGCATCTATGGTTACATAACAACTCATCCCCCCCCCCCACAGTTGGAGAGCAAACCACTCAGAAATTAAAGTCAGCCACGTTTCACTTGAACATATACCACATAATCTGGGTGGCGGAAGCTTTTATTGATCTAATAGGAGCAGGGGGAAAGCAGCAAAATGCAACATGAGTGAAACATGTGGAATCAGATAGTTCAAGCCATCATCTTCCACACTCTCAAAAAGAGGTCAAATAGTATCAGCTTGCAGAGGGACTTCCATTGCATGCATATTTCAGTAGCAATACAGGGAGCTGTGGTCTAACTCAAACCGGATGGTGCGGTGTAAAAGCTCCTCAGGGATGAGATTACAAGTGGAAAGTTATCTGAAGCCTTCACAGGCCAGAGGGGACCAAGACGTCAGGGCTCAAGAGACATCGTGTGGAACCTCATCTGCAGCACTGTCAGTCAACAAGAATCCCTGTACATACAACTCCCTTTCTTTAACCCCTACTTTCTCTGTTTTCTACCACCACGCAGGCCGTGCATCATCAATCTCCGTCTACCTGCTTCCATTGATGATACAGATTTGGTACTCAGCCCAGAAGTAATGCCAGTGAATCACAGCCTCGGTGGCAAATGTCTCACAGCAAGAACCACTACTTACTCACAGCTCACATATGTCAGTGCTGCCGGGAAAGCAGGAATGTCAAAATAAACACTGGAGGTTCATTCTGATAAGTCATAGTTTTGTAAGACTGGGTATTGTTTGAAATTTGTCAATACTAGTGCTACAACACCACCTCAGTTTCAGTATGGATAACAAAATCGTACTTTCTCAATACCTTACTCTAACGAATAAAAATGTTTTTTACTGGGAAAAAAACCAAACATGTTTCAATTTAACAAAAGAAGGTATAAGTCTTAAATATTACAAGTTGTCGAAACACAAGGACGTGTGAAGGAATTTTGCCTAAATAAAATGATCTAAATCTGGCTTTATTTTGATTTAATTCAGGAACTATATAGAAATAAGATTACAAATTTCACCAGGCGCTTGAAGCCATTTTTCAGTATTTGAGAGTTTGGGCTTGAAAAACAAGACAAATTCAATATCTAGCCCCAGTTTTTAACGCCAAAGTATCAAATCAAAGTAGTTTGGCTTCCACAACTAACACATATGAAAAATCAGATAGAAAATGTCACTTAACACTCCAGTGTTTCACACAATTCAGCATAACAAGCTAAAATTGACTGCTCACTATCACGTATCAGTGTCATGTCCAAAGGACAAACACACACGCATGGCAAGGAGAACGCAGCGGGATTTAATGAAGCTCTTCTGCTCCAGCACGCTGAAAGGATGCTCTGAAAGGATGCGTACTTCTCCAGTATCTCTCAATGACTCTGCATCAAACAGCTTACATCTCTCAAGAAGTGTAATCAAAATCTTTGGTTCAGTCTCTGCAGTTACATGAACTGAACGTCTGCAGGCTGATGCTGGTATTCAAGTAGAAACTTCTTTACTGTGTTTCCTCTACTGCTGTCAGCCCTCTCAGTTGAACCATAAAGAGAAGAAATGCTAAAAATACAAAGGCAGGATGCCCACCGGCCATAAAAACAACGTTCTCGATCAGATTCCACAGTTGCAGGTGTAGTCAGCACTCTGTATCGATCTGCTCCACTTCTTTGTGCATAGTTGCACCTTTACACCATCTCCAAAAGACATGAGAAAGCTAGTTTGTGGGGCAATCAATCGACACACATTCTCCTCAGCACACTAAAGACAGCAGTGCTCAGGGCTATAACACAAAGCCGTCAAGGGACAGGCAGAGGAGAGTGGCACTGAGTGTGGAAGAGGGAAAGGAAAAGAGGGGGGAGGGTTAGAGGAGAGGAGAGCGTTATTTGTGCTTTTGCACAGGATGAGGGTAGTGGAGCGTACCTGTCTCCTCAGAGCCTGCGTTAACCAGCAGCTCGCAGGGCCGAGAGAGGAGAGAGAGACAGAGAGAGGGAGAGAGAGGCTGTCCTGGCAGGGAGATGGAGCATGCCAAACAGCAAATGGCCCAGGATGGCGTCTGCTGTCCTTTCAAGATAGGTTAAACATGATGGGAGGGAGGGATGGAGAAAAACAAGAAAGAAACACTTCAAACACTCAGTCAAATGACAAAAACTGGCAAAAACACGCACATACACTCTCACATAAACACACTCACAGAGTCAAAGAGTCATCTCCTCTGTTCCCTTAATCTGTCCCTGTCATACATACAAAGAGCTGGTCCAGCAGATCCATGAACTCCCCCTCACATCCCAGTGTGTGACCCCCCTCTGCTCTGTCTGCCTCCTGGTTCAGGCCAGCTGTCGCTGCACTAGCTGCCTCTGGAGCTGATCCTCCTCATTTAAATGCCTCTGACATCTATCTGGAATGTACCACAGGAGGGAGAGGAGGCGGGGGGGAGACGTCGCACGTCTCCGGCGGATGTGAGCTCTCCTGCTGTGAGTTTCTCTAACAGCACCCCCCGTCCTCTACGTTATCCTCTGTGCTGTGTTTTGCTGAGGGAACCATGTGTTCGGGATGTTTGTGTCGCCTCTGTGTGTGTGTGTGTGTGTGTGTGTGTGTGTGTGTGAATAAAATGGTGCTGGCTCAGCGGTAAGGTTGGAGATGTCATGGTCCTTTTTGGCCAGCTGAATAGAGGGAGTCTGAGGGAGACGACTGTCTAATGAATGAGACCTTGCCTCCGTGTCCTCTCACGTGAATGAAATTAAAGGGCCAGCACGTTGTCCCCATTATGGCTGCAGCAGTAATTTCTGGAACATGCTTTTCCCATGCTACAAACACAGAACTGTGTGTGCGCTAAAACTGATGAAATTACACATTAATAATTCAGTAAACTGATGCAATTTCAAGACACAGGATAATTTGTGAAATCAGTCATTGTGTTTGCAGTGTGTGAGTTTCCCTGCAGTCATATCCGTTCTCTGATTATACTTATGCACTGAGTGTAAATTTGCTCTGGATAACTGCAAAAGCTGCACACTCGAATTGCAAAAAGATTTTACTGGACTGCACTTTATTTCTGTTAAAATCTATTTAAAGCAAAGTTCTGAGTGTGTCACATCACAGAAATGTGTGTTATTAACCACTGAGAAATTTAATTTAAACAAAAAATCGGTTTCTAAATCGTTTCTCTGCTCTGCAACGCTGGAGGTGCGTCTGCACAAGAAGCTGAAATGAAGATCGAGCTGCTGAAAGCTACAGACTCTCATTAGCAGTTATCCCAGTACAACAAAGCATACACACATCCCCAAGCTGAAGAACAAGTGAGTCGCTGCGCAACAGCGTAGTCTTCTTCAGCATCTAACAGCAGAGAATGTTAGCACAACGCACACACACACATACACACACACACACACAGCAGTGAGCAGCAACTGGGTAACCATTCCAGCTAAAAGACTGTTAATACAAGTTTATACAGTCCCGGCATTTAACAAAGATGTTTATCCTTGTGTTTATTAGACTTAAAATGCTACCTTGCCATTCACACACAGGTGACAACAACACTGATGGTATGACCTCTGATGCTAGTAGTAACATAGTTCTTATATATTAGGGGAGGGGTTATGATAAGGAAGGCTCTAGTGTGTCATTGAGCAATAATTTCAGGCTGGCCCAAAAAATCTTGGACATGAAAATGGTGGAAAACAGTTTTACTCCACACTGCAGTTCAACACATTTCTCAGTATTTTCCACATGTGTAATGATGTTTGAGACAAATCTCTTAATTCACTTTACCCAGACTTTAAGATCTGGATCGAAGCTTCAAGTCAGATCAATACGCTGAAGCATTTATCAGATGTTCCTGACCTTTAATTAAGTCAAGAACAGGTTTGAAAGAATGCCCATCACTGGGAGCCTAATTGAGCTTTTCACAAGCCTTACAGACAAAACTATATTGATTAAATCTGTTGTTGGCCAAGACTGAATTCCATTAATTTGCAACCAATAAGTAAAAGAGCACAATCAACCTCAGCTTGTGTAAAGTGTTTGCACTGCCTGTCTTATCTTCTCTTGCTCAACACCGTCTAGAGTTCAACTTAAGTTGCTTAACTTAAAACTCAAAGTTAAATAGGAGGTCTTTACCTTTACCCTGACACAGAATCTTATTTAAAAATCTGTACTGTTTTTACACTTCTCGTACAAAGGATAAGGCAGGCATCACTCTATAGATTTGTTATTGTTGTCTCTACCCTGTCTGTGGCACTCAGCCCTAAGCCTGAAATGTATCCGAAATATATTTCTTAATTTTCAATAAGATTAATAATCTCAGGCACTTGAGCTTCTAGCAAATGTTTCTCAAACAGAAATAAAAAATACATTTGTTTAGGATTATTTCAGTACGCTAGAGAACATTTACAGCAGCAGGACAGTGTTTGTCAGACGGAGTCAAAATAAACTACAGCTCCTATGTTTATTGTCTTGTAGGAACATGTCAGTCAGTGCAACAGTGTGGCTCTCTGATGTGACAACAGCAGAGGTCTGTGAGACAGAGGGAAAGGCTATATTTGGCTTTGGATACACAGGTACACAAAACCAGATCAATTTATTGTTAGTTTTGGGCAATTTCGACAATCATTTTCATCCTCCTTACAAGCTTATGGAGAGAGCTGCTTTTTAAACAGGAGCAATCCAGTTTGAAAATCACTGCTGACAAACTGGACAGAAAAAACTATGAGCACCGCAGAGAGTCAAATGCAATTTGGCTATGAGCAAATTACCGCTCTGCCTATCAAGGTGAAATTACTGTTTCTTTCCAAGGCACTTAAAGCTCAAGTAGCTTTCAAGAGAACTAATCAAATATATGTGGCCCCGAGAGGAGCACAATAAACGTGACTGCTGTTCACTGATTTATCAGCTGCATTTATTCAGACCAGGCTCCATCTGATGGACGAACGCTGCATCACACACAAATCAACATGAGCTCGTCATGGTGTTAGGGACTCAGTCATTAAAGTAGTTTAGAGTTTAAAGTAGCAACAAATGCAAATACTCACAATATAGGTACAGTACCTAAAAACTTTAGGCGACTTAAAGGGGACCTATTATGCTCATTTTTTGGTTCATAATTGCATTTAAGTTTTCTACTAGAGCACATTAACATGGTTTAATGTTTTTTAAAAAAAAAGTTTTCCTCATACTCTCTATGCTGAAACAGCTATATTCACATTCTGTCTGAGACGCTCCATTTTTTTGTGCCTGTCTCTTTAAGGCCCCACTTCCAAAAAAGCCCCGTCTGCTGTTATTGGTCAGTGCTTCCAGGTCTTGCCCACCTCCCCAGCCGGGGAATGACTGTAATGAGAATAGCAGCAATTTATAGCATGAGAAATCACCAATAAAGCTTCTAAACACAACCCGACATGTTCTCGCAGGAATGTGATGCGAAATTGGGAAGAAATTTATAACATCAGCAACCAAGATTACCTGTTTTCCTAACGTTAGCATGTGGCTTCATGTAGCAGTCTAATCTATGTAATGTAAACTTGCATCACGAGCTGAAGTCCGCTTGTCCCAAAAGTAGAAAAACGTGTAAAGAGTATTCAGAATGGTCTGAAACCTGAGGTTTTTGCCCACAGGGATTTCATCTAAATACGTTTACCTTACTATTTGAAACTTTGGTCACATTTGATATGAACATCTGACATTATAGTATTATGGCCTATACTGTATATGTCAGAAAATAAGAAAAGCACAATAGGTCCCATTTAAATGCTGTACTTAAGTAAATGTACCAAGTTACTTTCTCCTACAGATTAAAAGGAGCCGACAGATAAAACACTGCAGTATTTCAACCACTAGATATTTGCTTTAATTTCAGATAATGCCTGTGGCAGCATGCACTCTACCTTTCAAACAAGGCTCTGGCTCTCCACAGTTCAGTGTGTTGCAGCAGCAGCTGGCATCAGCTTTCTTTAAAACCTCTGCATCACCACACCATTAAAATATAAGCAACAATACAATCAGAGGTGGTCCCACCCACAGGACACAAGTCCATGAGACCTCTAACAGGCTAGATGTAGGTTCATAGGGGCAGCAGAGACACAGACTACTATACAACAGTACGCAATGCAGATGCACACAAGGAGTGACTCAGCAAAGGTTATCGAAAGAGGGTGTGTTGGGGTGAAAATGCCGGTGCTTGGTCAATCATTATTTGCACAGATTGCATTACTGAGGGGAGTGACAGGAAACCTAATTATTACTGCTGCATTCATGACAAAGACTCCAACATGTGTGGCCACATAACGATGACAAAGAATGACACAAACCAAAGGAGGCGTGAACAAGATGTGGGCGAAGTACAGTGTGTTCAAAGGTCCGTCATCAGCTTCCTGTTCTGTATAAATGATCATTATGAATAACTAATTGAAAGCTATTTCATGTTTTATGTTATGACAGTATTGCTTCCTGTAGAGGTGGAAAATACTTCTATTAAATACTATACTTTTTACTTTACTAGGTTTATCTGACAGCCATAATAACTTCTTACTTTGCAGATTACAACTGATGATCAATCAATACCTTTACTGATACTTTCAGTACTTTATTTATGTTGGTACTTGTGTACTTTTACCTTAGATTTTAAATGCAGGACTTTTACTTGTACCTAACTTGATCTAGATCAATATATCCATTTAATGATCAAGGATTCAATATTATCAATGCACAGTGAGAACATCAGTATATATATTTTGTCATTTTTAAGATAGGACTTTATTTTTAATTTGCCATGGCACGTCTGTCTCTCCATTTCTTCTCAAGCACACCGTTTTCCTAAACATTTAAACAGACAATGACAAGCAGCCAAGAAAAACAACAATGAGGATATTTACTGACGTCGTCTCTTATCGATCACACACTGAACTGAATCAAATCAAAATCATATCGCGGCATTTCCTGATATTAGCAAATACTCTATTGTTGTCCAAATAATCAATAGCATATCATGATGAAACTTGTGATTTACACCCCTACTTGTAATGGAGTATTTTTCTACATTTAAGTTCAGGATCTGAATACTGCACATTTCTGTTTCAGAAATGAGAGAATCCACATTAAAGTATTAAAGAAACAACAGTTGTATTTAAAAATGTATATATTTTACTCTTGTAAAGAATTTATCGTGTATTTCATGCGCTCTCATGAGCAGTCATTATCTGCTTATGTATCTGTAAAATACTTTGTAAATTTGTTTGCAAAGTTCTATTTACATTATAAAGTTATTTGTTATAATAACTTTAATAACTATTATATCTTCAAACAGATTGGGTGTTTTTGCTATTGCTGAATCTAATAATGGCTGTTTATGACATTGTACAAAGCTAGCAAAGCAAGCAAATATACTGCTACATGAAGTTGTTCTCACATAAAATAATACATGATCAGTTTATGAAACATGAAGGATTTTTACAGGTTTAACTAATTAACTGCATACTGTATAAAGTGATACCATTTTAATGCTGCTTAAGCATTAATGCATCAGTTATAGTAATCTAATAATATAATATCTTACAGTTTAACACTGGAAGAAGCACCACCTCCTGTATAATGAGTATATTTACTTTATTTAAAATCATGAATATTTGTATTCAATTTTAACAGGATTACACGATTCATAATTACAACAGGTATCAAACTTAAAGCATATATATGATGGTAACAGCATGAAATAAAATCACAATCCTCCCCATTCCACTAACACCTAATAACAGCTCGAATAACGTCCTCCATGTCCTGAATAGTACAAAAAAGTCAGATGAGCTGAGAGTCAGGCTCAATATTAAAAGAGAGAAGGAGAGATGGCTATGTAAAAGGCAGGTTCAGAGTGATGGCTTACTTCATCAGAGTATACACTGACAAAAAGCACCAAGAACAAGACACAAACACAAAATCTTCAGTTTAACTGACAGCTCCAGAGGTATTTCAGAAAGGGGGCCTCCAAACCTTTTGAAATTGTTTATGAGTTACAAATTGAGTAGCATATCTTTTCAAGATTAAGGCAGGACATAATGTCCCTCAGCCACTGGGCATAGGCGGGTGCGGCAGCACCCCTCCATCTGATTAGAACTGCCTGTCTGGCCAGCAGAGAGGCAAAAGACAGTGTGTGGCGTTAGATCGCAGTCAGGTGTACATCATCCTCTCACGTAATACCAAAGAGGGCAACCAGTGGGTTGGCTTTTGATACTTAAAGCAGTTTTTGTGATGGTACTTGTGTACTTTTCCTTTAAATTCGGGACTTTTACTTGTATTAGTATTTTCTGTATTTGCCTAAGCGAAGAATCTGAAAGTCACACATTGCTGTGCTAGAAATGAAATATCAAGTTTTAAAGAAACAACATATACATTTTTACATCTGTGAATTACTTTGTAAATGTGTTTGCAAAGTGCTAATACAGTTTATAATTATTATGATTATAGACGGTGTTAGTCTTTGATATTACTGAAGGTAATACTGGCTGTGCAAATACACTGCTACATAAAGTTCTTGTCATTTGTCCTGATTTAAGTGGTTCAACAAGTGTAAAACAGCACGATGAACAGAATAGGCTAACTGGTGAGTGGGTGGCGCTCTAATCTGAGAACTACCTTCTCACAGCCAGAGAAGTGATTCACACACTGCCGTTCTCTTCAGAGTTCACTCCACAAAGCCTGCAATAACGTGCTAAATATGGACAACACTGTGCCTCAGCGCTTCACATGAAACCACACAAGACAGAGAGGAGCTGTAGCAGTATATTATGTGCACCAGGGGTCCATAACCTTTTAAAGAAAGCTGGGAGGGATTCAAACTCATTTAATGTTGATTAGATGCTGCTGTGGCCTTCCACATCTATTCCACTCTGCTGTGCTGTTCGATCAGTTCATTAGACTGGATCCAAAGTTCAGGATTCTTACTGAAACAATCTAATACGCCCAAGTGTCGATTAAGACAATCACAAGGCAGACGAGTGAAATAAAAGTGTCAGACGTTAAATAATTTATGCTCCTGTTATGAGTGATTGCAGCAGAATCAATAATAGCAATCATTTTATTAAATATTCATCGAGCGCTTAAAGACATGATACTGGCAATTATTAAAATAGTCCGTCTAATACAATCTGTGTACTGTATCTGCAGCCTGTTTTCCCTGCATGTATTACTGTTTACACAGGCCGCACTGTATTATCTGTCCAAAACTAGATTAGTGCCCTTTTAAAAAAACAAAACAAAAGACAATGAGTCATCTAAATGTCATCTTTGCCTACTCAGATGGTTCCCTGGATGCTTTAACAACATAAAATACGAATGTTATCTTATTGTGCCTCTGCAGGGACTTTCTAAATCACACCCCGGAGACAGAATCTGTGCACAGTCCTTCATGTCTAGAAAATGGAAAAAGAACTCTGTCTGTCGAATACAATAGCCAAGACTGCCTCTCATTATTCCAGAGACTATTTACTCCTACAGAGCAATCTTTGTAATAACCACCGTCAGCTACGGAGCGAGCTATAAATGAGGGTAATCACAGAGAGCATCCAAATCGGAGGGAGGGGGGCTGGTGAATCACTCAGACCTCCAGCTGTTGCATTTATTGTCAGGGTTCAAAATCAATCTCTGAACATCTTGACAGTCACCGTAATGCCACGGCATGTCACTGTCGGTCTCCCTAGTGGGAGCATGACCTGGGTGATTTTTAAAGATACAGCATATTTTTAAGGTTTGCATGTGTTATGTAATTATAATATTTAAAAAAATCTGCCAATAGAGGGAGATTATATCATCTGCTCCCAACACAAATAGATCCAAGATATCAAGAATTAAGTGTCACTTCCTTCACACAAGTACACCAATATTTCTCATTAAATGCAGGATATTAATGTAACCTGAATCAACTTGTGAGAAAATCCATTTAGCTTGGGAGATGACACTGAATGAAGGGAGGAGGGGGTAGTTAAATGGCTGATATTTCGTCATACGGTCATTCTACGCTCTTTGTAGTTTGGATGAAAGGCTGACCAGTGTGTGCATACATCAGAGGGGAGGCTAATCCTCTCATTCAGTGGGGGATCAAGTCCCTGAGGTACCAACCTACATATTCTCTCCAGGCCACACACTGCCATCAGGCTGAAAGAAAAACACTGTCATCACATTTGTCTAAGCAACACCTGGCTGCTCTCAAGGGAAAAGCCGGTGTATATAGCACCCTGCAACATGTTTTGAAGGGGTGTCACCAGCACATGGATCCTTCAAGTTAAGACATGAAAACTTACAATGTTTGAGTTTTCACCTCACATCAACAAGTTGTGCAACATTCCAGCAACATCAAAATGGTTGCATGCAGCATTGGCTGATCCTACTGCAAATTAACATCTGTATGTATGCATGTTTTGTCATTTGTAAAAGTAAGTATGACAATAAGGGATGAAAGTAAAAGCAAAAAGCCAGCACACTGGCATGAAACTGCAGGGTGCGAATCCTCCACAAAGAGCATCTTCTGCTACTCCTCCCCAATCAACAGGTTTTCATTTCCCCAAACTACTTACAGAGAGAAAGTACTGCACCCTCTTCTGATGAGTGTTTTCTTTCACTGATAAATAATCAGTAATATAATGGTTCAAAAAGTCAGAATTCACATAACAACAACAACAACAACAGTCAAGAGCCACAGCACCCTGGGCTCATTTCATTTTATGTGACATTCCTCCTTCTGTTACAGGACCAACACACTCAAGCCGTCCTCCCTCTTCAACCCCGTACTCCCTCCACTCACCTGTGCTGGCTGCATACTGCAGGCTGCCCCGCTTCCTGAAGGGGGAGAGGGGTTTGCTTTTGGCGCCGGCTGCAGTCCCTGGGGGCAGGTTGGAGGACATGATCCCAGGTTGTGCGGTAAAGCTTGGCACGGATGGCAAAAGGAGAGCTGAGTGAGTCAGATCTGCGGAGGACGGAGCGTCGGAGAGCTACGGAGTGAGAGAGGAGGAGGAGGAGGAGGAGAAATGAGAGGAGAGGGAAGAGATGAAGCACAGATGCTGGCAGCTTGAGGGGCTTCAATTGCAGTCGGCGCGAGTGTGTATGGGAGCGTGCGCGTATGTGAGCGTGTATGCTACGTGCCTGTAAGCGGGTATTGGTTGGTCCAGCGTGGGGCTGTGGAGCATCCCTCTGCAGCGAAACAGACCCCGCCCCCTCAGAGAGCCTCTCTCGTGCCTGAGCTGCAAGGCTGATGGAGGGGCTCGGCTTCCCCCCTGCCACACACACACACACACACACACACACAGACACACAGTGTATAAAATACACATACACAGCAGCCGCAGTTCTGCTGTTGCCATGACAACCACAAATCTATGTGTGGGCCAGCCAATGGGGAAAAAAGTTGTGATTACAGTAGAAGTGATAGTACAATTGAATGCTACAAAGAAATTTGGCAAAAATGTTTGTGAGCAATAGACTTATGCAATAAAAAATACAGATAATAATAATCATTATTATAATAATACACGGCAAATAATTGAAGACACCAAAACACTGGAATATGTAGCCATACTAGAAGCATTTACTTATGGCAGGGTCAGTCTGTTGGTTGACCACTTTCATCCAGACAAAAATATCTCAACAACCTTTGGATTACCATGAAATGTTACAGCCTACAGACATTCATTGTGCCCAGAGGATAAATCCAACTGACTTTGGTGATCTGCTGACTTTTCATCTAGCACCACCTTAATAATTAAGAATATTCTATTCTATTCGATCTATTCTATTATTTCTACGGACTAGAGAAGTTCAATCAATATTTCTGAGCATGAGCTACTCTCTCTCAAAGCCAGAAACCAGAAAAGTAAGTCTCAAACTTGTTATGTCATCAAGTATTATATCTGGAGCTGCTTCATAGACACTGAATGGGAGACTTATTTTATGGACCCACAGAATGTTGGTTGTTTTTTTTTTAAATACCCAAATGAGCTTTATTCTACTGTTGTGTTCTCAATTCTGAAACAAAAAATGTTCCCATATACTCATAACATTCCCCTGGGTGCTCTCAGTGTTATCTAGAACATCTTTGTCAATTCACTGTCTATGGAGCAGCTCCAGACTTTATAACCTGAAATCTGATCTAATCTGTCTGGAGCCACAAAATATATTTGAGCCTCATAATAAAGGTAACACAGCCTTATTAAGTCTAAATGAGCTTATCAACATTACAAATAGCCTAGGTCATTAACATGTTTTAACATAAGATGGCTACTCTGCAGTATTTATTTATTTTTAAAACATTTGATACCTTGCAGCAAATGTAAACACATCTGTCTATGCACTACTAGATTCAATATTTTCCTCCAAGACATTTCCTTCCTGGACTTTGAATCCACAGCTAGCTTCATTAAGTTGACTAGAGACAAGCCACCGCTCTTGATGTTCGGCAAAATTTAGAGAAAAGGTGCCAGGCCATAGACATCACTATGACTCACATTTTAGTTGATGGATGTAAAACATTTTTTAAATTTGTTGTAGGCCTATGGGTTACACAATGTTACAATTGGATGATGTAAGAATCACAGGAGGCCTACAACAATGATTAATGCAAATGAAAATGTTCAAAAATAACTGTTATTTCCATGTAGTCTAATTTTTGGTTTTAGTGTTTTAGCACACTAGTTTTTGAATTTGGGAGAGTTATTCATGTTTACTAATATTATTAAGACCGTTTTAGACCATAGGGTTAACATGTATGAATTCTGAAAATAGGTGTCGTTTCCCTTTAAGCTTGACATTTGAGGTTTGACTTAAGTATCTCAACAACTACAGTTACTTGATAGATTGCCAATAAACTTAGTACAAACCTTCATGTCCCCCTCAGGAAGAGGTCTGATGATCCTCTGACTGGCCATCATGCTCCATCATCAGGTCAAAATGTGTTTAATACTTTGATTTATGACCGAAAAACAACTGGTTCATATTTCCCATCAGCCTCAGCTATGTTTCTTAAAGGCTAACGGCTAGCCTGCCGTTAGGCTAATTAGCACATGTTAGCATGCTAACACGATAAACTATAAAAACAGAATGACATTCTGACATATTGTCATTTGTGATATCGGGCTTTATAAATAAAACTGAAATTGAATTTCTATGCGATAAACTAAGTTGGTGAACTGGATATTATATCGGTAACTGCTAAACGTCAACGTGTTAGTCTGGTCATTGTCAGCAAGTTAGCATGCTAATGTTAGCATTTAGCTCAATGTAACTCCAGTCCTCAAGTTCAGCCGCTTGCTTGTTGTGTCATTTATATATAAAAATAAACCTGAAAATAAGCAATGAAAGGAAAAGCTAGAAACCAGCTCACTGACATGAAACTGCAGAGTATGAATGTCGAAATCCTCCAAAGAGAGCATCCTTCGGCTGTGGACTCTCTGAGTTTAATCAAGTAATGGAAGAAAAACTAAATGAGGAAGCACTTTGTGGATCTGACAGGAAGGTAGCTAACAATTTAAAGTGATTTAATGAAACACTTAATCATTCTAAACATCCTCTTTTCTATTATTTTGTGGAAGTGGTGAATAATCAGCAGACAAAAACAGAATTTACAAAACAGAAATATTTAACACATTAAAAATATAATGAAAATCCAAACTATCAAGTCACTATAAATTCAAGGTTGGTTGTATTAAAAATAGCTTGACATACACATTTTTGTCATTTATGTACCATTTGTAGGGGTGCACCTGACAAACAGTTTCATTAATATATAATAGTTTGGTCTGCAACATGTCAGAAAACAGTAATCACAGTCACAATCACAAAAACTTTTTCTTGTATGTTTCCAGAGAAAAGGGTGAACATATTGATTTACTGATTGATTGGGGACCACCTTGAACAGCTAAACTATATCAAAACATCTGCTTACAAACTCTAAGACAACTCCTGCAGTATAATCCAAGTCACATTAATCGAGTCGTGTGCTCAGTGTTTCCCAAACACACGCATCTTCGTTAAAAAGCCGTAGTATTAGAGTCTGGAGTCTGAAGAGAGCATAGGTAAGATTTACTTTCAGTTCAGTTTTAAATAGTAATGTTTCAGCAAAAAATGCATGTGTTTGGGAAGTACTGAGCACAGCTTGGGTTATGTGGGAAGAGTAAGCATCAACCTTCGGGGCTGAAAATGGAAGCCAACACTGAAGTGCCAAAAAATGCAGTTCACTGAAAGGCCACTTGAGGCTGGCTCTAAAATCCAGTCAATCCCCATAGACCACCATGTTAAAATGCCCAACTTTACAGCAGAAATAAACATTTTACAGTCTGGTACCAAAGCGGTTTTGGTCTCTATAGCTAGTTTCAACATTCAGCTGAACAGGGGTTGGATTTTTATATAACTCACCTGTTTAAATTTTATTAAGGCTTGAAATTACGCATTATAAAGGGTTGGCCACTTTGAGTGACAGGCTGTCTGCTGACAGTGTCCTCGGCTTTGCAGTCAGATCCACCCCTCACTCCTGCACAGGTCAGCCTCTCGTCCAAACTTGGTCACTTCTGGCTCCAAAAAACAAGATGGCCAAGGCTGAAATGAAATGAAAGATTCCATGAACCAATGGGTGACGTCACGGTAGCTATGCCTTATTTACAGTCTACGAGTTAAGTGAGAGTTTGCAAACTGATGTGTTGATATAGCTTCCTGTCGTTAAACATGGTCCCCAGTCAATCAATAAATCAATACATACATATATCACCATAAATCACCATTTTCTGTGGAGGTACGTGAGAAAAAACGTTTTCTTCACAATCTTCAAGGTAACATGGCATCACTGACTGACGAACAAATGGTCATTTTGTGGATAAGGTATTTCTTTAAAGCTATGCCTGGCTTTGAATGTCTTTAAATTGCTTTTTTTGTTCAACCGACAGTCCAAAACCAACAAAATCTACTCAGTGATTAATCCACTTATCATTGAAACTTTAATTCATTTCAGCGCATAATAAGAATACACTTTGTTTCATGATGGCTATTGTGTGAAATGCAGACTCTTTAACACCACATTCATGCTTATCATTTGATTATTGTTCCTTCTCATAAGCCTGTGAGAGGAGAAACAGTGTGATGAGAGAGGACAGTAGTGACACAGCAGCCTGCGGTAAAAAATATTCTTGGAAAACAACTCAACTGGGCTGAAAAATCTCAGAGGGGGAAAGAGGAATGACAAGAGGGAGAGAGGCTGAGTAGACTTTAAATCATTATAATCAAATTAAATAACACATTTACTAGTGAACCAAACACCACTGGAGATGTAATAAAACAAATATTTGCTGCAGAATTTAAGGACTCAAGTATTATTAAAATGACGCCAATGCAGGTTGTGTAGAAATGCACTTATTATTCCACAGAGACAGTCTGCAGTTGGGAACACAACTCAGTCCAACATCCCTCTTTCCTCTCTGCAGGATTTACAGACTTTATATCACAATGCCTTTGTGATGCCAGACTAGAAGCTCGCTGAAAAGGATATGACAGGATGATGGAAATTTCATTTCTATTATGATACCTTGAAACATCAAGAAGACAGAGTCACCTTCTGGCCAAAAACCCAAACCGAAATATATGTGGAAAACAATGACCACATAAAATCCTCCTCTTTTAAAACTGTAAAAGGAGAAACTGGCAGAAAACTGATGAATAATAATCAGGTGAAAGACTAGCACTTGATAAGAGCATTGCAGCACAGGTGTGTGCAAGACAGTCTATGGTGCACTGTGGTGCCAGCGCCCTCCTGTGGTATTTATGAGGAAGTAGTGAAACTGACTGCAGCACAGCACCATACTGCAGTCTGTAAATCTGAATTTGAGATAAGCTGCTCGGTGACATCATTAAAACAGTAGGGTGTGTTTACATCACCAAACATCAATATCAGTGAGAATGAGACACTTTAAAAGGGCACACAGTACACAGCTATAGAGTTAAAACTTTATTCCAGGAATTAAAAATAGTGTCTGTGATTGATGTTTAAAACAGATCACAGTGTAATATTCATGATGCTCAGCACAAACGATCCCCTTTGCAGAGGGTAAGATGGTCTGTCTATGCTTGCTCCCAACCTAAATAATATACATATGTCTCACACAATAAAACTACACTGTCAAGCATCAATCATTTATGAAGCTGAATGTAACCTAAAGTCAAAGATCTCTGTGTGCACTGTTACACACACTGTTACACACACTGTTACACCCTGTCATAAAAAGAGAACCTTCGTGTGGCAGATTTTATTTTCAGAGCTTGGCACAGATGAGAATGTGCTCATGGAAAAATGTTCCAGCTAAAAGCCTGGCTCTAAACATCCCAGCTTTTAAATAATAAATATTTTTGATGAAACATTGCAATATTTTTTGTGCCACGGACATTCAAAGTCTTCCCACAGAATGTTATTTTTGTTTCAGAGGGCTGTAAAGCCTCTGACAGAGAAAAAAAATCTAAATAAGGCCTTTTGGGCACGCTGACCCACACCAGCTAGTTTATATATTTAATTAAAGGAACTAGCTTCAAAAAGCAATTTCATGATTACACATTGCCCTGTTATCCCCAAATGTTCTCATATGAGACCTCGGGTGTAGGTTGATTTTTATCATTTTTTTATCATTTACATATTAAGTTTGGGGGTTCTTCCCAAAGAAATTTTGAGCATCAAACATTCCTGGTGAATTTTTATGCACCAATTTGTGCCTTTCTGCATTAATTTACAGTGGAGATGTCATAGTACTTCCTGCAGACTGTGTGTAAAAACCTGAAACTGGCTGGCTACTTCAGCTGGCATTCTCCTCCCCTTCTGTTATCTGCATGCTACCATTTTGCAAGGGCACTTTACTGCATCCTGCATTCAGTGCCACCCAGAATGATTGTGATTGGTTTAAAGAAATACAAAAAACCCACAGCATTTTTCCCTATGTCAGAATGATAATGACGACTTCCAGACCTTTCTCAAGCACTGACACAGATGGGTCTGCACAAGACTAGTAGCTTCACATGTGCATAGTTGCCTCATCTGATTTCTGTTTTATGGCAGCAACCATTGCTTATGAGGTTGCATACTGCCCCCACCTACTTCACTGAAAACATTGTTGTGTCTACATGTGGCGTCCTAGTATTTCTTCAAAATACAAGTCCTTTGCTACTTTAATTTTTTTATTGAGAGGGACAAATGCTTGTGTTCTAAATACTGAGGAGGATGTGTCCCCTGTGTCCCCCCCAAAATCTGCACCTATGCATAAGAGAATTCAACCAGAAACAATGAGCGACTGATGTTGACATCACAGTATTCATGGAGTTGACAGAGTCCTGTTTCATTAACACTGCGAAGATGATTCATTCAGACTTCTCCATATCACGAGAAGTACTTGTTCATTTCTGACAGAAAAAGGACAGAAAAGAAAAAAACACTGAGGTCTCTTGAGATTCTCCAACCTGAGATTTGTCATGATACAGACTCAACGGCAGGGGGAACTCTGGGATACAGAAAATAAATAGATCTAAGAAGGTTGTTTGACAGAACTTGCTGCTGTTCTGAAGGTATTTCCATATTCCTCAAAGACTATTTTAACCATTTAGACAGAAAACTATTCCATCTGTTGCACAAGATTTTTAATCTGTTAATTTATCTGTTTCCCATGCATGAAATAATATTTGTCCTTACTTATTTGGGAAGACACAAGAAAAATCTTGAGGTGTTATTTTGTTTGAAAGTGTAAAAAAAATGAAAATAAAATGAATACCCATCTATATAAACAGTGAAAGTTCTTGCTGATTCAGATTATATGAATTGAGCAAGGACACATCATTTCCAGCTACCATCTTTGTTTGGATCAAGGGTCTTCAGCAGGGGGTCCATGACCCCAAGTGGGTCTTCTGAGTTACTGAAAGGGGGGCGCCATATTATTATTTTGGGACTTTTTTTTTTTTCTTCAAAAATTAATATTATTAGCAAAGATAAATCAGCCTATTTATAAAAAAGGAAAATATAAAAACTAATAATGATTTACAGTGCTCAACATTAATGATGGGCTAACTGTTACTCATGAATCATGTGAGCCAATCTACACTAGATCACTGAGCTCTCCGAAATTTACATTCAACATTAAAACATGATGTATAAATAAATGCTTATATGTGGCACTTTAGACCACCCTTTAGGGTATTGTAGGCCCAGTAATATGCAACTCAGTTTCATACAATATAGTGGGGCCCCTGCTCTGTCCCAGGCCTCAAAGACTTTGATGAAGACCCCTGCTATAGATTAAAAAACAGCAAACAGGCTGAAAATTGTGCAGCTGACAGAATATTTTTTCATCCAGATGGTTTAAAGAGTCTTAAAAGAGGCTGGAATTACCTTCGTAAGTGTTTAGTGTAGCTGAACAACCTTCTGGTGTTTATCTTTCCCAAAATCAGATGTTCAGTTCACAAACAGGGGTGATACGGAAGCTTTATCATATCAGCAGGGAACAGCACTGACCAGGTGACACAAGATGTCTTACAAAAAGGCCAGTATTGATCCAGTATACAAGTCTAATGTTTGTAAAAAAAAAAATATATATATATATATATATATATATATATATAGATCATAGTCAGTGAGAGTAAATAGGTCCAAAGTAAACACTTGTAATGAACGAAGTTGATAAAGATAATGTGGTGTTTTTCAGGAGGGATGGAGCTGATGACCCAACAGGTCATTTGTAATGTGACATCTTCTGCCCTGTGGACATTTTGAGAGCACAGTGAGATAGTTGGATGTGTGTGTGAACAGAACAGATGCTTTGAATGTCACTGTAGTTTCATACAGTCAGTGATAAAGAGCTGTACACAGTTGTTGCTATATTAGATGTTAGCAGAGGAGTGAGCGGATGAATGAGGATAGAGTCTGATGTACTGTATCCATGAACAAAATCACCTTAACTCCACTCTGTGTACTCTGACTTATTTTCACTTGTTGCCTCCGAAGTTAATCTGTCTGTGGTTAATCCCTCTTCAACTGCAGGAGAATATACGTTGACCTTGGACTCACAGCTTCCTCCCACAGCAAAGACACATCTATCATCTATACATGCAGCTACTGACAAGAGTATATGAGAGAATTTAGATTATGTTGGTTTTTTTACTGAGTATCCCAGCATGCACTGTGCAGGCAGCAGGGAAACATTTTGCATATATTAGGGGGCCAGACACATTTGACTGAGATTTTTTTTTTGGTTGTTGGACGAACCTGGAGGAACAAAGGTGGATGAAAACAGTACGAGGAAGGAAAGTTCCATCAGCGTTTAGCTGAATTTCTATGTTATGCACAAGGCGACAGAATAAAAAAAATCCACCTTAAAAGTTTCTTTTACAGCCAATTTTTGGGAGCTTTTATAGCCAAATTTCAGGGGTTTTGTATTTGCAATTTGTCCAGGGGCATAACTATAGACAGTGCAGGCAGTGCGATTGCACTGGGGCTCCTGGGGTGAAGGGTCCCATAGAGAGACTGGGCCCCTGCAAAGGATTCAGATTGCAACCTTGGAAATATATGTATGTTCAAAGATAAATGATAAAAAAAAGAACATTTATTTAAAAATGGTGCCATTTGCCATATATATATATATATATATATATATATATATATATATATATTTAGATAGATAGATAGATAGATATAGATATAGCCATCCATAATTCTACAGAGTTAATGATAGCCATATGATGGAGTTCTGTAAGAGGATTAATGGGGAGTATCACAACATTTTGCTACAGTAGGGCGTCACTAAGTTTACCCTCTGCGTCATCACAGGGAGTACACTTACTTATTTTGCAGACTTGTACGATGGCTTGGAGAGTAAAAGCACATGAGCTCATCAGTGAGTGTGGACCGCCTGTAATGGAGCCTGCAGAGGATTTACAAAGTGATATCACTACACGTCACACTCAGGAGAGTAAAGAGGATTCATCAAACACGAGTTACCCTTCTGTTAGTTTGACGCTGACAGGGGGATAATTGGATTTTACCAGAGTTTTGGGGGAGTATTGTTGATTTAGCAGAGATCCTTGATTATCTATCTGCATATTTATGTGCCTAATTGGTTCAGAGAGACTCTGCAGCATGACTGACTGAAGACATTGAAGTTGCAAATTTAAGCAGGAGAATCAGCTCTTGTGTATTAATGGATGGCAGCAGTGATTAATCAACCAGTAAAAGGCTCCTGAAAAAAAGCAAGTGTTGGTGTTTTATTACTGACATGGATGAAGTGTCACTGAGCCTCATGCTTGACCTACTTTGACAAACAAATGTGAGGAAAATATGCATCCTAATTCATCCTCTCTGCACTGAGATGTTAAGTAGTACGTTGCTAAAAACGTAAAGTCCTACATGTTCAGTTTCCCTGCACCCACTGCCCAAAAAGACGACGTGTTAAGCCCCTGCCTCTCGGGTTGATCTGAGGCTCTGCGGGTAATCTTGTCAACAGATCAGAGACGCAGGGACTGAGCACAAAGCAGGGCTACGCCATCCACCTCCTAATGGGATTGGCCGCCATCACTAGATGTGCTGCTGCGATTAGCCTGCTTGGAAGCGTTTGGGGATTTAGACCTGAAGCACCCTGCCCTGGGCAATTAGCACTACATCCTTAGGAAGAGTGACGTGTGTGTAATGCTCCATATCTCAGCAGAGAACTGTACTCTGACATGGTGCGAGAGAGGCAGTATGAAAGGGAAAGTGCTGGTTTTTGATGCATTGATTGTGGACACAGTGTGTGCACCTGTTCAGCAAAATTTGTTGGGCTGTAAACTCTGGAGGCAAATAATACACAAGTATTTTTTTTCAACCGGATGGGATTTAATGCTTGTAAGACTGAAATTGCTCTACAGTCAGATAACATTTTCACCTTTTAAAAGCAGGAAACAAAGACTTTATGAAGAACGATATTTTGAGGCCACTGTTAAACTTTCTGAAATCATGGTTTTTGTTTTCACCTTCATTCACATGTCACACTTTTTCTTCTTCAGAGATCCCAGTCTGTCAATCCTTTAGCTGCCTGCTGAGCCTATTTGACCCTGACGTCACTAAACTGGATCTCGCACTGTCTGACCCAAGTTCTGTTTAACCCGCTCCTCCTACAATACACTTAGAGAGCAATTTAGAAACATGTGGGAACAAAAAGCAGTTTAGGTTGAGCCATCACAGCCTCTTACGCTACTTGATAAAACAGATCTATAAGGTGATGTAGACAACTGTGCAGTTAAACAACCACTGGGTGCATATCCAAAATGTGAAATCTGATTAAAAGATGCTGTCCTGCTGCAGATGTACTGCTGAAGTTAAACACAACAAACAAAACACAGATGCCTAGGTTTTACATCAATTGCATCAATTAAAGTAATGAATGATAAGCAGATGTTTCTGTATCAACACACATCACACAGGTAGAATTAATGAGATATTTATGAGTTCCTGAATTCATGAGTAACCACATTTTATTCACTGTTTGCTGCTGTGTACAGAGAATGGCAATAAACTGAAATCCAATATTATCCCTATATGTTGAAGCAATAAAGTTGCAGTAAATGCATGGTTAGGTTTGGGCACAAAACCACTTGCATAGGATTAGGGAAATATCATGTTTTGGCTTCAAATACACAGTTCTGCAGCCACAAACACGTCTGGAAATGTCCCAACATTAAGTTAAAAAATAATGCATTTGTTGTCTGTTCGTCTCAAACAGTGGTCTGCTGCTGTCTGCTGCTGTCTGCTGCTTGGCAGCCATCTCGCCCAGGTATCACACCATCCACAAACCCCTCCTCCACTTCCTCCACCTCCTCCTGATGAGAGACTCAGCTCATACACATGTACTCTGAACTACGTCATATGTAAAGGAGAGGTACAAATATAACACATCTGTGGTTTGCAGAAACAAACAATACCATCATTTTATTGAAGCGATGGGGCTGCACAATCAGACACGCTGACAAAAATACACTGCAGATGTCATCACAAAGAAAGATGACCATTAAAACACCCTTACTTCTTATGCTACATACATGTCATATAGGCATTTTGCTCATATATTAAAAATAAGTGAATAGTTTGCAAAATTTGAAGAAGAAACTTTCAGTCTTAATACAGCCTCAACTTTTGGGGGAGTTACTGAACTTTAGCTGAACTCATAGAAATCATTTCTAAAGTTCAGCTGAAATTAATATTTATATTTATCTAATTAAGCAGTCTGAGTAAATCAAGCAGAGTAGGTATCAATCATTTTAGTCTGAAATTTCCTGTGTTTTCTGTTTATCAGACTTCTTCGCTTAACTTTACAATACATTTTTACACCCAACGGGCACTGTGGATTTTGAGATGAGATTACAACGACCAATAACCCTTTCAATGTACTGTACATATGGGCATGTGAGTATTGTTTTAAGATAAACTTTTTTTTCTCATCTCTGGTATACGGACTGTTTATGGTGCACCACCTGGTTGCTACCTTTTAGAAAGTTCCAGCCTCACAAATGTGCTGTGCCCAGAAATGCCCCAAAGACAGCAAAATAAGAAGAAAATAAAGAATAAAAAAATAAATAAATAAAATAAATAAATAAATAAATAAAATCTCTGCAGGTAAATACATCATCACACACACTTCTAGTGGGTCATAAGGGATGATTGAGAAGGGTTGCTTTATAAAGCTATGTTTTTAGGAAAACCCTGCAGAGTATACATTTAAAATTCATGGGGACTTTGCCTTGGAATAAATGGGTACTATCTGTGGAGTGCCACAAGGTTCATTACATGGACCACTACTATTTAATTTTAGATATTTTTTTGGGCATTTAAGCTTTTTTAATGGATAGGACAGACAAGCGTGAAAGGGGGAGAGAGAGAGGGAGTGACATGCAGCAAAGGGCCACGGGCTGGAGTTGAACCCGGGCCGCTGCAGCAACAGCCTTGTATATGGGGCACATGCGCTAACCACTAAGCCACCGACGCCCTGACTACTATTAATCTCTATATGCTCACACTTGACATGTTCTTCACAAAATAAATTACCATAATTATTCAGATGATTCTCAACTGTACATATTCCTATGTCCTGACAACCCTGTCTCTAAAATTACATTGTCCTGACAACATAATCGCTGCCTGGATTACGTTCAGAAACATTCCTTCAGGTAACAAAACACTGAATTCATGTACCAAATAGGCTTGTCAAGGAGGATGGTGGGTGTACATAGTACAGGACCAAATTTACTTTGGTTAAATTTAAGGTATGATGTTATTTAAAAAGGGAACAACAAGATAATGCTGAAGTTAGTTAGTTTACCAATTACCATTACGTTTCCCAGTTGTATATATATATAAACATAATAACTAGGGGACAGGGCTGCTCCTGATGACCTAGATCCCATACATTCCCTAACTCAGTGTGGTGATAATATCAATCTGTGGATGTCAGAGAGCTTTTTGCAGTTGAACAAAATAGAAATACCCATCTTTGGTGAAAAGCCGAGAGACAGATAATTACAGGTCATCTTAAAGAGCAAAAGTGAAGCTAGCAATCTGTGTGTAATCATAGACATTAATCTAATTTTCAAGAGCCACATTAATCATCTCACAAGATCAGCCTTCTTCCATTTAAAAAAATATTTTAAATGAAGGCACTTTCTATCAAACTCAAAATGAGAAATTAATCCATTCATTTATAATGAGCAGACTACTGTAATTGTCCTGAGCTGTGCAGCGATTACAGTTGATTCAAAATAAAGCTGTGTCTGTTCTTACCAGAACTAAAAAGCATGTTCTTAGATCTCTGCATTGAAATTCTGCTACTCATATGCAAAGCGCTGAATGACCTTGCCAGCAGAAACCCTTGGGTCCACATGCAGGTCTTTTAACCAGGAGAGGCTGCCATCAGTAGTTATGCCCTGAATAGATGGGACACCCTGCCTGAGGACCTGAGAGCTGTCTCATATATTTTGGCATGTGTATATTCTGCACTGATTTTTTCTGCACTTGCACACGTTTTTGTTTTTTGTTTTTTTTTTAAATTATATCATTTCGGTGTAAAGCACACTGTGTTGCATTTTATTATGTATAAAATATGCTTTGTAACTAAAGCTGACTTGACATTTAGTCACCAAGAATAATTAATGCTTTGATCACACTTTTAAAATGCAAAGTCAAAAGCATGTAAAGCAAAAGACAAATTAAAAAGCGTAACTTAAAAATTTGGAGGGTTATTAAACTAAACCAAACACTTTGTAAACACTCCCCTGGTTTCTGACGCACTTTGTTGAGTAAAAATACACATTATCAACCCGTCTTCCATCTGATTTAGTAACTTCAGATATAGTATCTTGGTGTAAGTCCTGTAACACGCAGAGCAGTAACAGCCCTAAAGACCAGGCCCACTGACCTCCACCTATCAGCCCTTACAGCGCTAACCTGCTCACAGATCAGCTGCTCCAATCCTGCAACAACACGCTTACTGCATGTAACATCTCACTTCCTGTCTTAAAAACTTCAGCTCCCACTGAAAGAAAACATACATATTTTTTAGTTAAATTCTGTAGGATGCAACTTGGGAAACATATTTGGGTCATGTTATTAGTGAGACCCCAGCGAACAGCACAGTGCAGTGACAGTTGCTTTATTTAGCAGGCACCACACCACCTGGGATTTAAACGTCTTAACTATAAGTAGTTTATGAGAGGTTAATGCCTCCCTGCTTCATCCATGTGACTGACACTGAAGTCAAGAGTCCAGCAGGCAGGAAAATACAGTATGGATCAAAAGTGCAACTTTTGCACGCTGATTGCAAACCACACGTTTATTTAAATGGACACACTTCTTGATCCCAGTCAGACCTTTGTCAGGTGTCAGTGTTTAAAATGGATACTACAGCCCTAGACAGTATTTACTGTGTCTACCAGCCTGATGGTTGTATGATGACAGAAAATACAGTGTGCATTGTTTTCCTGATGTATATACCACAGATGGAGAGGCATTCATAGTGTTCTTCCTCAGTATACATGCACACACATCATAAATGATACTGTTTATAGTATATGGACAGATGAAATCAATGACCGATGAGATCAATGACTCTCATTGAACCCAATTATGTGAGTGAGTTTATTTTCTCCTTTTCTTTACATCAGTCACTATTGCCCTTATTACCCTAATTGGATTGACTGGCCAATCAGGAAGAGGCACCTCCTAAGTCAGAGGTTTAAGCAGAGGGAATTAAAGGGTGGACCTCTGCTGGACAGAGCTGCTGAATTGATTTGATCCTTGAGAGGGTCCCATCTGATCATCTAATCGAAAGAGGCCAGAAGCCAGGTTGGCTCAAGCACCTCCCTCCAATCCCTTCCGCTCGGAAATCGCCTTTCAGCACGATTAGTGTTGCAACCAGATTCTCTGCTGTGCTGCTCACAGAGAACCGTCAAAATTTCCATCCTTGAGGATCTTGAGTTTGCGGAGGAAGAAAGCATGGGTGCGGGAGCAAGCGCCGAGGACAAAAAGTCAAAGGAGTTGGAAAAGCAACTCCAAGAAGATGCTGATAAGGACTCTAAAACAGTCAAGCTATTACTGCTTGGTAAGTGCACTTAATGGAATAGTCTTGTTAGGCCAAGTTTTCCTTTTTGTCCCAGACTGCAGGTGATGCAAAGTGCTCAGACTGTCAGACAACACTTTATAAACTCTTCATTTTTATCTTTCCTTTTAATGTTTGGTTAAACAAAACTTTGTGTGAAGACTCGGGTCTGTGGAGGAGATCAGGGGTCTTGCAGTCAGCCAACACTCAACAGGTGTAAGTGCTGAATTAGAAAATGTACAGGTAAAAAACATGACTATGTTTAGGAAAAATGTTTCAGTCAGCTTTTGCAGAACCGTGAAAGGTAAACAACTGCTTCCAGATTTAAGGATGAGAGTTGATCCATGTTATAGATCATTGAATTCACAATACTGTATTCATACTTTACTGATGGATGCTTTATTCTGAGCATGTTGACTGATTTGCTGCATATCCTTCACATCTTGGATGTGAGCCATCTGAGGTGTGTTTACCTGCTCTGACAGCTGCTCACTGCTTAGTTAGATGTTAAGATATGCTCAGAGGATTTACAGACTGTGCAGATGATTTGTTTCTGGATAAAACCCTACATTAGTTTATTAGAAAGAGGGGAGGACTGCTTAAGCTTGTGCAAAACTGGGAGGACATTAGTGGCGGTAAAGTAGAGGGAGATAAGAGAGATAAGTTTGCAGGTTGAGCAGTCAACACAGGGATCTGAGATGAAGCCAAAAAAAAAAAAAAAGAATATAGAACGGATTTACAATATTGAACAGTGAAATAATGAACAGCCTCATTTTAAAGCATAAAACCAAACATAACTAACAGATTTCTTCAATGACTACTTATGCTTATACACACAAATACTGCAGAGACTTGCACTTGTTCTGCTGTTTTAAGTTGATTATGGTGAGTTGTTTTAAAGAATTTATAGAATTTAAATTGCTCAAAAACTTCAGCCATGAAATCACTGGAAACATTTTCAGTAACTGCTTGGTGCACTTACAATAAATTAAAAAAATAGTGGCAAATTCTACTCAGATTTTCTTGTCTGTCTTGCACTAAACTAAAGAGTGACTTTTCACTTCTAATGGAAGGACATTGGTGCTTAAAACAATCTCAGCCTTTGGTCTAAATGAATCACTGCCCAGCAGTGGTATGTCAAGCCGATTAGCTAACTGGTTTAGTGTAGATCCACTTGCTGAGGTTGATCCCTCGACTTGCACAGAAAGCATAAAATAAGACAATAAAACACCAATTTTCACAGCGTCAAAATACCAACATTTCTATGAGAATCTAAGAGACAATGCGAAACAAAAAAAGATTTACAAAAATATGTCGATTATTGTTTACCCTATGACAGAGTTGGTTTGTGACATCACAAAAGCAAAACTGAAAACAGGAATCAAATAAAAGTCAGATGGATTTTTTTTTTTTTTTTAAATAATCAGTCTCTGCAAGGCATCAACGTCTTTGCTGTTTTGAATAAATGCTTTTGCTATTTACTATAAAACCTGACATTTTATGTCTCACATTGCATAACTCTTTCAAAGTGTAATCTGTGTGTCTGAAACATTATTCAGAGACTTGCATCCTCTCTACTGGATTCACAAAGCTGCTTCTCCAGCAGTGCAATATCAGAGATGAGACAGGAAGAACTGAGACAATAAAAATGAAAAGAGTGCCATCTTGTGGGCTCTGATGGACATTGTCAAAGGAGCCAGAAAAATTATTTCAACTAAATGTTTGCTGTTAGCTCCTTGTGTACAGGTGTACTAAAGTTTTACAAGTCTTAACAAACTCAAAACCACCTGAATATATAGGATACATAAAAAATAAACTTTGCAAAGACTTGCATGAAGAGGATATAGCAAAGAAACCTACATGTAGTTAGTTACAGGGAACTTCCAGAACTGTTACGATGCACCTCTGCCTCCTGAGAGACATTAAATCTCATTGAGTCAATTAAATTAAAAACATCTATCCGCTGCAGGACACACATGGACACAGAGCTGCTCTTTACAGCCCAGATTTAAAGTCACCGCAAAGCCTAAAGCCACGTTTCTTAATGGGCACGAGGCGAAAGAATGACTCTCAGAGAGCATAAAGGCACTCTTCATCACATCATCACAGCTGAGGAAAACCAGTCTTGGCACCACCATGGTGCCACCTATACTTCCTCATCAAAAATAAGCTAAACAAGCTTATTATTGTCTTGCTAATGGCCTCTGTTGGGGAAAACCCAATATGCTTCTCCGTGATTTGGAGTGAAATGCTCCAGCAGCAGTAAATCTATGCACAAAATTTAACGCTGCTTCAGTGAGAGCAGGACAGACAGCTTTAGTTGCTCTTTGATAAACTCCCTCTGGTCTGAGTTAACATACAGTGCTGCAGAGAGTCTGATCTGCCTGCAAGCTGTTCTTCAGCCAGCACATTCAACTGTGACTTAAATTGCACATAACTGCACAGTCCGCATTATACATCAATGTATGCACAGTACAGGCACATTTAATTCAAAGAAGCTGTTCTTCTCCTCTTGTTTGGATTTAGTTTCAGCATAATTTTCAAAAGATGTCTGCAAACACACTGGAGCTCAGCATGAGGTGCTTATCAGACAAAAATCTGCTGAAAATCTGACATGAATTGCTCAAGGAACACCAAATTAGACCATATTATAGCTCAGCAAGACAAAAACCCCAAGAGCTTTGTTGTTGTGCCGCAAGGAGATTATGTTGTTGATGTTAGCGGAGCCTTTAGCCAGTTTAGTTTCCTCTTTTAAACCCTCACAAGGCTTCACATGAAGCTGAGAGCCAGAACACCACAGACACTTTCATGATCGCCATAATTTCACAGACAGAAATGAATGTACACATTCATTAAAATCCCTCCTTTCCACCACCAGAGACGACACTGCCTTGTTTCGTTTTATCACCTCCACGTGCATTTTTCTTGACTCCAGCTGATGATGTTTGTTGCATGCGTCATATATAAATTTTGCCTATTTGCTCTGCCTACTTCAGTGTGCAGGCTATAGAGGATCTTTCTGTGCTTCTGTTTAATGGAAATTGTGCGTTATTATTTTATGAAGTTTACATGGCTTCCTTTGCTGGGACAACAAGTGAAAATATCGTTTTTAAAAATTACTCAGGCTCACGTGAAGCTCTACTTTTGATTAAAATTCTCATGCTGACACATCTCTATGTGCATGGAGATAGACAAGTGGTTCAGATTTCCAAAAAGAGACTTCTAAGTTATACCTCTCTACAAACCAAATCTCACTGAGCTTTGTTCCCAAGTGATGAAGGCAAATCTTCCTTAACTATCCAAACAGCACTTTGGGTCAAAGTCACTGCATTTTTGTCTCCTCTGGCTTCATCAAAGCACATTTCTCAGCTGTTTATGGCTCACAGTGTGTTTGTACTCATTGCATGAGAAGAGAAACACAGCACATATTTGTGTTTTTGTTGCTAACCTTTTTATTATCTTCCAGGCGCTGGTGAGTCAGGAAAAAGCACCATCGTAAAACAAATGAAGTGAGTATTAAAATAAGTTTTAAAGTTTGTTTTTTGTGTCATCCACACCATGTCAGTGTTTTTTTTGGGGTTTTTTATCTCATGGGTCGGGCACACAGCCAGCAGGCCAAAGCTCCCTTAGCTCTGTCTGTTTCACTTGCAGTAAAGCCTTTAAACAAAAGGTCAACAGGGCAAACATCCGCTTACTCTGGTTCGTCAGCACTTGTATTGTGCAGTTAGTTTAACTCTGGCAGTGGGAGCTGAGTGAGGTCCGAAACACACCACAGGGTGGCACTGTGAGCAACAGCTCCAGTGGACATCCAGTGGGTTGTTGCTATAACACATGAACTTGACTTTTTCGTGTTGAAATCCAAAATAAGCAGATCCCTTTAATGTCCTCACCAAGGAAACAGCAATGGATTTTTTTCTATGCAGTATCTTTCCTTGAGGCAAGAACAATAATAATTTGTTGTTGTTTCTGTTTTTTTGTTTTGTTTTTAACAGACCCCACAGTTTTATAAATATAAGGCTCTACCAAACGGTTGAGAGTGTATTTGTAAAACAGAAAGAAAATTAATCAAAAGTACAAACCATGTACTGTTATAATGCTTTTAATATGTTAGTATACCAACATATATCAATGTATTACTATGGAACCAGTAGTAGTAGTTTATTATCGTCGACGATGTTTAGTTTTTTATACTTATCAGGTCCTACTAATCCAAAATAGCTGTGAGAAATTAAAAGTACATAACAAAAAAAGTTTGGGTCTCAGGAGGATATTTGCTTAGCTTCACTACCTTTACCATAAAAAGACAAATGATTAAGGCATTATATGACCCTTACTCGACTTTTATATTTTGTATTAAGTTTCATAAATAGATTAAGTAAGACCTCTGAAACTATGATGTGTTAAAAAAAATGTGCCCACCTTTGAAAGTCCCACTGAACAGAGCCCTCATGTCTGGAGTGAGTTTTTTGTAGGAGGCAAACTGAGCAGGCATACTATTCAAAGACACAGCAACATATAGCAATTTTTTTAGCATAATATCTACAGTGAATATTAGAGATAGCTCATTTAGGTTGAGTTCAACATATTGTCAGATATATCGTCTCAAAAAGTGAGCAGGACGTTAAAGGGATATACCTGCAAGGTTATTTCATTGTAATGGTTTCCACAGATTACCTTTTGTATAACAATTTTCTATAATTAAGGGTTATAAAAATGACTAATCAGCTCAGCCTAGCAGAGGATTAATGTAGCAAACTTTGACACTTTTTTGTTTTACCTGTGTACAGGATTCTGCATCAAGGTGGTTACACAAAAGAGGAACAACTGGAGTTCAAAGCTGTCATCTATGGCAATATCCTGCAGTCTGCTCTGGCTATCATCAGAGGCATGGAGATGCTGAGCATTGATTTCGGCTCGCCCGGTGCCCAGGTCTCATATGACACTTTAACCATGTACACCAGACATGATTAACTTGTAGAGTTCATTTTCACTGACATAAAATCGTGCTATAAATAGCTCAGTGTCGGTGCTGATGGATCTTTGTTCTGTGTGTAATGAAACCACAGGAGCTTGCACAGAAGCTGCAGAACTTGTCAGACTCCATTGAAGAAGGCACAATGCCTGCTGAGCTGGCTGATGTTATCCAGAAGCTGTGGAAAGACTCTGGCGTGCAGGCCGGCTTTGAAAGAGCTGCTGAGTACCAACTGAACGACTCTGCTGGCTAGTAAGTCCACACTGGGATTGATCCAGTGAGGGAGTTATATGTAAAACTAAAGAGACAGCTGGCTTAGTGTTTGTAGATAAAGATGATTTCATATCTGAAGCCTGACTGCTGTGCTGTTTGCTCTCAGCTACCTCAATGAAATGGACAGAATCTGCAAGCCAGACTACCTCCCCACTGAGCAGGACGTGCTGCGATCTCGAGTCAAAACAACTGGTATCATTGAAGAACAGTTCTCCTGCAAAGAGTTGCACTTCAGGTAAGTCACCTAACAAAAGTCTCATGATAGCAAAAACTGACTGAACCACACAGCACCGCCACATCCAGGACTGACTTTGTTGTGACTCTCTCTGTGGTGAACAGGATGTTTGATGTGGGTGGCCAGAGGTCAGAGAGAAAGAAGTGGATCCATTGTTTCGAGGGTGTGACCTGCATCATTTTCTGCGGAGCTCTCAGCGCATACGACATGGTGCTGGTAGAGGACGACGAAGTGGTGAGTCGAGTCTTCACCTCCTGATTGTTTAGCATGAGAAGAAAGACACGACAGCCAGTAAACTCACCCTGTTTCTCTTTGACCTTTTTCAGAACCGCATGCACGAGTCCCTCCATCTATTCAACAGTATCTGCAACCACAGATTCTTTGCACTGACCTCCATCGTGCTTTTCCTCAACAAGAAGGATCTCTTTGAAGAGAAGATCAAGAAAGTCCATCTGAGTATCTGCTTCCCAGACTACGATGGTAAGACCGATTGGTGCTGTTTAATGGTTCTTGAGTTGTACCTGCTGCACACTGTGCTAAGTTTATTGTGGCAGCGAGAATATCAAGCTAGATGGAGGGTCAGGGAAATAGTGAGACGACATCTGTCAGGCATGCAGTGACCAAGTGAACCACAGACATGACTATTAAGAGACAGGAGTATGTTTGAAGAGTACACCAGTTACTAAATAGTGCTAGAGTGCAGATTAACAGACTAAGACAAATGATAAAGGAAAATGAGCATGATCCAGTATGAAATCCTGAAATGAAACCTGCAGACAGCGAGAGCCTCAGTGTTGCTCCCTAAATTGAATTACATGATGCAAGTGATTATAATAAATCTACGTCATGTCAGCTGACACTCTTATCTTCACAACCTTCATGTCTTTCAGGCCCCAACACGTATGACGACGCCAGCGACTACATCAAGAAGCAGTTCCTGGACCTGAACATGAAGAAGGGCGTGAAAGAAATCTACTCTCACCTGACCTGTGCCACAGACACAAAGAACGTCGAGATTGTGTTCAACGCTGTGACAGACATCATCATCAAAGAAAACCTTAAAGATTGCGGTCTCTTCTAAGCAGCTCCAGAGTGAAAAGAGGTGCGCGGTGACCACATCACATCACTCCCAGGGACTTTGTTGATACAGAGTAATAGGGTCCAGATGAGGCAGACCCCTGACAATTCAATTTAGCCCTCGTACAGCGAATCATATTTGGCAAACCTGTGTTGCCAGGCAACATCTTCTGACCATAACATGAGCCAACACTCAAACTCAACCACACAGACAACTCAGGCCCTTGGAGACCGCTGAGGATGAGGAAGATAATGAGAAGCGCAAAGCAATCCCCGTAGTCATTTGTTTTTAAAACCAGTTCTTCCCAAAGCTGCAGAGGAAGTTTACTTTTCATTTTAGTAAACATATTGAACCTTGTAGAGTACGTAGTCCTGAGGTTATGAATGTGGCAAAATGTTTCCCTTTAAAGGGAAATTTCAACCCCCCCCCAAAAAAATACAAAAATACTCTTACCTGTTGTGCTCTTTATCTATCTAGATTGTGTTGGTGTCAGATATTGGCCGTAGACATGTCTGCCTTCCCTCAAATATAATGAGCTAGATGGCACTTGCCTTGTGGTGCACAAAGTGCCAAAAAAAAAAGCATTTGAAAAACTCAGCGGCAACATCTCTTTCCAAAAATCATGACACAATTACTCAAGATAATCCACAGAGCTCATTGTCAGCAGTTTCATGTAGGAACTATTTTCTTTCTACTGAACTACACCTGCCAACCACATCACTGCACAGATAGAAGAGTGCATAATAGTTCTTGCATGAAACTGCTCACAACAAGGTCTGTGGATTATCTTGAGTATATACATATATATATATATATATGTATATATATATATAAAGAAGATTATTTTGAGATTTTACGATGCAAAGTCAGAGTACTTTTAAGACCTCTGGAATAATTATTTAAGACACTTGTTAGCAATTATGGCCTTATTTTTGACTCTGATACTCTTTTGTTGAGCTGTAACGTTAGCTAGCTCAGAGGTGCTAAGTGAGCTAGCAGTAGATGCACACTTCTACCTGTGCAGTTAGTGGATGTAGTTCAGTAGAAAGAAAATAGTTTTTGCATGAAACTGCTCACAACAAGGTTTGTGGATTATCTTGAGTAACCAGGTCATGATTTCTGAAAAGAGACATTGCTGTTCTGCTGTTCAAATATTTTTTGGCTCTTTGAGCACCACAAGCTGAGTGACATCTAGTTCCATTATATTCAAGAGAAGGCAGACATCTCTACGGCTGATATCTCCAACACTCAACAACTCACACCAAAACTAAGGAAATTTTTTGAAAAGACAGTAGCAAAATATTTCATACATGAATTAAGGTGATTTCAACATGTCTGATTTTTTCCCTCTTCTTTGCAGAACTTCCTTTCCTACCTTAACCCCTCACACATTGGCATTAACTGAGAAGTGTACTGTTGGAGCACAGAGGATCCTCAGTTTGTTGTGTTCATGCCATCGCTTCCATGCCAAGTCCCGGTCCTTGACTGCTCCTAGCACATCACCGCCTCCAACAGTACATCCCTGCAACACAATGCACGCCCAGCTGGGTTGAAACAACTATCGAGTCACCATATTGTTGTTGTGGACATACAGCTTTCGACAAGGTTTTCTAAAGTACAGTATTTGTCTCACGCCAGAAGCTGCTGGTTTGAAGGTATGAAGATGAAATAGTTGCTCATTCGATCCTCGTTGCTCCCTTTTGACCACTGTGTTGTGAGTTATATAACTATTAAAACCAAGCTCTGTAAAAAATAAATAAGACAAATAAAATCGGGGGAAAATATTAATATTTTGAATAGCAACATTGCAACCTTGTTTTTGTTTTTGAGTACAGTAGTCTCTGTGGTCTTGATATTTAAACTGTAAAAACTTGCTGAGCAAATATTTCAGATATTACCAGTGCTTGCAGTGTATCCAGATTACAACCCAAATTGTACATGTATCTAATCTAAATAGTGTTATGTATTCAATTCACTTAACATTTTAATGTGATGTGAGAGAAACTTTGTACATAAGAGTAGGTAATTCAATATATTTTGAAAGATAAATCTATTTGAGAGAGAGTGAAACACTAGAGGGATGATGCTTTATTATGAAAAGGGAATGAAAACCTACTGAGTTTGTCCTTTCTTATGAAATGTAGAGGCATGAAATAAAGATGCATTAACTTCATCCGTGTCTCTGTTTCTTTGCTGCTGAATCACGCTGTCAATCACCGAAGAAAGTATATCAAATCAGAGAAACCAGGCTGTCGACACTGAAGGAAAGCTTCAGGCTGTTACTTGTTGAAGACAATGCTGCTGTTACATAAGTTCCCCATTCTCGTCAGAGGGGAAATGGAAGCGTATGGAAGTTCGTTAACAATAAACCTATTGAGAGAGCAAAACAAATTAAAGCAATAATTAATCTGCACGTAGAGATTTACTGTAAGATTGTGAAGGGACAGATGTGTGAGATTTGAGAGCAAGCAAGGACAAAGCTGAGTTTAATCAGTGTTGGTAGCTGACAAGAGGAACTACATCGCAGGATTTGAGCGAGCAGTGGAGTCTCTTTTGCTCCCATATTTATGTTGCATGCTCTCAGTTTTCGTACTTTGTATCTCACTCAAACTCCAGGGCAAAGTAGTGCAAAATTCATTAGATCTGTTGGGCCTCTTCCCAGTGTGGGTCATTAGTGTTTCTGTCGGTCCATCAAGGTTTTAACAGCGGGAAGATGCAGCACCACCCCAACAAGACGACATGGACATGTACTGTTGAGGCCAGAAATTACATTTTGAAATTGTCAAGCCATCTTCTAAAACAGATGGATAAAAGCAGATCGTAAAGGATGAGTCCGATGATATTCTATATTTCTTACCCCTGCAAGGGGGTTACATTTTAGTCAAGTCTGTCTGTTTGTCAGCAGGATTACATAAAAGCTACTATCCTAGTTTTCATATAATTTGGTGGAAGGGTGCAGCATGGGCCAAGGAAGAATCCATTACATTTTGGAACAGATCCAAACCACAGGGCAGACACACAAATTATTTTTCCCTTATGGACAGACCAAAATCAACAATCAATTTATCCAACAATTATTCCTCTGAGCCATAAACCTCCATTATTGTCCAAAAACTATTAAAGGAACATCAACTGAACGGCCACTGTAGTTTATTTTTGATTCACCCCACATAAACCATCCTGCAGCTATGAATACTCACTGGAATTCCAAACATTTATCCGTAGCAAAAAACAGTCACTACTTTTTTCTCCTTTTTAGGAACCTTTGCTTTACAGTACCCAGCTGTTTTAGGATTTTTTTGCCTTTTCTTAAAAATTGAACTGTGCATTTTTGACTTGTTATTAAAGAGGACCTTTTATTCTTTCCTTATTTTCTGTCATAAATCTATAATGTTAAAATTTTGGATTCATTCATTCGTTTTGCGTAACCACTTATCCTGTTGGGAGTCGCTGAGGGGCCTAGAGTCTATCCCAGCTGACATTGGGGAGAGGCGGGGTACACCCTGGACAGGTCGCCAGACTATTGCGGGGCTGACACATAGAGACAGACAACCATTCACACTCATACCTACGGGCAATTTAGAGTCACCAGTTAACCTAACCTGCATGTCTTTGGACTGTGGGAGGAAGCTGGAGTACCCAGAGAAAACCCACACTGACATGAGGAGAACCATTCCTACCATTCTGAATACTGTTTCCAATGGTTTTCTTTTCTACTTTAGAGACAAGGTGACATGACACGTGACATGTGACTGATTTAAAATCTGCTCTAGGCACTGCTACATGTAGCTACATGCTAACATTCCTGCTGGAACATGTCAGAATGTGAAGATTTTGGTTTAGAAGCTTTTGTTGGTGATTTTTTACAATACAGTGTGCCACTATTCTCTGTTAGGGCTGCAATGACGGTGCAGAGATGCCTAGAGCACACTGGAAAACCAGAAACGATGACCAATTAGAGCAGACTGGGCTTTTTCAGGAGGAGGGAAAAATAAAGTTTTTTTAAATGATGGTAGACACCTTCATGAACCTGAAAATGAGCATAATAAGTCCCCTTTAAATATTTACATCTTCAGTAGAAACTAATGGCCTTGGGGCTCAGTGCTACAGGCAGAAAACGGAAGCCAGAAAGTTCTGAGAGAAGGAATAACACATCAGTTTTAGTCTTTTTATGGGATTTGTTGAGAAAAATAAAAATACAGAATACCTCAAGCCTCATCTTTTAAACTGAACATGCAAAAATGTAGGATTTGGAACTCAAAATATTATTAAATTCTCTGCCATGTTGACTTGATTAATTACAGTTTGAATTTATGTTGTGATGACATGAACAGAATTCCACGGAGAGTTATATACCAGAGAGACAACACACAAGGCAGGACAATGAGAACATACTGTTGTGCTGTGGTGTGTGTGCAGCAGCTGGAACAAACTGAGCCCTCAGCTCGAGCATACAGATGTGTCTAAAGTCTAAAAATAGTGTTTCCAATTTGCATGACCTCCTTCCCAGCTTGGTTTAGGTGAGACTAGGCCTCTACAAATCTTCATAGGGGATAATATCTGATTGTTGTTGCCTGTGGTGAGATGTTGGTTTCAGCTTTAAAAATAGAAGGAAAGGAAGACAATGTTGTGCCATCATTTAATGATGTTGAAATGAAACAATACAACTGCAGCAATGTACAGAAAGCTAGATTTGAAACTCAGGAATGTTTTCTAGCAGGATTTCTCTGTGCAGGAAGTGACTGACCCAAACTGTGCTCCACTACAGTATTTTGTATATTAGCAAATGACTTTCTCAGTATTATGTGATGGCTGCGGCCAAGGAAAACAAATACAGCCTCTGGCTACACCAAACTACCCCACTTTTTATGTTTGATGAGTTTATATATATCATTGATATCTACATGATTTAAAAAAATACCTTATTAGTCATATTCAAACTCCTATGAAAAAAAAAACACAGGAAGTCAAGATCTCCCTTCACAAACTGATTTGCAGTGATATGTCTCATGTATAAAAATATTGTTCAATACAATGTTGTCTAATTAATAATTAACTACACAGACAGCCGCATCGCTACTGAGTTCGTTACACCCTTGCTAACTATTCCCAGACCCAAAATGTTATGTTTTATATATATATACAAAAACTGCTCACACAAAATGCTTCTCCATACATAAGTTATTGCATTCACACATCCAAAAGTGGAAATACTAAATAATAGCAACTCCAAAATCAAAATAAAACATAACAAATATTCAATAAAAGCAATGTGGTACAGACTCAAGCTAAGAGAAGATGCAACAGAAAAAAAGTGAACAAAATTTACATTATCAGCTGTGAAACAGTGAAATTCAGTGATGGATTTTATCAACAGGCTGTTTTGGTCCTTGTACATATGACAGACAAACTACAAACGTGTCAGAGAGGTCAGCAGGGCTTTACCTGACAGCCCCCGACTGATGCAAAGGTCTTAAATATGACAGGACAGATCTCACAGTGATCATTTCACAAGCCTCTCCAACATTTCACTTCCTCCCAGTATGCTCAGCATCGTAACATCTATTAAGACAAACGTAATCATAGTATCAAGTCCCCAAATTGTGGACTTTAAGTCCTAAATGCAGCGTGGCCACCAGCTCAGTCCATAACACCTACTTTCCAAATCGCCCTCTGCAGATAAGACATACCAGCCCAGAAGTCCTGATTCTGCTCCTGACACCTGCAAGGAAAGGAAAAATAATCATTAATATCTATGACTACAGGAAATAATGAATATGAATACAATACCCCTAAACAATTTCCATTCATCAGCTGCCTGGTAATAATGAGACACATTTTATAGACATGCTTTTTTGGGCTCTTTTTCTTTGAAAAACATCCATGTATACATGGCTATATGTTAGTCTATATGTCAGACTGGGCACAGCTTTCATCAGTCAGCTGTACTTTTCAGCCTCTCTACTTTGAGCTGACTGCTAATGTTAATATGCTAAAATACACACAGGTGGTGACAGATAAAAGACGTGAAACATGCTGATGTTTGGGCTTAACATTTAGCTTTAGTATTTTAAAGATTAGCATGTTAGGGACACCGGTGGCTTAGTGGTAGAGCAGGTGCCCCATGTACAAGGCTGTTGCCGCAGCGGCCTGGTTTCGACTCCGCCCTGTGGCCCTTTGCTGCATGTCACTCCCTCTCTCTCTCTCTCCCCCCTTCACGCTTGAAAAGCTAAAAAGCCCCCCCAAAAATTAAAAAAAAAAAAAAAAAAAAAGATTAGCATGTTAGCTGGTAAGCATTACATTTGGCATCATGTTAGCATTTTTGCATCGACCCACAAATATATATTGCTATATTAACCCCATTTGGCTTGTTAGCATAATGTTAAGCATGTTAGCATTTTGACATCCACACACACACACACGTATATAGCTTTCCCTTATCTATCTATGTTAGCTCCGTTAGCATAACATTAAGCATGTTAGCATTTTTACATCAGCCTTATTTATCTATGTTAGCTTTGTGAGCTCTGTTAGCATAATGTTAAGAAGCATGTTAGCATTTTTTTTTACATCTACAGTCTGCCTTATGTATCTCTGTTAGCCCTGTTAATTTGTTAGCATAATGTTAAGAAGCATGTTAGCATTTTGACATCCACATACATAAACATATCTTTCCCCTTATTTATCTGTTAGCTCTGTTAGCTGTTAGCATAACATTAAGCATGTTAGCATTTTTACATCAGCCTTATTTGTTAGCTCCATTAGCATAATGTTAAGAAGCATGTTAGCATTTTTTACATCTACAGTCTGCCTTATGTATTTCTGTTAGCCTTGTTAGTTTGTTAGCATAATGTTAAGAAGCATGTTAGCATTTTGACATCCACATGCATAAACATATCATTCCCTTATTTATCTATGTTAGCTCTGTTAGCTAGCTAGCATAACATTTAACATGTTAGCATTTTTACATCAACACACAAACGTATATCTCTATATTAGCCCCTTTAGCTTGATAGCATAATTCTAAACATGTTAGCATTTTTACCTCAACACACAAATGCATATCTGCCTTATTTATCTATGTTAGCTTTGTCAGCTCTGTTAGCATAATGTTAAGCAGCATGTTAGCATTATTACATATAAACACAAATATCTCTTTCTTAACTTGTGTTATATCAGATTTTATTTAACGTTAAACAAAGTAATTTCAATTTAGAGTAAACTTTCTGTGCACACAAGAGTAAAAAGCTAAACAGTGTTTATTATATTTAGCCTGAGTTTTATTAGCACTCTTGACACTGTTTTATTCACAAAAAAATAGTTACCTGAACTTGGTGTTGCCAACACTTTGTCATTAATTTGAGCTGATATATAGTTCCCTTATTTACTTTTGCCTGGGGACATCCTCCATGTAAAAGATGCAGCTGGAAGGCTAGCTAGTAACTTGAAAACATGGACATACCTGGGTGATACCAACTGCCATTCACAACACGGGGGTGTGTGGAAGGGAACACTTGTATTTAAATAATTTAAAGGTTCATAAAGTAAATATATTGTGCTGTTAATTTCCTAGTTCAAATGAAGTATAAGCACTGCATAAAATATCAGGTGATTACCAACGTAATTAGGACTGATCTTCTGATGGGAAATTTCCTTGCAGTTCATTAAACAGTTATAAATGAGATCACAGAAGAGACCTGTCACTCTGCAGTGATGCAACAGTCTAACATTTTTAACTGCTGGCTTTGACAACAACACCCTGTTGCCACATCTCTGCAGCGTTCTGCATGAACTGTGGTGCAGATGAAAGTCAGTGTGCTGACCTGCAGGGCCTGAAGCCTTAGTAGAGCCCGATCTCACTCAGGTTGATCTTTATGATGATGTCGGTGACGGCGTCGAACACGAACTGCACATTCTTGGTGTCTGTGGCACAAGTGAAGTGGGTGTAGATCTCCTTGGTGTCCTTTCGTTTGTTTAAGTCTTCAAACTGGCACTGGATATAAGCTGCAGTCTCTTCGTATGAGTTTCCACCTGCAGAACAGAAGGTCATTCATAAAAAGAAGCTGGTTTTAATTTATATGAAACAGCTGAACTCATCTTAATTTTCAACAATGTGGGTTAAACACACCAAAGAAAAACAAAGATGCCACCAGCCTGTAACCAGTTGTGGCTGTGATTTAATGTCAGTGAACTGCTTGTTGGTTCTTTACTTTTCACTAAGCTTTGTCGTGTTTTTATTTGATGCAAGTTTTTGTTCACTTGGCTGTGGATACATGATGAGCTCATGTTTTGATTAAATGTGGAAAAACTGTCAGTAAAACATTTGAAATGCAGGGACGCTCCTAATTATTGATGATCTTTACTGCAAGTGGCTAAATTGTGTGCGTGACTGCTGTGCAGAAACACATTCAGTGATGCTCACCATTAAGAAGTTAAGAACGATGCACCATGACACTCCTGTGTTGCAGATCTATAAATAGATACAACTGTCAAAGTCCATCATGGACATTAGAACGACCTGGGTTAATAAAACTGACAAGCAAAATGGGCTTCAGTGAATTATTCAGTTAAACTTGAAATGCCGGGATGGTGATGACGTTCACATGTGATAAAACAGCTCAACAGTAAAAACACAGAGCCTTTGTCTGACTGGTAAAAATGTCACCAGTTCAAGCACATAATAAAAAAGACATTTTATATTCAAGGCTTATTTAACACACACTGAGCCAGAAAATTGGCTTTTGCCACAGAATCTCAAGCTTTCAGAATCCGCTAACAGCATGACATTCAATGTTTTTTATTCTCTTGGCAAGGTAAAATAAACTGAGACAACACTTTCTCACACCCAATTTGTCAAATACTGACACTTTGTGGGTGGCCCTAAACGTTAAAACTGTGGTGCTTTAGGTAACCCTCCAGAATCGGTTTTGGACATTCAAGACGGCGTGTCGATTTACTTTCATTGCGTGCATTGTGTCTTTTCAAAATAGACTTCTGTTGTTACAGAAAATGTATAGTTTCTGCGCATTAAATACATACAGTCTGTTTTTTTGAAAATAAACTTAAAATGCAGGTGAAAAAAATGTTGTTTCTACTTACTTAGGTTTAGGCAACAAAATCATGTGCACATCATCATGAACATCATGGTTTACCAACATAATGCATCTTCACATTACATATCTTACATATGTCACCTGACATATATCACTAGCGTAGCATGCTACACATACTAGCACACTACGTTGTTATTAAATTAATTTGATTGACTTTTGGTTTCACACATGGAATGAACAGTAGTCTCTTGTGTGAACGTCCAGAATTTGTTTGACCCATCCACCTCCCCTCCAGCCCAACTGTGGACTGTCTTGCTCTTTATACTACCGCACTTGCCCAGAACGTCAAAAAATGCCGCCACCTGGTGCATCTCATACCCCTGCTAATGTGTGCCTCTGTTCCTCGGTATGTGACACAGACGACCACTGACCTGGCGTCATCTTTTGACTAATTGCAAGTGTGATTGTGTTGATTGAGAGCGTGGAAGTTAAAGGGACAGTTAACCCCAAAATCAAAAATACATATTTTCCTCTTTCCTGTAGTGCTGTTTATCAGATATCAGCTGTAGAGATCTAATATCATGGAACTAGATGGCATTTAGCTTGTGGTCCTAAGAGCACTACAAAAATACGACAGCAATGTCTCTTTCAGGAAATCATGACCAGATTACTCAAGATAATCCACAGACTTTGTTGTGATTCATGTAGGATCTACAATCTTATTTATAAACTACACCCGGCAACCGTATCACCACACAGAAGGAAGTGTGCATCTACTGCTAGCTCACCTTGCACCGCTGATTTTTTTGGTGCTTTGACCACCACAAGCCGAGTGCCTGGTTCCATTATATTTAAAAGAAGGCAGACATCTGTACAGCCGATATCTCCAACACTCAGCAACTCACACCAGAACAATATAGACTGATAAACAGCTCTGAAGGTAAGAGGAAAAACATATATTTTTGATTTAGGGGTGGACTGTCCCTTTAAGGCTCAGAAATAAATATTCCTCTGATCGAAAACACTAAAGGAGCAGCCAAATACCATATGATAATATCATGTAAAAACTTAAATATATTGCAAAAAGGCAGGTGTCCCTCACCAGTGTATTCAGGGTAGCAGATAGTGAGCGGACTCCTGCCGATCTTCTCTTCAAACAGGTCCTTCTTGTTGAGGAAGAGGATGATGGAGGTGAGCGTGAACCACTTGTTGTTGCAGATGGAATCGAAAAGCTTCATGCTCTCGTGCATGCGGTTCTGAGGAGAGAGCAGATGTGAATTTACCCATATTAGGACTTTTCCACAGAAGACATTTTGTCACAGGTGTTAATAATAAAATTAATGATGACTGAATTCCATCGAGCTGCTTTGGTTTCAGGGTCTTGGGTTGCGCTCCAAAACCTGTCCTGCACTGTGCCTGTTAGGCGTGGGGCCCACTCCAACCTGAGCTAAAGGCTCTGTAAATGAAATACCATGTGCACCAAGAAGGATAATAAACAATACAGACCAATAAAAACATGATTTACATGGCTTTTAGTGGCTGAATCCAAATGAAAAAAGGTACAGATGTGTCTTTGCCAGCACTTACAAGCTATAAAAGCTGGCTTACTGTCACACTGTCATTACATACTGAGCATCTGAATAGAATGGAGCATCATTAATGTTATTAATAACACCTGTGCTTTTCTTCTTATGATTTCCCAGTATCAACTATACGTTAAAAGGTGACCCCAACCCACAGTGTATGCATCATTTACCATCTCCTCATCCTCAGCCAAGACGAGGTCGTAGTCACTGAGTGCTACGCAGAAAATGATAGATGTGACTCCCTCGAAACAATGGATCCACTTCTTCCTCTCCGAGCGCTGACCGCCAACGTCAAACATCCTGCGGGAACATACAGACATGAACTGCATCAATAAATGTACAGTGAATGTGCTCCTTTTAGTCCTACTTTCGTTTTAATTCAGTGTTTTATGAGGACAAGTGTCCACGTAAATCCAGGGCAAGAGCACGAACACAAACACAAACACACTCAAACATGTTTGCTGCCTGCATCTCCACCTGAGGCCCTCAGAGAGTTGTTTCTGACACAGAAACGAAATGAGAGAACGCTGTGTGCTTCAACACCAATTCAGTGATTGCACATCTCCAGATCCAGAGTGTTTGTTTTTTCATGGGGTTACAAAGGCAGGCCAGGGAGGCTATTACAGTTAATGTTTCACCAATATTTATAAGTACAGGAGCTAGACAAAATAACGTAAAAGGACTGAAGCCACGTAATCACATTTACTGCTACAGAGGTGGGTCACATTAGGTTGCATACCAGTCAGCAGCATGTGTGAGTAATAAAAGAGGCTTGAACATCAACCAGGTGCATCAGTCCAATAAATACTACAAAATGATTTAACATGATGAGGGCAGCATTATGACAACACATGATAAACACAGACAGCTGGAGGATGACCAACATGGATACAGGTAAGATACTGCAACTTAATGCATGTGAAATCAAGATTTAGTTATTTCAAAGTCATTTTCCATAAAGTGTTCGTGACTGCAATGATCCTAAGCTGTTAGATAATAAAAGGCCTTCCTTTCTCATAACCCCTCATCACATTTTGCATATGAAGAGGTAAAACTATCTAGTACTTCACAAGAAAAACAACAAAGACTGGAGACAAAATAAACGCCGTGTTAAAGGGTAACTTCAGAACGTTTTCAGCCTGGACCCTATTTTTTCCATCTGTCTGTGTCTACGTGAAAAATGGAGACAACAGTTTTTAAACATGGTCAAGTACTGAGCGAAAGCACTGCAGCTGGCAGCTCTGAAACAGGCTGCAATGTAGCCGATTGGGGCCAATTAAGCACCATCAATTTGTCCATCTACCCTCGCTTAGGGGAGATGGACATGGAGCAAGGAAGTGAGGGAGTTAAATTATCTTGGGGTCTTGTTCACGAGTGAGGGTAGAATGGAGCGTGAGACCGTCATGGTGCGGAGACAGCTGAGTTGGGAGGCAAAGTTTTCGATTTACTGGTCCATCTACGTCCCAACCCTCACCTGTGATCATGAGCTACTGGTAATGACCGAAAGAATAAGGTCGCAGACACAAGCAGCCTAAATGAGTTTCCTCCCTGGGGTGGCTGTGCTCAGCCTTAAAGATAGGGTAAGGAGCTCGGACATCCGGAGGGAGCTCGGAGTAGAGCCGCTGCTCTTTCGCATCGAGAGGGGTCAGTTGAAGTGGCTGGGGCATCTGATCAGGATGCCTCTCGTGCAACTGTCATTGGAGGTGTTCCAGGCATGTCCAACTGGCAAGAGGCCCCAGGGCAGACCCAGACTACACTGAAGGGATTACATATCTCGTCTGCCCTGGGAACGCATCGGAAGACATCTGGAAAACTTTGCACAGTCTGCTGCCCCTGCGACCCAGCTTCAGATAAGCAGTTGAAAATGGCTGGATGGATGGATAGAATTTACGTCCATTAATAGTGCTTGTTTTTGCCACACGGCTCAGATTATTATTATACTGTGAGTGTCTGACAACATTATGGAAAGGATCCCAACAGAGGTCGACCTTTTTGTTAAAGAGAAGGATCCCTTTCTTTAACCCAATGACGTGTTTCCACTTCTTCCTACTGTACAAATATAAAGCCAAAGTATTCCAGCTACTGCCGCTGTCATCTTACGCTGGTGATGTCATTTGAATTCCCACCAATACACAAATCCGACCAATTACAAGCAGTGCCATGATCACAAGCATGCCGACTGGCACACATAGCTGTCAATCAAACCCCTTTTTCAGAGCATCAATAACTAAATAATACCAAACTTATTGGAAAAACACTTGAACACACGTCAGCATAAGAAGTACCTAAAATGACAAAAAAAAAAAAACTTTGGGAAAAATGTATTTGACGTGTACTTTAACATTTTAGTTTGGCCCATGTCCCATCCACTAGCATGACGAGTGCTGGGTTTGTGACCTATACTGCAGCCAAACACCAGGGGCTATCAAGATGTTTTGGCTTCACATTTGGGGAGCTGTCATGTCATCCATCCTGAAGTACAGTCTGAACAGCCCTGAAGTTGCTACTGCCAAAACCACGAGACTCCATTTAAATAAACAGTGATCTTATTAATGTAAAACACACTTGGTTCAAAGTCAACAGAATGCTTGCTCTATGCAAGCTAAAATTACTGTTCATTTAAAAGGAGTCTGGTGGGTTTGCCGACAGCAATGTCGGGGCTGTTTCTGGTTAAACAAAAAGATCTTACTTTTCTGTAATGTTGTCAGACACTTAGAATAATGATGGGATCCTGTCAGTGGTAAAAACCAGCACTCTTGGTGGGCATGAATTGATGGTGCACAAATGCCCCAAGTGGTTACATTGCAGCCTGTTTCATGGCTTCAGGTCTCTCACTCAATACTGGACTATTTTCAAAAACTGTTGTTCCCATCAGTCACTTAAACATGGAAAATTATAGGGTTGACATTGAAAAATACCAAAACTACCTTCAAGTTAATCAAGTCAAGTTATTGAGGACATCTAAATGCTGAACGATACAGTAAACCAGCTCAGGCTCTAACTGCCTCTAAAGCTTAATAAGTTATCTTTATGGCACAAGCAGCCCACCTGAGGCCCATCATAAGCGGATAAATCACAGCTATACTAACTTGAAGTAGAGATCTTTGAAGGTGAAGTGAGTTTCCACGATGCCAGTGGTCTTCACACGTGTACGTAGCACGTCCTGCTGAGTCGGGATGTAGTTCGGCTGACAAATCCTGTCCAAGTCGTTCAGGTAGCTGAGAGACAGAAAATATGTGTATATGAAGATGATCCCAGAGGCAATTAAGTGTGGCAGCATCTGCACTGTGGGCAGCTCCCAATAAGTGCTCGTAAAAACAGATTAAAAAAATTAGGTTATCCATTTTTTCCAATCAAAAAGACAACCTAATGCAAAGTGACATAAACGTTTTTTGTGGTGAAGTGGGGGGTTTGCTCTGCAGACAGACATCCAAGGACTCCACAGAATGATACTAAATATGGGCTCATATTTTGGTGCTTGATAAACACTGGCTCCTTGTGGGTTGAGTAAAAACAGACCAACTCCACTGGTTCCTCTTGTCTCACAGTGTGCACCAAAGTACACCATGACAGCTTGGCTGTTTTCAAAACAAAGAAAGTGTCCTTGAGCTCCTTTCTTTCAGGGCGACAGTGACGATAAACGTTACAGAAACAGAAAACCTTGAACTTTATCCATGTCTGATTGGTAATAAAAAGGCCAGACTATATTTAGCTCTAAGTGCTTTGGTTGTAATTCTGAACTTTTAAACACTGAACTTAATCAGACAGCTGTTTCCAGTGTTTGACTATCATAATAATCTGAAACCATTTTATCAAATTAAGTGATATACTGTATAAACAGCTGTGAGTGAACAGAAACATTTTCCTGTTGTCAGTTTCTCCTTCGTGTTTCTCCTTTTTCAGGAATGCAATCAGCTGAACAACAAGCTGACACAAGACCGCGAAGAACAAGACACATCTTGCCTCCCTGTTTGTTCCAGTGGAAATGTTACAGACATGAAGGAGCAGAACTACTCTGAGTCAAACCCATCCCGCTTCTCGGGAAGAGGGAAACACCTTGTGAACGTACGGCAGGATATAAATGCCTTACTGTATGTGAGTTTGAAAGCAAGAAGATGGATGATGCAATTTCAAACTTCCCTATTTATCGTCAAAGTAGTTTCACTTCTATCTGGAATTTTCAGACGGCGTCAGTAAGTTGCGTAATATTGAGAAAATTACACTTAACTCATTGGAATTTTTTTTTTTACAATTAAGTAGAGCTGCAGTTGAGGGGTGTTTTCATAATCCACTAATCTACAGTCAATTGATCAGCTGTTACAGTTAGCTATACAGTGTCAGAAAATGGAAAAAAACAAACAAACAAGACCCGATGTCGTGTCATAAAATGACTGTTTTGTCCAACCAGCAGCCAAAAACCTAAGGACACTCAGTTTATTATCACGTAAGATATATAAAAAGCCAGTCCTCAAAACAGAGAAGCAACAGAGAAGATCTTGCTTATTTTTCTGTTGACTGACTGATTAACCTGAGCAAACTGGCTTGATTTCTTTTGAAAACACTGAAAGAAGGCAATGACCAATGGAAGAAGATATGAGCCAAGAAGGAGAAATTAGTAAAAAGAGGAAATTAAAAACAACAAAATTAGTATAAAAGAAAAAAAGAAAGACAGAAAACAAACACGAAAATGACCTGGAAAGACTGCTCTTAAAGTGTAAAATATAAAATAAAATAAAATAAAATAATAATGATAATTATTATTATAGGGTTTTTTTGGTGGCATTTTTAAGTACATTTCTTACCAAGTTGCTCATTGCCTTCTTTCACATGTTTCTGGAAAAAAAAATCCCACCAATTTGCTCAGAGTTCAAAAGGTTTAAATACTTGGGAAAGATGTCTGAAAGCAGCACAAGAAAAGTGACAAAGTGACTTATCTTTTCTGCTGTACGATCAAGTTCGGGGCGGGAATCTTTAGGTACCTCACGATTAAATTCCAATTTTTTTGCCATTAATCTGTCAATGACAGGATAGTTTTTGAAGTGTGAAAGATAGAAAGAGGGGGAATGACATGCAGCAAGGGGCCACAAGCTGGAACTGTACCCGTAGCCAGTGTGGCAAGGACAGATGCCTTTGTACATGAGGTGCAGGGCCCTACCCACTGAGCTACTGGGCACCTCTACTTGCTACTTTTTAAACACAGTGTATTTGTAATGATCCATTAATAGACAGATTAATCTGGCACGACAGACATTTACATTCTCTTACTTTTCACCATCCAATTAGTTCAGCTGTCAGAAAGGTACAGCTGATCTTACTAGATTGTTACAGGTGATCATAATGTTGAGAATTGGGTTTTAAATTTCCAATTATCGACTTTTCTGCATCAAGACATAATCTTGAAGAGAGAGAATTGCAATGCATTTGAAAATTAATATTTTTCCGCACCCCTAGAAAAATAAAATCATCCATTGATGGACTGTTCAACTTCTTTTAAGACAAAAAAATTGAAGGATGAATGTCAGATTAAATTATTTGTTTTCGCAGTTTCTTTCCTTGAATCACAGTCATCAAGGTTGCAGTTGGCGCTTGGTGAGTCAGTATGTAAAGAAAAAACAAAGTTCCTCACTATGACGCAGAGTCGTTGAGCTGATACTCTCGTGATCGATCGAAGCACGTCTGAACTCCTTCATCTGCCCACAGCCTCTGAATCACGCCTGTTAGCTCTGGCGACATCACCCCTTCCTCCGCTGAGCCCGCCAGGACAAACAGCTGGCGAGCATCGTCCTGGCGATGAAGACAATAATTGCTGTCATTGTAAACTTGTTCATGTGGTGATGAGGACATTAAATGCAGACTGAACGTGGCTGTATTTTTCAATCCCTTTGGGCAGTTGTGCACCATCAATTTATGTCCTTTCAAAGTGCTTGTTTTTGCCCCTGACAGGCTCAGATTATTACAAGTGTCCGATAACATTACAGGAAGGACCCTGCACAGAAATGAAACGTCATTTTGTTCCTTTCACTGGTCTCTCTCCCTCAAGGAGATTCATTCTAAAATCTTACGAGAGGTGGCTTGTTGCAGGAAAAACAACGGTGGAAATGTTGGTGAGAGCTGGAGAGAGGAGTGCCGGGAAGAGTTTGTTGTGTTTGTGTCACGAAAGTGTATGTTAGGTGCTTTCAACAATGTGGAAAAGTCTGTGTGATTGCAGAAGGAGACTTCTCCTTGAGCAAGAAGTGGTCAAACTAACAAACAGACCAGATCTGTGAAAGGCTGAAAGGTAGGGGAAAAAAGTTTCATTTCTCTGCACAGTCTTTTTTGTGATGATGTCAGACGCTTCTACTGTACTTCAATCTGAGCTTGTCAGTGGCAGAAAGAAGCTCATTTAATGGACACAAATTGACAGCACATAATTGCCTGTAGGGGTTACACTGCAGTGTGTTTCACTGCTGTAGCTGCAGCAGTCTGTCTGTTTACTCTCCATTTAGACACAAAAAACATGGGAAAATGGGGTCCAGGTTCAAAAGTATCAATTTACAGCAATTCACTTCCATTAAAAGGGCTTGTTTTTGCCACTGACAGGCTCAGATTGTTATTTAAGTGTTTGACAACATAACAGAAAACCCTTACTGAGACATGAAACATTTTTCCTTACCTTTCACAGATCTGGTCTGTTTGTTAGTGTGTGTAACCATGTCTAGCTCAGGGAGAAGTCCCGTTCTGAAATCTTGCAGACTTTTCCACATTGTTGAAATCAGCTAAATATGCAGCTATGACACAGAATTTCTTTTAGATAACACTGAGATACACTCTCTGTACTCCAACACAATAAACTGGCACTCCTCTCTCCGACTCTCGCTAACTTTTCCATTATTGTTTTCCACTCTTGTGAGATTTCAGAATGAGACTTCTCTTTGGGCGAAACTTGGTCACGATAACAAACAAACCAATGAAAAGTACAGAAAAACATTTCACTCCTCTGTAGAGTCCTTTCCATAGTGTTCAAAAACAAGCACTTTTATTGGATGGAAAGTGACGGAGCACAAATGGCCATTGGGATTACAGTGCTGCCTGCTTCTCTCAATACTGGACCAATTTAAAAAACTGTTGTCTCCATTAGTCCCTTAGACACAAAAGAATGGGAAAATATGGTCCAGGTTTAAAAATACCAGAGTTCCTTTAACTTACCGCTCGAGCAGCATCCCCAAAATCTATCTTTAACCGCCCCATTGCCCTGATGATGGCCATGATGGACTGAATGGTGTTGCTGTACACCACCACTTTATACTGTTTGCACTCCTCTTCTGAGTAGCCATCTTCATGAATGATTCTGACACAGAAACAAAATCCAAACAGGCTTTTAGCAGAGTTCGAATAATAATTTGACAGTGTGAACAATGACTTGAACAAATGTGGGACAGCTTACAGATTTGAAACATTTCATGCAACACTGTCATTAGCGCTGGAATTTGAGCTCCAGTGAGCATGCAGCATGCCTAATGTGGGAACTGGGGGAGTCTATTCAGGTCCTGCCAGGCTACGGCTGGCCTCTGTGGCTATTGTTTAACATGTTATGCAAAAGGGAGCTTCCTACACTGCCTGAGCGCAGTGAAATGAGGGTCCCACTTTGCTTCCACAGTTTTTCCGCAGAGATGAGCCCTGTTTGTAACCACAGCTCTCCCACATTATTAACCTCTAACAACAAGGCTGCAGCTGAAAGTGGGAGTGAGGGACTGTCTTCCGTCAGCGTGATACAAAAAAAGTGTCATTTTTTTTCACAGGATGTAGGAGTTTGTGTTATCAGGACTGTGTTGCAAGCTGTAACTTACTTCATCTGCTTTACTATTGTGCTTTTCCCAGATTCCCCAGCACCTGCAAAAAAAAGAGAGACAGTTAAATGAGAGCAGCCACAAAAAAAACACCACCACATAATATCAGACAGATTCAGACCCTTCTCACATGGACGATGGATCAAACCAGCTTTTCATAGCGACTGAACTTAATCTGATTTCATGTTATCGCGCATCACACAGTGTGCAGTATGTTTGCCCCCAGAGGAAAAGCAGCCTTGTGATGCACTTAAAGTGCAGGCATTAATGTCGGGCCTGAGGGAACATCTAGGATCATGACGTACTTTTAATGATGCACAAAATCTTTTTTTAATTTTTTATTGGTGCAAAATAGCCATTTTCCCATAAACAAGTACACGCGAGAAAGATGAAATGAGTCTGAAGTCATATTATGTGTTAACAAAGTGTGTATTGCAATGTTATGTAGAGATAAGAGCACAGGAGGACGAGTTTCCATACTGATATATGTCAATACATATATCACTAGCCAAGGAGGTGTAACAGGTGGGAAACAGGGGGGCTTTAGTGACATTTTGGGTAAAAATTAGTCATATATATGACTAATTTTTACCCAAAATGAGCTAGAAAGAGCTCATTGGGAGCTTTCATTTGATATCAAATGAAAGCTCCCAATGAGCTCTTTCTACTGCCAAAGGGATCCTTGTGAACTATAAACCAATCCAGACGTATTAGTCAAAAACCAAAAGATATAACACTGAATGGACTGAACTATTTGGGGGAAAAAGGACATGGGGCTTGCACTTAATTTAGTTTCTTTTAATAAAAGTTTTAATATTAAAGATTTAAATCAATAAAGTCAGGACAAAGTATGGTCATTTTTAGTGGGCTAGATACCACAGAAGCAAACACAGAGGCTAGAAACTTTTTTTGGTGTGATATATCTATGCGTCCATACGTCTATACATCAGATCCACCCCTCACTCCCCCACAGCTCCACCCTTTTGTCCAAATATGGTCACTTCTGGCTCCAAAAAAACAAGATGGTGACAGCCAAAATTCAAGGTTTCAAAATAAAAGTCCACAAACCAATGGATGACATCACAGAGGCTATGTCCATCATTTTTATAGTGTGGGCTCCAAACACTGTCCAAGATCTTCTCAGGTTTTCTCACTAAAGAATGTTAATTAGTTTAACCACGGCCTCTGTGAAGGAGGAAGTTCAGATTTCCACTTTTGTGGAATACACTTTTTTCCCCAGCTGTGGCCATGGGTGAATTCTTTTTTTTTTTTTTTAAATGATTTGCATGAAGTCTTTCTATGTCTCCCATGACCCAGATCCTGGGGTCAGATTAAATCTCTGTTTTTATAATGTCTGAAGTTATTCTAATGATATGTTTCCTTTCAGATAAGAGCAGTGATTTACAATCTGATGCACCAGTCAGAGCGTATGAGCACATCTGCTGTTTGTCATTAGCGAGAGAAAGACACAGACAACAGTGTCACAAGGAGGAGTGAGTTGCTAACTGCTTCTAACAAATGTGTATTACACAGCCTGGAGCTTCAGAGGTGCAGAGACACAGAGAGGATCATGGGAAGTAGTGAAATAGTGTGATGAGCTGGGGCGCCTCTTTAGGAAGTGAGAGCTTTCACAATATTGTCCATCTGTGACAAATGATGAACTGATAACCAGGACAGTTGATAGTGCTTCCATTTCAACAAAGGCCACTGTGATAATGATGAGCGGGAAAATAATTACACAGGAGGAACTTTCTACAACAATCTGCCACACAGCAAACAGTTGTCACGCTTCTGGCTGTGCCAGTGTTTTTCTACTGGAGAGACAATCCCAGATATCGTCCTGTTTTGGCCGTAGGAGAGCAGAGGGGCCATAAAAACACCACATATGATTAAGAGTCTGTGTACAAGCTTAAAATAACAAACATCAACTTGTTCTCTCACTTTATAGTATAATTGATACTTAACCCCAAATCTGAACAGCGTCATCACAACGTGTAGTGTCAACGTGTAGCATAGTGTTTCTCATGATCTCTTATCTCTTGATGATTGAACATATTTAATGACTAATGATCTGATCAATTCGATTTCTCATCATTATGTTAGCAGACACTTTTTTTTACCAGCTGGCAAGGAGTTTCCCTGGGGTTGTTCGCACTATCCCAGCCCTCTGTGACGATGGCTCCAACAGCAACATCTCCCTAACTATGTTTATTGGAATCATCAAACAGTTATTTTCAGTATAATTTAATCTGCATGTTATTTTCTCGATTTATCCTGGTCTATAAAATGTGAACAACTCCTGTGTATTTCCTAAATTTCACAGTGACGTTTCACATTTTTTGTTTTGTCCACCCAACAGTTCAAAACCTTAAAAGAAAGGTAAAGCATGAATAGACAGAGCACAACTTCTGACATTTTGAAAACCACACCCACCTGAGGGGAAAAACAGTCAGTGTCACAATATGCAACCAAGGGCTGAAACACTAACAAAATGCCTGTAGCAAGCTAAAAACATTAGATTTAAGCATTTAAATGATTATTTTAGTCCACCAGAGAGAAAAAGTTACACCGACAAACTTATTATTGTCGATTTATCCCAGTCTCCCTTCTGCTTACCTTGGGGAAATTATCCCACTGAATGGCCAGAAGTGAAATACTTTGATATTTACAACTATTTGATCATTTAAAGCTAATAAAGATCAAAACCAGGCATCACAGCGTACTTAGTTTCAACCTCTACAGTTTGTCTGGCCAAATTAGCAAAGTAACTCTTCTTTTATTCATATCTTCCTGCTGATGCCTCAGCAGAGTTGCCTTTAAGCCAGCATGGGAGGTTTCATCAATGCCGAATTAACATCTGTGTAAAAGGAGAGCTGGCAGGACAGGACCATAGACGGAACGGGTGTGACATTTTGACGACGTGTTAGGTGTGCTACACAACACCAGGAGATTCAAAAAGTAGCAATTAGCAGCTCAAAGAAGAGGAACTGACCGATTTGTCCGCAAATTGGAGAGACAATTATGTCTGAGAGCTCCTTACCCTCTGAGCGGGCAAGATCATCCATCATATAACAGGGACAATAAATGATTGTTACTGCCTTGTTGTGCTATTGTTATTGTTTAGAAAAACACTGCTGACATGTATGTTATATGACACACCAGAGGCTGTTGTTTGTTCTGTGTAAAAATGCAAAGGTAGTATGTCATGTATTGTGAAATTGGGGACTGGAGTGAGTCCTTATGAGGAGTTGGGCATGAGATAGTTGAGTCACGAGCACAATGGCAGATGGACAAAGTTTGGAGACAAGTGAAAAACAGCCTAGCAAAAGAAAACGAGCTCCCCTGTCTGAGGAGGCAAAGAAGAGCAAAAAGGAGAGTGATAAAAGAAGAGGAAAAACAAGAGTAAACCTCAGTCAGGCGTTCAAGAGATGGAGGGAGTTCTGTGACCAAAAAGGCTTCAAAACCAATGTCCAGCTCGCTTTCTTTCAAATGGATCAGTAAGTAACACGGCTAAATGCTAGCTAGACGAGAGGACTGTACTGGCTGCTAGTAGTGGCTGGCCAGCACTGCAAATTGCTGCAACCAGGGACCGGGTAGCGAGTGTTGGTCAGCTGACATCCTCGTTGCCATTCTACGGCAGCGCTTGGACAGTGATACCCCCCTCCCTTCCTTCTGTTCTCTTCTCACGGAGGCAGCTATCGAAGGACATCGCCCAGCTAAGTTACGCCCAGCTAATTGAACACTGGACTTTGTTTCCTATTCAATTTGAGCTCCAACCGGCCGCATCGTTTCCATACGGTACCGTTTATTATTATTGGTATAATTCCACTGTGTCTACTGTTGTTTGTACTGATACTGTACATACTGGTATAATTTACTGTGAGCTGTTTGTACTGGTACTGTGCATTCTGGTATAATTATTTGCATTAATATTTGTTTTTTCTTCAGATAAATCTGATAATTGTTGCTCGGTGTCTTTACTCATTTATTTAGTATAGTGTCCACACACTCATTCTACATATACAGAGAGGTATAATGGTGGCTTTACAGCCTACATTTTATTTAATTTAGAGAGTCTAAGAGAGTCATATTATTGATTATCTCTGATCCCCACGGTCAATTTGGTCGTTGCGACAGTGCAACACAACACCGATGACTCTAGGTGGCGCCAAGCTAAAAAAAAAAAAAAAAGTGAATCCTATCTGTTGCCTCTTTAAACAAAGCAGATACTGCGTGTTAATCAGTGAGCTTTAGAGGTGCTGGTAGCCAGATTTTGATACCTTTGGACAGAGCCAGGCTAACTGTTTCCCCTGTTTCAAGTCTTTATGCTAAGCTAGGTTAAATGTCTTCTGATTCCAGGTTCATATTTATGGCTGCAGTACCATATTTGGCCTCTGGGACAAATTAACAGCCCGACTGATTGGCCAATGCCAATGAGATCTGAACTCAGGTGTCTGTGGAGGCGATTCAGTGCTTGGCATCTGTGCCACACACTGACTCACTCTACAATCAGCAATTTTTCACAGTTGAAGTTTAATTAAAGAGGCATGAGAACATGTGTGCACATGACAGACTGTCAAACTCACGCAACCAGTGAGAAATTATTTCCATAAACGTCTGGGGGGGAAGTTACACTGGCAGAAGAGCCTCCTTTTGCATCATATAACTGCAATAATTATCGTAACTGCAGGATGAAGGAGGTGTCGGGAACTGGGAAGTAAAATATGGATACTTGCCTATTTTTTTAAAGCAGCCAAGAACAAGTCTGAATATGAGAAGAATTTTTAAATAAAGATATTCATTGTTTTAATACTGTTATTTCACTAAAAGGTGGTTGAAACACATTCCTGCTGCCAGCTAGGAATCCTTAGCAGATGAATTTTGTCAAGGAGGCTTACAGCAGAGTAATATGTTTAGATGGCCGGCCAACAAGAATTAAATCCACAAATTCTTTGGTTAAGCTGTCACCAGCAAAAGAGATTTACGCCCGCTCACACAGACGGGGAGGGGAGGACAAATTGTGTTGATCCCTTTCCTCAGTTCTGTCAGTCACCAATTCTCTCATTCATGGCATTTTTTGGCTGATCATCAGCTGTGGCCTCCTGCCAGTTCATGAACCAACCTTACACAGACATTTACTGAGTCGTCCAAACCCATGCAGACTCCAAACCAAGCCTCATTTAACAAGAATCTGAAATGCAGATTTTTTATGAATTACCATTCGTGGTCAAATGGGAGACCATTTTCATTGGAGGGGTGCGTTGGCTCTCCAGCTTTGTGGTTTTGTACAAAGAGCAGCAGCCGAACTCTGCTTTGTTTTTCCCCTATAACTCTCTTGTTCCTGCACAGACAGGGGGTGGAGGGCACTGCATGGAAAAATCGCTTCCCCCTCAACCCTGTGGTCAGAACTTTAAAAACGTCCATGCGATGAGATTTTAGTCTGCATCGTGATGTTGAACCACCACCACACGTATCAGCCTTACGTTAGATCAGTCAGCTGCAGGTGGGATTCATCTGTATCCCCGACAACCTGATCCAGCAACCACATCTTTGTGACCTCAGGTTTTACTTCAGTCAGGACTCGACTACCCAAAATAGCTTTTCTTCCACACAACAAAATGACGTGATCAGCCTGTAATCTATCAACAAAACAGTGGAAACAGTCTGATAAATTTCACCTCACAGTTGTGGCTCTGAAATGGAGGGAAGCAGATTTACTGGCATAGTTTTGTTCTGCCATATATTTTAGATGAAAGAGCAAGAAAAATCACTGTAAACGTGAAACTGCCTTTCTTTGTGAGAATAATGCTACTACCAGGAATGTAGTCTGACTCACAGGATGTAGACTGTGTGTATAAGCCTGCCATTGGTCATCTATTTCAGACAGTCCTCCTCCCTTCTCACTATTTCCCAGTACTGTTTTGCAAACGCACTGGACTGCTTCCTGGGCTTAGCGCCGCCCCAGATGACTGTGATTGGTTTAGAGAAATACAAACAACCCAGAGTGTTTTTACAGTCTTAGTGCAGAATTATGATGGGTTCAGCCAGACCTTTATTCAGTGCTAGATATGTCTGGCTATGCGAGACTATCAGGAATGTGACCCAGAACACAATCAGTAAGGAAAAAAGCTAGACAGGTCTGATTGCAGCCCCGGTGTGATGTTCTGTTGCGCTAATCAGGAATGTAGGACAGGAAGATCCACTGTTGTGATTGGCTGGTGGGGCGTATGAATGGCCCATGTCGACGTTCATGGTTGCAGTTCAGACACACATATTCAAAATGTTAGGATGCATGGTGGCTGGTTCTGCATGCAGAGAAAGCCAGGTTGAAATTTCCATCAAAAATATTGGTGTTATTCAAGCAGGACTCCACGTCTACTGTGTAAATATATGTGTTTGGGGATGCATCCTGTAAGCTAGCTAACAAGCTAGCACTAAACATTTTGCTACCAGCACTATAGGGGTGGGCGATATATTGATTATACTTGATGTATCGCAGCTTGTTCCACGTGGGATGTATGAAATGACTATATCCCTAACATCAAGTAAATTGTCATGTCATTTTTTAAGCCACCAGCACGAGACTTTTCGGCGTTTCAGGTCTATCGCTCTCTCCTATGGCTCCCTCCCTCTTACAGACATGAAAATATGAAAAAAGGACTCACAAACACGATACGTCACACACCCTCCCAGAAAGACCACTCTCTCCTGGGGGATAGTGTGTAAGCTGGTGAGGCGTGTGTTTTTGTATCTGCAGGCTCCAAAAAAAACACGACCACTTAGTCGAATTTTGCGACTATGGAGCACCATTGCGACTTCCAAATATCATTAATATATGAACTAGAGAGCTGCTCCTTTTTTCCCCAGCTCACAGTGAATAAAATGTCACGTTTAATGGCACCACAGTAACAGTGCGTGAGCAGGCAAGGTGTGTGTTTTTTGTACCTGCAGGCCTCCAGACTATGACCACAATGTCATATTTTGCGACCATGGAGCACCAGTGCAACTTGGAAATATTATTGATACATATCCTGGAGAGTGGTTAGTTTGTTTCCCTCTCACAGAAAATAAATCCTGGCATTTAAAAGTGCATTAGTAAAAGTTTAACTTCCTGGTAACTGCTAACATCTAACTGTTGACCAGAGGTTCAAGTTCACAACAAAAACATCAACACGTCCCTCCAGAGACGAGTTGGGTGCTTCAGAATAAAAGCACCAGTGGTTTTGCTTTGATTTATTTCATTATAAAAATACTTTATTTAACTTCATTATAACAGTAGGCTTCTGTTTTAGTGTTAATATAAAAGAACCTTATTAAATTTTATTATATGACAGCAGCTGATTTATTTAACTTTATTGTAACTGTAGACCATTTACCCCACTTGTTTCATCTAAGTCACAAATAATGGCAACATAATTTAAAAATCTGACAAGAAGTGAGTTAAATCGCACCAACAACAAAGAGCCACTGATTTCACAAAGAGGCCGATACAGCAGCGGTCGGTAAAGTTACTGGACCAAAGAAGAAAAAAAGGGGGTCAGTAGCTGCGTGGGTGTTTTGTAATGTGCGCTGCAATCAGATTGTTCTGAAAAAAGCAGGAAAAGACTTTTAGAATAGATAAAATGATCACACCTAGAAATGTGCAAAGCGTGGAAAGTGTGCAGTCTTGATCACTAACTGTCAGTGCTGACACACAATAGTTCCTGTTACAGTGATTATTGTTGAGACATGAATGAGTGGGATTTCTTTGGAAGAATAGTATGTATCCTCTTTATGGAATTTCAAACTTTACTAAGATTTGCAACATGACAGTTCATGATCTTGTGTTTCTCTCAAGTTATTTCAGGGGCTTGCCTTATTCTTTTGACTTGTCTGTCCAGAACAAAGCACAGATGATATCATTAATATCTGTGGCAAATGATTTGTCTGTTGAACGTCCCAGAACATATTGTTTTAAAAACATTTAGTTTAAAGTTAAGAAAAAAACATCCATCGATAGCAAACAAGTCTGTCATAGGGAGATTTTTCAAGATCAATAAAATTATGCAACTTGTTGAGACGCAGCTCTCCGTGGGGGGAGGGTCATGTGCCATCAGTGCATTATGTTGTAATGTCTTCAGGAAGTCTGGCTGCTTCATTTCAGTGTCTAATTTAATAGCTTTCCTCAGAATAATCCATTTAATTAAATACTCGGTACTCTCAGTTATTCTGGTAACATAAGATCATGTTACAGGAAAGATAAAAACACCTAGTGGGGACTCCACACACAGAAATGCTCTGGTGACCTATCTCTTAAAAATATATCACTCAGTATCACAGTTTCTGTTTTTATTCATCTCTTCATTCTTCTGATATGAACTGTTAAGTGTCTTGCGCAACATTTCCTGAGTAAAAAGTACAGTCTCAATCAAAAGGTCAAAAGTGGTGCGTCACCATTTCATCAGTACAATCAGCTTGTGTTCTGCACACTTCTTTTCAATGCAAAACATTTTGGAGTCAACAAGTAGGTGGTGGTGTATGTTTAACTGTATTATTCTTTTGTACGTCAGTGTAGTTTCAGCTGATATGTGTCACAAACATGCTCAGAGAGTGGCTTTATATAAAGCTGCTCTAATAAATATCTTTATATTAACAATGGTTAAAGTGACTTTGTATATAAAAGAGGTTGCTTGTCGTGACTCATTTTAAATCACTAATTAAAACCAGTTTTTATAGACTTGATTTTATGTCATGTCATCTTTTTATTAATGTTATTTCCTTTTCATTTTGTCGTTTTGTTGCTTTTGTTGTTTTTGGTCTTTTTATCTGTATTCATTTATACTGACATTTTGTGTTTTCATTTCCTGATTTAACTGTATCCTGACTTGACCCTAGTTTTATCTCTCTTATATTTGGAGGGATTGTTTGGCTTCCTGTTGTTATATTGCCTTCTGAGTATCATGTTTCGCTTTTGCTTTGCTTGTTAAAGCACTTTGTAAACTTTGTTTTTATAGGTGCTGTTATGTCATTATTATTATTACTGGTACTATTATTAACCCACAGAGCATTATCACCAAACTCTTCAGTTCCCCTCAACTCTACTAAGAGTTATAAAGTATTTCAGCTCTGTTTTGGTTTTATAGGCCACTCTCATCAGCGCTATTTCCATCTGCAGCAAGTGGCTATTTTCCAGCCTGGTCTCACTCACTTCCAAAACACGCTTCTTGGTCAGCGCCCCCTTTCCACCAACTCTAATATAAATCCACCTGTGTCATTATCACACATTTAAAGTAACAGATAAAGTATACAGAGTGCAAAAGTCCACTTAAGGCAGGTGTAAGGGGAGGTGGATGAGTCCAACAAGCACAGGACTTTGACCTAGGAAACCGGTGTTTGTATCATGTTAAATTAAAAGTCAACGTTGAGATATTTTGCCACGTCACTAACAACATCCATGATAATTTCCTAACACTAAACAACTGCCAAGGCCTTCTGCATCAAGATACAGTGCAAAAGGCTGCCGACAGGGGGTTCTACCTGAGCATCAAACAAGTGTGACAAGAAGGAATAAGATTATGTTGTGTTTTAAATGAAAAAAGCTAAAAAAAAAAAAAAAAAAAAAAAAACACCAGACAAAGTAAGTGACTAGCTGGTGAACACAGGAAGTATTGGAGAACAAACAGAGGTAAAAGAGATCAGGGACAATTAAGCAGTTTGATAAATTATGGTGAGCATTTGTCATTACTTTTATGATTATATAAAAATTATTATTAACTCCTGTGACGGCATATAAAGTGTAGTGGACAGCTGTCTCTCAAACAGCTGTTCCTCTAACAAGGTGTGATTTGGGTTTCAAGATAAATCTGAAGGGTCATCACATGATTAAGAGAGGTAAACCTGTTTCAGAAAATAGTTTTTTTTCTTATTTTCCTCAAATATTTCCTTTTTTCATGTGACATATTGGACACTTTCACTTCTCCAGGCCTCTAAATGTTCTCCTGACGCCAAAACCCATGATGACTAGAGTCAAAAGTGACACCGCTTCATTTGAAGGGGTCACAAGCTCATCGGCGCCGGTAGAGAGGAAATATTTGTAGCTAGGAAATGGGATGTGACGTTAAATGACTTTCTGAAAACTGGCACAGGACAGGGGTTACTGCTAGAGGGCACAGAGCATGAAAATGTTGAGTGCTGCTGGACTGGGGGGGGGTTTAATCCCCCTGGCACGTCTGTGCAGTCCACACCCACAGTGTGAGGACCACCGAGTGTGTGTCAGTTATATAGACCAGGACATAGTGCAGTTACATACAGTCAGTGGTCAGTACGGTGTAGAAGTCTCTATTAACATGCACCTACAGTTTTGTTCCAGTGAATTTAACTGTACCAGCCCAGTGAACTGTTTCTAGAATAATTCAATGACTACAGACAGAGCCAAGTAAGATGGAGAAGAATGAATATCACCTTAAAACACTAAATATCAATGGAGCTGAAATGATTGGTTTGTTAAACCATTAGACAATCAATAGAAAATTAATTGGCAAGAATTTTGATCTGTCAATCAGTGCTTTAGGTATTTTATCTAGCCAAAAATGTATGTAATATGTAAGTATCTCCCATATCCAGCTTCTTCATCTCTTGATCTGATGCTGTTCTTTGTCTTATATGATGGTAAACTGAATAATGTTGAGTTTTGAAGATGTTGTTTCGACAAATTAAAGGAATATGTCTCCCACAAAATCATCATGTCTATCAGTTAGTTATCCCATGTTACGTTGAACTCGTGAAGGAAACTGTTTTCCTCTCATGTCTCCACAGTGAACCAAGTATCCAAAAACTTGATGAATGAAAATGAAACAGCAGCAAAACTACATCAAAATGTCCGTTTACAAAATCTCACACAATTCCTGCAGTAAAATCCAGCTGTCATTTATCTAGTTGTATGCTCTCTTCTTCCTACCATATTCACTTTTACTTAAACTTTTAAAACACTATTAAAAAACACTTTCACCAACAAGTAGCGGGCCTGGGCAAGCACGAACATTTGAACTCTGCTCGTGCATTCCATTGCGTTGCCAAGGGGCATTACTCATCCGTGCAGTGTATGTAGAAGTGGTTTTAATAGTAACATCTATGCGAAAATACATGTGTTTGAGTGACTGCAAAATGAGACTTGGATTACACTGCACAAGTTGTGTGAGAGTTTGTAGATGGATGATTTGATATAGTTTCGCTGTTTTTAAACATGGCCCCCAAATGACTTCAATTGATCAAGAATTTTTTGCCATTTTTGGATTCTTCGTTCACTGTGGAGGCATGCAGGAGAAGCAAAGTTTTTCTTTATGAATTCAACACACTACGGGATGAGTCATTCATATACAAATGGTCATTTTGTGGGTGAGGTATTCCTTTAAGAAATCTGAAGACATCAACTTGAGCTTCAGGAAACTAAACCTAAAAATCAGTACAGGCTATATCATAATGTACAGTATGTAGAAATACAGCGAGAAAACAAAGCATGTTAAGGTATTTGGTTTATACTTCTCACATTAACTTGTGATAACATGAAGCTCAACTGTTTGAGAAGTAATTATGGCACAATCCTAAATCAGAAGCTGCTTTGTGTTATTAGTTTAGACACCAAAATAATTACTACAATTAAAGAAAATGAAACACAGCAATAAGTATCTGAGCTGATAATCTCCAACACAGATAAAACCATCTCCTTGTCACTTCTTGGTGCTTACAGGTCAACAGTCTGCCCAGGGTCAGCTGTGAAGTTTTGTTTACAGGCCCACATGAGTCACAACGTGTTATGTGACAAGTGACAACACTTAATCAACAAACAGTGTCCTCTGACTGCGACTCAGAAAGCTCCGAGTTAACCCACCAACATCTGGTTTACTTTTACAAGTTCTGTCAGTGTAGTCGTGATGAGCCACAGCTGCATTGAACCAACACAGGCAGGAGGAAGAGGAGGAGGAGGAGGAGGAGAGTTTGGAGTCATAAACTAAAGACTGCAGTGAAAAGTGAACATTAAAAGTACCCAAGCATTACAGTGATTTCATGCATTATAACAAAAGTAAGACAGTTCCTACCGAGCAGGAGCAGTTTGACTTCTTTGGAGGATTTCTCTCTGTCTTCCCGCAGGTTTCTATCAATCATTTTACTCCTCTCCACCGCAGCTTTGTCCTCGGCGCTGATCGTGCAGCCCATTTTCACTCTCAAACTACTTCTTTAGCGTCGGACTGATGGTGGTTTCAACAGCTCATGAGTTGAAGGGGAAACGCCGTCAAACGACCCCGGACTCGGTGCGAGCTGAAGTTTCCCAGCCGAGGAGAAGCGGAGCCAGAGAAGAGAAGAGGAGGGAAAGGCGTTGGCACCGGAGACTCGTCTGTCTGTCCAACTCAAACCACTGTAGTCTGACACTGAGCTCACACTGCTCCACTCCACACACTCCTGTCTGTACAGGTGATTAAACACGAGGGTTCAAGCCAAAAAAACTCCCCAAATAATGTTTTAAAATATTTTTATCCAATTAATCCGAAGTTAAGAATACAAAACTAGAAAAAGAAGAAATCAAAACACAAACTTAAATTAAAAATCAAGCCTGTGTCCAACGTTTTAAAAGAAAAACTCGCATTAAAAATCACCAGGTTTTCCCCTCAAGACTTGTGCTGCTGCGTAGTCGCGCGTTCATCCAGCTGATCCAGCTGCAAACCAAGAAAACGCCACTGAAAAAGGAAAATTGATGCGGCCCCAGGGGCTGATGGGAAATGTAGTCGCTTCTAAACTATCAGATATTTTCATTTGTGCCTATGCAGCTTAAATAACAGCTCAAAGTCGGACACAAATCGACATGCTCCACACAAGCCCTCCTGAATTTAGATATAATGTCGTTTAAACCGGGCTGAACATACACATGTGCAGGTTTTATAGTCATTTACAGTCAGCAGAGTGCAGCAGCAGCTTTGTGTGGTGTGAGAGCGCCCCCAGTGGAGCCACAGCTGAACTGCATGTGTGATTAATCTGCCCAATCTGCTCTTTGCTGCTAAATGACAGGAAAAGACACACTTCTCTGGTCAACAGGTCAAATTCACCGTTAGGATTTTGTCTTAATTTTAAACCTCTGTTGTTCCTGGTCGCCTTATTAGAAACCTGCAACTTTTATTGGACCTATGTGGCAACTTTGAGTCGATCATCAAACGTGGCAACATGAACAAACAAGGTACTGGATGTCATGACATCACACACTATGAATTTAGCTCATCAATAACTGTAGTTTAATCACATGTTTTTTCTCGGTTACTGAAACTGACTCCAATTGCATTTATTTTTTAATTTAATTGCATGTAACTCACAGGTGTCAAACATATGGCCCGGGGGCCAGAACCGGCCTGCCAAAGAGTCCAATCCGGCCCACTTGATGACCTTGCACACCTAATAGTGATGCACTTGTGAGGGCTAAGAGGTGCCAGGTTTCAGGTGAGTAGCTTTCTTCATGTAAAATACAGCTTCAGAGGCTTTTCCAACCCGACCAAAATACAGTTCTTTCCTTTCAGTTTAGTTTGGTGTGGTGACATCAGGAGTCACGGGAGTGGCATTGTAAGGAAAAATACACATGTAATGACTGTGAGTAGAGATGTACCGATACCACTTTTTCCTTCCAGATACCGATTCCGATCCCTGAACCTTAGGTATCTGCCGATACCGAGTACCGATCCGATACCAGTGCGTAAAATAAAAATGGATGGGATATGAATTGTGTCTCAACTCCTAAAACTCTATGTAAAATATTAAGAAATTAATACATAATAGTAGAATGAATGCCATAAAACTTTTATTATTATTATTATGCAGTGTTGACACAGATCAAGACACAGGTTAAAGTGCAGCCAAACAATTTGATAAAAAAATACATTTTAAAGGCTACAGTAGAATGCTTTTTAAACTCTGGTCCATTCCCGTTTCGTTTGCCTGTAGCGTGCGTATGTGTAATGACGTGAGGCATTATGTGGTATTGGATTGGTCATAGGCTGTACTCGCCGATACCCGTTACCGCATATTAGGCAGTATTGGAGGCATTTCCGATACTGGTATCGGTATCGGTACAACTCTAACCGTGAGTAGTAAACTGAATGTGGAAAAACTGAGAAATATTGAAATTGCATTCATTCTTCTGAAGACATCACAGAGTGTTTGTCATCTGTTTTGTAAATGGAGTAGTGCTTTTTAAAATGTACCTCTTTAAACAAAAAATAAGGGAAAAATTTGGAGGGGTCTGCTATTTATAGGATATTGGACAATGGTATCACTGCTCCGGCCCACCTGCGATCAAATCGGACTGTGTATCACCCGTGGACTAAAATGAGTTTAACACCCCTGATATAACTAGACACTCCCCAACACCAATCATTATTAAAACTGTTAGTTATAACATACTGTAAAGCTTCAATTAAACACCCAGTCTCTTTTACTAGCCTGGTGTGGCTACACATTTTGACAAATAAAGGCCTGTCTCATTAAAGACGCCTGGTCTGGTTGCCAAGCACTTCATTTTTTACAGAAGTTCTTTGGATGTATAAAACTGGATAATTGACGACCCACTTGAGCTAACATTTGTTAGCTGTTGAGATCACACATGCAAATATAAATGTTTAAACTTTTGTCAATATGGAGATGCTACACACTGTTAGCTCGGTTCATTTTACTGAAACCAAGAGCTCCAGAGAAGACTGTAATTCATTTAGCTTTAGTGGCATGGCGGAAAAACAAGTGGTGATTCTCTTCCTCTGAAGCTGTCATTAAGTCAGAATATGTGTCCTTTCCTAGATTACTCAGTAAACTATTCATATTCCTTTAGTCTGTAAGGGTCCACCAATCAAAAGAATCTAGTTTTGAATATTGTTTTAACAGGATAAAGTTGTGTTATGTGAGTATGCCGGGTGCCAAAACCCTTCAGTGCTGGGAAACAAGTGTCATAACACATCATTGATATTTTATTCAAAGCCTAAATTTTATATAAGTAATATTCAAACTAGTTTAAATAAACAATTTGATTGTGTTTCCCATCTTTGTTGAGCAACAGTGTTAAAGGAATTAAAGGCCTGTCCCAAATATAGGCCTGTTGAGTTCAGTGATTTAAGCAAATAATAGCCTGGGCTATTAATTTAAATTTTACAGTATAAACCCTTGATTAGAAAGTGTTGTGTGATACCATTCACAGGGTAAATGTAGAAAAGGAAAGACTCTAATATCCAATGTGTAGATTTAGAAATTTAATTCCAAAACCAGTGAAGTTTTAAAAGAAATCTGCATTACTAATATTGACTGGCTCTTTAATTCATAGACTAATCAAATCCTCTTCAAGGTCTCCAAACATCACTTTTGGAACAAGTATACAGCATGTCTTTATTTATAACTTTATGTCTTTAACTGTAACAATGATATCTAACTTTCTTTGCTCCAGTCTGTTGCTCCTCCTGCCAAAGCTGCTGTCATCAGCAGGTTACCGAGGCAACATCTGATTTCACACACGTCACAATTTGGAGGTAAGTGATGGAGAGTTTTCACTACCTCCATACTCACACATAGACATGTTTTCTTGCTCTATAGGAGCTTCAAACCTGTTGCTCATACAATCCCAGCTCTCTGTTAAGCTGTTAAGTTTATAAGAAACATACCCGACTGATTCGCTGAATGACTGAGCTCTGCACCCAGTGGGTGGCCCCCTACAGTGACACCATAGTGGCATCTGTCCTTGAGCACTTTCACTGGGCGTGTTGTAGCCCGTCACAAAGGTCAGGCTGTTTGAACTGTTTCTCTGCGCTGCGGGAGGCGCCCTACACAGCTCGACATGAAAGCTATGAGTCACTCAGTCGGATGGGGAGCAGCACAGGAGAGGGCAAGAAAATTAGGATAATCATAAAATAGAGGAAGAGCTCTGGGTGCTGCTGGGTGCATGGTGGAGTCTGTGTGTGGATTGTTTTCTGGGAAAAAACAACTGGAACTAACCCAAAAAGGTATCATAACCTAAAAATATTGAATATACAAAAGGCTGAGGGGAACTTCATGGCATTTATTTACACAATCCATATCTAGATAATCTTATATTCTTTTATATTATCTCACCTCTCTATCACTATAGAGTAAAAGTAGCAACACTACAATGGAAAAACACTTTATTACAAGTAAAAGTCCTGCACTCAAATCTTGCTTAAGTAAGAAAAAAAAATTATTTGCATCAAAATATATTTAAAGTACCAAAAGTAAAAGTACTGATTATGCAAAATGGCCCTTTCATAATAATATATATTAGGCATATATAAGTGGATTATACAGTTATTAGTGATGCATTCATGTGTAAGTGTTACTAATGTTGCAGCCAGTAAAGGTGGAGCTAATTTCAGCTGAGTAGCTTAATCTATACAATATATTTATTCAATTTATTAGTTGATAAATATTTTTTAATATTAATCTTAGTCTTTAAAGTAACTAAAGCTATCAAAGAAATGTAGTGGAGTAAAATGTAGCTACAATACTTAAGTAAATATACTTATTCTTTCCACCACTGGAAATTATTCAGGGGTAATGGCTTCAATTCACTCATTACTGCACTTATTGAAAAGAGTGAGCGTCCCTTATGTTTTGTGCATTTAACACGAGTTATGGGTGTTAATTAAATTATGTCGGACCTGATGTTGTGGTAGAAGGTGGTCAGTGTCTCTGGGTCAGTCCAGTTATCAGGAATAACAGTGTTGTCCTCAACGTCCCCCCACTGACAAGCTGCAGCATCCTGCCTTCCTCCAAATGTCACTCCTCTTTCATCCTGTTCTCAGTGCTTCGTTTCACCTCTGTGACGCTGCACCCCCTGCCTGCGGCACGCACATGGACGGACACACACACACACACACACACACACACAAACAAACACACACACACACACACACACACACACACACACAGGCAGCTACATGCAGAAAAACATTGGCTCCTCAGCGGTTCTTTGGTGTGTGTTGAGGTTCTTTATAGCACCGCATTTTAACATTTTAAGCCCTTTTGTTGTTCTTTAGAGGTTCCCAACTTGTTCTTCAGTTAAGTTTAGTTTAGTTAACTGGGCTAAGAGATTAAAATATTAAAATATATTTCCTGGGGATAACACACTTTTTTGCCCCCATCTGCACAGATATATTCCAGTTTTGAAAAGGTAAAGTTTAGAGTTTCTCAGTAAGCATTTAGTACAAGATTCTCAGTCTTTAAACATTTTGTGTGTATATATATATATATATATATATGTATATATATATATATATATATATATATATTATTCTTATTTTAAGCATATTGACTCATCCATGGTATTATTAATATAATATAATAATTAATGTACCCCGGGTTTAAACAGATCTGAGGAAAACTGCATTTTCCTACTACACACCGTGGGCATAGAACAACCTTCAAAAACATCTAAAATTAGATACACGTGACGTATATCCATTGATAAATTTCAGGGCATCATAAAGAAGGTGGTGATAGAGAAATGTTTTTCTTTTTCTTAAGAGGCCATATGTTTAAATAGTAGTTGTTTTGTATTATATGTTTTTTGCATGTTAATGTGATATGATTGGCTGCTACCTCGGCCAGGTAAAGTAAAGTAATTATCGGGCATCATTCAAGGGCCCCCAGGCTCAAAAATGGAAAAAACAATGTCATGTTTTAGCACCTTTAATGGTTCTATATAGCAAGGCGCTCTGTAGCACCTTTACAAGATGGTAGCAGTTTAGCATCAAAATAAGTTTTCCTATGATAACAAGCCAAAGAACCACTTTTAGTTGTGGTGTAGCACCATTTTTGTTAAAAGTATTGATGGCAAGAGAGACAGAAGTGATTGCTGGGAGTGATCATGTGATCACATGCGACTATTAATCTGAAGATGTGAGGTAACTGCAACAACAACCATGACACTCAAGTTCATCTTCTTGCTGTGTCTTTAATCATTTCAACTGATGGGTTTAACCATCACACAAGGAAATCTTAACAAGGGGAAAACAAACCCTAATATTGAAGAATCCAAACAGTCTTTTCTGCTCACGTACAAAAAAGAAAAAGAGAAAAAAAAAAGGGAAACGAACATATCGAACGTACTGATGATTTACCACCAACAAAACTCTAGATGGCAATGTCCATGAATATTCCTGACGCTGGGAATATTATCTGCCATTCACCTTCAGAGCCGCTTACGTCTCCGTCCTCGTAATCAACAGATGGTGGCAGAAATAGAGCTTAAAGCATTTAATCAGATTGGTCGGGAGCAATTTTCGCTGCTATGGTAACGGAAATCCAGCTGATTGAATGGTGGATTCAATCAGCATAAGGGGCTTTGTAATGACCCACAGACTGTGTGAGATATCACTGAATTTATTACAACACTGTATCGTAAAGAGGAGTTGATCAGTAATGCTCAGTGAGGAAGATCTCAGATTACTTTAACAGGTTAAACCCTTGTTCTTGTACGCTGGTGGAATCATCCAATTTTGTTGCATAAAGTTCAATATTGATGATGTATTCTGTGGTTTTAATAATACTAATGAAAAAAATGCACACATACTGTTGAGCATTGAGGATTATGGCAGTGAATTGGTCGTGTGCTCACTGATTAAATTTGGGCCTGCACCATCTTTCTGACACAAAAGACACACTTTAAAAGAAGATGACATGACGACCCCATCTGGAAAACGGCAACAAAGTCATATCTCAAGAAAATTAAGAACATTATGTCTCCTCCTGACAAAGGGGCTTTCTTTTTTGTCCTGACTCCCAGCAAAATATTCCCTGTTCGCCTTGAGTTGGGTGTCTTGTGATCATGCCAACAGTCCGGTATGAGGCAGTCCAAAATAGATGAAGGCAGCAAGAAACAGCGAGTATAAAAAGAGACAAAAAAAAAAGTGTTTAGTCAGAGATTTGTGCCTTTGTAGTTTTCTTTGGAACATTTGTCACTGCTTGTGTGACTTGTGCAAACTGTTTGTATTCCACCTGAGATCAGAGAAAGTATCACCAGTGTCTTCCATTTGTTGCTAAATGAGGCCAAAGGCGAAGCTTGCCATGTGTAAGCATAGTCTCACCTGTGTGCTGCTGTGTAGCCACAACAAGCCTGCTTGTTTAGAGCACAAACACAAGCGCGCTCACACTGCTCCTGTGTTTACCTGTAAACAGCACAGACATCACAGTGTAGCAGGGACTGGTCGCGATGTCCAAATCTGTCCACGTGCCAGCCTCGTCTCGTCAAACTGACAGTTGATCTGTGCTGTTAGCCGCTGTTTTCACAAAAGCTTAAATCCTTAACACCATCACTGTCGTACAAATTAGACTAGTCACAATGTTTTTCTTTGAGTGGAGGGGGGGTGAAATCACGAGTCTGCCGATGTGAGATGATTTTGGTGAGGAGGTGATAATCACAAGACCGAGAACAGATAAACATGGTAATAATGTTCCTGAAAAAAGGCTTAAAATACGCTGCTGTGTCAGCCTGTTTATTATAAATACCAGCAGCAGCACCAGCTGTGAAATGATCCCATTCAACACACTGAATATTTTAAACGGAAAGACAGTTTTTAAAATGGCTCTGAATATTCACTGCTTTGTGCTGGGAAAACAACTACATTTCTGCATTCATTTTTCAGTGTTATGAGGAATAAATACGCTTTGATGGAAACGGATTCTAAACATTGGCAGCTAACTTACAACCTGTACTGTGCCTCCTGCTCATTTCTTTAGTGTTTCTTCCAAAAGACATAATATGTTGTTGGAGATGGTGTCCAAATAGAGGTGCAAGCAGGGTGGTTTTATGGTTAGACCAGACCATTAGTTAAATCAATAATAAACACCTGCTTGTTAATAGACAACAGGCTGTGTCAATTTGAACCGATTGTCAAGGGGCCTCTTCAATTCTTAAAAAACAAAAATGTGATGTGTGATGTGTGACTAATTTCATACTGTACGTTATATTATAATGTCTGATGGTGAACCCCACTTTTAATGAGGAATGGACAAAGGAATGCACATTAAGACTAACATTTCATTGAGCATTTGTCTCAAAATTGTTCACTTAATGGTCCAGTGTGTACGATCTAGGGGCACCTATTGACAGAAATGGTTTATAATATTCACAACTATGTTTTCATTGGTGTATAATCACCTGGGAATGAGAGTCATTGTGTTACTGTTACCTTAGAATTACCTGTTTATATCAACATGCAGGGTGGGTCCTCTCCAACAGAGCTGCTATGTTGTTCCTACAGTAGCCCAACACGGACAAACCAAACTCCAGCTCTAGATAAGGCTGTTGGCTACCATAGTTCTCCTACACGCTTGGCACCCAGGAAAAGATTCAGTTCTGCAACCTCACGGCTAGATGCTACTAAATCCGACACACTGGACCTTTAATGGCTCATATAGTTTTCCATAAATTGTGAAAACTGTGTTCCCCCTGAAGTTTTTGCTCTCAGCTCATCTTTACATTAATGTGATTTTGTCACACTGCTGACCTGTGATCAACACAACAAGGGTTTAGTGTCCATTTGCTAACATCACACAGAAAACAGCCTGACCACTTTATGGCCCAAAGAACATGTAATGCTCCGTGACTGTTGGAGGGTACGAGTGAGATGATGCACACAATATTTCCGGCTTTGTCTTTCTCTGAAAAGCTTAAATTCTTCATGTTTTGCAGGTCACTGGATTTTTTAGCTTAAAAGCACTGTAGTAGCATAAACACAAGATGTATTTTCAACATATCTTTAGAAAATAGGAATAAAACTATGTATATTTATTGGACTATAGATGGCAGAAGAGACAGTACATGAGAGGCAGCTACAGCTCTGGTACAGTTTTGCAGCAGTTCTCTGAGACATGTAGCTCATTGTTCAGCTGTTGCCGCTGTATGAACTCTGAGGTTTCCTCAAGGATCTGCCCTGGGATGTGGAAGTCAGCTGGCGTGTTCTGCTGAACAGCTGATTCCTGAAGGCCCTCAGTCTCTGGCTCCTCTGGGCTGGCTCTGCTGTGAGAGTTGCAGGGCTCCAGATTGCATCCAGTGCCCTGAAGGAACTGCAAAAAGTTCTCCTCAATAGAGGCCTCGCGGCTGGGCAGCTGCTCCCCTTCACCGGGCCCAGCCCGCTTGAAGAGACAAGCCAGGTGGCGGCCCAACTCCTCACGAATCTGCCGGTTCAGGCAGCCGTAGAAGAAGGGGTTGGAGGTGAAGCAGAAATAGCCAATCCATGTGACCACGTCCTCCAGCTGGGCCAGCGAGGTGGGAGAGGTAGACGCCACAGCCGAGTAAAGGTGGAAGGAGAAATATGGCAGCCAGCAGCAGAGGAACTGGCCTCCCACCGCCACCAGGACCACCGCAGCCTTCCCGCCGCTGAAGGTCCTCTGAGGGGTGGTGCGGGCACCAGTTCCACCGAGGCTGGCCGCCATGGTGGAGTGACTACTCATGGACTCAGACCGTTGTCGCGGCGTGTCCATCCAAGTGGGAAGGGGGCCGTGCTGCATGGCTGCTACCCGCGCCACCTTGAACATGTTGCAGTAGACGATCAGAATGATCAGCATGGGGCACAGAAAATAGATGAATGTAAAGAAGACCATGAAAAGCAGCCGTGTGGTCCTGCCTCCCGTCCAGTGTAGAGAGCAGTGTCTCTGACCCTGAACGAGGAGTGAAGGAGTCCCTCCACCTTGGCTCCCCTGGAGCAGCCACCCCAGGAGAGGCAGCACTGACATAACAACAGCTTTAATCCAGATTCCCACTAGTACCATCACCACCACCCCCACCGTCATCTTCACCTCGTGACGCATGGGGTGGACAATGTAGTAGTAGCGCTCCACATTGATGGCACAGATGGTGAGGATGGCAGCGCTCACTAGACACACACTCAAGCAGAGGTAGCTCCGACACAGCGCCTCGTCCACCAGGATTCGGTCTGACAGCATCCCCAGAGGCATCAACACCAGCGCTGCCAGCAGGTCCACCAGACACAGATGGAACACGAAGGCAAACTTGCGCAGCTGCGGCGTTTTGGTGATGACAATCATCACAGCCAAGTTCCCCACCACTGCCAGCACATCAATGATGAGCATGGCGCACAGCGCCAAGGACTGGTTCACATCTATCCCACCTCGGCTGCTTAAGACCGGCTTGGTCACGTTAGAGATGTTCGAGTGCAGCGAGTCTGGAAACACGGGTAGGCCCTGGAGAGACGTGTTCCAGGAGGGGCTCGGTGTGACAGGACGCTCCATGAGAGGATGGGATAAGGAAGAGAGAGTCTGCTGAACTTCACGGGCCCATCACCCATCCTCCCCTGTTATAGGGTGTCACTGAGAAGCTCAGGCGGTGGTGTCTGTCATGGCAGCTGGAGCTGTGCAGGCCCTGACCCCCAGTAGACTTTAGCCTGGAGCTCTGCAGACGATCACAGGAGTTCTCACTCAGTTCCTCGTAACTTTTAGTGAAGCTGTCCTTCTCTCTCCAATATGACCTTCAGATGGAAAGATCTGAAATGAAAGAGAACGTCCTGGTTAAAAGTAGGCACAGGTGAAGGTTTATGTGTCAGTTTGATGATGCATTCAAGTGTATTTCATGAATTATTACACTGGAGGTCACTAATAGATGGAAATCTACTAAGAAATTATATATTTTTAAGAATATTATGTGACCAGAACATTGATAAAATATAGGGCAGCAGGTTTGATATTTGACAGCTTGATAGATTTGCCATATAAAAAAACACCTAAATCATTTTTTTCTCAGAGTACAAATACACCATGCAAACATTAGAGAGAAAATCCCTTAAAACCATCAGTCTAATCTACTGTTAATACAAATACTGACACTATAATCCTCTTGTTTTTAGTCCACCCATAAAAAGACAAATCAAAGCAGATAAATTCTAAAGCAATCTAATATTTGTCACTTATATCAAAATGCAGAAAATGGCTTTAATTGCACTCCTTTGTAAAAACATGACATTATTTCTGTCGCTGTTGCTTTTGTGCTGTAGCTGTGAAGCTGCCAGACTTGATGCAGTCTGCACTCACTTGTAGCCTGGGTCATAATTCACTACATATTTGACATCTGCATCCTCAGATGTGTGTTTTCAGGGCAGCCGGTGCCCGGGGGAGAAGCTAACAGCACAGAGTGGACCATATGTTGCCCTTAACAGAGTCAAGAAGCAAACTGGACGGGCAAATAAACTGCGAAACTCAGCACTACAGAGCTCCCTGCTGTCTGACATGAGAAGATCAATAAATCATATTACTGTAATCATGACATGAAAAATAGAAATTGTTTAGCTTCCTACTAAGTTATGGGAAAATACATTCTGAAAGGCTGAATACTCTTCTGGATAAAACAACTGTAGCTACATTAAATTATAATCTAAAATGAATGTAAATAGTGGCAGAGTGCCTTCAGCAGTGAGTGTTTGTGTGGCCAGTGGAGAAGTCGAGAGGCCCTGCGCTGTGTTTACTGTCACAACCTCACCCGAACACAACCCCACACACTGTAAAAGCTGTGGAACGAGCACTGACGCTTTTGGTACATTTCCATATGCTGCACACCTGCATGTGCAAGTTTTCCATTTCACAAGTGTGACAGGCTTCATCCCTGCAAGGCGCCTGTTGTTTTGCTGCCCACATACACACGCCGCGCACGACAATCACCAGGCAGACGCAGGCATACGTAGGTGGCCTTTGCCGAATAGGTCAAAGGGTTACAGTCACCTTCAGCCCAATAAAACAACCAATAAACAACAACATCTCGGTTGTGATGCAGCAATAAGCAGCTCTCTGGAGATTTAAGTCTAATCAGCACTGATGGTTTTATTGCTCTCTGGTGTCCAGGGTCACTTTGGTGCTCCCTGCTTAAGATATTATCACCACAACTCTGCATGGCCTTGTATTACACAAAAAAAATCCCATTAAGAAGCATCCAAATCGGAGAATTGTGCCTGTTATCTGTTTTAAAGTTGATTTTATCAAGTCAAAACCGCACAAACAGAACTATTTGAAATGATAAAAGAGAAAAATAGAGGCTCACATGCAACACAGCCTCCCATTTGATGTAATCAAATCAATGAGAGAAGTATAATTTAAAGTCAAACTCTGCCTCAGAAGCAATGAAATTTGCACAAAAGCTAGTAATTAAGATTGCAGCAGAATCTCACCAGCTGCTGACTGGAGACCATATGACCCAATAACATGCACATGACACAGTGTTTACTGTGAGAGAACTAGCCAACCAACAACCAGGAGTTTAAATTAACATACGAGATCTTTCAGAAATGTCCTTTGACACAGATACACAAAGAGAACATGATGAAATTAAATGCTGGCTCTATTATCGTCCTCGAGTCAGATGTTGCTCTTTACATCTTCCCAGCATCCTCACATCCACGCATTAAAACCCACACACCTCCCCACACACTCCAATAATAGGGCAGGTGTGTGTGGAGATGTGTGTGATGATAAGTCGGTGACATACCTCAGTCTGGAGAGGGCTGCTTCCTCCTGTGCAGGTTCACAGTCTACTGAAGGAGAGCTGACCTGTTTCGCTTTCTCTCCCCCAACACACACACACACACACACACACACACACACACACAGCAAACAGACACACACCACGTCACAGAGAGAGAGAGAGAGAGAGAGAGAGAGAGAGAGAGAGAGGAGAGGGGCGCTCCTGTGTCTCCTCCTCACCTGGCCCCTTTCATCTCGTCATCACCTCCCATCCAGCCAAGCTGACCGCGCCCCCCCCCCCCCATCCCTTCAAACACACACCTCCCTCTCATCAGCTCTCCTCCAGACAGGTCTTCATATCAGGTGGGAGAGCAGGAGCAGGAAGAAGAGGTGGCACCCAAAAAATATGAGGAGAGGGCTCCTGTCTTCCAGCCTGTGGACACACACACACACACACACACACACACACACACACTTTCATACACACATGTACTGTCTCCGGCACGCGCCCAGGGCAACTGCAGAGCCGTGCAGAGCAGACAGGCAGGCGGCGGGTGGGCAGGCAGTACCCAGCCTCCCCTGCTCTCCACTGGGTCTTAGTGCCTCACTTCCTCTGGGCTCCTCATGGAGGTATGGCTCTGATTTTCAACCCTTGCATCTGATCTCCCTGCAGGTCACACCAGGTCCTACTAACGCAGAAGTTGCCAACAATTAGGAAAGAAAATCACCTTTATCCTCTGGATCAGCATTGCTCTGATTCTCTGTCTCCTTATATGCTCAGCTGGCCAAGATCTCCCTCCATGTACAATCTGACAAAAGCCCTCTCACGAGGCTGGATTATTGATTCACACAGAGGAAAAGAATCCCAGTGGTTAATGTTAATGAGCTGAGATTAACATTTACAAAAGCCCGGCCCACACAATATACGTATTATTACGTTTACTCAACTATTTCCTGCCCTGAGGACTGACTTTGTTTACCACTGGAGTGTGAGGTGTAGGATTGAGCAATTCACGTGTTGATCTCAACAATATCTCAACTCCATCTGAGAATTGTTAACACACAAGGAGAAATATTAGTATTCAGTTTGTTATTATTAGGTAGACTCAGAAAAAGAGATCAGTTACAGTCAGACAACCAACATAAAATCATAAAACACTGACAACAGAGCTGAAACTATTCAATTAATTATCAATTAATTGAGCTGTTCATTTACAGAAAATTGATCAGAATCGTTTTAAAGAACTTAGTCTGTGTTTGTGAACACCTTGTTCATAGTATGCATGGTGTAAAATTGAGAATGTCGCACATTCACACTGGATAGTATGTGGATTTTGTGTACGCAAGAAATGCCTGGATGTAAATGACACTAGCAAGGATTTCTGAGCATGAGACGTGAGCTTACTGGACATACTCAACTGAGGGAAATAGGTTTTGTCTCCACACTGAGACACATATGAAACAGGGTTTGGGGATCCTTCGCCCAAAAATTGTGAGCATGAAAGACTTTATTTTCTCATGCTTTTACTAGGGGACAAATGCACGTTTTAACTATTGAGGGGAACATGTCCTGTACGTCCCTCTGGAATTCTACACATATGTATTCAACTGCCCATGAGTGCATTGTGCTTCTTCAGATGGCATAACGGCAGGCAACGGCTGAGATTCTGAGCCCGCCTACAAGCTTTGAAGAGTATTTGAAGATGTGAGAGCCGCTGGCCGGGTCAGATCAGCCTTCAGTCATGTGATATAGTCATGTTGCTTGAGTACACTTCAGTTTCAACAGTCTATTGGTAATAGCATACCGAATTTTAGGCAGTATGCAGTACATATACACTAAGTATGTAGTATGTTAGTATGTGGTTATGCAAACAGGTGGTTTTGGGACTAAAGGATTGATCAAAAATAATTATTGATAATGGAAAGGAGTCTTAAGTGCAACACACACTGCCGCCGGCACGGCGCTGTGGCCGTCAAGTGCCGCCCCCCCAACACACATTGGCAATGGCGCGCAGCCGACACTAAAGTGTATTTCCCACCCCAGCCCGCTAGGTGGCTGTACCTACACTAGTTGCCAACTGCTAGTAACGGAAGAAGAAGAGGAAAAACTTTGAGGCAACAACAACTTGGATTTCATGGGTGAGTTTCTTATCAAAATCGTCTTATTAAAAATTTGAAAACCTTAATAACGTTAAGCATCCAGATACCCCTTTGAAAGCTGCCAAAAAAAAAAAGAACCCCACAATTGACTAGCTTAAAACGTTTAGCTAACGTTTTTTATTCTCCTAGCAACCGGAGTTGATACTACGGCGGCCGAGACGTACATAAAAGGCTTTTCTCGCAGCGCCGGCTGCGCTGGAAATAGAGCAGTGGGCTGAAGCAAAGCGGCGTGGTGCGGCGCATCGGCCGGCGCTGGTGTGGGTTTGTTTATAGAATATAATGGAGACGGGCATTTTGACGCGCGGCGTATCGCAGCGGGGTGTGTTGCACTTGAGTTGGAGCCCTTGTGAGAGCAAGCAGCGATCTCTGGGGCTTAAAAATTGAAGCCAACATGTAAACGTCAAGAAGTGCAGTTTCTTGAATGGCCACTTGAGGCTGGCTCCAAAACAGCGTCAATCGCCATAGACAATGTAGCCTGGAAGACCAGACATAAGCTCAACAGACTGTTTCGTTCTCTGTATCAGTCTGGACTCAGTTCTGCCCCAAACGCTTTTAGCAGGCAAGAGAACTCACCTTGACAGACAAACTCCTTCAGCTAGTCAGTAACAAAACACTGGGGAACATCTTTATCATAAATGGAACCAATTGATAAATCAAGCTTTTGCCAAATCCAGTAGGAAGAATGGTGAAAACGTCTTTTCCTCGGAAAAACTCTGTGGAGTGCATACTTTTGTTCTTGTGTAATTGTTGTTATTGACTCTATTTACCCAATAACTTCACTTATTGCTGTGTTTACTCTACAAACATTAGAGGTAGCCCTTGTTGCTTCAGGAACCGCCACTGTTCTGCAAGTTGTGGCCTACATTCTACATCATCAACTACAATATAGTCCCTGATTGGCTGTTTACATTGTCAACCATAGTGCAAATCCCTGATTGACCCTGATCGGATTTCAATTTCTGGACAGTGTTTGGGGCGGCAGCGACTCCAGACTGGTACATAGAGCAAAATAGAACGTTGAGCTCATGTCATCAGGATGGTCTTACCTCGCCAATAGCAGAAGTAAACATGTTTACAGCCTGGTACAAAAACAGTTTTGGTCTCTATAGCTAATTTCAACATCCATTTTATCACATATTTAAGGGCGGGTCAGCTGGAGTGACAGGCTGTCTGCAAGGTGTCAGATCCATTAAAAAACAAAACAAAATGGCGACATCTTAAATGCCAAACTCAAGGCTTAAAAACAGGAGTCCAAAAAAACAGTGGTAACATGATGGTTGCATCCATTGTGTTATACAGTCTGTGATGAGAGTCATGAAAACATCAGATAATAAAGCTTTAACATTTTTATGGGACAGATAAACCTGAGCTTATTTGCAATTCATTTCAATTAAAAGGTGCATAATATCTCAATCCATTCATGTGAACATATGAGGTAACAATTTTGCAAACAAAGACAAGAAAACAGAGAATGCAATGGATGCAATGACGAATGATGAAAAAAACAACAACCCCATAAGACAAGATAGAAGATTTTCCACAGGCCAAATGTATGTAGGCTGAAGCTGTACAGCTTATTACGCCTACTCTTCTCAGAATACACAACCTATTTGGCATCAAAAGTAATATCAGACAAAAATATCTAAGGTTAAGTAATGTTTGGATTGGTTCCAGCCCCACTGTTTGAATTAGAGAAGAGATGTGAGGCAGTTTGAGAGCTTTTACAGCAGAAATTTTATGAATAAAATTAGATGATAAGGACGGAAATTGTCTGTGTTTTCCCTTAAATCTGGTCATGTTTGGGGATATGTTATTTGGTTCAGTATCTTATTTTGGGGTCAGACTCTTGTAAACAGGTTGGCCCACTGTTGCTGCCTCTGGCTCATGTGCTCTGTTGTTTTCTCTGTGAATCATACTTTTAGTAATCGTGCCAACTGAGATGATTTAATAACAATGTGTTCTGGATACAAGAGGTAACCTTTAATGTATGGAGGAGGCCGTTCAATCTGTCAGCTCTTCTCATTTTTCCCACTGTTACTGTATTTTACTGTGTATATCCCCATTGTTTTCCATCCTACGGCATATCGGCTTTGTTTTTAGGTTTTCTTGTCTCGATTGACGCTCTGAAAATTGTTTATTCCTCCCTCAGGATTTGCATGAATGAACTGTCCCACACATCAGTGTGTGACATCTCTCTTTCATGCAGTGTATTTCCTGAGGGATTCATTCATCAGTGCAAGAGCAGCTCCACCAACGCTGATTAGTTCTCTGAGTCATTGCTTCTTGTTACTGATAAATCAGTTGGTAAATTGATCCAAGTACTGTTCAACCGAGGTTACCTGACATGAACCCGCACTGTGTTGTTGTTTCTGGGGTGGATTTTGGAGTGGGGACAGTTTGATAATCACACTATGGGCTGCTGCGGTCGCTCATATGATCTGTACAGTAGAAGGCAGAAGGTTTGTTTGTGTGTTTTAATGTTTAACATCTAAGATGTGATAGAAATACTACTGAGGCATTTGGAAGAAGGAAACTGAGCATAGAGGAGTCTTTGTGCTTGTTTATGCTCCACTCTTCAAGTTCTATGTGTTCTGTGTGTGTGTGTGTGTGTGTGTGTGTGTGTGTGTGTGTGTGTGTATGCGCGTGCATATCCTATGACTGCGCTCGTGTCTGAGGTGTTGAATAATGACAAAAATAGCAGATACTTGCTCATGCCAGCAGCACCAATCACAGGGGAGGGAAATACAATGGTTTCCATGGAAACCCCGACTTCAGCCTCCCTGCTTGCCTTCACCCCCACCCCCCCACCCCCCCACCTGCACCACCTCCACTCCCACCTTCATCCCACCCCTCCCACCTCCCCTCACCACCACCCCTCCAGTCCACCCACAGCAGATAAGGAAAGTGCATCAGCCTCGGAGCATAAACACACACACACACACACACACACTGCATGCATTACCAGCCATTAGGAGTGCTCAGTGTGTTTTGCAGCCACGTTGGGTCAGTGATTATTCTCAGCTTCCCTTCTCCATATTTAACTGAACACAGGTGGGCTGATTCATGCTCAATTACAGCTGCTGATCTAATATTGTTTTCCACTGTCATCTCAGATCTCGTCAGTAGGGGGAGCTCTCACATTTAACAAGTAACTGCAGCACACAGAAAATATTCCTCTTATTGGACACATCAACACCAAAAAGGCCCACTGAGTTATGCTCATGGAGCTGTACTTAAATGACTTTAGTTCTTCATATGGTTGCACTGGTGTGTCATCGGCACAGCCATTAAAGGTCCACTGTGTAGTATTTTGGGGGAATAGAATATAGTAAGTATGTTTTTGTTAGTGTGTAATCACCTGAAAATAAGAATTGCTGTGTTTTTGTTGCCTTATAATGAGCTGTTTATATCTACATAGGGAGCAGATCCTCATCAAAGAGGTTAACAAAAGGAGAAGGCACAGCGTCATATCACGTCATATCACTGGGGTACAAGTTGTACCCCAGGCTCAATAGCTGCCACACTATCATAGAATACTGGGATGATTGATTTGTTTTGCTGAGGCGTCTGCAGTCGGCACAATTACAACTCTGTAATTTTGGAAAAAGTGCGTAATAAAAGACCATAAATACATGCTGTCTGTATGAAACTGTTCTATTGTAAATCAGCTCGGCCAGCATTTGTTTGTGGGGCCCATATTGGTAGTAAATGGGTTGAAAAATGGGCCCTATATGGGATTATCCATGGGTTCCATATTGATCCCATGTCAACTGGCAACATTGATGGCCTTACCCAAGTGGACCCCACATGGTTATGTTAGGGCCACTGGGTACCAAGTGGGTATGAGCCCAAAATGGGCATCTTATCTGGTTTCCACTTGAGTAAACCCACCCATGTGGGCAATTGGTAGGGGGCCAATATGTAGCCCATGAACAATCATATAGAGCCCATTTTTCAAGCCATTTACCACCCATATGGGCCCCAGGTATGAATGTTGGCTGGGAGTCGCTGTCCAACTGAGTAAACTTAAAACTTGGCTGAGCGCACCCAAAGAGCATTATATATTTCTAGCACCATCTGCTGTAACCCTCCAACATCACAACTCCAGTTACACTGTGTATGTGTCATACATCATTGCTCCCATGAGGTCAAAGACTATGTCCTGGCCTTTAGTTAACAGCCCTGATCCTGGTCCATAGACTCCATCTTGTTGCGCCTCCATGTTTCTTCAGTAGCCCAGCATGGACAAACCAAATACTGGCCATTCCCGTACTGGCATTGGCTACTGTAGTTAGCAGCGCCTCTGCAATGAGCAACTTCAGAATAACCCTGACTGTTTATCATTGAACTGCTTTATTCAGTGTTTTTTATTGGTTCTAATCACCTGGCCTGTTTGTTTTTGAGAGGAAGTGACCACTGTGGATAATTCGGCTCCCTCTATGAACCTCCTGAACTATGAACACTGCAGGATTTCTAACCTGGGGAAGTTTCAGCTGGTTGCTATCTGCAATCCTCAAAGCTAGATAACACTAAATCCCCCTAAATCTCACACACTGCTCCTTTAAATGTTTGTTTCACACTTGAAATATTGGCCCCATTGAAGCGCTCATACTGCAGGCAAAAGGTGTGTAACACTAGCAACACTAGAAATGATTTCATCAATAGTCAAGTTATTTTTTAAGACCAATATGTTTGAGGAAAAAAAAGTAGAAAAGCAGTGTGGGTATTTGTCTGTCAGTATTCCAGTTCAGCAGTTTCATGTAGGATGCAGTGTAGCAGTCAAACAAACTCGCCATTCTAGAAAGAAGAGATCATGGGCTGACATCAGATCCCCCAGGGATAACTTGATCTCCAAAAATCATTTTGTATTGTTCCATACAGAGTTGAACTGTCTTACTCGGGGCCTCAAGCCCCCATCACTGAGGATGCACATTATTCTAAAAGCAAACTAACAATGTCACATATTTTATTTTTGAGAATATGTATACCAGTGTTTAGACTTTTACATCATCCTCTGTGATGCCCAGTAGTCAATATGTTTATACAACATGTGGGTAGCCAGTATCTGACCAGAGTTAAATCAGCTTTGCTCCGGTTTTATCCGCCCACGGTACCCCAGAGAACAACATCCACCTGGAGGGCCACATCAGACTGATTACTAACACCCCATCATGCAGACGGGGGAGGGCGCGCACACTTATCTGAGCTGATAAAACCCTCAGAGTGACATTGTGCATCCTCACATATTTCAGCGATACTGCTGATCACAAATTATGTAAAAATTGTATTCAAATATGTGAGGCTGCGACAAGAAGAGCGGTGATCCAAAATAGATTTTAGGGTGTGTTTAGTCTGTTTAATACACAGTGATGGAGAGAACAAGTGGCAACCAAATGGTGATCTACATGCTCCACTAACTCCTTTAGAGTTATTAGAGCATGTAGATCTTAACGCATTTCACCCCGCCTGACTTTAAACATATTCTGCAGCACTGAGGAACAAACACCTGACCATTTCTGACACATTGAACACCCAATAAAACATTTAATTTAAAGAAATACATATACTACTACATATAAAGGTTTGAGTTTAATAAACACTCCATGATTGAAATCTACTTTTTCAGAGCTGACTGTAACACTAAAGAAGTTAATTTGGGATGGCTTGCTGGGAGTCCTGGGACAGCCAGGATACACCAACCAGTGACAGTAACTGGTTTGTGCTGTTTGATTTCCCAGACTAATGCATCGCAATCCAAACAGACACAATTAGCACTCTCTGTTGGCTCCAGGTTGGCACTGTCATCCTCTGCACACACTGAGTCACTGATGAGTGCCGACGCTCCGGGCGGCTGTCTGTCTGGGGACACATAAGAACACTGAACCTCAAAAACAGGAGCCAAGACTGTAATAAAAATAAAAAACTGAGGAGAATATGGCCTCTTGCAGGCATCTGAGTGCTACAGTATCATTTCCTCGTCACTGCTATAATATGTTAAACCATGTTTTCTTTTTCAGCGTGTTTCAGTTTTGTAGTGATTCAAGTAAACTTTCTACGCCTGACTGGAAAAATACAACGCTCCGCCTGAAGCCCACAGATGCTCGATGACTCTTTTCAGTGTCACACTTTTTATTGTGAGAAAATCATGACTTCGAGTTACTGTTTTTTACTCACTTAACGACTGTGAGTAGTTTCATGTCATTGGACTGATTCATCTGTTCATTTCTAATTATTGTAAAAATGTGTTGTTCCAGTGAAACTCCATGCTGAATGACTTTTTTGACTTTTTGATTCTGCAGTTGTAGCATCTGGTCGGTGGTGCAGTGAGGTGAGATGTCCTTGGTTGAGTCACAAATGGCCTACGGGGCTTTTGTGCTTTTCGCTGCGGCAAGACATGACTTTTGTTATAAGGACACACAGCTCAGAACCACTCAAATGGATGGATGGATGGACTCGGTGGACCAGGAACACAGGAGGAGACACAATACATGAACACCTGTACTATATAATTAAATCCAATACTACAGGCCTGGCACAAACATTCAAAACTGTTTCAGAGAGGTGGGATTTTTCTCTGCAGTGATTTCAAATGCTCTGTGGCTAGTGTGTCAGCATAAAGTGTTTCTGTTATTTTGTGTCCTTCCGCTGTACGTACACAGATGGACTTAACAACATAACAATGACTTTATTGCCTGTAAGAATCAAATTAACACCTTTAAACCCATTTATTTTTAAAGAAGCACATAAGAAATACATTAATACATTGTGAAACGAAAGTATGAAACATGAACAGAGTGGTGCCATGAAAGCATTTGAGGGGTGTTCAACATTCAAGGTTTTCTGATTTGCAATACGTTTGCAAATTAGAAAAAAAATATCTCAGGCACAAACAAGTTTAAACTGTCTCCACGGAAACATGATGACAAACCACTGTATTTTCATTTCAAAAAGTCTTCATCAGCCTGTTTAGAAATCTGAAAGAGTGAAATGAGAAGATTGACACCACTCTTGTACAGCAAAGACAACTCTATTGCCAGCAGCTGGTTAGTTTAGCGTAGTATAAAAACTGGAAAAAATAGAGCATGAAAACATAAAACTATAGTTTTATGGCTGCATTATTTCTTTGCAGGTACCTGGATTCAAAGAGATAGTCCAGTGTAAGCTTTGATTTGCTCCCTGAACCCAATAAGGCTTGACCTGACCTGCCGGGGTCGGGCCGAGCCATCATTTCTTAACATTCCCCGAGGCTTGAATCGGGTTGGGTTTGCACCAGTTTCTCGCTGTTAGAGCATTCTATTTCTGTAGAAATTAATGAATGGTTAATTTTCACTTTCACTGTGCCCTGCTGCTCTGCCTCCTCAGACAGAGTGCTTAGAGAATGCTCTGCTCTGAACTGAATGGTATTCCTATGTTCCAACAGTGCTCCGAAATAACGAAAGGTCCAGCATGTGCGGTCTGTTCGGAGTAACTAATGCACCCTTTGTCACAAATTTATTTTACCGCTTGTTGACTGGACTGGTAATAAATGTTTTACTACTAATGATTTCAGTGGAAACTTGGGATATTAATCGGGCACAGGCCCAAATCTTCTTGAGTCAGGCTTAAAAGGAAACATAGACTGTAAAAGAATGGACGTAGCTAGTTGATGTCACGCATTGGTTTGTAGACTCCTGTTCTGAAGGTTCAAGTTTGACATTTTGGGTGCCGCCATCTTGGTTATTTTGGAGCCAGAGGTGACCATATTTAGAAGAGCGGGTGGAGCTGTGGAGGAGTGAAGCGTGGATCTGACTCTCAGACTGTAGCGACGCCTCACAGACAGCCTGCCACTCAAGTGGCCCTGCCTGTAATTATGCGTAGCTTTAAGCCTTAATAAAATGTAAATGGGTGAGTGCTATAACAATACATCCTGAATGTTGAAATTGGCTATAGAGGGGTGCAGGGGTGACGTTTTTCTGTAGACCGACACAGAAGTTAGCCTCGTCCTGGTTCTGTGGGTTTTTTTTCATTGGATTTTGGATTATTGCAGAAAATAACCTTGGTGGCAAACGAAAGTTAATGATCCCTAAAGGTTTTCTTCAGCAAGATAATCTTCACAAATGAACACGACTTTTATGATTTTTTAAGCCTAAATGCAATCACCAGAAATCATTAGGTAATGTTAGGCTATAAAAACACAACAACACGGCTGTAAAGCTGTGTTCAGCATGATGACTTTGTGTAGTGTTATTTAGCCACTTGTTAGCAACCACCTTTTTTAAGACGCATAAAAGCTTTAAAATTCACAAATGGGATATTTAATGTATTTTATGTCACAGAACACAATGTGAACATCTCTTATGCTTCTGTAACCACAGACCTTATTTCAGTCATCTAACCAAAAACCCATTGACTTCAAGATTAGGAAACTGGGAGTGGTAAAATGCTATCTCATCATTCGTGGAGCACCCCATTGAGATCAAACCCTGTTTCCACTGTTTATGCTAAACTAAGCTAATCGTTAGCTATCACGCTACAAGTGATCACTCCTACGCTTGGCAAGAAACTAATTAAGAGTATTTCCAAAAGTGCTGAACTATTGCTTTAAAGCCTGTACATGTTGCATCACCATCTTCTCTCTCTCTCTCTAAGTCCTGAGAAGCATATTAATTTATAATTCAACAGTTAATCCTTCGTGCAACAACATGCGTTTATGGTTTGGATGTTCATTTCTGTCACATGTAGTTAAAAAGATACAAACAGCAGACTCAAAGGATGTCCCACTGCCGCAGTGTAATTTTCACAGAAACCAATCAGTGCAGTCAGTCAGCTGATTAATGGCTGTATCATCAAACAGAACCAAGGCCGAGGCCTTCACATCCCCTAACCTCCACCCGTCATACATCACAAGTCTCCGCTGATAAGGACGGCACATTTACATTTATATTCAGGACCCTCTTTCCCTCCTCGCTTGCATCAGGAATCTGGTACTCAGCAGTATTAGATGTTACATCAATATTCACCATAAATATGAGCACTCAGAGCCTGTTGATGGAAGTGCATTTCCCGTCAGTGAGCATCTGCACAGTTGAGCCCAGATGCGACTTCACTTAGCCCACCTTTCAGTTTTTGGTTTATCCATTTTGATATTATGGGGGTGGGTGTAATCTGTAACTTTTTATTTTTCATAAGAGGATTATTTTCATTCCCTCTTCAGAGGAAATGTGTAGTTACATAACAAAGGGCTCATTCTTTTTGTTTTTTTTTTTGCAAAAATACTTTTACTACTTTATTTTTACAAGATCATCTTATCATTTGTACGCAGTGTAATTAGTAACACAGAAATCCAACATCATTTTAAAAGGTGGTGGTCAAATAAAAAGACAAAATGCAACTTAGTCTGCCTACTCACAAAACAATTTTTAATGTGAATACAGAGTTAAAGTTTGCATATGGACTCTGACCCTGTCAGGCAAACATCAGCCTGCAGAGACTGGAGAGTGACGAACATGAGGGCTTAAGTTCTGAGTCTACAGGTGGATGCAGAGGTGGAGGATGGAAGGGGTTATTGTGATACGCTGCAATGAAACAAAATTAGGACCATCAGCACCAAGAACAGTTACTATGAAAATATTGTTGGTGGAGTCCACACCACAACTATTAAGGCACTGACAGTGGCGAATGATATTGTTGGGATCACTTTCAGAGCAACGGACCATAGAAACACAGAGCTAATCAGAATCCTGCAGTCACAACATGAGGGCATGCTTGGTGCCACTGTTTACAGGACATTATTGCTCATCAATGTGCTTACATCATTATCATTACAGTTAGGGCACACTGTGTTTTGAGCTAAACACTATGGTCTGATGTTAGCGTTTAGCTCAGATGTTTTTAAGATGTAATGCTTAGGACATCACTCAGTATCAGTTTAACTTTTTAATCCTACCACATGAACATTTCAGTCAAGACACCTTTCTTCTGCACCTGATGACATCGCCGGAACACAAGCTGAAGAAGGACGTCTTGCACGAATCGTTCATGTGGCAATATTAGAAAAAAAAAATTGCTGTCCTTGACTTTTCTATATTTATTAAGGTAAGGTAAGGTAAGGTAAAGTAAGGTAAGGTAAGGTAAGGTAAACTTTATTGTCCCCTAAGGGAAATTCATCTTGGGCACAGTGCTACATTTCATTGCTTCACAGGACAAGATAAATATCATCACAGGGACACATCATTACAATGACAGTTCTATCACATAAAACAGACATGGACCACATTTAACAATCACAGCACAGAAACATACAGAGACGTCTAAAGTGCAAGAAAAAGTGCTGAGTGCTAAAGTGCCGCGTGTTTAATGCACGTTGCTCATTGCTCTATTGCACTAGTTTTTAACATTGTTCAACAGCTTAATGGAGGCTGGAACAAATGATTATTTGAGGCGGTTCACATTAAGGAGCCAGCACTCAGTCTTCAAGGTCTAATCATGAGTCGAGTGCATTGTCTTATTTTCAGGTATATTGATAACCATGTTTGTCATGTTTTCTTTGCATGTTATCATTTGCTGATTAGCGTAAAAAACAAAGTAGCCTACAGCTGAGGCCAGTGGGAATAATGATAATATTATTCATATAGCACTAAACAAATTAGTGATTACAAAGTACAAAGAGAAACCACAAAGCAATAAAATAAATACAATTATAAATAAATAAAATAATGATCTAATAGAATGTTGACCTGAAAGGAATAAATAGTGAAGGGATCAGACTAAATTATCCTGAGGGACCAATGTATGTACAAAATTTCTGGCATTCAGCCAGTACTTACTGGGATATTTTAGTCCAGACCAGTGGTTTTCAAACTTTTTGTACCAAAGGCACACCAGTATTTATATCTGTGCACAACGGCTTTTATAACGTGTGTTATCACGTTTAGCATGACATAAGACAATAAAATAAGAAAAAATAAGATAGGTAGCTTTCGTGATACTGTCTACTTTGGGTGGTAGGTCGTCTTCGCTGGTGCTTTATTGTAATCTGATCCATACAATAAAGTGATCCATCGTCCCACTCACAACTTTATCCTTTTAAATGTTACCACCCTCACACTGGCTGCCAATCAAGGCTTATCATGAGTCTCTCACACACACACACACACACACACACACACGTGAGAATGGCGACAAATAGGTTCCCCATTAAATTTAAATGAAATGAAATTAAAATGTCTAGCTAGAGTTTGCCTCTTTATCAGGAAATAGGTGCACACAACATACTGATACAGTCAATTGAAAATGTAATCATAGCTTTTTGTATAGGCCCAGTTGAATATTGCAATAATAATATGTGGTTATCACAAAATTTCACAGCACGCCTGGATTGGCAAACCATTTGAGAACCACTGGTCTAGACTGACGGACCAATTAACATTTCCATCCCTAGAGCTGATGTTTAAAATCTAATGAGAAAAATAATTCAAAATGTTTCCATTACACTTCTGTCTTACTTACATCTGTGACAGCTGGAATTAAACTATTTCACTCTGTGTCACATTTTTCACTTGTTTTGAAGAACACAACACTGTGACTAATGAGACTTATCACTGACATGTAAGAAACTGAATTTTATATGGTAATACTTTCATGCCAGGCAGTTCAATGACGTCTGTTTCAGAACAGCTTAAAGGCCACAGAGTGATCTGTGAAATAAAGACTTATTGTGTGTTAATATCACGCCGCACGGCCTATTCTCTCCAGTTTGACAGCTGATGAAAAAGCATTACTCACGCTAACAGCACAAATGAGCATTAGGTGACAGAAATAGTCATGACATACATATTTATGAGAACATTACAGGTCTGCTAAAGTGAAACATTGACACAACAACTTGCCATGTCTTGAGTTTGTGATCTTTTCACTCAGTCTCATCAAATCAAATCAGTTTTATCAGTGATGCTGCTGACGGCCATTCTTCTAGAAACCAGCTCTGACGAGACAACTGAAACAAACACCATCAGCCCCATGGATGTATAAAGAGAACTGGATACAGTGTTAAAGGTGTGTTTGTTATTTCTTATAGAAGTTGCTCAGTGACACATTATGTAAAGAGTTGAAGTGCCAGGTATAAAATTACCCGAATCTTCCACGTCCGTGACTAAAGAGCAAGCACACTAGCATTTTGAACTCACTCACATTAATGACAGTTCATAATAACTCTGGATTCAGATATTTGTGGATTTTACAACTTTCGGGGCACAGTTTAAATAAGGGCTATTTATGTGTTTGTAAGTTAACGTACCTCCAAATTATCTGCTGATTTACTGATATCTTTTTCACAATGAAGGTCAATGGGAAAAGGTCTGTTTAGGCCAGTGGAATCACGTGATGAAGTCGGAAGTTGTACGTCTAATTGTTCAGCAACTATCTCAAACTGGCTATAAGCCCTGTGCTGTTCCTGGGGGCTTGATTAGCACCAGGTAAAGACTGCAGCCAGACACGAACATTGACTCTCTTCATTTTCAGCACACGACATTTGATTCCTCAGATGATCCATTCTATTTGAACCAATCCAACCGCATCCTGTCATGATCCTGGTTTTTGTTTAAATTCTGTTACTGTCATCAGTTCAAGAAGGGCCCCAAATGCACAACAGTAGGCAGATGGACAAGAACAAAAGGCCAGCTTTGATAAAGCTGATCAAAAAAACATCCAAAACAGACAGGTAACTCAAAGTTCAAAAGAAGTAAGAACCAAAACTAAACTTAAAACCAACCAGGATAACATGATGAACGCAGGGAAGAACTCCAAAACAGAACACAGGAGACCAGGCTGGAAACAACACCATGAACACAAGGACGAACACAGACAAACAGCCCAAAGGGAAACACAGGTATATATGCAGAGACAATTAATCACGAGAACGAGACACTGCTGGAGCAGGAGGTCACGGGCAAAAGGAGGGAAATGGGGATTGGCTTACAACAAGGGTGTGGTTGGGAACACTAGGGTGGAGCAAACAAGACCGATACAGGTCAGGTGTGAAGGGAAGACACAAAGACTGATATTAAGCCAGACGTGACGCATGAGGAGAGAATCTACAAAATAAATCAGGAAATAGATAAAACATGAATGAAACATGAAAACCCAAATCGAAGTCCACAAGATAACTGAATATAAACCAGGATCATGACACTTCCAATCAAGTTGCAGGAGAGAATCATGAGGAAGTAACATTACGTTACTGAGCACTGGTTGGAAACAAGACTATGTTAGAAATGTAGTATATGGCTGCACTGGGTATAAAACACTAGAGGACTTTTAATTTGAAATAGGAAGTTGTAGCATTCACTCAGTCACGGACATTCATGGATGCTTTTGCAGCCCCAGTCCTAATATTGCTGTCCAAACAAATTCATGGAAATATATTTTAAGATGAAGAACAGTACACTTTGACAGAGTCCCACAGCAGAAGGGACCTGCTTTCTCTGGAGCTGTATCCACAGATCATTTAACAAACCCTTGCTTCTTCAGCTCCAGCCAGTGATGTACACCCTCGCATGACTGGTGGAGGTCGCACAGCCATCGCACTATAATGGCATGTGATAGTTTCTTAATGAATGAACAGCAGCCATAAACAGGACAGCTGTACAGGCCTTTAAGGACGACATGGCAAACTATAACAGCAGTCAATACACAGTATGGCTGAAAACAAACAACCCCCTGAGGATATAATACAGCATTGTCAGCGCAAAACGCCAACACTCACATCATCACTCACTCTGACCAATAGTGTAACTCCATCACTCACACAGGCAGCATTTATAGGGCTGGCCTCACAGGCTGCAGTCAAGACAAAAACTATGCCAAAGATAATTTCGTTCATGTACAAAAACTATACAGTCGTCAACAAAAAACAAATAACAGTGGGTTATGTAAAATGTGCAGGTTATATTATTACTATTACTATTAATAAATTATTACTCAGTTGTTAAAACTACATTACATGTGACATCTTCAGGACTCGAAACTCAAAGTGTAGGACTTCGCAATTGACTCAGGACTTGAGTGCAAAGACTTGCAACTGAGGCTACTTGTTACTTGGTCCCAGCTCTGGTATGTACAGAAGCTGTTTTACTCTCAGCCATCATGTTTCCTCTCCACTGCCATCCTGCTCGTGTCTTCTGTCCTCATTAGAGCCAGAGAGAGCTGAGTCCTGCAGGCGGGATGTTGTGAAATCCAGACAGATGCTGCACAGTTAATAATGCAAGCCAGCTGTCAGCATTCACAAGGGTGAGAAACTGGAAATCAGCCAAGCAGCCTGCAAGCTAGTCGGGCACTCAGACATGATGGTTCAACAACCTAAAACACATTTTGACTTCTGCCACAGCAGCAAACGTACAAGTTTACAGTATACTGCATTTCTTTTTTCACTGCAGACTGCAAAATACAAAAACATAGGAAAGAGCAATTGCTTATTATTTTGAGAAATATACTTAATTGCTTTCTTGCCAGGAGTTAGATAAGAAGATTGATATCACTCTCATGTTTGTCTGTTAAATACAAAGCTACAAGTAGTTAGCTTAGCTAGTACAACAACTGTAAACGGGGGGAAACAGTTAGCTAACAGCTTTGTGATTAGTTTTTTGCACAGATGTTAAAAAAAAAAAAAAAAGATAAAACTGGTAAGTGGATTTTGTTTCGCTTGGACAGAGCCAGCCTCGCTGTTTACCATGTTTCCTGTTTCTGTGCTAAGCTAAGCTAGGCTAAGATAAGCTAACCACCTACTGGCTGTAGCATTTTATGTTAGAGACAAACATGAGACAGGCATCAATCTTGTCATCTAATGCTGCAATCCATTGTACTCTGAACTTAGGGAAACACAGACAACATGGAAAAGTGCTATGAAATGGTCATTCAAGTCAGAATTCCAGGTTGGAAAGCCCAGTTTTGCCAACATAAACACACATGATGTCAGAGCAACATGGTGGCAAACAGTGAACCGACCTACTTTATATGGTGTTGGTAGTTTTTGTGTTGTAAGCTGTGCTGCAACAAGATTGTAGCTGTCAAGTTGATTTGTGCTTGACAGAAATCTTTGCAAGCATGCATATCTCCATCTCTGTCTTCACAAAACAAATGAACACAATAACTTTATGCCATTGGCTGTGGTGGTTTACACTATTTCGCAAAGTACCCTTTTCCCCAATTCTGAGTTGTTGTATTTTATTTTCATGAGCAAAGACAGGCAAGAAGGTTGACTTATTTTATATGCAGTTTATCTTCGCTATGGTAAGTGGTGTAGGTCGTCTGTAGATGCTTGTGAAGCTCAGAGACTTGACATACAAACATCAGTTTTCCAAAGAGATTAACTAGGATGCATTTAGATCGCAAGGCTGGAAGGCTGATTTGGAATTATTGACTTTCCAAAATGACGAACTATTCTTTTGAGTCACTGCAGCAATCATCAGGTGGCACATGCCAAATATATATATATATCTGCACATTACAATCTGTTTCCCAGCTCCTCTTTTATTCTTTACTATCATATATTAATACAAGAGAAGATTAGCATTGAGGATTATTTTTATCCTCTGTGGTATCTGACAGTAATCTCCATGCTATAATTGGCCTCAGTTCAAACTAGAGTTGTACCGATACCGATACCAGTATCGGAAATGCCTCCGATACTGCCTAATATGCGATATCGGGTATCGGCGAGTACAGCCTATGACCAATCTGATACCACATAATGCCTCACGTCATTACACGTACGCACACTACAGGCAAACGAAACAGAAATGGAGCAGAGTTTAAAAAGCATTCTACTGTAGCCTTTAAAATGTCTTTTTTACCAAATTGTGTGGCTGCTCTTTGACCTGTGTCTTGATCTGTGTCAACACTGGATAATAATAATAATAAAAAAAAAGTTTTATGGCATTCATTCTACTATTATGTATTAATTTCTTAATATTTTACATAGAGTTTAAGGAGTTGAGACACAACAATTCATATCCCATCCATTTTTATTTTATGCACTGGTATCGGATCGGTACTCGGTATCGGCAGATACCTAAGGTTCAGGGATCGGAATTGGTATCGGGAAGGAAAAAGTGGTATCGGTACATCTCTAGTTCAAACATTGCCTACCAGGAACACATTAAAAAAAAGTGTCAACTGTGTAATTACATTTGTTTTCTTCTGGCTTTACTGACCTTTATTGCATATGATTAATGACATTATCTCCTCTTTGTCAAATGAAGTGACTTAGCTTTGATTGACTGTATGACAACATGTTGTTGTGTGTGACCATTATTGCTAAAATATTTTTCAAACTAATCATTTATGAACATTAAAATAAAATTGCTATATAATTATTATCTGCTTATACCCCACAGGGATACCATACCAGTTTTTTTTTTTTTTTTTGAATAACAAAAAAATAAGAAGCTTAACTCAAAGCCTTTCAAATGTGATTCAAGCTTCAGCACAAATTACAAAATGATGGTACCATAATACAGTATTCAGGGACTGGACAATAAACAGCGTAGGTTTGCATGTTAATGGGGGGGAGGGGGGGGGGGGGGGGGGGCAATATGGGCAAAAGGTCAAATCTTTTAAACTACAAGATATCTATTTCTGACAACATACGGGAACCAAAACATCTTTCTCTCTGTGTTTACAGCCAAATCAGAAGTAAAAATAAACTCAGAAGTGGAAATCCATTAACAAGGAAAGGACAGTCAAGTGCTCAAGGGCAGCACATCTTCTAAGAATCACAATGTTTTTCCTGTGTATTTGTTCAAGAGAAAGAGTTTTATTTGTACTCGTCACCGAGCACACTGCTCTGTGTTAATGACAGCAGAAACAGGATGGAATTGTAATAATGACCCTGCATTAAACCCCGGTTTCCCAGAAAATGTCCACACACTACAGAGAGCAGAGGGCTGTGATTAATAGAGGCAACAGCAAGAGAAGTAGAGCCTTTTAAATCCCTTAAAGCTCGCCACAAGGCTGTTCCCAAAGCTGAAGATTATTACAGACTGACAGAGGCACGAAACAAATCTGTTTAATTTACAGTAGAGCTCTTTCTCTCTTGTGAGCGGGTTATTTCTCTTGATTGTGGTTTTGTTTGCAGTGTGTAGGATGCCCCAGGACCCTGGATAGCCATTATCATGACATGGATGTCAGACACCAAATCTGATTGTACTAAAGGTTGCAGTAGTATTGTTCCAAATGAGTCGCCCGATGCCTCTGAAGGCCAAAGGAACCTCAATTTAATCACAAAATAAAAAAGGCTGGAACAAAAAGAACAGGAAGAAGTATTCACAGGTGTAAAATGTAGTATTACCCAACCCAACTGCAAGATTTTCAGTTGGTGAAAATGTAGTTAGGTTTAGGCACAAAAATAATTTGGATATGGTAAGAAAAGACCATGTTTTGGCTGAAAACACCCACGTTTGGTGGTACAAAAGCTGCTGGAAAAGCAAGTACGGGTCAGTAAAATAACACCCAAGTCTGGTAGGTCAAACAGCCGATGCCGACACAACGCGATGTGCCACTAAAAACACCCAGGTTCAGTAAAATAACACCCAGGTTCGATGCCGCAAACACCGGGGAAAACGCCATGAAGGATCGCCACAAAACAACAGATGTTGGTTTCAAACAGTGGTCTGCAGCTTGGCAGGTGTCCTGCATAAGCGTCACAGGAACCACCATTCCCTCCACCTTCACTTGACAAGTCAGCTTATATAATATGTCACTCTTGAAACGTTGATATGACACATATAAAACATGCAATATAACGTATCCGTGGTTTGCTGAAACAAATAATCCAAACATTTTCCTCAAGCAACTAAGCTGCAACCACACTGTAAGAAAATTCTGTTACAAGCTCAATATTCAAAATATGAGTTAAAGCTGTTCTAGTCTTTATTTTTATATAGATAACGGATGAATGACTACATGTAAAGTGAAAGGTGTTAGTCATAGAGACAACCCCACATATGATTCTCTGCTGTTCCCCCAGCCCCATGGAGGTTTGCAGCATTTTTTAAATTAAGTTTTGGTTTTCACATCCCACAGATAGCTGTTTTGAACAAAAAAGCTCTAAAAAGCCACTGCACACACCTGCTCAGCACCAAACAGCAGACACAGTTAACGACTAGCTGGTGAATATAGTGGAGCATCTGGCAGCTGATGATCTAAATGATTCCCTTAGGAGTCGGTGGAGACCAAAAACAGAGTAAAAAAGAGACGGAAATGTGGACATTTGCTAGGTAGTCACAAACACGACTCCAAATAAATGATAATCCATAGCTGCTGCATGTGTAAAGAGGTAAGTAGTTGCTAACGTGTTTAGCATATCAACTTGAAAGGTGATAATATATCAGAGTTGAGTTTACAGCTTGTATGTGTTGTATTCACAACTGGATTATTATTGATTAATTAACATAAGAAGGACTACTATGTTACAGTCATTCCAGATAAAGCCAATATCACCTGTAAATTCTTAATCTGCAAAGTAATGAGTAACTCCAACTGTCAAATAAATGTAGTGGAGTAAAAAGTGTAAGATTTACCTCTGAACTGTATTTTAGTAGAAGGGTGACGGACATAAAAACAGCACTTGAGTGGAAGTACTTGCAGTAGTTACTTTCCACTTCATGGCACTGAGATGATATATAATACATTAGTCTGCATCATAGTCTCTGAGAGTGACAAGATCACAACAGGAAAGCACACTGGATGCAGGAACTGTATGTACAGCTTATTTAATGAATCACACAAAAACATGTATAATGTTAGTATTTAAACTATGACAGCCTGTCACTCAGTGAGCATGCCCTTAATTATGTGTGACTTTAAGCCGTAAAAAAAAATTAAACAGTGAGTTAAATAAAAAAACTCGCCTGTACTATTGTTAAAAAGGGGGAAATTAGCCAAGACCAAAATCGTTTTTTTGTACCAGGCTGTAAACATGTTTACCTTTACTGTTAAGGGATTGACTCGCCTTTGTAGTCGGCCTCAAGTGGCCATTAGAGGAACTGCAGTTTTTGACACTTCGATGCTGAATTCACTTTACAGCCCCAACTGTTGCCGCTTGAGTGAGAACCAAAAACAAAATAGAGATGTCTGAGATTGTAACTTTAAGATTATCTAACTAAAATTTTCACAGTAGACATTTTGACATGTCATAGAAGGAAAACCACAGCTGTAAATAATCACATGAATGACGGATGAATTACATTTAGCTGACAGTTTCAGGCTCCTGGTATTGTGCTTTCTGGCTCACTGCCACGCTGTGAAGGTTTACTGGGAGATCTGAACATGATGCAGCCATCATTAATGTACTTTTCCTACTATGACAACTAGTAAACAGTCTGCTGGGAAACAGACTATAACTGTTTATTTTCTGGTGTTTTTAACTTTTCTATGTCTATAAAAAATAGCTCTACTCTGCACCACTGAGGGACCTCTGTATCTGCTGAGTGTCCGGTCTTGGCTGGAAGATGGGCACGTCAGCGAGCACCCGAGGGCGAACCTGCACCTGAATAATAGATACATCCTCCAGCACCAAAGTAACTGACTCATTCACTCGCTCATCATACAGTGCCATCAGCATCAGCAGCCATTACATAACAACTGCAAAGGCCAGTTTCAGCTTAACAGGGTCTGTCTGTCTGTCTGTCTGTCTGTCTCTTTGTCTGTCTGTCGTCTGGAGCTGCTGCTGCTGCTGAGTTGGCTTTTTGAGCTGACCTCCTGCATCGTGGGATTGGATAAACAACACACTAGCAGGGTAGAGCTAAGAATGAGTGTTGATGAGATAGGGGAAAGTTTAAAACCTGTTTATAAAATCCTCTTATTCGTATTGGAGTCACTGCAGTGCACTCATGCATGAGGGGTGTGTCTTATGCAATCAGAGGCAGGCTGGTTTTGTTTTGGCTGGCACTGTGAAGGCCAGAGTTCAGGGGGAACGAGAGGAAGTGATGCTCACGTGGGGGATGACCTCATCCCGGGATCTGATTAAAGTCAACCAGCTAATGATGGGAATCGAGAAAGTGTAGCCGGGCGCTCTCAGAATGACGACTATATTTAGAAGCAGCAGAGAGTATCGACATGTCCATTAATCGAAGAGGAGTACACTCAGTTACATTAGCCAACACACAAATGAGTTGTCTGGCAAGCAAACACACACACAAGCAAAAATAGAGAATTGATTCCCCTCAGCGTGCTGCGTCTTCAGCCTCCACAGACAAGGAACCTCCTCAACGTGCGCTCCATTATTCACAGCCCAGAGCTGAATAAATAAAAGCACCCAGTAAACACCCCTGATCTAATGATGCAACAGGACACTTGTTTTAGAAAAAGCCAAAGGACATTCCGTCCAGCTCTTTCCCGCTCTGCCACCCTCCCTTCTCCCTCCATCAACGATCTCCCCTTTCAGTCCTGTGTGTCTTCTCTCCTGCTCCTTCAAGGCCTCGCAAACGCCTCCCACTGTCCTGCTCTTGATCCAGTCCCTTGCTTTATCGTCTGGGGGACATTACATCAGCGTTTCGTGCGAAGGTGCAGCAGATTTATGTTTTCATGCTCCTTAATCTCTCGTGACTGCAGAGTTGAAGCCACTCAGCTTCTCAATTACGCTCCCTTCCTGTATCATATAGCACTCACGCCATTATAATGTAATGTTGCTATATTTAGCTCTCTGATGTTTTGGAGAAAATGATCCGCCATTAGGCACAATTTCATTTACGCACACTGTGAAAAGGCACTCTTATATTTCATTCTGCTGCTGCAGCAGTGTATTCACAATAGAAAATGGTGGCATATTACTATAGATAATTACGCAGCTTCTTGTCTTTAAGATGCAGAAAAATGTGTATCTCAACATAGCACCACAATCCCCTGGTACTAAAAGATAGTCAGGGTTGCACCCTGTCACTTCATTGCATGCTTTCCTCTCAGCCTCATTACACTCCACTCCAAAACGCAGATGCAATTTTCTGCCTCCCCTGGAGCACAATCATTGCCGTTTGACTGGAGAGCTGTAGAGAAGACCTCTTCACCCAGGCTTCATGTGCCACTAGTGGCCACAGGCACAGGTACTGAAAAGTGAAAAGTAAGGGGGAAAAAACGAAAGCCAAGTGCTCAGCAAACAAGGCCTGCAGGTCAGCGTTTTAATCTGTCCACTCTGGCTTGATGGGCTCTTAGAAAAGATAACGAGAGGGACTTCGGTTGGTGCACACTCTCTGTCATTCGCTAGGGACAGAGAGTCCTCTTTGCCAAGTAATGGGCTCTGTGTTGACTGCTGCTGCTGCTGCTGCACCTCTCTGACACGCTCTCAAAATGGCTCCAGAGCGGGGAGTGATAAGAGACGAGTCTAAGAGGCAAGTTATGAGAGACGCAGAGTGAAAAAACTGAACATGAGGAGAAAACACAGAAGAAACGTGGGGCTGAGTGCTGAATACAGGCTGTACTGCAGGTGGAAACCAGCAGCTCGTACATCCTCATCACGATGAACAAGCCATTTTTGAATTCCTGTTGCTGACACAGGGAGCCAAACATTTTCAAGGCAGTGAGTCACTGACTATTTAGAGACTTTTCCTGCCTTCTTCAGGGGACCTCATCTTATTGGCCGGGTGCAGGGGCACGGCTCTTGTTGCAAAGACAGAGGATCATCGTTGTTTTCCCACACAGTTAATTAGAGAATCATCTGTTTCCTCTGGGAACAGCTAGCATGCATCAACTCCTTTATCTTTGCCCTGAGGAAGGGATTAACAGGTATTAGAGATACAGACTGGGAAATGCCTCCTCTTCCAATATCTCTCTCCCTCTCTCTCTATTCAGAATATAAACACAGCTAAATCACATCCTCTGTTTTGTCTGCCTTCACAGTACATTTGATTGCAGATTTAATATTTCCCGAGCTTTAAATAGATCCGTAATGGCTCCTTGGCTCGACAGTTTCACCTGACAGAGGTAATTATGCTCAGTTATTACAGCAGAGCTTGTAACTGCATTAGTGACAGCTTTAATTAGCGAGTGAAAACAATGTGTGCCCTGCCTCTTGATTACATCCATTGTTAATGCTCACAGTGTAGGCTGACACCTGCAGCCCTTTCTCCATGATTCAGAGTAGTGGTCTCCGTCGTTGACAGCGCACATGGCTAAAGTACGGCCTGTTGCTAGGCGATGGGGGAAAAAAAGACATGCCAAGATTACAAACAGCTTTGCTTTTATTGAAGCATGTGCCATCCATGTGGGCTCTTTCTCAGAGATATGATTGTTGAGTGACCTTGTTTCATCCCTGCACTTCTGATCAAACACAAAACTGAAAGTGTTGCCATGGAAACCCAAAGCAGTCCAGACATTGGCTAAACAAAGATTATGGTTACCTTTTTTCTTTTTTTCTTTTTTTTTTTTTTTTTGCTCTTTCCTCTCGAGACCATTCCTGCATCTGCATGGCTTTTTTTTTTCGAGCCAGAGGGAAGTGATACTGCTGGAAGTGATACTGACCCCTGATGAGATAAACACCTCACTTAGCTACAGTTACCTGCGTCAGTCCACACCACAGTTTGACTGATTTATTTAAAACTGATACATTATTAACAGCGTGTTTGGTGCAAGCTGTCCTAGTATTTACCTGCATGATCATTCACTACCAGATGTGAAAGAATCACACTGGAGCCAATTAACACCTTTAGGTGAGAAAAATAACCATAAATTCATCTGGAGGCAGTTTCTAATGTGCAAACCATTCAGCATTGTACATGTCAGTTACTTTATCTGGAAGCTATATTTTTATGATAAACATGTATCAAATGACAATGTGAAAACTGTGAAAATGTGGAAAGGGGTCGCTTGTAGTGATGAACCTACAGAGCATTATCACTTGAATCTGCAGCTCCCTTTAGATTACGGTAAAGACCCACTGCAGCAAAGTTCACCTCTAATCATTTGCTATGGGGCACACGTTATTTGCTTTCCAAGGGATTCTTGGATTCCAAGTGTTGAGGTACTGACCAGTCATATGAATAACATAATTTACATGAATGGAAAAAAATTGCTTTTGGAAAAAAAGGGCAAAATTTGCCAAAAAACTTTCTGGTTATTTGTTGAAAAATTGACAAAGACACCCATTTTGAATGTTATCACTCTATTAAATAGGTGTTAGTGGTTATCAACATTATAGATATTAGTTAGAAGACTCCTGCTGCAGTGAACAGTACAGTCGACATAGCTAATGTGTGGTTATGTTAGGCACAAAAGACACTTGGTTATGGTTAGGAAAGCATCATGTTTTGGCTTAAAACACCCATGTTTAGTGGCACAAAAGCCACTGGAAACACAGCGAAGGGTCGCCAAAAAACACCCATGTTTTTAGGGCAGAAACGCAGGTGAAAACACAGTGATGACATTTGATTTGGGGCACAAACGCCCCTGGAAACACCTCAGTGTCTCACTAATGAACAACCACTATTGTCATTTGTTTTGATCAGTGGTCTGCAGCTTGGCAACCATCTTGCCTGGATGTCAGACCATCTACCATCTCCCCAACTACCAATGACAAAATCAGCTCAAATACATGTTGCTGCAACAGCAACAACAAGCACAGCCATAGCTGATCATGACACTCTAAACAAAGTAGATGGTGTAGCAGAAGCCTTGTAACCTATTTGCAACACTGATAACCACTGACGCCTATTAAGATAGAGATAAAGCATAGGTGTAGAGGACTCATGTTGACAAAATTAAAGACATTTAAACCATGAATTAATGTATAAATGTACAAATGTGTGAATAAAAAATCACCAGAATGCTGGAAATTAAGTGTTTGACGCAAAAAAAAAATTCAGGTGGAGGATACCTAAATTCTTCTGTTTCATATGTAGTCCACTCAAAATGAAACAGGGGGATGTAATGTGATAAAATTGTGAGGTAGTGATGGCACAGATGGGACAGAAAGTTTATTTATTTACTGCTGATGAATGTCTGCAGAGGAGAAGATCATTGTTGTAGTTTCTCTCTTTTGTGTCCTGCATCCTAGATTGCATATACAAACACAAACCTGGCACAAAGTCACAAACATTGTTGGAGAATCCTGTAGGTTTGTTTTTTACATGTTTGCAAACAAGCGGGCTACCTGCTACCTTGCAAGCGTTCACACTCCCACAGCAACAAGCAAAAAATGTCAAAGGCCTGCAACTTGTTTGCTTCCAGTTGGTATTCACTGTTAACTTTGTAGCTAGTTTCAGCTCATTATTTAGCTGTCAGAATTGCAACTTTACTGTTTTAATTCACTCTCATTGTTTTAGTTCCGACCCCAGCAACACAGGACTTGGTAGAGACCAAAAACAGAGCTAAGAGGAGAGTGAATATTGGACTTACATTTGACGTATGGCCAAAAACTCGACTCCAAATGAATGATAATGATGCTGGATGCAACTGTTTGCTAACAACTTTATCCTATCAACTTAAAAAGTGATAATATGCAAATGTTGTTGTCGCTGACAGTTTTAAAAACATGTTCACAAATGCAGCGAGACAATAAGAGTAATCATAACTGTTGCCAAAAATAAACCATTGTGCAACGTTGTGGACGCAGCTGCAGGTTTAACTTACGCAGACAGCATGGAGTCTCGTTGCATTCAGTTGTGTAGGTCGTGTTGTGTAAACTATGTGGCTGGGAGACAAGACTGTGTGTTTACCGTGTCAGCAGAGAAGCCAGGTGGAGCACAGAAACAGCCCGCTGTATGTAAACATCATTTACATCAGTGTGATCAGGAGATTGTGCTGATAATCCTGTCAGGCAGAGAATGAGATTAAAAGATTTCAGACTGCAGAGTCTCTCGTAACTCCATGATGACATTATATCATTTGTGAAATATGAGCGGGTCATCTCAGGCAAAGAAATGGCTTAATGTCTGCTAAAGTGCTGCAGTGGTACAGAAGCCACAGTTTTATGATGCTGTTTTAGCGTAGTTTGAAAAACGTGTTTCCATTTTGGCTTTGGAGAGACTGTCATATGGGTTAAAAGGTACTCTTGAAGAGGTTATAAGGAGCTGGTCCCCAGTAGCTGTATACCTAAAACAGGAATGGTTGAGGGTAATAAGTATGGAGGAACCAAATAGGATAATTACATACAAATCACATCTGGTTGTGACTACTGCTTTTACTGACTATTTTGTTTTGTTTGTGTTCTTGTTGCTTTCCTTATACCTTGCATTAATGGTCTTCGTTTTGTCTAATTTCATTATTGCTGAAACTTGTAACTCCATATAATACCATTTGTGAAATATGAGCAGGACATCTCAGGCAAAGAAATGGCTCCCTTGCCACTAAAGTGCTGCAGTGTCACAGGAACCACGGTCACTTAACGCTGCCACCACTTAATGGTTAATGAGGTGGAGTCGGGGGTTTCTGTCTGCCTTTACTGACAGCTTTGCAGAGAAACATTTAGATTCTGTCACCTGTTTGAATATATGCTGTTGAATTATAGCCTAGGAAAATATATTTGGTAGCAGGTGTCTGTTCCCATGCTCATGGAGAGGCGTTCTTTTTTTTTTTTCTGCCAGCAATCGAGACATCGATCCGTGCTAGAAACCCCATTCTAGCAGGTACACGGAGATAAACAAGAGAAGGCAAGGCCACCTCAGATTTGCCATGGAGCCAAAACAGTCAACGAAAGGCCGCAGGCAGTTGCCAGGCAACACTATCCCTATCACAGCAGGAAGTGGAGTCGAACAGAACATTAATCACTTTCAGCTCCATCTCACAAGAGTCAGAGTGCTACAGTGCTCCGGTCAGACAGAGGTTTCTCACTATGTTCAGTCATGCTGGGTCATACCTGTATTTACTGGCATTTTACAGGAGGCCTGCTGAGGGAGAGATGTCTCTCCTGCAAGTTTACTCACTTCAATACGTAATGCATTTCTGATCATTAATAGCCTATCAGTCCATTTTGCACCACTTTATTTCTCAGCTCAAGTTTGAATCCAAAATAATGAGGAGGTTTACTGTTTAAACATGATCTGTTTACAGAGGGGAAGCGAGTTAAATCTGTTTCAAATGGTTTATGCTGTGCTTGGAGAATTTATTTGGCACTGAGTTTCCTTAAAACAAACCACGAGGGATGTCCGCCTGCAGTTCAGTCTGCTTCAAATCTGTTTGTTTCACCTGCCAAAGCACATCTTTTCAAGGCAACTCCAGCTCCAACAGAGTTCCTGAAATTATATTTACTCTGCCATGCTGCCTCACCTGCCTTGCACCAAAACAAAAAAAACCCTGATCCTAAAGTCTACAGATGAAATCCTAGAGAGGCCCCTTTCCCACTGCACAAAACCCCCCACTAACATCCCTATCTGGCTTTTTAATGTAATGTAAAAGGTTACAATCGGCATTCACACCCGGGTATTTATCGACTCTGGCTCAAATCGGCAGTGATGGAAATACAACACCTGGGTGGGCGCACTAATTTAAATCCCTTTGCCAGTGAGATGCAAAGACATGCCACCTCAAACTACCATCTGTTTTCACCTAATCAGCATTCAAACATTGCTCCAAATTATTCAGCATTAAGTTTGAAAGAGAGACTGAACAAGTATGAGATATAAAAAAAAAATAACCACCATAACATTTTCACCTGCCTGTTTTCTGGTGTTTCCCCCTTGTTGAAGTGTAGCGCCGCCCCTTGGTAATTAGGGTTAGGGCTGAGGGTTTGAGCCTGGTTTCGGTGGAGTGGAAAAATAGACAAGGAAACAGTCGTCAACACAATAGATTAAAAAAAAGGCATACTCGTTGGCTGCAGAGCCATCTACACATCTCTGGTTTACTGCCAATGGAAAAGGAGTCTTTTGCCTATTTTTATCGGGCTTTCCTGTGTGTTTAAAAAACCCATGTACAAACATTAATTTTGGTGGAACAGGGGTATAACAGTGCTGGACCTAACACATTCGGCAGCCTGGGCAAGCTTCCCGTGCAAAAGGGGGCAGCTGCCTCAGCCGCCTACAGGGAGATCCGCCACCGCACAGTAAAGCACAAAAGGTCCCCGATTCCTATGTAGTTTGCTTTTTATCGGATGAGTTTGAACTTGGAATTAAATCATCAAAATGATGGAGATGCAACTGAAAATGACCCTAGCTGAAGTGTCTGTCTGATTTTGATATGATTCCAATTACAGAGGAGCCACAGTGTTGATCACCGGGCGTGCTATCCTGATATATCTCTATCTAATTACTCAGAAGAGGGTTGCGCCCATTCATATATCATCTCATAATGAGGTCATAATTGACATTAAAATTATCCTGTGTCCTCTGTTGATTTAATATCCATTTATTAAATGCTTTCTGGTGGCATTTTGAGTAGGAGGCTACATTGGTGTAGCAGCTCTTTGGCAATGCACAGGCTCTCGCAGCTTTGCCAAAGCCCAGGCTCGCTGCAGCAGATCTGTGAATTGAGGAAAACCCGAAAAAAAATATCTCAAAAGGCAGCATGTGGGCGGATTCACTTGAGTAAAAAATGACAAGGTTTTCCCCGCTCAGTCGGCACTCATAAACAGACCTAATCAAACACATAAACACAGGCTGCACGTTGAGCGAGAATGGAATGGGCAACGTGAGGAGATCATTGTTGGAAAGCTGGACAGGCTGATGGCCAGCTGCCTAACTGAAGCACTCAGCCATAAAATAAAGCAGGGAGTATATGTTACCTGGGCTAATCGACAACAAAATATCCACAGACATTGTATAATGTGTCTCTTTAAAGGCCCTCAAAGACTGGCTGTAATTACATGTTGGCTGCTTTTTGTGAATGTTTCATTACAAGGTAGAAATACAGAATGACTCAACTGCAGCCAAATTTATCAGTCACAGATAAAAAGCACACATGCTACTCATTCTAAACTTCAGGATTAATAATCAACCAATGACAGTCTAGTTTATAAACAGGAACCCACGAGGGCTATATTGTGACAAAGTTTTAAAAAAAGAGGCAGCAGTCAGAACATGTAGTGATTGCTAACATATTCAGTCGTCAGATGGTGGTGTGAAGATGGACCGGATGAGGAGAGAAAAAAAGTGTGACTGCTTAGTATGGCCACTCTCAGCCACATGTCTTATTTTACCAGATAAGCATACAAGAACATCCAGCCACCTGGGTGTTTGTCTCACCTTTTCATGCCAACAAATATACATTCACAGAAATCATTGTATTAGTTTTGATTGTCACTGAGACTACAATATGATGTCTTTATATCAGAGCAAAAGGAGAAGGCTGACAGGGCATTACAGTAAAGGGACAGGTCAAGGGTCACCAAGATGAACATATATATATTTTTCTCCTGGGAGCTTAAATGTGCTCAGCAAAATTGGTGTCAATCTGATCATTCAGTTGTTGTATTGAATCAGTGACATAACCTCTGCTTCTTGGCAAAGCTGATCATAACAGACGAATAATGATGATAATAAGGACGTTAGCATGGGTAGATTATGAGACGGTGGCCCCTGGGCACAATAGGTGCGAAACGCACAGACTTTATGGTGATTTTGCCTCTTATTATTGCCCCCTTCCCCTTATTGTTTTGCTTCTTCGTAGTCAAATCTTTTTGCGGTGCGTATGTGGTAATTATGTGTCTCTTTCACTTTATAGTGATTTTGTGTCTCTTTGTGGAAGTTTTGCATCTCTTTGTGGTCATTTTGTTTTTCTTTGTGGTAAGTTTGCATCTTTTCATAGTCATTTTGTGTCTCCTTGTGGTAGTTTTGCATCTCTTTGTAATCATATTGTGTCTCTTTGTGGTAGTTTTGCATCTCTGTAGTTATTTTGTGTCTCTTTGTGGTGATTTTGTGTGTCTTCGCAGTCATTGTGTGTCTCCTTGTTTTAGTTATGTATCTCTTTGTTGTCATTTTGTGTCACCTTGTGGTAGATTTGCATCTCTTCTTAGTCATTTTGTGTCTCTTTGTGGTAGTTTTACATCTCTTTTTTGTTATTTTGTGTCTCTTTGTGGTAGTTTTGCATCTCTTTGTAGTTATTTTGTGTCTCTTTGTGGTGATTTTGCGTGTCTTCGTAGTCATTGTGTGTCTCCTTGTTTTAGTCTTGCATCTCTTTGTTGTCATTTTGTGTCTCCTTGTGGTAGTTTTCCATCTCTTTTTTGTCATTTTGTGTCTCTTTGTGGTAGTTTTGCATCTCTTTTTAGTCATTTTGTGACTCTTGTGGTAGTTTTGCATCTCTTTGTAGTCATTTTGTGTCTCCTTGTGGTGGTTTTGCATCTCTTTGTAGTCATATTGTGTCTCTTGTGGTAGTTTTGCATCACTTTGTAGTCATTTTGTCTCTCTTCGTGGTAGTTTTGCATCTCTTTGTAGTCATTTTGTGTCTCCTTGTGGTAGTTTTGCATCTCTTTGTAGTCATTTTGTGTCTCTTTGTGGTGATTTTGCATCTCTTTGTAGTCATATTGTGTCTCCTTGTGGTAGTTTTGCATCTCTTTGTAGTCAATTTGTGTCTCTTTGTGGTAGTTTTGTGTCTCTTTGTAGTCATTTTGTTTCTCTTTGTGGTAATTTTGCATCTTTTTGTAGTCATTTTGTCTCCTTGTGGTAATTTTGCATTTCTTTTTATTGTCATTTTGTGTCTCCTTGTGGTAGTTGTGCATCTCTTTGAGGTAATTTTTTTGTCACTTTTGGTAGTTTTGCATCACTTTGTAGTCATTTTGTGTCTCTTTGTGGTTATTTTGCCCCTTTTGTAGTTATTCTTTGATTCTTTGCATCTCATTGAGGTCATTTGAGTGTCTTTCTGGTCAGTACATGTTCATTTAAGTGACTTTTTGCAGATGATGGTCAGGGGGCCCCTGGGCCTGTGTATGTGCCTGAAGGTCTCCTCAGTAGCCTAATCCATCCATGGATGTTAAATGTAAACCTACCATAAAGATAAACTGCTATTATATGGCTGTACAATAGCTGATGAATGATATTTTCCTGGCCGGTTTGTCTTGTCCATTTCCCTCATCTCAGCTCTGTCCGGTGGGTTTTCAGTAGTGCGTCTCCGCAGCGCATCTTTAGTGCGGCCACTTTCAGTAAACAGCGCCTTGTGAGCGCACTACCTCTGCCGAAAAACACACGTCAACCACTGCAGCGGTACTGCACGGAGACAGCAGCAGGCCTACGAGAAGCCACAGGAAGCTTGTCAGCTACAGACTGCTCATTCTTAATTATCTCCATGGCTGCTGATGAGACCCAACAGAAGCCGGACCTGCTCGAAATGCGCCAATTATCTGCAGAGGACGGATGTGCGTCCGTGTGTGCACAGAGCAATAAGCTCCGTTAAGACAGCTGATTAATACAGAGTCGCTTATCGGTGGATGTCAGTAGTTAACAACGGACGTGCGTTGTCTGCTCTTTACGTAATCCTTTTTTGCGTAATTTTGCAGCGGGTATTGGATGCCGCGTGGACCAGGATTATTTTGGCGAGGATATCTCTAGTGCTCTCCCCTCCTCCCTGCATCCGTTGTTGTCCTCAACAGCAGACGCACAGACTCATTCAGGGACAATTTGTCTGGAGCAACATTGTAAATAGACGAGGAGCTGTTTTAATGAAATCCAACATCGCTGCATCCCGGTTGAAGGTAGGTGGCTCCCTCGGTTTCCTCCTTCATCTCTCGGCGCTCACGTTTCCATGTTGTGCTCGTTTGTTTTCGCAGAATGGTGCAATGCAACGTTTGCATGGCTCTTCCACAAATGGAAAGGGACATTTCATAATATGACATAACGTAAATATTTACACAATTTCACATGTTTGGTGTGTTTTATTCATTTTTTTTCTTTCTGTTTATGTGTACAAGTCTTTTTTTTCTGTCTCAGAGAGATAAAGAGAGGGAGAGGGAAATGGGAAGAGGAAGAAAATCAGTCTATGTCCTCCAAGAGTGTAAATGCACATGAGTTAGCGTGAGTAGCGTGTGTGTGCGTGTGTAGGCTATTTGTTTTATAGGAAGCATTGTGCAAAGCAGCGGGGGGAAGTTTGTATTGCATACAATACATGCACGACGAGGCTACAGCGGCTACTTTAAATGTAATACTGCATCTCCACATGGGTGCAGAGGTGGGAAGTAACTGAGGACATTTACTCAAGTACTGCAGTGTGCACAAAACAGATTTACTTTACTTAAATATCTGCCTCTCGGGTGATTTGGCATTTGAGAGGGAGATGTTGCAGTCAGCCCGGGCTGTGCATTCATTCCAGGCTGTGGCTGCACGCTCCTTTATTTGCATAAGCTTTTACTTGCACACCTGAACTTATAAAATATAAGCTATAGTTTTAATCACTCAACACCTTTATAAAGTGCCATTAAAATATACTGCTTAAAGGGGACCAATCTTATTGATGATTACTTTTAATACTTAAATAAATAACAGCTAATATTTGTTACTTTTTGTTTATTCGTGACCATGTAAGGATATTTAGAAGAATGCTACTTACAGATGAAAAATATGCATTCATGTTTGCGTCAAGGGATGCTGTTTTATACTTGTGTTTACACACATTTAGCAGCATCTCAAACAGCAGTATCACTTATGTTTGTTTGTATTAAAAGACTTGTTCAATGTGGGAGTGACAGCAAGCTCACATGTTTTGAATCGTGGTGGTAAGGTGGCCCTTTTGTTTACACCTGTGTCACTGATTGTGTTTTTATATGCTGTATTTTCCACTGTGGTATCACTGGGATTTGAATACATTCCCTCCAAGGCATAAATATGTGTGTGTGTGTGTGTGTGTGTGTGTGTGTGTGTGTGTGTGTCTATCTATATGTGATTGTACAAAGCATGATATACACTTCTATCTATCTATCTATCTATTGAATATACTACAGTCTAATAATATCTGTTAATTGCCTTTGCTTCTGTTTTTTTCCAGCCTTCAGTCAGCAATGCCTGGGAATCCTTCAGCTGCTCCTCCCTGCTGTTCTCTGAGAATGGGATCGTAGTGAACCAATCTGGGATTTAGATCAACTGCTAGCATGTTGCAGCCGTCCACGAGGACAGGTGACAGCCTGTTGGAAGCATTACCTCACCGGTGCAAGCGTCCGAGATGGGTCCTCTCCCTCACCCTCTGCATGGCTCTCCTCTGGCTTCCAGGGGCAGTGGCATCCACCCTAAACTGCCACAAGACATGTATCTGCGCCTCAAACATAGTAAGCTGCTCTAAGATGAATCTGACCACCGTCCCGACGGGTCTCCCGCTCTACACTGCAGTGCTGGATCTCAGCTACAACGAGATAGAGCGACTGCGGTCTGAGTGGACCCCAGTCAACCTCCCGAAGCTCCATAACCTCCTCCTCAGCCATAATGGTCTCCACTTCCTGTCCTCAGAGGCGTTCCTATATGTGAAGCACCTGCGCTACTTGGACCTGTCCTCCAACAACTTGCGACTGCTGGATGAGTTCATTTTTGAGCCTCTGGTCAACCTGGAGGTCCTCTTGCTGTACAATAACCAAATTTCCCAGATTGACCGTTCAGCATTCACCGGCATGCTCAACCTTCAGAAGCTCTACCTTAGCCAGAACCAAATCTCTCGCTTCCCCGTGGAGTTGGTCAAGGAAAAGTCCCGTCTGGAGAAACTTTCTCTCCTGGACGTGTCCTCCAACAAGATCAAGGTGTTGCCCATTGATGAGCTCCGGGTGCTGCCTGCCTGGATTAAAAATGGCCTCTACTTCCACAGTAACCCTCTGCTGTGTCACTGTGATCTCTACAAACTCCTCGCCCACTGGCACATTCGAAAGCTCAACTCTGCTGTGGACTTCAAAGACGACTACACGTGTATTCTGCCTGGCCCACAAAAAACCCAAGTGGGCATTTTTGATCTCAGTGGTGAAAATATGAACTGCAGCACGTTCAAGGAGGCAGTTCAAGAGGCTTATCTGGAGCAGAGAATGACCCTTGGCTGTGACACCAAACACAGGAACATGTCAAAGACCTGGATGTTGCCTGGTAACGTGCCGGTGATACGTGGAAGCAACCAGACAGCCCAAGACTTGCCAGATGGAAGTCTAGAGATCAATCCAGTGAGGACTGAGGACTCCGGGACCTACACTTGCTTTGCGACAAGCGAGGTCTTCAATGAGACGATCTACGTGGTGCTGAAGGTTCACAACTTCACCATGCACGGGGGCGGGGAGACCCTGAACACAGCATACACCACCTTGGTGGGCTGTCTGGCCAGTGTGGTGCTGGTGCTCATGTATCTGTACCTGACGCCGTGTCGTTGCTTCTGCTGCCCCAATAAAGGCAAGGGTCGTGGCGAGGACAGCATCCACTCATCCATGCTCAGCGTGACACCGACCCACGAAGACCCAGCGCTCAAGGCCGAGCTGAACAGGCACGTGGCGTTCATAGACTCCAAGGACTTGCAGGGCCAGAACGGCAAGCTGAACCCCAACGGGGATGAGGATGATGATGATCTGGATGCAGAGGCTGGTTCTCTTATGAAGGGCAAGAGGAAGAAGTCAGTAGCAGAGTCCATCAGCTCCGTCTTCTCAGACACTCCCATGGTGGTCTGAGATGAGATGGTGGACGCCACACGACTGGATGTAAATGGTACAATGTGAGCCATCTTTTAGTTCATGTAAACTGTGACTGTGACCTTGTGGGAGGAAACGGAGGCAGGACGTTCATCTGTAGTTGGAAATAAGGATCTCAAAGGGAGTAAAAAAAAACTGTCTTGTTGCCGACGAGGGCAACAAGCAGGACATTTCCAGCATTTTAATCTGTAGCACTTAATATTCATACTGTGAAGGAAAGGCAGTGAACAGTGGAAACTACTGAAGTCTTATGAGAGTGAAACGTAGATGATATAACGTTGATATCAGCACTCAGGAAGTGATCAAATAAACTGCTAAAGTGTGGGAAATATATATGATCCAATACACAGGTTGAAATTAGATTTTAAAAACGTAGTGTATATTGAAACAATGGCTGGCTCATAATTATATTTATTAAAATGACTAGAATAGATTGTATCTTAAAAACTAAAACAAACTAAATTAGAGCATATATACATTTACCCCTCCTCGATCAACACAGGGACAGAGACTTAGACAGGCAGCCGTCACCAGGCTATGAATACATCTGTCGTTAACCTTGAGTCATCTATAGAGAAACAGCATGCCATAAGCCCACATTATATGAGGTCTCAGGCTGATCTGTGTATGTGGGATGAAGAAAATGTGCATTCATCAGACATTTAGTCACTTATATTGCGAGAGCAGTAGCACAAACATTATATTAACAGGCCATCGCAGGTCATTTTCATCCTACTTCATAGCTGACACTTAGTTGCACTCAGATGTAGTTCATCATTATTCTAATTCATAGTCATATGTGTAGCGATATAAGAGAAAGCTATGTTAAGGGATCAATTTACATAGAGGTACACAATAGTTAACCAGCTTGAGGCAGATCATTGCTTATATATGAATTGTATATCAAAATAGTTGCCTCTTAGTTATTGCACATCTACAGTATAACCCGAGAGAAGCCTTACACAATTAAAAACATGGAACGCCTCCAGCAGATACGCATTAGACGCAGGGAAGTATTTTGTCCTGACTTATTATCAACATATTGTCTCAATTCTATATACAGACATGCACCGTGCTCCTTACATGGACTAATAGGCTGAGGTGCCACAAACTGAAGAGCTGCAGACTCTTCGTCTCGGCCAGGTTATAGCATATGTTTCTCTCAGTCACATAAGCAGGAGGTTAAATACCAAGCTAAAAGCAGCGAGCTGGAGTTTATTGTGTTCTTTCCTGTATGTTAAATGGGCATATTATATAAAATCCAGACACGTTTTAGTGAAAATTGCTCAAAAACCTACCCTTAGTGTATTCCTATGTCCTAATTTATGTATTTTAGTATTTGCAGGGGCGCACAGTCAGGAGAGGCAAGCCAGGCAAATGTTTGGTGCCCTCCCCAAAAAATTATGAAAAAGGGGCCCCTGATGACCACTTATACTGACAAATTTTGCAGACAACTATAAACTAGAGTTGTTCCGATGCCGATATCAGTATAAGAAATGCCTTTAACACTGCTGAAAATGCTAGACTGGGTATCAGCGAGTACCCAACTCTATGCACCGACCCCATACCATTTCATTTATTGAGACATTTGAAATTAGCTTCACACCTGGATAAAATGGCAGTTTTACTGAAAATCAATTCTTCTTTGTCGCTCTTCAACAGTGGCCTACACAGCCAGGTGTGCTGTGCAGCCACTGGCAACTGCTGTTTTAGCAACTCATTCTCACTCCGACCTCGTCACATATTGATGTTTTAGCCAACACACTCAGGGTACCTTGCATGTCATGGACTTTCCACGTCCATGACATGCAAGGTACCCTGAGTGTGTTGGTTATTGATGTTGTGGGACACTGTGTCAAGTTCTACCTGTTAAATGCTTCTTTCAAGATACACTTTAGTTTTCAAAAAACACATATTGTTAGGTTTAGGCAAAAAGAGGAATTGGTTGGGTTTACCATACCATACCATACCATACCATACCAACTTTATTTATAAAGCACTTTAAAAACCCAGTGGACCAAAGTGCTGTACACAATCAAACATAAAGTGTACAATAGGCATAAGACATAAAATATACATAAAACAAAGCATAATAAAAACAATAAAGATAAAAACATAAAGTGCAATAAAATAACACAATATAAACCAATAAAACATTTTAAGGCACAGCACATAAGTAAAATTAGTAAAGAAAATGAGTAATAGCAAATTAAAAGACATCAATTTATGCGGGATCAAAGGCCATAGAGAACAGGTGGGTTTTAAGGCGCTTTTTAAAAACATGCAGTGATGGAACTTGTCTGATGTCGAGAGGCAGGTCATTCCATAGTTTTGGTGCTACAGCTGAGAAAGCACGGTCCCCTCTGAGCCTGCTTGTCGTTTTGGGAACTTTCAGGAGCAGCTGGTCAGCTGAAAGTTTAGCTGACCAGCTGACCGGGATTTAGGAAAAAAGAATAGGATTTAGGTTTACAGTCTTACGGGACGCAGAGTTCACTCTTGGGTGAAAGTCAGTGTTTGTTGGACCCATCCACCACTGCTCTAGCCCCACTCAGACTTTCGCCGCCTTAACTTTCGTCCTTATCCCGCCTGGTTTCCCCCTGACGCCGTCGGATGCCGTTAAACTATGCCACAAGGCACTGGATTTCGACGAACTCTCGGGCCTTGTTTTAGAGCAAGGAAGAAGAATTGATTTTCGGTAAAAAGTGAAACATTGGCCGTCAGCAAAATGTTGGTAATTTGACAATATTGTCAATATTTTACACTGGAAAGTCCCATCAGTAAAAGAACATCGTGTACAGTTTGCAAAGCTTTAGTTTTGAGGGGTGGCACTAGTGTTGCGAGCTACTAAATTGTGTCTACACTTTAGGTTTCTTAAAAGAATTATTATTTATGCCTAAGTGTTTTTTTTTGTTTTTTTTTTACGATTGACAGTCAAATTAGATAACAATAGAAAGATAAGCAAGTCCAGGTATGGGAATTTGTATCAGGAAAAAATGGCATTAGGACATCTCAACTATAAAACCCCTTAAACCTCCTGTAATGGCATTATACAGTGCACTGCAGCTGCCCCAAAAAAACCCTAAGTGGGGCCCCTTTTAGCAACCGACCGTCAGCTAGCTACCTGAAACTGTCATACATATGTTAGGTGTAACCGTCAGCACATGACGAGCAAACCTTTCTGCTCAACAAAAACAAAATAAAAAACAAGAAAAGGGAAAAATGACACCAGGAGGTGCTGGAAGGCCTCGATTGGCTTCTGTCTTCCAGAGTCTAGGACTGCCACTGAGTATTTGATATTGCATTTTGCTCAGATGGACAAGTGTCACGCTGTTTGGCCCTGTGGTAGGTAGAAAAAGCAGCACGTTGTAATAGCAGGTAAACATTAGAAATAAAACCCACAGGGTTCCTCTAGAGGATTATGCTGATGAGGCTGTGTTGTCTGACAGGAGCGAGCTGAGTTAAGAGCTACTGAAAGAAAACCTGTTGTAACACATGGGATCCTTCAGAAGATAACTAAGTTTTTACAGTTATAATTGAATCTATTGTGAATTGAATTCATTGTGCCAGCCACCTCATTTGCCATGCATATTTCATTAACAAGGTTTAAAACAGGCATAAACAAGAAAGAGTGATTTCATTAAACAGCACAGCGTTCGTGTCATAATACAACAAGGCTAGCCCAGCATAAATTGTGTCTTTTGATGGGATGCAGCTTCTCTCTGTTTCCCATGTCTTTGTCTCTCTGAGCAGGAGGGGATAGGTGTGTTATCGTGAGTCACAGCGACACAAAGCCATTCTCTCTGGCTCCCTGCACGCTGACAGCATCAATTCAGCCCAGATGTGTTTGCTTTGTTTGTGTATCTCTGTCATTACGAGGCTGCCCTCGCTTAAGTTCAAAAGCAATCATTCAGCCAGGCAGTGAATGTGATGCCCTTTAAGTAGACACTAATTTGTTTATGAGGGAAATGCCTGGAGCTGTTATTGAACATTTGCTCTCCAACTGAGTCATATGATTGGAAACTATAAGAACTTAAGAAAGTATAATTGAGAATATATTGCTCAATGCTTTTTAGTTTTCCACTTCAACAACACACACTCAAAAAAAATTAATCTATTGTCAGGTTTATGTATGTTAATTACATATAAAATTTTCTGCCAACTGTGTCAAGTCATTCTCAAATAAACCAAAAAAGCACCATTAATTTAATTCAGTAAAGTAAAACTTAAATAGACTATGAGCCTTTATGTAACTATAGCTCATAGAATTACATTTATGTAATTTCTGTCAAGAAATTCTGTGTTATTCAAAAATGACGAACATTAACATATCTGAAATACATAGAATATATTAACAGTAATTACACACAGGTAATTTCCATGAGCCATAGTGACATTAATTCTCATAGTATATTCATCTTAATTGGATTTATGTTTATGTTAGAATTACTTGACGCAATTGGATGGAAGTTTTGACATAACCTGACATATGAGTGCACATATGATAACACCTACATATGTAAAATCACATGCACTTTGCAATTAACTGTCAGTATAGCTGTCAAATGTCAGGAGAGTGCAATAGGTTTTTACACAAAATTGATGTTATATTCACAGTTGCACTGTGCAACGCAGCATCTTCTGTGTGTGGGTGAGAAAAGGAAGTCACACTTATCAGAGAGGTGGTGTGTGAATCATTCCACTCTCTCACGCATAGGAATACCAGGTGGAAAAGGATTGCAAAAATACCACAAGATGCATTAAAATAAAGACACATTTAGCACTACGGCTGACTGGCTGCAATTGGCGAAGAATCTATCCCATTTTTATGGATCCAGCCCCTAAGTGTTGCCCTGTAGAGTTAAAATATATGTGCTGTTACCTGCTTTCTCATCATGGAGTCAATCTTAAACCTCTGGCCGCTCAAGGCAACATGAGAAGCCAATCACAGAATCTAAAATGACTAAAACAATACACAGATATTACAGCTGTTGAATAGCGCACATTAAATTGCCAGACCATCAAGGAATAGCTTGTGTTTGCCCTGCAATAACCCCGTGTCAATCAAGATCAATCTGCCGTGGCTAACGGGTGATCTTCTCCTCTGGGTTGTCACTCACAATACAAGTCATAGTTGTGTACAGAGAAAAACCAAGTGCTATTGCGAAGGTCCTAATATAAATGAGAAGAGGAGAGGCTTTGTTCTCTTCAAAGCAAATCTGCCTTCCTATATATATCTATATATACAGTATATATATGTATTAAGACTCACTTTTCTGTGTTCAGTATTGATTAGTTGTGTACTGCTATGTTCTACCAGTGTACTGACTGTATTCTTGTATAATCTGATGTTGTTGATCATTTTGCATTTCGTCTGCCGCTGTGCTACTGTTAGTTGTTTCAACACTCAAGTCTTGACTATAAATGTTTATTTTTTAAGCAGGGTGGGGTTTAGTTTTTTATTGACATGGGATGTATTTTACACTTGACTCTGCTGAAGGATGGTTACACTGAAAATATGTATTGAACATGTCGGAAAAAAAACTGCATAGGAGGAGTTTTGAAATCACTGATACATCCTAATGGGCAGTGAGTATGTAGCCGTCAGTTATTTTCAGTCAGTATCATAAAGCCATAAGGAATTCAAGGAGAAAGCAGTGCTTTATCAGATAAGTGGCTCCGTCAGGTGATGTATGGAGTTGAAGGTGTGTTTGCCGAAAGACACTTTACAACAGTGAAAGCAACAACTTTTCTGTCCAGAAGAAAAGTCAAAGATTATTTTTATAAAAGCCAGGAATGTAGGAAAATCAAGAGATCTCTCCACCCACACCGATGAATCCCTGAAACACAATGGGTTTTGAATGGATTTGAAGACAGAGGGTAAATAAATCTTCTCAGGACTACGTCAGTTTTAAGTTGTAATGTAATACGATGCACAGTTTTTCAGCATCAATCAGATCTGTGGTTTGAGATCTGTGCGGTACACAGGCCCTTTGCTATTTGCAGGAATGGCACATTAACTGTTCCCTTCTCACAGATTAGGGAAGGGAGTGGTCTCTGCCCGACATACAGTACATCTATCTCCGTTCATCTGTGTAGTAGCAATTACGGAAACATCCTTGAGGCGGTGGGGCTAAAAGCTTGCTGCTTAACAGTGTGCAACTACAAGTGTCCACAGGACAAGAATGGAGCTTTTAATAGCATTAAAAGCACTGAGTTTATTGACCGCTGCTTCAAAGATGAGCTGGTTGGTCACTGCCATAAAATCTGAAAAGGTCTCGCAGCTAAAGTGGAATGGCTTTGCATGGTTCGCTTAAGAGCTTCTCTGACTGCAGGATAGGTGCAACCTTGTAGGCATTAAAGATAAAGAATACTGATCATTTGACTTAATAAAAAGATCAAGATTTACACTTTGTGCTGACTCCATTTTTTTATTTGCTCTTACTATTTCCAGAAGACATCTATGGCATGTTCTTGTATTCATTTGCTTCTAAATCTGTGTGGCTCATGGAGTATTTTAGGGACAGAGCTGTGACATTTTACCAGAATTACTATGACTAATGTAGAGTTGCTAACACAGTAAATATAGAGTATCCATTTTGGGACACTTCAGAGGTAACACCATGCGTCTCCTTAATTTGTAACCGACTGAATTTTAGCCGCATTACGTCAAAGAGCCTTATGGCAGGGCTGATCTACACAGATGTGTCATGTATAAACTTCCTGTAGGTTTTAACTGTTTATCATGGAATTGACTTGACATTTTTTATTGACAATATACAGAACATTAAAAAGTATATGACATAAACAAATAAATATGTACAGTCTCTCCGGGAGGCGTCACACAGATTTAGTATAATTATAACCTGTCCCCTGACCACAGTTCAACAGACTAAGTAGGTTTATATACAGTGTGTGCTTATATAACTTGGTGGAGATGATTAATTATGCTGCGTCTTGTGAGGAGCAACATTAATGGCTTAACACCATCTAGTGGTAAAATGAGGTAGTGCACTACTGTATGTTAACGTTGACACTTACTGGCCACATCTAAACCATCAATAATCAATAGGGAAGTTTACATAATCAAGCATCTCATTTTCATTCTGTCTCCATATGTAACTTTTTTTAAAATAAGAAACTGAACTACAAATACAAGCATAATCCATAATAAGCAGATTGGATAAATTATCCTGCATCTCTCTACCTACCTGCCAGACAACGTACCTACCACCTACCTACCTATCCATCTACCCATTTACCTACCTACCTACCTTTCTATGTACCTACCTTTCCATCTACCATTTACCTAATTACCTATCCATCTACCCATTTACCTACCTATCCATCTACAATTTACATACCTACCCACCTATCTCTCCACTTACCTATCTCTCTACCTACCTACCCACCTCTCTACCCACGTATCTACCTACATACCTACCTATCTACCCATCTACCTTACTTATCTACCTACATTTCTACCTACCTACCTATCTATCTAGCCATCTACCTACCTACCCGTCTACCTATCTTATTACTTATCTACCTACATTTCTACCTACCTACCTACCTATCCATCCATCCATCCATCTACAGTATATATACATAGAAATGTTGCATTGCTTGTTTTTACACTTAAATGTCATAAATAAAGCACTAAGTTAGAGGGTGTGCAGGAGTTATTTCACTTTTATAAGAATTTAATACATGTAACAGTGTCCGACTGGTTAAACAAGGACAACACTACTCTGTTTGCCCAGCTGCTTGACTGATTTTATCCAATACCAGCTAGCACCATCTGGTGTTAGAAAATCTAAAGTGGTCCAAGCAGCAGTTGGGACAATTAAAAGAAAAACTTTCAAATACATGTACACCTGTCAATTGTCATAATTTGAGTAAACCTAACCTCATCAAAATTGCATTGTTTTACCATCTTTAATGCTCCATTAGTAAAGAACCACAGTTAAATAACAGAAGACACAGGGCTGTAAGGATTCAAGAGTTTTTATTGTTTTGCCATTGAATGACTTCATTTTAGCAGCATGATGAGTAGACTGAGGTATTTTCACATTCTTACACAGGTAACAAACTGAGACACTTAGTCACGTAGAAAAATAGACATTTTGCAAAAACACACACATTTGGTAAACATGCAGACAAAAATTTAATTCCTGATGTCTGTACATAAAAATGTGAAGACATAAAACATACACACAGATACACACACATTCAGGCAGCAGCTGCAGCCTGCAGGAGGCCTTCCCTCCAAGTCGTCTTTTTAAAACTGGCCTCTTTAATGGCTGTGAAGATAAGAGGTAAACACCTGTCACCTGCAAATGTATTAATTGTGGTTAAAACATGCAATCAAGTTCAGATGGAGAACATGTTCAGTGCCACTCATGTCATTGTAGGCTTAAATGGATAGATCCACATTATCAAACACCACTGATGTTGTGCGACCTACAGTACTGGCTGCCATAGCCATAGTGTACTCACGCTTTAGGAGTTGGATCTTTTCTCCAGGCCCAAAGCCCGCGCGTCCCCCATATTCTCTCCATTCCAGGCGAGGAGGCTGGAGCGGGAAGGGGACGACAAGCCTTGATACTTGGAGGATCTGGCGCTGAGGGGGAGTGACTCATTGCTTCCTTTGCGCTTTTGGGGAAAACCCCTGTGGTGGTAGCTCGCCACCTTCTGCTGAATCCCTGGGGGCTTCCCTCTGTTGCGGGGGGAGCGGTGTGAGAAACTACCATTTATTGGTCCTTGAGAAGAGGGGACGTGTGGCTGACCCTTCTCATTGAGGGGGGGATCCCTGATGTATTTAGGGGATTGGTCCTCAACGCTGTGTAACAGCTTGGCAACTTTCTGTGGAGTGCTTGCATCTTGTATAAGCTCATCCTCCCTCAGCTGAGCCTTGCTGGCTCGCCCAACAGGGTTGCGCTGTTTCACAGGTGTGCTGGAGGAAGGTGGTTTGATACTGTGAGATCTGTGCTGACTGGTTTTGGGTTCCAGTTGTCCCAGTGAGGTAGACTGAAGGCTGAGGGAGCCAGTGGATTTGGAGGGTCTGGTCCCAGTTCTGACAGGTGATCCTACAGTTGAAGGTGTGACATGACGTGACCTGAGACCTGGTGATGCTTGAGGCATTTTCCTGTAAGTTAAAAGGAAATACACAAAGCTGATTGAGATTCTTATTTTCAATGTCAATGAAAATAAAGCCAGACATCCAACATTTTCACTTACCCTGATGTTGTTCTGGTGAATCAGCTGCATCCTCATTTCATTGTATGAGACAAATTATCCAGTGGCTGATCCTCCCAAATCTTAGCAAATGTTATCTCTGCATTTGAGTGTGCATGACTGTGTGCTCAAGTCCTGAAATCTGACTGCATTAATGCACTTGAAGCAGGCAAATACACTAAAGTTCTGCTTTAGTCTGTCTGTTGATGATGTGAAAACCAACCAACTTGGCAACTCAATCAGTTCTTTTTATCTTCTTCAGATGTTTCTTTGTGTGATACTCTTGCCATTTTTATAAGAGTATCCAGTTAACATCTGTCCTTTTCTCATCTGATAATTAAAAATTGTAGTGGATCCTAGCTTAGTGTTCCCCGACTCACTGAGCATCTCTTTCCTTCACATTGTCATGCTCAAATAGGTGATATTTCTATAGAATTTCAATAAAATAAAGTAGTGTTACTCACTTCCACAAGTGTGTGCTGACATGGTGCTCCAACATGGCGCTGAGGGCAAACCGCAGGTGGTGCAAACGTCGGTCGAAGGTGAAGATGCTGCATCCTGATGTGCGGCATCCAAAAGTGCATAGCTGCAGAACAGAAACAGTTTTATAATACAGACACACTTATGCCTCCTTTGAGAGGTGTAAATAGTGAGTTTAAAAAGAATCGACTGAGTCCCACCGTTTTGTATTCAAATGAGAGAAGGAAACTACATCCGCCCAGTGATTTTCACTCTCTACATTAAAACATCAAAACTGCTTGAAAAGGATTTATTTATTTATTTTTTTAAATTTCTCTTAAAGGAATACATAACCCCTCAAATGACCATTTGTATGTCAACTACTCATAGCCCCTCTTCCACTGGACAAAAAACTAACACTGCATTGCACATTGGTAGTAAGTCTTAGTCCAAGGCTAGAGCCTCTTACTACCAATGTGCAATACACCTCCCAACCGCTATCGCAGCGCTGTGGCGCAGTAGAAAGCCGGTGCACTCCTTGATTGGATGAAGAAGGGGTGAAGAAAATTTCAAGACATCCCGAGATAAAATGCATGTTTATTGAACAATAATGGATATACAAACACACGGCAACCCCCCATACACCTTCCTAACATCTGTGCCTATGAGGTGAATACATTACATGTTTGATTTGAACGTTTATGGAGATGTGAATCGGTCTAGACCGGGAACCCCCAAACGAAAAACGGGGTTCGTTTTCAAGACGTTCATGCAATGCAATGCAATGAACGTCTTGGTCCAAGGCTACCGTGTTCAGTGAGGTAAAATTACAGTGTTTGTCAAAGGAGGCTGGCTTTGAAGAGAGCATAGATTAAGTTTCACTTTCAGTTTAGTTCCCCGTTGAAAAGGGCTGTCTGTTTGGGAAGTACTGAGCGTTCGACTGGATAAATGAGACTTGTTTAACAGACTCCTTTTAACAATCATACTGAAGTACTTTTGTATTCTGCTACTATATCTGCACTCACCCCGAGAGGTTTAGGGTGCCAGGGTGTTGCAGGCAGGTCTATGGCTTCCTCCTGCTCATCGTCTTCACTCTCATCTCCTGACAGCAGGCTCTGGTCGAAGGGTTGTTGAGGTTGTGCCTCCACTTCCACAGTTTTGTTGCCTTCCTCCTCTGGGACGTTTTCTGATTGCCCGCTTTGAAGGCAGGAGAAGACAAAAAATGAGAATGATGCAGTATGTTAGACAATAGATCGACACAAAAAAATATTCAGATTAAGAAATTAGCATCAAGACGTCACCATCTTGATGACACTCTCCATTTTTACCATTTAGAACATGTGTTTTTTCAAACTGAATGTTTTGTCAGATCAACACAATGATTGTTTATTTTGTATGCTTGTCTGTTTTGTGCGAAATAAGAAAACTGTGATGACAACAGGTTGAAACAGAGATTGCGAACAATGCTAGCAGGTTAGCTGTGCACTTCAGGTAACCACATGTATATTTGGAGACCTGCAGGATGAGTATGTAATGATGTTGTTGGACTTTCATGTCATTTTGCCCTTGTTTGACTTAGAGAATTACAACTTAGCAACATTTTGTATTGATTACTCAAGAGGTATTTTGGTGAATCAAATGAACTTTTTTAATATGGAAAAAAAAATCCTATTTCATACCTGAGAATGTGACAGTTGCTGTTGAAGTTGTGTTTACTGCCCTGAGTTGTTATTTTGTCTTCAAAAGCTTCCAGATGTTGTGCTTTGTCTTTTGATTTGACAAGAAGCTGCTCCATCTCTTGACCTGCGGAGCCTGTTTTCTGCTCCTCTGCCAATTGATCAACAGTCTTAGTCCTTCCTAGTGATTTCTGCTCCTGCTGGTGGATGGAATCAGTCTGTGTAGAAATAATAGCACAGGGAAGAAAAAGGAAGCATTACATCCCATCCCATCCCAAACAAATGATAAAATCTTGCATGTTTTTGTATCAAATAACAAATTCAACTTCTCAGACAAAGGACTCATACTTCTGGAGAATAATGAAAAATAAATATACTGGTAACATTATTGGACAAAAGGCCATAAAAAAGGCACTGAGCGTTTACATTGCATATAAGCTCCCGGCTGCACGGCCTCTTCCTCTCTGGATCCAGAACTCCGCACTGTTTGTTCAGTTCACATTCTTTCTCTATGGGAAAGAAAGCAAACACAGTAGTCAGTGAGCAACAGCGGGACACAGACAATCAACGTGATCCATGCTACTGGAGAGATTACAGACCACCACATGGTCATATTTTTTAAAAAAAGGCAATAATTATGGATTCAATCTACTTCTGCTTCTGCTGTATACAACATAATATACCCAGGCTAATAGACTATATGTTTACTGATCCTTGACAGTTTAGAGACATGACACAAACACAGCAGGGGAAGGTAATAACAGATGTATAAATAGCACACATACTATTGTTTTTGTGAATCCGGCTGTAAGTTCTTGTGCCCCTCAGAGGACTGTGAGACTCACTGGACTGCCCGGCTGTGGGCTTCTGCACTGAGAGTTTCCCTGACGGAGAAGTGGAGGAGGAGCAGTGGCCGGGGGGCAGGGGTCCTGAGTGCCACGGAGGGACCTTAGGGCGAGGCATGGAGGAGGAGGAGTGGTATGGGAGGGGAGTGTTCTCTTGAGGGAACTTCTCCACTGAAGGAAAACTGCAGAAGGAGTCAGAGGGGTAAATCACAGAATTAACTTGTGAGATTTATGCAAGTCAGGCTTGGAATCTAGATACAAATTGTGACTAGATTCAGGTTTATACAAGTTCCAAATGACATAAAACCAAGTAGTTTCTAACTGGGATCAGATTGCAAAGCATTTTGAAATGATGATTGACATTATTCTCTGTGTACATGGTTTCTTTAGGGCCCTGCCAGCTGGGTCAGTGATATACTGAACTTGTAAATAAACAAAGAGAGTTACTACATTCAGTGTCAACTATAAAAACTAACATTTTTTCTTCAATGACACAAACAAATGTTATATTGTCCCACACACATCTATCTATTTCCACCATTCATTTCAACAAAGCAACACTATGAAAAAACAATCAACGAGTTCAGCGTCTGCTAAATCAGAATAATTCCCTGAGTTGCTGTGAAGTAAACAATCTTAACCAGTACCTCACTGCCTCCCTCTGGGCCTTGCCAGGCCTGTGCTGGTGTACTGGTGATGCTGCTGAGGAAGAAGCACTGGCCTCATGACATCTGCCAGCTTTCTGCTTCTCTTTAGAGGAGGAATGATTTGAAGGAGAGCGAGCAGGGCGTGGTCGCTGCTGTGGAGCCAAAGTTGAGGATGTTTCACACATCTTAGTGAGAGGACCATGCCGCCGCTCACAGTGCTTCTCGAAGGCTTGAGGCTTCACCACCTGGCCACAGTGGCTGCACACCACCAGATAGATCTCATCGTGTGCCGGGCAGTGGCCAAATGTGTGCATATCTGTGGAGCAGAATACGACAGAGTTAAAGGTCCAGTGTGTAGGATTTACAGGGATATACATGCAAAAATGGAATATTATATAATAAGTACGTTTTCTATAGTGTATAATCATCTGAAAATATGAATCATTGTATTTCTATTACCATGGAATGAGCCATTTATATCTATGTAAGGAGCTGGTTCTTGTCTTCTACGGAAATAGCCATGTTACACTGCCATGTTTCTACAGTAGCCCAGAATAGACAAACCAAACATAGGAGCCAGTGTGTCAGCCACCGCAATTAGCAGCCCCTCAGCGATGAATGTTGGAATAACAATGAAACTGCTTTATTCAGTGTTTTTACCAGTTTAAATCACCAGAGGTCTGTACTACAGAGCCAGTTCAAATTACCCTGAATATCTTTTCATTATCTGGTTTGAATACCCTAACATTGGCCGTCTGGATAATGGGTATTACAAAGCAGGTTATCAACTAGTTCAGTCAACTCTGGGTTTTCCTATCCAGCCACGAGCTTGTTCATGTGAAAGAGGCGGGGTGTTAATTATGAGCGAGATCATCAGAACCATGAATGAAGTATTTCATCTGATATGAGATGAAATACTACCGAAAGCATCTCGGACTGGGAGACAGTAAAATGTCAATGGCATGGGATGTAAACGATACTCTGAAATCTTATAATGTAAAAATGAACATTGAAAATTAAATTACATGCAGGAATCACTGAGCTTTGGGCCTATGTGACATTTGTATAGACTATTTTTTACCGTTTAGTTGGATGATGATAATACTACTCTGAATATGTCACATAACACACTTTCAAGCGGTGCCAGACTGTTTCTGCTGCTGAAGTGAAGGGTGGAAAAGTAGTTAATGACTACTAAGGTCTATCTGACCAAAATGAGGCATTTATAATAAAGGGAAGCAAATTAACAGTGTGTGGATTATTTTACTAATAAAATATTATTTGTTTTATCCTGGTTCTGTGTCTCGTGTTATTTTGAGCTGCGGTAATTGAAACACAATGTAATAGTAACAGCACTATCACTGCAGACTAAAATAAACTTTGCATAAGTTTAAATACAGCTAAAATCACGTGTGTTATAAACAATCTCTCTGTTTGTTAGAAGCTCTGTGACTTACCCCTGTAAAAAGAGAACCAGCTTCATAGTACTGAAAACCCAGGGTTCACCCTGAAGTTCGCTAACTTCAAATCTTGCTTTGTAGTAGAGGCCTCAGGTCCATTTGTTTTGAAGAGGGGGAGACCCTTTTCAAATAATTCTGCTCCTGGTAAAACTCTCCTAAATAATGAACACTGAAGCAGTGCTCACCAGTAAATGATCCAGCTGGTTGCAATCTGTATTCCTCACTGCTAGATGCCACTAAATTCCCCTAAATCTTACACACTGTTCCTTTAAAGCAAAATGCATGAACCTAAGGTAATGCTGAATGCCCTCAGAGTGATTGAGATCTTGACCTTAGTACTGTATCTACTGCTATGCACCAAATCACTGGGACAAATTCCCTATATGCTATATGTGCAAACCTACTTGAACACATGAAAACATTGAGTCACCTTCTTTGCCGAGGGTCATGGTCTCGGAGTGGGTACTCCCATACTTGCTGCTGTCTTCAACACTGGACCCAGCTGCATGAAAGGGAAAACAGTCCACATTAAATAATGGGATAAGACATTAACGTTATAGCATCTACCAAGAAGCACTGTTACTGATATCTGGGCTTTTTGATGAGTAAAACCCGGAACAAGTCGCTCACATCAGTCCGTGCTCCAGATTTGAGGAGGTTTCACCGGGATTTACTCATGAAATTTAAATGGTATCCAGATAAAATTCAATTATTTAAACTTCTCCTATCAAACACCCACTGTCAGCTGCTAGCTTGTTCTGTGGTCCAGTCGCTGCTGCTGCCTGGTACATTTCTCTGTTAGCAAACTGGACAAATCCTACTTAAGTAGTGTTGTTGTGTTTGCTGTGATAGTAGCTGACAGGCTAATGCTAACGGTGCCTTTACCTGTTCACAGGTAAGCAGCTCGCCTTCAGTTAACTAGCTACTGTTTTATTAAGACATTACAAAATGCCCCAAAACCCTTTATTTTAATGAGTTTATTGTTTGTTGCCAGTTAACATTCCTAGCAAACTCACCCTGCGCTAGGACCCAGCGGGTCTTTTGTTTGGGTCGCCCTGTGTACCGCTGTTCTATGTGTATGTAACAACAAATAAATCACAGGACGTGGACACCGTGACGTGATGAACACCAGGTATAGGGCAGGGAGAGCGACTCACCGTCAGATGGTACAATATTCACCCTATCTACCCAACAACTCCAGTTTAATCCCACAAAGTCGTCGAGATTAGGATTTCGCCGATCCACAGCGGCCATTGCTGCTCTTGCGCGCTCACGAGGTGAAATCGTCAGGCCACGCGCTTACAGCCGCGTCACGAAGCTCGCGACCGCGTTTCACTGTGTGGTCGTGAACAAATAATAACGACCAGGGTATGGATGTTTATAAAACTGTCCTTTAGACATCTGAACAAGAATTTACAGCAAATATTGCCAGCAGCAGAATATCTATTAAACCCTGCACAGAGCTATGCATGAGTGAAACTCACTCCCTCCACACATCACACAGGAAAACAATAAAACTAGATTTAAAATTCTACTAAAGCAGCACCTCTTGACTTAGATTATCTATTAAACAGACAAAGTATATAGGTGTCAAAGCCTAACTAATTTATATCAAAGGTAAGCTTGACTGTGTCATGTGTCTCAGGATGTGAAGGGTCTGTCTTTGGGGAGCAGGGACATTTAACTGATGATTGTTTTCTGTTAGTATGCTAATTATATTTTCATGTTTTCCAAAGGAGCTAACAAGAAAAGGTAACCTATAATATGATTAATACACTGTAATGAACTCCATGCATGGTAAAAAATATTGTTTTCCTGGGAACTATTCCTCTAATGCACATTTAGTGTGTGTAGGTAAACATAGGCTACAAATGTGAATGTATAGTATTATGTAAATACTTGGTCTAATATTACAATAATGTAGCATCATCAGGTAATCATCATCAGGAGCGAAACTTAGCCCCAAACTGGCAGTTACGTACCAAATGAAATCATGAAAAAGTATATCTTATTTATTGTATTAGGAGGGGCTGTCTTGTTTGTCAGTGTCAGTGTTTTAGTCTAGTCCTGTTATTTTGTTCAGTGTTATATGTGAGTTGTTTTTGTGCACTGTCGCAATTGTAAAGTTGTTGTGGACCCCAGGAAGAATAGCTGCTGCAACACAGAAGCCTATGAGGATCCTACTAAACTAAACTAAACTAAACTAAACTAAACTAAACTAGCAGAATACATTTCAGATCTACAACAGACTGAGACTGGGGCATGCAACATAACGGAAGTTAAATTGTACACTCTAAAAAACATTTTCATGGGTTTAGTGGATAGTGCTTAAAATAAAGAAGTCTTTCAGCATAAAAACATGTCTGTTTCAGTAATGTGTTTTTGTCAGTTGACAACTTATTTTAAGAAGTTGGTCAAAATCAAAAACATGTTTGAGTTGGATAGAATTAAAATAAATAAGTTAGAATATCTTTAATATAATAGCTTGACCACTAAATATCAACACAACTTTTGGATAAATATTAAGTTGGTTTTTCAAGGTCAAAGCAAATCATGTTGGTTGTACTGAACTAATTGAGTTTGTCAGATAATAAAAGACTCACTCAGAGTGCCAGAGTTGGAGCTACTTAAAAAGATACATGCAACTTGTTATCTTTATTTTTTAAAGCTCAACCAGTGGACTATTTTTTAGAGTGATGGCTTCCTTGCAAAATGTTTTATTGCATATATGCTTTACAACCACTATACTAAAAACATGTCTGATTGAAAATGAATGTAATATGGATAGATTCCTATGCAGTGGGTGACACCTCACGCACCCATATTCAAGTATGTTCAAAATGTCCCCTCCAATATATATATATATATATATATATATAAAAAAAGCTAAGAGAGGCAACCACACCCTGCCATCCAAAATAACTATGAACTGCAGTTCAACATGCGGTTTGTGCAAGTGGCGTTGCATTACCCCAGCAGTAGCCGTTGCTTGAATGCTGTGGGGAGGTATAATCATTGTCAAACATTTACTGTAGGCTATATACAGTCTGTAGCCAAACACTGTACTGTCTACTTTATTACCTTTAAATGTGTTACAAAGTGTAAAACTAGAATGTATGATAAGAGTGATTTGTAGGCTATATCAGTGTACAGTGTTCTAGTTTTGAAGTGTTAGTATGACATAAAAATGTCATAAAAAGGTCATAGTACAGTGTGCAATGAAAAAAAGTTATTAAAACATAGTAGTATGTCATAAAAAAGTCACAGTGTCTGCACTCTACCTGACCCTCAATCGTAAGCTGGCTCCCTTTTGTACCTAAAGTGGTCAAACCTTTGAGAACCTTTGAGGATTTTTGCATTTAATTTGTGGAGCTGAATCATAATATTTTTTTTCTGATTAACTTACTAGTGTATCAGATGTTAAAAGATCAGTGAAATATACCCATCACAGTTTCTCAAAGTTCAAGGTGCTCAAACTCATCACTTCACTGGACTGAAGAGGTTCTCACGAAGGATCATGCACGTGTGTTTGATGTTTTTGTCTTCAGTGAATGATGATGCCTGATGGAAGAGGCATGTCTGCCACCTAGTGAGTGTCAAACTGCACTGCATGTTACCTGGCCTTGTCTAATGCCTAATTAATGATAAAACAGTATCAGCTCTTTGACTAATTACAGTTCACGTTGTAAATCTAATGCTCAGTGTGTGAGAAGTGTTAGATCTTATTCACCTGTATGATAAAAACATTACGTTCAGTATGTGTGTTATCAGCAGTAAAACCATCAACCATAAAATCAGACACACAACAAGTCCAGTTCTTCCTTTTAATGATGCACAGCATTTCATGACCATGCAGTATCTTCCTGGACTGCAACAGAAACTTCAGTCTCATTCATGTGACACTTTTATCAACGCAGTGGTGGATTAAACTAGTAACTGAATCAAGCAAGGCTTTATCAAAGTGGGAAATCATCACAATGGCAGTAATAAAGAAAAGAGCTCGTCTTATAACAAAATAGAGGTAGAAGCCAGGCAAAAGCAAGAAAAAGTGTTTATTAGTTACAGGCTAGAAATCAGTCGATTTTTACTCACCACTAGCTAAGGCTGTACAATTAGTAATACATTGGCTTTGAAATACTGTAGTATCTTGCTGGGGTATTTTATTTATTTAGAAATCTAAACATCTAGGAAAAAGATTGGAAATTCTGCCTAATAACTCATAATTTTAAAAGGTAAAATTCATAAAGAGCGAACGTGCTCCACATACATCCCCTACATTCAACATACCATTCAGATGTTGGGCTAAAACATTTCATTTAGCCTTCTATAGTGAAATGATGAGGTGCAACATAACACACACAAAAAAATGAAATAAAATTACTTTCACCCTTTCACAAATAATCTCATCATGGCAACTGGATTCAACTATTTTAACATTACTTCATTGTAACTACATATATTGATGCCTATTATATGTTTTAGGATGTGACAGAAACAGGATTTTCTCTAGACTTGCGTTAATAATAAATGCACTTCAAGTATTTAATATTTATCAGCCCTGAGTTTTTTTTGTTTGTTTTTGTTTTTTAAGATAAAGCTGATGGCTGAAATGACAGGCTGTTGACAATTGGAAGGTTGCAGTCCACATCTGCCGTACCATCTGAGATATAAGGGACACTTTGTTTTCGATACCTGGGTATAAATATGTTAAAGGTTCTGTAGGCCTATGTAACTTTTTACAAGTATTAATTGTTTTTAATGAAACACTGCTGTTTACAAATGACTTTGTCAGCTAAGGTTACACACAGCAACCAACACTAGATCAATACTGTGCAGCTTACTTTGGCTTACAGCTAGCTGGCTACCTTAGCTTGCTTGCTCACTAATGTTATCACTAGCAAAAGTGGATTTGTTGGTTGGCTAGCTTGCCAAATTACCTCCCCAGCTAACGTGATGCATGATACCGACTTGTGTATTATGACAACTGATGCTAATTTAGCCATCATTAAATCATATAATGTTACAAAGTGCTTTCTACTAGCCAAAAGTAACGATTGAATCTGCAGTACCATCTGAGATATAAGGGACACTTTGTTTTTGATACCTGGGTATAAATATGTTAAAGGTTCTGTAGGCCTATGTAACTTTTTTACCAATAATTGTTTTATATGAAACCCTACCATTTGCAATGACTTTTATCAGCTAAGGTTACACACAGCAACCAACACTAGATCAATACAATGCAGCTTACTTTGGCAGGGGTCCATGTCATTGGTTCGACAGCCCATTGGTTCGACATCCCATTAGTCCGACTGTCCGCGGTGCTGAATGGCTTGCGGCGGGCATATGGTGCGCCGCGACCGGCTTGAGGCGGAGCAGGCTCACGGCTTATGTGTTTGTCACTTTCTTTTTCATTTTAACCCACACCATGATCTTTTCCTGACCCTAACCAAGTGGTTTTTGTGCCTAAACCTAACCAGACCTTAACCACAGGGCATCATGATGATTTCGGAACGGACTTCGGAACAATGAGTTTAATATGGTCGGAACAATGGGATGTCGAACCAATGGGCTGTCGAACCAATGGGCAGTTCCCCTTTGGCAGCTAGCTGGCTACCTTAGCTTGCTTGCTCGCTAATGTTATCACTAGCAAAAGTGGATTTGTTGGTTGGCTAGCTTACCAAATTACCTCCCCAGCTAACGTGATGCATGATACCGACTTGTGTCTTATGACAACTGGTGCTAATTTAGCCATCATTAAATCATATAATGGTACAAAGTGCTTTCTACTAGCCAAAAGTAATGGCTGAATCTTCAGTACCATCTGAGATATAAGGGACACTTTGTTTTCGATACCTGGGTATAATTGTTTTATATGAAACCCTACCATTTGCAAATGACTTTTATCAGCTAAGTTACACACAGCAACTAACACCGGATCAATAAAGCGCAGCTTACTTGGGCTTACGGCTAGCTGGCTACCTTAGCTTGCTTGATCGCTAACATTATTACTAGCAAAATACGATCTGGGTGGATCTGTTGGTTGGCTAGCTTGCCAAATTACCTCCCCAGCTAACGTGATACACGATACCAACTTATGTAATATGACAACTGGTGCTTATTTAGCCAACAATAAATGATATAACGGTACAAAGTGGTTTCTACGAGCCAAAAGTGATGCAGCAGCAGCCAATGAGTTAACCACAGTCTGAGCTAATGTTAGCCAGCTAATGTTAGCTATTCTACATGGTTACTTGTAACATGAGCTGGTAATGTAAACTGCAAAAGCCACTTAGTATCATGGAGCCAATCGTCCAAATGAAATATGGAAGGATTGCAGATATTGATATTATTCTATGTGTGACTGAAATTATCTTACAGGCTTCCGTCAATATGATGATGGTCAATCAGTGTTAGTCTTGTGCTCATGGAAGTGTGAGTAACAGGAGGCTGACTGCAGTTTACTTAATGCCCTCACAGAGAGGGTTCAGTAACGATAAGAATTTTCTTTAAGTTACAACAGAACCTTTAAAACAGGAAAAACAACCATCTATTTGAAAAACATTTGACTGCAAAAATTTCCTGTATTGATTTAACTACAAAAAGTTCAAATCCTAAATATAAAATTAATACGTAGCAAAAAAGGATCAGTCTGTTCTGAATATGTGTATCTTGTAATCTGCGTTATTTTTTTAACAATTAGTACCAAAATGACTCATTTAATAACGCTACATGTTAGAAAATTGTGAAATGAGGAAGCTGTGTGGTTACGATGGCCTGACACCCCCCTCCACATCTGCAGGCTGATTGGCTGATTTGTGGAAAGGTGTTTCCTTGTAAATGAACCAGCAGTTCCCGCCCCACAGGATGAGGTTAAGAAACCCAAAAATCTGCAGAAGAATAAGACACGAGTTAAATATCTGAGGCTGTCGTTGTACGCACACGTTTGACCACGTCTGAAAAAGACTTATCAGATGGCCAACTTACCACAGAGGCGTTTAGTCGGCCCATGTGAGGTGTGGCACCTTGGCTGCACTTGTTGACAGCCATGCAAAACGTAAGCTGAGAAATAACGGTTGTAGGACTGGTGGCCCACTTCACATCAGACAAGCCTTTAGCCCAAGCAGAGGATGATGCAAGCCACATGAAGGCCAAGGCTGCAGTCACCAGCAGGTCCTTAGAAAAGAAAAAATATCAGATTAAAACCATTAAACCACCCACAGTGGTCAGGCAGCTTTCTTGGACAGAGTGCAATATATTGCTTAGTTGCTTGGGGACCACACCCTTCCCTGTTTCATTTACACAGCTCTGTTAGATGCACTTTCTCTGACCTCCTGTTGGATTCCAGGATGAAGCAGACTCACTGAAATCCAGCAGCTCACATCAGGTGAAAATTTAACACACAAAGCAATATAAATACAAATATTGCCTCCATAGTAATGTTGTCATGATACTGGAATTTGTAAATTCAATACAGTACCTTGAAAAATATTGATATTTGATACAGTTTTTGATACCACGGGGAAACATATAAAACATGCTTTTCTTTTCTTGATTTGGATTGTACTTACTACTGTACTGGACTGTAGTTAACCATAACAATAATTCAACTTTTTTCCATTAATGAAAACAATATTCTTCTTGCAGTCATGCACGCATTCAAAAGCCTCTCATACTGTCACACATTCATGAGGCAATAAAGTAGAAGTGAATAAACAAATCATGCCACAAAAGACTACATGCAACTGCAGTGAATGAGTCGACTGACAAGAAGACAGCACTGTGAGTGAGTAAGTGAGCGGGGGCGGGGCTACTGGGACATTGCAGCAGTGTGTGCGTGTGTCATCTTGCTGTTGGACAGAAGGAAGAGCGAGAAAGTTGTATTGAAACTGAAGAAAGTGAGTGTTGAGACCATTTCAAATATTCAGAAACCATATGTGTCGCCACATCGTTCTTTTTGACAACACTACTACATTAATAAAACTGCATTCATCTGTCCATCACTGCTGAATTTACACAACAGCTCAACACAGGAAACACTTTCCTGCTTCAAATACAAGCTCCAAGCTATTCATAGACGGAGAGATGGACCTGGCTAAGCACAAGCATTTCACCACAAACTGCAAACTGCAAAATCTGGAGAATCCAGACAAACATACCAAAGTGGGGCCACGACTAGATTCTCTGTATACGTGCTGGTAGCCCAAGTAGAAGACTAGTGTGGCAGTGCTGTAGAGGAAGGCCAATACTCCGATGCAGACGTAAAACTGTGCCGAGGATGTGTGGTCTCCAGTCAGGAAGAACATAGATGTTTTATTGGTACTGCAATCAAAAACGTAATAAGGATGCTGCATCAACCTGTGTAATAGATAGAATATATTTAGTTATGGAAATCCTAAAAGCGCACACACACACTTCAGAGTGAGCTGGTTCCTCAATGTAAGGGGGTGTGAGACTGTTTGTGTTGGCTCACACACACCTGAATGGGTAGTTAAACTCTGCGTGTACTTCTTGGTTGGTACTCCCTTGGCACTGGACGTTGATGCTGGTTGTGCCGCTGTAACCTCCGGTCGTAGCAAAGGCAAATATGGAGAACACCTGCAGCCACAGACACAAGATAAGAGGGGATACGGGTTGGCTTATTGAGCGTTAATCAAACTTTCACACACACTTCTCTTTAGTTTTGTGCAACACTTTTGACAGGAAGTCATCTTAATCACCAGATGCCTTCACTGTGAATATGTGCAGAGTTCACAGCAGGAACATGACTTTACATTTAAAAGCTAAGACTTGTAGTTTTACTGATGTTTTGTCTGAGAAGTGAAAGCAACCTCTTCCTACTTGTGAAAGCCAACACACTGTTTTGTTATTTGACTTGAAATGTTGTGCATCTTAACAGTTAGTCACCAACTTAAATCTTTTTCTACGTTATAAGACACATCTTTAGCTCCAGGTGCCACATTACAAACATCAGCTATCACTTTGTGCCATATAGCTTGTGGTTTATAGACATCACGATGAAACTTTACTGCCCCCTGAACTACATACCGTATTTGAAACGGTGCTGCATCTCAAAGGATGGGTGTCATAGCTTCCTCGGCCGTGCAGTGGGTCACAAGACAAACACCAAATCAATTTGTAGGGTATTTTTGTTCTCAGGGGTGGACAGCTCATGAGTAAGAAACCCCGCCACAGGCCATATGGGAAAAATAATAATTAAGATTTGGAAAAACTTACCCACTCCAGCACACGTATGAAAGCCAGCGGCTCTTTCAGAGGTCCAAAATCAAGAGTGAATCCGGAAGACATGACTTTCTAATGAGAAACACACATAAAATATGAGAAAGAAGCCGTTACACTGCTGAACACGTCCCACACACAACGCTGACTAGGTGCGTTTGCATAAAAGGGGAAAAAGTTTGCGCCATTAATAACCGTTTTCACACTTCCTGTCAGAACTGTTACCTGGGCGACGGATTCCATCGTGTGTCCGGAAATAAAGAGCCGATAGTATCGATGATGTTTCTCCTTTGCTGGGTCTTTAGTTTGGCAGCTCTCTTGTTTCTCGGGGATCTTGGGCTTGTCAAACTTTTCTTCAACTTCAGCGGATCGTAGTAGATGGCACGTGATCACTGACGCTGAGGCGTCGACAGGGGCGCTGCTAGGACGGAGTGGACCCAGAGATGCAGTGGGTTCAGATGTGCCTTTATGTTTGAGTCTGTGTTTAAGAAGACTGTGCTGCACATTTTGTAAACTAACATTACATGTAGCAGTACAGTGTAAGTCCTAGGATATGTTTGTGTGTGTGTGTGTATGCAGATATACGCTGATCAGCCAAAACATTAAAACCACTGACAGATGAAGTGATCAACATTGACCATCTTGTCTCAGTGCAATGTTCTTCTGGAAAACCTTGGGTTCTGACATTCGTGTGGATGCCACCTGACATGCTCCACCCACCTAAACACCAGTGTAGACCAGGTACCCCGCCTCATGGCAACAGCACCCCCCAGTAGCAGTGGCCCCCAGCAGGACAGTGCACCATGCCATACCACAACAACTGCTCAAAGGTTCAAAGTGTTAACCTGACCTCCAAAGTCCCCACATCCCGATCTGAGGGGGTTTACTTGGTCAACGGTGGTCGGGTGAGTGGAGTGCATCAAGTAGCATCCACATGAATGCCAACACCCAAGGTTTCCCAGCAGAACATTGCACTGTAACAAGATGATCAATATCATTCACTTCAACCGCCAGTGGTTTTAATGTTTTGGCTGATCGGTGTGTGTGTATATGTGACAGATCAGAAACTGAGAAAGACACTTTGTACAGACTCAGTGATCACAGCCTGGACATAGTATATATATATATATATATATATATATATATATATATATATATATGTAGAGAGAGAGAGAGAGAGAGACTGGCAGACACAGGCAGACCTGGCTGCCTGGAGAAGACAGGCTTTGTCAGTTCTGTCCCCAGAGACAGGTGGAGACAGAGCAGGGTTTCCTGCTACAATATAGCGCATATCTTTTTGTTCAATTAGGACAAACTATGAAGTCTTTTGAACAAATAAAAAAATAATTTAATCTTCCGCAGACAGATTTCTATAGATATTTACAAGTTACACATTTCTTACACAAAAAAGATGACCTTATTAAGATTCAAACTCCAAAGGCAGATCAAAGGTTGTTGATGAATCTACGAATTAATAATGCAATGGGCAAAATCATCTCCAGTATGTATAGTGCATTTTTGACTATGGATTAGACTGATTCACACTATATTAAATCCAAATGGGAAAATGAGCTACAAATACCGGAACCACTTCCCACTGAGACCTGGAATAAGATCTGTTCAGGGTCTCACATGGTCACCAGATCAAATACATGGAGAGAATTCAGATGGAGTCTTATTGTACGCTTCTTTTGAACACCTCATGTAACCTGTACATTTGATACTTCTGCATCTGGTGTTTGCTGGAGGGCATGCAGAGAGATGTCGGCTAACTATGTTCATACATTCTGGGCGTGTCAAAAGCTAAGACTTATTGGGACAACATATATGTAACATTTGGGATGTTTTTGTTATCAGCTTGTTAAATGTAAACTCCAAGATTTTGATTCACTCTCTGACCAGTCTAAAAGGCAACATCTACTTGGAGAAAATAGTGTCAGCACTTTAGATGCAGCAAGATATGTCAGTGCATGTCGCAGCCTGAGAGACAACCAACACAACAACGTTAATCCCATCACAGATCACACTCCGTCTTTTTATTTACTCCTTCGCTTAATACGTTTTTTTTTCTCCTTTAAAGTTTATGTCTATGCATTTGTAATAATATATTGTTATTAATTGCTTTCAAATTTTCACTGTCTTAAATTGTAATTGTGCTTTGGCAACACATAAGAAACGTCATGCCAAGTATTGAATGCTTAGAGAGTGCTTAAGGCAGCAGAAGACAGGGGGGTGATGGGGAGGAAGAGGAAATATTGTGAAAGACCTCTCCATAAAATATACCATCGGCAGTTAGAGGAAGTGGCTGACATCAGGAAATCTTAAGAGTGGCTAGGAAAGGACAGTACAGAGGCCTTGATCCTTGCAGCACAAGAACAGGCCCTGAGCACCAGATTTACAAAGGCGGGGGTCGACCATAGCAGACAGGACCCCTGCTGCAGGCTGTGCAAAGAGGCCCCTGAGACAGTCCAGCACATAGTAGCAGGATGTAAGATGCAAGCTGGGACAGTGTACACTGAGAGGCACAACCAAGGGGCTGGGATAGTGTACAGGAACATCTGTGCCGAGTATGGACTAGAAGTCCCCAAGTTGTGTTGGGACACACCACTGAATATGGGGGGAGGCATTAGCTTGTTCCTGAGGGACTTGGCATGGGAACCAGAGGGTCACTTGGTTACAGACCAAATATGGAGTGTGGACTGGTTGCTGAAAAGGTGCCAGTTCACCTCCTGAGCACTGCCGAGGTGCCCTTGACCAAGGCACTGAACCTTCAACTGTTCGGGGTGCCTGTCCAAGGCAGCGCCCTTGCTCTGTCATCTCATCATTTATGCATGTATAGGTCCTTCTTGTGCATGTTATTTCAGGCCTGTATGACAATGACAACAGAGTAGGACTGCACTCATATAGCCCATTTTTGGGGGTGCTGAAGCACCCCTAAATTGAATCTCAGCACCCCTAATATTTGAGAGATTTTTATTTATTTATTTATTTATTTTTACTGTATGTCCCTTTTTAACAAGCTAGAAAAGTGTCAAAACCATACAGTACTTGGTTGAAACGTAATATTTTAACAACAAAAATACAGCCCCCCCCCCCCCCCCCCTCAAAAATGGTTTGATCCACCCCATCTCTCCCACCTTTCCCCGACCCGGTCTCTGAGCGCTCTATCTGCACTGAGCAAAGCGCTGCCTTCTAAAATGGGGGTTATGCAGTACCTGGCTTAAACCAGGATATGTGGCACATTTCTTAACTTCTACCACTCAATACAACACATTATCATTACCAGTCCTCATTTTTGCTTCATTTAATCGTAGGTCACTGTTTATGTTGTTAGGTAGGAGTTAGCTGACGTTTTTTCTAGCTAGGAAACGTTACAGGTGGTCAGTACCACTGTCGTCTGTTTGAATTGGAATGAGAGAAGCTAGCTGTTGTGTCAGGCCAAAACACACCGGCGACGTCATGTGACGGCGGCGTCATTGACACGAGTCAAGTGCCGCCCTGGTGCCGCCTCCAACATACACAAAAAGCGTCGCGCTGCGGGGCGTCAACCAGATTTCTATTGCACACTCCAGTCCGCTTAGACTCACAAGTCAGTCTTTAGACGCTTTGTTTAAATAAAGGCGGAGATCTCTGATTGTCTGGTGGTGAGACTACAGTCCGCTAGGCTGGGAAGTAACCGGCGGCGTACGACGCGCGTCAAAACAGCCGCCCCCATTATTTTCTATTTACAAACCCACACCGGCGGCGGCTAGACGTGCCGCGCCGCGGCACTTCACGCTATTGTCCTACTTTTCCAGCGTCGCCGCCCTTGAAAAAGCGCTATTTTGTACTTCCCAGCTCCCGTGCAATAGAAATCCGGTTGACGCCCCGCAGCGCGACGCTTTTTGTGCGTGTTGGCCGCCGGTGTGTTTTGGCCTTGGCCTCACATGTGCATGTGTTAATATTAAAGCCAAGGTGCTACTGACTAGCTAACTGACTGGATGCCCATTAACATTATAACTCCTCATATTTTTGGTACTCACTATAGGGGGCTGGTTTACTCCAGAAACATGCATACTGTTTATGTGTATGTTGTGGAGCTGTTGTTCTTTTCTTTCACAAATGTTGGAATGACATTGCCTTAAAATGTACAAAACAGTGAAATTTATCTTGCCTGGCTGGGCAGCTCTCTGGGTGCTCAGCACCCCTAAACCTCTGATCCTAGAATCGCCCCTGATTGCATCATTGTCAGTAGTGGTATGTTACTAAAACTACGGAACTCAAATACTGTATTTAGGTGCAGTTTTGAGGTACTTGTACTTTACTTGAGTAGGCCTATTTCTACTTCATGCAACTTTATACTCTCATTAGACTGCAATTAGAGGTCAAATATTGTACTTTTTACTCCACTACATTTATATGACAGCATCAGTGACTGGTTAGCTCAGATTCAAATTATTAATACAAAACATACATTAACTAATAAAATATGACACTATCATAGATTAAGCTACCCAGCAATATATTTAGTAATGCAAATGAGCTCCACCTTTACCAGCTGCAACATCAAAGAAATGTAAGCCTACACATTAATGCATCAGTAATTATAGTCCAGTAATAAAACATATATTTTGATGCTAATATGTTTGTACTTTTACTTAAGTAACATTCTGAATGCAGGGCTTTAACAAATTATTTTTATGCTGTGGTATTGCTGCTTTTACCCAGGTAAAATATCTTAATAACTCTTCCACCCTAAGATAAGATAAGATAAGATAAGATAAGATAAGGCATAAGTAGTAAAAAAAAATAAAATATAAAGCATATACAAGTATATAAATACATAAAGTGAGTAAACTACAAAAACAAAGAGCGGTACAATAAGCAAACAGTATAAAAACACAAAGCAAAATGATAAGGAAGCAACAAAAAGAAGCAGGATATAATACAATTTTACATTAACAACCGATGGAAGTATAGATATTGCATAATATTGTTTAATAGTACTGATATTGCTTATTGATTATAAGCAGTAAAAAATGAAAGCAAGATATAGCAGTGGCAGAATTTACATTATTGCATTGATCAAATGTAGATATTTCATTAATATACACAGATACAGATATTAACACTACACATACAGTACTTACATTGTATTATTTAAATATTTAAGGAACAGAAGACTGCCTCGTCACTGTATACTGTGCGAGGTGCAAAATCATCTAAGCTGGTTCTGCATTATTATCTTTTATTGTCCCCCTGTTGTGTAGAGGAGACTTTAGTTATTTTAGTTAATATTTTGTTCACACAGTGTTTAACATAACATCCAGTGCTGACTCAATCAAATTACCATTAACTGACACACTGCAAACATGGGGCCAGGAGAGGTTTCTGGGTCTGGATGTATTAGTACAGTAAACCATACCAGTTACATCCACAATGCACTGGGCTCTACTGGGGCCTGTTAACAATCTTTTACCCTGGGGCCCCTCAACAGGTTAATCTGGTCATGGTGCTCCTCATATATTTGCTCAAGACACACTGATGGTAACAGCTGAAATGAAACAAAACTCTTCATGCTGCTTCCAAAAAGGTGAACCTTTTAATTCCATATTTCAAAATGTCTTGAAAATGTTCAGGCACTAAATAATTTCTGTCAAATTAAACAAACACAGGGTGAATGTGTGTAACTTTAATGATGTTTGAGTTTATAACAAACTGTAACTTTAAATATGATATTAATGTTAAGCATTGGAGTTGGCAGAGTGTAAAATGAGTCCATGGTGAATGCACTGTAATGGTAAAGGCTTTTCACTAGAGGTTGCTATTTCCATAGACACTACATTACTGAACTACCTCTTTTTATACAAAACCAGCCATGTGTTTCCCATGACTCCCATCAGTGTAGGCTGAACTCATTCACACACTGGCTGCTCATGTTATTCCCTCAGTTCTGGTCAATGGAAACTCTTGTTCTTGGGCTTAATAAACAGGGAAACTTAGGTACACTTGGTTCCATCCCTTAATTTAAGTACTTCCTCTCAACAAACCGTGCAGCCAAAAAGAAAAATCTAGGTCCTTGTAGAAAGGCACGGCTCTCATCCTAACAGAGTACATCTCGAAGGAATAAGAGTGGCTTTGTTCTCCACCTTTTAATAGTTGACTGGGCTGCTGTGGGGGAGGGGCTGCAGCTCCATTGTACAGTCCCTTTGTGGAGGAATGCTGCTCCACAGATCAGATTGTTTGGCTTTCTGAGTTAATATGGGAATTAAGAAAAACACAAGCAAGACTCAAAAACACACAGCAGATTTCAAGCACATTTCAGTGTAGCAAAGTTGTGGATTTAAGGTCAAGGTTTCAGAGCTTATGAAACTAATGAAACCTGTTCAACAGCTTTTTGTTTTTGGCTGCAATGGAATGACACCATTTTATTGTTGATGCAGGCTCACAAACTTGTCAGACAGGTTGTGCCACACCAAAGGCTAAACATGAGCATAACCAAATACTCAGCATGACCATCTGATCCTTCCGTCTTCTACCGACAGAGTTTCAGCTGTCCTGCTGCTGGTATGACTAGGCAACTAGTCCCATACTGTCCAACTAGAAGCTTACAGAAAAGATGACCTGGCACAGTACAATGAAACCTAAAACTGCATGTCATTATATTTGGACTAGAGCTTGTGGTCTGTTGTATGAATCTATTCAGTCAGGGTCATGGCACCTATGGGTACAGGATTTTTTTCTCCTGCATCACATGACTAGCAGTCATGTGTTTGTTATGACCTACTGTCCCATCACATGCACAAATTTAATCAAGAACACAATGTGGCTCGTTGCAACCGGCAAAATGAATAAATATGATTTAAAAATGCAGCACACTATATGAAAACATCCACTCTACTTAATTTACACGAGTTAAGATTATATGATCTTAACTCTGTTTTTCTCTTTGACCCTGTTCTAATAATAATAATAATAATAATGATAATAATGATGTGAGCACAGCCACATACTCACCCCTCAGTTATCTCAAAATTGTTGAGGCGCAAGTGCAGAGACATAAATTGAAATAAGTGATTTATTACCAAATATCTGCCATTAAAAAGGGGTCACTTACCAGTTTTATTACAAATTGTATGTGCTACAACAATTTTCATCATATTTCGTGTTTTTTCCCTAACATTGTTCGTATATATTTGCATAAACAGAGCATTTAAAATAGTCCTTGTGCACAATATAGCAGGACTGTTCCACTGGTGGAGAGATTACTCAGATTCAGTGTGATTTAATCTGTTGTTTGAGCCTCCCAACATCACACCAGACCTAGATGTATAATCCCTGACAAAATAACCTGTGGCACGAGTGTGTAGATATGACAGTCTCATTTAAAACATGGCACGATACATGTGTTACTGTAGAATTTAATTTTGTACATATTGAAGGAATTAATCTGAAATGTCATAGAATCAGACACAGTTATCGCACCTATAAACAAAGGCTATACTGTAAACACGCCTTTGAATTCAAAGCAAAATGTCTAAAATGTAAAATGTCTCCCCATGACATTCACTTGTTAATTGTGTCTTTATGTATAAAATAAACTAAATTAAACTAATACTATCATGTGGTGAGGGAAATACTGAAATAAGTTAACATGTTTATCATTTTGGACTCAGAAAAAATAAATTGGGAACACAAAAACTAAACATATATTTTTAAAAAAAAAATTTTTTTTTAACTTTACCTATTTCTTATTTTGTGACTGACAGAGCCTTGTGTGTGGACTCATGGGGCTGAGACAATTAATTATAAAGCAGCACTAAATCATTAATTCTACCGCTATTACTGTGTGTGTACAGTCATTGTCAGCTTTGAATGTTACCTTTATTTAAGTAAACATTATTCCCCACCGCAAATAAAACCAAAAGTGGCTGAAAATGCCATTTTAAGCTTTTTTTTTTTTTAAAGTTTAAGTTCTGGCTGGTTGGACTTACATGATAGTATTGCGCAACCTAACTCCGTTTGGTACCGTCCTTTTTCAGAATTTGACCAATCAGAGCAGCGAACAGGTGGACGCACCAGCCAATCACAGCGGTTTCTCTCGGCATAGAGCATTACAACCCGTAGACACAATTTTGTGATCGTTACAGTGATATAATGCAGGCTAACGAGTTGCAGCGCGAATATTAGGTGTTAGACACTCCGGTTAATTTGACAAATTGCGATTTTTTAAAACTGTTTTGTTAAAATTTTAAGCTAGTGGGAGCTTTGAGGGCGCTCCGTGTTTTCAAAGCCCGAAATAATCGCTGTCAGGAGGACTACTGTTTTGTTGATGTCATCCGCGGCAGAGCTGTAGCGACCTTCAATTTCTGGGCAAGACCGGGATAAACAAAGACTGTTTTTTTTTACGTGGTTTTTCTGTCTTTGTTTGTTTTTTATTGTCGCCAGTGACACCAGCAACGAGGATGGGACTTTGGCTGCGCTGTATCCTGCTGTTATCTGTCTCCACTTTTACAGCCGGTGTAGATTTCCAGCTGGGATCCAAACCCTTCGGACAGTCGCTTTTCTCGAAGCGTTCAAACATTGAAGCAAAAGCTGCGAGCATCGTAAAGAGGTCCCTGCCTGCATGGCTGGCTCCATCACCAAACCACAAGATAAAACGGAGAAGCACCGAGCAGGCGGACTCCTGCAAAGCTCTACAAGGATCTGACACCAAGTTAGCCGGCAACACCCACCGTGTAAGTTACCAACTGAGATCGTGTTTCCCTTCACACGTCTGACAATTAAATGAGCCTAGAGGAGATGATGCGCAGGTGCTAACCAGGTGCACAAATAGGCCTAATCAGCTATTCAGTGACCTTAGAAACCTGATGGGCTGTTTTCCACTCAACTGTAAGCCCTGAAGCCCAGGATAACAAATACAAGGAATTGCATTGCGGATATATTTTTCCTGTAAGGGACTGTTCTTTATTTACCAGAGGAGGCGGGTGGCTCCTTTCTTCTTAAATTCTGACCCTCCTCGAAGCTACATTTTTTTTCCTTGAGCCTCCCTTTGTGGACTGGCTGAAAATGCACGACCCTCCTTCCACCATAAATTAATTATTACATTTTTAAAACTTATCCTCAGATGTAGGAAAGTTAAAAGCTGATGATGAAATCCTGGAGTTAAAAAAAGTCACTTTTTCACCCTAAATGGTTTATTTTTGGCTAAATTTTAAACCAAGTGTAATTTTGTTGTGTAGTTTTGTTGGAATATTACTATTTTAGGCTCAGATTGTGTGTTTGTCACTAGGCACTAATTCTTCGATTAGTCGACTAATCATTTTATTGAAAAATGTGTGAAAATGTTGGTCTGTCTCTCCCAAACCCCAAAACTGCCAATATTTGAGCGTAAGAAGCTGCAATAAGAGTATTTTGGGGTACTTTTATAGTATTTTTCTATGAAAAATGACTCAAACTGATTAGTCAACTACTAAAATAGTCACAGATTATTTTAATAGTCGATTAGCCTTTGATGAGTCGACTAATTGTTGCAGCCCTATTTGTCACACACGATGTGTCTGAGGACTATCAGAAATTTGAAAATCCAATATTGATTTATGTTTTTACCATTTCTGGCTATGATAAATGGTGTAAGTTTGGTGATTTAGAAAGAAAACATGCCTTCCAAACTCGCCAGATTTGAAAGGCATGTTTTCTCTAAAATTGCTGGTAAAATAAATACAAAATATAGCCATTTAAATTTGTCTGCCCCTCTCCTAAACCAAAATATGTCCCTCCTCAGTCTTAAAAAAATAATTTGACATGTCTTCCCCTTTTTTGCACCACTCCCTGCTCCCACCATAAGTAAGAACAGTCCCTAAAACAAAATACTTAATTAAAGATCCAAAATGACATTCAACATCCAAATCTCTCTTTCTATACCTCTCTCAATGTTCAGCCAACCATTAAAGGTACCATCTCGCCTTTCTGTTGCCTACCAATTCTGGACTGCTATGATTTTTTTGTCTTTAATATTTGGTGCAGTGAAACACAGTGTAGGGAAACAGTAACAGCGCCTATTTTCCTCATGCCATAAGACCTACGTAGGCTCCACTGAAGCACTGCCAGACTGGTTTACCTCTCAAATGCTCCATTATTGGCCATGACCTATATCTTATTCTTCTCCAGAATGGAGCTGTATTCTGTATTTAAGGATCCACCGAGACTGAATCTGCCCCAGTGCTGACAGGGAAATGTGCCCAGTGGGATCCATGTGACTGGCTGTGTGGTAGTTATTTTGTAATTAAAAGCTGTGTTTGTTTGAGAGTGAGAGCAGTTAGCGAGCAGGAAGTCTGTTAGGATACAGACAGACTACAGTGTTTTGTTTTTACTAGCAGTGAAATCCTGGGTAGGAGAGGAGGCTAAGTGGTCTCACCAGATATGTAATGGATTTCACTGTTTTTAGCACTTTACCCTGGAAGTGAAAACCCCCAAATTAATGTGGCTTATAAAAATAGCTATGCAGCTATGCAGTGCTCTCCTCAAAACAATCAGGAGGCTAAGACCTCAGTAGAGTCCTGTGTTGCTTATTTTCCTAGCTCCTCACTGCCATGTGATCAATTTTGCATTGCAGGCTTTGTATACTTGGCCTCGGTAATCTAAAGTTGACAGAATTCCTGTCACGTCATTCCCCTCGAGGTTACTGTTACAGGTCCCACTGGTGCTGGAGCTGCTTACAGCATGAGTTGCTGATACGGACCTGCCTAAACTGTTTGTGAACGTTCACATGGTTGAAGAATAGGATTGCAACTGTATGAAATTTTTATAATATGATAATCATCTCAGAAAAAATTGCAGTTTTACAGTATCACAGTATGAAGGTGTTACACCATTATTATGATTTATAGTGGCCTATGAAGGAATGAGAAAGGTTTTTGTTTGGGTAAACAAAAAGTTATGTGTAAAAAGTCTGACAGGTGGTTGAGAAGGAAAGGAGATACACATGCCTGGCTGAATTTTTCCCACTACTGTAGATAAGCAAATGTACATTTATCAGCGGTTATCAAATAACAACAGAAGTTGCAGCAAACTGCACAATACATGCCTAATAAATGCCTGTAGCTCATGTGTCTAGGTTTACTGAAATGCTCGCCTGCCCTTAAGGTCATAAACTTTGACTTTACTTGTCACCATTTTCTTGCGAGTGCCCAATTGGTAATGAGAGTATACAACTTTCATTGACATGAGAAGGAAGTGAGGTGACTCACTCCTTAGCTAATTCCATCATCAGCGCCAAAAAAAAGGACATGTTTCAGGGAATACTTCACCCACAAAATGGCAATGGCAACCCTGTGAGGAATAATGGGCCACTGATTTGGGTTTCAGTAATCAAGACTCTTACATCACGCAGCTGGACTCTCTCTGAAAATAAAAGCAAAAGTATTTTCGTTAGAGCCACACTGCTGAATGGACTTGATATGCACAAGACTGTCGTCAAAGTGAAAGTCTGATTCTTGACCTCAGTTTTTAATGTGGTGCGCAGTCGTCGTATTCACAAGTCTGCGCTGAGAGCAACTGGCTCGAAGCCTTGTGTTTGCTGAAATGCTTGTGTGTTTGATAAGTGGTGCTTCACTTTTTACACTTTGTCATCTCTTCTTAACCACATGGTGAGGGGAAACATGGTGCCAGTCAAAGCAAAAATACAGTCTGGAAGCAAAATTCACAATTAGGTTTTGACTGCAGTTTATAACTGTGTGGTCAGATCATCCTTCCTGCCAGCTGGACGCCAACTCCTCTCACAATTTAGTGTCATTCACACAGCTGTGTAGAAATACTGCTTAACTGGTGCTGTGATTTTTATGCACAATGTTCATTTCTAATGTATTTTTTATCTTTTTTAGTATACCTTCAATGACCTGAGTGGGTCAGTGTCGCTGGCCTGGGTTGGAGATGGCACAGGGGTGAGTGTTCCTCTGTTTGCACCTAACATGCTTCTCATGTAGTGTTGCTCCTCTGTGATGTTAATAGGATAAACTTGGCTGGATTATTCAGTGAACTGTGTGAAAGTGACAGGGTAGTTTGCCTGTAAAGAACCTTGCAGATTACATAATGAGTTCGCTCACATCAGGGTCTAGTGCACATTAATAAATGATCCATGCTCCACTTTCCTCAAGCTGAACCTTCTTCTCCTGGCAGGTCATCCTGGCTTTGACGACTTTCCAGGTGCCCTTCTTCATGCTAAGGCTCGGGCAGTCCAAGCTCTATCGCAGGTAAGTCTCACGATCACACTTGTTGGAAAAACCACACGGTTTGCATTTGATTTGCATTTAATTTGGCTGCATCCACTCGTCTGCCAGTGAGAACTACGGGAAGTCGTTTGAGGATGTGACCAGCCTCATCAACAACACCTTCATCAGATCAGAGTTTGGCATTGCTATTGGGAACTCTGGGAAAGTAAGTCACGTCCACATGAAAAAACATATAGCACTTCTGTAACATCTTAACCTTTAACGTCCTGAATTTGGGGCTCTGGCTTTTAGGTGATCCTGACAGGAGAAGTGTCCGGAGATCAAGCCTCACGGATCTTTGTCTCCAGTGACTTTGGAAAGAGTTTCACACCCAGAGACCTGCCTTTCATCCCCCTCATGCAGATCACATACAACCCTGAGAACGCCAATGTGTTGTTGGTCCTCAGCAACAATGTAAGTAGTGAATGTTAAAGAGCTGAAGATTTATTTGGAAGGAAAAGTTAGCTAGTCTATATAAACTTAAAACCTCCAGCTCTGTGTGCAGGTAACTCAGATAAGTAACAACAGATTCCTGCAGATACTTAAAATTAAAATTATTCATCTAAAATAAGGCTTTAATTGGTATTAAAATGTCTTAAATCTATCTTTCAAAAGCCTTAAAAGTGTCAGACATGGAAAGAAGATTTTTATGAATCCTTTTTTCTGATATTGCATAGTTAAGTCTCAAAACAATGGGTGACATCTATTTTTTTTGTAAATAATTTACTAATCCTTCTCACATTAACACATTAAAGTCACCCAGCTCAGGATAGCCAAACAAACAACATTCCGTTAGCTATCTGTCACTGTTCCCTGGACGACGTGGGGAAGTGCAAAGTCGACAAAAATTGGCCATTTGACCAAGACTTTGTGGTATGGCTGAAAACAATATAAGGCGAGAGATTTTCCAAACTGGGCATGATGGGTATCAAGGCAGTGGAATACCACAAGCAGAGTGAGAAACACAAACTTGCACAGCAAACCCATCAACAAACATGTGGGCAAAATTGTCCCTAACCCTAATTAACTGATGTTGGCTCATGTTTTTTTGTTTTGGTTATTGTAAAATTGGTCTTAAATATTATTCCCAGTGGAATTAAAAAGTCTTAACTTGCCTTAAGATGTGTGAATCCTGAATTAGCAATCGTAAATCTGTCATTAATTTAAGAGGGTGAGCAAACTGAAGCAAAGGTCAACATCTCACTTCCTCATAGCAAGAAAACTCCTGCTGGTCAACCATTTGTTTGCACAGAGTACATTTATTAACATATTTATGGCATTTATGGGCCCCTCTAGTATTCCAGATTATGTGTGTCCCGTGTAAACAGTGGTATCTTTGCAGTTGAACCATGAGTTCATCATTTGATAAGTCTTTTTTCCTGTCGTCAGAATGAACTGTGGCTGTCTGAAGATTTGGGCAGCAACTGGAAAAAGATCCACGACATGGTGTGTCTGGTGAAATGGTAAGAGACTAGACAAGCTAATATTAGCATTAGCACCTTTGCCAGGTGCTCTGTAAACAAACAGCAGTGTCATTTAATATCCCCGAGTGTCTGTGACTCAGGGAAATATTTCTATTCAGTGAGAATAAAGAGGAGTGAAGGAACAATGTTCTTATTGGTCTGGCATGTTGCAGAAGTGATATCTGGTATCTGTTAGTCAGTTCTCCTTGGCTATAGTTTTAGTTCTTCCAAGAGGGTTATTATTACAGGTAGTTGAAGCCAGTAAAGCTCCACCCCTGTTTGCTGTGGATCTTTATCACTGATCAAAGCAAAGCCTGTTTAACCGTGTTTGGTTTTGACTTCTTCATAGATATGCTAACTGCTAATGCTAATTGATAAATGTAAGATTTGTATAACATTAAATAACATGAGGCAAACATGTTCATAATTTTCCTCCCAAGACTTTTATTGTTGCTCCACCTTTGCAAAGTAGGCAGTAAAACTGCATTGCAGTGACTGTTTGACTAGCTCTGTTGTTGCCAAGCCCTCGCAGCACTCCTGTTGTTTTAGAGGCACTTCCTGGTATGTATCACTTAGTAACCTTGGCTGCTCTGAATATCTTTCTAGTCACCTTTAAGGTTTTGTTTTCAGGGTCTCTGTGCTTGACAGAACTGCATGTACAAAAATTTCTTCCTGAAACCTTTCATGACTATCCCAAAGACGCTTGTCTGATCAAGCTCCAGGAAAATGGGTCATTCTCAACTGGGGCAGGAGCTTTCTGTAGTCAAAGCATAATACTCAGAAGACAGTAAATATTTAGGTAGGGCATGGCTGGTTGCATTTGATAAGCTTGTCACATGATACGTACTTTCACAGTGAAGCAAAACTTTTATGGAAACAGATGTAGAATGCATAAAGACTCCTGATTTCTTCAATCCTTATTTTGCTGTTTATTAAGATTTAAGCTCAACGAGAGCTGTCACATCCTTATCAACAGAGCAGCCTACATCTATTTTGCATTTCATATCCTTGACTCTGTGGATTCAAAATGTGTATGTCTGCTTATCTGAAAATTCTTGGTACTTTGCATTCTGATTCTAGGGGACGGCAAAATACCATCTTCTTTACAGCCAGCCATAACGGATCCTGTGGTAAGTGAAAATTAGCATGTGCAACCTCTGTGTGTGTACATGTAGATTACTGAGGTGCAGTACATGTAATATAATGTCTTTTAAACTCAAGACATTTTAAAGGTATACCATGCCGGATTTGTTGGCTACAGGTTGTGATAAGTATCAAAATGAAAGTGAAAGCCAACCCCAGCTTTGTCTGTTTGGCGATTGCCTCGCTATATTTGTGTTTTTTGAGCGCTATGTCTGCAGTTCCTTTGTAGCTTCCTCTTTTTTTTTCTTTTCTTTTTTTTTTTTTTTTAGATTTTTCAGCATTTTGCCTTACTAGATAGCACAGTCTAAGCATGAAAGGGGGAGAAAGGGGATGACGTGCAGCAAAGGGCCACAAGTGGCAATTGAACCGGTAGCTGCTGTGGCAAGGATATTTCCTTTGTATATGGGATGACTGCTCTACCCACTAAGCCAGTGGGCGCCTGCGTGCTGGCTACCTTTTTATTAAGTCCTGACCACTCCTGCGCACTGTGCCCAGGAAGATCCGAAACACAGTATAATAAGAAGAAAGTAGGCAAAGTCTCTGCAAATAAATACACCACCATGCACTTCTATAAAGAGAAATTACTTTTGTATGACTCTATACATTGTTGTTAGGAAAATCCTGCATAGTGTACCTTTTAAAGATAATTGTCTGCATGTTTTTATTGAAACCTCTTTTTACATGGATAAACTGGATTTGGGTTGGACAATGAATACAAATCGTAATGACAAATGGTATCAAGACTGCCATGATTTCGTCTCATATTTCTCTTAAATGCTATACGTAACTAGTTACACTTTCCATGTTGTCTTTTTTTTGTAGTTGATCGGGGAATGCTGGAACTGAGGAGGACGACAGACTACGGTAAAACCATCAAGACTGTTGCCACAAAGATCTACTCCTTCGGCCTGGGTGGACGCTTCCTCTTCGCCTCTGTAATGACGGGCAAGGTTAGTATACAGAATTTTGATGGAGGGGTCTCCGACTGATTTGAATCTTAGGCTTTTGGGGAGGTAGCCCTAATATTATCAGCATCAACTGTATCCAGTTAGTTTTTACAGTGTAATGTTTGGCCACCTAAAAAATCATTTAGAATGATTGAATGGGAATAGGCTATGCAGAACTAATCTACAGAGACAAAGACAGAGAATGACAGCCCTGCCCACAGTCCTCCTCAGATTACGGAGGGTTGGAGAAACACCAGTCTTATTTGTCTTGCATGTAGCAATGATTTCCAGAAGTAATATCTGGTATCTGTCAGTCAGTCACCCTTTTGTTTAGTTTTAGTTCCTTCGATGGATATTGGATAGATATCCTAGCTCATACAGTTCTTACGGTTAAGAAACTGTGACGTTATCTAACGGCAGTTTTGGCAAACCAGTTAATCTGGGTATCTCAAGTCATCATATTTGAATGTTTGCTAAATGTGCACTGCATGGTGAGCTCATGTGGATATTGTTACACTCAAAATACATGGCTCTCATGACGTGTTGTGTGTGCTTACATGTGTGCACTGTGCATGGCCCTGTTTCTTTTCCTTTACCTTATGAATGTAAGTCAATTTGCCTGAGGTAAATACTCTCCAAACTGCTCTTTTTCCACATCATTTCCTCTTTCTTTCGTCCTGTCCTTCTCATTGTTTTTCTTTCTTTCCCCATCTCTTCCTCTGCAGGGCACTCTGAGGATGATCTACGTGTCAGTGGATCAGGGTGAGACATGGAACATGGCCCAGCTGCCCCCAGTCGGTCACGAGCAGTTCTACTCCATCCTTGCAGCGAACGATGAAATGGTCTTCATGCACGTCGATGAGCCAGGAGGTCAGTTCACACAGAAACCTCTCCTGTTCACTCTTGGTCCTGTAGTGACCTTATTCCTGGTCCACGTGATACCTTGCATAAATTATTGGAACCAGCAATTTCCAATGGTAACGGTACGCTAATCCTTTTTCCTAAAGCGAATGGGACATAAAACACTCAGAACACACCACCTTTTAAACCTCAAATGGGATAATGTGATCATACCTGTGCTATCTCTGACAGCCATCTCAAGCACGGGTTGTTTAATTTTGTAACCATTCTGTCCATGTTGAGAACATGAGAGTTTTCTCTCCAGTATTTGTTAACCAATTAGTGTGTTTTTTTCATATACCCACAGATACAGGATTTGGTACCATTTATGTGTCAGATGACCGGGGCACTGTGTACTCCAAGTCACTGGAGCGCCACCTTTACACCACCACGGGCGGCGACACAGACTTCACTAATGTCACCTCTCTGAGAGGAGTTTTCATCACCAGCGTCCTGGCAGAAGGTAACTCTATTCATGTGCCTGTGCTTAGATAAAAGAATCACAACACACGCCTGCACTCAGACTCCCTTCAGAAGAACATACACGTATGAGTTCTCAATTGCATAGCGATGTGACGGTGTTATGTAAATATTTAATTAGCTGTTCAGTGTCAGACTTGATGTCTTTCTGATGCCGCTGGCTGACGCCTCAACAGAAATACCACATCACCAGCTCAGTCTTAACTTCATTATGTCTGCTGCACACTTTATTTTCTGTTCAGTCTCCTCTGTCTTTCTTCTTTTATTTTTACCTCTTTTTCTTACCTCTACTTTAAAGCTTTATTTGCAAGCATTGTTTTTGGATAGGCACATCAGCTTAATTTTTTAAAAGGACCGATTATGTCTTTTATCATTTTCTGTCATGTATGTATATATATAATGATTTTATACAATGAAGGATGTTCATATTAAATGTGGTCAAAGTTTCAAATCTCTGTGAGCAAAAACTTCAGGCTTCAGACAGTTATGAAGACTTGATGTTTTCTACTTTGAGACAAGCTGACATCACCCTGGAGGGTTTCTTTACATGGGCATCTGCTCCAAACACGCTACCGCAAGCATTTACATGACTTGGCTCAAGGTCAAGGTTATTTCATTTGTCTCACATGGGAGAAAACTGTCTTGGGTAATAGGAAATTGCTGCATCAAACCAAACATTGCAGTACAAAACATGAAATAGAAACAACACAGTAAAGAATTTTAAATAGGACACATGCGTATTATGTGAATTAGACGCTGCAAATTAGAATAACGGGGCATACTTCTGCCACCCTGGGGATTCAGACATATATCCACTGCATACTAACAAACTCACACACTCTCATCCACGCTTAAATAGTGTACATGCTACAGAACAGTACGCACTACTTCAAACATGCTAATGTTGGGGAAACAGGTAATCTTGCTCGCTGATTTCTCCCCGAATCGGCCCATATTCCTGCTGGAACATGTGAAGACTTTGGCTTAGAAGCTTTTTTTGGGTGATTTTTCACTGTAGAAAGTGCCGCTCTACTCAGTTACAGTCATTTCAAGCTGCAATAAAAGTGCATAAGACCTAGAAACGCTGACCAATCAGAGCAAACTGGGCTTTTTTTTGGGCATAAGAGATAGGTGCTAGGGTGAATACAGGTGTTCTAGCACAGACAGCAGGAGGAAAATAAAGTGTTTTTTTGACCATTAAAGCATGTAAACACGTTCTAGTAGAATCCTGAAATATGCATCTGAAAATGAGGATAATAGTTCCCCTGTAAGGATCCCTGTAAATGCGCTGTCTTTGTCATGTTGTTCCAGATACCTCTGTGCAGTCTGTGGTGTCCTTTGATCAGGGAGGAGAATGGGTTCCCTTGCGAAAACCTGCCAACAGCAAGTGTGACGCGACAGCCAAAGACCCAGACAAGGTAAAGAGAAGAAGCTGGTGTGTCTGGAGAAAAAACAGATAGAAAGTTGATGGAAACTGTGCACTTTGATGAATTAGGGTTTGAAACTTAATTTGGACTGCAGTGCCAAAACACAGTCCATTTATTGTGTCAGTATTTGTTATTTTTCAAGTTGTTTTTTCGACTGTCACAGTGTTGGTGATATAACCAGTCTGATACCAAATGCTGCTTGTGTTTGTGTCTGTAGTGCACTCTTCACATCCACGCAGCCTACAGTATTGCTATGAGGCTGAATGTCCCCATGCTGCCTCTGTCTGAACCAAACGCTGTCGGTCTCATCTTAGCTCATGGTAATTCTCAGTTCAGAATTTTCAGACAAGTGTTTTTGACAATGTCCAAGTTTTTTTTAAAGATATCTACTATAGTAGATAGTTATTAAAGAGATTTTTTGCCATCTCACCATTTATGTTTTTCATCAGGGAGTGTTGGTGATGCCATCTCAGTGATGAAGCCTGATGTGTATGTGTCCGATGACGGGGGGTATACCTGGATAAAGGCCCTCAATGGGCCCCATCACTACGCTATTCTGGACTCTGGAGGGCTGCTGGTCGCTGTGGAGCACAGCCCCACTCAACCTATCAACAAGATAAAGTGAGTTACACGCTGCCTTCAAGTGGAACTCCTGAGCTCGTGGTTACAACATGGGAAGTCATGTGCAGGATATGCTTGCCATTTCAAGTGGTTAAGCAGCTATGCAACGGCAACTGTTGGCATCCAGAAGCCATTAAGAAGAGTTTAGCTTTTTGGCTAGCGGCTAATGTAATGCAGGGAATGCAAAGGCATAATGACAGAGGAAAAAGATGAGGCTTTCAGGAAGATCAACTATTTCCCCACAGATATTATAAGATTATGTCTACATGACTAAAATTACAATGTATTAACATACCATCCACCAAAAAATGGACTTCCATGGTCCCTACAGTTTCTAAAAATGCCAGCAAACACATCACAACTCGTGAACTCAGAGCATCAGAAAATTTCTGCTTAAAAGTTTAATACCACAAAAGAGAGGCGTTCATATGGACTCATCTCATGAACACAGTGAACATGACCCCATTTGAAGGTAGCAACAATCAGAGGGAACAGATGAGTTTGTATTTGCTGATGCTTGAATTCTGTTTTCATTTTTCTTAATGTGATTTATATGAGTTCTGATTTTAATTTACATTGCATGCTTTACAGCTTAGTGCTTTACTTTTAAGTTTCTTTGGGTTATGCTAATATTTGCACATGCTTTTGTGTCCTGGCAGATTCTCTACTGATGAAGGACAGTGCTGGGGTGTTTACACCTTCACCCAAGAGCCCATCTACTTTACTGGGCTGGCATCAGAGCCTGGAGCTCGCTCCATGAATGTCAGTATCTGGGGCTACAGAGACTCCCTCCTCAGCCAGTACTGGATCTCCACCACCATCGACTTCAGGGATCTTCTCACCAGAGACTGTGAGTCACATGAGAATCATGTTGATACAACAAACTGACTGTAATGCAGTATTTAGTGAGCTGTTGTGATCTGAGATTACGTGTAACAGATTCCAAAATATTTATGTTTGTAGGTGATGACAAGGACTACGTGCAGTGGTTGGCCCACTCGGATGACATCAGTGACCCCAACGATGGCTGCATGCTGGGCTACAAAGAGAAGTTCCTCCGTCTCAGGAAGGACTCTGTTTGTTGGAACGGACGAGATTACAATGTCAACACCCAGCCAACTCCGTGTCCGTGCACCCTGGATGACTTCCTGTGGTAAGACGCTCACTGTGTCCCAAATCTATGTTACCTACTAATTATACACAGTGTATGCTGCATTGTAATCGTCATAGTATACTGTTTTTGCGGTTAGTGTACAAAAGAAAATCCACATACTTGAAGGTATACTATGCAGGAATTGTTGGTTACTGTAAGTAAACACAACATTTAAACTTAGCCCCTCCTCTCTACAATATCTGTACATACACTGCAAGCTACTGTGCTAACGTAGGAACGTTACATTACTTGTAATGGAAAAGCCGATACTTAAGCTAGCTAACTAAGCTAACCACTGGCACCTACCTTTCCATCAGAAAACATGCCAACTCTGTGTTGCTCTTCATCCAGGCCAACCCTGGATTCACTCTTGTTTTGGGACGAGCTTTATCGACTTTGCTTTTTTTTTTTTTTTTTTTTTGGGGCACTGTGTCCGTGATTTTAATAGGTTCCTCCTGGATGTGTGCTGCTGCTACCTGGTCACTCTCTTTTTTATTAAATCCTGACCTCACCTGCTTGTTGTTGTTGGCTGGGGACTACACCCCACTGCCCACGTCCTAAACACAGCAAAATAAAATGAAAATTGGAAAATAGAGGCAGAGGGCAGAGTCTCTGCAGATAAACCCACCACCACTAACTTCTAGTGGGTTAGAAGTGATGGTTGAGAGGGATTACTTCTGTATGACTTTATACATACATTGTGTTTTTTGTTGGAAGTGATGCAGTCAGTCAATTGCACAATATAAACCGTCCATCAAACTGCAATTTTGTAATGTCACGGCAAGTTAAGCTTCAAGAAATGGAAGAAAAATGTCTTAAGATTTAATATGCTTTTTGAGATTTTTGACCACCATCCACAATTTAATTCTTTTATTTAGCTGTAAGCAGGTCCCTTTGTGCATTGCATTGTGGGAGAATATTATCAATCAACAGCACACTCAAAAAAGTGTGTTTATTTAGTATGCATTCTGACTATACTTTACTTTTGCCAAAGTGCTACTAACTAGCTGTGATTGCTTTTGTTAAAAGTAAACTTACTGGTGTAAGAATCTTTTAAGTAAAGGTAAAAGGTTGCTCATTTAAATGTTTACTCTGTAATGGATGCTTTGAAACATAAAATACAGTAACTGGAGAGTTCACATTTAACGTGTCAAAGTGGTTTTAAATAAGAGTGTAAAAGTATTCTGGAGTGGATTTTTCCACAAGTAAAAATGAATTGTAACTGAAAAGTACAAGTGCTGAGCCACACAAGCTGTCCGTTACAAGAGTAACAAGAGCAAATGCAGGTTATTTCTTCCACCCTTGCTCACCATCCTGGCATCTTCTGACTCTTTGCAGTGACTTTGGATACTACCGTAAAGAGAACAGCTCTGAGTGTGTGGAGCAGCCGGACCTGAAAGGCAAAGTGCTGGAGTTCTGTCTGCACGGCAAAGAGGAACAACTGCAGACCAGTGGGTGAGTGAAATGTGTTGACGCTCTGCTGTGATCATTGATGACACATGATTTCTTTCAACTTGTCTGTAACTGTCTAGTCTGCTTGATAATTATATTTATTTTCTGTGTTATGTTTTAATATTAAATACATATTAATTTTGCAACGGATACAGTGTAAAATACATTCTGTACAAGGCCATCACCATTGCGACATTTTATGGTAGAAGGAGAGAGGATTGCTCTCAGTGTTTCTCAGAGGAGACAAGTGATGAAAATGAAGAAGTAATTGTCACGCAGAGGAAGTAGATCAGGGTGAGAGTGACTCTTCAGTGAGGAGGAGTGAATGCTGACTGTAAAAGCAAATGAAATTTTCAGTAAACTGTGCTTGCTTGTCTGCATGCAGACTGACTTCACAGAAATGACAGTACATCTTGACACTAAATGAACAGAACACAGAAGGTTATATAAAACAGTTAAACCGTTATGTGCAGTAGGTAGGGTCACTGTCGTATCCATACAGCTAAATTTATATGTATAGAATTGTGATAATAAATTAACACTAAGTATAACTGTCATTCACTGTTGATGTGTCTTTGTTCCACAGCTATAGGAAAATCCCTGGTGATAAATGTGAGGGAGGAAACATGCCGGAGCGTAAAGAGATCGACCTCAGTAAGAGATGTGTGAGCGACCTGGTGGCTCCTGAACTTCTGGTCAGTACCTTTGCCTACTAATATATGTACACACACACACACACACACACACACACATATATATATATATATATATATATCCCACACTTCCACTTAAACCTACTTCTGCTGTCTGCTGTTATATTTACAGGTGGACAGTCACTCCTCCAAGTCTATACCCATTGTGATAACAGTCATCATCGTCATGCTGCTGAGCGTCGCAGCTGGAGTCGTCTTTGTCAAGAAATATGTCTGTGGTGGCAGGTTAGTGTGTCTATGTGTCGTCCAGTTCATAACCAGGCCCTGTCTGCAGAAGAAAGTGTCCAGGATGGTAAACTGTGTCTTTGTAATTGTGTTAGCACTTCTCTTTTACTGTCCTTAAGGATTCCCTAAACACTTCAGGGTCTGTGCAGATCCTTAAAAAGTCATAAAATATCTTAAACTTTAATTTGTGAGGTCTTAACTAATCTTATCTAATCTAAGTCCACATTTCTAATGTTTAGAATCTTTTTAAAACTGTAATACTGTCATTTTATTTCATACTTGCACTTACTTGTTGACAAAATGTAGATCAACTTAACTCACTCTAATAATCATAATCCTACATAATACTTAGCTCTGCACAAGACCACATATATACTACTTACCTGCAATGATTACCTGTGATGCTTAAATGAGTAATACTTGATTTGTCCAAATAGCTTTCCTAAATTTGGTTAAAGGTGTCTTGAAAGGGTCTTGAAAGCATTTAATTAAACTGTCTGATACCTGTAGACACCTTGAAGTTGGTATTTCACCCCAAGATGGGACCTTACATCCTGCGCCTAATGCTCGTTCTTGTCAGCTTGCATGGGGTTGTCTCACCACTTTTAAGATAAACCAGCTAAACTGGAGCCTAGAAAGTTTTTTATCTACCTAATCTTTGCCTTGGCCCCAAGACTAAACCTACAGGAGACCTCACACCTAACTGTAACTTCAAACAGAGATGATTTTTTATTTTTGTGATCATCAAGTTATGAAGATTAACTTTTCTCCTTGTACTGCTCGCATGGCTGCAACTGGGCCAAGATGTCCCTGCAGAATTTCCAATGACTTTTATCTGACTATTGACAAATTCTCAAATTGGCCTTCATAACATTATGTGGAAAAACATGTTAAACTAAATACTGCAAAAATATATAGACATTTGGATGGACCAACAACAAAGATCTGCTCAGATGAGGGTCTGTATTCTGATATCAGTGAAGAATCTGGCAGCCCAAATAGGCTTACAAGTCACACTGTCAGCTTCCATGTAGACAGGTGTGAGACCAAATATACAAGTTATAGGAAAACATGTTTCATATATTCTGTATGCCTTCAGCATTGTAGTGTGTATCATTCAGTTTTGTTGACCTAATTTTCCAAGCTTTAGAAAAAAAACTAGCCCGTACTTTTCCACTCAGTCCAACTTCTCGTTTTCATCAAACAGAAATAGTTCAGGTCATCATATTAAGTATGAACATGCACTCAGAGCATGGGCTGAGATGGACACAGAGCATGCACAGCTGCCTCATGCAAAACCAAGCCCGTCAGGTTGAACCATGGTGTTTTTAGGGTGTCACACTTCATTGCATTTTGTTGCTTTGCATCTTTCAGATGATTTCAAGTGACCTGACAGTATCGTGAATGTGTCCGACAGGTTCCTGGTTCACAGATACTCTGTGCTGCAGCAGCACGTCGAGGACAATGCTGTTGAGGAGATGGATGACCCGCTGGAGACCAACCACACCACACAGAATGGCAAGATAGAGTTTCACGACGACTCAGATGAGGTACAGTAGAAACTTTTTCCTCCTTTAAACTTGGACTAAGATACAAACATGGGTGCCAGGTTTTTCTTCAAAGACTGGGCCACGGTTTTACTGTGAAACCAACAGCATATGTGTTTATCTTAAAGCTTGCTTGATGCCATGTAGAAATTCAGAGAAATAGAATAGTTAGACAGAAAACAACCGAACCAGACCAAAAATTCTGCAACAAATCTTGATGCTGGAGACAAATAAGAATAATTACTGCTGTTAAATAAACCCTAGACACTTTCAGCTGTATTGTTGTACAGTACAGATACAGAGTTAGGAGTTAGGGCCTTTGCATGTCAGGAGCCTCATTCATCAGCCTATTAAACATTAAGGACCCTACAGTGACGAAGCCACGCTATCCCACTGTGCACTCCTACTGTACAGGCCAACCACCTGCTGTGAAGTGTAGAAAGGAAGAGACCCTTATAATATATCACACAATGATGATGATGATATATTAGCTGATACTTATTCTCTTGACAAACAAACTTGTCAGTGCTCTCTGGTGGACAAACTCTGTAATGACACTGTCAGCTGACACCAATATACCTGTGATAAACTTTTTTCCAGTTATTCCGACACCACATAAATGATGCATGAGCTGATACATTGCCTGGAATTTTTTCCTAAGATGGCGAAGGCATGCCCTGCCCTACTCTGCCTTCCTCTGCCTCTCATGGACTTTCCCTGACATTCTTACTCTAACCCTAACCATTCTCACTGCTGTTGCCTAAACCTAACCACCCTATCCAATGAAGGCAATGAGTACTCGCCAGTCAGAGGTAGGGTAGGGCGGGTCATGCCCTCGCCATCCTTGGGAAAACAACAGTTTCACCTCCCAGACAATCACTAAGAGCCAAGACTGCTGGAAGGGGACAGCTGTCTTTGCAGCTTTGCTCTCCAAATGTTCGTTTGCCTGTTTGTCAAATATAGTTTTGTTAAAAATGAAACTGTGTTTAAATACAACATTAATTAGTCCAGTAGGTCAGAGGGTGATGTTTCATTGTTGCTACAAAGTTATGACCTGAATTCACCTCCAACAGGCCACTTGAGTAACTGAGTTAAGCGCGTGTGTGTACACAAACCCATAATGACTTCTTGTTTGCTCACCTGCATTGGCGCTGGCTTCACTGGTATGTTATGTTCTTGTCTTTACACAGGACCTGTTGGAATAGCAGGCACAACCTGCTCTGCAACTGAGCAACAGGTTTCCAGCTCCCCCCGTGGCCGGCTGCTGCTCCTGTCACTCTTTTGTCTCCAGCTACTTCTTCCTTTCACCTTCTAGTATGAACTTTGGCCTCAGCTACCAGACTAAGAGTCTGCTGTCATCTGTGAAGTATAATGAATGTACGGAGGCTTCCTGGGACGAATGCCACAGCTGAGGAGGACGGACGTCTTGTAGTGTCGTGCTTCAGTTATTGATTCTGTTGATTGAGTTCGAGTCTCCAAGCTATTTATTTTAGGGAACGAAGAACTGGTGCAGTCATTTGAACTGCTGACAGAGCCAGAGTCCTGGGTGTCTAAGCAAAGCTAGTTGTATAAATCCACCACCATTGCATTACGGGTCCTGCCTCTCCCATCTCATGGGAGTGCTCCTGGAAATACTCTCACTTCTGTTGAACATCTGTGTCCTTTTTCTCATGCACTTGTACATAAACCTGATTTTCTTTTGCCATTTCTGATGTGGTATCAATTTGGTAGTTTGCCCTCAGTAGCTGGTTAATAACTTTCCCGAACCATCTGAATCTTAATCCCTGCTGTTAAGAAAGTATTTGTTGGTCAGAAAGTGTGCCCCGGATGGCCAAGAGTATGTAAATGTGAGGTTCTCAGGCCTCTTCTTCCATGAGTACTGACTTGTGAAATCTCCTGTCTGTATTTGGGATGCAAGCCTGCATACTTTTACAATGGTTGAAGTAATAATAAGCAAGTGGACATGTCCATTTGCATTAGGTTTGATAGCAATAACATGTTTCGATTGAGCATATTGTCCATGCATGTTAAATAATCCTATTGGCACAATAATGTTTCCAGTCGCTCTGTTTGATGAATGGAGATGTCGTTGCGTGAAACACATCACGCGTCAGTGTGTAAAGGGTGGTGAAGTGTGTCTGTTTCAAGACAGGGTTCGTTCAATAACATGTCTGCAGTTCTAACTGTCCAAAGCACAAGGTCCTTTGTATGCTTAGAGTTTGTAGTTTTTCTTAAACGTGACCTACTGATTAACATGACAAGACTGTAATAATCACTGTAGTCATATTCAAGTAGTGTTTATAATCACTGGAGCAGTTTTTGTACTAACGAATCTTTGAACTCGTGTAACAAATTGCGGTTTGAAGAAGTTCTGAAATGACAAATAATTATAGTTTGATAGTAAATATCTACAGATATTTTTTACATCAGATTCAGAGTACATCGATACGATTTGGCGACAGAAGCATAGGAGCAAATTATTAAAACATTGTGTAAATGTTGTATAGCATAACTAACACTTTAGCCTGTTGGAATTAACAGACATGGTTGTTGGACTTTTTTTTTATTGGTATTTGCTTCTGGGCTGGAGCAAATTCTCTAAAATAACAGGGTCAATGAAAGTTTCTCATTTCACAGTGATCTGCTGTTTTTTTTTTCTTTTTAATCATGCTGCTGTCATTTTGAAACTGGATTGGCTGATGCCTCTAAACCAATCTGTCATGTCTGTCACGTTAAGTCTTACAGGGCTTTTTTTCTTCTTCTTGTATTCATCTATTGCACATTTTATTTTGTCTGTCTTGTGTTAAATATGTTGCTTTAATACAGGTTTATTTATTTGTGACTTGCAGGTTCAGAGTGCAGTGAATTGGATGTGGTTATACAAGTGCCTGGGGTGAGGATATGATGATTGATTATTATTTATATCAACTAGTGTGTAACCAGTTCCATCTAGTTTGTCAGTGACACCTCGAAGTTGCACTTGTTGCCTAAGATGAGTTTGAGCAGTGACGGATGTGTGCGTTTCATACGAGCTCTCATTGAATGGCATGTTATCTCTCAATATTTAAATCCACAGAGCTTTGTAAAGAAAACAGCCTACAGTAACCTGGTTATTCTCTCTGTCATATCTCGGCATGATGTATAATTCTGAGTGATACAGAGTGGATACAGGGTTATTACGTAGCTGCTATACAATGGCGAGTTATTTTATGATGGTTTGTTGCGTTAAGTGAAGGTAACATTTTTCTTACAGTTTAAAACTGCTGTATAAATTAATGATTCATCGTGACGGTTCTGTAAATATACAAGGTTACATCTTTGTATCTGCTATGTTTCTCTCTTCTGTATATTTGAGGCAATTTTCTTTGGGTTTGCCAATAAATTCATATGTTCCTCTATTTTTATTGCCTGGTTTTTATTTTACAGCAGTGTAAAAATATAAGGGTGAAAAATGGATTAAAAATAAAGCCAGCATTGGATCAGTCTCAAGACCACTTTTTAAAGATCTCATCTAAGACTGCATTTTTATTTAGTCTTGTCTTGGTCTCAGACAAAGAGGACTCTAGATTTTATTTCAAGACCAGTCATGACTGCAGGGATATCCCTAGATTATTTGTGCAAAAGAGGAGTGTGACAGTGCCTACTAATTATTTTATAGACATTTACACATACATATACACACATACATGGATGGATTACTGAACAGGCCTACTGGGAAGTGAAAACAAGCCTGGGGGTCCAAAGGTTCAGGGGCCCTCATGGCCTTCATCTGCAAAATGCCATTTGTACAGACACATACCAACCATAAAGAGACTTAAGCGAGATTTATAATTGTGTTGCAGACCCTACGCCGTAGCCTACACCCCATAAATACAACATGCTAATGTTATTAGCACAAGCCTATGGCATTTTACATTGTATAAATTAGCCTAGCAGCTAGCAATCTTTTCCTCTTCTCAGAAAAAAAAACAGGGACAACAGCAACATTTAACAAAGGTAACGGGTACATAATTTTGCTCCATTACAACTCACAAGTATGGAAGCAAATCGTGACTAACATTTAAATTAAAATGTATTTGCAGAAATGCTTTTTCATTTTAAGATTGTGGCTGCATTATTTGACTCATAAATAAAATTAATCATCAATCATCCTATTTGCATTTTAATGTTCTTCTTCAAGACTGCTCATTCTTTTACTTAATTAAAATGAAAAAGAAAAAGTCATTTGAGATTTAATTTTCAAAATATGCCCCAGCAAATAGATACCAAAATTCAATTTGAAATGTAAAATTTGAATTTTTTTCAATTTTTCCAGCAGATATCTTAGTTACAACATGATTGAGCTAGCAAAGCAGTTTTGTGTTGCTATGTGTGGTATTTATTCAGTTTTGGGAAATTACGATGTTTAGAAAGCACAATCTCAGGGAGCGCCATGATCTGTGATGCATCCATATATCAAATGTGCACACCGCCCCCTACTGTATTAGATGGATAGCACCATGGTCAGCTGAAGAAGCGCGGCTACTGACGTCACTCTCCTGCGCCGCTCAGATTGCCAAATCATTTTTGAATTATGGTCACTATTTTGCAGGGCAGACCACGAAAATGAAATAGCAATGTCTTCTTTTTGATTATGGCATAAAATGTGCAGTCTTGAAGAAGAAAATACAAATGCAATAGGATGATTGATTATTCATTTTATTTATGAGTCAAATAATGTAGCCACATTCTGAAAATGAAAAAGCATTTCTGTAAATGCATTTTAATTTTCAAATTTTACATTTCAAATTGAATTTTGGTATCTATTTGCTGGGGTATATTTTGAAAATTAAATCTCAAATGACTTTTTCTTTTTCATTTTAATTAAGTAAAAGAATGAGCAGTCTTGAAGAAGAACATTAAAATGCAAACAGGATGATTGATGATTAATTTTATTTATGAGTCAAATAATGCAGCCACAATCTTAAAATGAAAAAGCATTTCTGCAAATACATTTTAATTTAAATATTAGTCACAGTTCGCTTCCATACGCAAGGTTCACCGACAAAACAGCTGTCTTATACTAAACATGTTTTCCAAATAAATACAACATGCTAACGTTATTAGCACAAGCCTATGGCATTTTACATTGTATAAATTAGCCTAGCGACAAGCGGTGATTTCCTTTATTCATATGAAGCCAGGATAAATCCCTGAAGGATAGATCACACACAAGGCTTTACTGTCTAAACAATTTATTGTTACCTATCCGTGAAATAAAAGTAAATAAAAGCTTTGTTTCCACTGAAGGAAATGGTTTCAGCTTACAGAAGGTCTGTGTCACCGCGGTGTGTAGTTACATTTCTGGGGAGGTGCACGTCAGGCTATGGCCTAGGTTCTGAACGCTGTAGCTACAGTGTTGATACAAGGCATAAGTATAAATTCCACATTAAAATGACTACAAAGAGATACAAAACAGCGGCAGGGACAAGAGACTTACGAAAACTACAAAAAGGGCAACCACAAAGGGACAAAAGCAGTCATGAAGAGACTCGAAATGACCACTTACAGAGACAAAACAACTGAGAGATGTTTAACGACTACAAGCAGACACAAGATAACCAAAGGGAATGAACAAGTATAAAGTCTGTGCGTCTTGCTCCTTTGTAGGAGCACCTTCTGCATGTCAGTGCCTCAGGGCCCATTGTCTCATGACCTACCCATGCACACATATACATACAGTACAGCAATCAGGGGTTAACGAAGAAGAATTTTCATTTGTTTTTATGGAAATGTGGATCTTTCATATCACTTTGGTGAGTGCCTATGGTTTGTACGTTCCACATTTTATCAATTTATCATGTGGTCATGACTTTGTCTCGGATTAGGTGATCTGGACTACTACACTGCTGGTAGTTCACACAGTGGTTTCTGTCACAGCCTGTCAGTTAATGAGAATTTCACATGGTTTACAAAGGGATCAGTTACCAAAGCACATCCTGGTTGTAGGATGAGTTTCATCTGTGTTCTCTGCCTAATTTTACAAGAGCTGCATTTATATCAGTTTTTTAATAAGGGAATAAATACAGAGATTAAGAAATAAAAACATGGGCAGAACAATCTTTGATCTTTTATTTTGCCTCTTTAATAATATGTCAGAAAGACACTGGGCAGATTATTATCAGGTGTTATGATGCCAACCTGAGCATCAAACATTGTGAGCTAACAGTTTAAGACAGGAGGTCCTCAGATTCTGTACAAAAAGTTGCCCTCTGCATCAAAGAAGTCATTTCCAATTTGCATCGCCGGATGAGGCTTTTCCATTTCTATGAACTCTTCAAGCTCTTCCTCTGTCAGCAGCCATCCATCCCAGCCCTCCTCGTCCTCTTCGTCCTCCTCTGTAGGATTTGTGTGAGAAATGCTGTCCTCTTCCTCTGGTCTTGCCGCAGGGACATCTTTACTGATACCAGGTCTGAACTGGGTGGGCAGAAGAGTGACAGGGGCAGCAGGACTCTTAGCGAGGGAACCTGAGCCTTCATCCCGAAGCATTAAAGTCCTGTCAGCCACAGGTACCACTGCTCCTTTAGTGCTTCCAGGTGGGAGTGCAGCTGATGTGTGGTTTCCAGGCAGCTTTAACCTGTCTTGCTCTGTTCCAGCACCTGAAGGCAGCACCTGCTGTCTGAGTTCAGCCATTACTTTGGCATCCTGCTTGGCTTTTCTTTGAGGGACAGGGACAAACTTGCTTCTGAGGACTCTCAGGATGACATCAGGGGTGACAGAGAAGCCCTCAGCCAGACGCCCTACTGTCCACTCTTCTGGTTGCTCCTGTTTCAGATACCTGAAAAATGAGACATATTTTAAAGTTCCAGTCTGTAGGATTTCAAGGGATATATTGACAGAAATTAAACCCTACCTAATAAGTACCTTTTTTTTAGTGTGTAATCACCTGAAAAAAGGACCTGTCTTAGAATGAGCTGTTTATATCTACATAGAGAGCAGGTCCACATCTATAGGGATCACTATGTTGAAACACAGTGTTTCTACAGTAGCCCAGAATAGGCTTGTGCCGATTTCCAGTTTAACCGGTTCGGTCCGGTTTAAGAGCTACACCCGGTTTATAATTCACGTCGACTGGATAGGAGAAAAAAAAAAAAAAAAGCTTTTCACATCGGCTGCGTGTCAAGGGACTATATTCAGCTTATCTTGCATTATAACATGTATTATGACAACTTAATAAGCTTTATGTTTGTTTATAAATGAAGTCTGATGTCTCAGAGGCTTCAGAGGGACTCGCAGATCCGCTCTGCTCAGCTGTCTGCTGCTGCAAGAGAGATCAAATTTCACTGGGGGCGGGGAAAAGTGCGAGGGAGTCAGCAGTCATTCAGGCCTAGTCCACACGAGCACGGGTATTTTTAAAACCGAACTTTTTTGGCCTCCAGTTTTTAAAAAATCTGCGTCCATACGAGCGGTGTAATAAAAATACCTCCGTCCACATGACACCGGAAATTCCACTATCAAGCAATGTAATACACATGCCAAAGCAGTAGGTGGCGATATAACTCCTAACTGTAAGGCCACTGTAGCCAATCAGAAGGCAGTAAAACGTCATTAGCGGAAAAACAACAATCTCTGAACTCCCCCTGACACCAGACTTTTCCAAAAAGTTCACCCTGGACTCCGGTTACAAATAACTCCGATTACAGGGGCCCAAAACTGCGGTTATGCGTGGATGAAAGGCCAAACCGTGAGCAAAGAGTCACAGTTTTATAAATACTCGCGTTGGTGTGGACAGTCCCTCAGTTTGTTGCCCTAGTAACCCGTTTCCACTGAAGAAGTTCCTGGTACTATTTGGGGGGCTGGAACTACTACAGGAACGTCCTCTCGCTCGGCCCTCTCAACCGCCGTGTCTCCACTGAGAGAGCGGAGTCGGAGGAAGGTTCCTTGGTGTCTTTCTGCGTCTTCTTCTTCTTGTGTAACCTTGTGTATATTGGCGGTTAATACAGCATTACTGCCACCTAGTGGATTGGAAGCGCATTACACCTATAATGGGCTTTTATTGGGAAAAATAGCTCAAATGCGACCCCCAGTGGTAAAATTAGGTATATAATTCGATATATCGGTTCGGTTAGATATTCGGCTTTAAATCAAACCGGTTGGAAAATTTTCAAACCAGCACAAACCTAGCCCAGAACAGGCAAACCAAACACCAACTCTAGATAGGGCCATTCACGTTTTTGCGTCAGCCACCCTAGTTCGCAGCCCCTCCGCAACAAGAACGTTGAAAAAACACAGATTTTTTTAAAATGTGAAACTGTTTTATCCAGTGTTTCTACTGGTTTAAATCACTGGGTCCATTTCTTTTAGAAACTGTGATCAGAAAAGAAGGTGAGCACACATTAGCCGGTGCTACACTAGTGGCCCTAATCTGACATCCCAAACTGCTTCGGAGAGACCCTGATTGTAACGTGAGACTGCTTCTTTCTGTGTTTTTACTGATTTTATTATCTGTCCATTTGTTTTGAAGAGGAAGAGACCTCTGTAAATAATTCAGCTCTCGGTAAAACCCTCATGAACAATGATGCTCTGAAACCAGTGGTTTCCAAATGCTCCAGCCACGGGGTCCAGATTTCTACTTATATTAGTCAAGGTCTACTCAGTATAATATCTTTAGCGTCATACTTGCATTTGGCCATGTCGTTGAGCTAGTTTGATGTCTCTGTCAAGTACCTGTCCGTTAGTCACTCACTCTACAGCAGGAAACGGCACTTCAAAATAAAAGCTATATGCCAGAAATTCACTGTACTTTGAAATCAAGTGTGTTTTTTACAAACTTGACACATTTGTGGACACTTGCGGCCCATTAAGAATAGACCAGCAACCCACTTTTGGACCAACACCCGCCATTTGGGAACTACTGGTCTATGACAGTCCAAAAATACTGGTGAACATGAACAACTCTCTCCCAAATCCAAAAGCTAGAGTGCTAAAACTCAACGAATGGTGAAAGATGTTATGGGCTTTTAAGATGTTATAGATGACACTGAGAGCACACAGGGGAATGCTCTGGGTATATGGGAACATTTTCTGTTTCAGAACTTAGAACATTACCATAGAATAATACTTATATGGGTATAAAAAAGATAACAAACATTCATGGGTCCACAAATTCATTGCCTGTGGCGCGGGTCCAGACTTCACACTTGATGACATCACAGCTTGTAGACTTACAGACATTTCTTGGGTAAGTGAGTGTAAGCAACAAAGCTCCTCACTTGATCTGCTCAATAGCATCCCAGGTCAGTTTCCTCTGTGGAGCTCCTGATGGAGTCATCTGCCTCCTCAGTATATGATATTTCACAGTCTTCTGCCTCTTCCTCCCCTCACTGGAAAACATGAGAGGAAGCTTAACTTCACATAGATTATACAGACAGCACACACAAAGCATTGTATAGGAGTAATGTTGACTCTTACTCAACCAAGGCCTGGAGCTTGTCCTCCACATCCTCTATCCCAAGTTCATCATCAGACATCTCATCAGCGTCTGCAGGAGCTCTGTTTGGTGCTCTGTCTCTGTGCACATGGCTCTGTCCCCTCCACGCCTTACTGGCTCCTCTGCTCGCAAACCGACAGCTGTTCATAGAAACAGGGGGCATCCCTGACAGAGCACCGAGCCTGGAGAGCAGGGAGAGGACCTGGAGAGGTCGGGCCATGCTCACAGACACTGTGTCCTCCCCCTTTTAACCAGTATCTCTAGCTTGTTCTTCCCCAAAGATGTTCACACAACCAGACACAAATTAACACACACTGACGCGCGTGTAACAGTCCAACTGTCCACTGCTGCTCACCGGAGTTACTTAATTTCTATTCCGTTATTTTACAACAGAGGAGCCACTCCACCAAAACCAATAACACCCACAGTCATGCCATACACGCATAAACCCCTCGTGAATATACTTCCGCAAACATGACTCTCAAAACACAAAGACGGTGCGGTGCTGCCCCCTGCCGGAGCGGAGGTGAATAACAAGACCAAAATAAATGACAGCAACTTTCAGGGTGCAACTCACAAAAAGAGCAATTTACATCTGTGTCACTCTTTAACTTTTTAAAGAAATGTTATTATAGTGGACCTAAACTGAACAAAAAGGCTCTCTTGTAACATGAAACGCATTAAGTATCATATGGGTGTTTAACTTGCTTTGCCAGGGGGCCACTTTTTCAAAATGACAAAAGGCCAGGGGGCAATTAATAAACTATGATTAATAATATTTATCAGTAATTATAATAAATTAACTGCCTTTTTTCAACCTGTTGATGTTTACTGACCTCACTCATCTTTGCCAAGAGGCAAATTGCAGCAGCCCAGCACAGGTCAGGTGCAAGCGGGGGCATTTCTAGGATCGGAAGACATTTGGGTCATAGCCAAGACCTCTGTAGCAGGGGAATGCTCCCCCAGCACCCTTTTTCAAAGTAAAAAAGCTGTATTTAAAGGACTACTTCACTCACAAAATAACCTTTTGTAGATCAATCGGGTGGCCCTCCGACCATTTTCTAATTTACAATGAAAATAATGATTCACACACCCTTTTTTTAAACTTTTAAAGTAAATAAGTTGCAGGGGTGCATAAAAAGCATTTAAGGAATATTTCCCCAACAAAATGACCATTAGTTTATCAATAAGTCATGCCCTGTTATCCTGAATTTGTGAAGAAAACTTTTTTTTTCATATGCCTCCATGGACAATGAGGAACACACTGACTGACAGATTGGAGACTAGCACTGTATCAAAACATCAGTTTAAAACACTCACACAGTTTATCAGGTCATAATCTCAGTAGGCCTTCTTCCAAAATACATGCATTTTTGTTAAAAAAAGAAAGAATAATGTATTTGGTAAAGTCTTTGCTAATGTATTGGAGTCTGGCTTTGAAGAGAGCATATGTTTCACTTTCAGTACTTAAAAAAAGTAAGGTTTTAGTGAAAATGCATGTGTTTGGGAAGTACTGAGCACACCACTGGAGTTTGTAAATGCATATGTTTTGATATAATTTTTGCTGTTGCTGGTCCACAATCAATCAATGAATTAATGTGTTCGCCTTTATAATGGAGGCCTGCAAGAAAAACAAAGATTTCTTTACGAATTCAAGGCAACAGACTAATTGATAAAAAAAAATGTGAGGGAAATATTCCTTTAATGTTTTATGCACTCCTGCAACATGTTTACCTTAAAAGTAGAAAAAAGTATTTTCATTGTGAATTACAAAAGCTGAATATCACTGTGTTTCACAATATAATGGCTACTTTTGTCATTTCAATTCCACTTAACACGATAAATAGACCCAGATAGTAAATACTATATCCCAGGGGAGCTGTCAGAGAAAACAAAGAATTAAAACAAAATGGCGACACCTGCCGGGCTCCCGGGGCTCTGCACCCTGCTCTGTCCCCGGTGCTCATGTGTCACGCAGCTGCGCACCTCCTCCCTGGCGCCGTTGTTTCATTTGCGCCATTTTGTCCGCTCACTTTGTTGATTGGGCTTTAGCGAGCTGTACTAGAGCCAATCAGAGGGAAACCGGACAGCGAAGATACGGTAAGGGAGACCCGATTGAAGGCATTGGTAGTTGTCAGCACGGATTGGTTTGCCATGGACCAACCAAATTACTAACCCAGCTAAATGCAAAAAACTCGAATGGCAGTTTGATTTCGACCGCTGCGTCCCGGGCTGGGTAACTTCTTGTCCCTAATGTTGGCTCCTGTGAGGAAACGTGATCTCTGGTGCTCCATGAGCCTTAAGCTAACGTTAGCTAAAATATACAACCTCAAACAAAGGGACGGCTGATAACGCCAACGTCCTCCTGTCAGAAAAACGCTGCCTAGCAAACAATCATCATATATCATTAACGATAACCACTATAAAGACTGGCGTTAGCTGTTTACCTGCTAACTGGCCTCCCTGTTATGCTTTGTAGCATTTACACGGCTTTTTAGCTAGCTAGCTGACGTTAGCCTTGTTAGCTCCCACGACAATATCCTGTTAGCAAAACAAGCAAGCCAGCTGCTGACCTATATCATTCAGTGTGGGGTCCATATATCACCTCTAAATCTCATACACAATATTTTACATATAACGTCATAAATTAGTGTGATGAATTTAAATTATTAGGGACGCTAATGTGTCCCCATTTGTGTAATGTGTAACGTTTTCAAACAATGAGTTGGCAGTAACGTTAAATATCAATTGTAAACACCTTGTTTCCTTTCTGGGTGATCAAAAAGGTTGTGGGTGAATATACATTAAAATATATACCTAAGAATCATACATTTAATGTCAGCTAATACTGTATGTGTCTTTCTTTTGTTTCTAGAGAGGGTTGTGACAATAACAAGCCATGGAGCAGTACACCACTGCCACCACCACTACTGGGGAGCAGATAGTTGTGCAGACTGCCAATGGACAGATCCAACAGCAGGTGAGCTCAGGATTGACTGATAAATTTGGTTTTGCTAAATAAAAGTCTGGTATACCATCAACAGTTAAACCCTCTGCTATAAGATCACAGGTAACAGGTGCCCAATGGATTCCAGATCCAATCTGTTTTCCTGATATTTGTCTGAGACTGTATTATCCTGTATTATCCTGCCTTGCCTGCAGACACAGGGCACAGTGACGGCTGTGCAGCTGCAAACAGAGGCGCCAGTGGTGACGGCCTCAGGCCAGCAGGTGCAGACACTCCAGGTAGTGGTGTCACCGCCGTCGCCCTGTGTCAGAGTCACTACAGTGTTACAACCTACAAGTTTGCATGCTACAAGCAGGGCTGTTTCTCATGACCCATCTCCGTGCTGTTTGGTTCATCCTCCCTCCCCAGCATGTCTTACAGCTGCCTGAACTGCATGTTTCTCAGCACAGTGTGTTGTGCGTCAGCCTCGGGTTTCTGCTCGTGCTCTCATGACTTCTGTTTGTCTGAGCTGTGTTTGTCTCTTACTTTTAAAAGCAAGTTATGCAAGTCAGATGTTGTTCTTCTCAGTGAGGACAAAAGCAATTTGTAACATGAGTCATATCAGTGTGTTTTGCAGTTAGCAGAAGTACCAGTGCTGAACAGCATGGATCCTGGCTGTCACTTCTCATCCCCTAGCTATATTTTTCTTATTGTCTAGATGCAAAATGGCAGTGGATTCCTTTCCTCTGGCATTTTTCCTATGGTACAGCTGCTGCCACAGGCTTTTAGTTGTCCATTGTGGCCACTCACTCATTTATGAATGCTAATTGGACATTCTGTACTTGTCAAGTTGCATATGCGAATACAAATTCATTTGACCGCAGTATCTTGTCTAATCATGTGCTTTTAAGCAAATCAAGTTTTAATTAACTTTGTGTAACCCTTTGGTTCAGCAGCAGTATTCCAGTAAATACAAAACCACTGAATACAGAGGGTTTGTATTTTGCAATTGTAGCCTGACTAACATAGGCTACAGTTTGGATTTAGTATGGAACCAGATGGCTTCATGTTTGTGTATCCCAAAGCAGAACACATTAAGTACATATATCCATGATATTGTATCCTGGATGTTGCTGATTTGACATCATTTGCTCGCAGTCCTGTGAGCCACATGTAAGTCATATTAAGGTAACAAGTACTGGCAGTGGTGTTGTAACAGCTTTCTGTATCTCTCTGTAGGTGCAGGGACAGCCTCTGATGGTCCAGGTGAGCGGTGGGCAGCTCATCACATCATCAGGGCAACCAATAATGGTGCAGGCCATGTCAGGGGGGCAGGGTCAAACCATAATGCAGGTCCCTGTATCTGGAGCCCAGGGACTGCAGCAGGTAAGAGATAAGGCTCATTTACTAGATTAAGATCTGTATTCAAATTGTACCACATTATCTCGTACAAGGAAGTGGTGTTTTCTGTGTAATAGTACTGGCAGATGTGGAAAGTGGGTGTAGTATTTCAGTATGAGAAGCACAGTGTGACTGGGCTTTATCAGTTTCTTTACACGTTACTTTTGACAAATGCTGCATACTTGTGAAACTAATTTGAAGTGCCAAAAAATAAGTGTTTTCCTTACAGTTTATTCGAGTAGATGTTTTAGGTGAATGCCGTGAAATGTGAATGAGACTATGTTCCTGAATTTTCCGTCTTATTGAGCCAATCTGTGGTACTTTGTTCATGTGTAGATCCAGCTGGTGCAGCCAGGTCAGATACAGCTGCAGGGTGGTCAGACTCTCCAGCTCCAGGGCCAGCAGGGTCAGCCCCAGCAGATCATCATCCAGCAGCCCCAGACAGCCATCACTGCCGGACAGAACCAGGTGTTAAACTCTGACCAGTGGAATTGCAAATCCTTTAAATCAAATTATTATGAATACTGAGTAACTTCTCTCCTTACTTGTGGTCCCGCAGGGGCAGCAGATAAGCGTGCAGGGCCAACAGGTGGCACAGACGGCTGACGGACAGACCATCGTCTACCAGCCTGTCAATGCAGATGGCACTGTCCTGCAGCAGGGTAAACTCACTTTTCTCCTCCCTTCTCTGTTTGCCTTCTACGGTGTAGACTTTATGAACAGGAGCACTGATGAGTTGTCATCTTGCATAAGAACTGTAATAATAATCTCTTTGCAGGAATGATCACCATCCCAGCTGCCAGCTTGGCAGGCGCCCAGATAGTACAGGCAGGGGGTGCCAACACCAACACTACAAACAGCGGCCAAGGCACTGTGACCGTCACCCTGCCCGTCTCCGGTAACATGGTCAATGCAGGTGGAATGGTCATGGTAAGACCCTGTGCAGAGGTACCCAGCATCTTCTTACCTTTTTCTTTTTTAACTCTAGACTCACATGGTGTGATGGTGGTCACCAAAAGTAGCTTTTTAATCTATAATTTTTGTGCTAATCATAACATCCTTTCTCTATCAATCGTAAAACTGCAGAATTGTGGTGTACAAATGTATTTAGATTCTCTTTTAGTGGAATCATATTGTGATGATATGATGAACTGATAATTTGGTGATACTTTAATTCTGTAAAAAATTGATCAGAAAGCTGTCAAAATTAACATTATTGGAAAATTTAGATTTTTAGCTTAGTTTTAGTTTAGTTTTTTGAACCATGTTAACTGCAGTTAAAAGTACTGTTTATTTAAAACCCCTAACACCCAATGTGTCCACTGACATTAGTATTTTTCACCTATTTTGCCTGATTAGACCATTCCTAGGATTGTATAGGCTTTCACAGATTATGTTTGACTATGGCTTCTCACTCACCTTTACTGCGCTTGTTAGAGCAGGATGACTTTATGATTCTTATTAGTTCTGGATATTTGGTGACCTCATGCAAGTACCAGCATAACTCCACCCAGTGTCAGCCTTTAAAGAACTTTATTTATCTGGAATGACTGAAAACACCTGTATATGCACAGTAACTACTTGCTGATATACATGAATGATTTCCATGCCAGAGGCTCAAAATACCGTGTCCCTGTTTGTGTCTCTCCCACCATCAGATGGTGCCTGGAGGCGGTGCAGTTCCCACAATGCAGCGTATCCCCCTGCCAGGGGCTGAGATGCTGGAGGAGGAACCTCTGTATGTCAATGCCAAACAGTACCACCGCATCCTGAAGCGCAGACAGGCCCGAGCCAAACTGGAGGCTGAGGGCAAGATCCCCAAGGAAAGGAGGGTAAGAGGCTTTATCCATCATCTCACACCACACAAACGGACACGTTGAAGTTCTCTCTCTCACTACCTGCTAATTGCAAGCATGCATGTTTTAAGCCCTTGCTCCTCTCTTGACCAGCTACTTGATTATTTTCAGTCAGTCTACAATTTCATATTCAACTCATTCTGTGTATCATCTTGTGCTGTGAAGGTAGCTGTCTATTATGTTATATTGGGGTTTATAAATACCATGAGACAAGTACGAAAATGCATTTTGTTTTTTTGGGGTTGGTAAGTGATCTTTCAGCTGGCCATGAGCTGTATGATACAATAAATTTTTCTCTAGCAGAAATACTTACACGAGTCACGCCACCGTCACGCAATGCAGCGTAAGCGAGGAGATGGAGGACGCTTCTTTTCACCTAAGGACAAGGAGGAAATGGCTTTGGCACTGGCACAGGTAAGACACTGGGTGCAGAAAAATATCACACACATCATCACTCAGTAACGAGATATATTCTGACTCAAGCCTGTAAATGTTGTTATAAAATGTCAACTAAGCACTTGAAGTAACAATCTCAAAGATGTTTACATAAATAAATGTCTGTGAAGTTGCTATCTGTCACTGAACGAGGTCACACAATGGCGATTTAACCTAAGGCCCACTGAAGTATTGCAGTATTTATACATTTGCTAGTATTAAAAACTGGGTGACAAAGGTGACATTTGTGGAAAGAAATGCTGGGTGAAGTTATTGCTAATCAAGCAAACCTAACATTTTCTACCGCTGCAGCTTAATATTAAATTCATTTAACTGGCAAAGCACAAGCTGACAGGAAATACATAGTATTTCATAATTAGCCTAGCGCTTACCACTATCGATCATCAAAAATGCGTATACAAAACAAGTTATGGTCATTTTAGGCATTAGTTGACAGCAGATCAGTTTTAAATAATGCAGATAGCAGTGGAACAAGGAGGAGCAGCCTCAGTGAGCTGTGAGATGAAGAACTGCAGGCAACAGACAGCATACCTCCGACTTACCGAAGTAGCCAGCTCCCTTTAGTGTGCCTGGCTGTCAGCAGACTCATGCTGTGTGCTGCATAAAATCAGATCACAGTTGCTCACGGAATGATTAAAAAAGGCCAATTTTTGCCGGACTTCTTTATTCAAACAAAACTAGTTCGTTGCTCTCTCCAGAACTCTGTGACCTGTAGTATTAAAACATTTGCTGTTGCCACAGTAACCACAGGTGATGCCAATGACTGAAATCTTTGAGATTGACACTTCATGTGATTAAAAAGAAATGTCACTTTGTTTAAATATGAGATATCTTACTTTAGAATGAAACTCCCTATAATGTATTATGGTGACCTCACTGATCCTTTCTCCTCCTCCTCCTCCTCCTCCTCCAGCAACAGCAGGAGGCAGCCCAGGCAGCAGCAGATGAGACGGTGGGGCAGATGATCCGAGTTGCATAGCACTGTGGCCAACATCATCCCTTCTCTCTCTGAACTCTACCCCGCCTGAGACTCTTCATCACAGCTAACCTGATCTGCCACATCTTCTACTCTCACTTTTACTCCCTCCTGCCCAGCCCTCATACACCTAACCACAGCACCACCAGTGGGTTTGTTCTGTTTTCTCTCTACTCCTACACTGGTCTTCCAGGGAGCTGACCATGTGGCTGCAGAGCCTGTGGACTGTTCTGGTCTTCTTCTCAGAAATCGAGGATGCTTCCACCCTCAGCTTATCTGGTAGAGCCTTTTACAGCCAGCTTTTCATTTTCACAAGGATGTGTTTGGACAATAATGAAGCATGAAGTCTTGGATAACCAGGGCTAGTCACACAGAATAAATACCAGCTGTGAAGCCATGTCAGACCCTGGTCTGTTAAAAAGATGAGAATTTGTCACCAGTGGATATTTGTTGCTTTAAATATTTTTTGTAAATGGTACAGATGTTGTTGTGTTTTTCAGAGACACTCGTTAAGCATTGGTGTCTCATATCTTTTATGTGATGCCCTGTATTTTGACATTTCTTTTTTTTTCATCCCATGCACTGTGGGGGATGGACTCAGCACCATAAATCCAACCTGCATCCACCGAGCAGAAGCTGAAATGTGATAATAATGTGAAGATATTGTACAGAATTTCTTTTCTTCCCCAGTGTGTATCGGATGTACTTACTAATTTGCCCAATACTGTGGATGCATTTTATACAATTTCGTGGTTAGACATAGTGTTTGTAGGAAAACATGACTGTGTTTTTATCATGACACATTTTTCTCCATGTAGTTATTTCTTCATCGCTCAGTCCACCTAAGTGTTTTTGTTTTTTCATTGTAGATAATAGATTTTTTTACCCATCAGATGCTGTTCTGAAATGTTTTTTTTATAACAGGAAAAAAAGGTTGGACATTCATGAAACCTATGTCAATTAAATTTTATTAAGCGACTTAAGTGGCTCAGTTCTTAACTCTAACTCAGGTTAGTTTACTCTGTCATCAATATTTAATCAGTAACATTGCATCGTATTTTAAAAATTGATCATATAGTTTGTATTAGGGCTGGCACGGTGGAGTTTTATCGTGGTCAACCGATGGATAGAAAATTTAGGGAAAAAATGCTCTAAGTCAAATTCATCTTTAACTTTTTTATTGTGCCTTTTATTTCTTTTTTGGCAAATGAATCGTACCCAAAATACGAGTGAAAGTAGGTTGAGAGTGAGTCTGTAACCATAACTACAAAATAGTACAAAAAGAGCAACTACACTTAATAGATAGTGAAAAGGGAACCAGATGGTGTTGGGCGGAGGAGACGGAGAGAAAGGAAAGAAATGGAAATGGTGGGGGCACTGGATCATCTCCACAATATTATCACATTTGTATTATTAAGATGCAGTTGTAGAGGAAGTATTCAGATCCTCTACTTAAATAAAAGTAGTAATATCACTGTAAAAATACTCTGTTATTCGGCAAGGCATTTTAGCTACAAGGCAATTCAAAAGGACATTTAAATACAATTTTAAAAATGCCATTAAAAGAGTGAAAGCATAGAAAATAAAAATAAGCTAAGACAGTTATGAAACACAGGGTTTAAAGTTACAGTGCAGTGTAAAAGTCCTGCATTGAAAATATTACTTACATAAAAATATAAACGTGCAAGCAGGAGAATGTATTTAAGTATTAAAAGTAAAAGTACTCGGTGCATAAATATTTAAATCAATTTAATGAACTGAAATAATTCAAAGGAAAAACAGGAGACTCTCATGTTTGAGAGGCCGAAACCAGCTCCTTTTTTTACATACTATTTTTCTGGTTTGACTTGTTTTTTTATTGTTAAAGACTATTTAAATTATAAAACTTTAATTAATTAATTATTAAATCTTGAAATGAGGGATGAACAGAGCAACCTCTGAAGTTAAGCACTGTCCCGAACACGTTCTGCCAATCAGACGCTGTAGATTCTAGACGTTGTACCACTGCCAACCAATCAGAGTGAAGGAGGCGGGACTTGTGCTCAGCCTGCTCCTGTGAGATTGATACTGCAGTTATTGAATCAGAGCATCTAGGTTACACTTGCACCGACTGACAAGTAGTAACGAGTACATGTAACGTAACCGACCAACGCTCGCGCTACTCTTGATGTGAGAACCGCTCCTCAGCCGTTACTCCTCCGTGTTCCTCCGCACCGCCGGTGACTGGATGATCCCCGCCTACACACACTGCCCACTCGTTCAGGTGACAGCCTCAACACACCCTCCCCCTCGGAGATGGAGCTGTCTGTGGATGGCAGCAGACCTTGAGGACGGAAACAAGTGTCAGTACCGGTGTTTTACAAAGTAGTGAAGATACAGAGCTCGTTAATCTCTCCTAAAGTAGCCTACTTACCGCTCCGTGCCGAGGTCTGGTGGAAGTGCTCCAGCAACGGTCATTTTAAGCCACGAAGCTTAACGGAGAGAGCAAGAAGAGACGACGGGCAGAGCTGACGTTACCGTTAGTCTGAAGAGTCAACCCACAGCCGGCTTTCTGTCTTTCTCCGGTAACAGTCTCAACACCTCCTGGATGCAATGACCGACTCGGTTGTGGACAGCAAGGTGGAGGTGAAACAAGCCACGAAATATGTCAAAGAGACGGAAAACGTCGCAGAGAAATACTCCGCGATGACTGTGAGCAAGAACAGCAGTGATGTGAATATGAACGTTGGGGAAATGCCTTCCGCAGCGTTCACCGCAGTCCCCACACTGAAATCCGTCAAGAAGGTAGGAAACGTGATGCTCGCCATCACTCAGTGAGCAAAGACTGTGTGTCCTGTAGGCAGGCACATGTGAGGAGGATACATCCACCGCGGTACACACTGTGCTGCAGTCAAACTACTGTACAGAAGGCCAAGGGATGCACTGTGTGTTGATGTATTCATAAGGCTCCATCTGCAAGTTGACAGCAGGGAGATTAATGGATGTGATGCTGCAGTGTCACGCGTAACAGTAACACATCACACTGAGGGATCCCTCCATCCCAAGCTGAGCGGCTGTGTGCAAAATAATATTTCTATATCGGTCAGATCCCACTAAACAATCTGAGAAGTTTAGCCACAGAGAAAAGCTTTGCCTCACTGTCTCACATGTGGTCTGAGCAAAGCTTTTACAATGTTTTTACTGAGGTGACAGCATATAATTTAACAGGATTTTAATCATGACTGCATTATTGTTATAGTCTGCCTTCATAAAGCCTTCCTGTTTATGTAAATCACAATGTCTACATCATGCCAGCATCCTGTAGGCAGGAAGCAACTAAAAGCCAAGTTGAGCTCTTAAACCTCTGATTCAAGGCCTCGGCTAAGTGAAGTAATACATGGCCTAACATACCTGAGCTCAGGGGGGCTGCACACTACATATGAGGCATTTAATGATGTGTTGGTTTTGCTTCCCGAAGAATTTCAATCCATCAGTAACAAAGCTGAATTCTTTGAAGGTGTGGGGTCGAGAAAATGTCATTTTAAAAGAAAGTATTGTGTCTGTACCTAGTAAACTAATCATTATGTTTATGACACCAGACTTGATTTTGCTCAGGGTGTGTGTGTGCGACTAATAATCATCATTATAAGTAATAAGAAGAGTGTGATAGAAAAGCATTACCAGCACAAGTTCCTGTGAGAAGAGGCCTTGAATTTCTTGGCTGTTACACAACGGCACAGAACAATCATCTGAATAAAAGAGTCCCCTGAGGTGGCAGCTCATATCATTACAGATGATCCACTGTGTGTAACAGCACGCAACAGGCAGTGGAAAAACATGAAACAGACAGGCATGTTCTTTTCTCAGAACTAACCTGCCCAGATATTGAAAAGAAAACCGTTTCGCTCTGAGGTTCAGGTTTGGGGATCCTTGAACTGATTATGATTATATGAAACTTCTGGTAAACTCTTTTTTACCAAGACTGCGTCACAGACATGATGATGAAATTCGCTGGGACCTTTTGATGTCTTATCATTGTCACATTTGCCAATTTGATTGTGGAGCATTTTCCTAACCATCAAGGTGACCTTTAACTTGTGTGTTACCTGTGCTTTGTAGTGGTGCAGTCTGATAATATGACCTGATATGAAAATATTTACAAAGTTACTGGCATATAAGTGAGCAGAAATCCTGATATCCTTATTTTTTATTCACTGTAATGTGTTGTGCTTTTTATTTATAGATATTTATAAATTCTATTTAGACTGTACAAAATGCATTGCTATGTTTACCATCTCTGTAGTCTTGATACCAGCCTCACACATTCAGTATCAGTTGGTTTCTACGTGCCACATGAAATAATTACGCCTGTTACTGACACGACTGCTGAACTTCGTGTAACTTTATATATCTCAGGGGCAAAAGTAGTTGCCACATCTCTTGATGCTGTGTGCTTTATGTTGATCGTGATCCCTTTGCCTGATCACACAGTTTGCGATGTTTGTGACATCTTTGTCATCTAAAATTTGACATCTAAAATAGTGATTATCAGAAATGCAAATTACATTGCCAGTTGGTGTTCAGTGATTTGAGTATAAATCAGTCATAAGCCTTGCAGAATCATGAGATGACTTGGTGAGTGGATAAATCTGACAAGTCACGATGACATGCAGCACCCAGCAAACTGCAGTGGCAGAGGAAGGCGACTAATCAAAAGCAAACCAGCAGCACTGGTGACTAATAGACAGTTAACTGAATATTTGCAGATGAATAATATAATCTCTGGAGGCTGTAAATCATCCCTAAGGTTTATTATCCTATACATTATGTTGCATTGCTTGTCCTTATGTAACAGTGTTTAGGTGTAACAGTTCACGCCCAAATCTAAAATACATATTTGTCCTGTTACCTGTTGTGCTGTTTATCAAATTAGATTGTTTTGGTGTGACTTGCAGAGTGTTTGAGATATCAACTGTGGAGATGTCTGCCTTCTCTCCAGTATAATGGAACTAGATGACACTTGGCATCTACCCCTAACCCACCTAGCACCACTGAACTAGCTAACGTTACAGCTCAGTTGAGGGCACCATTAATGTTTGGATCTCTCTTGTGCATGAGTAGATGCACGCTTCCTTCTGTGTGGTAATTGAATTGGCAGATGTAGTTCAGTAGAAAGAAAATAGTTACTACACAAAACTGCTCACAACAAGGTCTGTGGATTATCTTGAGTATCTGGGTCATGATTTCTGGACAGAGAAATTGCTGTTGAGTTTTTTAAATGTATTTTTTGGCACTTAGGGCGCCATAACCGAGTGCCATCTAGTTCCATTATATTAGAGAGAAGGCAGACATCTCTATGGCTGATAGCTCCAACACTTGGCAGCTTACACCAAAACAATGTAGCTTGATAAATAGCACTATGGTAAGTTACTGTCCCTATAAAAATCATGATAGATTTGAATGAATGTTTCTGACAGTTTCAACAAAACATAAAAATCAACGTAGAGTTATGTTCACAAGAGGTGGACAAAATAATCAGCACAATAAAAATATCCGTTTTCCCAGCAGCGGGGCTCACAGACTTCAGAATATTAGCTCCGACCCCCCGTCTGACGAGGCAATAATGTGTGGACTGCGAGTCGCCTCAGGGAGCCTGATTGAAAACATATTGGATGGTAGGAATGTTCACTCCGCTTATGAAAACAAAGCCTTGTGTTATGAATAAATGTGAGAGCGCGGTGTCAAACAGAGCCACCTGTTTGCATGGAAAAAATGAATGAGTAAAACAAATAGTGCAAATGACTGGGAAACAAGATAAAACTAATTAAAATCACAGAGAATATCATACGTGAGAAAGAAGAGCTGCATGTCAGTTGAAGTTCGGGGGCTGGTGCGTTGTCAAATCATCGACTGAGAGGTGCCACGAACAAAAACAATTAATTCTACAAAATGAAATGTGTGTGTACGTGTGTGTGTGTGGGTGAGTCAAAACACGCCACTACTCTGCCTTCTCTCTCTCTGAATCAATCCAGCAGTTACACAATACGCCCCCCTGGGAGCAGGACTCGCTCGCTGTGAATTTGTTCATGCATCATCATCATTTTTGTCTGATCCCTGCGGGGCTGTTTTACATAGATTCTCCAAAATGTTGGTACCGTATTTGCACAATCTCATCTTGTTTGTCTGCCAACATTATGGCAGAGTTTTGTGAAGGTCAAATGCAGATTTTCTTTTCCCCTGGCAGCTTAAAATAAAGGTATGGAGAGGTACAGAAAATGACATAAAAAGAAATCTACTCAATTCAGATTCAGACCTTTGTGTTGAAAAGTAGAACTAACTGAGAGTCAGACTCGGAGGGCAATCTTAAAGCCTACATTGTGTGTATTATTTCACACTATGGGGCTTTAAGGCCACCTATAGCTATTTTTAAAAGAGAACACTGACAACAGTCTCTTTCAAGTTTAGCAAGACTCAGTGTGCTGCAGCCCACACAAGTACAGCACTGTGTTTGTACCACAGTGTGACCCATATTAACATTGAGGGAAAAGTCACCATAAGCTGAGAAATATAACACATCCATACTGACTAGCTTCATCGTATCCCCACTGTGTTCTTAGTCGTGCCTTTTGGTATTTACTGTAAAAACACTCTGGTTTAACTGTAGTATTTGTGTCCAGCATTCTGGCTTTTATCTCATTCTACCGTTTTAGGAGCAAAATGATATTGTAGATGTTCATGTGTCTGTTTATGAAATATGGTTGTGGGTTATCTTGATATTCATTGAAGATTTATGTGTATGGTAATGAGTGGAAGCTATGGTTTGTGCTAAAGGTCACATAGTCCTGGAGGAAGGATTAGCATGGCGTATGTTTTTTGCACAACACCATGTAATCCGTCATGCATGCGTTGATCTAAACAGGCGCCTCTGCAGACAAAAGTAAACACAGTGATTTAAGAATGAGACCCGTATGAAGAGCTTCACTTCTTTGACTTGAACTTTGCTTTGTCTAAACATAATTTGTGCTCAGCTAAATCAGAGAAAAATCCTCCAGGCCTTATTTCTTTGACTTTTTGAACGTGCCCACTATGAGTTATCAGTATGCAAAGATCTATGTGGATTACACTGGATGTCTTTCCAGTTAGATGGCGCTGCGGAGCACCAGTGATGTCCGGCTAAGTAGTTAACCCACCTTATGCCAGGCCCACATTGAACCCTTTACACCGCCTGCTGACAGTCACACCACAGCTTAAGTCTGTGACCTGGCCTGCTATCTAAGAGAGAAAGGGTATTTTTAGCCATAGGATGGAGGACTGGATGGGCTGCTTATTGATGCAGCAGAAGGCTAATGGAAACAGGGTTTAATTCCTCCTGTCAATCCCTTTTTTATTCAGTACTCCAAATCAGGAGTACAGCCTGAAAGTAAAAGCTGCAGCAGATGTGTTTTGTGCCTGTGTGTGTGTATGTGATTTCTTCTCTGTTCGCATTTCTTCTGTGTGTATGAGCATATCTGAATCTTCTGACATTTGCCCTCTCAGCACTTAAAGCATGAAGTACAACCTACTGACTTTAGCAGCTGGTCGTCAAGGGCAGAACCAGAGTGAAAGACGGGGAGAGAGAGAGAGAGAGAGAGAGAGTGAGAGGCCTAGGGAGAAAGGGAAGGCTGATTTGCGCTGAGCCTCTCTCTCTCCCTCTCTCTGTCCAGGTTGGCCATTAGAAATCATGATAATAGGTGGGAACCTCCCCCCGGCTCTGCCTGGGAGTGTTCTGGGATAATAGCATCAGGGACACCTAGTACCATCACACAGAGGACACACAGGCACAGGGAAGTAGGCTGGAAAACTGGAGAGTGACTGGCAGCCATGGCACACAAACATGGACACGGGAGAGAAAGGGTGAGTCGCTATTATTGCATCACCGGGACGTTATCCAGCACACTTATTCTTAAAGATACTGCATATCCCACACACGTGCCAAAGTTACTTTTGTCATGTTAAAACTTTTCTTATTTTTGTTATGTTGAATGACTGTCTCATGCAATGCAATGTAGACCACACAGAAGTGTTTTCCTTTGACTTGCAACAAAAGTGTTCAGTTGAGTGCAGACAAGTACAGTCCTCTCCTCAAAAGGCCAAGTGTATCCACTGAGCTCAACTTCGGGATAGTTTACTGTGTCAGAGTAGCAGAACTAGAATTCTGTCTTAAGTAACACTTCATCATGAACAAGATCTCTCTTATTGTCCTTTAATTCCTCCTTTCCTTAGAGAAGGAGTCTCTGATTTTGATGTCTGTGGATTTGGGGCAAGAACAATGCAGAAATTCAAGAGACTGTGCAAAAACTGATGCAAAGCAAACATAAAAGAGCTATTTTACAAGTGTGTGAGACAGAGCACACTCTCAATTGTGAAAACAGAGACATGCAGAGATCCCCCCAGTTCACTGTCTCACAAGCTTCTTGAGTTTCTTTATCCTAACACAGTAGATGTTGAAGGTGTCACTGCATATGGCAGGATGGATTGTGAGATAAGTTACAACTGTTTTAGCCAATTATATATTTATTATACAGTTAACTTTCATTTTAAATGACTTGCGTAGTAGTTACCTTTACATTTTTCAAATTTAAGGTGAAAATGTAGCCATTAAGTTTCAAGTAAAGTGCAAGTAGTATGGCTATGTGAAGCTATTTCCCTCAGGAGTCTCAAATGATGCTGGTGTTGCTCCTTATGAACCCCATTCAATCAGTTTCCGGTAACATTTGTGTGGTGACTACCATGTTACTGAGTCATGCATGCTAGTTGCACCCGGCTGTGAGTGGAAACAATTTCTTTACGTTTAGTCTTGCTTTTATGTCAGAACTCTTCAATGTCACAACCATCAACACTAAGCTTCACCTATGAGACATGGTTGTAGACTGGTGTCTGTATATACAGTGTACATGTCACTGAAATGTTACCCTCACTCACTGTTGTTAGTCTGGCTTTTATGTGCTCCCGGATTTATCATCTGTGTGTTGTGTCAACTCTGCTGGCCGGCATGTTAGTTTTTAGTCCAAACACATTGTATGGACATTTAAAATAAGCGAACAATGAAATCCCACAGCACTGTCGCAATGAATGGAAATATTTTAATGGGTTTACCACTGAGACAAAGACAGTGTTTAAAGGCACTGTTCACCCTAAAATAAAAAATACATATTTTCTCGCTTACCTGTAGTGGTATTTATCAGTCTAGATTGGTTTGGCGTGAGCTGCCGAGTGTTTGATATCAGCCATAGAGACGTCTGCCTAGCACAAGTTGGTACTCAGCTTGTGGTGCTTAAAGCGCCAAAAAATACATTTGATAAACTCAACAGCAATGTCTCTTTTCTAGAAATCATGACCCGGTTATCCAAGATAATCCACAGACCTTGTTGTGAGCAGTTTCATGTAGAAACTATTTTCTTATACAGAACTGCACCCACCAACCATGTCACAGCGCAGAAAGAAGCATGCGTCTACTTCTGTCTTACCTAGCAGCAGAGAACGACATTAATGTTTACATCTCGCATTATCACCAGCATGAGTCTTTCGTCCATGAGTAGATTTACGCTTCCGTCTGTGTGGTGATACAGTTGGCTTGTGTAGTTCTGTAGAAAGAAATTAGTTCCTACGTGCAACTGCTCACAACAAGGTCTGTGGAATATTTTGAGTAAACAGGTCATTACTATTGTAAAGGGAATTTCTGTTGATTTTTTTGAGCACCACAAGCCGAGTGCCATCTAGTTCCATTATATTGGAAAGAAGGCAGACATCTGTACGGCCGATATCTCCAACACTCATATGTATTCTTGATTTTGGGGTGAACTGTCCCTTTAATGAGGGGAACAAAGCTGTGTAGAAATTTAAGGATAGCACTAGCAGAAGTCAAATAATCAGGAATTAGAAAGTCTAAGCATGAAGAAAGCCTTTTAACATCCTCCACAATAAAAGCGCACATAAACCATCAATATAAAAACGTCGTGAAAACTTAGTTCACCACATTGTCACTCAACAGCCATGACAAGGAAAGAATGAAGGAACACAGGATGAAATAATTCAAGTAAAAATGTGCAAATGTACATGTCGAAAGTCCAACCCCCTTTAATGCATGACATTACATGGTGTGACATTATAGTGTTGTGAGAACGACAACGTTTGAGCTTGGAGTTGGTCCAACACACTTGCCACTAAACCACTAAGACACCTGTAGGATTTCTTGGAAAGTCAGAGCATTGCAGGTCTTTGTGCAACACCTAATCAGGCTTTTACATTGGTTTAAAAGTGTCTTTTATGCAAGATAAAGTTGCTACACCTGCAGTAGTGGATCTGTTTTCAGCAGCATCAGTGTTTGCCAGATATGATATTGAGTTTGGAAGATGATGATGAATGAAAGTCAAAGCCATAGGGCCTAAAACTAAAGGACATACAGAGGTATAGACCTGAAACTCACCTGCAGACTTCCTATTTAAGTAAAATGCTGAGTGACTTATCTACGTGTGACCCTGTGTCTCTCTCAGAGGCCTTTTTATTTATAGCGCCAGGTGTAAGCCCACCTGGGCTTCTACGTATGTGAAAATAAAATATCTCTGCATCCAGTTTTAGATTGTTTGTGACTTCTCTGTAATTTTTGTTAAGATCAGTGTAGTTGGATACTTCTGTAACTAATAACTTTACTGTCTGAGTGACCCAGTTTATCAAAAGACCTGAGAGTTTGGACTCCCTACTATTTCTGATGTTGACAACTGACTGTTGTCTGCTAGTGCAGCCAGACTGTTACAGTTTCAGGGTGTTAAAATGACACTTAGTGGATTTGTCAGATCCTTAGTCTACTTGTAGCCTGCCAAGCTCTAAATAGAGCCAAATTCACTGGAAGCGTTGGCTTTTATTTAACAGCTGAATGATAAGATTTTTTTTTTTTTTTTTTTAAATCGAATCAGCGTATTTGGTTTGCAGCAACCCCAAAGGCTGGACAGTTGAAGCTTTAATCTTCTGTTAAAGGCTAGCTTAGAAAATAGCCATGCTGGCTGTGTGCTGATCCACTTTATGTGTTTCCAGGTGTTTGATCTTGGGCCCTTTGAAGGGTTGGGTTGACACGATGAACCACACCAACAACTGAAGCCTGTGTATTTGAACAAAGCATAAATCACGGAGCAGGAGGGAGCATCTAAAAATAGGCATCAGCTCTCTTCTTCCTGATCCACCTGTGATTTATTATAACAGACTCAGGTGATTTACCTTTGAAAGGAAACAGCAGAATGAGTCCAAATATAACTAAAACAGTGTGAACAAATTACCGTAAGCATGTAACTGAGTCTGTACTGTTTGTTCCTCGCTTCCCTGGGTTCATTGTTTACACTTAATCAGTGCAAACAGTCCTAACGCTAAGTCAGTAATATGTGGATTTTATTTGCTTGTCATGTTAACATTGTGTATTGTTTTGTTCTGCTTCCCTCCAGATCCAGTTTGCGAACACTGAGGACAAACAAGAGTTCAGCAAGTACCCCACCAAGGCCGGCCGCCGCTCCCTGTCTCGGTCCATCTCGCAGTCCTCTACAGACAGCTACAGCTCAGGTACTGCACACCTGAATGTTTCATTACACTTCCATGAGAGGTTAAAATACCCGCTGACAGTAATTATGATTCCTGTTGAGACTGAGGGGCACTGTAAGACCTCTACTCACAAATGTTTATACTAACTGTTTTTGTGTTCATTTAAAAAAAACAAAACAGATGAACTTTATGTGTCCATTTTAAAGTCTATATCACCTTTGGAATTAAGTATCTACACGCATTCACAAATGCAGCACATAAGCATACATATTTAATAGATCTGTACAGTATGTGGCCTTTAAGCCTCCACCCAGACCATAGCTCTGACCAGAGGCACTATGTTTTCAGTTTGTCTGTCCATCCCATTCTCGTGAACGCTATATCTCAAGGAGGCCTTGAGGGAATTCCCTTAAATTTGGCACAAACATCAACATGAACACAACGAAGAGCTGAATAGAATTTGGAATTTGCCATACCGCAAGAATTCATAGCTAACTTTGACAAAATTTCACACAAATGTTTAACAGAGCAAAATGATGACATTTTATATCCAAACGGTCAAAGGTCAACTTCACTGTGACATCATTATGTTCCGCAAAAAACATTTTTCTGGCCATTAGTCAACACCATAACTCAGCAACAGAAGGGGAGACATTTGGTCAGATGCTGAATTGGTGACACCGATTTCACCCTGAAACTGTGCTTACTGTAGAAATCCTCTGTACGTGAAGCATCCACGTTTTAAAATTTGAAGCTTCTTTGCAACAACATCCATATTTAAAGCATTGTCTACTGACATTGCTGCGTATGAGTCTGTACAGACATGCATGTAAACTGTAATTGCAACTTGACTCGTGAAAGCATACAACGGCAATGTGTTAATTCTAGTTTTTGAAATTGTTATTGTGATGTCAACTTGCATGATAATCACATCATGAAAGACTGATAGAGCACACAGGGATTTTTTGTGTTAGCTGGAAGAGTGTATTGATAGAAAACTGCACTTTGAAGTGTAGCTATCATTCTTTTTTTATCGGTGCAGTTTGTGTTCAGTTCAGTGTTCAATAATTTAGTTTAAGAATGTTGGTTATTTCCTTTCATTTAATTCAACAAGCAATTGAATGTTCTAGCAGTATACCGAAGGCAGCAGAAAAACAGAACTTATTTCACTTTAATAAATGTTTACTGCAAGCAATATCATTATTGCAGTATTCAACAACATAATCACATACTGCATATTTTCCTCTTATTGTTCAGCCCTAATATTTGCATAAAAGCGCATATACAGACACAAGTAGACCAAGGCCTGGCCGATATGTTGAGCACTAACAAGAAATGACAGTACAGAGATGCCAAATTGGGTTTGAGGTAATTTAGGAACAGTATTTATTTTCCATGTGTAACATATCTTTCTTATTATGTATCTTGTTCACAGTTCTTAAAGAAAATATATTTAAGCTATTCATATGTAGATTGTTGTTTATATTATTCAAACAGTTACTTTCAGCCAACATATCCACATTAAATTCTTTTAAACTCAAATATTAACATCAATTTAGGCCTCAAAAATCCATTATTAGACTGTTTATACACACAAGTACACTATTTGTTGCAATAAACATATACATGTACAGTATATACAGTATACACAGACACATACACAGAGGAAACACACTCACAGGCTCCGCCCCACACACAATGGTTTGAAGCATATATTTCATAATTGGCTCTTTTGTATGCTTTTCCACAATAGTGACCTTTTGTGTTCTCCGTTTCACAGCTGCATCCTACACCGACAGCTCTGATGATGAAACCTCCCCCAGGGACAAAGCCCAGGTCAACACTCACGGCAGCAGTGACTTCTGTGTGAAGAACATCAAGCAGGCCGAATTTGGCCGCCGTGAAATCGAAATTGCAGAACAAGGTATATCTGACCTCACGGGCACACGGGGGTTTCAACAACTACAGATTTTTTTTTTTCCATTTCTCAATTTTTAGCAGAGGATTTTGGTAGTGTTTGGTGTCTTATGGATTCTCTTTCACTCGTGTACCTGCCGTATCAGTCTTGATTTCACAGTTTCTTTCTGTGATTTTATTGTGATAAAGTCGTATAAGAGACTCGGTATCATTATCATTAATACAAAGAGAGCTTTGTGCTACCTGTTGTGACTTTGTTCCCAGATACGTATCACATGGCATCTTTTCTGCTGCTTAGACACTATTTGATAAACGGCCCTCTCCTCCTGATTTCAAAATAGTTTATGACCTGAGGCTGGGATATACAGTACAGGCCAAAAGTTTGGACACACCTTCTCATTCAATGCGTTTTCTTTATTTTCATGACTACTTACATTGTAGATTCTCACTGAAGGCATCAAAACTATGAATGAACACATGTGGAGTTATGTACTTAACAAAAAAAGGTGAAATAACTGAAAACATGTTTTATATTCTAGTTTCTTCAAAATAGCCACCCTTTGCTCTGATTACTGCTTTGCACACTCTTGGCATTCTCTCGATGAGCTTCAAGAGGTAGTCACCTGAAATGGTTTCCACTTCACAGGTGTGCCTTATCAGGGTTAATTAGTGGAATTTCTTGCTTTATCAATGGGGTTGGGACCATCAGTTGTGTTGTGCAGAAGTCAGGTTAATACACAGCCGACAGCCCTATTGGACAACTGTTAAAATTCATATTATGGCAAGAACCAATCAGCTAACTAAAGAAAAACGAGTGGCCATCATTACTTTAAGAAATGAAGGTCAGTCAGTCCGGAAAATTGCAAAAACTTTAAATGTGTCCCCAAGTGGAGTCGCAAAAACCATCAAGCGCTACAACGAAACTGGCACACATGAGGACCGACCCAGGAAAGGAAGACCAAGAGTCACCTCTGCTTCTGAGGATAAGTTCATCCGAGTCACCAGCCTCAGAAATCGCAAGTTAACAGCAGCTCAGATCAGAGACCAGATGAATGCCACACAGAGTTCTAGCAGCAGACCCATCTCTAGAACAACTGTTAAGAGGAGACTGCGCGAATCAGGCCTTCATGGTCAAATAGCTGCTAGGAAACCACTGCTAAGGAGAGGCAACAAGCAGAAGAGATTTGTTTTGGCCAAGAAACACAAGGAATGGACATTAGACCAGTGGAAATCTGTGCTTTGGTCTGATGAGTCCAAATTTTAGATCTTTGGTTCCAACCGCCGTGTCTTTGTGAGACGCAGAAAAGGTGAACAGATGGATTCCACATGCCTGGTTCCCACTGTGAAGCATGGAGGAGGAGGTGTGATGGTGTGGGGGTGTTTTGCTGGTGACACTGTTGGGGATTTATTCAAAATTGAAGGCACACTGAACCAGCATGGCTACCACAGCATCCTGCAGTGACATGCCATCCCATCCGGTTTGCGTTTAGTTGGACGATCATTTATTTTTCAACAGGACAATGACCCCAAACACACCTCCAGGCTGTCTAAGGGCTATTTGACCAAGAAGGAGAGTGATGGAGTGCTGCGGCAGATGACCTGGCCTCCACAGTCACCGGACCTGAACCCAATCCAGATGGTTTGGGGTGAGCTGGACCACAGAGTGAAGGCAAAGGGGCCAACAAGTGCTAAACACCTCTGGGAACTCCTTCAAGACTGTTGGAAAACCATTTCAGGTGACTACCTCTTGAAGCTCATCAAGAGAATGCCAAGAGTGTGCAAAGCAGTAATCAGAGCAAAGGGTGGCTATTTTGAAGAAACTAGAATATAAAACATGTTTTCAGTTATTTCACCTTTTTTTGTTAAGTACATAACTCCACATGTGTTCATTCATAGTTTTGATGCCTTCAGTGAGAATCTACAATGTAAATATTCATGAAAATAAAGAAAACGCATTGAATGAGAAGGTGTGTCCAAACTTTTGGCCTGTACTGTATATTATTCTGGAAACATGATCAGAGCTCTGTCTCTTTTTTCTTTTCATCACGTCTTACTTATTTAATTCTTTTACCTCTTCTCCCATCTCAGGCCTTTTAGTTTTTTGTATACTTCCAGGCTCCAAATCTGTCTTTCTGGCTGTTTACATTGGCCATGTGAGTGATCTGTAGGCGTGCATGCTTGACGAGTGTTCTCCAGGCCTGAAGCCTGGGTGGCAACAGCTGTTGCTGACATTGTTGTTTAATCAGTCTTCATTTTACAGCCATTTACTGCACATCTACCTTGTAGAAAGGGCTTATTTTTGCGTTCAAAACGGCCCATCATTCTTCTCTCTCCCAACACGAAACCTGACCTTTATGTCCTTTCAGCTTGCACTGACTTGTGCTCATTCTGTCCCTCTGCAGACATGTCTGCCCTGATCTCCTTGAGGAAGAGAGCCCAGGGGGAGAAGCCGCTGGCTGGGGCTAAGATAGTGGGCTGCACCCATATCACTGCTCAGACTGCAGTACGTCCTCTCATTCTGTTCATAGTAGATCACTGTGACAATTCATGTCCCTCACTTCTTTACCTTTGCTACCTGCTCATGTATCTGAATTTCCCGTCTTAGGTCCTGATCGAGACTCTGGTAGCCCTCGGGGCACAGTGTCGCTGGACTGCCTGCAACATCTACTCCACTCAGAATGAGGTGGCTGCTGCTCTCGCTGAAACAGGTAAACTCCTCTCCTCTCGAAGGCTGGCGTTACATGTGAAATATTTTCTTGCAACTTGGTTTGCAGCCAAATCTCATCAGAGAATCAGTTCATAAATGACAAGAACACATCATTATTATAATGTACTGCCAGGTTACGTACAAGGGGTTATGTGCAGCTTTGAAAAGTGAAGCTGATGTGAAGGTGCCTTAAAGCTGCACCCTTTCCAATGGCCAGCAGGGGGCGACTCTGCTGGTTGTTTCTACTTCTCACTTGATTTATTACCTCAGTAAACATTTTCCTGAGGACTTTATGGTCTTAATCACTAGTTTCAAGTCTTCTTCAGTACAGCATGATGTGAATTTTGTAAAATATGGTCCCATTTAGTGTCAAATAGACGATAAAGCAGGGTATGCTTCAGGGCGTAGCTACCTTGTGATTTTTTCTCATGTTTTTAGACAGATCTATCCCTTGTTCCTCCACAGCTCCGCCCTCACTTCTGGCTTCAAAAAAACAAGATGGCCTTGGCCAAAATGCCAGACTCAAGGGTTCAGAACAGTAGTTTACAAACCAAGGGATGAGGCATGTTGGCTACGTCCACTTCTTTTATACAGTCTCATGGTTTGTGGATCAGCATTAGATAGAAAGCATTATATTTCTGACAATTAAAGACTAATAACATCAGGAAAGGTTTCTGTCAGCTAAAAATAAGCTATTTATGGATCGATATGTTAACCATAATGGATGTCTACAACGCATTGAAAAGTGTTGTTGCATGTATTTTGATTTTGGTTGAAACAGTTTGTGTTATAGTAAAGTCTAAACCCTGATGCAAAGCATAAAGCAACCCATGTGTGCATGCTGTGCGTTCACTGTCTAATGTTCCCCTAATGGACCTGTTGCTCATGCAGCTGTCCAGCCCTCCTGTCCTCTGATGTCTGTCTTTGCTAAGAGGAGTGTGTGTTTTGTGTCCTGCAGGGGTACCTGTGTTTGCATGGAAGGGTGAGTCAGAGGATGACTTCTGGTGGTGCATCGATCGCTGTGTCAACACGGAGGGCTGGCAGGCCAATATGGTACCAACCTGACAATCCCATGACACATTTAACACTAATCTTAGACGGTTATCTTTTATCTGTTTTATCGCTGGGCTCTACTGAGCTATCATTGATTTTGAAGGCTATCATTTATGCTGTTAACACTCCTGTGTTTGTCCTTAGATCTTGGATGATGGTGGAGATTTAACCCACTGGGTTTACAAGAAGTATCCCAGTGTCTTCAAGAAGGTGCGGGGCATTGTGGAGGAGAGTGTCACTGGAGTGCACAGGTGAGATGGGGCTTAGTGTCTGTTTCTGTAGTTTGGGCCACCACTTGAGACACAGAGGCTCCATTTGATGTTGATGAGTAAAGTGTGGGTGGTGGCCAAAGCTGTGACTGCTGCCAAAAATATAAGAATTATAGAATTGATCTTTTAACCACCAAGAAATCACAAAATTGATATGTCTGTGGGCCAGCTCATGACAGCCCTTAATGGATTATAAATAATAAAGACTGTGGCAATATCTTGTGAGTTATTCATATTGATCTGATGCAGGGAGTTATTTTATGGTTGTTTTGTGCCGTAGGAAAGTAAAATCTTGCTTCCTGTTCCAGAAATAGCCTAAACAAAACTGAATTTCTAAAACAGTACAGACAGTAAACAGTAAACTGACAGTAAACAGACTGTTCAGAGTGGACAGACATATATTGGTCCTCTTCTATCGCTCCTTTGTGGAGAGTGTTTTAACTTTCTGTTTCTAATGCTTGGCATTTTTCATTGTCACTAAACAATAAAAACAAACTGCATAAGATTGCCAGTCTGTCCAATAAGATTACTGGACAGCAGCAACACTGCATGACGATGATGGTGAGTCCCAAGTGGTGAGAAAAGGTCAGGCGATTAATACATACAGAGATTTCCCAAAAGGACTGCTATCTATCTATCACCCATCATCCATCCATCTATTCCCTTTCATACTCCATATATTCCACTTATCCCACATAGGTAGTTTGACCATGTGACTGCTGTTCCTTTTCTTTTAATGCAGTTTGTATTTTGCATATGTCTTCATGAATTTTGAAACCATTTCACTCTCCATATAGTATAACTAGCAACATTTTTCACTGATGTACTTCAGTTTGGGCACAAATCATTTGGCCTCATTGGAGTTCTGATTACTCTACTACTTTTATAATTAATAAAAACCTAACAAGACCCACTGTCGAAACACTAACTTTCTTGATTGCTAAGACACACTTAATGAGACTGGGATCCTCTTGCTCTTCATCATGACCTTTCTAGCAAAGCAGAGGTCTTAAATGAGTCAACACTTTCTATTGGTTTCACACTTTCTTCCTCACCTATTGTCAAAACAGTTAACGCAGATCTCATCGAAAGACTCAAACTCTGTTAAGTGTGTTAAACAAAAGGAAAATGTCAATTCACAGCTGATAGACATTACGAGCATAAATATGAAGCTGTAATGCACCTGTGTGAAACTCTGTTGCACAACTCTTCAATTAGCAACCTGTCCTTATTGATCTGTAAAAGACGTTTCCTCTGTGTTTCTGTTTGCAAGCATGGATCAAATGGCCAAAGGCACATTAAAATAAATAAGAATGTAACAAAATTCATTTTAAAATGAATAACTCTTTACATTAAAAAAGTGCAGGTGCAAAGAGCAGCAGGGTTTGTTGTCTCGAGTAAAATCATCTTTGGAGAAAGACCACGATTTGTGCTGTGATATGAGTGCATGCCTTTTTAGGCTCATATTATATATGTCTATGTATATCTATGTAAAGTACCAACATAGCACAGACATCTAGCACAAGTTTAATCTGCTTCTAGAATCCTTCTCCATGAGGTCTTTACATGATTTTGTCCTCTAGATGGAGCTGAGCAGGAAGCAAACTGACCACCCTGATGAATGATAGATACAGGGTATCAAAAGCAGTTATGTAAGTCATAGTAGTATTAATACACACTGACACTGTACAGTGAAAAGGTCACCGGCCTGAGTCGACTGGAGCTTGTTTGAGAAGCATGACAGAGCTGCACTACAGGTCACAGCAGCTGTGCATGTACAACTCTCAATGGAATCAATTAGCCAGACACTCCGGAAAGCAGAAGGTCACACAGGGTTGCAGCTCAGTTAGCGTGTGTATTTGTGCATGTGTGTGTCTTAACATTTCCTCATGTGTCCTCTCAGATTGTACCAGTTGTCTAAGGCCGGCAAGTTGTGTGTCCCTGCCATGAATGTGAACGACTCAGTCACCAAGCAGAAATTTGACAACCTTTACTGCTGCCGTGAATCCATCCTGGATGGGTGAGGAGGATTAGAGAATCCAAAAAAGACAGCCATTTTGTGTGTGTGTGTGTGTGTTGAGATTTTCTGTGTTCGAGTCGTGCTGATGGATAAAAGCGTGTGTCATTTTGTCTCTGCCAGCTTGAAGAGGACCACAGATATAATGTTTGGAGGCAAACAAGTTGTCGTGTGTGGCTATGGAGAGGTGAATCATTCTCTGATTTCAGATTCTTTTTATTTTTTTTATGTCACTTCTGATGTAATGACTATTTTCACTGCTGCAGCAGACCTTTTTACATGTATTGTAGATTTCTGTTTACAACTATTGCACTGCCCTGTGGTGTGTAGGTGGGGAAAGGCTGCTGCACCGCACTAAAGGCCCTTGGAGCTATTGTGTGCATCACAGAGATTGACCCCATCTGTGCTCTGCAGGCATGGTGAGTCACTAACATTACCATTACTGCTTCATATTATTCTCCGCTGTCTTTACATTGTGCATTACATAAGCTGTGATTCCAAAAAGACAGCTTGTTACCATCTCTGGTTTTCACTGTGTTTGTGCTGCTTTAACTATCTCCATGTGTATCTACACAGCATGGACGGCTTCCGAGTGGTCAAGCTGAGTGAGGTCATCCGGCAGATGGACGTGGTGATAACTTGCACTGGTACTGTGCCCCATGCAGTGACATCCATTACTTCTGCTTTGATAATCACAGTGTTTCCAGCATAAAAAAAGCATGCCTCATTTAAATACCCCAGTTCAAACAGGCTTTACATCTGACGACTAAAATGCTCTTTCAGTCCATGTGTTAGTCAGATGGCCGTAATGACAAACACAATCTACATGTCGCTGTGAATCCATTCTTATAACAGAAACAGATGCACTCTGAAACTCTGCAGTCATGACTTCCTCTCACTTGTGCTAACACAGTGACTCTGTTTTCACATCACAACAATGTTTTTTTTATAGGCAACAAGAATGTTGTCACCAGGGAACAGCTTGACCGAATGAAGAATGGCTGCATCGTCTGCAATATGGGACACTCCAACACTGAGATTGATGTGGTAATGTGTCTGTTTCATTGTATGATTGTTCTGTAAATATGTGTGCCTGGGAATTTATATTTTAAAGTCTAACTTTGAGAGCACAAACTCACACACATACACGCACACAGCAGGTGCAGATCAATAACTGTATTAAAAGATGAACACTATACAAAAAAATGAAGTGAAAATATCCCAGCCATCTTGCAATAGTGATGTCATTTGGAACCAGAGTCTGGGCATGGTATTGAGTTTCCACCAATATACCCATCAAACCAATTGCTAGCAGTTCCATTGATTGCGAGCACATGGATTGACACACACAGAGGTCAATCATGTTGTCAAACCTGTTTTTTATAGCATCAGATAACTAATTATAACCAAACTAGTCAGAAAAATGAAAGCTTGAACAGTCATCAACTGACAGAGTTTTTGAATTCGGCCCATGTCTCATCTGCTAAAATGGAGAGGGCAGGCTTTATGACCTACACTGCAGCCAGCAGCCACCAGGGGGCAGGGGCTAGGCTGAGATATTTTGGCTTCACTTTGCAGAGCTGTCATGTCTATCATCTTTACAGTCAATGGTGCAGACCAGTGGGAGCTTCAGTGCAACAAAATTGAAACACTGTGTTTTACTCACTTCACCAAATGTTGTGGCTTTCTTGCCTCCATTATGTCTTAGGCTGTTTACCATTTCCGTTTATACAGTAGATCTGTATATCTGATCAGTCATCAGATCTAGCTGCAGAGCTCAACTGTCAAATTATCATCATCCTTAAAAACCTCTCAGGGGATACAAAATAAATGTTCTTCCACTAGACAGATCTCTCTCTTTTTTTTTCTTTTTTTTTACATCTTTCACTTTTATGTTCCGCTCTGCTTTGTTTGATTTCTCTTGATGTTTTTGTTTTTCTACATGGACAATATACCAAATAAGTCACACCATTTGAGTTGCATGAAACCCCTTCATCTTTGTTCTTTTCTTTATTCTATTTCTATGTGTCATGTAGTTGAAAGACTGACCTGTCTTTTATGTGCTCAGGCGAGTCTGCGCAGCCCTGAGCTGACCTGGGAGAGGGTGCGCTCTCAGGTTGACCACATCATCTGGCCCGATGGAAAGAGGGTTGTTCTGCTTGCAGAGGTGATGTCACTCTACAGAACTATATCATTACAGAACCGTGTCCTTTAAAATCTTATGATTAGTTTTAGCACACCATTATGTGTCAATGTCTACACTGCTGTTCATGTATGAACTCTGTTATTTCTCAGGGCCGCCTCTTAAACCTGAGCTGCTCCACAGTGCCTACGTTTGTGTTGTCCATCACTGCTACAACTCAGGTTAGTAGTTTGGCCCTCTCCATCACTGACACTGTTTTCCCTCTCACTGCACCACCCTGCTGTTCTGTCGTGTCCTGTCCCTCACTGCTGGTATATATAACCATTGTATGGTCTCTGTCGCCTGCAGGCTCTGGCCCTGATCGAGTTGTTCAATGCTCCAGAGGGACGTTACAAACAGGATGTGTATCTGCTGCCCAAGAAGATGGGTAAGAAACAAATTTACTTTGATTTATATTTTTGACTAATAGATTAAGTATGAGAATGATACATTAGTTAAAAAGCTATGGCCAGTTTGTTGCTCATTGTTGCCCCCATGTGACAAGACCTAAAAATTACATTGTCCAGTGAGCCAAATATCTTTCCACACCATGTTGATTCCTGTCTGTCTCTGTCCTCCAGATGAGTATGTGGCCAGTTTGCACCTACCAAACTTTGATGCCCATCTGACAGAGCTTTCTGACGAACAGGCCAAGTACATGGGCCTCAACAAGAACGGCCCCTTCAAACCTAATTACTACAGGTAGGTTTCACCGTATGCCCAGTGGTTAAAAGTTACTAAGTACATTTACTCAAGTACTGCACTTAAAGGACAACTTCGGTATTTTTCAACCTGGGCTCTATTTCCCCATGTGTATGTGTGCGTATGATTCATGGGTACCACTCGTTCTAAAATTGGTTCAGTATAGAGCTGCGGAACGAGCTAAAACGGTAATGGGGGCAAATGCGTCCCATATAAAAGTGCTTTTTTTCACCACTGACCGGTTCAGATCGCCAGTGCTATCTCTGTAGATAGCATATTGTAGCGGCCCTGGGGCAGTGGTGACTGTGAATGAGTGGAGTCAGCTGTCGGTCAGTGTTGGAGCAGAGAGGCGGATGGCGTCCCCGCTTGGTATTGTAAATGAGTATGTGTGTGTGAAGTGTGTGTTACGCTAGAAGAGTCAGAGGACGGAGTCTTTTACGTGCTACCCCCTGGAGTGTTACCGGAGTTTTTGGAGTGCTCAAATAAACGGGCCTTTTTCCCGAACGCAAGAACAGGATGTCGCGCAACACCCCGTGAGTTACAGCTTTCACAGGCTGCCTTTGTCGGACCGCGAGATGCTGAAGTTGTAGCTAGTTGTGCTACAAATGGATGCTAACACTCCCCTCCAGACACTGCGCCTTGCAGACCATCGGGTCTGCAGTGCTCACTTCTCCCAAAATGACTACTGCCAGCCGAAGAAGAGAAGACATCCAATCCCGAAACACCTCTTCCTCAAGAAAATGGCTGTCCCACGAGTAGAGAGAGCTACAGACACAGTGGAGCAAAGCTCGTGACATCACACAGCCCAGAGGTAAGGGAAAGGCTAAGTTAGCATGCTATTTACAGAGATAGCACTGGCGATCTGAACCGGTCAGTGGCGAAAAAACACACGTCTTCACACACACATACTCATTTACAATACCAAGCGGGGACATCATCCGCCTCTCTGCTCCAACACTGACTGACAGCTGACTCCACTCATTCACAGTCACCACTGCCCCAGGGCCGCTACAATATGCTATCTACAGAGATAGCACTGGCGCTCTGAACCGGTCAGTGGCGAAAAAAAGCACTTTTATACGGGACGCATTTGCCCCCATTACCGTTTTAGCTCGTTCCGCAGCTCTATACTGAACCAATTTTAGAACGAGTGGTACCCATGAATCATACGCACACATACACATGGGGAAATAGAGCCCAGGTTGAAAAATACCGAAGTTGTCCTTTAAGTACAATTTTTAAGGCACTTGTACTTTGTTAGTGTTTAATTTTAAGTTACATTCTGTTTCTACTCCACCACATTTCAGAGAGAAATACTGTACTTTTTTACTTCACTACATTTATATGTTGACTTTAGTTACTAGTTACTTTGCAGATGAAGATATTAAAAACATATGATGAGTATATTAAATATGATGCAGTTACACAGTAAATTCAAACAACCAACATAAAAACTTACTTTTATACTTTAAATATATTTTCTTTTGGATTCTGAATGCAGGACTTTTGCTTGTGTTTAGTAAAAGATGCTAAAGGTTAACTTTTGTTTTTTTTTTCAACCTGGACCCTTTTAGTTTTTGTTTCGAAGTTAGTAAAGGAGACTACCATTTTTTTAATTGGTCCAGTTTTGAGGGAGACCACTGCAGCCGGCAGTGATGGAATAGGCTGCAATGTAGTCCCTGCGGGTAGTTTAGCACTGTCAATTTATTTCCACTAAAAGTGCTTGTTTTTGCCACTGACAGGCTCAGATTGTTATTATAAGCGTTTGACAACTTTACAGAAAAGATCCATACAGAGATAGAGCTATTTTATTCTATTTTTTTGTTAAACAGTAACTTTTTGCTGAACCAGATGTAGCCTCCCTCATTTTATCATTGTAAAGCACTTTAAAAATCAACAAAAGCAAAATAAAACTGATAAAAGCCATCTTGGTTTGTGTTTCCACTGTCACCAATAATCACCAAATCTGGTTTGGTTGAAATAAAGCTTAATTAAACTCAGTTAGGTGTGAAAATATCCTGGCTCTATATGAGCAAAAATGACTTAATTTAGATGGAGTCTTTGACAATGAGGATTTTGTGGCTGTTTCCAGTTAAACAAAAAGGATCTTACTGTTTAACAAACAGCTCTTTCTCTGTAGGGATCTTTTCCACGATGTTGTCAGACACTTTTAATAACAATCTGAGCCTGTAAGTGGCAAAACCAGGCACTTTTAGTTGACATAAATTGACAGTGCTCAATTGCCCGCAGGGATTACATTTCTGTTCCATCACTGCTGGCTGTAGTGCTCTCTCTCAATACTGGACCAATTTCAAAAATTGTTGTCTCCATTAGTCACTTAGACACAATAATGTGGGAAAATAGAGTTCAGGTTGGAAAAAAAGCAAAGTTACCCTTTAATACTTATCTATATGTTTCACTATTTTTCATTGTCTAACATTTTTTTTATATTTCTATGATGTGTTCACATGTGTACAATAACATACTGTGTGCTTTGTCCACAGATATTAATGAGGGTGTCTGATGCTGTGGTCCTCAGCACAGTTGTTCCTGGGATAAACAGAGATATCTATTTTATTTTCTAAATTGCTACAAAATGGAGGAATTATTTTAATTATGCTGAATGTAACCTATTATTGGCACTTCAGACATAGTGTTAAATAAGAAAAATAAGACATGTAGGAAACATACGATGTATAACCAACTAACATTTTACATGTCTTGTCATGTGTTTAAATGAGAAGCCTGCCTGCATGCTTACATGTGTATGTACTTATTTAGTTGCTACGCTTCTGTTGCTAGATCACAAAGCTGTTGATTTGTTTGTTTACCCTATTTACGCGCAGTGCCAAACGATGGCCGTAAGAATGGAACGGATACCATGTTTGTTTTGTCTGTCGATGACATTATCAGTACATTCCATGAGCCAGGGTTTGGGCTGAGCCGAAACAAACCCTGCATTACAATGTACATTATTTTAGATTAGATTTTGTTTTACATGCGCTAAATAATCTCATTGAATGGTATTTGCATCCATGCCCTAAAAGGTATCATCCAGTCACCCTTTTTATTCCAGCCAAGCACAGCGATGAAATATAGTATGTGTTGTTTATTTTAAGAATTCATAATAGCCTGTGAGGTGCATTTTAAAATCCTGACTCTTGGTGTTGGCATTCAGCATTCACCCTAAGACGATCTGAGAACACCCATGAGTTCTCCTGAATAAATTCAAACCAAAGGGACGTTTCATGTGCTAATAACAGATAAAGATGTTTATGTTATGTTAAAAGTAACAGGCTTGATGCATTCCTACAAAGGAAATACTGAAAAGGTTGAGGAGTAAAACATTTTCAGATTGACTCTGACTTCCCTCATTTAAGTTTCCATTCGCTCACTCGAGCTCCAGCTGAGGTCTGTCTCCCTGATGAGCAGCGTGGTGTGTTACACAGTATTTTGACTGGATAATACATTTAAGGCCATGGCATGAATGTGCCTTTTTAATCATTTACACATAAATATCAGCACTGACCTTAATTAAATGAACATTCCTTGTTTGTAAAACCACATCTATTAGTGGTGCATTTAATGTCTTCCTTTCACTGCTTCTGTATTAACTGTAACTCTAATGTATGAGCTGTGTGTTGAGACAACAATATTAGACCTTTATGTTTGCCATATGATTGCCACTGTCTTAATTTGATCCAGCAGGGTCACCTAAAGTAAAAATTCATGTGATCAAAATGCATAAGTGTATATTATGTATGTAAAAGAATGCATTAAATCAGCAATAAAGCAAATCCTTTTAACAGAGAAAAAAACTTTAAACAGGTCAAAATGTGTTTAAACCAAGAAGACTGACATTGATAGGCATCTAGGTGTGTAGTTGGGTATTCACAGGACATGTTTTCCATTATTTTTGGGGACAAAGCTGATATTCATGACTGGTCACACCTCCACATCCCCCCTCAGCGTTCCTTACTCCGACATTCCCTACATTGTGTTCCCTCGCCGTCAGCCCTGCTGGCCAAGCCTCAAACTGCTGTCCCACTCTGGAATATTCACCGGCTCTCTCGCACCCGGCCAGCTGCAGTGGCTGCTAATATTAACCATGAGTCACTGAGCAAGGAGGAGGAGGGGGACAGGGAGGGAGCTGGGAGCTTCTGGAAACCTAGTTACAACTATATAAGCAAAGCGCCTGAGTCAGAGCAGGCATTAGTTTAAGAAAGAACCACACAGAGGCAAAAGCTGCTGCAAAGGAAACTACTAAAGGAGACTCTGCTGAGATCCTTCAACATCCTCAAGCAACAGAGAGCTCATCCCTGAAAGTAAGTAGCAACTATTATACCATTAAATAATAAATTAATTCATTTAAATGGAAATATCGAAGCAGATTTCTTAATGTTAAGACACATCTGTGATGGTGACGTGTTCATCCTCAGGCATTAATTGAATCTACTTGTTCACTAAAAGATATATTTTAAACTTACCAGCACCAATGCATCAATTCTGCTTTATATTATGTCTTTATTAATGGTGGTATGAAATTAATTTCACAGTACATTAGAGAAACAGTTGAATTTAAGTATAATTAAATTAAATTATAAAAAGGTGTTAAAATTACTTAAAGCATGTAGTTTGAGCTATTTTTAATATAGAAAAACATACAAAAATTATTATATTTTATGACTGACATGTATAAGAGTTATTATTATTTTTATTTATTTATCTATTTTTTTTTTTTTTTCAACAATAGAGCAATATCATAAGATTAAATTTGTGTAATAGACAGTGCCCTTGGCTGTGTATGACTAGTAATAAAAAGGTTTTTCAGTCAGGGTTTCTTTAAGTATAACTGCACATTTCTCTGTGATATTTATGTGGACAAAAATTATCGCACTTCAAACATGTTATCAACATTACTGACATTAATAATTTAGTAATTAGCTGTATTTGATATTGAGCTGCATTGTGCTTTCATGTCTAGCATAAGAAAATTAAATTAAATTAAAATTAAAATGTGATTTCCCCCCATTTTCCAGGAACTCTAAAGCAACGAGCAAGATGTCCTCAGCTAAGGGAATTTCTATTGGCATTGATCTGGGCACCACCTATTCTTGTGTCGGGGTTTTCCAGCATGGAAAAGTAGAGATCATTGCCAACGACCAGGGCAACAGGACCACCCCCAGCTATGTAGCCTTTACCGACACAGAGAGGCTCATAGGAGATGCTGCCAAGAACCAGGTTGCCATGAACCCCACCAACACAATCTTTGATGCCAAACGGCTCATCGGGAGAAAGTTTACCGATGCTGTTGTCCAGTCTGACATGAAGCTCTGGCCTTTCAAGGTGATCAATGATAACGGAAAGCCCAAAGTCCAGGTGGAGTATAAAGGGGAGATGAAGGCTTTCTACCCAGAAGAAATCTCCTCTATGGTCCTGGTCAAAATGAAGGAGATTGCTGAGGCCTACCTGGGGCAGAGAGTGTCAAACGCAGTCATCACAGTTCCAGCTTATTTCAATGATTCTCAGAGGCAAGCCACCAAGGACGCCGGGGTGATCTCTGGACTGAATGTTCTGAGGATCATCAATGAGCCCACAGCAGCAGCCATCGCCTATGGCCTGGACAAAGGTAAAAAAGGGGAGCGCAATGTACTCATCTTCGATCTCGGTGGAGGCACCTTTGACGTGTCCATCCTGACCATTGAGGATGGCATCTTTGAGGTGAAATCCACTGCAGGAGACACACACCTTGGTGGGGAGGACTTTGACAACCGGATGGTGAACCACTTTGTAGAGGAATTTAAGAGAAAATACAAGAAGGACATCAGCCAGAATAAGAGAGCAGTGAGGAGACTGCGTACAGCTTGTGAGAGAGCGAAGAGGACCCTGTCCTCCAGCACCCAGGCCAGCATTGAGATCGACTCTCTGTATGAGGGCATTGACTTCTACACCTCCATCACAAGGGCACGCTTTGAGGAGCTCAACTCTGAGCTCTTCAGGGGAACACTGGAGCCAGTTGAGAAGGCCCTGCAAGATGCCAAGCTGGATAAGTCCAAGGTCCATGAAATCGTCCTGGTCGGTGGCTCCACAAGAATTCCCAAAATCCAGAAGCTCTTGCAGGACTTTTTCAATGGCAGAGAATTGAACAAGAGCATCAACCCAGATGAAGCTGTGGCGTATGGTGCAGCAGTCCAGGCTGCCATCCTCATGGGTGACACTTCAGAGAACGTCCAAGATCTGCTGCTGCTGGACGTGGCTCCCCTGTCTCTGGGCATTGAGACTGCAGGTGGAGTTATGACACCTCTGATCAAACGAAACACCACCATCCCCTCCAAGCAGACCCAGATCTTCTCCACATATTCAGACAATCAGCCAGGTGTGCTGATTCAGGTGTATGAGGGCGAGAGAGCCATGACCAAGGACAACAACCTTCTGGGCAAGTTTGAGCTCACAGGTATCCCTCCTGCACCCCGAGGTGTACCCCAGGTGGAGGTCACTTTCGACATCGATGCCAACGGCATTCTGAACGTGTCCGCTGTCGACAAAAGCACCGGCAAAGAAAACAAAATCACCATCACCAACGACAAGGGCCGCCTCAGCAAAGAGGAGATCGAGCGGATGGTACAGGAGTCGGAAAAGTACAAGGCTGAGGATGACCTGCAGAGGGAGAAGGTCGCAGCCAAGAACTCACTGGAGTCATACGCCTACCACATGAAGAGCAGCGTCGAGGACGAGAACATGAAGGGGAAGATCAGCGAGGAGGATAAGAAGATGGTCATTGACAAGTGCAACCAGACGATCTCCTGGCTGGAGAACAACCAGCTGGCGGAGAAAGACGAGTATGAGCATCAGCAGAGCGAACTAGAGAAAGTGTGCAAGCCAGTTGTGACCAAGTTGTACCAGGGAGCAGCACCATCGGGAAGCTGCGGCAGCCAGGCAGGAGGCAACTCCAAGGGCCCCACTATTGAGGAGGTCGATTAAATCTGTGGACATTTACAGAAATACTTTGGCCACAACACTGTTGTTTGGTACTTAGAATAATGTATGTCACCATTTATTTTCTTGACTTGTCATAATAAAAATAATTCAAATTACAATGCTCTTGCAACTCAATTTACAGATGATTTTTGCATGTTTTGACCGACTGTTAGGCTCACTCCAGTCTGAAACTTCATATATAGTCAGCCTTTTCTCTATTTAGAAAGTGAGCATCAGTGTTTGTTGTCTATTTCTGAGGCTTTACTGATAAGACTACCATTTTATTTATCTTAACATCTCACAAAGAGAGCTGGTACTCATCAAACTCACTCTGCAGACTGGTTTTGGCTGCTGGTTCCAATTATACATTCAGAGCTTGGAAAGTTTGCTTTCAGATATGCTGCTCCAGCCTCCAGGAAGAATTTAAAATTGGGTTTAATACTTAATGCTCTTGTGAATCTGTGCAGAAAATGTATTAAAAGGGGGGTGTTTTTGGTAAAGATGCTTGATCGGTTTTGGGGAAATCTAACATTGAGGTTGCAGAACAGAAACTTCACCTGTGTGCCGAGCATATAGGTGAACCAAAGTGGCAGACGTCAGAACACAAATGGCCCTATCGAGAGACAGTGTCTGGGCTACTGTGGGCTAGAAAAACATGGTGGAGTGCACTGGAGAGGATCCATTCCCTATGTAGATATAAACAGCTGATTCTAAGGTAACAAAAACCTATTTTATTTTCAGGTGATTATAAACTAATGAAAACATATTTACAATTATATACCATTTCTGCCAATACAAGTATTTCCCTTGTATGCACATTTACTCCCCCACATTTCAGAGGGAAATATTTACTGTTTGCTTCACTGCATGTATCTTACAGCTTTGCAGATTAAAGGCTCTGCACACCAACACAGGTGATTTCAGTAATTTGGCTGATGAGACCTCTAGTCAGGTTTAAATTAGTCGGAGCTGTGCTGCTAATTATGTGATGCCACAAAGATCTATAAGACTAATGATGGAGGAGGGTGAGGGATGTGTCAGTCAAGAACAGTTTGTAACCCACACAGACCTGAGAAGAAGTCTAATGTGGCAACATGAATGAATACTGTTGTGTTTGTGTAGGAGCTTAAGGTTTTTTAATTAGCAGTGATAAAATCAATAATTAAAAAGAGAGAAGAAAACACTGACAGAGTCCACTCTGCTTAATGAGCTTTTACTTTTTCATAATAGGCTAAGGTTGCATTCTTTTATAAAGTATTCCACCGCGCTCCTATAACAACTCAAGAAAGTATACCAGAGATATTTATTATATTTATTTTCACGCCTTCCGGTCCCTCCAAAACCATCTACAATATCCACAATGCAACTCCAGCGCCAACAGCTGATTCAGGTGATTCAGTAGATTCAGGTGTAATGAGCTTGTAGCCTCAAGCTGTTAGTATCAAGCAGAGATGTGGAGTGGACTACAGAGGTCAGGTAAGATCACTTCAAACTCCACACCCATTTTTATTTTTATTTTTATTTTTATTTTTAAGTTGTTGTTTTTTACTCACATTTTTCAAACTTGCAGTCTTCAGACCAGCCAGTTATCAGACTTCCCACAGCTCCTTCTGGAGCCACAAAGGCTGTATACAACTTTTTTTTTTTTTTTGGCATACCGGTTTGCAATAAGCTAGTAAGGTTAGCCTATTCCAGTAAACAGGCTTTGATAAGTGTAAAATAAATCCAGTTGTAGCAGATTTTTTTTTAAACTGGGCTATTGTAAATCAGCTTAACACCATTTGTAATTAATCTGAGGGGTGAATCCAGAGGGGTGACATATGACCAACTTTACAGGACAGCCCCCAAAAAAAGACAATTCTATGTCCTGACTTTATTGATGTTAATCTTTAATATAAAACTTTTACACATGTAGTCGTATATACACTGATCAGCCAAAACATTTGAACCACTGAAATGAAGTGAAAACATTAATCATCTTGTTACAATGCAATGTTCTGCTGGGAAACCTTTGCTCCTGGCATTCATGTGGATGCTTCTTCACGCCAACTACCCAGACACTGTTGCAGACCAAGAGCCCCACCTCATGGCACAACACTCCAACAACAACCTGATGGCAGTAGTCCTCCCAGTAGGACAGTACACCATGCACCATAACAACTGCTAAGGAATGGCCTGAGGAATCTTACAAAGAGCTCAAGGTGTCGACCTGGTTTCCGAATTCCCAGAGGTCTCCTCGATCCATGGTGAGGTCTCCTTGAATCGGACTGGGCTCTGACCTGTCAAGGCATGAACACAGGACCTCTGGGGGCTGTCCTGTGGCGTCTGGCACCACAGTGTTTTTGGCAGATCTTTTGAGCTCTGGGCTGTGAGGTGGGCTACTGGCATGGATGCTTGAGCAAAGTGGGATCTGGGGAAGTTGTAGGACAGGTTGATGCCTTGAGCTCTCTCACAGTCCTCGAGCTGTTTCTGAGCAGTTCTTATGATGTGAAATGGTGCATTGCCCTGCTGGGGGACCACTGCCATTAGGGAGTGTTGTTGCCATTAGGTGGGGTAGTCAATCTGCAATAGTGTTTGGGTTTGTGGAGTGTGTCAGGGGGCATCCACATTGCATTTGCGCTGTAATGAGATGATGAATATTATTCACTTCGCCTGATCGGTATATATGCCAAAGGTGGGAAGAGGTCATTGTTTTGCTGTTCACAAGTAAGTCACAAGTCTTTGCACTTAAATCCTGAGTCAAGACTGACAAGTCTCAAGTTCTTAACTATGAGTTTCCAGTCATTTTGAGTCCTTAACAAGCTATAATGCACCTTTCACAAAATGTTAGAGCCATTTTAACAGCAGAATAGGCTAATATATTACATTTACAAAAATCATTGATGCTTTGTAAAGCTTGTATTTATTTGTCAAAATAAGTTTGTTAAAACAAGAGTGACTGAACTGAATCAGAAAAAGTGCAATGTCAGAAAGTGCTGAAATTTCATGGCACTTTCATGTAGCCTCATTAACCAGTACCACGGCAGAATTAATTTTGTATGTCTCTGTCCTGTCTTGTCTTATTCTCACCTCATTTTGAAAAAATGCGTATAACTTTTATAAGAAGGCTCGAGTCTAAGTGAAGTTACAAGTAATTGGTGTAAAATCCAAGTCGAGGTGCAGGTCTTTTTGGATTTCATCAAGTCGTGTCTACAGTCATTACATTTGTGACTTCAGTCTGACATCAGTCCAAGTCATGCGACTCAACTCCACCCTTTTTGGCCCCAAATATTTGATTGTGTTCAGTGTTCAAGTCTTTTAATTTTGGACTAATAACTCTGGATTGGTTCAGAATTCACAAGTACCCTTTTGTCAGTAGAAAGAGCTCATCAACAGCTTTCATTTAATATAAATCTAACTCATTTTCTCCCATGATGTCACTTATACCCTGCTGGTTCTCACTCATAATTCACTTAAAGATCCACTAGGTGGCGGTCTTAGTTTGTGCACCAACATCATGACTCCTCTAAACACACTGGAGGCCTGGAAGCGACCTGTTGGATCACACTTTGTAGTTGCTCAATAATAATGATAATACCAATAATAATCCAGGAAATGACAGTAAATCACAACTGGAGCTTTCAGCTGAGCTGCTGCTGAAAGTCGAGACTGACATTAATCTTGATATAAAGAGTGATAATATGGCCTGTTTCAAGAGGTTAGACTGCCAAGTTAACATCAGCAGATGTTAAGGACAGTAAAGTAGCTGTTCCTTCTATATTTAGTGGCACTAGTCCTTCAGTCAGTGTGTGCAAGTACATTATGTGGACATATAAACACATGCGATGCGAACAGCCCATGCAATGCTGCAACAGAACAATTCACATTTTGCTTTGATACTTTTTATTTTATGTATTTTTAATTTTTTTTAGAGGTGTTTCTTTACAGTGCGGTCAGACCCGAATATGTAAAACATCATAGCATACCAAAAGCAAACCGAAGTTTGATCATATCTCACACACACACTTCATCAGCACATCCTGTGGGTCTGATTAGAGGGAGTGGTTCAATAATGCACCAGCCTCCGCCGGCAACCAAAGAGTTAAACCGTCGAGAGCCTGTTGTTGAGCGCACCATCCAACCGGGCTGTGTCGCTAAGGGAAGATAGGCTACTTGTGGAGCAGCAACAGATCTCCAGCTGGAAAACTACCCCACATCTGGCACGCGATCTGAGCGGGAAGACCTGGATGAATATCTCAGCGCGCGATTAAATGCGCGACCGGATCATTGTCAGGTTTCCTCGTCTCATGTGGAGAGGAGAAAAGTTGTCAGGGATAGTTGTTGATTTTGGCGTTGCAGAATTTGGATGAGATTTGCCAGAAAAGGCAGCGAGGAGTGACACGTTACTCCAGGCTTAGTGGTTCATCCTGCTGTGCGTAATCAGGCATTTTTGGGGTGCAACAGGCTTGATGAGTGATAAGTGCAACATCTGGAAGAATTCATGTAAGTCACATTTTGTAATCTATTCTAGGAAGAACACATCCAGTGATCCTGAGCATCTGCGTTTTGTTGCGACCCCAGACTGAGTTTTGTAACAGGTGGTTTTTATTGAGCGTCTCTCTCCGGCGCTGTCTGGACCATTACGCTGTTATTTTTTTGGATAGATGAGACGCGCAGGTTCCTATAATGACTGGGGTCTGAAATGAGGGCGCACTTTGCGTTCATTTTCTGATTTTTGTACAGTGGACAGCAGTTTGTAACGGAGAAGGTCCCTGCTTCTCAATGATCAGCTCGGTGTGTGTTTCGTCTTACCGGGGGCGCAAGTCAGGCAACAAACCTCCGTCTAAATCATGTCTGAAGGAGGAGATGTGCAGAGGGGAAGACTCGGACAAAATTATCATCAACGTGGGCGGCACTCGACATGAGACCTACAAGAGCACCCTGAGGACCCTGCCGGGGACCCGCCTGGCATGGCTGGCAGACCCGGACTCGCAGGTCAGCTCTGACTCGGACGCTGCGCCCCCGAGCGCCGAGTTCTTCTTCGACAGACACCCGGGCATCTTCGCCTACGTGCTCAACTACTACCGGACCGGCAAGCTGCACTGCCCGGCGGATGTCTGCGGGCCTCTCTTCGAGGAGGAGCTGGCGTTTTGGGGGATTGACGAGACCGACGTGGAGCCGTGCTGCTGGATGACCTACCGGCAGCACCGGGACGCGGAGGAGGCCCTGGAGACGTTTGAGCCACCGGACCCGGAGGACACAGACGATGACATGCCGAGACGGTTTGGCATCGAGGACTGTCCGGACAGGTCAAGAGGATGCTGCGAAGTTTGGCAGCCGAAGGTCTGGGCCTTGTTTGACGACCCGTACTCATCCAGAGCAGCCAGGGTGAGTCCACCAGGTGTTTTCAGTGTGGGGCCATAAAACCGGCGAGCTATTTTCCATTTTAGGAGGCGCACATGTCATGATCAACAGGTATCCCTGCAAAGTTCAGCCAATCAGGCTGCAGCAGTAACAGGAACATGGAGTGTGTTTGTATTTACACTTCTCACATCAAGGTGTTTATTATGTACTGTCTAAATTAGGATCTGTCTACACCAAGTGTGTTAGTGTAACCTCTAGTCTGAATGATCAGCAGCTTTATTCAGTTTCACATAGCCTTGATTCTTCAGGATCATTCACTCAATATCAATACTGAGTCCTCTGAGTACCTTCAATCAGCACAGGAAACATTAGGCGAGTTTATTCAGCAGCAAGGCAGTTCAAAGTGCTCTACATTAGTGCTGCCATCATACAGGGATTCCTAACTTTAATGCAATACTTTGAAAACGTTAGTATCTGCTACCGTTTTCAAAGCCACAAACTAAATTTTTCAGTCGAAAAATAACTATAACAAGGCTAAAACATGGCAATGACAGCATTTCTTGGTTAGCAGCAGAGAACAGAGGAATGACTGTAGTAAACGTTAACAATAAGAGAGAGCAAGAAAACACAGCTGGTGCCTTTGTATTGATACTGGTGAAAATGAGTAATGAAACAGATTCAAATATTCAGAATCAATATACATGATAAATCAATATTTTTGAAAACACTACTTTACATAAAACATCAAAATGTTGAGAAAAAGTGCAAAAGAAAAGCAGAATAAAAGACATTTAAATACAGCTAAAAAATAAAGACTAAACGGTACAGTGCAGCGTAAGAGATGATATATTTAATTTGGCAAACAGTAAAGTCTTCAGTCTTGATTTAAATGCACTGAGAGTTGTAGATGACCTGCAGTTTTCTGGGGGTTTCTTTCATAAATATGGTGCATATAAACCGAATGTGGAACGTTTGATACCCAGTTTCTGTACCCCTACATTCGCCTTTGGGTGTACACCACCTATAAAGGGGTGTCTCCCACCTTGCCTCTTCCTTTTTTTGTTGTCATGCTCTGTGGGAGTGGGGCTGGAGTTTGTGTGAGTGTGTATACTGGAGGATTTTGTTTTGCCAGATGTTGTCAGGAATAAATGGAGATCGCCTCTGAAGGTGTCCATGGTCCGGGCCTCTTTATATCTACACCACACAGACATCACTAGAGTCCACTGGTGACATTCGCTCCAAGTTTTGACTCTAGGAACAGACAGCCTGAGAGGTCTGGATGGTTCATAACGTAGCAGATGATAAGAAATGTATGTTGTTTCCAAAATATTCAATTAAAAACATAAATATTAATGGCAGCAGTCAAGTGTGCTGGTTACATGTTTTTCCTATGTGACCCTTGTAAAATCTACCAACTTAATAACTCAACATGATCAGGTGAGTGTAGAAAACCTATTCATAACTGCAGTTTTTGATCATGGCAACAACATCCGTGTGAATGTGGCTTTTAATTTAAGTGCACGCAGGATTTCCTGCACTTTGAAACAAGTCTGTGATGTTCTTGGCAGGTTGAGTTGAGGCTTGATTTTTCTTTGTATGGAAAGGGTGTTTTTTTTAGAACGACTTTCTGGCTGCAGTTCATATCTCCACATTTGTTTCATTGACTGTTTCCAGGAACAGACGTAGACTCACCCACGCATCCACCAGAGACTGAATCTGCACATCCTAAAAGAGACAAACACAATGAACATCCTCTATATCACTTTGACTTGCTCCCCTTTTAGACAAAAGGAAATCATACACACGCCAAACACAAACATTTTTTTTACAGCTGGTTAAAATGCAGATAGTCAGTGGCTTCCTGTTTGTGAGTGTCACACAGAGCCAGTAAAAACACAAATGACTGATTACCAATGTGAGAAGAGTGATGAAACTGAAACTGTGCCTCCATTTTGACAGGTGTTTTCTCACCTAGAACATCATTATTATTTTCATTGTGCTACAAGATTAAAACACGAGAGCACCATGTTGCACAAGGTATGTGGTACTGTGTACTTTTGGTTACTTTGACACAAAGCCAGGTCTATAAAAATGTTTTCCCAGTTCGGTGTGGGAGAACTTGGCCGACCTGCACAGAGCCTGACCTCAACCCCACCCATCACCTCTGGGGTGACCTGACACGTTGACTGTGGGCCGGGTCACATTACTCAGCATCAGTGGTGGACTTCAGTAATGCTCTGGTTGCTAAGTAGGAGCAAATCCCTGCAGACTGGCGCCAAATATTTGGTGGAAATCTTTCCCAGGATAGTGGAGGCTGATGAAGCAGCGTAGTAATGAGATGTTGAACAACCACACAGAGGTGGATTGATCAGGTTTGTTGTAAATGTTGGCTTTACTTCCTCTTTGTCGGGGTCCCACAGAGCCCACTGCTGTATGTGGAGCAGTAATAACTGCAAAATCAAGCATTTGTTTCCCTTAAAATATGTATTTTTCTGCTGTTCTTCTGTCTCTTCTGACATGGCCAACATCGTCAATCATGACATATTTAAATTTATATCACAGTAACAGCACATATCACATTACAGTAATTGCTCTGTAAATTCAATTAAGAAATGGTTTGATTTAACCATATCGTACTTTATCACATTTGATGTTCTTTTATTTTGAATCCATACAAACAAAAATCAACTGCCTCACATGAGACAACATGAGTTTATAACAAAAGACTAAAAAAAAGAAACTTTAACGTCTGATGCTGGTGTACTGGGGTATGTAACAACATTACTAATGTGAAAGTTGAGTGGTGGGGGAGCAGAGAGAGGAGGCAGTCAATCAATCCTGCCTGATATAAAAACGCCTTAAAACTTAGAGCTGGGTGATATGAGGGAAATCAAATATCCCAATATCTCTGACCAAATGCCTCAATACAGATATTACAATGCAATAGGGTTGACAAATGGTGCTTTCACCAAATATGTAGACGATGAGATTTTTGAATAATGTGGATACAGTGACTAAGTGGGTAAAGACAAATAGCAAGAACAGTCTGGTAAATAAAAAAGATTACATCACTTTAAGGACAACTTCAAAACCAGGAAAAGACAACACGATATCACAATATTCAAAATCTAAGATGATATCTAGTCTCATATCACAATATCAATTGTTACGCTGCCTTTTTAAGGCGGGAATATCATGCCCTTAGGCCTCCTAACCATGCTGTATATAAGGTACGATCGCGGAATGGGGGGACAGAGTAGTCTCACCTTTAATCCACCATGGCAGGTTGAAACAGTGTCGAAACAGTGTCTGTATGAAGAGGGAGGGGAGCACGGGTGTGACGCTTTGATGACTTGTTAAGCGTGCATCCCACCACGGGAGATTTAAAAAGTAGCTGTTAGCAGCTAACTCAAAGAAGAAGAACAGGAGCTGTAAATGTCTGGGAAAATGGGGAAACCCATGGGGTCCGGGAGCTCCTTACCCTATGCGCAGTGGACGAGATCAGCCGCCATATAACAGGGACAGTAAATGATTGTTATTGACTTGGTAATGCCATTGCTGCTGACGTGGATGTTATATGTCACACTAGAGGCCAATGCTGTTCTGTAACATGTCACACCTGTCACGCCTCTTTTGATTATGCAAAGCTGGGATACAGTTTATAATCACACTCTGGAGCGGGATGTTGCCACCGTTGTTTCATTCTGTGAAAATGCAAAGGAGGCATAAAGGTGGGACTTTGTAGCAGCCCTATAGCGCGATATAATATCCTACTACATATCCCTACTAAAACAATTATTGATTATCAAAGTAGTTGCCAGTTTCTGTCGACTGACTAATAGATTAATCAACTAATCATTGCAGCTCTAGTTGTTAATACTTGGAAGCTATAACAAATGTATTTATACAGCTGCCAGTTTCATGCAGATGTTTCCTTTTTTCTTATGATGCACTACAAGGACTGTGCTCTCTCCAGACGACTAAATGTTGCCTTCAGTCATGTGAACAGCAGGTTTTCAGTTCTCACTTAAATATATGTTATGAAATTGTACCAAAATGCTGAAAATAGAGAAAATGCTGTTTCATGGCAAAAATACAGTGCAGCTGAAGTGTTCCCACACATCCTGTTCAAGGTTTGCACTCAGAGGTCCTCAAAACACGAGTGTTTGAAAGGCTGCAGCAGTGTACGTCCATGTACAGTAAACCCTGCTGTATATTAAATCACAGAGCAGCGTCCAAATACAAATGCAGGCAGAAATAAACCAAGCATCTGTTTATCACAACATTAAGAATTTTATCTACAATGTTGAGAGAAAAACCACTGCGATGTTTCTAGATGCGTCTTTATGAAGATCGTCATGCCACAGCTTAAATTTTTTGACATTTATTTATGATTTCAGCACACATAAGCCCCACCAAAAATTTAATTTTCTCATTTTATTAAGATGACCAAGATACACCTCTGTTTGGTTTATCAATGAAATAAATGTTTTTGTGCTGTAAATTAAAATCAATTTGCTTTCATTTCTTCCACAGGGAATATCAGCCTTTTGTAAGTATGCTCGGCCTAATGGCTTTGCAACAAAAGGAGCAGAGTGCTTAATGAAGTAAACGCAGAAGCAAGTATCGAGTGTCACTATAGCTGGAGTTGTCAGGCAAAGGGTCAGGAGCTTTCATTGGTCAAAAAAGAAAAATACATTTAGTCCAGAAAAAGAGAGGCTGATGCTCTAATTTCTGTTTGCCTGTTTGTGGAGTTGAATGGTCTATTCAGAGACTCCCGCAGTGTTGCAGAAGTGCAGTGTTCTTATTGCACGCCAGTCACAATACAGATAATGTTTATTTTAGCCTCTCGTCCAGGTGGCATTTGCAGGCTGTCACTGCAGAACAGCCGACATCTCTGAGTCACAGCTGCCATCTGAGGATGACCGCGCTGTGCCTGCCAGTTCATCACGGCCGTCTCTCACCACTCAATATTTGTAAATGAATCAATTAGGATTTGCGAAGTTCTGCAACAGAACAGCAGTGTAGATGTGAATCTGGAAGTATGTCATAAGAAGGAGTGCGAGTGGATCCATATTGACCCGGTCATAATGTTCTTGGTCCATTTCCTCTGCAGATGATCCATGTATGCATGTTGGCTCTGTGTGTGTTCTGAGAGGATGCAGAGTGCATTTTGAGGGACTCACGTTACCTTTATGGCCTTTATATTTCAAAGAGCCTCTGAGCTCATCTCAGGTAATGTGATTTTTGAGAGCCGGAGGGAAGTTAATTTGTCCATCATTCGGCCACATCCTCCTCACCATCCGCCAAGACTGTAGGCGCAGCTCTGTGAGAGTCGGCACATGAAGCCTTCAGTCTGATTATGGCACCACTCTTAAATTAAAGACATGAGAGGATCATGTAGAGCTGCTTATACAGAAGGAAGTAGAGCAGTAATGGCGCTTTACAGCACATTAGATTGTACATGAAACAGTGACTAAGAATTAAGTGCTGACTCTCACTGTTTACATTCACATTTAGATGAACTTTGTATCATTTATAGTCCTTGTTGGCAACATTAGGGACCATGAAACTTCTGATTCCCTGACTTCCTGTGGCGCCACCATGAGATTGACATTTGTGCTTTTGAGTGAAATGTCTCAACAACTAATTTTGCCATTGACAGATATTCATATCAGAGTGAATAACCTTGCTAATCCCCTGAGTTTTCACGTGGAGCCAACATCAAACTTTTAATGTTTCCAATACCACAACTGTACTTTGTGTTAGCATGCTAACACGCCAAACAAAGAGGGTGGTAATGAAAAGTAAATATTTTACCTGCTAAACATCAGGATGTAAGAAGTGCCACTGTGAGCACACATTTTAGTAATTTTTGATTTCCACGGGGCGTTGTCAGCGATCATAGACTAATAAGCCCCTGAAGGCAACTAGATAGACCTGCAACCATGCAGAGCAAAGAAACGTGACGCAACATTGAGAAACGGACAAATGTAAACAGACCACAGTGTGCAGAGATGAACTGTGATGGTGAACGAGTGTTGACACTTTTGCCACCAGAATATAAAAATAGTACTTCAACAGAAAGTTCCACATCATCTGCAGCCATCTTGGCTGTCTTCAAAAATGCCTCAACGGGGCTCCTCTTCACTGAGCTTTGGTTATTCTCTCTGTGTGCAGGTGTACGGGGTCAAAACTGACATTATCATGTATTTTGCATAAGTGCAAAGCTTCCACAAGTTGTAAACCATCATTTCAAACACGTCTAATATTTGATAGAACTGTTGGAATTGGCCCAGCCACAGCCAGGCTGGCTGGGGAGGGGGACCAGACTCATCTGCCAGAGCAAAGAAAACATGAGCTTTTTGTCTGGTCCCCAGGTAAAGAGCCACAAGCAGGGTTGTCGCCTCTACTCAGTCTTTCAGTTTCAGGGGACATAAAGTTAAAATAAACTTAATGTTAAGTCATCATTATTAATATTTGGTTGTGAATCCTTTGTAATTAATGGCTGTCTGAAGTTTTTGACTCAGAGACGTCAGCAGATCTTCCCTGTTGATGATTTACCAGGCATTAACTGCAGCCATTTTCATATATGACTTGTTTATGAGCTTTTTGACTTCAGTCTGGACTTAATGTGAAACACATTAAGATGGAAAGCGATCAGCCATCTTTTTTGTTTGGCTTTAAAGGAATACTTGACTCTCAAAATGATCATTTGTTACTTACGCCATGTTAGCATTTTTTTGTGTGCCTTCTTCCCCATAAACAGTCTCATGCACTGACAATTAGCGTGCCTGGGCACTCAATGAGCAGAGTTCAAATTCACGTGCTTGCCCATGCATGCTGTGCAGAAGTGTTTTAAATATTAAGGTTTTAGTGAAAATGCATGTGTTTGGGAAGTACTGAGCATACGACTGGATAACTGAGACTTGGATTATACTGCACGGCTTGTGTGAGTTTGTAAATGGATGATTTGATATTGTTTGCTGCTGTTAACGTGGCCCCCATTTACTTCAACTCTTCAAGAATTTTCTCAGTTTTTGGATTATTCGTTCACCATTGAGGCATGTGAGAAAAATAAAGTTTTATTTAAGAATTCAGCAGAACTTGGGGTGAGTAATTGATATACAAATGGTAATTTTGTGAGTGAAGTGTTCCTTTAAAAGCTCCTTGGCTGACTGGCTGTATATTTCTCTCCTAAATTTTGTGGTCTTAGTATTAAAAGGGGTACAATTACTTCCGTTTACCAAATATGGATGTAAACACTCTTTAACACCTTTAAAGCTGACAGTCAGAACGTTAACCTCATAGTGATTGTTTGACTTTTAAGCCAAACTACAGGAGCACAGAGCCAAACCGATGAAAACACATCACTGTTATAATATTAATGCGATAAAAATAAACAAAAAATTATTTCAGTCTCTACACCTGGAGAGCTTTATGACACTGATAGAGCACCAGGCTTTGTAATCTCAGCTTCATTACATGTGACAATCAGACCTTAACTTAGACATTATTAACACGAAGCTCAGACCAGATAACTTCCCCATACCCAATATTTCATTAATTCCACGGCGCTGCTGCCTGTAATTAATCACCGCTGTGGTAATGGACTGCAACTTGTTATCAGTGGTGAGCAATTAAACTGCCTTTCCCACAGAAAAGAGCAACAAATTTTATCCCACGTAGAGAAAGAAATCAATTTGTCTGTGTTGTGAGACCAAGGGATTAACAGATGTGGGATTGTTGAGGTCTGATGCATATTATCTGGAGTCTAAGTTGCCAATAAACAGTCTATTTGGCAGTACAAAATGTGTTTATTCTTTTAACTTGTTAAGATATCTGTTAAGTTAAGACATTATCCAGATTAGATTCTTTGGCATGTTTTTGTGAGCTCAGTGTCATATTATAAACATCATGTTAGAGATGTAATTCATGTCCTATGAGCCAAAATTTTACTGATATTGACACTTCTGTAAAATACTGATAATGGGTGGAATGTCCAACCCTAACAAGAGCTAAATATTGGCATCTCACTTTTGTCTTCACACATCAATATTCACTTGCAGAAGCTACATCTTCATCAAATCTCATTTCTGCTTTTGAGGCTGAACCAGTAAAAATTGATTTAAAAGAGAAAAATCGGTCGATATCTTTCAGTAGGCTGCTTTGTTCATTGCTGAATATGAAACTTATTTCATGCATCACATTATGTCTCTGTGTGACACCCAGCTGATAAATAATAAAGGAGCGCTGTGTGCAGAACCTCTTATTCCTCCGGGCTCGGCTCTCACAGCGCTGACACCTTTCTGTGCTGCTCTGTGAATGGAGCACAGGATTTGATTTTTCACACATCATCAAAGCAGCACAGCCTCGTTAAGGAGACTCTTATAACACCAAATTCTCGAGGAGAGAGGCATGTAATCCTGTGTGATTATGTTGCTTGTTTATTCTGCTCGATTCCAAGCTGTTAGCTGGAAATAGATTGGCTGTGTTGCCGTGAGGTCAGTGAATGCATCACAAAGTATACACAGAGTTGCAGACTTTATTTTGCAGACAAAATAAAATCAATAAATGCACATTACTGAAAATATCATCTTACTTCTACCTAAGCCAAAGAGCAATCATCAGTCATGTGGATTGTTGGTGTTTGAGCTGCAATGTGATTTTCTCTTTTTAAAGCTTTTTGGTTGAAAAGTTTTTTTCATAATTAAATAAATAATTTGACAGAGAGCATTCATAAAATATAGAAATATACAATTAACAGCTTAATTGTAAGCATACAAGATTGGCCAGAAAGATTAGATAGTGTTGTTAACAGCTTCAGACCTCAGCAGGATGGTAGACAGTATATTTACATTTCAGAGGGAGAGAAAAACAAAAACTGCTGCTCTTTTAACTTCACTACATTTGCACATTTGTGAAATAAGTGCAGTCAGTTTTTTTACTGGTTGAATGGATTTAAAAGGCTTTGATCGATGATCAGTACTGAAGGTCAAATAATTATTTTTCTAAATGCTGAAATTTCTTGCCCAACTATCCAGCTTGTGCTTTGTTTTGAGACAAAATGCTTGTTAAAATTTTTAAACACACTCTGACACCACCTGACACATGCAGCTTTGCTTTGACCCAGCATCAGAGTAACCTCCTCAGTAGTCTCTGGATTTTGACTGAAAAAAGGGGCCCAGCTCAAGGTTCATTTTCTGTCTTTTTTCTTCCTGAACTTCTACAGTAAATCTCATGGTCCTCATCAGGACAGTGTATCCTCAGTTGCCATGTGTGGAACGTGTGTCACATCATAACCAATGGTCGTATATGGGGGAGATCATAACTCCTGTAAATGTTCAAAGATGGTCTCTGGCATTAGACGTAGACAATCTTTCTCTGGTTGTCCGCTGACTCCTGTTTAGGGCTGGGTATCGTTTAAAAAAATTCAATACCAGTACCAATAACAGTACCCTTAAAGTGATACTGATATCAGTAGTACTCCATTTGACACATTTTTTTGTACTTCCATCATGTGAATGGAAGTTATGTAAAATGCCACCACCACTTCCCCACATCCAAATGTTTTTTTTTACACAAACACATTTTGAAGGTGTTGAAATTATTAAAATATTTATTTACCTCTACAAAGAGCTCTTTTAAATACACCGTGCTCGACTTCACCACACCACCACAGACTGTATCGGTTGTAGCTTCTGCTTTAGTTATTATTTCTATATTTGGGTTCAAAAAGGATCTAATGCAGATATGTTTCAACTGGAGAAGTTTCAGTACATCTTGGTATTGGGTTATTTCAGTTGACACCTTAAAGAGGAAGAGTACCAATACCCAGCCCTACTCCTAGTTGATGACCTTTGACCTCTAAACAGTCTATGCTGTGACCTGCTTTGTTCTGGTGTCCATAGGGAGCTGGTGTTGTCTCTTGTCCAGGCCCTCTCTGTTTCCCTGCATGTGATGTCAGAGGCAGTCCTGTCCTTACAACGTACCAGCAGAGGTCTTTAGGTGTTGAAGCCACATAAGAGAGTCCCACTGGCATGTACATAACCCCCCAAATGACTGTTTCTACATCAGTTACCCAACCCATGTTATGTTGAATTTGTGAAGAAAATGGTGAATGAAGAATTCAAAAACTGACTTCATAAACAGCTGTTCCCAACAGGGAGCTGAACTAAAAGAGAAACTTATATCTATGCTCTCTTTTAAGCCAGGCTCTAATGACAAAAGCAGTAATTTTACCTCACTGAACACGAGAGCTGCTGGTCTACTGCTGCCTCGATCAGTTTAACCTAGAGTTGTCTTGCTTTGGTCTGAATCAGGGACTAATTTTGTTACAAAGTTGCATAGTTGCCTTGAGTCGGTTCATGTTCTCACGGCAGCATTTACAAGCAAACCAGATAAAATGCCTTGTGCCGGAAAGCTGCTCTTGATTGGTCAGAATTTCCATGTGGGACAAATCCAGGAAGTAAACCAAACGTTGAAGAAGAGTACACTTGCAAGCTAAATGTGACACTTTCTAATGTCACAATGGAGGGACAACTACGCAGGTTGATTTTAGCGCTGCTCATCGTGGACTATATTGCTGTCATTGTTCATTTTAGTCAAACCATACAGTTTGAAAACGAGGCGCGGCTCCAACTAGAAAACAATGTTTTGATGCATTGGGTGTGCCAAATGTGTATATTAAGGCAGTACAGGAGGAGGTGCACATTAATAATCCTCCAGGACTGTAACTGTTTAACCCAAACAATGTGTAATGTGACTGCAGTTGGTTCGGATTGAGATTTGAACACGTTCTCACCACAGATGAACCGCACCAGAGTTCATTTGTAATCAGACCAAGACCACCTCTTCAAGAAGGTCTCGGCCTGATTAAACTGAACCAAACAGGGCAGGTGTGAAAGCACCCTAAGTTTCACTTTCCATTTAATTCCCATCCCCAGAAAGGGCTGTCTGTCTGGGAGGTACTGGGCATATGACTTGATAAATGAGAACTGGAGCCATGGAGACATGCAAGAAAAACAAGGTTTCTTCACGTATTCAGCGTAACACAGGATGAGTAACTGATACGCAAATGCTTGCACCTGTTGGCCCGGAGTCTCTCTGTCCTCCTCTTCATTAATGAGATGATTTTCTCTGTGTAGGAACGTCTCCACTGCTGATCTTTTAGGCTCTAAGTTTTGGATTTTGAATTTGGCAGTCCCCTGTCCCTTCTGCAGTTCATTGACTGCTGATGAAGGTTGATTATAGATGAAAGTCACTTAACTTCAAAAGCTGTAAGTCAAAATTTAGAACTGCAGTCATTTGTCTTGTGTTGTATCAAAGTTTAGATCACGTTGCACTTAATGTTTCTGGTTGAATGAAACATAAAGGTGTGGCAATGAATGACTTCTCTACAGATACCCAGGAGAAGGTGAGCATTGATTCTCCATCCTCAGGTGTACCGACTCTGAGTCAGTGTGACATGATAGACTCTGAGAAAGCATCACAAGTGGCTGCTCTCGCTGGCTTCGCAGCTGCTGACTGCTCAGAAGGCTCCTTGTTGTGGTTCTTGTGTATAGCGTGTCAGTGTTAGTAACGGAGCTTGATGCTGAACAGCTGGAGGTGATGGCTGTGAAGGGACTCCCCAGCTGCTGCACACTGACGCGCATCCTGCTGCCCGTCCTGTCTTGCTCCCTCCTGCTCTGATTCTGCAGCTGGGACCGGGCAGCTGTCCCCTCAGGCTAACCTCTGCTCTGTCTGCACACTGACACCTGATGACCTTGAATCGATGTCTTTTTGGCACCAGTGTTTAATACTCACAGACTTTTGTATCATCTGTATCATCATTCATTCTTTGAGTGGAGAGATGTATTGGATGTTCAATATTTTTTTTATTAACAATGGATCAAATCTTCATATAATGATAATACTAATAATAATAGTTTAATTTGTGTATCACTTATCTAAACAAGGTGACAAAGTGCTTCAAAGTGCATGAAGATAAAACAACAATAACAATTTTAATGAGATTATTGACATGTGGTTCAAAGTTCAAATAAGAATCCAAAGTGATGCCTACATTTCTGTAGATTTTATATTAGAGGACCAACAAATGGTTGTAATTTCCTTTCTGTGTGATATGATTCATAGTGATGAACTCACAGATAATTATCACCAACTCTGTACTTTCTATCGACTCTATGGAGCTTTATATAACTTATTATTTAGCTGTCTGTTCCACAGCTTCACTGTTTTGGTTCACTGTCACCCTTCTCACAGTGTTATTGTCAGTGAAAAGCTCCAAAAACCCACTGTACACTAACTGCACAGTTGATGACTAGCTGGTGATACATTGTTGTTTAATCAGCAGTTTATTGTAGGTTGTTTATTAGAAGTCCCTTTCTCTGTAGCTTTTAATCGGATCTCATGGTCTTCATTGGCAGATGTAGATGATTCAGTTGTAATCACATGACTGTAATCTCTGTCTGCATCTCTGCCATTTGAATAAGATGAATGAGGTAAAACGTAACAGCAATTCAGTCCGATAATCAGGCTATAAGAGCTGTAAAAACAAATGTAGTAGAACGGAACTTAAAGTATCTGCCGGTGACATGAAGTGGAGTAGTTTTCAAATGAAAACACTCATAGACACTGTAAGGGCCTGTGTCCACATAACGTTTTTTCTCAGGGCTGGTGTCTTTTTTCAGTTGTTCTCAGTGTGATGCGAACGTATGCAGTTGCCTGGAGAAAAAGTGCCACGCCCAGCGCTGCACCTTTTTTGTGTAGCTGCTCCATGCACTGTAAGTTAAAAATCCCTGAACTTTATAAAAAGGCCCCAGTGATGCCACTTCCTTGGCTGGGCTACTGTCTACTGTCACAGCAGAGACAGAAAAACTAATTATTTGGGAGCAGATCAGCTGGCTGACACTGGGTGTTACTGGTGAGGGTCGAGCTTTTATCACCGTTTGCCTTGTAAGCTCGTTGTTGACTGTGTAGTCAACCCTCTGTTAATGTAGCCTTATGTTAGCTGCCTGATTAATGTCACTGTTAAGATAATGTTGTCATAGAAACAAAGCCCACAGGCCCTGAAGTACATTTCCCTCAAAACTACACAGTGTATAGTAAATGTACTTTAAGTAAATGTAAGCTATAACTCTACAATTACAGCAGCACGAGAAACAGACCACAGAGGCAGGAAGCGGCTGACAGAAATAAGGGGAAAACATACATAGTGTACAAATACCATGCTTGTTTCAACTTTAAAAGAGAGTTCACCCAAAATTCAAAAAATTCATATTTTTCTTCTTATCTGTTGCCCTATTTATCAGTCACTACAGGTAAAAGAACAAAATATGTATTGTTGATTTTGTGATGAACTGTCCCTTTAAGCTACATTTACATTCCCAGGAAATGAAAAATAAAAAGCTCAGTGTTAACATTCATTATAACATCAGCAGGCTCAGCAGACCAACATGGAAACACTCTGTGGCGACACAGAGACGTTATGGCAATCACTCCAACACTGACTGTGTTTAAAATTCCCACTGTTCAGCTGTAAACATGATATTGTGGTCTCCATGTGTGGGTCAGATCTTAAATTAACCATACAGATGCATTTTAATGCTGCAAGATGGACTGGATGGGACAAAGACACACAGACATGGACACAAGCAGATTATAAGAAAAACACTTCACTACAAACCCCAAAATGCTCTCAGCAAGAGAAGTGGCTGTCCTGCAGATGCATAAACACACACACACACACACACACACACACACACACACACACACACACACATACACACAGGTGTTAGGTCAAGCTGTGTTGTGTTATTGTTAGACTTTCTTGTTGAGCCTTTTATGAGCAGAGCGGATTGTCCTTGTGTGTGCCAGGGCCTCCAGCACCTTCCCTGCAGAGGTGCCCCTGGCTGCAGATACCCAGCTCTGTTTAGTTCTGGGATAAACCGTTTGGCATTTGAGTAAACTGAACGCTGTCAGGGCCTGTCAGGCTCATTACAGGCGTCTGAACAGCAGCAGGACTCACAGGTTTTATTTGGGATGCTGCTGCTTTGTTGTCACACTGCAGGACCGCTTTCTGTGTGATGTGTTTTTATCAAAGCCAGAAAAGTGGGATAATGTGTTCGGCTGCAAGATGACGTTTATTTATACTTACTAAAATGATTAATGTTATGTAGAATGAATAGCTGCATAAGATAAATACAGAGATCGATGATGAAACAGCTGGACGGTTTTTATAAAACACACACAGTGGAAACATTTATTGAGGCTTTTATGTAAACTGAACTGTGCGTTTCAACGGACACAATCTGCTGCGTTTGGTTGTGAGGTGGTGACTAGGTTTCAACCTACTGGTTGTTTGGAGGGTGTCATCAGTGTCTCATATGTTGCTTGATGTAGCTTGTTGCTTATATGTCACAGAGGTGGCACCTGTCTGTCTACACTGGCCCAACAAAGTGACAAGTACGGCAGTGTATATAAGGAATCATGTACAATTAAAAATACATTTAATTTACCTATTTTGTGCGCGTATGTCACAGGATATTTGACAATCGTATCAACTCAAATGAAATGAAAAAATATTCAAAGTAATTTGTACATATTGGCTCTGTTATTATTACCAATCCTATCAATATGTCTGGCCCGTTTTCTTATACTTGGAAGCTCCTTCTTTTTTTTTTAACATTTCTTCTTCTACTGTTTACACTGAGCTCCTCTCTTCAGGTTATTATTCAGGTTTGCTGTGCACTAAGGGAAGAAACCACCTTGGGACTTTGAAGTCCAGAGAGGATTGATGAAAAGCAGCAGGGCCATTTTCTTTATTAATTGACTTTGGAAATTGTCTCGCTGAGGTGCTTCAACAGAAGCTGAACCCTCTCGTTTGGTGGAGCCCAACTTAATTATCCGGCCCTGACGGTATATCTGGCTCTTTTGTCTGGAGGGTTTCCAATAGGAAATCATGGATGAAAGGACACAATGAAAACATATTTTGCACCTGTGTGTGTGTGCATGTAAGTGTGTGTGTGTTAGAGAAACTGAGTGCATGTAAATGAGTACTTAATTAATTTTAGGGTGAATGCAGGCTGTTTAAATTCAATTTTGTGAAACACATTTCATTTTCAAGTGAAGCAAGAAAGAAAATGTGTTTCAGTGATGCAGGATTTAAAGATAAAATAAGACTTAAAGGTCCAGTGTGCAGGATTTAGGGGCATCTACTGGCAGAAATGGTATATAATAAACATAACAATGTGTACATTGGTTTATAATCACCTAAAACTAAGAATTGTTGTGTTTTATTACCTTAGAAGGAGAATAAGCAGGTCCTCTTCCACGGATTCTGCCATGTTGTTTCTACAGTAGCCTAGAATGGACAAACCAAACACTGGCTCTAGATAGGGCCATTTGTATCGCTTTAGAAGATCTGCATTGTTACAGACTAAACAACCCAACAGTATATAAAGTAGTCAAGATTAAGTCTGTTTGCAACATTAAATGTTAATGAATCAGTAATAATAGTACTACAGTATGATATATATATATACATATATATATGAATCACTACAACAGGGCTGTATTGACCTAATACTAATTTTCACTTTTCATCTCACCCTCCTTTTCTATTTCAAAGAAAAGCCTGATGTCCCTGTTCCCTTTAAAGCAGCCAAAATGCGAGTGTTGGGGGTCATGGCCACAATAGCTGTGCCAAAACTACTTTCACAATTTCTCGTGAGGGTTTGAGAAACAGCTGGAAGCTGTTTACTTTTATAAGTGGGGCTGCTCACCCTGGCATCACTTCACTGTTCAGCTTTAAAATATTACAAAAATAAGATCCCAGTTTATGTAAGCTGTGTTTCCAAGTCTCGACAAAACAAGTCTCCGGTCCAGTCACGACCCAAAAGAGCAGTGATTCTCTCTCCTTTGAATGTGTTCTTGTTAAATATGGTCAAGGTTCACTGTCGTGCTGGAAATTAACATTGATTGGTGCCAGATTTTATGCACATTATAAAAGCATACAAATAGTTGAAATTATGCCCAGTATTATTATAATTCTGACAGGAACATTCTGCTGTATAATGAATAGTTTTACTTTTTCCTTTTTTGTATTGTAAAGATTAATATTATTAGGAAAAAAATACAATAATACTCAAAGAACATTTTGCTGAAAATGCTTCTGTACTTCTACTTCAAAGAAGTAAGATTTAAAATGCAGGATTTTACTTGTAATGGAGTATTTTTTATACATTATAGTATTCCTACTTTTACTTAAGTATCTAAATATTTCTTCCACCCTAATGTTGAGTGAAAGAGACCAACAGAGAAGACAGACAGATTATTTACTGATTGTAAACTAGTCGAGAAATGTAGAAAAACGTAGTAACAATCCTCAACTTCAGCTGCTGTAATGTTCTGTATCAGTAACTAATCCAGCTGTGTGCTTCTTTTGCAAGCTGTTTGGCTTGTTATGATATTCCCTGTGATTCAGCTCTGTAGCACACACACACACACACACACACACACACACACACACAGTTAACCTCGGTGGTGACGTTCAGGGAAACCGTGTCCACGCGACAGGGAGGGGGACTCTCCTCCTGGGACAGAGTCGAGGCTTCACCTCCTCCCCTCTTGTCCTGCTGCTCGGTCCTCGTCTCCTCAGGGGATCAGAGCTGTGGGCGCCTCAGAGCTCTGCAGGGACAAAGCTGAAGAAAGTTGTCATGGTAGAAAGCTGCACATTATCTAAGAGTACATGTATCATAGTGTAAATGTGCAGTATTTATTTATTTATTTATTTTAATATGGGCTGCTTTTCTTTCAGTTCTCTAAACTCCATAAACTGTCCTGTTGTTATTTATTGTATTTGTTCCACAGTGAGTTAGCGTCCCCATCCGACATCACATGCTTTATTTGTTTTTTCTAACTACAGACCCACACACTATAAAGCAGATTGATATGTGAGAGGCCCCCCGAGGGAGAGAGTAGCTGAGTGCATACAAGGCACAGGTACATATTTATCCAGCTGAAAGATTAGAAAGGTTGGAGAGGCATTACAATAGTTTGTCCGGGCTTTAGTAAACAATAAAGACAGGCTGGGTATAAGTTAGCACACAAACACAGAGAGGCACGGCCATTGTGCTGGATCAGGTGAATGCCATGCAGCCACATCCTTTAAATTACCTCCCATCTGCTGTATAAGCCGTTTGACTCTCTCTGCATTTTGTTTGTATTTGTACTTATAAGACGGACCATTTGCTTTATATTATGTATTACTGTATTAGAGGGAACACTGACAGCAGTGTTTCACTCACTCAAACAACAGCACAGGTGACTTTTATGACTCAGCTCTTGTCCAGTGTCTCTTATCGCTCGCTGTTCTGCTCATCTCTTCACTTCCCTCCTCTCCACTTGTGGTCGGAGGCGACACATGCTGTTACCACATTAACCGAAAACCTCCCTGGTCTCAACAAATTCAAATCATGAAACCATTTTCTGTGTGTTTTATCTGAAGCTGGTTTAGTAAGTCAGCTCACTCCATGTTGGCACCATGTGAGCGCCCCCTGCTGTCTGCGGCTGGCACGGCCCATGTTAATAGAATCACGTTTTCTCTCAGCATGATTCAGGCTCTGTGCTCATGGGGAGTAATTGGTTTGAAATTGGTCTGTTTTCTCAGAGAACATTGTCCAGGCCCTCCTGCAGCCGTGGTGCCTTTTCAAATAATAATAATGATAAAAAAGATATCTTCACTCACTAATCTTTAAACTGAAGTGGCAGTGGACAATCACAGGAATTTGTTATTTCCTGGCAGGTAATAGGATGTCAGTGGCAGTGCTTATTTTATTTATTTATTTATTTTTGTTTCCACTTGGGCTACATGATTGGTGTATTATGAATGTGTTACATTTGCACGTTCCACACATATCATGTCATTTCTAAAGGGATGTAATATGTAAGCCTGCATTGTCATCGGGAGGTGGAGGCCGTGGTTGATGGTGTGTCACCTAGGCGAGATGCCTGCCAAGCTGCAGATCACTGTTTGAGTCCAACAACAACAACAAAAAAAAAAAGGTTGTTAGTGAATCAAGTTAATGAGTCATTGTTGTGTTCCCAGTGGCTTTTAGCCCCCAAATATGGGTCTTTTTTGGGGAGCTATCGCTGTGTCTCAAGCACCTTTTTAGGCTTAAAAAATGGTTGTTTTTTTACCAAGACATTACTGCTTTTCCTGCCCAGATTGTGTTCTCCAAACAGGGTATTTTAAGCTAAAACATGATCATTTCCTAACGATAATCAAGTTGTGTTTGTGCCTTAACCTCACCACCTTTATCACAGTGTTGTTGAAATGTGAAGTTTCAATGTATCCGCTATGTAATGTGCAAATATAACATATCCATGGTTTGCAGAGACGTTCAGTGTGTCAACATTTTTCTGATGATTAGGTGGAAAACAGGCTGGAGACGTGTTATTAAAAACACTCACTTTTGTTGTTTGTTGGTCTCGAGCAGTGGTCTGCTGCTGTCTGCTGCTCAGCAGCTGTCTCGCCATCCACCATCTGCTGCTCCTCCTCATGAGAAACTCAGCTCATATACATGTCATTTAAACTTTAGAAAAGTTGATATGATTCATACGAAAGGTGCAAATGTGACATCCGTTCTACAGTGCCAACATTTTATTCAGGCGACTGTGGTGGGTGTAAAATGATAGTATCAAATATCTGCCTTTTGAGCTGAACTGTCAATAACACATCTTCTTTAGCATCTTTGTTTTCATTGTAAACTTCTTGTTTATTGGGCATGTCATTGGCAGGTGTAGGACTGGCAGTTTCAGTCAGCCGTGTCTTTGATCCACACTGAACTATCTGTACAACTCTTACTTTGATTGCACCATGCCACCATCATGTCGAAATTTATGTTTGTCCAATATTATGGCTTGGGCATAATATAGACCTGCCAGTCTAATGACAGTCCTGTAAGTCAAGGCTGTGCTTAATGTTAAGTGCTTATTAGCCAACGTTTTCATGCTAACAACAAGACTAAGATGGTGAACATCGTAAACACTACACCTGCTAAACACTGGTTTGTTAGCATGCTTATGTTAGCGTTTAGCTCATAGCACTGCAATGCAATGCAGCCTCATAGGTGTAAGTCAAATTAAGGTATCTACTGGAATTTGTCACAGATGGGTGAATTTGCCATAGTGGTCTGGGTGGCTCTCCTCCTTTTGAATAATTAGTTTTTGGTATATTTGTATCGTACTCCTGCATTGTAAGAGATATCAGGGCTCATTTTCTCCATTTCAGATGAAGCTTTTTGCAGTCATTCATTCATGTATGTGCAAAACTAACTTCACAGTCACTGATTCATCACAATACATTTATATCCTTACTTTGATGTTGTCAGAGTTTGTGTCTTATCATATTTCTTTGCGCCTGACTTAAATGTTCTCATATCTGTGTGTTCATTATTTCAGTCTTCGCTAACTGTCAATCACCTGACGCTCACTGCCTCCCCCAGAAAATAATCCCTCAAAACACGCTGCTTTACAGACATGATTGGCACATCCATGTCTTTTATTGGTGATACTGAAGAGTTTGATAAAAAAAAAAAAAGAGGTCTTATGATATCATTAATTAAGGCATGGATTGAAAAATAGCTTTTTGGAGGCGCACATCATACAGGCAAAGGTTCAATTAAAATCCTTTGAACAAACAGTATTTGAAGCAATAAATAGTTTTGATTGCTTATTAGTCAGTGTAAAGGCCTGACGTTGTGTTGATTAACTTTTTCATCTGTCTCCTGCAGGGAGTAGCGCTTGCCTCGCTCTTTTTCATCCTGGTGTCCATCACCACCTTCTGCCTGGAGACCCATCAAGCTTTTAATGTACTGCAGAACCGCACAGAGCATGTTGTCGTGGGCAACATCACAGTCCCAGTGGAGAGGCCAGAGATGGTGACCAAGCCCATCCTCACCTGGGTGGAGGGCGTCTGTGTGATCTGGTTCACATTTGAATTCCTGGTGCGAATCATCTGCTGCCCAAACAAGGTGGTCTTCATCAGGAACACACTCAACATCATTGACTTTGTGGCCATTCTGCCATTCTACCTGGAGATGTGCCTGAAGGGTTTGTCATCCAAAGCTGCCAGCGACGTGCTGGGCTTCCTCCGCGTGGTGAGGTTTGTCCGGATCCTCAGGATCTTCAAGCTGACGCGGCACTTCGTAGGCCTGCGCGTGCTGGGCCACACGTTGAGGGCCAGCGTCAATGAGTTCCTCCTTCTCATCATCTTCTTGGCACTGGGTGTGCTCATCTTCGCCACCATGATATACTACGCCGAGCGCATCGGAGCCAAGCCTGATGACCCCACAGGCTCCAACCACACACACTTCAAGAACATTCCCATCAGCTTCTGGTGGGCGGTGGTCACCATGACAACACTGGGCTACGGAGACATGTACCCACAGACGTGGCTGGGCATGATGGTGGGGGCGCTGTGCGCACTGGCCGGGGTGTTGACCATCGCCATGCCGGTCCCTGTCATTGTCAATAACTTTGGGATGTACTACTCACTGGCTATGGCCAAACAGAAGCTGCCGAAAAAGAAGAAGAAGCACAACCCGAACCCTGACGCTCCGACTGACTCGGCCTCGTTTGTGAAGTCGGAAACAAACTCACACAGAGACAGCACTCAGAGCGACACGTGTCCGCTGGCTGCTGAGGAGAGCATCAGCAGGAACCGCTCAGGTCAGGCCACAGTTTAATGTTAAAGGTGCAGTTCACCCAAATTACAGAAAACAATTTTCTCACTGATCTTTTGTGGTATCCAGCCATGCAGACAGCTTTGGCTTCTTTTACTCAGGTTTTATTTCTCAGGTTTACTGATGACAATTTAATACAAACATGATTGATATTTGTGTGATGAATGAAAATGTTTGACTTAAACGGGAATATCTCTTCTAGAAACAGTGTCCTTGTTACTGTAATTATCTCTTAATAGATATTTTCTATCACATAAATATTGTATTTTACAATCTATGGATAATCCAGAGCAATGGGGACACTAATGCTGGAAAAAGATGTTCTGATTTTTTAATTATTGTTTATAATTTATGTTTAGGCAGAAATCTTAGTGTGGAACCTCTCAGAACAACAAAACTATCTGCGTGGCTAAATACCACTGGAGGTAAGTTAGAAAATGCTTTCTTTGTAATTTGGGTAAAGTAACCCTTTAATCTAATGTTACTGCTTATTGAATTTATTTGATAGGTTTTTAAATCAGAAAGATTATTTTTCTTCATCCTGTTTGTTTAATTGATGACAGATATTTGAGTGGCCTTGAGCCTAATAGAAACACAGCACTGTATTTCTAGTCTTCTAGTTCCTGAGGCTTTTCAGAGTTTGTCTGACAGATGAACCGCACTTAGTCATATAGACAGTAACGCACAGGGATTAAATTACTCCTCATAACGTCTCAGTCAAATTGAATTTCATCACAGAAAAATACCGATTTTATGCAATATACCTCTGTCTGTCTGGGCCCTCGGGGCAGTCTCAGTAAAAGCTTTGGCATTTATGTCGCTGTGTGTTTTTGTCTTCCTGTCAGACTCCAAACAGAACGGGGATGCAAATGTGGCCCTTTCAGAGGAGGAGGGCTGCAGTCTGACCCAGCCGCTGTCCCCCAGTGAAAAGTGGTCCCTGCGGTGCTCCCGAGGGCGAGACAAGACTAAGAAGGAGGCCACCTGCTTCCTACTCACCTCTGGAGACCCCAACGTCCACAGTGGTGAGTTACATCACTACACACCTGAGAAAACACTGTACTGATTGTAGTGTTGCACATTGTACTGCGTGCTTTTATCTGTACTGTAGTTTCAAGTCAATTCTCTGAGATTTTGGTTCTGTTGGTATGTGGTCAGGTGTTTTGTGTCTCTCCACTGGAGCTCTCTGGAATTTGTACAGTGTATTTAAGAGGTTTAAGTCACATGTGCAACATGTTCCTGACAGACTGAATGTACTTGTACTTGACTTGACTGGTACTTCTTTGCAGAGAGTGAGGGCCTTTGCACACCAAGTCTTTATTTTTCATCCAATGTTGTCACATTTAAAAATAAATGCAACCTCACATTGTGTCAAACACGTTTACACACCAACTCCAAGACTTTTGGCAGGGCAGAAGTGGACAGTCAGCAAGAAAAAGAAGTGGAAATACATGGGAGCAGTGTGTTCCTTGAAATCTTCCACGACCATGAGAAAGTAATGTTAGCCTATCCAGAAATGATGATGCTTATTAGGTTTGCAGTGGTATACTGTGATATGAAAATGGATGGTTATTGTACCGTGTGCATTTGCTTATCTACGATATTGAAAAATATACATAACTGGATAGAGAATCTCACCTTTATTTTATGTATTTTACACATACTTCTATTACAAATGATTGTTTCAAGTGGTAATAAAACACTTGTTCAACCAAAAATAACCCTTTTGCTCTCATTGGTTCAAAGGTCATTCTGACTGATACCGTGATACCATGAAACTGCGATATTCTCTGAGGTTACTGTACTGTGAAAATCTCATACCATTGCAACCCTAATGCTTGTAGCAGAGTGCAGTTTAATAGTATCCTTCATGACTCAGGTAGCTGCGGTGTCAAATGCAAAATGTGGGCAGAGTGGCGACAGCCAGGGAGGTACCTCCTGAGGAGAGAAGCAAAGGAGCAACTGTGTCTTTCTATTTTGCCTCATATGCAAATTTTGTCGAAATGAACACAATAAAACATACCAGACTCAGTGCAAGGCTTCTGTGTGTAGCAGTTTTCATCTGATGATGGATTAAAAAACACAGACAGACAAATACAAATACAGACTTGGTGTGCAAGGCCTGTTGATGAGAATATTGATACCACTCTCATGTCTGTTCACTAAACATGAAAAACAGCTAGCCTGGCTCTGTCCAATGGTGAAAACAAATCTGCCTACCAGCACCTCTAACATTCACCAATTAACATGTCATATCTTGTCTGATTAATTCATGCAAAAAAAAGAGGTGCATAAATAAAACATTGTGGTTTTTAAGCTTTGCTGACAAAGAAGCTGTTGTAACTAAATATAAAACACAACGCCCTTTTTGGCACTTTAAGCACCACAAACCGAGTGTCATCTAGTTCCATTATATTGTAGAGAAGGCAGACATCTCTCCAGCACTCTGCAGCTCACACCAAAACAATCTAGACTGATAAGTAGCACTATAGGTAAGAGGGAAAATAGGTATTTTGGGGGTGAACTGTCCCTTTAAATTGAACATTTTTAACAAGTAACACCAATATTCTGTAATTGTGACAGTTTTAAGAGCTGTCTGAAACAGGTAACATAAATGCAAAGCTCCTTTGAATCTTTCAATCGACATCCACCGTCAGCCTGCCATCTCTCTCTGCTTGAATGGCCGCTGGATCTCACATCTGAGCTTCCCAAAGTACCCAAAAGCCCCTTGTGAGAAGAGGCTCTATATTTGGCAGTCATGGATTCATTCCTGACATCCTGAGCACACATCCCACCCAGTCAACATCCTGACTCTCGTCTGCAAACAGCCCAAAAACACTGAAGGTGTTTTCTGGCAAAACTGCACTTTACAGCGATGCATTTTTCTACCAAAGCTCATTAGCACATCACTGTCAAGGAAAAAAAACAACACGTAAATGGGGCACTTACTGTAGCTCGGCTCCTATGAGACTATATACTTCCCACATTTTTTTGACAGCCCATTACAAGGAAATTGTATTTAAACATGTGTTGAAAGCCTTGTCAATCCCTGAACGTGTTGAGTGTTGTAGATTGGTGTTGGTTAATGGCATGTTGTCACATGATGGGAAAAAAACAGCCTCGGTTGTGTCTGTCAGATAAATGAGAAGAAGGGATGATTGTGGACATGTTGTGATGCTCAGGGGAGGAAAACATGTGTCAAAATAAAATCTATAGCCTCACAGTCACAGTGGCAAAGACACAAACACAGCGAAACACCAAATTGTCACCAGGCTGCTTTCACGCTGACTTCTCTAATAATACGCTAAATTATCTGGTCAGCTCGTGAAATTGCCAAGCGAGCTTTATTCTGATCGCAGGGACAAAACAATGGGAGGCTGAGCAAAGCCAGAACACCTCAAAACTAATCTTTGAGGGAGGGAGGAGGGGGTAATTCAATCCTGAGCCCTGTGTCTGGTGAGTATGTGGATAATGATATCCCAGTCTATTACAGGGGAATATCACACATACACAACACATTTTAGTGCACATTACCTGCAAAAAAAGACTCAAGTGGACTTTACTGTTTCCTAACAGTGATGGAAAGTGTTGTGGCAGAGTTCAAAATAAAAATCTCCTTGTTTCTGTCGGACATGAGAAAGGCTTGCTCTGTGGTTGCAGCCATTTTGAGCTGGTTAGATGGAAAGAGATTATGACACAGTGGCTCTGCTCTTTAGATCTATGCCCATAGGGGATGGCGTTGGGTTAATTTCAGGGTTACAGGATACAAGGTATGGATCATATTTCACCAGAGCTGTATGGCAGGAAGCAGAGAGGAGGACAGATGGATGCAGCAGGTCTGAAGATGCTCAGATGGTTATCATTGACAGGAAATGGTCGCCCGGCCTGCAGTGGGACAAAATGCTGGTGGATTTAAAGTGATTATGGTCGACACAGGGAGCCTGCGACAATGTTAACACTCGCTGTCACCATTTATACACGCAAACATTGTCCCGGGAGAAAGCGCACTGCCTCAGCAATGTGTCAACCACCAGCTTGTTGCCTTGCGATGAGTGCATAATGGTGTGGTAAACCGTTCAAGTGCTGCTAAGAGGAAGCAGCAGGGAGATATTCTGACAAGCAGAGAAAAGACTTCTGAGCTCGGATGAGCCTCTATATTCCCCAGTGACTCCTCTGGGTGATTGCTACTAATAGGTTTCCATTAACAACATGGGTGGTCAGAGCGAAAGCCTCCTGCTGGCCTCTGAAGTTCAGATCTGTAGAATTTCTTTGTCTGTGGAGTAGAAGTAAAAACACCAGTCAGTTAATCAATTACTACTTTAAGGACTGCTTCACCTGCAAAATAACCATTTGTATATCAACTACTCATCATGTGTTCACTTGCATTTGTGAACAAATAGGTCCCCTGTGAAGGTTTTTTTTTAAAATCAAATCAAATTACATTATTAGTTTGATCCATTCGAGTTTGTCTCTTTATTAAGAAATGGGTGCATGCAGCATACTGATACAGTCAATTAAAAAATTAATTCCTAACTTTTTGTATAGGCCCAGGTAAATATTTCCATAATAATGTGTGGTTATCACAGAATCCCACGGCACACCTCGAATGGCATCACGGCATACCATCTGAGAACAACTGGTTCAGCAAAAATGTCTTTTACTGCACAAGTTGTGTGTGAGTTTGTAAAATGTAAGGTTTTTTGATAGAGTTTTGCTGTTGTTAATCACAGAAACCTATGACTTGATCATTTTGGGTACTCTCCGTTCACCGTGAAGGGATACAAGTAGGGATAGACCGATATGGATTTTTTAGGGCCGATGCCGATACCGAATTTTTTTCATCACCCTTAGCCGATGACCGATTATGGACTGCCGATTTTCTTGAGCCGATATTTGGGGGCAATACTGCTTTTGCTCCCTCAATTTACATTAAAAAAAATGACACAATGATAACAAATATTACAGGTCTCAAGTTTAAAATAAGAAACATTTATTGAACAGTAAAAAATACTAAAACAAGATGGAAAGTTGAGGTAGAACAGGTAGAATATTATTATTATTATTATACATTCAAATAAAAAAAAGAGTTCAGTGCTCTTAAATCTTCCAGTAATGTCTTTATAAAATAAACAAATATTTAAGCTGAAGCATAAATAAAACAACAACTACTGTACACAGTAGGATTCAACAGCTTTGTTCAACTTAACCACATACTTTCAAATGAAAAAAAGTGCCAGGGAAAAATAAATCCGCGAACCCATGCGCGTATCGGCCGATGCTGATACAAGTAAAAAACTCAAATATCGGCCCGATATATCAGCCGGCCGATGTATCGATCTATCCTTAGATACAAGAAAAATAAAGTTTTCTTCATGAACTCAGTGAAACACGGGGTGAGAAATTGATATACAGATGATCATTTTCCAGGTGAAGTATCCTTTTGCAGATACACTATGCAGGGTTTTCCTAATAAAATTAGCGTATCGACTCACCCGACAGTAATCCCTCAATCATCACTGATGACCCAGTATGTGCAGTGTAACTCTGTCCTCTCTCTGCTTGTATTTTCTCATTTTCTTCTTATTTTCTGTGTTTGGGACATTCCTGGGCACAGTGACCAGGTGCCAGACCGTAAGCAGCACACATCCAAGCAGAAGCTACAAAAATTGTGGACACAGCACCAAGAAAACAAACAATAATACAAAAAAACAACAAAACACAGAGAGAGGCAAGACACCAAGCAGACAAAGCTGGGTTTGGCTTTCACTTTCACTGAAGATACTGTCTACAAACAGTAACCAACAATTCCTTCATAGTGTATCTTTAAATAGGAAATAAGAAACTTTAATTTTGATAGCTGATTAATCATCTTTCTTAAATTTATGAGTTTAAATTGTGAATTGTTGGTCAAACAAAACAAGCTATTTGAGAATGTCACTTTGGGCTTAAGCTACTTGTTGTGGGCATTTTTACTATTTAATGACATTTTAAGGATTAAACAAAAACAAAAGATTGATTAATGATGAAATATTCATGAGTCACAGCCCTACAGTGACGGGTTCACAGCCTGAACAGGGTCAGCTTTTATTCAGCAGAGATATTTCATCACTTCATATGTCTATTATACTCTATCATATAGCCGTTTACCAGGTCTTTCATGCTCACATCATAAGTCACTGTGTTTCATTATATTTCTGTCCTTTGTGTTTCCTAATAGAGAGCTGCAAAGACATCCTCGCTGCCACTGGAAACTACGCTCAGCCCGAGGTCACCACGCTGACCTGATGCTGATTGGCTAGGAAAAGGAGAAAGAGCGTGAACTCTCAATGGAGTACATGCTGCGCAGAGCTTTGGCTCTGGTCCTGAATGAACTGCAGAGCGGATTCTTTTTATTCAAGACAAGTTTTTTTTGTCTCTGTCAAACATCCAAAACCCTGTGGTAGAAAATCAGTTGCGTAAGAGATTTACCATATGTACACTCACACACTTTACATGTTACAGAACAGTTTGCATGTGTTGCATGATCTACCATTGTATAATGTACTTTAGAAAATGACATTAATATGCTTATCATTTAGTGGACATGTCATAGCCTGAAAAGGCCCTGAAAACACATTTTGTCAATCAGCTTCTTGTTGCGTCTGGTGGGTAGGGCTGGGTTTCAGTACTCAATACCTTTGAGATATCGACTGAAGTAACCTAGAGCGAAGTAACATTGAAACATTTCCAGTGAAACGATGCCTGCATTCGATCCTTTCCCGGACTTGTGTTGCTACCATCTCCAAAGCTGCTCTCCTTGGCAAACGATCAGTTTAACATCTGCCCGGTTAGCACAACCTAACATAAGCAGCAGCGGCTAACATCCAACCTAGAGCAGTTAAAACTCACACCAACACTGAACCAGCTTGACTCAGTCGTTTAACCAATTAATAACTATCAAGTAACGTTAGCCATGTGATGCTAACAGCTAGCCCTCTCACTGTGTGTGTGCGGTCGGGCAGACTCTCACAACTGTCCCTGATGCAGAGCTCAAGCTCCCGCAGTTTGCAGTTCAGCATGCCAAGATGCCACCTAAACATTCGCCACCTTATTTACATTATTGGTACTGAATCAAGTTCTCTATTTGTATTGGCATTGTTTAAGAGAACTGGTATTGGTACTGGTATCATAATGTTTATTTTAACGATACCCAGCCCTACCAACGGGGTCCTGCTGCACATGAACACACAGTTTTCTGCCATTACTGAAACAGTTCTGTTTTTTTTTTCTGTGCTTTTCTTATTGGTTTGAAGTTGGAGGGACTCACTCGCAAAAATGTGATGTCATGCATGTCAGTCAATCAGGATTTAGCAACGTCGTTTGGTCACTGTCAATCAAATCTGATCAAATCACGCACACACAGTCTCGATGAAACAGATTAGCCGAGTTTATGAGGTCATAAACTCTTTATCAGTTATGATGATTTAGTTACTTGATGAGTTAGTCGTAATTCCTTCTTGGTCAGTTTTGACTGTATTGATCCATGAATATTTGATGTTATAGAGGAAGACTTTTGTGGGTTTTGGTCTGAAGTGAACCATGGGTGGATTACGAGGCAGTGGGCCCCTGGGCACAGATACACAAAAGGCCGCTCGACCTTTTCTTAGTTAGAAGCAGGACACACAGATTCAGAGGTGGTTTTGTATCACTCTAAGGTCATTTTATGTATCTTTTGGTCATGTTGTGTCTCTTATCAGTTCATTTTAATGTTTATCTTGTCATCTGAGTCTCCTCCTGGTGAGTACATGGTGGTGACATTTTGCAGGTGAAGACCAGAGGGGCCCCTTGGCCTGTGCCGGTAGGCGTGTTCAGTAATCCATCCATGATGTGAGCTGTTTAAACCACATGGCAACATTTTTCTAATGAGATAGAGCATTAATTAGCATGATTTTTTTTCCCTTTAGTGCGATATGTACAGAGACAGTTTTTGGAACTTAAAAACAAACAAAAAAAAAATAAAAACTTCACTTGGATTAACGTCTTAAGTCCATAAACGTTGTTAAATGTCAAGTAAGAACACCCAAACATTTGTGAATATGGGTTTGTACAGCGAAACTGTTACTGTGAACTAGGGTTAGATTAAAACTTGAAATCATTGTCCGGTCCTCGACGAAACAGACCCTCTATTCTTTGTTGATCATCCGGTCTCTGCCCTCTGTCGTGCCACTGCTTTTTAACGCTGACCACTGGGACGACATGCAGATATTTTGTCCGGACACAGCGTGGTATAAATGCTGCTCAGGCAACACATTGTTTGTAAATCCTTGTACAATAAGAGAGTTTAACAAAAGAAATCAATGGAGCAGTATTGTCTGTCTGTTACATTAGCCGTATACAATGGATGCATCACTGCTGGTTGAGTCAGGACCAAACGTAGACTCTGTCAGACTGCATGGTAGATTTTTAGTACCATCATTAGTGAAACTTCATACAGTGCAATGCCATCCGTTCCACTTGTGCCTCATGTTGAGTAACGGAGCTTACATGTGTGCAGTAATGTAATTAGATTTGTTCCCTAACACTTCTGGTTGTGTCGGATGCGTAGAAACCCTGTTACATGTTTCCGCGGAGAGAGGAGCAGGAGTGTGGTTTCTTTCACTTGTGACTTATAATATATTCCTCATGGTCTACCATAGTGGCCTTATGTTTAACAAACAAAGGGAAAGTTAATTTCATCTTCATTAGACTCCAGCTCCGTTTCTATGCTGACCCCAGAGGTCTGCAATTATGTAGAAGCACAGTTGTATGTATGTAGCACAGTAGAATATTCTGGATCATTCCTTTTCTCCTCTGTATATGACATGCTTAGCTGTTTACCAACAATGAAAGATTATTATTTTGATAATCCGCCTTTTTAGCCTCATTTCCTGTTTTCCCTGTTGTATATATGTCCTCGAATGTGATGGAGAAGCACACAGCACACCAGTTTCATATCTCCCCATTATGGATTGTATAAGTGACTGTGATGGATTTTGAACCGAGTCCAACTGTCAGATGCGTGTGTGTGTGTGTGTGTGTGTGTGTGTGTGTGCGTGCGTGTGTGTGTGTGTGATGTATCATGTAGGCATGTTTCTATGCAGAACTAGAAATAAAATCCATTTCCCCTCCTGCTGTTGAAGATAAAATCTTGTCGTTTCTGGTTTGTTCACAGCTTGCATTATGGAATCTGCCTTTTTTTCCATTAGGTGAACAGTTAGCGGTTCTATATCTCTGCTGCTGCCACCGCTGTGTCACCTACTGTACGGCTATTTATAGTGGTGACACAAGTGTAGTCTAGTGGTTGATCTAGTGCACGCTCAAAGTGGTGTAACGGCAGTCACAGACGTGCCTCCTGCTCTCCTGTGCCTCCATGATTATGTACCAAAGGTGTAGATGGCATACAGAACACATCACCATGGAGATTTGGGATGACAGGCAACACTAATTACTGCTCGGCCCCCCCACCCTCTGTCTTTCACACGCAAAGAAACACCTCTCTCTCTCTCTCTCACACACACACACACACACACACACACCTCAGCTCAGCGTGATCATCATTACTGTTGTTGCCCATGAGGAGTGTTTTGATGTTTAGGGATGTATTGTGCAGCGCACTGTGGCGAGGAATGGGGGGGGGGGCAAGATGTCATGGGAGAGTCTAAGCCATAAAGGCTGCATGAATATGAAAGCAGACGCCATGTGTTCATACAAAAGCAGACACAGTCTTTCAGTGAAGCTAAATGTGGACTGAGATACAGACTGATAAGATTAAAGCAAGTTGATGACGAGAAGATGCTCTGATGGTCTCAAACACAGTATTTGGCTGCTCTGATATTAAAGGAAAAATGTGCCATTTTTTATGCAGATACCCAGTCAGTGCTGATGGTAAATGTAGTCCACTGAAACAATAAATTCCTCAGTGCGTGCTATATTGACCAAGAAAGCTGAGCTCTCCTGCTCACTGAGCCAACACAGCAGGCCTACATGTACCAGGATGCAATGCATGTGAGCTTCTGACACCCAGAGCTAAAACATGACGTCGCCAAGGTTTACAAGGTTTGGCCTGCAGGTGACAAAATAAAAACATGGAGGCTCCATAGTCTGAACCAGTGGCAACCAAGATGGCACACTATTATTTTTCATGTACAGTAGCACATTATCACTTCACTCCTTCCCTTTTTTTTAACCTTTTACAATAAAAGCCCAACTTAAATTAGTATTTTTTTCAACAACATCTTTAATGATTTCAACAACAACAAGGAACGACATACACAAACACACATCCAGAATGTGTATATATACATCCACAAACATGCAAAAGAAAAGGACACCACAAGAAGATTGGTACAACTGCAGAGTATTTAACACACATGTAATCCACCCCCACGCAAAAAAGTATGAATTTAAAGATAAATAAATACATAAAATAAATGGAATACATTAAAAATAAATTAATAAATGAGAGAGGAAAGTAAAGAAATAAAAATAACAGAAGAAAGAAAATCATAAATTACAGGTTGAAGATTGTATTAGTGCAATACAATACACTTCAGTTTAAGTACACGTTATATTAACGTACAAATTTTGATGACAATAAGAAAAAAAAACTTTGACAGATTTGGACATTGCAGAGGGTCACTTACAGCATATCCACGCTGCTTCCAACATGTGTATTATGTCTGTCCTCTCTACATAACACATGAAGGGACCCCACATGTTGTGAAAGAGTGACTGATTACCCATATTAGCCTATCAACTTTAGATTAATACATCTTACTAGGAGGCAACTCAACTCAACAAAAGAGGCAATTGCCAGGAAAATAAAACATTGTCCCTGTATGTTTCTGAAAACCACAGATATGTCACATTTGTATGTTATTATGTAGCCGATGTGTTCAGATTTTACATTTCAACAACGATGTGGTTAACATGGTTAGGTTTAGGCACAAATAAACAATTGGTTATGGTTAGGAGAGGATACTGTTTTGGCCTAAAATCTCAGTTTTTAGGGACTCACTCTCTGCTGGAAATGCAGTGATGTCTTGGTAAAAGACAACTGCTTTTTGTGGCACTAACCCCAGTGGAAAAACAGCAATAGGCCGCTTAAAATCACTCACGTTCTGTGGCTAAGAAGCCACTTAAAACACAGCCATGGGTCTCTAAAATAGACCTGGTTTTGTTATTTGTTGGTTTCCAACTGTGGTCTACAGCTTGGTGTAACATATCCGTGGTTCGCAGAAATGTACAATACCAACATTTTCTTCTGGTGACTGGGCTAAAACAGCTTAGTGTTCGGTGACTAACGTACTTACTCAGTGATCATCTGCCCTCTCGGCCCTGCTGATCTTAGTTGTCTTTTCCAGTTCATCTTTGTGATCCTGAAGAAAGTCTCAAGCACACCTCTGTTGGAGTGAGGAGTACATTTTTGCTCTGTCAGGGTTCGCAATGGTGACTTCATCCAACAAAAACTTCCCACACTGAAATTCCTTGCAGCAGAATGATTCAGTTTCTGTCGACATTAAAGGGCAGTTTGAGCAAAGGCCTCACCAGTCAGTGTTTGTTCTCAGGAGCTCAGGTTCTGGAGGGTCCTCACTGACGGCATCCTCTTGCATGTAATGCAGCCGCAGCCTTGGCCTCTCTCTGCTGCATTTCTTCAACCATACACTCTGGCTTGGATAAATATGGCTGAATATCCAAGTTCACCAAAGAATGTAAAGAACCACTGTAAAATGTATCCTCGTCTATAAAGTTGCGTAACTCAGGTTTCTCGGTCAGTATAGCACACAATGAGGAATTTATTACTTCAATCGACTACATTTAATCAGACATCCACACAAAAAGTGGAGACTTTTCCCTTTAACGGTAACTTGAGGAGGGGCGTTAACATGTACAGAGAAATATTCAGTTTATCTTTACTAAGTGGCAGATTACTAGAGTCTGTACATGCGACATCATCTCAACACACAGAGCTGCATGAGGTCATGAGAATATATATTTTTAAATACAGTGAACATTTGTGAGACAAGTGGATTTAGCTTGAGGCCTTTTTTTACAAGTGAGATGCATCAGTCTATGGATTCAAAGGGACAGTTCACTAATATTCTTACTAACCTCTAGAGCAGGGGTAGGTAGCCTAGGGCTACAAAGACATGCAGCTCTTCAGACCCTCTCCATAGGCTCCCTGTGGCTTTGACATAAAATTATATGGAAATGAATAATGGTTATTTTCTAAACATTCAGATTTCCATTTGTCTCTAAATTTTGCTTAAGTTCAGTAGCAGTGGCTAGCCTGGAGTCCAAATCCAAAAAAAAGGAAAAGTCTTGGAGGAAAATAGAGGATTTAAAAATGTGCAGACAGATATATTTGCTTTCACCACTAATGCTGCAAAGCTTAAGTAGCCTACAAAATAATTATATATAGCCCACTGCAGAGTAGCCACCTCATAGTAAATCATATTAATGAATGCTCTTCATAATATTGATGGGCTAATTTAGACTTAATAGGCTGTTCTTTATTCAAATGGTTTGTGGCTCCTGACAGATTTTTTTTCAATTGTTTGGTTGTATGGTTGCATGAATTGTGCATGTTGTCATGTTGCATCAGTGTTTTCCTGCTTTCTGTTGCTCTGCATGCTGAGCAATCTGTGTCCTTTGCATGCTTTAGTTGTTGCTTATTTGTTTTCATTTTGACATATTTTATTGTTTTATGTTTGCACTTCTTAACCTGTAACTTCATAGTTTCAGAACAAATTGCCACAAGGACTGCAGCTGAACATTATCAGGCTGGCGAGCACTGGCACATTTACAAAAAAGGTTAATTAATGTGCCTGATCCTTGTAAACAAATGCAAAGTTGCAATAGCTGGGGCCACGTATGGCATACATCGAAATGTTCATGCAGCTGTCCCTTTGGCTCATGACCAATTGTTCCAATCATCTGTGAATCCATTTGGAGGTTATGTGCTTTCTTAGTGAGGGTGACTCCCATTATCACTGCGCCTTTTAGCCAAATGGCAGAAGCACAGAAACACACATACACACACACACACACACACACACACACACACACACTTCGCCTTTGACAGGGCAAAAACTGGGGCTGTCGGGGGAAAACTGTTCAATGCTGTGGGCATCATAAACAAAATTCCATTCATCTCCATTGTTTTGGGGGTAGAAAATTAAGAGATCCAACCAAAGGTAAGTGCAAGAAAATGTGTTTTGTATTTGGTTGAACTGACCCTTTAATAGACTGACAATTTGGGTGACATCAATTTTCCTTTTTCTTATTGTTTGCATCAAGTCTACATTAACATTTCACTATTTCATGCTGTCATTTGGACACTTGAATGTGTTTGTGTTTCAGGTTTAATTATCTATATCTTTTAAATAAAGCAGTAACATTATACACATCTGTTAGAAACATGTCAAGTTTTCTACACAGTGGATGTCTGGTGGTGATTGATGAATGAATTTTAGTGGTGTTTTACAGCTCAGTATGTCGAAAAACTGCCTTTTAATGTTCGGCATTTTTGCTTTATTGTTATTTAAATGTCAAGGTTGTACATCAAGAATCATCATAATCACCTGGTTGTAATGACTGAAGCCCTCTCACCACTCACTACAGCAGCCACACTGTAGATAACATACATCGCAGATGATCTCCGGAGGGAAATACCACCTTAACAGTCCTCTTTAAATTTGTGTGCATCCCCATGCTCAGAGGTGATAATTGCCCAGCTGGATCCTTTGATCTGGTTGAATGCTGTATTTTGATGACTCTATCAACACAAAGCAGTCATGATGCTTGTAGCTGATAGTTTTCCACACCTGAATAACTCCATTAGTGGAGCAGCATCTCTCGCTCTGGGGGCCTGGAGGAGAGATGATTGACAGATTTGCGGGGCTGTGATTCATGAAACAAGATGAGCTCGGGCAGAGGAGGAAGAGTCAGAGCTGGAAGTCGAGAGAGAGAATCTGTCAGGGCTTGTCCTGTCATCCGTGATTGCTCCCTTTCATTGTTTCCCCTCATTCTTTGTTTTATTTTTTTCCACCTCTGTTGAAGGTTGTCATGACAATATTGAACACAGTTTCCATGGAGAACGGCTGAGCCATTTCACCATTTCATTCACTGGTGCGATGCTGTGGAAAAGGCACCATCTTGACGTCTTATCTTGGTGGAATAACAAACTTTTACTTATTTATGGCTTTATGATGACATAATTTAGAGGGTGGGCTTTCCACTATACATATGATGATATAAGCTTCCATCCAGTATATAAATTATGTATAATTATTAGACTGTTGGAGCCTGCAAATCCTGAGTACGTGCAAAGTGAGATTTGGATCAATGTATTGAACTCACTTTGAGCACTTTATAATTGAAAAAAGACTGTCCATTAATCTCTTTGAAACATGTCGATGATTTTCTATTATGAACCAGAAGATTTTTTCAAACAGGTAGAAGACTTGTACTGCTGTCTTTGACAACTGAAATCATCTTACGAGGCAGGATCTGGCAGCTTTAAAAATCACATTATAGCCACAATGAAGTCATGTCAAGGAGGTCTGAATCCTGAGCGATGTTGAATCTGTTTTACAGCACTGACCAGCCCCTGTAGGATGTTACGATGGTGCAATCACAGCATGTAATGCAAATTTAATCAATCCCTGCAACCTTGCAATTTTGTCCAATCACACTAGCTCCGCCACAAATTTGACCACTCATCGTAGCTTCCCATTAGTTTGCCAATAATAGCAGTTATCTGTCACCAAACTCTCTTACTTGTTTCTGACTTGTTTCTCCTGTGATACTAATGACTCACATTTACCAACAAAAGTGGGGGTGAACTGTTTTACACCGTCTGCAACAATATGGTGGAACGACAAACACTTTCCTTTTTCTGGATTTTTGCCTTTATTAGACAGGACAGTCTAAGTGTGACGGGGGAGCGAGAGGAGATGACTTGCAGCAAGGTGCTGCAGACCAACTCATTCTCACTACAGCCTTGTCACATATTAACGTTTGGTCATGGTCTTTCCACGTCCAGACACGACGTGAAAGGTACCATGGGTGCGTTTGCTGTTGACGTCCTGGGGTGCCGTGTGAAGTGCATTGTCTTCTTCCAAAATACCCTTCCGTTTTCACAGGAAATTTACCATTTACAGTGCATACAGTCTCTTTCAAATTAAAAACACTACGTCGGTACAACACCATTAATTTGAAGGTTGTTTTTTTTTTACTTCAACAACTAATGCACGTTGTTGGGTTTAGGGAACAAAACACGTGGTTAGGTTTAGGAAAAAAGAACAAGGTTTGGCTTTAGTATCTTATGGGATGCAAACACCGCTCTCTCAGGTGAAAGTTAGTGTTTGTTGGACCCATCCACCATCCCTCTTGGCTGCCCCAAATTGGACTTTCGCCGCCTTAACTTTCGTCCTTGTCCTGCCGCGTTTCCCCCTGACACCACTGGACAGAGTTAAATTGTAACGGCAACCAGTTGCAAATCATGCCGACGTTAGAGGACGCCTTTTTTGTTAGTTTCTGACTTTGCAAGTCACTGCCCAAGCATCGGTTTTGATGACTCGGTGTAAGACCGTGCTCTGCAGGCGCTCCAAAGAACACTTTTCAATTGCAAAACACGTGTGGACAACAGACAAGACAAATCACCATAAATGAGGCTGTTGCATACATCTATTGCATGTGCTAAAGAATCAAGGTGAGTTAAATATACACAGTTAATTGTAACGTTAGAGTAAGATAACTTAACTCACAAAAGGGTGTTTTTTGTCTCACTGGAACAAGTTTCCTTTTTAAGAAAGTATTAACCAAAGAAATTGCAAGAGTTTTTGGCAAAAACACGCATGAAAACATTGCAACATGCAACACAATGTTTTAAAAAAGCTGCCTTGATATCAGGCATTTAAGGACGCATCAATCCCCAAAAGCCTGTGAAATCCTAGAGGGACTAATTGACAGGCTTTTGTTGAGCCCACATCCACCAGCCTCTTATGGATGGATGACACGATGTGGTTGCTACGCAGATGGACGTTTGAGGCTCTGATTTTTATTTTTTTTCCTTTATTCTCTCCGCTCTCAAAGTTCGAGGGTCGTTCCCATCTGGAGAGCTAACCTCTATTAGCCTTCAGAACTAGAGTGGGTGTGGAGCCACAGGAGCTCTTCACTGCCATCATCACAGGGAGCAGAAGATCCTGTGTCATGTTGTTTCTGGACTGAGCCCACAGCTCATTACTAGAGAGGTTTGATACTCGTGTTTTTCACAGATTGGGTAGTTTAGTTCCAAAATCAAGAAATCGCACTTTGCACTGAATGTTTGACAATCCTGATTGTAAGACATAAAAGGAAAACATGAAATACGTCTATTAAAGCATAATGTAAATCTTACATGTGTGTATGTGGTCAGTCTCTCACGCTGTGTCTCTTGGAAGCGGATAATTTTCTCTGTCTGTTCGCATTTTCTTCTTGTCCTTTCGAGCTCTTCATCTGTGACAGTCGTAACTCTCAGCTGCTTGACAGATGATTTGGTCCCTGGTGTGTTTCTGCAGTCGACGCGGGGAGATGCTTTCAAGTCATTTTCTCTACTCAAGAGTTTATTTTCTCGACATTAAAGCCACAAACAACCCATAATGCAACACTCTCTGTAGGAAGACTCTCTCCGATCCAAAAGAATATCTGATGTTGTGATAATTGTCTGGTAATATAGAGAAAAAGATTGATCAGATACATCTCAGATTAGTAACTGATTAAAATATAATCTAGAAATTAAACTTGTGGTATTTTTTTGTCTGATATCAGACAGAGTTGACATCTCGTTACACTCAGTCTGACATTGCATCCCTTATAACTGACGTCCCTAGGGGAGCAGGTTTCAATTTTCCCTAACCGGTCACAAGAGACTCATGCATCTGCCTGAATCTAACATCATTTTAAGTTCACACTGATGCGTGTCCATGCCAACACACCTGTTTTCCCGGGGTTTTAAGAGTGGGGCAGAGTAAAGAAAAAACAAACTACAATCGAGAAGACATGCCAATTTGGGAGAGCCTCAACAGCAGCATCTATCTTGTCTATAGTGCTCTCTATTGTTGTTATTACACCTAATTGATTCTGGCGCATGGCTTGACAACAGATTGACAACATGTAACAACTAACAGTGTTAGTAAATATACAGATGATGCCTCTAGTGGCCAATGCAAGGAAGTGCATTTCTTTACGGATGGATAGAAACCTGATAGAAAGAGTTTCACAGACACATCGGATATCACGAAAATTCTCATAGGAATGACTGGACTTCCAGTTGCCTGGTCTCCATACATTTACGAGGCATTGGGGAACACAATGACTCCACTTAAACACAGCACATGAAAATAAAAATGAAACAATATACAAAGTACTATAAACAACAAAGAAATAATAATTTACCAGCAACTCAGTAAGGCTGAATCTATTACTACTTAAATATTAATAATGTACCCATTAATATATAATGCATGCAGTAATTATGGTTACAATAATATGATGAAGAAACTGGTGAAGCAAACTTCAACGTGTCATCAAAAGTTAAACATGTACAACAGGTAAAGGCAACTGAGCTGCTCTTCCTCCTCTTGTCCAATTCTGTGTCTGTCCACAATGCATGATGGGATATAGTGCTTAGTTTGTGACCATGAGCTGTACACTTCACGATGGGGATAATCTGAGTCCACTATATAGAGTAGAATAATTCCCTTTATGCATTTGGACAGCACTACAAAATGGCGAGGTCACTATATGGTGAGTAATGCGGAATTTTGAACACAGCCATAGTTTACAGACTCCCAGGTTCACCTTTGACCTACCATGCATGCATCAGTTTTCCTGTGCAATGAACGATTGTAACTGATATTCAGTGTCAGTTTTGCCTCCAAATAAAGTTAGTGTAGGTAAGACGGGTAATCTGGTTGTTTGTTTATGACCTGTCTGATTTGTTGTTGTTTCTTTACCCTGTTTCTCGTCTTCCCAAATCTTTGCAATTAACCCCGTGAGAATAATGTTTTCAGAACCATTTGAAATGATACAGCCAAGCAGAGCTGTACTAAACCAGAATCATCCTCTAAACTAGAATATATCCATCTGCAGCTTGAATGTCATCAGGGCACGAGATATCAACATTTTTCAAAGCTGCTCACAGCCGTTCTGTCCGAGTGTATCATGATCATGAGTGTCCTAAAGTAAAAAGCCCACTGACCATCACAACAAAACCCCAAACAATAAGTGAAACCAATCCAACCCTATGAGCGGGGATGGAGACGTAATGATCTGTGAAGAGCAGGAGAGTTATTTCTCAGTCAACTATCCTAAAGGGAGTTTCCCCTCGCCGCAGAAGCATTATGTGTTCAGCACGAGGCCAGTCTCCTGTGGGCCGCTAATGGACAACACTCCCTGCTCTCCTGTGCCCTAATGTGTGTATGTGTGTGGGTTGAATGGTGGGGGTGGGGAGGAGAGGGGTAAAAACTGGGAGCTCCATCAGCATTGACCCCGCTGAACAATACATCACACCAGTTCCCCCACCGCCACCGCTCTCTTTCTCAACCACTGTCACGTAATGATCACACACTAAAATCAGAAACAATCTTTAATCATGGCTGGTAGATTTTCTAGTGCGGTCAATAAAAGTCAATTTACCTTTAGCTGAAGACGGATCTATATGCGCTCACCGTGACAGTGAAAAGTACTGATGAAGTTTACTGTATGCAGCACCAAGAGGAGGCCAAGAACAGCCATCAGGACATATGGGAAACAGCTGAGTCAGTCACTAACAGCTTGTGACTAAAATAACACAAGACATGTTTGATTAGTGACGTTTTATCGCTGCTGAATATGCTTTCACAGAAAGATGGAAATAATAAAACACATGCATTAAGCCCAGTAAATGATTTTATGTGTTGTTTTCTTTGGTTTTTAGTACTGGATTCAAATGCCTGGCTATTTTCTGTTTCCGTCAGCTGTCCAGAAGACTCAGATGTTGTGCATCCACATCTTAATGAGTGATTGAGGTGCAGCTTGTGAGCCAAAGAGAAGGCCAGGCAGCAAGGCCGCTTCATTATGAGCTTGTTTAGCCACGACTGAGAAAGGAAAATATGAGAAAGTGGTGTCTGGATTTGTGATGAGAATGTGGGTCATATAACTGTGCTTGTATGGATCCTTTCCTCATGACGCAAAACTTCACTGCAAAAAATATCTGTATTTAAGAATAGTTCAACATTTTGAGAGTTAGATGAGAAGATTGACGCCACTTTCATGTCTGTCAACAAGACAGGTTAGGTTAGCTGGAGTCTTGTTGCCAGGCAACGAGTGGAGACTCCAGGAAGGGACTGTGTCAGGTAAAGAAATAGTCTTGCAGATAGCAATGTGTCATTTCTGCTCTTTGGTTTTGTACAGATTAAACAAACAAGGTATAATAGGTATAATATGTTAATTAATGAGCATTAGATTTGGCAGCCGGATTGTGTTGCCTGTGAACAGAGCCAGGCTGACCAGCCGCTCCAGGATGTTGCGAGGTTTGGATTGCAACAGTTAACGGTAATTCAGCCAATGCCCGTGAATTCTGCACAACCTTGCAATTATGTCCAGTCACTGCAATTAAAAATTTTAATAAAAATTGACTATTCAAGAGGGATAAAATCTCCTTTTTTTGGTTTTAAAAAAATATTTCATCTTTTCACAAAGGTTGTAAGGCCACAGACACAGAGCTGTTTATGACAACATTTACCCCATTTCAATAAGAGGCTGGTGTAAAAAGTTCTTTGATACATAATAGGCAGCTGGTTAAAATTCATCACAGCCTATACATAAGAAAAATCCCCAATGTTGTCACTAAAATATATATTCAACAGGGTGTATACAAGGAAGCTTTATGTGCTATTAAAGGGAACACCACCCTGCTGTTGTTGCTGTTAATTGCCTCATGTGTCTTTATTGAAGCTCTTAGGGGAAATACGCATGCTGCGTCTTTAACCACCTGGAAGACGTGAGGTCAGACACTGGGCGCTACTCTTGTGCCTTTTTTGTGCCGGCTTTCAAGAGTGTGGCGGCAGGTTGTGTCTGAGGTTGCTAAGCAACATTTACAAGCACCATATTATAGTCCATTTACCTGAAATCCTGACTGCAGAGCTGATTTTCTTTGCTGTTTATAAGTGTGTAGGCCTATCATCCCTGGGACAGATGTAAAGCTTTGGGTAGCTCTGCACTAAAAAGATCAACCTTTACGTATTTAACAGACTGATATTTACAGAGGAAGGAAAAGATATCTGTTGGCTGTGATTGGTTGTTTGTTGTCACATGACATGGTATTTCAAAAGTTGAACGTTTATCTAAAAAAATGGGCACTCGGGAACACGTGTGCACCGCGGCGGCATCGCTCTGGCATTTGAGCGTACCTGCCGCGCATCTACATTGAAAACAATGTATTTGAGGGCACAAAAATCTTGGCATGTGTACAGCCCCCTTAAAGTCCTTGGAAGTTCCTGTGCTCCTTTGGTTGGCTGGCTGAGGTTAAGATTGACGATTAGGAGACACGTGTTTACCCTGACATCTTACACTGCAACAAATTTAAAATAATTTGTAAACAGTGACTAAATTATTGATTTGGGATAACTGTGTCAGTCACACTGTCACTGTCTCTTTAAGTTCAAACCTGCAACTGTAGCTGTCTAGAGTTGACAGTCAGAGGGGAAAGGTGCTGTGGACACTTAAGAAAACATTGGTCACTTTTACGGTCTCTGAATTATAGTTATAGCCTTGACTCTCACTGCTTGCTGCACTCAGCCACTGCATAAATAATCATGAAAATGTTGCGAGGAAGGGCCTACATATGGCTGCCACTGAACACAGCTGAAAGACTGAAATCTCTTTTTTTAACATGAGACTACTGCCACAGGACAGAGCTCCGTGACTGGAGTCACACACAGTGACAGGGCTAACTGTTATCATCATCTGTTATCATCATACGGCTTTAACAAGTTTAACGACAGTGTCAAGCCGTCTGGTGTCGGTGCGAGATTAAAGGGTTGGTGTCGGATGTTAACTGATGCTGCAGGGTTTCTGCCCAAGTGCCAACACGTGACAAGTAGGGATGAGATCATGTCATGCAGTGTAAGGTCGTACTGACTGGACAGACAGGGCAAGAGGGCAATGGCTCACAGAGCCGATCCATCAGCAAAAGGTCATCATCGGTGATCAGCTATCACAAATTTATTCTAATTCTGTGGGAAATACTGAATGATCATAATAATATGCTCAAAATTCATGACAGCATCATAACTGTTTTTGCAATTTTCACTTGCCCCTGTTCTTTCATTGCAAAAAATATTGTAATTTTATAGAAAAGCTGCCATGAAATCAGACATCAGGCCTCAACAATCCCCAAAACAGCCCATGAAATCCTGGAGGAACTGGCTAACTGTGGTAACTATATTTTAACACATGTTAGTTGTAAACCATTTGAGGCTTTTTGCTGTTTAGTCAACTGGGAAAGTGGGACAATTCAGTTGTGCTAGCAATAAGGTAAAACATATATCAAGCCTGACAAGTCCGAGAGCAAACTTCCTCAGAGTTTAGAGGGGTGTGGAGTATTTTTCGCTTTTCAGTCGGATATGGATTAAACAATGTGGAAGACCTCTCTCTCACCTGGATCAACTGAAGATCAACAAAAACTCCTTAGTTTGCTCCAAGGTAAGATGCTTTCTAACATTAGCCGGCTTAGCACATCAGCAACAAAGACAACTAAATATTAATTAAGCTACTTATGCATTTAAGGCTGTTTGCGCTTTAATCAAATGAATGGCATCATTTAATTTTACTAGCAATGGTGTAAAACAAATATTAGATAATAAAAGCTGTAGGGAGTCATAACTAAATGTTAGCTTAAAATCAAACAGTATATTTTGTTACCCTGCTGTGCAAGTACATTGTTCCTGTATATGTTTGTCCTTCACGAGAACGATCATGAAGTGCCTGAGATTGAGCCTGACATTGCAGTCTTTTCTCTCAGATATTTCCTGATTATTTTGCCAGAAAACTGCTTTTATTTCCTTTAGAGTATCTCTCACTGAGGGGGGCGGGACTTAGCCTAGGGTCAGTAGGCTGATATCTACCCATCTTTTTGTAGGAATATACTGTTGATCTTTATATTCATTATCAGATGAACTGTATATTTTACACATGAGGATCTAGATAAAAAAGAAGAGTAACATAGATCAGTGTTTTACACAATGTGAGGGTATGAGCTATATATAATCGGACCCATGTGTACTCAAATTTTACCTCTCAAGTTTCCTGATTGTTGAACATTTTGATCACGTTCCTGCACTGGAAGTCTCCACAATCAACCTTCACCAAGTGACCCGGCTGACTGGATTTATGCCAGCTGGTGGGAAAAAAAACACATCTGCTGCTTCTTCTGAGAAGCCGACCCCTTGTTCGCAGATATCTCCCAGGTGGATTGTGCTCATAAACAGCCAGACAATCATGGGGTACATTTCCAAGAAACATGAACAAACTTACAGACAATGTCATCAATCACAGTGACAAGTAACTTACTGACTGATAATGTTTGGGTGACATTTCAACTGTGGCTGCTTATCTTTGTTTTGAATCTGGAGTCAGCCAAACAGCAGGGAAGTTTATGAAACTTTGAGTGTTTTCTGGACAGCCTCTCTTAGAGCTCTTTACTACCATTTAGTAAATTCATGTTACTGGTGGATGAGATTCCTCTCAGACGGGAGGGATGTCTTGTGTAAGAGCTTGGCCATTATGTCTAAAGACAGGCAGGAAATAACACAGCCATTAGCAGCCTATGTGCATTTGCCTCTTCACTATGCAAGTCTCTGAAATACTCGGTCCATTTAGATACCCATGCAGTCATTTCCCAACACTTTGAAAGGCAATAATTAAAAAATGGATAACAGAAGTGAAAAGTAGGAGCTCATGAATATTTATCACTCGAATGGCTTCGTCACTTGCTGTAAAGGAATCTGTAAAACATAACAGACTCTTCTCTTTACAGTTACACTACATTGTGAACTTTCAACCTAACAGGACGTCATTACTTATGCATGACGAAGTCTTTGCATCAGAAATCAATGAGGAGAATGAATGAGAATGTGCGTGTGTGTAGCAGCGGTCTAATCAGTGCCCACTGCTCTTCAGCTGTCATTTCAGAGTTGCACTCCAAAAGAATGGCTGAATGGGTGTAGTCATCCCTTTTGACTGGTCCAGCACACAGTAAATGGCTAATGCATTAGTGATGAGGCCCTCCCCAGGTAGGTGGGGAATCATAAAGGCGCCACCGTTATTCATCAAGTAATTATTGTGCTACTGTCAACTACTCAGTGCACAATGTAAAGTTATTAAATATTTGATACTGCTGCCTATTTACTAATTGCATGTGGGTGGATTATTTGACTTCAAGCTGGATTTCAGGAGACTCCCGGAGGATTTTCAAAAGTGAAAAAAAAGCTGTAAGCTTGAAACTTGGAGTTAAATAAAAAGGATCTGTTCTTGCAAATCGCAAACAAGAGTTTACAGCCACGTTAGCAGCCTTGCTTTCATAGTGGTCAAACAGTGGAATTACATCCGTCATGTGACGCCATCTGGCCCATTAATACTTTCCCCTACTGACTTACATGCAAAAGAAACATCTTTACATCATTAGACCAATTTTTCTGAGCATCACAACACCCGTGAAATGATTCGTTTCACTAACAGAATTTGATCCATTTGGTCCAATAACATTTGGAAGGTCTAGAAGAGCCACATGATTGAATCATTTTATCCCCATTTGAGTTCGCAGAGCTCTAAACCCAAAGTAGCCGACTTGGTAATTGGAAGTGTCTAGTGTGCCCACTCAGTGATGAAGAAACAATGCTGATCATCTGGATAGTTTCTATGCAGCAGTTGAACTTTTTTGGCTTCATGCACCACTGAGCAACTTTCCTAGAAGTGAAGGGGGCCCCACCTCCAACACTGTATCCGGTTCTCTTTATGGTACTCAGGCACAGCCGGGCTTTGAGCTAAATGCAAGCATCAGCATTCTCACTTTCCTAATAACAATGCTAAGTGCTAGCATGGCAAGATTTGCTAATTAGAGCTAAAGTCAAAGTGCATCTGGACCAACACATTCTCACTCCAAACTCGTAACATATCAACGCTTGCTCGTGGACTTTCCATGTGAATATATGATGTGCAAGGTACCCTGGGTGTGTTTGTTGATGTTCTGGATGATCTGCATGCATTGTCTGTTTTAACACAACACTTCCGTTTTCACAGGAAATGTACAGTTTGCATACAGTCTCTTTCAAAATAAACAATGTAACAACACCGCAAATTGACGATGGTTTCCTTCGACAACAGTCGCATGTGGTTACATTTAGCCAACACAGGTACGTGGTTAGGTTTGGGCAACAAAAGCATGTGGCAAGGTTTGGAAAGAAATAACAGGGTTTGGCTTTACATTCATATGGGAAGCATACAACAACCTTCCAGGGGAAAATTGATGGTTGCTGGACACATCCACCACCCCTCCCACCCAATCTATTCTGACGTTTCGTCCCCTGTACTTCTGTTGTTCAGGTTGGCTGGACTGATGGGAACAACATTAATTTTCCAGGTATTGGTCCAAAACCAAATTAAATGGACAGATAGTGATAGACAAAAAGTCAGAGGATCACCAAAGTTATTACAAGTCATCCTCTTGAAATGATGAATATTTGTTCCAATTTTCATGGCAATGCATTCAGTAGAACACATTTTAGACACAAATTAAAGAATTCCAAGGATACACTGTTTGAGAGATGTAGTTAAACAATGACCACTGTGACACTTAGAGGATAGCGGCACTTTGAACTTCCCTTCCATTTTAGACTCTCTTTAGGCACCTGCTTCTAAAACCTCATCATTAGGAAACCTAACTGAGAGTGAGTGCAATGGGACTACAAGCAGGCCACAGCAAACATGTCCTCTGTGAGGATATGGTATGTCGTCTGCTCAATATCGAGACAAAACTATTTAAATGTTTATGTAGCAGCACATGCAGGGGAAGAGTCGTAAAGTCAGCAAACTTACTCTGTCATGTCAGTTACAGCAGTATCAATGTGTTCTAGCATTACTTATCATGAGCCTCTGGTTATACCAGACCAAATAAAGTGGAGCTGCAAAGACCCACCTTGCACATCTGCATTTTAAATCTAGATATTATACAACCTGATTACATTTACACCTGGTGCTAAAATGTGTCTCCAGTGTCCATAATATAAAGGACCGATTGAGATCTGATCACAACATACCTCCTTTATCAGTGTTGATTCCCCTCCTGTTGTCCTTGTCGCAGCTGGCACTGTTTGTGGAGTCCATGCTAATGTTAGAATCTGAAAATTCTACGCCAGGGCAAAACGTAGGTCAATCACCAAACAATGGATCCAGCCCATGACTCTTTTCCTGTTGCTGTCCTTGGTTTTTCTGTATGCCAGTTTCATGTGCTCAATTTTTCATTGACATTGCAGTTAGTACCGGTTGTTCACCACCATTTGCGTGGCCATTGCTTCATAAATGACTCATTTGCAACATGAATTGCCAAGTTTTGCTTGTATACTTTCATTGGACCAAATTGAGGCTTGGTTTCATCTTGATTCCATCCACGAGTGTCGAGTATCCATCCATAGAGCTGTCTTGCTACTTTTTTGCCAGTAGCTTGTCTTGCTAACAGGCTAATGGCTACTTTTTCATTGGTTTGGAACACTCCCGTATGATTATGCATTTCCCCCCATGTAGTTGTATGTGGATTGAAAACACAGTTGCATTTATACTTGTGTTTAATGTGGTCACAACGCGCCCATGACCACCTCCGAAAGTGGTTTAGCCAATCAGATCACAGTCCGTCCTTGATAGGTTTTGAGTGCATTTACACCTGTACGCTAATGGTCAAGCACCATCTGATTGCAATCCAAGCACCCAAAATGCATTTTAATGCAAGGTGTTAATGGTGTCTAAAAGGTTTAAGTTGTGACGAGAGTACATGATGTTTTTTTGCAAGGTGACGCAGAAGTTAGCCTCGTCCTAGTTCCCTCGTCAAAAATTCAACGGGATTTGTCCATTGGAGTAAATGCAATAGTCAGAAGTAAAAAGCTATGGTTAGGCTATAAGTGAACGTCACCACGGTCACATGACTTAAAGTTGGCACCACAAGGAGGCTGTAAAGCTGTGATCTGCCTGATGACGTTCTGTTGTCTCATTTAGCCACTTATTAGCAATCGCCTTTTTTAGTCTCTTGAGCGTGTGTTTACCACAGACCTTATTCCAGGCATCAACCAAAAACCCATTCAAAAAAAAACATTGACTTCAAGATAAGGGAACCGGGAATAATAAAATGCTGACTCATTTCTGGGTTTTAGGACTCATTCCTGCACTACTCTTTATCTCTTAACAGCAAATATATATTACACAGCAGCAATAGGCAGGCCTACCACACAGCTTGAATACACTGCTTAACTATTGGCTTTGTACAAAAATCATTAACATGGCTTTTACTTGTAATAAACTCTACCAAAACTAGACATACAAGTTTACCTGCAACATCATGTCTGTACATAGGTCATCACCATCTAGGTGATTTATTCACTGGTGGTGATTTCCCTTCTGTCATTCACACAAATCTGCCTGGAAGCAGCATCAACAGTTGGATTCAGCGTAGACCTGAAACCACAGCAACCAATGAGAATTTCTATAGGAGCAGCTTCAATCAATGCAGTGATCAATGCAGCAAATCAGCCTCCTCAGACATCTGAGGACTTACAAAGGGGAAACCAAAATACCCCCCCCCCATGGGACAATGGTCTTCTGTCTCTGGGGATCAGTTACAGAAATGGAAAAAGCATCTTCTGTATGGATGGTTCATGTTTAACACACCTGAAGTCAATGTTCAGCTGTGGCTGTTATTTGTGTGTATATCACAGTTAAACACATACTCACAAAACCATTTCCTGCTGTAAAATGCCATTTCTCACATTTCTGAAGTGATGTCCTCTAGGAAATCAGAGGTAGAGATCACCAAAGTGGGAAATACAGTGTGTCTGCATTCGAAATTGGTGTGAGGCATCACTGTCGTACCATGTGATAGTATGTTGTATTTTCAGTTAAGTGAGATCAATATCACAATATGGACTTACAAGACTCCTGCCAAGTGCTGCTGGAGAAGACTCTGAAAGAATGAACTGATTCAAAAATATTTCCAGAGATCTGGCCGCCTGCTGTCAGATCTCTCCCCACGCTCATCTCAGGAAGCCTTGTTGATATTTCCATCTGCTCGTGCGTCTGGCCTTTGCTCTTGATGAACATGTTTGGCTTTGGTGGAACTTTTTCCAAGATTTTCCAAGATTTCTGATAAATCTTCATCGAGAATTTTTGGGATCTCACCAGCAACGGGTTCTAACAGTGGCAGCAGACGTTTTATTAATCTTTTGCTGTAAAATACTTTAAAATAACACACCGTATATTTGTGCCATGCAGCCAGACATTACTGATACACACAGGTTTTTATTTTAGATTATACTGGAGATTTTAAAGCTTCCAATAAAATGATGAATATCTTGCGCAAAAGTATTCAAAATGGTGCACAAGATATCTTAAATATTTCCATTTGATGAGGATGCAACAATAGGAAACACTGAGCCTTGGATTTGAATATTTCACTAAGTGTAAACATCATATTTCCTCAATAATTCCCTCTTTGCATGTGACCTCTGGTACTTCAAAATAACTGTCTAATAATCTGACAAGTACAAGTTGTACAGGAAATGGTACTTATAAATATAACAGCAAACAATTGTCCCATTGCTATGCAAAGATAAAGTAGGGTTATGTCCTAAAAAAAAAGAAAGAAGTCATGCTTTCTCTGTGTGTTGTAATCTGAGCTTCTCTGTTTTTTGTTTTGGTAGCTGGTCCATCCAGCATGTTAGTGCATGTTAGTGTATGTGAGTCCCTTTGTTTGTATCCCACTAGCTAGCTAATCTATCTATCTATCTATCTATCTATCTATCTATCTATCTATCTATCTATCTATCTATCCTAAAGCTTACAGGGAAATGAAAGACACAGTAACAGCATTCAAACACAGATCCATATATGAGGCTATGCTTTTGCCTGTTTAGTTGCCTCCCAGGACAGCTTCCATTTATTAATAAAATTCAAATGTAGCTTACTATGTCTAAAAATGTTTGCTTTATGTTTTTTTTTTACATCAGCTTCACACAACAGATAGACTTAAAAAATACCAAGAAATGACTGATGTGATCAGATGGCAGTGTTTGTCTGTGGGCTTGTTTGTTTATACTGAATTCCTCCGATGGATCCCGTGACCTCTGCACTCCACCTCTCTCTTCCTGGTGCATTTTAATCATCTTCCTGTTTACCTGTGACCCTTCAACTTCACAGGCAGAGACAGCTTTAATGCAAAGATGGATGGAACTTATTTCTGTTTCAACAGACTGAACATTTTCTCTGTATGGGAGTGCTGTTTTGTTGTAACTTCTTATGTTCACATACTAAAAGATAAGAAGGTTTTATATCCATCACTAGTAGTCATTACAGCAGCACTTTGGTAAAATGCTCTTGTTGAAAACATAATCACCTGTCTTTATTGTCTGTCCAGAAATATTTCTGGCTCTCCTTTAATGCAGCACAAGCTTCAGTGCAAGTGAAACATGAAAGGTTCTCCTTCTCACAGAGAAGAGGAAACGCTGCAGTTATTAAAGGTAGCTGGTTGTCAGTGGGTGTCTGGGGCCACCGTTGCCTCAACCATCTAATTGGGATCCAGGAAGACAAGGTGAATTGTGGTCTAGCCAGGCTTGAGTGTGGAGATAATTGGTGCTGTCCATGTTCCTCTACTCTTAACTTTTTCTCTGAGATGGTCTGTGCAGCCAGATCTCTATGTGTAACATTACTGTATATTCTAATGTAAAGATCACTGTTTTTAATGGCTATATGAATGATCATATTCAGAAAAAATCCAAGATAAATTTGAGTGTTCTTAAAATTATCTCATTGCTTCCTGCCTTCCTTCACTCTACGTCAGATGATTGACCTCTCCGGCTCTCACAGCAGAGCTTGTAGCCCTGCACACAACTTGTTGCTCATCCAACAGGAAAAAACAAATGGAGCGGAAACAGCCGCCTCTCATGACCTGCTCTACCTGTTTTTCTTTGTCTGAATAGTCTCCCAGCTGATTGGAACAGCTATCTACGTTATCACTTCACCTGCTCATTATTCTACATAATAGTATCATAAAATAGCAGGCTAGGTTCAACAGTTCTCTACCGAAATAAATTTTCTGACGATGCAAGAGTACACTCAGGAACAATATCTCCATCCATTATGGTTGTAATGGATCAGAAACTGTCTGTCTGGTGGTGGAAATTTCCAAATGTGCTCAAAGTATTCTTGGGCTAAAACTTGCTGTCAGCTAAATGAGATGGAATCACATTTACAAGATTAATAGAGTAATACACTATAAGAGCCTGAGTCAGGATTGCTTGCACATGGCTCTCGCCTCTGATGAGAGCACATTAGAAAATGTTCTTTGCAGGCTTTCTCCTGAAAAGCCCTTTCTGACAAATTCTATTCATTTCATCAGACTTTTCCCTCTAACCTTAATCAAGAAACCTTTCTGGTAGAGAGCCCTCCTGGAAAACTGCTCTCAAATGCGAGCCATGTGCACGCAAACAAACATGGCGGGGACTGAGATGAAATGGTGGCAGATAGTGCTAATGGTGCTAATAAGGCTAAAAGTGGCAACAATGACAACAACTGTGCTGACAGATCTAACAGTGTTAAGGCCAAAACACACCGGCGGCGTCATATGACGGCGGCATCATTGACGCGAGTCAAGTGCCGCCTCCAACACACACAAAAAGTGTCGCGCTGCGGGGCGTCAACTGGATTTCTATTGCACACTCCAGTCCGCTAGCCTGGGAAGTACAAAATAGCGCTTTTTCAAGGGCGGCGACGCTGGAAAAATAGGACAATAGCGTAAAGTGCCGCGGCGTGGCACGTCGACGCACGTCGAGCTGCCGCCAGTGTGGGTTTGTAAATAGAAAATAATGGGGGCGGCTGTTTTGACGCGCGTCATACGACGCTGGTGTGTTTTGGCCTTTAATGTGGGGGGGACCAGAGGGTGGACCTTACTCTTCCACAACGCCCCATAATGCTACCATTGGTTGGGAAGACGTTATCAACGGTTTTCACTGTTGAAAAAATATTTTTTATGACAAGGGGTCAATCGTAGCCTTGCCACAACAATGAGACAACACCGTGGAGCAGTTCACCAAACATTCTTATACTCCTCCTCGGACACACATCATACCTAACTTTCCGTGTGTGTATGTGTGTGTGATATCCTGCCATTTCCCAGAACTTGTTTCACCATCACAATGTTTGCCAGGTCACTCTGCTCATCGGCCAGAGTGAGACCATTCAGGATTATTCAATTTTAGTAAACATGTTTTGCTTCTAACTTTATCTTAACTGTCAGACATTTGTAGACCTTTTCACCACCACATATTCCCCCTTTTCTACCAATTAGGTAGAACATACATAAGCTGTCAGATGCTGTCAGATTTTATGTGCCCATACATGTGTGTAAGGTTATTGATCTGTGTTGGTGAAACTATCCTGTAGTATTGCGGTCAGCTTGCTATGATAAATTAAAATTCACCTAACCATTACAGACTACACAAAACAAGGTTATACGAAATTAGGGTTCACACTGTGTAAGAGCGAAAAAACCTGTCTGCTGCTTACAAGAAAACTCTCTTACGGCCCCTCCCACTGGCGAGCTTTAACATGAACCCATCAGTATTACATACAGTGATTCTACTGGTACATAGTGTCATCAATAGATAACTAAACAAGAATACTAACTCATGAATGATTATCAGAGAGTGTACAGAATTCTTAACTGTAAATGTTTGTCTACCTGACCGTAATGATGACAAAAATATACTGTGGAATAGATATGATCGGTGATATTACAATGAAATCACAAATACAGATGAGAACATGTGTGAATGAGCTAAAATGAACAGTGAATTGATAAACCATATGCACTGTGATAGAACACATGTAATGCAATACTGTGATGCGATATGGTGTGTGCCATCTGCCATGAGTCCATGACTCCTTGGAGTTGTCCCGCGGAGTCCTCCCATTGAATCCATACCTGCAATGTGCTGCTACATTAGATGTTCATCTTTTTATTTTTAAAATTTCTCTGAGTTCATTTCATAGCTCTTAATGACTACCAAGTAGGCAGGGATGATGAACAGATCTGGATATCTCTCCTCATTCTCTGCCTCCTTCTTCTGACAAAGTGACAAGTGAAACTGGTGCTGTCGCAGAGGACACGGCTTGAGCACAATGCAAAGCGCTGGTGGTTAGCTAGCTAGTGAGTACATATCATCATCATCATATACACTAACATGCACACATGGCTGGATGGACTGGCTACCAAATAAAAGAACAGAGAAGCTCACATTACAACACACACACAGAGCATGAATTCATTCTCTGCTCAGGACATTACCCCACTTTATATAGCAAACAGGATAATTGTTTGTTGGTATATTAATGCTTTGCCGTACATTATATTGCACCTTTAATCCAGCAGACAGACAAACAAAGATATGTCAGTGTAATATGAACATATGTCCCAGGTGGAAGAGTGTAAAGCAAGCACTTAGGAAAATTAAAAGGTAGGACTTACAAACAGGGTCATAAAACATTTGAGCTGGGATTTTTTAAAAATTTGAATAGCATTTGTCATAAACTTTGCAGTAGAGTTCCAGGGAGTCTGTTGACTGAAACAGGAAAGCAGGGCATTAGCCTTAATTACTTAAGAACAATAGCTGATCCAAGCAGCTGCTGTTGGAAGAAGAAATGGCTTTCAGCTGTCTGCCAAAAAGTTTTGTGGTATTAAAAGCTTTAAGAGGTCAGGTGAAGCAATATAAAAAGCAACAAAGTACGCACAGGTAGGAGGTCATAGTGGATGACTGGGTCAAACTCAAGACTTTCACCCAGGAGACTGTGTCCTGCATCCTGTGAGAAACCAAATGACAATGCTGACTTATTATTCTTAGACTTATTTGACTTATTATTTCCTGTTTTTTGTTTTTCTTTTGTTTTTCAACCAAAGCTACATGGTTGGGTTCAGAAAAAGATAATGGTTTTAGTTCCAATCGACCCTTTCACAATGTTGTTTTAATGTAGTTTAGCCTGTTAGCATACTGACGTCTGGAAAGATTCTCAGTCTCAGTCATGGTAGCCTATATTCAGAAGTGCTAAGAGGTGATTAGTTCTTGAGGATATTTCACCTCCAATCAACAAGGCTTCATGCAGTGCTTTTCAAATTAACTCAGGAGCAGGCACAAACGCTTGAATTCATTATCAAAAAAATCTGTCCATGCTTTGTTTTGTCCAACACTCTGAAAGATATGCACTGAAAAATGATTTAAGATATAGAAAATCAGCTATTTGTGAGGCTCGTTACACTTGTTATCTTTCTTGATTGAACTGTAACTATCATCACACTATGTCTATTATGAAAATTGGTGCGGATTAAATTTGCGTCATTACCATCCCTAAGGCCCATCCTGCTGGTGCAGCTAAAAACATCTCTTATACGTCAATTAAGGAAGGTTTTGGTAAGTGAGATGCTTTATATCCACATGGGTACACATTCACATTTTGGAGCCTTTGCCCCTTTCATCCACTGAGCAGACAGTCAAATGATTCAAACCAACAATCTTTATTTTGTGCACATCGTTCAAACCTGCTGCCCTATTGCCTTGTGATGCTAAAAACAAACATGTTATCTGAAGCCTGTGTTGAAATGGATCAGATTGAAAGTAATTGAAAAAAAAATCACCTCTGAAGCATGACATCACTGTCTGCCTTCCTACAGAACAACATGTGACCTCCTTCAGTGTCAATGCTGTGAAAGCTCAGCGTTGTTTGCAGTGAGACTAGCTGGTCAAACAGTAATGAGCTGTCGTGACTGTCGGGTCAGTCCTCTGAGCAGGCCTCACAGAGAACCATCTGGCCTCTGATGTGGAGGCTGACAGCAACTGAAAGAGCCATGTGAGAATATGACTGATGGATCTCTGCCCACGCAATCCCAATCTGCCAGGAAAATGCTGCTCAAAGTGTGAAAAATGTCCACTGGCTCAGTCTTTTCCTGGATCAGGTGGCGGGGCAGTGGGAAAATGGGAAGCGGCCTCTTGGCTGCATGTGCTGTTTTTAGATAAACATCTGTAAGGGTTCCTGCAGGTGGGATTTCCATTAACGTGCGTACACTCACCCTCTCTGTTTGTGTGTATTATCAAGTCACCTCAGCCTTTTTTTGTATCTCTTGTGTTACTCTGTGGTGGGAAATGATTTGTTTACAGGATAAGGAATAGTGAGATGTTCTTCAAAGTGCACCGGACAGCCGACTCAAGAGAGGAAGTGTGACGCAGCCTGGGAGACAAATATCTTGACATTTATGCACAACAATCTGTGAGGTCCAAACCACCACAGTGGCATTCGTCTCTGCTTTACTGGGACTCTAAGTGACTGCTGTCCAATATCGATTAAAGTAACGTCACTCTGTAGAATCCAAGATGGCCTGTGGGAGTGGGGCAACATTTTATTAAATCCACTACTCAGCTGAAGTGAAGCTACAATTAGACTGGAATACTGATCTCGGTCATTTTTCAAGCTCAAGTACATGAACTGGAGGCACGTGTGTAGAAACAGGATGTTTTCACATCATTGTGACCAGTAATGTTCAGCAAATGTGTCTCTTGTGTAAATCTGTAACATCTGACTGCACTTGTATGAACTATGAGTCACTGTGAGCAGCTGTGAAGAGCCAGCAGCTCAAAAGGATGATAATGTGTCCCTGTTGATAGCCAATAATAAGTCTGTCTTGAAATGGATGTACGAGCGTGTACTCTGGCAGAAGGCCCTTTTTTTTTTCTTTTTTCTTTTTTCAACTTTATGTTTATTGAGCAACATTGTCAAATACAACATACATCACACATGTTTGACTGGGGTCTATTTTGGAAAGGATTAGAGGAGTTCTAAAGAATCTATGGACTATTTTCCACTGGAACTCTCTCCATAGATTTGCATTAGTGACTTTGTGCATTTCTGATGCGATATTATCCCAGACCTCCTTGCTTATTTCTAGTTTGAGCTCTGCTTCCCATTTTTGTTTGATATGTAGGGTGTTTTCTTGTTTCATGTTTGATAATATTCTGTATACACTAGATATTGGTCTCCTTATGTGCTCTCTGTTTTGAATCTTTGTCAGGTATTGCTCAATAGGCGAGTCTGATTTTAAAATGCGGTTCCAGTCTGGATGTTTAAGCAAATAACTTCTTATCTGAAAATATCTATAAAAATCCGATCTTGGCAGGTCAAATTCATTAATAAACTGTTCAAATGTTTTCAATTCCTGATCCTCAATGAACTGGTGGATGAAGTTAAGATTTAGATGTCTCCATCTTTTGTATCCTACGTCCAATTTTAGGGGTATAAAACCTTTTACATGAGCAACACCCGACAAAACTGACACCACCAGGGAGGCCAAAAGTCCTCTGCACCTCTCTCCATGCTGCCAGTGTAGTTTTGGACCATCTACCCAAGGTCTCTTCTAGGACTTTATTTTCAGTGAATGGAACATTTGATAAAGGCGTTAGAGTACAGAGTGACTTCTCAGTTTCCAACCACCTTGTGTCTCTCTTGTCTAAAATCCAAATTGTCAAAGCCCTTAGCTGGCAGGCCAGCCAATAATGTCTAAGGTGGGGGGGTCCCCACCCTCCATGTTGTTTAGATAACTGCAGAGTTTTGTATCTTACACGAGGGCGCCTTCCCTGCCAGATAAAATTGTAAACATGTTTTTTGGTGGTGTGAGGGGCAGCATTTGAAAAAGAAATAACAACTTAGGTAGCACATTCAACCTAATACTCTCTATTCTACCTAAGATAGTGAGGGGCAGCACAGCCCATTTATTAAGATCAGCAGATATATTGTCAATTATTTTATTGTAGTTTACCTTATATAACTTATCCAGATTTTGTGTTATAGTGGTTCCCAGGTAGGAAATGCCATCCTTTAGCCTCTTGAATGAGAATGCTGCTCTCATCTGGTGTGTAATAAGCGAGTTCAGGGCCAAGGCTTCTGTCTTATTAACACTGACTTCATATCCTGAGAGGGTTCCAAATTTGGCAAAGCAGTCCATCAGCTTTGGAACTGAATTTAGGGGGTCTGATAAATAAACAAAAACGTCATCTGCATAGAGTGAGATTTTATGAATTTTGTTGCCAATTTCTATACCTTTAATATTTACCTCCTCTCGTATCATCTGTGCCAGTGGCTCAATGCTTAACGGAAAAAGGAGTGGTGATAGCGGACACCCTTGGCGTGTCCCTCTACCTAGTTTGAAAGCTTGAGATATACAGTACAGGCCAAAAGTTTGGACACACCTTCTCATTCAATGCGTTTTCTTTATTTTCATGACTATTTACATTGTAGATTCTCACTGAAGGCATCAAAACTATGAATGAACACATGTGGAGTTATGTACTTAACAAAAAAAGGTGAAATAACTGAAAACATGTTTTATATTCTAGTTTCTTCAAAATAGCCACCCTTTGCTCTGATTACTGCTTTGCACACTCTTGGCATTCTCTCCATGAGCTTCAAGAGGTAGTCACCTGAAATGGTTTCCACTTCACAGGTGTGCCTTATCAGGGTTAATTAGTGGAATTTCTTGCTTTATCAATGGGGTTGGGACCATCAGTTGTGTTGTGCAGAAGTCAGGTTAATACACAGCCGACAGCCCTATTGGACAACTGTTAAAATTCATATTATGGCAAGAACCAATCAGCTAACTAAAGAAAAACGAGTGGCCATCATTACTTTAAGAAATGAAGGTCAGTCAGTCCGGAAAATTGCAAAAACTTTAAATGTGTCCCCAAGTGGAGTCGCAAAAACCATCAAGCGCTACAACGAAACTGGCACACATGAGGACCGACCCAGGAAAGGAAGACCAAGAGTCACCTCTGCTTCTGAGGATAAGTTCATCCGAGTCACCAGCCTCAGAAATCGCAAGTTAACAGCAGCTCAGATCAGAGACCAGATGAATGCCACACAGAGTTCTAGCAGCAGACCCATCTCTAGAACAACTGTTAAGAGGAGACTGCGCGAATCAGGCCTTCATGGTCAAATAGCTGCTAGGAAACCACTGCTAAGGAGAGGCAACAAGCAGAAGAGATTTGTTTGGGCCAAGAAACACAAGGAATGGACATTAGACCAGTGGAAATCTGTGCTTTGGTCTGATGAGTCCAAATTTGAGATCTTTGGTTCCAAGCGCCGTGTCTTTGTGAGACGCAGAAAAGGTGAACGGATGGATTCCACATGCCTGGTTCCCACTGTGAAGCATGGAGGAGGAGGTGTGATGGTGTGGGGGTGTTTTGCTGGTGACACTGTTGGGGATTTATTCAAAATTGAAGGCACACTGAACCAGCATGGCTACCACAGCATCCTGCAGCGACATGCCATCCCATCCGGTTTGCGTTTAGTTGGACGATCATTTATTTTTCAACAGGACAATGACCCCAAACACACCTCCAGGCTGTGTAAGGGCTATTTGACCAAGAAGGAGAGTGATGGAGTGCTGCGGCAGATGACCTGGCCTCCACAGTCACCGGACCTGAACCCAATCGAGATGGTTTGGGGTGAGCTGGACCGCAGAGTGAAGGCAAAGGGGCTAACAAGTGCTAAACACCTCTGGGAACTCCTTCAAGACTGTTGGAAAACCATTTCAGGTGACTACCTCTTGAAGCTCATGGAGAGAATGCCAAGAGTGTGCAAAGCAGTAATCAGAGCAAAGGGTGGCTATTTTGAAGAAACTAGAATATAAAACATGTTTTCAGTTATTTCACCTTTTTTTGTTAAGTACATAACTCCACATGTGTTCATTCATAGTTTTGATGCCTTCAGTGAGAATCTACAATGTAAATAGTCATGAAAATAAAGAAAACGCATTGAATGAGAAGGTGTGTCCAAACTTTTGGCCTGTACTGTATGTCCGCTGACTCTGACCATACTCCGAGGAGCAGTACATAGCAGCTGGATCCATCTAATAAAGTTTGAGCCAAATCCAAATTTATTCAAGGTTTTAAGTAAAAACGGCCAGGATACGCAGTCAAATGCTTTTTCCGCGTCGACCGCTAATATCATGCAGGGGATAGTTATTACTATGCTCCATAATATTAAGTAGTTTGCGAACGTTATCTGGCAAATGCCGGCCGACTATAAAGCCTGTCTGGTCCGGGTGCATTACAGTAGTGATGACCAATTCAACTCGTTTAGCTAGTACAGACGTCAATTTACAGTCTGTATTTAAGAGTGCAATCGGCCTGTAAGAGGCACAGTCTGTGGGATTTTTATGCTCTTTGGGTATCACCGAAATGATCGCCTCCTTCCAGGTCGACGGCAGCTCACCTTTTTCAAGAGCACTGAAGTATGCTCTCTCCAAGACTGGGATGATGAGATCTATGTAGTTCTTATAAAATTCACTGGTGAATCCATCTGTACCGGGACGCTTGTTGTTTCTAAGGTTTTTAATCGCCTTCTCAATTTCTTCTTTAGTTATCGGTCTGTCAATGAACTCAGCTGAGGTAGGATCTATTATAGGAAGTTTAATGGATTTTAAGTAGTTGTCAATTATTGCTGGGTCACTTCCTTTGTCTTCATCTGAGTATAAGTCTTTGTAGAATGCTGCAAAGGCTTCTGAAATTTCATTTGGTTTATGTAGGAATGGTTTGTCTGATTTGTTACTTTTAATTTTGTTTACTGTTGTAAGGCTGCATTGTTTTCTCAACTGAGATGCTAGTAGGCGGCTAGCTCTACTTCCATGCTCATAATATTTTTGTTTCAAGAACCTTAAATTTCTTTCAGTTTTTTCCACCAGGAGGTCATCGAGTTCCTGTTTGGCCTTTTTCAATTTATTCAGATTTTCAGCTGACGTATTTTCTTTAGGTTGTTTTTCAAGGTCATCTACCTTATTTTCCAGTTCTATACATTTAGCTGCCCTAGCCTTTTTAAAAGTTGAAGCTAACTGGATTATCTTTCCCCGTAACACAGCCTTGGCTGCTTCCCAGAGTATGATTGGTGACACATCGTCTTTATCATTAAATTTCAGATAAGAGGTAAACTCGTCTCTTAGAGAAGCCTGAGATGCCGGTATCCCCAACTGTCACAGTTCATCTCGGCCTCACCACTCTGCACCTGCCTGCTTCAATCTGCCAATCAGACACACCCCTCTCATCAAGCCAACTCCTCTCACCTGTGCCCTCTGCTCTGCTCTGGCTGCATTTAAGCCCCTGCTCCACACTCATTCATTGCCAGATTGTTCTCGATGCTTGCACCAGACTCTCCAGCGTTTCTCTGCCTGATCTCCTGGTTTCGACCCTGCTTGCCTCCGACTATCCTGCCTCACCGATCTCCTGGAAATCACCTCAGCCTTCCGTCCCCGACCACGATCCTTGCCTGTCCCTTTCTGGATTCTGCCTTTCTGCACCCTTGGCTATCCGGTGATTACCTGATTCAGCTCTACAGAGTGAGTGTTACTCCTGTTTCCTCTGTGGCTTCCTGCAGTTCTGTGACTCTGATTATTCCTTCACTGAGTGAGTACAAGACTGAGTTTTACGGACATTACTCACCAGTGTCCTGGTTTGGTTTGGCTGAGCCTAACCTCCAATCCCCACTAGAGACTGTTAAAGGCCAGCGGCCAGAAGACAGACTGTTTTGCCTACTGCCATTGTTTCCTAGACATGTGCTAATAAAGTTTGTTACCAACAATACCTGCCTGTCTTTGTGCTGCTATTGGGTCCAAACCAAACCCATTACACCAACAGGGAGGTATTTAATCTCCATATAACAGAAGTGGCCGCCTTGCCCACATCCCAAACCACTGATACTGGTGCATGATCAGACAGGGTTATATTGTGAATTTGACAATCTACTGCCCTAAATGATTCATTACTAGGCATGAAAAAATAATCAATCCTGGAGTATGTGGAGTGAGGGTGGGAGTAGAATGTATAATCTCAATACCTTGGGTGTTTATATCTCCGGACATCTAGGAAGCCAAATTCTTCGCAACAATTAAGGGCCCTACTCACTGTTGTTGCAGAAGACCCATTTGTGTCAGTGCTATTAGAGCTTGGATCTGTGCTGCGCAGCTCTGCACACTTTAGCTCATGGCGGTTTGGTAGGCTAAACTGGACATGGTGCAAACCACTGTGGGCTACCAGACCAAACTACATCCATTTCTGCCCAAGTGTCTGCCGCAGCGGGGCCGGAGACGAGCAATTTAGGCTATTTAGTTGTGGGAAGATGTTAAAAAGCTGCATGAGTGAAGTGCTCCAGACATAAAGGCTGTCAGTGCTATTAACAAAATTTCCTCCCTGGTTATTGAATACCAATATAGCAATCGTTGATTAGTACTTCATTATCAAGAGTAGGCTAATAAACATTCAAACAGGCACCCTATTTCATGTTAATAAAAAAAGTACCTCTTCCCTCACTGATATAGCAAGCACCAACACTGCTGCACAGGAATGCATTTAAAAGTGTGTTTTTCTTTGACAGTCATTTTGTAACATAGCAGTGGTGGAAAGTAACTAAGTACATTTACTCAAATACTCCACTTAATTTTGAGGGACTTGTATTTCCATTTTATGCTACTTTATACTTCTTCTCACAGACATTTTATAAGCCAATGTTGTACTTTTTACTGCACTTACATTTATTTACTTACATTCAAGCCAACTAATAATTCATGATGTATTATTATAGAGTAAGCCGCGCCTCTACGGAAAATGGCAAACATATTGATTTATTCATTACTGCACTGAGTATACAACTGGATAGACTGTGATTAGACTGCATGAGTTGTATGAGAGTTTGTAAGGGTGTTTTTATATTGCTGATGTTAACCCTGGTTCCAAATCAGTCTATGAAACAGTACTATTGTCCGTGAAGACGTGAGAAAAAAGCAAAGTTTTCTTCATAAATTCAAGGTACCACAACATGACTATTATACAAATGGTTATTTTTTTGGGTGAAATATTCCTTTAAAGTTATGAACACATTAGTGCATCAATAATGATAATACGATAATATAATACTAGGTTATTCTGAATTGTGCCACTCTGCATGCTGATTAATTTTACTTTTGGTGCTTTCAGCTAATACTTTAGTACTTTTACTTAAGACTTTGAATGCATGACTTTTACATGTAATATTTTGACATTATGGTATTAATACTTTTACATAAGTAAAAAGTCTGAGTACTTCTGTCACCACTGTCACATCCCCTCTTTACTTATAGACCATAGACTAACTATCCACTGGCAGGCATGAAACACGTTCAGTCAGTAATTAAAGGAATGCAGTGGTTTTACCAAACAGCATTTGTTGTATTGCCAAATATTCCACATTGAGATTTGAATTAGTTAAGAAATCAATATCCCATGTCCAGAGCTTATGCATTCAGACCAATATAATTTTCCCTCATGAGACAGTGTCGAGTGTTGACTGAAACCATATGGATCACATACTTACTGTATATGTTTAATAGAGATGAAATTTCATATCACAGTTATAGTGGCCAAAATAATCACAGTTATCAGTATTATCGCAGTATTATAAAAATGGGCTGATGAGTTCAAAAACTGCTGATACACACACTGAAATAATTTTAGTAGTTTTATATTGAAAACCACAAATTACATCAGCAGCACTATGTCCCTTTTGTTTGCATTAATATTAGTAAAATAACAAAGCCAATTCCTTACATAAACATATGAAAACCATATCAAATGAGCATGAACATTAAAGATGGCACCATGTTGCTGACTTCGGGTGATGCTGGACAGAATTTACTGTGAGCTTTTCAAAGTGCGGTAAACAGATATGGTTTGAATGATAATTAAAAACTGACACAGTAATTTTAATCATTAGGAATTTACCACAGTTTATAGTGAAACTGGTAACCATTTCGTCCCTAATGTTGAGTCATATCAGCACAAACCAAACTTTGTCCTGATAAATCTTCTCATTTGACCATTGACATAACTCATAATAAACGAGACAAACAACGCCGCCTCTTTCATAAAAGTGTTTATTTTAATTTCCTGTTGGCTCCATCATATTTGTACAGTTTATCACTTCAAAAAAACGTAAGTTTCTGTCTCATCGTTATAGTCGAGCATTTCCTTCTGATTGTGTTGTCAGTTTTGTGCTGGAAGCCGCCGCAGTTCCAGTGAGAAACACAGAGGAGAGATTGCTTACACCAGTGGTCCCAGTTCACTGTAACAACAGGATTTTATCTACTGGATTAGATCAGCAGCACACAACACTGAGAGAGGAGAAAAAAACAACACACATTTAAACACCAAAAATCTACATATACTCTTACTTTACACACACACCCATAAACACACACACACCCCCTTTCTGTCTCTCTCGCACACACACGTTCACAGTCGCTCAGCTATTTTGATTGAGAACAACCACACACTAACACCAGAAACCAACAGACACCAAAGTAACATTACCTACAGTACAAAAATCAAAAAATATCTCAAAATATACAATTATTATTTACAGCTCAAGTATACACCCTGTCACTCTTACTATAGATACTCAGTGTGAATTTATCAGAATGTACATCGATATGTACAGGTTAAATACATCTTCTTAAATACTATAAATATAACTATGGGTTTGGTCACATAAAGACTATTTGCACAGCTAAATAAATACACTATTACTCTATTTTTGTCGAGTTAATCACAGTAAATCAACTGAGTTAACCTCTACAAGTTGCTTCAAAGTACATAATCCAACACAGCTGACACATGGACGAGACAAAGAGACCCTGGAGTTTGTTTTGTTGTTTTTTTAAATAAGATATATCAGTGCTAAATGCTAACACCTTGCTACTGATCAGATTAGAACCAATACGAGATGGCTGGTGATTTTACCACTGTGCACAGTGTTTTTAAATGTTAGAGGCAAAGACCTGCTGTGCCTGGAGTGGAGACATGAGAACTCCTTGGCAAAACTGTGCATCATATATTGAAACAAACCAGAGGTTTAAACATGAAGATGCTGTTTCCAAAAGACTATATAAACATGTGTTTTGATTGAGCTCTCTCCTCCACACCAGTATCAGCTCAGGTTTGCCACCTCTGACATTTGTCACGTATTCATTGTGCAGATCAGTCTGTAGCTACAGCACACACTAACGGTGCACCTCTTGTGACAATGGCAGTGCATTTCAGTGTGAAGACTTAACCTCCAGTGACCCCTCTCAGGATGCAGGAATCAGACCATAACTAACATAATCTACAAGTTTCATCATCCAGTTTACCCACACTGACTCTATGTTTAACTCACTGACTGGTGCTTTCTCACTAAGACATGAAAACTCCTTTGTGCTCACTTTCCTGTGCTTCCATAAATGTGCTTTAACTCTCAAAGCTGCAGGTGAGGACAGGTGAGTGCCTTCACTTGCGGTTATGTGCCACCTGTGTCGCAAGCCGATTGGCCAAAACATTTGGTTCCTTGTGCATGTTATCACAGTAGTCCTGCTAAATGTTAGCGATTGAACAGGTCATAATCTGACTGTGGCGTGTTTACATGTTCATCTGTAACATCTTGAAACAACACACTCACATTAAAGAGAGACCATTTCACTGTGATTTATGGGGAGACCAGAGTGGAAAGATCCCTTTGTTCCTCTAGTGTTTTGTTTTTATAGAGGTTTACATTCTCATAGTGATTTATGACTGCACTTCACTCCCCTGTAATGCAGACTTTCTCCACTTTAACCCTTTTATTATTATTATTACAAAATACAGTATATGACATCTGGACTGGGTGTCAGTACTCAATACCTATTTGTAATTGACTGAAACAAACCAAGCAGTATTGAAACTTCTCCAGTGAAACGATATTTGCATTTGATCCTGTTTGTACCCAGACAGAAAAAATGACTATTTGTATGGATTTGCTGGCTTTTAATAAAATGTGTGATTGATCAATTAGCTACGACCCATATGGTCTGTGGTTTGGTTGTGTATTTGATGGAGCTGGCAGTTCAGTGTGCTGAGATGCCAATATGATGTTTGAAAGCATGGCTATACTACACGCCTGTGATGTCTGGTGGCGTTTTACATAACGAAATGCTTCCATTCACATGATGGGTATCGAATGAAGTAGGAAAAAAAATTCTCTTGGTATTGGTATCGCTTTAAGGGTACTGATATCATAATTTTTTTAAACGATACCCAGCCCAAGTGACAACAGAATCTTAAAGAACATACAAATCTATGAAAGACAGGAGGGAAATATGATATGATATAAAATCAGTTTTTCTGGTAGATCAGCAGGGAATTATATGATTCATCACTTCAGTATATAATGTATACACCAAGCAATATCTCACAGCTACTGTAGGCACTACTAAGCACTAGGTACTGTAGCCTGAAACCTGAGCAGATATAAGACATCACATGACCCCATATGACAACAGTGTAATAGTGTGGGTTAGCACTTATATTATGTAAATTAGGGAGGACCTAGCAGGGCCAGCTAATGGCATGGAAGCATGAGTCAACACTGGTGCGATAGCAGAGTAAAATTTACGTCAACAAGATCAGCTGAACAAATGCACAAGAAACTGGATGTTTTTGACGAAGTGGCTTTTGATACATGTGTGTTTTGTGCCTCTGAGCCCTCCATCTCTTCCTGTATTAATATTGCTAACCAATACATATTCTGTGACAGCATTCCTGTGATTGATGACAAAGCTTTTGTCAAGCCTGTACTTAAACAACTCCAGGGTCTCTACCTAATTAAAGTGCTCAAGTGAATGAGACGAGACATTGGTCCAAACTCTACATTGACGCACCACATGATCGAGAAAACAAACTGACAAAAGCATAAGGCGAACAGACAACAGAGATGCTGTTCAGGCACCAAACAATGTGACTGACTGTGCTTCTCACTACATCTGTTCAGTCTCAAGTATTGGTGATGTCTCAGGGAGGGGCCACGAGACAGAGAGAGTCATTGGCTCCTCCGCTGGCCGGCAGAGACACCCAGTGGTGAAATCTGTGTATTACCACTTATTCCAAACATTTATGTCACTGCACATTTTCCACATTATACCTCTAAACATACATTGTCATACAAGATTATACATAAAAAAAGGCTGTAAGTTTTCACACCTTAGTTCACAAAAAGACATCAAAGTGTAAATCGTAGTGCTTATGAAATGATGCCCATAGTGCGCACAATTTGAGGAATGTACAACAATTAAACCCAAACATCTTCCTCTTAGTGATGACGTATGATAAATCCACAGCGTGGCATGGCAGTAAACCTCTTACTCAACGCACTGTGACAACATCAGAGATGTATATTCTTGTAAGACGTCGGCAGTAAAATGTCTCATCTGCGTACTGCTGAACAATCAGCCATGCAGGTGGAGCAGACAAAGCAAGGTGTCCGCTCTCCTCTTCCTCCTCCACATCACAAGAGGATCTGTATCTATGATGCGTTGCCACGGCTTCCCCTGGGTAACGCAGCTCTATTTTTAAGAGGCAGGGTCAACGGCGGCTCTCATTCAGCGGCAGACGGCACACTGACACTCGCACACATGCACATCTGCACGTACACACAGACAAAACTCACATTTTCCAATTCCTTCCTGGTGTGCCTCTCTAATACACACACACACACACACACACACACAGATGAGCGTGAAACCGCTCTGCTTATCTGTGCTGGTGCACCGCCACCCCTGTCCTTCTAAGGCGTTGATTAAAATGGAAACGCTTGATTAAAATGATTGATTCAAATGGAAAAGCTTTGTCTAGACCAGCTGGGACTGGAACAGCGCAGAGACGATGTGTGCAGTGCTGCTGGCAGCAGCTCCAGAGCCTCGTTTGTCGAGGAGAAAGGTTGTTTAAAAGAAAAAGTGCTGCTCTGTGTTAAGGCTCAGAGATGCTCTAAAATGGTAGCGGGTGTCTGTACTTCGTGTTCATGGAGAAGGAATGAAGAGGCAGAAAAAGTTTCCCCTCGTTTTTGCACTACTGTGGTGTATATACACGATTTACGGTGACATCTCAGACGATTGCACAACACGTATGTACAGTATTCTACATCAGTGGGGAAAGTAGGGATAGAAGGAGAACCACAGTTTTACAAGGACCCTACTTTGACTGGTTATTATTGCTGACACATGATAGGCACAATAAAGATGTGTTTGTGTGCTTGTAACACTGTTTACACTATCAGAATCACTTGGTACATACTGTTATGGATGCATTTCTAATCATTTTGTTTTTCTAGATGAGAAATGTTCTCATACAGTGATACAGATCATGAAAATATGTTTTTTTATCTGACTCTCCTTCCATCCTGTCCCCACACATAACAATCCTCCACAACTGAACCAGAATGAGATGATGATCTCAAAGATCTAGGAACATCCAGCCGTCTCAAAAAGAACCTTCTCCAAACTGGTAAACACACGATTCAGTAAAGTATTTCAGCCTTGCACACACCTTAACCTCAGCCAGAGCTTATCATAAACAAAGCCTGTATCTAAGCCCTCAGTGGACCTTTCTAAGCTTCATTCATTTCTCTGCCCTTGTAATACACTGACACATGGAAAAGGTCGACATATCTGGTGGGACTCATATTCCCATGATCCCTTTATTACGGCTGGGATTGGCAGCACGGATCCTACAGCGGGAAGAAGGGAAGAACCGTATGCGAGGAGCGTAGGGACAGAAAAGGGGGGATAGAGTGACTCAGCTCTGGGGGTTAAGGTGTGATGAACGCTGCAACGACTGGCAGTAGATTTCCTCTCCTTGACCTCCTCTGTTCCTCCCTTTCTTCCTCTGTCTCCCTCTCACCAAGCAGGGCCGGGATATAACGGACGGGAGGATCTATGAGCTCAGTGATCATAGCTCAGATTCAGGCGAGCCGATGTTCTGGTAGCCCGTCTTGGTGCTGGTGCCGTAGTTGGTGCTGGTCATCTCGTGGGCGCCACCGGGGCCCAGGTAAGCGCGGTGGGCGGGCATTGGGGAAGGAGCCTCGCTGGGGTTCTTGCTGAGGATGAAACGCTGCTCGTCCTGCTCTTCCAGGTTAGAAATGTCCTTCATCATGCCTTTACGGTAGGAGACGGACAGCTTATTGGAGCCATCTGAGATCAGGTTGAAGTGGCGGGCGATGAAGACGAGGGGTAAAGGCAGCATAGCCACTACAATGAGGGAGTAAGCCATGGCTAAAGCCCAGGGAGGGTAGCTGTGGAAGCTCTCTGCGCCCTGGGAAACAAAGAGTGCAGAGAAAAGAGGTGAAGAAAAAAACAAAGAAGGATATCTCCTTTCTTTCTTTCTTTCTTTCTTTCTTTCTTTCTCACACGAACTAGAGCAGCACTGACCTCAGCCTCCACCCAGGCGTTGTATCCTGCAGGACTGACGGCCATCTCGATGACAGTGGCGACGATGAGCACCACCAGGACGGCCGGCGACACGTACCTCCACATGTAGTAATAGAAAGAGTACGGCCTGAAACCAAGCATGTCCTCCAAGTCCTGCATAAACCTGCGAGATGGAAGGAAGGAAGAAAGAGTGGGAAGGAGTTTCATTGACGTGTCCCAGTTGGCAAATGAGCAAGCATGCACCACACCAGAGTCCTGAGGCATGTTCAATCTAAAAATGGTGTGCATCATTTTGCCACGGTTTAAAAAACAAAACGACATGTTTCCTTGAAAAAGTGTGCACTTGTACTACGTTGTTGTCTCAGTAGTAGTAGGTCTGTGCTTGTGTACAATTTTTGTTTTTATTTCATACTTGCTTTGGCAATGTACCTCACAGTATAAAAGGCAGTGCACTTGAGCAACACAACAGGGTGTTCAATGCACCACAGTTCCCGTGTCAATACACATTTTGCTACATTTTGTCGGGGCTGAATGCAGCCCTGGATTTCACCCATCATTACTAATTACACCTGTGCAGTACGTCTGCTGTGAAAAAGCTCCATTGTTTGTTGTTATCTGTCCCGGCTGTGTCTGCTCACTTACTACTACTGTTCATGTACAGACGCTCAGTAGTTAGAAGTAAGTTGAGATTTTGGACATGTATGAATCTATAAAATGTGAAGCACTGAGCTGTGGGATTGCTAGAAGGAAGTAGTTTTAATTATGCATTTGTCTTTGAAACAGACCACAGCGCTCTTTTCCCAAACTGATCCGACACACTGTCCACATGCTGCCTTACAATTAATTCTATTCAAATATGGCTTCAATTTTCAGATGAGTTACCTCTTAGTGCCGTAGATCCAGGCGACAGAGACGTTCTCCAGGATCACCACCACAGTGAGAGGCAAACCAGCTGAGTAGTCATCAAACATTGTGACAAAGTAGTTCCCCGAGCGCTGCACAAACAGCAGGCCTAACAGGAAGGCTATGATACAGCAGACCACTGAGAAGGGGAGGAGAAACATCATGTGAGTACCACAAATACTTTAACTTCACCTAGTACAAGACAGGCAATATTAAGAAGGTCAGCTCACCACACAGGATCTCTTTGCGGATCTTGAAAGCATCCAGGATGGGTGTGGTGATGCCAGTCATCGTGCCGATCATGCTTCCCAGACCCAAGTTGATCAGCATGAAGAAGAACATGACCGACCAGAAGGGACTGGCGGGGAAATGTGTCATTGCCTCTGTGAAGGCGATGAATGCCAGGCCAGTGCCCTGAACCGCCTGGAGGACGGAGAGATGGAGGTGGACGTCAAAGGTGGCTAATGATGGCTAATGTGCTGGATAAAATTAGTGATCCTGAGTGGAAGATGACCCACTAAACTTCCATTTCTGGGTTCATTAATTATAGTGCACCCATTTAAGGTGATGTGCTCATCCAGAGACACTTTTGGTATTATGGTATTTTTACCCCTCCCCACCCCGTTATTTTTTTATATAGTGAGACATCTATTTTGTATCATCACTTAAACACATCTTGATAGCTTAACACATTTATTCAGAAATACTCAGAACGATCACATTCTCATTTCAGCTTGTAAATTCTCCCTTTCTGACCTTGTTGAGTTCGTCCTCCAGCACACAGGCATCCAGACTCAGCTGGTTGAAGGCGTCCTCCTTCACCGCCTTAATGATGCCGTACATCTCTGCGTAGTCCTGGGCGGACAGGTGGGAGAAGTTGATGTGAGGAGGGATGAGCTCTTTGCTCAGCACACCTGTGTTTAGAAAGCCCAGAATCTTCTCTGCATTCCTGCACACAAACAGTATATATGGAGGAGAAGGACGTGTTAGTGAGTAAAGGTCACATTAAAATCAGTTTGACAAAGACAGATTGGTCAGGTAGTATTTATTACAGGACGACACACTCACTCGACAACACACTTCTCGTTCATGACGTTCGCCTTGAACCCCAGAACAGCAAACACAACTAAAGTGGCGAGGATGGAGGTAACAAAGTTGATAATGGAGACGAGCGCTGCATCAAAGTGGCAGTTGTTGTCTCGCTTGTTGTAGCTGGAGAAAGCGATGACGCCTCCGAAGCCCAGACCGAGAGCGAAGAAGACCTGCGTGGCTGCTTCTCTCCACACCTGTGGCTCCAACATCTTTTCCAGCTGGAGAGAAGAGAGGGGAAAATGTCATATTTTTGTCATTTATCATCTTAAAAGACCTTGAGCACTGATGTTCTCCCCTCATGTAGCTTCCTGACAGTACTGTATAAGCTACATAGTAGCTTTCATTAACTCTTGATTGAGGCTCCTGTATATCACCCTGAGAGAAATACTCAAACTACACCAATTATTTACAGCTGGCCTGATATAACAAATTGTTTGAACACGTGGCCATGCACTATGTATTACTACTAACAGACCCACATGTTAGTCTGTGGCAACTGCAAGTGTGACTTCTACAAACAATTCTACAAACTTCAACTCAAAGCAGAAAAGCGCCCCACGTCATCTCTTTTTTCATCATTTTTTTCCCCATTGTCCAATCGGATGATTTGAGAGGCGACGGGTCTTTTGTAGTAGTCACGACAACAAGTTGACAGTTGGTAAACAATGGAGGAGATACTGGTGGAAGTAGTTGCTGGATACCCAGAGTTATACGGCCTGACGATAGACAGCAGGTTGTCAAATTGCCCTCAAGCCATCCTAAAATATGCCTGGTAACGTGCATCATGGAGGTGAAGCTCCTGGACCAACTGGTGGTACTCCCTGTGATCCACCCTTTTTATTAGCGTCTCTTGTACCCACACAGATCTCTGTTTCCCTGTGTCCAATAAATTATTTGCTGACAGCCTCTCACCCTCAACCAGAGCTTCAGCAAGTACCCTCTGCCTCAACATTTTAGGAACTAGCTACTAATTACTGTCAGATAACTACAATAAATAAATAAATAAATAAATAAATGGTAGACTGATTACACGGGAAGTTAAGAAAAGGGAGGTTAGTCTGTGGTTGCCTGGCATCAATAAAAGGTGCAGCAAGTGTTTTCTTTTCCACTAGTGGCATTTAGTGGGGGAAAAAAAGGCAGTGCAGCACGCCTCCCATTTTGTAACCTGCAAAACGCTTTCTGTGTGATTGGGGCCATAGGCAACCATGCTGACAGAGCTAGGGTTTTAATGCCATGGGAAACTGGAGGGTTGGCATCATGACATTGTTCTGCCACCATGGGTAAGGATACTGGTATAAGATACCATATGAGCACAGTGCAGAGCGGTGGCAATTAGCTGGCCTGTGGGATACACACACAGGGACCTTAAATGCACCAACATGTCTACCACAACTACCACAGAGAAATTACACAGTACACACACACAGATAGAGCGTGACTTAATTCTCTACTCAGGGTGCCATATACTCCACTATATCTATGCATAGCAAGTAGTTGTGTGCTGCTACATTCATGTTCTCTGTTGCATACAGCTCCTTTATTAAGACATAATGCAACAGTAACAGTACTCCTATGGTAATATACTGCACTCACATGTGATATCCACAAACTAATTCACATTTCATGAATTAATTTGTCGAGCAAATAATATGGTAATTGCATTTGTTTTGACAATATGATATGACGCCATATTCCTTTGTAATCATATATATTCACCACTAGAGGGAGACATCACCTCAACACACAACTCAATGTGAATATTAATGATATTCTTGTATGAGTGGCCTTGGTGGTAAAACAGCTAAAACCATCAACCACAGCTGAGCAGTCTGCATATACAAAGTGTCACTGATGTTACATACGTGTCTGGCAAACAGTCAGTGAATGAGTGATCAAGGCCAAGACAACAGCCAGTTTAAAAGGGAAGTACGCCCATTTTCAAAATTCATACATATTATTCCTATGGTCTAAGACAGACTAAAAATATCAGTAAACATGAACAACTCTTTCTCAAATACAGAAACTAGGGTGCTAAAACTAGGTTATAAAGTCTGGATGCTCCATAGACAATGAATGGTTAAAGATGTTATAGATGACAGTGAAATCACCCAGTGGGGAATGTTCGGAGTATATGGGGAGATTTTCTGTTTCAAAACGTGAACACTATCATAGAAAAAAGCTCATTTGGATAATAAAGACAACACAAAGTCAGGGCCCCGTTCATTGTCCATGGAACAGGTCCAGATTTTATTCCCCTTTGACATCAAACATGTGAGACTTACTTCTCTGGTCTGCTCGGGCCATGGAAATAAATTACTGGAATTATTAATTTAGGTGGTGTTCCCCTTTAAGACTACATTTCCCGCTCCAGCACGCCACAATTACACTGTGGACAACCACAGCAAACTACTACATACGTATTATTATTACTATTATTACTCTCACCTTAGGGGTGAACATGTGAGCGATGCCGTCCACCGCTCCCTTCAGCATCAGACCTCGCACCAGGAAACAGAAGAGCACCACATACGGGAAGAGAGAGCTGAAGTACATCACCTTAGAGAGACAGAGAGAGAAAGAAAGTCAGGTCCATTACCCATTGTTGCCATGGACACGCTTCTCTGAGGCCTCACACATGAACGAGGACCAAACTGTAACCATACACACACACACGATGAATCAATCCCAAAACTGCTTTGTGTTTGCTTGGCACTGAATCTGTGAAATCTTACCAAATGTGGAGAGGACTCCTTGAGGTTTGGAGAGATGAGTCAAAAATCCTTCCTACAGCATTTCGGGGAATCATTGCAGTACTGACGATGATAATTGGATTACTACGTTTAGTGTTTAAAAAACCGTGTCAGACCTTGGCGATCCGTGTATTTTCCTATTGAAAATGTGGGCTGGATGCTGGGCTGTGGTGCATGAGTCACTTTCTGGATCGAGATTACAGGATGTTGTTGCAGTTGTTGCCAAACGAAGCATTTTCCATCTGCATCCTGAACCGGTCTTTGCTTGGTTCAGTTTAAGCTTATTAATGTTGCATGTGTCTCCTCCATAATATAGATGAGATCCAAAAATAGACTAGTGCTGATGAGAGGCTTTAGCATCTCACCTTTGACTGAAAGGCATTAGCAAAGTGAATAAAACACTCGCTGATATGGAGGAATCACGGATTAAAACAGAATTCTAAAAGCTTTTGTTAAAATGATTTATTGTGTACATCTTCACACAGAGTCTATGGTGCGCTAATCTCTATAGTTTGCAGGCTCAGCCTCTGTTGTGAAGCCATGGAGACCCCGTACCTTCCCAGAGGACTGGATGCCCTTGATGACAGCCAGGCAGACCAAGATCCAAGCCACCAACAGGGACAGGGTCATCTTCCAGTTCAGGCCGCCGGTGTCCTCGATGGAGCTGGTGATGTTGAGAGTCTGGCGGTACCAGAAGTAGGTGGTGGCTGAACTCTTCTCACACTCTGGCTCCACAACTGCAACAGCACAGAGGAAAGAGAGGGAAACAGCATTAACAGAGGAGTCTGCACATAGACAGAATAAATGATGGATATCTGATTTGATTCTAAGGAAACGAGAGATATATTTTTTTTTATTTAATCTTTCAGATTTATAAAGCTGGTGGTGGAAAATGGACGGAGTTACTTTTGCTTAAGTAAAAGTAGCAAAACTACAATGTAATACCTTGTTTTCAAAATTTGACTAAGAGTATAAAAGTATGAGCAGCAAAATGTACTTTAAGGTATTAAAAGTAGGGTATTCATCATGCAGAAAGGTTCATTTTAAAATGTTGTATTCATTGTATTTTATTACTGATGCATTTGTGTGTAAGCATTTAATTTTTCAAGACAACAAATTTGCAAAAACCTCCCCCTAACAACAATTTGTAATGTAGTAATGCATTTAAGTTATGCATTGACTTGAGGGGAAAAAAATAGTTTCTCTGAATTGATGGGAATAAAAGCAAAAATCTACCTATAGATATCAGGGAAGCTAGCTCGCTAAATATCTTTCAAAGAAAGCTAAAAATGTATCTGTTCACCTTAGCCTTTAACTAACTAGTTCTGAATTTCCTGATACAGGTCTGAAACTCTGTTTTGTTCTTTAATTTATAGTTTTACAACTCTGTGATTTAATGAATCAGTTAGTCCATGTTTTAAACTGTTTTAAATGTTCTTTTATATTAAATTGCCTTGTCTGTTGTATACCCATTATGTCTATTTTCATGTGAAGTACCTAGGGCTTATACTGCCCTTACTGTAAAGCACTTTGTGCTGCATTATTTGTATGAAAGGTGCTATATGAATAAAGTTTATTATTACTTTTATTATCGTTATCTTGTTAATTTAGAAAAACAAGAGCAGATTTTTTTCTCAAGTGAATGCATTACACTTCTATGGAAAAGCTTTATTTTCTTTGTTAAAAGAAAATATTTTTCAAGACTTGAAAACAAGCATAATTTTTCTTTTTTCAATGCAGCATTATTCTTGCTCTTACTTCAAGATACTGACACTCATTCATAGAAAACTCGAAACTATGTTTCATTGAGTAATCATCTCACTCCACTGTCAGACTCAATAACTGACAAAAATTATTCATTAATAAAAATACTTTTGACTGTATACAGTAAACTGTATGTCCGTGTTTAATAGCCTGAAGTCTTCTTTCATAATTGCTGTGCACATTACCACCACCTGTCGTTCTGTGAAATAATGTGATACCATTTACAGCAACATATATTGTGTCACCCAGGTGTGTGTGTGTAGATGTGAGTCTTTGCAGTCATGCATGAGACAAGCAAAATGAGCACCCACTAATTAAAATGTTGCTTCATAGCTCTACTTGTCAGAAACTCCACAGGATATCTTTAATCTAAAAAGCAGATTAAAGATATCCTAACCCTAACCCTCATGTGAAGTACAAGTACTTCATAACTGTACTTGACTAAATGTACTTACTGTACTTCTATCTTTGCATACAGCTTAACTGAATCCGGCTCCACAGCATTCCCACAGCATTCATAATCATAAACAGAGTCGAAATCCTGCCCTCTAATGTTTATTTAAGCTGATGCCCTTTACTCTGCCAGAGCCTGCATGTGCCTCCACCACAGGCTGCCAGCTGCCAGCCATTCAAGGTACTACTGACACTGTCGGCCGGCTCATACTATGTGGCAGGCCTTGCCAACAGTAGGATGACGTGCACAAACACTTTTCTGTTAGCCTGCAGAGCCACTGCTGCATGACTGCAGAGCCACAGCGAGGCAAACTGATTTAATGCAAAGACACGTCCTGCAGCTTTAAGCACAAGCGTGCGTATCACTGGGCAGCCTGTGTGTCTGCATCTGCTGAGATACTCTGCTGAATATGGAAGAGTCTTGCAGGACTCTGCAGTATTCATTTTTCCTCTATGTGGCGTCGAGGGCTTCACAATAACAAGCTCTTTTCTATGGGCACTTGTCTTTTGCCGCACTCGGTTACAGCTGTGTTGTGCACTCACTGGCTTGGGTTCCATTTCTCTGGATGGGGCATTCAGCCCAAGGCAGTGGATACTGAAAAGACTGGAAGAAATAGAAGATGCTCCAGCCAATAATCACATTATAGTAGAGGCCCACAAAGCCGCAAACCTGAGGGGGTGAGAGAGAAAACAGCATTACTTATCACTCCTAGAAACAATCACTGTGTCACCATAAAAATACACAAACAGCACAAGGGACAAACAGCATGCAGTTTGTAGAGGTGAATGCCTCTTCTTGAGTCAGGGCACAGACGCTGAGCACACAGCTTAAGTCTGAGTGTGGATGAATTATTAAGCTGTTTGCTCTCAGCAGCCAAGGCTGGGGTCCTCTATGAGAAGGTATTTATAGCTGCTGAATCTCCCTCTGCCACATCCAGGCTGCCACACGCCTCACTGCCCCAGGCCAAGCCTCTCCCTCCCCTCCTTTGCACTAGATTGATGAAATCACTCTCAGAAGGACTGACAAACAGCAAGACTGACGCAATAGATCACTGACTGTTTTAGGCCGATGACGCTGATGGGACGGGTACATGATGGGTCAGTACTCCTGCAGATGATGGGGACAGATTATGACAGTGATCTGTGCTGGTCTTTGCATGCTGCTTGCTGTAAAGCATCACAGGGATGTAATACGAGCAGACAGAGGGGAGTCCAGGAGACTGAGCTCGACAGCAAGTTTGTTGTCACTGCACATAACATGACCAAATCTGAGTCGACAAGTGAAAGTGAGAAAATTGCCAGTTTAGATTCAACACCAACGACACTGAGTTGGTGTTTAAACGGGACAAAAATGCTTTCTTTATTTTCTTTCACGTATATAATGTAGGATCCTCACATTAAACGTGGCCAAAGGTTCAAATAATGAGGTAAACCTATATATAAAATTAATTCCTGTGAGCATAAACATCAGGCTTCAGCAGGTTCTGAATACTCTGTTTCCAAGAATTTTACTATTCTTGGGACAAGCTGACTTTAGCTTGGAACGTATTTCCTTATATGGTCATCTTCCCCAGGCACGCTAGTGCAAGTGTTACATTATGTAGCCTACACTGCTACATAAAGCTACGTGCTAACATCAGGGAAACATGTAATCTTGGTTGCTGATGTTGTAAATGTCTCCAAAATTTTGGGTCATAGTTCTGTTGGAACGTGTCAGGGTGTGTTTAAAAGCTTTATTAGTGATTTTTCGCCATAGAAAGCCCCGCTATCCCACTATCCATTTTTTTTTTTTTTTGAAGGGGCCTTAAAGAGACAGAGTGTCTCAGAAGGTGAATACAGGTCTTCCAGCACAGACAGCTTGAGGAAAATAAAGTTTTTTCTGAACATTAAAGCATGTAAACATGTTCTAGTAGAAACCCAAAATATAAATATGAACCTTAAATGAGCATAATAGATCCTCTTTAATGATCTTAAATACACATTGTGTTTCTTCAAAGCCTGCTGTAATCCTGAGTACAACAATTGTGGTACAACTGTTAATGGCATTTTATATAAAGGATCGTAAATTCTCACTAATAGGTTTATAAATGGTTAATCAATCCTTTATTGATTCTTAATTAGTTGGTGTGTATCCTCTGAAATTGCAGCTCCGTTTATTGTTTTACAGCTTCAATGGCTGACTGCAAAAAATGTGTCATGGTGTTTCCACTAATAATAAGACATCAAATATTAGCAGGTCATTAATGAATCAGCCTTCCTCCAGCAGGTAGCTCAAACAGCTTAATGGAACAGGTTCATTCAAAGAGACAGGTGAGTGGAGAGAGCTGCTGTGGTCGAGTTAAATTCATGTGCCTTGAAATATATTCCAATGGGAAGTTTCAATTTCACGGGGAAAAAGGTTTCAAAATGCCCACAGAAGCTTCTCCTGCAGCAAAATCCACTTCACCACTGGACATTTTCTGCTATGAAAACCACTGGATTACACTGTAATTGACACGATCTCATGCTGTGAATGAAATTATTCAAGCCAACAGAGGTTTAAGTGTTTGATATTTCAGTGATAGATTTGGGGTGTGTGCAGTCAACCCAATCACCAGAAAAACATGTTGGCATTGTACATTTCTAATAACCACAGATGTGTTACATTTGTATGTTTCATAGTGGTTATGTTGAAACTTTATGCTTCTTTACATTTGAATTTTCAATTTTATGTTGTGACAATGCTGTGGTTAATGTGTGGTGAGGTCTTGGCACAAAAAACACTGGATTAGAGTTAGGAAAACATCATGTTTTGGCTTGTAAAACCATGGACATGTCCTGAACTCTTGCTAAATAACACCCACTTTAGTTGATCTTGAACAGTGGTCTGCTGCTTGGCAGCCGTCTCACCGAGGTGTCAGGTCATCCCCTCCTCCTCCTGATGTTGATGATGATTGTTTTAATTATTAATTACAACATTTTATTATTGATCTGTACATTAATAAACCTTATCTAGAACTTAAGATGGCATTGTCGGTTGGTTGGTTGGTTGGTTGGTCCACCACTTTGGCTCTAACTGAAATATCTTAACAACTACAGGATGGACTTTCACAATAGTCTATACAGACAAACACGTTCCCCATGAGGAGGACATGAAGGATCCATTTGCTTTTCATTTAGCACCATGATCAGATAAAAATTTCTGTTTATCCCATACTTTCTTTCATGACCAGATACATTTAAAATTAATTCTCAGCTCTTCCTTTTGTAATGCCAGTTAACAAAATCAATATACTATTCTATGTTAAAGGGACAGTTTGCCCCCAAATCAAAAATACACATTTCTCCTCTTACCTGTAGTGCTATTTATCAGTCTAGATCAATCTGGTGTGAGTTGTCGAGTGCTGGAGTTGTCGCCCGTAGAGATGTCTGCCTTCTTGGAAACTAAATCGCACTTGGCTTGTGGTGCTCAAAGCGCAAAACTCAACGGCAATATCTCTTTCCAGGAATCATGACCCAGTTACTCAAGATAATCCAAAGACCTTGTTGTGAGCAGTTTCATGTAGGAACTGTTTTCTTTCTGCCAAACTACAAGCGCCAGCCAAATCATCGTGCAGAAGGAAACATGGACGAGAGGCTCATGCTGGTGACAGCGCTAAATGTAAACATTAATGGTGTCCTCTTAAGCTAAGATGTAACATTACATGTGCATGCTTCCTTCTGCGCAGTGATGTTTGGCAGGTGCAGTTTGGTAAGAAAGAAAATAGTTCCTACATGAAACTCCTCACAACAAGGTCTGTGGATTATCTTGAGTAACCAGGTCATGATTCCTGGAAAGAGACATTGCTGTTGAGTTTTCAGATGTATTTTTTTGGCACTTTGAGCACCACAAGCCAAGTGCCATCTAGTTCCATTATATTCAAGCAAAGGCAGACATCTCTACAGCTGATATCTTAACAGCACTACAGGTAAGAGGAAAAATAGGTACATTTAAATTTTGGGCTCACTGTTTCTTAAAGCAACACTGGGGACATTGTTGAATGACAGAAACAAACACACCCTCCCACTTCACATCTCTGTCACACAATGTCATAAAGTGCAACCAGAATGATGAGTTAACTGGTTAATGAGCTCATGTTGGCACTTACCATCAGACTGGAAACCCCGATGCCTCCCAGCTGTGGGTAGACATAGTTCCACACCCCGATGCTGCCACGCCTGATCCTCTGACCCACCGCCAGCTCCAGGAAGAACAGGGGGATGCCGATGAGCAGGAGGAGAATAAAGTAGGGCACCAGGTACGCACCTGAGACACAGGAGTGACAGAGGGAAGAGGGATTATGCAGAGGGTCTAACTACTTTAGTTATCTGAAGGTTTAAAATCCATGTATAGTGAGGGACAAAAGCTCATTGTAACACAGCAGTTCAGTTCTCTCTGCCAGGTTCTATTTTTGGACTCTATTCTCTTTATCATCCTCCACCACTCTAATTTCACTGTTTCCACTGCCTCTTGTCCCTCTCAGGCTCTTTCCTCCTTCCTCTCTTCGTCTTCATCATCAATTGCCATTCACCAATTCTTAAAATATGACCATCTATTTTTTTTTTAAGAGGGGACAACGGAAAGCCAGAAGCAGGCACTCAAACACAGCAAGTGACGTCCAGTCTGTCCTGCTTGCGTCAGGACACGAGGGCACCATGGTGACAAAACCATCCACGGCCAGAGAGGACGGGCTCACACTGACAGACAGCTGGGAGGAGCAGCCTGTCTCCAGACTTAAAACAAATGACGTTTGGCTCGATCAAAAAACACAGATCACGTCGTGAGTGGCTATTAGAGCTACAGAAGCAGACAGAGGAAACAAAGACAGGGGACACAGTGTCGTGTTACACAGTGGTATTATTATCTGAGCCGTTAGAAGTGACTACTGTGTTGCTGCCCACTTTCAATGATCTTTGATGTCTATTCTGAGCCGCAGACACACAGAACAGTGGAAATCAAAACGTGTCGGTGGAGAAGAGATCAGGACTAGCTCAGTATGTTCTTACCCTGAGGATGATTCTGTTAATTTTAACTACACGTTGACCTTTCCTCTGGCTCTGTGGATTTCTAAGGTTGAATATGTACTCATAACGAAAGTATTTATGGCACATTATGATAATGCATGATATCTAAGACAGACACAGGAATACAGATCCTAATGACTGGCACAATGAGGTCTAAGAACAATGAGCAGCTACAGACTATTTAAAACTGACTGAATGTTTGGCTTATTTTTGTTTGTTTGTGTGTGTAAATGTAGGTGTGTTACTCATAATCCTCCTTTGAGAGGATCAACATTGAATAAAGAGACGTTTATGAAGTCTCTAGCACCACCATCTACTGGCCAGTAAATATAAAATAACCAGATTTCAGTGTAATCGCTGCAGGTATTCATTCTCTTCAGAGGCTGAATACTATTTTTTCGGTGACTTCTTGACCTTTTCTGAACATATTCAGGCTCCACAGAGGATAAACCCTCTTGTCTTGTGCCCCCTGTCTTATTCCTTCATCGCTTCACAGCTTCATGAATCATATTAGGGCTGCTAGAAGCTGGTCGTGGTTCTAGTGGTTTCATTATTTTTCTTGACAACAAAAAGGTTTACTTGGTATTGTTGTCTTTTTCTGGACTACTGTGCTCTGCAGTGAAGACAAATGTTAATATACATTATACAAGTCCCACCAGGGGATACGAGCAAGACAGTACAAATTAATTACTTAAATCGTTTATTTGCAGGTTGGAATAAATTAGAGTAATTTGTCTTTACTGTTTCACCGAAACAGACTTGGCTGGATAGATGAGTTAGCCTACTTAACATGTTTTGGTGTCCTAAAAATTCTGTTTTAAGGGAAAGATAATGCCGAACAATTCACGTTGTCTATTAATAGCTTGAGGAAATATGTTGCTACTTAACATATCTGGCAAGTTTAAAAAATTTTCAGTCTTTTTCTGCCAAAACAGGCACTTTGGCAAGAGAGTATCCACTCACAGTGACGACAGAACCAAAATCACGATCTTCTCCTAATATTTCCCAAAGTGTTTTTGTTAAGACAGGAGTCTGGACACAAACCTGAAGTTTTGGTGTCAGGGTTCTGCACTTCACACGCCCATCATCCTACTCAAACAACTCATTAAAAAGCCTGTGCAGTACATGAATGTAGTGTTTTGTTACCTGAAAGAAATGTTGTCTCTGAACATGATCCAGACAGCGATTACATTACCACAACAATGTAATTAAAAAAGCAGTTTAGTAACAAACGTAATTTCTTTGAGACAGGGTTTGTGTTTCTGTTTATTTCATTTGGTTGTGTGGACTAAATAACATCACTTTATTTTGTGACTGACTGTCACTAGTTTTCTTTAAGATAATCTTTGTGACAAAAGAATTTAATGTTTCCATTAAATTGTCAAGCACATTTTAAGCAAACTTTTGAAGTGTTGCAAAAAAAAAAAAAAAAGACAAGCAAAGTAGGTGCATTTCCATCAGCTGGTTTAGAGTGAATAAGGTAATTTCGCCAGATGCTGGCAGTATAGACTATGCTTTACTCATGTAATCCGCCAGTAAACAGAGTGAAGTAGAGGATGCGATCTGGAAACAAAACAAGACGCTTTGGCCATCTAACCCATCTACAACAGGAATTTGTTTCAGTAAGCTGATCTTTCATGTCAGCTAATGTTGGTCATGTTTCATGCTGTCCCGAGACAAACACAAATTAAGCACAGAAAAACACTGACAGTGGAAACAGCTGATCAGTCATGAATTAAATGTTCTCTCCGCCTAAACTGATTCGGCAAAGGTGTTTCCCATTTATCACATCAAGTATTTTTTAACAAGTAAAAACATTTTTTAAAAGTTTAAAGTTTTTGTGGCACGGTGGTGTGGTGGTTAGCACTCTCGCCTCACAGCAAGAGGGTTGCCGGTTCGATCCCGGGCGTGGGAGCCCTTCTGTGCGGAGTTTGCATGTTCTCCCCGTGTCAGCGTGGGTTCTCTCCGGGCACTCCGGCTTCTTCCCACAGTCCAAAAACATGCAGATTGGGGACTAAGTTAATTGATAACTCTAAATTGTCCATAGGTGTGAATGTGAGTGTGAAGGGTTGTTTGTCTCTATGTGTCAGCCCTGCGATAGTCTGGCGACCTGTCCAGGGTGTATCCTGCCTCTCGCCCGATGTCAGCTGGGATAGGCTCCAGCCCCCCCGTGACCCTCAAGAGGATGAAGTGGTTAGAAGATGAATGAATGAATGAAGTTTTTGTGCAATTGAGCCTACTGCAAACATGAATCTGTCAATGCAAGAGCTTCAGACTGCATTTCACTCATCACAAACCTCTCTGCTGCTGAGTTTAAAATTGATTTTAAATACTCAGAAAACAAAGTTTATGGCTTCTCAAAAGTTTGCTCACAGTTGCTTGATGATTTTAGAATCTTCACTTTTTTGGGGGTCATTTTGCCTTTAATTGATGACATGCAGCAAAGGGCCACAGGCTGGAGTCGAACCTGGGCCGCTGCAACAACAGCCTTGTACATGGGGCGCCTGCTCTATCCACTAAGCCGCCGATGCCCCAGCATTTCCGCTTCTGACGGTAAATCCATTGAAAGCGTGTCCTCATACAAGTACTTGGGTATATGGATGAATGACAAGCTTTCATTTAATCTACATATTGCTGCTCTAGTTAGGAAGCTTAAAGTGTAGACTGGCTTTTATTTTAGAAATAAGTCTTATTTTACATTCAGTGCTAAGAAGAACCTTGTGGACGCGACGTGTCTGTCTGTGATTGCTTATGGTGACACTGTATATGCATGCAACCTCCTCCATTTAACATAGCCTTGATTCAGTGTACCATGCATCTCTATGTTTAATTACAAATGCATTTACTCATTTACTCATCACTGCATTCTTTATAATTTGGTGGGTTGGACATCATGGACCATTCACAGAAAACAGCACTGGTGTATTTTTTTTATCTACGTATAAAGCAATATTGGGTAAACTTCCAGCCTACTCTGCTCCCTCCTGTGTGTCAGCTCTGGTAGTTACCAGTTACACTCCTCCAGGTGGTTGCTTTTCAATGTACCCTGGGTTTTAACAGCTCTGGGGAAAACTGCATTTTCCTGTTCTGCACCTTGTACATGGAACAATCTAAAAGTAGAAATGCTTAAATCCATCAATGAATTTAAGGGCATCATAAAGAATTTGGTGACAGAGACATGTGCTTGTTTTTCTTGAAAGGCCACTATGTTTCAATAGTTGTTGTTTTATTGTGGATTTTTGTATTATATGTTGTATTTGTTGTATTTTAAATGTGTTCTGATTGGCTGCTACCTTGAAACACGGCTAATGATTAAATCTTTCACCTAACTAGAAAGACAGAAGAGAGAGAGAAACAGAGGAGGTAATGGACAAGGGTGGACAAAAAAAGGGAGACATTTTGTCTTCATCTCTGGAACAAGCCCAGACAAGACAATGCAGCACCTCCCACTGAGTCAAAATCCAGTGGGGGATATACACTCATTACTGCACGCACTGTGATTAAATGATTCAGCTTTGTTATATCATGCATTTCAAATACCCTCTTTACACACACCTCCCACACAAGGCAGAACCAACAATGTCTGAAAGCCCAGGAAATCAGTATTTACTCTTCCACTTTCTCTATCTTAGTCATCACCACCCTCTCATCTCACCATAAAACCCGTAAATCATAATAATAAAGAGATAAGGCTGAGAAACCTGCACGGACAGCAAACAAAGACTAATCCAGAGGATCTCACAGTGATATACAAAAACTCCTTAATGTTACCTCGTCTTCCTGGGGAGAAATTATCTCATCTTGTAGCTGCCGACAACACAAGTTCACAAAGTCTGAGAAATGTTGAAGAGACTGCCCCTCTGACTTGCACCATTAGTTGGCTAATTGGTTGACAGGATGCAATTTATCAAAGAGGAGGAGGCTGCGGTCCTGTCAACAGGGAAACTGAGCTGCACTTGTATAGGATAGTGGTGAGCAAGGTGCAGCACAGGCCATGATATGTACTGACATCTAAATGAGGCTAGAACACAAATGTACACGCGTTAACACATTGTTTTTAAATGCAATGTACCTGGAGTCACTGGTTTGGACAACAGAATTGTGTGACATGATGACATAATATATCACCATATGATCACCACATGGTCCCACTACAGGAGTCTTAAAGGTATAGTTAAACATTTTGGGAAATAATCTTTATTTTATTTATTGCCGAGAGTTAGATGAGATGATGCCACTACTGAGGTATTCGTGACTCTCATTATACCATATATAATAAGTTAGAACTAGCAGCCAGTTAGCTTAGCTTAGCTTAGCCTCACGCAAAGAATAGACACAGGAGGAAACAGCTGGCTGTCCAAAAGTCACAAAATCCACCTCTTAGTCCCTGTAAAGCTCTAATTAACATGTTGTTTGTGTAGTCTGTACAAAAATACGAAGTGTAAAAATGACAAGCTGTGGTCAGACTAGCTTTCCCCTGTTACCAGTCTTTGCGCTAAGCTAAGCTAACTGTCAGCTGGCTGTAGCTTAATAATTGTATAGACAGGAGCAGGGGTGGAACCAAGTTATTGTTTTGCAAGTCCCAAGTGAGTCTCAAGTCTTTTCGCTCAAGTCCAAAACTTTGAGTTTCGAGTCCTGATTTAAAGCCATTTTGATGACACAGTAATAACAGGCCTACATTAAATTTACAAAATTCATGAATTCTTTCCAAAAATTTGATTTATTCGTTAAAACAAGTTTGTTGGAAGTTATTGCGTCTCCATCTGTAATTTTTAACCTGCACATTTTGCATACTGCAATTAGTTTTTTGTTAGCCACATTTTTATGCAACCAAAATTATCTTTGGTATCATTTGTTCCGACTGGTGCTGAGTAATGTAATGTTCGTTCCACATAGTTCTCTCCTACAACTTGACTGGATGCTGTCGGATTGGTTTAAGTGGATCTCCAGGATTGTAAGTGTCGGCTTTATGGGAATAACCAACATTACTTGATTCATGAAGGAAAGGGAAATTAACTTCTTTGTGGCACAGTTTTTAAATAGCATACTTTTTAATCTTTGGGCTTGATAAAAGGTGTCAAGTATTTTCAAGTCAAAAGGCTGAAGTCCAAGTGAAGTCTTGAGTCACTGGTGATGAAGTCCAAGATGAGTTGCAAGACTTTTTTTGGTTTTGTCAGGTTAAGTCTAAAGTCATCAAATGCATGACTCATGTCTGACTCAAGTCCAAGTCATGTGACTCCAGTCCACACCTTTGGACAAGAGAAAGAAATAATCTTCTAATCTAACTTGGCAAGAAAGTGACCAAGCGCATTTACATGATACAGTAATGTAAACAAACATGAAGAAAACTTTTTAAGAGATTTATTCCATCTTGTTTTTTGTTTTTTTGTTTGTTTGTTTTTTAGAAAATAAATTTTGCAGCGTCTAAGCATTTTCTTTAAAAGGCACTTACTCCTGAGCAGCTGGTTAATGGCTCCAAATAATGTTGAATGTCTGTCTCTATGGCCAAGATGTTGTGGCAGTTTGGAGAAGTGCAACATTTTGGGCAGCTGAAACAAGAGGCAACCTCCGGGGCTGAAAAATGAAACCAATGTGGAAGTACCAAAAACTACAGTTCATCAAATGACCGCTTGAGGCTGGGTCCAAAAACGAGTCAATCCCCATAGGCCCCTGTGTTAAAATGCCCAACCTTTGCAGCCTGGTACAAAACAGTTTTGGTCTCTATAGCTAATTTCTCCACTCACAACAACTATACAAGGGGTGATTTTTTTGTAAAATTCACCTGTTTAAATTTCATTAAGGTTTAAAGTTTCACATATTTAAGGGCGGGTCTGCTTGAGTGACAGGCTGTCTGTGAGGCGTTGCTACAGTCAATGAGTCAGACCACCCCTCGTTCCTCCACAGGTCCACCCTCTCATCCAAATATTGCCACTTCTGGCTCCAAAAAATAACATTTGAGTCCACAAACCAAACAGTGGCATCACGGTGGGTACTTCCATTATTTTTATATAGTCTATGGGCTGAATCTGTCACCACACTGGTTTGCCCTTGGAATAAATGTGTACATGCTGGTTAGAGCAAGTGGGGAATTGCTGTGTTTGTGTCAGATACAACAACAGACTGAAAATACACAACAGTCTTATTGAGTTTAACTGGTGGAGGAAATATGAGCTGAATTAGTTGAAATCATTTAAGTATTTCTTTCTGTAATGCAATGCAAATTAAGGTTTTACAAGATAGAGCAATTCCGCATTAAATTTCACGCCAATGACAGAGACCAGTGGGCAAGCTCAATCAAATCATGTCAAAGCAAACAGTTGCCAGGCACAAAGCAGAGTCCTGGAAAAGACTCTGGATGTGAAAATGCAAATCTCATGCTCAAACAAAAGGATAAAATCAAATCGTTACATTCTATTAAGTTAACTGCTCCCAGCTGGCCACTTATCCATTAAGGATTTTACACTAATAAAAAAAAATCACATCACATCACTAACAGCATTGACTCAGCACAACGTGTCTTTGTTAACAATTACTCAGCACCCTGAGGGGACACATGTTCACCATGGGTGGCCCAATTAGGATCCACCTTCTAAACCCAGGAAGTGTTTCTACAGTTTGCACATAGGGCTTCACAAAGCTTTAAAGTTTCTGTGATTCAGACTCTGAAGTGTTAAAATGCACTTAAACCATAAAGACATCCATCCACCTACCTCCACCGTTCTTCTGGCACAGGTAGGGGAACCTCCAGACGTTACCCAGGCCCACAGAGAAGCCCACCTGGGCCAGGATGTACTCCAGCTTGTTGTTCCAGGCTGGTCGGCCGTCCTCGGCGTCTGGGTCAGGGGACGGTATCAGAGCTTTTACTGGAGCAGTAGAGCCAGGACTCAGACCCATACTCATCTGGCTGCTCTTATAGTCCATGGGGTGCTCGAGGGACAGCAGGTCAGCCACAGACTCAGTGACCGGCTCATTGCTGTGCTCCCGCTGCGTCACCTTGGTGTTCTTTGGCATGTCTGCAACACCAGAGCTCCTTCAGGCTGAGGGCGGAGGAGGAAGAGGAGAGCCTGAGGTGACCGACTGGAGAGAGATCAGGAGGAAGCAGGAAAATAAAGTTGTGCTTTTTTCTTCAATCTGTGAAGGAAAATAGTTGGAGACAGACAGGATATATTGATGAAAAATAATTGATTTGTTTTTTGTAAAAATACAAACAAACCTCTAGTTTCAACTTTTAAAATGTGAGTACTTGCTGATTTTCTGATCTTCCTATGATATCAAACAAAAACATTGTTGGGCTTTGCACTGCTGGTTGGAAAGAACAAGGAATTTGAACAAAAAACTTAGAATTTGATTTTCTGGTACTTTAACCTACAGACCAAGCATTAATCAAGAAACATAATGATGTTAAGCGATAATTAAAATAACTGCTAGTGTCAGCCCTCTAGACAACATCATAGGAACGTTGGTTCATTTTGGTTCAGAAGTATGTGCACTACTTTTTCTGTTTTCAAATTAGTACATAGAGGGCCAAATTCACAAAGGACTGCACGGCTTTTAAGCTGCTAAACCTGCACTAGTAAGATAAAATGAAACTGTGTTATTCTCAAATCACAAAGGGTGAAATGCATCGCTAACTGTGCAGCTAGGCAAATAGCATTCTGGTTGTCCTTTGCTATGTGCACATATTTAAATTAGGTAACATGCATACATTTGGCACAAAATTAGCCCTTTCTTTGCAAATAAGCCTCATTGCTTAATCAGTCAGATTCACAAAGATCAGCACTAATAGCTGCACCTAGTTACAGTGAAATTATTAGCCTCTTTAGAGAGTTGGTGGTAATTGAAGTGCACTGAAAACAGGTGTCACACCAGACTCTCCAGACTGCCTGAAGTTTTGAGGAATACCACTCGCTGGTCAGGACCTGTAGCTCTGATCATTTCAGTATATGTGAAAACTTTGTTTGGATCATCGGCCCACAGATAGTTTATGGAGTATTTGTAATCAACAATTCAAATGGTTGACTTTGTCTGTAGAGGTTTATCTATAAAATATGTGACAGTTCACGACATAATCTAATAATAATTAAGTTGAACTTAAAGTATTTACCCAACCCAACATTTCAAGTTCAACTAAATTATCCTGAGAACATACAGGTATTTGCATGAATTGCCACACATACTCTATTGATAATTTGTTAAACATCTACAGAATGAAGCAAAACAGTTGAATTGTTTGAATCTCAACTCACAAGCTGTTGACATGTTACAAATACCCAATAAACTATCTGTAGGTGGACTATCCAAATAAAGTGTTACCCACTTTACTTTTTCTCTTTGCTATTGTTCTGCCTACTGTTTTCTTGGCACAAAGGCAACATCTATAATTTGCCACGTGGATAATTGCAATCAGATACAAAAAAAAAGAGCAAACTGCATTCAGCTCCAAAACTTTAAGGGCATGTTTGCGCTGTTATATTATTAGCACAATATCTTTTGAGAATCGGACCTTGAGACAGAGCAGATAGCTGTTGCAAACGATGTGCAAATCATGGTGCTATCAGCGGCCGCAATCCATTCTGTGTGAATTTGCCCTGGAGTATTTTAAAATGGTGGTAAAACTGCAGCACTTCAGAGCCATAAGTGAAGTATTTCAGTAATCCACTTCATTATGTTGAACGAGACACAAATATTGAATTACGCTGAATTCACAGTAGAGCCCATTATACTAAAGTTGAGTCATGTGAACAGCATGAACAGCAGCAAGCTTTCTGCTGCTAGTCTCAGGAAAGCACAGTGCAATAAAACTAAAGCCTCTAAGCTGAGGTTTCATCAGTTATTAGTGTCGGTACTTTTTTCTCATCACACAGCTCCAACATCGTATCTGCAGGTTATTTTAATATTTTAAGAGTCCAGGAGTCCAGTGCTCCTGAAAAGAGAGAAAACTGCCTGAAAAGTTGGTTCTCTGGTATGTGTCACATTTTCAGAGGCCCTTTGAAAATCTAATCCACTCATAATCCTACAATCCTGTGTGTAGTGCTCCCCTGGGGGAAACTGGTGTAGATACAGTGTGAGAGCTACTGTATCAGAAATTATAGAAGGTCAGACTCTGCTGCATGAATGAGGATTATATGGTTATTGTTTAGGCAGAGCCAGTAAGCCACCTAGATCCTGAAATACTCATCTTGAGATCACTTTAATTAGTCGGTAACAGACTGGACAAAAAGGCACATTTAACTTTTTAAAGGTGTCAGAATCAACAAAGCAGAACCAGAGATACTGTCTTTCTTACTCCATGCATTCTTCTTATTGAACCTGCTGCCTACATTACCCACAATGCAACTCAACCACTAACAGTTCCATCAGAGATTCAGGTGTTATGTACTAATGTAGCCTCAAGCAGAGCTCACCTCTTTTTAACTTCATTCCCCCACATTTCTTTTCACTTTTAAACTTGTAATCTTCAGCCCCAGCTAATGCTGACTCACGTGACATCACTTGAGGTAATGTATGATTTCATGCAGCTTGTCCTGGAGCCACAAAAGTATTCATTCAACTTTTAGTTTTCACGTGACGCAGTAGTACTCCCCAAGTAGCCTGAAACAAACTACAATCACTGTTCCCCTTTAAATATATGGCACTGAGTGAGAAAGCACCTCTGCTCTTTTTTTAATTTAGGGGAGGTGGTCTTTGTTTCAGGCGAGGAGGCCTGCCCACCTCCGCTGTAAAACACTGTGGGAAAAACTGTAACAACTGGAGACCTAATCCTTTTAAATTAAAATGGAAATGTGTTACTGCAAGTATTAAACACTCAACATGACGAGACCATTGACCCTCTGTGACTGGTGTTTGAGAACGACATGAAAACATGGTGAGACAGTTAGCATTTATTGCACATTAACTAATTAACTAAAGGTCAGCTGAACAGCGAATGGTGCAGGCAATCTTGGTTAAATGCCAAAAAAAATGCAGCTACAGGAGCAGAAACTGACAGAAACCAGACTTTTAAGACAGATTCCAGGTTCAGCTGCGTGGGACGAGAGAGATCTGACTTTTCACTCTGACAGCTAAAGAGCAGAAAATAGAAAGTAGAGGTATTTGATCTACAGACACGGCCTCTAATCTGAAAACAGATGCATCCCACTGAAATCAGCGCTGAGCTTTAATTCACACTGACTCCTCAAAAATGGTTGCAACCTGGCTGGACTCTAAGCCCACCCACAGGCTGCACCAGCAGCATGCACATCACATTCCTCAACAGTGGCGATGAGCCCCTGCAGTCACGACACGCAGCAGCTCGACACTGATCCCAGAACAGTAGTGACCTTTCCCACAGCAGTCTACAGCTAAACAATACTGAGTCACGATCAAACACTGGCTGAATGAGGTGTGAAGCTACAATGCGCATGTTGGCAAACACATTTTGTTTGGCCGAGCTGCAGAGTTTGCTGGATTTGAAAGGTGCGTAGTGGAGTTCTGACAGACTGTTCACACAATGTTTTGCCCTACTTTTCTTATGAATGGAAATGTTGGTATAGTTAGTAACAAGCTGCCCCACTTACTAATTCTGGGTTAAGATGATGGTCGCCTGTTACACACACATGGCTTCTCACTCTGGCTTCCTAATCATGTGCAGTGGAAGTTTTCGATATTGATGCAGAATCACAGCGACAACTTTCAGAGCTTCACAGTATGCGCTGACACAGATGGCTCGCTACAGAGACAGCAGGACTTCACGTACATACAGTGCAAGACAGTGTTACAGATTATGACTCAGTAATCAGTCTCCATCTGATGGTGAGTGGCGAGAGCAGTTTTTTTTCATGAGGATACTGAGGAGGACAAAATGTGTGAAATTAGGAGTGTTGAGGAATCAAGAGTACATGAAGTCACAAGAAAAGGTGCTGCAGAGATTGTATTTACTTTTCAGAGAAAGGGGAGTGGTGACACCAGCTCACTGTGACAAACTGTCCACAGGGAGCCAGATGTGTGATTCTGCTGCATGTTCCTGTAACTATATATTTCCTAATTCTCTGTAGACAGTTTGGTGTTGATGATGTAACAGCAGCACAGGTTCTCTGTTTCTCCTACAGAGATCCGCTCCACTTTTATCTTGTCTGGTTGCTAAGCAATGGCTCTTCCTGCAAAATTGAAACCCCATCCCTGCAGCATCAGTGGTCGCCTATCTCTCCTCTTGCCATCTCAAACGGACAGACATGATATCCCCTGAGGATCGGGTGCAAATAACATGGAGCTGCTCTGACAGGACTGAGGGGGGACGATGGATTGTGGCAAAGCTGGAGGTGATGGTCTGTTGGGGGATGTGTTGCATAGTCAGTCTGGCAGCCATCACAGGCACAGGTGTGTCATTGTAAAATGTAAGGTTTGCACAGATGCCATTCAGTCATGATCATTTACTTCTCCCACCACTGGGATTTGATCCTGAGCAGCACCGTGATTCTGACAGGTGCAAAACACCACCTTGCATGGCCATGTTCAGGCATCCTTCAGACACGTTTCACACAGGCCCATACACCACAGCTTGAGAACTCACTCTGGATGTAACCTCCGATGCGGAGTCAAGGTCAAATGAACCACATAATTATAGCAATGCGGAGATGCAAGCAACACCAATACATGTCAGCAGGTGATCAGCAGTCCCGCAGAATTTGTCGTATTCGAGCAAAATTCGGACACACACAGCGCGGCGGCGTCAAACGCGGAGGATTAATGAGCGACGCTCACCGTCAGTGTTGCGGCGAAACCACCATCTGTCAGGTGATGAAGTGAAAGCTGACGCTCGTCTCTATCAAGTCATTTTAAGATGTTTTTCCATCAGGAAGGGGACTCTTGCTGGTTGTTCGAGCGACTCACGACAACACGGTTTATTCGTCACAGAGAAACAAACACATTTAAATCGATCAAATTATGAAAATGGCTACAGTAATGTTATTCTTACCTTATGTCGTTTGCAGAAAGGGCGGAAGGGTCCGAGTCAGCGTGTCAGTATGAATCCAACGTGAGTGCACAGTGTCTTCATTCATGCACTGTCTCCGTATGCAACATCTCTCCGCGCAAAGAGATGCGAAATCAGCTTCCAGTCACACAGGGCGCATGGTGCGTAAAGTCTGACGCAGGAGCTCAACGCCTGCCACAAGTTTGGTCACTCCAATAACATTAACTTGTTAAACTAAAGCTTTATGGCACCTGTTTATCCCCTTAACGAACCCTCTGCAACTGTGCACAAAACCTGCTCTGGTTTCCACGTGCTGGTGGCTGTGTTGTGAGATAAATGAGCTCCCCATAGTATGGAGAAATTACTATGGCAAGTCACGACGAAGTCTGACGCAGGTTTGACTCACCCGCTCGTGCGCACGTCAGCAATGGATCTAAAAAAAACATCTGCAGTGTTCCCAGGACGATAATAAGAGCATCACACAGGTAGACTGCAATCAGGTCCATCACACAAAGTGATTGAAAACGCTTCTTGTGCAAATGGTGTTTGGGTTGGACAAAATGTTCTCCTTGCAGCCCTATGATTATTATTAGCCTATTATTATTATTATTAAGAATATATGCACAAGTAATAGCCTAAGAAACAGAGTTGTGTCTTGAGTCACGAGTCACATGACTTTGACTCGAGTCACACTCGTGTCTCAAATTTGGTGAGTTTAGACTGGACAAAAACAGAGACGACTTACAACTCAAATTGGACTTCAACAACTCGTAGCGTCACGTGGATTTGAGCCTTTTGACCTGGAAATATATAAATACCTCCCCCCAGCCCAAAGATCAAAAAGTATTTTACTTAAAAGTGTGCCACAACTCAGTTTCTTGAATAAACTAAAATTGAAGCTATTCATTCACAGCATATTGACAGATTCTCAGATCCAGTATGTTTGAACCAATACGACCATAACCAATCAAGATGCAGGAGAGAACCCCTTACTGAGCGCCAGCTGGGAAAAACTATATCAAACTTAATTTCATTCATGGTGGTCCAAAATTAGAAATGGATAAACAAGTACTTCCAAGCACCTACTTAAAAAAGAAATCAAATATGTACAAATTTAAAATAATTAATCTAATTAATCTCTAATTAATCATTACCGAGTTACTACTGGACACCAGCACCATTCATGTTGGAAATACCGGGAAGAAACTGGCACTTTTCTACACTGTATTTGGGATTGTCCACTCATTTGGCCCTTTTGGAGTAAAATCCTCAGACACATGAATGAATGGCTCGGTAAAACATTGCCAGTGTCTCCAAGACTGTGTTTATCTGGGGACAGTCACAAGTGCATAATGTGTTAAGGGATGACTTCTCAGTTGTTATAGCTGGAGTCATTACAGCTCCAGAAATAAAAGAATGGGTCAACTATATGGCAAAAACTGCCTCTTATGAATCCATGCTGACTAGGATGACTAACCGGGCTCAAGGACCAATCTAGGGGGGATTTTTGGAATTACTTTGCATTGTCTCGGGGCCTGGAAGTGTGATTATTGTTTTGTTCTGCCCTGCCTTTTTTTTTTTTTTTTTTTAAATATTATCACTATTAATTTGTATGTGTTTATTTATTCAAATTTAATTTTGTTATTTTGATTGTTGTTTGGCAGGCTGGGGCTGGTGCTGCCCCCCCCCCCCCCCCCCCCCTTTTGTACATATCTCTATTACCTTGTTTGTATTGTGTTACTATTTATGTTTGTCAAGACTGAATGTCTCAGTTAATGTGTACAACTGTCATGTACTAACCTAACCAAAATCAATAAAATATTTGTTTACTGTGTTGTTAAAATGGCATTAAAATGCGTGAAGAGTGCATTATAACTTGTTTGGGACCCAAAACTCAAAGTTTAGGACTTGAGATTTGACTTGGACTTGAGGGCAAAGACTTGAGACTTACCTGTGACCTGCGCAACAATGCCTTTGTCCCATTTCTGATAAGAAATATGCAGACCTATCAGTTCATCCTTACACTGATAGAAGCTACCCTCTCCCTCTGTTACAGTGACAGTGCTTGGTGTTAATAGACATGTCAGAATTTGCTGTTGCGGCCACAGTGATGTATAGACTAAAATAGGTGTGAACAGCCAGTGCTTCCTAATGGACGTTTCTCAAGTGTAGATAATTTGTGGCATAGTCATTTTTCTCTCTGACACCAGCAATTTATCCTGCCCTTGGCTCTGTAAGCGTGCCACTGCTCCACACTTCATATCTTTTCTGCAGGCTCACTGGGTGGTGTTTTACTTGAACTAAATAGACAACAGACCTTTTTGTTGTATTGCATGGTATTGTTCATAATTCAGACAATTCATAGGTAAAAGGTTTTGTTAACTCTGGGTAACCTTCGATTTGAAGTGTCAGGGGGTTGTGAGGATAATCCTAGACACTTTGGGAAACTGTCAGTGTCAAGTTGAACTACCATTTGCTGTGGTTGGGTGGCAGTTAAACTACATTCAATATCAGTAGCTTTTTCAGCCAATGACTTTGGGTCATGTAGTTTATGTAGTTAATAACAAACTACGTATTCATAGTATTCTCAGGATGTTTTTTCCATATAATATGGTACAAAGCCACAGCTTATTGGCCATGGTTTAAACTCAGTGACAATCAGCTATTTGACTAAAATCACCTCTGATTTGCAACCACGATATCTGTGATTGAATACTTTGAATTTCTCAAAGAGTTTGGCATTTTCCTGATTCAATCCCAACAGTTGCTCCCAATCCTCTCCTTAAACACATCCTGGGCTGCCTGCAAGGATCGGCCTGCCCTCAGTGTTAGTTCAGTTGTACCTCCGTGTAACAATATATGATCCCAGACTCAGATTGTGATCATTTCCTGTGGATATAGTTGAACCACTTTCCGAAACTAGTTTTACTTTAGCAAGCTAAATTCTTAAGGAGTAGTGAAGATGTAGTTTCACTGCTTTTCATTGTGAAGTAGCCAGTAGTTTGTTAAACTACAATTTTAATGCAGTTTCCCCGATGATGGACACTGTGGATAAACAGTGCAGGTGCACTCTGGACAGAGGTGATTCAGAGAGCAGCTCACGGCAACATCCCCCCTCTGTCACCACAACAGTGCTCGGAGTGAAACATGAGGCTGTCAGAAGGTGTGAGTCAAACAAGGACACAGATACTGTGTGAAGGATTAGAGTATTTAGAGATGCAATGTGCTACTAGTGTGTCAGACGCTGAAGGATATCCTGCGGGAGTGACAGTTTGTTTTTCCAACGATAACTTTCTTGACTATCATAGCATAAGAGTATTATGCGTCAGTGTCAGATTGTCACAGTGAGGGTGTTCGGTGATTGATTTCAAAACTGCTGCAGTTTTTACTGTACATCATGTTCCACTGTGTGAGTTATAACTTGAAAAAAAGAGGACATACTCACTCTGCTGTACATGCTAACCCTGGGCAATTTTCTGCTTCCATCATAAGACCCCCCCAAAACACATGCGCGCGCACACACACACACACACACACACACACACACACACTGCATCAACTGACAACATGTATGCACAGTATGCTTCCTGTCTCCTTCAATTCACTCATGTGACTCACTTTCCAAGGGCTGACTGCTGGGATCAGTTGCCATGGCAACCACCGATCATATGATGGTTACTCACCCTGTGAGCGTTTTCTCTTTCTTTTTTCTTTTTTTTTCCACCCTCCTCTCTAGCACCTACAGGCGTTCTGCAGCACGTCTGTGAATGAGCCACTGAATTTAAAGTTCAACATCCTTCTCCCCCTCCCCTCACAAAACACAACTTACCACGAGCCTGGTTTTCCTGCCCGTGGCGGTTCGTAGCTTCTGATGTGTGACTCGACTCATGTAAACACGTAGTTTATCACACCTTTAAATTGTGCAACAGCAGACACAATGTGCTCTGCCTCCTGTCACAGCCAGGATTCTGCTGCAGTATTACTCACCTTAAAGCTGCATGAATAACCACAGGTTATGTTTTTCAGAGTGACGGCATTGGATCATTGAGGCAGGCGCTCAGGATGAGGCAGGGAAAAAAAAATCACATCTGATAAATGGTGCCACAGGCGGAGAAATTTCACTCTCAGTGCAGCATCAACACTCTCCATCATAACAGCTCTGACCTGAAACATCTTGACCTTGAGCTGCCTCTATTTCTATTCGTCTCACACAGCAGCAGAGAGGGTCGTTCTGCAGCGAGGCCCTTGGATCCAGCTTTAATATTTCACATGTTGTTAAACTGGAGCACAGAGTGGAGGGGTAATGAGCCATCAAACTGGGCTGTGATTTACTGAGCCTTTTATCTATAAGAGTTTGTAGAGTCGGATGGCTAAAGACCCAGTTAATAGAGAAGAGACAGACGGACAGTGGTGCCCCTAGAAATTTTTCATAGGGGTGGCCAAATGAGGAAGATCTTGGGGTGAATTTGAAGGAGTAGGCCTACATTGACTGTAAGGAGCAAAACGTTTACTGGGAAAAAGCCTCAAGTTTAGGGGAGGCTTGTGGGTACCCATAGAACTCATTTTAATTCCAATATCTTAAGGCAAAGTATTCTCAAATAACGGTTCATATGTTATTCTACAAATTAGCACCCCATGAATGACATTATGTACTTAATGTTATTAGCTGTTGTGGTTAGGTTTAAGAAAAATATCATAGTGATGATGTACCTTAAAATGACTCAAAGTTCACACAGTTCCAAACACAAGTCTTCTGGGGTAAGTCCTGTGTTTTGTGACCCATACACCATCCCACCCTGCCACCTAACAGGGCTGCTTCCTTCTTTAGTCATAATCACATTGGTCACATGATTGCAGCCTTCCCAACACGTGACTTATTCACAAATTTCTAGCTCATGATTATGAGGTATAACTTTTGGTGCATTACTTTTCATGAGAACAGCCTGTTTGAGGTGAGGGGTCAAGGTACCCCATTGTAAATGGCCATACCAGTTGTTCTCTTGCCAGAATTTTCTTGCCTAAATTTGGAGTGTTATTTAGGGTCCTTGCTGACAAGCTTCTCCAACATGGTTGGTACCAATGGATTTCTTAAGGTACCTAGTTTCACAAAATGTTTGGGCTATCTTAAAAATGAGTGTGCCATATCCTCTTGAAGACAGTAATATCAGCCTCCAAGCCTCCAAGCCTCCAGCCCCCCCCCCCCCCCCCCCCCCTTTTTTTTAGCGCCACTGCAGATGGCACCTCAAAACTGACTGCAGTCAAATAGAAGACATTAATCCAAAAATACACCATCAAATATTGACTTATTTCTGGATGTGAAACGGGGCTTTAGAACAGGTGAGAGATAACATGTTTCCCTGCATGTTACTCAATGGGATCTTATTCTTCAGTTTGAGAGCAAATTGTGAATGGTGGTAATGTTTATATATACGATAATACTGTGAGAATCCCATTCACCATCAGCAGAGCACCAGCCCTTATCTCCAGCCTCAGGAGAGCCAGGTTGCTAGGTCACAAATTAAACATGCTGACGAACACTGGCGGGCAAAATCTGATCCTTGTCTCGGGGGGTGTTTCAGTGCAGCTGAGCCTCGTTGGCACTCAACTTCAACTTCCTCTCTCTCTCTGCTCCCCCCTCAGCCTGCTATGAGTGGTGCAGTCCTAGCTCCGTCAATGCACTGACACCTTTGCCTACACTCCCCTCTGGGTGTGAGAGTGTTGCCATTAGAAAGAGATGAACAAATGAGGAGGGAGGGATGCTTCAGCCGGTCCCCTGACTGGCTAGCTGCTGCTTTTCTGTGCATGAAGAAGAAGACAAAAAAGGCAACTGTAACCATGTTGACTCAGGTTAAACACCAACAGAGCACACTGACCTATTGCCAATGCAACCACACCAAAAAGGTGTTTTATACTCTCGTTTGCTCATTAAAACTATAATAATCAGTTCACTGGTGTTACTTTAATATTCCCAGACAGATTTCTCATTAAGTATTCCTCCCCTGCCCTTTTTCCTGTTTCCCTTTTATCGCCTGTCCCTGCTGTTGAAGTGACTAAAGGCTTATTAGCACTCTGGTAAAGCTTTACTCCTCTTCCCTAGATAAAGAAATATACACAAAAGTCATGACCGCAAGAGGAGAAGCAGGAATATTGACACCTGTGATGAATGTGCAGCGGTGAAATCGATGGCAGAGATTTGGCCTTGAGACCGTGTAATAAGCACAAAATTAAGCTGGTGACGCATGATGTGCATGATGGTTCGACACAAGAAACCTTCATAATAACAACAATAGCATCTGAATTTGAGGCTGTATTTTTTTTGTATGAGAAGGAATAAATCTGGCCTGTTCCCAGAAGAATGGACAATAAAACTGTCCAATGAAAAACAATTCTGCAGGGAGAGTGAATTTACTACAGAGGGAGCTTTTATGAGATCAGAGAGGTGACAGCAAAAATAGAACTACTATAAAATCCTGCCACTGGCATTTCATCACTCAAACATTTCAAAAGTCAGCATGAAGCCTCAGCTGTACAGAGAAACCTGTCATTCGTCCATCACTTAACTTCACTGACATTTACAGTATAAATATAGCACCGTCAAGTTTGTAAGGAGGGCGGTCAGCTCCACAGAGCTTTATTATTCACTTTCACAAGATGGTGATATGCCAGTTGCTTTAAAGTTTTGGCTGCTCTTTCATGCATTGAGTGTGAAAAAAGAGCCATAGCGACCTAACGTTAGCTTATAGCTCCAAACCAGGCTAACACTGGTGCTACGGGTCCAAGTGACTAACGATAGCTAAAGGTTACCCTCTAAGACACTGAGGTGATTATGAAAATGAGCAGAAAAACTATTTACAAAAATAAATGGAAAGTGTTTTTGATCATTTTCACACTTCAGTGTTGTAGATAAGGTCTGACCATTAGTGGCATTTGCTCGTCAGCCAGTGTAGCACTAATGTTAGCCTGAATTTTAGAGCTTAGCTATCCACCTTATTTTTCACGGAAACACAGAGGCAAAACAGAACGCAGCCAGCTTCCGTTTTTTTGTGCGACACTTCCGGTCCAGCACTCTTACCACTGTGTAAATGGGAATCGCCTTGTTGTTTACCTTGCTGAGTTTAGCTATATATATGTATATATCACATTTTTCACGTCACTATATCACCGTTTAGACTAATCTGATGTTTGTAAAGTCTATAAACACAATGACTGAACAAACATTAGTATTTTCTCTGTGTGTAATTAATAACATGGTTATCGTAGATTAGCTGGGCTAACCGTTAGCTGTTAGCCGTTAGCCGTGTCTGTAATAACTCACTAAACTCACAAAGTGGCCCGTGAAAAAATATTTTCTCCAGCGGATGTCTTAATTACAACATTATTGAGCTAACTGGACTAGTTTCATGTCGTATCCGACAACGGGAGGCTTTTAACAGATGACGTCCTGATGTTAGCTTTGCTGCTAGTGTTAACGTTAGCTGTCCCTGTCAGCTGCAGCCACTGATGCTTTCTAGACATTGTGATTTCCCCAAACTGGATAAATACCACACATAGTAACACAAAACTGCTTTGCTAGCTCAATCATGTTGTAACAGCTGGATGGTTGATGCGTACATGCTGATTCGGGTGCTATCAGAGCCGATCCGTGCATCACTATGGCTTAATGATCAACTCAGTCAATTAAAACAACCCGTCCTGTGTTAGGAGTGTATGTCGCTGACAGAAAGAAAGAAAGAAAAGGGGAAAAAAGATAGAAAAGCAGCGTACACCTCACATATTTATTTCTCACAGTTGCGCACACGTTTGGCTGGCATGCAGAAGCACCGTCTGTGTGTCTGTGTGTCGAGGGTGCGAGCCGCAGCTTCAGCTGCTCAAGTAGAGAGGCTTAGCATGGTGTGTTTTTTCACTGATTCGGTTCTGCAGGTTCTCTGCTGGTACACTGGAGACGGGGATCAAGCAGTTTGTCTCACTTGGGATAGATTGTGCTTTTTTGGTTCATAGTTTATGATTGACGTGCGATTTATTCTAACTAACTAACTAACTGATTGACTAACATAAACAACTAAAAACTGAAAAAAAATAGCTTGCACCGTTAGCTCCGGTAAGGGAAAGCATGAGGGAAAGCGGCTGACCGGAAGTCACGCACAAAAAAACGGAAGTTGATCACTATTTACTTCCTTGTTTGAAAATAAGGTGGATAGCGTTAGGTGAGTGTGGTGCTTTTTTATACTTAGTGCTTTGAAGAGCTGCCAAAAATATAACTCACAATGTCTTGTGAAAGCGAGCAGAAAAGCTAGAGCTGATCACCCTCATAACCTTGATGGTGCTTTTCTTTATTTTAGTAGCTAAGCAAGCTAGCTGACTGGCTAAATGGCTATTAAAATACTCGAAACCCATACGTACAAAAACCAACAGTAACACAAGTAATACAAAGCTAACTGTGAATAGTGCTAACAAATGGATGAAAAAGCACTTTGATCACTGTGGTCTGAGGCAAAGGTACTGTAAAGTTGACAGGAAGTAAACAGACGTGACGTCTGTAAAACTGATGTCACACATCATTGTGCAAGTAGATAATATAGAGATTGTTTCATTCTTATTGGCAGAGTTCTTTGAAAATGATAATTCACATTATGACGGTTTCTTCAAATGGAGAATAAATCCTGTTCTGCAAACCACTGATGCCAAATTCCTCTGTTAGTGCCTCATGCCCTGTGGCAGCCTATAGCATGTGTGTGTGGGTGTGAGAGGAGAGTTGGTTGCTAGAAATACATCAGACAATTTATCATGTCAGCAGAATTACCACGTCAGTTATCTATCCTCTGTAGAACATGTGATGGAAATATAGTGCAGCGCGTTTGGAGCAGTTATAATGAAGCAGCCTGGCTGCTTGCTTTGCAAAAGGCAGAAACTAATGTGAATGTTCATTTATGAAAATCAGCGAATTGTGAAATGAAACAAATGTCACAGTTCTTGTTTTTGGCGTGCAGTGTTTCCACTGGCTACGTGAACATGACTTTTAAAGGTCACAGCGTAAAGTCATCTCTTTTTGGTGATGTAGTGTGAACACTGGTCATCCTGGTCCTGCCCTCCAGTCTAACAGATGGCTGTTCCGACCCTGCTGTTCGAGGCTGTACAGTAAAAGACATACACAAACAGCAAAGACTTCCTGCTAGTCCATAGATCAATGTGCAATCATCCTTATGCATAATGAAAACTCATTAGGCCTTGTTTCTATTAATGGGCCAATATGCCCTGAAAGAAACAAGAAAACAATCAGGCGAGAGCTAATGCTCCTCAGGTTTATGCAAATCCTGTAAACTGACTAAACATTAACTCACATTATTTGTAGTAACAGTTTTGCTTTTTAATGCAATGCAGCCAAATTTATAGAGCCTTAAATACCTCAGCACTGTGGTGATATGCCATAGTGATCAGAGGAGCATTTCTAAACACACTGACATAATATACCAAAACCGCTCAGACCCATTCAGTGGCCTGTAAAACGTCCACCTCAGACTGTGGACACTTCTCTGCCACCTCATGATGACTAATCTACAGCGACTGGTGCCAGGAGGGCACCACAGTGCTTAAAGGAGCAGAGCATACACCGTCTTTTATGTAACGACATGAAAGACTGTGAACAAAATGTTTGCGCCCTGGCTGTTGTGACCCTGTCAGCTGTGGTCTTGTCAAAAATCCGTACTCCCTGGGGATGATCAGGTGGGTGTGTATGTGTGCATGGTTGATACTCGTACTTTGTACAACTGTATTAACCAAACTCCCCGTGTTTCTGCTGTCTTTATCTCTTGGTTAATCAGCCTCAACCACAGCACATGCTGCAGTGCAATTAAGAACAGGGGATGTAATGAGGTCTTTCTTTGTCATGTTTCTCTAAAATCCCTGTTACATCCAAAGTAGTTCCACAATTTAAATACAACAACATGCCATGCCTACGTTGGGTATCATTATCTCACCCAGCTCCCCTACATTTAGAAAATTTATGCAGTGAGGCTTATTTATTCACAAAGGAACGGACCTAAGAGATTTAAAGGCCACTGCTCACAAACATACCACAGTGTGACTCATGCTCCCCTGCCTCTAATACATCAACCAGCAGCGCTCTGTAAGAACTTTAGTGCCTTGACTAAGCTGCCCAGAATAAGGAAAAGCCAAGACGACAAACTCTTTTCACCAAAGGAGATGACTTTTTTTAAATCCAGCATTTGCAGGAGGTTAAAAACTGTCTGCAAGCATCACTTCTGGAGCAAAGTCTGTGCCTCTTAATAGGTTTTGGTTGAGTGGGTGAAAGATATGGCGTGTGTTACGTTCAGAGACTCACAGGAAAACGATGTACAGGCTCTTTAATATAGTGCTCCTGGGATGACATTTTTTCTGTTGGGCCATGGAAGTTAGCATCGCCTTGGTTCCCTCGTCAAAAAGCCTATGGGATTTTTCCATTAGATTTCGGATAATTGCAGAAAATAATGTTTGTGATTCTTAGACATTTTGTTCAGCAAGATCATCTTCACAAATGAGCAACACTTTTTTTTTATTTTTAAAGTCTAAATGCAATCGTCAGTCAGTTGTCTAAGCTAGTGTTAGGCTGTAAACAAACCACACTATAGTTGCATGACTTAACATTCGTACCACAACAACACTGTAGTCTCATTTAGCAACTTCTTAGCATCTTTGTTAAGACACATAAAAGCCTCAAAATTCCTGAGTGGGGTGTTTTCTGACATATTTTATGACGTAGAATAAAATGTGAAAATCTTTTCGGCTCTTATTTTAGGCATGCAACCAAAAATCTATTCAAGAAACCCATTAACTATGAGATGGGGGAACAGGGAGTGCTAATATGCTAATTTCCAGGATTTGGAAATCTCATTCCTGAAGCACTGTATATCCATCCATATTAAAATTCCACTGTTATTGTGACATCATTTGTCCAGGTAAGTTATGCATGAAGCAGCATTAGAGAATGTATGTGGTTCTGAAACAAACATTAAGACAACAAAACAAACATTTAACCATAACAGTAATTACCAATATAAAGTCTATGCAGTCTTTAGATGGCAAATTTAAAACCTTCTGTGTGTGCTTCTTTCCCCATAGTTTCACACTCCAGGCTCTTGGTGTGATCTTGCTTCTAGAGAGATCCTTACAGAAGTCCACTTGTCACACAGCAAGCTAATTCAAAACAGATGCAGTTTCTAAGTAACATGGGAGAGATGTAAATAAGTGATAATCTCCAAACTGTCACTTACAGTGTGCTGTTCAGTTTGTGCATCAGTTACAGGCACTCTGCCACATATTCCACCTTTACAGAGCTTATAATGAACAGAGAGGTGTTCATTCAAGTGTATGTTTATTCCTGAAGTCATAGTTAGTGGTGGTGTTCTACTGTATTTCATTATATTGAGATGTGTTTCTAATATTCCCCCCCTCATGTTTCTAAATGAGGGTTGGGAAAACAGGCAATTACAAGATTGATAATAAACATACACTTAAATTAACACTTTTTTGACAGTGTCAATCAAAGCAGAACATTACAATCTTTGTAAAGGTAGACTTTATGGCTGTGCTGTTGATTTTAGGGTTGTACCAAGTCATGTGGCTCAGTGTAATCTTATGATGAAAATCATAATTCTGCAAAAGCCACTGTGATATTGTTGCACCCTCTACTGGTTAGAAATGCAGCAGCATCATATAGTGCATAAGAGATTGTTTGAATACAGTTAGTATCCTATGTATATCCACAGTGTGAAATGAGAATAGGAGAAGTGGTCAGAGCAAACCTGCACTCACCGATGTTATTTCTTAAAAAGAGGAGTTTACTTTGTGATGTTGTTCTGTTCACTGGAGTCTGTTTAGTCTGTTGTTCTATGAGACCAGTGAATGACAAATATTGATTGATTTTCCAAAGGTTTGCACAATCAGTCTCATGTCTCAGAACGATTAGCATGGTAATCTCCTCTCCTCCCTCCATCTCTTCTCCGGCTGTCGAGGCAGGCTGCTGAGACCTCTGCTGCGGAGGGAGGGCTTCACTGCCATCTGGGCTGCAGCAGGGAGTGGCAACCAAGACACACATTCAGCCTTTATGTACCATTAGCAAGACACATGGAGACGTACTCTTGTACGAGGAAGGATGATAACATAGAAAAGCAAAGTAAATCAAAACAACAAAGTGTGGTTTTAATATAAATCAAAGGCTTCGTCACTGAAAACACTCACAGTTACAACAAACTAGGTGCTTAATGGGTTGTTTGGAACTGTGCAGCTTTGCAGAGTACCTAGCTTCAAGGTCTGCTGTGAATTATTGTGGGATGACAGCATGCTGCAGGCCTATGTTTACTTTAGGAACCTCCAGAAAAAGGCAGTTCTTCAGAGTGAGTAAGTAGTAAGGTGGTGGTGTATTCAGATCAGCTCCATAAATAAACAAAAGCCAATTATGCTTCTCTTGAATAGAAAAGAATACAGTGGTTTGTGCCATTAAAATCCTGAGTTATGAGTCTAACAGCAGGGTGACAGGGAGCCTAATGAGCATATACGTGCACACGAACGCCACACAGGGGGATAAAGTAGAGTACAGTGAGAGTCCATAAATGTGGATTTCTAAATGTGGTTGGTCACTGCTGGGCTTTTCAGCTGAGAGCATGTCTGATATACCTACCCTGCTCTCCAGCCTGGTTCCCTCCCCGTGTTCAGATTCATGTCTTCATCAGTAACAAGGCCAACAGTCACTGTGATAAATTCTGCTGTTGTTCAGACGCCCTCATACAGAGTCTGGCCGGCTGCCAGCTCTATCAGCAGACAGCTCTGTCTGTACACCTCCTCTTCTTCTTCTCTCTCCCTCTCCTGGAGACAAACGACCTCATCTCTGCCATCGCTCTGTGGCCGCCATCGATTATCACTGCACTCTCATTGCCTTGCCCTTCCCTTCTGCTTCACTCTCATTTAATTCCTTGTTTTCTTCACACCCTGTTTCATTATCGATTCGAATATGGGGTGACAAGAGCTCGATGTCTCTTTTGCAGTATGCTTTCTTCTATAACAGCAATAGTAAAGCCTGCAGGCTAAAAGCAAAGATAGTAACTGCAGGAACAATCCACTATATATTACCATGCTTTTCCCAAGCTGTTGCTTTGACATGATGGTTCAAATGATTAAGCAAGAGTGTCACTCTTGCTGTAAAGATGCTTAAGTGTGGGGTCAGCAGCATGTTGTCTGAGTTAAAATCAGCCACCTCAGCCTTGAAAGCTGGCAACAGTCTGCCATTAAAACCATAAACAACAGAGTAAAGGGTGAAATGACCTGGTCATAAAATCTGGCTAGTCACTGGGTTTGATGTACAGTTCTGGGCTCTATAAAAACCGCCTTTGCTCTGAGCTCCACGGCCATTAGTGGGAATGATTATCGCCATATATTTCAACCTGTAGTCGCCTACTGAAGTTTTAGGTAATAGCAACTCCAAGGTCTTGCTTGTGACAGTAGGGAAAACAAATGATTATTATAAGAGGGTAAAGGTAATTGGCCATAATTCACAAGGCCCACAAAAGACTTTCTGGCCGTAATCAAAGCTGGTTTCCATACGCTGAAGGTGCCTGTTTGACAGGCCGTTTGTCTGGCTGCATGAAGTTATTATACTCCCCGCATTCCATATATGTGCCAACTTTAAGAGGAAAAATGATTCTGAGTTGCACCGTTTTAATGATATCATTTCACCAGTCACTACAATATCTAAACGTATATTCAGGCTTCAGGACAAAGATCAATTATAAGAGCTTGTTCTACACATACAGGATACAGAAGTCAAACGCTGGAGGAAGCATTTAGATCCTTTACTCAAGTAAACTTCTAATCCTTTACTTAGGTAGAGCACATGATTAAATGTACTTATATTTAGAGGTGTGGACTCGAGTCACATGATTTGGACCTGAGCCATACGTTGATGACTTTAGACTCGACAAAGTCAAAAAAGATTTTCAACTCCACCTGGACTTTAACACCAATGACTCGTGACTTCACTTGGACTTGAGCCTTTTGACTTGAAAACAATTGATACCTTCACCCCAAGCTCAAAGATTAAAAAGTATGTTGTTTAAAAAGTGGGCCATGAATGAATTCATTTCCCCTGATTTCCTGAATTAACGAACATTAACACTATTCATCCCCAGCAAGTCGACATTTAATTACTTAGATCCACTTTGTTTAAGCCGACAGCATCCAGTCAAGTTACAGGAGAGAAAAATGAGGATCTAACGTTTTTGAGCACCAGTTGGAAAAAATATTGAAAAGATCATTTTGTTCATCCACATAAATTATGTAGTGATCAACAAAGAACATATATGATCACAGATGGAGACACAACAACTTCCAACAAACTTGTTTAAACAAATCAGTGCAAACTTTAAAAAGCATATATGATTTTCGTAATTTAACATATCATTACTCTGCATTACCCACACATTACATTTAGTGAAGAGCGCATTATGACTTGAAACTTAAAGTTTGGGACCTGGGCCTTGAATGCAAAAACTTGGGACCAACTGGTGACTTGTAAAACAATGACTTGGTCCCACCCCTGGTTATATTCCACCACTGGGGAATTGTTCAAAGCTGAACACCTGATTATCTTTCCCATTGCCAAATCATCCCCTACCAATAATATACAGAACTTTAATTTTTACCCTTCATATATCATCATAGGCCTTAACAGGACAAAGTTGAAGACATTAACCAATGGCAAACATTTGTATTCACTGTTCATTAATTAAAAAAACATTGCAGCACATCTAATTGTGGTTGATATGACCGTTAATCACCACTAGATGGTATCATTAATGTCACTGGGCTTTAGGAAGTGACATAATCATGATGACTTGCTGGCTTGAGGCTTGAAAGTCCATCCACATTACGACATTACAAGCTGCATGTTGCACTGTGGGATGGGTCGTCTCGCTCCAAACCAGGATGTCATCATCTCTGTACACAAAATACATGTATCAGCTGCTTGTGATGTTCATCGTGAATCTTAATGCTTTTTCTGATTGTGTTTCAATACACAGCAACAAGACTGAAGTGCATACACACATCTTGAATGGGCGTATACACTGATATCCGATACCAACCGGTATTCCAACAACTTAAGTAAGCTGGCCAGACAAAACAAATACTGGTTTCTGGGTGTAACTATAGATAGCATGAAATTAATTTAAGCAATAAAAGTCATATTACTCGTGTGTGCATGACATATATTCTAGCTTCCTAATAAAACAGCAAGAAACTGCATTAAGCGAACTTAACTTCGCTGCAAGCCTTAAAAGCAAGGCAATAAAAATTTTATAGTGCTTTAAAAAAAATGACACTTACTTTGTAAAACTCATGGACACACACACACACACACGCTTCAATAAGCCCAGTTGCCTGTTTTATACACAAAGGCCGCTGCTCTCTAGTCTTTTCCCTCAGGGTCAAAGGTAAAGCCCTGACCTGGTGAGGCCAACATGCTCTTGTTAATAAAACAATAAACAGCAGTCTTCTCTCAATAACCCCCCAGCCAGCGCCCTCACCAGCAGCGTTAGCTCTCTGCACTTTCATCCCCGTACTCTTAACTCAAACTGCAACTACCAAACAGGCACGCAAACAGTGTGTGTACACATACACATGCATCATTTTGTACATCATTCCAACCACAGGAGTATAAGACTCATGATCATGATGTATTCTAAATCCTGTTTACGCATGAGTGCTTAAAGCGGAGTTCAATAAGACTTTATTTACTCTTTGCCCACCATATGTGATGTTCCTGAGTGTTTGAAATCTAAGATCAGTCACAGAGGGGGGCCCTGTGGCTCCCAGGACACCTAATACTCTGCGTGCTCCAGGGCCGGTGAGAAGAAAAAGAGCACAATTGGATTAGATACCAAAATAGGGTCAGTGTTTGTTTTAATCAATCTGGTGACACAGGGAGCTCTTGAAAGCACAGGGCAGGGAGAGCCTGGAGAGAGAGAAAACGAGAGAAAGAGGAAAGGAGGGAGAGTCAAGGAGACAGATAGTGAAAGGGAAAGAGAAAGGGAAAGAGAGAGACAGAGAGGGCAGCCAGGGTGATTGGTCCCCAGGCTATTGCTGGATAATGGAGACTAGAGGCTGGAGGGGAAGCTGTCTGGGGGGTGGCTGGCCTTTCAGAGTTCACTGTCAGGTCTCCAAACCAAGGGGACAGTGGTCACTTCCACTCTCCCAGCATTCGTCAAAATGAGCTCTGACTTGCGGTGTAGCCGGTTTGTTTTCCACACAACACCAACAAACCATCTGACAAAGAGCGCCTCTGAAGAAACGAGCATCCATGAAATTGACAGTATATCTGCTGAAGATGATTTGGATCAACAACAACTGTTGCTTTGTTGGTTTTGTGTTGACGGGGATTCAAATGAAGTAGTTGCAAAAACATTTGAAATCCGAGGCTGGGAACGTCAACTGTGTTGTCCCAGTCTAGGCTATCTGATTACCAAACGTTTTGGTAATCTTAGCAAACTGGATAAGAAGTTTAGAAAGTGAGAGTGCTGAGGCTTATGATTGAGGATGATAGCGAACACTACCAGGCACAGAGAGATCCAGTGTAAGTGCAAGGCTCTGGCTTTTTTTTCCATCTAGGTTGTTGCAAGATTACGCTCCCTCGCCAAGTCAGTGAATTGTGGCTCTTGGGGAGCGAATCGTGGTCGCAGCTGACTAGACTTTCCATGGCAGGGCTTAAACTCTTTACTGGGATACACCACTGAATTTCAGATGTCAAAAATGATTTTCCTGCGTCCCGGGACAAATTCAGTCTGTGTCAAAGGGGGGGAGCATATACTATCACTTCCCATGGACAGAAACAAAAAGAGCAGTTTTCTTCTTGCCCATAATCTGTGATGTCACATCTCAGCTGCCTGAAGAATGAACAGGAGAAGACAGAGAGGTCGGTGGATTCTTGATCAAATAGATGTATTTTCTGGTTCATTACCAACCTCAGAGTCAGTCTCCAATTTATGGTCAGTGGAGTAGCTCCAGACTGTGGATCTAAGTGGTATTACAGAGTAATGCTTTAGCTGTCTGGCCTTGCGAGCTACTTGGTTATTTAGTTCCAAAAGCCCCATAGAGCTCATGACATATATAAATACTTGAAATGAGTGCTATTTCCCTTTCAGTGCCACCCATGCACAGTCCACTGACTGTGTAAAGAAGAGTTTAGTTACACATATAGTAGGAAAGTAAAAACAAGAGCATCTACCTCAAAATAGTTTGGAAACACAAATCTTCATCACATTATTTCTGTGTGACGTTGCACAAAATCAGTTGTAGTGCCATATATTTTCATCTAGTATGCCATTTTTCTGCTGTGTGAGTGTGTGCATGTTTGTGTGCATGCCTATAAATAAACAGTGTACTTATGTGTTGGAGAGAGGCGAGAGAATTAGAGCAAGAGCGAGAGTGTCCCAACTCCTGCATAACCAACAGCCCTCTCCGTGGTGTTTGGTAATGGTATCCCCTGGTCGGAAGTGCAAATCCAGCTGCTGCGAAGTGGCCATAAATTAGATTTTCTGAAATTTGGTGCAGACGTAGTCTCCAGTGTGTCGTTTACTGGAGCGCTCAAACCCCACTCGCCAACTGCAGCTTTCATTATCATTACCTAAATCCCTTAAACTTTCGCTGATCAATTGTCACATATCTTAAGTTATCTCAGTTGTGCATCAGCTCTTTTTTTTCCTGCTGCAGGGCTTCTTCCCTACAAGTTGAGGCAACAAGTTAGTTTCACTTTAACTCGAACCTGCAGCGGTGCAATTTATCTATTTTAAAAAAGCGGAGACATGTTGAAAACATTACAACTCGTGCTTTTGCTCTCTGAGCCTAGAGGTTAGTGTGATGTGCCTGCTGAAAGCTTTTCCAAATCACAGAGAAATCAGCTGAGTAAGTTCAGATTTTTGCAGCTGCTTTCTATTCCTCAATGTGCAGAGTAATTCCAAACAGTTTATTTTCTATCCAGCCACTTCAGCCCCCAAGGTCATTTGCTTTTTCTCTTTCTAAACAGGCAGAATTCTCACATGTCCTTTCTTGGTGGAACTCCACTCAGCCTAATTCGCTATGCTGGTCTGTTCTTCCCCAGCAGACTTGTGACAGCCTCGTTCAAATGTGTCAGAGTTCCTTTAATTTACAGACCTCATCTTTTGCCTGAGATCTGATGACAAAACAACAGGGTCACTCTCAGCTGCATGAAGCCTTTTATGCAGATTATTGAACACTCAGAATATTGATTGAAAATGATGTCTTTATAATATATAGCTTAGAGATTCCACAAACCTTTCTGTGTGCTGTGCTTAAATGTCTGTGCATATAAATACTGTAATTGTATGTCCTGCACGATGAAAAGAAATGTGAAAGCGAAGGATGAGTCACAGCAGAGACAAAACACTATAGCCACCAAGCTGGCTTCAGTGAACTGTGGGTGAAGTGGTGCATTAGTGTCTGAAGTGTCTGGGTGGCTGTTTGGGGGGTTGTGCTCTGTGCCCAGGCCCTCGGGGCACCAGTAGCAGGATGGGCCCGAGCATCCGCTGAGAGGATGACCCCAGCTATCCCTGTGGAGTTTGGCTTGTACAGCTGTATCTGATTGGACAGGAACAAAGAGCTGCGCTGCACCAGGGGGTTTGGTATTTAACAGATATAAGAAGTGATCCTCTTGGACAAGAATCACTACTCCTGTATTCCCAGTAAAACATTGATTGTGTTGGTCTGTATTTCTGAGAATAATGGGAAAATGTTTCAAGGAAACATTTTTTTGTGTTTCTGCGGGGTAGACATGATGGCTGTTAAAAGTATAACCAATCTTGACATTTTACCAGCAGTCAAAGGTGCAGATTTCAGGGGGGATGCAGGGGACACGTCCCCCTCAATATCTAGAACATGTGCATTTGTCTCCCCCAGTAAAAACATGAAAGCAGCGGTGGACTTTTATTTTATTTTTTACAGAATTAAAGACATTTACAGCATAAATTGATGCAGAGAAGGCACAAACTGGTGCATAAAAAATCACCAGAATACCGTAAATTAAGGGTTTGATGCTCAAAATTTTCTGGCAGATGACCCCTAATCCCCCTGTTTCATATGTGTCCTCCCAAATATGAAACAAAACCTACGCCCTTCCCAGCAGCGCTAACATTAATGCACATTTTAAGACTCGTTTTTTGAATAATGCTTCTATTGTAGCCTTGTAAGAAAAGGAAGAATGGATGCTCTTCATGAGTTCCTGTATTGCTCACTACATATAATTGAATATATGAATAATAAAAAAATCACAGTTAGAAAACTGGTTTTGCTCAGTGTGTTTTGTTCCTATTTCTCCTGGTCAGCAGGAAATGCTTTTAAATGCAATTTGTGAACCAAACTTTAATTGTTCAGATGAAGTTTTGGTGCTGTGTGATGAACCAAAATTTAAACATATTCTCTGAGATATGCATGACAGACTATCTATCTATCTATCTATCTATCTATCTATCTATCTATCTATTTGTGCGTTATTCTTCAGGTTATTTTACATTTATTAGGCTCGCAGGCAGGCCTGGAAAATCCACCACAGAAGAGCAGCTACATCTTTCACACCTTGACTCATTTGTAAAACTCATTAAGTATCACAATTCAACAAATCCTCGTGACACCGCCGATAGCACCAGAGAAATATGAGCGCGTTAATTTGGTTATAATTTTGCAACTGTCATCTCTTCCCTCAGCTCAGCTCGCAAAAACAGACAGATTTATTATGAGGCGCTCCGACAGAGAGAAAAAAAATCCTGTTGTTCTTCCGCGTACTTTCATAAGTATTTATCCAGAATATGGCTGACAGGTTTCATCCAAAAAATGTGAGAAAGCTGGTGAGCTACCGGAGACCTCCTGTGTGCGTCACAAGTTTTCTCATTTGATGCGCTGGAGACGGAGGCCGCTGCCAAAGCCGCAGGTCCTGTCTGGAGCCTCAGGATTACAGACCTGCGAGTGTGAGTGTCGTCTGTACGTCTGTCACAATGCCAGAGCCATCACACACACACACACACACACACACACACACACACACACACTGTCACACACATACACAAACAAGTAAAGGCGGACACCTTTATGATAATTGATTACCAATATCGCAGCAAAAGTCAATCTCAAAATTTTCCATAGAAAATCGGGTTTGTAGTTTTAAAGCTTAAAGGCCAACTGTAGATTTATATTTAGGTTTGCAGTTGTTAGGCTACTATAAAAAGTTGCCTATGCCTACTCTGTAATATTCCGTAAAATAAAAAGTGAGGGAAAAAAAGTTTAGGTTACTCTCTGACTTTTTTTTAAACAGAGTGGGTTATTATTTTGCGATGTTAGGCTATAGTCTGTAATGGCTGTAAGCTTTTTGTGAACACAAAGAGTAAGGAACATTTTACTTATTTTGTAGGCTTTTTCTATAGGCTATTATCCTATTTGATTTTAATTTATCTTTTTCTCCTTTCAAATTATTCTCCTAATATAATTAGCCAGCCATAAACTTATTTTTTCTCGCTGTAAAAATCATAATTCAGATAGGTTTACTGATTTTTTTTAAGTTAGCCTATTCAAATGATTAGGCCTATCCTTTGTTCGTTTTGTTGCTCAAATTCATTTTAACACAGTAGAAAGAAAACTGTGAGACGATGTGAATTCCCAATCCTGCAGTCAAACATCAGAAAAAACTCGTTTCTTTAAATCATCGTTGGAAAAAAACTAGGTTAACGTATCTCCGGAAAATAATGCCAAAGTTAATCTGTGCAGGAGATGTTAGCAAAAAGGGGAGTTCATACACCTGAAAAAAATATTTCCACCCAATATTCTGTATTTAGGCTGTTACCGCTAACGAAAATATGAAAAAGAAATGGATCAATAATGATTATTAAAGTGTTATTGGCCGGAAAAATAAACTCTTTGCTGAGTTTATGCACAGTTAAAAGGTGCGTTATTTGGTCAGTTTCTGCGTGTGTATTCCAGCTTAATTGCAAACCAAATTTAAAGGTCTTTATTCGCTATTTAACCCACATTTCCTCTGTAATGTCACACTTATAGCCGGATTTTAGCTTTTTAAATTAGTTAAATTATATGTTTTAATACGGATATAGGCTACTAAGTATCATAAATAGCCTACATTAATATAAATAAGCTTAATAAATAGCCTATATGGTACAACAACTAAAAAAAATCACATCATTATACTGCAGCCCAATTAATTTATTTTCCTGTTCTATCTTTTTAATTTATTTCTATTCAAGGTTTAAACTGGCTTTTTCTAATAGCCCACTATTCCTGACTGACAGCTGGATGAACACAGGTGCTACTTGCCTTGATCCCATGGACACTTTGAATCTCCTCACCGGAAACCCGCAGTGTGTGCGGGGCAGGAGGACCTGAGGAGGTTCCTGTCCTCTGGCTCTGATAATGAAAATCCCATGATCTGCAGTCAGTGCTGTTTATCACTGCGCGACCACCTCTAATTCAATCCGAGACCTCGGGTCACGGACAGTGTTGGAGTATGTTATAGAAGCAACAAAAACAGCATCATTCAATAAGATTATAGTGATTACTCACCGCTGAATGATCCAACAATGCGTCCTGCGGATGCGTCCTGCTTTTCCATCTGTATGTCAGAAGTAGGCTAATTTATTACCTCAACCTTAACCTTGGCCAATAATGGTCAATGCAAACAAATATACGCCTCCAGAAAATGGAGGCTGTTCTTCCACCTCAAGGAAATAGCCTTTATTGACCATCTCTAATCTGATTTTATCTTATTCTAACCTGCGTCAATAAAGACGGTGATTACCAGCCAGCTAATGTTTGACTTCAATATCTCAGGTTACCTAAAATAGACTGGATTAGATAAAGTGGGATTTTGATAGGCCTTTATAGCTATTAATTTGAACAATAGAACATTTAATTTAATATTTAGCCACATATGCTGACGGTTAGCTAAAGCAACGGCCTAACTATAAATTTGTTTTAACGGAAATTGCTATTTTTCAGTCTGCTCCGTTACGCATGCGTCACCGCCCAACTGGGCCTCTACGCTCTCCGTCCACGGTTCCCGGTCCGCTTTAAAACACATTTAGGGATTATTTATTTTTAGCTCTGGCGTGTGTCTGCTGTATCGGGGCTTGAGCTGATGCGTCCAGATGGTTTTGCTAAGGTGCATGTTTACGGATTCCTGGAGATTGTGAGTAGGGAGCGAGGCAGTCTGTCCTTCATTAGGAGCCAGTCCAAGCAGAGAGGCATTTATCACGACAGACTGAGCTTTCATAACCTGGTGTTCCCACACACACACACGCAGCGTTTCTCTCCATTAGCTACTGTGTCGAGTAAGCCCTCATTCAGCTCCCTGTGACCAATATAAAAGAGGTTAAGTGCTCTTATTAAACTGCTAACATGACTTAGCATTAGCTAGCTAGCACCTGTGTGGAGCTGGTTGCCGTGGCAACCCGGGTTAAGGGAATACGATACCGCAGTGCAATCCTGTTTCATTGGCGTCTCACAATAGCTGCGTTTATATCTATGCTGAAAAAGTTAAAGAAATAAAAAGAGTGAAGTGGCGGTTTTCATAGGTCATCTGTTTTGGGCCTCGTGAGCCTTTATGGCAGTTCTGTCTTGGATTTGAAATAAGTGCTCCCAATTTCTAAAACTACAGTGAAAAAGCAACACCCAGCATGTGTTAAAGCAGAAAATCGTTTGTGATAAATCAACCATAGACTAGCTATGTCCAACATTTAATAAACTAAGGCTGTAGCACTGGTGATTTTGAGTGTGTCCGCACTGTTAAACATCAGGGTCCTTTGATTTAAAGATCTTCAGGGGGTTAATTGAGTAGCGTACTGTGTCATGATCTTTTTATTGGTGAAATGAATATGAAAAATCTTTCCCTTTTTTAACGTTTTATGATGTCTGTCAGAGCAGTGTGGAAAATTATATTTAAAGAAAAACTTGACTCTCTGAGGATTGGGTGCTGGAACCTTAATGCAACATTACAGTAAAGATCTGGCGTCCTTTCGTGTGGCAGTATTAGAAAGTGAAATTGGAGTGCTGCCCTGATCTTTACTTCATTAAATAATATACAGTATGTATACAGTACAATTCAAAGTAAAACAACCAGCTATTGTGAGAAACTTTGTTCCGTCTTCCTGACAGATACATACCCGGCTCATCTCGTGTGTTGTGGCTGTGGATCCTGACTGGCTTCTAACACTCACTGGGCTCCAGTGTGCTCCATGACGCCTCATACGAGGTCAGACAGAGGACAGCAACCCCACTTCCCATTTCCCTTTCGAGAAACCTCAACCCCCATTGCTACAGCAGACCAGCTTAAAGCTTCCCAGAATGCACCTCTCTTGCCGGCTGACCCCAGGGTCGGCAGCTGTCAATCACACCCTCAGCTGGCTCTGCAGCTTCTGGACATAGACTGGAGGATGTGAGGGAGGCCTCTGAGAGGAGCCCTGGCTCTGCATATGGGATCATCTCTGTGCATTCATGGCGGGTAATTAAATTAGCTATCCTTCTCCTATTCTAATGCAAACCTCAGGTTGAATCGCCACCCTGTACGTGAGAGGAAAGGCCCCAGGCGGTGATCGCCAGACAAAGACCGCCAGCTTGTATGAAGTACAGAGCTGTTCTTCATTCTAGCTGGCTGTCTGTGTTAGTGTTCCTCTGGCAGGTCGAGCTTAATAACGTCTCCATCTACATGCTGTTGCAGGATCACACAGATTGTCACTGGAAAAGGTCAGATCTTTGTTTACTCTCTACACACGACACACTTTATTCACTATTATAACATCACTAAATTATATATAAATATTAAAAAGTGGGATTTTATGCGATAAAGAAGTTTTGATGACAGTTGTATCTGTTTGTACACATGCAAGCCAGTGTGTACGAGAGAGGATGTAAGGTGTAACAGGGTGAGACAAAGCCCTGCAGACTGACAGCCAGGTCGAGAGGATGTAGTGAAGGAGGGAGGGGTGGAAATGACTCTCTAGCCTGAGGGCTGCAGGGTGCGCGGTGAGAGTGCAGGGTCACCTTTATCCACGCTGTCTGTGCCCAGAGTCGGGAGGCGGCTGGGGGAGACCTGGGACTCCCAACAGGCTGAACTGATTTCCTGTGCAGGGTCATGCCCAGGACAGGTTTGGAGGACAAGGGTTTAGGACCACGGGGAGCATAGAGTGGAGCTGGTCATAGTATGGACAGAGAGTTGATGCTATTTTCTGCTTTTTCCCTGCTTTTAATTATGGCTTCTTTTCTTGTGCATGGGTGCAGATTAAATGCACACATCTCTAAGTCTAAGTTAATGTGCTTATTTTTCTAAAGGACAATGCTCTCTGGAAGTTGGACTTTTCAGTATATGGATGAATGGGCTCCCCCCCTCCAAGTATAATTAAACAAACCACAGCACACAGACGTCCACACAGACCCATAGGAGACTTTGATTCCTCAGCAAATAACATACCCATAATCCTCTACATCTTATGCTCTTGATGCAGTATTCATATAAACACTGTTACCTGCGGCGGCTCTGAGATCATAGCGCAGACGTTCTTCCTCTTGCCCACATTTCTGGAATGCATTTACTCAGCTGGGTTCACGAATTCAAGAGTGCTCTGTTGCCTCGGGCTACAGAGGACATGCTTGTCACGAGATTTGAGAAACATATCCGTGTCCCCCCCCTGTGTGTACATCTTAAAAACCTAAACTCCCCTCTAACAGAATTATGAGGTTTTTAATGGTGGTCAGCCAGACAGTTTGATAAATGCTGGCAACTACATGCAGGCTGAAGTTTACGGGGATGAATACACTCAGAGTGTGGGAGGGTATGAAAGGTGGCATTGTGGTTGTGATTAACATGACAGCGCGGTCTTTTTAAACCTCTACGCTCTACTGACTTAAACATGTTAATCTAAGTCATGTTACACATAAATGTCATTAGGCCTTATATCTAAGGTCACTAATCATTTTAAACTTGAAGGAGCTCTTCCTATTCCATGCACGGAGCCATGTCTTTGCAATTTGTGTCCAGATGAAGACTGGAATTTTGATTTTGTTCTTGACTGCACTTTTATGGGTCTCTTGGTAAAGAGAGGAATGTAGTTTGTGAGTATTATCTGCACATTGGAGTATGAATTAGAATTAAAACGTTTCCTGCTGCTTTATTAATGCCTGTTTTTGTTGCTAGGTTACCCGGCTTTTCTCTATTTGTCAAATTCTGAAGTGAGACTTTGCACAAATAGTGATTGAAGCAAGGATTTGAGCTCACTTGGAGCCATCATTCACATGCCATCTTAACTCCATATTTCTTGTTGCACTGCCTTTTTCCCCCCTGCACTTGGATCTGTAACGTGCACTGTGGACACTTTGATATTTCAGAGCTCAAAATGGAATCAAATGGGGCTTATGAGGCCTCTCGGCCCAAATGGACCTCGTGTTTACACACTTGTCCATCAGCTGAGCAGCGTGCGGCCTCAGGTATCCAGAGAGATGGTGAGATGTCCCCAAAACCAACGGTACCGTGTCTGAACCTGGTAAGTGCACTGTGTTTAGACGAGGTTTGTCTAGATCGGAGATAACATGTCAGTATCAAAAGCCTTTTATCTTCCTGCTCTCTTTCTGAGGATATCCAGTTTTGAGCTGCATGGTTTAATAACACATTTCGTGCTCTGTGTCACGGACGAAGCATATTTTTCTGCTTTTACTTTAGATGTACTTATTATTTTTATATTGACTCTTATCAAAACATTTGTCAAGTGAGTTCAAGTAAAACCCCCACAAAGATTTAAATTATATTGCATTAATTAAAACTGTATTTCAGTGCTAGCAGGGGAATGTTATGACCTTCATAACTATTGTTTTGCTGTTTCCATCATTTCTAAAAGACATTCAGGATTATTCAGTAAAACCACAGGAAATCAGCACCATACTTTAGAGCTGAAGGACAAGGAAACTGTGAAGTGAGCTATACTGTAAATGTCAACAGGTACATTGGCACAGTCAGAAAATAAGTGTTTTCTATTTAATCCGTTTGTTCCCTATATTAATGATGACCCATATCTCGGCCTAAAATTTGTTTTCTGGGGTGTTGCATTATTCTCAAGATTGACGGTGGAATAATTATTTTGTTTAAATTAAAAATTGTCATTACAGTGTTAAAATTTTTGGTTTTAAATTAATATTATTTAAACAGACTCCAAAATCCAAAACTGCTGTAGTTAGCCCTGTAACTGCAGGATATATACGATAAAAGCCGTGTGTGCCGTTACATTTTTTTAATGAATGCCGACGCATTTTCAACGAAAATGACGGTCTTTAATCTGCATGAGTCCAAAACAAAGACAGCGACAGTAATAGGCCGAAATCACAGTGAGTGCATGCTGCCAATACATAAATTAAATAAGTGCATTTTGTTTATATTAATTATCATATTTAATGATTACGTTTGCGTGTGGATTTGTGTCCAATTTATTATTTAAAAAAACTTTTACCCCTGCAGTCTCTTGAACTGATTTCCACATGCTTTGTTATTGCATTACTTTTTTTCATATTTTGCATTAGCCTTTTTTTAATAGTCAGAAATGCGTCACACAACAGTGATTTTGGTCATTCGTGACATGTATTCTTTCGCTGCCTTCCTTTTTCTTATTTAGAGGCAGAAGGGCACATATGTTTGTTGGCACCATAATAACGCATCGGGAAAAAATAATACATGAGCTATTAAATTAGTTGAATGCATGCAGAATTGTTTCTTAAATGAAAATAAAGAACAACTCAGTGTGACAAAGAATATTAAATGAAAACATTTAGGCCCGAGTGCGTAAAATAAAAGGAAATGAGATCAAGTAAAGTAACACGAAATTAAATGAAGAAGGCTAGCTATATAAAAAAGTAAATTAAAAAAAGGAATAAGTAACAGACAGTGTCATCGTGGCCTTCAGTTAAAATGTGTGTTTTTGTTTTATTCGGTCAGGTCTGCGTCCGTAAAGTGTTGTGTGAGTGTGTGTGCCTCTCCTGTCCTGCTTGATTTGGTGATTAGGCCCATAACAATATATGAAATAGGAATTAAATGGTTAATTGGGGGGACAGAAACCACACGTGATTGAATTTTTGGCGGATTATATCAGACTGCTGGATGCTGTAATAGACACCCCACCACACACACACACACACACACACACACACACGCCTCTCTCTCTTTCTCTCTCTCTCTCTCTCTCTCTCTTACGCACACACACACACATACACACACACGCACACACACACTCCAACCCGGGTTTCACGGGTCTTTGTTTCTGATCTGTTAAATCCCACCCACTTGACATGAACACAGAACAGAAAAAAAACTGTCTCTGTCTCGGGCGCCCACACTATCAGCGCCCAGTCGCTGTTGTCTATGCTGCCTGCTGGATCCGTAAGATGGAGACGGAGAGTTGTTTGCCTTTCTCTCCGCAGACCAGCAGGAGGACGCCAGAAAACTCCCCCAGACTGGAGCACGGCGGCTCCGGCTCCTTTCTGTCCTGCGATGAGCTGCAGAAACCCTCGCACCTTCCTCCTCCTCTGCCTCACCGCCTCAGCCTGCGCGGGGATCTGTACGCCGCCGCCATGGGGAGGTTTGGTGATGCTGCGGCGGACTTTACGCACGGCGCTGCCTCGGCGAACCCGCCTGCCTCACCGTCCAAACACAGCAAGTTCTTGGACAGTATAAACCAGGATCAGAAGGGGACAGGGATCAGCGGTAAGCCGGCGTTTTATGAGAGCAACTCGGAGGGTGAGTCAGAGAAATTTATGTCATGTGCTACAACAAGAAAAGAAACAAATAGGGGCAACTAACTGACCAGTAATCAGGGACAACAACTACACTAGTAATACAGATTATCATTACTTGTTTTCATATTAGTCTGAACTATAAAAACAAAGCATAACTGTTTGACAATTTACTGCAGATTTTGATGATTAAGGCGTAAAAAATGTGCCTAAAATTCCCTTAGTGCTGATGACAATCCCTGTATTAACATATTCTTTGCTTTCGTGTATTTCAGCTAAAATAGCGGCTGTGCACAGGATAAAAAAAGACATAAATGCAGGAATAAAATATGGGAATAATCTTTATCCTTTGCAATGCCTTTTTTTAATTTTTATAAAACAAATGACACATATTCAGTGACTCAGTTTTCCAGTCAGCCATTTTATTTTTCATTTTATTTTTTTGCAGATTTTGTAATTGTGTCATTTCAACTAATAATTATACAAAAGTATCCACTGATTTTTACTGGCTATGCAAATGAAAGCACAGCTGTGATAAAAATGTCAGCAAGTTTTCATTCACTTGGCAGTCCATGATGTAAAGCGAGAGGGGTTAAAGGTCAGCGTGGCAGCAAGTTGGGTGTGTCATTAGGATGCTAGTCAGCCATCAGCCTTTAAACATTCAGATTAATATTTCTGTGTTTTAACCACAAGCCTTTCCCGTTCAGTTGTCCTTTATTCTCTTCATATGAAGGTTTTTGAAATGTTAAATACGGCAGATTTGACTTTGAGTTTTGCAGCAGGCGTGCGCTCAAAGGCTGACACATATAACAGCCTGTAAATGTCCATCTTGGGAAAAAAGTAACGGCTGTATATGTTGAACCGAAGCCTGAAGAAATGATGTGGGCTTTCACTTTATTTATTGGTGTTGATGATTCTGCAAAGCAACAGAGGATATGAGTGCTGATAAGGTCTTTGTGATATCTGTGTCCAGAATAATATACAACGGCTTGATTCATGTCACTGCCAAAGACAGCCAATAGAGTTTTTTTCCACGGTTATGATAACGGTATCAGCTGTCTTGTTTGATAGAGGACTTTTATTACTTTTCTTTTAAATTGGGTTTAAATAAGAAAAGGCCTGTATGCCTCACACACACACTCCCACACACACACACACACACACACACACACACACACACACACACACACACTCATGCATTCACTTGTGCACTGACAGTTCAGTGTTAGTTTAATTTCTTTTGTAAATTTCCGGGTATGTTACTCTAAGTGAGCAGGGCTTTGTATGTATGCATGTGCAGCGTATACACCGTGTGTGTGTGTATCTACCCGTTTGTGTGTTTTTGAGTTTGGCTTCGTTAACCTTCAAAGGCGCACACATCTTCCTGTTTTGTCTACAGTGGGAGGAAAGTTTATTGACGCTGGGACAGGCATTTAAAACCCCTGCGACCATCTTCACACTTTGAGGTTTTTAATTTAGTTTGTATTATTGTTTGCACTCAAGTCTTCCACTTGTAATACAAAATTTGCAAAATTTAATTAATGGGTGAGTTGATTTTTATAAAATAGTTTCACAATAAATTGTTTGATTTTTAAAATATAAACTTTCATTTTTCCAACAAAAAGGGACCAAAATTTTTTCACTAATTTTACAAAACGGGGTCAGAATGTCACAAAAACTAATTTTTGAGATTTAAGGCTTGAATGTCGTACGCTAATCTTACTATATTTGCTAAATTGCTAAATTCTGATTTACATGCTTCCGGTTGGAGATGTGTTTTTTTTTGTGTGTGTGTCTTTATGTTTGCGCCACAATATATCTCAGACAAAATATACCCACACAGTTCATTTCTTACCTTATTCATACTTGATCATATATAAATATGTTTCACACACAACATACATCTCCTATCTCCTTAAAATAAAATAAAATACTTCCACACTATTTGAATTGTTTTGTGAACTCAGCAGCATAAACTCAAGTTCACAATTTAATCCTTTGTTAAAGGCTGAGATTGCTTCATTTTAAATTTTTGTCATTCTTGTTTTTAGTCTGCCATACTAACTGTAGCAGATTAATTTAAACCCAGTGAACACTGTAATTTCCCTAAGAAAACGGGATGAAACATATGATTTAAAGACTGTTTTGCATACATTGAAAACCTCAATGTAGAGAGCAAGCTTAAATTTCCACCACGACTATTCAGTGCGTTAGAATAGATCCCTTCGCTCTCAGCATGATATTCCCATACATTTAGAATTTTTACTCTATTTGCTTTTTCCTGCATTTCACCTATATCTCCCGTCACACTGCGGGCAAAGCGGATGTGGGTGTTTGACAGGGTAAAAGCTACACAACGTCCTGCGGCCCCAGTTCGAAATCCTAACAGAATATTTTCAGCATGAACTGCGGTGTGAGGTGGTATCTAATGGACACGAGGAAATTAATGTTGCAATGAAAAGTGCTCTCTGTTGGGCCCCATATTGAATTAGGGGAATAGCAAAGTAATGTCTCAGCTGCCCCCAGTGAGTGAGTGCCTGCAGATAGACGCAGAGTGATTTTGTTTTGGAGCTCAGGGTTCAGCATAATGAACATGGACAACAACATCCAAACACTGCAGGAGGGAACAGCCCTTTCCATGGTCTGTTAACAGGAAGGGAAATAATGCTTTCACATTTCCCCTCAATGCTGAATGTGGAGGGCAGAATGTGTATTATTTATTCAAACAATCATCTGCTTTATCAGATATAAATCTGTCATATAATCCAGCGCTGTATCCGAGTTTTCTTACTCTTAATGGGAATATTTTGACATCGACTCCGCAATAAGTTTCCCATAGAATAAATGGATGTGTCTGTTTGGAAGGTGAACCCAAACATTTCCTTTCTGTATTTCCAAATGTAACTAATCAAATTTTGTTTTTTACTTATTGTCTTGTGGGTTTAATTCAAACCAACTCACTGAGGGTTCACTATGGGTTTTCCGAGCTTAATCAAATTAAAACAGCTGTTCAGCCGCATTAGTGTTGTGTGTTGCTCTTCGCAGACGTCTCACAGTTCAGCCTCTTTTAGTAGTTTGGGAATCAAACTGAGAAACAGAAAACAAGCAAGAGATTAAGGGATTTTCAGACAAAATATTTGATGTGATACTCTGTTTAGTGTGTTAGTCTTAAAATCTGACCACTGTGTGCCAGAATCATATCCAGATGAAAGTGTGCTAGGCTTTTTCTCTGCCAGTAAAAATGGGAGTGGTTGATCATTCAATTGTTTGCACTGTTGCCTCACATGCAAAGAAAATTCCAGCTGCGGCTTTTTCTTAACAAAAGTTGTATGTTTCTCATCGTCATATTCGTGAGTTATCTGTATAGGAAAATGATGCTGATTTGTTTGTGATGTGTCTCGGGGTCCTACACAATTTTTCTGCAACTCTACAAAACCCCATGTATTTTTAAAAAGATGTATTTTGTTTTACCTTTGTTTTACCACAAAAGTTTGATTAAGTTAAAGAATAAATTTTTCAAAAAAATCAATGTGTTAAGAGTGTCTTGGCCAAGATGGGTAGCAACAACAATGGGCTCCAGACCAATACAGTTAACAGATTACACAAAATATTTGACAGATCAGTCTTGAAAAATGCATTGCAAAATCATTAAAGACAACCCAACAGCAGTCTAAAATCATCAAACAGCAAATTCATTCTGATGAACTCACAATATAAGAATTTGCATATGAATGTGTGTCAATTCTGAGATATATAAAACTGTCTACCATCTTCCGTGTGCCCTCCATGTCTCAGTCAGAGAGAAAGGAACTCCGAAGACCATGGGTTACCCTGGTATTGGCTCAGACTGTTGTGGCAAGCTGAAAGAGCCCGGCAGCGGTTTACAGGGGGACTCTATCGCCGACTCCATCGACTTATCAGGCAAGAACAAGAAGCGGCGTAATCGCACCACCTTCAGCACCTTTCAGCTGGAGGAGCTGGAGAAAGTGTTCCAGAAGACACACTACCCTGACGTGTACGCCCGCGAGCAGCTGGCCCTGAGGACCGAGCTCACAGAGGCTCGGGTTCAGGTGTGTTTCAGGGCAACTACCTCTTATTTTACACTGCTTTATTTTATACTAACTATAAGCAAAAGTGAGTTTATGGCCTGAGCAAGACATATTCTGAAACTTTGCTGTTGTGCTATATTTTTGTATTTGAAAGGTTTGGTTCCAGAATCGTAGAGCCAAGTGGAGGAAACGGGAACGCTATGGGAAGATTCAGGAAGTCCGCAACCACTTTGCTGCTACATATGATATCTCTCTTCTCCCTCGCCACGATACATATCAGGTAGGCCACTGCATAGCTCACATGACACGTTATAGTAGTACATGCTTAGTATATTACTGATCCTGCTGTGAGAATTTAATTTCATTTTCAAGGTCAACTCCTGTTACTGTCTTGATTTGGTTTTCACAGCAAAGCATTTTCATGTTCATTCCATCAGATTCCAAATTTGTCCTATCCTAAATGTCTCCACGTCCAGATGCAGGGCAACCTGTGGCCTGGGGCGGCTTCAGGAGGAGGCGGTGGCTCAGGTGCTGGCTGCGTCCTAGGAGCCGACTCCCTCCCCTCGTCTTGCATGAGTCCATACCCTCACCCCCACAGCAATCTGCAGGGCTTCATGGGCATGCCGGCGTCCCCCAGCCATCCTCACCACCACCACCCATCACACCATCCGGGTATCAACGGCCTCTATTCACTCCACAGCTTCCCAGGAGGCCTCGGGCCCCCTTCCATCGAGGGGCCTGAGACCGACTACAAGCCAACAGGCCTCGTGGCGCTGCGGATGAAAGCCAAAGAGCCGGGCAGCATCCTCTCCTGGCCTACATGACCACAACAGTGCCAGCTCCCCATTATGCACTGACTGAGCCAAAGCATATTACATTCCTGACCCATACACAGTCCCCGATGTACACACCCACCTCAGCATATGACTCAAATAATTCCTCTTAACATTTATGTAAGCCGACATGGGGACTTTTCACAATTCAGGAGATGTTGGAATATGAATTTCATGAACATTGTGGGAAACTTGAGCCTCTAGCACAAAAACCCAGTGTATTAATAGGAACATTATTGGTTCCAGTTTTAGTTTGATATCACAATGCTGAGACCAAAGAGGAGAAATTATTTAAGCATGTAAAAATTGTAATTATCATAGTCATCATGTTTTGTTTTTGTCTGTTGTGCTTTGTAGTGTGACCAGTAATAAAGGCCTCCATGTAAATCTTCTGTTTTATTGAGTAGGAAAGTATTTTTTGGGAAAACAGATTAAGAAAACGGAACAAAAGGATCTCAGGCAGAATTATTTTAGGCTTGACATGACAGTTAAATAAAAAAAAAAAAAAAAAAGATAACTAAGAGAGCCAACCAAACGTCTGTGTCACATATTTAACTGGGAATGTGGTTGTGAAGCAAAAATGCTTCACAGGCTGTGGTTGCCATAAACACAAAGACTTCTGCTGTGCGGGAAGTGAGCTTCATTGTATCTGGGACGTGCTCAGAGAGATGTGTGCAGCCTACTTGGCCTCACTTCAAGAGGCCTTCAGGTGGCACCTCATGTATCAGGAGCGAGTGGCAGGTTCATTAATGGAAAGCTAACTGAGCAACCGCACTCCACTATTGATGATAAAGTAAAGAGCCTCCCGCAGAAGGATGGCTTCACATTGAGGCATTTCTCATTCACATCTGGCATCAGCGGTAAACCCGACCAACTGAGTAATGACTTACAGTTTAGTAGAAGAAATTGGTTGTTACCATGGCCCAGAGCGTGTTTTGTTTTGGTAATATTATCCATTGAAGCCAGTTCATCTGCTTTCTGCTTTTATTTATAAATGATTACATATTCATATTCATGTGTTGTGTTTTTTAAGAACATGCCATAAATATGTTCCCGTGGCATACTTAGTCTCACACTCTGAACACATTCCTAATAATTGTTTTCAGGAAATCTCCTTGTTGTGCTTTACCCCAAACAATTTACTTTATTGTCAAGGAAACAGTGAATTGCATGGTACCATCCCATCTGGTGCAAATTACTAAATACCAACATATTCATGTCAGATGTGCAAACATTTAAATCTGTGAGAGATTGAGAATGCAACTTGAATTGAGAAAAAAGAAAGTTCCACTGGTGGACAAAGCCCTTCCAAGCTCTACTTACTCCACAGAAATGTACATGGCTTACGGGCAAATAAACTGGCTCTGCTTTCCCTTTTGCTTGCTCCACCATGACAGCCATGCTGGGGCGGATCAGCTGCCATTCCCTTAGTCTGTGCCGGGGTTTTGTGCGAGCCACTAACATGTGGTTCCAATAGAAGAATGCACAAACCCATCAGAAACACTTTCCACACCCACAGCTTCAAATTCCAGCCAGGCCCTGGGAGACGGCAGCCCTTACTGCAGTTACATAGTCCCCCTGATTAAATCCCAGATTAAGTGGAGAAGATAAGGAGACCTGTCAGAAGGGATAAGGGACTGAGGAGATGGCCATCTTTAGGAAAGCTGAAGAAATGGCAGATGGTGGATCAGCATTCAATTTTAATATTTATTTTTAGATAGGGAGCAGGTTAATCAAATCTATCTGTCCATAAACAAAGGAGGAAACTCAGCAGCTTAGTGAATATGATATGTTAACTCTTGCACACTGTCAGGACAGCTGTAATAGAATAACTAACAATATCATAATTGCAGTTTGGTTTATTCCACTTACAAACAGGACCAAAACTAATTACCTCATTTCACAATAGGTGGTCATAAGTTTGGATTAAGTTGTCATTAAAGTTACAGTGGTGTGGCATAAGCTTTGATCTGTATCAGCTCAATATATCAGGCTGCAGAGGCCTTTCGTGATTTGTCAGAAAATGAAATGAGAAATGTTGAGCGCACAATGCTGGGGGAGGTTATTAACTTTACATCACTCTGTGTGTAAGGGTCATCGGGTGAAGACTGTCACTAGAGCCTGGAAATTACTATACCCCCAGCCTCATTAATGGACAAAAAATATGATTTAATGCTCATTAAAATCTGTACAGCTGCCTGCTGGCCACTGTTCTGAGCTTTGATCTCAACAAGATTTATCTTGGCCTTGAAGTGCAGCTATTGTGACACAACAGATCCTTTGATTTGAAGTAGTCGGACAGCATTAACATGTCCCGCTCAGCTAAACAATGTGGTAGCAGAGTGCGGCCAACTCAGTAACACAGTCAAACAGTGGAGTGAAGCAAGATCATAACTGTTTGTCATGAAGCATTTGGCTGCTTCCAGATATTTATCAGTAGAACTTCCTTAATAGTTCATAGTCCACACAAACAAAAAACAGTGTCACACTGAGCTGACTGTTTGAATTTAATTGTAGAGTGTGCGCATATCCAGAGAGGCAAAAAGTGGTTCATAGTTGTTTTATTTCAGCGTGATTCAAACAAATATTGGACACAGAAATGGATGTAAGTAGGTCCAACAACACACAAGGAAAGCAAAGAACAGTAGTCTGTTTTCTGTTTTTACTTTCAACTAATACTTCCCAAAAGGAAACACTTGTATCTAAAGGTAACCAAGTTGGCCCACAGAGTCCTTTAATCAGGGGTGCCAAGCTCATTTTAGTTCATGGTTCAAGGACCAGTAAAACCATTGCATAATAACCTATATATAACCACACCTCCAAATGTTTCCCTTTCTACCACTTTCTATGTACAAGTGCACTCTGAAAAGAAATAATCAATTTACAAAACAGATGGTGAACAGCCTGAGATGTCTCAAGGAAAATTGTGCAACTTCAACATTATGGATCAGTTTTTCCAGATTCCATCAGTCTATTTCTCACTGGCACTAAGTGTGCATTTTTCCATACATTTCCACACCAAACCAAACTAAAGTTGAAGCTACTGATGAAGCAGGTTAAGTTATTCTATGGAGAACGAGGTATCAGTGTGCTCGAGGACTGTCTTTATTATACAATACTCAAGAAAACGGGTCCACCCTAAGGTCTTCGTCAGGGTGCAAAAGGGTGGACAGGGTTCAAGCAAAACATTTCTATAAGCTTGGAAGGGGGTGTCACTCAATCTTGATTAATAAGTGAGCACAGGTAGGTGACATCAATGGATTACAATGAGAGGCCATACTGAAAGTGACACGTCTCCACAACTGTTCAGGAAAAAAGAAAATTCTGATACAAACATTACTGACATTGCACCCTGGTGAAGATTTTAATGTAAGCACCCATGTTTTTTGAATAAAGGCTTTTTAACTTCATTCTTATGCATTTGTTTCTGCTCCACACATGAGTGCCTGAAGTTAATTTTTTCTTCCCCCAAGTTATTCTATGCCTGACAAACCATTTTACAAATCAAAAGTTTCGGCTGTGTCCTAGCACGAGGGTTTCACCAGTATTGTCTGAAGACAGATGTCTGATACAGCTTCCTTTGAACTGAAGCTGCTGATCGACAGTATTTTGCACAGCGATCAGTATCTTTAAATGTGACCACACAAAGAACTGTATCCTGGTCAGAGTTGAAAAGCCTCTGAAGCAGTAAGTAGGCTACTTGCTATTTAACCTGCTCCTGACACCTGACACCTCTTAACCTTCTCAAGTGAGTCAATATTAGGTGTGCAAAGTCACCCAGTGGGCTGGATTGGACCCTTTGGAGAGCTGGTTCTGGTCCATGGGCCATATGTTTGACATTCCAGCCTTAAATCTATCCAATTAACCTACAGTACCCTACCTAACTAGGCTAATTAACTACTTATTGACTTAAAATGCTGTTAATTACATTTTTAATCTTTACAAAAGTCCAACAATTATGACTGGAGCTGTCCAACTTTATACTCAGGAGAAAATGCATTGTGACTTATTGCTTTGTCCACATAGTAGAAGGACCTTAAGCCTATCCAAGGTCATTTTAAGGATTAGTTAAGGGTTTATGTGCTACTGTGCTTTTCGAGCTACTGTTCAAATGCTGCCATCTTGTGGTATTAATGAAAAAAGCTTCTCTCTCCCTCCCTGCGCCATGGTCATTTCGTTTCCCCTCCTGTGAAATTTTAGATTCATTTTTACAGTAATAAAATGGAAACAATCTACTGTCCATGACAGTGAAGTAATTTGACTGGAGATGGGTAAAAACATATGATACGATGTTATTGTGCTTATAATGTTTAGTATTGTTATGTCAGAGAGGTACTGACTGATAACAGGCAACAGAAAGTGTTTTGTGTTGAACCACAGTACATGTAATGTGTTATTTTTATTTATAGTTATTTTGTTCAACGCATTCACTTAGATACAGAAATTGAAATAAACATTTGCATGTAAATGCCTCAGCGGATGATTGACGTGCGCTTTAAAGTTTTCCACCCACTCTTTCAACCAATCAGGGCGAAGGGGCGGGCCTTCACAGTAATCTTTACAAAATGGCGACTGTTGTTGTTTTGCCGCAGGGTCAGTGAATAAATCCGTTTTTCATTTCAGTAATTTTCTGCACCCACTCGCAGAAACAGCACTAAAAACCCCAGGCGTCCCAAGAGTCGGCTCCGTGTGGACTGAGATGAAAGGTAAAGAGCGGTCGCCGATTAAAAAACGCTCCCGGGCCTTGGACGATATTCGAGACAGGGGAGGATGCCACCCGACCAGCAAGAAAATGGGGGCTCTTTCTGTTTCCAGTGGGAGTAATAATGGAAATAGCTCGACCAAAGGCGACGGTGGCTCGACGAGAAGGAGTCTGCTCGGCGATAAAAGAGACAGAGATTTCGACGGGCACGGCCGGACAGGAAATAATCACAGTTGTCAGTCTGCTGCCGCGAGCTCCGTCGGTAAAAACCACAACCTGAGCCTGACGCTGGATCTAGCCTCACCAAGGACCACTTCACGGGGGGAGCCGCGGGTGCAGCCGCCCAGCACCGAGAGTGAGTACAAAACCCTCAAAATAAGCGACCTCGGCACCCAGCTGAGCGACGAAGACATTGAGGATGGACTCTTTCATGAATTTAAAAAATTCGGGGATGTGAGCGTAAAGATAAGCCGTAGCAACGACGAACGGATAGCGTTTGTGAATTTCAGGAAGCCGGAGGACGCCAGAGCTGCTAAACACGCGAGGGGACGGCTGGTGCTGTACGACCGGCCGCTAAAGATCGAGGCAGTGTACATCAACAGGAGGAGAAGCCGCTCCCCTGTGGAGAGAGACTTGTACGGTGCAGCGCAAAGCCATAGACATTTGCAGAGACCTCTCTCGCCCACCGGGCTTGGATACAGAGACTACCGGCTGCAGCAGCTGGCCCTGGGACGGCTCCCCCCGCCCCCGCCGCCCCCTCTGCCTAGGGAACTGGAGCGGGACAGAGAGTTTGCACTGTTTGAAGCCAGGGCACGTCCTGCTTTCATTGCAGAGCGAGCAGCTTTTCGTGAGGAGGATTTTATATCTCCAGAAGATGACCAAAGAGCTAATAGGACGTTATTTTTAGGCAACCTGGACATAACTGTTACAGAAGCAGACCTGAGGAGAGCCTTTGACAGGTTTGGGGTCATAACGGAAGTGGACATTAAGAGACCCACACGGGGACAAACCAGCACATATGGATTTCTGAAATTTGAGAATCTTGACATGGCCCACCGTGCTAAGCTTAGTATGTCTGGCAAAATAGTAGGCCACAACCCTATAAAGATAGGCTATGGGAAAGCAACTCCCACCACACGCCTGTGGGTGGGTGGACTTGGACCCTGGGTTCCTGTGGCTGCCCTGGCAAGAGAGTTTGATCGCTTTGGCACAATAAGGACCATTGACTATAGAAAGGGGGACACTTGGGCCTACATTCAATATGAAAGTTTGGACGCTGCACAAGCAGCATGCACACACATGAGGGGCTTCCCGCTGGGAGGTCCTGAGAGGAGACTCAGGGTGGACTTTGCTGACACAGAGCATCGCTACCAGCAGCAGTTCCTGCAGCCTCTCCCAATACCACCGTTTGACATGGTGGCGGAGTCATTTGTCCACCGTGCCACACCTGAACCTCTGAGGGTCAGGGAACGGACTCCACCGCCGCTTCACTTTAGGGAGAGAGAGCTGTTTCCTGGAACTGAGTGGCCCAACCCAGCTATTCGTGAGCGGGTACGCGCCTCACCCTTTGAACCCCTTGAGCACTTGGAGCGTGAACGGCGAGTCAGAGAGCCCTGGTCTTTGGAACGAGAGCTTCAGGGACGAGAACCTGCTCGCAAACGCCGTTTAATGGAAGACGGACGCCACATAGACCACTCTCCTGACAGCACTGAGAGGACAGTACGGCGTAGACGTGCTTCTCCAGATGGCAGTCCTGGAGGTAGCAGCAGAGATGGAGGGCGCTTCAGTGACTCAGAGCGCCCTCTTCGGGGCGAGAGACCCTCTCCTGTACGAGAACGCCACAGCAGCCTGGAAAGAGGTGGGGCTGAACGTAGACTTAAAAGCCAGAGTCTCTCTGACAAGGGACCTTCAAGCAGTGGCGTTTCAGCAGTTGGAGAGCGAAAGCGCAAAGCAGGCGATGGTGGTAAGGGGCCGGCCAAGAGAGAGCGTTCTGAGGGCAGTTCCAAGGGAGGCCCTCCGTCCAAACAAGACGGCACCAAACTAAGTCTGGCCTGGCAAGGTATGCTGCTGCTCAAGAACAGCAACTTCCCAGCCAACATGCACCTGCTGGAGGGCGACCACAACGTAGCCAGCGACCTGCTTGTCGAGGGCACAACAGGGAGGCAGGTGAGCGAGCTAAAGATCACCCAGCGTCTTCGTCTGGACCAGCCCAAGCTTGACGAGGTGTCTCGGCGCATCAAGGTGGCGGGTCCTGGTGGCTACGCCATCCTGCTGGCAGTACCTGGGACCACAGAGGATTCATCTGCGTCTGACCCTGCAGCTTCAACTCAGCGGCCGCTTCGCAACCTGGTGTCCTACCTCAACCAAAAACAAGCAGCTGGAGTCATCAGCCTACCTGTGGGAGGGAGCAGAGATAAAGACAACACAGGGGTGCTTCATGCTTTCCCACCCTGTGATTTCTCCCAGCAGTTCCTGGATTCTTCTGCCAAAGCTCTGGCTAAAAGTGAAGAGGACTATCTGGTCATGATTGTGGTCCGTGGAGCATCTTAAAAAAAATCAGAACACACTAAGTTCAAATGGTGTTTAACAAAAAAAAAAAAAAAAAAAAAAAGAATCTGCTGTATGTCAGTAACTATTGCATGCTGTGTGTTCTGCATTATGGGGTACACTAGTATGGTTCTTGAGTGTTTGTATGTTGCCATGTAATCCACTAAAAGGACAAACAGTGCCCTCGTTCAAAACTAAAAGGATGTGTGTTTTTGAAATCATTTTTAAAGGGTGTGTGAATTGCTCACAGAGTCATAAACCTGCAGTAATTCAGACAGAATACAGTAAAACAGTTAAATATGAGGAGCATTTGATGAATAAATTTCATTTAAGAAGAGCTAAGTCACATAGAAAACAAATGTTTGTTTCATTTACAGGTTTAAAATCTTAATTACCCAACTCTACTGCAAGAAAAGAGCCAGATCATTTAGAAATGCATTGAGTAGACACAATAACACCTGCACTACAATAAAAACACAAACAATGGCCTCACAAGCCTCACCTCCCTGGCGCAGTGTTAACAAAAGCTGAAAAGTTACAAGCTTTACAAAGGTCATTTTTCTGTCTGGGCTGTTATACTGCGCTGCCTTAGATTGTATAGGTGTTATTGTGTCTACCTCCTGTGGAGGCATTAACATGAGGGGGATCAGAAAACATCCTTTTTCAAAGCTTTGGATTACGGTGCAATAATATTTTTACTATAATCACTTTTGATGGAGATGGAGACGAAGATGAGCATGACATTTTTGCATTGAGGGTTAAGGTGTAGTGTATGGTTTGGTACAAAGCTAATCAGGAAAAAGACTCCTGGTAACATTTTGAAGGTCAAAACATGTCGTATAGCTTTTCTCCAGCTCATCACACGCCAATCACTTGATGTTTTCATCTGTCTTGCTTTAATCAGTTAACCACCCTGATCAAAACAAGACAGCTTAAAAGAGGCTTAAAATTTTTGGTGAATGGAGCGTGTTGTACTGAAGAAGAGGTATGCGACATGTTTTAATTTTGATGGGCTCACACTGGCCTACCTGTGTGTGTTCTCAAAGTTGGACAATGTTTAAAAGGTCACTGTATAAAATGTCTCCAGACACAGCTCACACATTTCAGTCACCTATGTTGTGACTTTTGTTTGAAAAAAAGACATGTTCAGGCTCATGGTTTGGATTTTGACATATCTCTAATCATGTGTCCCTCAATATTGGAACACCAAAATGCAAGATAGACAATGAACTGTGTCCACTGGTAAAACTAAATGTCAGCTTAATGTGGAATGCCGAATACTAACAGATGTGAGATTTTTGCCCAGGGAACAGCCCGTAACACAATACGCATAGCATAGTAAGCAAATACTAACATGTTTTTCATGTTTTTTACTTCATATTTTATTTTGTGCATCCCTACCTTAGAAATGGTTGTGTAACGTGATCTATGAAAAACTACAGCAGTAATGGATAAAAACGCTTAGAGAGTTTTGTGTTGTTTGATTTATTGCTCTGAAACCAGTAGGCCCTCCAAGATTGATAATATTCAGTTCAGTAAAATGTTGGTACAAAGTAAGTAAAACCTGCTATTTGTTCAGTAAGTAGGTCTGTGTCATTTTAAAGTTTTAGAAATACTTTAACAGTTTATAACAGTTTATGTTTGAATCAGAATTTTAGAGGTCTAAATTGGACAGTACTTTCTCACGCCTGCTGACATGTTACCAAGGCCTACTTACCATATTTTGTTTTGCCATTGTATGTTTGTCATGCAATAGTAACCCACCCCGAATTATAATTTGCTGAGTTTGGTTTATTCTGTATTGAAAACATTAATATGTCAGAAAACTGTTATATATGTGAACATCACACCCACTTCAACGCTGGACTCTCGAGGAGACGAGCGCAGGGCTGAAAAACCTCTGCAGAGAAGGTGTTTGTGAGTCCTCGCTAATGAGGCAACTTTTAAGTTGTGTATCCCATCTGCACCTGTGCTGACTTCTGTTTTAAGTGGAAAATTGAGCAATGTACACTTTGATGTCATGGGAAAGGAAAATCCGTAGAGCCCATGCGAAGCTGTTCACATACCTGCAAGTGCGTTTGGGCACTTAATGTGACCGATTATCAATAAATTGTTCATTTGAAGGGAAACATGTTTCTTCGATGGAAGTGAATTGAAGAAACACGCTGCCATGCCTTATTGTGTTTCGAAAGGAGTTGTCACTTGAAATTGTGTTTCTGCACACGAGAAGGGAGACAATATGCAGTTTGTTTAGCACCAGTGAAGAGAGACCCACATGTCGTGTGAGGATCGCTGTTTGCTTGCAGGCCTGCTCTGAGCTTCTGAGTTGACCCATCATAAGTTACTCCCCCATGATCCCCTGTTACACCCTCAACGTTTCCTGTTGGCATGTGAACACCTGATCAGGATGGAGGAGCCTCCGCTGCCTCTTGTTTACAGCCAGTTTGCAGTGTGAAACAGTGGCAGGTGCAGACAGCGGCGCAGTTCGGGAGCCGAGAGCAGGAGCAAACAGCAGCACGTGCCGGTTTCCTGTTGTCTTCCCTGCTCATTACTCTAAAGGTTTTCATGTGCATTGTTCCTGGTTCTGAATAGGAGCTGAGGAAATCCCATCACCGACCGTCACACACTCCACTCGGGAGATTGTGGGTGACACCGCTCCGAAATTTCCATAACAGTTCAAGCTGTCTCAGTGCAGAGGCCAAGCTGAACCACTGGGCTGATTTGTCTTTATCATACTTTGCCCAGTTATGATTTGATTTGACTTAATGTTTGGCTCAGGGAAGAGGATTGGCCCAAACCTCAGCTAGGAATATTGTTTGTCCCCGTCTTTGTGTTCTCCTCTGATTGAACCCTCTCCGAGGAGACGAGTGAAGACGCATGTCTGCTGTGCTGAAGCTGTGTTCCATCGTCGTCTGAGTTCTGCTGCAGCATGGAAATGACACACCGACAGGCCAGATTGTTTACCCTTTTTGACACTGCTGGAAGGAGTCCACGCCGCGGACACAAGCCCTCCCTCAGATTCTTCTAGGAGACCTGTTTATTTTGCCAGTGCCCTTTTATAAGTTTAAGGCCACTTTAAACAGGAAAAGAAGTTTTCCATTTCCTCCTACCATCCAGTTTAGTCATAATAGTTTGAAAGCAAATGCAGTGTGCTGTGCTGAGAAGGACCCCTTACTTCAGTAGAGAAACATTGCCATCTTGAGGAACATGGAGCTCCTGCCTTCCACTCATAGTCTACCTGACAAGTCACACTCATGCACATCAGACACCCAGGACAGAGCTGGTATCACTGTACGACTGCTGTATAGACACAACATGAGGGTGAGTACAGAGAAGAAGTGCTGCCTGCCAGGTCTGTATCGGTGGCTTAGGCAGCAGTGGTAAGTATAAAGTGTCCACACCACCATGTTTACAATAACAAATGCATAATGGCACACTGGTTTTCAGCCAAAGTCATTACTGAGGTTATTTCCGCTGATGGCAACTGGCATTAATCCAATAGCCCTTTCTCACAGCAGACATTTTGACTTGTCACAGTAGGAAAAGCACAGTTGTATTCAGACGTTCCAGAGAGAGTGACTGTGAGCCAGCATGCACGATAGCAGGAACCTGAAATCAATGCAGCCAAATGTAGTTCAGCCATTGTGAATTTCATTATTTTCACCTGGGCTTTTCCTGCTGTGACAAGTCAAAATGTCTTCAGTGAAAAATGCTTATTGTGAAAGATAACAGGAGCATTTACTGCCCACAACAGCCCACTGCACGTAGCACTGCTCCCATCACAAGCTTGAGAATCAGCAAAACAAAAATGATATTAATTGTATTAAATAGTGCACATTTTACTACCAGAATGTATACTCTTTGAAAAATATACTCATGCAGAGGTGTTTGTTTACATTCATTACTAAATTGATGTAAAAGGTGGAATTTTTACAGTTAACCTGCTGCAGCTGTTGGACCCTCTGAGTAGGTGAGATAAAAACAATCCTACACATTTAGTTGTGTTTTGCAGCCTCAGTTGAGATGTTAAACCAAATGAGAATTACCTTTCACTTAAAGACAAATCTCCAGAAGCTACAGGACAGGTTAAAAAGGTTAATGTAATGTAGTCTGTCAGAAAACTGGTGTAGGCTCAGTTATAAAGGCCCAATTTTTTTTTTCATGGCAGGCAAAAACAGCTTTAAGCTCATGTATTGTCTTTTATTAAGACACATTTATTCATGTTGAGCATTGTCAGTAAGCAACTCCTGATCATAGATAATGTTACACATCGTGCTAAAAGACCTCTTTATTAGATTAGTTCTTGCTCAAGCCCACATTAGCAATATCAGTCAGGCAAAATGTAATTTAAAGGTTCAATAATGAGATAGAACAAATGGCTACTGGCACATAACTATATTTTGCATTAGGAGATGTTAATGTCTGCAGGCCACAAATGATAACCTCCAGTTAATGGAGTGGAGAATATTAATGTGAGAGTGAAAGGAAGCCCAGTCCTTGAGCTTATAAATCCACCAATAGGCCACCATTTTGTAATTAAAATGTAGCTTGTGAAAATAAAATCAATTCATTAATACTTTGCTGATAGCAGAATGCCTTTTACATTAATTCCAGTATGTTTACGCAGCTACATGTGCTATTTATCACATTGCCACAGTGTCAAACCAAACCTAGAGAGGCATGCAATTAAAATTTTACTAATCAATATAAGCAGCAGTACAATACTTGGTCAGGTGTTCTCTAGTGTTTCATTTTAAAATGAGATATTAGCTTTTGTCTTGAAACAAAGTGTTAAAGGAATACTGCACTCACAAAATGAACATTTGTATATCAGTTAGTCATGCCCTATTACATTGAATTTGTGAGGGAAACTTTGATTATCTCGCATGCCTCCATGGAAAATGCCGAACATATTGATTTATTGATTGATTCAGGGTCACATTTAACAACAGCCAAACTATATCAAAACATCCATTTACAAACTCACACACAACACATTGTATTCCAAGTCTCATTTATCCAATGGTACACACACTACTTCCCAAACACACATTTTCACTAAAACATTACGATTTAAAACTGAAGTAAAAGTTTCAGCAAAAATGCATGTGTTTGGGAAGTAGTGAGTATAGGACTGGATAAATGAGACTTGGATTATACTGCACAAGTTGTGTGAGAGTTAAATGTATGCTTTGATATAGTTTTGCTGTTGTTCAATGGCCTTCAATCAATTGATGAGTTACCATGTTTGTCATTTTCTGTGAAGGCATGCGAGAAAAACAAGGTTTTGTCCACAAATTCAAGGTAACACTGCATGACTGATTGATTTACAAGTGGCAATTTTGTAGATAACGTAATCGTTAAAGAAAATAGGTCCACTTCACCCTCTCAAAACAAGGAATTCTAAAATTTACACAAATTTTGAAGGCTATTAGTGAAATTAATTGATCTCCATCTGGATAAAGTAGGAAATTTAATTATACAGAGTTCGGTGTCACCACATTTCCAAACAAGGGTTGTTACCTATGATCCGTTCTTAAGGTGCCAATTTTGTGCCAGTGTTAGTTTGAGATCTCAACATTCTGTAAAAAATATGGCACTGTATTATCACCTCGGTGCAACACATTTCGTGTCATTATACTTGCTCATGCATTACTGTCAGATAGATCACCTGACTTAGTGTTAGACAACACAGTGATCTATTAAAGCCACAAAATGTGTCAACTACAATTTCACACCTTAATTATGTTCTCCATGCTGAGTGCAGAGCAGTTTATCATAGCGTAAAGCACTCAGATATTGCGTTGATCAGGATTAGTTCCAGAACGACTAATTAATTAATGGATTAGCTGTCATCTATTACATTAATTGCCAAATAATTTTATAACTGATTAATCAGTGTTAGTAATTTCTAAGAGAAAAAAGTTTTCTGATTCCAGCTTCTTAAATGTGAATATTTTCTTGATTCATTTCTCCTCTGTGACAGTAAACTGAATATTGGGTTGGGACATTTAAAGGAGGTCATCTTGGACTTTGGGAAACACTGATCAATATGTTTTCACAATTTTCGGACATTTAATAGATCAAAAAACTAATCGATTAATTGAGAAAATAAAAGAGATTATTCATCAATGAAAATGATGAATAGTTGCAGCCCTAATCATCATATAAATTTGTGTTAATTTGCACAAACAATCATTTTCAAATTATTTCACATGTAAACTGCTCACAAGATTAAAATATGTTTGTATGTTTCTCATTCAGAGCTCCACTGGACTGCTGCTGTTGCATCAGTGTGTTTCCACGCCACCCATCAGGTGTCATCTACTGTAAGTAACCTGTTTACTGTAACATTAACAATCTGTAATGACATTAAATTGTTTTTTGTTTTTTTACCAAAGTGGAATAATAAGTATTTGATGTGTCCACTTTTAAATCCAAGATGAAAATGAATGTAAAAATATAGTTGAATCATTTTGTGTTTTCATGTCTGTGTTTAAAAAATGTGTCAATAAAACATGTTAAAGATGATGCAACTTGTGAGTGTCTTCCTTGCAGAGAGAGATAGACGTCAGCGTGGTATCAGTGCATTTATTGCTCCGAGTTGTCTGAATCAAACCAGCACAGACTTGAGTCACATGTCAGTTTATTACAGCTGACTGCGCACTGTTACAAGGCTTAAAAATGAACTCTAAGGACTTGGAACAGGATATCTATGATTGGTTAAGCATATTCTCTAAACTATCAGTTCACAAATCCGGGAGCCAGAGTAGTGACAAAACAGTGCTTTACCCATAAATGCATTTGCTGCAACAAAAAACATAAGATTCAATACCATCAAACCAAACTCAGGTCATTATCAGTGGCGTTTAAGACATTACCAGAGGGACATAAAAATGATTTCAAGATAATGCTCAAACATACAGATCCTTAACATATCCAGATAACTATAAAGTAAAATAATCCCAAACCAAAATCTACTTTTAAAGCATCAAGTACATTTCATAAAAGATTTGTTATGGTACAAAATATTCTGTGGCCCTCAATCACAAAAGCATACTGGTGGTGAATGCAACTCGTGAGCCAAAAGAGCTTTTGTGCATGACTGTCGTTATTGAAACAATACAAAGAGCCTTGCTCAGTATTGTGAAAGTGAGATGAGGGGGAATAATTTGGTACTAATTGAGACAGCATTCTTTGAGTAGAGGCTTCCCTCTGCCACAAGAGGGCAGCGTAACAAAACACATCCAGCACTGGATCCTGGGCTGCCCTCAAGTAAGACTTAATGACTGTATAATGGAGGGTCATCACATTTAAAATATATTTAAACAGCTAAAACCTTTTTTTTTTTTTAACTAATAATAAGCTTCAAGTTGCAGGTAGGTTTCTAATGTGTCTTTGGCTGACATCACAGGAGTTAGTAAAGATACATTACAGTACCTTGTAAGGCAAACAGTGGTGAAAAACAAGGAATTTACTGAAAACACAAAAACCTCTACGACATAAAAAACAACCAACAGACTCCCATATATAAACACAATATCATAAGAAGTTGCATTGCCATTAATTGGCTGCCTTAGGCACTGTAAAGGCGAGGCAACGGTTTCCTATCAGTCCAGTTTATATGGGCAACATCAGCAAAACATCTTTGTGACGCAGTTGGTCAGAGATTTACAGACACACAAGGTCGACAGAATGACACAGAAAACCCTGCTTTTCAGCGGAGCTCATCAGCAGTCCAACTGTGATCAATATATTTAGGAGGCATACTTAAATCTCGACCAACCTGGCTTCTTCTTTAAGGAGCTGGTATCGTTGCTACAGTTTAAATGATGTACAAGTGAGCTGTCAATGAAAGATATCTCTCTGTGTGTTAGCACTTGCATAGAACAGCTCGCAGACGGTGAGCTAGGCGTGACCGTTACCTGCAGGCACTGCAGAGTAAAACATAACGTGAATGTGCAGTTATTAAAATGATTCACTGCTGACCCACAAAGGAAAGAGGCAGTTTATAGTTTGTTGTAGTGTTTAAAAAGGTCATTACTGCGGTTTTGATACAACAAAAGAATAATTAAGTTTTCTGAAGGAAATGAAGTGTGCTCGCTTGCACTCAAAACTGCAGGTGCAAACACTGTAAACAGGTTAAAATGTGATGAAAGGAGGTGAATGCCAGTTGACGCTGAAGCACTAAAAATGTTTGAATTGTCATTTGAAGTGAGCATTGAAACAAGCTGAGGTGACAGAGCAGAAGGCAGCTGAAAGCAGTTAAAGTGTCATGGCTGAAAGCTTCAGTTTTAGGTTTGTTGCCTTTTAGCAAATATTTGTATGTGTTTAAATGCAGTTAGCCTGACATGGCCACACCAAACTCCACATGCAAGTTAGTTGGATCCTCTCATTTAATTTTTGATTTCCAAGGGGCGTTCTCAAAGGCTTATCAGTGTGTGACCAGGTATGGTGTAGATGGCCAATGACAGCACAGCAGTGCCAGCCAATCACTTGAAGGATTTGGTGAAAAGTGGGTGGAAATTACTGCCTGACAGCGTGCAAAGATGAGCTGGTATATTATGAGTTGGTATATGACTGTTGCTAAACCCTGTTGAAGTAAAGCAAACATCCTCCTTCTCAAGTAAAGCTTTAAGTGCAGGTCATTGTTCTTCGTTAAGTTAAATCATACCGGCCAGTTCGTTTTACTTTGCCTGAGGTCAGACAGAATTTTTGGCTCATTACATTGTTTTCATCGTAACCATGCCAACATACTGGTTTTGCCGGACTTTTCAGGGTGGAGCAGAGCTAAGTAAAACCAAACTATGATGTTAAGTGTTGTGGATAAGACTTGCCTCTATGTAATCAGTCAACATGGCAGAGTGAGTGGAAGGTGTGGACCACAGAGAGCGCACAACTTGGTCTTGCCATGGCAGTGACTGGCTAATCGTTCGTCCACCCACAGCATTCTTTGAATTGATTGCTTTTAACCATCATGTCATGATGCCCGACAAATCAGTCCGTGTCATAGACGGATTTTAAGGGTCTGGACCCAGGCAATTCAAAACTTTGACAGAAAGGTCCACATCAGCTGCAGCCATCTTGTTTTCGAAAATGACTCAACGGAGCTCCTCTTCACGGTCTTTGTCACAAACAAGCCTATCATCAAATAAATGGTTGGGATTGGCCTGGCACGTCTCAGGTGGCTTGAAATCTGTCCAAAGCGGAGGAGGACCAGATGCATCTGCCAGAGCAAGTAAAACATAAGCTCGCAGATTTGTCTGGTTCCCAGAAGAGAGCGTTATTGGACTGTCAGCTAAAGAATAAAAGCTGAAAGAAACTGAAGTATTAGAATGAAAGCAACTGAAATATCAGTTGACTCACAAGCGCTGAAAGCAGCTGAATTGTTAAAGTATAAAACATCAAAGCAGCTGAACTGTCATTTGCAGCATTACAAATAAAAGTTGAACTGCGTTTCCTGTGATAAACTCGACTAAGATAGATCAGTTGACTAATAGATGTTCAGTTGTCAGATAAAGAGTAAGAGATAAGAGCAGAAACTTGTGCTGCTGCCTATCTTGGCCAGGACTCCCTTGAAAAAGAGATTTTTAATTTTAATGGGACTGATCCTAGCAAAATAAAAGTTATATAAAAATAAATTAAGCATGTCAACAGACGTGTTTACTGCTGAAAGTAGGTGAAATCTCAGTTGTAGAGACAGTTTGTCTGTGCACTGTCCGCAGTTAAAGTGTCAGTTTTTATGTAGGTAAGAGATGAACGAAGTTGAAGGGTCAGTTTAACTTTTCACTGCCTCTGAATCACCAACACCACGCACACACATTATTAAAAAACTATGAGAGGTATGAAAAACAGAAGTAGTGTCATAAAGTACAAAAGGTAGTAGATGAACCAATGAATGAAAGGCTTCAAGAGGAAATGAAAATGTTTAAACTTTTAACATTCTGTCCAGTAATTTCTGGGGCAAAAAGTTGAAAGAAAGATATACAAAAGTCTGGACAGCAGCACGGATGTCCAAACGAGCTGAACATTTTGCAGTTTGAATAGTGTGTCTGTCAAAGTATGCTGAAGTAGCTGACAGACAAATAAAAGTGTCCAGAATATTAATAATAAGGATATAAATAAGAGAATATGATTATACCTCTAAATGCTAGAACATGCCGTACAATCTACCCCTGTGCCTACGATAATCCTGCTGGGGCAAGAGATTAAACTACTGAAGCAGTTGCTGCTTTTTGGCTTTGAAGAGCAGGTTACACTTTGTGTCACAGAAGCAGGCTGCAGTTACAGCTCGGGTAGGCAGTTTTTATTTATTGATTTATTTTTGGCATCTTTGGGGGAAAAATCCCATAATAACTTTTGAGCATACTGTAATTCAACTAGCCTGAGAGAAAACATGACTCCTGCACCTCCTCTTGGCTCTGTTTTTGGGTTGCTAGGGAGACTGTGGCTAGTCATAGGTCACTCCTATTGGCTGTTCTGCAAATGCAGATGCACGTGCACGTCCCTTCAGATGGTGAAAGCCTGATCCACTGGTGGAAAATCTTGCAGAAAAGTTGCTATTCGAGCATTGGCAACAACTAACTACACTACAAAACAACCCAAAAAAGGAAGACGGGCTAAAAGAGAGTCTGGCAACGAACACAATAAAAACGTTTAAATATCGGTGAAGTGTTTCAGAAACCGAAGCGCTAACTGTAGTCATAGGCTCATGGCTGTGGCAAATGTTCATGTTTCTGTAGGTAGGAGGGGCTTAGGCCAGAGAGGGCATAGGTGCAGGAGGAAGGCTGTGTTTTCAAATTTTGGCGTTTTTCTTTTTGCCGTTGCCAAAAAACTGCCTACCCCAGCTTTAAGTGGTTGCTGGCAGTTAAAAAGGTCATAAGAAATGTCATGCAGCATAATCACAACTTGGCCCAAAGTGCATACCAGTGAGTACAGGTTTACAGATACAGGTAAATGCTTCCAGAGAAAGTAAGTAAGAAGTATTTCTTCATGGATATGTGCTTCCATTAATGGCATCGCAGAATGATAGAAGGATTTCGGATAACAGGATTTCAAGCTCAACTGCATAGCTTAGTTTCCAGCAATATTAATGTGCAATGTGAAGATACTGCAAAGTGATTGCAGATTTTGTTGTTGCGTTGGGAAACAGATTGTTTTTTAATAAGTTATAATTGGAAAGCAGCTAATATTAAAACGTGCTGTGTCAGTTTGGATGCATGTACTGTTTGATAAGAACAAGAGTAAGGGGGTAAAATATTTTGCAGAACATAATTTTGGCTCTTTAAAAGTTCAATCATTCACCAACGTCCCAACTGCTGCATGTTCTTAGACGTGTTACTGCGGTCTCCTCGGCCTGTGTTAGGCTCCTGCTGAAATTAAGGGTCACTTGGGTCCTGACTTTAAGCTGGAGTCCAAGGTCCAAGGTATGCGGGCCCATGGCAAATTATGAGCATGCTGGTTCAAGATCGAAGGCCTTCCCTGGGTTTCATTACTACACAGCGCCGTTCTGCAGGCGGTCGGGGGTGAAGCAGCCGTTGGTCTTACAGCTGCTTTCCGCTCTCTTGGTGCGGGTCAGATTGTTCCTGGCCTTCCAGCGCTGAGCAAGCGGCTCCATGAACAGCGAGACAGAAGAAAGCAGATAGCAGAGCCCAGCCAGGTAGAAAGAACAGTCGTAAGTCTGGGTGTAGTCATACAGGAAACCTGCAAAACACAAACAACAATTCTAGTAACATATTTATATACAGTGTATCAGGAAGAGACAAGCCGAGGAAGCCCATTGAAAGTACTGTTGTAGGGCTTTCACACATTATTTACTTTATGTGCATAGAACAGCCAAAAGAAACCCAATTAATTAATATTGGCAGTGATTTACAGTAGTTTGTGGACTTCCAATAAAAAGGGCACAAGAACTAGTGGGGTACAGCCTGTATTATAGTATTCTTTCTTACATATTTGTGCTGTATTTGTGTATAAGCAGAGAAAAAGTATTTTTATGCTAACATTTTGAGCCATTGTCAATAAAGATTTGTATATCTCTACAGGTGCCTGTGTCATTTTCTGTGTATTTCAGTTTCCTGGCAGCTTCATACTGTCAGACTGTCAAAATGATCAGTCAGATTTGCAGCTGAGCTTGTACTTAAAAAGTATATCATGCATGTAGGATAAGGGCGGTTAAGTAGGTGAACAAAGACAAAAATAAATGCATAAAATGTCAAAACACAAACAACAAAGTTAACCTGGACTGAAGAGGATCCATAAAACATCTTTGAACACTAATAAAGCACTCATTAGAAAGTGGTACAACTTAGAAATGAGATTTTGTGAGTTGTAGCTAATTGCTTTATAATGACTAATATTAGAATATTATTATTAAGAGCTGTTTCACACTGAGCATGGATCTTCATCCACATGTTTGCACAGAAATGTATAACAACTGATTTTGAAGGTTCTTATAAATGTTTGCACACCTCTGCAGAACATTTGTGCAGTGGAAAAAATATTCAGACGAACCTGAATTGACCAATGAAATCCTTTGTTCGATCTGATGTCATGCCTCCAGGTCACAGCTAGCTACCAACTGTAGGACAAACACCACAACGACTACCTCAACAACCAAACAAAGGACAATATATGGTTTGTGATCGCCCGACAGGGATACGATGAATAGGCTAATGTAGCCGATTATGTAGCACTTGCTAACATTAGGCCATATGCTAGTCACACAACAGGACTAGTTTGTATATTGTGTAGCTAACATTAGCCCCTGTGACATTCTTTGTCTGAATAGGTTTTTGTTGTTGACTAAAACGGAGCACAGCAATAGTATAATTCGCACCAGACCCAAAGTGCGTGTGCGAAGCTGTCAAACAGGAAATTTGCATGCAGATTTTCTGTATTCCCGTACTGCTCCCAAAAAATACCAATGGTTGTGGTTTATTTTCTCCCAGCAAAACATTTGCTTCATCGTTTTAGCTCTAATGGTCATCAGGAAAACCTCACCAATGGACAGTTTAAACACCGATCTCGTGAAAAAGTGCAGAACTTTTTTTTATGCCATTTACAGCTGCAGACCTGATGGCTTTGTCCATATTTATTAACACAACATGAACATTTATTAACTGCATTATTACCAAATAAAAAAAGATAAACATGATGGCAAGATGGATTTTCATGCCCTAACAACCCAAATGTTCTTGTACAGAACAGGGAGGGCTCACATTTTTAGCATGCGTGACTTCAGTGAAAACTATACTGCAAGTGACTCATAACTGTCTGTGCTTTTGTGTTCTTGTTTCACATGAGCCATGTTGACATTTTACTTCATAAAAGAGGACCACATTACAGCTGCTGCTGAGACAGTTGACCATCCCAAAGAGCTGTGTATGCAAACAGCTCTGTTATCACAACCTGTGACCTGAAAGGAGAGAACATAGTTTGCCTAACATCCGTTTCTTATTCAAACCACGGAGATGGTAAACAGAGCCACATGCTATTTCCGTACCTCCCTAAAGGGGTCATTAGTCACATTTCAACCCCAAATCCATAAGCCGCTCTGAGGGGATTGCCCAACACAGTGGGCAGGGACCATGTCAATAGGTTCAAGGGAACCCCTCGCTTTGACTGGGGCCTAACGTGGGGCCAAAGAGTTATTTTTCCTAGAAGCACCTCGCATAATCACAGAAAAAAATTGTAATATATGTGTTATCATGATGAGACGTGGAGTACAAGTTTCAGCGCTTCAGTGAAGATAAAAACAGGTTTGATTCACACAGCCGTTCATGCACTACACAGATGATTGATGTTTTTTTTTTACAGCTGACCTAGAAAAGGCATAATTCATTAGAAATAATCTGCCACAACCTGATGTAACAAAAAACACAGTAAGATTCCTGATTAGAAACAGCTCTCTAAGACTAACAAAGGCAATCTGCCATCACTTAAACACTCAAACCCAGCCGACCATGGACATACACACAACACTGTTATTCTACTTCAAGGCAAGATGAAATTTGACCCAGTAACCCCTGTATGCATTTTTGTCCACGCAACCCCAAAGTCCTAGTCTGCAGGGCTGCACCAACTATAGGTTGTTTTTCTCCTGTGTGTTTCAGTTTTCACACTCCACAGTGACTACATGCACACAGACAGGCATACACATGCTTGGAGACACCGCAAGGAATTCAGGGCCCCATGAAAATATGTGCCACAACACCCCCTAAAAATATATGTGTTCATAAGAAAGGCTTATCAACCCTTTCACCGATCCCCCCACTCACTCACTCACTTACTGCATGAAGCTCTTATGGGCCAACACACACACACAAACCTCACCTTGGCCTCTGTGTAACGAATCACTTCAGAACAGTGATGTCATGCCTACAATCCCATACATATGCAGTGCATATGTACACGTTTGTTATTGTGTGCATGTGGAAAAGTGGGTTAACACATGCCTGACTGAAGGTTTTCCATTACGCGATCCGTTTACCTGCCAAAGGAGGTCCTGTGAGGCAACCAAGGCCAACAAAGAACATGGAGAAGCCCATGGAGTTGTTGAGTTTCTCCGACCCCACGAGATCTACCTGCAAAGCAGAAAAACACATTGAACCTGAAGCTCTGCACACACTGAGTCATCATATTTCTTACTGACATTTTAAAATTGAAACAGATTTCAGCATTTCAGCACTGTGCAAATCACATATATGTCACACTGCCAACATATTCTAACTTATGTTTTCCAAAGCATACAACAGTTTGTAATGAAAATGTGATGAAAACAGTGTTTGGATGTTTCTACTCCTTTCTTTTCTGCGCCCGTGATAACTGTAGCTGAAGGCAATATGTTTTTAGGGTGTCCGTCCATCCGTCTGCATGTACATACATACATGTGTAGGTCCGTCACATTCTCATGAACGCAATATCTCAAGAACGCCTTGAGGGAATTTCCCAAACGTCTCTTTGGACTCAATGATGAACTGATAAGATTTTGATGGTTATAGGTCAAAGGTCAAGGTCACTGTGACCTTATCTGTCTCATTTGTGTGAATCTGATATCTAAAGAAGGCCTTGGGGATTTTTTTTATAAAACTTTGCACATTCACTTGGACTCAGCGATGAACTGATTAGATTTTGGTAGTCACAGGTCACAGGTTAAGGTCAATGTGACCTTGCATCCATTTCATTCTCATGAACACGGCATCTCACAAATGCCTTGACAGCATTTCTTCAAATTTGGTGAAAAAATACACTTGGACTTAACAATGCACTGATTAGATTTTGGTCGTTATAGGTCAAAGGTCAAGGTCACTGTGACCTTATCTGTCTCATTTTTGTGAATGTGATATCCAGAAAACCTTGAGGATTTGTTTTTTTTAAATTTTGCACAAACGTTCACTTGGATTAAACAATTAACTGTTTAGATTTTGGAGGTCATAGGTTAGAGGTCACTGTGACCATGTCTTTCTCATTCTTGGGAACAGAATATCTCAAAAACATCTGGGAGAAATTCTTCAAATTTGACACAAACATCCACTTGGACTGAAGAATGAACTGATTAGAATTTTGTGGTCGAAGGTCAGTATGACATCACAAAACATGAAACTTGAAACTCTGCTGATTGTGTAGATCTTTTGTGTCCGCAGGGGGAAGATGTGTGTGAGTTCACAGACATGGATGGAAGCTGTAAGAGAAACTTGACTGGTATGTGGAGGCATAGAGCTGCAGGGTAGTAATTCTAGTTGACAAATGTTTAGGCAATCCTATGGACCTAACCTGCCTTGGTTCCAGGTATGATGTACGCAGTTAGACCCGCTCTGTGATGCAGATAATGATCTGATTTAGTTTGAAGGATAAACAACTTTTAATTTGAAAGCAAAGTCTGTTTGTTAAATAGCCCGAACAGTTGTCTAGGGCTGGCTCCTGCACTGAAAGACCCCTCGAACACTTTATGAGTGACAGCAGCTTCCAGGCCTGTGTTTTTAATGCCGATGGTGAGGTGATACTTACCTGTCAACACAGTACCAGTAAAGTCTGAGCTAAAACCAAACCAGCCCTCCCTTGCCAAGTCAAACAAAAGATCATGGCATTTTAAGAAGATGCAGACACTTGACCTACTTTTCAAAGTCTATTTTCCTTGTCTGGAAAAAAGTGATTTATGTCAACAGGCAGAGACAAGCTTTAGTACTAATCTGGTTTAAGAAGAAAACTGGTTTTAACTTGTCTTCCATTCCTTTTCAGAAAAAGAAAGATCCTACTTGTCAACATTAGTCCCAGAGGCATGTCCTGCCCTTTGAGATCACACCATCGGCAAGTGAAATCACACCACATATATGTCCTCACGTTTTTGTTCTCAGGTGTGACATGACCTGATGACACTGGATACTCGCTGACTTAATACGTTGTTCCACCCATAAAAGCAGTTGGGAAACATCTCCAACGGTTTGCTTCACGGATACTTTTCACTTTCAGTGCGTGACACAATGACGTAATGAAGCCATGTTCTCATGGTACAAAAGTCCCCAACACACAAATACACTTACTGTGAATTCAGCAGATTAGAGAGTCTGATTACTGTAAGGGTGTTAAGGGGACTGATGCTGATGGGATTGTATGAAAAGTCAAATGATATTGAGGAGAGCACACTGTTGCAATATCTACAGGTACCACAGAGTCTACATTTACATGCCTTCACTAATCTTTACTGACTTTCTAATACAAGTTTTCACTTGAAATTTACTCAGTCAGTTTCTCCGTCCTACCGTAACCTATAATATACAGAAACCATGACTGAATTTCCTTCTGGAAAACAATTACTGATATCAAGTGCTTAGTTGAGTCATTTCTTAGACCTTTGATTTTAGGTGACTGTTTATTTTATGTCTGTAGTTTTCAAATAATTTACTGTCAAGTAGACAGGGACTTGACCCATCGACCCTCCGGTTCCCAACCTAAGTCCCTATGGACTGAGCAACTGCCGTCCAATCCGAGCTAAGATGTTGGTGGTAAATACCTCCTTATAATCAGCATGTTAGCATGCTGGTATTAGCAAAGCTCAATGCACCACACAAATTTGTTTCCCTAGAATAGCAAAGGTACACCCTGTCTTACTATCCCTCTGATTGGCTGGTACTTGCTGCCTTTGTTGGTTGGATTCATTAGTTTTAGGCATGAGGAGTGAGACCGGTTAGATTTAGGGTGATAATATCAGGGTGAGCCAATCAGAGGCAGAGTTAGGCAGAGTAGGGTGGGTATGCAGTCAAGCCTCACAGAGGAACCTCGCTTTGCCTGTCTGTTTGGTGTTTTGGTGCCAGTGAGTATGCCGTGTACAGGTGGGAGGTTAATTCCAATGAGCCAGTACAAGTTTTTTTGTTGATACTTTCGAGACTGATGTAGATGTTGGGCTTAAAATAGACATCTGAGAACCATGCCTGTTACAGGCGCAATGCCTATCTGCTGCCAATCTGACAATTTTATCAACGAAAGCAAACACAACACTTAGAGTGAATCAGTAATGCAAAAAACAAAAACCAACAATTTCAATGCCTTCTCACGCTTCTTTGCATTTGTTGAATCATTATCATCATGTATCAGTGTGACTGGCACCACTGTTTCTTAGCGAAGAGACCAGTGAGGTGATCGCTGAGAGTGTATTTCTTATCACCACACATAAATCTGATCTCTACTCCACTTCACACAACCCTCTGCAGTCTGAGACGCCCACAGAGTCTGTGCACCTAAGACCCATGACTTTGCACTCCTTGCTGCGCAATTAAAATTGGGCTATTAGTTTTTTTTATTAATTCTTGGAGACTTTATTCTTCATGATGTAAAATCATATGCCCATAGACTGATGCCAAATGTCTGCATGTTCATCTTTGTACCGAGGTATATCAAATTAGGCCACTTACTCCATTCTAGGAAACCTCCTATGAATTTAAAGTCACATATCAGTTATTTTCACACAGCGAGTGCAGCCAAATGCCCTACCTCTAAATGTTAATGAATCTGAAAAATGATTTGTGTATCCCACCCATGATTCGGATCCGCTCCAAAATGTAATGGGTTCTTCCTTGGCCCATGCTACACCCTTCAACCAAGTTTTGTGAAAGCTGCTAATATTTCTTCCATAATCCTGCTGACAAATGCACATACAGCAGCAAAAACATGACCTCCTTGGCAGATGTAACTATGGGACCTGTGAGGTAAAGCATTACTGAAATTTACAACCCTGTGATTAATACAGGTTCATTTGTTTTAAGAGGGTACAAATGCATGTTGCCATGTTTAAGTAGGGTGCTCTCCTTACCAGAACAGGCAGCAGCAGAGCCATGTATCCACCACAGAAGATGGCAAAGAAGACAGCGTAAACCATCAGCAGGATGTAGGAGGTTGCCAGTGGGGAGAGCAGGTTGACCAGGCCACAGAGGATCAGGTAGGCCTTGTGGTAGTGGTATTTATGGAGCAGGTTCCTGTCTGTCACCCAGCCCGAGGCCAGCTGGGCGATGGTCTCTGTGATACCTGTAACAGAGACAAGTGAGGCTTGTGAATGTCAAAGTAAAACTGTAAAATGAGACTGAGAGGTGAGAGCAAAAGGGCAAAAAAATAAGGCAAGTAAAAAGGAGACTTCTTTTTTAGGCTTTAATTGTTTGTTTTTAAATGTACGTTCCAGGAACTCCTGAGAAAGCATCATTAGTACAGAGTGGATTGTCCTGGTTGGAAAGAAGTAAAATAAGTGGACTGTTTCTTTAAGGAAGGAGTATGAGACAAGAGGCAGACTGTGGGATGAAAACAATAAAATATTCAGGTAGTAACAGGAAGCTGCTCTTTGGTAATGGAGTTTTTGATGAAATTCCAAAACACAAGAGCATCGCTGACTCTCTTCACTTTCAGTCTTCAACAATCAGGCAGCTGCATATTTAGAGAACAAACCCAGTCCAGCCACAGATGTCCACTTACCCATATAATTAAGTAAAATAAAGCAGACTCATTATTAAGCACTAGGTATAAATATTAAACTACTGCAATGCAAATGTACAGAGACTGTTTTAAGCTGCAGATGCATTAAAGAGTCCGTTCTCCCAAACACAACCCATAATGTTATCTATCCATGTAGAGAGTTTAGCTCAGGCTGAAATATCTCAACTATTAGATGCACTGCTATGGAATTTTGTAAATACACTAACTGTTCCCAGATGAATAATCCTGAGGCTGCCTTCATGAGGTTGACATTTCATTTTTCTTCATATTATATCTTGACAACTATTGGATGGTTTAACCATGAAATTTTGTACACACATTCACGTTCCCCTACGGATGAAATGTAACATTGTCTTATGAGCATGTTAGCATGTCACTCAAAGCACCACTGTGTCCAAGCACATCCTCACATATCCCTTTTCCATGAAATTACATTGTGGATTCTGGTAACCTTCGCTCTATCGCACAAACCAGTTTCTGTTTCCACCAGTTTTGAGTGAAACCATTGTAATCAAGGATGTGTCATCAACGGAGGGTGTTACAACAGACATAGTAACAATAGTGGCAAAATGCTGCATCACCCTGATAACCTACGAACTTTTGTTGTTACAGATTTGTTTTTGTCCAAAAAACAAGCATGGACCAACTTAACTCATGAGACCACTGCACACATTTTTTTTCTCCTGATGATTTCCCACTTGACTTCTTCATGCTCTCTTTCTAATCTGTAGAACACGGCACGCCCACTGATATTGTCACTGTTTGCACTTCAGGTTAAGAAAATCCTGCAATATTTTGGTTCCAGTTGAGAACTACATTTTTAGGTTCTGAACTATTTTATTTTTGGTTAGAATGCTCTGATACCCCTTTTTCACCAACATTTAACAGGTGCCATTAGGGTTCACGCACTGAACTTGTGGAAATGTGGGTAAGCTCCCTAGATAGCACCACAGTTCCAAGATATCGGAACAGGACAGTCTTAAGAACGAGAGCTAATTTGGTCTAAAAGGAGTATGAGGGGTTCAAATTTAGGTGCGGGACCTGAAGCTGTACCTGTTCCATGTTGATGGGAAAGAGGTAACAGAGCCACTACTGTGGTGGAAGACCTGTACTCTTGTTTTAATTTCGGTGAACCAGCCCTTAAATTTCCACATGAACTTTCAATTATCTTCATTCACCTGTCACGCCACTGGCTCCACTCCAATCACATGCAGACATGTTTCCTGACCTATGACATTCATGTCATAAAACAGTAACATTTGTCCTTTTGGTGTTAGATAATCCTGCTGGGACTTTAGTACGAACGCTGCTACAGCTGACCACAGTGATGAGAGGCCGACAGTCTTGTCTGCATTTTGAACTGATGCTCAAATCCACAGAAAGAGTTACATCTCAAAGTCAGCCACGGCACACCAAAGTGCAGTTCAAGTGCAGCTAAGGTAATCCATGAGGGCACCCACTTAAAGTTACCCACAGGGACTTGTGAGAGTTCCTTCAAAATCATGCAGTTATTTCATGCAATGCAAATCAAGCATTAAGGGAGTGAGTGTGCATCTAAACGTGTGTGTAGGAGAGTGAGGGTGGGGCAAAGACAGAATGTGAAAGAAGAATGACACTGCAGCAAAACTAGGTCTGCATTAATAACAAACGTGATGTCTAGACAAGTCTATTTCAGGTCCCAGTTTATTCCCGTCCTCGAGAATGTTTCCACACACAGTGGGTGGCAACATATCCATCTGTTAACATCTGTATTACATGAGTGACACACAGGCAAACTACTCATTATGCACTCTATCCCATCTGATTGATTGTTTGCTCCGGTCGGGTATGATGACTGGGCAGTTATGTGCTGTACTCTGCTGAGGTCAACTGGAACGCGATAGGCGGTACGGAAACTGCAGTGGTGTATTGACCGCCGCAGGAATAGCTACAAGCAGGCAGCACTGAGCCATTGATCAATGAAACAAACTGGTTCTATGCAGATCAGAGTTACCCATCCTCTGCTCAGCCTCTGCACCACAGCTGCACGGGCTGCAGTCACTGGCACACAGTTTGAACTCAAAATAAAATTTCTGCTGAATATGAATGAGCCTGCGTACAGTGTGTGTTACCAGGTACAGCATGCAGATATAACTTAATTGTGAGGTTACACTCCTTCACATAAATCAACATGTGGATGTAATTCATGACGATCAGCTATATCTTCACTCTTTAAGCCTCTGAATGAACTTCCCATGAATAAATCATGAAATGCCTCGCCAGTGAACACCTCTGCTTTCCTTACATAACTCGAGAGCGTTTCTCTCCTCAGAGGTTAGGGAGATGACATGAGGCAGCTGTGCTGTGTTTATGTGTCCTCCTCTAGCGACCCAAGACAGTGTCCTAGGGTGTCCCCTGCTTGCATCCAGACGAGTTGTGAATTTGTTTGTGTGTTTTAGCCTCAGCAGGTTTGTCCAGGCCTGCAGCTGTTCCTGTTCAAACTCAGTACACTGCGGTTTAAATTTGGCCTTTCTGAGTAGCACGTTAAGCCAACTGCATCAGGCATTATTAGTTCTCAGCGTAGTGCTGACAGGTATAGAAGGTGTACAGTATGCGCATGCCGCTGGGCATTAATAGACCATTAGGGAGCTGCAAAGTGCGGAAAAGTGCCATTTCCTTTACTTCAAAGAGGGACATTTTGTCACCACATTAAAGCAAAGGGTTCTAAAAGGCATGTTGGTTTTCCCAGCTTCTCTGAGGTGGCAGTTGGCTTGTCCTGCCTCCTCTTTTGTACGCATTGCCGCCTCAGTGCTCCTCTGCAAAGTATCAGCCACTTTAGAACTGGACTCCAACAAAAGCTTGGGAGCCCCTCTTGTCACCACGCCAACAACTTTACTCAGTTAGCTGTTGCTTAGCGACTCCAGTTAGCTCCAGTGTTGGCGGCCGAGGGTTGAGGAGCAGACTGACCCGGACGATAGTGGCCTCCCTCCCTCAGCCGAGTCAATGGGCCTCTATGACAAGCGCTGGGTCAGGGAAAGAGGGACAGCAGGACACTAGGATGGTGGCTTTGTGGTGCGGGTGGCACCCCGTCTCTCTAGCTCTGTCTCTCTTTCTCTCTCATCACAGTGCACGTGACGAGAGAATGTGACAGAACAAACGTGTCTGAGTCAAAGGAATCTGTCAGTCTTGCTGTTGGCTCGCGCTGAGTGCTGGCATGAAGCTCAGAAGTAACTTCATAGACCATTAGGGAAAACTCAGACAACTATATCCTCTGGTTTTTGTTACACTTCTACAGAAACAGTGTAGAGATTTGTCTAAGAGCACATAAAGCCAATTTGTCTGCTAGTTTTTGTGTATCTGAGGTAATTTAACACAGTCGTGTTATTTGACACCAATCTTAGTTTTGTCTAAATCCATAAATGTTTTCATCCCAGCTGTGTTTCCTGTGCAGGCTGTAGTGTTTTCTTGTGACCTTTTCCTTACTTTTACCCCATTTTCTGTGTCCAGCTGCTGATGCACACCAACGCTGACAGAGGTAACACTGTGTATTCACAGGCCGTCTACACAGGGTACATTAAAATGATAGATTTTTTCCAGGACACCAAAACAGTCTTTTCGGCAATCTAAAACAATTTCCTCCACAGCCAAAGCATTGCTACATAATTCAAACATTTAAATTTAATTTCACAATGACTAGATGTGATGTGAATTTAAGACATGTATGAAAATGTCAGCACTTCTTGTGTTGGTATGACAATAGCATCTCTCACACCTTCTCCCTTTATTGCATCTGAAAGCTAGTGATGTGACTGTAATTACTCTTATCCTAAAGTCACCTGTAATCAAAGGTAACACTATCTCTGTCTGCTGAGGACTGATTACCAAGGGATGCATTACAAAACAGAAGCATGTAACTGATAAATGCAGGTCCCCATCTGGTGCATTTCAATTATTCACAAAGCCTGACCAAGCACTCTTAAAGAATTACATGCACATGTGGTCAGTGGTCAAAATGTTAATGCTGTTTTCTGTTCATATGGAGTGGCCTCATCAGTGGCATTCTGCTGAACCCACCCGCCTTGGCCAGTGGACCAAAGTTCAGCTTTTATGTAAGCACATTCATTACATAAGACTGCAGAGTCTGAGCAGCTCACAAATTATTAATGCCTAGAAGTTGACTGAGGACTTTTTTCTTTTGCACTGCTTCTTAAACCCAGTCTTAAAGGAACCCGGACCTCCCTCTGAACAGTTGCTGTGAATTCCCTGCTGGAAGCCACATTCAAAGACAGACGGCATTAAAGGGACAGTTCATCCTCAAAATCAAAGATACATATTTTTCCTCTTACCTGTAGTGCTATTTATTGGTCTAGATTGTTTTAGTGTAGGTTACCGAGTGTTGGAGATATCAGCTGTAGAGATGTCTGTCTTCTCAGGAATATAATGGAACTAGATGGCACTCGGCTCGTGGTGCTAATAGCGCTAAAAGAATACATTTGAAAAACTCAACAGCAATGTCTCTTTCCAGAAATCATGACCCATTATCACCAAACAGAGGGAAGTGTGCATCCACTGCAAGCTCACCTAGCAATACTGAGCTAGCTAAAGTTACAGCTCAGCTGAGGAGGACGCCATTAATGTTTAAAACCTGTCATGAGCACCATACATGCTTCTTTCTGCAAGGTCATACAGTTGGTGGGTGTGGTTCAGTAAAAAGAAAATAGTTCCTACATGAAACTGCTCGCAACAAGGTCTGTGGATTATCTTGAGTAACTGGGTCATTATTTCTGGAGGGAAACATTGCTGTTGAACTTTTCGAATGTATTTTTTTTGCACGTTGAGCAAGACGAGCTGAGTGCCATCTAGTTCCGCTATATTTGGGAGAAGGTAGACGTCTCTTCAGCAGATATCTCCAAAACTCATCAACTCATACCAAACCAATCTAAGTTGATAAATAGCACTACAGGTGTGAGAGGGAAACATGTATTTTTGATTTTGGGGTGAACTGTCCCTTTATTACAGTAAATTTAATCAGGAGTTTGTTAGATTTATAACTAGCATCAGGGCTGTTCTTTGACTTTATGCTTCATTCACATTTCAGACAGTCAAATGCAGACTGGTCTCTAATCTAGAAGATGGAAATTTGTGCACACTTCCACTGTTAAAATCCAACAGTTTCACCTTTCAAGCAATAAGTGAACTTAAATAGGAGAAGTATGAAAACAACAGCCAGTGTATTACCCTGTTATTCATACGTATACAGTACAGGCCAAAAGTTTGGACACACCTTCTCATTCAATGCGTTTTCTTTATTTTCATGACTATTTACATTGTAGATTCTCACTGAAGGCATCAAAACTATGAATGAACACATGTGGAGTTATGTACTTAACAAAAAAAGGTGAAATAACTGAAAACATGTTTTATATTCTAGTTTCTTCAAAATAGCCACCCTTTGCTCTGATTACTGTTTTGCACACTCTTGGCATTCTCTCCATGAGCTTCAAGAGGTAGTCACCTGAAATGGTTTTCCAACAGTCTTAAAGGAGTCCCCAGAGGTGTTTAGCACTTGTTGGCCCCTTTGCCTTCACTCTGCGGTCCAGCTCACCCCAAACCATCTCCATTGGGTTCAGGTCCGGTGACTGTGGAGGCCAGGTCATCTGCCGCAGCACTCCATCACTCTCCTTCTTGGTCAAATAGCCCTTACACAGCCTGGAGGTGTGTTTGGGGTCATTGTCCTGTTGAAAAATAAATGATCGTCCAACTAAACGCAAACCGGATGGGATGGCATGTCGCTGCAGGATGCTGTGGTAGCCATGCTGGTTCAGTGTGCCTTCAATTTTGAATAAATCCCCAACAGTGTCACCAGCAAAACACCCCCACACCATCACACCTCCTCCTCCATGCTTCACAGTGGGAACCAGGCATGTGGAATCCATCCGTTCACCTTTTCTGCGTCTCACAAAGACACGGCGCTTGGAACCAAAGATCTCAAATTTGGACTCATCAGACCAAAGCACAGATTTCCACTGGTCTAATGTCCATTCCTTGTGTTTCTTGGCCCAAACAAATCTCTTCTGCTTGTTGCCTCTCCTTAGCAGTGGTTTCCTAGCAGCTATTTGACCATGAAGGCCTGATTGGCGCAGTCTCCTCTTAACAGTTGTTCTAGAGATGGGTCTGCTGCTAGAACTCTGTGTGGCATTCATCTGGTCTCTGATCTGAGCTGCTGTTAACTTGCCATTTCTGAGGCTGGTGACTCGGATGAACTTATCCTCAGAAGCAGAGGTGACTCTTGGTCTTCCTTTCCTGGGTCGGTCCTCATGTGTGCCAGTTTCGTTGTAGCGCTTGATGGTTTTTGCGACTCCACTTGGGGACACATTTAAAGTTTTTGCAATTTTCCGGACTGACTGACCTTCATTTCTTAAAGTAATGATGGCCACTCGTTTTTCTTTAGTTAGCTGATTGGTTCTTGCCATAATATGAATTTTAACAGTTGTCCAATAGGGCTGTCGGCTGTGTATTAACCTGACTTCCGCACAACACAACTGATGGTCCCAACCCCATTGATAAAGCAAGAAATTCCACTAATTAACCCTGATAAGGCACACCTGTGAAGTGGAAACCATTTCAGGTGACTACCTCTTGAAGCTCATGGAGAGAATGCCAAGAGTGTGCAAAGCAGTAATCAGAGCAAAGGGTGGCTATTTTGAAGAAACTAGAATATAAAACATGTTTTCAGTTATTTCACCTTTTTTTGTTAAGTACATAACTCCACATGTGTTCATTCATAGTTTTGATGCCTTCAGTGAGAATCTACAATGTAAATAGTCATGAAAATAAAGAAAACGCATTGAATGGGAAGGTGTGTCCAAACTTTTGGCCTGTACTGTATATTTAGGGAAATACGCTTGCTTCCGCAAGCTGAAACACTTTTTCCAAAATGTCAAACTATTGCATTTGGGTGGATCACAAAACATAGTTGACCAATGTGTGCCTCACCTGCCACAGAGATGATGAATGAAGCATCCATGGCATCGATGTCCAGGGTTCTGGCACGGGCAGACAGGTGGAAATAGGGGATGAAGTAGGCCAGCTGGCTGAAGACCAAGGACCAAGTGTAGATACAAAAGAATGGGTCCTTCAGCAGGGAGAAATCCAGTACTTTGGCTTTTATGATGGCCGCCTCACTTGGCGTGCTGGCATGTGAGGGAACTCCGACAATGGTGGACCCATTCATGCTGCCATTTAGCTCCGCTGAGCTGTCTGGAGTTGTGGGTTTACACTGACCCAAGTCACGGTGGGGCTCATGGCCATTCACACCATTGAGGACCAGTCTGGTCAGTTCAGGGTTCACTGACTGGTCCTGGAGTCCCTGAGTACACTGGCCCCCCAGGTTGTCAGTGTCCCCATTAGGGAAGGGAGGAGGAGGGGATGGGAATGAGTCTGATTTGGAGATGCCATTGGATAAGTGAGAGGAGCCATTCAAGCAGCTCTTAGTGTATTCCTTCTCTGAGGAGCTCTTGAGGGAAATAGCAGGGCTCTTTTGAATGGGGGAAGAGGTAGGGTTTGACGCGGGGGGCTTCACTTTGATGGGTCGCAGAAGCATCCCAGTGGCCACCAGGTTCAGCATGAGGCCACCAAGAATCAGCATTGCACCTGTGAAGGACAAAGACAGTTCAGGACCCAACATGTCACATTGTATGTGCTGTATTTCTCCTCACACACAAAAAGGGAATACACCATAGAGATACCCACATACATTATACAGTGTGCACCAATCAGTAACAGATTTGTCCTGCATACCTTGCCAAGCATACTTGTCCAGGAGCAGCTGAGTGAATGGAGCAAGGGCAAAGGTCAAACCCATCCCAGAACGTCCAATTGCATACGCTGTCGCTAACCTCTTTCGGAAGTACAGCGCTGTGACGACTGAGAAGGATTGGTATAGTAGTGCAAAACCAATTCCTATGAGGAGTAAAGAAGGTTATCATTATCAGCCAATGTGTGTTTCACAGCAATGTGGATAGACAAGAGAAAAAAATTAATCAAATAGATAGGAAGAGATGTCCTCATGCAGGAGATGACCTTGGTTTAGAGTCATTGGGGAAACAGCAGATGTGGATCTCATTGGTCCACAGATTTCTACTCACCTACTATAACTCCCATGCTGATGTAGAGGAACACCACACTGCTGGCGAAAATACTCATGAGGAAGCCTCCACTAACCAGCACTGCCCCGGCGATGGAGGTCACCCTGGTTCCTACCTTGGCACAGGCCACTGAGGCAATGGGTGCTACAGAGGATACAGGAGAGGACGCACAAAGACAAAGCTAGTTTCAAATGTAAAACAGATTCTGACCAAAGATTCTGCAAAAGAAAATGCAAATGTAGCTGCTTTTCCATCCGCAACTGTTACGCAAATATTAATAATTTGTACATGAAATAAGCAGTAGGTAATGCTAACTCTCTGGTATCACTGCAGAAGATGGCACAGTAAGATGATGTCATTCAAAGAAATCTCAAATGAAGGAAAACAATGTATGAATAATAACAGTGAGCACACCAGAGAATGGAAACAGTGAGTTATGAACAACCAATATTACAGCTATGTGCTCTTGGAAGAGTTCTGGTAACAGCCCTGTGTGCATAAGCGTGTTAAAAGCACTCCAGAGACAACGACGAGAGTTTGCAGTGGCCTATGCTGTTGTCATTCACTCACTGAATCTGTCCATTGCACTTAGTTGCATGTACCTTTAATCGATACACCAGCTTTTCCACCTCCCCAAAGCGTTAAGACATCTTTGTGACATTACAAGATTGTCAGGGGTGTTTTTATATGCAAACTGAAAATGTGCATAAAAGGGGGTGGATGAAATGCGCCGACAAAATGTTTTTTTTTCTTAATTTTCTACTTTTCAACATCTAAGTGTGAACACACAGAGGAAAAGTGGCTTCAAACAGTAAAAGCTCTGCTCTCTTTTTACAAAATCACTGATGACATGAAGGAGAGAGGACAGAAGTCGACAAACTTATCGCAGAGCCTTGTAGGGGATGCAGACAGAGTTTACTTTTTTTCTGATACAAACCCCCTGACAGACGCAGACTCGACATGATGGAGCCGATCCAGCTGATGCTCTCTGACGAGCCTCCAAACTCATCTTGGAACGCCACAAAGAAGATCCCGAAACTCTTCAGTGTTCCCATCACTAGGACATTCACCTGCACATGCATATACACATGAAAATAAAGGGACAGAGATCAGTGCTAGCAGAGATTGAGAGCATGCATGTGTGGTAAATACCAATGTTGTTGTCAAGGCAACCTAACCTAACCTGTCTACCAAAGACTGTGAGACTTTAGCAATCTTATAAGTTTCGTGCAAGATACACTGTGCAACATGGATCTAATAAACTTGGGTATGACATCAAGTTTGATGTATGCAGACTGTACAATGACAACCCCTGATGAATCGCAAGCTATGATGTACATCCATCGATGTCAATACACAAAAACAAAACATCAATGTACACCATCCATCTAAACCACTGTAGTGGTGAGAGAAAAATGAAAACAAACATGAAATCGAGCCCTCGCTATGGTGGCATTTATGTGTGTTGAATAAAGTCCTTAGAAGAGGAGGAGGAGGCCATGCCAATTTCTGCAACAAGAGCTCAATGTAAGTATTTATTAGCACCTACTGGCATTTAGCATTACTACCATTTAGTGTTAGCGCCATTACATGCTGCACTTCTATTGGTTGGTTAGTAGATGTAAGTGGTAGCAGCAGTCACACTGTGCGATGGTCTCTGGCCAGTCTTGAACCTCTCTCACTGTGTGATGTAGGACCACCGTTTTAGAGTCGTGACCAAAGATATCACTACGTGTCTTTCAGGCTGGTCATCTTTAATCTGAGACAGCCCAAAGCCACACAGTGTACACCGGGCTAAAGAGGTTAAGAGCTCAAGACCAGACCAGCAAGAGTCCCACACTTAATGATACGCTTATGATACAATGTGCAATATGCAAACTACTGGACCTAAATTTGATCTGGAAGATACACATTCCCATGAAAACACCCACAAAAATCAACTGAAGATTCCTCTTCATTCAACTTTTTTTTTTATCCAGTACTGTATTTATGTGTGTATGTATAAGTGTACCATGAGAAATGTCTTGATAAAATAATCAAAAGGCATCACAGAGGTGAATTTTATGTGTGGGGTCCTTTCCTTTGTTTTCTATGAACAAACAAAACTCATTTTTTGCACAGGCTATTCAGTGATATCCCTGCAGCTGTGCACTTAACCAATGTTGAAATAAAATCCTGACTCCTCTTTGTCTGAGACCAAGACCAATCATTTTTTGCCCAGATCTAATTCGTGTTCTTGTTACACTCTGTGAAACACACATATGGAGACTTGGAAAAAGGAAACATGAGAAGTAGCAGATTAAAATGTTGTTATTTTGCTGCCACCATCCTATTAGGGAGCTTCTTGGAAAAGACCAAAAGCCACATCATTTCAATATCAGTAATTGATCACAGTGTTTGGGAAAACACAATGCTGATCAACACTGCTGGGCTAATTGTTCACAAGTCTGAGAGATGAGGGATCATAAACAACTAAGATGGACATACCAGGAAGCAGTGCAGTACCACCATCCAGCCCCAGCCTCCATCTGGAGGGTCCTCATACTGGATCTCTTTCTCCTTCTCCTTCTTTGAGGACATGGCATCTTTCCTGAACAGGTTCATGGCTGCCTTGGTTTCACTAAGAGAGAAAAAAAAAAACATCAATAACTTCCAAGTCTCATAGGAAGCCTGATCAGAAGCACTGAACACATCACATTGATCACAGGGGATACATATTCTAGCATAACAGCATGAGAGTTGTGAGAGGAAAAAAAAAATATGTATAAAAAAACTAATTTACAAAAAATTGTAAACCTCAAAGTCAGTCAAATCAATTTTGAACCATTCAAAAAGACAAATGATGCTCAACATAAATCTGTTATCATTATTTTACAGTACAGAATGATCCTGTTAGCCTGATGTGGAAAAACTTCACCCTTCATTTTGAGAAATAAAAGCACAAACCTGTCGAGCATCAGTTGTCCTCCAATATTTAAGTTCAAAACAACACAAATTGGCCAGAGAAGCTCCTTATATAGCACGCACAAGAACAGAAATAAACCAAAACCTTTAAAAACATTACGTTCATTCAGCCTTTGACAGTGTTTCCCACATCATAATCTGGCTATCATGGGCGGCAGCTATGAGTTCATCTTATCTCAACCTCCAGAGTTTCCTCACATATTTTACGTCAAATGTGACAGACTGTGAAGCCTCTGAAAATAACAAAAATTACCAATGACTAATCATGATGACATTCACACACCTGCATGTACAAAGCATAAAGGACAGTAGACAGTAACGTTGTATTAACTTGTTAAGTCACTGAGCTGTGAAACAGGTCAGTTACAGTACAGCTAAACACGGTTACTTTTCCACCTCTTTTGCTCTTATTACAGCAACTGCACTGGACTCAATGTCTCAGCAGTGTTTACATTTAGTGTAAATATTCAATCGTGTATCTAGGACTGTTCCAGGAGGAGGCGGTTATGCAGAGTTACCTGGGTAAGTGTTCAAAGTAAAAGCAAGAAACCCTCTCACCTTTCTCTTGAAATTGACTTTTAAACAACCACACACTCAGCTGTTAAGGTGAGATTTGGGATTTGGATACAAGGACTCATGGGCATCGATTTCAGGGGGGGGAGGCATAGGGAACATGTCTTCCACAATATTTAGAAAATGTGCAATAATACCATACGTAAAAGTACCAGAGGAATTTTATTTTGACATAATTAAAGACATTTAAACCAAATATTCATGCAGAAAATGCACATTTTTTTGCATAAAAATTGGCAGAATGCATGAAACCACCCTTCAAGGCTATAGCACTGACTTTCCCTCTCATCCCATGCTATCACAGCAGCACTTCCCCTGTCATTCATGAAGTTACAGCAGAGATCGGAATCATTTTAGAGCAAGTACACACACTGATGATGAAGATAATGCAGTTCGGAGTGGCACGTGGCAGAGGGGGTCAAAAGGGGTGATAATGGATTACTGAGTGAATTGATAATTAAATGTTTTGTTAACAAAATGTCATGTATGGCGTGCATAATGTTCTGGCGTGTCCACGTGTGTGTTTATGTGGTATATGTGTAACTTCTGAAGTTAAGCCGTAAAGACTGCAGCTTTGCGAAATGAACCTGAGCTCCTGCGGTGAGATGATTGAGGAGCGACCTGTTCATGCCTGTGTTGAGAGCCAGCTTTACTGCAGTGTGACCTTGAGTTACTTTGAGACTTTCTTGGAACATGTTTCCAAAAGAATCCTCATCCTGAGACTTTGACTTGTGTCTGCAGGTTCTTAATGAGCTGTGTTAGAAAGAATCATAAAGGACTTTATAAATGCATGAGCTACAGTAGAGTCAAACATGGGCAAACAGAACAAATACTCAAGAATAGTATCTGATAAAACACAATTTCCAGACAACTACCAGTCAATATTAAGATTTTAACTAGAATCAAAATCAATTCTAAATCAATCAAACCTCTGCAGAGCCCACAGCTGGATGCAAGGGTGGTGTAGGCAAGATGGCGATGAGCAAACTCAGCTATTTACTGTATAAATACATAATGCTGTGTGTGTCCTAGTGAGGCATCTGCACTGAATCCCAAGGTCACTGAGGGATGAGCGCTGCAAGTGAGTGGTGATGCACCATGGCTGACAACACAGAGACGTGTCAAGTCTGTTCGGCTTCACAATCTTTAGGCTAAACCACAGAATGTAAAAATTTTTGGTCTGATGCCAGGCTTTTGTCACAGACTGTCTGGTGTAGCCTGGAGCTGAAGATACACATGCAGCACAGAGAGGCCAAGTCAAGTGAACAGACAGTGTGTGTCAGTGCAAAGATAGAATAGTTACACAGTACAAAATGAGACAGGTAAAAGATTAAAAAATGAAATTCCTCTGCCTCCTCTAAAAAAAACCTGACATCTCCTCTTTGACTTAGTCTTTGCCTGTATTTTGTTGTATATGTTGTGTCGTATTTTTGTATAGAATTACTCCATGCTCAGTAATCTTACACTTATTGTTTTAATTCTTAACGCCTTACCAGGGACAGTGGCTGCAAACTAGCCATGGCTAGAAACCTGTATGCACTGCATCTACTTTGTATTTTACATGTGAAGCAATGTCTTATGCTTTTGTCTTTTTTTTTAAATAAACAAGCAAATTAATAAAAAGTTCTGGTTGATGCATTGCCTATTTTTCACCTGAAATGTTTTCAAAAACAGAACTTTTTGGCTGTAAAATGAGAAAATTGGCTGGTGGACCAGTGCATGTGGTGCTTGGTACTTTGGTTGATCATTTCCAACATGGCTGCCAGGTCACAAACTTTCTCATTTTACAGCTAAATAGTAACACAACTAAAACTTTAGAGAAAACTGGCACTGCAGAACCAAAATCTTGATTCATATTTGATCAGTGCTGTTGAGTCTGCAGTTCATGAGCAGTGACTGACATGACTGACAGCTTGGTTAGAGACTCCTTGGCTCTGATTGGCTGACTTTGATGTGTCGTAGATTCTAAGAAGAGGAGGAGAGACAACATGTTTTTCAAAGACCATCTGTCTCATGTATGTCTTTAAAAAAGTAGTTATAGTTTCAGAAAGTTTCAGCAAAGTTATTTCCCTAACAGTCACCAACTGTAGCTTTAATGAAACCTGACTAAATTACGGTGTGACATGTCTCGCTCAGCCTCAGTTGCTGGAGAGCAAAGACACCATGAACAAAGTAAAAGGAGAGGGTCTAGTAAACCTGCGCCTTTTGTAGTCTGCATCAGTAACTCATTCAAACTGAGACATGTATAAGAAGCAGAGACCACATTAGGCAGAGAGCACAGAGCGGATTAAAAGGGGAATGAATTGGGCCAGTGTACTGTGAGGAAAGTATTTCCCCCCCATGTGCTGTACACACGTTGTCCTCAGAGTGTGCTTGAGTGCATGTTTGTGAATGTGCCGGGGGTCTGAGGGTTTGAGCGATGGGGGATTGGAGATCAGAGCTTTGTAGTGTGGTGCTAACACCATGTTACTGCACACTTCCACCATGAGGTTCTCTCTCCAGTTTTAACACTGTGCTTCTAATCTGATATTTATTTGCTGAATAATGTTCTCCAGGATCTGTCCTTGCATGACACCATTTATAAATCTGTAAATCAAAAAAGTATTTCCCAAACCCCAATGAGACACTATTAACAGATGTTTTCATCTCCACAATCTGAAAGACTGATTTACGACAAGTAACACTGCACATCAAGTCCAGACTGAGCAAACTAGAAACAGAAGTCCTAAAGGGGTCCTGTGGAGTTTTCTCATAAACAAAAATGATGTTTACATTCAGTGTTACTCACCAAAACACATGTATCCTCCAGCTCTCCAGCATTTCTTTCCTCATAAAACACTTGCAATGCTGATTTTTTTTTAAACTTTAAATCCTGGATTGTTTACATCCATGTTGGCGCATAGCTGCATATTTTGGTGTGTTACCACCAACTGCTGATCAGTAGACTAATGAGAAATTACTGGCAGGAATATGGACTTCATTACCCAGGTGCATATGCATCACACAGCTTTGTCTCTCTACTAGAGGTCAAAAACTAAACGAGGAACCTTTAACAAAAAAATGAACAGTTTTGGGAAATACGCCTATTCACTTTCTGGCAGTGAGTCAGATAAGAAGATGAATACCACTCGCATATCTGTTCTCGCACAGCAGATTTTGAATGTCCTGATGGCTGAGTGGTTGTGGTATTTTACAAATGGCAGTAACATCCTCAGTTTGTTTTGGGTCAGGGGCCTGCATGTTATGCAGGTGTTGTATGTTACACCATCACCCTCTCCCCTTAAAGTAAAGGTGAACATGCGAAAAACAACCCATGACCATTTGTTACAGGATTTATGTACAGGTAAGGGTAAGACAGATATGGTGTTCCTGTGGCGATTTTGGGTGTTTCTCATGAATATTGAATAGATACTGTCCTATCTATTTGGAGAATGGATGCACCTGATTTGAATAAGTTAGAGCCAGAAGTTTTGCTGCAGTCTAACAGAAAAATACTAGAATTGCCACCATGTGTTTGTCGGTCTCCACAAAGCAGTCAAGTTGCAGTTATAGTTTACATCCAGGTCCGTGAAAACATGGATGCTTCACACACATCTTCCTCCCGGCAGCACAGAAGATCTATACAATCTGTACAGTTTCAAGATTAGAGTCACCAATACAGTATCTAACCAAATGTCTACCCTTCTGTTCCTGAGATATGACGTTGAGAAATGGCTAAAAAAGTGTTTTTACAGAACATTATGATGTCACAGTGAAGTTGACCTTTGACCTTTTGGATATAAAATGTCGTCATTTCATCATTTGTGAGAAATTTTTGTCATAGTCAGGGTGTGAATTCTTAAGTAATGTCCAAAAACATGTTTTGTGAGGTTACAGTGACCTTTGACCACTTTCTTGCAATATTGTGTTCATGAGGACGGGCTGTATGGATGGTCTGACAGGCTGACGGATGGACAACTCCAAAATATAATGCCTCCGACCAGACCGTCAGAAATCTATGGGGCCATTATGGTAGCAAAATAGCTGCAAATGCGTATCTCAATCTGTGTGTGCGTAATCAGATTTGTACATGTGTAAAATAATTTGTAAAAGTGTAATAAAGTTTGTGAATGCATACAAAAATCTGCAAATGTGTATTTGTATCTGTTCAATCTCTACATGCTGCCTTTAGGCCAGTTAATACAAAGTAATAATGTGTCCTACCACAATTATGCAGACGACACTCAGATCTATGTCTCACTGACAGCAGATGAATATGGACCAGTGGATTCACTCTGTCACTGCATCCAACAGGTCAGTGTGTGGATGCAAAACAACTTTCTCCAGCTAAATTCAGACAAGACTGAAGTCATCATATTTGGTCCACAGAAACAAAGAGAAAGTGCCAGCAGTCACCTCCAGTCTCTCTCTCTAAAACCTACAAATCAGGCTAGAAATCTCAGGGTAATAATGGACTCAGACTTGAACTTTAACAGCCACATCAAATCAATAACATCAGCAGCTTTTTACCATCTAAAAAACATTGCCAAAATCAAAGGTATAGTGTCTAAACCTGACTTGGAGAGACTGATCCATGCATTTGTCTCTAGTAGGTTAGACTACTGTAACGGCCTGCTCACTGGCCTCTCCAAACGGGCCGTAAGACAGCTGCAGTACATCCAGAATGCTGCTGCTCGGGTCCTGACCAGAACCAGGAAGTACGAGCACATTAGTCCTGTGCTCAGGTCTCTACACTGGCTTCCTGTGGCTCAGAGAATAGACTTTAAAGCAGCTCAGCTTGTGTACAAGTCTCTCCACGGCCTAGCACCAAAGTACATCTCTGACATGTTAGTGCCATATGAACCATCTCGGACTCTGAGGACATCAGGGACCGGCCTCCTGCTGGTGCCCAGAGTCAGGACTAAACAGGGGGAATCAGGATTCCAGTTTTATGCAGCTAAAATCTGGAACAGTCTTTCTGAAGATGTGAGACAGGCCTCTACTCTGACAATGTTCAAATCCAGGCTCAAAACAGCTCTATTTCACTGTGCATATGACTGAAAGGATCTTATCTGCACTCTTCTCTTTTAAAGTTCATTTTATAATGATTATTTATGTTTTTATTTTGTATTGTGATTTTAATGCATTTTCTTGCTCTGTAAAGCACTTTGAATTACTTTGTGTACGAATTGTGCTCTACAAATAAACTTGCCTTGCCTTGCCTTGCCTAGAATCTGTGTGTGCGTAATCAGATATGTAAATGTGTAAAAAAAATCTACAAATCTGTATTCAGATTTGCAAGTGTATTGCAATCTGTAAATCTGTACACAGATGTGCAAATTCATACAGAGATCTGTAAATCTGTACACAGATCTGCAAATGCGTACAGAGATCCATAAATATGTAGACAGATTTGTAAATACCTATGTCTTCAGCTTTAACTCAGTCGGGCTTCTCAATTGGCTCTCTTTGTACATGTGATTTTTGCTACTCTTCTGCCATGTGAGATCTGCAAATGCGTGAGAAGATTTGTGTCTGTAACTCAAAGTGAGTCAGCACAGGCTGACAGGCTCAAGCTCCCGCGACCTTCCAAGAGAGTCTGGCTGCAGACCTCCAGCGTGAGGCCACTTCCGGTGCAGGCTCCTCTCTCAGGCTGCCAGAAGAGTAGCAAAAATCACGTGAACAAAGAGAGCCAATTGAGAGGCCTGACTGAGTTAAAGCTGAAGACAAAGGTATTGACAAATCTGTCTACATATTTACAGATCGTTGTACTCATTTACAGATCTGTGTACAGATTTACAGATCGTTGTACGCATTTACAGATCTGTGTACAGATTTACAGATCGCAATACACTTGCACATCTGAATACAGATTTGTAGATTTTTTTTACACATTTACATATCTGATTACGCACACACAGATTCTAAATACACATTTGCAGGTTTTTGTACGCATTCACAAACTTTATTATGCTTTTACAAATGATTTTACACATGTAAATACGCACACACAGATTGAGATACGCATTTGATGCTATTTTGCTACCATAATGGCCCCATAGAAATCAGTCCACATTTACCGTATGATGCGCTACATTTACTTTGCTCCATTCTGAGTATTTGAATTCTGAGTGTAAAACAATGGAACATAAAGGAGGTATCCATGGCATGTACACAACTTTCCGGTAATAATCCCACGGTACATTATGCTGCATTTTATGGATGTAAAAAGTTACAGTTGTGTGACACGACACCTGTAAGTGATGGAATCATTCAAGTGTCACAAATCTCAATTTAAATCTCACTACAGAAGAATTCTGACTGTTATATAGGGAGAACTTAATGACCCCCTCCCTCCCTGCCTCGACCACCAGCAGGAGTTGCCTGTGCAATGACAAGGACATGATCCCTCACAGGCTTCTCACCTGCAAAAACCGCTAGTTGTGTTTGTTGGATCACTGCTTGAAACTGCAGCGGGGTGTGTGTTTCGCTCCTGCACACCCTTTAAACAGTGCTGTGGACCCTGTGCATTCTGTGCACATGTAAAAAGGGGAGTTAGATTATGAATTAACATTAAAATTACAGGCCTGATTTATGTGTTTGATCACAAACACTACTGACAAACCTTTAACAGCGCCAGAAAACAGTTTAAATGTAGTTGTTGAGTTAGTCTGACAGTGGTTGCTTTGAATGTCAGTGATGGAGCCGTGCTTTCAGTTACGCTACGATCACAGATTGTGCCTTCGAGGTTAAAATTTAAAAAAAGCTTTGGCAAATAAAGAAATACCAGCTCTGCACACCTGCTCAGGCAGATTCAGGCCAGGATTGAGCAAGATAACTTTTAAAGAAGCAGGATCCTGAACAGGACTGTATCAGAGCTGCACCAAAAACAGACAGGTGGAGAGGAAAGAAAGAGGGACACAGGAAAGCAAGTAAGTCAGGGAGCAGACAGGTTTGCACCCTGTCCTTGTGAAAATAACAAATGCAAAATGTAATTTCAATGTCATTTTCATTTTAAATCAAATTTAAATTTAAAAGACCAATTTGCAATGTCATGTATGATAAATTGTGTTAAAATTATGGCGCAGTTACGTAGGAGTATGCTTATCTATTTGTCTATGAAATTTTCAACATGATAAATTACTTGGCTGTCATAGTCATTTTAATATTAACCAACTTGAACCTCCATAAACTATGCATACTGTCTCATACAAAGACGCAAGTTAGGCTTTAAGGCAGATGGGCTGACAGGCCTTATAGGAGACTGCAGGGTCACATTTTGTTTGAAGTCTCACACGCCCATATGTAAATGGATAGTTTACAGACGCTGTAATTGTTCCTCCTGTCCATACTGGCTGGAAAAAACTCCCTGACGACATAAGAGACTTCGGACAAAGTGCAATAAAGTTCAGCTGAATTTAGTATGAGGCTTCCGCAGTCAGAAAACTCAAGTGGTGATCTTCCTAAAGTTTCAGCCTACTATCTCTCCACTGCAACTCAACAAAGAAACAATGTCGCAGGAAAACAGAGATGAAATTTCACACTAACAAGACAGTAACTCTGGAAGATAACCACTCAATATGACTAACTCATGCTTCAGCTGAGCTTTGGGTTGCATTTTGGATTACGTCCCCCATCTTTCACACTGGAATCAAACTGATCTCTTTGTGTGCTATTCTCCAGAATCCATGTCAGACTGTAACGACTATAATCAAAGCTCAATGCGTCTCGTTTGGTCTCTGTGGTTGCCATTTTTCCTGCAACTCCCAACAGCACCAAACTTTAGAGATCAGGATCAGTGTGTTATGGGCTCTTCTGTGCGTTCTTATTATCAGTTTTTACTCCTATGTGAAATTTATTTTAACAAAAGCAGCATTTGCATTTGTTGCCTCTGTAGCTTGAATGCTGGATGATAATGTTAAAACAGGACATCTCAAAAGTAATGGCCATTTTTATCAACAGCAGCAAAACATAATTTAAATAAAAGCAATATGTAACACATTCTTCCTTTCAACTCATCAAATACTGACACCTGTTGAATGGCCCTACACCCCAAACTATGACACTGTAGTAGGTAACACTCTTGTGTCAGTTTTGGAATCTTGTTGTGTCAGTTTCTGCTTGTCACATTGTGTCTTTTCAAAATTAACTTCTGTTTTCACAGGAAATGCAGTTTCAACCCATTACATGCATACAGTTTCTTTTCAAAATAAACTCAAACCAACGTAGGTTTACTTCGGTTTTAGGTTTTAGCAACAACAGTACTTGGCTAAGTTAAGAAAAAAAATCATGGTTTTGGTTAAAATAACTTTGTTTGCTATTAACGTGACATAATGTGAAGTGATGTATGTCAGGTGTGACATATGATGTCAATAATTAAAATAACACAACTATGACTTTTGGTTTCACATGAGACACAAACAGCGGTCTCCTGGGTGAGAGTCCTGTGTTTGTTTGACCCATCCAAGCCCCTTCCCTCCTATCCTACGCAGACTTTTGCTCTCTTTAGTCAGTTGCTTGTGCGTCTAATAATGATGCAGCCCGGTTAATGTCATACAGACAGTAAAGTGTGCCTTGGTGCTAAGGGCCACTGACCAAGTGTCCTTGTATTTGATGCTTGATCGGTGTGTATTTGATGAGTTGGGTAAAAGAGGGCCTTGGTTTGTGTTGTTGCAGATACAAACCAGATTGCAATAAAAATCTCTCGGAACCCATTATGCAACACAATTAACTATCAGCGTGAGGCCTGTCTGAATGATCTCAAGCATCTCACACAAAGATATTTTTAGGCACACAATTCTTTAAAGTTGCACAAATTTACAAAGGATTACCAAAATACTAAAGCTTCTTTAGTGAGTAAGTCTTAGATTTAGCACAGTGCAATTTTCTTCAGCAGGATATTAAGTAAAAAAAAAAAATGTTGATGGCAAATAAAAATGTGTAGTTATACACCACAATAAATATGCAGGAAAGGAATGACAGGCACCCTTTGTTGTGTGTGCTGTCAGCAGTGACTAGAAGAGCTGTTTTGGTGAAACTGCCTAGCATGTTGAGTTACCTGTTAATGCTGATTTGGTAGTTTGCCTGAAGGCTCTGGAGGCGCAGAATAAACTCAGGAGTCCTATTCTCTGAGTGTCATTCTCAGGTTGGTTGAAGGGCACTTGTAACTATGGCTGCATGTAGATCAGCTTTACACCTGCAACAAGAAGTAGACAACGGTAAGTGAAGTGCAAGAACAAGAGCATGAGATTAAAGGATGAAAATTGATGCAGGAGCACACTCAGATCTCTGAAACCTTAAAGTAGAGACACTGGTAGCACCACCTGAACAACAACAACCAGTGTAGATCAAATTTGGTGCCAGTCCATCCTGTAGATGTTAAATTTCACTCAAAACTCACTCTAAACCACAAATTTCTGAAAAAATTCAATATATCGTTACTGGTATATTTCAGAACAAAAAACTGGACCAGTTCAGGAACACTGCCATTCCTAGAGCCAGGTCGCTACACTGAAAACATTTCAAAGTTTGTCACAGTGTCATGAGTTGGCTCACAGTTGAGACAAAAAGGATGGAGAAATAAGTCTGAATATTTAATTTATAAAAGAACTGCAATTTTTTTCATTGTTTAAAAACACTTTGAAACTACATTTACAGAGCTGAGCCCAGTGATCAAGGTCACAGTGACTTTAACATTTGATCACAAATTCTTATCAGTTCATCGTAGATTCCAAGTGGACGTTTGTTCCAAATTTGAATTCCCTCAAGGATTCCTGCGGTGTGACATTCATGAGAATGGGACGGACAGACCCAAAAACATGATGCCTCTGGCCACAGCTGTCGACAGCGCACAGGTAAAAATGTCTACCTCTGCCCTAAACTTCAGCTTCCTCCACACTACAGCCTGTCAGCCAGTTGCACCTCAGTAACCTCAGCACCATAGGAGCATTTTAAGGCAGATTGAAACAAAAAAAGCAGGTTTAACAGAAGGAAAAGCAAAAGAAAACAAAAAAGCCTGTGAGAGCATCAGCAAACGTTTCTTTGCCACTAACAGTTTGAGGGCTGATTGGTAAGATAACACCCATCTTAAATATTTGAGGATTCTGCAGGTAACATGGGGACAGTGAGATGTTTTGGGTCAGAATGTGCACCAAACACTCACTCTGTGACCCAAAGTGCTTAACTACAGTAAGTGCACTGCAGCCTGTGTAAAAACATTGACAGTTATAAAGATTAATTAAACTTGTACAGGTTAAAGGAGCTGACAGGATTGCATTTCACTGAAGTTGTACCTTGTATGACTCTATGATTAACTGATAAACTGTCTGCAGCGAGACAAAGCATCCACACTAAAAATGCTTTGCCTAATATAAAATGACCGAAAGAATGAGGCTGTGGATACAAGCAGCCAAAATGAGCTTCCTCAGAGGGGTGGCTGGGCTCAGCCTTACAGACAGGGTAAGAAGCCCTGTCATCCAGAGGGAGCTCAGAGTAGAGATGCTGCTCCTGCATGTCGAAAGGGGTCAGTTGAAGTGGTATGGGCATCTGATCAAGATACTTCCTGGACGCCACTTGTTGGAGGTGTTCCAGGCACGTCCAACTGGTAGGAGGCCCCGGGACAGACCAAGAACACGCTGGATGGATTACATATCTCATCTGGCCTGGGAACACCTCAGGGTCCTGCCGCAGGTCCTAGAAAGCGTTGCTGAGAAGAGGGACATCTGAAATGCTTCGCTGGGCCTGCTGCCCCTGCGACCCCGCTCAGATAGGCGGTTGAAAATGGATTGATGGATGCCTCCAAATTCCAGCAATCAAAATTCTAACCTAAGTGGAATTGAAGACACTTCACCACAGTAGCAACACAAGGTTCCTCTCCCCAAACGTACCAAAGCTTACCACTGAAATGTCCCAGGACAAACTTGCTGACACTTAGAGGATAGAACTACATTACCAAAGTTCATCCCCACATACAGACACAAGAGCATGAGCTGCACCAGGCTTTGGCATCCAAATTCAGTTACCAGAACAAGAAGTTCAATCAACACAAGTTTACAAAAATGTGTTATTCCTTCAAACAAATGAATGAGATGTGAACAATCACTAACATCAGAGGTGAATGCAAGTGCTAGGATGAGTGGAAAATAGGGTATGAAGATGTCGCATGCTCCATCCTCCTGCCTGTGACCTGGAAATCAGTCTCAGCTCGCCATCTTGAAAGATGTCTCAGTTCCTCGAGGAGAGAGGAGGCTTGTAAAGGGGGCATGGGTGTTTTCATTATGCTGACATATGTTTCCTCAAGTCCTCTCTCCTCCCGTGACCCAAAAGTTGTTCCTCCTCCGCCACTATATAAAGGATCTTCCAATAATTTAAATGCACTCTGGGGAGCGGGGAGAGAAGAGGCTTTTGGAGGAGCTTAGAGTGAGGAGTGTATCCTACGTAAGTCTTTTATCAAGTGGCGTTGCATATAAATGCCACACCTTGACATGTGGCCATTAACTAACGTTGCTTAGGACCGATGCTATGGAACTAAGGATCTCTCATTCGGCAGCTTCAGCTCCTCCGTCCTTGCGTCTCTTCCTCACATGTTTCTCTCACATGTACAGAGACACATAATGAAAAGCACCCTATGAATGGGGATGCACAGGTGTATCCTTTGCAAAAGTGTTTTCGGCACCGTGTTGATAAAAGAGGCATGACACACAGCTGGAATATACAAACCATTGCAGGGGCATGATGAAACTTTCTGCCCCTCACCGTCTGTGCCACTCTTCATATTTAACTGACGTCACTTAAAAATGACAGCTCCAAAGCAGCTCATTTTCTAAAGGCTTCCTCCTCTATCCCCGTGTCTCTTCCTCGCCTCCTCTGCTCCCATCTCAGGTGGGCGGGGCTAAGACGTGAGAAGAGGAGGCGAGGAAAGTAACTGAGGATGCACAAACTGCTAAATGAGAAAAGGGGACTGTGGGAGCTGAGAGAGCTGCAACAGACTGAGACACACTGAACCAGCCAGCACTGCAGGCTTTTGAGCTCATCATCCCAGGTGAGCCAGCTCACTAAAAACCTGCACTGCCAGCCGACTACCTGCGAGAGGAGGGGAAAACACAAGCAGGTCAGGCAGAGCAGAGACACAGCGGGGGTCGTCACAACAGGAAACTGCACATAAATCACCAAAACAGTGTTCCATATAGCCTTTCTTAACTTCTCTTCATATGTGACATCTGCAATTATCAACATATTCAAATTTTATGTGACTTCCGATTTTTCCCCCCTGTGCTTTTCCTCCTATTATGTAAAGTATTTAAAAGTGACTGACTGCACGAGCTGTTAACACACTGGGTCCACAAATGCAGACTTGTAGGAATGTGGTCCATGAACTGGGATGCAGCAATAGTGCTTTAGTCAGCAGTACAGATGTTCAGCAGTAAGAAGAATCTAGCATTCTGCCTCCTCCCTTTTTCTGTTTCCCTTTTCAATAAAAACTAATGACCAGCAATCTAATAAGATGTATGGTGATAAAGAAAAGTCAGTCACAAAGCTGAATTGAGCATTAGGTAGGTAATTAGTTATTTTAGCATGCTGTTTGGCACTGTATGCAACAAGATACAGCATGACACAGATAGGTGAAGTATCTGAAGCGACACCTTTTTAGGCCTGTCATGATAATTACATTATTGATTTACTGAGGTCAGCAAAAACGACGGAGGTCATCTGAGGTTATCTTATGATATTGCCCCTGTGTTGACATAAGAATGTCATCAACATTTTAGCCAACAAACACCAGGGTCTGCCCAGCCATTATGACACTTGGACACATCATATGAAGCTAAAGCACAGGGGGGAAAAAACTATGCTGAGACATGCTTTGCTGCCATTTCTCGCCACGCTGCTTCTGTCCTCTCATCTGCTTCCTGTGTCGGAGTTTAACTATGGGCAGGGGATCAAGCAGCTCCTCCACACACACACACACTTACACTTGATATGACCATAATATTGTTTATTGTAAATCTTTCTGAGACACTATGTCGTCCAACAAAAGTAGTTATCGTGACAGACTGCACCTTTTCAAGTTAAAGCTCATTATACATTCATGTTTATAATTCATTCATTCATTCAGTATCTGTAACCTGCTTATCCTATTCAGAGTCACGGGGGAGCTGGAGCCTATCCAAGCTGACACTGGGTGACCACGGACAGGTCTCCGCTATCACAGGGCTGACACATGGAGACAGACAACCATTATTATTATTAATTAACATGTCCTTTGACTGTGGGAGGAAGACGGAGAACCCCGAGGAAACCCACGCTGACACTGGGAGAACATGCAAACTAATAATAATAAGAAGAAGAAGAAGAAGAAGAAGAAGACTGTAGTGTGCATTACTGCATATTGGCGTCGCAAAAGGTGGTAAAAATTTTGTTAACACAGTAATCAGGCTCTTTTGGCTCTCTGCTGTGTTTTAAGCTGGATCAATGCAGGAAAGAAGGTTTTGCACAATTAAGATCCAAATTGTAACAGCTACTCCAAATATTTCTCTCCAGGCTCAGGGTGCCCCCTCTCACACACACACACACACACACACACGCCCCAAAGCTTCATTAACAGAAGAATCTCAAACTTCATTATTGTTAGGCAAAATGAACCACTCAAACCTTTACTTATTCTACTTTCACACAAGAATACATGCCCCCCTCCCCCCACCCACATCACCCACCAAGTCTCAGCTCTGTAGATGTGTACTCACTAGCATGAAAGTAAAAAATTAAAAGCGCCAATCAAGTTAGCCAGATGTCCTTCTGCTGCTGACCTCTGAGCTCTTGCTACACCTTTGCCGAAGACAAAAGTGTCCACACCTGCAGAAAGCTGGAGAACACCCCCCCACCTTTTCCACAGCTGTGCTCTAGAAAACATACTTGACTGCTTTTACAGGTTTAACAGGTCAAAGATTTGTCCAGCTAGGGCGTATTCTGTTTTAGTTTATTGGACAGCATGGTAAACACCTATTCAGACTGCTGCAAGGGGAGCCTAGGGTCGCTGTATGAGCACAGACACTGATGGACAACTCGCTAAATATTTTTCTTTTCATCTAATAATCTTTTCATCAGTTTTAAGACAAGTGCTGACACTTTAAATATCTGCCCAGTCATAGTCCTCAGGTCTTGGTAGAGCAGGGAAATTGTTCAAACGGTGGGTCAAACAAAGATCCTCCTTTCATAACAGCTACACATTTCTCTCCAACAATGCAGAAAACACTCAGCTCTGCATTGTGTAAAAGAGAAAAAAGGAGTAGTTTGAGAATACATCACATCTGCTGATGTCACTGTAATAGTAGATCCATTATATACACAGTACACACACCAACACCACAGAGCAATACTTGGTAAAATGATACATCTCCTCCTGCAGCATTGTTGTCCTAAAATGTAGCCCTGCAGGAAGTTAAGTTTGCTCATAAAGTTGTGACTGTAGGTGAAAATTCCTGTTCAGACTCTGTGGGTGATCAGAAGTGAAGAAGCCAAAAGCATGTTCATTTACTTACAAAGTAGTGTTGTCAAAAATATCTGTTTATCGATACGTATTGATTCTGAATATTCAAAATGGTTTCAATCCTGATTTTCTGCAGTATCAATCCACCCGTACCAGCTGGGCTTTCTTGCCCTCTCTTATTGCTAATGTTCACTACAGTCATTCTGCTGTCCTCTGCGCCTTTATCTTTAAATAAAAACTTAAATGTCATGCCCTTAATGTCAGTAATTCCCTGTGGTATTGATATATTTCAAGGTATTATGTTGAGGTTGGAAAATCCAGCATTTTGACAACAGTATTACAAGGTAATAGTATCAGGATTTGGGGCACGCTCCAACCCTGCCAATGACCTGCTTTTGTGCAGATTCTGCATTGACAGCTGAGCTATTTTTCCCTATAAATTGCTTCCTCAGCTCAACTTCTCTTTTGCAGGAATTTGCATTTCTTCATGGCTCCACAATGCAGATAAAATAAGGAGAAACTCTAAGAGTGAAGCTACTGGAGTCACTGAAATTTTTACAAGTAACTTTCTGTTTGCCTGACTGTTTCATCACCCAAACTCACAACCTGGAGCCCTCCAGCTATGACCACAGCCTCACTCCTGCTCTGAGTTGTGAGGAAAGGCAGACATCAGTCCTGAGGAATTGTGAGATTATGTAGTAAATGCAGGGTGTTTAGCTGAGAGCCTTTGGCTTAGTCCACGGAGGCACACACAAAACCGTATTATTGTGTGGGGAAAACAGGGAGGTCTTACCATGTGTGGCTGTGAGCTAGTTGTTATCTTCACTTGACAGGCCTGTTGCATTGTGACCCTCACTCGACTCAACGCTGCTGGGGAGGCAAGAAAGAGAATTCAGGCACACTGACACTTTAGGGTGACTTTCAAGAGGACGTCATCTGGGTGCCATATGATAAGCATTGTGGGCGAAAAGTTTTCAAAACATGACCAAGTTTCGAGGGTGACAGAGGATAACAGTGTGCAGGGTGCCTTGTGTTTGATTTCCCACTGGGGAGAAGTTTCCAAATTTATAAATTTAATTACCTACAATGCAATAAAAATGTTTTTGTTCAGTAAAGTTGTACTTTAAAATGATAAATGTGTTGAATTAAATGTAAAAAAAGAAGAAGTCCATACCTGTAATCTCCTGCAATCCTCGACCCGCTTCTACCCCAATTTCTAATTAGTTTAATTTGACGCGTAATTTGGGGTTTTCTCGCTCCGGGGTCGTGAGTCCCAGAAAGGCGTGCGCGTCACCGGTGAGGGACTTTTTGGCAAAGAGAAATTGCTGCGGGACCTTTTTCTCCGGGGATGGCCGTGCCATAACTTTGCCTCTAGGAGCGAGTCCCTCTGAGTTGCATCTCACGTCTCAGCCTCAACATCGCTGGCTCTGGTGAGGAGCCGCAGAAAGCAAAGCCTTCACTGAGGAGAGCCACGTGACTGAGACGTAGCAGTGAACCTCATCTGAGAGGGAGAGGGGGGAAAAAGGCTCTGCGGTCAAAACATCACAGCCACCGCAGACTTTACTCAGGTCCTGCTTACAGGCAGTGCGCCACCAAGACGCACTGCACTGTCAGTCTGCACCGCAGATAGGAGACCATGTGCGACGGACAGTTTTTTTTCTTTTGATTCCTGCAGGAATTCCTCCCACTGACATGCCTTCACCCAGATATGAGTCAAGTGTGTATGAAAACCTGCAAACACCTGACGCTGCACAGTTACCTGTTACTACATGCTCCTGTCATCCATATATGCGCGAGATTCTTCCGCCAGGCATAGGTTTAAAGCATTTACAATATGTGCATTTGTCTTTCCTCACCCTCCACTATAAATATGAAAGGAGCAGAGGAGCTTTATCTTGACAGAATTAAAGATATCTACACCATAACTTGCAGAAAAGCACGGGCGGATCATGAGACAATGGGCCCCTGGTCACAGATAAACAAAAGGGCCCCCGCCTCTACTCCACAGGAGAAAGACACACAGACTTTGTGTGGTTTTGCTTCTTTTATTGTTGTTTTGTGTCTCTTTTTCCACCGTTTCAGTAATTACTTTGTGTCTCTTTGTCGTCATGTTGAGTCTCTTCATGGGCGGTAACATCATGTGTTAAATTGAGTGACATTTTGCAGGTGAAGACCAACACTTTGGGCCCCTGGGATTGTGCTTGGTTGGCCCACTCAGTAATTCATCCATCAGAAAAGGCACAAAAATTCAACAGAATTAAAAAATAAAATTATAGTCTAGTATTCAGTTTTTGAGATAAAATTCTGAAATTTGCCACACATCATCTACCATGACTCTAGAATTTTGTCATTTTTTCATCAACATTGAAGATCTATTTAGTTTACAGTCAAACATTTTGATGCACTGTAGGCTCAATTTTTGATAAATCAAAAATCTGAGAAACATAGTTTTTGTAGGACAGTCTGAAGATGCTCTGTAGCAAGTTTGGTGTCAATTGAGCAAAAATTGCGGGAGGAGATAGGTTTAAGAAGTTTTAAGAAGGTTTAAATGTACAAAAGTTTCTTCAGTATTGGGGCTACAGTTTGATGAAAGTTGTGAAGTTGTAGCACGTATGGTTGATTTGTTATGAATTTTCAAAGTTTTGAACTTTAGACGCTTGCTGTAGCGCCACCATCAGGACTATTGGCTTGAGTTTACAGTTGAGGATATCTGGCATGAGACTGGACCTTTGTGCAAAGTTTGGTGAGTTTTCACCCATGGGAAGTATGATTTCCTCGGAAGAAGAAAGAAGAAAGAAGAAAAAAGAAGAATACCTAGGATTACAACAGTGTCCAGGCAGCTTAGCTGCACGGACCCTAATTAAGTGTTTGAAATGAAACCTACACCCTTGCCACCACATACATCTTGGAGGTATTCATAACAGATTTAAATAAATGATTGCCAACTCTGAAACCTCTTTTGTAAATTTTTTCTTGCATGAATATCACACAGGTGCCAAAGAAAAGTAACTGGTTGACAACACTGAGCAAAGGAGAAAACAATGAATACTTAACACAGACGCGGGGGACACAAAGTCAAGTTAAAGTTTATTAAGGGTTGTTTTTCTGTGCATGACTGCCTTGGATTAAAGAGTGTTAACAAAAAGACACACAAAGCTTTGACATGATTGACACTAACATGATACAGTGCCTAATTCGTCCATGACATCAATAAAATAGCATTCCTGACAGATTGGTGTATATTTATGTCTATTTAAAAGAAAACAATCTCACCCCAGGTTTTAGAAAATGAGAAAGCCGGCTCTGGTTTAAATAATTGATTCATACAGCAAACACACAAACTCCAGATTGCTCTCGCAAACTGAGGATGTTTCTCAAAGTTCATTTACAGTGTGTGATTACACTCTGTGTCTGGTTGCATGTACATTTCTTTACAGTAAAACTCCTCCATGTCATCTTCATGATGCGATCTTGTGAACGGCTACTGTGATGGTCCCGTGACTCCTCACCAGAATGTTTCTGCAAAACAGTCCGACAGAAACAATTCACTGAGACAAATATTCAACTGATAAACAACAATCAGTCCGATCAGTCAAACTGGCAACGACTGACAAACAGATTATTTTAAAGATATCTGTGAATGGCACATACTGACCTTTGATAAATCATATCAACCTGTCTGCCCTTGACCTCCAATATTATGCATACTAATCATTACTACAGTCTTTAACCTAAATTCCCTCAACATCCATTATTATTATTGGTGATGTTATAACAATTACTTCATCATCTTGGACATCAGTAATAGTCCCAACCTATTAATAATAAAGTTGTTTTTGTTGCATAAATTAGGGCTGCACAATTTATCATATTATTATCAAAATCCCAAAATGGTTAAGTGCGATATCCAGATCGCAGGTGCTGCAATTTTTCGATGAAGGTAAAATGTGTTACAATATATCATTATAAATGAAGCATTGTGGTGCCACAGAGATATCCCAGCCTACAAATCTATTTCCAGACAGAAGGTAACATTAGCCCCTGCAAAAAACACATCATTATCATCATTTTCATTTTTTTGTCGGTGAAAATGAAATGCAAAAATCACCGTAACCCACTAAAACTGAGACTCAGTGCAGCCCTGGCATAAATGTCTTATTTAGAAATAACATATATATATCTGAAAATATTGAATGTCTGCCTTTAAACTCCACTTTCAACCCACAGTGATATAACATTATAACATTAACAGCCTGTCACATTTTGTTTGTATTTGTCTGACATTTATCTGTCCCAGTCATCAAGTCATAGATTTACACCAGTGATACTCAATGTACGGCTCATTGGCCAAATCTGGCCCGCGATAGGGTGTCAGGTGGCCAACCGACATACAGTTTTCTAATTCCCAGTGGAAATAAAGTGATTCACACTGGATTTTTTTCTTCCTGCACTTTGAATGTAAACAAGGAGCCAGAGTGCATAAAACAGCATCTAAATAGAACTTGTTTATGAAAGAAAAAAAAAGATCCTCGGAACCCCCGGCAGAAGTTCAGGCTAAGCCCCGAATTTCCTCAGATCCTAGAAATGCCCCTGACCTGAGCAGGGCTGCTTGTCTGGATTTGCCTCTTGGCAAAGATGAGCGAGGGCAGTAAATGTTAAAAGGATGAAAACAGGCAATTTAATGAAAAATGTACAATTAATTTGCCTTTAATTTAGCTTTTATATATAATGTGTATTTATTTTATCAGAAAAATATTATTATTGTTTATTTATTAACTGGCCCCCGACCTCTTGTCATTTTGCAAAAGTGACCCCCGGCAAAGCAAGTTAAGTATCACTGATTTCCACCTTGTCAGCAGATAATGTAATGCTGCCATACTTAGGAAGTGGCCTATGAGTCAAGACAAAGCAGCATCTACAGTCACTATATGGTCTAACATTCAATATGACTTTGGTCTACTACTACTATTACTAATCATAATAATAGTATTTGTGTCAGTTAGTCACAGATAGCAGTGAACCAGAGGATGTTCTGTTAAGTCCAGAAGGTGGCAGCATAACCACGCAAATGAAAATTAAACTCCTTTGCCAAGACATGGAGCACCGTCTGAGGGACAAACAGAAGCTCAATCTTTGATTGTGGATCCTTTCAACAGTTTTTCAGAGATTTATTGATCTCCACAAGTGTTAATCAAAACCACTGCGGACAGACCCCTCTAAATCCACTGAGGGGGAGAAGAAAAAGGAGGAGATGTAAGTCAGTCAGGCAAAAAAGACGGAAGGTTGTGTCAGTGCTCACCCTGACTCAGACTCCAGGCACACAGTTGGACTGTCTGTTGGGTCTTTGGTGAGAGCTGCAGCTTGTTTGGACAGAACTGACACAACACCGCCATGTTCATCAGACAGGGAGCCGCGGCCTGGTGATTGTGAGATATAAGAGAGTGTTACTTTACAGAGCTGAAGAAACTTTCTCCTGAGGTAACTTCAGTGCATCCTTGCAACTTCTAGGTGTCTCTCCTAAGCTAAATTGCATTTTAAAAAACATGTTTTTGGTTTCATTATGTTGAGTGATCTTTTCTTTTCAAATTATGTTTTAATTTTGCTTAATCATTCCTTAGATGCAGTACAGTTTTGACATCATAACGTGGGGATATGGTTTTCAGAATATTGCAGCAACAACAACAACGACAGATACATTGCAGGATCTTTATAACTTAAATGCTAATGTGATTTGTTCCATCTCATACAGTTCCCATACTTTTGTAATCCAGATGTTGTATGTTGGAGATTCAGGTTTCAACCATCTAATTGTGACACATTTAACTGAAGTCCCCAAGAGTGTTCGTAACAAATAGTTTTGGCCCTCCCCTCAAAGCCTTCAGGATTTGCATCAAGGAGGATCTTGAATGATTGCTTTGATCAAGGAGACTGTCCAGTAACCCTAACGGCTCCCCTTAAAGTAATAGTTCAACATATTGGGCTGGGTGCCTTAATTTCCTGGACGAGACTCCAAGAGGACACCACGCTCGGCCAAGAAACAGTCTGGAATATAAATCCTTGGAAAACCACAACTTGTTTTCACACTTTGGTTTTTGCACCAGTCCAAGGCTGGCTGTGTCTCCCTTTTTCCAGCTAAGCTAACCTGCTGTTAGCTGTATCTTTATATGCTTGTTACAGCTGCCTACTGATTCTTGTTTAAGAGGACGGATGTGAAATGTTCAAAGTTGTATCTCCATGTATGTTACTGCTGCAGTTGGACAGAATATTACTGATTTAGGTTTAATGCCACTCAAGAGGAGGGCAGACTTGTGGATGAGATTAATTTTTTATGTTACTGTCCTTTTTATAGGGACATAAGGGATGTGCTTTTTAGTAAAATGACGTCCATTTATGTTGATTTCTTTTGACTGGATGACTATAAAAAACTTAAGTTGTGCTTCAGGAAGAGAATCGTTTTTGTATAATTTTTTTGCAAAGCTTTAGAGAGAAGGCAAAATATTCTGTTGAAGACTGAGCTGTAAAATAATGAGTAATTTTGTAATGAAATAAAACGTAAACAAATGTTCGACCACGGTAACTGTACTTTTGATGCCTTGTTAACCTCTGAGGAGTGAGTACTCTGTGTGCATGACACAAACAAAAAGAAAATCTATCAGTCAAACATACTTCGATATTTATGTGACAAAATGCCTCTCTGACAACAGGAGGCAGATTGAGTGGATCGATCTTTGCTGCATAATGGGTGCATTTACAGTTTTAGTGTTATGTGTTCTTTTCATCTTAAATGTCATTTCATAAGTCAAGACAGAAAATCACAAGTGGAAAGAGTACTAAAATGATACAGAGTAGGTGAAATCATCTAATTTTGCAGTATTTGATGCTGCACAGAAAATGTCATATGCTATACCTGACTTTGTAACTTTTTGTCGCTGATGCTCACAAATAACTTCACTTTGTTATTTTTTAGCAGCAAGGTTACTGAGCATTTTGCTATACTGTCATTTAGTACGTATTTCTCTATGAATAATTCCCAGTAAGAAGCAATCATTACCTCCACCATGGAGGATACAGTATGTTTTCAGCTTGGTTTGTTTGGCAGCAGGATTACTGGAAAACAACTGGCCAGATTATCATGAAACTTGGTGGAAGGGTGTGACATGGGCCAAGGAAGAAACCAAGTTTTGGAGCAATATTGAATCATGGGGCGGATACACTCATTATTTTTCACCTTTGCTAACATTGTGAGATGGGACATTCGACCTTGGCAGAATAAATGCCATACGTGTTAAAATCCAGTAGATTGTAGTAAAGTTCAATAGTGATAAAAAATAGCCAATTGTAGAACTAAGATGACTCCATTTAACAATCCACATTCACAAGTACTTGTGATCCTAGCAGCCTACAGAAGAAGTTTCTCAAACTTCATCTTTATGTAGTCATATACTGATACTATTATTTAAACATCTGTCTTGGCTTAATCAAAGATATAGGGACATTTCATTTTGGCAGCAGTGATGAACTGGTTGATGATTTTTTTTTAATCCTTGATTCAGAAGTTAAATACTGTGAGGTGGACTAATAGATGATCATTTTTAAGATTGAATAATCTTCCTATTATTTTCTAAATTAAGTGTTTGGGCAATATACTGTTGACAAATTGCAAAAAATTCTCATCACAAGTTTCCAGAGCCCATGGTGACATCTTAAAATGTCTTTTTTTTGTTTATTAACAGCCCAAAACCCAAAGATATTCAGTTTACTTTCATAGAGAGCTATGAATATCTTGCCACTTACGCTTGAAAAAAATCACTTTTAACCATTAATTTGATTATCAAAACAGCTGCCAAACAATTTTCTGGATTATCTCCTTGTTGATTAATCGACGTCAGCTGTAGTTTGCTGGACAAATGGGGTGTTTTGCTACTCAGTATAAAATGATGTGGTGACTGAACTTCAATAGGAACATCACCTAAAATAAGAATTCCAACATGTTATTCCCACAGGAAAGTTCAGTCAATATTTATGGACATGAGCTACTCTCTCAAAGCTAGAAACCAGAGAAGTAAAACTCAAATTGTGATGTCATCAAGTATAAAGTCTGGAGCTGCTCCACAGACAATAAATCGAAGACTGATTTTGTGGATCCACACATTTTTTCTTTGTTACCAAAAATGAGCTTTATCCTATTGTAGTGTTCTCAGTTTTAAAACAGAAAATGTACTGATATAATCAGAACATTCCCCTGTGTGCTCTCAGTGTCATCTAGAACATCTTTCCTAATTCACTGTCTACAGAGCAGCTCCAGACTTTATACATGATGACATTACAAATTTGAGTTTAAGCACTCTCAGTTTTTGATTTGGGAGAAAGTAGTTTAAGTTATATTTTTGGACTATCTTAGTGATATGGATAACATGTATGAATTTTGAAAATGGGCGTAGTTGTCCTTTAATGTTTTGAGAATTGTACTAGCTCTCTCAGAAAGGTTATTTAAAACTCTACTAATGATAAGTCACGGTTGTTAAAACAACAATGACAGTATAATCAGTCAGTTGTTTGTGTTATTCTCATGTAGAAACAAGCATTTTTTTCTCTCTTAAGCATTCATAGTTGGGTTGGGAGTGATTATTTAGGAGTTCATCTGCAGCTCCGTTTGAGCTACTTACTGACTGATACTTTCACTCTTCCCTCCATTAAAGCCCAGTTTGGTGTGATTATATGTGAGCAACATTTTCACATGAACCTCAGACAGAACAAGTATCTCAGTGTTTTCTTACAGCCGAGGTTGTGTCCTTGCTGGTCCGTGCAGAGCACACCGACAACTGCTGGATTCTTCATGCTGCCAACAGAGACAAACAGCTTTCAGTCGTCTTTAACATTCAAACAGGTGAAATAGAGCTTAAAAAACTGTCTGGTATTAACTTACGTATCGTCGAGATGCTGTTCAAGGGTCGACTCCATTTTTACTAACCCGAAATAACCGCAAAAATCGAGTTTTGTATATGAAGATATGTTGTTTTGGTTGTCTACTTCCTCCAAGCTTCCGGCTGGAGTCAGCTGACCGTCACGTGCACTAAGGAACACTGTGAGGGGCAAACTACACGAAGCGCGGTGAATCTGGGAACGTGATGGTAAAAATAGTGTATAATACTTATAGACGTGAACATGTGGTGTATTATAATGTACATGATGTGTATGTATGTAATATATATGTACAAAATAGATAGATAGATAGATAGATAGATAGATAGATAGATAGATAGATAGATCTACATTTGGCTGGCAGGCAAGGATGTAGATTTTGTTTCAACACTGGGGGACACACAGGAAATGGGGGGTTTGGGGGCCCTCTGATGAAAAATCTAAGCATTTAGGCAATATGGGCAATTTCATGTGACAAATTTGGGATTTTTCTGCATCAACTTAATGTTTAATTTTGTCCTCTGCCTTTTTCATGTTTTGTTTTGGGTTTTTTTAAAGAGATAAATGCACATGTTCCAAATATTGAGGTGCAGCTTTCCCCTGAACCCCCACCCAACCCCCTGAAATCTACTACATTTGAAGATTTATGTCCTATCTATTTATATGTCCTTGGGATATTCCATAATCTACTATCAGCACCTGATATATAAGCTTAATATAGACTATTGTTTATGTAAATATTATTTCTCCTCATTCACTTAAGTCATTTTCTAAACTGGATTAGTTGTGAAATGAAACCCTTCCTCTTGATATTTCATCACTCATGTGTCATTATACCATCTACCAGCCACACTGAGAAATTGATTTGGATATTCATAGTTGCATAAATTTAAAATTAGATTAGCTGAGGGTTTTTTTCCCTCCTGAATATATAATCTTTATTTATAATCCAGTTCCCACTTTGCTCTCATGCATTGCACAGGCAGTCACAATCAGATGACTCTCACAATAAGCTGAGGGCGCCCAGACCGGCTCCAGTGTCACATGTTCTGCAGTCATGAAAGATATTTTTTAGGGAAACATGAAGTTCTTGCTCAACACTCAGATTAAGTCTGTGAGAACTGAAATCATCTTTAGAAACTAAATCATCTGTACCTTCCCAGTTAGCACCAGCTTCACCTTCACGGGCTGGTGCAAACATTACTCAGCATGATAAACTTTAAAGCAACATAATGTGAACTTTACCAATGCCTATTGAACATAAAATATAGTATTAATATTATGAGTCTAACGCAGGGACCTTGTTTCTCGCAGTCTTTTGTTGATGGATTTTGTGTTTTCTTCCAAAGTTAGCTGGAGGCCACCGCCTGGGCTCACCTCCCTGCATGATTTCTGCAGCCTGTCCCAAGACGGCGAGGCTTCAGTGCTCCTGCTGACAGGGCAGAAATGGGTGAATGTAATTATGTGGCCGCTACATTGGAGGAATCCATCACCTGCGCAGCAGCAGGGTAATGTGCTGCTGACTAACCCATGGGGTATGCTCTCCCTCCTCTCCACTAATTCTTCTATCTTCTCTGCTCTTCCATCTCTCACATTTCTCCCCTCACAGCTTAAATCAGAGCCGGGACGCTTCCTCTGACAACCTGCTGCTCATCACTGTCTGAGCATGCACATAGGCAAACACACGTCCAAGTTTATGCATGCAGAATAATTCACAAGGTCCACACACACACACACACACACAGACACACATGATATCTTCCCTTGTCACACACACACACACACACACACACACACACACACACTTGTGCATCACACATGCACAAGGGATCTTTAATCTTGTATGAAGGGAAGTTGGCATCAACACTAGATCCCATTATTTGTGACATATGGCCGCTTTACAACTTCAGTAAATCTCCAAATGAACCAAGAATAGAGATCTGACTGTGAGTCAGTGTATCACCACCCTGTCATATACTGTATGACGGCTAATATAATTCAGAATTGTTACTATTATTTATGTAATTAAGCACAAAAGACTTTTTTATTATATGTGATATCCATCAAGTGACACTATAGTTCATAAGCACTGCCACAAGCACTTTTAGCATTTGTTTTGTTTTCAGATGAAGTAAGTGCAAATAAAAACATAATAAAAGAGGCGTCATTTTAGACCTGGAAACAAACTGAAAGGTGTTATTCCTTCTCTTGAAACTCTGAACAGAAATAACATATTTTACTGTCAAAATTTATATTTTGAAATATACACCAAACAAATAAGATTGTATACATCACACTGAATACACTGAAGCGCTGATGTAATAAAAACCCTAGCAAATATCACATCAGCATAATTTTTCTTTTTCAATGAAAATAAAATGCAAAAATCACCTTTCCCACCAAAATCGTGACTCACATCACAGTCGTCAAAATAACTGCATTATGATTTTTTTGTTGCATATTTTGCCGCCCTAATGACAGCAGTCACAGCACATGGCATCCTGGCACACATATCCCATAATAAAATAAGGAATATCACTTTCCATCCTCACATGAAGCCCAGTTCATGAGTCAGCCGATGGTAATTTCAGTAAACTCATTATATGGCTTTGATGTTGATTTGTCTTGTCCCGGCTGATAAATAAATCAGGATCTCATGGCACCTGTGCCCTTTCTCTCACAAAGAGATGTCAGACTCACTTCAGTTCATACGCATGTCATCACTTGTTGAATAGTTTCCAATATTTTTTTGTGTTGGCTTGAAGCGTTTGAGTCATGGAAACTCTGTCAGCCTCTGCCTTGAGCAGATGTATGGTCAGACCCTGTGTGATGGTCAAAGATGGACAAGTAGAGGGGACCACTGTGAGCCTCCATCAGCCGTCACCCAGATGAGTAAGATGACGAAGCTTCTGAGGAAACATGCAGAGAGGGCATGGGGAGACATGCGGAGGGAGAGAGGGAGGGCAGGTTGGGTGGGGGGGTCTGAGGGGGATAAAGAGAGGGAGAGACTGTGGCTCCCCCCTCTGAGGAGTTCTGGGAACCTTCATGACTGACTGGAGAGCTGGGGATCCAGTGCGAGGTGCAGGACAGACTGTTAACAGCTGTCGTCCAGTGTTGAGGGTGTTCAGAGAGTCCAGTTCTCCTGTTGCTGTCATGGGCTTCAGGGCGGTGCTGCTGTCCTTCCTGCTGGTGTCTCTGAGCTGGACCAGAGGAGCCGTCATCACAGGGGTGAGTGAGAGGTTTCTGCTGCACACTGTTCTGGTGTTACATCAGTTTAGTAGATTCATGTTGTTTTTAGCGGAGCGTCTAATTACTCTTAATTACCCAATTTACTCTTCCGAGTAATGTCTAACTACAGACAGCATTTTACATTTTTATTATCTCTTTTTGTTACTGCCTTCATTCTTTTTAAAAGTGATTTGAGAAACTGTGGTTTTACTTACTTACTAGGGCTGCAACTAACAATTATTTTCACTACTGCTCAATCTGTCAGTTATTTTCTTGATTACTCAATCAATCATTTGGTGCGTAACTTGCACAGTAGTGACAAATGGCCATCACAGTTTCCTGAGCTTGAGGTAACTTCTTCAAGTTGCTTGTTTTTGGCTGATCAACAGTCAACAACCCAAAAATATTACATTTGCAACAATGCAAAAAAGAGAAAAGAAGCAAATCCTCACATCTGAGAGGCAGGAGCCAGCAAATGTTTGGCATTTCTGCTTAGTTAACTACCTAAACAGTTAACTTAAAACCAAAATTGGCAATTTATTTTCTTTTGATGGTATAATCAACAAATCAAATTGTTTCAGCATTAATTCTGCATTGGCAGGCGTGCTGTAATTGCACTCCAACACATAGATTTCTGGTTTGGTTTTGTCACATTTAACCTATAAATATGCAAAAAACTCTATAACTGTAAGCAGCACAGTTCACTTTTCTGGATAATTTTGTAAAATTTGATTACACATGACTGACAGGAGACCACATCCTCCTCCGCTTCAAGTCCACTGGAATAACAAGAGGAAATTATCTCAGTCCTCCAATTGATATTCATTTGTAAATGGATTAGGGAGATGACAGGCAATGGATAAAATGGCTTTCACTGTATGAGCATGAGAGGGCATCTCTGTGAGGATTAGTAAAAATAGAAATAGATTCAAACATTAAAGGGTATTTCTATTAGCATGACCAAACTGGCATCAAAAGGACTCTCCTCGTCTGCCTCTTTTATTCTTTTCTGTCTGTCTCTCTCTCTGTCCCTGTCTGTCCTGCAGGCCTGTGAGAGAGACATGCAGTGTGGGTTTGGTCTTTGCTGTGCTGTCAGTCTATGGCTGCGGGGCCTGAGGATGTGCGTCCCAAGAGGTGTGGAAGGGGATGAATGCCACCCCTTTAGCCATAAGGTAGGGAGAAATGTGAGGTCACTAATCTTCCTGCATCACTCACACACACGCACACGCACACACACACACACACACACACACACACACACACACACACACACACACACACACACACAGATTCTCTTGCACACACTTGTTTTCTGCGCAAGTGGAAATTCAGATTATATCAAGCTGTTGGCAGGTTTGGCTGAAGCTTTAGAAAAGCTGCTGATAACTGCAGACGCTATCGATCTTCTCCAGAGCGAACCGGCCAATCAGAGCCATACATCACAGTGATCATCTGGAGATGGCAACAATTAGTTCTGCTAACATCACATCCACCAGTGAATTCAGACTTTTTTTAAGACCTGCACTTGTCAGCTGATGAAGGATTTAAACTGTCAGATTATCCCTCTCCACTCCTCTCTCCCACTTACAGGTGCCATATCAAGGGAAAAGGCAACATCACACCTGCCCCTGTCTCCCCGACTTGGTTTGCACCAGGTACGGTGAAAGCAAGTATAGATGTACTGAAAACTTCAAAGACCTGGACTTTTAAATGACGCCCAAACATTCAGATGAAGAAGATCAGAAACAGCACTTAGAGTGAAGACTTGACCAGGCTGTGGATCAGAAACATATTTAATCTTCACTGGCTGTATTCTTTATTTGTGTACTCTATGCACTATAATTCGTAGTCTGGATTCAATCAATCACACGTCAAGGACAGAAATGTCAAGAGAGTGTAACCTTTAAAGAGCCACAGCAGATATCAGACACTTTTTACTCAATAAAAACAAAGAAGATATTTGTGAACAGTTTAAACATTTGCTGTTTTGTTTTCATGCTCACTTTATGTTAATTTATCAATAGAAATGTATTAATATTATTGTCAATAAAAGTATAATAACAACACTGATGTTGAGCATGTGCTCCATGGAGGGTTTCCCCCCTTGTGTTCAGTTTATGTTGCTTGATTCAACATAATGTGTGTTATGGGATGTCAAGTGGTTTTAGTCATGGTCTGATTATGATGAAGGTCATGTTCATAAAGTTCTTTACCTACATGGGCAAAGTAATGATGACCTTCATATGTAACTACACTGATGTCCAAACATTTGACTTCTGCAGATGTGAATTAAAACCAGAACATTTCCAACTGAAGATTTAGGCTTTGTTTGTTTCTAAATAGATATTTTTGACAGTTTTTCATTCACATTAGGAGCTTAACATGCTCTTAAAATACATTTTCTGTCATTTCAGATGATGTCATTTCTAACATATGGTCTTTTTTATATAAAGTAGAAACAAAGCAGCTGTCATGAGAGACAGACTGCCTCTTGTCCTGCTTTAGTATCTTTGTGTAAGACATTGAATTCTTCACCCTCTGTTTTATATATGTATATAAATTATGTATAATGATAAGAATAGTATCACTAATATTAATAGTTGAGGTATTATTACGCTAAAATATTTTATAAAAGACAACAAAAAGGGTCAAATGAATTCAATGGATTTAATTACAAAACAATAAATCACCAGAGATATTGTGAGCTGTGGGATTCATTACACTTTACCGACAGTGGTGTAATGTAACTGAGTATATTTACTTAATGCAATTAGGTGCTTTTACTTGCATATTTCCTTATACTGCAGAGGGAAAATACTGTGTTTTTGACCTCAGTATATTAACAGCTGTAGTTACTTTGCAGATTAGGTTATTACACAGAAAACCTATGACAAGCTGATAAAATACAACACTTTGCTGTAGATTAATCCTCCTTACAAAGATGGCTAAATCAGCTGCAACATAAAAACTGCTTACACATTAATGCGCAACTAATAATGATGATTTTCTGCATAAGTATTTTTTTGCTTTTATTTATATTATATTGCTTATACATATCTACTATCACTCAAGTCACATTTTTAGTGCAGGACTTTTACTTAGGCTATAATTGTTTATTTTTACAGTGTAGTACTGCTACTTTTACTTAAATAAAGAATCTTAATACTACTGTGCTTTGTTAAAGGTTACTTAAAGCCATGGAATAAACTCAGTGCAAAACATATTTTCTGAAATCAGATGCAACCCAAGGTTATAGAAGCAGTTATGCACAATGGATTTTTAATCTGTCTAATATGTCTTTGATTTAAAAATTAGATTACTTAGTAGTAGTAGTAGTAGTAATCAGTTATTTTGGTCCTTGTTAACAATTAACCAAAAGAAATGCACCAATAACAAATGGAAATAAATGTAATATCAACTATGTCAATATAATGTGCAATTAACTTTCTAATCAGAGGCAAAGTACAATATATGTGCTGTGTTAACACTGTTTTGTTGTTCTTTGTTCATACGTCACACCATGTCACCGTGCCTTTGTTTTGTGTCCTACCATTATCAGATAACCCTGCCCATTAAGTAACCTCAGCTCACACCTTTGGAAAACCATGGAACATTTCCGTATCAACGTTAAACAGGAACTCCAGACATCAAATCTCCTGATCTACATGTCAACACATTAAGTTATTTGTTAAGGACCTTACCTCGATCTGTTGGATAATAAAAGTCGATGAACCCTCTGACATGTTTCCTTTACATAATTATTCTTGCTGAACTGTTTTCAGGACTTCTTGAGTTAAACAATACCTGAGATAAAAAATAGAACAGTTACATTACTTTCTACAACAGCAGAAACATTCATTCATTCAGTTTCCATAATCACTTATCCTGTTAGGGGTTGCGGGGGTCTGGAGCCTATCCCAGTTGACATTGGTACACTCTGGACAGGTCGCCAGACTATCACAGGGCTGACACATAGAGACAGACAACCATTCACACTCACATTCATACTTACAGGTACCAATTAACCTGCATGTCTTTGGACTGTGGGAGGAAGCCGGAGTACCTGTAGAAAACCAACCCTGACACAGGGAGAACATGCAAACTCTGGACAGAGGGGCTCCCCCAGCCCAGGATTCGAACTGCCCACCTTGGGGAGCCACAGGGTTTGAACCAGGAATCCTCTTGCTGTGTGGCAACAATGCTAACCACTGCACTACCATGCCACCTCACAGTGGAAACAATAAAACACGAAGCTTTCAACAGAGACTCATCTTGTGATGAGGTCACTCCAGCCTCAATACAGCAATCTGTGACTTCCTACTTCCTACACTCCTACTTCTGGCACCTTCGCTCGGACCACACCAATCTTCCAACTTGGCCTTCATTTTGATCCAAAAAATGTAAGGTTTCGTGACTGCATCTTGCGTGGGTGTGATGTCATCACATTGACAAAATCTGTTCACAGACAGACGGACATATAAACACGTGACAAAATACTGAAATTGGCTTCAGTAGTAGTTTCCGTTACAATAAATGTCACCAGGGCCACATTTTGCCGTGATGACAGACACACACACACACACACACACACACACACACACACACACACACACACACAGACTCAAGGAGAAAACAAAACCAGTGGTGTTGTCACTGTTGGTAATAGTTGCTCTTGTACACTTAGCATAATTTCTATTAAGTGTGATCATTTTGACAATATACAAACAACATAAATACAAAACATCAGCTGCATTTTATGAAACATATATGAATTTACAGTAAATAGTTGCTTCAAAATATTCCATGAATTCCAGCACAAGTTTTCAGTGTCCATTTGTTTAATGGGATATTTGCTCCCAAATAAGAGGCACTGTATCACATATTTCTTATCTCCAGCTGATACATGATATCAACTAATGCGGAAGGGCATTTTGGAGGCACAACCTTGATTTGTTGTATTTAAGGGCTGGACTCTGCCACGAGAACTTCACTTGTCTGAGTCCAGCAGCAAAGGGACGCGATGAAGTGGCTTGTGGTTCTCTCAGCCCTCGTGGCTTTCTCCGAATGCTTCCATAAGTAAGTTTGATCAGGCTGGTTGAAAAGCAACCTGTTCCTTTATTTCTTTGACATTTTCCGCTTCAATAGGCTGAAAGGCAATCTCTCCATCTACTATTCCTGAGGGAAAATCTAAAGGCCATCTTGTTTTGAGCTATCGCACCTTTCAAACTTGCACAAAGCTCAAAGTAGAACTTGCTCTCTGATTTCTCCAGCTTATTAAATGGTGAGCATTTTACTGATTCTCTATCCACCTTTTCTATGTGCAGGATTCCCCTGATCAAGGGAAAGACTGCCAGGCAGGACCTGCAGGAGAAAGGACTATGGGAGGAGTACAGAAAGAAGTACCCATACAACCCCATGGTCAAGTTCCAGCAGAGTGGCACTGAGTCCATGACCAACGATGCTGACGTAAGTCCAGACCAGTAGCTGGGTCTCTATCTTATGTTAAGTTGAGAGAAAAATATTTTATGCTACATTTGAGTCAAGCCCATGTTAATCTGCATCTGTCAACTTGTCATCTTCTGTCCCTCTAGTTGTCCTACTATGGTGTGATCTCCATCGGCACCCCACCTCAGTCCTTCAGTGTCATCTTTGACACAGGCTCCTCCAACCTGTGGGTCCCTTCAGACTACTGCAATAGCCAGGCCTGCCGTAAGTGCTGCTTAGATCAAGGGCGAAGGTTTCGTTTCAGTATTGGGGTGGACACATATGAAACAAGGGGTTTGGGGTCCTCCCCCAGGGAAGTTTTGATCGTCAAACACTTGGTGGCCTAATAAAAACAAATATTAAGGGAGGAGGTGTGTCCTGCATTCCCTCTGAAATCTATGGCTATGACCGTGACTACCACTGCAACTCAGGCTGTTAAAAGTTGCTTGATATGCTTCAAATATTTGGATAGTGTTTTACACAGTGGTGGAATGTAACTAACTATATTTACACAAGTACTTTAATTGAGCATCACCATTGTTCATCATTTAACGCCACTACTTTTATTTGACAGCTACTGTTACTTTGCAGAATACTGTTTTAAATCCTAAACATGAAATTATTTTATGAAATATAATTCAAAATTAATGCATAGATTGTTAAAGATTACCTAACCATGTGTTAATGAAAGCAGTAGCAGTTTCATTTTTAGCAGCTGCTGCATACACAGTAATGTATCAGAAATAATATGCCAGCAGTATAATTACATTACACTGACAGAAGCCCTTCTGAAACACTTTATCTTTGAACTTAAGTACTTTTAATTTCATGTATATCTGTGCTTCTACGTAGGTAAAACTTTGATTTCAGGAATTTAACTTGTAGTGCATATTTTTTTAGTTTAATATATTATATATTAATATATTATATTATATTATATTTTACTAGCAGAAGATCTAATTGTTGAACATCTAATACCAAGTATAGGCAGAAGTACGGTACTCTGTGCTGTTTATATGATTATTATTCCTATTATACACATTTGCACCTCTGCAGAGAACCACAGGAAATTCAACCCTCAGCAGTCCTCCACCTTCAAATGGGGCGACCAGCCTCTGTCCATCCAGTACGGCACTGGCAGCATGACTGGGTATCTGGCCATTGACAATGTTGAGGTAACCAAAGCCCCTGGAACAAAATGCATATTTACACTTCAAACAGGCATATCTCCGTGGTCTGTTGAACTGTGACTGACAGCTGTCTTGTGTGTGTCCAGGTGGGCGGCATCACCGTGCAAAACCAGGTGTTTGGCATTAGCCGCACAGAGGCTCCCTTCATGGCTCACATGACTGCTGATGGCATCCTGGGATTGGCCTTCCAGACCATTGCTGCTGACAATGTTGTGCCTGTCTTTGACAACATGGTCAAGCAAGGACTGGTGTCTCAGCCCCTGTTCTCTGTCTACCTGAGCAGGTACTGAGGCAGGATGGAAATATGTGGGTTGGGAATGTGTCATTTCCCATTTAATTCATGGGAATTTGTTTTTTTCTGTCTCTTAGCCACGGCGAGCAGGGCAGTGAGGTCGTCTTTGGTGGTATTGACAACAGCCACTACACTGGACAAGTAACCTGGGTCCCTCTGACCTCTGCCACCTACTGGCAGATCAAAATGGACGGGTAAAAGGAAAACACAAACTAAATACTAACCACAAACACACTGCACAAAGCTTCCTCGCCTTACTGTAATCTTTCTTACAGTGTTAAAATCAATGGACAGACTGTGGCTTGTGCTGGTGGCTGCCAGGCCATCATTGACACCGGTACCTCCCTGATCGTTGGACCGACCAATGACATCAACAACATGAATTCCTGGGTTGGAGCCTCAACCAACCAGTACGGAGAGGTGAGTCATACAATCACACTGTACCACTTTCTGAACCCAGAGTAAACAGACAGTTCGTGCTCTGACGTCAAACCTCTCAAATAAAAATAATTAAGCAGGACTTAGTGACTTGATTTCGCTGGAAACCTGTAAAATACTAATAAATACAACTTCTGCTGCTACGTGGTCTTCAATTCTGTGTGTAATACTCTTCTCACAGTCTACGGTGAACTGCCAGAACGTCGGGAGCATGCCTGAGGTCACCTTCACTCTCAATGGACACGACTTCACCATCCCTGCATCTGCCTACGTCTCTCAGGTCAGTGAAACCACTGCCACCCACTACAACAGAACACTTTTCAACACTGTAATGAACATTAGGGGAGAGTAAATGTATTTTCTCTTGTCTCTCCGCAGAACTACTATGGTTGCAACACTGGCTTTGGCCAGGGTGGCTCAGACCAGCTCTGGATCCTGGGAGATGTCTTCATCAGGGAGTACTATGTCATCTTTGACGCCCAGGCCAGGTACATCGGTCTGGCCCAATCTGTGTAGTCAGATGAGACTCCTGATGGATAAACTATACATGTGTGTTTCCATGTGGGGGCTTGTCTGATGAAAAGCAAAACAAATGTGCAAATGGAGACTGAAATACATGTGAACATTTTGTAGCGGCCTTTGCATTAAATAGATTATAGCAACCAAAGCAATTTTGTGTCTGACTGTCGTGACTGAGACAATGATCCAGCAGCACCCCCCAGCCCCTCGGTGAAAATAACTGGAGGTCGACATTACTGTTTTAAAGAGGCTGTGGCATGCTCATTTTTTAAGCCAGACAAAGGTAGTGGTATCTTGTGAAACTAGACAATGTAAAGCATCCATTCCTACAAGGATGGATTACTGAACATGGCTACTAGACACAGGCCCAGGGTCCCAGATTGTCAGGGGGCCTCCCTGGCCTTCATTTGCAAAATGTCACTCTATACCAACCAGGAAGGAGCTCAAAATGACCACAAAAAGATGCAAAGGAACAGCAAAGAGACACAAAATAACTACAAAGAGACACAAAACCACAAAAAGATGCAAAACTAAAACAAAAAGAGGCAAAACCACAAAGCCTGTTTGTCTTGCTATAATACTGAAAAGGTGATGGGGCCTTTTGCATATTAGAATTAGAATTAGAATGCTGTTATTGTCATTGCATGACGCATACAATGAAATTTGTTGTCTCTCCTTAAGGAAAACTGTATTCTTTCACGCATGCATGCACGCACACACACACACACACACACACACACACACACACACACACACACATTACAAAAAACTGTGGATAAGTAGCCTATAAAGTGTAAAATGTAAGTACATAAAACAGAGCAAAGTGCAGTGTGCTAGTTATTTAAATCAGAATCAGAATCTTTATTGTCATTGTACAAGTACAACAAAATTGTATGCATTCCTGTTTGGTGCAAAACCTTTGTACAAGGTTAAAAGGGAATTACTAATGAATAGAATGAAAACAGACCAATGATAAATGAATATATACACGTGTGCAGAAACGGGAGTGCTTGTATAAAATTAAAAAAAAAAAAGAAACAGAAATCTCTGTTATGTATAAGAAATGTGCATTTAGCAGCCGGTTACAGTTACATATTGCACGGTTTAAAATTACAGTTGTCCTCAGCTAAAAAATGTTTATTGCACACAGTGAAATATTGCACAGGTTATTTTAAATGGGGCATACCCTTCCGTGTTTGTTTATTACCACAACAGCCCTGGGATACGTGCTGTTTTTTAATCTATTTGTTCTGGCATTTATTGTCAAATTCAGTTATGGCTTTTGGTTTTGGTGTGCCATCCCAAGATTTTCAGTGGCATCATCTGGCCACCATAAAATATAAAAAAATAATGAGGGTGCCACTGTGAAGATTACACATCAGTACAGCAAAAACGTCAGACAGAAACATCTGTAGTTTTGTGTTACAGCACTGCGCTGAAATGTCACAGGAATAAGAAGCTCTTCCGTCTGCTCATTCATTCGCTCTGAACAGAAACTTGACCTTTTACAGATGTAACAAAAAGGATTGCCACCAGCTTTTTTGTGTAAGGGGAGAAGAAGCCAAAAATAGAATATCGAGCGGCTCTCTGAATAGCCATGGGGCCAGGTTGTAATCGAGAGGAAACTGATAAGTACAAACACTGATATAACAAAAGATAACCTGATGACATAATCTGACAACTCTGCTGCTAGTTCCACACGGTGTGAACACAGTGTCAGAAGAGAAAATGACATGAAAGCAAAAACAAATGTTTTGTCATAATTTTACCAGACTATGTTCATTTCTTTAATCCAGTATGGTTTCATTTTGATGTCATTTATCATTTTCACAAACAACACAAAACTATATACAATTAAAGAGTTGTTCAGTGATTAACTATTGCACTTTTATACAAATTGGGGAACTAACAGCAGACAAAAGAATAGTGATTTTTAGTCCCTAGTATGGGTCAAGATCCAAAAATGCTGGATCCGTCATTTCCCTCAAAGGGACAGTTTAACCCAAAATCAAAAATACACATTGTTCCTTTTACCTGTAGTGCTTTTTATTAAGCTAGATTGTTTTGGCGTGAGTTGCCAAGGGTTGGAGATATCGGCCATAGAGATGTCTGCCTTCTCTCTGATGTAATGGAACTAGATGGCACTTCGGCTTGTGGTGCTCAGAGGATCAAAAAATACACTAAAAAAACTCAATGGCAGTGACTCCTTCCAGAAATCACGACCTGGTAACTCAAGATAATCCACAGACCTATTTTCCTTCTACCGAACTACACCTGCCAAATGTATCAGAAGGAAGCGTGCATCTAGTGCTAACTCACCTAGCACCTCTGAGCTAGCTAACATTACAGCTCAGCTGAGGAGGATGCCATTAATATTTACATATTATATTATCATGCCCCCCAATGAGCATGAGCCTCTCATCCATGGGTAGACACATGCTTCTTTCTGCATAGGGATATGGTTTGCAGGTGTAACTGCTTATTCTGTTATGGGTCATGGAAGGCTGGAGCCTATCGCAGCTGACATTAGGTGACAGGCGGGGTACACCCTGGACAGGTCGCCAGAATATTGCAAAGCAAACACATAGAGACAGACAACCATTCAGAGTTACCAGTTAACTTAACCTGCGTGTTTTTTGGACTGTGGGAGGAAGCTGGAGTATCTGGAGAAAACACACACTGACACGGGGATAAAGAAAATAGTTCCTACATGAAACTTCTCACAACAAGGTCTGTGGATTATCTTGAGTAACGAGGTCATCATTTCTGTAAAGAAACTATACTGCTGAGTTTTTCAAATGTAATTTTTTGGCACTTTGAGCACCACAAGCCGAGTGCCAACTAGTTCCATTATATTAGAGAGAAGGCAGACATCTCTACGGCCAATATCTCAAATACTCGGCAACTCACACCAAAACAATCTAGACTGATAAATAACATTACAGGCAAGAGTGAAAATCTGTATTTTTTATTTTGTGGTAAACTTTTCCTTTAATGCAGCCAAATGCATGTCTTTGTTGGATCCTCCCTGTCTGGTGAATGTCTTTCAAACACTGCACAGGCTGAGCAGCACTAACCATGACAGGTAAACTGACATTTATGATTTAAATGAATGGATTTCTGTGGTGGAACAAATAAAATCAGTCCCATTAAACACAAACTATCGAAACTTTCACTGGTGGATTGCGAGTGTGGAGTACTCCACCATCCCATCATGCTCCGTGCTCCAGGTTGAATCAGGTGCTCCCACTTGTGTATTGTACATCCTCAGGTTTGCGTACAACTCTGTCGATTTCTGGTGAACTCTGAAGTCCACTGTTGTGTAGACTATGCTGCTCATTTCCTGTGGGAGACACATTTTGTCAGGAGACAGTGTTGTGGAGGAAGTCTGAAACATAAACATGCAATGTGCTTTCCAAAAACAAGTGACAATGAATCACAGAGGCGACATGTTCCCTGTTTAGCACTCACCGGGGCCTCTTGTTTCTGTGACTCACACTGAGTTTCTCCATATTTGTCTACAAAGAAAAACATGATCACGTTTACCCGTTCCCAGAAAAAGAAGCACAGTGTTTTTTTTAGACTCTCAGATCTTTGCAATCATAAATTTAAGAAAACTGCTTACCCAGCTGTTTACGCTTCGTCTTGACTCTGCAGCAAACAACACCAATAACTGAAGTGATCAGAATCATCACTGTAATAGACACAATGACAGCTAGAGGCAGGCCAAAACTCCAGGGGACTCTGGAGAGGAAGAAAAATACATCTCTTATCTTCAGTCAGACTACACTGTACACTGAAAATGAGTGATCTGCAGAGTGAAAACCTGAGACTGTCACTGCGGTCCTGTGCCAGAGATGGCTCGGTGGATTCTGGGAGTGTTGTGGAGGTGTTGGGGGCATTGATGGTTGTTGTCAGTGATGGGTGAGACTGAGTGTGGTGACCTGAAACCTCTGCAAAATGCAAGAATGGCAAATAAGCCTCCAGAGTTTATGGCAAGAATAAACCTTTGCAATTGTTTCCCTACTTTACACTAAAATATCATTTTGCCAGTAAATATTAAGATGTGATAAAGCAGTTTCTGGCCAAACATTATTGTGCACACTAGAGGCTATTGCATGATTCACATTTATAACATCACATCAATGAAGATTTTTAGACTGCTTACCATACACCTCGACGAAGTAATCACTGTAGATGCGGTTTTCAGTTCCCAGAACAATACATCTGTAATAGCCTCCGTCCACGAACCGCACGTTCGATATCTTAAATTCAATCCAGCCATCTTTCTCAGTTTTCGTAACTCGTCCTCTCAGTAAATCACAGGTGAACCCTGCACTGTCCAGCAGCTTGTAGCATCCTCCTGGATAGAGTTTACAGCAGGACTTGTTGTAACTATTGTAAAATGAAGGGAAGGCCAGTCTCAGCAGGACATGTTCAAACTCCTTGATCTTCTGCTGCCCGTTTAGATGAGGGATATCTGCAAAACAAACATACCTTAGTAATGTGTCATTACAGGCACTGGAGAGCTGAAAAGTGTAATTTTATTTAAACCATACCTAATAAAAGAACCAAGACAAAGGAAAACTTCATCTTCAGTGTAATGCTCAGTGAGCCTCAGCACTTTTTGACAGTTTTCCACTCTTTTTAGAGGATTAGAAGCCCCTCCTTGCTGAGGAAAGGAGGAAGTTGTCAGTTCATCAGCTGGAGGACACAGACAGACGTCCTCTATGAGGAATGTTGTGGCATGCTTCTGATATATTTTATATTTAGCTTCTTTATAGCTGTTTCCATAATGCTGAGGTACGGAGTGTTGACACAGGCACTGTACAGAATAGTGTATTACATCCTAATAACAACAACCCTGCTGATGTCCACACCATCAGAAGTCGTAGTTGTGGTGTGCTGGTATTGGATTACATTACATTGCTCATGTTTTCCTGTCATTGCTTCCTTGTTCCCTGTTGCTAAAATGTTGTTGCTGGAATTGCCATTAGCACATTATAATGCAATGTGACAGTCTCACAATGTCTATAAAGTTGCATCAACTCATTGTGGCTGAGGCTTGCAGTGTGATTCTTGTATAATGGCTTTGCTTTTATTGTGTCCACTGTGTTATATTTTGAAGCAGATAAATAATTTTCAAATCAAATCAAATCAAATCAACTTTATTTATAAAGTACTTTTCATATGACAGTAACACAAAGTGCCTCACAGAGGATAAAAACAACAAAGAACCAAAACAGAAAACAAAAAAGAAAAGAGAAAACCCAACCCTCCCACCCCACATAGAAATACATAAGTATACACATATACACACACACACACACACACACACACACTAGCTATCACTAAAGAGACATGGCCGAGCACCGAGACCCGAGGCAAGGAAAAAGCCACCTCTGGGGGCCATCCACACTGAGAGGGCCCACGGACCACGGCCACAGGGAGCGCCGCCGTAGAGACTACCCCGACCCGGGCAGACAGGAGGCCCCACACCGAAATGCAGTGCCCTTCAGCCACCCAGGTCAGAGCTGTCCACAGGACGGCACCCCCATCGGTAGACCAGGAACAACTCTCAGTGTGGTAGGCCCCCATGAGGAAACACTGGAGCTAAAAACAGACTAAAACAGTAGGATAGGATTAAAGGTATAAAATGAACCAAATAAACAAAAAGCTATTTAGCTCATAAAATTAAGTTAATAACTAGGTGAGAATGAGATAAGAACGTAAAAATAGGAAAGGTAAGAGCATTTTTAAAAAAAAAACAAAAACAAAAAAGAAATAGATGAATCTGTTAAAAGCCTGATAAAAGGAATTTAAAATAGATAAATAAAGAGATCAGTTAAAAGCCTGATTAAAAAGATGAGTCTTGAGCCTCTTTTTAAAAACATCAGCAGTCTCTGCAGCCCTGATGTTCTCTGGCAGGCTGTACCCCAATCGGGAACTGCCCATTGGTCCAACAGCCCATTGGTCCGACAGCCCATTGTTCCGACCATATTAAACTCATTGTTCCGAAGTCCGTTCCAAAATCATCATGATGTCCTGTGGTTAAGATCTGGTTAGGTTTAGGCACAAAAACCACTTGGTTAGGGTCAGGAAAAGATCATGGTGTGGGTTAAAATGAAAAAGAAAGTGACAAACACATATGCTCCGAGCCTGCTTCGCCTCAAGCCTTTCCCAGCTGACCCAGAGCCGGTCGCAGTGCACCATCAAGGTAGAAATACGCCCGCCAGGAGCCGTTCAGCACCGTGGACCGTCGGACTAATGGGATGTCGGACGAATGGGCTGTCGGACCAATGACATGGACCCCCACAATCGGGGGCCATAATAACTAAATGCTGCCTCCCCATGTGTTTTAGTCCTAACTTGTGGTATGGTTAAAAGATTGGTGCCGGAGGACCTCAGGGTCCGCGAGAGTTGATATGGTAAAAGCAGGTCAGATAAATAAGAAGGCCCAAGACCGTTAAGACATTTAAAATCTAATAAAAGAACCTTAAAATCGATCCTGAAGCACAGGGGGAGCCAATGCAGCGATTTTAAAACTGGTGTAATGTGCTCCCGCCCTCTGGTCCTCGTCAGCACTCGTGCGGCTGAATTCTGTAATAATTGTAGATTTGAGATACTCTTTTTGGGAAGACCAGAGAGCAGGGTATTACAATACTCTAACCTACAGGAGATAAAAGCATGCATCAGCACCTCTGTGCTGGCCTGAGAGAGAAACAGGTGGACTCTGGCTATATTCTTAAGGTGGTAGAAACCTGTCTTTGTTATGTTTTTAATATGTGGAATAAAACAGAGCTCAGAGTCAAAAATCACACCCAGATTTTTCACGGATTGTGTTGGTTTAAAATCCTGTAATTTTGGTCAAAGTTTCTCTCTCTGGCCTTCAGGACCAATGACTAAAACCTCTGTTTTGTCCTGAGCTGCAGGAAATTCGCTGCCATCCATGACTTTATGTCTAAAATGTAGTTAAAAAGGGCATCAATTATCCCTGCGTCATCAGGAGACACGGCAATGTACAGTTGCGTATCATCAGCATAACTATGAAAGCTGATGCCGTGCCTCCTGATGACGTCCCCCACGGGAAGCATGTAGAGATTAAAGAGTTGGACCTAAAATTGACCCCTGGGGGACCCCACACTTTATCTCATGGGTTCCTGAGGAACATGTTTTAAAGGTATACTCTGCAGGAACTGTCAGCTTTGTAAAGTCTTGAGTCAAAAAGCTTTGGCTTTTCACCTCACTATATTTTTTCAGCGCTGTGTCTGCAATTTTCATAGCTTCCCCTCAAATGTTTGCTACTTATGGTCTGCCGCCTGGTCACTACCATTTCATAAAGTCCTGACCTCACTTTCCTGCTAAACCCAGTAATGTCCCGAACACAGCGAGGTAAGAAGAAAATAAAATACAGGCAGAGGGAAGAGTCTCTGCAGGTAAATACACCACCACGCACTTTTAGTAAATCAGAAGTGATGACTAAGAGGGATTACTATTGTATGAGTCTATTACTGCCTTCAAATGAAGTCGAGTGTACTGTGCTCATGATAAGAATCTATACGAATGACCCTCTCTTGTGGTGGTCACAACCTTAGAAGTGGCATTTTCTGAAAGCTGCTACTTCATAAGCTGTGGTGTGTTTGCAGACGTTTTCAGAAAATGGCGGCCTCATGGAAGTTCATTTTGAGGTGGATAGCAAGATAATACATTGTAATTGTAGTCATTAATGGAGTTTTTCTTTGTAATTTTACTCATCTGAGGAAAAAGTTGAACCTCATCTTCTTCCTCTTAGCCTCAGTGATTTCTAGATGCCGACAGTCACATCCATGTTGCCATTGCCTAGCAGCGGTGCTCTCACAAGTTAACCACTGTAACGCCAAGCATATCATGTACACAGCTTCCCAAGTCTTATGCACACCTTTACCAGTTCCATTTGAAGGCAGCATATACACTGTTCTTTAAAGAAAATCCTGCATAGTGTACCTTAAAGAACGAAAGTCATCGGAGTAAAATCTAGATATTCATGGACACATTAGAGAGAATACACAAGTATACACAAAGTGATTTATTTGGTGTCAGCTTTCAGCTTATTAAACACTTCATACCCACCAAATCAAAACTTTACCCCCGTCACAGAACAGAAGACAAATGCAAAAGGTATGTACATAACAATACTTAGTTAACATAATGTTGTGTCATTCTAACAATTATCCATATACTCTTACGTTATCATTAAAGATCAAAAATAAACACTCCCTTTTCATTTCACTCCTTTCAAAAACTAAAATGTTCATTTGGACGCTCAGTATATTATTCCTAAAACATGATAGAAGCCATTTCTTTTTCTTTGATAACATTGTCTTGCAAATGGAAGCAGTTGAGGCACGTAAACACAAATCATCTTTAATAATTACAGAACACACCAATCTTGCTTAACTGACTCTTAAATGCACAGCCCCTTTGATTAAGTTAGAAGCAATGGGTGCAATAACTTGAATTTATAAAAAAGTTGTTGATCTTATTAAACAGTGCAACCACCCCCGAGCAGATGATACTGTAGAGGCGATAACGCTTTAGTTCACAGCCAGCTGAATGCATAAATAAGTTGAGGTCACTGTACTTGTCAGCTCATAGTGGTTTGTAGTTGGTTGTATCCCGGTTGTATTTAAACAGCCATCTATTCATCTGTAAAGGTAATGACATCATAGTGGATGCCTTGCTGCTGCAGCTGCTCCAGCTGTTCAGGTGTAGCTTCGGTGTAGACTGTCTGTGTCTGCGCCATGGCTGCGTCCGCTACAGCTGTAAGAACAAAGATGGTCCATTTAGTTTGATATGAAATAGTTACTATTGCTCTTCATCATAATGACTCATGTCATTTTCAAACTTATAATTATTCTCAATGGGTAAGATGATGAGAAAGTGGTTTTATCTCATCATCTACGAATGATGTATGATCACAACTAGGAGTGGGTACCGAAACTTGGTACTTTTTGTACTTGGTACCGATTCACGTCGGTACTACGGAGTACCCATTTACATAAAATGAAACAGTGCCAAATTTCGGTACCTGAGGTGGAGGTGGAGCGAGAGCGCATGACACACACCTCAGACTCAGCAACAATGGCGACAAAAAAATGTGCAGACAAAAGTTAACGTGCAGCACTGTTCCTAAATGTTCTCAATAAAATGTTGAAACTGAGAAGTTTAGACTTTAAAAAGTACCAAAATAAGGTACCGTTTGGTACCGGTACCGAATTCCAGATACTGGTACCGGTACCGTATCATTTCAATTATGAACGGTACCCAACCCTAATCACAACACTTACCTCTGACTCAAGTATGCATGAGAGTATCCTCGAGCATTTCCAAAATACTCTCAACTACATTAGCAGGCTATAATAATGCACATTTGATAAAAAAAACTAAATGATCAACTGAATAGATTACCTACATAAAAATAAAATCCCCACAAGCTTATTTTTATCTCAGAGTAAGTCAACACCTGAAAAATGCCTGAACCTAGAGACGTGTGGTATGCTTTGGAAAATGCTCCATGCAGAATCTTAGGCATGATCTTTAATGACTTTGGTACATAAAAACAAACGAACAGTGTAGTGTTGGACTGAATATAAAACATGTGAAATGCAATCTGTTCCCTAAGAGAGCCAACCTGTGACAGCAGAGTGGGCAGCAGCCTCCAGATCCTCAGGATTCACCATCTGTTGCTCCGAGCTCACGGGCAGATACTGGATCTGACCGTCATGACTTACAGCAATCTGAACACATAAAGGACGTGACGCAATGAGCTTCTGTCATAACAAAAAACTCTGGCTTTTCAGCATTTTAGGTTATCTGCCTCACTGTCATTTTCAATCTCTGTACTGTCAAGTGATCGATATCTGCCTCACCTGTTGCTCCTGCAGAAAGGCCCCGTCATGCTCATACTGGATGATCTGTCCATCTGGCATCTGAGGAACAGAAGAGCAGTTAGAACAAGACATTATCACCTTGAAACACTGCATGTATCCCTCAGTCATGGTGACTTCTTATGAGATATTACCTGTATGTGGTTGCCATCAGCTACTACTACATACTCTTGAGGGATCAAGTGCTGCACTCCATCCTGTGAGATGATGTACTGAACCTGGAACAGGACAAATGAGGTGACATGAAAGCTTAAGATTATAATATGGGCTCTGTTATAAATATACTTCTGATACTCCAGTATTGTCACAGTAGAATCTACAAACTGTCTCTTACCTCAGTCACCTGGTTCTCTCCTGACATCAGATGCTGAACTGTCTGTCCATCTATGGTGGTTATCTGCTGGATGTATGTGCCCTCCTCCTGATTAATGTACACATCAGTGCATTTAGTTTAAAACAGAGTGGGTACATACTGTATGCAAGAATGACCTATTTCAAAAAATACTGTTAAAAGGAGCTGTATCCAACATTCACAGCATTTATATAGAAGCAAACACTCCAGCTGAACATGCATGCTATTGCATCCTGATGCTCTGCGCCATGCTCATACGACAATTACTGCTGGTAATGCCATCCCAACCCACAGTGGTGGGACAGCTTTGTCTTCCAGTCCTGACCACGTTAACACTGTTAGTTCTGTCAGCATTGTTAAGCACTGTTAGCTGCTAGCCACTGGCTCAGGCACCTCCATATTTAGAGCTGTGTTTAGACAATACCAGCTCAGACTCTGAATCAAAGATAAGCACTGAATGTTGCATACAGCTCCTTTAAGTTACACATATGTCCAGTATAATGTGGACTGTTGAGGTACCTGGTCTGACAGTGCCTGTTCTTGTGCTACAATGATGTGCTCCTGTCCCAGAGCCTGCAACCGCTCCGGAGTGATCACTGTCTGATGTGCCTGCAGGGCTGAGAAACACAAACAAATACACATTTTGTTTTACACTAAATGTGGCCTTTGTTTATTACCTATAAACCCATAACTCTAACACTTGAAATCATTCATTAATTTTCATTTCATTTGTGTTCCTTACACTGTAGTGTGGCCAGCGCCTCCTCGTCACTGTTCACTATGATGGTCTGCTGAGATGTGGCGGTGCGACTCTTGCGAGCAGGATGATCCTGATTGTGGAGACGCTCCATGTGAAACTTCAGATGGCCATTACGGTTAAACCTGAGATATTGGGCGAAAAAAACATATGTATTGGTAGCTGTTCATTACCATTTTGTTAACTAATGTGTGCAGCTATGTTGCATACGAGTTCCTTTTTTTGTAAAGAGTTAAATTAGTTACACTTTCACCTTTGTCCACAAAGTTTGCAAGAAAATGGTTTCTCATTGGTGTGTGTCATCATGTGTCGGCGCAGGTCCTTCTTGTTCTTGGAGGCAAAGCTACAGTTTGGACACTTGTGAGGGCGTAGATAGGAGTGCAGCCCCATGTGAGCCTAAAATAAATAGGATGAAATGATAGAAACGCCTTAAAACACATACAAATTTTACACATGAGGACGGAAATGCTGCTACATTTTCTGTCACCCTGTTAAAACTTAATTTGATGAGATGTTGAATATTCATAAGAGTGTCATTACTGCACCCTGTGGAGAATCTTGGATCAGTTTATGGCAGCTCATTACTTTAATTTGTGATTATTGTCTGTGCCTTCTCAATTAAAACAAATATCTTTTTGTTAAGATTTCAAAAAAATTACAGAGTTGAGTACTCACCTTGACCTCAGGCCAGGAAGTGGAGGTGAAATCACAATCAGGACATTTGAAGGTGTTGGGATCCAAGTGTGCCCTCTTGTGGTTTTCCATGTCAGAGCGTCCATGGAAAGACTCCATGCATATTCTGCAGGAAAACCTCTTTGTGCCCATGCCAGGAGAGCTCACAGCAGAGGGAGAGGCTGGAGCTTCACTGCTCAGCTGACAGAAAACAAACGACACAGTCTGAAAGGAAGGATACTCAGTGTACACAGATTTTTACACATCAACACAACTGATCTTTCACAGTTACCTCCACCTGTTGCAGAACCCCATCAGGTAGTGCTGATGTAAGGTAGTACTTGTCACCTTTCAGGCTCTCTGACCCGGAGACTTCTGCAGCTTGAGAAGGACTGCTCTCATCATTACTGCAAAGACAACAGTTTCATGACATTACAGACTGTTGAGACATTAGGAAGGTCATTAGTAAGTCCTATCATGTGACTGTATTTTCCAGGCTAATATCATCTGTTCCACTAGGGATGCACCGAATATTCGGTAACTGAATATATTCGGCCGAATATTGCAAAAAACACACATTCGGTATTCGGTGGAATAAGTTAAAAGCAAGGCTGAATAATAGCGGTGTGTTTTGATAACGCAATCAAACAGCGTGCCTTGACAGGCGGAGTAAAATGACGGCAGTGTGGCGATCCGTCCGTCACCGCACTCGCATTTGCGACTAAAAATAGTTTTGAGCGAGCAAAATAGGCTTAAATCATTCAGCACGCTGTGCGAGCAGCCTACAGATTTCAACCAGCAGCAGAAACGAAAACGGCGGAGAAGTCAGCTCCAATAATATCCTCTTCTGGGCGTGTGGACTGCCCAGAAGTACCTTTATAGCCGAGCCAGCCGAACACAGGTATGTGACGTGTCAGAGGAGAAACGAGCCGTTCACGGCCCACAAACCTCACCGCACTTTAGGGACTGTTCTTTACTTATGAAGGGGAGGAGGGCAGCTGGTTGATTTTTATTTTATTTATTTATTTTATTTTGATCCCCCCTATCTTAATCACTGATTGATGCTGTTTTTGAAGTATGAATAAGTCACTAAGTAATTTATTCCATTGAAATATCATTGATGTATTATAGAAAAGTGATTTATCGTTTTATAAATGACAAAAGGCACATCTGCCTCATTTTTGCTGTGGTATCGTGATACTACTCAGAACCATGATATTTTCATTGGTATCGTACAGTGGGATCCAATTTTGGTACTGTGACAACACTAATCTGGAGGGGGTTCCTCTGCAAAAATGAATGAAAAACTAAACAACGATATTCGGTATTCGGTACTCGGTATTCAGTATTCGGCCAAGGGTTTAACATTATTCGGCGTTTAGCTTTGGCCACAAATTTTCATTTCGGTGCATCCCTATGTTCCACTTAATCACAGAAAATAACACTTACCTGTATCCAGGGCTGTGGATCTCTTCAGCCGCCTGTTCCACCACACTGAAGTCTCCTCCGCCCTCGTAGGCTTCGATGGCAATCTGAGTGAGCTCTCCTGTTTCAGAGGTGGCTGCCTCGTAGGCCTCTTGTAGCACCGTCTCACCGTTCTCAGACACATGGAAAGTCACGACCTTTTGTGCCTGGCCTGGTGCTGTGGTCACCGTACTCCATGTGCCCTTTTCCAAAGCTTTGACATCTGACTTCAGCACCGCCACCTGAGGCATACAATCAGTCAAATTCTACACTGTTTCACGCTCATTTCCAAATGCAAGAGTACTCTTTACATAAATGTTGCCTGCTTATGTAAAGTGAATTATTTTGATGAGCCATAGCACAAACCTGTAAGGCGTTTCCAACCAATTCCCGGGCATTGCTCATATTCAGCAGCAGGTCAAGTGCATTCTGGGCGGACTGATCACTGGATTCAGCTGAGGAGCACACAGTAAAAAAAAAGTCAACTTTTGTCCTTAAGGTGGCATTAATCGCCAGAAATACTAAAAATGTCTCTTGATGACAAGAGGACTGACCTTGTTCATAGATGATGGTGGTGTTTCCCAAGGCATCCTGGGACACGGAGGCATTTTCCATACCCTGCATGGCTTGTAGTGTCGCAGAATCCACTGCAACCTAATGCAGGGTGGTAAAAAACAGTTATCTCCCAGTGTCACAAAATTTAACACATGCTAAAATTAAATCCAAAACAGGCCTGAGTTAAACAACAAAAAACCTCTAACAGACTCACAATTGTGTTCTGCAAATCCTGTGTCTCGTCATGTTGTTGTTTGAGCTCCTCTATCTGCTGCAGGGTGAAGAAGGGTCTGCGTCTCCTCCTGACTGGCTCCTCAGGGTGGGCCACAGACCACTCTTCAAACGTCTCAGGGTGGCGACATTGCACATGTAGACGCAAGTTCTTCCTATGCTTGGTCGTGAAGTGACACATATCACAGGAGAAAGGCTTCTCCCCTGTAGAGGACACAGCGTGAATTGTAAAGGTGTTGTACAGTATTACCTTCATCTGGTGAACAAAAAAATCATGCTTAGTTTAAATAAACTTAATGAAGCCTTTCTGCCACACTGACCTGTGTGCTTGATGGCCAAATGGGAGACCAGGAACTCCTCTTTAGAAGTGGAGTACTTGCAGTAGTCACACTTGAAGGGCCGTTCGTTGGTGTGGGACAGCTGATGGTTGAGCAGCAGTTTCTTGTTGTCACAAGTGTATTCACAGAATTCACACTTGAACCTGGCACAGACACATCCAAGAGTTACTCACTATGATGACGATCTCATCATTACTAACATCAAACAACAAATGACTAATGTTGATTCATTAAGGCATATTCTAATCCGAAGTGCTGATGAGACAATTCTGTTACACGCATGTTTTTGAAATACAGACTGACGCATGACAATATTAAGAGGTGCAATAAAAGTTTCCAGTACTGACTTGCTGTCTCCAAGACTCTGGATGTGAGTCAGCAGGTGCATTTTGAATGTGTACCGTTTCTTGAAGGATTTGCCACACTGCAAAGACAGAGAGGCATCTTCAGCAAGAGTTCTGAGGAATTTCAGAGTAGGTACAAAAAAAGTCCATAAAAATTGTGTGCCCTCACTTTCCTATAAGGACACCGTTACATATACGTAAAGCATTGTTGCACAATAAAACTGTACTACTGGGTAAGTAAATCGTGCATTCAAAGAAAGAAGGGTGATAAAACAAGCATCCTACATGAGTAACATTGTCGCCCTAAACTCATTTTAACTATTGACCTTTTCAAGAATATCTTTATTAGAAATCCTCAGTGGGTTACCGATGTCCAAATATTAATTCATTGATATCTGACCTTATCACACATGTGTGGTTTCTCTGAACTGTGGGTCTTCATGTGCTGAGTCAGTCTCTTCTGCATGGGATAAACTCTGTGACAAACAGGGCAGAGGAACTCTGAGACCTTTGGTACCTGCAAGAATGAGCACAAAAAACACAGTTTAAAAGTTAAGTGACACAAACGCCATCTACAACCACACATAAAAAGAAACAGGCTGCAGCAATTCTGCTAAAACATTGAGAATGCATAATATCTGAAATGTCTTACCAACTCTGTCTTTCTTTTCCTGCAGGAGGGAAAAAAATAAAAATCAGTAACAATATTCTCAAACCTGTATCCTGTATGTGTCCTGTATCAGGAATCATGTATTGTGTATGATGTGCTTTATCTTGTCTGAGTTACTCACTTATCTTTGTTGTGGACTGCTGAGTGGCGGATGACATCTTTCCTGTACACACTTGTGTAATCACACTCCTCACATTTGAAAGGCTTAGTACCCTCATGATTAAACATGTGTTCCTGAAAAACAGCCCACAAGACTTTTAGGAAACTGTGCATGTAACCTGAATGTTGTGACCTGTTTTACTGCAACCGACCTTGAGTGAGGACCAGCGCTTGCAGCGATAGTTGCACTGGAGGCACTTGAAGAGCTCTGGATCATTGCCTTCATGAGAGTCCACGTGGAAGCGCAAATCTTCTTGAGTGAGGAAGCGTGAGCCACAGATCCAGCAGTTGTGAGGTCTCAAGAGCGGTTTGAGGGATTTATAGTACCGACTGAAAGATAAGGAAGCGAAATAAGTGATTTGCTTGTTGTAATAATATATGATACTATTTGTAACACAACTTTATTTAAAGGGGTACACAACCTAAATTAATAATTCCAATATGTTATTTCCATGGCCTAGAAAAGTTAAAGAATATTTGTTAACATGAGTTTCTCTCTCTCAAAGCCAGAAACCAGAGAAGTAAGTCTCAAATGTGTCATGTCATAGGATTTAAGTTCTGGAGCTGCTCATGACAAATTTGGGCTGTCTTAGACCCCAGAAATAACATGTATGAATTTAGAAAATGAGCATAGTTACCCTTAAATAATTTGATACTTACTTTCTGTTTATATACTTCTTATACTTCTTGCGAAGGAAACGCTTCGAGGGTCGGCCACGTTTCCTCTGGAAGAACTCCTCCTCTGGCTGTGTGTTGGATGAAGGGTCCTTGTTCTCAGAGTCTGATTGGCTTATTGCAGCCTCAGCTGTGTCTCCATTGGTCACTACAGCAGGACCATTGTTTAGTCCAGAAGAGCTTGCCTCTTCAGGTGCACTGGCATCCACACTAACCCTGGGCTTCTTGGCAACGCTCTCTGCTTCTATAACAAATCAATGAGAAAGGAGAATGAAAATAAAGCAACCTAAAGCTGTACAATTTATGGTGTCTCTCTCCTCTCTGTGCAGCAATTGGCTGTTTTTGTTCTGTCAAAGCTGAAAACTGACCTTTACTGTTGTAGCTTTCTTCTATGAGGCTGTACTTCCTCGGACGGCCAACCTTACGACGAGGACGCCCGTGAGAGGAGGAGGATATAGGAGGAGTGGGCTTCTTCATAATGGCAGGTGGTCTACCTTTGCAGTCCTCCTCTGCAGGGTTGTAGTCACTATCCTCTGAGAATAAAGAAAGGAGCACAGGGAGGGGTATTTGACTATAATTCTTATTCTCTGAATGACTCACTAATTGAGAAAAGTATGAATGTTAATCTGCTTGAGGGCTAAATAATAATCTTCCTAACTGACCTCCAGGGTTATCAATAGCACCAGCATCCACAATATCATCCTCCTCTTCCTCTGCTTGTCGGGCAGCTTGAGCAGCCTTCGCCTTTGCTGCCTTCCTCTCTTCAGCTTCCTCCCTCTCTGCCTGGCGACGGGCAAATGTTTCACTTTTAGGAGGCCGACCACGTTTACGCTTCTTTGACATCTCCCCTAAAAACCAGACGTCACACCACAAAAAAAATTATTTAAAATTTTTTAAGAATCTAAGAACAAAAAAGCTCAGTGACCTATAATCACGCCACCTTACCTGCAGGTTTGAAGTGTTTGTCTCTCATGTGGTTAATAAGTGTGTCTTTGGAGGCACTTTTGTATGGACACATCTTACACTTGAACTGCTGTACAATCACCACTTCCATCATCTCCTCCAACTCAGCCAGGTTTGGTGGTCTGTCTCCGGAGCCTTCTGCCACCGTCGATGTCTCCATCTCCCTGACCAGCCCAGCTTCATCCTGTGGCCCCTGGGAGCCTTGAGGCTCCTCCTGGCTGGGTGAGCACTGTTGAGCCAGCTCAGGCTCTGGATTGGAAGTGTATGTCCCACTGCTGCTGATGTAGGGCCCAGGCTGGCTCTCGCTGCACTCCAATGCCTCAGGAAGCCCACCTGAACCTGCAGTGTCAGCCAGAGGGTGGTCTGATGAGGAGCTGTCATCGGCATACAGAGAGGCCTCTGGGCCATTGCTGCTTTCCATGTAACAGGAGTGCTGGGGCTGCTGTTGGGAGTGCTGTGGCTGGTCTGGATCCTGGTTCTGCTCATCATCATCATCATCGTCCCTCACTTGATACCGAGAACAACCTGGTTGCTCAGAGTCTGCAGCTGCAACACACTCCCCTCCATACGCTGCCCCATACTGACGACTTGTCTGTGTCCTGTGGTCTGCACTACTGTCAATGTAACTCCGTGAATGATGTGGTTGCTCTCCATCATCCACCGCACACTCCAGGTATCCGGCACTGCATTCTACCACATAGTGGCCTCGGCTGGTGGGGTTTGAGTCGGCCCCACTGCATTCCACATATCCAGGCAGGTCCTGGTCACTGTTATCCCCACTGTAGTCAGGGAACCCTGACTGGGAGCGTGTCTGGTCAGGTTCCTCGCCTGAACACTCTGCGTATGAAGATGAAGACTCCCCTGTCTGGTCTGGACCATCTGCACTGCAGTTCATGTACTGGGAGGGGTGGGAGTGCTGGGGCTGGTCAGGGTGACTGCTGCTGTCCTCTGGGTAACCCGAGTGACCTGGCTGATCATCGGGCTGGTCAGGTTCGAGGTTGCCCTGCAGGTCTCCCTGGTCCCGACAGGTGGACGTGGGGCCTTCAACAAGAGCTTCTATGGCTATACGATCAGAGAGGGCTGAAGATGACATGTGGGCTACCATAGGAGCTCCTACAGTGGACACATACATATAGATGGATCATGTATAATTTATTAAAAATGATTCCCATGTTATCAACTTCAGTGGATTTAAATTACTTCAAAACTTGCTAGAAGGCTAAACTAAAGTTGTGTCATAACAAGTTGACATGGAAAGGTTTAATAATTTATCCACTCTATGAATCAATGCTCAGTGAGTCACATCCCACCTACCAGAGCATATTGTTTTAATTATATATAAACGTGGTCATGATTTTCTCATCAACTTTAAAAATGCACTTACCATCATCTGGTCCCTGTAATATCAAATATTGGGTGGTTTCTGCACCTCCATCTTCTGCACTGGTCACAGCTATGCAACCTAACGAAAGAACAGCACACAGGATCATGAAGCTGCTACTTTATGGTAAACTAATCAAAATGACACAACCTTATAGCTGTTCAGGCGATGATATGACGGAAAGTGAAGTGTCAGTAGAAATACCATTCATGATGTCAGGGCCAATGGTGGACTCTATGATCTTGTCAATGGCAGACCCGAGGTCTGACGAGGTAGAAGCAGTTGAGTCAGAAACCATCATGGCTCCTTCAGACGCAGCACTGGAGTGGACCAGCACTTGGGCTGACTCAGACACCAGCACTGACTGAGTCACCGTGGAGACGCTGGACACACTGGTGGACTGGGCCACTGAGGAGGAGTCTGGGAGGTGGACTGACGAAACTCTGACGTCTGTACTGGAGCTGGTTTCTGGGATGAACACCTTGACAGGGAGGGGCCAGAACATGATGGTGATCAAGAAACTTTTGTGACAAAAGACAAACTGCTGAATCTGGTTTTGTTGCATTTAGTGTATGACTGTTTTCTCCAAAACACACAAAAAAAAAACCCGATTTATTTTTCTATTCATAAAAAAAAAAAAGCTTACCACAAGTCCCTCTGAGCTCTGTCCCACATGGCAGTCAGACTCTGGGGCCTGAGCATGAGAGGCAGCAGCATCACTGCTGTCTGCAGACATGGCCTCCGATGACTCCATACCCATGCCACTTTCAGATGGCTCCTCCATCCCGGAGGGCCCTGCATCACTGCTGCTCTCCACCTCATTGTCCTCCGAATCCATGGCTATCCACAAAAATGAAACAAACTTAATATCAGATTTGAAGTGCAGCAAGTTCATTGTGTTAAGATGCACACAACTCATGGCTAGTTCTTTAGTTCCTTGTCACAGGACAGCTCTGTTTGAGTGTTGGGAGTATTTGTACAGCTTAAAATATTTTGTAGTCTCAGCTACTTGTCACAAGATCAACAGCAAAGTGTGGAATGACTTTTAAACGATAGTATGGGCTTCGAGACCTGCAGACATCCTGGATAGGAGAGCAAAGAAAATAAAGTTTGTCAAACTATCTGAACTGTGATGAAGTAAGGACATATACTGTGGGAAAGGGTCAAGTGATCAATTTTCCAGAAAACATAATATTCTCTTTCTTAAGCTTATTGTATGTGTATACAGTTAAAATGTTTTGTGTGTCCCTATAAGGTTATATATGAAATGTGATACCAAAGATGGATTTGTCGGAATGTACCTAATGGAGCACACATGGAAACAAAGTTTAAAATAGCAAGCTGGGCAATATTTATACCCAGGGGTGGAAATAACAAAAGTACATTTACTGAGATGTACTCTGACAAAGAGTTTTGATGTACTCAGACATGTTATTTTCTGAAACTTTATACTTCAACTTCACTACACTGATAATGGCTGAGTGGGAGTTTGGGATACAATGCACAGTTTAGTAAAACAGTATATGTGTATTTCAATGTTAGAGCTTCGCCCCTCAGCATCTTGTGTATGGTCTTTTCCCAACTTTAATTTCAGTGAGTGTTCAGTGAGTTCGTTATTTATTAACTCTTGATTGGAGATAAGTGTACTGAACACAGAACTGGTTCTCTCCGGCTGTTTCTCTGCACAAGTCATGTTAGCATTTGCCTACGTTAGCATCTGTCTGCATCAGTTAGCTGCATGAAGTGTTTTCACTCAAGGACGTAAATGTTTGTGTGAATTAAAGATCTCTCTATTGGGGATGAACAGTTCAAATTGTGGCTGGTCAAGTGTGGCTGTACTTGTAAAATGACATCGGTAATGCAAAGCAGCAAAGTTATTTAAAAAACTTGATGCTACGGGAACTGACGTTAGCTTACGGTGAGCCAGAGTAGCTACCGTTAGCTTTAAGCTAGCTCACAAGCATTATCGTCAGCTCCGTGTCTTCTGTAAAGCTGCAAAACAAATATAATTGTTCCTAATGACAGTTTCAGTGGTTGAGTGGGTAACGCGGCTGAATGAAGAACATGTCACCGATCTAGCCATGACAACATATCGAGTGTAACAGCGTCCAACACAACGTGTGTTAGCCGTTTTATACGGGCCCAGCTGCCCTTCGTCCTGCCTGCTCCGCGTCGCCATTTTACACAGGGTAGCCCCGTTTTACACTCAGGCATTCTGAAAGCTCTACTGGGGACCTCGAGGGCCTGAGCTGCGGCAGACCGCCCAAATTCTCTCCCTGAAGAAAATGAAAATATTTTCCCTCTCCGGCATTAGAATCTCCACGCTTTTTTCTTACCGTGTATTTTCGAGTAGAGAGGTATCCTTTAGTGTAGATGCGCTAAATAGAACAGAAATTAGTAACCGATAATTGTTGCTCCATTCTAGTCGGGCGCCATGAGACTCTCCTTGCTTCCTGTCCGCGCAACCGGATCTTATTTATTATCTTTGCTGAAACCGCTTCGGTGTTCAACCAAACAGTGAAATGTTTGCCAATTTTACCAATTTGTGCCTACTGATCGATTGGTCGTTGTATGTTGTTTCAGATATACGGTATATGTGTTGTTTATAAACACTAAGTGGACTATTGTTTTGAGAGGAGGGCGTATTACGCAATTGGATGCGGAGTAATATGCATACGCTTTGGGCTGTTGTTTCCAAGAGGGAGAAGTTAATAATCGATATAGCAGGAATAATAAAATTATATTTATATAGCCAAAGTCATGGATTAAATTTGTATGTTTTTGCTGTTGCGTGGACATGGATTAAAACTGTCGAATAATATTAATGTGTTGGCATGGCAGTGTTGTGCACGTCAGTTAATGTTAGTGGACTAATGACAGCAGACAGTGGTATGTATTTCTCACAGAATGTTTATTGCATTGAAAGTTAGAACTTTAATACAAAACATATCAGTCTTATAAATAATTTCAGTGAAGGAGACATGCATTGTCTTCCAGTGCAATAATTGGCTTTGAAGCCATTTTCAGAGATACACACATACAATTATACAAAACAAACAAGCTCTAGGACACAAAAATAATATTAGATAATGCTATAAATACCAAAATAATCTAATACTGTTAAGAATCTGAACCTGTCAGACATAAAGAAATTATTTAGAAAATCCAGAATCCAGATACCTTTTTAAGAATATTATAATTGTGGATACGGGTGTCAAATTTTCGACCACCTTAACCAACCAGTTCACAGATGATCAGACTGAGGGCAGGGCAGCACCAGAGATAACAGTTGGTTTTGCTTTCCTTTGGGCTTTTAAGTTATTTTCAGGCCATTACTGTATGCTATACAATTAGCCAACATCTATGGTGGCCAAATATTCACATCCCAGAAAGCACACACATCATATAACAGGCGCTATACACAAAAAAATGCATCACATTTTCCCTGACACCTGCACAGGAGAGAGAAATAGGTGCTACCACATTACAGACGATTTCCAGCTCATCCCTTTGTGTTCACGTCCTCAATACCGAGTGGCTGAACCATCTGAGCACTTGAGGAGGTCATACTTCACATAGCCAACACGATCCACCTGCCTGCGGGAGTTCATACGCCAGTAGAAGCGGTCCCGGCAGAAGTAGATGTGACCTAAAGCAGAAATATTGACATTAATCACTAGAATGCAACATGAGAATTCTCACATGCAACAATCTACTGTTATATGTTGTTTATTTAGCTCAGTAGATAAATATTTGAAATTACCTTTGTACTGGAACACATCATGAGCATCATTGGGGACGCCGCCAAAGACAACATCTGTGTATCTGGGGTAGCCTTTGTCGATTTTCTGGGCCTTCTCATCAAGCCTGTGTTAATTATAGTAGCAAGTGTCATTAAAAATGTCAAAAACCATCAGCTGTCTTAAACTGTAGACTTTGGTTATGTTGTAAAAAAGCTTTACAGTTGAATGGAAAACCACAGTGGAGGTGGGGTTTAACAGGCTGGCTCAAAGAGCAGACAGGGTTGAATTTGAGCTGTAAAGCTTCCAGCATCCCATCCTGATTTCAAGCATAAATTTAACTCACCTCCAGTAGTTCTCCCCACTGAAGAGCAGTACTTTGCCCTTCCCCCTCTGCAGTGCTCCCTCCACCTTCTGAACAGTGCTGGGGAGGCCGAGCTTCTCTATGCTGCGGGGACCCAGGACACTCTTTCCTGTGTACACCCAGAATCGGGTCCCTATAGAAGGAAAACAGTCATTAGAAAAAATGGTCTTGCACTTTTGGCTTAAGTGCCAATGGCCCTTTATGCACTGCAGGAAGCTTTATTACCTGAGAAGAAGTACAATTTCCTGGTCAGCATGTTCTCAAAGGCAGAGTCAATGACTGCTGGCAGAGCGGGCCACCTCTGAGAAATAGAAAATGGTCCCTTGAGCCCTCCATTGCTCCTGCTGGACATCTTCCAGTAATGTCTGTTGATCGAATCATGCAATTAACACATCAGCGCTGCTGCTTTATGTTTCTGTTTTTTTTACAAAGAAGAGACTGATTTGCTTACCCGTCCTTGAAGAAATGTAGTTCTCCCTCAATCACAGTGATGGTATCGAATTTGGTCACTTTGCAGGCATCTATGGACGGGTCCACAGGTCGAGTGGTGGTAGTGGTGGTGTCTGGCTCATCTGTGGGGTCAGTCTCATCAGGGTCTGGGTAGGGGGTAGTGGTGGTGAAGTCGGGCTGAGGAGGCGTGGGGTCAGGGCCTGTTTTGCGTCCTGAAAAAAAAAAAAAGATAGTGTCAGTTGAGAGAAAGTGTTGAGAAGTTGGAAATTTAAACATTTTGATGTGATCTTGCATGATGACACAGTTTGTCGTGACCTCACCATAGAGATACTGAATGCCTTCAATGTCATCTTCATGCAGGGAGAAGTCTTCCACGTAGCTGTACATGGGGTACATGAGAGCCTCTCTTATGTTGGAGTGGTCCAGGCCAAGGGCATGTCCAAACTCATGGGCTGCCACCAGGAACAGACTGTAACCTGGAACACATAGAGTAAGGAATATTGTTGAATGGCAAAGGTAAAGACATAAAGCATTTTGTCTACTCTGCTTCCTCCAGGTTATATTCATATAACTTACCCTGGTCAGGACAGAAACCCCATTTTTTGTCATCATCATAGTTGTCAGTGGTAGCGCACCACAACTTGCCATCCCCTCGTCCCTCGCTTGTGCATGAGTCATACTCTTTACCCAGGAACACAAAAGGGAAGTGGCACGGCGCTCCATCAGAATTTCCACCGATTGTAGTGGTGTCTGGCCAAACAAAGACATAACAAAAACAACAGTAAGAAAACAACCCATTGTGGTGGAGCTCTCTTGCATTTATGCATTGTGGTTCCTGTCACTCACCACGAGTGGGACAGAATCCATATTTCTTGTCCTTGTCAAAGTTGCTTGTGGTGGCACACCAGCGGTAGCCATCACTGCGGCCTTCTGTGGTACAGCTGTCATATTCCTCCCCCTGAAAGACGAAGGGAAAGACACACTCTGCTCCGTCTGCGTTTCCTCCAAAGGTGAACAGAACTGTCAGGATGAGAATGAAGGGGCAAGGATGAGCAGGTGAAGCGAATCAGCATACCACTAAAGCAAACCTCATCTAGCCGACCTCTGGCCTGTGATTCCCCTTGCAGAATAAATTGTCAAGCTTACGTTCACTTGGACAGAAGCCGAATTTCTTGTCTCGGCCGTAGTCAGCTGTGGTGGCGCACCATGGCAGGTTGTCTGAACGCCCATCAGTGGTACAGGTGGTGTACGATTTGCCCTCGAAGGTGAAGGGGAAGTGGCACAGAGCACCATCAGCATTCCCATAGCGAGTCTTCACAACTTGGATGACAGAAAAAAAAAACACATTCAATGCAATGTATACAGTGAACACTGGGGGGAGACAGCCTCATATTAACAGTTGGTGGTTGAGTTTTTTGTTTTGGTATGTGTGATTACCTGCTCCTTTTCCCAGAGTCCAAAATTCATCATCATCAAAGTGGGCGTCACCCTGCATACCCTCACCAGGGGGATAAGCGTGGGCCAGAAGACCGTCCTTACCATCAAATGGGTATGGGTCTCCGTGGTCTGAATAGAAAATTAAAGTGCACATCAGTTTTTGATTTTAGACTTGTGTTTAATACAAAATTATAACTCAACAATGTGACAGCAATATGGAGAAGACAGATGACCACTGCACAAACACATACCAGCTTTTCCAAATGAAATCATGATGTCAGCCGTTCCATCAAAAAGGCGGGTAAAAGTCAGAGGGGTCACATCACTCCACACCTTGAAGGCTCTGGCAAAGGCGTCATCAACCAGGGAGCTCTCCAGGTCTGGAGTGTAGTTAATGATCCTGTGGAGGAGAGCACAGTGACACTCTGCTATCAGACTTGTAACTGATAATGTAAAGATACTTCGTGATATATCTGCATGTGAGATGCTCTCTGTATATGGTGCCTTGCATTGCAAAGCACAAGTGTTATAATGTCATCAAGTCTCTACTCACCTATAAGTGACATCGTTATGGTCCCATTTGAGGTCTCCAGCAAATGTTTGGTAGTTGGCCACATCAGGAACTCCACAGCGAGGCCGCTTCATTACTTCCAGGGTGGACTTATCCAGCTTTCCAGTCTCCTCCAGCCCCATCTGCCTCTGCATCCTCTTCAAAGCCTTTTCAGTGGACACCATAGACTGGAAGCCACTGCGGTGCAGCTTTTGCATGTAGCCGAACTTCGTGAGATAATTCTGGCAGGAGAACATGAGAAACCACATTAATGAGTCCAAGTGGATGATTGTATCATGTGATGAGCAGAGTAGAGTGGGTCCTTGTAAAAAAAATCTTAGTTTGAAAAACACATTAAATTCTATCCTCTCACTGTTAAACTGTTAAATATTTTTCTTTTCATTAACATTATGATTGACATCTCTATTCAGATAATTACTTCCCCGGACAGGCTGATTGCACACTGTTTTGGGAAATTCAATCTATCAGGACAAAATGACTCACCTCTGACAGTTCATTATCAGATATGTTTTTGAGGATGTCTCCTGGGAAGGTGACAAAGCGGGTCTTGAGAGGAATGCTCCATCCGTTCTGAACACTTATCCCCAAAATTAAACACACAGCTAACGCACAGCACCTCATGATGAGATCTGCTGTAGATTTCTGCAAAATGTAACAAAAATATAATTATAGACAATACGAGCCTCGCAGTGAATGAGTGCTCAGTGAGACAAAAAGGATTAAAAAGCTTCTCCGCTGACGATCAGCAGTGTTTCTCCTTCACTGCTGCTTCCTTCTTTGTTTTGACTGGTGGCTCTTGTTGTCTCTGCTGTGTGCCCTTGGTTGTGGACCTTGTTTTTATGCAATGTGACGTCTTAGTCACCTAACCTCGCCCCCGCCTACTACTAACCTCAACCCTCCCACTTACATCTTGACGGACTGCACTGAATGGGCAAGGGGAATTTCCAAAATATCCACATTTAGCTTTACCTAACAACTTGTGAGTGGTTAGCTAATTGCTCTTTTTTGGACATATGTCGAGTTGGAGGGGGTGAACAATGGCAGTGGTGGATAAGACCAATTATGGCAAATTATTATGGTTGCATTCATAATATGTTATAAAGTAAAGCATGCTGCCTGAAAACCCACACAAATGATCAACCAATTATTTACTTTAAGTTGCTGTTACGTCTTTAAAAAAATGGTTACAAAAAAGCTTTAAGGAAATAACCTAAAGAGAGCATACACTCAGTGTTTAGATGCGCAGTGCACATTGTCGTTATCTTCCTTTTAATTGATGCAAAAAGCTATTCCTGACATGTTAATGTATTTTTTACCTGAATGGAACACACTAATCATGGGACCCAGCCAGACACTTCTGTTATTTAAAGGCTCAAAGTAATGATAAAAAAAAAGTTTGTTCCACTTTTTATTATAAATAGAGATTTATTTCCTCTTTATCTATAGTTGGGTGCTGAATAAATGTCAAACTAGGCCAAGCCTGAAGTAGATTCTTATGGAAAATTTCCCACTTGTTATTCTTTTTCTGGGATTTAATTCAATTAAAAATTTCATGACAAATGACTGAGGTGATTAATAAATCCCTCTGTCACTGTGATGTGATTTGTTGTTGGCAAGATTCTGGGGAACTACTTGCTTCATCATCACTGTACGTTGTTGCTGATGCAACATCGTCATTGACTTCATCTCGGAGATGACCCAATTTATTAGCAATGACTTTTATGTCTCATTTGGCAATGACTAGTTCCCCTCATGTTCCAACAAATTGGATCTGCTCTATTTCTCATGCACATCTCATTACATAACATTACTTTTAACTTGGCTAATCTGTAATCTTGAGTATAGACCTACAGTGGTGTGTATACACTGGTACATGTTGATATTCTGGGGTATGCGAGTATCAAGGTGTTGTGGGCAACAATGTGTCTCAGCCAGCATATCATGACTCACTTGTGTTCCCACGTGAATGGTCAAAGCTGCAGATGAGGGACTTTTTTTTTTCAGGGAGCACGCTGCTGACATCCTTTCTTTCTGTGCAAACATGTTTACTCAGTTGCTCAAAAACAAACAACTCTTCTGATGAGCCAAGTCAAAATACTTTTGGTCACCATCCAAGCCATGTTGAAAAAAGGTGGCTACAAAAGCTGCAACTAATGCAGACTTTATTAATTTGGAGAGTTAGAAAGAATTAAAGGAATAGTTAACTCCCCAGATGACAATTTGTAAATCAGTTAGTTGCCACGTTTTACACTGAATTCATGAAGAAAACTGTTCTTACATCTCTGGTAAACGAAGAATTCAAAAATGGAGAAAATTCTTGATGAATTGAAGTCATAGGGGTCCGTGTTTAACAACAGCCAAACTATGTCAAAACAAGAGTGAACAAACTTTTACCCAACTATAATCCAAGTCTATAATCCAGTTGTATGTTCAGCACTTCCCAAGCAGACAGCCCTTTGTGATGGGGAATTGAACGGAAGTGAAACTTTTTGCTCTCTTCAAAGCCAGACTCCATTAACAAAAACAGCAATTTTACCTCGCAGAACACGGGAGCTGCTGGATTACCGTTTCCTTGATCAGTAAGTTTGTTTGTGTTATTGTGTGACTTTGGTGTTTTTAATGGATTGATTCAGATTCAGCAAAATCACACTTAAACACAAACAAAACTAAGTGATCAAAGCAGTGGTAGACCAGTGACTTAGATGTTCAATGTGGTAAAATTATTGTTTTTGTCAATGGAATCTGGCTTTGATGAGAGCATAGATACGTTTCACTGGAAAGGGCTGGATAAACAAGACTATACCGCACGAGTTGTGTGGGAGTTTGTAAACTGATGTTTTGATGTAGTTTTGCTGTTGCTAAATGCAGCCCCCATGTCTTTAATTCATCAAGAATTTTCTCAGTTTTTGTATTCTTTGTTCAACAGAGGCATGCAAGAAAAATCTTTTCTTCACAAAATCAACATAACAGGGTGAGTAATTAGATTCTCTAATGACATGCCTTATATGGTCAATTTGTACCTATCAGTGTCCTCATGAAAAGGTGGACTGAAGATTCAGACAGTGGTTTCATGAAGGAGTTGGTGCTTCACACATTTTGACACATACATCATCCATCCCACAACTGTTGACATATCCACAAGATGTTGTCATATCCTCTCCCCATTAAGTACTTCCTCTTTGTTTCAATGTTGTGTCTACTGTTTATTTTCTCACCAACAGCAATACTTATCTTTTGGATAGTTAAGTCATAATGTCTAACTCCACTCTTGATAGTACACACAATGCTCCAGATCTTTACAGTGATACTGATGGTTCAGCATACATTTGTTTAAAGGTGTATTCAAGAATGTCAGTTAACTTTATTATGCCTGCTGCCCTTTGCTGACTCGTATTTTATATCCACATTTTTAACATGATATTCTTTATAACAAACCAAACACACTGTTCATGGAAGACAGTAAATGTAAGTCTGCATGAACTGGAAAATGTCCTGGGTATTGACATTTATAACAGACATGTTACATGACTCACATTTATATTGTAGGGCTACATGAATATTTTGAGGACGTGGATTACATTTCATTCAGACTGAAGCATCTCTATCCTGCTTCAAATGCGCAGACCGTCTTTCATTTGATGCAGTTTTTTACGGTCATTCAGACACAATCATAAGGTTATTTCTGTTTATATGTGGCTCCTCAGTGGATCCCCAGGCCTCCTTTGAAAACATCTGCCACTGATTTTACATGGCGTCAAAGACTTAATGAAAACGGCTCCATGCATCTTAACAAATGCCACATTTCATTTGGTTTCACCACTTTGCTTCCAAAAAGACGTCTGGCACAGAACCTCGAAAAATACACATTTTTTTGTGTGGCATAATTCCCAAAATTGCCCTCAATCACAGCTCAGCCTGTTGGCACATACCACCACGACTGGATGAGTTGGCCAACTGCGTCAGAGAACTGGATAATATCATAGCAGAGCGGCAAAACCCTCACAGCTCACGTGGGCGGGATCTTTATGTTTAAGTTAACCAAGCAATAACAGAGTCATGGAATATCAAAAAGTCATCGTTTGTGACCTCTCTCTATTTTTTCTTGAGCTGCGAAAACACAAAGAGGCAGAGTACAACAAAATCCTTCCTACTGCATGTTGTAGACGTGGTGTAAATGTTGGCAAATTAAGGTCAGGAAGAACTCAAGGTGAAAACCAAAACTCATTATGTTTTATGTGCTGATTTTATTTAGCTGGTCTAGATTCTTCAGTGTTTACAGTTCAGCAGTGTATTGCAAGTTTTGCAACCCTGTCCTTAATTGTGACATGCCCTGTTTAGTTTCTACCCTGCCTTGTTAAAGCAAACTGTTTATGTCTTATGGTATGTTTCTAGCAGGCAGTTATAAACGCAAAAATCACTTCCTGTCTGCCACAGTTGATGTGGTTCTTTGGCCAGCTTCCTCGCTCAGCTGCGTTGTGTTTTATGACGACTGGTTTGTTGACTTTGTGGTGGGACACAGAGACTGTGCTACAGTGTGTTTGATGTGGAGGGAGCGTTACCCCATCACCACGTCCAGGTACTTTACCCAGCCCTGCTGAGTTTGCTGTGCCTTGCAGTTATTCTGGGAATAGTTTTGTTTTTATACCCCACTAAACTTTCGGTTTATTTTGGCTTTCCAAGAGGTTTGCCTCTGTGTTTCCTCTGTTTTATTTTCAGTCACTCTGTGTTGCTCACTTCATTATTACACTGACAATGAAACTGAAACAGTAATGAACAGCTTGTCTAATGTATCGTCTCTGAATATTTGTAATCCTTTTGTCAAGACACTATGCATGCTTGTGGGTGAAACCGACAAACAAAGATCCTCAGAGCGCAACAAACAAAACTTATGACACAACAAAAACAAAACCTGATCAAAACAAGCAATTGCCCTGGGGCGGAAACCAAGTTGTGCCCTCCGAGCCCTCAAGTGTCACTTATATAACATCTTGTCTGTAATGAGTCATAAGTCAGCGTGATAAGTTAGACAGAAATAATTCCATGAACAAACTTTAAACGGCTGCCATAAAGTTGTGTACAGTCACAGGAGTGGGACCGTAGGAGCACAAAAGGCCACAGCTTTGACTCATGTCTCCCTGGAGCATTACTTCTGCTTCACCAAACACTTTATCAAGATGGAGACTATTACTCACCTTTGGGAATGTTACTGCTTAGTGTGCCAATACTTGTCCATACAATATTTCAGCATAACAATCAAATAATCAGCTGACTGATGACATGGGAGATTGTGAAATAAAAACAATGGTTTCCTATTCAGAGTTATACAAATAACATATATTTCAACATTTTAGATGCATTAAAGTACTTTCAGATGCTGAAATTAATACTGATAATAAAGATCCTCATAGTGATGCGTCATCCTTGGCACAAGCAGCCCACGATGAACAATACAAAACACTGGTTTAGGTTAAAGTAGGTCACTCCAAGATGACTTGCCGATACTGTCACAAAACCAAATAAACGAACAAAACTAAATATAGATAATAGTTGTGTTAATCTTATTCTCCTGAAACCTTGTATCAGTCTTTAGACTTCATCTGGCTCACATTAGCAGACAACAACTTTTCTCCATCTTGATATGGGGGAAATGAGGTTCCACCACGCTGCTAGGGATCAAAGCACACTGCCATGTCAAGCTGATCAAAGCTGTAAAAAACATGCATGTCATATAAACCATTTCTGCTTATCACTGTTTTCTTTCCCATTGCTCTGGAACCGAGTCTTTGGTGGCAACCGCAGACCAAAAATGCACATTTCCTCTGCTTCCACGCAGGTACTCTACAGGATTGGGACACTTTGGTAAAGCAATGTGTCAAACAGGATATGACAGAAAGTCCTGGAAGCATTTGTACTGATGTTTGGCAATGACTTTGTATGGATACATACAGTTATAACATTGTCTGTGCTTTGTTGAGTAACTTGTCGCTTACTTATGAGAACCAAACATGCAATCCTCTGTGTGCACATGGCAGAGGTGTAGTCACATAATGACTTTAGACTCCACTTGACAAAATAAAAAAGACTTGCAACTCAGTTTGGACTTTACCCCAGTGACTCCTGATTTCACTTGGACTTGAGCCTTTTGACTTGAGCTTGAGCCAGATCAATTCATTTCCCTTCATTTCTTGAATCAGCTTATGTTTACACTTTTCATCCCGTCAACAGTTCATTTTTCAGATCCACTTTGAACCAATCCAACAGCGTCCAGTCAAGTTGCAGGAGAGAAACATTAAGAACTAACTTCACATTACTGAGCTTCAGTTGGAAAAAAAATATATTAAAGATGATTTCATTCGTGTACAAAAGTGGTGCTTAACAAAAAAATGATAAGCAGTATGCAAAACGTGGGGGGCAAAAGTAACAGCTGGAGACGCAACAACTTCCAACTTCGTTTGACATTGAAGTTGTACAGAGAACAGCAAGTCAAGGCTAATGTTAACGTAGATAATGAGCTAATGCTTGGCTAACGTTACACCCTTTATAAAAATGGCATTATATTTGGTGAAAAGCACATTATAACTTGTTTAGGAGTCGAAACTCAAATTCTAGGACTTGGGACTTGAGTGCAAAGACTTGAGACCTACTTTTGACTTGCAAAACAATGGCCTGGTCCCACCGGTGGTACGCGGCCCACCTGTGTGAGAAAGTATCATGATAGATGTTATTTAGGGATGTAAACACATACACAGATACATTTTACATTCTCTGCCTTCATCAGATAGTGACAGTAGATAGATGACAGGAAATGAGACGAGTGTGATATGGTGAATGTTATCCCACAGAGGTTCCCAGCCGGAAACAATCCAAGGACGTCGTGGTTCATGGTCGGCGCCGTAACCCCCTAAAGGCCACCAGGCCACCCCAGGGAGATATAATTTCAAGTGATAGTGTAGACAATTTGTAATTATATAATATCACAAAGAAGCAGCAGGCGGGTTTGGCCGAGGGCCATGCATGAGGGTAGACTGCATATGCTGAGGCGTGGGCTGCCACTGCAGAGCAAGTCCAGGCAGGCGGAGTTGTGTTGACTTTATGGACAGCCATGTTTCACCACCACCGTTAAAAGCTAATTACTGCCAGTCATAAGCAGCTGCATTTATGGGTGTTCCATCCTCCGCCATCCACAGCACAGCCGCAGGGAGTGACAGCATGGGCCACGATGGGAGCTCTGATTGCACCAAATATTATTATTGCTTGTTTAACTGCATATGGAGCAACGCCTCCATAACTTTTTTAAAGAGTTGTTTTCAAAATCTGCCACAACGAACCAACGGCCTGTAAACCAAAACAAAAAAAAAAGTGCTTCGTTACAGTTAGGGATTTTGTGTTATGATAAGAAAGAGCCATGTACGGTGAAGTCCATTCAACAGGTTTTTAAAACCACCGTTTCAGAAAATGGGAAAAGGGATGGGAATTTCCCCTTCCTGATAAAGGGCAAGCAGCTGATACCAGCGGGGAAGTGAGTCAGGCTCAGCACTTCAGCTGGCTCTGCACACTTTGGCTCAGACTTGTTGAGGCAGGCAGTTATCCCTCCTTTTGATGTGTGTTTGCTGGGGTTAGAGCTCTCTTTTACCGTACGTGGGGTTTCCAGAGTTTGAACTCGCGTGGCCCAAGATAAATGCAACATTTCCCTCCAGGACAAAAACCCAGATTGTTGTGCACACACTGTGTCATATTCCTGTAATGCAGCAAAACAACTTGAACCCTGACATTACTGTTGGTGGTTTTACATTTGCTGATGACTCTGTCTGTGTCACTTAAGTGGACAGATATAGATCTAGCATAAAATTATGTCGAGCACAGACTTTCTCCCTTAAAGGAATACTTCAACCACAAAATGATCACTTGTATATCAGTTACTCACCCCGTGTTACACTCACTTTATGAAGAAAACTGTTTTTCTTGCATGCATCCACAGTGAATGAAGATTCCAAAAAACAATAAAAATTCTTGATGCACATTTGTCACATTTCATCATAGCAAAACAATATCATAACATCCATTTACAAACGTTCACACAACTTGTGCTGTATAATATAAGTCTAATCTATCCAGTTGTATGCTCAGTACATCCCAAACACTTGCATTTTAACTATACCTTACTATTTAAACACTTCCGGATACAAGTAGTATCCAGGCAATGCATGCATTTGAACTCTGCTTGTGCATTATATAGAGTTTCCCAAATGGCTGTTCATTTGTGCGTGAGACTGTTGATGCAGAAAAGTTTTAAAATAGTAAGGGTTTTGCTAAAATGCATGTTTTAAATGTACTGAGCATACAACCACATAAACGGGATTTGGATTATACTGCATGAGTTATGTGAGTTTTTGAGTTTTGCTGTTGTTTAACGCAGACCCCCTTTTACTCCAATTCATCAAGAATTTTCTCTGTTTAAGGATTTTTTTTGTTCACTGGAGGCATGCAAGAAAAAAAGTTCTCCTCACAAACTCAACATAACACAGGGTAAGTAAGTGATATACAAAAGATCATCAGGGGGTGAGATTCTTCTTTAACTGCACATCCACACATATTCTCTAATGACTACCTTTTATGGTCATTTTGTACCTATCAGTGTCTAATGAAGAGGTGGTGTGAAGTTTCAGACCTCCACACATTTTGACATATGCGTTAGATTTCTAACTGTTGACGTGTCCACAAAGTGTTGTCATATCCTCTCCCCGTTAAGTTTTCTTCACAAATTACATAATACATAACATGGGTTGAGTAATTCTTATACAAATGATCATTTTGTGTGTAAAAGATTCCTTTAAGAAATCTGTTTAAATGCTTGAAGAATGGACAACTGAAAAATTGCATTCACAGTCTGTGTATCCTGGAAGTACAGCCAGAGCAGAGCATGATTTTGGCACAGTGACAGTATGTGGGTGATCTTATGTGGATGTGGGAACATTTTCTGGATCATACCTTTAGAATCTCTTTGAGATAACCGACGACTTCAGACAACAGTTTCATGTTCAGAAATCTAGAAATGAAAAGAAAAATGCTGCTTATGATAAAAATAGACGATAAACTATCTTGGAAATTCAACTGTGCATTCTTTTGAAGTGTAAAGTTTTTACTTTACAGAGCTGTATTAAACAGTTTAAGCCCAGTTTAATCAAGCACATTTTCCCTTAAAGGAACAGGTCACCCAAAAATAAAAAATGTTTTAGATATATGTTACATATTTTTCTCTCTTTACTATAATGCTATTTATCAGTTTAGATTGTTTTCGTGTGAGTTGCTGAATGTTGGAGGTATTGGCTGTAGAGATGTTCTTCTCTTGAATATAATGGAACTCGATGGCACTCAAAGTGCAAAAGAAAAAAAACAAAAAAAAACAGCGATGTCTCTTTCCAGAAATCATGACACTGTTAGATACGGTTGGCGGGTGTAGTTTGATAGAAAGAAAATAGTTCCTACATAAAACTGCTCACAACAAGGTCTGTGGATTATCTTGAGTAACCGGGTCATGATTTCTGGCAAGAGACATTGCCGTTGACTTTTTCAAATGTATTTATTTGGCGCTTTGAGCACCACAAGCCAAGTGCCATTTAGTTCCATTGTATTAGAGATAAGGTAGACATCTCTAAGTCTGATGTCTCCAGCACTCTGCAACTCACATCAAAACAATCTCGACTGATATATAACACTACAGGTAAGAGGAAATATATGTATTTTTGGGTTTTGGAGTGAACTGTCCCTTTAATTCCAAACAACAATGATTATAATGTGGTGCTTTAAACTGCATATATTTTATTTGGGGGAAAATAATTGAAATTCATGATCTTGTTGCTTCATGGTGTTTCTGAACACCACGTGGCCGACCAGAATCCAATGTGCAAATGCAGGCAGTAGGGTTTTTGTTTTGGCTCCCTGAGCTAATTGTGGTGTCTTGAGGATATTAATCAGCCAAGTGGTCTTTAGAACTGCCATCAGAGGATTTTAAATAAAAGACTATGGATGCTGAAGGGGCTACCAGGACCTGTGGGAGAAGCTTAATGAAGGAACCAGATGTGACCTTGGTACCTTCCACCACAGAGCCAGCTCAACAGTGAGCGTTCCTGCTGCTCAGTTTTAATCACACACACAACATATTCTCTACCAGCAGGTGGCAGTCCGTCACAAGGACAGTCAATGATGCCAAGAGAGTTAGAAATAGAGCTCTGGTACAGGGAATTAGTGTCAGGAAGAAAATGCTGCATCAAGCTTTACCAGCCAGTACTGTATGAGGGGAACCTCTCTTTACCAAAGGAAGTAAAGTATGCTACTAAGCAACGGATAAAAACATCTCTGCTCCATCTGCCCCTTGAAAACAAGGTGAAAACAAATTATTTTTCAAATGACGCACTCTGAACCATTTATTGCATCTTTGAGTTCACACAGGAGCCTTTCATGCTACAACCTTGCTTTAACAATGCTTTTCATAATACCTCCTGAGGCAGAGATTTGATAAAAAGGGAGATAAAATATTGATGTGGTTCTAATTCTGTAAGGCTGCTTGGTGAATAATTGATTATTAGAGGAGATTGTTGTATTTGCAGAACCCTAATGTTGTTTTATTGAAGTGTTCTCACACTTTCTGTGAGCCCTTATTGCTTTTTGAGTGGGATGAAACCGTTTCTGAAGGAGTGTAAAACACAATTGATCACACTGTTTTCTGTGCTATAGCACCTTTAGGTAAAATTCACAGCTAAAGATGATCGCAGTATATCTGCTCGGTGTGAACACTTTGCTATATCACAACTGATTATCTAAAATAATGCATATCATTACATCTCGACAGGCCGTGTTCAGTTGCTGTTGCATGCAAATTATTCCATCTGCTGCAAATTTGCATCCACTCCTTTTTTTTGGATCCTCTCATTTTTATGCTCATCAGTGTGGATGCAGCCTCTCATTAGCTGCAACGCCAACTAGGAATTGATGTTCGCACACTTATGCACCATGACACAGATAAGTCTGACACAGATGCTCTTTCAGCAAAGGCAGAATTGTTGGCCTTGTTTTTATGACTCACTGCTTTCCTGTGAAATCACACATGCAGAACAATGCCAACAATCAACTGTATGTGATGATGGATGTTGCTCTGACTTTTACTGTATAACACTATCACACTGTGCTTCTTTTATGCGTATGTTAACCTTCCTTCTTCCTTCAAAGGAAGCCTTAGACCTGTGTTACAGCTGTTCCCTAAGACAGATGTTGTGATGGTATTTAAAGTGTTCTGACAAGGAGCCTTGTTTCCTGTTGTGCAGCAGCTCCAGGGGCTCAACACACTTGCTTATTCATGACGCCTGATCAGAGCCCAGGTAGATCAAACCGCTCCTCCATTTTTAATGAAAAAAGCCCTTTACTGGGACATAAATATCATGCCATGCATTTCCCCCACAGCCTGCCCTGGTGGAAGTACAGGGAGTCTTCAGGGGATTGGAAGGTCAGTGTTAGATCTCCAGCTAATGCACGCAGCTCAATATTGACCTGAAATGTGGTTAAAAGAAACCATCCTGAATAAATATTGATTCAAAAAAGGTGCATTTTACCAGAGGGGACGAGGGCAGGTGCAGAGGTGTGGAGGTCACTTGCTCTCTTGTTAGAACAGTACTTTGATATTAGTTTGCATTTATTCCCAAACCTATCATCATTTCTTGATTATTTCCCTTGCAAATGTGCACCACGCCATGTGCTGAATCTAATGTAAATGTAATAGCAAATGTCTCACAACGTCAAACACAACTTTGCTACACTTTGAACCTGGTTTTACTGCCGAATGTGAACATGAGGTGGTGGAAGGAGATGCCCTTCTCCTTTACTCAGTATCTGCGTGAAGGAGAGGCCCCTTTCCTTTACTCAGTATCTGCGTGAAGGAGACGCCCCTTTCCTTTACTCAGTATCTGCGTGAAGGAGAGGCCCCTTTCCTTTACTCAGTATCTGCGTGAAGGAGAGGCCCCTTTCCTTTACTCAGTATCTGCGGTTAGTGCCCATTAGCCCCAAGGACAGTACGTCGCTGCAGGGAAAGGTCACCTCTGCTGCACAAAGCTCCAGTATTTCCTTTCCTCTTATTTGTAGTTCTTATCTGAAGTCTCATTCCACTTGATATTCAATCCTTTCCTGAAACTCAGCATCTTTGCCCAGGAAACCAAGCCAACATGATAAGAATAGCCTCCAAGACTGAAGTGTTAGGCTCTATGTAAAACATTCCTGCTATTGAATCAGACTATCGATTTATATGTGCTTTCGGCTGAGCCCTATATCACATAAAAGTGTGCATGTCCAGTGTATTCTCTGCTGCATGGGCTCTGCTGAGATTGAGACCTCGCGGGCACAGCAAGAGTGAGCAGTCCTCACTAGGATTACGTGGTCTTTCAGAAACTTTACACGTCGCCAAATACCACAGGAACCCATACACTGAGAGGAGAAATGGGGTTGTCAGAGCTGTGACAACTCTCAACTGTTATCTAAGAGCCACTCGCTGTATTATTGCAGCAGTAATGAAAATTCTGACAGCGCTGCCAAGCAGAAGCAAGGTACCAATAGAAAGTTGAGATATTCAGGGCTTAAAGTGTTGATTGCTGGGGAATAATCACAACTAAGGAAGTGGTGACTCAACATGAGGACTGAATACACAAAAAAAATAACATATATCATCATCTTTTTAAAAAGAAAATTATGAATAGATTCACCGTGGGTGGCTGTACTTGAGTTTATCCTCAGTTCAATCAGACAAATCATGTTTTAAATGTTAATTTCACAGCAGAGCCGAGCAGGATGAGAGTTTGGTGTCTAGAGTCCAGCCTCATCGTTCCCTGCAGAAATATTTACGTGAGATACTGAGGAGTGATGATTAAATATTTCCCTCCCTTGGCCAGAGCCTGCAGGTGGGAGCTGGGTTGGAGGTGGGGCTGAAAGAGCCAGCAGCAGTACTGATGCAGGGCAGCAGCGGCATTGACAAGGCAAGGGGAGAGCTGGGAAGAAGCTGGTGTGTTTTATAGATAACATATGGAGAGTGACATATGACTCACAGGCGTTGCTCCATTTAGCAAACAGGAAGTGTTGACTTTATGTGAGTAAGAATCAGATTGATAATGGCTGTTAGTGCCTGCGTTAACTGATTTTTTTTTCTTTCGGGGTCACTTCAGGGGAGTGGAATGAAGCTGTAAACACTGCACAAGTTAATATGGCAAAACTGTTAGCAAACAGCAGCTTATTTACACAACCAGCAGATACATAGCAACATTAGCATTCACTTGGAGTTTTGTTTATGTCCACCCGATAAGGTGTAAATCCAATATTCCCTCTTCTTTTAGCTTTGGTCTGGCTAACTCCTAAAAAGTATGGCTCATTTGCTACTAAATGCTTAAACTTTGTCTGAAATAGTGGCCTGCTTCTGCTGGAAACAAAGTTTAGAGAACTGCCACTGAAAAGCCCTGAAGTTGCAGGCTGGAACATCAAATCAAGGAGCTGATTAATGTCCATAGAGCTGAGGGGAACTATAGATTCAGGTGGGTTTGTTACTTCTCACAACCCCTTCCACATACAAGTTGTCATGCGATTCATCGTTAGTTTAAAAGTGATGATTGTAGCCATTTTTAAATGACCGGATGAGTGCAGTACTGCTTTTTGCTCTTGACTTTGCAATCCTGTCTCCTAGAAATTACATCTATAGATCACTAAATTGGTTTCCCACTGAACTTGTTGTAACAAATGTAATCACTACCTGGATTAAGTTTGGAGGCAACGACTTTTTGATTAAGTTTCTACATTTATCCACCACACCAAAGTTGCAAGGATGTGTTTGGGGTGGATGGTGGGCAGTGGCAGATGTTGAGAGCGCAGCCCAACCTACGTGAGGTCTGGGGACATGTTCCTCCAGGGATTTATTTTTCTATTTACCGCAGCTATATGCACTATTTCTTAAGCCATTTGAAATGATATAATGCTTAAAAATCTGCACATAATTTTGGAAAAACATTAATGGATGCAGGGGAAAAAACATCCTGTAGAGCCTTCACCCTATTTTGTATTTACTGTAATTGTGTTCCAACTAACTGTCTTCATCATTGTGAAACTACAGCAAAGCATGTTGACAATGACTAATGCTCACTCAGGCCACCTAAAAAGAGCCCAGAATTTTAAGTTACATAACATAGGTAGGGGGCGGCACAGGGGTGTGGTGTTAGCACTCTCGCCTCACAGCAAGAGGGTTGCCGGTTCGATCCCAGGCGTGGGAGCCCCTCTGTGGCGGAGTTCGCATGTTCTCCCCGTGTCAGTGTGGGTTCTCTCCGGGCACTCCGGCTTCCTCCCACAGTCCAAAGACATGCAGATTGGGGACTAGGTTAATTGATAACTCTAAATTGTCCGTAGGTGTGAATGTGAGTGTGAATGGTTGTCTGTCTCTATGTGTCAGCCCTGCGATAGTCTGGCGACCTGTCCACAGTGTACCCTGCCTCTTGCCCGATGTCAGCTGGGATAGGCTCCAGCCCCCCCGCGACCCTCAAGAGGATGAAGCGGTTAGAAGATGAATGAATGAATGAACATAGGTAGGGTAGGTAGGGCGACCAGATGAGAACAGGTGAAATTTAGGATGGGAGGTGGAGGGGTTTGATCACAGGGTGCATGAGCCGTTCTGCACAGTTGACGGCTAGTATGTCACGGTCATCTTTTCTTCCAGATATTTTTAGCACAAATTACAACTCTCTGCAATCTCTGACTCTGACATCTGGTTTAAAAGAGGTCAAGTGACATCCACAATCCATTATTTATGGCTGCCTAATCAGTGCAATACACAAATGAAAGATGTCAATGAACGGGACATTTTTAAATAACGCAAAGCAAATTATAGCCTACATAAGTAATTTGATTACATTTTCACGGAAAAAACGGTTATCCACTAATTTATGTTCACTAATTGATAATTTAATGAAAGGGTTCTTTCTCTCTCTCTCTTCTTTATTCTGGTGACAGCAGCTTGTTGTGCGTATCTCTGTTATGTTATTAATTAATTCTGACAATTTGGCAGCACTCAAAAATACACAATATGGTTAGTGCAGCATTTTTAAATATAACTGTGTCACTAAGTCAGGTCTCCTCAGGATCTGTGCCTTCAAGGCTCAAGTCAAATCGAGTCCCACAGCACACAGACAGCTCTTATTTTAGCTTGTTCAGATTATCTATTACTACTACAGTTAATTTTCACAACAAACAAGACAGGATTCAGGATTTGGGACAGCTGCACATAATTCAGGACTGTCCCAAATTTTTTTGGTACATCTGGTCACCCTAAGGGTAGAAATTTGGTGTAAACAACATTACTAATCTTGAAAGCTATTTTTGTCATACTATGCTTGAGTGGAGTTTACCAAATGACGGTTTATCTGATAAATCTGCTTCATTTGAATCCAAGCCGAGTAAATGTGGTCTTCAATACTCTGACTTGAATATTAGGCCAACAGAAGAACATTTACTCAATGAGATTAGATTTTTTAGGCATAGATTTTAGCCTTTTAAAAAACATTCAGGGCTGGACCCCAGATGCCACCCCCCCACATCTCCGCCTCTGGTGTTGGGCATATAAACATAACAACTTTGACACCATAGTCAGGGGTTGTCATCCAGACTCCTGTCTGTGGTTTAGGCAAAAAAGGCACTTTGGTTAAAGTAAGAGGAAGACTGTGGTTTCAGTTAAATGCTGATAATCATTTGTGTCTGGTGCCTTAAATGACTGCTGAATTTTCCCTCCCAAGTGTTGCCTAAACATTACCATAAAAACTTAAATAATGCAGCAGTCACAGATATTGCAGTGCCACATTGGATATTTTTGCAGAAACAAATGAAATATGTTGCCAGTGAACATTTTTGTGATATAAACATTTTTTGCAAATTTACATTTTCTCATTATGTTAATAGAAAAACATAATCCGGGTGGCATTATGTCTCCTTCAAAATGTATTTACTGTTGCGAGCTGCAACATTTGCTCAGTGCTCAGTAGTCACATTTGCATCAGAGGTCATTCATTCAAGCCATGAGATAACATAAAATAATAATATCACAAATATGTGTATTTCACTATTCTATTGGAATCATAACTGTAAACTTCGGTTGTAAATAGCATTACCTGTAGGACAAACATTATGTTATACATTTATTCATCTTTTTTTTCCTCAAGTGTGTGTTATGTACAGTCCACCTGGCCTATACACTTTGTAGACATATCAAGATACAGGTGCTGTGGATTGCATTATGGTTTCTTTTGACACCGTCTTCATGGCCATCTAAGCATCAAAATGTTCACTCCCTGCTTGTTCCCGAGACATGCTTGTCAAGACCGTGATAGAAAATGTCTTAAAGGTACAGTGTGTAGGATTTAGTGGCATTTAGTGGTGCGGATTTCAGATTGCAACCAGATGAAACTTCTCCCATGTGCCGAGCGTGAACTCCCGGTTAGGATTCCTTCAGTGTTCATTGTTCAAGAGGTTTTGAGCGGATGCTGAAATATCCACAGAGGTCCTTTCCACCAAAACAAATGGACCCAATGATTACAACTGGTAAAAGCACTGAATAAAGCAGCTTCATGTAAAAAAAACAAAACAAAAAAAAACAGTGTTTTCTAGTGCTGTTTAGCTTGTTTTGGAGGGGCTGCTAACTACAGTGGTCGATGCAAAATCTGGAAAACAGGAGTGGCCCCATCTACAGCCAGTGTTTGGTTTGTCAGTTCTGGGCTACTGTAGGAACATGGCGGACTCCGTGGGCCAGGACCCACTCCCTGTGTTGATATAAACGGTTCGTTCTAAGGTAACAGACACACAATGATTCCTATTTTCAGGTGATTATAAGCTAAAGCCAATACACTATATTCCATTTCTGCCAATATATCCCTCTAAATCCTACACACTGGACCTTTAGCTTACATAGATTGTCACCCACTTAGGAGAACATCAATGAGCTGTCTTGGCTGGAGTTCTGAGTCTTTACAAGAGACAAAACAGAATAACTTTACATTTTCATACAGTGTTTTTATGTCAGTGGCATTGAACATTTCTGAATTACTAGTCTACAGATGACCCAGTTTGGCATTATGCAAAATGTTGAGCTTACAGTGTATTAAGATACTCACAATCGTCAGGTTGTCTTTTCCAGTCCAGCCTGTACTAATTAAAATACTGAATAAGGCCATAAGCCACTGTTCCTAGTGGTAGGTTGTGGAACAGTTATCATCGCCCCTCATAGCCGGGGAAAAAAAAGGAAAACCCAGCTCCTACCACCAGCTGGCATGGAGGCTGGATAAGCATGAGCTTTAAGTGCATCTTGTCTCTCTCCCCCATGAGTAGCTGTCGTCCTGCAGCCGTGAGTCTCCTCCACGCAGCTTCTAAAAGGTTAAAACCTCCCATTCCCTCCAGCTGCTTGTTCCTTATCCCCGTCCATCTCCTCAGTAATGGAACAGGGCTGCTGGATCCGCTGAGGGACTCCAATGGAGAAGAGTTAAGGGATTACAAAACCCCTTCTATCAGCACACACACACACACACACACCTCCACGCTGCAAAAAAATCTCTCCCATACTGCCACTTGCTCCACCACTGTTGTGCGATTAAGACCCTGAAGAAGAGATGAGCGTTCAAAGCTGTGCTGCTGTAGCCTCTTATTTACATTATTATTACATTCATGTTCTTTAGCCACTGTCAGTTTAATGATACACACAGTATTACAGTAGAAAGATGAACCTGCTCTTATGAATGTATAAACATTCATTGTATAGCAAGTTAAAACATAATCTGATACTGACCGACCACAATAACTTATATTGCACATGTTGTAATGTTCACACAGACTGTTTGACCATAATGACATAACAGTTAAAGCTTAATGTCTTCCGTCTGTTACTGAGATAGACAGCCACTGTCAAAAAGATTTCAATTATTGCAAGTTTATAATACCCTTTTTGCCTTTTTTTTTGCTTTGACCACACTATCAGTAATCCACTCCTCCTGAGTAAAATTAAATGATCTTCCAGTGTTTTAGATTGTTGATCCAAGTCGCCTCAGCCATTACATCACCGTAGCACTTCATGCTCCTCATGAGACTACATTCAAATGAGGAGAGAACCAATGCTTGTGCACTGATCGCTACTTTCCCAGCCAACAAATAAGCTCCATTTCGCAGCTTAGACTGCGTTCTGCTCCAGTAAGGGCGGGTGTTCTTTAGGTTGTTGGGGTGGTTCGGTCCTCTGGTCCTGCAGCTGCTCAGGTGGTGGAGGCGGCTGCTCAGGTGGTGGATCAGAGTTTTGGATGTCCTTCTGAGGAGGCTGTGGTGGTGTCGCCTGCTGTTGCTCTGGGTTGGGCATCTCTTTCCTGTCGCTGGGCTGTATCTCCAGAGCTGGTGTGTCCTTGCAGCAGAAGTATTGCTGCCAGATTTTCCTGAAGGCAGATCGGAACTTTTTAATACGGAAAGCGTAGACAATCGGGTTGACAGCGGAGTTACCATGGGTGAGCAGGATGGCGATGTAGAGGAGGACGATAGGCTTGTTGCACTCAGGGCAGAAGAGGGTGATGCAGTTAATGATGTGGAGGGGGAGCCAGCTGATGGCGAAGAGAAAAAGAACCAGAGCCAGCGATTTAGCAAGATTCAGCTCCTTGTCGTAGTACTTGTTGGGGTCTGCGTGACTGGTGGTGAACTTCTTACTGCTAAGCTGCTTGTGGATCATGTAGAAGATCTCTGCATAAATGACCAACATGAGCAGCAGCGGCGGCAGCACCCAGCCGAAAAAGTTGAAATAGACCATGTAGTCCATGCTGATGACGTTCTCAAACTGGCAGGTGATGATGAGGTCAGAGCTGATGGAGCCGTTCTGCTGGAGGCGCTTCAGGTTGTTCCAGCCTAACATGGGGGTGAGCCCCACGATGAAGGCCACTGTCCAGCATATAACCACTGCCAGCCCCGCTCGCCGAGGGGTCACCACCCGCTTGTACCTGCAAACAACACAGCATTGTGTCAGCACTTTTTCTCACAGCATCAGGACCTGCAGGCTTTCTTATTTACTTCATTTTTCATTTTGTCAGTGCCCTTGGACTGACGAAAGGTGTGATTCAAAAGAAAGAGTTACCATTCAAACCACAAGCCCCAGGACACGCAACACACATTTCTACACAGCACATATCTCCACATGAACAAGACAGTGTCTGTGAACCCTTATCAGTAAACCTTGCTCTTTGCAGCACTGCTGCTTTCCATGCCTCTTTTGTTTAGGGCAAAACTGAATTATGGTTCTTACAATTGGCTCAATATTATCTGCTAATTTATTTCAGCAGTGCAGTGGACACAAGCTGCAGGACTTGGCATGCTACAACAGGCTTTACAGGTCTGGCTTTTTCATTGTTTATAGTGTTTATGGATAAGCAGAAGATAGAGGAACATAAAAGGTGCAAAGACTGTAAAATCTTATCGCTGCTGTCCTGTGATCAAGAAATGACAGAGAGAGACTCAGCCTGATACAAGCCTAGAGGCAGGGAATCAGTTATCTGATCCAGCTAAGCAACGATTTCTCCCTTTCTGATTAGTAGTAGTTGACATTTACAATGTTGGTTGTAGTAATTGTAGGGGAAATATTAGCATTACAATAACATGACCTTTGCTTAAGTGGAGCTTGAAGCAAAACCCTGCAATTTAGCCCGCTGCCATGTTTCAGATTAGTATCGATCAGGGATGTGTGTTAAGTTGAGTCTGCGTGTGAAGCACAGCATGCAGATCATTATTCACACACAGAGCCTGGAAGCCGGTCTGCTCAGAGGAGATCAGAGACTAATCTAACAGCAGGAAATGTGGGGGAAAAACAGAAAAGATTCTCCCTCTTGATAACAAATAGAAGTTGTGGGAGGGAGCAGCAGCAGCAACTCCCAAGTGAGAGTTTCTGAATTGAAGAAACACTGGCACTAGACATGTCCCACTTCCATATTTTCCCTCTTGATACTGATTATAATACCTGGATTTGTGAGTCAGCTGATACCAAGTACCAATCCCATACCACTGCATAAAAAAAATATAAATAACAGCTGTGAACCACTAATCTTGTATGGATGTGAAATGATTGTTATCATTGTTGTATGGAATGGCTCAGGTCAAACCCTTTATAAAACATGAATGAACACATACAGAGAATAAAAGCACAGAACTTTCTTTTAAACTCAACTGTCAGTCATAGGAATAAATAACAATTCCTTGAAAAGAAGTGCAGCCAAAATTTAGTAGGAAGCAACCCTGGTGCCACTCCTCAAAACTAAAGCCTTGCATACTGTACTCATTGCCTTTTTACTGGTAGGACTTTCCAGTGTAAAATATTGCCATATTGCTGAAATTTTATGGCATTAACTAGAAACCACTTCTTCTTTGCGGCTCTAAAACAGCAGTTGCCAGTGGCCTATACAGCACAACTTGCTGTGTAGGCCACTGTTTCAGAGCCGCAATGATGAACAACTGAAAACTGCGATTTTAAATTTAAATTTAAATTTAAATTCAAATTGCATGGTATTGGATGGGTGCAAACACTCGCCAATACACGATCCAGCATTTTAGGCAGTATCAGAGGCTTTTCCAATACTGGTATCAGTGTTGGAACAGCTCTAATTGGGACAAGGACTCACTGATGTGACAGCTGTTGTGGCATTCACCATTAAGCTTGCATGGTTTTACAAGAATAATTAGTCAAATCTAAATTTCCTGGAAAACTGTGATTGCAACCCTGGAAGCAACACTGAACATTAAACATGAAATCAGGGGAATCAAGGTCCCACCCAAAGGACATTGTGACTTGCACTCCGGGAATTGTTGTGCATTTATTATGGTGAAAATGTCTTAAAATTTCATCCAAAATAAAAGTCCTCTGCTACTGTCATATTTTACTGGGGAGAATGCACATGTTGTAGATACTGGGGGGGGGGGGGGGGGGGGCGTGTCCCTTGCATGTCACCTGCAATCTACGCCTGTGCCTGGAAGACTTAGTGTAGTCTTAGACAGGAGATTAAAGTTCAAGGCTATCACAGACAATATTCTCAGACAATACATTCCCTGCTTTTACTAGGCTTATCTTTTCAGCCTTTCAGCACCATTGCTCAATCTTTTGTTCCAGCCTGGCAGGATTAACCACTGGTGGTGTAAAATACAAAGAGGGAACATCTTCGACAGCAAACTTGACCTTTCTTATGCCCTCCAGAAACATACAAAACACATGTCTCCTGTACACACCACCCCTAAATGTAATAATTCTGCCACTGTACTCTTCCACACATATAAGCATCTTGAGGACAGAGGGAGTAATTAAAGCTGTTGGCTGATCAGCCAAGCCCTAGTTAGCTGTCATGTCAGTATACTGGTGAGTCAGATCTATATGCACATAAAGGGACTGGCAGAATGGAGCCATCCTGTGAAGTGAAACAAGACCCAATCAATGCCCAGGAGCACAGCACTGGAGCTGTATTGACTTCTGCCAAAACAATGCCATCACCATAAACCTCTCCATGTGGCACAGAATAATGTGCCCCTCTTCACTGTCATGTGTGGGTTGTGAAAACCTCATTACCTGGTCGGGATCTTGACCCTGAGATAGCGGTCAATTGCAATAGCCAGCAGGGCCAGGATTGAACTTTGCGTCAGCACCAGCACCGTGCACGCCACGAGCAGGCAGCTGTAAAAGTGAGTTTGGAGTCCGATGCTTATAGTAATGGCAAGAGGGATGACGAGGGCTCCCACTGCAATATCCGCCAGAGCCAGGGAGACAATGAAACAAAACGTGGTATCTCGCAACGATTTATTAATTTTCACCGCCCAAACCACCATCACATTCCCGATCACAGACGCGACTGCAATCACCACCTCCATTCCTATGTAGAGCGACTGCGCTGATAAAAGTGCTCCGGGCATCCTTGCAGATGATTCCGTCCTTGATAAGAGCAAGATTGATTTCTATGAAGCAGTCTTATGAGAAGCCAACAGAGCAGTCCTTTTTTTTCCACTACAGTATTTTCCAAATGGGCTGTGCGTCCATCAGTGCCCTGCTGCCCACCTTCTCCTTGTTACCACACATAAGTTGCAAGCAAAAATCCAGTTATTTTGGAGAGGAGAAGCGCGTGAACCAGCAGCATATCTAAGCATGAAGGGTTTTCATCCGGAGCAGGTGTTGTGGTCCGGTGCCCGTTGTGCGTCGCTCCTGCTCTATGCCCTGCGCCTCCACTTGGCTGAATGCACCTGCTCCTGGTGAGAGCAGCATCCTCCACATGCGCTCCGGTTCATCCAAGACGGCGCTTCAGCTTCATCAGTGCACGTTTTAATTTTAAAAAAGCAGGTTTTAGCAAAGCAAGCAGCTATTTTTCTGGATGAAAGCGCGCACAGTTGCAGCTCCTGCGCAGGCGGGTGCTCCCTCGTTCTCTCCCCTTACCGTGCTGTCAGTATTGAGCAACAATGCAGTTGCTGAATATAGCTGTGCGGTTTTCTCGCCTTTTTGTTTTTGTTGCGTTCAGATGTGTCGTTTTTGTTTCTGTGAAATATATGCTACATACTCAGTTTAATTCCTTTAGTGGGTGCAGCTGCTTCATTTTCCACGCAGTAATAAACAAACACTGCTGTAGCCTTCTGCGGGACCGTCCCAAGGAAGTCAGGTAGTGCAGAGGTGATGTGGACTCATTCTCATTTTCTATATTACGGCACACACGCCTTTCTCCCACGCCCTTTCAAATGCTAATGGACCTTGCTCGGTGGCCCATTGTTCTGATAAGAGGTGAGGCAGTGAACTGCCACAGCTGACAGAAAAAATAACACAGATAAAGCTATTGAGAGTGGCAAAGATCATATATACAATCCCCTGAGTGAAAAGGGACGGAGTAAACAGTGGAGGCACACAGTATGAATCCCACTGTTTTCCTCATTTTTCCTTCATTTCATTCAAAACACCTAAGAGAAGCATAAATTTGAACTACAAATAGATATTCAGGTCATTCTAAATATATTCATGTGCCTCAGACTTCAAAGACCTCCACTCTGAGCCTGAGGCCAGCCCTATCCTCCAAACTAATGAGAAATCTATAACAACAACACTGGAAACCTTATGACTGGCTTAGATCTATTGATCAGCATTTCTCAGAAGAATATTTCCTGCTTCTGACTTTGATCATTCAGGGGCACGATCCCAGTGACACAATAATCCACCCTGTCGCTTTCTGAGAAAGACACAATGACACTCAAGCAGCCAAGCATTGCGAACATACAGTACAGCAGTGGCATCTTGTGCTCCCTCCCTGGGGTGTAAAGGTTAACAGCAGGCAGCTGCATGAGCTCTCTGACCTGGCAAGGTCTCTGTTTTCACATCCGTGCAGGAATGACTGTGGAGACTGGACGTGAAGGCGCCCCAGATGGTGTACTGTGCTCACTCACTCACTGTAACTTATGTCAATGATTCCCAAACAGCGTACTTGTAGGGCTACCCTTGAGGATACTTCTCCAGTTACTAGAGGGTAATGTTACATGGACGTGTAGCTCCTGTAATTTGAAAATAAATGATAAAAATTTAAATAAAAATAATTAAAGGTAGACCTATACTACCTATACAAGATTTAAAAAAAAAACAATGTATTGACTAATGCATCAGTAAACCCTCTCAATAATCAATTTAATCCCGCTAGAGGTGAGTTGCAGTGTATTTATCTGCAGACTCTGCTCTTTGCTCTTTTTTTTATCTCATTCGACTGTGTTCGGGTCATTTAAGGGCATGTAGCCTTCAGCCAGAAACAGCATGTAAGGTCAGGACTTCATAAAAAGGTAGCGATCTGGTAACAGCAACACACATCCAATCAGGTCTCCCTTGAAAATGAGATCATTGATCTCAATGGGACTAACCTGGTAAAATAAAGGTAAAATAAAATAAAAAGAGGAAGCTATGAGAACTGTGGACACAGCATCGTGAATCTATGATTGGCTTTCACTTTCACTTTTGCTGATGAGCACTGAAGAACAGGATGAACCTAGTTAGCTTGCTGAAGTATCAGCTTTTCCATTACAACAAATGTAACATTCCCTCAACAGTAGTTTGCATTGTACGTACAAGCAGTATAAGAAGGAGGGGCCAAGTTTGAATGTGTGTGTTTTTTTGTTCACCAACAATAACTGACAATTCATGCATAGTAGACCTTTATATATATTCATCCATTTTCATCCGCTTATCCGGGGCCGGGTCATGGGGCCAGCGGGCCGAGCAGAGCATCCCAGACATCCCTCTCCCCAGCAACCCTTTACAGCTCTTCCTGGGGGACCCCAAGGTGTGCCCAGGCCAGATGAGATATGTAATCCCTCCAACGTGTTCTGGGTCTGCCCTGAGGCCTCCTACCAGTGGGATGTGCCTGTAACACCTCCAGCAGGAGGCGCCCAGGAGGCATCCTGATCAGATGCCTGAACCACCTCAACTGACTCCTTTCAATGCGAAGGAGCAGCGGCTCTACTCTGAGCTCCCTCTGGATGTCTGAGCTCCTCACCCTATCTCTAAGGCTGAGCCCAGCCACCCTACGGAGGAAACCCGACGCTTGTATCTGCGATATCATTCTTTCGGTCACAACTCAGAGCTCATGACCATAGGTGAGGGTTGGGACGTAGATGGACCAGTAAATTGAAAGCTTCACCTTCCAGCTCAGCTCCCTCTTCACCACGATGAACCGGTGCAGCGCACGCATCACTGCAGAAGCCGCACCAAACCGCAGATCCATCTCACGCTCCATTCTACCGTCACTCGTAAACCAGACATATATATCCACCTTATTTTTCACGGAAACACAGAGGCAAAACAGAACGCAGCCAGCTTCCGTTTTTTTGCGCGACACTTCCGGTCCAGCACTCTTACCACTGTGTAAATGGGAATCGCCTTGTTGTTTACCTTGCTGAGTTTAGCTATATATATGTATATATCACATTTTTCACGTCACTATATCACCGTTTAGACTAATCTGATGTTTGTAAAGTCTATAAACACAATGACTGAACAAACATTAGTATTTTCTCTGTGTGTAATTAATAGCATGGTTATCGTAGATTAGCTGGGCTAACCGTTAGCTGTTAACCGTTAGCCGTGTCTGTAATAACTCACTAAACTCACAAAATGGCCCGTGAAAAAATATTTTCTCCAGCGGATGTCTTAGTTACAACATGATTGAGCTAACTGGACTAGTTTCATGTCGTATCCGACAACGGGAGGCTTTTAACGGATGACGATCCTGATGTTAGCTTTGCTGCTAGTGTTAACGTTAGCTGTCCCTGTCAGCTGCAGCCACTGATGCTTTCTAGACATCGTGATTTCCCAAAACTGAATAAATACCACACATAGTAACACAAAACTGCTTTGCTAGCTCAATCATGTTGTAACAGCTGGATGGTTGATGCGTACATGCTGATTCGGGTGCTCTCAAAGCCGATCCGTGCATCACTATGGCTTAATGATCAACTCAGTCAATTAAAACAACCCGTCCTGTGTTAGGAGTGTATGTCGCTGACAGAGAGAAAGAAAGAAAAGGGAAAAAAATATAGAAAAGCAGCGTACACCTCACATATTTATTTCTCACAGTTGCGCACACGTTTGGCTGGCATGCAGAAGCACCGTCTGTGTGTCTGTGTGTTGAGGGTGTGAGCCGCAGCTTCAGCTGCTCAGGTAGAGAGGCTTAGCATGGTGTGTTTTTTCACTGATTCGGTTCTGCAGGTTCTCTGCTGGTACACTGGAGACGGGGATCAAGCAGTTTGTCTCACTCGGGATAGATTGTGCTTTTTTGGTTCATAGTTTATGACTGATGTGTGATTTATTCGCGTTTAGAGGGAATAAATTTCCGTTATAACGGAAACGTGGGCACAGTTATCTATACAAAATAGGCTACACAGACTAACTAACTAACTAACTAAGTGATTGACTAACATAAACAACTGAAAATTGAAAAAAAATTAGCTTGCACCGTTAGCTCCGGTAAGGGAAAGCATGAGGGAAAGCGGCTGACTGGAAGTCATGCACAAAAAAACGAAAGTTGATCACTATTTACTTCCGTGTTTGAAAATAAGGTGGATATATATACATATATATACACTACCGGTCAAAAGTTTTAGAACACCCCAATTTTTCCAGTTTTTTATTGAAAATTATGCAGTTTATACTCTTTGTATTGTACTCTGAAATGAAAGCATAGAACAAATAAACAACTGAGGTCAAAAAAGAAATCATGGAATCAATTTATAAACCAAAATGTATTCTAAACTTTTGACTCATCAAAGTAGCCACCTTTGGCAGATAGAACAGCTGAACACACTCGTGGCATTCTTTCTACAATGGAAATCAAATATTCTGCAGAAAGTTCTTCCCAACTCTGTTGCAGAAGTTCCCATAAATGTGTGGCACTTGTAGGTTGCTTTGCTTTCACTCTTCTGTCCAGTTCATCCCAAACCAGCTCGATGGGGTTTTATGTCTGGAGACTGTGCTGGCCACTCCATGTTTTCAAGCTTACCATGTTGTTCTTTTTTCCTGAGGTAGTTCTGGCATAGCTTGGACGTATGTTTTGGGTCATTATCTTGCTGTAGGATGAACCCCTGACCAACTAGGCGCATACCAGAGGGTACTGCATGGCGCTGCAGAATGCTGTGGTAGCCGTTTTGGTTCAGGGTGCCTCTCACTCTGTACAAGTCACTGACCCTAGATCCAGAAAAACAGCCCCAGACCATCACGCTTCCTCCTCCATGTTTGACAGTTGATGTCACACACTGAGGAACCATCCTTTCGCCTACTCGACGGCGTACAAAAATCCTGCGTGATGAACCGAAGATTTCAAACTTTGATTCATCAGTCCATAACACCTTCTTCCAGTCTTCAGTAGTCCATTGGTGGTGTTTCATGGCCCAGGCAAGCCTCTTCTTCTTATTCTGATGTCTTAGCAATGGCTTTCTTGTTGCAACTTGACCGTTCAAACCTGCAACTCGAAGTCTTCTCTTCACAGTTGAAACTGAGACTTGCTTACTACGACCACTATTAAGCTGTCCTTGAAGCTGTTGTCCTGTGAGCCGCCTATCACGCAAGCTGTTGACTCTCAGAAACTTGTCTTCTGATTCTGTTGTGGCTTTGGGTCTGCCAGACCTCTTCCTGTCAGAGTTTCTCACAGTTTCTGAGTGCCTTTTGATGGTGAAGGAAACTGTACTCACTGACACCTTGACTTTGTTCGCAATTTCTCTGTAGGAAAGCCCTACATTTTTAAGTGTTATGATGGTCTGTCTCTCTTCCATTGTTAATTGCCTTTTTCTTGCCATTTTTATGGTAACACACTACTTTCTGCAGTACAATACTGTTCAAATGATGCTCACAAGGGTATGGTACCACAGTGTGTTCCAACACTGCTTTTATGCAGACAGAGGGGGTTGTAAGTAATCAAGAAAAGTTGGGACACCTGTAGGAATTGGTAGCACCACCTTTCAAGGCTTGATCAACCTCCATTGCTGCAGAACGGCTTTAAGTTGTTAAACCATTTCTTGTTCCCTGAAAAAGGCCTTTTTGTATAATTCTGAAATGTATATTATTTTTCAGTTTTGGGTAACCTTACCCTTTTTTTTAACCTCTAGCAGTTCACTACTTACCTTTGTACCATTTCAAGCTATTCATTGGACTTGAACAGCTTGAATTTCAATAAAAAACTGGAAAAATTGGGGTGTTGTAAAACTTTTGACCGGTAGTGTATATACAGTACAGGCCAAATGTTTGGACACACCTTCTCATTCAATGCATTTTCTTTATTTTCATGACTATTTACATTGTAGATTCTCACTGAAGGCATCAAAACTATGAATGAACACATGTGGAGTTATGTACTCAACAAAAAAAGGTGAAATAACTGAAAACATGTTTTATATTCTAGTTTCTTCAAAATAGCCACCCTTTGCTCTGATTACTGATTTGCACACTCTTGGCATTCTCTCGATGAGCTTCAAGAGGTAGTCACCTGAAATGGTTTTCCAACAGTCTTGAAGGAGTTCCCAGAGGTGTTTAGCACTTGTTGGCCGCTTTGCCTTCACTCTGCGGTCCAGCTCACCCCAAACCATCTCGATTGGGTTCAGGTCCGGTGACTGTGGAGGCCAGGTCATCTGCCGCAGCACTCCATCGCTCTCCTTCTTGGTCAAATAGCCCTTACACAGCCTGGAGGTGTGTTTGGGGTCATTGTCCTGTTGAAAAATAAATGATCGTCCAACTAAACGCAAACCGGATGGGATGGCATGTCGCTGCAGGATGCTGTGGTAGCCATGCTGGTTCAGTGTGCCTTCAATTTTGAATAAATCCCCAACAGTGTCACCAGCAAAACACCCCCACACCATCACACCTCCTCCTCCATGCTTCACAGTGGGAACCAGGCATGTGGAATCCATCCGTTCACCTTTTCTGCGTCTCACAAAGACACGGCGGTTGGAACCAAATATCTCAAATTTGGACTCATCAGACCAAAGCACAGATTTCCACTGGTCTAATGTCCATTCCTTGTGTTTCTTGGCCCAAACAAATCTCTTCTGCTTGTTGCCTCTCCTTAGCAGTGGTTTCCTAGCAGCTATTTGACCATGAAGGCCTGATTGGCGCAGTCTCCTCTTAACAGTTGTTCTAGAGATGGGTCTGCTGCTGGGAACTCTGACTTCTGCACAACACAACTGATGGTCCCAACCCCATTGATAAAGCAAGAAATTCCACTAATTAACCCTGATAAGGCACACCTGTGAAGTGGAAACCATTTCAGGTGACTACCTCTTGAAGCTCATGGAGAGAATGCCAAGAGTGTGCAAAGCAGTAATCAGAGCAAAGGGTGGCTATTTTGAAGAAACTAGAATATAAAACATGTTTTCAGTTATTTCACCTTTTTTGTTAAGTACATAACTCCACATGTGTTCATTCATAGTTTTGATGCCTTCAGTGAGAATCTACAATGTAAATAGTCATGAAAATAAAGAAAACACATTGAATGAGAAGGTGTGTCCAAACTTTTGGCCTGTACTGTATGTATATACATACATTAAGTCAGCTGTAATTTGAACATAAATGAATGTGGGTGAGAAGATTTTTGCAAGCGAGGAGAAAATTCTTAATAGTTAGCTAACAGTAGTGGCTAAATGATTGAAATAGCTTAACATACAACTTCTCTCACTAGTAGTAAATGCAAACATGATCAAACTAACCTAAGCATTTAGAATTTAATTGTATGCAAAAATGCTTTAAAAATATAGTAAAATATTATGGAATTTTTTTAGGCAAAAGTACTGGGAATAGTGTTAAACAGACTCACAAGTCAGTCTTTAGATGCTTTGCTTAACTAAAGACTGATGACTTTCTCCCTGATTTTGTGTTTAGATGGGCAGATACAATTTCAGAGTTTAAAAAAACTCCCTACGTTGCAGAACCAATAGTAAATCCGCAGGGCGGTCCTTCGGTGGCTCGCTGAACTCTTGTGCTCATAAACATAGTCCGACTAGAAACACGTGTAGCAGTACAAAATGGCTCAAGTTGCTGTAAGTCCTTCATTTCCACAATCTTGTGGACTGAGCACACGTTTGATAAATCGGAGTTAAATCTCTCGGCATCCATTTTCAAGCTCTCTGTGTGTTTGTGTCCTTGCAGACGAGAAAAGGGGGAGCGCACATTTCCGGGAGGGCGTGTCCTTTTCAAAAATGCAAGAGACGTTGCTTTGTTGCCGGTCGTTTTCTCGGTGTGTTAAACACACTTTAGAAAGGAGTGTCCCCAGACTATCAGAAGGTGGAGATCTCTGATTGTCTGGTGGCGAGACTAAGTGTTAAATAATATCAAGTTTACAGCAAATTCATAAAATTCAAATGAACAGTGGTGTTGATGAAGGGAAATGCCAATTTGTGGTGTTGTACTGACATAGTGCATTTATTTTGAAAGAGACTGTATGTAAACTGTAAATTTCCTTGTGAAAACAGAAGTGTGTTTTGAAAGAAGACAATTCATTTAACAGGCATAATTTGACACAGTGTCCCAGAACATCAACAACCAGCACACCCTGGGTACCTTTCGTGTATCTGGACGTGGAAAGTCCATGACCAAATGTCTTTATGTGACAAGGTTAGAGTGAGAATGTGTTGATCTGATAGGGGCACAGGGGCACATCTTAAAGAAAGGCTGGAAGCCACTGACTCATAGAAGAAGGCCGCTGGCATGTGCTTCAGAGTGAATCAAAAACTGAAAGGTAATACTGAGGTCAACACTGGGAGACGTGTGATGGCAGGACGGCCAACAGTCAGCAGGAGCTCTGCTGATGAAGACAGTTTCCATCTGTGACCAGCGTCGGGGTCAGAGACATCAGCGTGAGGTAAAGCAGTCAGCCAGTATACTTTGAGGATGGAGGTGGCCATATGGTCCGCTTGCGATGATTGGTACCACATCCACTTGTGACATTTTAATGAGCATAAGCGTAGTGGTAATGCATATCAATCTTAATAGAGCAAATGGTGTGAGCTAACACACTTGGGACAATATGGCTGACAATTCAGAGATTAAAAATAAAGGTCTCATCATCAGGGGTGGGTTTCCTTCCTTCTCTCCACTTTTTCAGTCAGGTGTCAATCAGTATGAATTCCACTGTTAGAAGAGGCTTTGTTCACGGTAGCAAAAGGGATCCGAAAAGTGGCATACATCATGAATCAGGCCTTTTTCTCATTGTGTTTATCCTTTCAGCAGCTTAGAGACTCAGAGTAGGCAGAGAACACAGTCATGCTCAACACGGCCAACACAGACCTCACAGTGTCTTTTGTGCTTCTTCACAGTCAGTGTTTTTCACCGAGGACATGACTACAACCTGACAATGTGTGAAGTATAAAACGTTTGCCGTATCTCATACAGGCTTCCTAAAATAGCATGACTTTTCGTATTATCAAAGCTGTTCAGGGATGAATTTAAATGAACAACCCCGGAGTACTTCCATGACAATTCTGCCACATCGATAGAGTCAGGCAAAGAGGAAATGCTCAGTAAACGCTTGTCAGATTTTGCCAGTCTGGGATGTGTGACCAGTGAAGTGCAGTGTGCTTTAGTTTTATGAGATTCTACAGTTCGATGCTCTTTTCCTGTCCAGAATCAAAGATGTCTCAACAGTTACAAATGTCTGGCCTTCACCCAGCTCAGAGTATTTTGATTGGTGCAAAGGAAACTGTTCAGCTGTGAGGTCGACTGCTTTCAACAAAAACCTCTTCATTAAACATAATTTATACGAAGGCTTCAACTGCCTGGATGAAGAACCAAACACTGAGCCATGTCCATATTCAAATGAGAAAAGATCACATAGGGTCTTCCTCCCCAGAGTCTTGTCTGCTGAACTGGGTTCAAAAACAATATTGCTCAGTCATTTAAAAAAAAAAAAAGGGGGCCTTGCGATGGTGTTCTCAGTGGACTGCTGACCCACACGCCAACAACATTATTAAAACTGACAAAAGAACTCAGGACCTCGGCTTATTAGCTCTGTCCAGGAAAACAGTTTAGCCATTTCAAACAAGACTGGGGCCATCGAGGAATACAATTGCAGTGTTATTACAAGGAACACTCCAGGAAAAACAATACAAGATGGATAGCCTTGGTTCTGTCGCTCAGAAAGCCTTCAATGAAAATATCAGATAGGAGGCAATATGAGAACACTTAAGCACCAGCCTGTATCCCCTGGACAATTGAACAAGCACACCAACTGCCTCTACAGTATTATAGCTGCTGGGAATAAATGCGGCCCTCTGTAATTTCCATGGACATTCTCCAGAAAGTGGTGAGTCACAGAGAATAAAAGAAAAAAAAACAGATTTGTTATCTCTTCCATGGAAGCTAAATTTGTTTTTATACTAACAGCAATTAACACAGCTCATTTCCTCAAACGGCGTTTACACAGTTAATATGTCACAAAACTAAAGCTGATGTTTAAGGTCATAGTAAACAGCTGCACACAACAGACAGCGACATCATCTACAGAGATCCACAGACAACTGTCTGGATTGAAATACTGCACATTTCAACGGCAGGACGAATGCATCTATCAAATATTATATTTTACAATAGCCATGTGACCCATTTTATTTGTTTTAGTGCTTTCCCGAATATAGGCATTGAACCTTGAGTGAGAAATATCTGCAGTTAACTGATGCTTCAAGAAGGGAAAGAGAGGCAGCCCAGTTGCCAGAAGAAAATTTTGGCCTATACTAAACCAAACATGAACCACACTCATTCATTTTCATTAATTTCATTCATTTTCTGTAACTGCTTATTCTGTTAGGGGTCGTGGGGGGGCTGGAGCCTATCCTAGCTGACATTAGGCGAAAGGCAGGGTACACACTGGACAGGTCACTAGAGTATCACAGGGACAGCTATTCACACTCACATTCACACCTACAGCCAATTTAGATCACCAATCAACATGTCTTAGGACTGTGGGAGGAAGCCGGAGTACCCGAAGAAAACCCACGCTGACACGGGGAGAACATGCAAACTCCTCACAGAAAGGCTCCCCCACCCTGGGTTCAAACCAGGAACCCAGGGTTTGCAGAAATGTACAATGCCAGAATTGTTTTTACGGCAATTGGGTTTAGAGAGGAGGACATAAGTCAGATTTTTTTTAAACCTAAAACACTGTGACAATTAGCCACTTTGTTAGCATGCAGGTCGCAGTATCATTAGCCACAATAACTCCAAAAAATAATACTTTGCAAAATGGCAAAGCTGTGACTTAAACTTTCTGATTTGACAAGTTCCTTGAACATTTGTGATATGCTAGTTTTCTTTGGCATATCTGACACTCAAGTTCTTGTGGGTCATCTTCACATAGTTAAAAATATTTGAACTTTTGCTTGACTTTTTCAACATCTTGCTAGCTTATCTGTGAACCTGTCACATGTGGTCAAACTGTCCCAGTTTCAATATGCTGAACTGCTGCTGGTGACTGATGTTAGATTACAGTGAGTCAGAATCATGAACCACACTAATGACTTTGTTTAAGAATAACGAATAATAATCAGTGCTGATGCACGATGAATATGATGGATTACTATATAAATTTATAGGCTATTCAGAATATTTGACATTATATACATATGCCCAGTCAGCATTTGTATGTGGGCTCCATGTGGTTGGTAAATGAGCTAAAAAAAAAATGGGCCGTATATGGGATTGTCCATGGGCTCCATATTGGTCCCATGCCAATTGCCCACATGGCTGTATTTACCCAAGTGGGCCCAACATGGGTTATGGTATGGCTATCTGGGTACCAAGTGGGTATGGGCCCAAAATGGGCATCTTATCCAGGGCCAACTTAAGTAAAAACCCACACACACAGAAATATGTATAAACATAGCATTCAAATACTGATTTTTACACCAATTACTATTGCAACGATCAAAACCTAAAATTTCGAACCACTCAGGTCAGCCCTAATTTATTTTTACTTTTATTTAATTTGTCCTGGCCAAGACATGCAGCACGACATTTAAAAAAGTTGCAGACATACAACATCTAACAGTTACAGACATTTACAAAAAAATTCAGAATTACAGCTTACTGAGAAATCAGGTCAACATACCCTGGATCACACAGAGGCAAATAGTCAAAGCATCTACATGCACCTTCTTTTCACTCCAACAAAAAATACAGTTGAGCCAGTTGGAGTCCTGACTGTTGAGTCTCATCTGGAGGACATACTGTACATGAAAAGTACTTTGGTATACTTGGATTTTCTTCTTTACTCAAAGAAAACAACCTTGTGGTCATACTTATTTTAGTGTAAGAGCTCTTCTCAAAGCTGCCAGCTGGCTGACCGGCATCATTTCACCAGCTCAGCGCTCACAGTGTGCCCGTGAAATTAACCACCACACACACTTGAAGCCTGAGCCGACAGGGTGAAAATGAAAAATGTCAACAGCTAGTCCGGCAGCCCGCTGTCTGCTATCATACAGAAAGCCCTCTTTGATCAAAACTGGCATATTTTGATGTGTGAGTCTTTCAGCTTCAGCCTGCTGATGAGCTTTTGTCAAGTAAAAGAGCCAGGGTGTAGAAATACTGAGGTCATGAGCCTTTAAAGACATTTTGGACCACCTTCCTATGCATCAAATACAAAGAGATGATCTATTGTTTGAATGATTTCACATTCATCAAATAATTTAATTATACTTATACTAGCTATATTATGATTTAAATGCTGTTTCAAAGCCTTCTTCACCCTGTAAGTGATATAAATCCCTTTCTTAAAATTTAGCTTTATTTTTTCAAACAAAAAAAAAAAGCCTTAAAGGTTCTGTATGCTATATTCAGAGCATAAATATAGCAGCAAACAACTATTTGCTATGTAAAGATTTAGTGGCGTAATGGCATCCTAAGCAGAGAATGAAGTCACACTACCTCTGTGTGTGTTGTAATCCAAGCGTCTCTGTGGTTTATTGTTGTAAGCTAGTCCGACCCAGCCCGCTCTCATTCCAAGGTCGTCAAATAACGACACTTTGTCATTCACCCTTGGCATCTCATACTGACACAGAGCGCATCCTTTAGCGTCTGTATGACACGCACAGCTGTCTCCTGGGTGAAACACATTGTAACATGGTGTCAAATGGTCGCAGTTTGGTTTGGGCAACAAAACTATTTGTTTGGGTTTAGAAAAAAACATCATGTTTGAGGTTAAAATAAGTGCATAATGTAACGTAAATATTGTTTATCACATGAGTGACATAATGCATTTACTTATATAAGTTACGCAATGCTACATTAAAACAACATTAACATTTGGTATCAAATGAGACATACCTATGTAAGTTATACCAGGTTAGGGTTAAAAAAAAAACACTGACTTTATATTAAAACAGCACGATGTCAGTTGCTCAGCCATAGGGACTTGAGTTGGCAGCCAGAGGGTCGCCTGCTTAAGTCCCCGTTCAGACCAAATATGGAGTGTGGACTGGCGGCTGGAGAGGTGCCAGTTCACCTTCTGGGCACTGCCGAGGTGCAAGGCAAGCCATGGGGCATGCCCCCTCACTCTGACATCTCTCCATTTAGTGCATGTATAGGTCCTGTTTGTGCATGTGTGTATTTCGGATCTGTGTGTAATTGACAATGGAGTGAAAAAATTGAATTTCCCCTCAGGGGATTAATAAAATTAAAAAATTAAAAATAAATGTTTGGTTTCACACAGAACATAAAGTGCAGTCACCTGGGTAAAGTCTGTTTGTTTGACCCATCCACCTCCCCTCCCTCCAAGTTTTTCGCTCTTTATACTACGTCAGTATCTCTCAATCTCCAATATTGTCACAAATGGGTTTACATTGGAGATGGTTGAAAGCTTAGGACGTCTCAGTACGTCACAGGGTGCCCTTTGGGTTATTATCACATGCCAAGTGGTAGAGGTGCTGGTAGGCAGATTTTGTTAACTTTGAATTCCTACTAAGCTTGCTAAGCATTGCTAAGCTAACCAGCTGCTAGCTTTATATTTACTGTATAAACATGAGAGCGTAACATAAGATAGTTCTTTTTATCCAACTCTCATCAAAAAAAACAAACAATAAATGAGGATATTTCCTGAGCTGTCAACCTATTCCTTTAACAATATCTTTCTCCTTAGTTACCTGTGTGGAAAAGTTGGCTAGCATGCAATATAATGATGTTTATATGTTTTCAGGTAGGTTGCTCTTAAGATTATATTTTCTCCTTTCGGTGTTGGGTGGGGCATAATAGGGTCTCCCCAGTATGATTTTATCTGTGTGTGTGTGTTTGAGTTGAGTGCGTGTTTGTATGTGAAGAGGAGGACAACTACAACAGAGAAGCTAAACCCAAACCACAGTCGCCATAATGCAGCTCTGTGGGAAGAGCGCCTCCACGTCATCCTACACCAGCCCCAAATAAGATTACTGTGCAGAAAACACTGAGCCTCTCAAATGTTCCGCTGCATCTCCCAGAGCTCTTGACTCTCACTCTGTCTGTCTACACACAGAAAAACAGACAGCAGCAAGGGCCACTCGCCGCCTCTCACTAAGTATCAAGGTTAAATATATAATTCACACCTTGCATGTTGACACTTTTAATAGCCAGTCTGCGTCGCCCGTTGAAAAAACATTGCAGCTTCTCCCACAGATGACTTTACAGCAAAGGGCTCCGCAGCAGCCTACACAGCAGTCATGGAATTAAATACAGTGTTATTTGTAGACAGAGGTGTGAATGTAAGTGAGAAACCCACATCCTGTTTAATGAAGGTGGATGAGTTGACTCAACTTTGTGCTTCTTGGTGCAATTTTTTTATTATTTTTTTTATTTCATTTTTTAATTTGCCACTGTGAGCCAGCATATCTGATGCCAACAATGTAGATTTTCTTTTTGATTAGTCTGATTTCGCCGCATGGTTCCAAACATATCAAAAGGCCTGTGGATAACGATAGGGCATATTCAATGTTTTTTTCCAACACATGCTTCTATTAATGCTGCACAACAGCAATTAGAAGCACTTTGACAGCAGCATGTATACTAACATGCCTCCCACGATCACAGCTTGCACATGAAATATTGATGCTCTATAGCATATCAGATGGTGATTGCAAATTTTCTAATTTGTCAACAAAGGTGATAATTAGGGAAGTAATGGCATGTTCTCCATATGCGCTCGTTACTGCATAAACAAGTCTCACACTATACAATTAGACCACAAAGCGAGCCGAATAAAGCCAGACCTGAATAATTACGACTTTCAAAACACAAGTCAGCACTTCCCTTTGAAATCAGCCTCTAGTTTTTGTTCGCCTCAACAGCAGTGAACTCTCTCTCGCATATAAAGGCAATACAGAGGAAACTGGTGGAGAATTGGCGAAAGGGGGAGAGAATATAATTAGATAGAGGAGTAGGAGAGAGGCATCAGTTAGGGCTCTGCGTAGCGACTAGATAGATGAGAGAGGAGATGAAAGGAAATGGAGGGAGAGGTGGAAAAATGTGTGGGTTAATGACAAAACTCTGAATCTAATCTGTTTAAAAGGGGTGGTCAATCCTAAATCAAAGGACTTGATTCGGCCTCTTGTGCCTTTATCGTTTCAGAATGTGTCTTTTAAGTCACGGCTGTTGTCGGCCCCCTTTGCTGTGATGTTCCTTTGAAAAGACGCCCTGGAAAAGCACGTCCTGACAAGCAAAAGAAAAGTAGGTCAAACGTGTAGTTTTGGCTCTCTGTGGAAGATGAGGTTGTGCTCGGCTTCTTTGATGTTGGCTCAGTGATTTTGGAGGCTGTCAGGATCCAGTGTTGTAAAAAAAAGAATTAATAATCAAGCCTAATTCTACATAGCTGGGTACATCAAGAGGCTCAGGTGTTCAGTGTGCAAGAATGTGCATACTTGGTGTTTGACTTCTGGTTTCCCATCACCAACGAAATTGGGTTGGGACTGTACACTGGTCTATCATGCATAACAATTTGAAATGCCACTAATCAGACTCTGACATACTTTGGGGAATGATACATCGTGCACAAACATATTCTGGATGCTGCTGATTAGATGGGTTGAGAAATTTCATCTCCTAATTTATTCTGATGCCTCTAACGTTTGTGCCTCAGTGTTTGTCCAGCTGTCTGTAGGCTGTGTGCTGGTATAAAGTGAATGCTACTCTCTCAGTTAGAACAAAAAGTTAGGCCTTCATTGTTATTAATTTTGCATTGATTGGCTGACAGCAGGCATCGCAGTGTTTGTTAAATGAGCTCTGGTAGAGAGATCATTTGGTTGCTGAGGTACATTCTTTTGTGTTTCTGTGCAGAAAACTTACTGTACATCTAAAATAACTACTGCTCATCAGCCCAGTCACCAGGAGAAAATGTTGGCATGATCTGTTTCTGCAAACCATGAATATGTTACATTTGCACGTTTCTATATGTGTCAAAGCAATGTTTATAAAGTGACGTAGCTGACTTTGTCATTGAAGGGATGGTGGATAGTGCCATCTCCTTGGCAAGATGGCTGCCCACAGCAGACCACTGTTTAAGAACAGCAAACCAGTTGTGTTTTGGCGAGTCATTGCTGTGTTTCCATCGGCTGTTTAGGCTCCAAATGTGGGTGTTTTGTAGAGACTCATCAGCTTTTTAGGCTCCAAATGTGGGTATTTGGGCTGAGTCAGTGATTGCTTTTAAATCTCTTCTTAAAACATACTTTTATCAGAGAGCCTTTCCTGATTTTACTTGTGGCTTTAGTTCATTTAAACTGTCTTTTATTTCCTCAGTTTTATATATCAAATTATTTTTATCAGTTATTTTAAAAGTTGTTGTTGTCATGTCTTGTCTTTTTTCATTTTTGACATGCAAAGCACTCTGTTTTGAAAAGTGCTTCATAAATAAAGATCATCATTAGTATTATTACTTTGTAGGGACTCATCAGTGTGTTTCCAAAGGCTTTTTAGGATCAAAATGTGGGTGTTTTGTAGTGACGTGTTGGTGTGTGTCCATCAGCTTTTTAGGCTCCAAAAGTGGGTGTTTTGCAGCCACACGCTGGTGTATTTCCATTGGCTTTTTAGGATCCAAATGTGGGTGGTCTGTAGTGACCTGTCCGTGTGTGTCCATCAGCCTTTTAGGATCCAAACGTGGGTGTTATGTAGCAACACGTTGGTGTGCTTCCATTGGTTTTTTAGGCTCCAAATGTGGTGTTTCGTAGTGGATTGTTGATGTGTGTCCATCAGCTTTTTAGGCTCCAACCTCAGGAAAAGTGGTTGCTTTTTACCAAGACATTGCTCAGTTTCCTGCTGGGACTGTGCCCCTAAAACTGGGTATTTTAACCCAAAACATTTTTGTGTCTAAACCTAACCACACGTTAACTGCAGTGTACAGTACACTACCTAATAACATGCAAATGTAATGCATCCGTGGTTTGCAGAGACATTTGGTGCCAACATTTTTTTGGGTTGTGGTCATACGTGACATTTGTTGTTCAGATCCACACTATCAGGAGAAATGCTTGATGACTTTGTCGACCTTGTGATCTTTTGTTTAATGCTTTAATGACTGTATTTCCTGCCCAGTTGACAATCAAGTTATGGTTTCTGTGCACATTCATTCTCCTAGAAAGAGGAAACTCACTGATTTTGGTGACCTTATGGTCTCCTAGAACTACAATTTTGGGATTATTATTCCTTGGCTTTTGTGCATGCACAAACTGGGTCCTCCCTTTCCATAACATGTATAATCCACTACACACAATTCCTACTTACGCTACTTATTCCACTACAACTCTGCATCATTTGTGTATATGAGTGTGTGGAGGTGGCACGTGTTATTTAACTGCTCTTTATTTGTCACACAGCTGTGCATGTGGAAAATATGTTGCCCACTCACTATAGACAAAACAAAGCCAACCAACAACAACTTTTGCAGATTCGTTAGTGTATAGAAAATCAACCTTGAGGCTAAAATCTGCTCCTCCCACAGATGAAATGAGGCAGGGTACTTTTGCTTCAATAGACGTGTGCTACATTTACATTGCATGCCAGCCTGCATGGCTTCCTGCAGCATTTTTCCTGTTCACCGCCTCACAGCCCTTAGAATCCCCCCCACTAAAATGTGGAACAGTAGATATGTAAAAAGGAGTTCAATGGGTCCTCTCAGCTCATGAAATATCCAACACATAATGTTAACATTGTGGGCAAGTGAGCATATTTTTACCTTTACTACCATGACAGCATCTCTATGAATAAGACGCTGTTTAATGAAAAAAACAGCCAAACTGCTGCTCGTGTTATCCAGATAAAACTGGAGAAAATATAAATAGCTGCATTGTGGACTCTTGGCAGTCACAGTTTACATGTAGGCACTTCAGAATCCAATACTCTCTTCGGTTTCTCTATTAACATTGGACCGCCTCGGGGGGGAAATATTACTATCTGTAATACTTGAAAACAACCACTTGAGTCAGAAAGAAGGAGGGAGGAGAGGTTTCCCAAAGACACATTTCTTCCCTGTCAAGCTTTTTTTATAGCATGTTCACCCTCTTTGCACTCCACGAAAGACAAAATGAAAAATAATCTTAAAGGGTCCCCTGCCTCTTGCCATGGTGAGTTCCTTTCAGACCATCTAAGGCCTGAGAGGAGGCGTGATAGTTTATTAATGAGATAAATCCCTGCACTTTGTGGCCACTTGCTATTTCAATTTAAGAAGCAATACTGGAAATGAGGGAAATTGTTGGCAGATCTGGGATTATTAAGCACCATTTGGAGAGTGGTGTGTGTTTACACGAATGGGAGGTCTAAATATTGGAGCTCAGACAGGAAATAATTACAGAAATGTGAAATGCATTATTCCAGCTTGTGTGTGGATGCTGGAAAGAGTCAGGCAATAAAAGAGTTCTGCAACGTGAGCGCTTCTGTCACAGGGGGAGGGGATAAAATCCCTGTGAAATATGTGTATGCATTATTAACATTCAGAAGAGAATGAGTATAGGCACCGTTTTAGTCTGTCATTTGAATTGTCATGATTAAATTACCAGGGCAATCATGAGTGTAGTGCGCTGTGCCCCACATCTTTAAAGTGAAATAGACTTCACAGGGTTCAGCTTTGATTGATTTAATGTAAGCAGGTTTTCATGAGCTTTTAAATCACAGGACAGGTTTATTGGGGAGGTTGGACATGAATGAGTTTTAATGGAAGAGACAAGAACGCAATTTGGTAGATTAGGATATAAACCATCATGTAGTGCATGAATTTATCTTGACTCTCATTTACTGATGGTGTAGGTCAGTTTTTACTTCCATCCATCCATCCATCCATCCATCCATCCATTTTTTCAACTAATCTATACATTTATCCAAACAAGACATCCATCCATCCATTCAAGCAATCAAACCATTCGTCCAAACAAGCAATTTATCTATCATCCATCCATCCATCCATCCATCCATCCTTTCAAGCAATCCATCCATCCATCCACCAATCCATCCATCCATCCTTTCAAGCAATAAATCCATTTATCCAAACAAGCCATCCATCCATCCTTTCAAGCAATAAATCCATTTATCCAAACAAGGCATCCATTCATCCATCCTTTCAAGCAATCCATTCATCCATCCATCCATCCATCCATCCATCCATCCATCCTTTCAAGCAATCAATCCATCCATCCATCCATCCATCCACCCACCCATCCTTTCAAGCAATAAATCCATTTATCCAAACAAGGCATCCATTCATCTGTCCTTTCAAGCAATCCATTCATCCATCCATCCATCCTTTCAAGCAATAAATCCATCCTTTCAAGCAATAAATCCATTTATCCAAACAAGCCATCCATTCATCCGTCCTTTCAAGCAATCCATTCATCCATCCATCCATCCATCCATCCATCCTTTCAAGCAATCAATCCATTTATCCGTACAAGCCACCCATCCACCCTTTCAAGCATTCCATCCATCCATCCATCCTTTCAAGCATTCCATCCATCCATCCATCCATCCATCCATCCATCCATCCTCTCTCCTGCTCAGGAGTTACAGTGTACATGCAGTATGTGTTGTGCTTTCATATGTGCTATTTCCATATGCAGATTGCTTCGTGGCTTTGCATGTTCATATGGAATTCTCTGTGACTACTTCTTGACCCTGTGACCTTCAAAGTACATGTGACAGCCATGAAAAGGCTCTTGATTAAATGCTTTGTCCTATGCCAAATGCATTCCCTCTGCACTGATGTATGCACCCTCCATCATCCACCAGCCCCCATATGGGAATTCATGTTTGTTTCTATGGCAACAGATACCAATGCAGGAATTAATGCAATCTAAAATTTTCAGTAGAGTGAAAAATTTCTGTATTTAGTGATATAATCACACACACAGGCTTAAACTCACACTAAGCTCTTATTAATTTTGGTGAAGTCAAGCTGAATGTTTCGGTTATCGTTGGAAAGGGGCAGAGGAGGTAAACACCTAGAAAAACAGATGAGACTGCTTTTGCAAAACCACCCAGTGAGCATTTTTCCCCTCATTTGGCCCAAATCCTTTTAACCCAGGCATCTGGATCATGGCTGCAAACAACTTAAATGTTTTACACGCGGGCAATCTAAGTCTATTCACACACAGCAGTGGAGAGGCTGAACGACGCCTGTGAAAATAAAGTAAGTGAAAAGGAGAGGTGGTCCTCAGGGATTAAGACCTCTTATTTGCAGGTGTATATGGGACCATTAAGGACCAGATGGGCTGTGGTTGCACAAATAAGATGCCCAGCCAACGGGGTCATGTGAGGATCATTTTCATTGTGTACACTAACAGTGTGAGACAAGTGATTAACAGGAGGTCGGGTTGAATAGAGTGAAATTTCTTTTTGTACTACACACATGAGTATGTGTATGTGTGTGGGGGTTGTGTATGTGAGGATGAAAGGGTTAAAAGAGAGAGGAATGACGAGGAAAAAAAGAAAAGGGCTCCTTGGGGACCTCTCTGGTTGGCGGGGTGGAACTGGGACGGGTCAGGACAGCTGGGTCAGGCTAGAGTTTAATTTATTTATTTAACCATCCATTTCTAATTTATTTTCCCTTTCTTTTATCCATTTATTTATCTACTTTCATTTTATTTGTCTTGATTTGTATGTTTTTCCTTCTCCTTTACCCTTACTTTATCTCACTTTAGGCTGCCACAGAACCGTGGAGGGTAGCTGGCCCGTTGCAGGTCAGATCCTGTCTAGATAAGCCCCCAACCCAACAGGACGGGGCTGTTCAACTGGGTTAGAGTAGCAACTTTCTTCTTGAATGGGGACTGTGAGTAAGGAAATCAGGCACTCTCTCACCATGGGCCCCGTTTCCACCGAACGGTACATTTCAGTTTGGTACACATTTTTTCTGTTTCCACTGTGAAAAGTTGTGGATGGTACCTATGGAACCGTTCCATACCGCCCCATTTTTGGTACCCTTTCTGCTGGGGTACCTAGCACACAGATCTGGTGCTAAAAGGTGGAGCTGTGAACACTGCAGTCTGTGATTGGTCAATAGTGGAAGGTCACTCTGCTCAGGGCTGAGTTGTGGCTGGTTTTGAGGCTCATGTAACCACTGTTCATACTGTGGAGAGTTTTATTACTGTAACTATGAAATGAAAGGATGTTTTGCTGCCTCTTGCAGCAGTTGAGTCGTGCAAAAAATAACTTAATTCACTGTGGCGACTGCCGGCGACTTTTAAGGTGGAACGTTACCTTGTAATGTTACTCAATGCATGAGATGACAACATGAAGCCATCAAAAATTAGAGAAGAATACACTACAAAACAACAACAGTACATATAGCCATACGTTTTTAAATGATAATGAAATAATATTTCTAATTTAAATTTCCGGATGCCTGTCATCTTTCTGCCTCTCTGGCAGGCAGCATCAATTTCGCCAAGGTCCCTAACCGCGCCTCCCTTCTCCCCCCGCAACCTGCCGTCTTCTGTAATGTGATGCTGCTGAGTGACAAACTGACAGTGGGGTGCCATCGTCATGAAGAGGCAAAAGCCCTCTGGGGCGCAGTACAAAAAAAAAAAAAAAAGAAAAGAAGAGGAGGAGAAACGTGAACAACACCGAGGTAATGATGTGATGAAACACTTCATTTAAAATGGTAGAAACACAATGTAAGTTACAGTTACTTGCAAGCTAAGTGGTTAGGCTACTAAGTTAACGTTACTACGTAACGTCAATGTTACTGCGACTTCATTAGCCACTTGTTTTAGGAATACTTTCAGCATTCAGCTAGAGTTAATGTCAGTTAATGTTGCTCCCATCTTAGTGAAAGTTGGAAAGAAAGACTCAAAGTGTTTCTTTGTAATTTAATATATTGGCCTATCTTTTCTTTTAATGTTTAGTGTGCTGTAGCACAAACCACTCACTGTTTACCAACCAGGCATATATTCATATACTGTATATTTATGTTTTCCAATTTTCAGATTTGTGTAATTTGTGATGTTACAGTTGCATTTTTTATATTTTGGCTGTTTGCTGTGTTTAAAATGTCATTAGATCGAGGCAGGCTGTAATGTTAGGTGCTATTATGGTTATGCCATGATGGTTTCACAATCAACAGCTATATGATTAATATATTGTAAAAGCCCAGTTTGTCAAATATATGTATCTCCTCTTTATAGATGCACTTCTGAAGTATTTGTTCCTCACCTCTGCAAATCCTGGTCTTACTAATGTAACTGCAGCCACCTCATCCACCTCAGCACCAAGTGATGCAGCTTCAAGTGCACCTCCCTCCCACACACAAACTGCCAGTGGAGAAATAAGATCACATTTTCTGATCTCCTATGGAGACTGTTAAGAGATTAACAAGTTTTTTTTTATTTATTGTGAACTGTAAGTTAATATAACTTAAGTAATGTTCATGTTTATTGCAATGCAACATTTGTTTAATAATTAATAAAATCCAGACATTTTTTCAGGAAGTTTTTAAAATGTTTCTTCAGTAGTTTTTGAAAACCGAGGTTTGAACCGAACCGTGAGTCGGGGGGCGCCAGCAAATATCTTGCCTAGGGTGCCAAATTGGTCAGGCATGGCCCTGGAGAGAGACTCTCACTGCAGCCTGTTTTATTTTGTTCTGAAAATGTTGGCGTGCAGCCTCGTTCTGTGGATGATAAATGAGGCGCAGACTTCCATCTGTGTCACCAGTAATGAGTAAAATACAGTGATTGCTGGACTGAGCAGTGAGTGACAACAACAATACCACATCTAAGGGTATTGTTTGCAGTGGAAACACTAGGGTGTAGGTACCATGTCTGAAGGGTTACTTTTGGTTCCAAAGGTACCATACTGGAAGTGTTTGGTGGAAATGGGCTATACTGTCCCATACTAGTCCTTTCTCCCAAACCCCTTTCAATTCTAAGAGCCCAGTCAGAGTCGTTGCCCCATTTTGAGGAATCACTGGTGATGGAAGGCATAAAGGGATGAGTAATAGAACTTAATTAGGCAATAAGCCAAGAGAGGCTCTGGTTTAGCTGTTTTAAAATCACTGTGAACTATGGCCTTGGATGGCTTATTTCATTATTAAACATATATTCCTATCTGGTATATCAGGCAATGTTTTCATAAAATAAACAAAACAAAAACAAAACATTCAATAATTTATTGATAACAAATAATCATTATCCTGCCAAGCAAAGTAGGTCTTCGGCAGCATTTAGCAGAATGGTTGCCAAGCAACAAAGTACTACAACATGGAGCCAAAGAAGTTCACAACCATGGGCTCTCGTATACTTATCCTGAGGACAAAGGAAAAAAAATTCTCATCATGTTGTAGTTACATTATAACCATATATGTATCTGCCATTGGTGACTATTATCCGCACTTTCCCCACGCTGTTGTCACTTTCCAGTGACATTTAAAAAATGATATCACAGTTGACAATATCCCTAATGCTAGAGAAAAATGACCGTAATAAGCCCTTTTTACACAGAGGTCGCTCCATAGGGGCAGCTACAAAGTTCTTTTTACGCAGAACCAAATGACAGCAGCATCATGGTGCTCCAGTGTGTGATTATACACTGCACCCCGGCATCCTGCAATCAAATGAGTTGTGATGGGCTCAACATGTAACACTACAGCGTCGGCCTCTAGTGTGACATAAAACATACGTGTTGGCAGTGCTTTCTAAACAATAACAGTGGCATACCATGTAAATCACAATCAGTTACCTTCTCTGTCACATGGCGGCTAATGTCACCTCTGCTCTGAGGTTAAGGAGCTCCCAAATCTAATTGTCTTCCAAGTATGTGGACATTTATGGTCACTGTTCATCTTCTTTGAGTTAGCTAATTGCTAACAGTGCTTTTTATGTCGCCAACACAATAGGTAATCAAAAGGTCATCCCCTGCCCGGGTCACGTCTTCCTGGCTTTACGTTTTACACAGACGTTATTTCAGGGCTGTTATTACATCTATTCCCAGCTCAGAGGCAAGATCACTCTGTCCCCCCTTTGCACGATCATACCTTATATAGAGAATGGCAAGGCAGCACAATGGCGTGATATTCCCACCTTGGACAGGCAGTGTAAAAGTACAGCCTACAAATAAAAAAATGCAAGCTAGCTAAAGTTACATCTTTAACTTACCATAGATTGTTTGTCCGCTTTGGATAGAGATATGAGGCCAGTGGGACTACAGCAATGACAGGTACTATTCCAATGAAGTGAGGGACACAGTGGGTCCCTTGGCTGCTCAAATATAAATCCCTGTAAGCTCTCATTGTTGCTTTCATGGCATCTTTGTGATTTTTGTGCTTTCAAAGTGACAGTATTGCATATCTCTTAACTGTTCTCATCCTGGCAATGATAAATGATTCACGCATCAGTAGGCGGATGCCCTCTTTAGCTCTGCCTCGCCTATGCAGCTGCACATCGAACCACAGTTTGACAAGAACCTCAGGTGAGCAAATGGACCACATAGTCTGTTTATTGGTCCCAGCTTTGTTTCTTTAATTCCTCTGCTGCTTCAATGTGTCCTCTTTCTTTCAATTACTTACCCTTGCTTCGCCCACCCAGTAAATCAAGGGAGTCCAAACTGAATGTGAAAATACCTGGGAGCCAGCTGCTTCTTGAATCATATTGGTTATCAAAAAAAAAATGCCGAATACAAATAACACAAATGAAACAGTTTCATCTATCATTGAAAAAGTATTCAACTTTCCACTGCTCCTGAAAGCGGTGGCCCTCACTGTTTACTTTTCACATCTATGTGAAAAATGTCTGCTCCTAGGTAACCATTCATTTGCTTGTTTTTATGAACACACATTACACACACTCTACTTTGTGTATACCAACAAACAGTGTTATGGTCCTACCATTGTGAGGTGAATGGAAAAAATGCAAAGTGATCTTGTTTGATGATCAAATATAGTATGGCGGGCCCTTATAGTATATTTTAAAAGACAAGCCGTGGTCTGTTGGCCACACTTGGCATGCAGGCCAGACTTTTGACGTGCCTGCAGTAACTCGAAATTCACAACAAAATCTGAAACTTTGAAACAACAGATAATAGGTGCAGTGATAGCCTACTGTTGTAATGCAATCACAGATGTGTGTTTATAGAGTATTTTACAATGGCTTCGAATGCAGCTCAGCCAATCATTATCAAGGGCCATAACTATCTGTTTTAAGAATGAGTAAATGATATGACTAGATCAATGCAAGAGTATAAAAAGAGTCAATAAGCAAACAATTACCAAACAAATAAATAAATGACTTAATATGGTTATTTATCATTCTAAGTTGTATGCTTGTGTATAGTGTGCACATAAATATGCCTTTGTATCTGCAATACCTGCCGTTTGTTGGAATAAACTCATGAGGACTATCGGCCTCTGTGATTTTGAAAAAAAAGAATGCAGAATTTGTCAGTAAATAAATAACAGTGAATCAGCGTGTAAAGAAAAGAAAGTGCTTAACATCTCAGGATTTAGCCAAAACGACTGTCCCTGAGAAGAATACCATTGGCATTTTAGTCCAACTGACAGTTTCTTTTCCAGCAGCTATTGAGGCGCTCACGCTTCATTACACAGAGACGTGTAGGGAGAGAGTTTATCGGCCACCACAAAGATCTGCTGGAATACGTTAAAGACACTCCTGGACTTGAAACCAATCATTGTCAATGCTGACAGCGTACAAACTGCTGACTGACTCCGTGTTCCTAAAGCTGATGTGTTACGAGACTGTGAAACAGCCAGTGGCGTCCTCCTCCTCTATTAGCATATTCATGTGCGAGGATTGATTCTGTCTGACACAACTGAACACACACAAGCTGCAGCTGCAACCCGAGGCTTTGTGCTACCTTATATGATATTTGAAATTATTAAACAGGAAGAAATGTTATATTCTCTTGTTACTGTAATGCTCAAATACACCTTTGAAAAACACTTTCGATGACAACTGCTTTTCTCACCATAAACGTTGAGACCAGTGAAAAAAACGTCATGCATGAGCCTGCCGAGATTGTTCCTTAGGCATCAATGTACCTTCTATACATTAGTTTACCTATACAATACCAAATATTTTCATCAAAATAAAGACTCCACTGGCTTAAACTGACCCCCTAAATCACAGACTATAAGTCATCACACATTATTTACAGCTCAGTGTGATAGACTGCCTTGGAGCAATCTTGTTTTAAAATCTTGCCACTCTTTGTGCTAATAGCCAAGAAACAATCACATGAAATAATAAGCTGTATCTGAAGCATCTCACAAAACAAGGTTAAGCAATTCTGTTCACAAAAACAACAAACAAAAACTCATTAGAAGAAATAGATTTTTTAGCTTCAAAGCTCCAAATCGTGAATTTTTTAGTACATTTTGCCTTCAGTCTCCAACTGGGAACAGTCAGAGCTTTGTCTGTGGATCTGCGGTTGTATCTTTGTCCATAGGGACGTATAAGTTAAGCAGTACAAGCCTTTTTTTCTTTTGCTGCAATGTCATCAAAATGTTAAAGTCACTTCTGAGAGAGCTGGAAACCAGTGTAAGTTTGTCAGTCTGAGATAACTGCAGGCTCTAAAGAGTTTCTTTTTCTTTGAGATCAGAATACAAAGAGATAAAATCAATGTGAGATGAAACAAACGTGCGAGTTATTTCTCCTCCGGGGGAAAACAACTTTCATTGTAACTTTCAGAGATTTATAGCTGCTTGAAAATGAGAAGGTCACCGCTGTCCTTCTGAACCCAGCAGCATACAGAGTGCAGTTTGCAGATGTGCTGATGTTGTATGAGACACATCACTAAGTACTGATAATAAATGTGGATCCTTCAGGATGTGACTAATAATCAGGTTACACTCTGAAACTGACCTGTGTCAACTTCAATTGCTCCAGGTGTCTATAAGCTGCCTGTGATAAATGTACTGCAGAGGTGTGCAATATGTACTGTAATGTTTCTCAGCTCATAACACACTGTCAGAGTGAGAGGTGAATATTTCATCAACACATTTCCATTTACACACTGTATGTCAGGAAAGTTCCTATAGTGTGTATGTATATAGCAGGTGCGGTGAAATAAATATTCATGGCATTCTTTACTTTGCCTTGATTCTGCCCTGCTGAACTAACCTGAATCACAGCATTGGAAATTGACTTTCAGGGAATTGCATGAACATCGACGGTTTAATTTACACTTTAAAAACGTTAATTTTCTCAGTACGAATGGGGCTAGAACATGTCACTGAGGGTATAAAGTATATCATTATGCGACAAGAATATGTAGGGCCATGAGTTAAAGGAAGAGAGTTCAGGTTTTAGTGTGCATCTAGCAGTGAGGATTGCAGATTGCAACCAACTGAAACTTCTCCCATGTGCCAGCGTGAACTCCAGATTAGGATTACATCAGTGTTCATTGGCTCATCGCGGAGGGGCTTCTAACCATGGTGGCTGACATAAAAATGCAAAAACATGAATGGTCCTTTCTAGAGGCAGTGTCTGGTTTGTCCACCTTCGGCTACTGTGGAAACATGGCTGTGCAACAAGACAGGCTCCTTGGATGAGGACCAGCTCCCTCTATAGATATAAATGGCTCATTCTAAAGTAACAAAAACAAAACTATTCTTATTTTCAGGTGATCAAACAAGAAAGAAAACACAACAGAATTAATTTCTGCCAATATATCCTCCTAAATCCTTCACACTGGAGCTTTGAGATATGAGCATAATAATTATTAACTTAAAGGTCACTCAAACATGGAATTATTTTAGTTCACATGACCAAAGGTAATATTTACTTGCTCTGCTGTTTAGATACATTACAGTGAACCATAAACTGTATAAAATAAGGGCGTAGCTACCATGATGTCACCAATAGTTTGTGTACTCCCATTTTGAAGCCTTGAGCTCAACATTTAGACCACTGCCATCTTGGTTTCTGGGAGCCAGGAGTGAGGGCTGCTGTGGCTCAGGAGGTAGAGCAGGTTGTCCACCAATCGGAAGCTCAGCAGTTTGATCCCCAGCTCCTCCAGTCCACATGTCTTGGTATCCTTGAGCAAGATACTGAACCCCAAATTGCTCCCGGTGGCTGTTCCATCGGTGTGTGAGTATGGTAAAGTTGTGGTATCTTGCACGGTAGCCTCGGTCAGTGTGTGAATAGGTGAATGTAAGCCATAGTGTGAAAAGCACTTTGAGTTGTCGGAAGACTAGAAAGGTGCTATACAAGAGCAAGTCTGTTCACCATATTTGGGTGAGTGGGTTGAGCTGTGGAGTGGGGACAGTTGTCATGAAGGGGGAAGTTTTTTAGCCGTCTTTTGTGCCAGGTTGTAAAACATGTTTATTTCTGCTGTTTGCTGTTGGCTCATTATTCAGCCTCAGAGGTTGGTACTTATGGTGAACAGGGCTTTCTAATTTTCCTGTTCAGTCTTTGTATCACAGCACAACAGGACAGGTGGTAATTAAATTCCAATGCATATTCCCTGTCTCCTGAGGATGAATCCTGATGGTTTTGCTGAACCCGATCGCCTTCTCTAACTGCTTTCAAGGCAAAATGTCCACTTGTTCACACAAAGGTATTAAAGTCATCAGACTGACATTTATGCATCACATTCAGACTCCACAGAGGACAAAACACTTTCCATTTTGGGAGGATGAGCTTTTGTGAGCCCCACCTTAAGGTAAACTTCAGCAAAGTTAATAGCAATCTATAAAGTGTAAAAATATTCATTCCTCTTAAGGATTTTGATTTTAATGTTAACATGGAATTTCCTCTGCAGCTGGTAACTTCACAATGAAAGGGAACAAAGCCTCTGCAGTCAGCGCCCTCAGCCTGAGGATGTGAGGCTGAATATATCTTTGAAATCACCTCTGAAACCACCTTTTGATATGTTGGACCAAAGCTCCATGTTTTATGTGTTATATTTATTTCACAGGTAGTATCTCATTTTATTGTGTTTAATGTATTTTTTATATTTTTTCCATTCTCTTGGCTTTTATTTTCTTGATTTTATCCGTTGCGGAGCTGAATTGTTTTTGTTCCCATGTAAAGCACTTTGTAACATTGTTTTAAAAGGTGCTATATAAATTAATTGTATTATCATCATTATATTTACACTAAATGGCCCATTTCAATTAATTCATTCAACATTTACAAAACATTTATTGAGGTGCAATAAATATTGTAGCCTCTAGGAGCCAGCGGTGGAGCTTTACACTTCTGGTCTTGTTCACTTGCATCAGTTGAGGTTAAAGTACTTCACTGATACAGATGTCATCCCTTAACTGTTTCTTTTGGTCTGTCTGTTTGGTGTAAACATATTCAGGTACATTGGAGCCATATTTCTGCCAAACAGAAAAATAAAGATAATCTCTGTTTTATAGATGCCCATTCATCTGATGGAAAGCATATGAACCAGCACATACTGGGTTATATACTGCCTTCATATATTTTATTATTGTCAATCATAAATTCTCACATGGTGCAATGAGCAGTGCCCCTATAAGAAGGAATGACATCATGTCAGCTGAATTCATGATGAATGGTTTACGGACAAATGAGGGCACAGATTAAACACACACATCGCTCACACACAGATGTCATGATGCTAGGATCCGGATAATCCCAGCGTTGTGCTGAGATTCTTTGATGTAGTCGACTTTTATGGCTAAGACACACACTGCCTCAGCCTTAACATCCTCCACTCAGTTTCTAAACAGAATAACAGAAGAATGCATCACAATCTGTTAAAACTGTTTAAGTGACCAAATACTTAGGTTTCTAGTTATCTCATGCCTCAGTAATGTGTTTTTTTCCTACCACATGCTATTGCTACAGGCTATATTCAAATCTGACAATCAAAAGTTGAGCCTGTGCCTGGTTTAGAAGTGCTCTTTATTACCTTGTTTTAAATTCACATGAATAATACATGCCAAGGTCAAGGTCTTCTATCAATTTTCTTTAAAGGATCTACTGAAGTGTCCAGGGCCTTGCCCAAGGGCAAGACATCAGTATCATGCCTCTGTGCATACTGATTACTTACAGGAAACAATATTTCACAAACAAACCCAGTCACATTAAACTGTGAACAGTTTTAGCCCCTTGTTTAGCCATTCATGCCAAGCTATTTTTGATTGGTAAATACCAGGTTATTACCTACACCGACATACCTTAGTTTTGGAAAAATGAAATAGTGATTCCAGAAAGAAGCAGACAGAAGGGTCTACAGTCTGTGTTTGAAGGATATATCCAGGATGTCAAACTGACTCAGCAGCAAAAATAGATTAAAAAGACAAAGATAGTTAGAAGCTAAAGCTGAACTATAGGCTACAGATCACAGTGTAAAAGTGAACCACCATATCACTGCTGATCGCCACAGAAGACAATGAATATAAAGGGAAACTTTGCCAATACTGAACCAGCTGTGTGGCATTGCAGTGTGTGCAGATAAAGGGTGTTTGGCTTTGCCCCTGTGCCACTGCCAGCACCCGGACCTCCGCCGCCAGATTGGCAGGGATCTCCAGGGGAAGTCAAAGAATGTTCATCTGTGCACAGTATGATGACAAACAACTGGTTGACTATCAGCAAAGTTTCCCTGCTTCCCTTCACTGGTTCCTGTACAGCAGGGCCGGTCTTTATTCACTGTTTTAATAACTAAAAAGCAAAAGCAGCATGTGTGTACATCCACTAGGCTATATCTTCAGTAGCTAGCTAGCTAACCCTACACTTTTCAGGGTTTGGTTTTGGTTTTGGAACAGGGAAGAAACGTATATCTTTTTCCAACCTCTCCAGGTAACGAGTATCATTAATACACGACGTGCCCCAGGCACAACATTTAGCTCCAAATCCACAAAACCAGCCTGAAAATGAAGGAAATCTGAAATGATTGCATTTGGGTCCGGGGGCAGGACTTAGCAAAGGGTCAATTACAAGAAGAAAAAAAGGTTTTGGTCTCTAGAGCTAATTTTCCCATTCATGACAATGACATGGGTGAATGTTTATCTAATTTACCCATTTAAATCCGATTAAGGTTTAAAGTTACGCATAATTAAGGACGTGGCCCCTTGTAGTGATAGGTTGTCTGTCAGGCGTCTGTACAGTCTATGAGTCAAATCCACCACTCGCTCCTCCACAGCCCCACCCTCTTGTCCAAATATGGTCACTTCAAGCTTCAAATATCCAAGATGGCAACAGGCAAAATGCCAAACTTGGGTTTCAAAATGAGAGTCCACAAACCAATTGGTGATGCCATTTTTTTTAAACAGTCTACGGCCTTAACCTTACCAAACCTCATCCCCAGCAGTGCCAGAAAATCTGTGATGGAACAATTTTGAAAGGCAGTGACAAATGGTATTGTCCTGAAAACAGAGACATCAGATCACAAAGGGCTTGTGTGTGTCATCCTAGAGGGAAATTATTAAACAAAGTGTTTTGTCATTTAATAAGCAGGACTTGTGGGAAACATGGCAGCATCAGGCGCAGAGCAGAATTAATTGCTGATGGGCCAGATGTCATGTTGTTCTGCATTTAATAAAGCTGTGTTCAGCTTTTCACACCACAGCCGAGCAGTATTTAACATTTAACCCCTGTTACACCATGGTTGTGAGCTCAGCTGTGAATCCAGGTCTGTTAACCCCCATTGACCTTCTCACATCCAGGGCAAAAATAGATTTTTATGAGGTTGTTGCTACAGTGTGGACAGGGAAAGAGATTCACCTGTCTCTTTCATTATTTATCAGATGCATTCCTAATGAGGCACACTCTGCAGGCTCTGGTCATTTCAGCCTTACAGCTTTTGAGGAAACATCTCATTTATCAAGAAGCATCAACTGCTTTTCTGTCTCACACAGAAGTTTGACTTCGATACCCAAAGTCAATTTGAGTTAATTTGACATTACACCACAGAGCACTTGAGGGAACACCCGATCTAAAATCAAATCAACATGACTCGACAGGACCACTCCTGGTTGTACCACAGACAAAAGAGACCAGGGAGAGCACACAAATGCTTCAAAGTAAGCAACTCCGCGGGACAGACCTGCTAAATTATTTATGACCTGGACAACTGAAAGAGCAAGTTCTCTTAATGGAAAACTTTTCAAGCAACACTGAGAGATGAGGAGAGAGGGGGAGAAATCTCTCTTTAAAAACGAAGCTCAGTGGAGAGCAGTGAGTTTGGAATGAATATTTTATCCTCCTCTGCCTCTGTCTCCACTCACTCTATCTTTCTTTATTACTCTCTGTTTCTGACAAGACCGGTTCTGCTCGAACAGAGTGTCTGCCTTTTGCTGAGGCGTTTCGCGGCCTTGGCCACAGCCTCAATCTCAGCCCCTCACTCCCACTGAGACCAATCACAGGTCACGCCTGCCTTCAAGTCATGGCAGCCCTGCGCTGACAGCCAGCCGATGAATTTAAGATGTAGCTTGGTGGGGATTTCTCTTGCCATCCACTCTCTTTTTATCACACTATTGCATTCCTCATCCTCCGTATTTTTTAACCTTGGCTCCTTTTCTCTACGCCGTCTCCCACATGGACCGTATAACTTATTTTCTCGCTCCACCTGTCCGGCTGCGTGATGTTCCTGCTCCAGATCTCAACTCCACTGACCCTTCTTTCTGTTTGCTCTCCATCTTTTCATGTCGGCGCTAATGCTACATACAATTCTCCTCCTCCCACACCCAGCCACCTACAGACACATATTTTCGCAGTCTTGTAATCCTGTGTTTTATATTTCAGCAGCTGCTGCCACGCAGTGTAAGCATTACTCTCATGCTGGCACGAGGGCGTTGTCAATTAGACGAGGGCTGTAATGTAAAACTCTGGGGTGCTCATCGCAGGAGGCTAAGCGCCACCTCAATCTGAACACAATCAGGGATGACACTTAGCTGAACCACAAATCCGACAGCTAATCTCTGGCGTGACATCATAGAAATGCCACTTTCATACTAATGGTGGAATTTCTTTCCCATATTTTTGGAGGGTTTTTGCCACATTACTATGCGTGCTATAGAACTGTGTGTGAATAATACATGTGTGTGTTAATTTTACTCCTTGCCAATATTTGCCCATCATGTCACGGCCCCTGCTAATAGCCATTAGAGAGCACATGCTCACATTTTCAACCCTGACACGGTGGCAGGTGTAACGAGCAGCAGTATTCCTCAGAGAGCGTTTCCTGTCTTGGCTCCATCACTAACAGCTCCGAGAGCCACCCGGCTTGTCACACTAACTGGGAGGAACCTTGTGTTACAAAACCATTGCTCTCTTTCTAGAGAGGGAGGGAGACATCTCAGGGCTGAAGGCACATTCTGCAGCTTTTTTCACCAATGCAGGTTATCCGCTGGTGGATGAGGTGACCAGCAGACACAGAGAGGGTTTGAAAAGTTTCTGTACTTAAAAGTTAGTGATGTTAATTCAATTTTTTTTGCTGCAGGAGGAGCAAGGTCAGCAAAGTAAGATGTACTTTAAGTGTGAAGACAATCATACATTCTATTTCTTAAACAATAATAAATAAAGCTGCAAAATCCTTCACATGCTGCACAGCTACGAACATGAAAAAACTATATACATAAAATGCATACATACGCAAGTGCTCTTGATCACATGAATAATGGATGTCCACTCATGCTGCTCTCAAAATAGTCTGTCAACATGGCAGCCAAGCATGACAGTAGGAGAATGCTGAATACTGGATTGAATACTGAATACGTCTCTTCGGACTAATGTGACGCCCCAAATATCAAAAGGCTATTCAAGGTTATAAAGAGACTGGAGTGCACCTTCAGACTGAGTGACGCTGTCAGCTGCAGAGATAAAAATGAAACTTTTTCAATTTTGGAGAAAGAAACTAAAGTCATAGTGAGGAAAGGAAAAAACAAAAAAACCCGTAGTCAAAATTTTGCAGACCTAAGTGTTTCTGCTATCTCGCTGATCCCCTCTAGCTCTTACACTGAGAAAATGTGGCCTTAAGGAAAACATTAAAGCAAAGGCACATTTTGTGGTCTCGCCTTTCTGTGACATTAATTGCGAAAGCGCTCCCTAATGAGTCACACAGTGTGAGGGAAGATATGAGAATGCCAGGGAATTTTGTGCACTATCCTCTCCCAGATGCACTCCGATGACCTTACTCCTCATTTCCACATAGCTCTGTGTACGTATGCCAGTCAGCCAGAAGTCCATTCATTCTTATGAGAACCTCAGTGATTTACAGAACTCCTCCCTTCTTTTTTTTCAGTCAGAAATTTGCCTTGAGTATGTTTAAAAAACTGAACGTTTGGGGCAGATTTCAGTGCCACCGTAAGTTAGCATAAAAAAGATTTAGCTTAAAGACATTGTGTGTGATACAGCTCTATTTATACTTTTTATTTTTTTCATTTTTTTTAGAATGCATGCATAGTGCATCATGCATCTTTTAACAAAATATTTCATAAAACTGGCTACACAGACCAACCTCCCCACTTATTTCTCACCATACATTATTGATCCTGTTTTAGTCCCTGTGCTGCACCATGTTCCACAATATTTGTAGGCGTAAAACACTCAAAATGAACTTTTCTGCCATTGCTGTGGTGGCATTTCTATACATCCATAAAGAGATGCACTTCCTTGGATTGAACACTGGGGGCATACTCCATATACTGCACCAGAATACAGACACAAAACAGAACTGTGTGGAATGGAAGTGTTAGAGAACATGTACAGAGACCATGTTGCTGAAGATTTGCTCCACACTTGTTATCAGGTTTTATTTGAAAACGTTTCCTCTGCAGGACTGCACGTCAACCTGAAAAACCAAATTCCTAAAAAGCTTATTTCCCATTACTTTTTTGCACACACGACTCTCGGCCTCTGTCTGTCTGCATGAAAACTGGCTCGGTGAATGTCAAACAATCCAACGACATTCTTGAGCACAGAGATAAGGTTAACAGCCCTTAAAAAGTGCTGAGGTTGAGTTTTCCAGACATCATTTTCCACCCCGTCTTTCCCTCTCTGTTCAGTCGGCTTATCTTGTCCTGCAAGATGAACAAGCACATTTCCCAAGCACATCTATGATACACTGAGAGCTTCTGATGATTTCTGAAGAATATCACCAGCATGAGTTGTCTCACTGGTGTTAGTAATTCATCCAAGTAAACAACATGATGAAGACTCTCAGGCTACAGCCCTGTGCTGAACAAACTTATAATGGGCTGCACCATCACAACACGCCAGGGCTTGTTAGTCATCCTATTAAAATATATTGTTCCTCCAGTAATTTATTTTTAACAAGGGACAAATACTGGGCTACTGCATTTAAAATTGGCTTCAGTTTCACAGTTGTATTGATTTTTTTCAGGCTGCAATCAATAGAAACTTTCGAGGTCTTTTTTTTTTTTGCCTTGATGATATCCTGATAGGGAAACAGATGTTGTGAATGTACAAGTGGAGCGTTTGGCTCGCCTGAAAATACTGGAGAGAAGAAGTGCGATAAAGTAAAAGTCAAATAATCTTCAGACTCCCAACTTCTTGATCCCGAGCACTTATCTGCTCTGCTGGAAAAGGTCGGAGCAGAGATTTTCACCTTTCACTGTCTGAGGTCTGGACATTCAGTCCCTGCAGTCGCAGCCTGAGAAGATACTAAAAATATCTGGGGCAAATGTCTGAATCCTGTTTAAAGTTAATTCACTCCAAGAGAGTTCGAGGCATAAAGCACTCTGCCAACTGGGCCTCATAAAATGATAATGAGAACGCTGCTGTCTGCTGACAATGAGATAGACGCAGCAAACACAGATGCACAGGCAGCAGATAGAGATTGGTTGCTTATTTCACTGTTTGAATCTGCAAACTGGAAAATGTATTTATGAGAGTTTGTCTCTCTGGCTCAATGTGTACAAAAGACAAAATATTCTCTCTGAAGTGAGCAGTTTCTTCTGCTGACACTGAGCGCCACAGTCTGCTGAATGATGGAGGCGTGCGCCCTACTTCCTCTGTCATATTTGACAGGAGCAAAAATCAAAGCAGCAAATTAATTTAACATAACCTGTCTATTTGGAGATAGTGCTTAAAAAAACTCAAGAGCAAGTGCTCCGTTTACTTCAATGAAGGGAGCTCCAAAGCAAGCCGGCTGCTATTTCTGCAATCTAGCTGCTCTTTGCTGCAGTCCCCAAGTGAATAGCAAACATCTTTTGTTAACACTTGGAGCCCTGTGTTAAGACCTCATCTCTCTGGGGCCATCTGAAGGTATTAATATATCACTCTCTGCATAAGATGGATCTTAAAAGACCATCGAACTGACAGGGTGTGTTTATCCAAAGGGTCAGCTGACACAACAGATGCAGCGAGATGACTGTGGATTCAAATCTTTTCAATCTCAGCGGAGGACAGTATGGAAATCTGCTTCCTTTCTTGTGCAGCAGCATGCAAGAATTCAATGCCTCCTGCTGTGTAGAGGAGAATCAGGGTGCTACTGTGACTGAGTAAGGCAAGGGCAGTATTTCAATAGTAACACAATGATAAGAGGGGCTATAATCAATACTTTCGAATCAGTCAATGGATCACATGACTGTTTGTATGTAAAAGGGGCCACTCATAGAGACAAACCCACAGAGAGTTATCACCTGACCTAGCAGTTTCCCTAAGTAGCTAAAGATCCAGAGTTTGGTGGAGACCAAAATCAGAGCTGAAAAAATGGGCAAATATTGACTTTACATTCATCAGATGGACACAAACACAACTCTAAATGAATGATCATGTTGCTGTGACTGTTGGATGTGTAAATCAGCAACTGTTTGCGAACATGTTCACCATATCAACTTAGAAAGGGGACAACCACCGTATGTCAGTGCAGATTTATGTTTGATGATTGATCATTAATGGAGATTTGCAATCTGTGTGTGTGTGTGTGTGTGTGTGTGTGTGTGTTTTAAGGACTGACTTCCTGACTTCCTATTCTATAACTTTATGCCATTTGAATTTGCTTGAATTTGCTTCTTTTTGTCTGCTTGTAGTGTATTTATCTATGTATCACCCTGTTTCTACACTGGGTGCAATATTCGTATCCTTAACTCTACGATCTTCTATGTAGGACTTTCCTAAAAAACAATGTACTCAATGCATGACTCATACATAAGTAATCCCTGTAAATCATCACTTATGACCCACTAGAAGTATGTGGTGGTGTATTTATCCACAGAGACTCTGCCCTCTGGCTCTATGTTCTTATTTTCTTCTTATTTTCTGAGCTTGGAACATTAATTGGGCGTGTACCCCCACTGCGCTCGCTCAAGTGAGACAGGGCTTTACAAAAAAGCAGCAGGCATCCAAGAGACACAGCACAGAATACACACTAACATAATGAGGCAAAACGTCAAACAAGAGTGAATCTGGGGTTGGCCTTTACTTTCACTTTCACTTTAACTAGCGAGCGTGTCTATAATCAATAACCAACAATCCTGTATAGCATTTAATGACTTAGATTGTAACTCCTATATTTTTCTACCCAGGACCTATTTTCTCATGTTTTTCTGTCTGATGGGAGCAGAATTTGAATTTGGTCAGCTGTCAAACAGGCTGCAATGTGCTCAATTGGGACATGTGTCCAACATCAATGTATGTGCTTGTTTTTGCCACTGACAGGCTCAGATTATTTTAAGTATCTAACAGCATTATGGGAAGGATCCCCACAGAGATAGACTTTTTTGTTTAAGTGAGAAATCACTATCACCAAAACCCACCAGACTCCTACCGTAAAAACCCTAATTGTAAGTTGACAGAAATAAAAAATAAAACTCACAAAAGCCATTTTGGGTTTTCCTTCCACTGTTCCAACAACCACCACCTCCCTTTTCTTCGAAAAAATCCAACAGTTAGATGTCACGCTAAAATCAGTCTATTTAAATGGAGTCTGGTGGCTTTGGCGATCATGATTTCAAGGCCATTTCTGGTTAACCAAAATGATCTTTTTTCTTTAACAAAAAGTTCTATAGGGGACCTTTTCATAATGTTGTCACAATGTTGACACTTACAATAACAATTTGAGCCTGTCAGTGGCAAAAGCGAGCACTTTTAGTGGGCATAAATTGACAGTGTGAACATGCCCTGGGTGGTTACCTGGCTGCAACCCTGTCGTTCAGTACTAGATCAATTTCAAAAATTGCTGTTCCCATTAGTCACTTAGACACTGAAATAAAGGAAAATAGAGTCCAGGTTGAAAAATACCAAATTTACTTTAAGTAGTTAATTGCAAGTCCTGAGAATGACCTTTGATTTGACATTTTTAAACTCCGACAAAGAAGGTCCTGTCAAAACACTGGGTTCTCATCCTGATAAATAAAAGTACTGGAGCTACTGCTGAAGTGTTTAAGGCTTTACTTTTTATTTAACCTGTGTGATCTGCTGTCATGCTGTCACCCCGCTGACTGCTGCACTTCCTCAGCAGATTTTTAACTTTAGTTCAGTCTTTGAAGTCTGTTAAACCAGACAAGAGGTAATGGAGACAAATGAAGGCTCGCTGTTTAGCCTCATTATTGAAAATCACTCCTCTGAATAAATGTGCAGCTCTATGCATTTAGACATCAGAGAGAACGTCTGCCGTGTTCTCATTCATCCAAGGTACAGCAGTTTGCCTCATGGTTGAGTCATATTGGTAATTTTGGTTCATCTGAATGACAAAGACTAATTTACAGCTTATTAGGTACACAGCCTAATGCAATCTAATGCAATAAAAAAACAATAAAATGCAATAAAAGAAAAAACTTTGTTCGAAAAGTACATTGTGTCAGAGTGGGGTTTACTCAGCATGTTGTGGTGCTGTATTGAACTGCATTATATTAAAGACATTTATAATGTTTTGTCCAACCCTGTTTATATAGGGGTGGACGAGGGTCACGGAGCAGTAGACGGGCGTTGCAAACTAGCTTAGCCTATAAATGCTGTGGTATGTGGCATTGGTCAATGCCAATAAACGTTAAATAAATTGGAAACACCTTTCAATACAGCGCAGTCCAGCACAACACCACCACTAACTGGAGCTCTAAAAATGACTGTAGAGTTGGATCATCACGTCTCTGCACACAGTGTCAACAAAGACTGAACATTGTAACCTTCACAGTAATGAAACATATTGCAGTGCTATTATATAACATTGCATTCATTATACAAATGTACCCAATAAACTGTTCACTTGATACAGTATATATCTGATTCAGAGGATTTAAAGCTACAGTAGGCAACTTTTATGAAAATAACTCTAAAGCTGTCACTATAGCCTGACAGTATTACACAAGACAGATACTCTGTGAAACAATCACGTTTCTCTGGCTCCTGCTAGTTCTCCTGGCACTTGCATGAATCCATGCACCTGAACAAACCAAACCAATCAGGAGGAGTCTCTAATGCTGTGTTTATACCATGAGCGGCACAGCAACAGGCTACAAGTCATTTTCAATGGAAGCCGGTGACAAGAAGCTACAAACTGACACCTGACACGTCTCTGTTGACAGGCAGGCGTGCTGTCCTGTAAATCAAAGTTGAGCTGGCCAGAACTTTTTTCACCACTCAAATGACATGTTGATATGTGAACTAATCATATGTTGTTGTTTCTAGCTGTGGTGCTGTGTTATTTAGCCTGGTTATAGCTCACGCTGTGCTAGCTTTCTGTGTACTGCGGTGCACAAAGGGATGTAATGGGGCAGCAAATGAGGAGTCAAAATGAAGCGCAGACACTAATAAAAAGCAGAGATATTTTTTTGACCGAATACAAACTTTAGATCACGTTCAGCTGAGGTGCTTCGTGGCAGGGAGCAGAAACACACAAGCCTGTGATGACATAACTACATTAACGAGCGCTTGAACAACACTTCAATGGTGACTCAGCGATAATGTAGCCGGTTGCACTGTTGCTATCACTCATGGTGTGAACACAACACATGTCAATCTGCGCTCGTGCATATGCTGCGCTGCCAACAACAGTGCACATGGCAAGGACAAGTAAGCAGGAGAAGACAGAAAAAAAAGCTTGCTTTCACTTTCCTGAAGAAGACTGTCGTCAGTCAGAAGAAGACCACCATCTGTCTTCTTCTGCGTTAGAGACGCCTCCTGGATCTGATTGGTTGCATCATACAAGTGCATTGAATTCTTGTCTTGTGAAAGCCATTAGGAGCACTCGGAGATCTGTCTTGTGTACTACTGTCAGGCTATAGCGACAATATCAGTAAATGTGAAAGTTATTTTTCATAAAAATTACCTACTGTAGCTTTATGGCCAACAGGACTGCTGCAGTCGTGTAAAGCAAGTGTTCGGTACTGCTACATGAGAGCCGCAGTCATCTTCAATCAAACCCCCCCTGCCCCGGGTCTGTGTCAGATGAAGACCTCTCTGCATGACCTTTAAAACTGTTGTATCAGCTGTATTGGTGCACCACGGAGCCCTAACATGTGCACTGATTCACCTCAGTTTACACTGGCTGTAATTGATGCTGAGCAGGCCATCCATAAGCATTAAATATTGGCATCTGGCTGGGGCACAGGAAGACGGAGAGAGATGAGATAAAAGAGCATTTTTCATTCACTCCACTCTCTGTGGTGGGAGCACTCTGGGATGTTTACCTGAGGATTTTTCTTTTTTCTTTTTTTCCTGTGTGCACATCTGGCTCTTTCAAAATCTATGTGCACTTCACTTTGAGTTTCACCAGCATCGTTTTAAATTGATTTAAAAGAAAATAAAGCACACAAACATACTTAGAGCCAGGTAATCAAATATGAAGGGGCATGCATCATGCTAAAATGCAGTTCTTATGATTAACTAATCAAAGTACTGCAGATAGACAGTAATAAAAGTAACATTCCTATTTAATATAATCACCTGTGTCAGTCTCTGTTTGTGCATATTTGAAACACGCAGGCAGGAAACCTTTGAGGTTCCTGCAGGATAAAGACAGAATAATGCTTTGTTTGGGTTTTCATAGCAATTAGTACTATTATTATGATGAGATTAAAATGTATTGTGTATATATCAGGAGGTGGAAATATATTAAAAAAAACAATTGCAGTCTAAGAACCAAGAAAACTGTGAAGCCAGATGAAAAAGGTTGCAGTTGGAAAAGACAACACAGACATCTGAAAAAAAAAGAGAACAAGAATAGAAGCATCTTGGGGAAAAAGAGAGGGAGAGATGCCATAAAAGTGTCTTTTATGTCAGCCCAACTGGAGCTGCATGAATAATTTCAACCATTCTCTATTGCACTGTGTGAATCCACAGTTTTGTAAATGATAACTACAGCATAACAAAAAAGTAGGTTAGCCAGAAAGCCAACTAAGAGGAAATCTGGAGGTATCATCCTGTTATATTTGAGCTGAAAACCCTGCCATCACTCATTTTAGTTTGCCCTCAGCCATCTCATATCACCCAAACCCAGACATTTTATCATCTAAGAAAACAAAGAGCTGCAGCACACAGTCATACTTTGACTGAAGACACTATTTAACCTCTGTTTTCAGATTTATTGTCCAGCAGAGACAAAGTACATGACACCTACTCTCACTTAAACCATGACTGACTTCTTCTCTTTCTCCGGTCTTTCTGTGCAAATACACTCAGCAGCCTAATCCTGCAGGGCTGAGAAGAGTTAAACTACTATTAAAGTGAGTGGTACTGAGCTCATATTTGATATTTACTGACTTAACTTTGCCTTTTAGTGATTGCAAACCCCGCAGATGAAAGGTCATGCTGATCTCTAGGACAGGACTTTTAGAATAAAAGGCTGTGAATCTCCAGAGGCTAAAAGGCACAGTGACAAATTACACATCCCTGTCTCTGCGCTGCTCGTTGTTGCTGTAATACGCTCTTACATTGATTATATATGAAATAAAAATGATCCTGCACCTGTTTTTACACAGTAAATTAATACTAGAGAGATAGTGTCTTGATTGTCTTGCAGTCCCATGTGGATACTGCTCCTGTTTAATTTACTGCAAATCAATCTGTCGTTGCAGGTACATGGGAGCGCCAGCTAGAATGGCTGTATTTGTCACATAGTGCTCACCATGAGTCAGCTAATGAGGAGTTGTTACCCACAGCCTTGTACTGATTGACACGTTGATACCTGGATTTTCACTAGCCTGCTGTTTTGCCCAGTTAATAAACCGTAGACCTGGGGATACTCGCGTTAACTTAATACACTCAGATGGGCTTCAGGCCTGCTCTCTGTGTGTGTGCGTGTGTGGCCGAGCACCTCATTAGCAGCGGGGCAAAGTGTTGTTCTAGTGTTTTTCTGCTTTACCGGCCATACTGTAATAGGCCTTAACAAGGTTACCCCCATTTTTCTGCAGCTACTCGGTGCCAGTCCCTTCAAGGTTGCCGTCAGCAGCTCACTAACATAACACACCACACCTCCACAGTCACCCTCAATAATAACAGAACATTTCCCCATGACTGTTCCCATCGGGGGATATTACAAGGAGCGTGTGGGATGTAAAGGTAAGCAGCCACAGTTGAGTTTCTCGCAGCCTCTTGAGTGCTGTGACCGCATTGGGAGACGATCACACGGTTCCTCTGCAGAGCCTGTTACATACGTGCATTATGCACATGGGGAGCACTTTGCTAAATCATGAGCAAACGCGTAATTTGTCATGCACAGTGATACACTAAAGCATATTGCCGCCCTGTGAGTACAGTTTCTCTGGGGCCTTTATGATCAATTATTTATCATGTCTTTTATTACAGTTTAGTGTACAGGGTACCACTGGCACGAATCAGCACTTTCTAGATCTGCGGCATCTGTTAAGAGTAAAAGCAGAATTATAGTAGTCACATCTGATAAATGGGAATTACATAAACTCTGCACAGTAGTCTTTCAACTGCCCTTAGATACTGATGTTCTTTGACATAAGTATCTCACATGAAGATCTGCCATGAGCTCAGTAGATTCTAATATAGCCTTTTTCCTAAACCATGTTCACCCATTCAGTGCTCTCAGACGAGCCTTAAGCCGGCAGACTAGAAGCTACTTGAAAACCCATTGTTCACGACTGAATAAGAGTGACTCTCTGCCGAGCGAATGATGCTTTCACTGCAGATTTTCATTTTTCAGACCATCATCCAATCTCAGGGCCATTTCAGTAATGCACCTACTATTAGTTCTTCTGTAGAGACAAAGAAGGTGCTAAAAAGCCTTTGAGTGCTTAATACATTTGCATCTATTAAACAATTAAATCTTAATGTCAAACCACCTTATTCCCATTTACATAAGAAGAGTAATGGAGAGTCGACAGACGTGACAGTGATCGAAAATCTTTCATTACAGCAGCAAACCAGTCATGCAAAACATGTAACATGCACAGATCTGATCGCAGGATGATCACGTTCGTCCTTGCTCATGTGGAAAAACAAACGATACGCAGCTGGATGTCCTCGTTGATGTTGACAATACATTTGTGAGGAGTTGTCAGCTTGTTGTCATGTGAGCGACAAGTGCTCTCTTTAAAAAACAAATCTGTCTGCTTCAGCAAAACTGCAAAAGAAAAAAGAATTGGGACTCAACCAAAAACTGTTTTGTTTTTTTTTTGCATTAAAGCATTTACCTACTGCTCACTGCTCAGGGCAGGAATATTAGTGATGTCTGTGCCAGAGAGAAATGGAGCGTTACATACAACATTACACAAATTCAATACAGCACAAGAGACATATTTGCTGTGTCGGTGGATCGCCTTTATGCACCCCGACCTTCAACCAGTCCTGAGTATTTAGTCCAATGCACAACAAAATTGCTTTTTTTAATATACATTTAAAGAAGTACTTCACTGCTGGGAAGATGATCTTCCCATAAAACCAGGTTATCTATGCAGTGGAAAAATACAGATATTTTAAAGTGGTGCTATATGATCAGAAAAGGGTATAATAACCGTGGCATTCACTTTTGCTTAATAGGTAGAAAACCTACAACTACAAGAATGCAAGGTGCCGCACCTGACCAATAAAGGCTCCCTCTGGTGGGTGACGTAATGCAAGCTTTGCTGCTCTTCCAGAGGAAACAATATGGTGGTTGGCTGGTGACAAAAGATTTACAGTTAAACAGTGAGCTAAGATATGTTTTTGAAGACATTTCAGGTGAGAAAAAGGCAAATCAGTAACAGAATCTTGGTTCATATTTGATCAGCACTGCCCAGTTGCTCTCTCTCTTTATCTGCCTCTATACTCTTTGTGTCAGTGGTAGTGGGCATACAAAAATGTAGAGGTACAATCTGTAGTGTTTATTATTACTGTTGGACATCTGACCACCGACCTCTGCTACATGGCCACAACTACTGTTGGGCGTGTACTGTCAGTGCTGTGGACTGTATTGTCTGGTGTCACTTAAGATTTGTCCTCATGTCCTGTTTTAAGTTTCTTTTCCAACGCCTGCCCCAGGAATTGTCCCTTTGGGATGAATTAATTTTTTTTAATTGAATTGAATAAATTTGTACTTGGAGCTGAGAAACAAGAAGCAAGCTTTAGGCTCTGGTGAAACTGAGGCACGTTTACCACAGTTCATTTACACATAGGCTACTGCCCATACTGTTGTGATACAAAGCTGGTTGGAAATAAGCTGCAAACTCCAGAGGGGTGCACCACGAAGCAAGATTAGTGGCTTAGTGAGGTATGTAGAGCCGAAAGCCATAGTTTTCCATCCTACCAAGGTGGCTCTCTTCTAACCTGGCTAGATCGCCATGGTAACTTATGCTGCGAACATAACCTGGTGAGTTTTGGCTTGAAATCAGCTAAAAAGTGCCTTTCGTTGCTGCTTTGGTTAGCGTCGGTGTTACTTTATGAGCAATATAGCTTGTCAGTTTAGGGAACACATTATAAATGCTATTTATCCAACTTGCTGAGCTGTAACCATAACAACAGAATGACAGTTGTTCTATTTCTGTGGCCATCACATCAAATACATGACCCCAAACGAAGCTGAACAATTACAGTAGCACTTACTGTATGCATCATGCCATTTTTTTTACACTGGAGGCTACATCGGTGATGCTGAAAATCTGAATAACATCATTTTATTTTATTTTGCAAGGTTGTTGCTGCTCTTACTTTCCTCTGGTCCATTTGCCCATGATAGCTCTGTAACATCTCAGGTAGCATACAGATGACATTTATATGCATATGATATGTGAAACCACCTTAACATTACCACTTTGGATTAGGTTTTATGCTTTATGCGTCCTTTTTAAACTGCTGGTATATTATAGCTGATAGAACACCAATTAGAAAATTGATTAGTCTATTGGTATTTATCAGAGACAATAAGCTATTCAATCAGTAAAATTCATTTCACTTTGATTTTCCCCAAAACTTAAGTGATCTTTATGTCAAGTATAAAGTTTGAATCTGCTGCATCAAGTTTAAAGTTTAAAGAGCTGTAGAATGTGAAGCTGTCATTTTAGAAATAAATGGAAGGATAAAAATAATGCCAATATATTCACCTATGAGTTCACTCGATGTGTGATATTAAACTAAAACTTGTCATTTAACTCTAATTATGCGAGATTGCACAGCAGAAAGCCTGAGATATTTTTTTGAACACAACCATTTATCTTACTATATAATGACGAAAACTCTGTCTGTCTGTGTGTCTGTTCCACGTATTTCTACTGACTGACTTGGTCAATCCATGTGAAATGTGGCACAGCGGTAGAGGGTCATGGGAGGATGCAAATGAAGCAATATTAATTGGCCAAAGGGGGGCGCTATAGCACCCGATTGAAATTGCAAACTTTGAATGGGCATATCTCATGCCCCGTATGTCATAGAGACATGAAACTTTGCACAGAGATGCCTCTCCTCATGAGGAACAAATCTGCCCCAAGAACCCATAACTTCTGGTTATAAAGATTTTCTGTCATTTTGAATTTTTTGAAAAACACTTAAAATCGATCTCTTCCTAGGAAGTTTGACCGATCTGCATGAAACATAATCTAGGGACCAATATCTAAAGTTCCCTCTTGGCAAAAGTTGGAAAACCTACTAAAACTGAGCTTCTATAAGGCAATGGATATTGCTGAAGGCGTGGTTCATCACATAAAGGTGTATAACATCTCAAGGGTTTCACCGATCACCACGCAACTTTGTAGGCATATGACCACACATAATCTGAGGGGAGCCCTCCATTATTGACCCCATCAAACAAAATGGGGGCGCTAGAGAGTTAATTTCTTATCTAGGCCTAACCGCCATATCAAATTTTACTAAACTTGGTAGATATGTAGAACAGGACGCCTCAAGGTGACTGGAGAAATTTAACTCTAATTGGCAACTGGGTGGCGCTATAACAACAGAAAAATGCTTAAAAATGGCTAAAATGCGACTGATTGCTGTGGCTCCCCCTGTGGCCCAATGTTTGGATTTTTTCCCTAATTTTTGGTGTGATGGTGTGAATCATGGTATGGTATGCTGTACATAATCACGGAAACTGTCAGTGTGTCATTCTGTCAGTCAGTCATTCTGTCTGTCCCACGTTTTTCTACTCACTGACGTGGTCAATCTATGTGAAACTGCACATAGGCACTGAGGATTGGCATAGGTAGAAGATGACAAAGCTACCAGTGGGTAAGGACTAGTATTTCATTAAGGCTTAAAATTACACCTAATTAAGGGCAGGCTGCTTTGACTGACAGGCTGTTTGCTGATAGTGTCCTCGGCTTCTCAGTCAGATCCACCCCCTGCTCCTCCACAGCACCAGCCTCTTGCTGAAATATGGTCACTTCTGGCTCCAAAAAACCAAGATGGCGACTGCCGTGATGCTGAACTCGAGTCTTCAAAAGAGGAGTCCACAAACCAATGAGTGAGGTCACATTAGCTACGTCCATTATTTCTATAGACTATGGTTAAAAATCAGCAAAGTAAGCAAAGACACCACCATTCAATTAAGCAATAAAGTATTACAGCATGTGTCTTGTGCAGTTTTGATATATTGTTATTCTAGTTCATAATGATATTCTAGTCCCCCCTTCTGGAGCACAGGTTACATCTTTTCTGATTAAAGACTGATGTTGTTGATAAATTGAGCAGGGCTCAGCGTCTACTCATAGATGGAGAGAATTAATGACTGTCTCCAGCACTGCTCAGCTCTTATGATGCTTATTAGGAGGACACAGTCTAAAAGAGCTTTCAGCAATCTTTGTCTGTGATTTTTCTCCGAGCCTGCGGCTGTCCTCACCAAGAGAAATTCAAAAAGACTTAGAGCCCTCCAGGAAGACAATTAGAGTCATCTTCTCAGTATGCAGCGTTGCTGTGACAGCAAGCTATGAGCACATTCCTCTGCATAATGCAGCCCCTAAAAACTGCACCCATCACTGGTCGGTGGGGGATCCTCAGCAGGCTGACTGCGTGCCACACCACCCAGCCCACTTCTGAAAGTCTAATGAACTGAGCTAATCAAATTAGAGGAGTGGGGGAATCAACTGGATCTGACCACAAATGGTAGCACCGCCACTGCTGACACTAGGTGTTACAGCCGTGAGGCAAAGAGGGAACTCACAAAGACTGTCTGTAAAGAGGGTTAAACAGCAGTCATGCTGCTCTGCTGTAAGTGTGAGTGTCAGCGTGTCAACATGACAAACAGCCAGCGCACAAAAAGAGACCTCATGAAAACCCTATTGAGGATGACAGAGTGGAAGGGGATCACGTCAAAGAAAATGAAAACAAAGCCATATCTGTGCAGAGAGAGACTTGGGGAGCATCAGTGTGACAGAGAGAGAAAGAGAGAGAGAGAGAGACAGATGGAATAAGAGAAAGTGCGAGCCAAAACGCGAATATGTGTTCTCACCAGCTCATTTTGGCTGGCAACATGCTCTTAGCCCCCAGAGGGACATCTTTGCCTTCTCACACGTGTCCATAAATATCTCTGCAGGAGAGTGTGTATAGCAACACTGCATCATCCCTGGGGGATGCAAGAAATAAAGCTGCCACTGCTTCCGACTGTACATATGTATTGACTCAGATGAACGGAGGCAATGGGGATAGCTCATGGTGCTCATTATTCATGTGCAATCAATAAACAGTGATGCAAGGAAGGAGAGAATCCACAGAAAGACTCATGTGGGACAGTTTTTGGATTTAAGGGAAATTTATCAATGCAACTGCAGAGAACATCAAAGAATTGTATACCCAAATGTTTATAAATCATTTAACAGGACAAACTGCAACCAGCTAAAATGTCTCCCAGTTAGAATTCCTTCAGTGTTCATTCTTCAGAAGGTTTTTACCAGGAGCTGAATTATCTGCAAAGGACTCTTCCTCTCTTAAACAAACAGACCAGGTGATTAAAACCGGTAGAAAAAGCCTGGTCTCACTCTGAAGTCTTCGAAATCCAGCACTTGGGCAGTGACTTGCGGCATCAGAAACCAAAGAAAAAAGGCGTCTTGTAAAAATTTAAAGTCAAACCCTGTTCTTTTTCCCTAAACCTAACCATGTGTTTGTTGTTGAGGGAAAAAAACACCATTTGCAGTGTTGTACTGACATAGTGCATTTATTTTGAAAGAGACTGTAAATGTTAAATTTCCTGTGAAAATGGAAGTGTATTTTGAAAGAAGACAATGCATGTAACAGGCAGAACTTGACACGGTGTCCCAGAACGTCAGCAACCAACACACCCAGGGGGACCTTTCATGTCATATGTGGACGTGGAAAGCCCATGACCTAACACCAATATGTGATGAAGTCGGAGTGAGAATGTGTTGGCAGAAACACTGAGCTTCATGTTAAAAATGAATGCTTCTCTGACGCTGTTCCGCTCATCTAAAATGGGCCACTATCCCAGCACCTGCTAATATGTGCTCACCTTTTTGTTTCTGATCTAAGTGTTCAAGAGGTTTTTACCAGGAGATGAATTATCCGCCAAGGTCTCTTCCTCTCAGAAACAAACCCTGTGATTCATACCAGTAAAAACACTTTAAACAAGTTTTAGTAACATAGAAGAAAGAATAGAAAAGGTCACGCTGACTTATGAGGTCGGTAAAAGTGTATAGGATTTAAAGCATTGATGTTAGTAACAGCAGCAGCAGATCACAGACTGTGCAGCCATCTGCCTTCCGAGCATCACTGCTGCTGTCTGACAGCACTTTTGTTTTTCTCTGCATAACAACATGACAGAGAAGACAACTCATCCTCCTGACCTCAGCAACCTTTGGCTTGACGAATGTAAACGCTGCGCCTTTTGTTTCATTCTTACCACTGTGTGTATATTCATATCATTTTGGAGTGTAGAGTGCTGCTGCACCTTGTTTTCGTGCATAAAGTGTACTGGTAAAAAGAAAAACATGAGCTGGGACTGAGATTTTAAGTGTTAATGAGGACACTGAATCATTTGTGAAAGTGTTGCTGACTGATACCATATGAGATACACATTATTTTCCTTGGTGTATTATTATTTATCTTCAAAGCCTTCACATAGCCGAGTCTGAACTCATGGATATATATGAGAATTATTTTCCATATGATCAATATTTTACTCCAAACTGCAGCACAGCTACTATATGGCAGCTGTTTTACTGCCAGATATAACTGTGCTCACTATCTATATGCCAAAATGTAAAATATGTGAAGGTAAAAGCAGGATCCATTAACTAGACTGAAGCATACCTAAAGGAAATAGCTGTAAGATACTGCTGGGTTTTGTGTTATTACTCTAAAAATCAACTCTATTATCACTTGGGTGTAAAATTATAATCAATCACCTGCTGACTCACCTGTCTCTTGACTGTATAAAGTTGCCTCACACAGTGTGCACTAATCTAAAGAGCACCCAGCTGTGTAACTTATCACAGAGAATAAGATGGGAATAGTAACAGGGACTCCCCCGACTGAGCTCGACCCACTCCTGTTCAGCTAATCACCATGTACCTCCAGCATAGGGTTTCCACAAAGTGTGTGCGTGTGTGTGTGTGTGTGTGTGTGTGTGTGTGTGTGTGTGTTGGGAAGATAGATAATTAACTGTAAAGCAGGGTATGATTAATGTGCCTCTGGTAACAGGGCAAGACGCATGCTGCGTGATAAGAGAGGAATGTGCAGCAATCCCAGGTATAATCCTGAAAAGTGAGCAGTGTGCAAAGGCGGGGGGAGGGAGGGCTACAATGGGTTGCTGTCACCATAGCAACGCCCCCATTTAGTAGTACCCCCCACCCCATCCCATCCCTTAGCATATTAAAAAAAAATTACAAATATACAAACATTGCAGATAGTTGGAAGTGATAATGCTCGCGACAATTACATACAGGATTATATGTGTTTACAAAAGCATCAGATGAGTCAGCTGAGGTTTTAGAGAGGAGGCAATCCATCATCCGATATCACAATCAGATAAAAACACCAGTTTATGCATTGCACTGCTTTTTGTTTATTTCTGTATTAGAGAAAAAATAAGCTCCCATATATGTGATACAGATTCAGGACTTGTTTTATGTCCTAAAACAGCCATAATGTAATGTAGAGCCTTACCACATACCAGAATATGCTTGTTTTTTAAATTGATGAAAGCATGAATTAAAATGAACATGTAATGAGTAGACTCGTTGGACAAATAATCTTCTTTCAGAATCTTTCATTATGTGGACAATTACAAATAAATGTCCTATAGACTCGTTTTCTATCTCACAAAGGAAAAAAAAATCAAAATGGTTTCCTCTCTTTTGGCGCCATCTTCTGGAGAGTAAACCACAATTCAATAAATTTCAGGGATCTGCTCCTGACTGTACATTTATTGTTGAACCGCCTTTTTGTAGATCAATAAAGTCAGTCTTAATAAAGTGCCTCAGGAAAGCCTGTGCCGGTGGCATTGTGGATTCTTGGTTTTGACAGTTGTGTTTTACCAATTCAAGAAAAGGGCTACAAAAAAAAGTGTTTTGCTGTTATCTCTGCTACAAAAACTTCAATCTTTCTCAATTAGACACAGAATAAATTCAGATGTAATCCATGAATGTCCATCTCTCTTGTGTTTTATTTTGTTTCCTCTGCAGGAAGATGTTGGTGGTTTTGCTGTCTAAAGCTCATGGGCATAAATGTAGACAGTGTAGACAGTGCGGTTGCACTGGGGCCCGTCAGTAGAGGTGTGTTGGGGTGGGGGGGTGGGGGGGGGGGGGGGGGGGGGGGGGGGCATAGAGAGTGGGCCCTCCAACAATGTGTTGGGTGGAGAATGGGCCCTTATGAGTGATTACCACCTTGAAAATGTGCCAGTGTTCAAAGAAGAACACTCATTAAATTAAAAATGGTGACATTTGCTATATGCCCTTTAAAAGGCAAACCCATCTCTGTCGTGTTTATTGGATTTATTTTTTTGGAAAATAGTCAGTAGCATCTATAACTAAACTATATGCTTATTCTATAAATCAACTTTAACTCTAGGTTTTAACTGTAGGTTTATAGTTAAAATTGTTCAGTTAAATTAATAATTCTTTAGCATTTTTTAGTTATACACAGATATGCAATGATGATTGTTGGGTAATATGTATGTTAATGTTATCCAATGCCAAGTCTCTGATCACGTGTCAAGACGATATGTGCATGATAACATGCAGTAGGGCCCATTGTAACTACCTTACACCACTGCCAAAGCCTGATGGGCATTCAGAAACTAGTGCAAAGTTAATCACAGTTTTAAAAATATGAAAGTCAATTTCCACCAGGAAAAAAAAGATGAAAAGTTGGGAGTTATGAAAACAAAAATACTCTCATTATGTCACAATTACTATACAAGTCGAAATTTCTATCATATATTTTTAATTATGAATTACCTTAGAAACCCAATCAGTATATTCCATAAATTTGATTTACAGTGAGTAGGCCATATTTTTAATTTGCTGTCAGAGAAGTTTGGCACAGTATGTCACTCAGTTTGACTTAGTTTTTCTAGCCATTATTAGTTGTATCTTCACAGGTGTAGATATTTCGGGGGTAAGCAGGGGCCACGTCCCCTCAATATTTAGAATAAGAAAGAAACAGAGGGCTTTCATTTTGACAGAATTAAAGATATTTATAAATTGACGTAAACGGCACAATTTGGTGCATAAGAAATGACCAGAATGCAGAAAATTTAGTGTTTTGATGCTCATTTTTTTCAGGCAGAGGGCCCCCAAACCCCTGTTTCATGTGCGCCCTCACCAAATCCTGCATTATCTTAATCCTTCTTTTTTTCCTGGCAATAAAGTGTTCCTGTATTGAAATCATTATTTTTTATTTGGCTGTTTTTCTTCTCTAAATGTGGGTGTTCTCATCGCTACAACTGAGGACCTACCTGTCATATGGCAGCGGTCTACCCACAGGACCTGGGACCACTCAGTCTATACAAGGGACCCACCATGGTGCGGCCTCTAGGTGGCAGTATGACAACAACGACCGGGATGACAGCTGCGGTAAAACACCACAGAAGAAGAAGAACAGGAAGAGGCGTTGAGCGTTAAATTGAAAACAGCCGCGGGTTCCATAAACGGCTGTTAGCGCCGTAACTGTGACCATGAAAGGATAGACAGCTGCTTGTGATGTCGGAGTAGATATTTTAATCACAAAATAATGGCGTCGCGAAGAAATAAGAAGCACGTATTTAGCCGGAGAATGCTAACTAAAGTTACAGCTAACGTTAGCCAACGTCGGGAGTTGTCTTCAACGCTAGCTAGCTACCAGTAGAGAATCTTTTTTATTTGTTGCCAGTGCTGCTTGAATTATCAAGGCAGTGTAATGTGTATGTCGTTACCTTACTTTGTGATACGCTAAATAGCAGATAGGAATAGCAGTTAGCGTAACGGTTATAGTGTCGTCAGTGTGGTGACAGTTCTTACAGTTACAGTAATTAGCTCACCTGTTGCACCGCGTGTTTTGGGAAACCCAGCCAAACTTCAGACATGTCAGTCAACGGGAAAGTCATCCCGCACACCCCGCTGGCCGTGGACTTCTGGCATGTGCGCAAGTGTCCGGGAACACGGTTATTTTTCCTGTCCCACATGCACAGCGACCACACGGTGGGTTTGACCTCCACCTGGAGCAACCGGCCTATCTACTGCTCCCCTATCACTGCCACTCTGCTCAAACTCAAACTACAGGTGAGGGGAGAAGCATGAAACACATACGTGTGTACTATAAGTCAAATAAATACATCAACCAGTAAACATTTCACGTTATTTCTTTGCCTCATTCCAGTGAATATTGACATGTTGTTTTATGTGAATGGGAGCTGGGCAGTCTCAGCAGCTGGTCACACTCGTGCTTTGCTTTCATAGACAGTGGAGTGCCAGCTTTGTTGAACAATTACTTCATCAACAGTGACTGGTTTTGCAGCCAAATTTAGATTAGATCATGTGCATACCTGTTTTGCAGCGTCAAAACTCTATTTAAAAATATTTCAGAAAGATAAATCATCACTGGCTGAACTGTTCTTGGGTTCAAGAATAATTTTCAGGACTTTATTTTGTCAACATATTTCTCATGATCAACATTACTCTAAACTCATGTGTCTAACGTTTTTCAGAGGAAAGTTGCGATCATTAGGTTGAATTGGTGAAGAACAGTAGACCTATTGCTGCATTATATTTAGGGATGCATGATAATATCGGCACGTCATCGGTATCAGCTGATATTGGCCTTAAAAGAAACTTTTAGAATCAGCCAACATGCTTTTTCTTATTTTGCACAATGAATAAATATTACATACATTGACAAACATTCTATTTCATGTCTCCATCCGCTGGTGGGCCATCACGATAAGAGTATGCATGCATAATATGTTAATTCTACTACAGAAGACACTTGATGAGTTATATCTAAGTTGTTATATATTGGATATCGGCAAAAAACCCAATATAGTGCATCCCTATTTATCTTCTACTAATAATTTTCATTTCTGTTTAGGTGAAAGAGCAGTGGATCCACCCTTTAGAATTGGATGAGCCATACCTGTTGCCGCTGGATGACATTGGCAAGGAGAAGCTGACAGTCACGCTGATAGATGCCAACCACTGTCCTGGGGCTGTCATGTTTCTCTTCGAAGGCTACTTTGGCTCTATACTGTACACTGGTCAGTGTCTGAATGCACAGGCCAAACACTTTAACGGATGTTTCTAGGATGTAAAAAAATGTTTGTCACGCCATGGCTTGTTTTTCCATTTCTTTGTGTTTGTGTTCCAACATCATAATTGGTACAACATAATGTAATAAATATATGCAGGTACTTTATCAGTTACAGTCAGCACTGACACATTCTTAATTTCAGGTGACTTCAGATATATCCCTTCTATGCTGCGTGAGCCGCGCTTGAGGAACAACACCACTATAGATGTCCTGTACCTGGACAACACCAACTGTGACCCCAACCGCACCCTCCCCACCCGCCAGCGAGCCACTCAACAAATCAAAGAGATCATCCGCCGCCACCCCAACCACAATGTTGTCATAGGTAAAAACATGCCTTTTGTACTTTCTCATGTTAGTAGAGTAAATATATAGGTTCTTGCCACTGCCAGAAATGATAAATGATCAGCTCTCTTGATGTCTGCAACTCAGTGGCCTTATTTAAAACTTGTTTTAAGTATGTGACAGTTATTTTTTTGTTTTATTGTTGTTATGAGTGCTGCCTCTGACACATCTTTTTATTGTCCCACACCTGCACATGTAAAAAAAGAAAAAATGGAGGTTTCATTTCTTCACTTTGCATTAAAATTCTTCTTAACAGCAGCTACTTATTTGTTTTTTACTTTGCCAGATGTTTCTTAGGTCGAGCACCCACTCCATTGGACGATGGGATGTGCATGTCTTTTGTAATTACTACTACAGGTTTCATATCAAGCTGACAGCCCAGAAAATATCTTGGTTTCCCAGTCAGCATTTTGTGACCCTTAGTCAATAAACAGTTTTTATATTCTGTGCTGTCTGACATAAAAACAAGAAACAAACAACAGGTAGAGCATGTAGTCCACATAGGGAATGTAATTTCCCTCACTAATTGTAGCTTCACCCTTCAAGGAATACCATGCAGGGTTTACCAAAAACCTGCACAGACTCGTACAAAATCATCACTTACGACCAACTAAAAGTGTGCGATGGTGTATTTATCTGCAGAGACTCTGCCCTCTGCTTGTGTTTTCTTATTTTCTTCTTATTTTGCTGTGTTCTGGGTGTTGCTGTGCCCAGGAACACCATCTACAACCATAGCTACAAAAGTCACAGACACAGCGTTAAGAAAAACCCAACAAATATTCCAAACCAGAGTGAATCTGGGGTTGACTTTCACTTTTGCTGTTTATAAACAGTAACAAACATTTCCTGCATAGTATACCTCTTAAACAACTTATATTTATTTCCACCCATGGAGGCAGGGTGAGCTGCAATACAAAGTCAACATGTGTAAAACTACATAACACCCAACAGATCATTGTAATCTTATGTGATCTGGAAATTTAGTTAGTCTTGTGTGTTTAATGTTTTTAAAATTGAAACTTTTATTATTATTATTATTATTATTATTATTGAGTTTAAAGTTAAATTCCTTGTACTTTCCCTACATAAAGCTGTACTCTGTGACCTTGCTGTTGCTCCCTGACTCAGACCCTCATGCTCACTTCTGCTGCCTTGCAGGCCTTTATGCACTAGGTAAGGAGTCGCTGCTGCTGGAGCTGGCGATGGAGTTTAAAACCTGGATCGAGGTCAGCTTTGACAGAATGGAGACCCTCAAGGCCCTGGAACTGCCCGACGTCTTCACCACTGACCCAGGAGCAGGTCGTATCCGAGCTGTGGACCAGTCGGAGATCTGCTCTGCCACTCTACACCAGTGGAACAAAGAACATCCCACTTTGGCCATCTTTCCCACCAGCAGGCCCCTGGTCTCCTTTCACCCCAACGTCCATGTGGTGCCCTACTCCGATCACTCCTCTTACCAAGAGCTGGAGGATTTTGTTTCTGCACTTAAACCCACCTCCCTTGTACCCATTGTAGGAAACCATGCACCCGGAAGCTTCTATGCCTTACTGCCCAACAAAAAGCGCCATGAAATCCTGGTGCCTGAGTCAGTCCGACACTACATGTTGAGACAGCCTGAGGCTGAGACTCAGCTCAGCTCATCAGCATACACCAGCCTTCGCCGCAGACATTTCCAACCTCTTGCTCCCAAAGGAGTGGTGTTTGATTCTCCTGTAAGGGGATCCAAGACGTCATGTGAGGAAGCCTGGGAGGCAGAGTGCGCAGAGCAGGATGCTTCTGAGGAAGAGATGGACACAGAGAGTAGTGAAAGGGACTCTGACTGCATCTATGTTGACCTGAGCAAGGACCCCAGCCCTAACAGAAACAGGGGAGGGACTGGAGACACTTTGAGCCTCAATATCCTCCACAAAGTGCCTAAAGATATGGTGATGGAAGAGTCTGTGCCATTTCAATTCAGCCAGAGCGACTTTGCTCCAGTGGAGATCCTGACAAACACCAAGGCTAGCATGAAGCCTGTCAGGACCACAAGAAGGCCTTTTGAAACAAATGCCAAAATAATCAGCGAGACAGCTTCAAATGAGAATTACAGCAGCCAGCGTAATAGATATGGAAATGTTCACAAGAACTGCACATTATCAGTCAGTGAAAGCATGTGTCAGCACAATGGAAAAAGAATTGATCAGGACGGTGACATGTTAGATGACACTAACATGAGTCAGCACAGTGAATATGGAGCTGATCAGAACAACGGCGTGCCACTGCAAAGCAGCCTCGATAACGATTCCTGCTCTTCATCCAGTTTCCAGACTGTGCTGCGGCAGGAGTATTTAGAGGAGCTTGAAAACAGTCTTTTGGAGGATCTCCCCTTCACAGAGGAGGACTTCAAGGCATGTGGCCTCATGCAGCAGAGTTTGGTGAAACAGTTTCCCCTCTGTTCTGTATGTGACACAGGAGAGGATGACCTCTCGGACAATTAATGTGACCTGACATTGAAGTCTTTGCCTTGCTCTAGAGGCCTTTTTGTGTTGTGTGTGTGAAGATAAGCACTTTAAAGCCAATATACAACTTTATCATTGGTACCTTCCTTATTTATTTTATTTTCTTTGTGTTGCCTCCATTTTGTGTTTGTGGCTTGGAGTTTACAAAAGGGTTTGTCCTTGGACCGGACCTGTAAAGTGATTGACGGACCTTTGCCCTCAGCTTCCATCACGGCAGCCTTGGCCTCCTGGATGTGTAAGCCAGGACAGTCTTCAGTGGTCGGTCTTATGTAGGGCTGATTCACATCTTAAAGTAATTTGTAATTGATGTTTGTAAGGAAACATTTGACTGGTAAGCTTTTCCCTTTTTTTTTTTTTTCTTTGCCTTGTGAACCAACTGTCTTGACGCACTGGTCACTTTTTTGTTCTTCATTCTTAAGCAGCTGAAAATTAGAGTGATGGGATTTTTAGGCATTTTTAATCTCAATGTATGGAGAAGTTTTTGCTGCAAAGTGAGTCAAAAGCCAAAATTGAATTTTTTTTTTAGCCTAAAAGCTAAGACAAAGTGACACAAAGTTTTAAAGCAGTCATGTTTCTGCCATATTTCAGATCTGCCTTTTCCACTGAAACATTTCCACTGAGTGTGAGAAATGGCCTTTATTTTTATAAGGGTAAATACTGCTGTCTTTTTTTACTGACAATCACAGTATTTAAGATTGATGGTTTTGGTATTATCTGTGTTTTGGTTGTAGTTTTGAGTCAGCAACCTCATAATGGGAAAAAAGACTCCTACTTTCTGTGATTGCCTTTGTTTATGACTGTATGCCTATTTGAGGTAGATAATATTTAAAATACAGGATATCTTTCCCATACATCCTTAAGTAGCTGTGGTAGTGATATGTTTTGCTAGTCCACTATTGCAGGTACATTAGTGTAAAACATTTCTTAGAACTGTTCATATTAATGATCCAAGGACTGTGTAAAACTAAATTTTAAATGACATGCATGTGTATTAAAAAGCACAATTGCTTCAGACTGTATTCATACAACAGGTTAATGTGTTTCATAGTTGTTTTGATTAGAAGTGACATAAACCAGTGGTGTGCAGTTCATCTTCTCTGTGATTTAACAGCTCACTCTGGCAGTGTTGATCCCGAACCTCTGAGACTGAAGTTCTGTGTAACTCTTACAAACCTGTGAACATCGTGAAGAAACACTTTGCCTTTCTACTTTTGGCTGTACTTGTTTTAAAAAAGGAAAATGTTCCTCTTTAGAGAGATTGGTTTATTGTAAAGAAAAAATAAAACGGATATTTGTGTTTAATACAACCTCTTTATATGTGAATTGTTTACTCAATAAATTACCCTTTAATTTGCAAATTAATGTGCTCAGGCTGGGTATTGATACTCAACACCTTTAAGGTATCGACTGAAATAACCGGGTGCCAAGCAATATCGAAACCTCTCCAGTCAAACGATACCAGCATTCAATTCTTTTTGGACTCAGATCTAGAAATGTGACTTCATATGATTTTGCTTGCAGTCAATCACCACAAGCATTCATTGATTTAATGACGTGATTGACCCACTAACACAGCGGCTACAACCCGTACACTCCATGGTGTGGTGAAGTGCGGTGTTTTAACAGAGTTGGCAGTTCAGGATGATGACATACCACCTAAATGTTTGAAAGTTTGGCTATACTACAGACCTGTGGTGTCTGGTGGCATTTTATGGAACTGAATGCTTCCATTCACATGATGGGTATTAGATAAAGTAGGGGAAAAGGGTATCAAATTAAGTACTATATTGGTATCGGTTTCACATTAAGGGTATTGATATTGAAATTTTTTAAAGCCCTAGTGCTGGTGTCCCTTTTTAAAAATTCACTTTTTAAGCCTACAGCACAGAGATTCCTGTTGCCATCTACTGTACACGTAAGCCAAAGAGTGACTGCTGCGTCTTGCTGCAATGCTGCTATTCCTCCCTAAGATGGCAATAGTTAGCTAAAAATTTCAGCAGATGCTTTAAGTTCATGTCTTGCTTCTCATCTAATAACGGTGATAGATTTCTGCAGCATGTCTGATTCCTCCCAAAAAAGGATCATGTATATTTGGTAGGAAACAGCCTGCTGAGCAGTAATGACTCAGCTCTCAACAAAATCCCATCGTCTCTCCACGGTTTCTATATTAACATTATATTGCAAATGACGATAATAAAAGTGTTATATGACAGCAATTAGCACATACAGAAATGGGCTGATTCAGTCTGAAAATTAACATAAAGCCTGCTATGCTCCCAATGTGAAGGTTTTACTGCATTTGTACAAAAACTGCATATTTATATAATTTCAATGTGGAAGCATACATGCTGCACTGCCAGACTACAAAGCAGGCCCAGCTGTCATTCATTTTAGCCACCACAGAAAGGTAGCTTGGAGGTCTGCATGCTTCCCGCTGCCCTGAGCAACAACCACATCCAGCATCCACTAATGAAACATGTCTGTTGCAAAGTCCACTCTCCGATACTGAAGACAAAAACTGAACAACAAAAGCTTCTCACTGAGATACGGTATTTTCTCAAAGCTCTAATAAACAGTGGCCGAAATGGGCAGACGCACTGTAACGGCCCAGAAATGTTCTATTAGGAAAAATGGGCAGCAGCTTCAGACACAATGCCACTTCAAAAACAACATACGATAATCCAGAACAAATTCAGCAACTGAAACGTGCTGCAGAAAGCCAAAACAAATACAATGACAGCAAACGTGCTGCAAATACAGAAGCTATGCAAGAACAAACAAGTCAAAAACACAAACCCCCAAAACAAGTACAACAGAAAACTCTACATATCCAGTCATCACAACAAAAGTTCTGCAATCCACACCCCCACATTTCTCCTGATGGAAATGTTTCGGGCCCTTGCAGCATATTTGCCCTTCGTCAGCCACCGTACTAACAGCCTTGCTAAGTGCTTACGAGGACTCACTCGTGCTTTTATGCATCCCCTCTTGGTCGCCTCCCCACAACGACTTTAAACAAACAGTACAACAGATTCAGCTGTATAAACATTTTTAGTTGGCCCTAGTCCTGACGCATCCCTTCAGGCTGCGCTTTGAGAGAGTGCCTTCTAAAAAGTTTTCTCTGTGTGAAGCTCTGAAACCTCAGATGGGTCATCATAGTCACCACCAGTAGGTCGTCAGACTGACATGAACCGCCAACAGGAGTCTCCACTTGTTCTCATAAAGGATGAATGAGCGGCTGCTGCGTGGGGTTTCCCTGTATGTAGGAGGGACATCTGGTGTTAATAATCAGCCACAGCTTCAGAGTCAGAATGATGATGATGAGCAGTGGTGAAGGAGGTGATCAGATCTTTAAGTAAAAGTACTAATACCTCACTTTAAAAATACTCCATTACAGTTAAGCCCTGAATTGAAAATCATAGTTTGTTAGTATTAAAGGTCCGGTGTGTAGACTTTAGTGGCATCTAGTGGTGAGGTTGCAGATTGCAACCAGCTGAAATTTCTCCCATGTGCCAAGTGTATGGGAGAACTACTGTGGCAAATGACCCTATCTAGAGCCAGTGTTTGATTTGTCAGTTCTGGGCTACTGTAGAAGTTAGGTGGAAACTGTGGGAGAGGACTTGCTCCATAAGTAGATATAAACGGCTCAGTCTTGGTAACGAAAACACAACAGGTCTCATTCATGAAATGTGAATGTGTGTTGTGGGTTTTTTGGGTGTACTTCTGCATTTTTTTTTTTTTTTTTTTGCCACAAGTTAAATATTGAGCCATTTTCATTTAACTTTTTGAATGGTTCTTACAACAGGAGACACAGAGTTAACAGCACTCATTTCCTCCACTAACAGAAGAGAATAAAATGTTTTTCTCAACCCCATTTCACCTAAAATAACTTCAATCATGCAAAAGTTTTTCCAGGTCAACAGGATGCACCTATCCACAGTAATTATCACCTCCTCATATGGTGGTCACTGGCTATTCATGGGCGGGCTGTATGCTAATTGCTGACTCGTGGGAGCACGCTCTCAGTTTATGACTGATTGACATTCATGATCATACACACATGACTACAATTAAATCCAAGTTTTCTGCAGTGTTCTTGAAACCAGATCAGGTTTTTAGTACCAAGCTTTTTTAGGTGCAAATCTACTCACAGATTTCATGAATGAGACCCAACGAGTCTTATAGTTTCAGGTGATTATATGATCATAAAAACATACAGTAGTTGTATATATATATATAATTTCTGCCAATATCCCTCTAAATCCTAAAAACTGGATAATTAAGCAGCCTATTTAGAGTATTAAAAGTACTGAATACAGAAAAATGTCCCCTGTGACTGTTAGACTATTATATACAGTACAGGCCAAAAGTTTGGACACACCTTCTCATTCAATGCGTTTTCTTTATTTTCATGACTATTTACATTGTAGATTCTCACTGAAGGCATCAAAACTATGAATGAACACATGTGGAGTTATGTACTTAACAAAAAAAGGTGAAATAACTGAAAACATGTTTTATATTCTAGTTTCTTCAAAATAGCCACCCTTTGCTCTGATTACTGCTTTGCACACTCTTGGCATTCTCTCCATGAGCTTCAAGAGGTAGTCACCTGAAATGGTTTCCACTTCACAGGTGTGCCTTATCAGGGTTAATTAGTGGAATTTCTTGCTTTATCAATGGGGTTGGGACCATCAGTTGTGTTGTGCAGAAGTCAGGTTAATACACAGCCGACAGCCCTATTGGACAACTGTTAAAATTCATATTATGGCAAGAACCAATCAGCTAACTAAAGAAAAACGAGTGGCCATCATTACTTTAAGAAATGAAGGTCAGTCAGTCCGGAAAATTGCAAAAACTTTAAATGTGTCCCCAAGTGGAGTCGCAAAAACCATCAAGCGCTACAACCAAACTGGCACACATGAGGACCGACCCAGGAAAGGAAGACCAAGAGTCACCTCTGCTTCTGAGGATAAGTTCATCCAAGTCACCAGCCTCAGAAATCGCAAGTTAACAGCAGCTCAGATCAGAGACCAGATGAATGCCACACAGAGTTCTAACAGCAGACCCATCTCTAGAACAACTGTTAAGAGGAGACTGCGCCAATCAGGCCTTCATGGTCAAATAGCTGCTAGGAAACCACTGCTAAGGAGAGGCAACAAGCAGAAGAGATTTGTTTGGGCCAAGAAACACAAGGAATGGACATTAGACCAGTGGAAATCTGTGCTTTGGTCTGATGAGTCCAAATTTGAGATCTTTGGTTCCAACCGCCGTGTCTTTGTGAGACGCAGAAAAGGTGAACGGATGGATTCCACATGCCTGGTTCCCACTGTGAAGCATGGAGGAGGAGGTGTGATGGTGTGGGGGTGTTTTGCTGGTGACACTGTTGGGGATTTATTCAAAATTGAAGGCACACTGAACCAGCATGGCTACCACAGCATCCTGCAGCGACATGCCATCCCATCCGGTTTGCGTTTAGTTGGACGATCATTTATTTTTCAACAGGACAATGACCCCAAACACACCTCCAGGCTGTGTAAGGGCTATTTGACCAAGAAGGAGAGTGATGGAGTGCTGCGGCAGATGACCTGGCCTCCACAGTCACCGGACCTGAACCCAATCGAGATGGTTTGGGGTGAGCTGGACCGCAAAGTGAAGGCAAAGGGGCTAACAAGTGCTAAACACCTCTGGGAACTCCTTCAAGACTGTTGGAAAACCATTTCAGGTGACTACCTCTTGAAGCTCATCAAGAGAATGCCAAGAGTGTGCAAAGCAGTAATCAGAGCAAAGGGTGGCTATTTTGAAGAAACTAGAATATAAAACATGTTTTCAGTTATTTCACCTTTTTTTGTTAAGTACATAACTCCACATGTGTTCATTCATAGTTTTGATGCCTTCAGTGAGAATCTACAATGTAAATAGTCATGAAAATAAAGAAAACGCATTGAATGAGAAGGTGTGTCCAAACTTTTGGCCTGTACTGTATATCATTCGATTATTACTTATGAATGAATGTGCAAACAGCATTTTACAGTTGTAGCTGCTCTAAGTGGCACTAGTTTAAACTAATTTACAAAATGATAATTTTCCTCAATGGATTAATCTCCTGCTTACTTTCTTAATATATTGACTGTTTGTTCAAACTCAAACTCAAGCATTACCCTGAGCCAAAAGTGACATCTTCACATTTTCCAAACCTTAAAATAACAGATAAATAAACATGGAAATAAATTTGAATATAACAAAAACAAATCAAAAAATTACATTAAGCAGCAAATCCTCATGTGACAAACCTTACCATAACCCTGTATAAAAATTATGGAAGCAATTACCAAAATAGTTTTCTTTCAGTTGTCTAAACAATTAATCAACAAATCGTTTCAGCTTTACTTGTACATGCTGTTGGAAAGTTTAATCTATGAGAAAGCATCCTTTTTTATGAGCTCCCTGTATGTTTTGGATGCAAATGTAACCACAGCTGTCACACAAATGGAGCTGAAACATCATCGTCATTGTATCAAAGTATAAAGAGGCATGAAAACAAAATACTCAAAGCATAAATACCTTAAAATTGTATTGAAATATAGTACCTGAATGAATGTATTTGCAGTAATTATATTCCACCACTGATGCTGACTGAGCACCAGGGGTTCTCACTGTCCTACACACGACCAGGACACCACCCGCTCCGCAGGGACTCCTGGTAATATGACACAGGGTCTAAAGGAGGACACGATTAGATTGTTTTAGTTTGCTGATATCGTGTCTCAGATTATAGTCAGTTGTAATCTTTCTTTGCAGCAGAGGGGGACGGACTCTTGTACTCCTGAGATTGGTTGAATTGTAATCAGGACGAGGCAGCGCCCAAGATTGAATTTGCATTAAGATTCCTGCATATTTTACACAAGCCTGCTTTTCCCCCTGCAGTCCCAAAATCTATTTTGAGGCAGTGCACTTGTACTGCAAAAACAGAAAACATGTTTGTGACCAAAAAAAGAGAAGAATTTGGGGGGAAAATGCATTTTCTATGAGGGAATATGAAGCTCTGGCAGCGAGGCCAGGAAATGAGAGGAAATGGAGTGTCACATACCCCCACGAGCATCACAGCAGGGTGTTAGGGCTAAAGTAATGGATTCCTCACACACGCCATTACTTCAAAGTGGAAATCATGAGGACGCTGCTACCTGCGAGGCCAAGCCCTTTTACCGGGAGTAAAACTGCTCTGAGAATGAGGTGACTATTGCAATTCACTCAGCTCTCCCTTCAAGTTAATATTACTATTCGAGGTTGGTGACCTGATTAACACAGACTCTGCTTACCTCGTCATGTGGCTGATACATTACAATAAGTGTTGGGCGAGGTGTTTGGCATTTTACCAACAAAATCCACCCAGGATCACAGTGTGCTGCTGGATGTTTTTCTTTTCTCCTTGTGCTGTGAAGAAGAATGGAGGATCCTGCTGTGTAATTTATAGCTCTGTTCCAGCAAGAGCTCTCAATACATTCTTCAACTGTTACTGGGGACTAAAATTTGGTTCCCCTCAAGACCCACAAATAAAAAAGTTAATGCATATGACAGGCTAGCGCACTAAGCTTCTGTTCTGGGTGCTGAGGCACTTTATCACTGGGAGTCTCTAGATATACGCCTGTTGTAGTTATATACAGGAAGCTTTGAGCAGGACAGCAGCAGGATCTGCTCATAATGACTTAATGACCTGAGTTTGGATATTACAACAACTGTAATGTTGAAGTGTTGACCGTCAGCCTTAATGTGAGGGAGATGTCAGCCGTGATGGATGAATGGTTTGAAAAGTACAGCCTATTCTGTCCCACATCCCCCTCTGCCAGATTTATGGTCATGTAAACCTGTAGATGAATATCTTATTACAAAGGTCATGTTTTGTCCCTTTTATGAATTTCATTAAGTAAGAAGATTCAGCTGTAACTGCACTTAACATGACTTGACATAGTCACAAAGAAAACAGCTTTTCTGTCTGTAAAAATGCTTTCATAATTCAGGTTGATAGTCTCCACTTAAATCTCTAAAAAGCCAGTGGTATATTATCCAACCTTTTTTTGTCCAACGTACCCTCACAGCTTATCAGATGGATTCAAGTACCCTTTTATGTGCGTGGTGGCCTTCATAGCATCATTCAGTAATATTTCACCTCAGAGAAAACACAATGACAGCAGTGAACCCATGGCTGCACATGGAAATCCATAAAAGGACTTCTCAACTATTTATCTGTTACTTTTAGCTATTCATTCAGACTTTTTTTGCTAACTTGCCAACTAGTTTTAAGGTACTTGTAGTCTTAGCTGCAGCTCTTGTAGTGTTACAATGGGCTTGGAGTTTGGAGGGAAACTGAGGCGTGTCCCCGAACAGCTTCAACTTTAACCTTTATGTCCTCATGTAAAACAAAAAAACAAATAATAGACTCGAACATAAGATACATAAAACATAATACATACAACTTATACTGATATGTATATGTAAAAATATGATACATACAGCCCACCATGCATGCTCACAAAAAATACAATCTACACCAAGCAATAACAACAAACTTGAACACATCCAATTAAACCTGGAGAACATGGCACTTAAGATAAGCATCATACAAATGTGTGTTTGCGTCTGATGAACATAGCTTGTTCTTGGCTGAGATGGACGGCAGAGTGCTGCAACACCTGCCTTTTGTTTTAATTAAAGGCATTAATTAAAGGCATTAATTAAAGGCATTAAGGATTCTGTAATTCTAGGGTGCTACTTTTTGTAATGTATTTATTGAAAGCATTTTCCAGAAGGTTTAAGCATGTTTGTAATCACCAGGAGTTTGTTCTGTTGGCTTTTTGTGGCAAAATAACAGCTAATGACAATTTTTCTCATCATGGATAGATTATAGACCTAAATAAATGCTCATAATAACAGGCTCAGAATCCGAGACAGCACTGTGAAACACAGGCACAGAAGCAGCACACTTGCTCCAGCAAAATTTAAGAATATCCACATAGCGAAATTAAAAAACAAATAGCTACCCTATGAATGAAAATCTGAATGATCCAATATCCAGGTCCAGCTCTAGTGTATACATTGAACTCTTCCAACAGTCATACTATTTTACTTTACATATCTGTGATTTTTGCATGTTAAGAAACATGATCAGTTCATGAAATATTGTGCAAAACCACCAACAACAGATAGAATTGTTAAAATTAGCTTCACCTCAACTGATCACATTGAAATGCTGCTTGCATATTAATTCATCTGAGATAATGATGGGGTCTGTTTGCTGCTAAATGAGTACTTTTTCTTTTCATATCTGAAGTGGATTCTGCTGCTCGTACTTGTCTTCTTCTAAGTCATGAAATGCACGTCTTTAGCTTGTAATGGGGTACTTTAATGTTGACTTTTTGCTATTAAGAAAATGACCTCCATACTTGTTTAACAACCGCAAGTACTCCTGGTTGTCCTCTGTGCAGTCATAACATGACACATACCAGGTTTTTTGCACCCTAAAATCCATTTTTTTTAGTGTAGCCGCATGCAAAAGCCAGATCGACACCATTACAATGGGCAAGCATTCATGAGGGCCTGCTATCAGGGTATGATGGCTGCACCCTGAGATAAACAGAAGGTGCATTGGTAAATCCAATCAGAGGCTCTCCACTCAAATGAGAGCCCTGTTGTTCGAAGAAACAGAACTTTCTATATCTACATAAACTAACAAACAGTTAAGGCAATCACTCATTCACTCCACTTGGCACTCTGCTGCTTCGTCTCCCACAACCAGTCACAGGCAGCACACATATTTTCCTTCTTCGGTAAATATCAGTCTGTGATAGACATGGAGGAGAAGTTGATCATTTTAGTGCAGGGCTACACAGAGCTTTACATCTGTCTTATGGACAATAGTCTAGGCCTAATACACACCTAAGACACAATGCCATGAAGAAGATCAGCTCTGCACTCAGGATTTCTGGTAAGACGGCTGTGATACAGTGCTGGTTATGGTAGCTTAGCAACTTCAGACGCAACTTGTACTCACTTTTTCGAGGCAGTAAAGTGGCAGCATGTGTCCCGCACCGTAGACAACCTCAGGATGCATGTGGCTTTTCAGCATCATGGACCGCACCCAGTGAACTCCATTACCTCAAATATCCCCTGAATGGAAAATCAACCTAAAATTATTGTAACCTGCAGCAATTTTCCTCATGTTGCTGTTAGTGGGGGAAGTTGGGTTCGAAATACCGTTAACATGCAAATGAATGTATTTCTACAAGGTTGGGTTTTGAAAGTTTAGAGAAACATTCATCAGTGATGCAGAAGGAGTCCTCATCCCAGCGAAGCATCAAATCTCGACTGCAGTGGTCTAAAGACGAGGACGATAAAGTTACACTGAATGCATCAAGTTGACGCAGCTGAAACAAGGACATTCCTGCAGGCGGGACCAATGAGCAACCGAGCAGCCTTTCAACTCAGGCCTCAGAGAAAACCTTAATCCTTATTTCATTTCCACTTAAACGTCTCAAAATGCCGAGTCAGTTGTTAGCTGTTTCAGCTTCAAAGCCAACGCCTTTCTGTGTGGGAGACGAGCACCAGCTCAGACGCTCAGTATAGGTGATAGCAGAGGAGCAGCGCTGGGACTGACAATAAGAAAGCCACTGGTTTCTGCACTTTGTAGTGGTTCCTCTCAGTCCCTCTTTCCCACACTGTCGCAGAGAGTTGGAACGATGAAGCTGAGCTGTGTCACACCCACACAGCAGCAGAGGCTGTTATCTTTTTGCTCACAGTCTATTGCTATTTCTGTTTCCTCTGCCAGTGTTTTTGTGTGAGGGGTTATACACACACATATGGCGATCTATGTGCTTGTGTGTCTTCTGAGGGGGTAAACACGAGGATGAGCAGGAGTAAGAGGGATGAGACTGAGCACGGCAGTCACAAAACATCTCTGTTGACTGGAGAGAGAGAGACAGGAAAGGAAGGATTTGGGGAGCAGAGGTAAAAGCTGCCAAACTCAGGCAAAAAAACAAAAAAAGCAATTATTTTGAGGAATGTCGCTGTTGCTTTGTGACTCTCAAAGAACTAGAATAATTCTTGTCTGTCCCACAAACCATCATTAAAAATATTTCCCACAATGCTCAGCCTCACACTGGAAACATAAAATTTCTGCATGTATCAGGCTCTCAAACATCACAAGAAACGGTAGCACCGTAGTGTACAGTTGCACTCATTCATCACGTTCTTTCACATCAAACGAGCCTCAATCAGGCAGCCTTGAAGCAGGAGACTTTTTTCTATATTTTTTCTTGATAAAAGAAGCAGTCATTCATCACTCTCCCTTTGTTAATATCCCATAAGACCATAGGAGGGAGTCTACACAGGCCCACATCCAGCTGCTTGTGGATGACTCACAGGACAGTGCTTCCCTATGGGGGGCTCCTCTTTTCTCCTACTGTACTCCTCATGCTCTCTCCCGCTGTCTTTCCTCGCTACACTCTGTCTCCCTCCTCTGTGCTCTCTCTAATCTCCTTTACTCCTCGTTCCAGCCTCCCACCCTCTCTTACCCCTCTCCACATGCCAGCTTTTTTCTCTCTCTCTCATTTTTAAAGTCACCACTCACCTTCATCATCCCCTCCCTCTAAAATATTCTCTTTTACTTGCCTCCTCTTCCCTTTCCCCTCCAGCCACAGAGATTACAGTCCTGACTCTGAGTCACTGAAGAGGTAATCTAAGGTGTATAGTAAATACATGCAGAGGGCGCAGCGGAGAGAGCAGCAGAAAGAGCAGCTGTCAGTGTAGGAAGTATTATCTGAGTACTATGTGAGACTACCACCTACTTTCACTTATTTCAAATCTCCAAAGCCTTTTCACTGTTTGACAGGGCTGGTCATGCCGGGCACTGTGTGCACTTTTCAGCTCGCTGGTAAATGGCACGCATCAACCAGGGAATGGTTTTCACCGCTGAAATGGTTCATGGCTGCTGGCAGCATCAGCACTCGGGGATGTAACAGCCATTTGATTTGCATGAGATTGAGTCAGTGTGGAGGTCCTTACAGACCTAAGGGACTGTGGGAAAATTATTAAGGGGGGAAGGTATTGTAATTTTAATTTTAGCTGAAGGAAGGGTAGGCTGACTTTCTGTAGAAGACCAGGGGGGCGGTCATTTGTTTTTCTTTCCCATAGTTATACTTTAAGAGATTTGTTGGAGATTTATTGCTGGCTGATATCAGACAGAACTGTCAACTCGTTACACTGTGTTTCCATCTTCAGTCTGACACTGTGTCCTCTCTAAACAATTTCCGTGGAGAAAGGCGATTCAATTTTCCCAAACCAATCGCTAGAGACCAACATATCTACCAGGATCTAATGTCATTTTCAGTCCACACTGATGTGTAGCCATGCCAACATACCTATTTTGCTTGAGCTTTAAGAGTGAAGTGGAGCAGAGCGGAGAAAAACCAACTACGTTGTCCGGTGATATAAAGAAGACATGTCGATTTTGACAAGAAATTCTCCAAATTAAATGTCAAAATACATTGTTCGCTCTCCAGAACGACACATACAAGCAGGGTGCAAAAACTTTTTGGTCCACCAGTCAAATGGCTAGTGAATGTTCAAATTTTACCAGCCACATGGGGCGCCCAGTAGCTCAGTGGGTAGAGCAGGTGCCCCATATACAAAGGGGCCATGGCTTTGATTCCAGCCTGTGGTCCTTCACTGCATGGCATCCCCTCTCTTTCCTTCTTTCACGCTTAGTCCGTCCTATAGTATCTAATGAAGGCATAACAGGCCAAAAAAATGACAATTACCAGCCTTTCAGCAGATTACTACTGTTTTTTTGGCTGGTGAGTGAAACATATCTTAAAGCCACTTGCCAATTCAATTTTGTTTCCTGCATAGTATGTTTTGATATGGCTCCCCTACTAGTAGGATGATATAATTGTCTGTGCCTTTCAAAACTGTTACGAATCCGTTGTATGATGTGACAATGCTAAGGTTAAGGTTTGGTTAGGTTCAGGCAAAAAAACACCTTGGGTGGGTTTAGGTAAATGTAACCCCTGAAGCCTGCTCAGTGGTCACAGGGCAGTGAAATGAATACTGGACCACTGTGTAGGCTCACAGTGAGAGGCTGAGGATGAGTAAGGACAGTGTCAGTCTCTGGAGCCAGAGGGAAGGTTGAATATGGTGTATGATGTATTAAAATCCTGTTTTAGTAAATAATAAAATAAAATCACAACCTACGCGAGCATTACTAGCTTTTAATAAAGTCAGAGTCAATGTTATTGTCAGTCTGCCAACAGTCCAGGATATATAGAGGATTGAAATGCCGTTTCTGTCAGACCATAATGTTGGTATATACAACTATTAAAACAAAACAACAAGAGTTAGAAATACTAGGCTACGCTGGCAGCCTGACTGCTGCTGGAGCTCCTGAAACTAAGTCGTTGTGTCACACTGAGAGATGTTGAGTCACAACGTTCAGACAGGTTTTGCGGTGGCTAAGTGTTTCATTTGATTATTCAGTCTATTAACTGCATTTTTCTAATAAAAACAAAAACTATAATTACTGCTTCGTGCTTGTATGCAGTTACAGTTTATATTCATGTCTGTGAAAACATTAATGCTTCACACACATCATCACCCCAACAGCACAGACAATCTATTCAATCAGCACAGTTTCAAAGTGGGCACCTAAGATTAGTGTCACCAGTTCAGTATCCGACCAGATGTCTCCCCTTTTGTTCCTGCGATATGACGTTCAATAATTGCCAGATAAGTGTTTTTGCAAAACATTATGACCTCACAGTGACCTTTGACCCTCTGGATATAAAATGTCATCACTTCATCATTTTGTCCTATCAGACATTTGTGTGAAATTTTTTTGTGAGGTCACAGTGACCTTTGACCACTAAAATACTAATCAGTTTATCCTACAGTCCACATGGATGTTTGTGCCAAATTTGAGGAAATCCCCTCAAGGCCTTCTTCAGATATCGTGTTCATGAGGAGCACAGTTTCACTCTGAAGTTGTTGAAATCCAGCGCTTGGGCAGAGACTTGTGGCGTCAGAAGGTGTCCTTTAACGTCGTCATGATACGCTGCCAGTTGCTGTTAAAGTCTAACAGTGACAGGGGGATACGCTGTGGGACAAGGACGAAAGTTAAGGCGGCGAAAGTCCGAGTGGGGCGAGTGGGAGTGTTGGTGAATGGGTCCCACAAACACAGACTTTTACCTGAGAGAGCGGTGTTCGCATCCTGTAAGATTCTAAAGCCAAACCCTGTTCTTTTGTCCTAAACCTAACCACGTGTGTTTGTTGTTGAAGGAAAAAAATGTCAATTCGTGGTGGTATTCCGGCGTAGTGCGAGACTGTATGTAAATGTTAAATTTCCTGTGAAAACAAAAGTGTATCTTGAAAGAGGAGAACTTGACATGGTGTCCCAGAACGTCAACAACCAATGCACCCAGAGTACCTTGCACATTATATGTGGACGTGGAAAGTCCATGACCAAAACGTCAGTATGAGACAATGTCAGAGTGAGAATATGTTGTTATGAGAATAAGAAAGATGCAAGGTCACATTGACCTTGACCCTTGACCATCAAAATCAATCGGAGTATTGTTGAGTCCAAGTGGCCATGAAGAAATTCCCTTAAGGCATTCTTGTGATCAGAATGGGGACGTACAGGAAGTGGAAACAGAGAGAAATATGCCCTCTACAGGATGAGTAATTAGCAGCAGTTTTTGTAGTGTTCAAAGTGTTTAGTGTTGAGTGTAGATGTGTGTGCTTGTATAAAAGACAGTTCTTCTGGTTGGAGGCAAAGGGAAGTGAGTTCAGCATCCTCACAATCTGATATATAAAGCTGTTAACCAGTATGTTGGAGCAGGCTTGGAGGCACCAGTATCTTCTCCCAGATGGCAGGAGACAGAGGAGGCGATGTAGGTGGCTTTGCGGGCTAGGCAGGTGTTGTAAATGTCCAAAAGGAAGGGGAGTGAGGTGAAAGTGATCTTCGCAGCTGCGTTCACTGTGCACTGCAGGGTCTTGTGGTTGGAGGCAGTGCAGCTCCCAAACCACGCAGTGATGCAGCTGGTCAGGATGCTCTCAATGATGCCTCAACAGAGGGAGCACATGATAGTTGCCGGGGCTATTACCCCTTTTTGGTTTCCAGAGGAAGTTAAAACACTGCTTGGCTTTTTTTGGCTAGTGATGCGGTGATATTTGTCCAGGAGAGGTCCTCGGTGATGTACACAACCAGAAATTTGGTGCTTAAGAACCACTTAAGAGAAGAACTGTTCTTATTTTCAGGTGATTATACACTAAAGAAAACATATCCCACTACATTCTGGGTTTATTCTATATATTCTATACTGGGTTTTGTATGAACAAGGTTTGGGCTAGACTGTGTACTTATGGTTAGGGGATCTTTACGGTGACATTATAAACACTTGGTTAAAGGAATAGTTAATCTAAAAACAATACAATGGTAAATCGTATAAAGTTGGCTACTCACCTCCTACGCTCACTACTTTTGCTAAACTATTGCCAAACAAAGCTTTTCCCATGAAGAATTTGTGTACAAACTTCTGCGAAGCATAATGTGAATGCTTTGCTCAGTCAGCAAAAGTTAACTGAAAATTGCTGGCTTTAGCTTTAGCTCCCATGCCTGTACATTTTCACACAGTCCCTTTAAAATTAATATTTTTTTTTACAGTACTTTTGTGATTCTCCCTCCCTTTTCCCCAACAGAATTTTTAGCACTTCATAAATATTTAGTAACTGTGAGGAGACTGCGTAGTCTGAACAGTGACTAATAAATCAACCAAAAAAGGAAAAACATTACTTTATCATTTTTCTGGGTTTTTATTCATAACAGTAAAACACGCTCTATTGTATTACTTCTTATAAGGTAAAATATTTTATTTCAGCATTGTTAGTATTAAAAGCTTGTGTGGAGCTACACTGACCTTCTCTCTTTCTCCGCCATATACAGTCATGTGAAAAAATTAGGACACCCTATGAAAGCCTGTGTGTTTTTGGACATATGGATATTTAATATCAATTCTAACAATACTGGGAGATTCAGGTAATATAACTAAACAATTAAAACTTAAGAAAAGATTTTTATAACTTTCTGTAAAATGTAATTTTAAAAAAAATGCAATTTCTGGTGAGGAATAAATTAGGACACCCCCACATTTATTCCCACTTAAAATGGCTAAAATCACACACAGGTGTATCACATCAAGTGCACATGATTAGAACATCGTTACTCAGCATTTTGAAGGAGGCTTGCCCTTTTAAACCTCAGACATTTAGTTTGGTGTGCTCCAGACTGCTGAAGTGACAGTGAACACCATGGTGAGATCAAAAGAGCTGTCTGAGGCCTTCAGAAAGAAGATTGTAGCAGCTTATGAGTCTGGTAAGGGATTCAAAAAGATCTCAAAAGAATATGAAATCAGCCATTCCACCGTCCGGAAAATAGTCTACAAGTGGAGGACATTCAAAACAACTGCCACCAGGCCCAGGTCTGGCCATCCAAGCAAGTTCACCCTGAGAGCAGACCGCAAGATGCTAAAAGAAGTCTCCAAAAACCCTAAAGTATCATCATGGGACCTACAGCAGGCTCTTGCTACTGTTGATGTGAAAGTGCATGCCTCTACAATCAGAAAGAGACTGCACAGGTTTAACTTTCATGGGAGGTGTGCAAGGAGGAAACCTTTGCTCTCTAAGAGAAACATGGAGGCCAGACTGAAGTTTGCCAGAGTGAACATAGACAAAAACCAGGACTTCTGGAATAATGTTCTTTGGACAGATGAGTCTAAAATTGAATTATGTGGACGTCAGAAAAGAGGACATGTTTGGCGTAAACCCAATACAGCATTCCAGGAAAAGAACCTCATACCAACTGTGAAGCATGGAGGTGGAAGTGTCATGGTTTGGGGATGCTTTGCTGCAGCAGGACCTGGCCGGCTCACCATCATAGAATCCACCATGAATTCTATCGTCTATCAGAGGGTGCTTGATGAACATGTGAGACCATCTGTAAAAAAAATTAAAGCTGAAGCGGAACAGGACCCTGCAACATGACAATGACCCAAAACATACCAGTAAATCCACCAAGGACTGGCTGAAAACTAAGAAATGGAGAGTCCTGGAATGGCCGAGTCAAAGCCCAGATCTTAATCCCATTGAGATGCTGTGGGGTGACTTGAAATGGGCTGTACATGTAAGAAACCCCTCAAACATCTCACAGCTGAAAGAATTCTGCATTGAGGAGTGGGGCAAACTCTCCTCAGACCGATGTCGGAGACTGGTAGACGGCTACAAGAAGTGTCTCACTGAAGTTATTTCAGCCAAAGGGGGTAACACTAGCTATTAGGGGGCAGGGTGTCCTAACTTTTTCCTCAGTTAGAATATGCATTTTTATTGATATCTTTCATTTAATGAGTAAAACAAAGTTAACTTTTGTTGTTTACCTGCAATTAAATCACCTTCTTTCCCAGAGATAAAGAAAAACAAGATCAGACATCGATATGTGAACATTTGTTATTAAAGAACTGAATATTTAATGGGGTGTCCTAATTTTTTCACATGACTGTATGCATATATAGTTGATCAAATATATCTTCATTTAATGTAATATACAATAATTATTAGGGGTTTTTTTCCCAGTGTTTCCAGATGGTGTTATCGTTGGCACCACCGTTGCGAAGACAACCATATCGCTCTCCATTTTCCACAGAGCCCAGCAACAACACAGGACACACTGCATTTAGTTTTCCACAGTTATTGCGGTAGTTTCACTGGTCCCCGTCTCCGCTACTGGGGACATTAGATGTAAAAAATCTAAGAACTTAACACTGCTAGTCTTTGGTAACTGGGGATAGCTGCCTATAGCTACTATTGCTATCTTCTTCCTGTTTTTGTGTCATAAACTGAGCCTTTATTTTCCCAGGAGAACGTACTCTGTGGCAGACAGAGCTGCATAGTGAAAGTAAGGCTTGAAGGGAACCAGTCTAAATGGCAGTGGTGTCACTATTCTATGGCCATTACACTGTGCATACAGCACTTACTGCATCATGATAAGTTTAAGCAAAAAACTCATCTATTTCCACTGTAATTGGTCCAAAATGTCAGAAAACTGTAAGACAGTTAATCAATATTCAAAATTATTGCTGGTAAATTTTTGCTGATCACCTAATTGATTTATTGAGGACTCCTTTCACCTCTAAATATGCTGTGGCAGTGTTGAGGCAGTGGTCTGTTCAGCGTGCAGGCAATTAAAACATGCATTGGCATTCAGACTGGGGTATTTACCTTTTCAGTATTCTTGCTGTTGTTTTTGTGCCTGTAATGGGGAATGCATTTTTATGGAGAACAGTCTGTTCCACCCTGCTGCAAATAGTAAATAAGGCTCACTCTGCCACGATGTAATGATACTCAGCATGTCGGACTCCCCTCTGAGAAGTCAGCACTCTCATACAGTAGGTACTCAGCTCTTCTCCGGTTTGTATTTGTTGATGTTATTGATGTGTGTGGTCAGTTAACGAATGCTTAAATGTCAGATTTCATCCCTTCAAGGCAGAGGAGGTGATATTTATTGATGTGATGTTTTATTCCAGACCTTCAGTCTTTAGATTGAAAGTAAAATGAACAGGTTTAAGAAATATTTTATGTTTGTGTTTCTTTTCATTGAATCTGAGTGATTATTTTTCACAGTTATTTTCCATATGAGCGGCTTTCCCAGCTGACAAATCTCCAACACATAATCTCAGCAGTGGGTGGTAATGGGAAACCACCCACTGCTCCACTCCGGCTCCATTACAGTGCACTGAAAACTCACTCGTTCTTCTAATATCAGTCTCTATCGGTAGCCTAATGATGATTTATAGCCAATACAGCTGTGGCTGGTGAATTGTGGTGGTGAGTGCATTTGTGCTGCTGAGCGAGAGCTATGTTGTAGCCCTGAGGTGAGTGGAGTTCAGTTTGAACAGCAGAGCAGAAAGCTTACAACAGAGAGGTGCACCATACAGTTAATGGGAGCCGTGAAGCTCTAACGAAACCTTCCCACTGTAACTCCAAACCTGAAGAGAAATAGCTTAATGTTTTCAGCTGACCTGAACTCTGCAAATTGGTGGATGTTGTTCCACCCACCATCAGACATGAAACAGCCCACCTTGCCGCTGGACAACCTGGAGGCTGTTTTAATTGGGCAGCGTTGGCAGTGCTGTGACGTACCATGAAGAGATCTGGTTCTGGTTGGTTTCCAGGTCAATACTGAAACTGCACATCTCTGATTAGAGTGGGAATAGCTTCTGCACACCTCCCTCCCCGCCCCGCTGAACAGATTAAAAACAGACACCCAGAGGGATGTTTGGTGGCTGCTGACCACACTCGCTGCAGGCCTTATTAATTTACAAGTGCACACTTAGTTTGTGTTTCTTAAAAAGCACTGTATTTATTGCTCTGCTAAATTAAATGTTGCAAGCTGCAGCTAATTATTCAAATGACTTTTTAAGATTATTTATATCAGTCTGTAGTTATTTATCAGCTTTGTATTTTTGATGCAGTTTAAATGTTTTTAGAAACACACACAAACATTTCATAATTTAATGCACTGCCAACCTCCCATTCAGACATGAATTCATGCAGTGGCATATTGTATCATATTTGAGATATGTGTGCACATGGCTGATTGAAAAACATGAGTCAACAGTCGAATACATTTTAACACTTAAAATTAAATATCAAAGACACAATTCAGCATTTTGAAAAATAAGCTTAGTCGCTTTCTTACAGAGAGTTGGTTTTAAAGACTGAAGCTGTGTTAGCTTAGCACAAAAGCCGAGCCTGTTTTTTTCAATATCTAATTTGGCTCTTGAAATGTTGCCTGCCAGAGCTCCAGAGTAATTGGTGCAGTTAGTTCTAGCAGAACTGATTTTTGCACATTATACATGTGAAATGTTACATATAAGTAGGGTATAATTCTATGTCATTAGCTGTTGATTTTCTTCCTGGCTGCCAGTCGGTGGTTATTGTTCAGGCAGTAAGTGGGTGGGCGAGGGAGGTGTTGGCTCTATCTTAGGCTGGTAATTTATGGCTCCAGCTGCTGTCTCCCTCTCCCCAGGTGGACAGCTTGATTCGTCAGCAGTGCATCTCATTAGGGGGAGAAAAACATGTTTCTGAGGGGAACACACTCTGCGAGAGGACAGCACTGATTGGACACAAGTCTCTCAGGGGGGACAGATGTGTAGATGCGAATCAACCATGTTGGTGATTGTTGAGGATCTGTGATAAAAAATCTCAAGACAGCAGCGTCTTTCAATGTATGAATAAAGGGTCTGTTTATGTAACTGTTAAAGTCCAAGACGATAAATTATTCAGTTGAGTCCAAACGACAAACTAAATATAAGTTAGTGTCCACTTTAAGATGTCTGTCCTTCTGTTTCATACTGGCAATGATGACTTTAGATGGAAGATCCTAGGCTGTAATTGCAGTATATATTAGGGGCGACTCAAACATGCTCAAAATGCCCCCTCCCAATATACTGATAAAAAAAATATAAAGTAAAATTAGTGCTATGCTACGAGACCCATCGCCCTCTGATATAATCATTAGCAAATTTAATCATAATCACAAACATACTTAACAAACTGCCGTTATTAATACTATCAGTTCTGGTATTATGGTACTGCAGTTCTGTGTATGGTTTGTCCAATTGGGGTTGCCATACCCCAGCAAAAGCTGTTGCTAGACAGCTGTAGGTACGTACAATCAATGTCTCTATTTCATTGTTTTCAAATGTATTAAATTGGAAAACTAGAGTGTAATATGAATGTCACATAGGCTGTATCAGTGTGGATTGTGATAGTTCTTGTCAAGTGTTAGTATGCCATAAAAATATCATTAAAAGTCAGAGTGTGTGCGCTTTTCCCATGTGTGGCCCTCCATCATTTGCTGGCGCCCTAAAATGAAACTCAGCCATCAGAACTGTGAGAACCTCTGATCTAAGATTTTTGCGTCATAATACTCTAAAATGTTCAGTTTAGATTTTAAAGTTTCTAAAAATGTCGCTGAGAGGGAATTCCCCAAAGAGCCCTGGATGGTTTGGTGGAAGAAAGTGTAGATTGAAAATGCACACAAGACTCAAACAAAAAGCTTGTCTGTCTTAAACGTCTGTTCACATGATTTTTCTCTTCATTTTGCTGTAGTTTAGTCCTTATCGACTGCAGCACAGTATCCCTGAACAAAGCTAATTCAATTTGCTAATTCATTATGGGACACAGATCAATCAATGTCCAACACACAGTATTCTCCAACTTTGAATGATTCATTTCAAACTAATGAAACCTAAAATTAAGCATTTTTGAAAAAAAACTTTTCAATTAGTCTTTTGAATATTAATTTGAAAAGGCTAAATTAACAAGTCAGCAAAGTAAAACTTGAAGGTCAGTGGGCCCTTCCCTTCAAGGGATACCAGACAGACCACGCCATAGGGACACCAGAAGAGAGAGGTCCTGTACCCTGCTGCATGATATTAAATCAATTTTTTTTCTAACTAAATGGTGCTTTATGGTACCCCTTGATCCGTGTGGGCTCCTCTGTCCCCATAAATCCGGCTGCTGTTCAGCACTGCCTATGTGAGAAAAGTTGTATGAAGCCTTTTGTGCCGAAGGAGCTGTGTTAAGTCTGATAAACTGTTAGGATTGAAGACCACAAGTCTGTGAGTGTGGAGTGAAAAAGAATTGATCTTACCAGACCTCTGCTTGAGGCTAACAGGTCGAGGCTACAATAGCCACCACTATAGTGGTGGCTATTGTAGCGTAACACACCTGCATCTAACAACTCAACTGCTTTTTGGGCAGTGGCACCCCCCAGGAAACTTTTCATAGGGGGGCAGATAGGGGCATTGAAAATCTTGAGTGGCACACCAAATCCAAAAGCTGTAACTGAATTTTAGGAATTTACTCAGGCTGTTGAGGTAATTAAAAACTATGTCAATATGGAGAGTGTAGGGATCACACACTGATATACTTTTGTATTTCTTATTTTACAGTTAATCTTACTAACTATCTGATGTGTGGCGGCACGGTGGTGCAGTGGTTAGCTTTGTCACCTGCCAGCAAGAGGGTTCCTGGTTTGAACTCCTGTGCGGAGTCTGCATGTTCTCACCTGTGTCGGTGTGGCGACCTGTCCAGGGTGTAACCCACCTCTTACCTGTCAGCTGGGATAGAGTCCAGCTCCCTGCGACCCTCAGCAGGATGAGCAGTTATGGAAAATGAGTGAATGAATGATTTGATGTGCGTAGACTAGTACTGGTACAATTAACACTTTGATTTCCACAACTATCCTGTTTTAATGTATTGTGTTTTTACACGTTAGGTGATTCACTGCTCCTCAAATAGGCTGGTTGTCCTTTTCTTAGAGACACATATACAGCTTTAATTTGAAGGAGTACACTGATAGTTGGAACAAAACATTTACTTGAAGCAAGCCTTCTCTAGTTCAGGGTTAGACTCGTGGGTCTCTGTAGAACCCATTTTCATTCAGGTATCTTCATGTGAGCGTTCAAGGGACCCCTTTTTAATGGCCATGCCAGTTGTTCTCTCGCTAAAATTTAGCCTTATTTTGGTGCATTATTTAGCCCCCTTCCTGACAGACTATGCTGACATGGTTGATACCTATTGATGCCTTAGATTATCTAGTTTCACAAGATACCACTACCATCATGATAACACTAGGAGGGGGCAGCAATTTATCAGGGTCATTGATTATGGGTGATGTTTTAACAAGGAAGAAAAATGGTTGAATACAAAAGACTAAGTCTGTTTCTCCAGCATCGATATTAATACTAAATAGTCCATTGTGAGGCTGGCGTTGTGAAAGGGTACTTTATCAAAATTAAGTGTTAAGTTACTGGTCCAACTCGCTTCATCTCATTAGTGACCGTACACATAAAAAACCCATCTTGCATTCTGCCAAAGTTGTCAATGTTTTATTAATCTTCAGTTAAGGCAATCCATTACAAAGCATTTCACAAACCACAGTATGACGACAATATCATGTCCAACACCTGGTTTGGAAATTATTCAGCATGCAAGTCAGAGACCAAGAGAGGTATGTAAACAACCTGGGATAAAACAGGAGTAGTGGCAAGAAGAACCCATACAGTATGTGTCTCATAGGAACAGAATGGAAAGAAACCAGAAATGCAACATGCGAGAGATGGCTGTTATCTCTAAATAACATCCCAAGTAACAAATGAAGCACATGGCAGATGCACTAATCGGGTGAGATGAAGGTCGACTAACAAACTTCCTGCCATTTTGGCACAAACATGCACGTTGTCTAAAGAGGCCAAGTTCAACAAGTGAACACACTTTGGCTCTGAGTATTCTTTATATGGGGCTTATGTACATAATTAGAGTTCAGCCTCAAAGAAAATTCAAAATGAAGGGGTAATCAAAGCCATTTCCACTGAGAGAAAAGAATTAATTGTATCATTGGAAAGACATCTTTTAGACTGAAAAATATATTTCATTATAATTTCATGTTTCACAATTGCATAAGTGTCATTACTGTGCTCATTTCGTATTTATTGATTATTTGTTGACTTCTGAGGGTAGTCATTTTTTGATTTCCCTGTGGTGGAAATCTCACAAAGGGAAGAGGGAAAAAAGGGGTTTAGCTTATTATAATCTTGGTAGAAAAAAAGCCATCTTGTTATTAATTACATGAAATATGTATGAAAAAGTGCACACAACATACCTACCTAACCCCAACTCCACGTTTTCACGTACTCTCACAGACATTTGAAACACACTCATAGTATATGAGCTGCATGCTGATGCTGACTTCACATGCCTGCCACATGACGCACTGTACTTTTTCTAACTAATTCCTGTGAGTAATGATTAACTTGTGGTTGCTTTTAAAAATAAAATGTTAAAATAAATCACTTTGAAAAGCAGAATTTAAATAGGTTACTTACAAAGCAAATATATCAGATATATAAGTCAATCATTCATAATATCTCTTTAAATATATTTCATAACAATGTATATATTCATGATTTCCTTTTGGCTTGAATGGCTTTCCGCAGAGGTATTCTGGTATTTATATGCGTGTTATGTAACTTAACTTAATGGCCTCATTTAACTTCTGATGAACAAGTGAATTTGGCAGCAGATTAAACGCTGCTTTGTCTTTTGAGGGAAAAAAAAAGTCATCGCTAATGAAAAATAAAAAAGAAGAAGAAGAAGAAAAAAAAGCCAAATATGGATCGGGGCCTGTGACATAAGGAGTCCACTGCCTCTGGACTGAGTTTCTGCAGTATCATCACACTATATCTTCTCTCTGAGAGCACTAAAGCAATGGGAGTCAGAGGACATTATGCGGCAAACAAAGATCGTAAAGCAACATGAATTATGTAAACACATTTGCCCTCAACACAAAACAAAAATATAACAGTGAGAGATCTGAGCTTCACATTCTCTGGGAACAACATGACAACTCTTTGTAAACGGTAGTTCTCCAGTGGCATCCAACGAAACTCTCTTAAAGCACAAAACAAGACTGAATAATGCACAAACACAACGGACCGGAAATAAACTCACGTCTTAATGAAACCCATGAATGTTTACTTTTTTCCTTGAGGCAATGTTAATAGCCACAGTTGAGTTGTAAACAAGTCTTGACTTAGAATATTGTACAACAAGGCTCAGAGACACTCTCGTTATTTCAAAGATCGTTAGTGAATAGCTGTAAGTATAAAAAGTACAGGACACTGGTAGAGACAGTGTGTAGTAGTCCTAATCTTGCAACAGTTTAATCATCACTAACATTTTCTGTGTGTACGTCTTTAACACGAGACCTGCTGCTGGCAGAGTAACACCTGGGTAACTGAATTTGGATATGTTTCCATATAATAGGCACATTTGGATCGAGATATTGAGTGACTGAGAGATACTAATGGAAATAATGGCCTTTATATATAGATAGGATGTACACAACCGGGCCACAACTGTCTTTAAAAATGTGCACACAGTCACTGAAAGGAAATGCAAATGTTAATTAAATATACCGAAAGCTGAATTTAATCCTAAAACAAAACTGTGAAATTGGATCAGGTAGTAAAATGGCATCCCAATGTTCTGTTGTGCATTAGTGTAAAACAATGTTGTCCGGGAACACTCAATTAATTTGACAGAGTAAAAACAATGCACTCATAAGACACTGAATAAATCAGGAAAGATGGTCTCATTTTGTTTTGTGCAATCTGATGTTGTTTTCATCAACAAAAAAAAGAAAAAAACATTCAACGCCCAAATATTTCATTGCAAGATTTGTGATCGTTCACGTTTCATTCAGGGAAACAAATCAATTTAAGGAGGAAGAAAAGAAAGTGGGTATTAGTTGACATCAGTCTCTGAAAAGTGTGTTTGTAGGGTCCGAGCCAAATCCCAGGCAATAAAACTGTAACCACAACAAATATAATGGAAAGAAACACAAACAGCGAGATGACGAATGAGACGTGGCAGCATGACTTATAGTTTACCTCTCTGCACACTAACTGGGAACGCGAGTATGTGCTCTGAATTATTCATCAGCTTCTGTAAACATACTGTTTCTGTGATGAATATAAGCTGACTTTAATATATCAGTATAGTTATTTCCTTACAAACACCGTTCCTGTTGTGATCCGGTTTAAATTTATGTTAAAAGCGTGTTAAAAACACAATGTGGGGTCCTTTCCATTATTTTTATTGTGGTAGCTGTTCCTTCAAAATAAAGGTGTCAAGCTTATTAACACTATAACCTTTGTGCTTTTTATTTGGACAGTAATTAGTGCATTCTGTTAATATAAATATTAGAAATACCTATAGGACATGGTGCTGGAAAATCAGTATGGCAACAGCTCACAGCAGGTCCTCCACATAACTGCTTTGCAATCAAAAATTATCCATCAGTGAAAATGATCCATAAACTGCTGAATAGCTTTTATCACATGCTTTTATATTACAGTCCTTATCAAAGTAGAAATGGGGATTTTTTTTATTACACTGGTCACAAAATATAAGATGGAAAACTACAGGGGAATATGACTTTAATCCCCTCCCTGTAAAACCCCCTGAAAGGAATAAATTATTTCTGCAATAAATAAATAAATAAATAAATAAATTAGTATACACATGATTTCCTAGTTTAACACACACCGATTCCAAAAGGGTATCACAAACATGATACACACTGTCACATTCTAATATATTTACGCCCTCAAACAGGCTCTCTCTACGGGTTTACTTGCTATCCATTACATCACCACTTTGACAGGTTTGACAGCGAACAACTAAAACCTCTGTCTACACCGGGCCCCTCTCTGCGCTCTCATCCTCCAGCACGAAACAATCTCCCTGATCATCAGCAGGTTCACCCAAAGCAGCTGCAGTTCTCCAAAACAAAATGGAGTCCCGTCATCGTTTATATTTAGCCGAATTAATATTTACGAAAGGGCCTCGTTTCCATTTAACCAAAAGGACGGTTGTGGAGGCGGGTTCCTGTCGTCCACGCTCCTACCCTGCCCCACCTCGGAGCTGTGTGTGGGGCTCAGACGGGGTTGGTCTGGGGGAGGTCACCAGGTGAGTAAGCTGGTGGGACGGGGTTAGGCTTAATGCCTCTGCTCTTCATGTAGGAGATCAGCTGGTCAGGGATCTCAGCCAGGACGTCTTTAGCCAGCCGCGCCATGCTCAGCACGTGGTTCCCTGTGCGGTCCATGTAGTCTCTGAACGGGACAAACTGGAAGACAAGTATGACATAAAGTACACCTGGCAATATGAAACCACTGGACCAAACAATTTGATGATGATGATGTTGATGATCAAAATAATATTGATATTGTGATATGAGACAAGATATCTTCTTAGATTTTGGATATCATAATATCACAAGTGTTGTTTCTTTCTTGTTTTAAAGGCTGCATTACAGTAAAGTGATGTAATTTCCTCAACTGTTCCAGCTGTGCTATTATTTACCTTTACCCACTTAGTCATTATATCCACAATTACTGATGATTATTTGTCAGAAATCTCATTGTGTAAATACTCTGTGAAAGCACCAAAAACCCTACACTACCACTGGAATATTGATAAGGAGATATTGGGTTGAAAAATATTGTGATATTTGATTTTCTACATATCACCCAGCCCAAACCGCCATTCAAGAGTTTAGAATCGCATGCTGCCACAAAAGCTTGATTGGATACAGTCAGGTGGCTGAAAGGACTTCTCATTTAGATTTTTGAATGGTCTTTTTTGCTTTTTGGTTGTAGAAAGTCCTCTTTACAAATACATGTTATTTAGTGTGAAGTGCTGCTGTACAAGGGTTCATCCAGTCTGACAACTGAAAGGCCAGACAGAAACAAAGATTCCTCTGAGCAGCAGTTCAATAAGAACAGAGGAATCACCAGTGGTGGGTAAAATAAACTGGAAGCTTAGCATCAAAATCTGTTCAGGATTAAACAGGTTCCTGTCTCAGTGTGAAGTGCACAATAATGCCTCTAAAAAGCTGGAATGAACAGGCAACGTGTTGCTGTGGCAAAGCTCTTCTTTAAACTTAACAACAGAAATAGAAGGATGATGTAGGGTTAGCATGTCTGGAATATCAGCTGAACATACTGTGGACTGACTATTCAGTCTAACCAATGAATTGACTAAAGGGCTCAAAGAAAAATGGATGAACTTAATATTTAGAGCCCAGTCGGACCTTGTGGTTCAATAATAATCTAGGATAGCTTAAACTGTTCTAGACTGGAAACAGGTTATTTTGGGGAAAAATCTTTACAACAATATTCTCCCGTCATGCAGCACTGTGGGGACATTGACTAAAAGTTAAATTCATTTGATTTGTCTTACCAAATGTAAATAATACATCTTGTGTCTCAATTACACTGTTTTTATCTCTCTTAAAACAGCCCTTACTGAAGAATAGAAGAAAACCCCACATACAACAGGTGATTCCAAACTTGCGAACAGTAGTGTATTTCATAAGATCGGACTGTGCTTTAATTATATTCCCCACAGAAGCTGTGTTTACATTCTTTAATCTACTTTGTGATGTAGAGCGACTTGGGTGGTGCTTAAACTTATATAACAGGAGTTATATCCAAGCAACTTCTCTTTTGCCTTGTCTTATTACTCTCTGCTGCCATGCCATTACAGCATTTACATTCTTCCACTCACTGTGATTAAAAGTGGAGCTGGCTCTGCTAGACACAGCAGATATTTGAGTTAATTAATGTTGTCTTTACAACTTAACAAACTCTACTGGCATCAGAAACTTGTAGGAGAAAACTCAGGCAGTCAAAGCTGGTTGACACTTGTGACTCTGTAGCTGCCAAAAGTTTTTGAGGAGGTACATCCTATAGAGATGCATGCATACGCTCTGTGACTGTCATGGCTTCTTAACGCATGACTATGATTCAAGATTTGGAGCATTTATCAGAACTTAAACCTTAAAGATAAGAACATGTTATAGTTTCCATGATGCTGGTGCTAGAGGATAGAACAGAAAGTCATTAAATTTCAATAGTATACTCTCTTTTGAACATTAGTGTGTTCAACTAATTTTGCGCTTGCAGATTAGATTGTGAGAGTTCATGTTAGAAAAGTTTACATTTTAGTATCACTGTGGTGCACGAGTAAAGGACATGGGGTCACCAAAGCACAGTGGTTCATCCTCTGCAGATGAAGAATATGCATAGTAAATTAATTCAAAATCCATTTATCCGATGCCTTTTGTACAAAGTTGCCGTTTGGGTTGAGCTTTGGGTGTAGATAACAACTCATGGAGTGAATTCATCCTCTGGTGAGCATGAATGGGTTCAGTAAATTTCATCGTGATTTGCTTCTTGGATTTTTATATTTCGATACTGAACGTGTACATACAGACTTCTCAGAACCCAAACTATCAACATATTTTAAGACATCTGGCACTGACAGGACAGAAATGACACTTTTTATCCACTGCTGTGGTGGCGAAAAAGGCCTAGAAATACTTGACCCTTAAGTTCAAGTTAGAAGCAAAACATGTTTACCAAAACTGAGCAACCCTAAATGGTCTCTCTCTGGGGAGAAGTCCTAGAACAAGGTGACCTGGCAAACACTGTGATGAAGAAACATTGTGATGGGGAAATAGATTTTGTTGGCAGAACAAGTTGTGGTAAAACGCAAAGTATTAAGATGAGGATAAGTGCAAGTTCTGGAAACGGCAGGAAATCACACCAACACACATACGCACATGGAAAGCTAGGTATGATGTTTATCTAAGGAGGAGTATAAGAATGTTCGGTGAACTGTTCTACGGGGCTGTCTCATTGTTGCAGTATGTGAAGTTTGTATTTGTGTCTTCAGTAAAGTCCTGCAAAAGCTGCAAGACTGATCCCTTGTCATAAGACTCCTTCTTTAACACGGTGCCTTTGTTAAATGAACCGTGTCCTTCACATGACAAATAATAAACAAAGGTCTCACCTGTACAATGTCTCTCTCTGCCAACTTCCCTCGTGAGGAAATCCTGATGTCATCACCATCCAGCTCAACCATGGCTACAGAGAAAGGGCATTAAAAACAATTCCACATAAAAATATTTCCATACTGATCATATTGTACAATAATTGTCATGGTTTGTTTAGCCAAGAAAGCCCATTTGACTAAAACAAATCACCCCTGATGCAAACAGACCACAAACTGGTTTCTTTAGTTACTGTTCTCACCATCAAACTCAGCCTGGCCAACTCCGACAATGATGATAGACATGGGGAGTTTAGCTGCCTGTCGTGAACAAGAAGAACAAACAGTCAGTCAAGGTTACATTTCCAGCTATTTGTATTTTTCCCCCAATACACTTCTTATTCTGCAAAGTCACTATCAATCTGCAGGCACATTACTCCTGAGAACAGAAACAATAATGGACAAGGTAAAATAAGAAGAATTTAACAGATACATAGCATTCTCTTGACTGTGTTTCACATTATGTTGCATAGTGGGCTGTGCAGGGACTGAGAGAGAATACAAAATACATTATTCAGCTCAGGGTCCCTAAGGTTGTTACAACAGCCAGCATATAACAAAATATTTTAGCTAACTATTATACAGTGTACACATTTTACCGGCTGCTTTTACAACGTGGAATACCAAACGAGTTAAAGTACACAATGTTCTTGATTTAATGGTCACAAAGAATAAAAAAAAGTAAAGATAACATGCACAAACATGAATAAAGTCAAATGCTTTATTCATTAAACATCGTCCTACATACTCACATCATTCAGTCAAACATTATCTATTTATGATCTTTGCATATAGAAATGTTTCAACTACTGTTAACATCAAAACAGAAAGGCCACAAGTCCTGCCTAAAGGCACAGTTCACCCCTAATCAAAGATACGTATTGTCCTCTTACCTGTTATATGCTTATATGCATATAAGCTATTTATCAGTCTTGATTGTTTTGGTGTGAGTTGTCCAGTGTTAGAGATAACGGCTGTAGAGGTGTCAGCCTTTTCTCCAGTATAATGGAACAAGATGGCACCTCTCAGCTAGCTAACATTACAGCTCAGCCGAGGAGGACACCATTAATGTTTATATCTAACGACAAGCATGCTCTCCATGAGTAGATGCACGCTTCCTTCTGCACGGTAATATGGTTGGCGGGTGTAGTTTGGTGGAAAAATATAGTTCTTCCATGAAACTGCTCACAACAAGGTCTGTGAATTATCTTGAGTAACCAGGTCATGATTTCTGAGAAAGAGACATTGCTGTTGAGTTTAAAAAAAAAAAAAAAAAAAAAAAATCACGCTTTGAGCACCACAAGCGGAAAACGGAATAATTTCTCATTTTCATTTTGAATAAAGTTCCATGTTCAGACGACAACATTTTCATAACAATTACCGTGCACATGGATCTACAAAAATGACCAAAACGCAACTAAAGTTTACCGTTTTCGATTGAAATTGTTGTCGTATGAACAGGACCCTAGTGTCATCTTGGGGGGAAATCACCAGAGGCCTCACAATATGATCATGATACTTGAGTCACAATACAACATTATTTTGATTTCAAACATGTTGCGATTTGCTGAGTATTGTGATAACATATATTTTGATATAGGAAAACTTTGCTGACATCTCCTTTCAGATAATATTTTCAGTCTGTTCATCTCACGCCAATTTATCAAGTGGCCTGTGAAAGCAACTTTTATTATTCTAGCAGGGTACCAAAAGTTTGTATTTGTATTTGGAACATCAATAATTTGGATTAAAAAAATCAATACTTGGCATCAATGTATCAGTATGATACTGCCACACAAAAATATTGCGGTACTATGCTATATCGATTTTTTTCCCTTGCCCCTAATTCGATCACATTGGAGAGAAGGCAGGCATCTCTACAGCACACGGCAACTCACAACAAAACAATCCAGACTGATAGATAGCACTACAGGTAAGAGGAAAAAGATGTATTTTGATTTTGGGGTGAACTATCCCTTTAACACCAGTCTGGCTCAAAACCTTAACCCATATAATAAAGCTTTAATAAGACTTATTTTTCACACTGTATGTGATGTACAGGTTTGACCACGGCATTATTCCAAACCGCAGTCCTGATGTGGAGACTGTGAAAGCTCGGGCATGAATGAATGATATATGCTTGTGGTAGAAATGCATTTACAGGGGTAAAAGTAGGTCAGCTTTCCTGGAAAAACATCCCGAGGGTAGAGGCCTGTCACAGATAGGAGTAAATAGACTGAGGAGGACCATCCTCTCCATGGTCTCTATCATGATTCCCCCGCCACCCCCTTCCTCGTGACCTCTTGCTCTCACATTAAATACATACATTCTGTTTGCCCATTTCCAGCAGCAAAACACCACACAAGCATATACCTATAAATGCCAAATCAGATTCTGTATCCAGAGCTGAATTATTCAGTCGACACCATTTGTTACTTTGCTTGTTCTGTAAAGTCACTCAGGGGATCTCCATCCTTCAATCTGTCTGAACACATCCTCCTCACGCCGCACAGAATAACATACAGATACCTGTTCTCATAAATAAACTTTTAATTGATTTCTTTAAAAGCACTTCACCAACTTTTTCACCTCATCACACTGAAGAGATAGTTTGGATCTTTTGAAGAGGGGTCATATGAGGTACTTATCCATTGTCAGTGTATTACCTACAGTAGATGGCAGTCAGCACGCCCCCAGTTTGGAGAAGCAGACAGGAGTACTGGCATGGAAGATAAGCAATGTACCGCTGTGGACATGGGTAACAGCAAAATGCATTTTAGCCACTTTAAAAAAAATCAATATGTGTTTAAGAGTATGCTATATTTAGGATATTTTCACAGCTTTACCTTGCCATGACACAGCGATATTCAATGGGGAACTGAAGCTGTTATCTCTCTGTCTTCAAAGCTCTGTCTTTAAAGTTGCTGAACACAGAAGCTGCTCCTCTACCGCTGCCTCGATCAGTTACACAGTAAGACAAACTAACTGATCAAGGCAGCGGTAGACCAGCAGCTCCCATGTTCAACCAGTTAAAATGACTGTTTTTGTCAACGAGTCTGGTGGCGCTGAAGAGAGCATGGATGGGGAACTGCAGCAGTTAATGTTTCGCTCTCAGCAGCAAAGTTAAAGCTGTGAAAATATTCTCAATATAGTGTACACTTACACTAACAATACATTTTTTAGATGGCTAAATATGTCTTGCTGTTACCCCATTAACAGCAGTACATTGCTCAGCCTCTCTGTTGGTTCTCCTGCCTGCTTCTCCAAACTGAGGGGGTGCTGACCGCCATCTACTAGAAGTAATACGCTGAATATGGATAAGTACCTCATACAACCCCATTTCAAAAGATCCAAACTATCCCTTTAACTATCAGAAGAGAGGATTGACACTAGATTGGTTGATAGATGTTTCCATTACAAATGCTGACACTCCAGGTTGTTCAGTTCCTGTATTTAACCCCTTAAACAGGGACATAGAATTAAAAAACTGGGAAATTAATGTTTCATGTCTTTGAGTAACTTTACGGTTGGAAAAGACATCAATTCATGAATCAGCTTGTCATTGTTTTCTATGGCCATAAAATGGAAAAATTCTAAATGTCTAAGGCATCATTTTATACCCATTTCCCCAAAATGAAGCCGAACATATCTGTAGCCTTTGTAAACTCTGGGTTCTTTGAGTTTAAACAAAGGTTGTCTCCACTGCAAAGTTTTTAATGACTGTGGGGTTTAAGAGGTCAATGATAACAACAGTGAGAAAAAGAGAAGTTACAGCAGCTGTAAGATGAGATACAGTTCATTTTGATAACAGAAATCTAAATCTGTTGGCTTTACTCAAAATTTGGTAAAATAAGAAATAAAATATGACAAAATAAGTACATTCAGTAGCAGAGTATCTCTTCTTGTGTCAATTTGTACATAGCCTGCAGGTTAGTCAGTAAGTGTTAGATGGAGAGGTGAAATGTTTGCTGTGTTGATTCAGAGTGGACAGATGAACTGAGCAAAATGGAGTAATTTGTGTCTACATTTTTAAATATTCATAGGTTGTTGGTGGAGCCAGTGGTCTCCATCCACACAACAAACTGACACCCCAAGTCATAATCCAATACCTGGCCACAAATTCATTTTTTTTTTTTTCTTTTTCCGATTTTTTGGCTGCCAGGTCAGAGTGAGACCCTCTTTTATAATTCAAAATCCTGAAATGAAATTTGGAGCTTAAAGGGAAAACATCAAAGGAAAGATGGCCCAGAGGCTGTCCTGTTGGATGTGTGGACACATTAGTCACTGAAGGCTAAGCTGTGTTGGTTTGGTCAGCAGCAGTACCTGTAACATTACCAACACATATCTTACGTGCAAATTATAAGGATATCTCTGAAGATAAACCACAGCATCAGCAACAGAAAATAAGACACCAAAAGTGCAGACATAAGCATTACACCTAACTCTTTCGTAATGATTCATCTCTCCAGGACAAAGGCTAAATGTCAAACGAAGCAGGTCATTCGGTCCTTTGCTCTGTGGGCAGAGAAGAGTGTAGCCAAGTCCAAACTGAGAGGCGAGAGGTGGCAGCAGGACGCAGCAGGTTTGGGCCGAGCAGTGCAGAGCAGCAGACAAGATCTTAAAAGGAAGGTGTGGCTGTTCGAATGGTTTGATTAACAGTCGCAAATTCCCTTTAAACCCAGTCTGCTGTGGGTCAGAGCATCGTGTTGCTGTGCCTCAGATGGTGCGCCGGGTAAGACCATCGCCTCTAATAAAGTGAACCTGTTGACCTGGGAGTGAGTCTCAGCTGAGCCCCTCAGCCTCCTGAGGGTCTCAATAAAAAGGAAAAATATTGGACAAACAGAGCACCCGAGCACAGGGGGTGAGACAAGTGGAGCAGAAAACATCCCATAAATCCTCAAATCCAGTGCTACAGGCTTATAAACCCTCAAAGTAACAGAAAGCCTGAGAGAAGTGCCACAGCAAGCTAAAAGCACCTGCAATGCCAATGCAGACAGGGTAAGAGAGAGAGTGCGAGAGATGAACATCCTCCGGGTTGTGTTAGAGCAGCACTTACATTCACTATGGCCTCCTTGGTTTGAGCCATGTCTGATATGACGCCATCGGTGATGATGAGGAGAACAAAGTACTGAGACCCGTCCTGCACTGCTGCTGCATACCTGAAAAAGAGAACTCATTAGCACGGAGCAGTTTACGACCACACAGACCATCTTAAAGTGAAGCAAAGTTAAAAACAGCTGCAGACAACATGTTCGTGGATTTACATAAAACTCTGAGATTGGTTTGAACCACCACAGAGAGAGTCTAAGAGCAGCAGAGCGGCATCCACTGAGTCAAAGATTAAAAACAAAAAAACATGTTTTGCAGACACAAAGTCATCCCCCCCGCCCACCACGCGACACAAAAGCTTAATATAGACATGTAAAGAAGTGAAATATGTTGTATGGCTCTTCATGTCTCAGAGGTCTATCTAGACACTGTTATGAAACCCATCAGAGACAGCATAGTGAGTGTGGCCTAGTTTCAATCGCCCATTGCTGGCTGCTCTATGAATAATTTATTAAACTGTTTATGCAAGTGCTGCAGTCTTATTCTTTCAGAGCATTATTGATTGCCTAGCACTCGATTGACCACACTTGATGAGCAAGACGGGGAAAAACATGGCAGATCACTGTGAGAGCCAAGGACAGGTCAGAGGTCAGCCTGCACTCTAGTTTTCAAATCGGTAAATTTGACTTTGAGGCGCTGGCATTTTAATCAAAGAGCGCAGCCGGTTAGTGACAGAGGCAAGAGTGATGACTGGTGTTCAGGAGATTAAAGAGACCTTTGTCTTCCTCATCTGGCGTACAACAATGTAGGTCACTCTCACTGGAAACATTTGAGCACATTAGCAGAATAATAAATGCAGCACCAAAAACAATATTGTTTCATAAAGAGTCTATATTTTAGAGATTACTAGTCCACCATAGTAAAGCACAGCATATTAACAATTCAACGTCATACTTTACATCTAGTTTGTATTCTGCATCGACACCTTAATCAATCGTCTGCTTCCATTAACTCATCAGTTTTCTGCCTGTGCTGCTTTCATAACGTACACAGAGTACAAACTGCATTATTTTGCACAACGTTCAATGTTAGGATTTGTTTCTGGTCATGTAAAGAGTCATATTAGTCTTTCTGTCATTGGTTTACTGTATGACCTATTTCCCTTGTTCTGAACTGTTGAGAAATGGCAACATCTTTGTAAATATTGTGAGTTCTCCTGCACCCTTTAGGCACAGAGAGGCTGTACAAAGTCTATTTTTTTCAGTCCCTGATTGCTTTAAACCAAGATTATTCAAACCCCAAATGTGACATTTTTTATTGGGCATGAAATCCTTCAAAGAGTTTTGTTAATTATAAATAATTCTATTCTATACTTGAAATCACACTAAGACACCTACAGGGGACATTTTCCCTTTTTTATTATTATTATAATGCTTATGAGTCTATGTGGGTAGAGAAGTAAACAAAATAAATGGTTTACAACACACAATTGTGTAATTTAAAGCAAATATAAGTGTTTATAAATGTATTTTGTCAATGACTAAGTTCTCTAGTGGATGGGAGTAATTATAGTTTTGTATTTTTCATTAGTTTTTGTGTTGTGTTTAATTATTGTTTTCAATTTAGTTTCATTTCAGTTGGTTTCTAAAGTTTTTCTTGTTTCAGTTCAGTTTTTTTAATGTTTACTTTCAGTTTAGTGTATATTAGATTAAGTTTCTTATTATACTATGGGGGGTATTTGTCAGGGACAAAATTTGAGAAGTTCAGAATAGGTGTTAGAATACAAACACAAAAGGCGACTGACTCACAGTCATGTAGAGATCGCAGTCTCAATAAACATGTGAACCAATGCCTTGCCATGCTTGTTGTGTTGAATTTCCCCAAATTGACAAAGACGAAAACTGAAGACATTTCCAGTTTATTTTTATTTTATTCTAGTTAGTTCAGTAGCTAAAATGTTTTTTCACACCTACTTTTAGCTTTTTTGTTTAGTTTTAGTTAACTGCTATAACCTTGCTGTGATAATGAATGATACAGTACAACACAGTTTATTTATATAAAATACAAATATCTTCTTTTAAGGTCTACTGTGTAGGTTAAGTGGCATCTAGGGGTGAGGTTGTGACATTGCAACCAAATGAAACTTCTCCCATGCGCCAAGTGTGTAGGAGTACTATGGTGGTGGATGCAAAAATGCAAATGGCCTTATCCAGAGCCAGTGTTTGTGTGTCCATTCTGGGCTACTGTAGAACAACATGGCAGAGTTAATGGAAAAGGACCCAGTCTGTGGGTAGATACAAATGGCTCATTATGAGGTAATGAAAACACAATGGTTCTTATTTCCAGGTGATTATAAACTAATGAAAGCACAGTTCTAAATATTAAATTCCAGTTCTGCCAATAGATGACCATAAATCTTACAAGTTACAATTGTACATTGATAAACATGTACTTATATCTATAAAAATGTCCATATATCTGTTTACAATGACATTGTAGTGTCTTAGAAACCATTTATTAAATGTTTATGCAGTTTGATTTAAAGTAAAATGTTATCTCATGGGGTAATTGTTAACAACAACAGAAAAACTCTTTACACATCTATTTCAAAACAGGTGCAAAAGAGAGGGATGAGAAGGACACAATTTGTAGACAAACTCTCACACAATGTCTAACTTGCAAAAAATAAATAAATGTATTGCTATGTTTTGGTACTAGACCTTCAACAGGCAAACAGTTTTGTGACAAAGAGAGTATCATCATCAACATCAACTTATTATGTGACAATCTACAGTATAATACATGGAGCTAGCCAAGTATAACACTCTGTATAGTGACAATCATAAATGTAACCTAAAATGGTTACATTAAATCAGTATATTCTTACAAAAAATAAATGCTTAAAGCCTTAAAGGATAAAATGTATTCTCAAAAAGATACATTTCCAGATATTGCAGGTTATATTTGTAGATGAAGCAGTAGGGATATGTTTACATTTCCAGTGAAAAAAAACAGCATAAATAAATAAAACAAGGCCTCAAAAACTCAAATGAACAAACTTTACATCAATGTATACATGACGACAATCACAAAAGCCTCTACCCTATCAAGACTGCATGCACTGAATGAAGTAGATCTTCTCTTTGTCACTATGTTCAAATGTTTACCGATGAAGGTCTGGCACCGAAATTTAGGGTTGTATTTTTTTTTGTAAATTATGTGTCAGAGTTTGTCGGCAGATTTTTTTATTTTTATTATTATTATTATTATTATTTATTTTTATTTTATTTATTTTAAGATATTTTTTGGGGCATTTTGCCTTTAATGGACAGGGCAAGTAAGCATGAAAGGGGGAGAGAGAAATATGGGTTAATGCTGAAAATCTAGTCTAAAATTCAAGTTCAGGTCAACAGTGCACAAACCTCAGTCCAAGAAGTGTGAGTCATTAATATTCAAGTCCAAGCCAATTCATGAGTCATCACTAGTGAGACCTAAATCCCAGCTTGAGTCCGAGAGTCCAGTATTAACACACAGGTCAGGGGGAGATAGTGTACATCTGTGCCTTGTTACAATTTCACCACTATTTCAATCTTGAAAAGACCAAATAAATCATGTGGTGCAGCCCCCCACCACACTAGACGTCTAAAAAGAAATGTAGCACCTGCAATCTGAAATATCTGGTCCCACATACGCCTGATTACCATTTCTGTTCATCTCCGCTTGGCAGCCGATTGTTTATTTTCCCTTCATTAGTTCTGCTCAATTCATAGAGAAACCATCACTCACTGTCTTAATACCTCTGACGGAGCATCTACCTGCCGAGGATTATTTACAGATTGACTTTCAAAGAGAGGACGCCTGTGCTCTGATGTTCACTGAGACAGCCATTTGTTCTTGTACCTTGCCACATGATTGACAACAGGAGCAAAGTTGGTGGGTCCATACAGCTGAACCGTCTTAAGGCTTTGATGGTACGCTTCGAGAATCCCCTCCATGCCATTGCAGTACGGGTTCTCAACGTTGCCATTCTGAGAAAAACAAAAACAAACACATGAACATGAACAGTTCATAAACAACAATGTTATTCAGAATGGAATACAATGCTAATGCATTCAGTACAGATATGAATCAGCGACATGGTGAGTCTGGCAAAGTACAAAGGCTGTATAGATTAGCTATTCTTTACATAGTTGACTACACAGTGTGCCATGTAGTGTTTTTTGAATGTCTAATTACTATATCCTTTGTAGGGAACTCAGATTATCCAACAATGCATCTCAAAAAGCTGTGTACAAACTGATGCTTACTAGCTGTGAGAAAAACTACCATCATGCTCTGCACAGACGTGAAAAAGACTATAGACCATAGATGACCGCCAGATAAAAGGAATCACCAAAGTAGTAACTGTGATTGTGATTTGCACCTGAGTGGTTCTCAAACTGTGGGGCCGGCCCCCCTGATGGCACAAAGAGCCACTGCAGGTGAGAAAATATGGGTAGGAGGAAAGTTGAATGAAAACGATTTATGTAAGGAAAATAAACAAACAAGAATTTGCCAATGCTATCATGACGACAATGGCAGAAAAAGTCTGAGCACCACTGGTCTAGTGAATGAGTGAAAACACAGTCTAGAAGCTGGGGGAAGCAGCTACTCTCCATTAAACAACAACCCCAAATGGGACTTACACATGCACGTTGTTAGCTGACAAGTTAGTTAGTAAAAAAAAACAAAAAACATAACTCACTAAAAAAAAAAAGGTAGAAAAAAACATGCAACAATCAATTTTCAATTTCTATATGTTTAAAATACAAAACAAACAGGGTGTAAATAAGTCAGCTTTGACGTCTGTCAAAACTTCAGCCCCTTTAACATATACAGTGTATCACTGAAATACTTAAGAACATTTTCTGCGTGGGGTCATGTGTGAATGAGAGCAGAGATGGATATTCATAGAAATCTGTACCACCATGACCTTGTAAGATTTCAGGGAAAATGCTGGTATGGTTGTGTTGTGAATTAAAGCAGTAACACTGCAGTGAAAAACACGTAAAGGGTCACGTGCGTCTGACGAAAGAGGCTTTACCATGAAGCGAGCCAACCAATTACAAGACTCCACTGATTACTTTTTTGAATCTGCAGCTTGTTTACAGTTAAGAATCATGCTAACACTTTCACAGGTGACTCGATAACAATCAAGCAATATCATTTTTTGGTTTGCAAACAAGCTCATTTTACAAGAATGGCTGGAAATTCAGACACAAGGGAGCTCCTCTCAATCTGTGCAGAGGATGACATGGATAGGCAGCTGTCTCACAAATTCTTTTAATGTTCCTCTTAATGTATTAAATGTGTGTTTCTGATTCACGTAGATGATGAAATTGCAAACTTTTAAATATTAAATACATTACAAGAACATTAGCAATGGACAAAAACAGCTCCTCCCCCAACATGTTCCTAAAAATAATGAGATGTCTTCCTCCACGTACACATCCAGCCTGAATGCTTCTTCTTACTCTTCAGTTTTACAGCGGTTGGCAGCTGTAAGTGTTGCATTACCCTCATCTGCTGGACTTCTCCTTGCTCCATCCATTGCAGCATTGCCACAGCATGTGTGAAGACGTGCAACATGGAAATGTTTTTGAATGTAGTGCATACGTGAATAGTGAAAATCACTAGCAGTGCCTGAAATGTTATCCCAGTAACTTAGCGGGAACTAAGTGTGAAAGAACTGCTAAGGGGCTTTCACACTGCCTCACAGTAATTTGCTGCCTATAGTCATCTTAATGACAAGAACGCAGCAAAGGGGAAGCGATTTCCAACATGGTGGCCAAATGATTAGCGACATCACAGAAGCACAAAGAAGACAAGGAGATGGTAATGTTGGTGTTCCAATACCTGGAGTCATGGTGCTAGCAATGGACAATCAGTCAAAAAACTGGGCCCGGTGTAACATTTCCACCAAACTTTAGATGACTGGTACGTTGCCCAAGTATGTAGAAATCTTCAGCAATTTCAGTGACTTCTGTTTTTGTGCTACAATATGCAGCTAAGCTAGCTCTGCCAGTGTTCAACAAAGCACCTACCTGGCAACACAGCTGTGGACCATAGCGGCAGCAGCCATTTTTAAAAATGCTTTACTTTTTTGGGGAACATTCTTGCAGGTAGGCAGTTGTCAGGGCGCTTACCGTGCGGCAGTGTGAATGCAGCTTCAGACTGCTTTCCATCAAAGCTAAGCTAGGCTAAACATACTTGTGGGTTTCTGTACTGGATGTAAACATGCAACTGGGATGTAGCGGCTGGCTGTGTTCTCAATTTACAACACACCTGACCACACCCAGCTGTGATCAGGAGTTTACATATTAGTAGACTTATATCTAGCAACCCACAGAGGTCTGTGTAGCAGTGCTTCTCTGCCATGAAAGATGGAGCAGTGTGGTTACTCTCAAAGGGCTAAATGACATTTTGATAAAATTCTCTGCTCCCAGAGATGTGCTTGTCAAACTTCAGCTTCCTTAGCTGCAAGGCAAAACTCTAACCAAACATACTGTATATAACAAATATTTCTCCAAGGACTCTAACTTTACTTTTAAACCCACTCACAAGACTAGCGCATGAAAGAATGAGGCTTCAATTATATGGTGAGATGAGTCTTAATTTGCAAATTTTAATGGAAACATGGAGTGATGCAGACATTACCCAGTAGACAGACTCCTCATTAGGCAGTACTATGTAGCAGCCAGAGCACATTAGCTGGCAGAGAGAAGCCAAATTGATTTAAGAATCCTTCAGCCTTAAAGAACCTCATTTGCACTATAAAAGGTAAATTGAAATTCACTCTGAATTATGCATGTCAAAGGTGTAGCAGCATTCATCTGAAAATGCACACATCCATATTGCACATGAAAACACATTCATCCATACATGTTGGAGAGAGTGCTCCAGCTCAAAGATAAGCTCCACTGGGAGGGCAAATTCATTTTCACATGGAGTCTAATTAACTTTGTGAACAATACTGATGCTGAATTACAACCCTAGGTTCCGATATAATCCCGTAGTTTACTCACAAGGGGGAACTCGTGGGAGACCCTCCCATCAGGGGGCAGCTTAGCACCGAATCCCAGGGCAGGGAACATCTTATCACTGTCATAGTCCTGGATGATCTCTCCCACAGCCTTCAGGGCCATGGCATAGGCATTCATCTGGTATGGGTTCATGTAGTGCAGTGAAGTGGACTGGGACGGATTTCCTTCCAAGACAAGAGAAGTCAGAGTCAGTGATGCAAACCATCAGACTGAGGCTGAACTGACAGCAGCTACTGCAGCAACATGAGTGAGCTGAGACTAAATTGGATGTTTTGAATCAGATGTGGGGCTCGATGTGACTATCTGGGTTATTAGCGATGCTAGAATTCAATGTTTATAATTTCCTGTTCATGTTTTTGAAGGTTACAGCGACATTTTTAACATTTCTGGGTAGACATGAGTTTCCAGGATTCTCTTTTATGCTGACATGAATCAGTAACAGTCAAAACATTACAGGCAGTTCAGTGAGAGCAGAGAGAATAAACTACCTTTAAAATTATCTCACTGAAATGTTCAGTGTACATGGAAACCATGAATTGACTATTTGCAGCAGTGGAAGACGTATTTAGATCTTTTACTTCAATATAAGTAGCGACACCACAGTGTAGAAATACTCGGTTACAAGTAAAAGTCCTGCATTCAAAATGTTCCTAAAGTAAAACTACAAAAGTAATAGCATCAAAATAAACTTAAAGAACAAAAACAAGGTGAACTCATTATGCAGAATGGTTCACTTCAGAATAATATACAGTATATCATATGATTGCAATTACTGATTCATTAATGTGTAAGCGTCATGTTGGCAGATGGAGCTACCTTCTTCCCCCGTTAAAGGGCTTTTTTGGGGGAGTTTTTCCTTATCTGCTGTGAGGATCCTAAGGACAGAGGGATGTCATATGCTGTAAAGCCCTGTGAGGCAAATTGTGATTTGTGATACTGGGCTTTATAAATAAAATTGGTTGACTGATTGATTGATTGATTGACTTGTACTGTAACTACTTAATATAGTGTTGGGTAGCTGAACTGATAACACATATTTGTTATATATAAATATATATACACCGATCAGCCAAAACATTAACACCACTGGCTGGTAAAGTGAATAACATTGATCATTTCGTTACAGTGCAATGCTCTTCTGAGGAACCTTTCATTCACCCACCCCAACAACATTACAGACCAAGTACACCCGCCACTGGCAACTCCACTCCCTAATGGAAGTGCGCTCCCTCAGGCAGGACAATGCACCATGTCACACCACAAATACTGCTCAGGAATGGCCTGGGGTATGTGACTAAGAGTTCAAGGAATCAACCTGGCCTCCAAATTCTCCAGATTCCAATCCAATTGAACATCCATTGAACATGCCGGTACCTTACCTCACAACCCACAGGACTCAAAGGATCTGTTGACAATGCCTTGGTGCCAGACAACACAGGACACCCCCAGAAGTCCTGCCTCCATGCCTTGACAGGTCAGAGGCTCCACCGTAGACCAGACTTGGCCCTGACCCGTCAAGGCCCAGACAACGGACCTCTGGGGTACCAGTTTGTCCCACAGATGCTTGATTAGATTGGCATCTGGGGAATTTGAACGCTAGATCGATGCCTTGTCAAGTTACTGGGACCACTCCTGAGCAGTGTTTGTGGCATGGCATAGCGCATTGCCTTACTGAGGGGCTACTGTCATTGGGGATACTGTTGCAATTAGTTGGGGTACTTGGTCTATGACAATGTTTAAGTGGGTGGAGTGCCCTAAAGGGCATCCACATGGATGCCAGGACCAAAGGTTTCCCAGCAGAACATTGCATAATGATGAAATGATCAATGTTGTTCACTTCACCTGCCAGTGGTTTTCATGTTTTGACAGTCTGTACTGTTGAAGGAGCTGTACAGCAGCAAACAATTATTTGTTCACACTCCCGCTCTGTGTCGTGTAATCCGAGCTTCTCTGTTCTTTGTTTTGGTAGCCAGTGTGGCCCTACATACATCAGTGCTAGCTCATCGCCACCGCTCTGCACTGCACTCATACAGCAGATAACTGCATACTTTGTTGCAGAAGCAAGTGCCCAACCTCCAGTCCCCTCCCCCATGTTAACACTGGTAAGTCTGTCAGCACTGTTCTCTGTTAGTACCCTTTGCTGCCAGCTCATCCACCTCCATGTTGAGAGCTATGCGCAAACAATCCCGGCTCAGAGTCTGAATCATAAGCTCCTTTTAGACCACCATTCCAGGCAGGAATGTTGCACTGCTATTCCACCTAGCTGTTCTGTATTAATGGCACTATCACAGAATGGGGGAACAGAGTTTCTTGCCTTTAAGACAACTGCAGGGGAAGTGACAGCACTGAATCAATGTCTGTGTAAACATTGTGAGCCGTCAGGACGGGACAAGTGTGACATTTTGATGACACCAATGTTTGGTTCTGGATTAAAAAGCAAAGGCAGCAATATGAAGGGTCTCTGTGCTGCAGAATTAGAAGATATAAGGGCTATAAATGTGTTTTGAATGTCATATACAGCTCCTATAATGATAGATTTCCTTCCCATTAATTTAAATCTAACCTCAATTACTTCATTGATTCTTTGTGTGCATCTCTATATTTGCAACCCCCATGAACATACCATATCATCTTAACTATAGTATGTATTATGCATGCCGTGCCCTTAAATCCACAACTGACAAGATACCTTTTCAACTTTTCTGCATTTAGTTTATAATAACTTTTTCTAAGTCTTCTCTCCTGTCCTCTTTTTAAAATGTATTGCATGTACTTGACTTTGTTTATTGTGTGTACACTTCAATGAAAAAAAGTTTTACAAGGCACAAGATAGAACATTACAAGCAGAGAGAAAACTCCAGACGCTCTCTGATTTATGAAAAATGCCATAGTCATACATCAGATGAGAAATGGAAGCACAACAGGGTGATGGTGGTGAAAGCACTCACCATTTGATGCGGTGAAATCAATGGCCACTGTGAAGTGAATCTGAGTCCTGAAACAGATGAATGGGAGAAAGGATGCTGTTAACAAAAGCCAGGCAGGAAAACTCAGCGCAGCAGTTTAATGAGGCTCTGCCAGATTTCACTGTGCTCTCCGCTCTACCTCTCATCTGAGGAAGAGGTGGAACAAAATGAAACCCGAAACAGTGTGGATTATACACCTTTATTGTCAGGGCAACATGGGATCTAATCAGGTTTTTATTATTCCATTTCATGAAACAGAGAGAGGCTAAATTTGCTTACGGTCAAACAGGATCCAAAGCACCGTTTTTTTATTTTTTTTATTTAAAGATTTAACAGCACAGCGGCAGAGTCAAATCACAAACACATCACACAAAAACCTAGAAAAACTAATAAAGGCAGAGTAATTTCACAAATGGTCACATAATGAGTTGCTGCAGCTGGCTTAATGGTCTGACTGAACATCACACTGAGCAAAGATATGACTATTAACAAGAAACAAGAGCTGTAAAAACAGAACAATCTCAATTCTGCACTTGCTGTTACCACTACTTTTTCAAGATATACTTTGATAAGGTAATTTGCACAATCCTGTGTATGGTACATGCACCTTATTGTTCATTATAGGTACATCATCATCTCTATTATCATTGTAATTACTGTCATTGTCTTCACTTCACATGGTTGCTGTTGTATGATCAATGGAAAATTTGAGTTTTTCCATTCCCTGCATCAATCTGGAAAAAAACAGGCTCACAAAAACTACTGGACATGTTTTATTCATGAGCCCGTAATGATAGCCAAAACCTTGAAAAGAAACTAAACATGGCCTAACTAGTCTCCGCTGGATTTTTTCCCAGTGAGACAAACGAAGAAAGGAAGGGGAGCTGAGATCAAAGTGTGTGCTCTTTCATTGTGATTAACACTGATTGCCTTTCCTGACTTCACCTCCATTCAGAAATTCCCACAAGCGCAGCATCGGAGATAATGGCGGCTTCCTCCCCGGGAGACTCTGACCCCAGCTCATTAATCAGCATTGAGCTGGACCGCTCAGCTGACAAAGGGGAATTGTTACAAGTGCTTGCTGCCTCAATTTGAAAGTCTCTGCTGATTTCTATGGTTAGTTTTGAATGTTCGGCTGGAGAAGCAAGGTGGGAAGTTAGTGTTGAGGCAGAACACAGGACAGTAGAAATGGTCACACGGGTACTCTCAGTCAAACTGCCAATTACAGTCGATCATCAGGGCATTACCTGGAAGTTCATCCTCTGCTGCTACACTCTGCAATAAGTAGTGGTCCATTACTGAAACTTAATACTGTTTATTATATTTGGATAATGGGGAACCCTTTACATCCTGACCTCATCAGCTGGATTTTCAAATAACAAACAGATCTGATTTGGTGTGACTGACAAGCTACAGGCACGCAGGAGGTAAATGAACCTAGCTTGGACTGGGTGTTCGAGAGGCTTACTAAGTAAACAAGATGATGTTTGTTTGTTGTTGATGACATTATGTTGTTTTGGGACGCTTGCCATCAGCTGTCAGATTCCACAACAGCCTGCTGAGTGATCGTTAACGTGATGGTGCTGTCATCTCCCACAGAGACAGCATCATACCAACCCTGTCATATTCAATATTTCAGTCAAGTTAGGTTGTGATAAATGTACTGCATGTCTAGTCCACCAAACAGCATTCAAATTATATTAAATCTATATATTATATTATATTAATGTTTGCTCTGTGACTTATGAGGTCAGTTTACAGTAAAACTTTGGAGATTAACATCCGATCTTAGTTTTTCATTATTATCATGATTCCTGTGCCTCTCTACTTCTGAGCAACCATTCAGGCAAAAACTGGTCTATTTTGTTTCATGAAGAAATATGTAAATAATTGCCATGTTTAACCGTTTATTTCTATAATCACTATTTTATTAAAATACTAAGATACTTTTAAGTGGCAACCCCCAGGGCTGAAAAATGAAGCTAACACGGAAGTGACAAAAACTGCAGTTCCTCAAATGGCTACTCCAGAAGCCAGTCTATCCCCATAGACCCTCATGTCAAGATGCCCAAATTTACTGCAGAAATAAACATGTTTACAGCTTCACACAGGTTTTGGTCTCTTTAGCTAATCCCCCACACTGACAACTGTACGGGGGATGAATTTTTATATTACCCATCTGTTTAAATTTTATCAAGGCTTAAAGTTAAGCATAATTAAGGGTAAACTGCTTTAAGTAACGCACTGTCTGCCGATAGTATCCATGGCTTCTTAGTCAGATCTATCCTTCACTTCACTAACGTGCCAGTCTCTCGCCCTAATGTGGTCACTTCTGGCTCCAAAACACAAAGATAACGACAGCTGAAATGCCAAACTCAAGGCTTAAATTTTTTTAGAATAGATATAGCTATGTCACAGTAGCTACATCCATTATCTTTACAGTCCATGGCTACCTCACATGTGACCATTCTTTACAAGTAACAACAAATTGGTTGATATAAGATCAACACAAGGCTAAGAACAAAAGTATGATTTGATTTCAATGTCACTGGCTGAATCTCTGCTGCTCTCTGCAGACAATGTAGTTTAGCTTTTAAACATTCTTTTATGTCACATTTTCATTATTATGCTGACATTTAACTGCTTAGTGTCTTAATTACTCAAAATGTAAAGTGACTAAAAACAGCAACCCTATTTCAGTTTTAGTTTCAGTAACCAAAACCAACCATTTTTAAAAGTTAGTGTTGAGCCCTGCAAACAGTAAACAGAGTGTAAATTTACAATAAAAGTACTTAAACTGGTGCTGGAACATTCATTTTCTATAACTGCTTATCGTGTTAGGGGTCGGGGGGCTGGAGCCTATCCCAACTGACATTAGGCGAAAGGCGGGGTACACCCTGGACAGGTCACCAGACTCTCACAGGGCTGACACATAGAGACAGACAACCATTCACACTGACATTCACACCTACAGGCAATTTAGAGTCACCAATCAACATGCCAACTCCATACAGAAGGGCTCCCCACCCCAGGTTCAAACCAGGAACCCTCTTTCTGTGTGGTGAAAACGTTAACTACTGCATTGTGCTATAACAATTAGTCAATTAATCAATAACTCCACAACCACTGACCAAAATAACCTTAGTTTATACACCACAGTCTTCTTTTTGCAGAGTTTTGCAGAATTACCCAAGACCAAAGTCCTTGTCTGGTAATGGGATTGTTAATTTCATATTATGTATCTATATCTGTAGACTATATGACCAGTCTTAAGGGAAAAATACCAAACCTCTCTGAGCTTTTGTGTAACTGCTGCACCGTACACGAGGTAGATATCAATTGTCTCCCTCTTAGGACCATAGGGTTTGGACTGAGGTTAGAGGTAAGGTTATCTCAATCCTACTAATCGTCTATCCCACTCTCTGCGGTAGTTTTCCATGAGGACTCACTGGCTGAACATCAAGGGAAATCAGGGCATTCTCAGAAGTGCCCTTTTCTATTAGAGAAAAATACAGTGAAACAAACAGGCCAACAGACCATGGACACATGGTCCTCTGGGGATCAATATTTTCTGCTGTCTGTCTGCAGCGTGCTGCAGGAAGAGTTACATCTCCCATCACACATACGTCTGTGTTCAGCTGAATGGTTTGGCTTTTACTACTTGTTTTTTTATTTCACTTGTGACACACAGTGGGGCTTTGTTTAAGAGCTGAGCTCACAAATTATTTTGAAACTAAAAAATCAATATGGATTGAGGTTGACTGATGCTGCCTTATTGTCTGTTTTCTGGGTCTAGCACCAGTGGCTGGTCCGGGGTTAGTATTTTTATCCCTGCTATCCTCAAATCTGTAGTCCTTGAGAACGGGCAATTCACTCATCTTTCAACTTTCAGACTTTTCTCTGAGTGAAGTATTGCTCTCTGGACAAATTAATGTCCCATCATCTGTTCCTACATTTGATCAGGAGATCATAAATCTGACACCAGAACTTTAAATGGCCTCTCACAACCCGATTCAGGACAAATCCTTCAGAACATGCAGTCCAACAACTCCCTATGGGCGTCATTCTGTTCTTTCAAGTCTTCACTAACTCGCTCAGCATCTCCTCCTCTCTCAGTTTTGTTCTCAGCTAAAATGACAGCTCCTCAGCCAGTGTGCGCATCACCTTGAATTACTGCAATAGTTTAAAATAGGTACAAAAGTATTGGTGTCATATTGACTTTCTCCTTCCAGTTAGACAAACACCATATGGCAGGAGGCTTTGTAATGTGAAATCCCTGCAGTCTTGGCAGCCTGGGATGGCTGGTATATTGTATGTAATGTAAAACAGTGTGACAAAGAAAACAGCTACAGTATACTGACAGTCTCATCAGCATGTGCTGTAAATTGGCCAACTCAAACTACATCAGTGAGCAGATTGGCACAGTGTTTTCCTTGTGTATGAAATACAGGCAGATATACACAAGGGAGTAACTTTGATTGTTTTTTCCCTTCATTATATGTATTTTTTTAAAAAAAAAAAAATATATATATAGTATAGAAGACAGTAGAGCTATGTAAACTGCTGCACTATTAACCTACAATGCAATACCCACCCACTGCAATAACCTTACTCAAAGTCATTTTTAGTTTCATTGATGGAGACCTGATACTTCCTGATATTAATGCTTACCACCAAAGCACTGTGCTTCACTGCCTTATCTGAAACTAAAATACAGATTAAATTATCTTATTCAAAGTAGAAACAGACAATCCCAGTGTTTTCAAGTGCTATTATTGTTGATGCTGCTGTCACAGTAACAACCGGATCACTCTCCGTTTTCCTCTGAACCTAGAAACTACCACAGTTTTCACCAGTAGGCGTTTTGTTAATTTTTAACAGTCTGATGTTTAACTTGCGTTTGTATTCAGTGATTCAGTGCCATACAAAATATTTTTGTGCCCTAACCTTGGATTTGAGTGGGTGTGTTTACTCAAAATATGCTCTGTGCTTTGTCTTGTAGTGTCTCTAAAAAATGTCACTGCTACTAATCACTACGGTCTCATTACAAATGATGAGACATGCTGATTTTGATCATGTATGAGTTTGTTCACTGCTGATTAAAAGCTCTGTTTTCATTATCTACTTTTCTCTCTTTAAAACAAGTGAAATTACTTTTCTCTGACTCGGTTATTTCTGCAACTGCTGTCTCTCGTCTCGTCTCCCCTGTGTGTGTATCTCACTCGAGCTGCAATGCTCAGCTGTTGGGGGAAGTTTGCTTCAGGGCTTTCTGCCAGAAAGGGATTTCTTGGTTAAGGTTTGGAATAAAATTGTGGTTTGGGTTAAAATGAATAGATTGCAAACTTCTCCCATGTGCTAGCGCTCATCAGAATGCACAGATCTGATTGGCTGAGTAGCATCACAAGAAGATTTCACGCATGCTATTAGTCTGTGGTTCACTAAGAAAGTGCTACAAATGCTGCACTGGTTAAAATAAAAACGCTCTGTAAACATTTAGTAATTATCAATAAATTATAGGTCTGGGTCTGGATAGGATGGCGTCTGGTTTCAGAACCAGGGGATGGAGAGGGATGGCAGATTAATTACTGGGATGCATTTTGGTGATTTTGCTAACAAGGTGGGATGCCGTCCCCACTCATTCCCCCTCAAATTCCACAGTTACTTCAGTTGTCCCACCATCGACCATTTCTGGGGATAGTAACTGCAAAGAACTTATACTGATACTCTTTGATAAGTGCCAATGGCTACTATGGGTGGGGGAAAAAATGATATAGCATAGTTTCGCAATATTTTTGTGTGTCAATTTTTTATTATATAAATTATTAATATGAGAAATAAATATTAAACTTATGGTAGCCTACAAGAATAATATAATTTATTGCTTTTTTAATCTAAAAAAAAAGGCTGGAGTGAGATGAACAGAGTGAAAACTTTATTCTATTAGATAAAACAGACAGTCCCCTTGGGGACATTATTTACAGTTGAATAAAAGGTAATAAATCACAATATATTGCAATATATTTTATCACAATACTTAGCATATTGCCACATATTTAAAATCGCAATAATGTTGTATCATGACTAAAGTATCGTGATAATAGATAATCGTTTTATTGATCCTCTTGTGATTACCACCCCTAATAGCTACTAATAGCTACAGAGGAAAACTAGTAAATGGTAAATAGACCTGCACTTGTATAGTGCCTTTCTAGTCATCTGACCACTCAAAGCGCTCTTTACACTACGAGTCATATTCACCCATTCGCACACACATTCACACACTGGTGGCCGAGGCTACCAAACAAATGGCTCTTCCTGTTTTGGTTAGCCATGGTTGACAGACTTCGTTTAAGCCTTCATTTTCCCAGGAGGTTGTATCTAATGGCAGAAAGAATAGCATTTTAAAAGCAAGTCTTAGAGAAAACCAATCTGAACACTGGTTGGTCAATATTACAATAACTGGTGCAACTAACTATTCAACAGTGCAATATTATTTTTTTGCATTCTAATTTATTTCTATTTACACTGCACTTGAATGCTTGAATGTATATTTAACATATGATGCACATATTATACAATCACAATTTTTCCATTGCAATCAATAAAGTATTTCTGATTTCTGATTCTATAGCGATTACACTGTACCATCAACATTTACTATAAACGATAAGTTAAAGCAAAAAAAATAGTCTATTTCCACTTAAACCTGCAAAACTATAACAATGTGAAAAGAAGTTATTCCAGGCCTTAGCAAAGTCTGCAGGTTTTCCTCTCAAGGCTGCATACAGCCAAAACAACCACCAACAACAAGGTAAGGCAGCCTGTGTGAATGTTTTTAGCGACTCAGATCTGCTCTCGTCTAGACTAAGGTGGGTGGACAGTAAGAAAACAATGCTCAGAGAGATTTTAGAAGGAAACCTGAAACTATAGAAGTGGGGATGAGAGTGGGATTTTGAAAAGGAAGGTTGACGTGTTCATCCATTCCAACTGGAAATTACGCCTTTGGATATTTAGTGTGTGGCAGTAAATGTGGCTATAGCACAAAGTAAAAGAAAGGTCAGGCAGGTCTACAGCAGCAAGACTCAGATAGCAGAAAACTGTCATGACAGTTTCTAGTTGCTGCAAATTCCCCGGACAAAACTGAACACAATTGTGCCATACATAAATTTAAAGTGAAGTGTTCTGCCTCTGCTTCCCGGTAAACTCAAACATGAACACGATCAGCGGTGGCCTGATGTCAGAATGAGACGCTAACGCAGCACAACACCTCGAATCTTTTATCATCAATACAACAATACACACCTTTCCTGTATTTCTGCAAAGTGAATAGATAACAAACTACCACGCATGCATTAAAATATAAAGTGGCAGAAGAGTGAAGGCCAAAAAATATCTCTCTATGCACAAGTATCAGTGAATATAAAAGGGAAGTAAAATAAGACAAAGAAAGAAAATGGTGTTCTCCTGTAAAAACACCACATATCTGCAGTCTGACCACAGAGCAAAGCTAAATGAAATGAGAAAAAAAAAAAAAAAACGCATCACTTTCTCCCATTTCAGGACAACAAGATATTTTGGGATAAAACTATTAAACCTTAATAAGATCTCCACACAACAGAGACTCCACACGAGCCATTACACGGCCGATCTCACTGCAGATTTAATTTAAAAAGAAACATTTCAACATGCGATGAAAAGAATATAAATCTTTCATTAGCCTCTCAGAATCAGAGCAGCATGTGGCTTTTGGACTTTAATTACCTCTGTTTGACTATATCTCTGCCCCAATTGAACATTAATGAAAATTTATGAAAAACCAATTCACTGTGAAACCAGTCAGGATGTGATAGTGTGTCTGGAGGCGAAATTGCTTTTTTACCCTCCGCTTCAGAAAAGTCATCTAAAATGCATCATGTTAGTTATCACCTGTTAGAAAGGGAGCGGTAAAGCAAACATTTATGAAAGGGGAGGAATCAATAGCAGAACTCTAAAAGATCAAATTTGAGTCTTTGGATCAGATGTATAAGCCTGATGCAGGCTTCTGCTCATATTTCCCATCATCTCTATGAAAGGCAGGGTTGGCAGACATTCTGGCTCATCTTCTTTTTTTTTCCTCCAGCTGCTTTTTATACATTTGCATGATTTGAAAAAAGCCATCTCTTTCACCCAGCGACTGCAGTACAGATGCCAAATCAAAACCAAGCGATCCATTGGACAAACACTGACTGTGCCAGAGCCCATAAATTGCAAATGTTGTAGAATAGAATTTAATCTGAGTCTGATTCAAAAATGTTTTGCAACTTGTGACTGTGTAGAAACATCTGTAAATGAGCAGAAACTTTCCCATTGCGCATCAATTTCAAATTAAAGTAAGCTCTTTTTTGTCAGCATGTCAGAGTTACTTGGTTGTAATCTTGGTGACAATGTGAGCTGTTTCCTCAAATGTTATCTCGCAAATCAAACCAGCAAACATTGTGTGATGAGATGAAATGCACAATTAATCTTCACTAGCCCATTTTCAGCACCCACTGCACATCTGACCGTCTCACTGGGGCAAATGTCTTTGTTTCTAATGAGGATTTGTGAGTTTTTCTCCACCTCAGTTGAAGGGTTAAGGTTATGGGGGTGGGGTTTATTTTCATAATGTTGCTGTTGTGAAGCCCTTTGAGACTAAAACTGTAATTCAGGGTTATACAATTAACCTGGCCTATGAATGTTCATTGAAGAATAGGCTCTGACTAAAAAGACTAATAACACTTCAAAGTAGCCTGAAGGTTTTCTAGTTGAATCAGCCAAAACAACAGCTACTTTTTCCAGAAGTCTCTTCAGTTAAACACTGTAAGTCTGGTGTTTCATTTTCCATGGATACAGTTAATCTGGATCCCATCATGAATACGCAGCATGCTCATTGTTTCACTGCCAGCACTAGTAATCTTGTTTATTTTCTTCATCAGTCTGTCATGCAATCTGCTCCATGCAGGGAATCCGTTAAATGCTTTTATTTTGCTTTTCCTACGTGATAAATCAGGTTATTTTATTTGATGAAGTACAATTATATCTCTGCAGTTGTGTCACAAATCTCTTCACTCCCATAGCATCAATAGATCATAAAGATCTACTGGATAACAGCAGTGCACAAATAATATCTGAACATATTTTTACATGTTTTTTTTTTATATCTAAAATGTACAAGTAATGGGCAGAGATGAAAGAACTGATGAAGAGTGCACACACATTCTAGGTCATAACACAGACATCAAAGGAAGGACTCATAAATCAGATCCACTCTTTGTATTTTGAATTATATTAATCACTGTTTCAGCACAGTGAGGCTTTCTGCAGGACAAAAGCCTCTACTTAGCACCACAAACTACAGCCTCCAAAATACCACTAAATTAAATTAACTACTCTCTGAAATGGTTCCAAACAATAATTCAACAACTGAGAATAAATCAAACTCATTTGCAAAATTAAATAAATAAACAAATGCTGTAAAAAAAAAACAAGGAGTCTTTAATATTCTGAGTTAACAGATAATGAGAATTAAACTGTGAATCATACAGGACAAAATAAGAGTTGGGTCTGAACAAGAACAAAGAAACAAAACTTCATTAAACTATATTGTACATTTATTTCTACACATTTTCTACCTTTAGCTCTTTCCTTACTTGACCACAAGTATCATGTGTGTAACTCAGACATGTATATATATATTTGTTTAAGACTTACTTACTTAGTTTAAATGTAACCATCCATTCTTTTTAGTATTTGCTGATTCCTACAACATGGACATTACATTACATTATAGAGAGCTGCAGAGATGAGTCCTAAAACACTTTTTTGTTTAGATGCCTGAAATAAGGTCTGTAGTTAAGAAGAGACTTTCACGTTTTGTTCTACGACATTAAATAAGTCGGTAAATACCTCACTTGTGAATTTTGAAGCTTTTACGTGTAGCAATGGCTTACAAGTGATTGAATGAGACTACAGAGCGCCATCACACCGGACACAGCTTTACTGCCTTGTCATTGGGGAGACGTTGAAGTCATGCGACCATAGTGTAGTTTGTTTATAGCCTAAGGTTAGACATTTTACTTCTGGTGATTGAAGGTACGCTTAAAAAATCATAGACGTGGTGTTAATATGTGAAGATTATCTCAATGAACAGAACATGTACAGTAAATATCATAATTGTTTGTTTGCCACAGAGCTTACTTTCTGAAATGATCCAAAATATAATGGAAAAAACCCTGCAGACTTTTATTTACAGGAACCAGGGCCAAAAACATCATTGCTGCACCACTCTATTAATGTTATAGTTCTTGAATGACCTATATTACTGTATATCCCTCTATATTTCTATGTTCTTGTTGACTGACCAGTGAATTCACTGCTTTGAATCACTGTCACATTCTCTATAAATGTCAGTCATTTTGGGTTTAATCCAGAAGATGATACGCACCATAATAAAGATTCATCAGTGTCCTCCAACATCATCAAATATCTTAGTTATTGTTTTTCCTTTCTAGAATACCTGGGATAACTGAAACAAGTTTATAAAAAGCTAGAATTACCGCCTCCCAGTTGTGTGTCTCCCCCAACCAGTCAAGTTACAGTTTTCATCATGTCCACACTCATGACGCCACCACAGTAGACAATGCTTCAAATATGGATGTTGCTGCAACAAAGCTATATATTCTAAAACATGGATGCTTCACACACATCTTCAAGGTAGGCACCCAAGATTAGTGTCACCAATCCAGTATCTGACCCTCTGCTCCTGAGATATAACATGAATAAAGGCAAGAAAAGTGCTTCTGCAGAACATTATGTCACAGTAAAGTTGACCTTTGACCTTTTGGATATAAAATGTCATCATTTTATCCTATTAGACATTTATGTGAGAAATATTGCTATAGGAAGCGAATAAATTCTTGAGTCATGGCCAAAAACATGTATTGTGAGGCCACAGTGACCTTTGACCAACAAATTCCAATCAGTTGAGTCCAAGTGGACGTTTGCGCCATGTCTATGGAAATACCCTCAAGGCCTTCTGGAGACATTGCAGCCACAAGAATGGGTCAGACAGACAGACAACCTGTAAACATAATGCGTCCAGCCATGGCTGTTGCTAAGGCGGAGGCATAAAAAAGATGCAACACAGTGATTCTGTGTCATCAGTCACATCATTGCCATTCCTCCTAACAGCCACTAGTGGACACACAGTTGAGGCTAACTACGAAAGGGTGAATGAAGGTAGAAATCAATTAATAACAACAAGATAAATGAATGAATCATCAAAATTATAATGAATAGTAATTAATATGCAAGTTATTTTTTAATTAACAACAAATCAGGGTGCTGTGGGTGTAGGTCAATTAATTAACATAATGAGTAAAAGTTAATGTTGCCTTAAATCTCCTGCATGTAGAATGAATGAATATTAACATCAATGTATCCGTCTGAAATTGATTTTGACAGCACAATCTAATGGCCACAATAAATACATGTTAAGCATTTATTGCTCTCTGCCCACAGAAACTATTTGTCACAAAAAAACAGAGTGACAAGGAGAAAGAAAGTGCCTCAGTCACAACACGAACCCACAAAAGGTGGAGACAGAGATATCTTTGACTTACAGCACAAAGAGACCAGGAGATTGGACTAAGTAATACTGACCCTTTCTCAATCCCCTGTAACTATCATGTTTTGATGATATCTTCCCAACAATTCTTATCTCTGCTGCTCCTTATGAGACTTATAATACACAAGGACTTCCACTGTTGAGAGCACTTTTCAAAGAAAACATTAGGGAGAAAATGACAACAGCAGGCACAGAGGCTGCAGCTGAGTCTTTCATGATGATTTAAAAGACCTCACGAGAGAATATCAGAACACAGATGCTGGAGCGATTTCCTTTCAGGGATTTCTTTCTTTTCTTTTTTTTCCAATTCCCAAAGTGTTTTTAAAGTAATAGTCTGTGTCATCAGCCCCTCTCCCAAGCACGACACCGAAACCACACAAAGGAACCTGATGAGCTTTTAACATCTCTAAATGTCTGGAACAAAAGGATGAAGCACCACTCTACATAATGCTTCACTCCACATGCTGGGTCACATTAATTAATGGGGTAATCTCCGCCTGAAACAGTTTCATGTGAAGATTACCACTTTTCATTTAACATGATGGATAAAAAGCTGTTTCAAGCTTTAAACTGGTGGCTTTATTAAGAGCTCAATTTCAATCTGATTTTAGAGTGCTGACATTAAGAAACAAATGACTGTTCCCAAAATCAAAGTACACATTTTTCCTCTTACCTATAGTACTAGTTATCAGTCTAGATTGTTTAGGTGGGAGTTGTAGAAAATTAGAGATAACGGCCGTAGAGATGTCTGCCTTCTCTCCAATATAACAGAACCTATGTCACTCAGCTTGTGGTGCTCAAAGTACCAAAGAATTAACTTGTAAAACTCAACAGCAATGTCTCTTTCAAGAGATCATGACCTGGTTACTCAAGATAATCCACAGACCTCGTTGTGAGCAGTTTCATGTAGGAACTATATTCCTTCTACCAACATACACCCTGCCAACCGTATTTCTGTGAAGCATGCAGCTCTGTGGATTATCTTGAGTAAGCAGGTCATGATTTCTGTTCCTTTGTTTTTTGTTTTGCTTTGGATCTTTGAGCACCACAAGCCGAGTGCCATCTAGTTCTATTATACTGAAGAGAAAGCCAAAATCTCTATGGCCGATATCTCCAACACTCTGCAGCTCATTCCAAAACAATCTAGACTGATAAATAGCACTACAGGTAAGAGGAAACATACAGTACAGGCCAAAAGTTTGGACACACCTTCTCATTCAATGCATTTTCTTTATTTTCATGACTATTTACATTGTAGATTCTCACTGAAGGCATCAAAACTATGAATGAACACATGTGGAGTTATGTACTTAACAAAAAAAGGTGAAATAACTGAAAACATGTTTTATATTCTAGTTTCTTCAAAATAGCCACCCTTTGCTCTGATTACTGCTTTGCACACTCTTGGCATTCTCTCCATGAGCTTCAAGAGGTAGTCACCTGAAATGGTTTCCACTTCACAGGTGTGCCTTATCAGGGTTAATTAGTGGAATTTCTTGCTTTATTAATGGGGTTGGGACCATCAGTTGTGTTGTGCAGAAGTCAGGTTAATACACAGCCGACAGCCCTATTGGACAACTGTTAAAATTCATATTATGGCAAGAACCAATCAGCTAACTAAAGAAAAACGAGTGGCCATCATTACTTTAAGAAATGAAGGTCTGTCAGTCCAGAAAATTGCAAAAACTTTAAATGTGTCCCCAAGTGGAGTCGCAAAAACCATCAAGCGCTACAACGAAACTGGCACACATGAGGACCGACCCAGGAAAGGAAGACCAAGAGTCACCTCTGCTTCTGAGGATAAGTTCATCCGAGTCACCAGCCTCAGAAATCGCAAGTTAACAGCAGCTCAGATCAGAGACCAGATGAATGCCACACAGAGTTCTAGCAGCAGACCCATCTCTAGAACAACTGTTAAGAGGAGACTGCGCCAATCAGGCCTTCATGGTCAAATAGCTGCTAGGAAACCACTGCTAAGGAGAGGCAACAAGCAGAAGAGATTTGTTTGGGCCAAGAAACACAAGGAATGGACATTAGACCAGTGGAAATCTGTGCTTTGGTCTGATGAGTCCAAATTTTAGATCTTTGGTTCCAACCGCCGTGTCTTTGTGAGACGCAGAAAAGGTGAACGGATGGATTCCACATGCCTGGTTCCCACTGTGAAGCATGGAGGAGGAGGTGTGATGGTGTGGGGGTGTTTTGCTGGTGACACCGTTGGGGATTTATTCAAAATTGAAGGCACACTGAACCAGCATGGCTACCACAGCATCCTGCAGCGACATGCCATCCCATCCGGTTTGCGTTTAGTTGGACGATCATTTATTTTTCAACAGGACAATGACCCCAAACACACCTCCAGGCTGTGTAAGGGCTATTTGACCAAGAAGGAGAGTGATGGAGTGCTGCGGCAGATGACCTGGCCTCCACAGTCACCGGACCTGAACCCAATCCAGATGGTTTGGGGTGAGCTGGACCACAGAGTGAAGGCAAAGGGGCCAACAAGTGCTAAACACCTCTGGGAACTCCTTCAAGACTGTTGGAAAACCATTTCAGGTGACTACCTCTTGAAGCTCATCAAGAGAATGCCAAGAGTGTGCAAAGCAGTAATCAGAGCAAAGGGTGGCTATTTTGAAGAAACTAGAATACAAAACATGTTTTCAGTTATTTCACCTTTTTTTGTTAAGTACATAACTCCACATGTGTTCATTCATAGTTTTGATGCCTTCAGTGAGAATCTACAATGTAAATAGTCATGAAAATAAAGAAAACGCATTGAATGAGAAGGTGTGTCCAAACTTTTGGCCTGTACTGTATGTATTTTGATTTAGGGGTGAAATGTTCCTTTAACAACAGATTTAGATGAAAGCAACATGCCTACAGCTCTGGACCGTAGCTACATTTATGTTTATTCCATTAATAATCAGAAATAGACCTCAATCAAATTCCTGTCAACACTATGAGAATAAAGTGTCTCTAAGTAGGTTGAACCTTTCAGAGCTATTAAAAGTTGGACATTTGTTATACAAGTACTTTTTTTGATTACAGTATCAGCATTGCTTCTGCCTGGAGCTTGCATGTATGGAGCCTGGGTTTGGTTGAAGATGGCAGTGCTGTTTGGGCTGAGAAAGCCAAGTGTAAGTAAGGAGGAAATCCAGGAAGAGGAAGGTTATTTAAGTGTGGGAGTGGCCTATTTGAATCCATTTTGTTTGAGACCATGCTGCAAAGTGAGTGTGTTTGCTGATCCTGTGAGTTCATTTATCTCCTTTAACTTTAGCTTACATTGTAGTTATGCTATGTAGCGTGTGAAATAGAGTATGGTGAATGTGCTAGTAAAGGTAGTATCAGCATTGCTTCTGCCTGGAGCTCGCATAAACAGAGCCTGGGTTTGGTTGAAGGTGGCAGTGCTGTTTGGGCTGAAATCACTGTCTAGCCTCCTGGAGGTGTCATTGTTGTGAGGGCTCGTCTTGGGGAGGTAGACTGTACAGCCTAACCCGGCGGGGGAGTGTGATAGCCTAACAAGGCTTCCTTCCCTGGGTCTACCTCCTCTGTGGTAGTATAGGTAAGGTAAAGGAGGTTGTTCGGTTAGTGTGGGGAGCAGTGAGACCTGGCATTAGGGGAGTGTCTCTGGGACGCCAGAGATCACTGTCTAGCCTCCTGGAGGTGTCGTGGGACTAACTAGACGAAACACCGGTGAAAGGAGGTTCCCACCCGATGACCCCAAAGACATGTTAGTTATCACTGCTCACTGGTCTGTATAGTTAAGCCTTGCCATAATAGCTATAATAGCTTATCGTAGGGCTTAGGAGGTTATTCAGATTCTGATCCTTTTTTTTTTTTTTTTTGTTAGAGCACAAACTTCTTGTGTTTATTTGAATTCTATTTTAGGAAACCTAAACTTATCCTGCACATGTTCGCCCACTTGCCCAGGTTGTCTTTCTCAAGGGAGTCATCTACGAATACACAACATTTATGAGTTTACTATCGAACAGAAGGTGAGCCATCTGTTAATTAAATAACTCCAGCAGTAGTATATTCTAATAACGACTTATTTACGGAATTTCACCTCTGGGGATCAATACAGAATTATCTTCTCTCATCTCAAAGCATTTACTACAATGGAAACACAAAGCAGGTAACCAACAAGAGTTATTAGTGTTTCAAACAGGTAGTGGTGGGTGGAGTATTGAAAATCTACTCGGAAGTGAAAGTACAATTACTCACAGTAAAAACATACCTGGTTAATAAATTACTCAAAGTACAAGTTATTATTTTGAGAACTGAGATATAAAACCTCCCTTTCTCTTTCCATTTCTTCCCTTTCTACCCCTGCCTTACCATAACATTAAAGATTAACGTTACAAATGAAAAACTAGCTAACTAACTAAACTTTCACTTACAGTAAGTACGACTTATTTAAATGTAGGGTTTTCCAGAAAACCTGTTAGGCCAGGTGGTGGGTATCTTTTGACGAGGCCTGGAAGACAGGTGTTTTTTTGCCAGCACTTAGTTTTGATTTTAATGTCAACAATGCAGTTAAGTTACATTAAGAAAAGTTTTTATATGTATAGCATATGGTCTCATAAGCATATGGAATATGATGCAGATTTGGTGTGTACTGAGTGATTGAAATGGCAGGGGGAATCAAGGTTTTCCATAAAAGGCTCTCAAAAAGCTAGAAACGGCCGTGCTAGGTGGCATGTCTACTGGACAAGATGCAGCATTTTGCCAAAAAAACTTTGTTTTAGTTTTCAATTTTATGATATGTCAACTCCATGGTTAATGCATGGTTAGGTTTAGGCACAAAAAACACTTGGTTAGGGTTAGGAAAAGATCATGTTTTAGCTTAAAATACTTGGTTTGGTCACTATAAACAGGACTTGTTGTTTTTCAGTCTACTGCTTCTCACCTACATGTCAGGACATCCACACTCCCCTCCTCCCCCTGATGAGAAACTCATATACAGTCAGGTCCATAATTATTTGGACAATGATACAGTTGTCGTCATTTTGGCTCTGTACACCACCACAATGGGTTTTAAATGAAACAATGAATACCTGCTTAAAGTGCAGACTCTCAGCTTTCATTTAAGGCTTTTTTCAAAAATGTAGTATGAACCGTGTAGGAATTACAACCATTTCTTCACACAGTCCCCCGACTTTAAGGGCTCATAAGTATTTGGACAAACTAACATAATCATCAATTAAACAGTCAGTTTTAATACTTGGTTGCAAATCCTTTACAGTCAATGACTGCCTGAAGTGTTGGACACATAGGCATCATCAGATGCTGGGTTTCTTCCCTGGTGATGCTCTGCCAGCCCTTTACTGCAGCCGTCTGCACTTCCTGCTTGTGTTTTGGGTGTTTTGCCCTCAGTTTTGGCTTCAGCAAGAGAAACGCATGCTCAGTTGGATTCAGGTCAGATGATATGACTTGGCCATTGCAGAACATTCCACTTCTTTGCCTTAAAAATGTCTTTGGTTGCTTTTGCAGTATGCTTCAGGTCATTGTCCAACTGCACTGTGAAGCATCGTCCAATGAGTTTTGAAGCATTTGGTTGAATCTGAGCAGATAATGTAGCCCCAAACACTTCAGCTTTCATCCTGCTGCTCTTGTCAGCAGTCACATCATCAATAAATACAAGAGAACCAGTTCCACTGGCAGCCATACATGGCCATGACATAACAGTACCTCCACCATGCTTCACTGATGAGGTGGTGTGCTTTGGATCATGAGCAGTTCCTTCCCTTCTTCCTTCTCGTCTTCCCATCATTCTGGTAGTTGATCTTTGTTTTATCTGTCCATAGTATGCTATTCCACAACTGTACAGACTTTTTAGATGGTTTTTGACAAACTCTAATCTGGCCTTCAATTTTTAAGGCTAACCAATGGTTTGCATCTTGTAATAAACCCTCCGTATTTATTCTAGTGAAGTCTTGTCTTGCTTACAAGAGCAGCAGGATGAAAGCTGAAGTGTTTGGGGCTACATTATCTGCTCAGATTCAACCAAATGCTTCAAAACTCATTGGACGATGCTTCACAATGCAGATGGACACTGACCTGAAGCATACTGCAAAAGCAACCAAAGACATTTTTAAGGCAAAGAAGTGGAATGTTCTGCAATGGCCAAGTCATATCATCTGACCTGAATCCAACTGAGCATGCGTTTCTCTTGCTGAAGCCAAAACTGAGGGCAAAACACCCAAAACACAAGCAGGAAGTGCAGACGGCTGCAGTAAAGGGCTGGCAGAGCATCACCAGGGAAGAAACCCAGCATCTGATGATGCCTATGTGTCCAACACTTCAGGCAGTCATTGACTGTAAAGGATTTGCAACCAAGTATTAAAACTGACTGTTTAATTGATGATTATGTTAGTTTGTCCAAATACTTATGAGCCCTTAAAGTCGGGGGACTGTGTGAAGAAATGGTTGTAATTCCTACACGGTTCATACTACATTTTTGAAAAAAGCCTTAAATGAAAGTTGAGAGTCTGCACTTTAAGCAGGTATTCATTGTTTCATTTAAAACCCATTGTGGTGGTGTACAGAGCCAAAATGACGACAACTGTATCATTGTCCAAATAATTATGGACCTGACTGTACATGTAATCTGAACTATTCATTGAAGAAATGTTGTAATATGTATGAAATGTTCTAATGTAGTACATTTGTGGTTTGCAGCAACGCACAATGCCAACATTTTTGTCTGGCGACTGGGCTGCTAAATGTCATGCAGAAATATGTCTGCCCCAATTAAAGCAAGAACAACAGTGGGAACACTATGTGTACATACCCCAGTATCTGCAAATCCCAGTGCTCATATTAAGGTTATACAGTACTTGGATAAGTGCTCATCTGGAGTTTTGTGAATATAAAATGATGATAAGATGCACCAACAAAAAGACGAGAAAGCCCATTAAGTGAAATATGAATCTAAATGCAGCACATTTTTATTTGGAGCTACAGTGCGTAAGCACTTATTTGTCAATGTTCCTTCGCCCTCCATTTTCCTAAAGTGTCTCAAGGACCAACAAAATCAGAGGCGAACAGGTAGTGAAGCTAAGGATGAAAGCACAGTTACTTTAAGTGCCTGTATGTGTGTCCATTTGTGTGAGCTGGAGAGAGACCAACAGGACAGATCTGGGACACTCAGCCATCAGCAGCAAAGCAGCAGAAAACTAAAACCAGGGCAGCCACTGATCCACTGAGAAACATTTCCATATGTGACAGGTTGTCCGCCTTTAATTAAGCTCTCAGATCTTCTCCATATTTTATCATAGTCATTCATATTCATTCACATTATAGTTGTGAATGTGGACAACATCGTCTCCTGCGGGGCCCACACTTTACTCACATGTGGAAACTTCCAGGCCACTGAGTAACCGCAGTCAATAATAATACTGAGGAAAATGTGGACGGGTGCTTGTGCAGCAGTGGGCAGTAGGGGAGATGGGAAAGGGGATGAGTCAGGGGAGCCGAAGTAATGCATTTAAATCTACTGTATTAAATCTCGCAGCACTGATTTTCCACCTTATTTCCATGCATTAGTCACAGAGATGACGTGTTTATAATGCCCATAACACAGGCTAATGTCCTCCGTATTGCTGTAGCAAGCTTTAGCAATCTAGTTAACTCCCACTCTTGACTGATATGTTAATAATGTATCTATGTAAGGTGAAACGACAAAAAGAGTCCAGTCAAGTGTGTCCTCTTTTTTCCCTCTCATTGCCTCAAGGTTTACGGTTTTTTCAGTATTGTACTATGTCATAGAAGCAGTTAGTGGAGTTTTAGTCAGCCACACTGGTTTCCCAAGGCTATTAAATAAAGGCTAGGACACGTTGCCATATTGTGTGATATTATTGTGGTACAACACACACGCAGGAAAATCCTGTCTGCACTTGCCAAAAGGCTCAATAGCTGGTGTGCTATTATAGAACATGAAGATGATTGATTTATTTCACTGAGCTGTCTGCAGTCTGCCTTGGGTTGGATTATATTTCATGAGAAAAACGAAGACATGGGTTAGAATTATAATTCTGCAATTACTGAAAAGATCTATAATAAAAGACAATAAACAAATGCTTTTTATTTGAAATGTTCTTTTGTATGTTGGCTGCCATCTACTCAAGCGTATCCAAGAAGTTCTGTCAGGCCCAGTGCACCCAAACAGTACCTGAGCGGACACCATCTCTTTATTTCTAGCATCGTCTGCTGTAACCCTCCAACCTCGCAGCTCCAGTTACATTGTGCATGTGTCATACTCCATAGCTCCCATGGGATCAAAGACAGTGTCCCATCCTTCACTTAACAGCCTTCATCAGCTGGCTGATGCTATACTGTGATTAGCCAGTCTGTTTTTGAGGGGGCGGGACTTAGTGAAGGTCACTTACTATTTGCAAACACAGCGCTCAAACTTGGCCCGTCGTTCCTACACTCCTTGTGCGTACACTGCAAGCTACTGTTCTATTGTAGGAACGCTACAATTGTTTTAATGGAAAAGCCGATACTTTAGCAAGCTAGCCAAGGTAACCACCAGTGCCTATCTGTCTAACAGAAAACAGGCTAACTCCGAGTCCGTCTTCATCCTTTCCTTCAGCTCTCACCAGCGAGAATGAAAGCTAACCCAAGACTCACTATCATTTTGTAGCGAGCTTTGTCCACTTGCCGTTTTACATTTAATTACATTTGCCTGATTTTTTTTAGCGCTGTGTCTGCAGTTTTTGTAAGTCTGTTGGACTACTGCATAAGGTCTGGCAAATGGTTACTACCTTTTTTATGAAGTCCTGACCTCACCTGCCCACTGTTATTGCCTGGGGGCTACACACTAGTACCCAAAGGCTGCAGCCTATAAACGTCTTTGTGGAAAATACACAGCCACACACACTTCTAGTGGGTATAAACTGATGATTGAGAGGGATCACTTTTGTATGAGGCTATTTTTTTATTAGGAAAATCCTGCAGGGCATACCTTTAAGAAAACTAATTATATGTTGTCAGACTTTCTGTGTTATTGCCTAAAGGAGCCTGGCACAAAGGTGATAAATAAATATACTGGGCGTGCATATAAACATCATTAACAGACAAACATTAGACTCACCCTCCTTTGATGTAATCCAGGAAGGTGTGCTCCGACTCCACATTGAATGACAACAAGGACACCTGAGAAAAAAAAAAAAAACGTCCAAACTGATTATCTCATGCTTGGTAATTAAGCAAAGCTAAATCTACCAATCTCCACATTAACACTGACCTCTGAGCTAACCACCCACAAAATGACTTATCCACGCAGAGTGATTCTGATGCTTGGGCAGCATATTAGTATTACAATCACTGAGAGAACATCAGTGTGGCTGCACGCTGATGGATGATCCGTGTGATGGATAACTAGCCACAGATTTTAATTACAGAGTCACCGTGTACAGCAAAAGCAGCCAGAGTTGCTCAGGCAGTAACAAAAGCTCTGGCTCATTTATAAACATCCATCACTCCTCTTCACTAATAGGACACAGACAAGAGTCCCTTTATGCATTACTATGGACTGGGTTATTCACCCCGTTTCAGGTCACGAGAATGTTTTCCCATCTTCTTAAATTCACTGTCTGGATCATAAGCCCAGAGAGTGGGAATGGAGCAAAAACATTTAACAGAGCTGAACAGCCTCATGCAATCCACTTAGAGGAAACTTCCTGATGAATACAAAAGCGAAAGAGGGCAGGGGTGTGTGTGAGTGGAGCAGGAGGTTTGCTCTTATCTGAGAACTCAGCCTCACCGTCCCAGAGTTGATGTATCTCTTTTTCTTTATTTTCTTCTTGGCATTCACCACCTGGTATGAGGGCAGAATAGAACAGAAGGGATGATGATAATGTAACCTTGCAGCACAATTCTTTTTATCCACCCATGGGCAAGTAATAAAAACATCTTTGTCCTCCTACTCCATGTCTGTAAGGGTAATGGAGCATAGGGACTGAATCCAATAACTGCAGTAGGTGAGAATGAGATAGCATTGATCATGCCTCGCAGAAAGATACAGATTATTCAGAGGGATTTTTATAAGCGCTTACATCGTGCTGTACATTACCAAGCTTGGGATGGTAGAACACATATCTCTGTCCCAAACCATTTGCTTGTAATAAGCTGTATGATAACCACATACAGACGGCATTACATAATAATGTGTAAAATGGGCAAAAATACACAAATATCAAGGCGATAAGCAAGGCGAGCTGATTATGAGCGATTACATTACTCCTCGCTTTAAAATAATGTTACATCTAGAGCCTTCGGGCAAAAATATGAGTGCAACAGTAAGCCACTGCGGTCCAATATCTCTCCTGCTTATTCTATGGGTCTGCACATCAACATAAAGCACAAGCCTGGAGCAAACTGAGCTGTATAATAAAAGTAAAAGGTATCCCGCTCTCTCCCTCTCTCCTCCGTTCTGCCTCTGCGGTGTCTCATGCTACTCTTCAACTCCTCCAACACAGATGATGCCTCATAGCACTGTGGCCATCACTCAGTCATTGCCAGGTTCACATTACGTCACACAGACATCACCCTCAGTTACACCAGCCTCTGCTGGCATTCGCCTGCTGTCATCTCAGCTCACAGAGCTAATGTTTGCAGGCCCTGTGCACGCCAGGTTGAGTCCACGGGAATCTGCAAAGAGTTGAACACCGCAGCCTGTGACCTATTCAAATTCTGTATTTGTCAGAAAGTGGCTTCATGTTGTTTTTGAGCACATCTTGAAATTGATTCAGGGGCACTGACTTGGCAATGAGTGCTCACTCTTAGAATTAATGGTGCTAAATTGAACCATAAAGGGTTCTTCGGCTTGAAGGAAACCAATTTTTGGGTTTTTGAGGTTTCTACCTACAACTCAGTGTAATGGGTTGCACTTGGGACCATCTGTGAAAGGTTCCACTCGAAACCCCCTGTGAGAGGTTCTACAGACACTCCATCTATGGTGTAATGGTTCCACCCTGAACCCTCACTGGGGTTTCTATTCATAACCTTTCCACCCCAAAGGGTGCTAACAAGAACCACCCAGGGGGTTCTACCGAGCAACCATTCCAAGTGTTTCATTAGGAACCCACCAGGGAGGCTCTAAAAATATGTCTTTTACACTTATGACGGTTTTAGTTTGCTGGTTAGACTGGAGCCAAGAAGCCCGTCTTCAGCAGCCTTGACCTTAATAAAGAGCTGGGCTGATGTGGTCCAGCGCAACTTACAACAATCATGGCTCACAATCACGTTTTCAGGGGGTGGAAATTTCGTGAAATCACTATTTCTACACCCTGTGCTATTTCAATGCCGCAACAGGGCGAGGAACAGAAACATGGTTCCAAATTAGGAACAAATAAAAAATGCCAAGTAGTAGGCACCCATAAAAAATGAATTTCTGCAAATCATATGGTATTGTATGGCATGAAGTGATGGTAAAGATATCAACTATGGCAGCAGAAAACTAAAATGAACTGATTAAGTGGATTCCTGATACATCTATATTCAAAACTATCCACATATGAGGGTAAAGAACTTTTGACACCCATGCTTTCAACAATCCTTGAAGAACTCTTTCTTCCAAAAAGGGTTTTTAGGATGAAAAGGGTTCTTAATGTAACCCTTAGTCTTACAAAGAACCCTTAAAGAACCCCTCTTCAGAAGCAAATGGTTCTGGGTAGAACTTCAGCCCTTCAGGAAGAACCCATCTGGAACCCTTATATCTCAGAGTGCACAAAGAAACTGCTGTGTTTCATTTTCTAATTAAAATCCAGAAAGGGTTGGTGAAGGGTAATGGATGCACCTTCTTCTGCCATGTCAGCCGTGTGGAAGGGCAACTCTGCATGTCACTCACTAATTCTGTCTCTCTCTCTCTCACTGTGACTCTCCTTATCTATCCCCATGTACCCACCACCCTCTCACTCTCTTCATTGGCCCTGTTCTTGCCTAAGCCACCTCCATGACTAATTCAGAGGCTAATGTAACATGGCAAGTGTTTTAATGAGCAGGGACCAATAGGAGCCTCTCAGCACCTTACAGTAATACCCAGTCTAACCCTCCAAGGACCATCCTATAAAGCTCTAATCAGCAGCATAGGTTCCTATGCCACGTACCTCTCAGATGCTTAATGCCTTGTAGGGTGAGGAAAGACAGAGGAGGCTAGGTGTTAATCGCAAATAGCCACAACTCTGGCTCAAACAACCACAGCCTCCTAAAGTCATTAAACTTTGGAGAGCAAGACCTTGCTGAGCCAAAGGGCACACTGATTTGGTCTTAAATCGAAGTTAGTTTCTCACACTTGCTCCCAGAAATGTAGCTCAGTTTTGTTTTTGTGCCAAAGATGCATCCCACACTTCATTCAGTAATAGGTTGTTCACAGCTCTGTCCAGCTGCGGTGTGCTCCACATATTTCACTCGACTTTAAACACATTTAAGGAATACTTCATCACCCAAATGACCATTTGCATGCCAATTACTCACCCTGTGTTGCATTGAGTATGTCAAGAAAATATTTTTCTCGCATGCCTCCACATCAAGCAAAGAATCCAAAAACTGAGAAAATTCTTGATGAATTGATGTCAAAGGGGTCCGCGTTTAACAACACTTGTGCAGTATAATCCAAGTCTTATTTACTCACTCATATGCTTAGTACTTCCCAAATACACATATTTTCTCTGAAACCTTGCTTTTTAAAAGTAAACTGAAAGTGAAACACATCTACTACGACTGTCTTGAATTCTTGTTTTTGGGAAATCAAAGCTTCAGTGAGAAATATCTGCAATTAATCAAAGCAGAGACAAGGACATAAGTTAGACTTTTTTTGTCAATGTACCTAATATAACGTGACAAGTAGCCACTGTGTTAGCAGGTCGCAGTAACATTAGCCATAAAAGAATACTTTGCAAATGGCTCAGCTTTTACTTGCAGTTTTCTGGTGACTTGCCAGGCTCGTCGTGGATTTGTGATATACCAGTTTCCTTTGGCGCATCAGGCACTTTACTTTTCTGGGGTCACCTTTGCAAATTTTAAAACTATTCCAGACATTTCAATTTTTCAAAATCGAATTTGTAAGCCTGTCACGTGTGGTAAAACTATCCCAGTTTCAGAAGTGCTGGAGCGCTAGTGACTGATGTTAGAGAGAAAGCAAGTCAGAGTCACAAAGCTACCACTAAGTTTAAATGTCCTTGTCTGAGGATGACTAATAATAATTAATGTTAGATGCATAATGAATAATGTTGGATCATTCTGTCTCAATTTATGGGCTATTTGGTATTCTTAGGGTAATGAATTTATACTTTATATATTTTTAAAAAACAAAACAAAACAGAGCATTCGAATATTTATTTCAACATCCATTACCAACGCAATGATCCCAGCTCTGAAGCACTCGGGTAAGCCCTAAAATCTATGCTCTCTTTAAAGCAGACTCCATGGACAAGAAGTGTAGTTTTACCTCACTAAACAGGCAACTGATCATTGCCTTGATCAATTGTTTGTGTTAATGTTTGACTTTAGTGTTTTAAAGGGTTAGTTCCGATTCAGCAAAGTCACACAATAACACGAACAAAGTAATTGATCGAGGCAGTGGTAGACCAGGTGCTCCCGTGTTCAGTGAGGTACTTACAGCTTTTGTCAACGGAGTCTAGCTTTGAAGAGAGCATAGATAAATTTCACTTTTACTGCAGTTCCCGGTCAGAAAGGGCTGTCTGTTTGGGAATTTCTGATGATACGACTTGAATTAAACTGCACGAGTTGTGTGAGAGTTTGTAAACAAATGTTTTAATATAGTTTTGCTCTTGTTAAACATGGACCCCTATGACTTCAATTCCTGAACAATTTTCATTGTTTTTGGATTGTTCGTTCACCATGGAGGCATTCAAGACAAACAAAGTTTTCTTCACAAATTCAACGTAACATAGGGTGAAATACTGATATACAAATGGTAAGTTGGGGGGTGAAGTATTCCCTTTAAATAATGGTTGCAGACGCACAAAAATCTTATATGCAGAATTAGGTATAAAGGAGGTCAGGTTTACACTGGGAACTGAATTCTACTTCAAAGTAGTTTAGAGAGACCAAAGATAAACAGCAAGAGAAAATAACATAAAGCAAGATATAAGAAAGACCTAAACACAGAGCTGTGACTTTAAAAATGTCTGCAAGAGAGGTTAACTATTAATCAAGCACAATCAGTGTTTTAAATAAAGGTCCTCTGCTCTGAGGCTAAACAGAGAGGATGATAACAGTATTGACTGGCTTTATCTTCACTTACCTCGTAGACGTTTAACTGGCTCTGACCTCGACATAGCTCTTTGTAGCTGGTGGTGAATTCACCGATGAAATCGTGGCTGGAGAAAAGAGATAAAATGAAATGATGGTGAAAACATAACATACAACCCTGAGAGGTAGAAGATAAAAGTAGCTGGAGGAGTTACATAACAGCCACTGATGCACAGACATAATCTAATAATCGACAGTTAATTTAAAAATTAATAGTAATTAGGTGGAAAAGATTGTGAATGAGATGAAGATGTAATTTATAAGGGGAGTTGAAGAGGAGAAGTGTAGATAGTGTGAAAGACATGGTAAAAATTTCTGAAAATAGAGATGTTTTGTCTACGTGTGTGTGTGTGTGCGTGTGTGTGTGTGTGTATGTGTGTGTGCATCCATTACCTCCCGTCTCTGTCCCAGTCATACACCTCCACTTTGATTGTCCTGTAAAACACATCAAAAAGAGAGGAAAACGTGTTGAGCACATTTACGTAGCATGTGAGCCACCAGTCAATGTAAATGACCTTGAAAAGAAACTTCAAATGAAACATTTCTGAAATGACGCAGCAAAAAAGAAAAAGGCTAAATTAAATCAATCAAAGACAGACTGCTCTGTGTTTTGAATGACAAAGTTGTAAAGATGCTTTCGACGGAGCTCATTAGGGTGCTAAAACTTTGTTACCTCTTTAGTTTTTGACATATATCAGCTTAATGACAAATCATTTAACGTAAACTGAGACCAATACAAACCCACAAAGCTTGTTTTTTGCTAGTGCTGCATCCAACAACGCAAAAAAAAAAGTCTTTTTAGAGCAGGTTGGTGAAATTTGATTTTAACGAATTGTTGTGAGTTTGTGTTTCTCACTGAAGAGTTTGAGGTTGATACAATTGCCAAGTTTGGGTAAAGCATTTCTCTGCACATCCCAAAGATAGAAAACTAACCTCTTGGGAGGGAGGATATTTTGCAAGTTCCCGAAATAATTTGTTAGTCGAGAAACCAAATAGGAGATAAAGCACTGAGAATGAGGAAAGTGCTTCCCCTTTTCTTCTCTATCTGATGGAAAGATCAGTTGGCTGTCCCGCTCCTCCCGTCAGCTGCTGACAGTCATGTGTTTCTGGGTCCAGGAGGAGGCAAGGTGATGGAGGGCCGCCCTGTTATCCTGACCTGAACTCATTCTGTCTGCTCTTAACGGATTCCCCCACATTACAAATGTGTGCAATCCATGTAGTGCAGAGAGAGATAAGGCGAGCATTGTGCTGCAAATTTGTGACAGAACTAGTCCTTTACTGAATACTGAGATAACATATAACACAGCCAGATATTCAGAGCCGAAGTGGGAGACACTTATATCTTCCTTGTACTCCCAACTAATAAACTAATGTGTTTTGACACACAGGGCAGATGATTCCTCAATGATGAGTCAGTCATCATCGGTTTCATCTCATGTTATTTTCTCACAACTAATGATCAGGGTCATGAGCGGCATTATGAGACCATTAAATACACTGTTGAAGATAGAGAGAATTAGTTACTGGATCAATCCTATCTTGGCCCCTGCACACACTGCATGTTGGAGTGTAAATTGGAGGGAATTTCACTGTCTGATCGCTATTAAAGCCAGATGATTACAAGAGATTGGAAAGAGTCACATGAGGCTGAAAGACGTGACTCAGGTGAGGGAGTAAACACGATTATCCCCTCCTTAGATTTAACTGTAAAAGATGGGCACGGAGAAAATATCAAGAGCAGAACATGAGGTTTTTTAGCACAGGAGTATCAGCCATCCTGGGACCACTCTCATTTCTACCCTCATCTACTTCCAGACATCTCGGATGTAGGTCTTCGTCCTCCATGAGAACCACCTCTTGCCTCTGCTAACAAGTGTTGTCAAAGATACTGATTTATAATACTTATTTTCAGCAGTACCAGATGCACTTTCTCACTCTTTCTTATTGTTGAAGGTTGTGTATGTGACATCAGAGCATTAATATAGCAGCAAACAAGTATTTGCTATGTAAAGATATAGTGGATTAATGGCGTCCTGAGCAGAGAATGAAGTCACGCTTCCTCTCTGTGTGTTGTAATCCAGGCTTCACTGTTTTTTGTTGTGGTAGCCGTGCTGCCCGCACATGCATGTCAGTGCTTCTGAGTCCCATGTTCTAATGGCTAACTAATCGCCGCTGGTTACTGCTGATATCAGGATGCCATCGTTGCAGAGGTGTAGCACCCACCCTAAGTTTCCCCCCAGGTAAAAACATTAGGTCTTTTACCACAGTTACTCTCGTTGATTACTGAGATAGCACCGTTAGCTGCTAGCTGTCAGCTGAACCATGTACATGCACAACTGTGTGTAGACTAGGGATGTCAGTTTTGGTTAATGTTGCCTCTATAGCTCAATACCCATTAACTGCTAACTAAACAGTTAATTTTAAAAAGGACATGAATCAAAGAAAGCCTTTCCTTTTACTCTGGGGCTTTTAATTGTGTGCTGTAAATGTCTTGCCTTGTTGACAGATGGCCAGCTTAACATATGGAAATTTAGTGCCCACTGCCCAACCTCCGGTCTCCACTGGTTAGCTAACTCTCCACAGTTAACCAATTAACAGTTAACAGCAGACATCCCTAGTTCAGCAGACTATTGCACCCCTGACTCTGAGTCATAGCTATGCTGTGAATGTCACACAAAGATCCATTACTGTTTACTACAGTCATTCTGCTGTCCTCTGCGGATAACCATGAAGAGAAAAGTCATCATTGTCATGTTACAGTCATTATCTTTTAATAAAAAATTTAAACTGTATGCCCTCAATATCAATTTTTCCCCATGGTATGGAATATCAGTATTTTTCAAGGCATTTTATCGAAGATAGAAATTCCAGTATTTGTGACAACACTACTTCCAACAATGTATGAATGGTGTTTCAGGTTGGCCTTACAGTATGTGTGTAATCTGAATGTATCAAATATTATCATTGTGTCCTCCCATAGTGTAACTTTACAAATTCTATTTCTATCTGTGCACATAAACTCTACTGCGTGTCAGAGGCTCAATCTGTGAAGCCTGCATTATCTGTAAAGTACAAAGGGATGTGCATTTGAAAAGTGCCTGGGTCAAAGATATTCAAAGCCTCAGAATCACTGGAAATACTGTGGGTTCAAAACCTTGCCAACTGCAATTATTATAAAGCCATTATATTTTAAACATAATTTAAAATTTGATTTGTGGAGAAGCACTGAATCAGACGAATGAAAACTGCAGGGGCTCTGCTGTGCAGATCTTGGAAATAGAGCACGTCAAAAAAAGGCGAACTGTCGATATTTCACAGGAAATGTTGGGGAGACCGTAAATCGGCATAGATTTCTCTTGCCATCAAAATCCTCAAAAGGGAATCAGGCTTCTTTCATGCTTCCACTCCATCTGTCTGACCCAATTAGCTCCTCCAGGCAGGTGAGCAGAGACGGGATCGAAGTGGAGAACCTCAGTTGACACCCAGCGTGGTGGAGAGGGCGAGGTTTGACATGTTCTTTGACGACTTCTACACACTCTCTTGGCTGTCTGGGTCTATAATACACTTTCATGGCTAGGCACACACATACACACAAACACGAGCAGCAGGGCTTCTCTGTTGTTCCAGCCACCTGTCAACAACTATAGAACGACAAGTACAGCCATTCCTCCTCCCCCTCCCACTTCCTTTCTCTCGCCTCTCATTTTTTATTTTCCTGCCAAAACTCCTCCTGCTCCTCAGGTATCCCACGAGGCCCTTTGCTCTGAAGAGATTCGGATAAGATAGGAGATGCCACTGGAGCAGCCAATCAGAAACTTAAAATGCTCTGAAATGCCGCTTGTGGGCAAATCGATGAACGGCCAGATAGCATGTAGTCAGAGATGGGCCTTTAATAATTCTCTATTACAGCAGCAGATAAAATAACGATAGAAAATCAATGGTGTCTAAATTTGATGCACCCAAACCATTTTGAAATAAGTACACAGCATATTGAAACTCTGTGTGGCTTTGATTTCCACTGGAAGATCCATCCAAGTGTGCAGAACACTTTATCGAACATCATCATTCATCTTACCTCTCATAGTCTCCGTTGCAGAGTGCTCTGACGGGGATGGAGAAGGGCTGCCACACAGGGTTCAGCGTGCTCTTCACCACTTCAGTCTTGTGGCAGATGGTGAACCTGGAGAAGCAGGTCGACAGGGATTTAAAAATCTTAAGACACATCTTTCAGAAAAAAAAAAAAAACCACAGATAAGATCTTCTTGCTATATTTTTGCTTCAGCACCATGTCTGCATGCTGCTGAGTTCAAGGGATTTCAATCTAATTCTCTCGACCTTGGTTCACTTCCTCTTTGATCTCAACGCCCTCCTACCTGTCTTTGATAGGCTAAAATAAGATACCCACTGAGGAGCTGAGGCAAGAGACAAACTCACGTGCCATCCTCGTTGCTTCTGTAGAAGACCATGAAGGGGTCTGACTTCCCAAAGAAGTCTTTTTTATCTAGTTTGTTGGCACAGAATTGCATGGTGGCGTAGTCCTAAAAAAACAGAGAGTGAGACAAATGAAAAGACGAAAAAAGTAAAGGGCATTGTAAATCCATGCTTCTGCCTCCGTTTCCCTCCTGTTGTTTGTTTATACATGCTGTGTGCCAAGATATAAAAGCACTGAAGCACCAAATAAAAGCAAAGTGCTGACTGAATCCTAATAAGAGCAGAGTGAAGCCAGCCAGTGGGCGCTCGCGTCCAAAACCTGCAAATGCATTCATTACCATTTCTTTATTATGCAACTGCTGCATAACAACAGTGGATGGGATAAGGGGTATCAAATTGAAAATACCTTGTTGTGCTGAATATAATCATAGTAACAGTATGACAGACCATGCCGAGGCACAGAAATGGATTCTAAAAACCTGCACATGGAGGAGGTGGGGGCCGTGTACAAAAAGGATGTGGAGGGTGTGAGTGCAGCTAATGATACATTAGAAAGGCTGGTATTAACATAATTATACTCATTTAGGCAGCATTTCAATGTGCGCTGCCATTACAAGGACAATGAACATACCCCATAATGCTCTTGGTTCCAGATAGTCTCCCTGTGGTCAAGGTATTAGTCTGCATTGTACAATAATGAGGCTGCGGAGCGGGTACAGACTGGACAGGTAAACGTCAGACAAAACTCTGCAAAGTGTTCTCCATAACTTCTCCCTTTATATCAATGCTGTATGGTTTGAAGCTTTTTAGCCCCACAATATACGCAAGTCAAGTGTCTGATCAGTGAATTTCAAAGCATGAGATGTGATATCAGAAGACATTCAGGGGCTTCAACTGGCAAAAAAAGAGCTGTTTTCACCCTGCTGGTCTCCCGAGCTTTTAGGGGTTTGAAGTGCAGCTATTAGATCTGAATCAGCGTGGTGCTGGGATGGGCCTCCATCGATTGCTTTGACCCACATCAGTGTGGTGCGCTCTGCCTCTGACCTGCCTCTCACTAACCCCCATCACATCAATTTATGCCTTGGACAGGACACAGACCCCGCCTTTGAGGCAACCCCTGAGAAAAAGATGGATGACATTACATAGATACATAGTAAAATGGCAAAAATAAATTGAGCAAATACGATCGTCACCCTTGTTTCAAATCATAGTTTATGTTTCCAATCAACATTATAGAAATGATGAGACTGAAGCAAAGAGCTGACTGAAACAGTCACTGGTGGCTGAATGAAGGCTGTCTTACATATCTAATTTAATTTGATTCCCCACTATCATTTTCCATTCTGCAAACCACGGCTATGGTACATTTGTATGTTTCATATGAATCAAATAAATGTTTCTAAAGTGACAAAGTTCTGATTTCAGGCTTATGAGCTGTCCTTGTCAACCAGAGGTGGAGGGGATACCGAATATGGCTGCCAAGTTGCAGCCCACTGCATACCACTGTTAGAGACCAACAAACAACAAAGTTAAACAGAAAAGCTGTGTTTTAGCGAGACATTGGCAGTGATTGTGCCACCAAAACTGGGTGTTTTTAAGTGAAACATCAGCAGCATTTCCACCTGTTATTGTGCCATCAAGACTGGGTGTTTCTTAGCGAGACACTGGCAGCAACTCCAGCTGCAACTCCAGTGGCATTTCAAGGGGTGATCGTGCCACCAAAAGCAGTGTTTTATGCTGGAACATGATGTTTTCCTAACCATAGCTAAGTGGTTTGTGTACCTAAACATAACCACAAGTTAATCTCAGTGTTGTTCAAACATAAGGAAATGTAAAGTTTCAAAATTTCTGCTACATTGTAACATACTAATGTGACATATCTGTAGTTTGCAGAAATGTACAATGCTGACATTTATTCTGGCAATTGGGCTGCATTATCTGTGTTTTTATAAATTCTACAATATAGGAAGAGAGTACTTTTTACAATTGTGCAGCTGGATACAGATTAGCTAAGTTAAAGAGCCATCCACTGTGCAGTTTGTACCTGAAGTGTGGCATTTCACAAGAACATCTAATTCCCAAGTTCCCACTGTGGCTTCTTTTGTGGATTTAAAGTTTGCTCAGGTCAGTTATCCAAGCACTTTAACACAGAGGCATCCTATAACTGTCCTGCTTAGCTCTGACACAGCCTCTACAATTACACTATCATGGCAACACGGTGCCTTAAGCCTTCATTAGGCACAGATAACACATACTTTGGTGCCAAGCAGTGTTCTCTCATTAAGTGGTGAAAAAAGGCAGAACATTCATTTCAACCACTGAGGTTTAAGAGCAGCAGGGAATACTGAGTGCAGTCCGCATCCCTCTTTCCATTTCCCTGCTCTACCGAGATATCGCTGCATGGGGTAAGTGGCAGAGCAATGCGCACTGTCACTTTCATAAAGTGGGACTGGTCTTTCAAAGGAATGCAAAGCAATGCAGACAATACCTGCATTGACGTTACATACACTTATGACCTCGTCATGATCGCACGCTGCTGTGAATCACCAAATGAATCATGAGCCAGAGGATTATATAAATCTCAAATAACCACATTTCCTCTTTATGCATCTCGCATCATACCATTCATTCAGATGTTTTTGTCTATTATGACTGCAAGCCTGCCAATGTGAGGAGCTGTTTTACATACGCACAAAAAAAGCATGAAAAAAATAGTGACGATGCTTAATTCTATTTTACGACCACAGTAATAAACTGAGAACACTAGCTTGAGGGGAATATGTCATACGATCCAAAATGTTAATGGTAAATGGGCTTAGTGATGATGAAGGATACAGTAATAAAAATGGATGGCTATGAGCTGAGTATCAGTGAATGGTAAGTTGGTGAGTATATACTGTAAATACACTTGAGAGAAAGACATGGAGGAGCTATGTTTACCTTCACATGCTCTCAACAGGCAAAAATAAACTCTCTCTCCGGTTAACTGCTGTCATATGTAAAGTGTTGTGCGGTTTACTCAGATTTAAATCAGCCAGAGCTGCTGCTGGACTGTGAGGAGGATCTGAGGGAGAGCCCGCCGCTGCTCAGCGTGTCATATGTGCCAGAGTTAACAACAGCCAAGAGGAAGCCTTTGATCCATACAGAGGCTGTTGCTCTGTCTAATGATACCTGGCAAATCCACCACAAAGGTGAGAGCCAACCCACCTCTCGGTTAACAGTCCCTGCAGAACTTCCCCAGTTGATTCCCACTCTGCTGGTTTCCCCAAACAAGAGTTGCAGTGTTTACCTCAGGCGAATCAGCAACTCAGCTGCCTCCATTTATTGGTCACAGGTGGATTATAGAATAAACACCATCCAGATGGATGATAGCAGTTGCAAACTGCGATAATTCACAGGTGTGGGACTTGTACTGACAGCAGGGTCTTCAGATTATTCAACTATTCGTTTTCCCTCAGTTCCCTGTTTTTGACTCAAACATGAGGTATTTCCATTCAGGGTCAGATTCTGTGTAAACAGAGCAGGTCTGGAGTGACATGTCAAGTCTGTGTCTCTCTAATTGAGTCTGGGAGAAAGAAAACGGTCATTTGTACCGGTAATGATCATTTGCATTTATATTACAAAACCGCTTCTTGAAGTGGTGCTTTGCAGTGATTATGCTTACTTCTATCATGGCAGATCCTCTGCACCTGATGACTCACAGCACCCTTCAATGATGGCACTTGCTTCAATTCAGCAAGAACCAAATCAGTACTAGTTATCATGGCAGTTTTATTATCAGCATGGCGTATCCATCTCACTCTAATCATGGACTGTTTATTTGTCAGGAAATAAAAGGTGCTATTTGTAATTCTTTCTCAACGTCAGGAAAAATTACTGTGAAACCAGGTGCTTTTTACTCAACATGTATTGCTGGAAGTTGCAACACTTAAAACCATTAATTGCTTACATGCATTAGGATATCATAAAATGTTCATACAATAGTTGCAGCTCAATGGCTTGCTTTACAGCCTCTGAGGGAGGCCAGTTGTTCTAGCCAATAAGTCTTGCTAGTTTGCAGCACTGGCAGCAGTATAATGTGGTTATTTACTGTCTTCATTTAGCAGTGCAGAGGGAAAGCCAATGGGCATTAGTGGACACAGGTTATTAACGGAGATTCATGGATTAACACACCACACATAGGAGGAAATGCCTGTTTTAGTGATTGGAATGAAGGCGAGCTCATTAAATAGCCATTCAAACTCATAGCATATTCACTATGTACACAATTTCCAAATGGCAAACGCAATTGCAAAGAGACATGGCGTATCCCGCTGGTTTAATGGGGCAGTTATGACACAATAAATCTAACTGAAGTCAAGGCTATTAAACATCTCACTTCACTTCAGCAGGTTTGCTATATTTTTGCATTATGTGACTTACACAACATGCACCATTTCCCTACAGTGTGTCACATACAATTTCACAGTGACATGCTGTGATCTATCAGCTACAGTCAATATGTTCAATTTAACTCTAATGTGCTGCTGTTAAAGGGCCCGTTTCAAATTAGATCAGTGAGCACTGCAAAACATTTATTAAAAAACCTACATTGTAAGCAAATTACAAAACACACCAGTTAAAACAGCCAAGACTTACTCTGCAGTTTCCCAGCTCCTCGGCAGACAAGATAATGGTCCCACATTTCTTCCCAGGTATACCTCTGTGAAAACAAGAAATTATTCACTCTTACAACAAAAGTAGTTCACAGCACAATGTTAAAGACCGACTTGATAATCATTTTTTTAAATAGCACTGAGAGGCACTGTGTTGCACTTTACAATGCCCATAAGTCATGCAATATAGTAAACTGTAATCACCTGTGATCTAAATTTCTTAAAGGGATAGTTTGGATTTTTAAGTGGGGTTGTATGAGGTACTTACTGTATTCATATTCACCGATTTGGTGGTCGACGTGCCCTCAGTTGGGAGGAGCAGATAGACGTACCACAACGGAAGCTAAGCAATGTACTGGTGTGGACGTGGGCAGCAGCAGAGCTATTTTAGCCACCTAAAAAAGGCCCACCCAAATCATCCTTATCAGTTTAACTGTACACTATATTTAGAATATTTTCAGCACTTTAACTTGCTGTCAGACAGCTCTTTCCAAGGGGAACTGGAGCCATTAAATCACTCTCTTCAAACCCACCAGACTCCACTGACAGAAACAGTAATTTTACCTCTCAAAACACGTGAGTTACTGGTATCCCGCTGCCTTGATTGTTTGTATTCTGTGAATTTGATGAACAAGAACCAACACTTAAAAACACAAAAGTCACACAATAACCCGAACAAACTACAAGATCAACCAGCAGCTCGGGTATTCAGCAGGGTAAAAATATTGTTTGTGTCAGTGGAGTGTGGCTTTAAAGAGAGAATAAATAACAGCCTTAGTTCCTCTTTAAAGACCTGTCTGACGTCAAGGTAAAGCAGTAAAAATATCTTAAATATAGCATATACTTAAATTGATATTGATTCATTTTAGGTGGCTGAAATTTGTTTTACTGCAGCTACCGTGAACAGCAGTACATTATCTTCCATTGTGGTAATCCTGTCTGCTTCTCTAAACTGGGGCGTGCTGACTCTGATGTTTACTGTACGTAATACCTCATACAACTCCCCTTCAAAAAATCTAAACTATCCCTTTAATGGGGATGGAGGTGAAAATTGTAGCAGAGTTATTTTAGCAGCAGCTTTCACCATCGCTGGTGAATCCAGCTACCTTTTGAAAGAGGGTTTAAGTACATCTGAGGAGCAATGACTTTTATTCCAGGTTTTATTTATCACCCCCTGTATTTTATTCCCATTGGAGAATATACCAGATACTTATATAATAATAATTACAGAGATTAATGTTCATAAGGTATTTTGTGCAGTCACACTTTTCACTTGAGGCTGATAATACAGCAGCTTGCTAACCCAATGGCGCAAACAAAAATAGAGACAGAGATGCTCTGGAGTTTGTCCTAAATGTTTTTTGGGCTGTATTTTTTGAAGGTGAACAAAATGACATTTTTTTATATATATATATTTATACATATATATATATATATATATATATATATATATATATATATATATATATATATATATATATCCAATCTCTCCAACTCCTTGCAGCCACTGAAGCTGTGCAAAGGAGGCAGAGCCCATTTCACCCAGCACAGAGTAAGACAGCAGATATCTACTTTCCCATCATGCAGAGGCACTCCAGCTGCTGACACTCCTGTCATCTTTCCGGATAAAGAAGGAAATTACACGGGAGTCCTGCTGTGGCCTTAGCTGGAGAGCAATCATTAGAAGGTCAGACTTGCCACAGATCCTCATCAAGCTCTGATGGTTGATCTGACTGGCAGTAATACTGGATTCCAAACTGCTGAATGGGAGGCAGCCTTTGACTACAGCAGCAGAAGTTTGCATTATTTACAAGACAATCTAAAGCACAAACTTGCAGTGGCTAAACATAAAGCACTGGGTTTGCCAGGGGACCTATTAAGAGATAGAGTGTGGTTTCCTCTTGCTTATCTGCCTGTGCAGGAAGTGTTTGTAGTGTTTTTAAGAGATATGAAACTGGGTGTTTCCATTAACCTTTGCTGACCTCTCTCATGTTTCCCAAGTCCATAATACATGCAGCTTAATGCTCCATAAAAGCAATTATATCAGCTTTGATCAATACCTTAATATAAATCTACTGAGCAAAAGCATCCAGCTGGAAACGCTGCACATCCACCAGTGTGTGCAATTAAGTAGCCCTATCGCTATAAAAAATGCCTCACGCAACCACCTAAATCCTGCCCCCACCCAGCCTGATCGAAAAGATTTTTGACCAGGTTGGGAGTATGGGTGTATACCTTTGATAATCCATCCAGTGGAAAAATATTACCACCTGTGTTTGCACCCTGTGGGAGCAACATTAAGCCCAGGTCAGACCAAAGATTTACAACAAGATGAACATTTTAGAACGTTGCAGTGGTGTGAACTGGCCAGTCACAACTCAACTTAAGCCAACTGATGGCGCCACCTGCAACTCAGCTTGTCATAAGGCACTTCACCTGTTTCAACAGCCAATCGGCTTGTAGTAAAATCAGCAGGCCAAGTCAGTTACAAACTGTCTGCAGACGACATGTCCACTTGCTGTGGCATTTTGTGATGACAGCCATCCATCCCCACTGAGCTTGAGTCCATCTCATTTACATCCCTGCAGCTGTTGACACCAACATCAGTCTCCGTCTTCACAGTGTGTTGATGGCGGAGCTGAATGTGTGCATGTCACACACACATATACTCACTGACTGATTGATCGGCGCTGTTTATTTCAATAATTTGGGCGTCTTTATTATAAATACAGTCCATCCGCTCAGGTCGTTTTATGCTTTTCACCGTACACTACTATATCACTATTACTATCCTCATTCATACTAAGACGCTACAAATTATATTCAGCTACAAACTAAGCCCGAAAAGCTGTATGTTAGAATGAAAGTACATTCAGTTGCTCATGGAGACAATACAACGTTTTGTCTAGTCACATTGGTGTAAACAGACAGGTTTTCAGAATGTTGCTGACTGGCACATTGCAAATAGTTGCAAGATTCAACTTGTCTTTGGTCTAAACTGGCATCACACACGATATGTTGCAACTGCAACACCCGTTTGTAAGAGCCTCCGCCTGCTGATTTTTACAGAGAAATCATAAAATAAAATCTGCCAGTGCTATGATCTTATGTGAGTGCCCTTTGATTTTGAAACAGTTGTCTTATGTTACATTGTGTTACATGCTAAACATTTCCAGTAGCAGCACCCTGCATAGGAGATGTTTGTGGAACATTGGTAAATTGTAATGTCTACAGATAGTCTGCATGTGAGGTGTTTAGGGGACATCTGTTAATTGTAGCTACAGAAAATGATCCAGGATACACTTAACTTACTTATTACTAAACTATATTAACAAGCAGAACCACTTCTCCTTCTATACTTTATGTAGCTTTCTCAGTATGCTTGGGAAAAGAAATTTCTTCTTTTTCTGTTATATTTCAAGCAGATTAGACACCCCACAGTGGGCGGAACTTCTTTGCACATGTTGAAAATGTTATATTCTGATTAAATGCTTTGGGACGTGTAAGAGAAGAAGAAGAAATATTGTCCATGTAACTGCAGCTTTAGTCTCAGCCTTTAATGACGCAAAATGTAAAGTGAAGCCATCACACTCAGAGGGCAGACACACTCCACTCTCAGGTTCTATGATCAAGCTCCATGGAGACCAATCTCAAGGTGAATTAACTGTCCCTGAATTATTGATGTTTCACTTCAAGTCGCCACCGTGCTGTTTGATGACGCTTCACAGCGCCAGTAAAGCCCTCGCCCACGAGGCCAGTAAGCCCTACACATTCCACAGGTCAAGTTATCTCCGTAGGTTCACGATAATGACCCATACTCCTTTTTAAACTGTGAAATTAGATCCATTGATTGATAAAATATCAGCTCCAGACAAGTTAAAATGCGCAGCCCTGCTCTAATCTCTGCTGCGGAGACGAGAGCAGGTACCAAAAGGGCAATGGTCTTTTAAATTAGGCATGCATTATTGAGTGTGGCATTTTCTCTGACAATGACTAGTTAACTTGAAGAGCAAGCAAGCAGTGAATGGATAAATACAGTTCCTGCCATTTATCTGTGGCACAAGAGTTCCTTTTTATTGCCCAGACTGACAATTTTTCTGCTCGTTCTAACAGCGTCTGCACTGAAATGTGACTGCTGGTGATATGAAGTGTCCTGCATCAAGAGGCCTCATTCACTCAGCACTCATTCACTGATGGTTCCTCAGTGGAAAAACGCTTTGATGATGAAATTATGTGAAATGCGCTGCTGGTCTACAAGGCCTACAGTCTGACTACAGTGAGGAACTGACAGGCTTTAATCAGTTGGTCATGTAAATGTGTGTCATATTTGTCTCCACTGATTCCGCTGCTGCTCAAACATTTGAATATTCAGATTACAACAGTCAAACATCATGAGGGTGTTTTGTGATGTTTAACAGTCGGGCAATCCCCAGTTAGCCAACTCATGTCAACAAAACGCTGTGACAGCATCAGTGTTTCAGGTTACATCATCATACATATCTGCAAACAGTATCATGCAGAATAAATATCAATATTTAAATCTTTCTTTTTTTTTCCCAGTAATGCCATGTACGTGTTGCTATGATTTAATTTCGTAACTTTATGATAAGGTAGTGTGTATCAATGTAATAAAGGATGCACAGATAGTTATCCAATTACACTATAAATGGTATCAACACAAGTGTTTGTACTGTTACACAACAAATTGATGAGGTCTGTTCCATAGTGGCAAACATCATAATCACATTTATTTTTGGTCACTTTTGAGATCACGATTAATTAACACGATTAGTCCTTGACTTTGGAAGCATCATTAATTTATTGAACTTTTTGTTTCTTTCAACAGTGGATTTTCTTGAACTTTAAAGATAATTAAACTGAACAACAAATAAAAAATGAATGTCAAAAATGAGATAAATGGATAAAATAATTAACATATAAATAGAAACACAGCACAACACGAGAGGGGAAGACAAAGCACTGTTGGCAGAAGAGCTGTGGACTGAAATTACTCATGCAGCATGCACTGGAATTAATTACAATATATATGAATATTTTTCTCTCTTTATGTGATGGTGTGAATTTGTTGACTAACTTTGTTGTTAGTTGCGTTTTAGAAATCAAGTCACTATGAGGGTGTGAAAATTTGCTAAAGCTAGCAAGAATATCACCAACTTAGCAACACTTGGTGTGCGCTAGATTTATAACACAAGACAAAAAAAGAGCATCATTGCGAAACAGAATGCAGCAGAATAATCTTTTCGTCACACTTATCTTATTTTAATAATAATTGGAAGCCAAAATTGTGAATGAAAATAAAATTAGATGAATAGCCCAGCACTGAAATTGATAATCAAGTTCATCATTACTTATAAATTGGTCAAGTTTATTTAGGTAACATTAGTTTAACATCGACAGATGTTGGTATTTAAACACAGGTATCTTCTTACTATATAATGACGAAAACTCTGTCTGTGGGTGTGTCTGTGTTCCACATTTTTCTACTGACTGACTTGGTCAATCCATGTGAAATTTGGCACAGTGGTAGAGGGTCAAGGGAGGATGCGAATGAAGCAATATTACATCAATTGGCCAAAGGGGGGCGCTATAGCAACCGACTGAATTTGCAAACTTTGAATGGGCATATCTCATGCCCCGTATGTCGTAGAGACATGAAACTTTGCACAGAGATGCCTCTCCTCATGAGGAACAAATTTGCCTCAAGAACCCATAACTTTCAGTTATATAGATTTTCCGCCATTTTGAATTTTTTGAAAAACACATCGATCTCTTCCTAGGAAGTTTGACCGATCTGCATGAAACTCGGTGAACATAATCTAGGGACCAATATCTAAAGTTTCCCCTTGGCAAAAGTTGGAAAACCTACTAAAACTGAGCTTCTATAAGGCAATGAATATTGCGGAGGGCGTGGTTCATCACATAAAGGTGTATAACATCTCAAGGGTTTCACCGATCACCACGCAACTTTGTAGGCATATGACCACACATAATCTGAGGGGACCCCTCCATTATTGACCCCATCAAACAAAATGGGGGCGCTAGAGAGCTAATTTCTTATCTAGGCCTAACCGCCATATCAAATTTTACTAAACTTGGTAGATATGTAGAACAGGACGCCTCAAGGTGACTGGAGAAATTTAACTCTAATTGGCAACTGGGTGGCGCTATAACAACAGAAAAATGCTTCAAAATGGCTAAAATGCGACCAATCGCTGTGGCTCCCCCTGTGGCCAAATGTTGTTTTTTCTTCTAATTTTTGGTATGACTAAGTCATGGTATGGTATGCTGTACATAATCACGGAAACTGTCAGTGTGTCATTCTGTCAGTCAGTCATTCTGTCTGTCCCACGTTTTTCTACTCACTGACATGGTCAATCTATGTGAAACTGCACATAGGCATTGAGGAGTGGCATAGGTAGAAGGTGACAAAGCTACCAATGGGTAAGGACTAGTTTTCTATATTGTCCTTTTGATTCTTTAAAGAGTTTGGAAATAAACATAATGTTGGTCACTAAGGATTCATTTTGAACTTTGATCATTTGACTGGGTAGACAGAGGCACATATTAACTTGAACATTAACTCCCTGATGGGATTTTCATTAATTTTCTATGAATTTTCTTATTCAAATGATGAATCTTAAGGAGCGTTTCAACAATTTTTTGCTACGCCCTACTTCACATCCCACTCCACTTGATATTACACTGCACCACTTAACGAGTGAGGCGTCAGGTCAGAGGGAATTGGAAGATTAAAAAAAGGACTATTCTTGGCCTCATCTGCCGATAAACTCTACAAAAGTCCTCAACAATGAAATCATAGTTTATTTATATCAACTGAGATTACTCGACCCCATGAGATGCATGCTGGGTAGTAAGCACAATTTAAGTCTACATCATTGTTCACTCGTTCCCTTGGCCCTCAGACGGTCGCTCTCACAGGAGTCCACTTGAGTTTTCACAGTGTTGTAAGTTAAGGAGAGCTAACTAAAACAACCATGGCTTATGTTTTAAATGACCCTCTGAGCTTGTCTCTACTCTATCGGGCAAAAAGTTCCACTTGAATACAAGAAACATCAAAGTCTAATGAGTAGTAATATTGAATCAAATTTACTCATCAAATTAATGCTCCCCAAAGCAGGATCCCTTTCATTTGCATATGACTTGAACATTACTTAATTGTCACCTTTGGTCAATAGTGCTCCGAATGTTTAGCCACACTACTGGGTAGGCTGTATGAATAGCAAAATTATTGGTATATCATCACCAGTGGTTCAGACCAATCAGCATCATGTGAGGATCTACAAGCAGAAGAGGCATGGTTTAGGAGTTTGTGACGACATGGAGGGATGAATGTTCATTCAAAACAATGGTGGCACTTTAAGGGGTGAGCGTCAATGCTGCAATAGCATCAGTTATATCAGAAAAGCAGAGTAATATCTTCACTGAAAGAAGAGCAAAGAACAGCACTGAAGGCTTTTCTGACAGTGACAATGACAGTAATAGATAAATGGTTGATCCATGTACCTACCAAGTATATTTTTTTAAACTGTCCTGTTTCAAAAAGTTTCCAATGATGGCTTTCCAGAGGTTCTGTATGACAAACCATCAGGTTTGGTATACTGTACATTTAATTCAACACTTTCATACTCTGCAAGTCGCACAGGGTTTCTATTTGATTGTGTCAAACAAAGTGAAATAACTGCCTGACAACTTTCAGTGCCTTGGAGCTTTGTGGTGCCCATCCACAAAGTAAAACAGAGGAAAATTTAAATATCAAACATATCCTTATATGACTGGTTAGAATTAAATATTTTATGACTGCAGTTTAAGGCTGCAGGATCCTCCCATCTCCTCACTTGCCTGAGTGAGGTTGTTCAGGCTGAATGACTGAGTGCATTAAAGAAGTAGTTCACTGCTGGAAAGATGGTCCTTTCCTAAAACTGGGCTGTCTATGCAGTAATAAAACACAAGTACTTTTAAAATTGCTGCTCCTTGACCAGTGAAAACAGAGGAAAAGGGTTTGAGGCATTTGCTTTTGCTCAAGAGATAAAAAAAAAACCTACAACTACCAGAATGCACTGTGCCGCACTGCACCAATAAATGTTCCCGCTGGTGGGTGATGTAATGGGAGCCTGTCCGTTGTGACTATAGATTGTATAAAAAGGATGGACAACATGATAACTCCCAAAAGTGATGCCCAAACACCCCCTGGTGGCTGGCTGCTGTAAAGGTCATAAACCCCGCCCTCTCCATATTCATGGATGGAACATGGGCCAAAATTTTAAAAATCAAAGTACATTTCAAATCATTTTTTCCCAAAAATGGTGCCTGTCATTTTAGGTAGTTCTTATCACTATGATATATGTTCAAGTGATCCTATTTCAAATTTTTTTTAATTGATAATTGATTTGATATTATAAAACAGGGGGTTGACATTGTCACTGACAGCTGTGTGCGCCAGTCAATGTCCTTGCCATCAATGGTGCTGCTTGTGATTGGTTGGCAGGGATTGGGACTGCTACTGTGCAGACTCTGGCTCCAAATGGCCATATCCAATTTTTTTTTTATCTTTATTTTTCTACAGTAGGAGGAAGTGGAGACGTGTTGTCCATCTTCAGTCTATGGTTGTGGCCATCTGACAACAAACAATCTCGAATTACAGTTAAACAGTGCACTAAAATATGTTTCCAAAATCATTTTAGGTGCGAAATAGGCAACGCAGTAACATAATCTCGGTTCGTATTTTATCAACACTGCTTAGTTTTACTGTGTGATGTCAGTTTTTTCAGCCTTTGCTTCAACAATATGAGAAACACTATGGTACCAATTTACTGTTAACAAATGCTCATATTACAGACAAACAGTGCACTAAAATATGTTTCTGAAGACATTTTAGGTGAGAATTAGAAAACTGAATCAGCAGTAATATAATCTCGGTTTATATTGGATCAGTACTGCCTAGTTTGATTTGAATTTGGTCTGAGTTTGAGAAAGAGGGGGTGGGTGGGAATGGGGGGGCTCTCACTCTCTCGATTTGCTTCTGTAATCTTTGTGTCTCTGGTGGCGTGCACAAAAAAATGCGCAAGTACAATCTGGAGTTCAAGCTGCCCTTAAGCCAGCCAAACGTTTCATCCGGCAGATATTGAAGTGGGAAATGAGCAGGGAGATCTGAGAGCTGGTAAGATGGAAGGAAGGGAAGGAAGTTTAAGGTTTTTTTGAAGACCAGAAATTTTAGCACTTCTACCATTATGTTGCTCATTTCTTTTCAAGCTCTAATGCAATTTCATGTGAAGAGGAACAATAGTAAAGAACAGATCATTGTGCAGAGGTAATAATGGCATCTAAATTCAGGGAGTGGAGCGCAGACAGGTGAATAGAGTTTTGATAAGGTGGTCTCGTTCAGAGAAGAGTGATGACAGTCTTTTATCGTCCATGGCTTCTGTGCTTCCAGTGAATGATTAATGTGATATAATAAAGGCATTCATGCTTCCAGCATCTGAGCAATGCAGGTGAGTAGTGACTGCACTAACTGCATACTAAGTAGCTATGATACTTAACACTGTTCACAATTCTCCATAATTAAAACAGTCACTTAGAGGCTTCCTTTGGCACTCAACAGACAGCATGCCATATGGTGCTGACCAGTCCAGTGCCAGTCTATGATGTGTATTGGTGTTGCTTGAAAATCTCAGTGGGCCTAATATTTACAGACAGATTAGCATCATGTCAGCGAGGCTACCTCCTCTGCTGTCCCACTGATTCAACGGAAACCCAGAGGATCAAACAAAACTTCATAAGGAAAACAAACAAGCAGAGACAGAAATTAAGCGGGGCCTTGTAGCAGAGTGGTTTCCTTTACACAAAAAGAAATGAAAGGGAGAAGTGCCACATGCTCTTAGCTCACATTTAAAATGGAGAGTTAGCCACAGCTGTCTTGACAGATCCCCTGCTTGATCAACTGAATGGAAAGAGATCAAGCAGCATATTTCATCATCACTACAATTACTTGGCCAAAGTTTCTGATACTGCTTTTCCTGCAGAATACCAATGAGAAAACACATTCAAGTCATGTATTCCTCCAAAAAACAAGCCTCAAAGATCATTGCATATGACATATTATATTATGGATATTCAGGCTCAATGTATGGCCGCAATAAAATTCCATCTAGAGGCAGCTGCTGTCGTAAAATGGTGATCCACAATGTCTGTATTCTCCATTACCTATCAGTGCAGAGGTGGGGTGGATGAAGACTGGTGAGATTAAAGTCCAAAGAGGGAGAAGGAAGCAATTGTTGATGCTGTTCACATTAGGTCATTAGGATGAGGAATGGTCTTGATATTTAACAACGCTGCAACGTGTCACGCATATGAGAGTGGGGGAGGGTTATCTGCCCAACAATATGAGTGAGAGCCCAAGAAGAAGAAAATTATTTTTTCACACTGCAGCTGTTGCAGGGTGGGTCTACACGTTCTCCTACCAGACAAAACGACTGCAGTGTTATCACGCTGAAAAGACTGTTACTTTGCAATTTCACACCTGGGGATAAGCAAATTAAAACATATTATTTGGGAAGGTGGAGTGCAACAAGACAAGAAATAGGATCACTTCCACTGCACGAAACAATGATTTCAGTGAGATTGATACGGTTAGTGAAGCCAATGAATCTCTCTGGTTGACAAGCAGATAAGGGCAAATGAACAAATCTAACTAGCTTGAGTCAAAAGCCAACAGAGGTGGAGGGTAGACAGATGATCTGGCTGTGTGCCACTGTAAACGTTTGGGGCAGTGGGCAGACCATAGTTGAACAGAATTAGACAAGGTTGCCAAAACTCTATGTGGGTGCAAATGGGATTATACCCCTAATCCCCTTGATCTTCACACAACGATAAGCATCCATAATCCCTCACCTCACCAGGATTAAAAAAGAGGATGAAAAGTGCAGCGGCTAATTCAAAAGGACACCAGAATACCTTACTGTAGTTCTCGACGGGGAAAAAGAGGGCTGCTTCCGACTGGCGCTGCAAAAGGAGCTAGTGTTTGTGTTTAAAGCAGGTAGCTACAGGCAACCTGTGCTAAACTCTTTGAAGCTTTGTTAGAATGAGCACAAAGCGAGTAAATAGGGCAAAAAAATGCAGTGCGGAAAATGTCAGACGGATATACAAAACAACCCAGTGTGAAGAATGTGTTTGCCTTTTTTTTTTTTAACCAGTGGAAATGAGGTGCCAGGCATGAAACCACATTGTCACCAGCCTCCCTTCCTTTTTTTGTTGTGTAACCTTTTGGGTGCTATTGACTGGATTCCTCAGGTCTCTCAGTGATACACAGTGACCATTATCACAACCTCAATGAGTGACAATATTCCTGTTATTTTATGGGATTTCAGTTCGCTCTTATGTTATAATGAACGCTTAATATGAAATGCTATTAAATTTCAAATGCACTACTTTGTAGTACTGTTGTAATGAGACTGTTGTTGATGTTGTGATTACATAAATTACAGCACAGGCTTTAATCGCTATAACAATGTTTGATTTATTGTGATTCCAAAATAAATGAGGCATTCATCAACCACCTGCAAGCTAACAATTGCTTGTTTTGATAGAGAAAGAGAGGATTAGGAGAAGTTGTCAATCAGACAGAAACTTCCTCTCTCAGTCTAAAGGCAAAAACTACTCAAAGTCATGACAGCGAGTTCAATTCCTTTCTTGTGTGCGCTCTCCTGCCAGCAAGAAAAGCCTTCTCTAGAGGACAGAACGAGCCCATTTCAATTCCCCCCCGGCAAGAACAGAATATCCCTCTCTATCAGAGACCAAAAGAGATGCCAAATTCTCTTTGTTAATGCAGCGTTACACATATGATGTATTTTATCCCATTTTCCCACTCTGAGTGCTTGACATTAAATCTCGGCTGATTCTCCTCTCCTGTATCCCCGCTATGTTACAAGGCCGAGACACCTCTGGCCCCCTCACCTGGTGCTGGGCGGCGAGTAATGAAATTCATGCCATGTTACACCGTGCTGCTCTGACCTCCTCTGTGGCGGTTACTGCTGACTATAGATTGCAATCTGCTTGCCGACAGATCGTTTTCAGCTGCTGAATAGATTAACAACATGGGAGTGTTAAAGTGGGGCAGCAGAGCGCTCGTTCAGAGGCTCTCGGGGTGCTTTCTCACCTTTCCAGCAGATGACAGAAATTAACAATGTCTGCTCTAAGTGCAAAACAAATCAGCTAAGCTTATCTGCTGAGTAAAAACCTCTGCTGCCCTTGCCTGCTCTTGCACTTGAGGCCTCCATTATTAGTGTGAAGACAAAAATCTATTGCCTTATTATCCACAGCGCTTTAAAAACCAACATTAAATAAATGCTTTCTTTTCATGGCAGGAAAAAAGGGGAGATTTTTATATTTCATGAGACACCAACGTCCTTGAAGAGTCATAAATAGAGAAGTTCACCTGGATGCCAGAGTGAGAAGGCCAAGTGAAATAAACAGTTTGTTCCGAGAACTGTGCAGCTGAGAGGGAAGGCTTTTTGCCTCTCATGGAACCAGTAAGGTACCTAATAAGTCCCTGTTTCACCAGGAAAAAAAAGGTTCTTGTAGAATCAGCACAGCTGAGGTTTTCCTCACCTAAGCAGGAGCACGCATTATTGGAGAGGGACCCTTGTTAGTGTTCAGCCTTGGAGCCCAAATTGGCATTTAGCGAGGCAGCAGAACACTCTAATTGTGTGTGATGTCCTGAAGCAGAGGACGCTGATTACTGTAAGCCATCTAAAACACTTCACCTCCCAGTTAAGTAATATAGGAAAACACAGGCCAAGAAACACCGCACCTGCTTCCCTCTCTCCATACAGTATCAAGAGTACTTAAGAATTTTTAGTTTCACCAAAAAATGAACTTCTCACACTCCCACTCATTATTTAAATCTGCAGAAGGGTTCTTTTTTTTGTTCCCATCTCGGAGGAATTGCCGCTGAGTAGCCCCGAGTCAGTCAGCCAACTACATTAACCATCAACTTTAAAAGCACTGTGAGTCTCTGAAGTCGAGATGAGACAAGTGATGCCCTCTGCTTCAGTTTTCTTTGAGTAAACTTCTCATGAGTCATACAGCTCTGCTACTTGACTCAGTAGTTTGACATCAAGTGGGCATGACATTATAAAGATGCATTTGACCTGTTTATATACAGCTTGATTATTAATTCTGATTCTTGTGTGCTGCTGTATTTTGGTATTAGGGTACGTAAAAAGATGCATCTCAGACACAGTATTTCATCTCAGTGCTATAAGGGTCTCACTAAGACTGTATAAAAGAAGTGTGCATTTGTGGAGTACCATTTGGAGGCCCTGAGTTAGCGTTTTGGTTGTCACCATCTTGGTTATTTGGAAGCAGAAGTGACCAAATTTGGATGTAGGGCAAAGCTGAAGAGGAGTGAGAGGTGGATATGACTGGATAAATATTGCTACACCTCTTTCCTGATTGACAGGTCATCGCAGCAAGAGGTAGCACAAAAGCATACCTGCTTTACTGTACATTTTACTCTAAATGGAACCATGATTATCAGATTGAGCATTGTGCTGTACTGAAGAAGACTTGAAACTAGTGCAGGGTTTCCGTTGCTGGGAAGATTTCAATGTCCAAGACAAAAGGGAGAAATCCTGATCAAATATTATTTGTGTATATTTAACTTAAAAACAACTGATAGTGCTGTTATGTCATGTTAACAAACCGTAAACCTATGTGCTTGAGATCATACTGGAGGGGTAACCACTGGAGAGCTAACAGCAAGTTGTAATTTGGCGTTGTCATTAACAATGGTGAATCAACAGAAACTTTCGGCTCCCCGGTGACCTCCCTCTAGCAAGCGGCAACCTTTTTTTTTCCCAGCAATATCTTTATTAATTTTCAAGTACCTAATATGAACTGGGAAGCAACTGTGTTCTCATCCAGAAGAACATCAAAAGCACACAGATTATTGTCAAACAACAAAATGATGTCTTCCCTTACATGTCAGACATTTTAAAGATTACAAAAATGTAAACAACATTAATATAATAATCAATTATACATAATAGAATAAAATAAACTAATTTAAAAAAAGAGGTTTCTCTGGTTTCCAAAGAGGGCTCCCATATTGTTATATTCATGTCATGCTTTCATTGTTTGTACCAGGTAATTCAGGTAACTGCAGAGGACCACTACATTTACAACTCACTCGCCACGTTCATCACAATACTTATATCAACATCCTCCATATATTGTAAAAAAGGACCCCAAATGATTTCAAAGAGTGATCGTTTGCATTTATTGATGTATGTAATCTTTTCCAGAGCTAGAGCTGTGGAAAACTCTTTGGTTTACCGGTCTTTTTCCAAGAGAGTGCGCCCTTTCAGAATGTAAACCTAGAACGAAAAACATCGGGTCCAGTGTTAACTGTATGCCCAATATATTCTCCAGAGTTTGTTTAATCTCCTGCCAGAAATTTCATTTGATCGCATTCCCAAACACAGAGGAAAAAGGCCCCTTTCTCCTGTCCACACCAAATACGCAGGTCTGGCATATCTGCAACCTTACTCTGAATTGAATAAAGGAGATACTGTATAGATTTTGACACCATGTATCAGCCGCTAGTGGTATTGCAGCTCTTTCAAATGGAGCAACAGGAATGAGTAGAAACAGAGCGTCCGACAAAAGTTCAGCTATGAACAGCATTGTGCCACGCTGCAGCAGCCAGTTGAAAACAATGCAATCAAACTGACCCAGACAGATTCAAACGGACCCCGAGGCCAAGTCCATTATTTGTACTGTTTATAGGTCTAACTGACTGCTTGTTAAACCCCTGCCCAAAAAGAGACTATCCAATCATAGCAATGGTCACTAGCTTCAGCAGGCTGGTCAAGATTTAGAGCTTTGTGCACAGGGCTGTATTAGGACTGATACTCGGTATCTCAATAGTTTGTATGGAGTTAAAAGTGTAGTGGACCAACAGTGTGTCTGCTCTAACATAAGTGCATACAACAGCATGTCCAGCTCACTAGCTTACTACTGATAACCCAGCATAACTGTCAAGGCAGAGAGTTATCATATCATGAACTTACTACATTAGTTAATGGGGTTACAAGTTTTGTTTAAAAAGCCCTTTTTAGAACAAGCACGAGTGTGGTGCTTGATTTTAACAGAGTTTAGGGCAACATTAGCAGCACTCTGCTCTTTATTGGATTTGGGAACATTTACCCTCCGGCAACTCCAGCCATCATTACCCGAGAGAGCATTATGTTTGACTAACACACTGGTTAGTCCTCATCAGAAAACCCCTTTGTAAGAAAATACTGCTTAAAAATGTGAACAAGTATCTAAACTAAGCAGCCAAAGAGACTACCACTGCCAGCAACAGTTGTGATTTAAGTTGCTTTTGTCTACCTCTGAGTGACATCAAGGACCATTGTTTAAGAAATTACAATGACTTTCAGTGGTAAACGTGCACCGATGGAAAGACATAGCAACAGTAACTAAGGCGGGCAGGGTTCAGTGAACGGTCAGCTACAAACTTTACAGTTTCAGTGAAATTTTTCCTCGAACATTCTGTAAAAAGAATTTTCTGAGAGACAGGGATGAGATTTTTCCACTTTTTCATGACAGTACAGAAGGCAAAGTGAGGATTTTTAGCACAATGAAATCTGATCGATTGAACTATGATAAAAATCATCATTTATTCTTTATCATCTAATGTACTGTGAGCTGCTGAAACACGGGACAGGAGAGAAAAAACAGCTAACTGTATGTATGTAATACAATGCAAGCGCAACCTAAACGTGTAAAGTGAAATCTAACAAATCACCTAAAACTGCTGCTCAAATAACCACAGAGCTGAATCTACACCTCTGACTCAGTGTCATCAAGTATGAAACATTATAGGTTTCACAGACGTAGTATTTACGGCATTGCTGTTGTGTCAGATTATATTATTGTTCTGCTGTTGCTGTATTCAATTCCTAGTCTAAAACTCGATTATATGGAGCAAAAAGAAAACGTAGAGATATGCTGTATGAGCGCAGATACAGTGCTGGAATTATGTCTAGTCCTCGGTGGGAACACAACGATGAGAGCTTGAGGGAGTATAATAAAGTCCGTACTAAAACTCTAAAATTGATTTAATTTTAGGCAATCTCATGTTTCAGAGCTGAGAAACAGTTTTTTTTAGATATACATCATTACATATCATATATCTTGTCTTGGTAGAAAGATAATTCATTCAATTGAAGCATGGTTGATCTGATGAAAGCAGAACCAGGCTTCATCTTAAAAACATCATTATCATTCATCACTCTGTTCACTGTTTATCATTCACCATCTGCACTGGTGTGAGCAGTTATCATTTCACATGTGCATCAGCCAATGTGTCAATCAAAGATTAATTATGAAAAAGGCGGAGCTGATTGTTCTGACTTCATGTTCCCTGAGGCCTCGTCACACGGATGAATGTGACAGACCTGGTTCAGAGCCAGAATCGTGAGATGGACTTTTTGTTTATTTTTCTCTCAAGGCCCTGCAAAATATATTTCTTGATGGTGATTATTTAAAACAGGCGAAATTATTATCCTCAAAAAGCAGGTTGGACATTGTTAACACAGCCTGTGACTCACTGGGCACTGCACTATTAACCTGAAAGTTACCACACCAGAGAGAACAAAGAATTAACAGCAAAGCCATGATTTAAAGAAAAAAAAAAGATTTTTATCAAATCAAGCTTCTTGTGATGTTGATCAGATATTGGCACTGCTTTGACTACATCTGGCATGTGTTAATCAAATCGTGTCTTGATCAAAACATGGAAAAATTCAAGAGATAATTTATCAGTTTAGCTGCACTTTCATCTCCTCTGTTTTTATCATTTAATTTTTCAGCTTCACCCCTGGGCTCATTTAAATCTAATTTCTGCTTGGCCTTTGACTTTGAAGTTTTGCATTCAGAGCATCACGGTGGTGCAGGCTCTGTGGAGCTACAGAGACACGTTTCAACAGTTTATGGCGAAGGCTTAAATAAAATACAGGAATATAAAATCACACACAAACCGATGGCATAAAATCAATATTACATCAAAATTCCATGGTCCCTCCACATCCAGGGTTTATTCTAGCACAGTATGAATTCTACTTTAACTACAAAACTACTACAACTACTACAAAACATCCATATATAAATGTCATTTGTAGTTAATGTAAAGTGTAGGACTGTGTATTGGCAGGAAACTGGTGATAATATACGTATCGTGATTCAAGGGTTACATCAGAGCAGTGGGATCTGCATATGTATTTATCACACTTCCTGTGGAGATATGTTTTTACGTTGAAGTGGAAGAGTCAAATAGCTGAAGATAGATTATATCACTGCCATATAGCGGTTTCAACACAACAAAAAATTAAGCCAAGGGCACAAAATCTTTGCATGTACCCTATAAATTAAAAATCAAGTGTTTTTGAGAATGGATTGAGTATCATAAAGCATAATATCACAATACTCAAGTGTGTCAATGTTTTCTTTCACCCCAGTAGAATGTAGACTTAGTGTATCAGACTACAACAAATATTGGATTTGTTTCTATATCGATACCAGTATTGAAATGCCTCCATTACTGCCTAAAATACTGGATCAGGTTTTGGCGAATGCATAAGTCTATGCACCGATTTAATACCATGACTTTATTTATAAACTCAAAAAGTAGTTTCACCTCCTGTGTCCTTAACGCACTCATTCTGGCTGTGTCATAATTTGTCCACTTATTGGTGTTCCATCTTCAAAACACTATCAGATATTTTTAAAATGAAAATTCACCCAGATCCTTTGACAGCCATCTTAAGCATAGCAGGAGAGGAAAATAAGAATCCTTCAGGAACTTAACTAAAAGTAACAACATTTGTCACTTTATTAGCATGGAGGTTAATCCTTCTCCACTGGAAGAACCCTCATCCACCGAGTAAGTGATGCAACATCTAAAACTTGAGAAACTAAGATTCACATTAAATGGCTCCTCTGATAAATTTATGATAATCTGGAAACCATTTTGGAATATATGAAAGCTAAAGCCCCACTTTATTGACAACTCTACGTGAAGCAAGTCATAATCGGTATCAGGAAGAAAGAAATGATATCAGAACATCTCTAACTCATGCCACCAGCTTAGTACATGCATGCAGCTCTCCTGATAAGTGCAACTGAGGACAGGAGCTGCTCTATATGAAAAGTGTCTTCAGATAACTTATGATTCTGCGCTTTATAAATAAAATTGACTTGACTTGCCTAGCTGACCTCTTTCATGAGCTAAAAATCAAATGAAGTGCACTAGAAGGTGCTTACTGTATCTGACACTTTTCTTACTCTATATGTGTGTGTTGTAGAGACAACTCAAAGACAAGGTTATGCCTTTAAAGATGGTTTGGTTCCAACCGGTGTGATACAGTTCAGATGAGTCTTTGATGTGGGCTGCAGCTTTCAATCTATTCAATTCAGCATGCATGTTTCTCATATGTTATTTTATATATTTCTACCAATCCGTTGCCTCCCCTGGCTCCCATGGGTGCAGCCAACCAGCACACCCACAACATCCATTGTAGTTTTGCATATGGTTCATTTACTGCTGAAGCATACAGCAGGAAGGCACAGTTACAGTAGACTAATGGGTTTAACATGCTAATGTAGTGCTGCATTCATATGCTCTAGTGTGTGGTGTAATTTACCATACCAACAGAAAAGGTTACTGCCATTTGTATAATGAACTCTATTAACTTGTTACCTATACAAACATATTATGATTCCCTCCCACAGGCTACAATCACAGCCATGGGAGCAGCCAACACGCTCTTTTCCTGTAAAAGATGACATTTACCTGCATCAGTCTCTTAGCCTTACATTTCCTCTGCTACCAATAACTTTGATGCATGCTTCTCATTAAAACCAGATTATAAACAGAAAGGATCCGTGCCACTGTGTCAGTTCGGTGCTTAATAGCTCGCATTCATTCACCTAGTGTGCGTTTCTGTCTTAATAAAAGCATGTGGGAAAAGCCATACATCTCATCTGACCTGTTATTTTCCCCAAGAAAAATAAGGCTGGGGAAATTTGCTCTGAAGCAAATGGCAGAACATTACGTTTGTCCCCATGTGTACAAATTCAGAAGTGATTGAGCCAAGTGTGTGTGTGATGCCTGTGTGTATGTGCAATGTATCTTCACAATGTGGGTACTAGGAATCCGACAACTTGATGAATACCATTAATTTTGGGGTTAAGACTTGATTTTTTTAAAGACTTTTTAAAATCGTATCTATGTTAGGTTTTGTGTTAAGTCTTAGAAGCATTTAGTGGTTATGGTTAAGCCCTGCTCAGACTAAAGATTCGCGATGAGGCGAGCTGAAATTATAATGCATCGGTCTGCAACTTTCTGAAAACCTGCCAGTTTACACCAATGCAACTACACGAGACAGTGTATCGTCTCTATAGTAGCAACTCTGTACTTCTGTTCTAACTTCCAGCTTTTGAAGTACAAGTAACGCCTGTAAGAGTACTTTGTTGTATTTTGAGTATGTGTGTGCGACACGTGCACATACAGCCAGCAGCAGCAGTGACCCACCATCAGACATCGAAACACTGTGAAAAGAGACCAACATTGGTGTCAACAGCCATGGGGATGTAACTGAGACAGACTCAGACTCAGTGGGGATGGAGGGCTGTTGTAAGAGGATGCCAAATGAATAAATGAATGCCTTTATTGTCATTCCATGTTCACATACGACCAAATCTGCAGTCCCTCATAAAAGAAAAAATGTTCCATTCACTTAACACACACTCACATACACACACATTAAAAAGCAAGCAAACGCACCGTCTGCTGACAGTTTGTAACTGACTTGACCAGCTGACTTTATAACAAGCTGACTGGCTGTTGAAACAGGTGATGTGCCTCATGTTCTCAAAGCAGCCACTGGTGACAAGACAACCAGAGTCACAGGTGACACCATCAGCCAGCTTGAATCGCACTGAGATGGGCCAGTTCACACCTTGTTGCAAATCTTTGGTCTGAACTGGGCTTCAAGGTAAGACTGAGGGAGCAATGGTTTACCTTGTTACTGTAAACTTACATCCATGTAAAACCAATTCCCATTGGCTTGCACATTTTGAGGGGTGGAACGGTGGTACAGTTTTTAGCACTGTCCCCTCACAGCAAGAAGATTTAGGGTTCCAAACCTGACAGCCAGTTGGGGCCCCTCTGTGTGGAGTTTGTATGCGGACATCATGTCAGTGTGGATTATCTGTGGTTTCCTCCTACAGTCCAGTTAATTTACTCTAAATTAATTAATTAATGCACACATGTTTTGAAAGCAACATAATACCACTCAGATAAGTGTTTATTATTCAATATTGGGAACACTATATGTAACATATCTGCAAACTGTTCACTGCCGCTTCAAAATGTTCATACTGAACATATCTGCAAATTATTCTTTGACAGTAATTTCCTTAGTTTTCCAACAATATCAGCTCTAAACAACTAAAGCATAATTGAAGTTTTTATGGCTATGTTTCAGCAAAGCATAAGGTTAGGGTTAGCAAAAGATCATGGTATTAATTACTGAAGTAGTGAAACACTCATGAACCCATTAACCCTTGTCTCCGGTGTCACTGCTCTGTGCTTTTTAAGCTCAACCATCCACCTACAGTAAACCAGCTCCTTATGATTTCTGTGCAGTACTTGAATTTCCCACAGCATACAAACGCAATGTCCTGATTTTATTTCAGCCAGGGAATTAAGTCCCTCTCTCTTATTTTGTGTTTCCTGACTGTCTGACTGCAACCTGTCAATAAAGGCTAAGATGCCAAAAAAAGGGGAAAAACTCATTTCCTGGTTTAGGAAATACACCTACAAACCAAAACCAAGCAGCAACCTCCAGGGCTGAAAAAAATTAAGCCAACCCTGAAGTGCCAAAAAGTGCAGTTCCTCTTCCAGCCACTTGAGGCTGACTCCAAGAGCAAGTCAGTCCCCAAAGAGCAGAAATAAACATGTTTACAGACTGGTACAAAAAAATTGTTCTGGTCTCTATAGCTAATTTCAACAACTCACCTTTTTAAATTTTATCAAGCCTTAAATTGACACATATTGAAGGACAAGGCTGCTGAAGTGACAGTACAGCTCTAACCTCTCATTCAAATATGGTCACTTCTGGCTCCACAAAACCACTATGGCAACAGCTGAAAGGCCGAACTCGAGGCATCAAAATGGGAGTCCATAACCCGATGGGTGACATCACAGTCATTCATTATTTTATAGTCTATCATAAAAACATGCACATAGGCAAATACATCTTCTGCAAAATGTACTTGGAAAAGCAAATCTGTAGAGTACAACAGCATTTTGTATGAGACAGGGTTGAAGCTAATTAGTTGTCACATTGTGGTAACACATCTGAGTAAAAATGGTTTGGTAAAGGTAAAAAAAGCTGGCAGAAGGATTAAGACTGAGATTAAGGTCAGAATTTTGAAGGGGTTCATTTCTGGGTCAGGGTTTGGGAGGTGTGGAGCAGTCATGGTTAACATTACTGTAAGACTAGGATAAGATGGTAAAATGTCCTCAAGTAGCGATACACATTTGTGTGTGCTGGTTGGAGGAGGGAGCAAAATGAAGGCAGAACGAGCGAGAAAGGGAAAGAGGGAGGTTTGGGGGAACAAAAAGAAATAGAGAACACAATGAGGAGAAAGGGGGTCAGGTTTGAAAAAAAAGGAATTTGGAGGATGGAGGGAGGGAGAATAAATGAGAGATGAAGTGTGGAAAATAGGGAAAGGGCTGCTGATGTGCTTCTTAAGCAGGTCATTGGAGGCAGTGTGCCTTAGGAGGGCTTGTTTAAGCATGGCTAACAGATTTCCTCAGTCCCTGTGGGAGCCGTTCCTCAAAGCTCCAGTCCAGAGAGGCACTGTCACATCAGGACGCATGACAAGGAAATGGAGCACATAGCCATTAAACAACTTCTGAGCTATCGTCTATCACAGGAGGCAAGGAAAACTCCATTACCCATGGATGCCGTTTAGCTATTCAAACAGGACAGGGCTGAATAAAACTGAACCCTTAACTGAATGTCATTAGCAACAGGAAATCAAAAGAAACCTACTAACTGCTTTTCCTGCGTTTTTGAATTGCTGCTCCCCGACATAAAAGCTGCTGGGCCAGTTTATAGCAACACAAGGGCTCATTTATTCAAACGTTAAACTGTGGGGCTGCGTGACTCTTATTATATTATATTTTTGTAAGAACTGAGATCACGACTCTCAGATAAAGTGTTTATTTTCTTTTGTAACCAAAACATATTATTGCTATCTGCATTATGTGAAAGTGTCCTTCGAAGAAACAAAGCAAACATATTGACTTATCTTACACAAAATCTAATAAAATACCAACACAATCGACAATGTACCTCCACCTTAAAAAAAATTGCCTATTCCTACAGTATCTATCTATCCATTTACAGCCCCATCAACCCACAGTACAAATGGTTTTAAATGTAACTTGCTGTCAAGTTATAACAGTGCTGCAAAGGTGGAATAACAAATAGGATCTTGCAAAGGGTGACCGACTAACAGTATAGTGCACATATGCATTCATGTATGCTATTTTTAATGATTCAATTGTTTATCAATTGGCTACACAGTAAGCAATCTGATAGTGTTTTTACAGCCTTAACACACTTCAACATACAAGCCTTGCATGCTGTTACCGTCAGTGTAACCAACCAGAACAACTGTTCATTAAAATGTTGGTGACGGTCAAGTTTAGCGTCAATACCGGCTCTGTTTAACCTTGTTAAAGTGCAAGAAGACAAGTTTTTTTCCTGTTTGCACAATGTAAAGGCTATAGAATAGTCACATCATTGGTGTTTAGATTGGTTCACTGTAAGCCTCGCTTTCACAATGCAATTCTGTCTGTCACCAGAGTCGATCACCTGGGAAAATGAAGCTCAATTTACAGCACAAAGGAAGTGCATCAACCACTGTGCAACCGAAACAGCGCGTTTAGTTACCAAAGAGTTCTGTGCTAGTGCTAAGAGTTGCTCCTGGTGACGAAATTATTTAGAATTGTGATGCTTTCTTAGAATTTCCCCTTACAGTTAAGACTAGGTCCTTGTAAAGATAAAAGTTATGAGACCTCAAAAGAGCTCCTAGGGTGAAAAATTGTGATGAGCAGGGGGGAGGACTTTTAAGAGGCTTAAGAGTTTTTTCCTCCTAAGCGGAGGAGAAAATGGTGGAAAGACAAAGAGGTCAGAGAAATATCCTCCAAACGCTGGATGACACTGAGTAAATGAAATGCTACAGATTAGAATGTGTGGGGACATCATGTGTGATTGATGTCATTAAGGATGATGTGATGTCATGCACACATTTCCCACCTTACACTATAACACCAGAAATAAAATATTATACAATACTAAGACATTTGGAAAACTGTAAAATTCCAACAGTGCAGCAGTGATGATTTGGGGCTGTCTCAACCTTCCATCAGCAGAGTGATCCCAATAACAATGACAACACTTTCACAGTCATCAGTTTATTTCATTTCTACTGGGAGTCCACACTTTGCAGGCCCACAGAACAACCAATCACATCTGTTAAAAAAAAAAACATCACACCTGGCAACTGGGTCAACCACACCTCCTCACTAAGGTAAAAGTTTCTGTCCCTTCCTTGTTCAGAGTTACATTCATAATTCACTCCAAAGCTAGGCCTCCTTACTAAGAATTTTCGAGCTAAGCTAGGAGCTCTCTGCGAGTATTCTCGGAATGTTTGTGAATATGGCCCCTGGGCGGTTACTATCCTAGCATCGGAAATGGTGGACAGTGAATAACTGTGGTACTTGCTATCCTCTGAGGCCAAAAGAAATCGATCTGGTTGACTTTGTGACCAGGGCGGCAACCTCAAAACCATGTGCACACTATTAGAGGGGAAAAGTTGAGAAGTTGTCTGTTTCCACTTTTAAAAAAAAACATCAAGCATAGCCTAGGCTATTCAGTTTACTGAAGTTTTCTCCACAAAAACAGCCAGAGTGTGTTAGGCCAAAGTTATTCTATTACTAAGTAAATAAATGAGTAAACAACAGTTCTGACCCAACATTTTAACGAGATGACCGATAGTACTTACTTTTCCAGTCAACTAATTCACTTCCCATTTAGTGAGATTTAAACCATCTTACCAGTGCTGATCTGGTTAAGACAACTTTTGGCTAGCTAGTTGACAAAATTTCGAGAGGGCTCAGCTGCTTCACTGTGGTAAATTATGCTGGCCAGCTAAATAGCTAACAGTCCCACCCCATGTGTTGGCTCGTCCAGATTCTCTCCACATTGTTTTTTGATCATATAGCTTCGACATAACACAAAAGTGCTTAGACGCTGGGCTAATGCGATATAATGGCAGGGGAAAAACCTTGAACACCAGTGGTAGAGTGAACATTCATTTACAGTAACATTAGTGTTTGGTGCACAGTAGAAAAAGCTAAAGGCTAGGCTTGTGTCTGACTCCCGTGTAACTGCCACTTAAGACTGGACACTCTTTGCAGCGACCCAGTCTGACCTCATAGATATCTTTGTGGCTAATTTGATTGGTTGAGTGTAAGCAAAGTGGTAGGTCTAGGCAGAGTCTATCAATCTTGAAGTACGTTTTTGTGTGCCGCAGCAGGGACAAATTATCTGCATTGCTACTAAACTGGGGTTTGTAACGACAACCATATCATCATCATCACCCTCTGCTGCAGCTAAAATTGGGTGTTGCATCAGTGCAGAGTCTCAGCGGTGATCAAGGTGCCCTGCTGAAGCTGCAGAATCAATACTTTTGTCCATCATGTCTGCCTGCGGCTTCCAAGCCTTCTGCCTGTCTCTGATGTGGGGTGTGAAGCCTAGTTTACAGCATACATGAACACTCTCTCTTGATCCTGCTCATCCTCTTATTCAGCACTGAAGGGCACAGAGCTCTGTAATCCACCGCTACCAGTCCCTGGCAGAGTTCATGGTCGACACCAAAGTCCTGTTATTCACACAAACCCCCCACTGCCAAGGCCAGCCCCACATCATACTTCAAATAGAGGCATCCAGGCTGCGCTTCACAGACTCACACAAAAAACACAAGCTTCGTAGTTTGTCAAATTCTCCTCCTCACTCCCAAAAAGACACATATAACTCAAAGAGCCACACACAGGTCCGCCGGTGCCATTGGCTTCCAGGCTTCATATTTCCCAATTTACGCCGAGGCAGAGTTGATAGTGTCATGTGTCTCATGCTGACTTCAATCCACTCTTCGTGCTAGATCACCTCCCTAATGAGAGTAATTGCATTGAGGAAGCCCCCGGTCGTGTTCAATTACCCATTCCCATCCAAGCACACAGGTCTAATCTTGCACTGTAATGTACGATTCAGATGGCTGTAGAAGGCAGACATATTCATCACCGCCTCATCTTTGCTGCAACGTGTGAGAGCCAGCAGGAGAGCCGTGTCACATTTGAATGGGCTGAGAGGTGGAGTTTTCATTATCTGATAGTATCTGAAAATTCGTGTTTGCAATGATAGAACTGTACTTTTTGTCTCCTAGAGATGACAAGTAAAGGAAAAAACGCTTCCTGGCTCTGAGTGGCTCTTGTTCTTACCACACACTAAAATGAACACTCACCCCAGAGGTTTCTCCAGGCGACTGGCAGGTGAGCCAACAATCTCTCCCAGCGTACAGAAGACCTGTCCCAGGAAGTCCTGTCATTGGGGGGGAGCACAAAGTGGGATGGAGAGAGATGTAGGATGGGGGCGTTCAGGTGGATCACGGGGAGTAACAAGGAGAGTCGGTGAGGAGTTAAGCATCGTTATAAGCATTGTACGGTTATAAATTAAAACATCTGAGGCAAACACGTACGTTAAAGTCGGTTGGCTTCCGGGGTGGAGAAGGAGGAGGAGGAAGAGAGAGAGAGAGAGAGACCAGGCAGCAGCAGTGACACAACAGAGCATATCATGGAACAGAAGGCACACAACTCAAATACCAGACTGTCATCAACCAAGTGCAAGAAAGAAGAGCAAAAGTAGCTATGTGAAAGAGCAGATAGGCAGAATGGGAACAGCAGAGGGCAAAGAGCCACAGAGTCTCGGAGGGAGAGGAACGCAAAGTGAAAGAGTGCAAGAGATGGAAAACAACAAAAGCTGAAAGAGTTTCACACAAAGAAGAGTTTGTTTCCAGAGCATGCAGCACAACAACACAATAAAAGCATCACAGTAACAGAGGCAGTTAATGATGAACATTTTGGCAGTATGCAAACCAAGTGCTGCAAATATATTCTTAATGTATAGAATGAGTAGGATTTTATTTATCAAAGCTTCCAGCATAAATAACATACATTCACCTCAGTGACTTGCTTACTTGAATGTATGTTCTACAATAAAGTGTTGTCCCTTTCAGACAAAACTTCCCTTTAAATAAATATATATTGTTCTGAACACTCTGTGCTGTCTTGTAAATGAAAATCTAAATTGCAAACGACACTACAGAACGCGCGGGGAAATGTGTTGAAAAGCTTTGATAATGATGTGCAATGCTTCATTTCTCATTTTTAAAAAACAAAGTAATGAGGGTATGCCAGATGCAAATGAAACTCTGATTATTATAGCTCCGGAGGAATAAAAGACCTCATTTACACATTGAAGCAGGTGGAAGGTAAAGAAATAGCAGCAATATTTTGCCAGATGAAGCATAATTTACTCATTATTCCAAAAACATATTTGAGCATTTAGATGCCACAAACGTTGGTTTGCATAAAACCTACACATTAGAGACATGCACTAATAACAATTCTGATTTCAGGATAAAATGTAAAGTGAAACTCTTTGGAGAAAAAAAAGTTCTTCACTTACATGCTTTGCCAGATCTGGACTTTTGGAATCAATATCATACCTGAAATAACAAGGAGGACACAAATCACAGGGGCAAAACATCATGAGACCTTACAAATTACTGCAGACTCTAATAAATAATACGGGCTGCAGCGTGGACATTTTCTGCCTGTCAATCACACACCTGGGTCATTGACGGAGCAAAAGGGAACGACCAGTGAGATAAAAAAGCGTAAGCAATAATGTGACAGTTAATTAAGGAAGTCTTTCTATAGTTTATGAATGTAATTTCCGCACTATGCCAGGGGGATTGCATTGAAACAATCTACCAATGCAGAGAAAGTTTCCAGCATTTGCCAGTCAAACTTAATGTAAAAGTAATTAAACCTCGGTATGCCCCGGCTCCCACCTCTGTGATAAAAGAAAGATGTAAATGAGTAACACTAATTGTGAGGGGATGCACTCCCTCCTTTCCTGTGCCAGAGTCAAATCATGATAGCATGCCAAATGAATTCATTAAGGGTCTAAAAATCCTCAGAGACCCACTGCTTGGTCCTGGGTACATCATTGAAGTCCGCTGGGGACTTCGTGCTCAAAGGGAGGAGGAAAAAAAACAATGGATGAATTTTTGGAAGGATATCTGTTCTCCCTGAGGAGGGCGGGGGGAGGGCAGAGAAAATGATCCTCACTGTTCTGGGAGATCTCAAAATGAAACCACACCTTCCTGACCCTCTCACTAGTGTGGCCTTTTCAAGAGGAGGAATGTGAAAGAGGGGAGGACAGGGGTCTCTGTGAGTTTTATGGGACTTGTTTTCAGACATTTGCTTTGCTTAGCAGCAGGGAGATTAAGGATAAAACTTTATATGAAATATTTATCACCTTTATACCAATCTCCCTTCAAAGAATGACTACTGAGACACTGCATCTATGAATAATTCCTAGGAGAGAGCCGGGCTGGTGACAAGGGAGGGAAGAGGGAAAATGAGAGACAGGAGAGAGGGAGCAGGGATGAAAAGATGTATGAGGAAGAGGGGGAGTGAATGTGGGAGAAAATGCTAAGCTTGTGGTGGAAACAAAAGGAAGAACTGGGATAGTAGAGGACGGCACATCTGAAACACACACACTGAGGTGTGTGTTCTCAGAAGACCGGATCAAACAGAATAACTCACACGTCAAAGCGCAGGTTCTGCTTCTCCTCGAAGAAGTAGTCCAGGATGTACTTCCTGACAAAGTCTGGGTTTAGCGTGTTGTCGATCACCTCTGTTCTCCCAAACTAGATCAGAACCAGGAGAGAAGGGGGTAAAAAAGACAGAAGAGGAGGAAGTGAGCTCAGAGCTTTGAGAGCTGCACATCATGCAGTCACTCAGAAACTGCACCTACTGCTCTATTACCTCACCCCACCCCCACCATCCTTCCCCTGCAACCGTGTGAATTCACGGCTTCGGATAAGCTCAGATTTGATAAACAGAAGTCAGTGATCACACAGTGTCAGCTCTTCTTCTCCACCTCTTCACATTGTGCTGGGGATGAGCAAGCCTGAGGAAAACACTTCATGAAGTCCAATTACACTCATTTAATTAATAGCACATTCACACCATTGTCACTCTCACAGCCACTTCAAAACAAGGGGCAGAGGACAAGGGGATGATGCGACAAAGGCAGAGAAAAATAGTGATTTTCGCATTTTGTCTTTTCACAAAGAAACTGTCACAAATGATGGGAAGATGGCAAATTATCTCCTGTTCCCTGTAGTTAAAGGGACGGTTCAACCCTAAATCAGAAAACATGTTTTTCCTATTACGTGTAGTGCTGTTTGTCAGTTTAGATTGTTTAGGTGTGAGCTGCTGAGTGTTGAAGATGTCAGCTTTAGAGATGCCTGTCTTCTTTTGAATATAATGGAACTAGATGGCACTCAGCTTGTGGTGCTCAAAGCACCAAACTCAACAGTAATGTCTCTTTTCAGAAATCATGACCCAGTTAGTCAAGATAATCCACAGACCTTGTTGTGAGCAGTTTAATGTAGGAACTATTTTCTTTCTACTGAAGTACACCTGACAACCGTATCACAACACAGAAGGAAGCGTGGCTCTGCTGCTAGCTCATCTGGCACTCATAAGCTAGCCAACATTACAGCTCTGCTGAGGAGGACACCATAAATATTAACATCATGCTGTCATTTGCACGATCCTCTCGACAATGAGGAAATGCACGCTTCCTTCTGCGCAGTGATGCAGATGGTTGGTGTAGTTTGGTATAAAGAAAATAGTTCCTATATGAAACTGCTCACAACCAGGTTTGTGGATTATCTTGAGTAACTGGGTCATGATTTCTGGAAAGTGACACAGCTGTTGAGCTTCTAAAATGTTTTTTGTGGGTGCTTTGAGCACCACAAGCCGAGTGCCATCCACTTCCATTATATTAGAGAGAAGGCAGACATCTCTACAGCTGATATCTCAAACACTCAACAACTCTGAACAAAACAATCTAAGCAGATAAATAGCACTACATGTAACAAGGGAAATATGTATTTTTGATTTTGGGGTGAACTGTCCCTTTAAGAAGAAAACAGGAGCCTGCCAGTACAGACAGACAAAAGAGATTAGTCAGCGTTACAAAGCCAAGACCTTCTGATGAGGTGATGTGCCGATAAACAAATCAACAGACACAGAAAGTACTGCACCCCCCGCACACAAGCACACGCACATTAATTGTATCCAAGATGAATAATTCAAAGTCAGAGAACTGATGTTGAGCTGAATAAATAAAAGCTTCCCAGCAGAAAGTGTAACCATAAAGCGACACAGTGAATTACTAATAGCAGTGTTAGGGCTTAATGACGAGATGAAACAGCAGGATTACAGGCTCACACCTTTGTGATTACATCCAGTGGAGGTATAACTCAGTGTGGGACTTAACAGGGAAGGAACACAGGGTAACATTCCAGCAGCAGAACAACTCTTAACGGATGGACACCTATGCTAATGCAAAGACAGTCAAACAGGATTGTGTGTAATATAAGACAGATTGAGAGAGTGAGTTTGCTGAAGTGTAACCTGCCATCAAACATAAAAGTGTGTCTAAGCCCATAAAAGTTTAACTACTGTGTGGCAGCACCTCTCCTCTTGCTCTCCCTCTTCATCCCTGTCAGAAAGTATGAGCACTCGCTTCCAGCAGATGCAAAGAAGGTGAAATCTCCACCGAGCAAACAGCAGCCTATTTCAGTGATCGGAGCTGAGTGTGGCAGCAGGGGGGCAATAGCATATTCAATTTGGTCGCAGGCCAAACTCAACAAAGGAAGAAGAATCAGCACCAGAGCAAAGAACAGCTACTCGAGGAAATAACAGATCTCCCACTCCATATATTATTCCTACCTTGGCAAGTACACAGTCGGCCTGTAAAGCCACAGTTGCAGAGCACTACAATTAACTGTCAACGCCCTCCAAATAAAAAGAATCCTACCACAGGGATATCTGGGCACTGGCAGCATGCACTTCTTCTCTTTCCAATAACCCTAACTAGGATAAATTGTCAGCTGCAATGTCAGAAAATACATCTTGGTGAAAAGATTAATGTCTCTGGGTTTTACCAGAAGTGGAAAGGGCAGGCTTTGCTTGAATTTTGGGAGGTTATATTGTGTCAGCTGCTCGGTTAAGTGAAAGCGGTAGCGAGAGGAAAACCTGTCATGCACTAGGAGTAATTACAGACGAGGGAGTTGAAGATTAAGATTTTAAAGTCATGTAGTAACAGAACGATGGGCTGCAGCTACAGTTTTATATATTCGACTCCAGATGCTGGCAGAAATACAGGTCTCAAGAGGAGGTGATGAAGCAATCATCCCGGAATCAAAACAATATTTATCCATGAGTATTTGTTTTTATATTCTTTTTTTTTTTTTTTTTTTGATGGATGCGTGTGAATAACTCGCAGCCGATGGGGGAGTTTGTCCTACAGAAGAGTAATTGGATTACAGACGGTTGGTGGCACAGTGAAAGGTGCTCTGACCAACCATGTCTACTCTGGGGAGAACAAAAACGCATTAAATGACAGAGGGGCAAAAGAGGCGCTTAGCTTTATCAATACTGCACAGCTTGACTGTGCTGCTCACAAAGCCAGCTGTCGTCTGCGCTAAAAACACGAGCCTGTATCTCTTTCAGGGAGAGACGTTCAGACTGCACCCACAGTTTGTAAGCTCGAAGCGGGGCGGTGTAGCCAGAGGTGACAGGTGTAGGAGGCTCTTCCCACCTGAACACTGCACTTGATGCTTGTCTACATTTGCATGTTAATCAGTAAAACTGCTCTCTGGCTTTACTGAAAGAATATCACTGTGTTGCAGGGAACAAAATAAGCACCATCCTCGAGCCAAATGCAGGTAAAATATGCAGGTGGCTGGTAAATTTGCTTCACTCACCAGCCAGAAAACCCGATGGTAATTTTTTAAAGATACAGTTGGTAACTTTTATGAAAATAACTTTGTCATGTTTGCTGAAACTGTCATATTCTTGAGGAAGTACATGAAATAGACAGCATGTTAAAAAACCCATGTCCCTCCTCACCTCCTACTGCTTCGAATGGCATTTGCTAGAATCAGATCGCAGCGGTCAGCAACAACCAGTCAGAGTTGAGAAGTCTTTATTGCAACCGAGGAGTCCCTAACACAGCTGTCAATCATATCAATAACCCAGCAGCTCAGTGGATACGATGGGTGTCCCACACACAAAGACATTGTCCTTGCTGTGGCGACCACGGGCTCAATTCCAGCCTGCGGCCCTTTGCTGCATGTCATCCCGTCTCTCTCCCCCTTTCACGTTCAATTTCTCCTGTCAAATAAAAGCAAAAGCCAAAAAAATAATCTTAAAAAAACTGATGTCGATCACTGCTCATGAACTGTGGCGAAACTGTCAAACTAGGCAGTGCTGATCATACTGTATATAAATCAAGATTCGGCTACTGCATTGCCTATTTCTCGCCTCAAATGTTTTCAGTAACATATTCCAGCTTGTGCTTTGCTGTAAAATGAGAAAGTTGGTCCTGCTGGTGGGCGGTGCTTGGTAAAACCGTTTCACTGTATCCAACATGGTGTCCGGGTCACAAACTTCCTGATTTTATAGCAAACAGTCTATTAAAATAAGATTCAGAAAACATTTGAGGCAAGAAATACGCAATGCAGTACCAGAATCTTATTTGATATTTGATCAGTTGGGCCTAGTTTGACCACAGTTCATGTGCAGTGATTGACAGCTGTGTTGGAGACTCCTCAGTTCTGATTGGTTGTTTACATTCACATGTGGAACGGCCATTAGAAATGCTACAAGGCAATAGAGTAGAAAGAGTATGATTTTTCTCACACATTTTCCGCCTCGTGTGAATATAGTGACAGTTTCAGCAAATATGAACAAAGTTTAAGTGGCTGTTCAAATTTAAAATATTAACTAGCAATTTAGCTGAAGGTCAAAAAAGTTATTTCACACCCTGCTGTCTTGCTAACAGCACCAAGGTTTGATTTACTGTGAGCTAAAGCCAGCTGACCACTCTGGAAAGGCATGTGAGCAAAAATTACAATCAGCCAAAAAGTTCAAGTGTTACTTGCTCTGATTAAAGTAAAGCAATGAAACACTCAGCTCACTCAATTAATCGATCAAACATCCACCAATCCATCATTCAGTCAATCACTCATGTTAATTGCCCCTGCTGGGGAATTTATTATGCCGTCAGGTGATCAGAAATGACAATCACGGACACATTACACACACAAGACGTGATAACACAGACAAGTAACCACCATACAGACACACAGATGACCCCAAAATACATAATAAAGGTTAAGTGGACAGCAGTTCTCAAGAGGAGAGAAAAAGTTTAAAAGTCAGCAACTGTCTTGTGAACCCAGTCATGATATTAGTTTAACTGTTATACAGTTTCTGTTCTGTGTATGTGTGTGTGAGGATGTGAAGCTGAGTTGTTTGAGTTTTAAACCTTCAGGACAAATTTTAAAAGCAATGATATTTTGATTGGTCCTCTCTTTGTCAGCAACCAAGTTACAGCTCCCAGCCAAGAAGTAGTTTGGCACATTACCCCCGAAAAAACATGACTTGTCATTTCTACGCTTCAGTTGTTGTACATTTGAAACAGACAAAATATAACATGTTGCTAAGTGCAGTATTTCTCACAAAACTAGATTTTATATGCATCAAGGGTGGTGGGGAGTTGGAAAAATGATAGACACAGATGGGTCTGGTGTCAATGGGTGTGTTTGTAAATCCAATCTGACCCTCTACACTAAAACAAGAGCACTGTTCTTCGCAGAAATAGAGTGCTACTTCTACATGAATTAAGGAATGGTTAAGTCAAGCATATTCGTTGTGCTTGGGGCCCTGCTGCTCCGAGAGTATGGTGCTGAATATCCGAATGGTGTGTATGTACACTGATCAGCCACAGTACTAAAACAACTGACAGGTGAAGTGAATAACACTGATCACCTTGTTAGACTGCAATATCCTGCTGGGAAACTCTGGGTCCTGGCATTCATGTTAATGCCACTTGACACCCACCCAAACATGAATACAGACCAAGTATGCTCACTTATGGCTATAGCATCACCCTGGCATCTAAATTTCCAAGATCTCAATGGGTTGGAGCATCTGTGGGACATGCCGATACACAGTGCCAAGTCTGATTTATGGTGGAGCTTCCTTGGATCTGACATTATTCTGAGCCATGGGGGCATGGACACAGGACCTCTGGGGCTGTCCTGTGGTGTTTGGCACCAGGGCTTTGGCGGGTTGTGAGGTGGGTTACCAGCACGCCCCCAGCTGTTCAATCGGATTAGGATCTGGGGAATTTGGAGGCCAGGTTGACGCCTTGAGCTCTCTGTCACATTCCTCTGAGCATTTTCTGAGCAGTTTTTGCGGTGTGGCATGGCGCATTGTCTCTCTGGGGGGATCACTGCCACTGGGGAGTGCCATGACACATGAATGCCAGGACCCAAGGTTTTCCAGCAGAACATTGCATTGTAGCAAGATAATCAATGTTATCCACTTTACCTCTCAGTAATTTTAATGTTATGGCTGATTGTCGCATATTCCGACATTGCTCCAAAAATAGGAACAATCCACTTTGTGCCAGAGTATGTTCTGGTGCTCAGAGTGACTATTTATGAACGTACCCAATGTGTTTGTGAGAAAGGGAGAGCAAGAGGTGGGTGCCCAGCTCCAAAAATAGGAAATAAACATATACATGCCAGGCAATGTTGATATTGTGGTGGGCCATCACAAATAAATTAATGTGTGGGAAACCGTGGAGTGAGCTTTAGAGGTGCTGGCGGGCAGATAGTTTTAGCTGTGAACAAAGCTAGGCTCAGTGTTTCAGCCCTGCTTGCAGTCATTTTGCTAAGTTCAGACACATAATCTCCTGGCTGTAACCCTATATTCATCTTACAGAAATAAGAGTGGTATCAATTTTCTGAGCAAAAAGGAAAATAATTTCCCAAAATGTTCCTTTAAGACTTTGTTTTAGGGTTAGGTTTTGAAAAAAGCTTTCTGTGAAAGCTATGGTTCCAGTTAAGTTTAAGCAATACATCATGAGAGTGACGGTCCCTACATGTATAGTAGTCAAACATTAGTGTGTTATTGCTCCATGTAAAGGTGAGATTTAGTGTCTCTCATCTATGTTGAAATTCAAGTTATCAACTGGTGCTGTACCCGTTTTAAATTTTCCTCCCTTTTCAGAAACCCACCACTTTTATATCTTGGAGCAGAGCTTTTCCCACTCTTTAATCTGTTGTGTCACACCACTGTGCACCACCATGACACCAAGGTCTCTGTGGAGTCAATAAACAAACCAGTCCTATTCAGTCAAAAAGGATCAGAGCGTGAAAGCAGAGGCAAAATATTTTGAGCTCTCGAAGTATCTGTCTTCTTGTACCGCAGCATGTATACACCGTATTGATTTTGTTGTATATTCTGACTCTGCTGGCTTTTAGCTTTTGTAAAAAGTGATTCATGTTCACAAAGAATGGTTGGCTGCCTTAGACCAAAAGAATATCAGAGTGTAAAAAACAACAACAACCAAAAAAAAAAGTATTCCCATTTGAGATGTAATTTAAATTGCCATTTCTCTGTGTGTCAATCTACTGACATTACAGAGACAAATAATCCCAAAGGGATCCTCTGCAGTGCCACACTCTCTGCCCTCCTCTGCTTGATTTGCCTCTCTGGTCTAATTAAGGCCCAGTGGCCAACAGTCAGGGGAGTCTGTGACGCAGAGGCAAATCTTTATCGATAAAAGTAGCCGCCACCTTAATCAGCCAATCAGTCACAGCTAACACACTGCTGACCAGTGCACACATATTCGCAGGGTCAATCAATGGCAAATGATTGGCACTCACAGCATTTACCTTGAGGGAGAGGAGGGGAGGAAGGGGAGGAGGGGGTTGTAAACAGAGAGAGGGCTGTCATGGAGAGGAGACAGGTTGATTGAGTTGTGTTGACAGAGGGATGGCTGTGATCTCTTACCTCTCTCCACTGCTTGGACTCGACGCCCTGCGTGTACAAAACCACCACTGAGAAGAGAGGAGGTGGAGGCGAAGGGAGAAAGAGAGAGCAGAGAAATAAATTGTCACTGTACAATCTCAATCAAGCATCCTGCTTCATTAAATGGTGTTTGTTTTGTGCTTTCTTTGCTGACATTCATCATTAATTATCCTGCCACACCCTGACAGCATAATGAAGTGCCAAGCTTGATGATGCTGCGCCACATCAAAGTCTGGGTATGATGTCCACAAGCATGGAGCAAAGCTCTAAAGCTGAAAGCTCCCAGAGCACGATTTAAGCCATGCAATCAAAACGCAATTTCTTAATGGTAGGATTCTCCTGATTCATATTCGATTTTGCTACTTCAAATGAAGCTCAGGTTGCCGCACATGACATGACCTGTCATATATCCCAGGGTTCATCTTCAGGCGAATACAAAACAGGGCGAGTGTGATATTTTCCCCGTAGCTTATTTACACAAAGGGCTTGAACCTCCTCCCTATTATTATAAATGTCTCCTCTGTTCTCTATCCTTCAGGGAGTATCAAAGAAAATGCCTTTATGGCGGTTCCCCATGTGTCTCACCAAAAGATACCCATTTGTATTCAAAGGCTGGCGTTTATACCCTGCATGCATTAAGGTACTTTCTGTAGCTCTCGGTGAGGAAAGGTTGTCACATTACTGTGCAAATGATATGCAGTTATTGAAGGAACACTTTGAAATAGCAGAGTAAACTGAATCAAAGTTAAGCTCAGCAAAAGTAAAAAGTAGAGCTTCGCGAAAGGAGAGGAGGTGTCAATGAACCATATTGTGAGCAAGGAGAAGTTAAGCTGCAATTAGCATCGTGAAGAGCTGAGAACTTACATGGGTCGGATTTGGAGAAAGTGTCTCGGTCCAGGAGATTCCTGTAAGAGAAGGAAACAGTTACACAGTGAAACTGGGCTCCGGCACATGTTTGTGTCAGTCTAATTAATTTCAGTTAATTTTAAGACTGCTGTGTAAGTGTTGGGAAGTTCCTTCTTATTTTGTACACGTACTGTATGTAGCTGCTTCCTCTCTTAATTAAAAAATCCTATATGCAAAAGCTACAAGATAATTGAATGGTAATTCACAGCCACACTTAACTTCACATAAACCATACTGTCCTTGAGTTTTCATTTCCAAGTAAGCAGTACAATGAGCACATTAAAGCTCAGGGAGAGGACACAGAGGCACAGGTACAAGTGACATATGGGCGCTATATATGAAAACGGTTTGGCACTACAAAGCATTCAGAGTGTGTGTGTACTTTGGCCAAGGCTGCAAAATCCTCTGCATTAATTCTAATAAGAGAAACTTTAACCATTGAAGAAGGGCTGTATCAAAGAGTTTGAAGCTCTGAAGCTTGACATTCAAATGCAGCTATTTTTTTTGGATTGTCAAAACCAAGCATTTCAGCACAGATGCAGATAAAGACCAGACACCACTAATATCATTAATATTAACTGCGATGGGCTAACTGTGATGATTTCAATTTGTGTATGATTACATTTTGATTTTGTTTGTTTATGATTACACTGTCAGCTACATTGTTTACATAAGGTTGTTAAATTGTGCTATCCATGTTGTACTTATATCAGTGATTTATATTTATAATAGTAATACTGATCCTGTAATTGATGTCCCAAAATTCAGCACTTCATGCCTGCATGCAGTTCTGTGATGATGGGAAGATCAGCCCGGGACCACTGTTGTTTTTATCCCAAGTCAACAACCTTCAGTGCCCCTCCTCCACTTTGAGGTAGGCTGGGTAGGCTTTTTGTATTTTATTGCTTTGTATCCATCTTCCTGCTAAAACAAATAGAAGTTGAAAGTTGAAGTTACACATTATACAGTTATTGTGAAGAATTAGATTCCAGTGGTGGCTACGTAGGATTGTTTCTGACTTGCGTGATTGAAACATACCCAATCAATATTTCCAAAATCGACAGCACATTTTTATCTAATGAAATATCCTGCTCCAATCTGTATTCGTTGGCATTTAGCCTTTTAAAAACAACATTTTCACAGTCGGCAGAAAACTATTTGCTCTCTTTCTGCCGGAGGCATACACCTGTATTAAAGGGGTGGTCTAGCAGCAAGTTGACTTAATTTTTAAAAAACTGATAAAATTTTGTGGTTGCTGCTTGCCAAATGTCTTGTATGATAGTAATCTCAGTAGTGGATATATCTGCTTTCTGGACTGTTGGTCAGAAAAAACACATTATTTGAATTTTGGCTAATTTTACAGATAAAACAAGTAATCTAGAATGTAATCACCAGATTAATTGATTACATAATAAGTGTTAGTAGCAAATGTGATATGGGTCAAAAATCTTTTTGATGTACCATCAAGTGAGCAACTTTTATCTAAATAGGCACTCTTGGAGTTCCCTTAATACATCCATGACAACACAGAGGAAAGCATGACATTCAACACCGAAACAGTTCCATCATAGCTTAGTAATAATGCAGAGCAGTCTTCATCTTAAGAGTGAGACAAGGATGAGCTAAAAATGTATCTTTGATAGTAAAAACTATGTCAAATATATGTTTTGTGTTCCATGATGGGATTAAAATGTTAGTGGTTGGCAATCAGACATTCAAAACGCACAATGTTTCCACCTAGTTGCACACTGAGTTTGTCTTCTGTCAGTGGCTGAATTGGTTGAAGGGTACGTGCATATTCCCAGAATCCCAGCCACACAGGTGATGATGTTCAAAACCGACAGCAAAACATGATAGCTTCAACTCAGAAAGGGTTTAGTCAGAAAAAAGAAGAGATCTGTGGACACACTATTTTTAAAGCAGCAGAATGGGGAACACAATGCACAGACAGCAAGTCAGCATCACGTCAATGACAGGATCTAGACTAGAGATACCCAACTAAAGTAAGAATCAGAAATAACACAAGTAAAAGTGTTAAGAGAGTGAAATGTTGCATTATGAATTTCAACACTTGATAAAACCTGTCACCTTGATTTCAACTTCCGATACCAATATTAGCCTAAATGAATCAGTTTAAAGACAGAAGACACTTTGACTAAAAGTTGTCCGCACAGATGCGGGGCAACACTTCTGCCACAGTATTCCAGCAGCAGAGCTTGTTCATTATAATCAACTGGAGCTGCTACACTGACCATGGAAGTCGCATGTGCCCTCAGGGGCATCACGCTGCTCATCTCTATTTTCACACAACTGGTGTATTTTTTTCTCTTTGACAGCTTTGCGGCCCTCCAACAGGAAGAAACAATATAAAACTGTGTAAAAAGAGAGTACAATCCACTTAAAATCATAAAAAGTTGGTTAAAAATGATAAGGATGAATACCTCATTGATTGTACCAGAGGCAATGCAACACAGCAGAGTGACCTTGTGGGTGTTTTTACATTTCACATTAAAATAAATCAGTCAAATTAATGCGTTTTGTTGTTAAAACCATCCAGTTAATTAATTTAGTACCAGTTAATATAGCCTATATATGTCCAAGCCCTGCATTACAACTGCATTACCACTTGGAGGAACTCAATATGCACACAGTGAAGCTGACGCTACAAAGAGGGAGTAGCACGTAAAAAACACCCCGCTCCACCTGCCTACGTGACGCGTCGAATCTGTGCCCCATGAATTTCAGCTGTAAGATTAAATCTAAAACCACTGCCAAATTTAACACTGCTGTAGAGTCAAGGCATGGATCCTAGCTGTTCGTGCCCAGGTGACTCTGGCCTCGGGGCAGACAGCAGCGAGCCACAGTACTGAGTGCATATGAGGATTTATTTCAACATTCACAGCGTGTAACTATCAATACAATGAACAGGCGCATCAGTATTCATCCACTACAGGTTAGATTCAAAGTCGGATCCAGTCCTCATACAGCAGTATGGGTATGTAAGTATGTAATTCACACTCAGTCCCATCAGTCTGCCTCAGTTTGAACCACAATCAAAGAAAACAGGGTACAAATGTATATCAGGATGCCTACAGCAGCATTTCCCACACCTTAAATGCTCTAAACCCTAAAATAAAGGACAGCCTTGCTTGCCGTGGAGGAACTATCCAGTTCCCTGACACTGATCATCATCCAGCACCTTTTCAAGCAGCCAGACACTCTGATTGGCTCGTTGACTCCTTCAAGTGCTGCAATCAGCATTAATATTATTTCTTCAACCTTTATTTTTAGCCTCTTCCAGACTGGATTTGTGTGTTTTCTGGGAGCTAGAGGGAAGTTTCCCCAACAACTCAAGTCATTAACTTTAGTATTTCCTTCTGTCACCGTACAAGACCTAATAAAGCAGATATTACCTTTAAAGCATGCGATGGTGCCATAAATAAGTCCCGCCATCAATCACTTAATGCAACATTTTAGATGAGAGACATTTTCCAGATGGTTTCAATTATCTCATTAGCATATCGGTATAATGCAAAGGCCTATAAATATGTCTTGTTTCCGCTTCCTGATTGTGAGCAATGTCAATAAATAACTTGCGTGCAGTTCAGAGCCATCCTCATCCCTTTAGGGTACAGCCGGATTTCAATGAATATAGATGAGATTTCAGGACTGAATCCAAGGAACGGGGCATCATTCATGTACACGTAATGCCGTATTCCTGGACACAAAATCTTCTGTCACAGTGATACGTGGGGGGATAATAGATGCAGCTTCGTCGGGTATTAGCCTTGAGCTGACCTGACTACAGTTGGAACATTGTCAGTGTAATTATCATTGGAGATAACAAAGCCATCTGTGACTAACTGCTTTTTTGTATCCCACCTGTAACCGTCTGGCATTCATTTACCTCCGACAATTAGCTTGTCCATCACCGCATCCCATCTCTCAGTGCAGCAGAGAACGTGCCACATGGAAAAAGGGAAAGCGGGAAAACAACACATCCGTATTCACATTTACACAATGTAGAAAACAAGCCTTCATTTGAGTTGCTGAACGCCACTTTGCTCTTGCAGAACATTTCTATTCTGAAAAGAAATGATTAGTATACAGATTTATACACCAATGCAAATTAATCCACCATGTTACGGTGCACATGGCCGGAGAACACAACGGTGCCGCAGGATGGGTATTAACATCTCAGATAATCCGTCTGCTCTCACTGAAGTAACGCTGCCTATTTCAAAAGTTAACTCCTTCTCGCTACAAATCTCAGTGGGATAAGAGAAGATCATTATCCTGGAAAGCTGATGTAGAACAAGTTTGTTGATGAAGATAAAGTTCATTGAAAGTAGGACAAAAGTAATTAGATCCAGCTACTTTTCATCCACACCACATTTCATCTGTCTTTCATACTGCAGCACTTTTCGTGATGGCTTTGACCATCTCATTTGAGACACGTGAATCAAGATGGCAAACATGACTTTTCCTATTCCTCTTGATCTCACCACCGTCATTAAAACTCATGTTATAATCAAGTGTAATAATCTCCTGTAGTCACTGGAGCATTTATTATTTAATCACATGTGAAGTAGTCTGAAGTGCATTATTAGATGTAGAACAAACAAAACAATGAGAAATGAAATTCAATTTCACTTGAAGAAAAAAAATAATTTTAATTTCTTGCTTTCTGTGTCTGTCTAATCATTCCTGACAAAGTAATGTGTTCACATTCGTCAGTGAACTGCAGTTACTGGCTGTGCACACTGTAATTAATAAGTAAGGCGGTACCAGGAAAATGTTCACACAGTGAATTTGTGTCATCCAAGAGATGCATGCACTCCAATCTGCAAACTCTCACTGGGTGTTTAAATGTGTCAAAAATGAATTTAGTTTGGCTAAAATATGGAGAAATACTTCCACTACAGACCAAAAGTAAATGAAATTTGACCTCTAAAACACGGCTTGCTGCTAAACTCTAATTTAAAAGAATATATTAAGAACACACGCTCCCTCTTGGTCAGATCCCTGGAGATATTTTAGCAGCTCCTTGGTCCATGTGGCTGATTATTAAACTAAGAAATGTGAGAATTAATTCCTGCACCCGCAGTGCCTTATTGTCAGCAGTCCCCTAATTCTCCTCTACTTTCTTAGAGTTGTCGAAATCATAATTGGCACCTCTGAGAAATCGCATCTAATTCAGTGGAAAGTGGTTTTAAATAGTCTGGAATCTGGCTGGCCAATTCCGGTATGAGCTGCTGCCTCATTGCTTTTTAAAAGACATGACAAACGCGAGCTTGAAAGTCAAGTTTCTGACCGGGTTAGAGGAAGGAAAGTCTCTATATTACATTAGAGACAATGGGGGATGGCTGGAAGGAGAAAGTGAAGGATGGTTTGCATTTTCAACTCTACTCTTCTGCAGCTTCACTTTCCCTGCTGTCCTATGACCCTTTCTTTTTTGATTGAGGACAGAGATTTTCTTTCCACTCACACACCAGGGGGTTAGGAGGTCTACTTTTTGCCTAATATGCCCTTAAGCAGCTTCTCGGGGATCAAAGGGTCAGAGATCCAAACAGAGGAAGTCTATGCTGCTGCAGAGGTCAGCTGACCCTTTACAAACTGGAGGAATTATTTTATTCAGACTTAAATACTCAGTTTCATTAAGGGTGTTTTTGTAATTCACAAAATGAAATATCTCCAATATATTCTGCAAGATTATCAGTTAAAATTCAAATCGATTAAAATCCAAAATGCTGCCACATTGGTGCAGTTTTAGTTTTCTCTGCCATGTCTCTGTTTCGAGCAAAGCAGCACAACATGCAACATGCACATCTTTCCTCTCCCACCTCTGCTGAAATTTCATCTCCTTCATGTTTCCAGTGTTGTGTCGAAGTCTGTTTTTTTTTCCTGCCGTTAGAATGTGTAGCACCTCAGCTGTGCAGTAAATTGCGCACAGCCTGTCAGACATTAGCGGCTCTGTTAGTTTGTTGTAAAATTGCTTATTACTAATGCAGTACAAGCTGGATTAAGCACTGATGCCCTCCACACAGGTTGCTAATGACTATTTTTTATTTTGCAGTAAATGTGTCATAATGACAAATGCCAGTTCAGCCAGTTTGTATAAAATCAAAACAGTTTAAGCCCGTACATCAGACCACACCGACAAAACCAGAAACTGGCCCAACTCCATTAAAGAGCACTAACTCTGAAATTAAAACAAATAAATAAAACAAGTGATACAATCTCATGCGCTCCTGCATTTCATTACTGGTAATGATCTCTGCCTGCATTGCATAACAGAATCCTCCTAATAGTGACAGATGATGATCCACAGTAATGTTGCTTTTGTCTGGATCTCAAAACCTCCCATCCAATTCATTCACTGTGCAATCTGGTCCCTTTATTAGTGACAGACCCATCTGCTGACCTTCACTGTGATGGCACCAGGTGTCTTCTCCTCCTCCATCTGTTTAATTATTCAGTTTCTGTTCAACCTGGGATCTCTGCAGGTCGACAATACCTGCAGCAGAGCACTCCCTGGGCGGCCGTCCCGCGGGCAGTGACAGAATCTCAGTCATAAAACTGCTAGTTTAATAAATGAGAACGCACGTACGCTGTGACTTCCTGTTTCCGAGTGGCTTTTGGTGTGTGACTAATGTCCGACCAGGGAATAATATCACTGCTAATTGCATAGTGTGACAGCTCGGGGTTTGTGCAGAGAAAGGTGTTCTTTTTTTGAGAGTAGCTGAGGGAGATGCACACACTGATACTATATGACTGTTATAACCCTGGCAGAGCACTTTCCTTTTAGTGAATTGACGCCAATTTCCCTTCATCTCTCTGTTCCATCTGAAAAACCCCAAGCAGAAAATATCTTTGCAGGCACACACTTACCATATACTTCACAGAGTGGTGACGTAAAGCACGTTAAATCGTACACTAGGAACCAAATCAGGCACAGTAAAGCATTTCTGAGCTCATACATATTTTGGCTTTGAAAGACAGTAACTGATCATTAAATCAAGACGGAGAAAGGAAGCTCCGCGTGGATTCAGTCAAGTGAGGAGTGGTGAGAGCAGGGTCAATGTGTCCATGATAATAAAGCAGACAAAGAATGTCTCTGCGGATAACACTAATTGATGTTACCGAGGGATGAGAGAACTACAAGCACTGTGCCATAATGGGGTGGAAATGCAGCTGTCTAACTGGTGGTGGACTGGTGTAGAGCCTTGATGGTTGAGAGCAGCACACAGCAGATAAGGTGGCAGTAAACCGTTATGAGCACAAACCGACGAACACCAACTAGCACTTTAAGTATTCAGAGGTATCACACACATATTCACTCAAACACACAAAGTAATTCACCTGAGATGTAAAACACCGGGCTGGAAATAAATGTCCTGCAGTTAGCCTGATAATTAGACTGAATTGCCATTTCATTTGACGTCACGACACGGAGGCTGCAGTTGTTCCTCGATGCACAAATAAGTTTTTGCATTGGTCAAAGAGTCAAAGTCTTGTACAGACTTGTACAGAATGGTACAGTGTATGTTTGCTTAGACGCAGCCTGGGGAAACTAAAATAAGGAAAAACTAAAAAAATTCCAGCTTAACTGGGAGAAACAGCAGCCACTGAGCACAACACAAGACCTATTTAAATCTGAACAAATTAAAGAGGTGGGTGGTGATTCAGAGGTCTGGAGCCAGGCTACAACAGAAAATTCCTGCTATAAGGCTTATATGGAGAGATGAACCAACCAACGAAGAGATAACGTTTGAACCAGAATCTGAGTGACAGTCAGTGGGTTGTTACTGTCTCTAGATATTTTCGGACCGGAGGAAATTTTTCATAATTCTAACAACCACCCTTTTAGTTGTGTTTGCACCAGAAGAACTAGGAAAGATTGTAGTTCTTAGAGCGCCGTTTCAAGGGACTTTTTAGCCCCTGTTTTAGAGTAGGTTATCTCCCAGCACAAGAGGAACCATGAGCGACATACATGTATGTTGATTGGTCTAGACGTAAGAATACTGTAACTGGTTGGACAAAGCCAGCACTGGCAACTACCATCTTTAATAAGCCCTTAGCTTGTAACAGAAAAAACTGAAGAAAACACTGACAAATGGAGAGACAGAGGGGTCCAATTTATACTGAGCATGTATGCAGTGTAGGGTATACAATGTGATTTTGACTTGTCAAAGCTGAAGTGACATTGCTATACCACCCGCCAGTCAGATTACAGTACATCATTTCAACATTCCTATTGGCGGTGTGAAGGCAAACATAAAAGAGCCCTTGAAGGTATGTAACTCCAGTTCCAGGGCAGCTCCTCTCAGAGAGTCCCCACAATTGTTTAGGCTCTGTTGCCATAAACCCATTCCAACTAATTAAAATGCATAAGTTTAGAGTTTAACCAACAAAATACAAGAATTAAGGGTTCTGTTGCTCACATACTGTACACAGACTCTCATGTGCTGCTGAGACAATGCATGAAACTGGCAGTTCTCATGCGTGAATGGCAAAAATTGGATTGGACTGAAGGGAGACGAGAAAAAGGGAAAGAAGGGGGCTGCAAGGCGACTTGGTTGGCAGTGTTTGCCTCTGCTTCCCCAGCAGTGGGAGAGATGTGCGTAACATGCAGCAGAGAGGGGTGGTCATCATCTGTGCACTGCATCACTGTGGACTTCCTTGCGCCCTTTAAGATGCATCGAGGGGTGCAGCCTATTCTGCTGAACATGTCACGCATGAGACGCAGAGCCAACGACAGGCTCTTCAAACAACAAATGGAAGAGAAGAAGGAGAAGTGGTGCAAGAAAACATGACAGCTCCTAGCTTGTAATAAATGTTTTAATATTGAAAAAATATATATATTTTATCACAGTGAGAATATGAGTATTTAATTGGGCTCAGGCCTAAAACTGCTGTCGTGGTTCGGGCTTGAGTCGTGGTTAGACAGAAACTATGCATGTTCATGTAGGGTCAGGCCTGATTTTTTTTAACCAAATCATCGCTCTAGTGTTAAACTCTTACTAAAATGTAAAATCTTACTCCAATATATATCTGTCATCATTTTCCCTCACTTTAATCTTTAACCATCCAAGAAGCTACTTTATTCATTTGAGAGAAATCAGGGTTTCTAGTATCCGCCAGCAGTTACATGAACATGGTGGATGGGGAGGATTCTGTGACGGACTTTTGTACACCAGAAGCTGCAGTGTAGGGAGATCTTGTGTCATCAGAAATACTATTTTCAGGGTTATTTTAATTCCAATAAAGCTCAGTAAATATGAAAAATATGGTCATACAATGTTGTAGGTCTAACCTTTTATAGAGTTAGAGTAATAAAGTTCAGAAGTAACGTTACTCTGCCAGACATGACAGACTGCTGTCAGAAAATGAAAAATAACTACATGACACAATCAACTGATAATTATACTGTATTCAATGAGATTTGTTTTTAATTTTTTTTTTTTTTAAATATAACGCTTAAATAGCATTAGAAATGCTTGCTGTCCAGGATACCGTGAGTTGAAACCGGCATGTCGGTGAGTGTTCACTGTAGTCTGACCACCGTGTGTCTTGGTTGTTTTTTCATAATGTCTCTTGAATGACTGGTCCAAAAAAGTTAGTCAAACTTGTTTTGGCTCATAATATCGTCCCTCAGAGACGAGGCAAGCAAGCAAGCTAGTGTGTGCATGTAGTAAGGCCCCGTGTCCGCCAAAGAATTTTTTCTTTGGGACACCAGGCGCTCCTCAGAAAACGCCAAGCTGGTAACATTTGAGAGTGCGTAGGAGGTGCAGTGTTTTTATGCTGAGACACTTTGGTTGCGTCTGGTTGCTAAGATATGGAATATCCGCGGAAATAAACATGCTCTAACAAGGTAAAGTATTTGGTTTGGGTGAGGGGAAGACTGAAGCACGCAGGGAGAGAGGATGGACCCGCCAGTCTATGTGGGTCTATTAACAGATTTCACTGCCATTGTTGTTGTTGTTCAGCACTTGCACATGTTAGATGTGTCGGTTGGTCTTTGTGGTATTCGTCTCCCCTCCACTGTGACTGAATGGCTGAAGTGACAGTAAACAAAGTTGAACATCTTTCAGTTCTGGGCACCCAGAAAAAAAATGCCCTACTGGCAGTGCTCAGCAAAGAATAAATGCCCAGCGCCTCCTCATGCCGCTGGCATTTGCAGCGCAGCATAAATACACAGTGCTCCCATTGCAAAGCAATTAAAAATAAATTGCTGGCCTCAGAAAAAAAAAATTTTCAGTGGACAGTGTTCCTAAAGCAGCAAAGTGAATTTACCACAGCAAGTGTCCGAAATCCAGTGAGTCTACATAAAAATGCAGAGCGTTGCATTGTGGGATTGTTAGCAAAAAGTAGAGTACATGTTGGGATAAATTACTTTTTCATTTCATTAAGGAATTTTCAGGGACACTACATTACAGTGCATATACAGTACAGGCCAAAAGTTTGGACACACCTTCTCATTCAATGCGTTTTCTTTATTTTCATGACTATTTACATTGTAGATTCTCACTGAAGGCATCAAAACTATGAATGAACACATGTGGAGTTATGTACTTAACAAAAAAAGGTGAAATAACTGAAAACATGTTTTATATTCTAGTTTCTTCAAAATAGCCACCCTTTGCTCTGATTACTGCTTTGCACACTCTTGGCATTCTCTCCATGAGCTTCAAGAGGTAGTCACCTGAAATGGTTTTCCAACAGTCTTAAAGGAGTTCCCAGAGGTGTTTAGCACTTGTTGGCCCCTTTGCCTTCACTCTGCGGTCCAGCTCACCCCAAACCATCTCGATTGGGTTCAGGTCCAGTGACTGTGGAGGCCAGGTCATCTGCCGCAGCACTCCATCACTCTCCTTCTTGGTCAAATAGCCCTTACACAGCCTGGAGGTGTGTTTGGGGTCATTGTCCTGTTGAAAAATAAATGATCGTCCAACTAAACACAAACCGGATGGGATGGCATGTCGCTGCAGGATGCTGTGGTAGCCATGCTGGTTCAGTGTGCCTTCAATTTTGAATAAATCCCCAACAGTGTCACCAGCAAAACACCCCCACACCATCACACCTCCTCCTCCATGCTTCACAGTGGGAACCAGGCATGTGGAATCCATCCGTTCACCTTTTCTGCGTCTCACAAAGACACGGCGATTGGAACCAAAGATCTCAAATTTGGACTCATCAGACCAAAGCACAGATTTCCACTGGTCTAATGTCCATTGTGTTTCTTGGCCCAAACAAATCTCTTCTGCTTGTTGCCTCTCCTTAGCAGTGGTTTCCTAGCAGCTATTTGACCATGAAGGCCTGATTGGCGCAGTCTCCTCTTAACAGTTGTTCTAGAGATGGGTCTGCTGTTAGAACTCTGTGTGGCATTCATCTGGTCTCTGATCTGAGCTGCTGTTAACTTGCGATTTCTGAGGCTGGTGACTTGGATGAACTTATCCTCAGAAGCAGAGGTGACTCTTGGTCTTCCTTTCCTGGGTCGGTCCTCATGTGTGCCAGTTTCGTTGTAGCGCTTGATGGTTTTTGCGACTCCACTTGGGGACACATTTAAAGTTTTTGCAATTTTCCGGACTGACTGACCTTCATTTCTTAAAGTAATGATGGCCACTCGTTTTTCTTTAGTTAGCTGATTGGTTCTTGCCATAATATGAATTTTAACAGTTGTCCAATAGGGCTGTCGGCTGTGTATTAACCTGACTTCTGCACAACACAACTGATGGTCCCAACCCCATTGATAAAGCAAGAAATTCCACTAATTAACCCTGATAAGGCACACCTGTGAAGTGGAAACCATTTCAGGTGACTACTTCTTGAAGCTCATGGAGAGAATGCCAAGAGTGTGCAAAGCAGTAATCAGAGCAAAGGGTGGCTATTTTGAAGAAACTAGAATATAAAACATGTTTTCAGTTATTTCACCTTTTTTTGTCAAGTACATAACTCCACATGTGTTCATTCATAGTTTTGATGCCTTCAGTGAGAATCTACAATGTAAATAGTCATGAAAATGAAGAAAACGCATTGAATGAGAAGGTGTGTCCAAACTTTTGGCCTGTACTGTAACTACACACAGAATTCAGGCTCTCAATAAAAAAATGGCGGAGGGTCAATGTAGTGCATTATAGGAAGTGACTTTGGACACAGCTTGTCTGCCTGTATGGGGTAGATTTTCACAGTGCCTCCCCATTGATCTCCTGTGTTTGATCAATTAAGGCTTTCAGCCAAAACATGTTGGTCTCAGCTATGTAACATTTAAAGCCTTTTTATTATACTGAGGACTCAGATTACCTTGTATTTGTGTCCTCTTGTTTGCAATGTCATGGCCCGTTACTCCAAAGAGCATCTTTGTTCACTGAGTGTGATTAAGACAAAAAAATATTTTACTTTGTATTATCCAAAGATGCACTCAAGCATCCTTCTTTTTCCAGTCTGTCTCCACTGAGTTATATTCATGACTGTATTAATGAATCTTTACTGAAAACTCAAGATTCAGAATTGTGATGTAGGGTGTTTTTGTTGTTGTTGTTGTTGTTGTTGTTGTTTTACTAAATTTCTTTGTTTTAGACCTCTTGTTCCCAGCATGACCTTAAAATGCAGAAAACACACTAATTTTGAAAACAAACAAAACAAACAAACCTACTAACAGCTGTTCTTCACGACTTAAGCCACTTAAACAGCAAACATATCATGTACTTGATTTCCCACGTCAAAAAAACAACCTTGCACGTTCAATTTTAAAAGCATCAACACAACAAACAAGAAACAAACTTAAAGAGACAGTTCACCCCAAAATAAAAATACGTATTTTCCCCTTGTCTGTTTTGCTGCTTATCAGTCTAGATTGTTTTGGTGGGAGTTGCCAAGTGTTGGAAAACATTTGAAAAACTCAACAGCAACATCTCCTTCCAGAAATCATGACCCAGTTACTCAAGATAATCCACAGACCTTGTTGTGAGCAGTCTCATGTAGGAACTAATTTTCTTCTACCGAACTACACCTGCCAAGAGTATCATCATGCAGAACGTGTGCATCAACTCATGGAGGAGAGGCTCGTGCTCATGACAGCGTGAGATGTAAATATTAATGGCATCCTCTTCGACTGAGCTGTAACGTTAACTAGCTCAGTTAAACTCTTGAAATCCTTTTTCTTTCAGAGGGTGGACTGTTGATGACCAGTGTGGTTATACGGTTGGCAGGTGTAGTTTGGTAGAAAGAAAATAGTTCCTACATGAATCTTCTCACAATGTCTGTGGATTATCTTGAGTAGAATTCCGGAAAGAGACATTGCTGTTGAGTTTTTCAAATATATTCTTGGTGCTTTGAGCACCAGAAGCTGAGTGCCATCTAGTTCCATTATATTGGAGAGAAGGCAGACATCTCTACAGCCAATATCTCCAACAATCTGCAACTCACACCAAAACAATCTAGACTGAAAAACAGCACTACAGGTAAAAGAAAGAATATGAATTTGGGATTTTGGGGTGAACTGTTCCTTTAACACAAATTTGAAATTAGACTAATCTACAGCTTCTGCAGAAGCCTATAATTATTTCTCAGTTTTGCAGCTTGTGGTTAAGTTTATCTTGTACTGCTCACACATTTTCACTGATATCAATACTAATCCATTTCCCTGCAGTGAAAATTTAATTGTATTTGCACTTATCAAATGTTTCAGCCACATATTCTGGCAAAAGCACACACACACACACACACACACACACACACACACACACACACACATTCTCACCCACACAGACAGAAATGTCCCTCTGGGCCACTGTGTAACATACCCACTTAAATGTATCAAACAGAAAAATTACTATCTCAGATAAGTCTGCAGAAATGACAAAAACCTGACAATGAGTAGCTTGTTTAGGCCTGTAGCTAATACTGTCAGCGACACACAGACCTTCAACATATGCAACATAATGTGGTGAAATCTTCACAGAGCAACTTGTCACACTTTGTAGAAATCTGCCACCAGTTCGCACATTTCCCAGACAAGCTGTGATGTTAGGTCAAATATCCCTCGACACAGAAATCCACTAACATACTCCGCTGACCCTTAAGGTTCTCTGAAAATAGTGACAAACGCAGCTTGAGACATCTGAGCCAAGAGGGACGGCTTTGATTTCTTACTGCTGCACCACCCTCTTGACTTCTCCTGTCACTCCAATCAACACTTTCAGATGACATAGGTAACATGCAGAGTGCTGGCATGGCACCACAACTGTGTATCCGTGGGATCCCCCTCTGCTGTCATATATCCCAAATGAGAATATATTAATAACACTGACACCACCACAAGCCAAGTGTCTGGGATCCAAACTCATTTTCACTGTGTGTCAGGGGTTCATGCATAATCATCCGCTTCATCGACCTGTGAGACTCGCCTGCTGCAATCTTTAACATCCCCAAATTGGAATAAAAAAAAAAATTCTGCCTCCCCTTGGCACCCTCGTGTCTCTCAGCCTCGATCCCCAAAACAGATGCGACACATCAGTCAGACACGCACACACACAAGCCATCCTGCGAGATAAAAGCTGCGAGCTCGCCCCAGGTCAGTCTTAACCCAGAACATGGTATGAAAAGAGCGGCACAGTAAAAACACTGCAAACTGAAATTTTTTTTTTTTATCAATATTTTATGCTCCTGCACAATGCAAACTAGTTCAATTCAAACTTGCTTTCTGCCAGAGAAAAACAAAAAGAGGCTTCAACCAGAAAAACAGGTCACAGGGTTTGATTGAATGGGTAACGAAGACTAAATGAGATCAACAGCTATAACAGCTATTAACACAACAAGAGCAGCAGCAGTAGAGTTACAGGCCATAACAACGCATTCAAATAAACAAAAGGTTTTCACACAGCTTGAATCCCAATTGCTCAGCTCAGGCAATTGTTTTTGACAGATCGAGCGGCGACGCCGACACACATCCTAATCGTCCTGATGATTTCATTAGGCTTCCCCCCTCTGCAGCAATGATTGCCTCAGGAAGAGTTCAGATCAAGAAGCATGCCACATGTTTTAAGACTGACCCCTGGGAGCAGCAATCAGTGGCCTTGTGCGCCAGGAATCCTCTCCTACGAGCATTTGTCATGGGATGCCGGCAGTGGTGTGACCTCTTGTGTGTTTCACCAGGTAATGAATCTCTCGGGAGCGGACGGCCTGGTTGAGTTAGATCCCCCCAGCGATGGAGTGCATTGATTGGATGCAGTGCTACTCTAACCAATCTATCGCAGCAAATGAATGGCTACAGCCAGATCCAGAGAACAGGAGGAAATGGACAAGGTGTATTGTCTTTGTCCTGATGAAATGGGCAGCGGGGGCTGATAAAGTTCGATGTTCAAGCTGTCAGATGGGAGGCTCGACGCAGTGGAAGGGAGGGTGGCTTTGTCAGCTGATTTCACTTTTAACAGCATACCTGTGGCGTGTTTTGACACGCTGCAAAGGACCAATAAATTTTCATAATATGGCCCCGTTGATGTGTTTTCAAATGGGAGGGAAATAAAAATCAAGTTACGTCCTTGAGCTTGGTGGTTTCGCTGGATTACAGTACATATCATGTACTCACAATGACACATTGTCGAAATCTGAGTTTTTCATCAAATCATTCTGGGGTTTTTTTCCTTAAATCTCTCTGGATGGTAAGAATCTAACAAATGAGATGCCAAAAACTAATCTTTCAGGAGCAAGAAATTCTTTTTCCCTCGCTCCGTTCTGATAAGGGTTGTAAACCTTTGTGAAAGTTGTCAAGCTTATCAACTCTGTTCCCTCGTCCTGGTCACAGAGGCATATACAGTAAACAGCGCATTTACAAATCATTACTGACATCCTGTCCATGGATCCATCCTGTGATGAAACACAGCAAAAAAAAATCTATTCATTAAATGAAGATCCATGTGTCAAGCCTGTAGGGGCTTTGTGATTTTTGTCTGTGTGCACATTTTTTCCGACATTCATTACCACAAGAGTGCTTCACTGTGGAACTGCAGAGCTGTAGCCCCAGTTTCCCTTAAGTCATTGTACATGGGAACTCTGAGACGGTCTGGTTAGCTGAGATATAGAAAGGGCAAATTTTACAATCCAGCAGGATTCACATTTACTACTTCGCTCATAATTAAAGCATGATGTAGCAAACCGCACAGACAACTTGTGAAATATTCATCAGAGCTGCTTCAATATTTACTAATGAACACACTCATTACTGGCACATAAGAGGTGGGATCGACCCCGTAAAACCACCAGGGGACCACTGGCCCTAACCCACTGAACTGTATTGGCTGGCATGCATTTGGTAAAGCAGATGTAGGAATAGAGGCCACTTGAGTCTGAAGAGCTATCTTATCGCTGAGTTGGAGTATAGCCCTCGCAGCTAAGAAGCAGATGCTCTGGGCTCGGCTCACTGGCTGACCTGTGAGCAAAACCAATCAGAGGCAGAGAGACCATGGACTGGGAACAATGTGCTATCACAGCGATATGCACTTGTTTTGATAAGGGGTTGTCTGCTTCAGTCCCTCCAGTTTGTCAGGGGGCTTGCTGTAATATTGGCAGAGGGTTATGAGAATGCCTGTAGGGCTGCACGCCGCAATTCAATTCCATGTGCGCTGCAATCTCAGAGCTTTCAGGCTTACTAAATCAATTACACAGAGTTGTGGAGCCTCTGCCTCTCACCCACATAACACCCATTGTTTCTGTTTGTTTCTATTGGGCGGACCAAATACACACTTGCTAATAAGTGGGAGGACTGGCTTCATGCATGGCTGTTTATTTCATATCTGTTCAACTTTTGAGCTGCCCATTGTTTCATCTTTGAAGCAGTCCACAGAGGTCAGACATGAGCTACTGTAGCAAGTCACAGAGTACATCAGGCAGGACCTGAAGTGTTCTTTGCATCTAAAGCAGATGCTTGTTTCAAGGCCCAATGAAAGCAGGAATGAATTTTTTTTCTTCTCTATCAAACTGTGTCCTGGAGCAAGTCTTTGTTTGGAGAGACATTAATGACAGACAAGGGAGCTGCAGATCGACAGAGCCCGGGGGCATAAACACAGATCTTGGCTTAAAGTATGAAGGTCTGAGGAAAGAAATAATATAAGTGCGTACCAAGAGGGAGACAACGAGAGTCCAGCTGCTACTCACAACACAAGCTCTACAGTGGATAAACACACACATAGGCCTTTAACGATAACTACTTTTATTGAACGATATATTGTCCCAGATGTAACTGCAATAAATGTTATTATTGGCATTTCAAGACCATTTTATACCACTATGTATGCCATTTCAAAAAGCAATTAACTTTTAATTCAACCTGAAACAACAGCAAAACATGCCTACGCATAGTTTTTTCTGTTCATTAAACTTAGGTGTTGAATTCAAGTCTTATAATGGTCGGGAAAACCCTGCTGTTTATTCTGGCATGATGTTGGCTAAAATGTTGGTGACATTCTTATGTGAACAAACACAAATGTAATCACAACAACATATACTGTATGATATATGGACATGAACTCAATCATTTTTGCTGACCTTGATAAGTCGATAACGCAATTACCGTTACAGTCCTACACACAGACAACTTAAGCTCCATTTGGAAACCTTACACACACACTCACCACACACACACACATAAGTTAAATTTTGGTTACATAAACACAGTTTGCCACAGTAGCCCTAAGTAGGGTTTGATACTGCTCATCTTTACCAGCCCCCCTCTCCCCATAGCTGCACCCTCCTCTCCACCTGTCAACGCTATAAAGGTTAACAGATTCCTTCTGAAATGTGACTAATTAATTCATACCCCAAATGGGTTATAAGGTCATCTATGGCAAAAGGCAATGTTCGCTTTGTTGAACAACTTCAGGATTTCAAAATGGATGACACAGCAGCAGTATTCAACAACAGAGACAATCAATCAGTTTCTCCTCCAAATAACTGAGTGAATGCAGATTTCAGGAAGAAGTCAGATGAGAGAAAGAGAGGGGGAGAGAACACAATGACAGCAGAGTGTTTGGTAGATAAATCTCTCGCCTATGGCTTAACATACATTAATATTTGAAATCTCTATGGGATCCTTTCAAACAGCATGGGAGCACATCATTTACATGCATATAATACTGATGCAGCCAGGAGCTACAAAGAGCTAAACACTGTGGATTATGGCAAAATGACGCACAGCCCAGGAGGCCGTGGAAACACAAATTAAAAACAACTTCCATGAGAGACGTTAATTAAAACTGTACCAACTGTACATCTCGACCTACATGAAGCCATTACATGTTGCAGCAGTACTGTTCACAGTGACTCTACCTGCAACCAGCGCTGCCCCACCCTATCCAGCCGAGGTGGTATTTTTGGAGGAGCGACCAGGGATTCAGTTGAAGCGTAAATGGAAAACAGGAGCTAAAATATTAAGTTCTAATTCTTGTTTTCACGTTTCGGTGACAAACTGGTGTCGTTCCTGCAGCATGTATAGCGGGTTACACAGCATCACACACGACAAGTTGCCTCAGGGGAAACCTCTCAGGCACGCCAACAAACTCTACGACGGTCGATATCTCTTGTGGCACGCGACTTGGCGCGCGCAAAACACAAACACACAGCGGTGTAAACCCAAGAGACACTCTTGTGGGGATGGGGATGAACTAAATAGACATCAAAACCCACATCTTTGCGATAAATAGGACAAATAAACAAATGAGTAAAAGTTAAGGGCACGTTGTTTACTTCGCTGTGATTGCTACAATAGGTGGACATTACTGCAGTGCTTAAAATGTGCTGATTTTTTTTTTTAATTCTGACAAAAAGTATCTAAAATGCTTAAATATTCAAACGACGTCTTGTATGTCTGTAAGTCTTTACAGCAAAGCAGTGATTTCTGCGAGGATTTCACCTACATGGCGTTGTCATTTCATCTTTATAAAGTTTTTTTATTCTTCAAAATATTTAACATTCTTTTTCATGAGTAAATGACACATCACAGCCTGCACCAATATATAATAAATGGCACATCGCTTATTTTATATCGCTGTCCTCTCATAACAAAACGCGCCCAAGACGCACGGAGCTCCCCAAACCATGACACAGACACGGCAGCATCAGCACCGGAGCGGACTCACCTGCAGGACACGGTGATCTCTACTTTGGTGGCAGGGATGCTCCCACTGATAGGGTCGAAGTCACGGACAGTCGCCGTGGCCTCCACTTTGTCCATAACGTCTCCCTCCATGTGTGCAGGAGACCCAGGCCAGCTCACCGAGCTGCGTGAGTCCCTCTGAACCTGGAGAGCCGACGGTGGAGAGCCGACGGTGGAGAGCCGGAGCGCAGCGTGCGAGCGAGCGAGCGGGAGTAGATAGGGTCCAGACAAAGCTCCTAAGTGCTGTCCATTGGACGGGCAACAGCATGGAAAGTTTAATGGGGAGGCTGCAGCAGCGAGGCGATTGATTTGACTAAAGTGGAATCACATGCCAGGACGCATCAGCGCCAACTCCGCTGTTTACCAGGCAAAGAATGAGCTCTTCTGCCCGATCTGCGTTTGAAAAGTAAAAGCTGTGAACTCCACCCCTCCTGTCTGCATTCTCCTACATGCGGGGCTGCGACTGACAACTCGTTGCAGATTCAAGCAAGCGCTCTGTGGATGGACGGATCGTTATTTCGCTCCAAATTGGTTTCAAGAGCCTTAAACAGAAAATACATAAGCACCGAGGGGCGTGAATGCAGCCGTGGATTGCATTTTATCTCTTATTAAAGTAGAACAGATGGATATAGGTGGGGTATTTTTAACAAACTGAACCGGAATAGTGTCATATCTTTTTTGCTGTGTTGGTTTATGAGAGGGAATAGGGGGTGGTGGGGCTAGAGGAGTCCCTGCTGCATTAAATTACCGCCTCGAATTAACGACAAAATAAAATGTTCCAGCTGAACCTTCAGGTCACACGCAATGGATAAATAGTTTATTTTCACCTTGTGTTAAGATTACATCAGTTCCTTCAGAGCCACCAGCTCTTATTACTAATTGAAAGGCTGCATGGAGCTCTTTCAGCATCTGGACAGCTCCTCAAACTCCTACAGATTAAGTCAGAGCCTCCTTCCTCGTTTATCCTGACAGCAAAAAGTGACGTTTGTTTTGCCTCCACACCTACTGTATATTCATCTCTGGGAGGCTGTATGGGAGGCAATGTTCTCCCAGGGGAGCTCCATTTGTGTTTCATCGTTTTCCTGATTGAACAACCTGGTAAAATGAGGAGAAACTCAGCCTGTCAAACATAATTCATGGGTAAACTGCTTTACCTTAGATTCTGTGGACATTCCTGCAGTGAATTTGTGTGTGTGTGTGTGTGTGTGTGTGTGTGTGTGCATGCAACTCCCATCAGTCACAGCGACAAACTACCGGGAAATCTCTAAGGAGAGGATCACTACACAGATTGATTGCTTCTCTCTTGCAAAACGTTTTTGAAGAAATCCTTTTAAATCACTCCTCGTGTCCCCTGAAGCCATTTGCACAGTTATCAGAGGCAAAAGGGCAAAAAACAAATAAACCCTCTCCAAATCACCGATTTATACAAAGGCATTTAAAGCTGCCTCAATATATGATATATGGAAATCATACTCTATGTACGCTACAAACTGAAACACCAGTGTTCACGTATTAATCATGCAGCCACAGAAACTGAATGAGATCCATGCTACAGGCTTTCCATCACTCTCCAAGCCTCATTTCTGAAGCGAGCATTGTGGAAGGTCTATTCACAGCGGTAACACTCTGCTATAGTTACACTTCTACACCTGAGAGCGAGACCTGGGCTGACGAGAGCCGCACATTTCGGACACAGCACCACCAGAGTGCAGCTTCATCATTAGTCGTGTTCACTCTGTAATTAGGCCTCATGGTGGTCCATTGGTTGGTTGATTTTGAGCTCCCCCTCAGTGCTCTGTTCCCCCAGCCGCCTGCTGTGAGGCCCTCCACCGTTCCCACCCGCAGCCGCCCAACTTCCTATGGCTGTGGCAGGAGTGTAATTACGGCTGTATGGACCCTCTCCGCAGGGAGTCCGTGTGTGTGTGTGTGTGTGTGTGTGTGTGTGTGTGTGTGTGCATGCGCGCACACTGGTACCATCCAGACCTGCTCAGCATCAACAGAGGGAGGAAGCCAGATTATGGGGTACAAATTCCAACATCACTGGTGTTGTGCAGTGCAGAGTAGCCTATAGCAACGAGAGCAGAGCCTGAAAGTGTTGAGTACAGTATATTCAGAAAGGGCACTTTTTCATTTCATTTGGCATAATTTTGCTGTACTGCACAACATTAAGGAGTAAAACAGAGAACATTTTACTCTGCTACATTTGCAAGACAGCATAACAGTAACCAGTGATGTAGTGGAGGGGTATACATAAGTATACGGGGTGTACCCGCTTCTTTTTCTGTCTGTTTGCAGTAGACCCACCTATCAGCCAAAAAGCCATTGGAATATAGGCTATAGGAGAGTGTACCCACTTCCTCCTTGGAAACCTAAGCCTCTAAATAGTAGTAAGCCCAGTGATTTTAACTAAAAATGACCATTGTGAAAGAAAAGTGGCAGTATCTTTGGTCGTGGCTCTTAAATGGTGTCCCTTTGTCACACAGTGAGAAAGGTTCAAGGATGGCTGTTGTCATGGACTTGCAATCAAAGACAACCTGGGATCAAATTCTGAAAGTGTCAGGAATTTGGGATGACCATCTCACAGTGTGACTGTTCTTACGACCCGTGTCTACTAACCAACCAATAGAAATACAGCATGAAACAACACAATGGTGCTAAACCCAAACAAACAGACAGACAGCAGTTTGCCATGGAGGCAAAATGCGCTAAAAGAAATGTGTGGGATTCCAGCAAAGAGGAAAACCTTGTGGAGTTGTGGCAGCAGAGGCCTTGCCTGTATGATGTGTCCTCCAGCATACATCAAACCTGATGTCAAACCCAAGCTTATTAGATCCATGTCACACAGTGCAGCTGCACTAAACTTATAAGGTTGCTAAAATCTCATAGTCTGCAGAAGGTTGTACACTCACCTCATCAAGTACCACTACAGCTCTCATAATGATATATGATGTCTGATGCAAATACAGTATGTGAATTATTTTAAACTAGAAGGGCACTCAGAGAGAACAGACCTCTGTCAAGGCCAAATGCCTGATCTCACGATGTTAACCAAAGTGTGAGAAAAAAAAGTATCTTCCCCTTGTTTTGGATCCATTCTGAAATGGGTTTTTCATACTCATGCTACACCCTACCACCAAGTTTCATGAAAATTCGACAAGTAATTTTGCCACAATCCTGCTGACAGGCAATAAAACTGAACCGGACACATAGCCTCCTCCGCAAAGTTAATTAGTAGCCTACCACCTGGAGAAGCTAAAGAATATTTCAGACTGGCAAACACACTCGTGTTCTTTACGGAAGTAAAACGAAAACTTTATACCAATCTATGTCTATAGTAAATATAAAGCTACAGCCAGCATTCAGTTAGCTAAACACAAAGACTGAAAAGAGGGGGAAACTGACAACCTTAAAGCTCATCATTTCAATTTTGGCCACCAGGGGGACAGAAAAATGCCAAAACAAGCAAACAGATACACAGCCACCAACATATCACAGACAAGGCGAGGGTATGCTCAAAATGAACATGTTCGGACACATGTCGTCCAGCCATATCTAAAGGTAAATTTTTTTATTTAGTACACTTGCCAGTTGGGTGAAAACCCTGCCATCATAGAGGAGGGTGAGACGCAATAATTGATCAAACTGGGATGACAGCTCAGAGTTTCGGACAGTTTCTGCTAAGGCTTTTATACTGTCGCAGTCACCTGTAGGCTACAAATGAAAGTGACAGAAATAGTTGAGTGAAGAATGAAACAAAGAGAGCTCAAAACACAAGTTCAAGAGCTGCTTACTTTCTTACCTCCACACACCTGTCTTTCTCCACCTGTCATTCAGACAATAGAACAGAGTGTCGTGGGGGGATTTCTGATGCTGTTTGACCATCCAACAAGCACTTCAGTTGCAGCATACAGCAGGCCTCGTTCAGACTGACATAAGCACTGTATGTCTTACACACTGAATCGTGATGATGCTGAATCAGGTGCAAAACACAGCAACATAACAGTTTTAGTTCTCCACTATCATGACTGTTCTACCATCAGGCTGTTTATCATCATGTAGTCTCTGTACTGTCCTCACATCATAAACAGCCATATGAAATGAACGAATAATACAAATATGAAACTGGCCTCTCATTCAATAACCAGCGGTGGAAAGAAAAAGAGTTTGTGGTACTTGACATTTATTTCCATTTTATGCTACTTTATATTTTAATATCACTTAATCTGAAGTGAATGTATTGTACTTCTTACTCCACAACATCTTACTGTGCATCTAGAATTACTTGCTACTTCACAGATTGTGATTTTATATACAAGCCATGGGAACTCATAAATATGATGTCACCTAATGTTTAAGATAAAACTAACCAAATGTATCTAAAGTAGTTTAAATTAGCATTACCAGCAAGCCATACTAGAAATCTGTTCGCATAATGACCAGTTTTACTTTAGCCACTTAAAGTAGGCTATACTTTACTGCTAATACTGCTTAGCTATTTAGCTAAGTAACATTTTGAATGCAGGATTTTTACCTGTAACATGCCATTTTTACATTGTGTTACATCTTAAACCTTCTTCCACCACTGACAAAATACTTTCTACATCATTGGCTCTCCATAGCACCAACCATGTCAACAAAATAATCATCCCATCATCTATACTACAAGTGAAACCTACCGTTACAAGCAACGGGCAAGTGTCAACAGAGCTAGCAAGCATCTTAGAAATGCCCAGAAGCACTAACATTAGCATATCTTAATTTAGCTACCTTATTTTTTAACACATAAAACACCGCACGTAGCATTTTTTCACTTTCTTACCTGTAATAGCAGAAGACCAGCTGTAGACAGGACCTGTTTTTCTCTCTTAATAGTTGTGACTGTTGATTTTAGACGGTTGTGTTGTACACATACTGGTTTAATTTGCTCCTCTGGGATTACAGCGTCAGTTACTGACGTTACAATGTCGCTACCGCCATCTACTGACCAAAACTGATATTGCACCAGAGAAGTTATAAATGGACGGGGGGTTTTCAGCGACTTAAAAATGAGATAGTGCATTTAAAATTCTAATTTAAAATTATAATAGGGGTCGGAGTCTGACATAATTGTTATACAACCTAACCCACTAATAAATTAGACTCACTGACAACTTTTTGTTGTTTAAAACCGCTGTGGAGTGCGGAAGTGAACATACGTTAAATACGTATGTACGTAATGGTATGTTAAATTTGTTGCGCAGGCCGGGCCGCCGGGGCGGTGTCAGGCTCGATCATATCAGACAAATATGATGCCCTGACATCTGCGGGATCAAAAAGTACATTTGGCGAAACAACCCGGTACTACGCTGGTTAACCAGGTAAGAAACTTGACGTCATGACCTGTCCCTGTAGGTCTGACTCGGAAGCCCCTTCGTCCAGAATCACAGCATAGCTAATGCAGAGTACCGAGGTCACAAAATGGCGGTTATGTATATTAAATTAGCCTCAAGCTCCATCTATTTTACTCAAACCAGACTTTTCTGGGTCATACTTAAATGACTCACCTGTACCTGCAGCAACACACCCACATCAGGATAGGGCTGGGCAATATATCGAGATTATATCGATGTCGCAATATGAGACTATGTTGTCTTAGATTTTGAATATTGTAATACTGAGTGTTGTCTTTTCCTGGTTTTAAAGGCTGCGTTACAGTAAAGTGATGTCATTTTATGAACACCAGATTGTTCTAGCACTCTGTCATTATATCCACATTACTGATGATTATCACAAAATCTCAATGTGTAAATATTTTTGTGAAGGCTTTATTCAACCCTACAATATTGTTGCAATATCAAAAAAGAGGTACTTGGTCAGAAATATTGTGATATTTGATTTTCTCCATATCGCCCAGCCCTACTTCATCACACCTCCTTGTGCTGTTTAACAGTGTCATTGTTGGTCTGCTCATGAAGCTGTTGTGGCCATCCTGCTGGCAAACTGTTACAAATCCAGTAGACACAGAGCAAGATTAACATTCATTTGGAGTCGTGTTCCTGGCCTCCGGACAAATTAAAGTCCAATATTTACTTTGCGTCTTAGCTCTGGTCTGCATCAACTTCAGAGACAGGGTAGTGCAGATAAAGTTTGGGGGGTTTATCAGAGCTTTTTTGTTTTTGTTGAGTATGGCTGCCTGTTGCTGTGGGAAACAGCAGCTGATGAGAGCAGTGAGACTCAGTTGATATAATCATATAGTAGTCTAAATGTGTCATAAAGCCAAACCATGGGTTAAACAGACTCAAAAGCTGCCTATAGCTGCAGAGTTTCCAACAGTTCTCTGTGGGATAATCATTACAGTGAACCGCCTTCACATGATTAGGCCTACACACTTTAATTTTATTAATCACAATGATAATAAACGCTGCTCTAAGCACAATTTTTGCATCTTTTATGGAAAAGGTTCAGAAAAGGCGAGGCACAGTAGAAAGTGGAATCTCATCATCTATTTAATGAGCAGTCTGAAAACATGCATCCACTTTGAAATGAACATCTGTGAAACAACATACTGTAAATGGACCGTGGAAGAAATATTGGATATGAATTTCCTTGATGATTGTTGCTAATAGGGGATTTTTTGTTTGTTTTAGTTTCATGTTTTTTTCAGTTTTTCACAAGTATGCCATCTGTGGCAAAGTTTGTTGTGTTCAAGTGCACAAAACTACTGACTACTGACAGAATGAACTTAGTGTTTTGTTTTCTTTCCCACTGAGAGTAAACAGTATCATACTGTCCAGAGACAAAGTGCAGGCTATTAGTTGAAGGCAAGAAAAAATGGCATTGAAAATACTGACTGTGGAACTTCTTGCAATTAAGATCTGTTTGCGTGAGGCTTTGTGTGCGCTAAAAATGTCTTTATGCATATCATTGATTTTGACTATAGTTCTTACTTTTTCACTTTATGTAACTGTTCTATAACTCCAGCCATGTTTATCTTTCTCATATTCTATCGATGAAACAGTTTCAGCTTAACTTTAAAAAGTTCAGTGTTGATAAACAAAAAACCTTTTGAGGAACTCAGGAACTTTACCAACCGTAGGAACCAAGGGCAAATTTAGTCCCTCTGCAGTATTTTCAGGTGTGAAAAAAGTCAGTGCTCGGGGTACAGTACTTATCACTATCACAGCAGAGTCTGCAGGGCTGACCATCATGGATTGGTCAAACACAGACCCTGCAGCAGCTACAGCTTGTGTGCCTCTTCACTCACAAAATAAGGGAGAAATTCTGAAAAACAAGAGAACTGACTAAGTCAAAGACAGCAACAGCATAGCAAAAGATAAGGAATAAGATGAAAACTCTACAGTAATATCAACACGTTTTTGTCCAAGGTCATCAAACACAGACGCTCTTAGGTTGTCAAATGCCGATGCCTGCCTTTGGCGTGTGATACCGACACTAAGTCACCCTTTGGCATTTGAGATGCACCATTTAACATCTGCATGTGACATGCAGCTGTCTCCTGGGTGCAACTCATTGTAACACACAGTTAAAGTTGCTCAAACCTCTTGTGTAGGTTTAGACAACAAAACTACTTTGTCAGGTTTAGAAATAGCATGTTCTGGGTTAAATTAAATTTGTAATGTGAGGCAAATACATCATGTGAGTGACATCAGTACATGACGAATGGATGAGCATAATAATTTTTTGATCCAGTTTGAATTGTGCCAGTCTAAGAGGATTTTACAAGGCAAGAAAGTCACAGTTTGTTGTAAATATGTTGAAGTAGCCTATAAGACTGCGAGTATACGTAATTAGAGCGACCACACAAATCACTCAGTGACATCATACCCTGAAAAAGAGAAAGATTGCTCTGTATAAACGTAGATCAGAATCTTCTGTCGGGTGCTCATGGAGGGGAAACAATAGGATACACGGGAAGGCAATCCAGTGTCCTGGTCTCAATGAGGGTATAGACTTGCAGTCTATGTATATATTTAAATTCATTTTTTCCTGGTATCTCCTCTCATATCACTCTGTATTTTATTAACTTGTTATTTTTTCATTCATATTTGTTTCACCTGCCATGCCATTATATGGGTCATGTGATGGCCTCTGATTGGTTCCTGCCACTATATAGGTGTGGCCATACCTGTGTTGTATGTTTTGAAAGCCCTGACAAAGACCTGCAGTGGTCGACGCATGTTGGGTCATTTAATGATTTAGCCACTACGACAAAGGCTTTTTAATATTTCCTTCCTTCGTTTTTCTTTCGCATGCCGCCTGATAACAAGACCAGGAGTCGCTGGATAAAATACATCAGTGGAGATAACATTACATTTGTGTGTGGAACATAGCTAAGTTACCTAGCTAGCTATCTTGCAGGTGTGAGAGACGCATATTGTGCAAGACCAGATGGAGTTCACTGAGCAGTTTCACATGAAACTAAATAGACAAAGCTATGAGAAACTACAACTTACTTGACTTGAGAAATTATGTTTTGAATTGACAAACATCATGTGTAATTCATGGCTCAATTCAAACAGGATCAAAAAGTTTCTCCCATCCTTGACTGCTGTACATATTTTATATTTTATAGTATCTTAAACATGAAGCTTTAAGTGGATGATTTTCTTTTGCAAGACTACCGGCTCCACTCTCATTCTTTGGTATCATAAATCCGCAATGCCGCTGATGCCAGGCTGCAAACACATTTGTCATTCTCCTTTTCAGATGATCCGATCACTTTGTCAGCGCTATGGTCCTCTGAAGAGAAGAAAACAGGAAGCATTAAATCCCTCCACCGCGATGATGTTCATGTCATAACACAGGGAGGAGTGTGCGGATCTATAGTCACACCAGAAAGTAGAGAGAACAACTGAACTCAACAGAAAGGTGGTGTTTAGTCCATCTCTGCTCCATTGCACTGTCCAATTGAGCTGCACTGATGTGAGGTGGATGGAGCTTCACTGAGCATGCAGGGAGGCAGAGTGTGAGATTTTAGCTCGTTTATCTTGTGTGACAAAGAAATGGTGAGACGTGAGGGCACGAGAGGACAGAGCTTCTTTATATGGGAATGTGTGTATATGCATGACAGTAACGCATGCATACATGTGCCTCTCAGCATCACTGTGTGTAGCAGAGACTCATCCGTTACACTGATTGAGCACCAGGAAATGTAATGTTGGCAGCCGCTCCGCCGCCATCACTAAAAACAGTGGAGCGTAGCTGTTTTCAGTGGTGGTGACAGGAAACGGCCGTGTTATACTGTGGTGAGGCTCTGCCACTTCCTCGTCAGGGAGTTCATTATGTTGAGAAAGAGATTCACAGCCCCGTAAAGTGGAGGCATTTCTTGTTATAGAGTACAGTGGCGATATTTCAGACTGTCATTTGTATGTTTTGGCTGAAACCTCCTGCAGAATTCACACATAAAATCTTTTTTGTGGTGTGAATCTCTTCTAACAGGCTGAGAATTACAGTCACAGGTAGAGTTGCAGTTATGTAAGTACGCTTTGAAAAGCGCAGGATCACAGATATGGCTCTGTGGCTTTGCTTTGAAATGCTGCACACGTAACACGGGTAATTCATTCAAATCATTTTCCCTCAAAAAGAAAAAAAATACAGAAAGAAGTCATAGGATTTATTGAGAGCTGTCATGCATGCAGGAGTCATATAACCTTTTATGATTCCCAAGTGTGATTGGAAGTGGTAGGGAAAAAAAAGCTTGCACATTTTAATAAAAGAAAATAATACTGGGGGCTTTTCTCATATCCTTTGACAGATCTGTTGGTTAGGCATCTGTGACAGCAGGAAGGACTCGGCTGTGTGGCGGGCTGGCTGCAACAGACAGGTCCTTTCTCATCTGACTCATATCCAAAGCAAACTTTAACTTTGAACTCTGCTTGTTGGGCCATTTGTATTACTAATGCTGATAATGTGAGCCAGAGTCATTTGTTGGTAGCAAAACCACAAGCTGTGAAATTTGTCAGCTGTTGTAATGATCCTGGAGAGAGAAGTGATTGCAGAACAACTTAAAGCATCATTAGCAATCCTCGCTGTGATACCTAACACAAGACAGCTGAATTCTTGCCTTTATATTTCTGACTATTTCTCACTTATTGGTGTTCTCGGACTCTGAATGGTTTGCATATATTCTCTTTACAAACTACAACAAAGTAAGACTATCTCTGGGCTCCGGCAACATACAACATCACTTCACCATCTCTGAAGAAACATCAGCTTCACATTCTGTTTGCAGAGCGAGTAGATGGACCAATCAATGCATCCAGTTGCTCTATTTAAATGCCAAGCTGTAACAGAGGAAAATGATCCCCAGAGAAGTCATTTAGGGCTCCTCAGCTGGATGAGACCGCCTCCCTCTGAATGCCAAGAGCCCATAAACTTGTTAGAAGACATAATGTGGAAAAGTCAAGGTCCCTCACATCTGCGTGCCTCTCGTGGGTGTCTCTGAATATCGTGGTGTTGCAGCACGTCTACTTACTTCACTTCACAGGCAACTCATCATCCACTAGCAGCCTGACCTAGATCCAGCCATCCCTGTGCTCACATCATATACATATTCATTGGGCTCTCTTAATCATAAGACAGCCCCTCGAGCAGAAGAGAAAACTCTCTAATTAGCTGCTATCATCTGATGGCAGCGCATTGGGCTGTTTGTCCTGCCTGCCACATGTTTTTGTCTCTGCGTTCAGCTGCAGTCGTTGTCACGCAGGTTCAAGGCTGGCTGTCGCCTGCCATACCTGTGGTCACTTGTAAAATAAAAGTTGTGATGAGTTTCCTGAGACTTTATTGCTCTACATTATGTGGTAAAGTAAGCATGATTGAAGCTGCCTGCTTTGGAACAACACTTCATGATCACGACTAAAGTGTGTAGCTGCTGACATGAGAAATAAATCAAGAGTGTGATTGCCTTCTTCAGATTGTCTTACTAGTAGCCTCTGAGTCCAGATACTTACTCGTCTCCCATTTCTGTTAAAAGTTTGTTGTCTCACAGCCAAAACCGACATAGCCGAGGGATGCAACTTCAGTAATTTTTCACAAAGCTTCATCCAAAGTTACAGAAGACACGATACAACTGTTCAGCTCCTAAAGATTACGTCCACATTGGATGACTTTACCCCTCCCAATTTATGTCCGATATCCTATCCTCGACCTTTCCAAAGTGTAGACACTGTAGAAAGTGAGGAATGTAAATAGGTTGTCATTAAGCATTTAAAAAATAACATTTTAGAAACTACACACATACACACCTAGTCTATTTTTCTTTGATCGATGTTATACATATCTGGGCTTTAAATTGTATTAACTTTGTCTGTAGGCTATAGCACAATGAAGAAATATCAATAACGTAATTAAACTAGACCAAAAAAAAAAAAAGAAACCATATACAGTCATGTGAAAAAATTAGGACACCCTATGAAAGCCTGTGTGTTTTTGGACATATGGATATTTAATATCAATCCTAACAATACTGGGAGATTCAGGTAATATAACTAAACAATTAAAACTTAAGAAAAGATTTTTATAACTTTCTGTAAAATGTAATTTTAAAAAAATGCAATTTCTGGTGAGGAATAAATTAGGACACCCCCACATTTATTCCCACTTAAAATGGCTAAAATCACACACAGGTGTATCACATCAAGTGCACATGATTAGAACATCATTACTCAGCATTTTGAAGGAGGCTTGCCCTTTTAAACCTCAGACATTTAGTTTGGTGTGCTCCATACTGCCGAAGTGACAGTGAACGCCATGGTGAGATCAAAAGAGCTGTCTGAGGCCTTCAGAAAGAAGATTGTAGCAGCTTATGAGTCTGGTAAGGGATTCAAAAAGATCTCAAAAGAATATGAAATCAGCCATTCCACCGTCCGGAAAATAGTCTACAAGTGGAGGACATTCGAAACAACTGCCACCAGGCCCAGGTCTGGCCGTCCAAGCAAGTTCACCCCGAGAGCAGACCGCAAGATGCTAAAAGAAGTCTCCAAAAACCCTAAAGTATCATCACAGGACCTACAGCAGGCTCTTGCTACTGTTGATGTGAAAGTGCATGCCTCTACAATCAGAAAGAGACTGCACAGGTTTAACTTTCATGGGAGGTGTGCAAGGAGGAAACCTTTGCTCTCTAAGAGAAACATGAAGGCCAGACTGAAGTTTGCCAGAGTGAACATAGACAAAAACCAGGACTTCTGGAATAATGTTCTTTGGATAGATGAGTCTAAAATTGAATTATTTGGACGTCAGAAGAGAGGACATGTTTGGCGTAAACCCAATACAGCATTCCAGGAAAAGAACCTCATACCAACTGTGAAGCATGGAGGTGGAAGTGTCATGGTTTGGGGATGCTTTGCTGCAGCAGGACCTGGCCGGCTCACCATCATAGAATCCACCATGAATTCTATCGTCTATCAGAGGGTGCTTGATGAACATGTGAGACCATCTGTAAAAAAAATTAAAGCTGAAGCGGAACTGGACCCTGCAACATGACAATGACCCAAAACATACCAGTAAATCCACCAAGGACTGGCTGAAAACTAAGAAATGGAGAGTCCTGGAATGGCCGAGTCAAAGCCCAGATCTTAATCCCATTGAGATGCTGTGGGGTGACTTGAAATGGGCTGTACATGTAAGAAACCCCTCAAACATCTCACAGCTGAAAGAATTCTGCATTGAGGAGTGGGGCAAACTCTCCTCAGACCGATGTCGGAGACTGGTAGACGGCTACAAGAAGCGTCTCACTGAAGTTATTTCAGCCAAAGGGGGTAACACTAGCTATTAGGGGGTAGGGTGTCCTAACTTTTTCCTCAGTTAGAATATGCATTTTTATTGATATCTTTTGTTTAATGAGTAAAACAAGGTTAACTTTTGTTGTTTACCTGCAATTAAATCACCTTCTTTCCCAGAGATAAAGAAAAACAAGATCAGACATCGATATGTGAACATTTGTTATTAAAGAACTGAATATTTAATGGGGTGTCCTAATTTTTTCACATGACTGTAACTACATAGCCTGCTAACAAACTTATGCTAGGGAAAATTACAAAATCATCAAAATCTGCAAGTCTACAAAGACGCTTTGGAAAAACTCATGTTGTGGCAAACGAAAAAAAAACAGGTCACAGTTGCACCTGGTGGATTGGTCCCTCCCAGCTCCCTTGCAGTCAAGATGGTGGTGAAATTAACAAAACTGGGGATTAATTAATCTATCGCACCTAACTTTAGTGAATCATGACATATCTGGGATGGAATTAATCTGCAGATGCTCTGATTCAGTATGAGACCAGGATGTCAGTATTTGAACCACAACAAAGGCCAAAATGTGGCCTGCAATATACTAGGTAGGGCTAGGTAAAGACAGATGCACACACTCTCACACACATTCACTCTTGCACACACACACCTATACACAACACCGTTAAATACAAACACTGTCACTGACTGTTATCTGGGGTTTGCAGAATCATCCAATATCGACATTCTTGTCTGGAGATAGGGCTGAGTATTCCCTATCACTGGTAAATTTACTTTGACATGCAAAATTGGTCGAGTGCCTGTTTAAATTGCAGGTTATTTTCAGCAGCTTTAGTGAGGTCAAGTCTCCTCTTCAATCTGAAGTTAATTCACAAGTATGAAATCCCTCCCCAGTAAGCTTTGGGCTCAGAGATCAGACTTTATGAGTTGTGACGCTCTGGCACCTCAGTGGTTCGACAGCTCTGAAGAGGGTGGAGACAATCCCTAAAAATGTGATTATGTACAACAGTCAAAACACTCAGAAACAATCTACAAACAGAGAAAGAGCCACACGGTCTCCAGCAAAATTAGATGCAAAATTAAAGAGAGCTGTTCTTTCTCCAGTGGAAAGTTTGGCAGAATGAGACGTGTTGGAGGGTTTAATGGAAAAAAAAAGTCTTAATATCTTCAAAGGCTGAAAATGTAAAAATGTCAGCAAGACAAACAAAAGCAATGCAAAGTTGACAGGTTTTCCCTGTGTTCTCCAGAGGGAATTCAAAAAGAAATTAATTATTATTAACACACACTTTTGTTCCTCTATACTTGTGAGGACACCTTCACTCTCTCCTAGTGGTGAACCCACAGAGAATTATCACACAATTCTTCAGTTATCTTCAGTTCTTTGTTTATTTTATGTTATTTATTTATTTAAAAGGGACCGTGTACAGTTCAAAACATAAATGTTACCATTTGATGCACCACATCAAATTATATCTTAGAGCTAATTTGTATCTGCAGCAGAGTCCTGCACTGGGTCGGGTACCCACAAAAACAGCTGATTTCCGCGTGGTTTTTAAAAAAACATTTTTTCCCGGGTTCGGATCTGGGTGGAAAAAATAACATGCGGGTCGGATCGCGGGTTTTAGATAAACACATCAGTCATTAGTTCGGTAAACTACAGATAACTATCTTGGCCATTATTTACTCTCTGAGGATCACCTCCGCTATTTCGCAACAGTCATTGGTTCAGCTGTTTACATGCGTTTCACCATCTAATAACACAATTTGTGATTGGACAACAGAATCAACATGGCTGCCACCATCTAACAAGCGCCGCTTCCAAAACAGTAAATAATTATTTAAGTATTTGAGAAATAAGTGGATAAAACGTACAACTATCACTTTATAATGTTTCTGAAGTGTTTCCCTGATGGATTACTTCTCTCCTCGATGGATTCTAAAAACATGTGACAGCTCGTAACTGCTGAACGTCGCTCTGGACAGAAAGTAATGTATTAATACACATGTAAAGTTCCTTTACATAGATTAAAAGTTTAAAAGCATTAAACATAACAAACGAGTGCTTTTACAGTCGTATGGGAGAAGAACACAGAGGGTTGATAATGGAGCTGAAGTCAGGTTTTTATTGTGCGAGCTGCTTCATTCAGGTTGTTGTTTACTTACTGGCACCTTAACTGTGGCGATATGCTGTTCAATATTCAGCCAATTTGACCCAAAATGATTACTTTAAATCCGGGTTACGGGTCGGGCTGCGGGTCGTGTTTCAACGGGTTGCGGTACTAATTGGCCTGATGCGCGGGTTTGCAGTTCGGGTGCGGGTCTGTACGTCGCCGGGTCAGGTCGGATCTTGAAAACTGGACCCGTGCAGGACTCTGATCTGCAGTTCCTCGGCAGGTCAGAACAAAGACACAGCCCAATAGCATAATATAAAGTTGTACGGGAAAAAAACACACACACAGACAAACAACACAATACAAAGTTACACAGTAGTTTTGGAGCTTTATCGTCTTTTAGCTTATTGTTTTGGTTTCCAGCCCTCAACTTTACTCTTTTGATTTACTCCCACAGTTCTCATTAACGTTGTTTTCAGCCAAGTCAGGCTGCAGTTTGCAACAAAAAACTCTAAAAACCCCACTGTAATACTACCAGCCCAGTAGACAGACAAAGATAAAAATCACTTGATGAACATAGTGGAGGGTTTAGCAGAGTGAAATACTTTCCTCAGGAGTTGGTGGAGACCAAAAACAGCTAAAAGGAGAGTGGACAAACATTTTCACAGAAAAACAAAAACCAAATTAATGTCGCTCCATAAATGCCAAATGTGTACATAAGCAACTGTATGCTAACTAAGGTTGCAACTGTATGAGATATTCGCCCCATGATAACTGTCACAGAATCTCAGTATTACAAAATTGATATTATCAGTTATAATCACCCTTAAAAGAAAGAAAACCAAAGAGTTATTGTTGGTTGAACAAATCTTTTATCACTATACTTATAACTTCAAGTCATATTTTTATGGAAGTATGTGTAAAACGTCTCCCTTTTGAAAACAACTAAAATAAGGGTCAGATTCTTCATCCACTTGATTTTTTTTCAATATTGTAGATAAGCAAATGTACACAGCGTGATAACTGTCAATTTTTAATACCGCAGTATACCCTGAAGCTGGTATACTGCTGCAACCCCACTGCTAACAAGTTCACTAGATCAACTTCCATCCGTTCATCCCTCCATTTTCATCCGCTTAGCCGGGGGTCGCAGCAGTCTGAGTAAAGCACCCCAGGCGTCCCTTTTCCCAGCAACGCTTTCCAACCCCAAGGCATTCCCAGGCTAGATGAGATATGTAATCCCCCCAGCATGTTCTGGGTCTGCCCCGGGGCCTCCTACCAGTGAGACGTACCCGGAACACCTCCAACGGGAGGCGCCCAGGAGGCATCCTGATCAGATGTCCGAAACACCTCAACTGACCCTTTTCGACACGAAGTAGCATCGGCTCTACGTCGAGCTCTCTCCGGATGTCCAAGCTCCTTACCCTATCTCTTAAGCTGAGCCCAGCCACCCCACGGAGGAAACTCATTTCGGCTGCTTGTATCCACGACCTCATTACTTCAGCCACTACCCAGAGCTCATGACCATAGGTGAGGGTTGGAAAGTAGATGGACCAGTAAATCAAAAGCTTGCAACACGATGGTCCGGTGCAGAGCCCGCATTCCTGCAGAAGCAAACCAGATCGACTTAAAATGTGATAGTATGTCCATGTTGTATTCACAGCTTGTTTCTGCAGTTACTGCAAGTTTGAGTTAAACCTAATCTAATCATAACCCTAAAAACTAATCCTTAGACCTCAAACAGTGTTTTGAAGAAGACCTGATCAAATGTTTCCGTCTGTCAACATTTAAAACTAAATGTATCCTCTCAATGTTTATATTACTTGTGACAACACCATGAACATCACATATACATGACAAACCTTAACACCAAACCACCCCTTAAATATGCTCTGGAAACAGTGAGCAGTGGTTACAATCTCCTCTATTTGCAAACATGTTGTCACTCCAAAAATGGTTCTCAATGGGGGTAGAAGTACAATAAAACCCATACACTCATGCTTGTGACTGCTTGGCAGCTTCCACAGCTACAATTTATTTTTAGGAGCCAAATTGCAAGAAATTCCTTCATTATTGCTGCCCGCTTGCGTGAACCGCAAACGTTAAGGTTTCCAGTGTCAATCAATAAAAGAAAATGAATTGAATTACCTCAGAGGCAGAGAGCCTGAGAGAAATGTATCATCTGTTCGTCCGATGCAACCCAGACCACAGCATCATCTAAATTTTCCATTTCAGCTTCTTCATACAACAGCAACACGCTCACTAATCATTCTACCTCAGGATGCTAACTGAAGCAATTTAGTTTGTGTTGACTGAAACTCAGCAGCTACTCTGCTTATCTCAAATGATATATGAATGATTTAGATGCTTAATACTAATCTTAGTGAGTGGCATCACCACCATGGGTGAGGCTGATGTACAACTTTAAGGGACACAAGAAGACGCTAGCCCCTCCCAGAGGAGTTTGACCTCATCTATTTGTCACAAGCAGTGGGTCTAATCTTGAGTGCCACACCCCTGCAGCCTCCTGCCCCTGCGATGCCTGGAGGCAGGGAGGCATTTCCCTTCTACCCCTGATCAGAGTTTGCTCACCAGCGTGGGCAGGAGGGACTTTCACCCCAGTGTTTTCTCAAAGCTATATCCATGCAAATCATTGCCTTTATCCCCTGTGCACTTTGTGCAGTTTGGGTGGAAATGAATACACAGCCAGCGATATGTGAACATTGCATGATAAGATTCACAGCAGGCACAGTGCACCACTGATGGCTCACTGAGGAGAAATAGCAGGATTCCTCCCACACAGAGATCAGATGCAGGTGCAGGGGAGCACCGCTGAGCCGGAACTGCAAAGGAGGACTACCATTACAGCACACATCCCCAAATATTATCAAAGGGGTCCTGCCAACAAGGTAGAAGAATATAGTCCTGTGGTATGTGCTTAAATACCACTGTGGTTGACTGGTGGTTGTCATCCTCCGAGTATGAGCATGCGAGGGCGTGAACTCCTGTCTCTGGAGTGGACCTGTAAATATGTGACAGTATGATTAATGTGACTCCACACCCCCTGCATTATTCGACCCTTGTGGCGCTCATATCTAGATAATGAGGTAAGGCTGTTTGCCAGCTGAAGCACCCCGCTCTCTGCGTACATGCCCTCTGGTGCAGCCATCACAGCCAAAGGATGCTTCGAGCAGGATTTGCCATTATGGTTTTACTCATTACAGGAGCAGCGTGATTTTAGGAGTTGATGGGCTTCACATGTTCACAGAGGCCTGGGGATGTCATCACTGTCTGGGAAAAAAAAACTCATCAGTGGGAAGTGCGGGTAGCCATACAGGCCTGCTGTGGTGTCGTTAAAGCCAGCAGTCTTTAACCCCTTGAGCTATTCGTTACCAGCCCACCACCAACGGCTGCCACTTGACAATTTCCGTAGAAAGTGACAGCTCGCACACCTCCATTATACTCCACAATCAAACCAGTCGACAGGTCATGAAGAGAAGGGACTCATTACATATTGTGAACACTTTTCTGCAATCACACGTTTACAGTTTGTCCTTTGTGGGCAGAGTTTACACAGCCTAACCTTTACACTCCCTTTATGTATACCCTCTATGGAAAACGTGTTTTTATGAGCGACCTGTATGCATGATGACAAAAGGACAGACAACCTGGATGCACACATTTAGATTGTTGGTCTGTGATTGGAAAAAATAACAGACAAGCTGAACACTGATGTTTGTACGGGGTCAGCACATGCCTAATAAAGTTCTTATCTCTATTCACGCTGTCCAGTATTTAGCCGCGGCCACTGCTTTATGTGATGGAGCACCTCTCCTCTCCATTGTGGGTAAAAGAGAAGCAGTTAATGGCTAAACGGCCGGCGGTGTGAAGTGATTTAGAACTAAGCTGGTTTTTCTGGGCTCTTTTTTACCCATGCCTCCATTACTGTGACAAATCAACTCACAAAGCTAATACAAATTGTAATTCCAGCGCAAGGAAATATCTAGCAGGGACGAAACACACTGAAGGAAAGATAGCAGCAGCAAACTTTACTCAATCTGAAACGTTGAGAAAAGAGAATCGAAATGTCTTTTCATGCCCAGCTACTACCTTTGAAGCTCTATTCAGCTACTCATCCCTGTTTACAGTGAGTTAACATGAACTGGCATCATCACCAGTCTCTGTTTCATCAGTGTTTGATGCAAATAGTGTTTGTTTGGCTACTGTTCATCTGAGCAGCCTCCTTCAAAAAGTGTGTGAGGAAGAGAGAGGAAGACACAGAGGCTGTACTCCATTAATGCCAACAGGGTTTTGAATATGTGTATATGCTGAGTATATCAGTATGCCCTCTAAATTCACTTCACTTTTGAGTGTGCTGTTGACGGCTCTTCTGTCCCACAATGCAGCGCACAAAGGAAATGGAGGACCGGCTCACAGCTGCAGCACATTAAAAAGAGTTGCAGATGGTGTCGAGACCGCTCCAGTAAGACCACAAAAACAACATAAATAAAGTATTAAATTCAAAGGCCTGTGTCCACAAGCCTTTTTTTTCTGAGCACCAGTGTTTTTTCAATTGTTCCCAATGAGGAGGGAGTGTATTCAGCCACACACAGCTTCCCACAGAAAAGGCGTCGCGCCCAGCACTCTGACTTTTTTGTTCGGCAACTCCGAGCGCTTGTATTTGAAAATCTGCAACCTGTTCAGAACAGTGCTGGTGTTGTCACTGCGGCTTCTTTAGCTATACTCTCTATCCCGAGCACAATTTTGCAAATTCAAGGGTAGCAAAGGAATGGCCCCCCTAATCTGCCTTACTCTGCCTTTGATTGGCTCACCCTGACAGTCTTAACCTAATCTTAACCAGTCCCACTCTTCTTGCATAAACCTAACAAATCCAACCAACGAAGGCAACAAGTACCAGCCAATCACAGGGAGAGTAGGGCGGGTCAGTTTCTCATTGTCCTAGGATTCACAAATTTGCATCCTGAGCTATATGATATATTAGTCAGAAACTATCACGACAAAGACAGAGGAGCCCATCTGTGAGAGCACATGTTGCAAGTGTTGTTCTTTTATCACTGTACGCATTGTAAGCTTGTTCTTAACTGTGTAGTCAGCACTCTGTTGTTGCATTGTGTTAGCTATTTTCAAGATATTGCTGTCATAGAAACAAAACCCACACATATCTCAGAGATTCATAAAAAAAAAAAGTGGTCCTAGCTTCCCAGCACTCTGCCACCACTTTTCTGCTCAAGGAAAATGTGGACACACAACCTTAGAAAAGCAATTTGATTTCTTTTTAAAAGGCCTAGTCCAACATAGGCTCATTTACTTTTGTTGTGAGAAACTCATGATGAGTTCAGTATCTTTCTCATGTTTATACACAAGTCTGGGGAAGAACTAGAAGTAAGTCAACATAACTGCAGCGGCGTCTGTCTGTGTGCACAGTTTAATGTAGGCTGTCCTAAGAATTGTAGGCTACAACTTTCAACTTTTACCTTTACTTTCTACATAATGTTTCTCTTGGCATTGATGTCTGGGAATTTGGGAGAACCTGTGCAGTTTACAGCTGCTCCAACAGCAGTGGCAAACTTCAACTTTAAAAAAAAAAAATTTAAAATCTAAATTAGCTAGCTAAAGTCAGTGGGCTAAAGACATGGTTAACACTGTCAAGGGTCTGTGGTGGTACATTCTCGGAACCCATCAGCTGTATTCGGCGTCTGACTTCTGGCAGACGTTGATACAGCCTCTGGGGGCAGACCCCCGATTTTTTGGCATTCCGGTTTGATTTGGGCGGAGGAGGCGAATTTCCGTTTCTGACTTCCGTTTATATGTAAGTAAATATGCTGAACCATTGCGATGGATTCAGAGTTTGCAGTGACAGCAATTATGTTCCGCCTCGTTAGTTCATCGCACGGACGTTTAACCTGGCAACAACTGCAGCCGGCTCATATGTGATTGGTCAATATCACGCGGACTACAAACAGCTTACAACCGGAAACCAGGGCTCTTCCGCTCTTCTTCCGGAGGCAAGATCTCCAGGGTTTGCCTACAGACTACATTCACTGAATGTAGAGTCTGTATATAGAGACTAGTGGTGGTCTGACATCAACCACAAATAAACATAATTTGGTCACTATCAGTACAGTACACAACAGTACAAATACAGTGGTGTCTGGTTTTATGGTGTAACGAGTAACTGTGTTCACTGGTGACTTTCTGCTTAATGCATTGTGGTTGCTCGTTTTAATGGCAGTCGTTGAAAACACGAACAGATCATGTAAACATGAAGCTGAAACCAGCAGCTGCTTAATACGGACAAAGAAATCAGCCATGCTTGAAATATGTTTTTTTTTTTCTTTAAATGCCATGACCTCGAGATCACAAGTTAATTCAAACAACCTTTTTTTCTCTAATGATGACAGGCTATCTCATTATCTTGAGATGACAAAGCTTGTTTATTAAAGATAATAATTAACTTGTGACGTTGCAAGCATGGCCATTTTTCGGTTTCCATACCAACCAGCTGCTGTTTAGCTTAGTTTAGGGACTGTGAGTTATTTATGTGGGGGAGGGGTGGTGCAAAAAGGGAGAGGCATGTCAAGTAATTTTTTAATCCCTGGGGAGGGACTTCTGGCTTAGGGGAGGGGCATACTAATTGAAATTGTTGCATTTTTTTTTACTTATTTTATCGCTGATTTTTAAAGAAAACCTTTCAAACCCATATGTTTAGTGGGTTTGGAAGGCCTGTTTCTGGAGGGTATGTTTATTCTTTTTGTCTTTTACAGAAAACATGAATTCGAAACCAGTGGGTGGCTTTTGGGAGGCACGCTTGAAACACACCAAAAATAAAACAATTATCATAGCTGGATATTGTAAAAACAGAAATTATTGTTTGATTTTCAAATTTTTGATGGTCCTAGGACACATTATGTGCGACAAATGCTTTCATCAGGAAAAAAACATAATCAAATCTGAGATTAAAGTAGTCTTTAATTAGTCTCTTTTCAAATATGGTTAAACAATTAACCATTTGCACTAAATCACCAACATGCACAACAACAAAAAAAACTAATACTTTTTTTTAACTCTAGGATTTTGTAATTTTTAACTTTCAAGCATCAAAGGATAAGTTTTTAAAATCTAATGACTAATTTATGGTGGAGGGAGGGTCATTCATTTTCCATCAGTCACTCAGGGACATGTTGGGGAAGATTCTCAGACATCTAGGTCATGGTAGTCCTGAGTGCTATATCGTTGGAGACTGGACTTGCTTGAGTTTCTTGAAACGTCTTCAAGGAACTCATGCAAGTCCATGACACAGATATGATAACGATATAGCACATGGGGTCACTCAGGGAGGCTTAAGGAAAAATATTTTTAGCTTTCAGGAGGATCAAAATAATAAATAAAATAAAATAAAAAAACAAGTTACACTCAAGCCGCTGCCCTCCTCTGATAAGTAAAGAACAGTCCCTTAGCATTAAGACTAAAGGCGATTCATTGGAATATGACCAAACCTTTATTTGGGGTAAACAACCCAAATCATACAAACAGTGCCTGAAATTAACAGAAGGGGCCCAAAAACATTTTCACTAGCTCAGTGACATAAAATGTAACCCCATCTGTCAACACTGGCAGGGAAACAGCTAGCCTGGCTTTGTTCAAAGGCAACAATCTCTGCCTTGCAGCACCTTTAAATTTTACTGGAACACATCCTGGAGTGTCCACTGGTTGCCTGGCAACAAGACTCGAGGAAGTCACTGTCCCCAGTAAATAGTCCAGCACCTCCCGTAACACCACAACTTCACATTTTTACACAAATTAAACAAACAAGACATTAAGCGTTATTTTATTACTCTGAACTGAGCCAGACTACAGCTGTTTCCTTGTTTCCAGTCTGTATGCTTCATGATAACGGCCTGCTAGCTTAGCTTTATATTTAGCATACAGACATGAGGGTGCTATTGATCTTTCCATCTAACTCTCAGACAGAAAAACAGAATAATAATTCTTTGGAGAGGCTTCCCAAAGTGGCAGTTTGCTTGATGTCTGTCAGTGCATGTCTCATGTATCGTTCACAGTTAGAATCTGCACTGCTACACTGATTTCTTGTATGGTAACAGCAAATCTTTTATATCACAAATATTTTGTCGCCCATGCTGAATACAATTATAGAATTGGGACAGAGAGAGAGAAATAGAGGACAAGCTGTAAACTAATACCCTTTATACAATCCGTGGTGTGAACTTGCAGGGGAAGAAGAGTGACATGGAGAGTGGGCTGAATCTGCAGTAGGAATTCTTCACAGTCCAATTAACAGCAAGAATTTCCCCACAGCTCTCATAGCACCGCCTCGCCAAATTTTACTGTCGAAGGGGGGGGGGGGTCCTCCTTCCTATCACTTCTGCTACAAGGTTATATAACTGCTGGAGCATCACTTACACACAGAATTCAAGACACTCTCACAGACACATGCAGTGACAATCTGAAAGTGGACACATGACAAACCACACAAAACCTAAATGAGCACCTACAAGAATTGAAGGGAGATCGACTGCTGTGTGGCAGCTGCCCTCGCCTCTGTTTCAGAGCACTTGACAGACGTATTGATGGTGACATTTCAAAAGGGCACCGCACATCATGATTGAAATTATAGGTGTGTTTTCTTTAATCATTGGAGGGCCTCTGATATTATACATGTGAGAGAATACACACGCAATCAAAGTTCACAGCCTCGGGTCTTAGGAGGTTGAAAAGGAAAGAATAATGATGAGATTCACCCCCTGAGATAAATGTGCCTCCTTGCCATGCGTGCCCTTGCATAACTGCACCCCTACCTGATATCTCATGCCGCGTGTGCACAGCTCGGAGATGGAGCTGGTGTCGTCGCACTGATAGCAGCTGTGTTGTGAGAAGCAGCAGCAGTGTTTTCACAGGGATTCAGTCTGTCAGGAAGACTGAATGATGACCCCATCTCACACTTGATATCATGTTAACACACACACACACACACACACACACATAGGGCTTCAATCCCAGAGTCTGCAAGACATCCAGGGAATAAACGTGATGATTCATAAATCCAAACGAGGAAGAAATTACTTTTGAAGGAGGTGTTTGAATATGAAAATCAATGTGATTAAAGACTTCGTGTATTAATACAATCAGTCTGGAGGATTCAGAAGCCTCTTCAAAGAACATCACATCACAAAGGATTTATGTAAAATACTCTCAGGGTCCTTTTCAACATCAAAAGATAACACAGGCATACCTTGCAAGACAAAAAAAACATTACAGGACTCTCATGTGGCATATTTAATATTGATTTTTTTGAACAAACCTCCCTGTCTATTGCAGGTGACTGTGTACACACTGCATGCAAATACACATGTATGAACAAGAAGGACAGTCTGCTCCTCATCTGGATGTTTCAGTGGAAGTATGGGAGGAGCACACTCTTAATCTATCCTCTGTGCATACATGCTAATAAGTGACCCAGCTCAATACACCTAATGGCATACTGCCCCCTCTTGGACGATCTTGGCTAATAAAAGATATTTCTCATCAATGCAGTGAGAGAGGAAAAGCATTTTAGGCATTTTTCATGTGTTATTTTTTTTGCACAAAAGCGGAGCATCTGTGTTGGAAAAAAAATCTCATTAGTGTGACACCAAACACACGTTCCAAGGGTTGTAATCACTGCAGATGCCTCGGTTATCCCAAATACAGTGGTGCCGGGTCGCTGAGGGTCTGAAAGCCCATTGTGCACTTTCCTCAGAAATAACAAGAAGCGTCTGGCTGAGTTGTGGATCAGCTCCTGCTTCTTCCTGCCAAACCCCGCCAATTCTAAAAAGGAGATGGGATGAAATAAAACTGGCCTCAGAGCCGGCTGGACAAGCATCTATGAGGCTGGTGTGCTGTAATGATGGGGGGGGGGGGGGGGGGTTAGTGCGTGGTCAGGCATCAGGGAGGGTGAGGATGAGGTTTGGGTTGTTGCTCTGAGAGGAGCACAAAAATGTGGATGCTCATCTCTTTCCCTGGGAAGAGCCGCTGCAGCCATTACAACACCTGCACTAAGCTCACAGAGCTCATTATCTTCAAACATTGTTGCTGCAGGGAATCAAAGTCACAGTACAGCTGAGAGTGAAGGTTACTGATGCAACACAAGGGGGTGTTTAGCAGGATATTACAGTATGCAGAAAGCAGGTGAGATTAAAACTGTAGAAATGAAGGGATATTGGAGATACACTGACAGTTTGCCCTGCTGCAACAACCCTGCTGCAAACTGAATACTAAGTAGAGAAGACTAACTAATCTTATTATTCTCCTCAAACCAGCACCAATGGGCAGCACGCTCCTGTGGGACAGTCATAAAAGAAATCAGGACCCTGAGTTTAAAAGACAGTTAATATTTAGATGAAATGCCTCTTCATCTCTAATTGGCACTGGCATCTAAATCTGCCCGAGCGCTTGTTTGTTATAAATCCAAGACCTAAAAAAGCGCCTTCTTGCAGACACTTTGGCAAGAGGCAAGATGAGTCACATAACATTAAGCAATATTATAGCTAAAAAACATATGATGATGATAGAATATCTGTCACATACCCAGAAAAACATTATGATGTACTCTGCTCTGCGTCTCGGCAGCAGACCTTAATCACATCACGGAATAAGCATGTCGCTTGTTTGATGAAAGTTGGCCATAAATGTAATAAAGGTGCCAAGGTTATTAGAAGTGCCACGGGCCATTTTACAACAGCTCACACACCTCGTATTGGATTATGGAAAGAAATATGATGAACCAAGGAAGTAGGACTTGCCCATTTACAAAAGGACCAGGGGATGTTTAATGGCTTGTGACTGAATCCATTCATACACATTAACTCCTACAGCAGTGACAATCTGCAGAGGTTTGTCTCTGTTGGTGGAAACTCACAGACATCCTTTTAAGGAGTGATGTAATTAAACAGCCTGTGTGCATCCTGCCACAACATGTAGTATACCCTCTACTATAGCTTTGATCACAGGTTACACCCAGCAGTTAATAAGTGTCAACTGTAGGGGGTATTTAAGCTTCACAGGCTTGTTTGTCCACTCAGAGTTGATATGGCTCTGGACTGACCAATAACAACATCTACAGATGTTTATTTGGCCGACTGGACTTTTACAGTTGGATTAACACTGAAAACTAATTACGTCCATGCTCACTGGTCAATTGATTTAATGCTTCATATATTATATGTCATTTTGTTGTGTGAACAATAATGATAGTGTACCTAGAGCCTGACTGAATATTATGAGGCTATCACAGGTATATTGGTACCAGCACATCAGCCAATTACAAACTGCAGCACAGAAACACCAAAGACTTCTATGAGCTGATTAAGATGTACTGAGTCTACACCATTACCACACCAGTGTACAACTGTGGTGCGGCAAGTAGGTGGAGTCGGCACACCATTTGATAGTTATCAAAGCCGACAGCCAGATCCACCGCTAAATTTCAGTGAGGAGAGTGACGTTTCAGCACCACGACCACATGGCCCATAGAAACTAGGGCTGCAACTGACAGTTATTTTCATCATAAATTAATCTGACAACTCTTTTCATGATTAATCAGTCAGTCATTAAGTCTATCAACATCAACAACAACAAAAAAATCCAGAGCCCATTGCTTCTTTTGTCCACCAACAGTCCAAAACCCAAAGACTCTTGATTTACGTTCATAAACAACAAAGAAAAGCAGCAAATTCTCACATTTTAGAAGCTTGAAGCAGCAAATGTTTGAAGTTTTTGCTTGAGAAATGACTGAAGTGATTCATTGATTATTAAAATAGTTGGTGATTAATTTTCATTCGACTGACTGACTGATTATTCGGCTAATCATTGCAGCTCTAATACACATACAAACAAGTCAAGGGAGACTTGTCATTCAGGCTTAAATAAAATCATACTATGAACATTATCGTCCATGAAGGAAGGAATTTGTCAGTTAGGAAAGCTGTAGATGGACACTGTAGATGGACACTGTTGTTTGATTCGTCAGCTGACAATTATGTGGCTGCTGTCCTCCATAGAACACTGATAAGTTAATAAGAGTTACCATAAAACTTCAATTCAAAGCCTAGTCCCAGTTAAATGCCCTGTCCATTTTACTAGCCACACATTTTGACAAATAAAGGCCTGTCTCAATTAAAGGCTGGGTCTTCGGATGTATAAAAGTGAGTTGTTGGCTACCTCAAATTATGTGTCCATTTCTCGATTACCCTGTAAGTTATTCATATTCCTTTAGTCCATAAGGGTCGTCAGATCAAAAGAATTAAAAGGGTTTTTCATAAAAGTTAATCCAAGTTGTGCGTTTTGTTTTACAAGGATAAAGTGGTGTTGTGTCGGTATGCCAGGTGCCATAATCCTTAAGTGCTGTAACTCTCTGCTTTCAGAGCTAGATCTAATGAATGATTTATCAGTGATATATTATGTGAAGCCTAATTTTTATTCAAGTAATATTCATGCTAGTTAACATAAATGATTTGATTGTATTTTCTGATCTTTGCTGAACAGTTTTGTGTGAAAGGAATTAAAGGCCTGTCCCATACAGACGCCTGTCCCAGATATAGGGTTGTTGATTTCAGTAATTGAAACAAATAATAACCCGGGCTATTAATTGAAGTCTTACGGTGTGAGAACTTTTTTACGCGTGACTGAACCAAAACAATGATGCTGTGAACCAGAAAACCAAAACAATGACACTAAAACACTCCACAGAGCTCAGGGGAACTAAAGTCAGGTGATTCATTCCTGGTGGTTTCATCACTAGTAAAACAATCATCTCAAGCTTTGAGCCTAGTAACAATTAAGAGCTATTATATTAAGACCTATGCATCTGCAGAATTTGGGTGCCTTTACAGCCCCCCTGACAACAAACAAAGGAATGCACCTAGCTTCACAAAAAAGGAAGAAAATAACCACAGTGTCCACTTGAGTGTCCACAAGGTTTGTCCAACTCAAAAAAAGTCCTCCTTAATGAGACTGCATAATCTAACCAAAAAGTCCAAAAAACAAAAATGAAATATATGTCCTCCCTTTAAAAAAATCAAACTCACCAGATGTAGAACTGAGAAATGGTAATCTGGCCTTGGCTTGATTTCCAGCCAGTCCAGTCTGATCAATAGTCATGGTCCCTTAATCCACTGATTTCCTTGTTCACCTCAGATGGACGATGAGCAAACATAAAAAGGAGCTTAATGATTATTCCCCTCTCCACTGACTGCTGCCTGGCTCCCACCTTTCTCCTCCATTTACCTCCAGAAGACATTCCCTCTTTCCCCACCCCAAACAATTCTCTTCCTCTTTGTTTCTCAGGCCACGCCCTACCCCCCCTTTGCAACTGTGATCCTGGAGTCACAGGTCACCTGAGTCAGATCACCTGACCAGTGCTGTGTGTGATTATGCATGGCAAACAACATAAAGCACAGGCATCATGGATATAGTGCACCAGAGGTTTGACCTTCCAAGGGTTTTTAGTATTAAACCATCAAATTGCTGTATATGTCAGTCCCCGCACGTTAATGGTGGTGTCACACTGTGATGGACTAGTTTCCCTTTAGGGCTGCACATAAAGATTGTTTTCATCACTTATTAATCTGCTGATTATTTATTATTGATTAAAGGGATTAATTGTTTCATCTTTGAAGTGTCAGAAAAGATTATAAATTGTCGATCCCACGTTCTCTGAGTCCTGGGTGATGATGTTATTGATTTCTTTTTCCGTTTTGTGTCAGAGATACAGACCAAAGCCTGGAGATATTCACTTTACAATGATAAAAAAGCATCACTTTGTGTTCTGTGATCTGTCGTGCAGAGAGCCAGATGAAAAATATTCACTTACTTGTACCCTTCCTCGCTCTTCTCACGCTTGTGTATTTTCTGCACAGGAAACCAGAGTGGCAGATCGTTTTAACAGTGTATCTGAACTGCAGTGAGGCAGAGGAATTATTGAACAAACGGATAAACAAACCTGACTCCCTGAGGTATAAGAATGACACGGCGGAAGAGCTCAGCTATCAGGTTTACTTAGAAATTCACTCATCCGAGGTAAAGCAGCCTAATGTATGCTCAACCCTCCAAGTCCTCTAAGTGTAAATAGGTCTGATGCTCCATACAGCGTGTGTAGAGAGATGCAGCAATTCAATTTGTCTCATTCTAACATTGATTATTATTTCTTATTCACTTTCAAGACATAAAAGTGCAGCTAATTACCAGAAAACAAAGACAATGTTTGGGTTTCCTGGTGGCTCAGGGGTCTGAGACGATGACCGTGTGACTGCAACATCCCTGATTTAAATCAAGCTGGTTTACTTTGATGTATGTCTTCCCTTCTCTTTCCTCTTTCATTTCCTGTCACATCTCCACTATTTACTATTCATAAGGCTAAAAATACACACCGTGTCTGTCTGTCAGGCTTTCTGAAGACAGGAATTTGGGTTGATTTTCTGCCAGTTTTCTGTCAGCTGGTTGCACTCAGGAAATCCAAATTCGGGCAACAGGATAGAGCCTGGATGAGGTGATGGCTAGGACGGATTCCCAAACAGGCAGAGAAACTGTCTACAAGCCCCCGGGGCCCCCAGGGGAGCCGAAAACCTCAGATTCACTTCAGTTGGTTTGTGGTAATCTAATTGCGGCTCCTTTGTTATCCGGCAGCTCTTACTTAAAGAAAAACCAAAGTGTAGCTTTGTAAATGTCTTTATTGTTTCAGTTTAAATTGTTTATAACTATTCCCAAAACAATATGGGATTTAATTAAATAACCACAGACCACAGTCTCACAGTGCTGCTGAAGGGAAGTTATAATTAAGATGCCGTGTTTATTCTACTGTTTGACAGTTGTGGAGGAAGCTTTCACATCCTGTACTAAAGTAAAAGTAGCAATACTGCAATGTAAAATACTCCATTACTAGTAAAAGTCCTGCAAAGTGTGTCAGCAAATTGTACTTTAAAGGTCCAGTGTGAAGGATTTAGTGGCATCTAACGGTGAGGTTGCAGATTGCAATCATGTGAAACCATGTGCCAGGTGTGTAGGAGAGCTACAGTGGCCGAGGCAAATGGCTTGTCCGTACTTGGCCTATACAGAAACAACATGGCGGACTTTGGGGTAGATGCAGGGGCGTTAAGATAGATAGTGCAGGCAGTGCAGTTGCACTGGGGCCCATGGGGTAAGGAGAGTGGAGAGAGTGTTTGGGCCCGCTCTCTCTGGAGCAGAGAACGGGCCCCTGTGAGTGAATCAACTTGCCACTTCAGAAATATCCCTGTGTTCAAAGAAGAACACACTCACAACTAGGGCTGTCAAAATAACACATTAATTTCGTTTACTCAATCACAGAAAGAGTAACGTGTTGAAAAACTTAATGCTGATTAATCCTGTTCTGTGGTATCCTTAGACCTGGTGCGTCATTGAAGGCCACGGGGGCTTTGTCACATGATGGAGGCAGACGAGACAACGCTGCTCGGCACCGTGAATGGAACATTTACGTTTTAAAAAGTGCCCAGATGGAACTGTTGATAGGAACACGTTTCTCTACAATTTCTGCAGTAAGGAATTTTCATACCCTTGATGTGCTTCAAGCCTGAAATATCACCTCATGGCAAAGCATTCAGCAGCTAACCCGGAAGTTCAAGTTAGCACAGCCTCTGATGCTCACGCTAGCAGCTAGCCTCGTCAAGCCACACTTGACTAAGTAAGTCAACCATACTACCATACTGTATAGTATATCAGAAAAAGATTTAGGGTGCACTCCAAATCACATTCCTTTTTACTTTTAGTATGTACTGCAGCTACCCTTAAAAAGTACGTACTGTTGCATGCAGTATGCACACAATCAGGACATACCACTTTCTCATTACATGACGCCCTGAATCCGTCACTGCAACCTCTGACAGCTGTCAACCCATCATCTGTTTGCAACTCAGTCGATGTGACAAATCTTCCGCTGTGCAGAGGATTGTGGGTTAGAACTGACAGAAAAGCATGATGACTTGCATACAGCAAAATCAGACCGGATGTAGTAGAACATCCTGGTATTTTTGGCATACTGCATTTGTCATACTATGTATTGGGACATACTGAATCTTCTGTTGGCATATTATATAGTATGGTAGTATGGGTATTGGAACGCACAGTTAGTATGTCCCAATAAATACTATGTGAAATGCAGTATGCCAAAAATACCAGGATGTTCCACTACATCCAGTCTGATTTTGCTGTATGCAAGTCAGTATGCTTTTCTGACTGTTCTGATCCACAATCTTCTGCGCAGTAAATGATATGTTACACCCACTGAGCTGCAAACAGATGAAGGGTTGACAGCTGATTGACAGATCTCAGAAGTTGCAATGGTGGATGACAGTGTATTCAAGAAACTGATGACCAATCAATTAGTAATGCTAGGAATACTGATGGTTTAAGTGAACAAAATATCATAATATGACAGAGAACTGCAGATGTAATGTCACTGTCGCAAATATAATATGTTACAATCTGCAATCTGTGCAGTTATAACTTCATAGCTGTACTACATACATTGCAACGTGACAACAGCAGAGCTCTCTGGGTTGATCTCCGTCTCTGGAGAATTGGTGTTTTTCTTTCATCTCCAAGGTAATGGATATAAAAGCAAGAGGGTCAAAGTTCAGGGCATAATGTCATAAGGACGTAGTATGTCCCATTTGTGCTCATACAGCATGCAACAGTACGTACTTTTTAAGGGCAGCTGCAGTACATACTAAAAGGAAAAGGACAAGGTATGCAAGTCAGAACACACCCAAACATAACACTAGGAGGGTGAAACAGGAAACACTAGGGACAACATTCTCATCGGAAATTCGGTAGATTGCATTGTGGCCCATAGATAAATAATTTAAAACAACAAACAGACAAACAAAAAGACAATTCTGCTTCCTCCATTGTTTGAAAATAGTTAAAACCGTATGGAGTGACAGACGGTGGAATGATTGCAGAGCCCATGCAAACAAAGTTTCATTCTCCTCATTAAAGTGAAAGACAGGCGCTACTTCAATTTATATTCAGGAGACGGTGGAACCTCTAAAATCAAACCTACGAGCAATAAAGTGGGTAACACAGTTAAACACCTTTAACATCAGATCCTGTCTGTGATGGGAAAAGTGTTGTAAAATCAAGATGGGTTTAGAAAGGTTTTATTAGACGCCTCGTGTTAACAGCTACAATTCATCCAGCCCGTCGGCCTTTAAGTTAGACATCACATTTCATCTTCATTTGGGAGCTAAAACAGAACAACTGGACACGGTTTATCTTTTAATTCATAACCAGGAGCTCTGAGTGCAGTGTAAGTGGATTTTTGGATTTCACTAATTCCCTCATATCACTACAGGCTTTTAATGTTTTGACTTTAAAACAAGCCTGGAACAAGGCTGTATGTCAGAAAACAAATAAAAAGGTTAATCCTCCTAAAAGTGTGAAGCATATCCGTGCTCGTGTGTGCATGAAGCCTTGACGCACTGGCCATCCTCTGCCATGTTTTCCACCGAGATGCTTGCACCACATCTCCTCTTCAAGGCATCACTGAAGAAACAGCAGGCTTGATGGAATCTTGACGAGACCGTTAGAGGCTGTCACATGTATCAGGGATTACGCCTCATTAGAGCAGCTCTCAAAAGCGGCTACCCCCACATTTGTCCTTCACAGACTGATTTTGATTAGTCTTTTATCTAAGCTGTAACGTCTCCTCTCCATCTCACCCCCCCACCCTCTCTGTCTTTATGCACAGCTCATGCTTCCCTCTCTGCTACCCCCCACCGGCAGCTGATTGTCCCTCCTGAGCTGCAGGGAGCTGTCAGGGAGCCTGTGGGGATGCAGGACAACTGCTCATCCCTGAATACTTTTCTCTGCACATGGCAAACTGTCACGTAGGAGGCCCTCAAGCTCCTTGTTATGAGCACTGACTGGAGGGTGAAGGGTACAGATGGTGGCATGCTCTGTCCGGCTGCCCCCTGTCAGCCTCGGGCCAGGGTTGTCACCCCGAACTGACTGTGGCACAATACCAACATGTGCAAAGAGTGAAACCATATGTGTGTTGTAATTTCAAACAGACAGTTAGTGTTACTAAAACATTTACGTAAAAACATCAGTCATTTAGAGTGATTAATTATAAAGTGGGGCAGCAGCAAATTAGATTCACTGTTCTTGCCCAAAATTCAATTCTGGTATTGAATATGATCAGTTATCAGCCCACAGAGGAGCAATTAAAATAGAAGGAAACAGTCTCCCGAACAGCAGTGACTGAGAGATAGATCTCTGCTTTGGTATCAAGCGACACAGACCAGCTGCTTTTGGCAAACACAAGTGTGCTGTGTGATTTGAAGCTGCCCACACGTATCAGATTTTTCACATCTGTGCCATTTCTAAGCCACCACAGACTCAGGCTGCTGAACTCCCAGCATCCTCTGCCACAAAATTTATCAAAAATAAAATCCTTATTGTGTTCCTGTCACGGGCAGTAAGTCTCCAGATAAGCAGCTCTTCAATAAGACAATTCAGCTGGAGCAATATTGAATTTTGATATCAGCAAGCCTTTATTTTAAGCTTCCTGGGCATCAGCCATAAAGCTCAGCAAACTGTCGGGCAGAATCCACTAAATATCACATTATGACATTTAAAAACACTGAAGTAAAGAGGAGTTAGCACTAAATGAAAACAGCAAAACAACGCAGATAAGCTGCAGTAAGAACAGAAAAATTACCCCTTGGAAGTTTGAAGCCAAAGTAACATACTGTTTGTATGTCTTTTGAGGAGACATGAGGGTTACAGGTTAGACTAAACCAGCCTTGTCTATTTGAAACAGCCCTCAGCTTCTATCAGAATATATTTTATGATTAACATAATGTTGCATTTTTTTCATTCACCTCACAATGGCAGGACTGTCATACAGTTTGTATGCACCACGTAGGAACTACACAGACAGAACTTATGTGTTTTCATAGACAGATGGTAGAGAAGCAAATGAACAGTTTTCTAACATCACATATTTCCTACCAGGCAGCAGAAAAGGCCACAGCATAGAGGTGTAAAGTCAAGAGCGAGGGCGGCTGCTTTTAGGAGCAGTGGAAAGGTGAATACTTTTCCGTGTAAAGATGAAATGGTTGCATTTGTGTCATTTGTGAGAAGTAGCTGGCCCTCAGGTGTTTTCACATTATCTGATCTGGCACCCATTCAGAAAAGTTTGGACACCCCTGGGCTTAACTTTCCCAGAGGAAAAATGTACTTTCATTAAATTTTAGTTTAACTAGTTTGCAGGAGTTGGGTGGCAGTTAAACTACATTCAAATAGCCTTTTCAGTAGTTAACTACTTTGGGTTATATAAGTCATATAGTTTATTACAAACTACATATTCATAGTATTCTCATGGTGTTTGTTCCATACATATACATGTCACAGTGCCTCAGCTTATTGGCCACATTTGTCACTTAACGACAATCAGTCATTTGACCAAAATCATTTAAAACCAAGATGTCTGCAGGAAGAGCCGTGGGCACTCTGCATTAAACTCCCTCTAAAAGGGAGCTGCTAGGTGTGCAGACTGATTTGTTTTCTACATTGCCAGACGTTTTTTGGTTCAGCACCAACCCTATTGGACGTTGGGGTGTGCATGTCTTTTGTATTGCATTTGCAATTGAATACTTTGAATTCCCCTAAGAATTTAGTATTTTCTGGATTACACCCAAACTGCTCCTAGTCCTCTCCTTAAAACACATCCTCGGGCTGCCTGTGAGCACTGGCCTGCCAAAGTCCCCAAATCAAACACACCTATAGTACACTTTATTCACTGTGAGATCAGCTGTACCTCCATGTAATGATAGGAGATTCCAGACTCAGATTGTGATCATTTCCTGTGATGTGGTTTGGATGTAGTCAAACCACCTTTGGGAACTAAATTTACTTTGACAGGCTACATTTTTCAAGAGGAGTTGAGATGTAATTAACTACTTTTCATTGTGAAGTAGGTAGTAGTTTGGTAAACTACAGTTGTAATGTTGTTTCCCCAACACTGATTGTAGGTCACATTAAAACATCTTGTTTCAATTCTAAATATATGCTTTGTATACCTCTAAAGTTCGTATGCTATATATTATATGGATATTTGAATAATTTTTAAGTCTTCAAAGACATTTTTTGGTGGTTTTAACTGTGGTTGTTACTTAGTGGTCACCATCAAAGGGCCAGCTCCCTGAATTACCTTTTTACATTAAAGCTTCTTTAAAGATTGCATTAAAAAGAAAGTGAAGAAAGTGTTTCTTACCTGACAACACTTAATCAAAAATAGAATTAGAAATACCTCTTATATTTATTACTTACAGCAGCCGTGACCATGAGATGGCTGAAACCAGACCCTCCCACAAAGTCTGGGACCTCTATCAGATGGAACACATTACATAATTATTAAGATGACAAAAATCCGTCTTTAGTATCAATACGATGAGGTTTATCATCCAGTAGGGTTCTGCCAAACTTTTACTTTTATATTCCGGCCATGCACATATCACATAAATACATTATATGTCATTGCCTGTAGAACACATTTTGCACCTGTATGTTATCTGTGTGATTATAATGTGGAGTGGACAATTAGTACTATTATCTTTCATTCCTTTTTTTCTATTTTAAATGTGCTTTTGTCTAACCAGTGAGGTTAAGCCCATTTTAAAAGAAGTTTTGTCCCCTCAGCCATCACAGCCCTAAACAAAAACATGTAGATTGAATATTTCACCCCTGTACACTGTCTATGTCATGTTTATGTTTATATGGTTTTCTGTGGTATGTGTGGGAGAGGGTTATTTGTTATTTGTTATCTGGGGAATATGTGGGAAGAAGGTCTGTTATCTGTTATATGTTGTGTATGCTGCCCTGAAACCAACCTGACTGATGATGTGTGAAAACAGTTATCCCCCTGGGGACATTAAAGAACCTAACCTAACCTAAGATGTCAACATGGATGTCTGTGCGGCTTTCTTTTTATGTTTAGGTCATTTTTGAATAATTTCTAATTGTATACACTGTATTGTTGTTGATGAAAACTAAATTAAAATTAAGTTCTAAAAAAAAGAATTGGGCAATTCCATAATATACAGCTCTGCATGAAATACAAACAGACCAATTTACTTAGCAACAGACTTTTACTTTCAGTAAAGAATGTTTTTTTAGTCTTTATCTAAGACAATAGTGTAGACAAATCATATAAGACAAATAAAAAACACATAAAATACATCAAAAGCAACACAGGGGCCAGAAGTACAGGCAGAGAAAAAGACTAAATCATAGCACCAACTACAGGATAAGATGATCCATTATCAGTCCTTGTATATATAACAGTACAGTCCTCATAGGTTTAGAGTTCTTTAAATATTTTATGGCATTCATATATTCATCCTAAATACAGAAATAAACAGGTTTGAACAATTGGCAACACTTCATAAGTCAGCCCGCGTTTTAGAGTGTACCTCTCGCCCCCTTTCCCGGGAGTTAGCGTATAACTCCCGGGAACTTACATGTACTTTCCCGGGAGTTAGAGCATAATTCCTCCCGGTCACTTACCACATACTTTCCCGGGAGTTAGAGTATAACTCGTCATTTATGTAATTTCCCGAAACTTATGGTTTAATTTCCTCATATGAATCTGTATATGTATGAAGTGCAATAAAAACAAATGCTTTTGCCCTTTGCTCATGGCAGTTGATTCAGTACCTTTAATATAGCCTATGTGTCATTAGGCAATTTCACCCACACTCCAGGGTTTTAATATTTATGTTTTGTTTACATTTCATTGAATGAGTTTGAATATGAATATTTCAAGAAATGGGTCTATATTCTGCAAATTGCCTAATTAACAGGCAGGCTGGAGGTCAAAGCAAACTTACCTCTCTCAAGTGCACATCTCTGGAAGTCTTGTAGTGCCATCCGAGGATGAAACACAAACAATACAGTAATGGAATAATATAGCCTACATATATCTTATAATACACAGTAATGAGTTATAAAATGTTTTTATTATTTAATTACACAGAAACCACATGGTAGGTGCTGTTCTCACATCTACAGCGTACTTTCACCAAAACATACAGGGAAACTAGGCATTACTTTCCACCTAAGTATATACTAACAACAGAGACCGGGCTGGATTATGAAGTTTGCACTGTTTGCCTGTCCTTAGTATGAAAGTACTAGGTAATGTATAAATGTGTAAAGTGGGCGAGAGGTACACTCTAAAACGCGGGCTGACTTATGAAGTGTTACCCAACAATTTCATTTGCATTTGTGTGGGGGGTATTTAGCAAGCCAAAATAAGAGATTAATGATAAAGTAAGTAGGTTAAGGAAAGTATTAACTTACTTTTTTTTGTAAGACAGCTGTCAAAGTCTGACGTCAGAGCGACGTCACTAATTAGAGAGGTGTGGGTGCTGTCCAGGGTGCTGAATCCTGAGCCAAGTCTGTCACCGCAAAGCAGCCACAGCAGCAACAGGTGTGTGTGTCTGTGTGTTGTGGTGAGGAGTTTATAGACTCACATGTGGATTTAAACACTTGGATGAAAATGTTCAGATGTTCTGAAGGCGCAGAATATTTAAGACATATTTAAGAGAAGCTCGTGGACATGGATCTGCTTCCTGCCCAGGAGGCTGCTAAAATCTACCACACCAACTATGTGAGAAACTCTCGAGCCATCGGAGTGATGTGGGCCGTGTTCACCATCTGCTTCGTCATCATCACCGTGGTGGTCTTTATCCAGCCCTACTGGATCGGGGACAGCGTCAACACCCCTCAGGCCGGATACTTCGGCCTCTTCCACTACTGCATCGGTAACGCGCTCACCTCGGAGCTCACCTGTAAGGGCAGCGTGCTGGACTTCAGCTCCATCCCCTCACCGGCCTTCAGGACCGCCATGTTCTTCGTGGGGACCTCCATGCTGCTGATCGTGGGCACCATGGTCTGCTTCAGCTTGTTCTTCTTCTGCAACGCTGGGAATGTGTACAAGATCTGTGCCTGGATGCAGCTGGCCTCAGGTAAGGAGGAAGAGTGTGGTCTTTACTTCATAGGCTACTCCTACTGCACCACAGCTCAGAGGTTATTTTACTCCACTACATTTGTTTTGACAGATATAGTTACTTCTTACTGTTCAGATCAAGATTTCACATTAAAAAAACAACAACAACAAAACGCATATAAGTAAGTACCCAACAGCATGTAAAGTACTTAAAACTAGCTTCAACACCAGTGGAAATAATACCATTCCTTTCACCACTGTTAAATACATTAGGCTGTAAAATTATATTAACACCAGTGGAAATAATAATATAACGTATATAACAGTGGTAAAATAAGTATTTAAGTCATTTACTGAAGTAAATGTAGTGACACCATCAGAGGAAGGACCAAAGTCATTGTTTTGCAGGTTACATAAGTCTCAGGTCTTAAGTTTAGTTTAGTTTAATTTAGTTCAGTCATTTTCCAACTTGCAAAACTCATATACACTGGTAGATAGACAATAAATAAACTTTAAGTTAATGCTTTAAAAACAAAACAGGACCAAAAAGGTGCAGGCTGAAACCTTAGCTTATTATACCTACCCTTTTAACATTAATTATTTTTGTCAGCTCCCTTTGAATTATACAAGTAATTATACAAGCCTCACATGGTTGCACTCAGGCACCAAGTCCTGCATCTTAAACTTTGAGTTTTGAGTCAGAACAGCTCTTGGCCAAATTTTTACAACAAGGTAAAAATATATTAAATTTACAAAAATCATGAATGCTTTTTAAGAACTGCATTTATTTGTTTGAACAAATTTGTTAAAATGAGTGCTATTGAATTTAATTATAAGAAAAGGAGTGCTGACATTGCACTTAAATAGCATATAGCACTATTAACCAGTAGCACAACAGAAATAATGTTGCATGTTTCTGTCCTCGCTTTTTGTTTTTAACTCACCTCATGTTGGAAAAATTTCTGCAAATTTCCTCCAAAAGCTCCAAGTCACAAGTCACTGGTGTTGTAGTCCAAGTCAAGTTGCAAATATTTTTTGATTTTATCAAGTCGTGTCTGATCAGTTGACCTTACAATCAACTGAAGCTGAAAGATAATTCAATATAAGGTTGAATATTTACTGTGAGGCTGGTTAACAACGGGGATTACAGCAGTGATAATCCTTAAAATATCATCAGATTATTGAAACTGATGCATTGTGCTAAAAATACAGTGGCAGTACAGTAACTGTGTGACCAAACAATTCACTGGGTTTAGGATGAAGGTTTGAAATACACAGGAGTCTATTGCTGTTCATATTCAGAGTAAAGTTAAGGTCAAAGGTCACACAGTCTTTTAGAGAAACACTAAGGAGTAAGTGACTCCACCATTTACTCCACTTTTTGAAACCTTGTAGTTGTTTCAGTGTCTGCATCTCATTGTCAAAAAAAAGCCAACTTTTTACATTTTGTCATTTAAGTACAAATTCAACACAACCTTTAAAATCATAGCCAAAGTTCAGCTCCGGAATATCAAAATTGAGACGAAGCTGCATGTTTGAGGGATGAGTGAGGCGTCTCTTATGAACTGTAAACTGAGTGTGAGGTGATAAACTCATCTTCTCACCTCTCAGTTTTCAGGCGAGGTGTGTGTTTGTACTAGATGTGTTGTTCTTCACTGTGGAAGCCAATAAGGATCCAGTTTCAGCCCAGACTCTGACACCTCTGATGGTGGATCGCTTACATGTAACAATATCAGGTGTTACTGTGTTGTTTACTGATCTGAACTCACACCTGAAACACACCAGGGATGAGGAAATGAGTCGGATGAGCCTATATAACAACTGTTGGAAGAAATACTCATGTCCTTTTCTTGTGTCAGAGTACAGAAGTACTGAAAGTACTCGTCCTGCAGCAAAATGTCCCCTTGTGACTGATATATTATCATATACACATTATTATATGCTTTACACTGATGCAGCAGTGTGTTAGCAGCATTTAGATACAATCGGGTAGTTTTTTTTGTGTGTGTGTGTGTGTGTGTGTGTGTGTGATTTTTTTTTTACAATAGTTTTCAAGCTATGGGTCAGGTCCTTCAAAAGGGTCACCAGAAAAATCTGAGAGGTTGTAAGATGATTAATGGGAGACAGCAAACCATGTACGCACACAGACCCACGCATTCACACACACAACATCACAAACACTTGTCACCGGTCCAATGATGCCTCTCTTTGACAATTGGCGAAATGGTGTGTATGTGTATGTCTTTCTGTTAAGTTTAGTCATGTTATGTGAATCATTTCAGAACATAGACTGTATTTAAAAAAAAGGACATGTCAAATAATTCTTTACCAAAGATGGTCTCTGTCATTATAAGTAGTTTTCATCATGCTGCTGTATGTTCAAGTGTTCATTTTCCTGCTAAGTTTTAATTAGAGAGAGGAATAAAAGTGGGTTTCATGTCATGCCTTCATGAATCTCTCTAGAGCATATTTGTGAAATAATGGATGATCTTTCCTATTTGGACTTTGAACACTTATTTAAATGAAACCATCTGAGAGGTTTACGGGTTAAATGTCTCTTTGATTTAACTGCGAATCTCTGGTAGACATCTGAAATGAGACATGGAGCCCAAAACAAACTATTGTTTTATTAATATGTATAATTAGCATTGCATTAGCATTGTCGCCTCACAGCAAGAGGGTTCCTGGTTCAAACCCAGGGTGGGAGGTTCGAACCTCAGGGTGGGGGGTTCCTTTCAGTTTAGCATTAATTGTTAAAAAATATTTAGTTATAATTCAGTTTTTGTTTGTTTTGTTTGTTTTTTTTGTAATATTGGGGGTATTTATCAGGGGCAATATTTAGGAAATACATGATAGAATACAAAATAAAATAAAATACAAACACAAGACTTAATGAGGGCAGTTAACTCAGAGTCATGTGGACATCTCAGTCTCAATAAACATATGCACCAATGCCTCCTCATGGTTGTTGTGTTGACAAATGTTAAATATTTATTATTTTTTAGAATATATCAATTTTATTATATCTAGTTTTGTAAGTAAACCGTATAATTCCAGCTAATTTTCTAGTTTATTTTTATTTCAGTTAACTAAAATGTTTTGTTTTTTTCCCCACATTTTGTTCTAGTTTTTAAATTAGTTTTAGTTAATTGTAACAACCTTGATTTCCACCACTGAATATAACTTGGCCATTCCTTGAAATGCACATACCTACAAAATCCATTTTTTTAACCTAAAGTTTTTCACAGTAGCTGTGGCAGAGGTCCAGAGGACACTTTACCAGATGAAGAGTATTTAACATTTAACAACTTTAATAACAGTACATCATACAAACAGCCCCGCTGAGCATCTTCTGCTCCGCTGTGCCATAAATAAATGAACCCTTTGGTACTTTATGGGGGTACATTGTGCCTTATCCTGCACCGGGGGCTCAGAAGAACCTCCCTAATAATTATTTATCAAAGTAAGAGCACACACAAGGGGTAATTATTGCAAGGCTACACCATTTCAGTGACCGTCTTCTTCCCCCGCAGCTGCCTTGATGGTGATGGGCTGCATGATCTACCCAGACGGCTGGGACTCTCCGGAGGTGAAGAGGATGTGTGGCCAGAGGACAGATAAGTACAGCCTGGGGAACTGCACAGTGCGCTGGGCCTACATCCTCGCCATCATCAGCATCCTGGACGCCCTGCTCCTGGCACTCCTGTCCTTCACCCTTGGCAACCGGCAGGACAAACTGCTGCCAGATGACTTCGAGGTGGAGGGAGGAGGAGGTAATGCAAACAACATTATGGGTAGTTTAATGCTGCTTCAATCAAGTAAATGTTTATCTTAAAACATTAGGACACATACAGTACAAGTACTTTTTTGCAAGTCATATGAGCCCAACAAGGAGGCAGTTAACTTGGATTTGGTGTATAAGAAGCCTCTACTTCCTGCATTACACTGATAATCCACTGGATGATGGTTAACATGTGCAAGATTATAAACAATGGGGTTTAGCAGTTATTGATCTTGTTGAAAATGTAGAGGACTCAGAAGCTTTTGTGTCAAATATGATATTAATAATGTTATAGGGGTTATTAATCTAGGTTATCCCTACAGATTTTTAGTTTGTGTGTCTACAAACCAGTATTATGTAGCAAATGCCCAGTGTTTTAAAGGTATTCCTCACTCACAAAATGACCATTTGTGTATCAGTTACCTTCATGTTATGATTTTCTCACAGGCCTCAACACTAAACGAAGAATCCAAAAACTGAGGAAATTCTTGAGGAATCAAAGTCACAGGGGGCTAAACTATATCAAAGCATCCATTTACAGTCTCTCACACCACTCAGTCAGTGTAATTCAAAACTTATTCATCTAGTTGTATGCTCAGTACTTCACAAACAGACAACCCTTTCCAACAGGAAACTGAACTGAAAGTGAAACTTATCTATGCCCTCTTTGAAGCAAGACTCTACTGACAATAACGGTAATTTTACCTTGCTACGGTTTTTAGCAAGGTAAAAATTTTTAACGAGTACGGTTTGTTTGTTAGTTTGTATTATTGTGTGACTTTGGTGTTTTAAAGGGTTAGTTTGGATTCATCAAAGTCACATGATAACTCAAACTAATTAAGTAATTGAGGCAGCACTAGACAAGCAGTTCTTGTGTTCAGCAAGGTAAAATTATGGTTTGTGGTTGTTTTTGTTAAGAGTCTGGCTTTGAAAAAGTTTTACTTTCAGTTCAGGTCCCTGCTGCAAAGGGCTGTCTGTTTGAGAAGTACTGAGCATACCACTGCATAAATGAGATTTGGATTATACTGCACGAGTTGTGTGAGAGTTTATAAACAGATGTTTTGTTATAGTTTTGCTTTTGTTAATCGTGGCTCCCTGTGACTTCGATTCATCAAGGATTTTCTCAGTTTTCCTCTTTTACCACGGGCATGCAAAAAAAAGTTTTCTTCAAAAATTCAACGTAACACAGGTTGAGTAATCAATATACAAATGATCATTTGGGGGCTGAAGTGTTCCTTTATGTGTGCCAGATTGTCAACAATAGGTTTGTCAATAATTGTTGATCTTGTTGATGACGTAGAGGTCTCAGAAAATGTTTTCCTTTACTGTTTTAGTTTGTGTCTATAAACCAGTATTACAGGGTAAAGGCCCAGTGTCTTGATTCCATTAACTAAAGGTATTCACAGAGGTGCAAACTCATCAGAGGTGGAAAAAGGCGACAAAGATGTGAACCCTCTTGAGCAGTGGTTCCCAACTGGTGGGTCATGGTCCAAAAGTGGGTCACAAGTCCATTGTTAATGGCCCATAAGTGACTCAAGAATGTGTCGAGTTTGTAAAAAACACTTTATTTTGAAGTACAGTGAATTTCCGGCACATAGCTTTTATTTTGAAGTGCCATTTCCTGCTGTAGAGTGAGTGAATAGCAGACAGCTACTTAACAGAGACAACAAACTAGCTCAATGATATGACCACACACAAGCATGACGCTGAATTTATTCAACTCTAAGGACCTTGAACTAATGACTGAGGTGAAATCTGGAACCTGTGGCTGGACCAGTTGGAAACCACTGCTCTATAGGGCTCCAGATGAAGGATTTTTTTTAAATATCAGCTTTAAAATATGGATTTTCAGTCAATTTCAGCAGAAAGATGGAGGGAAAGACTCACCCTAGAAACAATGTAGCCTTACTGCTACAAAAGTAATCTAAGGGGGAGATCAGTTCATGGCATGTGGGTGCAGAGCCAGGTCCAAAACTGTGCTACGGAACATTTTCCTATGTTGTAGCTTATAAAAATGAATGAGGATTTTGCTCTTTACAGCTCTAACAACTGCTTTTTGGTCAATTAAAGACAGGACTTCTTTCATAAGAGCATTTTTTCCTCTTTTACAGAGAACTGATGAACACAGACCTCCAGGACCAAAGTGTGATGCTGATGTGCTTTGAGGGCAATGAGCAAGCATCCTGAAATGTCATGATGTACTTTTGGTTAATTGAAATGTAGCAGTCTTTGCCTGCTTCACCATCCTGGCAATAAATTCCGTACTTGAAGTCACAAACCTAATAAACCCAGAGAAACAAGCTGGATACAGTCACTTTGTATTGTATGAACATCTGTTTTTATTGTATGGTGTGTTGTACAGTTTTGTAAGTTGACAGCTTACAGTACGTCTATGCTCTTGAATCTGACACTGATGTAAATTGTTGTTTTGACCTAGGCTCAACAGATACATAGGTTACTCTGATATGATCAATTTGGGACACCATTACATAACATCGGATCTCACCATTTCTATGGTTAAAAACAGTGACATTATTGAACAGTTGGCCATACACACAATGGAGCGCGAACACATCTTCCATACGCTTTATTAAAACACAGCTACCCAGCTAAATAAGTTTAGCTAAGATATAAGATCTGTTAAAAACTGTACATAACTGTAATATACATAAAGGCAAACTCTTTGGTACAGATATATACAGTTTATTTTCACTTTTTTTCCTTTAAATTGGGCTTCTTAACATGTCCTCTTGTTGAAACCTTTAGAACACTATATTCCTGAATTGTAATAGTTGTATGAGAATACCAGCCTCCCATGAGAATGAAAGATCTCATTTATTATAATTAACTAATCACACTAAGTACCAGGTGACAACGGATTTGTTATGGCTAAATAATATGACCTACGTTATCAGACAGTGGAAACTCTGTCTGGAAAAATGCTGTGAACATTACCACAGTCAGTGTAAATGTCAGCCCAGTGTGCAACTTTCTAAGCCTACTTTACAAATACAAAATGTATACCTTACATGTGTAATAGAAGATAAAATAATTCTTAAAAAAAACAACAACACAGCACTAATGAAAATGCACGAGAAAAGAAGTGATAGCGAATCCTTTTTAAAGGGGACAAAAATGACCAAGAAAGGCTACATATCCTTGATTTGTTTGGGTTTTAGTGCAGGAGTGTAACAAACAAGGATGAGTCACTAGCAGTACAATAACAGGTTTGCTTAGTTTGGGTGGGTGAACGGAGCACAGCAGGTTGGAGCCAACATAACCACAAAGTAATATAATCCACTGGATTCCTGACGTCGTCACACCGAGAGGAGAACCAACAAACACAAAGCAAACATACACAGAAGCATTAGTTCAATAACAAGAACATAAGAAATCCAAAACAAAATAATAAAGAGAAATAAATATTCATCTGATATGCCCAAACTGGAAAGTGATCTGTTGCAGTCTCTGGAGAGAGTGAGAGGGAGAGGGAGGTGCAATGGCTGGAGGTCTCCACTAGAGGGTGAGCCAGGGGTGACGCAAGCACTCCGCGGCTGTGGCTCTCTTCTCTGGGATCAGCTCCAGCATGGGAAGCAGGAAGTCAGTAAAGCACTCGGCTTCTTCACGGGGCCACTCGTACTTGTCAATCAGCACCTCCAGCAGGCCCCACGGCTTCAGCTTGGTGATGTGTTTCAAATCACCTGCAGACGGACAGACAGCGCAGCATCAGAGAGCCGTGCAGGAACATACCACAGTTCCCCACATGTAAATTTACCATGAGCTAGTTTAGTTTGTGAAAACATATTCAAATATCTAGATATAACATACATTAAATATATTATAATATAATATAATTATTAACTGTTTTCCAGGAGAGGCATTTCTTTTAAATAGTAATATCTAATGATGGGAATGTTTTAACAATTAAAGTTCAGGTAAAAAAACATTTTAAAAACTTCACACAACAGATGTGTGAAAATATAAGTAGCTCTAAGCAATGATCTTAACGACAGGCAGAAAGCCGTCTCTCATCTTGACACTGATGCGTCTTTGTTTTACCTTTCTTGGTGAAAAAATCCTTGGAATATTTGCCGCTCATAATGAGTTTGCGTGGGACACTCCCCAGCAGCTCAATGATCAGCGCTATATGGTCTACACGGCAGCCGATTTCCAAGAGGAGAGGGACAAGACAGACAAGACAGACAACACATTCGTCAGACAGTGTCCCAGTCACAGGCCCACTCTGGGTGTGTGGGTGGAGGGCTGAGGAAGGTCAGGCTGACAGCACACATACATATACGGGCCAGATTGTTGCAGAGGCTTGGGTGCGCAGACCTACAGTTAGAAATCACGTCATCAAACCTAGCCACCAGACATTACAAGTGCTCTAAGGTTCTTAAACTGTTTCCAGCTCCGCTCCAGCTACAACTAGGAGGGAATAATACTCCTTCTCACCGTAATCAGCCTTTAACTGATAAGCCTTTCCTTCAGTCTCAAAGCAAACACCTTCACTTACTCATACTAAGTTGGCAGTGTTTTTATCATATACACCTGTTAATACCTGCTGAAGCCTCATCCTCATTTTAAAGTAGTAACGCAGAGGTCTCGATATTTTTCTCACACTTCAAATACTTCACCATATCAACAAATAACGTAAGAAATCAGCAGTGTTGGGGTCCTTACTCAAAAAATATATTACACATCACTCCTTACTTTTTTAAAAAGTAATGCATTATTTTACTTTTTTTACTCCCTGAAGAAAGTAATTTATTTCACTTCTTGTTACATTAATTTTGCAGTACTCCACAACACCGCCTGAGATGTACTGTCATGTTATCGCCAATTAAATCTATAGTATTGAACCTTACATGTCCTTACATGTGCCCACATAACAGCACAAATCCCCATCTTACCTTACGATACGAGACTAGCCTTCCTGACATTATTAGATATTGATGACAGATTTAAGAGGAGAAAAAAGATTTTTAAATGGCACATAAACTGCATTTAACTGGCCAAACAAACTCACTCGAGTCGTTCACTCACCAAACCATGGCTTCTTAGTAGACTAGTGCAGCTTATTTGACATGTTTATCACTAAAGCAGCGGTTATACCCAGTGAGAGTCTCTTAAATCGTTTCACAGACAACATGTTCCTCCTTCAGTCAGTAACAGACTGCCAAGGCTAAAGAGGCTCTCCAGAGGCGCACTAGACTATCCGGCCATTATACAGAAAACTGAAGAACTTATGTAACGTAAGTAACAATATAACTGTTTGATTGGTAACTATGATGTGGTTGCTGAATTTAGGAACAGTAGCACATTACATTACTGCATTAAACAAATGTAATAAGATCACAGTAAGGAAATCAGTGCACTGATTCATTACAAAGGTTATCTTATTAAGACTCTGTGCCACAGTGAAGGCAGCAGGGGGTTTCCAGCACAGAGACCAGGATTCAGATTCAAGCCCCAGAAACAGGCATCTGCCCTGCAGAAGTGCTCTTGAACATGTCTGCCAGCTCCACAGGGGCCATCTGGAGCACAAAGGTTCTCAAACTATTTCAGGCTGGAGATCCCTTATGGATGAGGTGTTATTCCCAGACCCCTTCTTAGTTATCACAGTGTTACAAACGCTCATAAAAACTTCTGATGCCATTTTATATTCGGAAACTGATATCATACACACATCTGTAATTAAAAGAAACACTGCTAGTTAAAAGCAGTTGACTACCCCATGGAGGAAAAAAGTAATGAGAATTTCCCCTACAGGGATCAATACAGTACTGGCAGCCAAGTCATCTGGCTACAACTAAGAAGGTAGTGAGTGTACCTCTGCCAGGCAATCTTTGGCACAACTACTGACACTTGTATCAATGTCTGATGGCACTGTTCAAAGTAAGATACATTTATTGGGCTGTATTCATTATTTTGCCCACTGGCTGGCACACACCAACAACTTTGGTAGAACTGAATGTGCTGACTCTCCCCCTTCACCTCACATCCACCGTTCCCAGAGCGAGCCACAGACAGAGGGGTGGCGTACCTCTCTTGGTGAAGTATTCCTGTGAGTATTTCCCACTCAGAGCATAGTGACGAGGAATTTTACCGAGCAACTCAATCATGAGAGCAAGATGGTCTGGAAATGAGGCACATCCGAGGAGGAGAGACAGAGAGTCAGAGGGTAACAGTTTCGAGGGAGGAGAGGGGATAGGAGAGAGATGGCAAACAGTTATGTGGAACAGTTAGGGCTGGGCGATACGGAGAAAATTAAATATCACGATATTTTTGACAAAATAACTCAATGTCATCCATATATTGCGGTAATATTGTAGGGTTGACTATCATTGTCTTCACAGTTACACAGTGAGATTTATGATAAATAATCACTATTAATGTGGATAAATGGGGTCGTCTCCCGCACCAAATTATATTCGAAAATTTAACACTAATGTTTGTAAAATATTTTTCAGATACTTTTCAAAATCCACATGAACCACTCTTCACATCGCCATGAATTAAATCCACCACACAGCACTTACTTTAAAACGTGTCACTTTTAAATCTGGTTCACCTGTTACTCCTGTTATTAACTTCTTTCAAAACAGCGGCAAAGAACACCAAGAGCAGATACCAGTTGAGTTTTCATTCAAACAATTATGAGGAGTGTGTTAACTGCGTGCCAAATTATTCAGAGCACACAAGGCCAAAGTGCCTCATAAATCACCACGACTGGTGGCATGTAGCATTCAAAGGCTTCTTCTTTCTTTCTTTCTTTTTTTTTTAAACAGAGTCCATTGCAGTGCTCACACCACATAAAAAGCACCGCCGGGGCACATTATATCACTCCCAGCAAACTTCACTGACAACATGGTGGCAAAACAACATCACAATCTGCTTTAACCGAAAGCTCTCTGGTCTAGCTCAGCTTTAAACACAAAACACTGAATTTGTCACTCAGCACATACGCGTGTTGATTACGAGTGAGCCTGTTTGTAACCAGTCCCGACAACGTCATCTTCACTTCAGCTTTTCAACTGACTGCGCCACTGCAGTTCATGGCAGTGCATCGCTGCATGACTGAAAATAGGGGAAACACAAGACTGGATATTGCGCATTATTGAAATATACTTTACAATAGTTTTTGGCCTGGCGGGGGCTCCCGTTGGCCTGGCAGAGCACCAAGCCGTACAATTGTCAGGGAAACACTCACTGTTCTCTCACATCACAATATCGATATAGGATCAATATCTTGCCCAGCCCTAGTATCAATGTATTAGGAACAATGGATGATGACAGCCTACAGCGTATGACAAAAAGCACATCTATAGGACGTCTATATTATTTACATCAAAAGCTACACACATTTAAACACATATAGGCCATTCACTTTCATATAACAAAACAAATGAAATGGAACCAGACTGAAAATGAGGCTTAAAGCACAGCCAAAGGCATACGCACTAAAGCGTGTATGACAGATATTGATACATGATGAGTGATTAGTAAAAAAACAACAGAACAAGCTGTAGAATCATATTAAGCAACAGCATCATGAGTTCATGCAATGTAGGTGTGAGGAACCCGATTCACAGCTGCGGGGCATGTGCCAATAAAACGAATCTTAGCACATACCTGACATGCTGCAGCAGAATCATGTCAGTACAGAAACCTCAAGTTAAGCAGCGAGCCAACATTAACATAAAGAAAGCATAAGGATGAGAACAATGATACGTGACCGAGAGTGAGTGAAGAGGTGAAGATAAGATGAGCGAGGAAATGAGAGATGGCCCCCTCTCCAGTGCAGTCACAGTGTGGTTTGAGGTGTTAGAGAGGAAATAAACACAGGAATGCTGGTACTCATCATCACATGATTCACACCTTAATTTCCTCTGAATGTGACACCATTTGAAATCACTGTAATGGAGTACCCCATTTAAGTGTTAGCACAGTGGGAAATTAAAGAAAGTGCACAGGAGCTTATTATGAAAATTGAAAAATTTGGAGCGAAGGACACAACTTGCCATGCTTACTGTGAAACTCTTATTTGATGTGTGGATATTTTAAATAATTCATAATAGCAATACAACTCCAATAAGTGCAAATTTCATACAAAAAAAAACATCATGAAGCTTTTCACAGCAGCAGTAAGTGTTTAAAATTACCACCAATGATAAAGCCTCTTACCAGTAAAGCATACATTTCAAAAATACTGCTAAATATAGCACCAAGAAGGATTAATGCTGCGCAGTTATAACTGGATAAACCAGAGAATAGGCAGGAAGAGGAAGTCCCAGCAATACCTTCATCCCTGGAATAATCTTCCCCAGAATGTGGTTCAAACAAGTAGTCCCCTGTGGCGAGCTCAAAGGCCTGAGGAGACAACACAATCATCATAAACAAAGGAAAAGATACCGTATGAAGGAATATCTTTACTCCCACACACCAGCTGCTACGCTCTCATAACACTTCAAGGTACATTGGACTGTGATTTTTTTCTTAGGTTTCGACACAATGCGATAGTTGATTGTCAGTGCAGTTTCTCACCATGCAGGCTGTGCTCCATATATCGGCCGGTGTGCTGTATCCAGCACCAATGAGCACCTCTAAGGACCTGTACTGCCGTGTCTGGATGTCTTCTGTAAAGTGCTTGTGCTGAAAGAGAAAGAGACAGAGGGGGAGAGACAATCAAAATGTGTGACAGAGCTGAGTCTGAGAACTGAATCTGACTTTATCTGCCATTATATTTCAAAGCTTAGTTCAATGCAACACATTAAACAAAGGGCTGAAAGATTTAAGTATTTCTATTTTGGTAGCTAGATGACACTGCATGTGTCCCTAGCTGGAGGCTTCATCCCTAATCAGGAAATCCCTCAGGTCATTAGCAGGCTACTCACCACCCAGCAGGCGTTTCCCAAGTCTGCAATCTTGACCTTGATCTTGTCTGAATTGACTGGCTCAAGGGGGTTAACTAGCAGGGATCCTGCTGTTAGCTTGCCTATGTGAGACCAGAGAGAGACAGAGAGAGAGAGAGACGAAAAGATAAGAATGGACTAAACATCTAATAAAAGAAGAGCCTAACGATCAATATTCCAAAGTTCACATGGCTGAGGCTTTATTAAACTTCAAAAGCAGCCCAGCCAGAGCAAACAGCTACTAAAAAAAACTCTTTGCACTTAGTAGATGTACTGATTTTGGCTGACTGACCGTTCAGTCTGTCGTGCCCTCCCTCATCCTCATCCTCCTCCTGCAAAATGCTTTGCTGCAGCTCTCCCTCCTCCCGCCCAGCAGGATGGTGTCTCTCAGTTTTTCCACTACGAGCACCCCTGCCCTCAGTCTCAGTGTCCAGCTCTGTAAGATCCGCAGAGTCCACACCGTTGCACATGAGTTGAACAGGGGACTCCCCATGCTGCTCCTCCTGACTGGCACATTGCTCTGTGGGCTCTGCGTTGCCATTGTGTTGGTCTTCTTCCCTCCACTGGGACTGCCTCTGGTCTGACTCCACATGGCCATTGCAGTTCACCTCCAACAGTCCCTCTGGTCCCACCCTTATGAGATCTGCATCCACACTGCTCTCTGAAAATATCAGGAACAGGCGGAAGACATTTCTTTACACTCGTGACTCATACCAGGGATTGCTGTGACAGAACTTTAACCAACAGCAATAAAAAATTAAAAAGCAAATATTCCTTCTGTGACGTTGGCTTCTTACCCTCTATCTCCTCATTAACTATCTCCTGCACAGACACCTGTCTGAGTGGAGCGCAGGCCCGTCCCTTTGGAGACTGCAGGTCCTCATCTTCATCCTCTTCATCCTCTCGTGGCTCTGTGGTCTTCTCCATCTCCTCCAGGTCCAGGATGCACTTTTCCAGCAGCTCCGCCTGACGCTTCTGCTTCTTTTTTAACTTCTTCTTCTTGTTCTTGGACATTTTTACCGTCTTGTCAGAAAAAAAAAAAAAACAAATTCAAAACTTTAGAGTTGCACATTTGTGGGACTGCTTTAAATGTGTTGTACTGAGAACATGGGAGGCTGATGTAGTATGCAAAAAGTAAATAATAAAAGGTTGTACCTGCTTTGGAGCAGGCGCTGTGCTTACTGAAAAGAGAATATCAGATGAGTACAACCTGTGACCAAACTGAGCTCATGAATGTAAATATGAACAAGTGTTTGTCTCATACTTGCTGAACCGGAGGGAGGAGGAGCCCCAGCCCTCTGCCACTCCGTGGCTTCAGCTGCGAGCTTCCGTACATAAGGCTCATCGACACTCATCAGGATATTCTCCGGCTTGATGTCTGTGTGGATGATCTGACACTTTGTGTGCAAGTAGTCCAGGCCTTGGAGTACCTGGAAAATGAATAAATGGGGATTTTAAAGGTTTAACTGTGTATCTGAGCAATCTGAGCAAACTAAAAATAAATCAATACTTAGTGATGTAAAATCAATTATTCAAGCATACTGTATCAACATTTATGAATCAGTTACTTTTTACATTATGACAAAAGCTCCTTAGCTGAAAAAAAATGCAAGCACAAAATGCTCCGCCCTGACTTGTTTCCACCTGTCACTCCACCTACAGTTTACCTGGCCCTTTTAACTAGTGGAAGCTATAACCAAACCTCCATCAGGAGAAACCAGCATACACAAGCTGTGACACTGTGGGGCTAATATTACCTGTTTTATGATGCTCTTCACACATGGCAGGGGCAGCCCCTGGTAATTGGACTTTATTATCCACTTTAATAAGTGATGCCCCAACACCTCAAACACCATGCAGACATCTGAAGACAACAACAGTTAAGGTAATGCAAGTAAAGCCTCACAGAAAACACTTTCCTAAACATGCTAAGGCTCTATGGTCAACTCACCTACATGATAATTATAAACATTATTGGGTGGGTCATAGAAGTGCAAACACTACAGTGTTGTTAGGGAGTGTCATGTTACAGCTCCAGCTCTCCCTGTGGCATTCAGTGGATCTTACTCAGCCAAAGTGTTGTGATAGGTGGAAGTCTATTTGGGACACACAAGGTTTCATCTATTATGCCCATCACCTGTTGTTTACATTGTTACTTGCATACTGCTTTCACAGCTAAATTTGACAACAGGGGAAGGAATGATCCTCTCCTTGTCAAAGTGTTTTTCTAAGAATTAACAGGCTTTAGTCTTCCCAATAGGAGGCAATTAAAGAGATCAAATCTGAATACGATCAGGAAGCATTAACAATATCTGGCTTTAAAGGATACGAGTTCCATTAATACCAGAGATCTTGAAGTCGTCTAACATCTGGACCACCATCTCCCTGTTGGGGTCATTGGTGTCTGAGTTTCTGACCTGGGAACAAAGAAACAGAACAACACAACCACAACATTTAGGCTTTACACCTAACAGTGTTAGACTGGACCAATACAGAGCTGGTATGTCTTTATCTGTAGTCATGGAATACTGCTTGAACATACATGTCTAACATGCCGAATGTTGTTAAACAAAACCATGGGGGAAGTCACAGATTATGTAAAGTCTGTAATGGGCTGGGCAATATATTGATATCATGATATGAGACTAGATAGGATCTTAGATTTTGGATATGGTTACATCATGAGTGTTGTCTTTTCCTGATTTTAAAGGCTGTATTGCAGTAGAGTGATGTCATTTTCTGAACTTACCAGACTGTTCTAGCTGTTCTAGTATTTATCTTTACCAACTTTATCATCCCAGTGTGTCTGCATTAATGTCATCAGTACATATTTGCATACATTTACTCCACTTCCTGATTTCAACTCACAGAATCTTCTGTGTGCAATTAACTCATCTACTCACGGATCTGAGGAGTTTGATCTCATCCACTGCTGTCTCTGTGTAGTGCTCCGCACTCTTCACCACCTTCATTGCAACAAACCTCTTAACCCTGCAACCACAGAGCAAGCAACGTTCGCTAACAGGAAGCACTGTATAAGGTCGTACCACAACAGTCTCAGAGTCAGCTGCTACTGAATCTGTATCCAACTTCAGGCCTCAAAAACAAAACAGTGCAGTAAGAAAAAGGTTTTCTCGTACTGGATGTCCCAGGCGAGCCACACGGTGGAGAAGTGTCCCCAGCCCAGTTTCCGGATCACATGGTATTTTCCATTGTAAAGGTCTCCTACTTTCACATGGTGGTAGCCACCTACAAGAGGAGAAAATACAGGTTGACTAAACAGTTTAGACAGTTTGTCATAAAATAACTTAACTGGGTTGTCTAAAATTAAGATTATAAATTGGCATAACCCAGTTACAAAGGAAGTTTATTTACTGTAAACCACAGCAACGCTTTCATCAAACATTTAAATCTGGTTATTTATAATAACTGGGTCACAGCATGTAGATTAACCTACTGAATAAGACAGGACTCACCTTTGCAGTAGTCATTGGGGTCTTCCTGCTCCTCATCGTCAGAGCCAAGGATCTCCTCAGGTTCCTCGGGTTCCTGTGGCGAGGCTTCTTGCTGGGGATGTTGTCGAGCTCTTGGATTGACTGGCTGCCTGATGGACAAACACATGCACACAAACCATCATAGACTTCATAAGGAACAGATGCCCTGACATATTCTTTCCTGTCTGAGAATGGAAGTTTTTTAAGCGTTTATCTTTACAGCACTTGCTACCAATTACCTGTCATTCAATTATATGAATGCACTCCTATTAAACAACTGTCTAACAAGGGTAACACAAATGTTCTACATCTTTTACAGAGTTTGTTAACAATAACTGTCATTAGCCTCCACCCCATGAATTTAACCACACCTAGATCCTGCTTAATGCATCACAGCTAATTGTTCCCAAGACAAAACAATAGAGCAGCAGCTGGCTTTATTCCCACAGGAACACAATGGCAAAGCTGCACTGGCCAGACACCAGACCTTTAAACCTTGGACAGGTTGTTCATTTGCATCACGTCACCTGGAAGTTATGTTGTAATCTACCTTTAAGTGTTTTAGGTTTGACATTATCTGCCCTGACCTAACCAACAGAATGTATTACCACTTTTAATTAAAATGAATGTTGAACACCATTAAGAATAATCCACAATTTGAAGAACTTTGAACTTTAACAGGAGCTCAAACAAATACAGAAGGGCGTCCAAAGCCAATCGGCAAGATTGGGGCTGAAACCAATTTTAATTGCTCTCTATTTGCTAGAAACAAAATACTCACAAACTATACACAGCAGCTTGCACACTGAAAGAGACTGTAAGCGAGCAAAGGCAACTTAAGTTATAAAAACATCTTTCAGGTGGACCACGCCTGTGAATTGCTGCTGATGATTGATAACTGCATTGGAACTTCTATATTTTATTTATACTGGAGATAAAGAGACGCTGTCAAAATCTCATCAAACTCTTCCTGCCACAACACATCCCCACTGACACTCCTCCTTACACACATATCACACACACAAAATGTAGGAAACACTGAAAGAAATCTATGCTGCTACGCAGCTGTCAACACATGTCTGAATATGAATGGTTTTTACTTATCTCAATGCAGTCCTATTTTGGGTTAAGTGTGCACTGTGCAACTGTGATACTATAATACACTGTTCAGTCAGGACTTGAGTACTCAGTATTGGTAGATACTGTATTAAAATTAATAGGATCTGGGTAAAAAAAACTGCAGCTGCATTAGAAAAGGAAAAAATAATGCATCATCATAAAAATAAAACATTTGGGTGTAATGCTGTATCACTGGGGTCCCACAGTTACAACAAGCTCAATTATTTTGTCATTATGTTGGGTTGTCAGATGGAAGAGACAAAGTACATGTAGAGCAAGCCATAAAAGACTGAACAAAAATTAAGATATTATAAAAAGAGCATTAGGAAAATGAATAGGTTTTGTAGATTACTACAGGAAAATATCATGTTTTAATGCACTACATGTCAAAAACCCGAAAAAAAATAAGGCATCTAAGTGTCCGCACATAATTATGACTGACATTTAGCACAAGCAGAAAGGACCTGTCGGAAAGTCTATTCATATTATTATTTTTTTTTTTTTTTTTGTAGTTACCAGTGTTTTGACCATAACTGCAGCTAATAATACATCAATGCAGGCATCAATGAACAACAGGGTGGCCTAAGTGTCAATTTTGAATATATAATGCCTTTCTTAAGGGGGTATACCTGCTTTATAACGAGAACGTACCTCCATTTTTAACAAGAATAATACTGTAATTATTTGAGGTTTCATTAATTTAGTCATACAACTCTTTAAATGAGAAATTAATATATAGCTGTTCTGGCATTTCAACCAATCATGTTTGACAGCTGCTAATGTGTAGGAAAAATGAAGTGGCTTTACAGCTAAGAATATTTCTAATCACAGAACACCATATTCAGTCATTTTATAAAGTATGAAAATCACATTGGCATTTGAGCACTTTGTGTATCTACGTGCTACATCCTATATCTGTGTTTGCCAACAGTTCAGTTCCTAATATTAACTTGAAAGCCAGGCAGCCTGATGTTACTTCCTCCACAGAGCAGATTAAGGCTGCTCATCACCACGGGAGCCAAGAGAGCTGAGATCACATTCAAATAAATTCCCAAACTGGTCTGTAGTGTCTCACAAATGAGCTGCTGGTTTCCACATAATCTGCAACCTACTTATTCATGTCTGACACGCTTATTTGAAGCAGAGAGGTTTTTTAAGGCATGTTTGTGCACCAGAACAAACTGCGGCAATTAATTACTAAATCATTTGAACTGAATTTTGACTTTTAAATGAATGTGAAATGCATTAGCTACTCTTGCATAACGGAGTTTCTTGTAATTAATAACACATTTGTAGGAAGCAATCAGATTTGGTGATAATTAATCCTCTCATTTCTCATACTCAGTCACAGCTCTTCACTGACAATCAAAGAATGAAGACAGGGTGGCATCAAAGTAATATCATTACTTAAATGTGGAGCCACACACTCTCCAATTAGCCAGATTTTCATGAAAGGAAAATACATGGCTGCTCTAATTTTGGGTGGGTGCACCTATTTCTTGGTGGTGCTTATTAGTGTGGGTGCGAAGGAAACTTCGTGTCTAATATTTGAGTTGTTCTGATGTATATTTTCCCCTGAGAGGCTTAAATTAAACTGATATTCATCCTGACAACTGATTCAGAGCTATAGCTGCTATGTCCGTGATGTCCTTCACTACAAGTGCTACTGCTCTTCTGTGCACATGGTGCTCAGCATGCAAGCATCACCATTGCATGCAACTGTACTGTTTTACGTTCTAATTAGTTTCTTAATATCATATGATGATGAATGTTTCAGCTATGAGGATAACACTATCAGGAGGTGAGTATCTGCAGTAGTGCCGTTTTCAGTGAAATACCATGCTTCGGTGGGCTGATGTGGGCTTCTTCATTCTCTGGTTTTAAATATAGCTCAGGCTGTTATGTAACACTCCGGAGGATGCCACTGATGGCATGATTAGTAAATAGTTAGGTGCACCAAAACAATCAGTATTGGAGATCAACACTTGAGCGGTCTATTTCGAGCCCTACATGTCACATTATCTTTATGCAGTCATTCATAAACTATTTCTATAGTAGGACATAGTCTTCGGGTGGTTTATTTCAGGCAATGAACACTGCACATTCTATACGGGCAGCGTACAATTTATATCTCATAAAAATAACTGTCCTAATGAATAATGCTAATGCCCTTACTTGAACCTCCATGCAAAAATGGAAAGCTATGGAAACCAACCCAGAGTGCTCTTTTGAGGTATGTTAACCAGGCTTACACTTCCTTATCTTTGGATCATGCAGAGACCAAAATAAAATGCAAGCATGCAGTCAAGGACCTTGTGTTAGTTTCACACCTTAACATCTGGACCATGCACACACAGTGCATGTGTCAAGCTGTAACAATCAACCAACTCTGACTGAAGGGACCAAATGCATGCTTGAGGTTGTCATATACAAAATGAACAGATAAACTCACTTTTTGGTGGTCTTCTTTGCTTTCCCCCTCTTCTTCCTCGCCTGGAGTGCCAGAACTGTCAAAAGAAACCAGTGACCAGTTATCTTGCCATTGTCTAGAAGCCGTTTGTTGTCTACTTGACACTCAAGACAAAAAGGATGACACTGTCCGAGGCAAAGCGTACAACTACCTCATCCTGCCCGGTCATTATGCACTGTTTTATCCCACATTTATAATTTCCAACATCTAAATCACAATTACGGTCTATCTGTCGGGCTGCCAGTCACCCGGTTTGATACTGGAAGCCGTCTAACGTTAAGTAAAGCTACATCAGTAAGCTACCTACCCAGGTAACCGTTCTTCTAAACGACTGTAACGACAGTGTAACATTATAGTAATTTTACTCAGGTGGCTAGCTGCTCGGTTAACACAATAGCGGCTGTTTAATGTTGTCGGTGTTAAAGGTATTGGGGGTTACACGGACAGAGCTATAAAGCTAAACGCAGCTACATAATCCTGACATGTCCCACTGAAGCTAAAGCTAATGTCTAGAGAGCTAACGTAGCTCGCTCCAGCTCAACAGTGCGTGACAGACGCGTTCAATTAAACCACCCTCTGAACGCATGCAGCTCGGCTACATTTTACATTTGTGACCGCGGAGGAACATCAACTGCACTGTCAACACACACACGGGCTATCATTGCTCATACAGTGTGCGGCGTGTCGGTGTAAAGATTTACCTTTCCTCTCCATGTTGGCTGGAATCGTAGCTTAGCCGTTAGCTACACCACCAGTGATCGAATGTTCCACGCATGCGCACTGGGTCGTTTTGCTCAAGGGGGAGCTTCCCAGTGATGTCTCCACCTGAGCACCAGACCATGTTTCATGGTTTTTACTCCACAGAAGCTGCAGGCAAACACAGAGAGTGAACAGCCTGCTACAAAGAAGTGTCACATGTGGCAGTACTAATGGCACTGCCAGATCTATTTAACCTTTTATTTGCTTTCAATGTGAGACAGTGCTACAGTATATTGCCTTAAAGCAGGGGTGTCCAAAGTTTTATGAATGGGGGCCAGATTAGATCATGTGAGAATACCTGGGGGGCAGCTGCTTCTATCATTAAATGGGTTATTTAAAATAAATCACAAACAAACGCTTCATTGATGGAGCCATGTCTGCTACCTAGTAACAACTGCTGTTAGGTAACCATTCCCTTTGCTTTGATTTGTAGCCCTGGGAGTTGCTTTATCTTCTATGTTTTTCTTTTTTTTTAAAGATATTTTTTGGGCATTTTTTGCCTTTAATGGACAGGACAGTTAAGTGTGAAAGGGGGAGAGAGAGAGGGGATGACATGCAGCAAAGGGCCACAGGCTGGACTCGAACCCGGGCCACTGCGGCAATAGCCCTGCACGTGGGGCGCCCGCTCCACCACCAAGCCACAGACGCCCCATCTTCTATGTTTTTATTCTTGTATGTTGTATATTGGCCTTGTCAAGCACTTTGTTGCCTATGTCTATGAAAAGCACTATATTAATACATTTGACATACTAACATACTTTCTTGCTGACATTATGATAATGATAATAATAATAAACTTGATTTATATAGCACCTTTCATACAAGAAATGCAGCACTAAGTGCTTTACAGTAAGGGCAGTATAAGCACTGAGTGCTTCAAATGAAAATAGACATATTGGACATAAAACAGACAAGGCAGTTCAATATAAAATTACATTTAAAACAGTTTAAAACATGGATTAACTGATTCATTAAATAATAGAGTTGTAAAACTGCAAATCATAAAGTCAAGTAAGATTTTAAAAGAGTTGGAGCAGCGTGAAGCGTAAATAGAAAGTAAAAGTGTAAAGAGTTTCAGACCTGTATCAGGAAAGTCAGAGCTAGTTGAAGGCTAAAGTGAACAGATGCATTATTAGCGTCTTATTGTGTAAACACATTCCTTTTGCCTGTGTAGTTCCTTCATGATGCATGTCTACAAACTGTATGTAGGTGAAGACAAAAAATGCAAAGTGATCATGCTTGATTGACCAATATTGTTTGGTGGGCCACATATAGTGTAGCTGAGGGCCGTTTTAAATTGGTCAGGGGGCCACAACTGGCCCCAGGCCAGACTTTGGACATGCCTGCCTTGAAGTGTGTGTACAGTGTCAAATAATCTACTTGATGGAGGGTGAGGTGATGAAATGGTTTATCTGTGGCCTGTGTTAAATTTTAATTCAAATAACAAACCAAATGTCTGACGGTTCTATGGAAAAAAAAAAAATCCACTTTAGAGACTGAAACTGACAGTGGTGTGCAAAAAGATGCCCCACACTACCACTGCCAGCAGTATTAACATTTGCAGGGTCGTACTTGGGGTCCAAAATATAACCTAAGACAGCTGTTATTAATATTCTAAATGATCTAATCTTATTTTTCTGACATAAATTAAAAGAAGTGTCTAGAATAGGTTTAAAATATGCAAAGATGACCCCAAAAGTTGAGTGCTAGATACACCAAAGGAAATGGTGGGTCAGAAATCTACACTGACCTTGGCAAATCACCTGGAAACTGTAAGTAACAGCTTAGCCAATTTGCAAAGTATTCTTTAGTGTCTATGCACTATTTTCAAATTACCATTAAACCAAAACTTTGGCTTTTCTGCACTGGAATATCTGGTTATTTTTTGGAAAACGTGTCCAAACGTTATGTCTGTGTTAAGTTGATTTCACCCCACCACAAAATATGCACTGGGATGAAGCAATATACCGACACTGACAATAACCATTTTAAAAAGTATATATTGACATTATGTTAATGATACACAAGTAATCCAGTCCATCTTAATTCATTACGCTTTCTTCACATTATCAGTTTGTCTCCTTCCCTGAACACCATCTGGTTGCCTTTTCACTGTCCTGTAAGTGGAATTACTCTTTATTTATGATATTGCAGTTCTGGTTACAGACACTCTCCACATCCTTACACCTGTATTTTGAGTACAATTCGCTTGCCAAAAAGAAGGAAAAAAAAATACACACAATAAATAAAGCTAAGGATGAATGTGACTGATAATATTTTTTTTTTTTTTCAATTTTCCACAAATATCTTGATATTGTCATCATGAACTCTTTTGGCCATGATAATCATGTACTGAAAATCTGATATTGTGCCAGTAAATGTAATGACATATCATGTATTTTCAAAATGCAAAATCACTATGCAGGTCATTGTCCTCTTGGTAAAATCATCCACATCAATTAATTTATTAATTATCAAGTGAAATCACTGAGGACTGGCACTGTTGATAAAAATGTCTTTGGAAAATAAGGAATTTAAAAATGACAACAACTTAGGTCTCTTAAAAATAAGTCTTTATTTTGTTAAACAAAGGACTGATGATAGTAGTTACTCTGCTGGACTGAAAATAGTTTAAGGGATCTTTCGATTGTTGTTTATAAATACCACCTCCACACAGTATAAATACATCTGAAATCCCTCTTTTACACATTTAAGCAGTATTTCTATTAGAGGTTTTAGCATGACACTTAAAATTCCTGTAAACCAACAACACACTCTCGCAAACGCACACACAAGTCTTTAACTGATGTACATACTAAAAGTGATTGCTTTAGAACGTAAGCACAATAAGTCAGAGATTTAAAAAATTACGCACAGATATTTACATATTTTTGAGTAGAGCGTGTACCCATTACGAATATTTTTATTCCTACTCGGGTGTCTTGTTGAATAGCACTGTCTCTCAAACAGCAGAGGCTCAGATATTTCTGTGTTGCCACAATATGACTCACAGAGCATCTAAACTATCAAAATAACCATTAAAACGTGTGATATTCAGTTGGCGAGCACTGAAGGTCAGTGACTACACAGAACAGGCACATTCTCAAATTGTCAAATACCTAAAAACATCAAATTTACTTCTGTCACAGATATGAAACCCTTCAGAATCATCTCTTTTTAAATACAGGAACAATATAATTGAATCGTTTAACAAACACATGTGACCCAGTGCTATATGTGACAGCTTGGCAGGGCGAGTGGTAGACTAGCATATTCCTTTTTCAATTGATGGAAGCTTATTCATAAGTTACTCCACAGAAAATTTAAAAACACAAAATAGCACAGCTATAGGTCCAGGTGTTTCAGCATCTCAGTGTCACAGTGACGAGTCATCAAAATCTAAATTTAAAAAAAAAAAAAAAAAAAATATGAAGAATATAAAATGATTTCAGCTATTGGCAAGAAGTGACATTTCCCAGCAACAGACCTTCAACATTAGTGGTTCATAAATAAGAATAATGATAACTGGTCGAGCTCTTCCTTTCCCTGCGCTGGTAATGACCTCCTAACGAGAGCTACTCGTGGACAAAGTTTTCTTGGTTAATACAGACTGACAAAGGCTGGCAGGCACTCTGATACAAATGTGTCTTAGAGTTTAACACGAATGCACATGTTTGAGGTTGTTACAAATTGTCGGCGGCCGGGGTCGATGTGGGAAGCACGTCCCCTCACTCCATGTCATCCTCATCAAAGATAGGTGGCTCAAAACTACACAGCTCCTCGTAGGTTAATCCTGCAAAAAATGAGACACTGTTCAAATACATATCAGGGTTTTTATACTGTCAGTACGGCAGACCCAGCAATTCATATTTGTTCTCCGTGGAGGACATGACACTGAGGCCTTTATCTCAAACACAATTCATGCAGTTTAAGTCCTAATGTACTGTGAGAGGCACATCCTGGGCTTTCCTGTGCAAACATGGGGGTGTGACCAAGAGAACATCTTCTGTCTTTTCAAAAAGTGGGGATTGAAGTTAACACATTTTATGGCAGTAAGGGACATATATGATCAAATTTATAGATATATTCTGTTGTTCTTATGTATGAGAGTCTTAACTATATGATATAAAGATTTAAGATTTGTATGTTCATTTTAAGCCTTTCAAAATTCACGTTTTAACCCATGTCCTTTGTTGGGTAAAGGTAATCCAATCACAAGAGGACAACTGTCTGTCTGTCTGTTCACATCTGGCAATAGAATACATCCCCACGTGCGTCTCAAGTGACGACTAGTGATCAGATCTTACTTTCCCAGTTTACATGCAAATAGATCTGTCCAAATGTGGCATTGTTTTTAAGCAGTGTTGTTTGTTGTGCATTATCCACACTCTTTACTAGGCTTTTAAAAAGTGGGAAAAATCAACACATTTCATTGTAGACCTGCGTGCAGCCCACTGATTTGCTCAGCCCCCCCTCGCTCTGCTCTCTCTGTTTATCATGACACACCTTGGCTGCAGTCCCTCTGCCTCCCCACCACTACGAGATTACTGCTGCGGAAGTGTGGGGTCCACTACGCCAGGGACAGTTGGTGAGAGTCCACCCGCACACACATACAGTGCACATCATTACACGGCTAACATTATGTTACGGTTATTATCTGGTTTAACAACAGAGTCAAATGAGAGTTTGTTGTGACCGTTGAATACGTGCTGCTGTGTTAGCTTGTGCTAACCAGGCAGATGTTGACCTGACTATTTGCAGGGAGGAGAGTGGCTCAGAGGACACTGCATCTGATCTGTGTAGAGGCAGCAAAAAATGGTTTGCTTATCCGATGGGGTGTCAGATAAGCAATGCCATCAGCTGATTAGGTGGTGGCCCAGGAAACATTAGTGTACACTTTGCTAAAAGAATGTGGCCATATGTGGCCCAGATCTCCTCCGAATGTGCTCTGAGCAATCGGATCTCAACACACTGAGGATGCATTTGGTGCATTCAAACCTGTGTTTAAAGCTGTAATGTGAATGTACTGTACTGTAATCTACTTTTTGTGAAAAAGACTGACACAATGCCCACTACGAGGGACATGTCAGGAAACATAAATAACATTTTCGAGAAACAAACCTTTATATTATGTTTCTTGCATACCAATCACTTAAATTATGTGATTTTTTTTTTTTTTTTACAGACTTTCTGTGTAGAATAATGACATACGTTTCCACTCTTCAATCTCCAGCTCGCGGCTCTCAAAGCTCTGGTCATAGGGCTCGGCCTCTGGCTCGTCGTCTGGGTCGTGATACTGGCCGAAGTATGGGTGAGCCAAAGCCTCGGCCGCTGTTATCCGCTTGTCTGTGTCCAGAACCAGCATTTTCTCCAGGAGGTCCACAGCTTTAAAAACATGTAAACACAGCTAAATATCAACTTGTCTTTGATTTGAGAGTTTTGACCCAAGTTTAGTTTAAACCAATAAAAACAAAAAAGAAAAGATTAATTGCAGTTAGCAGGGCTGTGTCACCACAACACGATAAAGCAGATGTCTGGTCTTACCGAGTGGGTTGGCACCAATGAACACATCAGCAAAGTTCCTCTTGGGAGTCTGTGCCAAGGAGCTGATGTAGTTCCTGGCCTGTGAAAATGCACACAGTAAATCAAATGTCAGCTCCCACCAGCAGCAACATGTCGCCCACATTCAGCACCGCCTGTTTCATAATGCTCACATATTTCCATGCTACCGATTCTGTTCAATACAGCCACCTGCATCAGATTATTACAGCTCACTTATCACTATGTACAGATCTGACTACACTGTGTCACATAACCCTGAATATATAGAAATACTAATAAGAGTATATATGGTGGTGTCTGCAGTACACTTGAGGCTCACTGTTTTAGTTTTTTTACAGATCTTCAATGAAAAATAATTATTTTCACCCTTATTTTCATGCCCCCACGCACCACAGGTTGTTGTGTTTCCTTGTGCATGATGACGCAGATCAGTGCAGTTTACAGCAAACAAGGTCCTCCTTTTACAATGAATAGTTAAAATACAGTGACATAAACTAAAGAGGTCCACTTTTTTTTGAGAAGTTTCAGGTAAGTTTTTAGCGCCGTGGGGTTTCTGACTTTCTGAAGTGAGATGCAGGCAGTCATAAACACATACGCAGCAGCTGTTGATAGCTTTGCTATGTAGCTTGCGGCAAACGTGTGATTGACAGCCCTGACATGTTGCCTCACAACAGCAAGACACAGAGGAAAAACATTGTGATGTGGCCCTCTCTGTCACTGTGTCCAGTTCAACGGTTTAAGTGATGCAAATACTATTTCAATATACAGTTTTCATCATGTTTTTTACTCTATTTTAGTATTTTTTAAATAATAAAACTAAATAAATGCAGTTCTTTTTCTTATAAATTAAAAACTGAAAACAGCAAGCCCCAAATATCCTGTAAAAGAGAAAATACCCTGTGAAAATACCAGTGGAAAAAAGACAGATTTATTTATCTTACTCATTATGATTTTCCTGATAATAATTCTCACGGTATAAAAGAAAATTTTAGATTGTAGGCTGGCAGGTATTTTATCATTTGGAAAATTACACAAAAACATGTTGACAGAATCAAGAAGTCAAGTGTGCAGAACCACAAACAGAAAGAAAACCACAGAATAATGCATCTTACACACAGAAAGTGCTGTTAGTAACTGCTGTATTACCAACAGAAAGCCTCGCTACAGCACATAGTGTGCATGTTTAACTCTGAGGAGGTATTTTAATACCACCCGAATGAAATGACAAGCACGCAAATGCCTTTACCACACACGTTCAGAGCCACTTCCGGCAGTCATTGTTACAATCTCATGCAGCGAGCGTGTCAGAGTACATACAATTACTAGGATTAAACTTGATAATTAAAATCTTACATCGCAGAAAGTAGCTTCTACAGGCAATGCTGTTCCTCACACCTCACTTGACCAAAGTAGTTTGAGTCAACTGAGTGGTGCACTTATTAGTGTGGCTGTTAACACCTTCGTAGCCTTATCACTTAAAGGGATAGTTTGAATATTATTTTGAAGTGGGGTTGTATGAGGTACTTATCCACGCTCTGTGTACTACCTACAGTAGATGGCAGTCAGCACAAAATAAATATAAGTTTAGATGTACTCTATATTTAGCAGATTTTTGCCACTTCACCTTGTTGTCAGTGAGCTCTTTCTGACAAGGAGATGAAACCATTACATTGCTTCCTTTAAAGCCACCATCTTTGACAAAAACACTAATTTTACAGACATGCTGGTCTACCGCTGCCTAAATCGGTAAGTTAGTTTGAGTCATTGTTTGACTTTGGGGATTTAAAGGGTTAGTTTGGATTCACTGAACTTACCCAATAACACAAACTGATTGTGGCAGCGGTAGATCAGCAGCTCTGTTGCTATGCTAACGAATGTTTTTTGTCAACAGGGTTTGGTGGCTTTAAAGAGAGCCTAGACGAGTTGAAGATTCAGCTCCCTGTCAGAGAGGGCCGTCTGACAGCAAGGGGAAGTGTTGAAAATATCCTAGAGTACACTTAAACTGATGTTTTGCTGCTGCCCCCTGTCCACAGCAGTGTGCCAACAGCCATCTACTGCAGGTATTTACACTGACCATGGATAACACAGCGTCCCATTTACCTCGTGAGCTGGAGGTCAGAGCTGGGAATGACAACACACCCTAGTTGACAGCATTCCGGTACAACAAGTCGGACAACCAAGTTGTTAACAATACCAGTTCCAGACAGGCGTGCCACTGTTAACAATATGAGTTGATGACAATACATTACACTGTATTTTGGGCATACAAACACTGTAGCAACATGTCCACAGATAGAAGTTGGACAGGGCTGTGTGTATGACAGATTTAATGAGACAAAAGTAACACAAAAGTGCAAATAAGCAATATATTAAGTTTCAAATACTGTTAGAATCTAACTCCCGGGTGCATTCAAGGTGAAATTTCTGACTAGGAGCTCAACTTAAGTACCTCATACAACCCCACTTAAAAGGTAAGACAATTAAAGTTTAAGAAAGATTAACACAGTTCAATCTTGGCATCAAATGCTGCTATTGTTATTTTATATATGTTAGTATGGTCCCATCTTGGGTTAGCAGTGTCAGGATAAATATAGGACACTAAGCCAAGAGCTGCGTTGCTTTAAAAGCAAAGCAAAGGTTACATCAGGTCTGAGTGTCCTCCCGCCGCGGCCTACTGTCTGGTCTAAAGAAAGTAACTGTGGATCCTGCTCACCTCATGGCTGGGCATCCTGTTTATTAGAGATGCTGGGGGCGTTCCTGTTAGACGCATTATCTGCTGAAGCTGGTTTATATCTATGAAGCTTGTGTCAAGGGGAGTATAGCGACAGAGCACAGTTGGTTAAGAAGCTGCTTCTCAATCTAACACTGCGGCTAAAAAGACTACATGATCTACAATGTTATACTTAAAAGCAAGCTTCAAGCTCGGAAGCAAAATGTGACAAAAAAACAGTCAAGACTGAGAAGAATTACAGTCAATCAGTGAAAGCCAGAGCTCAATCACCTGGGTCATTATCACACATCATGACAAATGTAAATTAATTCACCCAGTTAAGGAGGCAGGAAGCAAGTCTGAAACCAACAACGCTGAAAGCTGGAAAACATGCTGTCAGTTAGGTAGCAGATACACCAAGGTTATTAACAGAGTGCCAAGATTAGAGGAGAAAACTGGTTAGAGAGAAACCTTGCACATCGTATGAACTCACAGACTCTGAAGATATTTTCATCAAGAGCTCAGGCCCTGGTGTCCCGACGAGCATCATGATTAGCTTCAACTGATCAATGTCTACCGGCACACGGTAAAGGAAGACCAGAGGCTGGACAAGGGACAACTTGTAATCTGTCTTCATCCTCCTTATGAAACTTATGTCACTTAAAAACCATCAGTGATGCTAAATTTCACTGCATTTACTTTATATTTCACACATGAGATGCAAGAAAAGAAAAAGCCTACACACACACACGTCTTCACAGAGCAAAGAAAGTATGTGAAACAAGTGGACAGCTTACAACACAGTAAAGGTTGAGGCAGTGGGCAGCCCTGTGGTACACTTAACGTACAAGCTCAGCCGTAAGTCTGAAAACACTGACAGAGGGAGAGAAAAATAAACAAAATATTGAGAACAGACAGTGCAGATTGATAGGCCCATACAAAGACTGGCAGTGGTGGCAGAAAGTGGACCCGAGCCAACGGTGCATACTGACGGTGTAGGGAGAGCTGAAGCACGTCAGTGGAAACATTACTGTGAAGGGTATGTGTCAAGCCAGAGTGAAGCGTGGAAACAGGTACTATCTGTGTTACATTTTTAATATTTAAATACACCTCAGGCAGCGTTGTGTTGGAAGAGAAAGCAGAAAAGCAGGTTTTGGTGAGAGGGCACAGAAAAGAGGCATTGCAGCTCAGTTTCTGCTACTGTGCGAGAAAAAAAACATCCTAAATCAGCACTTCAGCAACAACATCAATGTGAGTTTAACCCATTTGATTTATTATACAAATGATGTCTCTCCAGCTATGGGAGCTCTGAACACACTGTACTCTCAAATGAAAAAGGATACGGTCAGTTCCAGGAAAAAGAGTTTTTCCAGTAAGGAGTTCTGCCATTATACAGCCCACTGACCAAATATCCACTGAAACAGAGAAGCACAAACATTAATATTCACTCATTAAACAGCTCATTTATCATGATAGATAGGTGCAGAGAGTCACTGAGGATGATCTTTTAAATGTAATTTACAATGTTAGATTCAACTGGGACATTTTTCATGGTTATCCCTGGGCTCATGAGTTGAAATCATTAATTTAATTGAACAATTTGTCTTTGATTTTACAGAACAGGTTAGTGTGTGTGATATTCAGGGAATCAGGGGCAAAATGTTAATCAAATATAAAGCAAAATAGTCTGTGTTTGATATACTATATAAACTTATTTTCACATAAAGAATAGCTACAGTCAGTGTAGAACTTTATGTGAAGTATCATTTATAAGACAAAGCACAGTTACACTCAGGAACACTACCATTAGTTCTAGAGACCAGCAGGTTTAATGTCACACTAGAGGAGCATAGACTTTAGTGTGTGAGCCAGGTGAAACTGAGAATGAGGTTCATGTTTTGCTTTAAAAGGACATAAGAAATGTGCGTTTTAGTAAAAATGACCTGATTTCTTTTGGCTAGATGACCACGAAAAACTTAAGTCATGCTTCAGAATGGGAGCTTTTGTGTTGCAGACTTCATTTGTAAAGCTTGGGAGAGAAGGCAATATACTTAGTGTAAGACCAAGCTGTAAAATAACCTGTAATCTTGTAATGTAATGAAATGTTTGACCACTGAAACTGTGTCTTGTAAACCTATGAGGGTTGGTCACTTCATATGCATGTCACAAAAATAGGGACATATCAATCAATCAAAAAACTACCTGTCATGTTGTAATGCATCCAGTTCAACATGATCTCTGGTGCGCGGTACCAGCGGGTGGCCACGTAGCCAGTCATCTCATCATCAGTGTGCCGTGCCAAACCAAAATCCAAAATCTGGGAGTGATTGAAGTGCAAAACAAAACGCTGTTTGCAAAATATTCACATGTGTGGACTCAGTACAAACTGGTATTTTTTTTATAAGAGCAGCAGCTCACAGACCTTAAGCTCGCAGTCTTCATTCACCGCCAGATTACTAGGTTTCAAATCCTGTGGAAAGGAAAGTCATGAATGTGAATTAGTGTAATTTAAGTTCAAGAGATGCCCATAAAATTGGAAGGACAGCACATCTGAAATCTTAAACTGGAGAACTATTCCTATTTAATGGTGGAAATAAATCTGTCCCTTTGTTGTTGACATTAAAATAGAAGCATGACATCATCAACACCATGTAAAAGTAAAGGTCCTGTTTACGACTTCTCTTCAGTGTTTGCACAAGGCACAGGCCGGACTCTGCCAAGTGGAAGCTGTCATAAACCCTGACACACTTCTTTAAAAAATTTTTTAAAAATTTGGAGTCAAAGACAAAGTCTGACATTTGTCAGACAAAAAACAAACACGGCACTTACTCTGTGAATGATGTCTGCGGAGTGGATATACTGCAGAGAGATGGAGGAGAACATGAGCATTAAATTCCATTATCAGTTTGGAGATGTATTGATTAAACACTATAGATAATGTCAGTACATTGTAGGAACCACTGATTCATCTAACATTTTGAGAGTTAGATGAGACACTGTTACCACTCTCTGTTACCATAACTGTCTACTAAATACAGACATGAGGCAGTTAGCTTAACTTAGCATAAAGACTAGCAGCAGGGGGAAACCGCTAGCTTGGCTCTTTTCGAATGTAACCAACTCCTGGAGCTCACTTATTAACATGTAATGCCTGCACAAAAACCAAAGAGTACAAACTAAAAGTGGTGGTTTTAAGAGAGGTTGTGTGCCGGTCTACTTTGTGGCCGTGTGAAGGGACTACCCATGGTCTTATCTTCACTGTGGGGTTGCCAGGCAACCAGCAGAGACTTCAGGGCTCTAGTATTTATGCTGAGCTAGGCAGATATGAGAGTGGCATCGATCTTCTCATCTTAGGCTACATCCACACCAATATGGTTTCATTTTAAAATGCACAACTACTGCTATATTTACATCACAACACTCCGGTGTTTCTGAACTCCGAAAACAGAGAATTTTGAAAACACTATAACCTAATTTTAGCTTGAAAACTGCAGGGTTTGGTTTTAGTCTTGTCAGGTGGATATGAAGCATTTGGAAAAAGATGACAAAGACACCCACGTTCACAAACTGATTGAGCCCCAGCAGTCCCGACGTGTCAAGAAAAACATTAAAGCTAGGTTTACATACCTATTTTTTCAGGCTAACTTCACTCCTTTCCCACTGACATGGTGTCCTACTGCAATGGATAATGCTTCCAGTACCACTTTAGTATGTCCCCCTGTTTTCTGCATCTTTGACCGCCTTATCGTGTTACTTTTATTTATTTATCAATTGTCTGGTCTCTCTGGTCTTACTTTTCCTCTATAATATTTTCTGTAACTGTGCAATCTACTGCAAAGTAGCAGGGCTCAACAATGGCTCGATCATGCAAGTGGTTAAAAAAAAACAGGAGTTTAGTTGGTGGGATGTGGATGAAAGTCCAACTATATATTGCGCAGTTTGCCGCAAGTTTGAGATCAAGGTGAATAAAATGAGATCATTTTTCATGACAGTTAACTTAAGTCTTCATCATTATTTAATAACTGCCAAAAAAAAAGAAAGTATAAGGGAAAGTAAAAAATGACTTGGCAAGGAGATTTTTGATCCAACTGTAAAGTAAGAAAGAAAAAAGAAAAAAACAAAAAAAAACAAAAACGCATTGACATTGAACTCAGAGTAGACAATCTGCTTCCTGTTTCCACTGGCACCCCATGCCTAGTATACGTAAGGCCTTTAGGAAGTGCATCAGGCTTTAAAGCCAATTTTTATAGTGGCAAAACAGTGGAATTATAACTTCTGAACTCAGTGTCAAGCTACTGGGGCCAAAAATACTTTTTCTCATAGACTTACACAGTTGAAGAGGTGTCCTTAAAATCAGTGCATACATTTTTGTCAGCGTCACATCAATCAATTCAGTCTGATAACATCTGAAAAGTCTAGAAGAGGCGCAAGATTATTTTATTTTATTGCTATTCAAGTTAGCTAAAGAGTGCTAAACCTTAAGCAGCTGCCTAAAATGGTGAAAGTCTCTCGTGCGCTCGCTCTATGGGCCCAGTGATGTAGAAGCAGTATTTGTCATCTGGGGAATTCTATACATGGTGGTTTTTTACTTCACACGCCACTGAGCAACTTTCATAGGAATGAACGGGGTGACACCTCAAAAGCTGTATCCCGGTCTCTTTATATATCCATGTTGTACATGAATAGTCATTGTGTTTTCAGGTATAGTTGGTATGGACAAAGATCATTCTGTAACAGTGCTAAAATGCTTGTGTACAAAGACTGTTTTCATTTCAAAACTCAGTAAAAACAACATATTAGTGTGGAAGTAGCTTAATTCTTGGCAAGAAGATAAGTGAGTGAGTCTTCCAAATTGTTGACCAACTAAAACCTCACCTTTAACCCTCTGAGGATCTGGTATATGAGGAACTGCACGTGGTCATCTGTGAGTTTCTGACATTTCACTATGTTGTTGAGATCTGCCCCCATTAAGTGAGTCACCAGATACCTGCCAATCATAAAAGTTTAAACAGACACAACCATCAGAAAACATGTCAACAGTTTTTCACTCCACAAAAAGCCAGAAGGATATAAATGAATATATTTGCACTTCCAAAAATTTTTTTTTCCAGAGTTGTTTGCAGTGAAACTAATTTCCCATATGGCTACGTGAGCTTAAACCGGTTTAGCTGCTACTTCTTTTCACTCGCACTTCTCTCCAGAGGCACTGAAAGGCCAAGCCCTTCACAAATGGAACGTCATTTAACAGCACACCCAGATAAATGGGCTTAATGGGACTGCATCAGTGGATAATTCAAATCTAATCCCAGAGCTGTTTAAAATGCCCAAACAGCACTTGTGGAAGAAGGCGAGAGCAGGATGTTACAGCCAAAATACACAGAGCCATGTGCTGCTTCGTCAGTCTGCTGCTCAACAAATACCCTCTTCGTGAATACTCTTCTATTCTCACACAGCACACAGAGCGAGGCCTTAAAATAGCACCTGGTTATGCTTGAACTTGTGCTGAGCAGCACACGGGGACGCAGACACACTCCAAAGTTCACCCGCCTTGGAAAAAAAGGGATATAAATAGTGACCTCTGTTTTCCTCTCCTATAGAAACAGGAGCATGGCTGGAGGAGCCTTACCACAGCGCTGTGACTCAGCCTGTATTTTTAGAGCCAGGGGAGCCATAGTTACAGCACCTGCATATCTGGGATTTTTCCTGGATGTCATAATGCACTCAAAACATTTCCAATGTTCTAGCAGATGTGCAGATAAGAGAGCCATATTTCTTTCTGACAACCTGTGACTCAGCATTTATTCTTTATGTAGTGTAAGAGAAGCTCCACACCACCTGTGTATTCTCTTTTCTGTCTATTCTTCCTTGAGTGTGATCAAGTGTGTGATCTTGTATTGCCTTCAGTCTTATATGACATGCTAATCTGCATTTCAACAGCAAACATAGCTTCCACTGCTCTAAGTGTGATGAAGAAGTATGTCTCTCTGCAAAGTATTGTTCCAATTTGACATATAAATGCTGCACATTAATAAAGAACTGATTTAGAAATGCACTGCTGCACAATGATAGCCTCAGAATGGATAGTTGATATTATAAGGATCAAAACTGATGCATCAGAGCCAGAAATATAGTCTTTCCTAATCCATGCATTCTTCTTTCTTGTCTAAAGCTACTGTCTACATTACCCACAATGCAATTAAACTGCCAACAATTAAGTCAGAGATTCAACAGTGTTATGCTTGTAGCAGCTAATGTAGCCTCAAGTCACTAGCCTCGAGCAGAGGTGAAGAGCAGGCTACAGATGTCTGTTAAGATTACATCTGTAACTTCACACATTTTCTTTTTAAAACCTGCAGTCTTCAGCCTCAAGATGCTGACTCAAGTGACATCACTTGGGACAATTTATCAGGTTTCAAGCAGCTTCTATGCTTGTGGCAGTAGGTGGTGTTAAACAGTGTTCGAGCATGCACCAGTCCCACACTGATAACATTAGTTGTGCACTGCCCCACCATTGTTTTGCTTTTTAAATAAAACCCATTTTGTTCATATTTGACTATCAGTGTCCACATCCTTAAAATAAAAAACTCTAATTTGTAAAATGTGTAAAATGTGTTATCAATACTTGGTCAGACAACAGATGCTACAGCTATAAACTGTGAGTGTCTGCTCTGTGCAGCAGCAGCAGAGTCACAGCACAGAGCTCCAACTCCAAAGTGTGGATGGCGTGACCGCAGTGAGCTCTGCCAGAATCAAACATGTGCCAGGCAGCATCCATTGACTCGTGCTACCGGGGTGACTACAACCCGAAGGAGACCAGGAGGATGAAAGAGGAAGAAGCAGTGATCTTTGGGTGGAGAGCAAACCCTGTGGGAGAAGCGGGAGAGGAGGAGGGAGCTGCTGCCAAGCCCAAAAGAAAAAAAAAAAACGTAAGCAGGTTTATTAAAAGGAAAAGTAGTCGCTGCTACACCAACACCAAATGTTCCTGTTTTGTTTTGTTCAAAGCAAGGGGAAGATCTCCAGATCTAAAGATCAAAGTAAGAGCTCTACAGATATCTTCCTTACTGTGAAATGTCCCATGTTATCAGTAACGCCGGTGATGTCACAAGTTTAATTTCCTCAACATTGCATCCCTCGCAGTTCCCTTCCCAAAATAAGTTACACCACTTTTTCACACTAGCAGTAGCACTCCTCAAGACCTATAAATAGACTGATGGATAAATCGGCGGAATTCTCCTTAAAAAAATTTAATTCATGAAGATATCAAGTCTTATAATGGACAATTTGTAAAATATGAAAATGCCATGCAGACACGCTGCATGAGAGAGATGCTATTTGGAGACATGACTGAGGGGAAAAAGGTCAACTTTGGTACAGTACTCTACATCAGCCCAAGCTTTTTTACATTTTGCATTTAAATGTATCTTGGATGATCTGACAGTGAACAGCTCTCAGTGCAGGCATGACTGCACCTGAAACACAACCTGTTCTGAGGGTTCAGGGAGGCTTGAGGCAGCCTAGGTAGTGCAGCATGCATAAGGGTTTTCCTGCAGTATTTTACAGCAAAGGTGGATGTTTAAGAAGTAAATTACTAGATGACTGCCAGAAACAGCGTATAATACTTGGGATGTACACATATCTACATCATTTCTAGTGGTCAGGGAGAATGAAATATAGCCTTAAACTCTAGGGGGAACGAGCAGAGGCACTCTTTCAGATAGCAAATGCCATACAGTGTATTAGAGTGTGGAGACCCTGCATTGCAAGTATAACCCTGACAGCATTCTCAGACTGTCTTCATGTGACACAAATGTGAATATATTTGATTTGCATATAGCAAACTACTCGGAAAAGGCTTATAAAAAGTCTTTACTCACAAAATAGCTTCTGCATATCCTCATCTGTAGTTATATAACTAAGCTCAAGCATGCAACATTTTCTGTTTCCCAGTGACTGCAATTTCCCCTGGTTAAAAATCAAGGAGCACTGTCTCCAAGTTCCTGTCCTCTGGTAGTGGGAGTCGATATTCTCCCAGTATTTCAGTGGGGTTCCTCCCACACGAATGACATGCATGTTAGGTATTAGAAATAATCCTGCCAATGCAGTTGACCAAGGCCTCAGACATGAGGTGGGTCCCCTGATGCTGCACTGCCGTCTCCCACACAGCTCCCAAATAGTCAGGATGAGTCAAATCTGGAGGAATAATTTTCCATTAGGGCATGTTTGAAGTATGAAATTAAAAATGAACGGGGCAGTGAAATCTGACTCCAAGCGTGTAGTTGAGACACATTCTTATGTCGGCTGTCGACTGAAATCCGTCACAATTAGATCTTGATACAAGTCAGTCAGTGTGTAGAGAAGAGAAAAGAGGCATTCCACAAAGGACGGGGGAGGCAGCAAACACGTCTGAGGATTGCCTCACAGTCTAGATGTCCACTTCCCTGTTCTAACGACTTCTAACATCAACAAACAATAACTACCTGTTTTCCAGCAAAGCAGATCTGTTTCACAAAGCCAGAAAGCAGGAAACAAAGAGAAGGAAGCTGGTGGTGAAATGACTCTTGTGGCAGATGAATAACTAACATAGTGAACAGCCGAAGAAATGTTCCAGTGTATTTAGTCAGCTGGCCTGTGTCCAGGTGTTTCCCAGCCGCAGCTAGCATTGTCTACTGCAAAACTAAAGGCTGCAGTCTGTTGAACACTGATCATGCACACTGTCATTGAGGTAAACACATTCAACTTACACATCAGTGAATTCCTTCAGACTTGTTGCAGGGCTGAAGACATCTAGGAGGCCAATGACCTGCAAAAATATGAAAACCAGTGTAGAGTTAACAACACACACAACAATGGGCAGTTGTTGTCCTTAATATAAGCATGTATGCAACATAATAAGCAAACACAGTGTGAGGTATTGCATAAGGAAACAACTTATATGACTGTTCACCTTTAGACAGAAGAAAAAGGAACAGAAACAAGTCGACTTACATTTTCATGTTTCATGTGCTTCAGCAGCCGCAGCTCTCTGTACGTTCTCTTGGCGTGGATGATGGACTGAAATGGCCGAGAGAGCTTCTTCACAGCTACCTTGGAAAATGATGTCATATCATGTGCTGAACTGTTAAAAAAAAGTGGTGTAAGTGTAAGCTTTAATGTCATCAGTAATTGCACACTTGTTTCTGTAGCCCCACTTACATGCAACATTTTTTGTCAGCATGAACTGATTTAAAGAATAAAACCTATGTGTGATTAAAATCAACACTCTGAACTGGAAATTAACTTGACATGAAAAGTAGGCTTGTCATTTTTAGGCAGATGAGAAAAAAAATGAAAAAATGGGCTGAGTTTGCACTCAAAACCAAATGAGGTGCAGTAAGAGCTGCTGAAGTCTGCGGAAAAGGGCGACATCAGCAGAAAATGTCATCTCTCAGCAGATTGGGAGCAGCCCTGCCTGCAATCTGTCCTGCACTCTGAAGGCTCACTGTCTCTAAGCCAAACCCAACACTTCCTCCGGCTCAGCTCACCTAACCATAGTCACAGCCAGTGGCTGGACAGCCACTGGTAACTACTGCTGGGACTCAGAAACCAGTGTGAACAGGGATGCACCAAAAGCACAAATGCACATCAACCTATACCTACATGTTTTTCTCATAATACAAATGTAGGTGCATGTGTCAAGCTATTAAAGCATGTGTATGTTTCTGAAAAAACTGTATCTATAGCAAGAGCAAATCCACTACAACCAAATTAGGCTCAATATGGATAATAATTTAAGAAAAAAGAATAACAAATATGCATTTCAGAGAGAGAAACTGCTCGACCTCATGGAAATAAGCTCTCAAAGCAGATTAAGGGGCTTCCCAAGGCCTCTGGTCAAAATGTGTCAGCAATTATATTTTAATGAAAAATGAAGCTGCACAGACACTGACTGCTTTGACAACTTTTTGACTCTGATAACTAAATATAAGGCTGGGAGATATATTAATATTATATCTGTTTTGTGATATGACTCGATATCGTCTTAGATTTTGGATATTGTATGGTAAGTGTTGTCTATTCCTGGTTTTGAGTGTTCTAGTTGTTCTGGTATTTGCCTTTAACAACTTATTCATCATATCCACATTACTGATGACTGATGATGATCTCAGTATGTAAACATTGTGTGAAGGCAACAAGAGTCAACTCTTCAATATTGGTGCAATATTAATACTTATGTATTTGGTCAAAAATGTCTAAAAACTGGATATTCTATTTCCTCATAACACCCAGCCCTAAATATCTATAATATTGTGGCTGGCTCAGTAAATAGAGAAAAGCAGGTTGTCCATTAATCACAGGGTTGGAAGTTCTCCTCCTGTCTGCATGTCCACACTGAACCCCACATTGCTCCCAATGGTCAGGTCAGTGCCTTCAATTGTAGCTTGCTGCCATCAGTGTGTGTGTGTGTGTGTGTGTGTGTGTGTACGTGTGTATGTGTGTATGTGAAAAAGACTGGTGAGCACTTTGGACAAAGTCATTGTATGAATGCAGTCCATAATGCTTATTGAGATAACCTGATATCATTATCAGTGTTTTCTATAAACTGTAAAATGTTCAGTTATGTGCCATCTCAACAGTGAAGCCACACAGTTTCAGTTTAAATAAACTTCACAGTGCACTTAGTCCATCATGTAAACACTGACAACATAAGCCAGTGAACTGTTTGGAAAAAACGACAATGCCAGTCAATGCACTGGTGAGCTGACAGTAATCTGACCAGCAACAGATTATCCTATTGCCCAGCAACAGCACAGCTGTCCGCTTCCATTTGCAAAACAAACATCTGCCCACTAAATCAAGTGTACCACAACAATGTTGTGTCCTAGATAGTATCAGCACAACCTATTTAATCACCAGGCCAATGCAAAGGGTCTATGCCATGAAAGCTTACACTTTGCCCAGATGGAGCATTAAGGAAATCCACCTCAGCAGCAGCTTGGCTAAAACAATCTCAGGCAAGATTTCATGTGCACTGTAAATGCAAATGATTATGTGCTGCAAATGTGTCTGTCATAACTGAAAACATTAATTGCAGAACCCCCTAAATGAGACATTTTCATTAAAGTTGTAAAATAGGACACTGAAATGACCTGTCATGAATTGCATTATCAACCAATCAGTCTTTTTATAATTAACATAATTATAATTTAATCTATGCAATAATAGAAAACTAGCCAAAAAGTAAGGATATTTAATTTCCAGTTGTATAAACAGAAAAACAACAAATCCTCATGTTAAAGTAATTTTCCCAGCTTGATGACGATTAATCAATGCTCCAAATTGTTTATGCATTTTTGTCAATCGACTCATGAATCAACCATCAAAACAAAGTTCATCTAACTATTGTGCATGAGTGAAAAGACCTTTGAAATCATTAATCTTTTGGCCACCTTATCAACACTACTAACACTATTTACACTTAGATAATATCAGTTTATATTACATATTTATATGAAAGCACCAATAACAGGAATATAGCCACATGATCAAAAACATTTGCTCTCGAGATTTTTCCAAAACACATTAGCGACACCCAACAGTATCTGTTAACCTCATCTCTGCTTACTCAGATTACATCACCTGTTGGTGGGATCTTGCACTAATTATGTAAATTAAGTCTATCTTTCCAAATAAAAGTAAAAGTACCCTCTGAAAACAGGACCTGCAGCTGCAGTGCGTGATTACAAATACTGATCGATTAGTCATTTCTGGATCGTAACACTGCTCAGATAAAGACGCACGTACTTTTTTTTTCCAACAGTTGAACATTATAGTTAGTGAGCAGCGTCCTGCAGTGCGGCTTGTGTGAGTAAATATGCACCTAGCCATGTTTAATACAAGTTTTACAGGTGGATAACACGACATAAATAACAAGTCAACAGGGTTTCTTGTTCGAAAGCACATCGTGGCTCCACCTTGCTAGCCAACACTCGGGACCAGCTAACCTAACTTTAGCATCTGCAGCGCAGGCCTCGTCTAAATGAATGGAGGTTAAGTTAGGTGACTAGGCTACACTAACGTTCACAAACTAACATGTACAGTGACTTACCAGACGGAGCCGTAGGCGCCAGAGCCAACCGGGGACAGGTTTTGGTACCGCTCTGGGACTTCCCATATCGTCTTGTTGACCTCCTGTCGATAAAACTTGGGTCTCTCTTTCTGCGACATTCCTGCAGAACCAACTGCCGACCACCGACCTGACTTTCTGCTCCGAGGTGGGTACTCCGAGCCGTGCAGAGTTTAACTTCCTCCAAGTTACGATAAGAGGCGAAATTAAACGTTTATCGTCGATAGAGAGCTTTAAATCATCGAAAGTCACGGTGCTGCCTTCTTGCGAAATGTTGCAGAATCACCGTCTGCTAAATGCACGTTTTTAAATCTTCACGCTATTTGTTCCTTCAGACAGCTCCCGAGATTTCACCCCGCTTGCAACACGTCGCGAACTCTCGCGAGAGAAAACAACTTGGGACAGCCGAGCGCGGCCGAGCTGAGCCGAGCTGAGCCCGAGGACAGAGACGGAAACTAAAACCAGTGCTGCTTTCAGGTGTTACCGGGAAAAAATGAAACACCCTAATCGAAACAATAATCGAAATCATGGAGTTATAAAACGACAGTTTGTGGTGGAAAGATTATTAAGATTCTTAACTTAAAAAGTGGCAGAGAACATGTAAAAAAAAAAATCCAATTTATTCAAGCTTACTTATCTGCAAAAGTATTATCAACTAAATGTACTTGAAGTATCAAAAGTGAAAAATATTCATAACATTATTTTATAGTATATTTTTGGATTATTGATGCATTAATGTGTAAACTGCACTACTACACTTTACAACACTTTTAACAATTTTATACACTTTCTGGTATTTAATCTAAAACAATACATATTTTATAAGATTATATTGCTGATGCTGGTGCTTGTTGCTTTACATGGCTTGAGAATTTCTGTTTTTTGGAGTTAATGCTGTCTTAATGGCTTTCTGCTGTTTTTATTCTGTGATTTTTTTTTTTTATTGGTATCAAAACATCTTGCCAAAGGACTGCAGGTGAAAATTAGCCAGTTGGGAGGAAAACCTTAATGTGCAAAGTAATTAGTAACTAACAGTGGTCAGAAAAATGTAAAAATGGGTAAAAAGTACAATGTTTTACTCTGTATTGTAGTGAAGTAGTAGTACCAGTGCAGAAAATAGATACTTAAGTGCAGTGTTTCACTTAATGTTTGTAGTTACATTCCACTACTGCTTATAGTGATACTTTTATGATTTTATGTGTTTCCATGGAAAATTGCAGAAGAGAGACATTTTTGATTAAAATTTTGTATTTCCGTTATTTGGAATCATGACACGCCGATTTAAGTCTTTGGTTAAATATTTAAAACATCTATTACATGTGCATGACATTAAAATTCACATTTTTTTATTCTTAACTAAACCAACAACCACAGAAGAAATACTCTTTATATAAAGCTATATTTTGTTTCAATCCAAGGCACATGACAATACACATGAACATATGAAGCAGTAACATAAAAGTATCATATAATGTATGTAACACAAAGTGATTTATTAAGAAATTTTTATGCTTTGGAATATGGTCTTAAGGCAGCATTTGAGGTTATTCTTAATTTCTCGAGATGGACATTTGTGTTGTTTTTTTATTGTAGAAAATACAAAGCAAGATTATATCATAATCTTAGGTGCAGCATAAAAGGTTATCAAAAGCTGTAGCAAATATAATTCACATGTTGCCAGTAACTTTATAAGCCTGAACTGGGTGGCTGGTCTAATAAAAAACAGGATAGCCCAAAAAAAAAAAAAAAAAGAATGGAATACACCCTCACAATTATGTAAAATGTACACAGTCTGACACATGTACAAAAATTGTAACTTTATCCACGGTTTAGTTCTCATCTAAGTTTGAAAAACACAATTTGGCTTTGAAAATACAGAATATCCCCAATATGGAGACTTTCTATTGCAATATTAGGTTTGGCAGCCTAACATATGACAAATAATACTCAATAAAACTGTCACTCTATTCATTAATTTAAAAAGTCTGTTTTCTGTGACTCCGTCTGTTGGATCGGTTTGTCTTAAAGTTTGATAGAAGAATCTGTTCATCCTCTGAATTAATCATCAGAGTCTTCCTCCAGTATTTGATGGTGTGACGAAGATGATTTGAGTGGAACCGAGTCAAATCCATCTGATGTCCTCTGAAAACACATGGATAAAAACATAAAGCATGAGACGCTGCCTTATTTGTAGCTCAATATGTGTCAATGAAGGGGTCACTGACCTCTCGTGAGAAGGACTTAATTTTGGTGAAGAAGGACTTCTTGGTGAGGTCCATGAGGTCGTCCTCTGCGTCCTCTCCCTCCATTATTGCACAGCTGTCTGCAGTGGGCAGCTCGCACTCTTTACCCCCGGAGCTCATCATCAGCTTGGAGTACTTATACTGCAACCTGTGGAGATGGGAGAGTTTTTTTTACTATGCTTTAATCTTATTTATTAACATGACATATCAGTGCTTTAGAAAACACCAAAAGAAATGCTAAGCTCCAAAGTCTCACTTGCGTGTCTTCTTCCAGAAATAGCAGCTGATACTGATGAGCAGCACAGCAGCGATCGTTCCCGTGGAAACACCAAACTTGAGCCAGAAATCCAGAGTCACACAGGCACTGACTTTTTGTGGTGGTAGTGATTCTCCTCCGAAACACTGCAACGGCTGCTGCCACACATAGGTGGTTCTCTGAAACACACACACACACAGACAGTTAGATTTGCCTCAGTTAAGGCTGGGCAATATGGACAAAAATTCATATCTCTGTATTTCCAGGCTGACTGGCGATACACTATATGTACTGTGGTATTTTCTACAGAATGGGCTACATGTTCATTTGCAAGCGAAAGCCACGGTCAAGATGTCACAAGCAGTTTTATAAAAACAATACGCAAAAGACTACAACTGCATCCTGCATTCATGTACAGATATCTGTTTATAGAGATTAGACAAAATCACAGGCACGTAGAATAGGATGTGTTGTTGCTGGATATCAGCCGGCTACATCAGATCAGCTCAAAATATTGGCCATCGCCCCCAGAGGATTATCATCCTCAGACTGAAAGCTGATGTGTTCCAAGATTGATCTTCTCATCTCTGCCAGAAAGTGAATAAGTGTTATTTCTCAAAATGTCATACTATTGCTTTAAATTTCCCATAAAACTTACTTAAACATTATATATGTGTGTTCCAGTGTTTCACTGTGTCGGCATCATGCTTATAGACATCAATCAATGTCTGTCAACATGGGCTTCTCGCTCTCAAAGCCAGAAACATGAGACCAATCAATAGGAGACTGATTTTGTGGAACCACAGTATGTTTATTTTCTTTTTTTTATACCCAGATGAGCTTTATTCTATTGTAATGTTCTCAGGTCTGAAACAGAAAATACACCCATATACTGAACATTCCCCTGGTTGTTCTCAGTGTTATCTAGAACAGTGGTTCTCAAATGGTGTGCTGCAGCAGGCACACTGGTGTGCTGTGGGATTTTGTGATAACCACACATTATTACTGCAATATTCAACTGGGCCTATACAAAAAGTGATGAATTAATTTTTAGCTGGCTGTATCAGTATGCTGTGTGCACCCATTTCCTAATAAAGAGGCAAACTCTAGCTAAAAAATGTAATTTAATTTAATCAAATTTGAAAAACCTTCACAGGGAATCTATTTGTCGCTATTCGCAGGTGGGAATTATAAGTGTGTGAGTCATGAAAAGCCCTGATTGGCAGCCAGTGTGACGGGTGATAACATTTAAAAGGAAAAAGCCGCTTTATTGCAAATTACAACAAAGCACCAGTGAAGACAACCTACCAACGAAAGAAAAGAGTCAGTAGACAGTATTAGGAAAGCTACCTGTCTTATTTTTTCTTGTTTTTATTGTCTTATGTCATGATAAGAGTGATAACACAAGTTATAGCAGCTAATGTGCACAGATATAAATACAGGTGTGCCTTGTGATTTTGGCTTTCCCTTGCCGTCATTCCCAATTCATTGTCTGTGGAGCAGCTCCAGACTTTAAACAAATGACATCTTTGAGGGATTTAGCACTGTAGTTTTTGCATTTGGGAGAGAGTTGTTCATTTTTACTAAGACTTTTTGACTGTCATAGACCATAGTATTCCTATGTATGAATTTGGGTGTAGTTCCCTTTTAAAGAAATGCAAGACGCCCCTCTTTAGAGTTAAAGTGTCATATAAAATGGAAATTTTGTCTTGCATATGATATTATCTTTTTTTAACCCTGTAATTCAGTCTGACATAATAGAAATTTTAAACATTTCAATATTTTTCTCCAAACAATGCAAGTTTGTGATGGATCTGTGATGGGTTTGTGGGGTTGAGGAGGTAAAATTATTTTTGTCAGTATGACCGTGCCTGTGCAGCTCTACCTGTATTCCTTGGACACAAGCGCTGATAATCTCTCTGTAGTGGTCTTTGGTGCAGAGTGGACATGCATGCTGGCTCTGCCACAGAAAGTGGAAAGTACAACCATCACACGTCCCCTCTGAACAGTTACTATGGAGGAAAACACAGATAAGAGGGATGATTACAACCTGTATGTGATGAAAAAAAATCTCAGAGGAGCCTCTTTGTCCACAGCTCAGAGCTCAGAGCTCAGTGTGACTGCTGTAATACAGTATGTGTGTAATATCAAAAGTTTTCTGAGCAACTCTTGTAGGGTCAAAAGTTGAGCTTGGTCGCAGTGAAAGCTACCTTGGCAGCGTGATGTGGTCTTTAGCAGTCACTGTGGGGTTACATCTCAGCCTGACGGTGGTCGACCTGCCTTGTTTACAGGCCTGAGTCGTCTCAATGGACCTGGAAACATCACAAACATAAAGATCTTAACTTCCAATATGTGGCAAATTTCACAAGCATCAAATATGTACTCTTAAGCATCACAGTGGATGAATGAAAATAAATAAATGATAAATTGTGATCTTATTTACTTGTAATAGAAGATGACATCTGGCAGGCCGGATGCTGCGGGAAACAGCCACTCTGGAGATGAGATGCCATTCAGGGTCGTGTCTGTCGTCACACCTTCAGAATAAGAAGACATGTAACATATTTATCTGATCTATGACATGTACACAGTGTAAACCTCCAGTTCCAACTTTATCTTCTATCAGCCCTAAGAAGCGACGTGTATTTTGACTGTTTATTTGACTGTGGACCTGAGGAGGTAAAACTACACTGTACTACACAGTAATGAGACAACAAGTCTGCAGCCATGCTCACGGCTTCAGAGGCTGTGCTGTGTAAAGGTGGGGGACAAAAGACCATTAAACTGTTTTTCACCATTTCTATGTCCAGGATTTTCCAGGTTAAAAGCCTGCTGAATGACGCAATGAAGCACAAGAACTATCTATTAATTTAAAGATTAATTAAAAATGGCCATTCTGTTGCAGACTAAGAACTAGGTTGATTTTCGGGCAGGTCAATAACCTCAGACTCCAAATGTGAATCTGGCTCTGATAGCTTAAACATGTATGGTTGTACAAGTCCAATGAAGCTGCTAGATGGAGCGTCCATGGCAGTGCTACAATTAAAAGAGGCTGCAGCTTTACTGCGAGTGAGTGGGCATGACTTCAGCACATTCAGCGGACACCCCCCTAGCGTCTTAGAGCATGTGGCTGGGTGCTTAATAACACGTTTTCTTATGGTGTGACAAACTTATTACACATATTTATTCTTGCTGTCTCTGAACATTAAGATCTGAATGCCTCTTTCACCACTGCAAAAAGTTATAATTTAAAAACAGCAAGCTGTCACACATTGACAAAAAATAAATCATGCGTAGAAATAAAAAAAAAATGTGATGCATCAATAATCGTTTTATAATCGCATCACAGCCCTCTGAATCAGAATGGAATCATAAGGTGCCTAAAGATCTTCACCCCCAATACTGTGGTGTAGTGGTGCTATGAGCTAAATGCTAACATCAGCGTGCAGAAGGCTCCCGGTGAGAATACTGACGTTAATGTTTGGCAGGTCTAATGTTTACTATGTTCACCATCTTAGATAAGTGTGTTAGCATGCTAACATTTGCTAATTAGCACTAAGTACAAAGTTCCACTGACGCTGATGGGGATGACATTGGCTGGTCATAAACTGAAGTGTTTGCTCATGGAGGTGCAAGTGGCAAAGTCAGAAGATCACCGAAATCATTATGATTCAACCTGTTGGAACCATGAATGTCTGTACAAAGTTTTCTATCCAATGATTGTTGAGACGTCCCAGCAGACTAAACAATATATAATACAAATGATAAAACTGTGTCCCCTTAATTAAAATCAGGGCATTTTAAACAACTGTACTGCAAATGACAAAATCTGGGGAAATCCTAAATATTTTCTCCTCTACAGCAATAGGTGGATGCAGCATTCAGTCCATACCGGCAAGTGAGTCACCGATGATGAAAGGCTGGGTGGACACCACACTCTGACTCCTGATTTCAGAAGGAACCACAGTGGCCCTACAGACGTAACCTCTGACCTCTTTCCCACTCGCTGTCACATTGTCCATGCAGGTAGCTGGTACTCTGCCCTGTAAGAGAGACACAGCAGCTTTAACATCAAACTAAAATTTTACGAAAAACACCAGTCACCAGGATCACAGCTTCTCACCTCTCTCCCACACAGGCCAAAATTAAAGCGATGGAAATATCTCAGGCCTTTGTTGGTGAAGCGGGGGCTGCTGTGGAAGCCGCTGACGTTGGACAGAGGAGAGAAGTCATAGTGCAGCAGCGCGCCTTCTCCTGTCTGCACATCCAACGTACAGTCACTGAGACAAGCTGTGTAGGCCTGGAGGATGGAGAGGAACATATTGTGTTTTCAGTGGGTAGAATAATCTCATGTACCGACTGTGGGAAACCCAAAGAAGACAACCAGGAAATGCCGATATCAGGTGGAATATAGAGGTCATCCTATCAGTAAGTCCTAAATTTATATGGTTTTTGTGTTTTAGTTCTGTGTGTTTTTGTTTTGTATAGAATTACATTAGTAAAGGCTACATGATGTGGGTCGATATATATTAGTAAATTTTATAAAACAAGGCAAGTAGGAGGCACATAGTGAAGATTATTTCTGCAAACTAAAACAGTCATACTTAGAGAGATAAAGTCTTTAAAAATGTGAAAATCAGCCTTTAACATCCTCCACTGTGTATAATTTGTGGAAAGTAAACTCCTCTCAAAGACATGACCTCTGTGTCCTCAACAGCTCTGCAGACATTTGTGCATTGATCAGTTAAGTCAGGAATTTGTATTTAGAAATTTTAGTGGTCAAGATTTTGTTCCCATCACCTTGTTTCTCTGTGTGTTTGGTCCACACTGAACACAAGCAGCCTCTCCGACCGGCTGACCGGCCCTGATGAAGGTGTTCGGCGGGCAGCTCTCACACGCTCCAGTCTCGCTGACCATGTAGTGTCCCGGTGGGCAGGGAACACAGGCGGAGTCGGCCATAGCGGAATTAAGGGCACAGCGGCTACACTCAGTGGCCACACCTCCGATCACATTGGTGATGTGGATGGAGAAGATCTTTGCAGAGTCAGAGCTGTATTTCCGCTCCTGAGGGAAGAGAAGACAGTTTTAGTCACCAGCTGAGTCACTCTACACACAGAGTAGTTGTCTGTCCTTTTTAGGATTTATTTTATGTCTATTCATGCTTTCTTCTCAGCTCTCAGTCAGACTATGTGCAAAGGTCATTCAAAGGTTTTCAAAGTAGACACACAGCTCTAGACTGCCCTCTAGAGTTCAGTGCAGCAACTGGGGGAAACTCACTCTGTGCAAAAGAACTCCACAAATCAGAGAAAGAAAACTTGACGCCACAGCAGTCTGACATAACAAATTCTAGTGATGATTTGAAACATTTAATGACATAATTTGTAAATAAATTCACCGTATTTATTGTTAAATTTGGTGCCTCATCTTCTCACTCTCTTATAAATCTAATGGAGTGTCAGACTTCCTCTTACATGTACCTGTAGTTTTCGGCACACTGTTTTCACATTTACTGTCAGAGATTACTAGCAAGTTTTTTCAGGAAACATAATGCATTCACTTCAGAAAAAAGCCCAATTTTTCTGAATTAACAACATTATTATGTCATTAATTCAGAAAAAAGAGCAGATTTGTTTCCCCAAATGAACGCATTACTTCTCTGTAAATTTTCACTCTGATGAAGCACAGCAAAGAACTAAGAGGTCCAACTGACTGCCAGGAATTAAACTTTAAAAACATTTATTTCCTCTTAACGGTTGTGCTATTTATCAGTCTAGATTGTTTCGGTATGAGTTGCAGACTGTTGGAGATATCAGCCGTAGAGACGTCTTCACTCCAATATAATGGAACTAGATGGCACTTGGCTTGTGGTGCACAAAGCGCAAAAAAAAAAAAACATTTGAAAAACTCAACAGCAATGTCTCTTGCCTGAAATCATGACCTAGTTACTCAAGATAACCCACAGACCTTTTTGCAGTTTCATGTAGGAACTACTTTATTTCTAACAAAATACACCTATCAACTGTATCACCGTGCAGAAAACGTGTGCATCTACTGCTAGCTCACCTAGCACCACTGAGCTAGCTAACATTAGTGCCATCAATGTTTTCTTCTTGCACTGTCACAAGCATGACCCTCTTGTCCATGAGTAGATGCACACTTCCTTCTGCGGCGTGATATGTTTAAGGCTGAGGGGGTGAAGCTGTATGAAGGTCACAGATGAAGAGTCATTTTGGGTATATATGACTGCGTCTCACCACGTTACGTTCCTCTGTTCTTCTAAACGTCCAGGTGAAGCTGGTGGTGCTGTTGCTCTGGATCACATAGGAGTATGACTGTTGCATGTTGCTGCCTTTCCAGTGCTCCACCAATTCGTTATTCCACTGATTGTAACCCTGCAGAGAAATACACTCACATCACATCACCCGCACACATCATAGTGATGTCAAGCTTTACTTTTTTATATGTGGGAACATTTCTCCTCACCGCCAGGAAGTAAAATTTGCAGTCAGCGGTACACGTGGTCTTAAAGACGAAGGTGATCCGAGAAAGTTCACTCGTCTCGCTGTCTTTGGCCACAGACTGAGGCAGCCTGTGGACACAAGTGACCTTTCATTCAGCATTTCCAACTTGGATATAGTGTACACATATAGATGTTTAACTCCTTTGAGAGACATGTTTGACTTCACCTGTATCCAGGGACATCGAGCGTGAGCATTAGGTAGTCTGTGTCCTGATCCCCGGGGGCAGTGTAGATGTACTCTCCAGCCACCTCCCATGCTGTCATTACAAACAAAATAACATTTAATATCACAACTAACACAGTTAATTTCTCAGCTTTGACATAGTAGTTTGACAAAATAATCCAACTAGCAAGGTTTATATGGTTTATATTTTTTTGTCTGCGGTCCCCAGATTCCTCACTTTCTCACTGTTCGTGCCATCCTTCAACCTCTAGCTGTTTTCGGTCACCCTTCTTTAGGGGTTTTTTTTTCTGACTATGATGGTTATCATTTAACTGCTGTGTTGTCTGCCCTCTCCATCTACACTGTGTTGCCCAAATATTATGTTTCTCACCTGTGCTGTGTTCAGATTCGCCAAACTCTCGGCGAAAGACGGTGCTCTTCATGTTGCTCGGCATCGTGTTCCACCATTTGTACTCATAACCCACCACTGGCTCTGTTCCAACGGGGCACTCGTTGCAGGCTGTGAGTAAATAATGTGTTATTTTGTCAGAGTATGCATGTGCTAAAAAACTGGAAAATAAAACAAGAACCATAGTTTGATAGTTTATTGTACTAATTTACATCCATCTATTTTAGTGATCTTTATAGTGCTGCTGTGGGACTCTTATTACCACAAAGGCTGTAGATTAGCGTTTATTATTATCAATATACTTAGTATCAAATGTCAAGGTCTCTGGTATGTACACATGAATGAAAGTCTGACATGCATATAAGGAGGAGGGTAGTGATTCTGCACCTGTGCCGTTTGAGAAGAAACCTTGGGTGCAGGGTTCACAGATGGAAGAGTTGGTGACAAAGAAACCCGGGTTGCATGGAGGACAGGTTTGCTTCTCCCCTGATGCAGGCAGCTTCACGGCTTCTTTGGCAGTCTCACAGCAGATCTTCGGCTCGATCCACTTGTACATTAGCTGAGTCTGAGACGCACAGCAAGCCAGACATGAATACATGAAAGAAGGCACCAGATGCTCTGTGGCACACACAATCAGCCCAGGCAATCCATATTTACAGAAACCTAATAGTTACACCAGATGGCTGCTGGCTGTTTCAAGGTGAAATCTGTGTGTGTGTGTGTGTGTGTGTGTGTGTGTGTGTGTGTGTGTTCACCTCTACTAAACCTACATTACCTTTCCCTCAGAGTCACAGGGTGTGTGGGTGTAGAAGTAGTCACTGTTTGTACACGCAGGTCTCGGTTTGCAGCTCCCTGAGCCAGCCTCTGGAAAAATACAAACCAAGCCGGACGAGGGAAAACACACAGCTCACATTAAGATCCAGAGATAAGACAAACCTCACACACTTAAGCAGTAAATCAGTAAATGCAGTATTTGCATACAGAGTACTTTGCACATGAGTGCGACAATATGCAAATGCATAACAGTTGTACGTTCATATATATCTATGAGTTAAAGCGTGTGCTGGTCAGTGATACGACTGGTGTTTGTGGACAGAGCATTAGAAATAGAAACCTGAGTATTTGTCTTTTTCACACTGATGGCAAACGGTGGCACCCTTGTTGGAGTAGGTGTCAGCAGGGCAAGGGGTGCAGCGGGCAGATCCTGCTTTTGCACTGTGGGTGCCGGGTTTACAGTGGAAACACTCTGAGGTGTAGGACACTCCTGGGAAAAAAACAACATCAATCAACTTGTAATCATTAACAGGAAAGAGCTGAGGAGTGACTGCTGCACATGACACACTACAGAGATAATCTACCTGAGATGGCGATGTTTTTTAACAGCACGGGTTTGATAGTGCTGCCCTCCAGAGTATACCCAGTGGTTCTCCAGTACAACACATTGTTGCCGCTCTTAAGCTCAACCTGCACAGAGTGATGTGAAAATGAGAAAGGAACAAACACATTGAAAGGTCTTACAATCTGAATTCTCCGGCAAATGAAAACCAGACGGCAGCAGGTGTGACAAAGACCAACAGTGAGACAAACCCCGTGTTTGCTGAAGAAGCTGTCAGAGATCTTCATCCAGCGGCTCTCAGAGTCTGTAGACTGACACTGGTCATTCTGAACCTGCAGGAGATTTGAGTCAGAGGTGACCAAACATCCCCCTCTCAAGACAGCCATCTTTGTCAACATCAACAGTCGTCTTAAAGCACTTACAAAGAACTCAAAGTAAATGTTGCTGTCCGGGTAGAAATAATCAAAGGTCACAGTTCCAGGTTGCTTCAGGCTCACAGCATACGACAGCGTTGCAGTGCACTCGTCTGTGTTTGAGGCTATGTGATCACCCTTTGGCGTCCAGGTTGAACTGGAGAAACAGCAGCAGCAGAAACAGTTTGATGAGTTTCTTGAAACTAAACTAAGATGACATGGAGAAAATCAAATATCACGATATCGTTGACCAAATACCTTGATACTGCAATGAAATTCTTGGGTTGACTATTGGTGCTTTCACAAAGTATTTACACAATGAGATTTTTGATAAACAATCATCAGTAATGTGGATATAATGACTAAGTGGGGTAAGAAAATGACATCACTTTACTCTAATGAAGTCTTTAAAACCAGGAAAATACAACACATATGATATTACAACATCCAAAACCTGAAAATATCTAGTCTCATGTCACAATATCAGTATAATACCCAGCACCACTTGAAACTAAGAAACAGTGAGAGCTTTGACTGATCAGTAAAACCTGCTTTTAAAATCATATGACAACTGAGGCATATACTGACTTGGAGCAGTCTGTGTGGGAATCCCCGCCATTGCCGGTCACCCCATGGGTGACAAAACCAGACGGCAGGCTGTCCCACTCATCAAAGGCCACGCCAGTGCCCAGCGAGTAGGTGCCTGCAGCACACTTCTGGCACTGCTGCGACTGCATGTCAAGGAACTCCCCCTCACTACAGGAGAAGGCTGTGAGAGGAAAAGAAAGAAAGAGGCCACAGAGGAAAAGTATCATGAAGCTGTGGACAACATGGCAAAAAACTGAGAGAGGATAAAGTGTGGTGACAATATTTACTCATTAAAAGTCCAGTGTGTGAGATTAATTAGCCTCTAGAGGTGAGGTTGCAGAACTGAAACTTCTCCCATGAGTCAAACGTGTAACTACGATGGAAGATGCAAAAACATGAATGACCCAATCTAAAGCCATGTGTGTTTGGTTTGTCTGTTCTGAACAACTGTGGAAACAACATGGCGGATTCCCTGGAAGAGGACCCACTCCATATGTAGGTATTAAAGGCTCATTCTAAGGTAACGACAACACTATGACTCTTATGATCATATACCATTTCTGCCAATAGATGCCCCTAAATCCTACACACTGGACCTTTAAAGCTGTGATACAGATTGAGGGTGTGGATAAAATGAGATATAAGAGTCGGACACTTACTGCACTGTGTCCCTTTAACTGGATCGGGGAGGCCTGTGCATATGTCAGCTTTGTTGGGAACCGCCACTCTCCATCGTGACCCGAGTACGTCACACTCTGTGTACTCAAAGTGATAATCTGACTGCAGAGACAAAACACAGGTGTTAGTTTCACACAGCTGGATAAAAACACACTATATGCACATCATACATACAAGAAGTACATGACATAGATTTTATTGATACACAAAGATGCAAGTCAATATGCAGGTAAGGCTGCCTGATATTAGGAAAACTATGACTACACAATTTTCTCTAATGTTTCCTTTTTAACATTTGTGGACTGAAATGTCTCAACAACCATTACACAGATTGTAGTTACATTTTGTGCAAACATTCATGGTTCCTAGTGGATGAATCCTAATGATTTTGGTAATCCTCTGAGTTTTCCGACACTGCACACCTCAGCTGCACGATATGCAGAAAATATGCTATAATACAGTGTACTCTGTTCTGCCTTTCTGCTGCTTAACATATACTGATAAAATACAACAAGTTGCTTGTTTAGTTGGAAAAATGAAAGGAAATTATTATTTTATTGAACAAACTGAACTGACCAGAAAAGAAACCAATAGAAAAGAATGATTGTTGCATTTTAAAGTTTAGCTTTGTCACTGGCTTTGTCAGCCAGTTGTTGGAATGAAGCCTTTGTCATTGCAATGATGATGGAAAAGAGGACATGTTGTGCAGCCCAACATGCTAGTGTTGTCAAAAATAATGATTTATCGCTACATATTGATTCTGAACATCTAAAATGATTTCAATATTCTTTTTTTTTTGCAATATCGATGTACTGATATCAACAACGCCTTCTTGCTTTCTCTTATTGTCAGTGTTTGCTACAGTCTGCTGTTCTCTGCTACTAACCAAGAAAAGTCATCAGTGTCATGTTATGGCCTTGTTATATCTATGCTTAGTAAACACATGTTTATTGATTAACAAGTTAAACATATACAACCCCACCCCACCAAGTTAGAACATATGACATTTATAAAAAAAAAATAATAGTTAACAAAATAATAATCATAGTAATTGTAAAAAACTAAAAATTATTATTATCATTATTATTATTACTAATGATAATACAGTAATAAAAATTATAATAATACTGCTGTAAAACAAAAAACATATAATTTAAGCACACATTTAAGACTGGGTACAGCAGACTATCCTCATCCTTTATCTAAGCCTTACATTTTCATAGCATCTTCATTGTCACCATTATTTACAAATTCCAAAAACATTTCCCAAATATCAAAAAACTCTGCAGCCCTATTTCTCACTATAAAGGTGAGTTTTTCAAGCGCTAAACTCACTGTTAAATCCGTCAACCACCAGCCAAGAGAGGGTCAACACACATTCTTCCAGCAGAGCCTAACTGAGCTATGTAACAAACATAATTCAACCATCATCTTCTCTTTCCTAGGCAGGATAAAACAGTCTGGAAACATGTCTAACAGGCAGAACCCAGGACTTAAGGTATTGGGGATGAGGTCATCTGAGACACAAACTGTAGCACCGACCTCCAGAATTTTGATCTCAACACACTCTCATAAGCAGTGATACAAGGTCCCTTGATGTGTGTTGCACTTATAGAATTGGTCGTGAATATTCTGTTTTTGTAAAAATATATTTTATGCCCTCAATGTCCATTTTCACCATGGTAACAAAAATAGTAATGCCAATCAATATTTTTCAATGTATTGTATCTACATTATAAATTCCAGTAGTGTGACAACACTGCTACATGTGAACAGAAAATAGAGCTGCTATTAAATTAGGCCACCAGATTGTTTTATACCTCTGGAATTTCTGTTCCCAAACCAGACAAGCCTCTTTTCCAAATAAAAGTCACGGCTAATATTTGCCCAGGAGGCCGTCTCAACTCTTGTTTTAATCTCACTCATCAAGGATGTGCTCCAACTCTGCACCGGTTTAACTCCCTTCAGGGTTTATTTACTCAGCCAGGGGGGGACAAATGCTGATTCATCCGATCCTTTTGTAAACATGTAATTTTCAGAGTTGTCACAGGACTTTGGAGACAGCAGGAGCTCAGGTGCAAAGCTTTTGTTGTATTTGTCTGTCGTGCTTTGATGCCTTCTGGAGATACTGACAGTAGGTGACTGACAAACACTGCTCCACCCGCACTGATGTAATTTGGGATGTAACATAATGTTATCTTGTTAATCTAACATCTTCCGAAACGAGGCAAGAGCAAGCACACGGAGTAATCTTGGTCAACAGCAGGCTGTTATATTCCAAGGAAAATCAGACTAATCTGAGCCCACACTCAGCCCTTTGGGATTAATAGTTAACAGAAACAGAGCAGCAGCAGCAGCAGCAGCAGCTGCAGCAGCACTACTCTAGGTCTGTGTTTTCAATTAGAGCTGCAACATTAGCCGTGGTTAGGGTGTCAGATGATGAACGTGTGTTTGGGTGGGAGGACGTGATGTAAAAATGCATCAAACTGGGGATGTGCTGGAGCTGAATCGCCTCCTTTAAACAAACATGAGGGAACCAAGGCAACAGGACATAATGACCACTGAGCCTCGTGGTCAATAGACTGGCATGGAAACAAACTCACCTCCTTCCCCAAATCATCATCACCTATAAGCCCAACAGATTCATATTACAAGACCACACATCCCTTGTGCTAACTTTTCCCTTCTCTGGTATCTTAACTCTACACACGGTGTGGTAATGTTCAACATATGCTGATAAAAAAGAAATGTTTTAAGTGTTATCAAACTGTACTGGTGTTATGCAAATAGGAAACATGTAGCCTATAAAAGGGCGAGGAGCAGAAGACGTAACATATGGAAGTTCTAGTAAACACTGAAGCGAGCACTTCAAGCACTTGTTAGTAACATATGTTCATTTCCCACTCACAATACGTGAAGGAGGCCAACATTAGTCTTACTAAAATCAACACTGTTGGATTGTGCCAATTTAAATGTGCCATCAGAAAACGCTTCATGTCTATTTTCTTTATTATGTGTTGAATTTTAAAGCCTAAAGTCAAACATAGCACTTGAGGAGGGTTTCTTGCATATTCAAACATATGTTAAACTGGGTGAAGCAGGTCAGCCATCTTTTAAAATGTTCAGAAAGTTACATGTGTCACACCTCAGAGCAACAATTTCATATTTTGCTGGCTTTAAATTAATTCTGTCAACTCCTCATCCATAAGAAATGAAACATTAATATGTACATCAAACTGTTATAGTTCGATCAACTGACACTGACATCAACTGACACCTAATTTCAGCTTTGGATGGGTTGTTATTCATGAGGTAGAAAAGGCTACTTAATAAAAATAAAATGAATGTCCTCACCTCTTTGCACATGGGCAGCTCCGCAGAGGCTTGTGCAAAAAGCAGCCCCAGTAAAAGGTGTCTCAGGTGCATCGTCGCCTCCTGTCAGTGCTGAAGTGATGGGGACGGAGGAGCAGAAGGTTGACCTGCGCCCTCAGGTGCTGCCCGCCCGGCGGCTGGGGGCGGGGCTTCACTCTGAACGGTGAGCAAATACTGGGAGGTGATTGGCTGTTCTTACTCTGAATCATCGTTTAATGTCTGACTGTTGAATCACATGAGGCTGAGATGTATTTTACCTGCCGTCTGCTAGCATTTTAGGACATTTACTGTAGAAGTGAGTCTTAGTTAGTATTTTTAGCGACCGACGGCTAAAGTAAAAAAAAAAAAAAAACAGCGACGTATTTATTTCAAGGTAGCAAGCGACATTTTTACAAAAATATATAGCAATTAAATGCCTGCGAATAATTTGTAAACATTTTTTTTTTAGACTTTTTTTTTATTATTGAACACACAATAGAACAAAAAACATAGAGAAACATACATGTTCTCGTAAGGACTATACATTTTTTGTACAGTGAAAAGTTGTGAAATTGCAAAAGCGTCGCAAAGAAAAAATACAAATAAAAACAAAAAAACAAAACTGGGGTTTTTATAAAGTGCAAGTACAACGAAAACAGTAGCACGTCATTTTATAGATCACCAGGCATACAATTAAAATAACAAAGACCCTAGAGAGGAGCAAAGTCTAAGGCATAAATCAAATAAGCAAGAAACGAGATATATCTCCACAGATCTTTCTGGCTAGGCCTATATTTGTAAACATTTTTGACCCACAGCACGTGGTAAAAGGGAAATATCCGCCAACAGTCGTTTTCTTTTGAAAGGGTTTAACCGGAAGTTTGTGGTTGCCTAGAAACCAGGCTGTGAACATTCTAGTCCGGTTCTTCATTAACCAGAATAGAGGCTAACAATTGTAAATAAATTATGTTTTTCGTCTGCTGAGCTTCGTGTTGTCAGTAAATATGTCAAGCCGGGATCCTTTCCCCTCCAAAAAGTTTGAGAACAACTTCAGTCTGAGCAGCTTCCGGCTCCAGCAGGTGGGTTTAACGATTAAAACTTAATATCTGTGTGGTGTCCGTGTTACTTAGCTTAACAAAATATAATAATATAATTATTTTCTCTATTTAAGCAGTCTACAAGGGTCAGATGTCCAACATACTGTTAACCAGTGATACTCAACTTGCGTCCTTTGGGCCAAATCTGGCCCCTGGTAGGCAGCTGGTTGGCCCCTCAACCATTTTCTGATTCACAATACAAATAAATTGATTCACACTGGGATTTTTTTTATTTTATTTTATACTTCTAATATAACTACGGTGCTTGAGTACATACAAAAGTATCAAAATAGAGCTTGTTTATCAAAGAAGGTTCCTTCCATGCCCTTAATGTCCTTAATTCCTAGAAACACCCCTGCGTTCACCCGATCTGTGTGGGACTGCTGTGACTGGCCCCTGGCCTCCTGTCATTATGCAAAAGTGGCCCCAGGGCAAAGCAAGTTTTTTTTTTACATCAACATTATTAAAGTTACTAAATTTTGTGTTTTCTTGTCAGTTTGATACTGGGAATTAGTTACATGGCCTTATTAACCCTCAGGCAAAAATATGCTGATGAGCTCTAACTAACCCCCTGCTAAAATATTACATGGCCCGTGGTTAACTGTGTGATATTTTACTTTAACACAAATGAGTTTAGAATCGTAAACATGTAAGCACAAAACTGAAATAATTAAGGTTTTAAAACTGGATCTTGACACAGGAACTCACTTCAAAACAGGGCCTTAAAAGAATACCTCACCCACAAAATGACCATTTGTTTATCAGTTAGTTACTCTAAATTCACCAAGAAAACTTTGTGTTTCTTGCATGCCTCCATGGAAAATGGTGAATGTACTGATTTACTGATTGATTAGGGACTGTATTTACCTACAGCAAAACCATATGAAAACATCTGTTTGCAAACTGTCACACAACTGCAGTACAATCAAAGTCTCATTTATCCAGTCATGTGCTCAGGACTTCCCAAACATGTGCATTTTTACAAAAAAAATACAACTTAGTATTTAAAACTGAACTAAGAGTAAATTTGTCTATGCTCTCATCTATGCTCTCATCAAAGCCAGGTTTTTAGTGAAAATACATGTGTTTGGGAAGTACTGAACACACGACTGGATAAATGAAACTTTGATTATACTGCACGAGTTGTATGAGAGTTTGTAAAATTGATGTTTCGATAGAGTTATGCTGCTGTTAAATGTGGTCCCCAATCAACAAATCAATATGTTGACAAACTATATATGACAAAATAATTTTTCCTCACAAATACATGGCAACACGGCATGACTAACTGATATAAAAATAGTCAATTTTTGGGTGAAGTGCTCCTTTAAGATCATTTAATTAATCTGGTCCAGTTGCAAGGCTCTTATCATATCAATTGAAACTGTGCCTTAGTTGTGCATATTCTAATAACATATCCCCAAAGTTGTATTTAAATCATCACAAACCGGTTGCCAACAGGACCTTGCCCAGTTTATATCTGGGCAAAGTATACCTTGGGAAATCAAATGATGGTGTTCAAACAGCACTTAGCAAATGGAAGAAAGTATCTAAATGTAAATATACAGAGTATGTACATGGTTAGCCTTGTATATCCTGTCCCCTATACAGTCACAAAAACTCATTTCTCCGAGGTTCTCATTTAAGCAAACTATATTTCCAAGCATTTTAAATTTTTCAAGAAACATTAATATTTCTGAAGTGTTTTTGTTCACTATAGGTTATAGCTAAAGCAACATGCTTGTTTGACATGTTTGAGCTCAGTCATTGTTTGCTTATTATGTGGATTTCAGTAATTAAAGGGAATTAACATCTGTGGTAAATAAAATCTGAAATATGTCAGTCAGGGTCTTCAAATCATTTGAACTGTAATTTTCATCACAACAGATATAATTTCTTTGTAAGTTTGTCATTAATTTTTCCCCTTTCCCACTGTGCAGAGGAAAACATATGATAAACCAACTCACCTCGCCCAAACAGAGGAACCCTGGAGTCGCCTCCATGATACAGCCACTTTGTCCAGCTCTCGGCGGAGTGTTATGCATTATGAGCATCAGGTAAAATCCATTGCTGTGACCTTCACTTATGAAACCAGAAAGATATTTCAAGGTCAATACTTTGTATGCACCACTCTTTTTTTCAACATCAGGCTCCAAACGACAGCCTCGACTTCCACCTGAAGTCCGTCTACGATCACCACAAGGACTTCTTCTTGGGAAAGAACCAGATATTATACCAGAAGGAGACCGTCACTGAGGATCACAGGTGGGTGTTTGTGAATTTAGGTTTGTGGCCTGGCACAGTACAACTACACTGTTATAGTGGCATCTCAGGAGTCTAATTCAACCGTGTTAATCATTTTAAATGTTAACTTACAGGAAGGAGGAAAACTCAAAGCAGGACATGCTGGAAAAGGAACAAGAGACAGATATCAGAGTGTGGGTCGATCCACAGAGGCGCTCCATTTACAGCATTAAGTGAAGCACAGGTGACGTTTACTTATATTATAAACCCTAATAACTGCAGCAGGTGCGTGTGTGGAGAAACTAACATGAAGAAACCCTGAACTTCTGATTTAAGTCCCAGAGTCTGACTCCAGCGTACCCCCACTAACGTTTTTGGGAGAATCTGGGTATGTGTGGAGTAAGGTGGGTCCAAAATAACAATACGTCCTTTTTCCTCTCCACAGGGCTTGACCAGAGAGAATGATGGCAGCCTCTATTCAACACTACTACTATCTCTGCTGCCAACATGAGAGCCCCGTAAATAAAGGAGTTCTTTCAGTGATTTTTTTGTCCTGCTTGTGTTTATACAAATGCTGTGGAAAACAAATACAGTGAAAAAAGAGATGCCTTTACACTGATGGTGTCAAGAATACAAATGAGGGACGGTCAGATGTGAACATTCTAAATAAAGTTAACATAGCCATTTAGCACAGAAACAGCAGTATTTTATTAAAATATAAAAACGTTAACTGATGAGGAAGAGATGAAACAGTTGCACATACAGTATTTTGCTTTCTCAAAAGTGGTTCTGCATTAATAGAAAAAATGTCTACCGCATCTGGACATAGTGTGGGGCTTGTCAAAGACTCTTTCCAAGGTCCATACAGCATATTCTGTCTGAAATAAAACAGCTGAACACAAAATATTTATAATAAATGATAAACGTCAGTTGAATTTTTACAGTTGTAGAACTGGAACTCGTTGAACTGGAAACTAATTTGCTTAGGTCAGGACAGGTCGGACGGTAGGTTCAAGCCCTGGCTTTTCGTCGGAGACACCGTTTGATGAAAGCCTTCTCGTCCCATTCGTTGGGAGGAAGCATTTGACCACCGTTGTGGACGCAGAGGACGGTCATCTCCTCAGCGTACTTGAGATTCTGCAGCAACTGAGGAAAAATACAACAGGCGCAAAGGTTGAGGAAAGTTGAGGGGTGACATTATAATACAGCAGATACACACATTGACACAAAACATGTTAAACCAATTATTACCGATGTTAACAGATTATTTTAACCACCCAGGGACAGCAGAAACAAGCCGAGAACACAAGACTGACATATCATCACCTTTTAAATTTATGAATATGTATATAGCAAACAGCTGCTTATTTACAAATTCAGCAGAACCACACTTGGCATTACCATTTATACAGAGTCATGTTTCTGGTCACTTGGTGACTGTAAGTCAATTCCTGAGGAATAGATCTGACTCTTCAGCTGCTAAATGCTGTGCTATATTCATCAGCTGGTCGCTAAATTTGTTCCTTGGTGCAGAGTAGATAGTTTACAGTGGGTTATTAGAATAGCTGAAAACAACGATAATAAGAGCAGTGAGAGTGAAACAAAACAGAAAAGTGGAAGGTCATAAAACCAAAACAATGAGCTGAAAGATGTTAAAACATTCTGTAGAGCTGAGGGGAACTGGAGAGTTGGGTGATAATGTTGTATCCCTCTCTATCTCTCAGTAGCCATGTGATCCATTGTTAATATAAAAATACCAATTATAGCCACTCAAGCAGAATGCACAGCAGATGTACACAAACACACTCAGTGAGATCATCAGAAGGTACAAACACTCACTTTGGGAGTTATGAAGAAGTACTGGGATGTCGTCTCTTTGCAGGCTGTGCGGACCACAATGTCAAAGACTCTTCTCTCATTTACAGGATCCATTCCCTACACATAAGGGAGAAACAGTCTCAGTCACATCCACATACGCAAGCAGGCGTATATCAGGAGTATATCAACTTCACCTGTGTGTGTTAATGGTTTGCGTATGTGTAGAAAAAGTGACAAAAAAGCTGCTTTGCCAGCAACTTAAATAAGTGAAGAGAAAGGTCAATTTGTTAAATCATTAACAAACATGCAAAATCTTCAGAGGACAGAACAAATGGGTCTGGAACATGCTTTATCCCTGCATGTTTCAAGGCCTTTACACACCAGGGTTTTTTTTTGTTGTTGTTTTTTTTGATGGGACTGATTCACAAGTCACAAGAATATACTTTAACACAGAATGTGAATATTACGTGGCACAAAAGCAACAGAATTCTTTTCAGAGCAATGTACTGCTGCTGATATGAATAGTTTTGATGTAATATTTGCAGGCGAGTATTTCCCATTTTCATGTCATTAATTCGTCACACCCCGGTGTTTAAAGGCCTTTAGTCTGTTTTATTATCTGAAGATGTGCTGCATTATTACCCCATTAATACCTAAATCTGGTGAAATGTTAGAACATGGGTTCAGGATCCAGTGATTAATTGCTGGTGTAGGTTGGACCCTAGAGCACCACGTCATGGCCAATTATAAAGCGTTTAAATTTTGGCTCATGAATCCTAAAATGTGAGACTAAGAACCCTTTTTCCTGGACTCACTGTATGTCTGCTTCTTCTGCAGCTCTGTTTTAATGTACATGTTCTCACAGAAGAAAAGCTGTTACGACTGTGTGTGTTTAAGTGTGTGAGTGTGACTACCTGGTTGATCTCATCCACCACTCTGAAGGGGCAGCGATTGAGCTCCTGCAGGGCCATGAGGTAGAGCATTGTGGAGACGCTGCGCTCTCCTCCGCTCTGATGGTGGGCAGTCAGCTCGTGGAGCTGAGTGCTGCTGTGGAACTTCACTCGAATTCGGATCCCATATTTGTCATACTCTTCCTGCAATGACAGACAGCATTTAATGGGGGGAAAATTCTAATTGTTACAAATACCAACATCTTATGTGAATGATTAATTATGAGCAATACTCATCGCTTACATAAAATACAGGAAACGACCACTGAAACTGCACTTTGTCCCCGAGATGTCAGCGTGTGTTTTGTTCCCTGCGTGTGAGCATTTACCTCATTCTCTGAGTGCAGATCGACCTCTCCTGCACACTGCATGGAGCGGAAGAAATCACTGAACTTGTCATTGATCTGTTCCACCAGCTGCTTCAGCGGGTTCAGCCAGCGCTCCTTCGCCTGTGAGACACACACACACAGATCATGTTATCAAGGATGGCCTGCTGTCATAAAAGAAATCACAGAAAGAACCACATTTCTTAACAAAAAAAAATCACTCAAGGATCACTGCAGCGACAGATCATGTACCTCAGATATGTTCTGCCGGTAGGCGTTCAAGGCGTTGGTCTTCTCTTCCAGCTCTTTCTCCAGATGTTTGATCTCCTGCTCTCTCCTGTTGTACTCCTCGACAACCTTTGCAGAGAAGGAGAGAATTAACGAGGGTACATGACAAGATGTATTCACACTCAAAATTTATGTCCAAAAATAAAACAATAAATACACTGCTAAGAAGAAATTAATAAATTACAATAAAACAGCACTTTCCTACAAAAGGCTGTTTCTAGTGAACTCTAATATTTAAAAAAAAAAAAAAAGGACAACACAGATGGTTTGAAATCTATCTAATTCCTGAGTTTGCTTTCTGAGAATAAAGTTATGATTATACAGAAATAATTTCAGCTGATTCTCATGTGTTCTTACACTTTCACTGAGGCCAGTGAAGCACTCAGCTCTGGACCGCTCCTCATTCAGCATGGCATCGATCTCGTCCAGCGTGTCAGGCAGTTTGCTGAATGCCTGCGTCCATGAAAAATAAGAACCGTGAACATTTGATTAATTAATATTACTAACATTTTGTGTTCAAAAACCTCCACAGCAGTAACTGGAACACATGAGAAGGATAGTTTTATTTAGCAACATAACAAACAGTGATAAAGACTAACATTACGCAGGTCTTCAGGTAATGACTCATCAGGTTGCATCCTGCAGATCGTTTTTGCTCTCTTCAGAAGGCCTTTGCATTGTTCTGTCAGCTGGATCTTCCTCTGCTCCAGACGGCCGCATTTTTGCTGCAAGAACATATGTGATGCAGAACAAGGAGTAGATCATGACATACAGGAGTTAATATCACGAACAGTCCACCAGGATAGATGTATATAAAGGTGTGTGTGTTACGCTTACATCGAGGGTCTTGAGTTCAGAAGCACCTTCTCGACAATCATTCTCCAGCTTGGCCTTCTCAGCTGTCAACCCCACCGTCTCCAAAGCCAGGTGCACCTTCTCCATGGTCAGCTTGGCTCTCAGCTACAGACGATGGAGAGACAAGGGAAATGGAGGGCGCAAGGAAAGTCAGCAAAATGGCAGAGGCAGATTATAAAGGACAGGTGTGCACTTTTAAATGTTAAATGTCTCCCCTTTTGTAATGGCCGCAAAAAGTGTTTATGCAGAACATTATGATGACCTTTGACCTTTTGGATATAAAATGTCATTACTACATCATTTTATCCTATGAGACATTTGTGTAAAATTTTGTCATAATTAGCTTATGAATTCTTGAGTTATGGCCAACAACCGTTTTTGTGGAGTCACAGTGACCTTTGACCAAGGAGGGACGGACAGACGGACGGACATAATGCCTCCAGTCATGGCTTCCACCAGTGCTGAGGCATAAAAATCTTCTCTAAATATCATCCTACCACAGCTATCAAATCTAAAACAGTTATGGTTCAAAGTCTTCATGTATCCGTACCTTCATTTGGGCCATGAACGCTGCGACTATGGACACCTTCTGGGCATTAACAGCTGCGATTTTTTCTTTAGTCTCCTCTTCAATCTTCTTCAGGTCAATAACACTCCGCTCCATCTGCCTCAGACTAAACACATGGGAAGAGGAAGTTAGACCAATTAAGATATATTTGCATTAATCAATCTAACACAACTCTACAGAGAAAATTTGCTAAAAGTATTTCAGACAGACTTGCCTGTCCTGTTTGGTGCTGATTTTCTGCTCCAGTTGCCTCTTTTTGCCCTTTACTTCAGACAGGTGCTTCTTCTCTGCCAACAGTTCATTATCACGGCGATCCAGTGCAGCGGCCTCTGCCTGCAGGGCCTTCAGCCGCTCGTCGATGTCTCGTAACTTCACCTCACAGGCCTAGTCACAGAGGGGTTAACAGTTAAACTCTAACATGTTAGATGTTTCAAGGTATACTCGAAGGAGCACCAGATTTATGAAATGCTGCAGTTAAAAAAAGGAAAGGGCTATGCCTCTCTCCCTCACCTTCATCTGCTGCTCCAGCTGCCGTTTCTGTTCGGCGTCCACAGTGATGGTGAGGTACTGGGAAGGGTGAACTGCGGAGTTACTGGTGCTGATCTTGTTGGAGTAATGGGACCTCTTTAATGTGTACCTCTCCTCTGTTGTGTATAACACCCTGAGGTAGGGCTCCTCAATCACCTGTGAGAGAGAAAATGACAGATGAAGATCGAGGTCAGCAGTAGCGCCTTTTTTAATAATAGAAAAAGACAAAATACAAACACTGAGAACTTATCGCAAATTCTCTGAACTTCAATGATCCTGCTGGGAAATGTCAGGAGAAGAATGTACGGCTGTCAGATTTTAATTACCCAACATAAAATACAGTACAACTAAATCAGACAGTGATAAAATGCATCTTTAATTGACTAAAAGCACTTGGTCCAAATAAATAATTTAATTGGGTGATTATATGATTATTATGGGTGTCTGCATCTCAACCTACAACAATTCTCTTCACATCCAGTGGTAAATTCACTGCAGAAGTTTAATTTTAAATGAGATTTACTTCCCTAATTCTCTGCTGTTTGTCGTGAGAACTTAAATAATGTGGGAAGAGGCACGTACCGTTTTAATCATGGCTTTAGTCTGGTCATTGCCCACAGGGACGTCATGCACCTTGTACTGGTGACAGAGGTAACTCATCACCTCATCAGGGGCGTCAAACATCTCACGCAGGTAGGTGAAGAAACCAAAACGCCTTTGAATGAGTAAGAAAATTAAACATCAAGTATGTATAAAACTAAAAAGTAAGGATCACAGACACAATTACAACAATAATAGACCATAAAATAAATACAGTTGATGTTGATTTCAGGTCATTAAGCCTCAAGTAAAATAAATTTTCTCTCACTTCAGGGACTCAATATTTAGGGATGGCTTCCTGCCAGAACACGACTCCACTGGAGCAGAAATGGAGTTCACTTTCAAGTTCATCTTGTCACGGACCTGAGGGTCGGGACAGATCAAACGAAACTTCTTATTTGGGAGGGTAAAGACTGGAGGTCACACACAAAGTTCTGGTTTGTCTGACAGTTTGGACAGAGAAGGATTTTCATCCTCCACCCAGAGTCAACATGACATCATAACCTGCAGCGCACTGACCTCAGTCATGAACTTCTCCATGTCGTCTTTTCTCTGGAAGACAAATGCCCGCAGATCGTGGAATGAGATGTGGTTCTCCACGTACTTAGCATAGCGATGATCTTTCACATTGATCTGAGGAAAGAGGACAGGATTATCATGTGGACTATGCAACTGAAACAGAGAGCATCACACTCACAATACTGACTGCTGTCAAATGTTTTGTGAGAGTCACTACGATGAGATTTCATAAGAATAAGAATAAAATCAAGAAATTAAATCCCAACCTTCTGTCAGTCTGCTTTAGGTACTCGCTGTGCTAATATTTTATTTTAACATTTATAAGCACTTTATAAACGGTTTATAATACACTGTAATGTAGTTGTATGCAAATGTAAGGACATTTCCCAGTGTTAATTAATGCATAGCATTTGTCAACAATTAATAATTCCAACTGTGTTTTACTATATCATCATTAATAATGTGTTTATTCAGCCTTAAATTGTATTAAAAGTTTATATACTGCTTGTAGTTTTTAAATGGGGTAGGGTTAAAATAAAGTGTTATCCACATGATTTAGTGGGACTCTAAACTCACCACCAGCATCATGGGCTCATGGACATTTCCATGAAAGAGATGTTTGTGCTGTCTGAGCCACTGGAGGGCAGTGTGTGTGTCCTTGTGGCGTCCTCGCAGCTTCTCCTCTTTGGCATTCATCATGTTGTTCATGTCCCTGAGCTTTCTCTCCAACACTGGCAATTAAAATAAATACACATCGTCCACATGAACCACATTCTATGCTATAAATGTTAGCAGCATCTTATGTTAAAAGTGAAAATAGACAAGCTTTCTGCTTTAATTTATCATTATGAAGTTTATGTTGATTGCACAATGTTATGGCTAAAAAATTAGGGATGCACCGATCCCATACTGACATCAGATATTGGGCCAATAGTGACTCAAACAGCTGGATCAGTATCAGTAACAATGGGGCAGATCTATTCCGTTAAATTCTGCATTAATGTCTGGTTACACGTGTGTGTACTACATCATGCGTCAGCAGCGTGACGCATAGCTGAGGGAGGTAACAACAATCTCTTTAATTAAAAACTGGTATTGGACTGGTACGCTGTACTGGCCGACGCCCAAAGCCCAGGTATCAGTATCAGGACTAAAAAAAGGTGAAGTGGTGTGTCCCTGTATGGACACCACTGGCTTTCACAATGCCAATTTTGTCTGCCATTGAGTACAATCTGCCGGGAAAATGAAGGCTCAAGTTACGGCACAAAGGAAGGGCTTCAACCACTGTGCAACCAAAACTGGAAGAAGATGGTGCTTTTGTTTGCTCCCAGTAGCTGTAAGTAGCAACCCTCGATAACCAAAGAGTATCAATGTTTGTTCTTTGCCGTTATTATCTCCAGTAGCAAAAATGGTGGACGGTGAACACCTAAAGTAACTGTGGGAACTGTGGTAGCTGTCAGGCTCTGAGGAAAATGGAAAGCAAATCTGTTGTCTTTGTGACAGCGGCATCAACAATAATACCACTCGTAAATGCTATGGGGGGAAAAGTTGTGTGTCTCCACTTTAAATAATTAGATTTATGTAACCTGCATAGTTTATGAGAAACTCACTTTTGTATTCAGCATGGAGGTTGTCCTTCTCCCTGCGCAGATCGGATTTCTCTCCTTCGATCTTGGCTCTCTCCTCCCGCATGTTCCTCAGCTCGACATTGACGGCATTGATCCGCGGTGTCACATCGGGTTGGTCGCCAACTTTGGCGAGCTCTGCCTTCAAGTCATCAATGGTCCGTCTGGTGTTGCTGATTCTCTTCTGGTGGTCTTCCTCTTCCATCTGCTTCAGCCTCAGCGTTTGCTTGATATCGTCAATCTTTAGAGAAGAACAGGGAGAGTTTTCATTCATTATAAACGACAGCTGCAGATAAAGTCTACTTTAATCTGTGGTAAAGTATATTAAAATAAGGCATTAGCTAAAGCTATTAAAGAAAATAGTGATTGTGTTATTTGAATGGCAATTTCTGTTACCATCTCTTCTGACTTGATACTAAGCTGGCGAAGCATTATTTTTAAATTAACTGACTCATTTGGGATCTTTCCCCCCAAAAAATAATTTGCTGTAATTAGTTAAAGCAATCAACAAATGTGGAGTGTGAAGGAAGAGTAAACTGAGCCATGAAAAGATAAAACAGGAGGACATTCTTGGGTGCAGGGTCCCACAAGGCGTCTATACGTATCAAACACTTAAATTTAGTACTTTTTCACCAAATTAAAGACATTGCTAGACTTTTCAAGGACCTGCAGCCTCCCTGTCTCAGATAGAAGTCCTTTTAAAGTAAAGTGGCATGTTCATTGTTGGCTTGTTACAGTGGATGTCAACAACACTGATCACTTGTTATCAGCTGTGAGCGCTGTAAGTTTTCTAACCCTTTCTGAGTCTCACCTCTTTGTTTTTTCGATCCAACTGATCTTGTTTCTGTTTGCACTTCTGAGACGCGTCTTTGATAGCAGCAGTCTGAAAAACAAAATGCTCACATTATCATCATAATTCTATCACAAACATTATATTCCTATAATTCTACTGCTAAAAACATGCTCAAAAATCCTGGCATCTCATTTTAATTATGACATTAAACCTACTTTCGAGAGGCTTATAACTGATTTTGATTACTACTGCTTCATATTCAGTGAAGATGTGTTTTTAAGGAATGAACCCACACTACATCATAAACAGCTGGCAGGATTCTCAAGTGTGCCGCTCTTAAATGTCTTAATATTTTTATTATGAGTTTCCGTGGGCAGCATAATGCTCTGATTCATTTAAAAGGCACTTAATTCATGTGTAATCCTCATGGATGCCCAAAGAGGCTTTTCATAAACAATTATAAGTGCATCAAAACTATGAGTGCGAGCTAACGGCCAGACCTCTCAGCTACATGAATACACACAGATCATTAATACTAAGTATGCTAAAAGTAAAATACAAAAATAAATCATTAATCATGTTCCTTCTTTCAGACCTAAGTGTCGTACTGTAGACCTATCAGAGAGTAGTAACACTTGTTTTTTCACCTTAGCCTTTATTTGTGCATCAGTTGGTTTCATCTGGTTGTCGATCAGATGGATCTTCCTCAGCATGGGAGCCTGGGACTGCTTCAGGGCAGAGAGCTGCTTCTTGGCCTCATCTCGCTCCTTCTTCACACCCTCTTGCTCCTTACGGGTGGTCTCGTACTCCTAGCATCCGAGGGACAGGATCAAAACAGACACAAGAATTCAGTTTTACTCTGACTGCGCGCTGTGTTTATTTGTCTCTCCCCCTCATACACAGTGTGTAATTTCCACCACTCACCACCCATGGTTTCTTCTTGTCAAGCAACTCAATCACGTCCAGATGCCTCTTCTTTTCGTAGTAGCGGTTCACGTCATGTTTGTTCCTCTCGTTCCTCTGCTTGGCCTTCTCCAGGAAACTGGCCTTCTCCTTCACAACATTCTAAAAAGAAACCAGTAACAATAATGGAAAACCTAGAAGAGCCCGAGGTCTGAAATGCTGCATGTACATCTTCTAAATATGGGGAAAAAGTTAAATAATGGATGGTGCAACTGTGATATGTTTTTTTTTTAAATATTTGAGCTGTGACAAAAAGAAGGAAGGGGAATTCCACTTAGATGTTCACTGAAAGGGATTCTAAAAAATCCACAGCTCTTTGAATTGCATGAATTATATTTACCTCCAGTTCTCGTTCTCTGTTGCGGAAGTTTTTGAGCTCACAGTGATACTCGTACATCTCTGGTGGTCCCACTGACTTCTCAGTTGCCTCCAGCAACTCAGTTTTGGACATCTTGGCAAACTCTCCCACTTTTTCCTGTATGGATACACCAACCACATCAACAGGAAATCAGAAAACAGTGAGAAAAGTATTATTGGGGATAACATTTAAGGCAAGTTAGAATTGTTTAAGTAAAGATTTGCATGCATAAAATGTGACCTCCACATCGGCCCACTGACCCCTTGATTAAATACTGACAAATACATTTGAAAATGAGATTTATATAATTCACATAAATGATACCTGCACTGTGCAAATATCCCATAATGTGACAACTCTACTTTAACAGCCTGACCCAATGGACAATTTCAGCAGCTATTTTAACAACTGGCTCAAACATACCTGAGGCAGAAACTGGCAGAGGTTGCTGACTTGGATACGCAGAGCCTTGACTTCTTCTTCCACTGCTTTCTGGTTGCAGTGTCTTCCATTCAGCATCCACAGCGACTGATTGTTCTCCACATGGATCTCTCGGTTAATCACTACATTACCACCAACCTTGTGCCTGGAATAACAACAAAGAATTATTATTCCTAAATCATTAAATAGCTGTAACACCTGCTGGCAAAACAGTGATATCAGCTTAGGTTAAACTGTCTGTATTTCTAAAATGCTGAGTTATGTTAGCAAGATTAATATAACATGATTTCTAAATTGCTTTATCTGAAATTTCTGAAGACATGCAACACAAATGTATTTCACCTTTATAACAGCTTGATATTAGTAAAGTAACTCTTTCACATAACTTACAGTTCAATCTCAATGAATCCCTTATGGCACCCACGTTTGACATACAGCCCAACCTACAGAAAAAAATAAACAAATAGTTTCAATAATCATCATCAGATTTGTAATTAATTTATCTGTCAGCTTAAATACCTTTATAACTATTTGACTATTTGACAGCAAATTGTATTATTTATGGAGAGTTTGGTCGAAATAGTTTAGATTTAAAGGTAAACATGAGAATGATTAACTTTTGGGTACACTTAATTAGTCATAATACAGCAAAAATCTCTTTGACTGTGTTTATTGTTTTCAAGACTTTGTATGATGACAATATTTTTCAGTGTAAATGGATTTCCAAAGTTAAAAATATTCTTGATGATTGTGGTTTATCGTACTTATGGCATGAAGCTGGACGGATGAACCCTAAATATTTAAAATTAATGATTGAACATAGATTATCTGACATGGAACTACAGAGATGGCATGAGAAATTACAAAGTAACCCTTTATGTCATAGTTATAATTGTTTGATTTCACTTTTGAACCTTATCTGATTATGTTAAGACCTGCCGAAAGAGTTTGTTTGTCTAAGTTTCAGTATGGAAATCATAAGTTATCTAACTCTGAGTGCAGGTATGATCGTGAAAATGTCCCCCGGAAATGTACTCTTTGTTTGACTGGCAATCGAGGAGACGAATATCACTATGTACTTGTGTGTTCTTTTTTTGATAAAGAGAGAAGAGAGTTGGTCGGACAGTTCTATAGAGCAAATCCAAATATTTATAAGTTTCAAAAGTTAATGTCATCTCGAAAAGTAAAGGTCTTGTCAAATTTGTTTAAAAGACTTTTAAAGAAAATCTTGAATAGTTTCTCTTGATTTGTTTTGACTTGTATGTATGTACACAAATTCTGTTTTATTTATTTTGTTGTGCATTGGCTGCCACCTGTTCTGATTTGTTAATGTTATTTTTTTTGTCTGCCCCTTATACCCTGGGGAGGGGTCAAAAGGAATAAATGAAATGAAATGAAAACTGACTGGCACTGGTTCAGGGATCTGAGTAAAACCATTACAAGCAGTGTAAGAGGATAACCAAAGACACTCAAATATCAGTGCCTACTACCTACTGCAAGCAGTTGCTGTCAGCTGAAAACCTTTAATGTATTAACCCTTATATCATGCGTTTTATTTACTCACTGGTCTTTGGAAAGAAATCAAAGTTGGGCCAAGTCCAGAGTACTTCTACCAGTGCTGTTTACCTTATCACCTCTGCCCAGGATAGCAGTCTTGCCAGCCAGACCCAGACAGATGGCACACACGATGCTCGACTTGCCAGTTCCATTGGCTCCAACAATCATGTTCAGATTAGGTCCAGGATACACCACAGAGTAGTCATAGGTCCTGTGGGAGCACAAGGTAGGTATTTAAGGTTTCCCTGCAGGGTCTTACGACAGAGGTGGGCCACCTCCACTAACATCAAAAAATATTATAAAACTGAAAAACTTTTACAAATTAAATTAGTGTCCCATAAAAGTACTGATGAGAGCGCTTTCTGTTTTAACGCCCCTAAACTGTGGAATTCATTATCTCTGGATATTAGAATGGCGAGCTCCCTCGATATCTTTAAACGTAAATTTAAGACCTACCTTTTTAATCTGGCTTTTAATATGGAGTTACATTACAGTCTTGATTCCTCAGTTTTAACCATTGGTTATTCCCTTCTTTATTCTATTTTATTTATTTATCTATTTACTCTTTTTATTCCGTGGAGTTTTAAGCATCTTTTTGCTTGGTTTGCTTTTTAATATTTTATTGTTTTGTGTCCAATTTTGCCATGTGAAGCACTTTGGGCTGCATGTTTGTATGAAAGGTGCTATATACATTAAGCTGAGCTGAGTTGTTTAAAACCTAAGTGGAAGGCAGGGAGTTCAAGCACTTACAAGTACAACACAGACAATCCTTCAAATATTTAGCACCCAGGCAGGTCATCTGGTTGTACTAGTTGAAGCTTTTTGACAGCCACCTTGCTGTGGGTGTTGACTCCAAGAGGCTGTAGTTTGTGGTGCAGGTGAAGTATATTACTCCATACTAAAGGTGTGTCATATTTAGTGTAGTCTATTTATTTAGTAGGACAGACTGCTCACTTTAGTAGATGAAATATTTATTCAGTCTACCCTCTTTATTATAAAGGGGGTGAACAATATAATAGAAACACCTTTTGGTATAAAACAGGTGAACAGCATCACAGCCAGCAACCAAAATGGCCACGAGTAATTTAAACAAAAGCTGCATGACAGAACTGTTGCACCATACTGGTTTTTAACCAGGTGTACCTAATAAACTGACAGCTGGAAAAAAAGTGAACATTATTCAAACGTTAGCCATCATAGAGACTTGACTTGGACTCCTCCCTTAAGATCCTGAAGATGATTTAGTGTCCAACTCAAGACTTGTATTTAATTTGTCACTTAACGTCTTTAATTGGAGCTAAAATATATAATATTTAGACATGATTTGGTGACTTACAGTGTGAATACATCGGTTTAACATGACACTAGCAACTGACACACCCCTGGTTTCTAGCATATAAACTCAGTGGGTTCACGGCTTGGTCATGCTTACACAAATACAAACAACCTTGAATCAGTGCCAAGTTAATGTGCAAGCATGTGTGCTAGCTTAGCCGTTTAGCTACCAGCAGAGTCTATGACATTGTACCAGGCTGGCGGCGGTTACGTTTCGATTTGCAGATGTCGTCCTGTGTGTGGTTGAGTGACAGCTGAGCAGCAGTAACTTACAGGAAGTTTTTCATGGTGAGCCGAACTATGGATCCCTCCACAAAATTGCCCTCTCCTCCGTTTCCGTTGGGCTGGCTGCCTGCAAACACGTTGGCCCCACTGCTAACGGTCTGTGAGCTGCTGGTGACATGACTGGTTCGTCGTCTTTTGCCGGATGAAGCCATGGTGAAGATAAAAAAAGAAGCCTGCCTAGGAAACTACAGGCAGGCTCGTTCACCGTCGCGCGCTTCGCCTAATGGTTACTGAAAGCCGGTTGGACAAAAGAGATCACGTGTATACACAAAGACCAGCGTCATTAACAAAACTAACGTTCATTATCGCGAGACTTTATTTATAGCTTGATAAATACTCTCTTAGGAATAAAACGTTTCTCAACTGTCCTCAGCCGTCTTATGTGTTATTTGTTGGCTATTGGCACTTGTAAAAAATTTACAAATAACATAATTGCATATGACTCAAAAAAAAATATTGATGTGAATGTATTATATAAATTCAGCTGATTGTTAATAGTGATAAATATTGTGGTGGTATTAAAATAAGAGATATCTCCTGAAAAAGATGTGTAGGAGAGATCTAGTTCTTTGGAGTACAAAAAAATCTATTTGTCATGTGCTCCTGCTTTATATATACAAAAATATCCTGGGTGGAATTTAGGATTATTGGTTTTATTGATGAGGAAATTTCATGTAAATAAAAAAATATGACTGACTCCAAATGTAATATGTTATACAGTTGCAGCAGTATACCAGTTTCAGGGTATACTGTGGTATGAAAATTGATGGTTATACTATGTACATTTGCTTATCTACAACTGATCTCCTGCACATGCAAATCTCCTTTCCTGCATGACTGCCTGTCAGACTTTATACACATACTTCCATTACAAAAATGTTTTCTGTCAGTGAATATAAAAGGTCTGTCAAACCAAAATTAGGCTTCTTTATTAATTCTTGTAAGGGTCAAATGGTCATAGTAATTGTGTGATACCATATACCGTGAAACCATATTTTCGGAAATGGTTATTGTACTGTGAAAATCTCATACCGTTGCAACCCTAGTTGTAAAGAACATAGTAAGACTTATCCTTTTATTAGTATTATTTTATTCATTAGTTTCCTTTATTCATGAATAGTCCCTGGTTATATCCCGATTACCAGGTCTGATGTGATGTGTGATCATATGTTGTTTTTTATGAAATTAGAGAGGTGTTGAGTCATCTTTACAGTCATTTTGGAGAATGTAATTTGTGGTGCTGTGGAATTGTTTAATATTATTATACCAAGAGATGTTTTAGTATTCATTCTACCCTCATAAAGTTAATGGAAACAGATCATTATGGTGGGGTTTATTCAGGTTTTTTTTATTAAGACTTAATTGGTGTCGGCTAGGTGTAAGCCTTCCTAATAAACTGGCCACTGAGTGTATACATAGACTACTGTTCCTTTTATTTGAAAAGACAGATAAACGGGAGGGAAGGAGACAGATGAGGTTGAACAAATGAGGCCATGATTTTGCTGTGAGACATAACAGAAGAGGTTCATATTTTTTTCAAGTCCACCTTAAAACAATAGGCCACTGACCTGTCCATGTAGGCTGCATTTACAGAGGATGAAGTGATTCCTCTTGATGCCCGATGCTCTGTGCAAAACTGCACTATGAAGTTTAGCTGAAGCTAATACAATGCTTCGGCTGTTTAGTTAGTCAAATGAGGTGGGGATCTACCAAAGTTATGTTACATTTTACATTGTTATTCTAGCACAAACTCCCACCTTGTGTGTCCCCAGTTATTTGTTGCTGGTCTGTGGCACAGGGATAGTGACACTGAGAGGGAGTTTTAGGCTAAAATACACGGCATACACAATTTGCTTAACCGGGACTGCAAAGGTCTCACATGCATTGGTGTAGGAGAGGTTTTACGCATGCATAGAGGGTATACCAACCTCTTTTTCTGGACATTCTACAGTATACCCACCTATCACCCAAAAAGGTCACTGGAATAAACAGGAGAGTATACCCACTTCCTTCTCAGCAACATACCCATCTACCAAGCAGTACACCTACCTCATTAACTACCACTTGCTTGAGAAATGTCTTTATAGCCAGTATGGACAGGAACTATTACAGCAGCCAATGATACTTTCAAGGTATATATGACTATGTATTGTGTCAACACAGGTTTAAAAAAATGTGAACCTATCCTTTAAACGGGAGCACAGGCAATCAACAATAGGGAACCCTGAGGTGACGACGCATGTAGACCGTAGTCAGGTAATTTGCAACTATTTTTGGTAGATTACCAAGAAAACCACATCAAATTTTGAGGACCACCTTGAGTGGTACTTTAACAACTTTTTATAGTTCTCTGCTATATTTCGATAAAGAAAATATGTTGCCAATTTGGATCTCCAAACACATCAAGAACCCCTACCTCACTTTGATAACATGTTCAGGGACAGCTAGTGAGATAAAAATTTAATAGTCATTTTTCGTCTTTAAACTTATAAATCAGTTTATCAGTTTAGTCAATGACTCATACACATAACCTGTGGCTATTCAATAAAAAAGACCGTCCACTTTTCTCCCAGGCTATCCCTGTTTTATTTTTATTTTTTGCTGTCTTGTTTCCGTGGTGCCATATGGTCTTACAATGGATGTGTGTGTGTGAGCTATGTTTAACAATGATGGCAAATTCTAGACTTCTGAGACTGACATGGCCTCAATGCATCATCTTTAAGATTTTTAGGTGACAAAAATACTAAAATGTCTATAATGTGTTGCACACAATGTCAGAACTTGTGATTTTGGCACATGGTTACCTTAAGACACGCTGGTTTCACTAAAGAGAAATGTCCCATTTTACCGGACCGCCCTGACCCTTTCCTATACAAGGTAAAGTGTATTGTGAGAGAATTGTGATTCTAAGTTAAACATTTAATGAAATGCAACATCCTACAACCACTTGTGTTGCTGTACCCTGTTTGTTTTAGCTTCTGTAGCCTACTTTATTACCAAAAAGAGAAAATTCAGCATGCCACATGGCTTTATTGTTGTGGGACCAGTGTTTTCTTTCACCTTTGGTGTGCCTTTACTAGTTTTCACCGACAAAAATAATGTTATATGTAAAGCTCATTTGTAGCAACGTGTTTGATGACTAGTTTTCAAGAGCCAAAGATGTAAAAACTTATGTCCAGTATTACCTGACTGACTTTCCCCTACTGTAGGCTCATGATTTCCACTTAACCACTTAGCTTAAGCCCTTATATGACGATGTAGTCTTAAGGCACAGTGGCTAACTTAAAATAGCGCTTACAGGTCTTTATATACCTTTATGTACGTATAGAGTGCTTATAAACGTTTGACCAGCTCGACCAAACAAGAGACGGTCCTCAAGTAACCACGACATCTTTTTTAACATATAACTGAACAATGAAACTACTTCAGACGAAAGTGTCTCGTGAACTAAACGCACGTCCTTTTAACCGTTCAAACCCGTCCAGACCTCCTCCTTCTTCTTCTTCTGTTGTGGTTAGATCAGAATCGCTTCTTTACTCATTGTCCACAGTGACGCTTGAGATAAACCCAAGCTCACCCAGAACTAGTATATCTGATCAATTCATCACCTCTGACCACAACATAAAGCGTGGAGGCCCTGTAGGTTAACATCTCGCCAACTGCTCATCGCCATGGAGGCTCGCGAGCGCTTTTCCTATCATCTCTGGTCGGAGCAGAGCCAAACTCAGACCAGATCAAATAAGATCACTGTGTAGGTTTTTAACAGCAATACACACTCACACAGACAAACACCGCACATTTACTCACACAAACACTCGCCAAACACTCGCCAAGCACTCACACACACACGCCCCACTCACACGCCATTCACACTATGAAGCAAGAATTTCCGGGTCAGGTTTTAAAGCTGAAAGCCGCAAGGAATCATGGGACATTGAAAGCATGAAATAGTTGGGGTGTCGCCCTCATGTGGCCATTCATGGAAATTACCCTCCCTTATTTCTCCTGTGTACTTAATATTTCTTGCATTTCTTGCATTACCTGTTACAGTCTCATATTATTTAAGAACCATATTGTTTGTTTAGATAGATAGATAGATAGATAGATAGATATTTATATTAACCTTTGTTCAGCCTTATCATCTCTGTTTTTAACTGTAAGTCTTTTTCTGTGTATGTGCAGACAGTGTATGTGCACACACTTAATTGCAAAGTCTTAGGGCTGCTGTAAAATGTTTGCTACTGTTTTTACTCACTATTTCTCTTTTATTGTGCACAGATATCTTAAATAAACAGACTATTTTTGCATTGATCTCAGCCTGCGGATGTTTTTGTAGCTTTCTATCCCAGTTGCATTGGTGTGCAGGTGTCTCTGCCGCCCTGTCTAGTTTACACACTTACTTGGTTATTAAAGCTGATTATAATTTATTTATTTTTTAAATCAAGTAATAAGTAATTGGGCCTGTATGAAGTAATACAAAAGAGGAACAATGAAGTTAAACAAACACACCAAAAAGTGATGTTACAACTAAATTATATAAGTATTTTTAGGTATTGTTTTGTTTTGATGCCTTCACAGTTCATGCTAAAGGTGGATTCAACAAAATGTTTATAAACAATTCAAAATAAATGAAACAGGGGCTCTCAGTTCAATATCATTCGGAATTATAACACAAAATCCCAAATAGAAAAAGTCATTTTACAGTATATTTGTAAAATGGATTACATTCAAATAAATATGGCGTGGGAAGGATTAATTTACAAAAACAAAAAGTGTTTTTAGGAGCAGCTACTCTTTTTTCTGAATTTCTGCTATTATGTATTTTAAAACATATAAAAAGTTCAGGAAAAAAAAATCTACCTGCAAGTTGCTCTTTAATTGACCGATAGTAAACACAGTGTTTTCCACAATCATAGCCATAATCATAAATGGCTGGAAAATACATAATGAGATCTAAATTAGTTTGCACTGATAGTATACATTTACAGTAAGTATATGGTTGTTTCTTCAGAACAGGTTTCCGGGAAAAGACAGCACTCTAGTGGTAAATAGATAAAAATAAATAAATAAAAAGTAAAATCTGCCATTTGAACTACGAGCAAGTTACAGTACATCATGTTTTTGAATAAAAGGCTCATAGGCCACCTGAATTACTGTAAAAACATAATCAGAACTTACAGTATTCACTACATAGTTGAAAAACAGTGGCTGAAACAACAGAAAATAAGACTTTTAATGAGTTTTTAATGAATCAACAGTGGTCATATATATGTACATACACACTTACACTCACACACAGACACTTTTGCACCTACTGTTTGGTCTGTTCTGTTGTTGAATTTGTTTATTCTATTCATTTTCTATAGTTGATTTAACCCTTAAAGGCCCAACCAGCTTCATATTAGCTTTAGCTGGACGGTGGACACCCTATATACAGCACATCTGTTGTATTTCTTTTACTGATCATTTGCCTGTATTGTCCCATTAATTTAACAGCTACATTGCCATATAATTTCAGGCTGTAGTGCTACAAACACTGAGTACTAAGCGAAACCACATATAAACCAAGAGGGTCTGTTGCAAAGGTAAGTCTTCATCAATAAGAACCAGTAAACATCAAGTGAAAAATCTTACTGCCTCCCATTATATACAGTATGTTGGCTTGCCTAGAACCCTTTGTTGTCGTCGACTGGTAACAGTGCTGTGTTAGGTTGGTTTTAAGCTGCATTTGTGTCTGTGGCAATTACCTAATCTAGCCTCCAATACCCTGTGGGGGTTGTGAGGTAATCTTGAATGGCGTAATAAGATTTCAGTGTGTACTACCACTATTGACTACTGCTAGACAGCACATTGAGTCTGAGGAGCCCTCGTCAACAGCAATATGTTGCACTTGGCTGCAGGAGGGAAACGGACATCAGACAGACTATGTGAGGAGGTGTGATTCCTTTAACAATGGACTAAAACAGGAACACTGTTACTGGACAGAAACAGTGGACCTCCGCCATCCTGCCATGGAGGGGTCAACTGCAAAAAAAGTGAGTTGTTTTCTTCCACCTTTACTGATGTCTGGTGAATGAGAGGTCATCGTCCGGTCTGGTGGCCATCTGTCACAGGTTCTGTCAGGCTGTAAGTGTAACCTCAATGAGCTTACAGTCAGGGTTTTTATTGAATTCTATATGTCTAATAGAGTTTCGATCTCTCTTCATATTATGTACATTATGGACAAAAATAACACACTATTGGTGGGACAATCTATCTATTCAGTTATTGAATCAGATGTCCAGAAATGTTTCAGTGCATTAAAGCATGAAACTGCTTTAGTTCAGTTTGATATAATACACAAAGGGGCCCTTGAGTATAGTAACCATCAAACTGACATGGTTGGAAACCAACATAAGTGCAAAATAAGAGCAAGCATTATGTTATACAGTGTCTCTCATATTAATAGTAAAATAGCCAGAAGCTCATTTTTCTATGCTACGCTCTCCTTATGGAACAACCTATCCGTGCATATTAAACAAAGATAGAGGTCATTTTTAAAACGAAAGTTAAGGAGGATTTGTGGGGAGGATTGATGGTTCACCTTTGAGGGAGGGAAGTTAAACCATGGGTTGTGAGTTGGACGAGGGTTAGACAGGTTTATAGTGACATTTGTGTGTTGTGTGCAATGATTTGCATGTTTCTATGTATTGTTTGTTGTTTCCATTGAGGGCCGCCTTGGAAATAAATGTTTTAAGTAATGTTTTAAGTGCTATCCTTAGGGATTTTTGTCTGATAATTCTCCTTTGAGTTGGTGTGCTTTTAAATTCCTAATAAAAAAACTTGAAGTTATACTAATGAATGTATTATTGCTTTTCATGCGTACTTAAATGGTCCATTGATTCTCAAATTATTCAGTGTACTTCAGAACAAAATCTTTACATTTTAGGGAGTTTCATGTTCCAATACATGTCAATACTGTTGATGTTTCTGAAGGTAAGATGATCTCAGACAGTCAGCAGGTGATAGAACAATTCAGAGTGTCTGTTCTGGAGAGAAAGAGGAGATTAGGTGGAGTGATTTTGCTGGGCTCCATCCCAGCCCTGCAGGCTCTGACTGGAACAATGGCTTGCATCAAGTCAGACACCCGTCAGGTTATTTGTCAGCTCAACCTCTCTGCAGGGGCCCGGGGAGGGACAGGATCTGGAGGCTTATGTCTGTGACAGGAACAGTAAAAGGCACAATCCCAAACACGGCTCTGAGCTCCAAGAATCCCAGGAGCAGAGCTCAGGGATCTTATGGTCAGCTACAGGGCAGTTTACAACAGAAATATATGACTTCGTCTGAGAAAGGCTTCCTCAGATCACTAACAACAGCGTCTACCATCTGTTACCTGCTCAATATGATCCCTTCCTCCTGGTTATCTGGTTTCAGTGGGTGTGGCAGGGAGCTATCTGCCTGATTGTCCTACAGTATGTCTATCCACTGTTGTACATTACATTCCCTTTTAATCACTGGTGGAACTTTGGTCATGTTTTGCCAAAGACAATCACTGTCTGGCCAGACCTATGTCACTGACAGAGCTGTTACATCACCTTCGTGCTACAAGTAAACACAGCTCACCTGCTTAAGTTACGCAGCGGGCACTGTCCCTTCCTGCTCTTACAGTATCTAATTATACCCTCTGTCCTATCAGGTGAAGATCAGAATAAAGACATTTTGATACATCACCGTTAACGTGTTTGGTTCAGCTGGTGGCTCTGAAATAATAATGTACGTGACAAATTACTAACAGGGTGCTTCTTCTTTTATATTATTTTACATGTTCTGATCAGCAGAAACCAGGATATGGACATCACAAAAAAGGTATCTAAAGAGAAAACATACTCTTAAGTTAAAACAAACACTTAATGATACTGATGATTAGAATATATGTTTAATAGAAGTGTCACTCACATGTCACCAATCAAATATTTGATTGCTTTATCTATGTGATCTCCCAAATTGATGAATAAGTCTATTAGAATGATTAACTGATCTATCAATCAAATATTTGATTAACAGTTTATTTGTATAGGCTAAGTACTTACCTGATTGTTCAAATTACTGTTGTTTTTTCCATTTTTTTACTTTGTGACTGAAATCTCACATTAACAACATTCAGTTGTGTCAAACGATAATATTAATCTAGATCAAACCTGATCAGTTAGAAGTTAACAGATGGTCAACAAGTAGTGATATAAGTTGTTTTGTGTTGCTCAGAGACGTCTGTTGGCCGCACATCTCTGTCCCATCAGTCCACAGCAGACTGCAGTGGTGACGAGCTGGCTCAGCCAAAAAAACTTAACGGTTCCTCAGTGGAGCCGCCAAGCTACCATAACCTGCACCGGGAACTGCTGCTCAGCCATAAACGGTACAGGAAACACCTCTCTCTGATCTTACCGTGGTCAGCATGAAACAGAGCTGTGCATGGTGGATTGTGTGTGTAACTGTGACTCTGACTGACCCTGCAGTGGCCTGCTGCTGGAGGAGAAACCAGAGCTGAAGCGAGTGTTGGAGCAGCGCAGACTGGAGCTCCATAAGGGAGAGGAGATGGCCCGACAGCAGCCCTCAGACCTGGAGCAGGAGCTCCGCAAGAGGCAGCAGAAGCTGCAAGAGGTACATAACAAACAGCTGAGAGACAATCAGTCATGAATAAATGAATGGTAAATACAAATAAATCCAAACACACAGGAGTTGTTTTCATTGTTACCACAAGGCTTTGGGCATAAAAGAGACTCTAAGGGCCAATATGGAGGGTAACGCAACATTTCCTCAAGTACAACACAAAGTACAATTTTAAGATGAAATTGAATTGAATGGATTTTTCATTGATAATATATATTAAAAAGTATATACATATATAGATAAATAATGCATGCACTCCGCAACCAGGAGGCATCACATATTTATACAATTTTGTCAAAAGGGTACAAAGCTGTATTAAGATGTGATGCTTCCTGGTGATAAGTGCATGCAGTAATACTCCCTTTTAACAATTCAATTTCACCTCAAAATTGTATTTAAGCACTGAATCAATGTACTTAGTTACCTTCCACTAATGACTATTGGTATTGGCCCTTCAGGTACTTTTACACTACTTGAGTATTTCCATTTTCTGGAACATTACACTTCTACTTTATTAAATTTTAAAGGAAAATATTGTGCTTAAAGGTCCAGTATGTAGGATTTAGGGGCATCTAGTGGTGAGGTTGCAGAACTGAAATTTGCTCCATGAGTCAGGAGTGTAGGAGAAGTGGCTGAAGCGAAAACACAAAAACATGAAAGGCCCCAGGCTACTGTAGAACGACATGGCGGCCTCTGTGGAAGAGGACCCACACCATATGTAGATATATATGTCTCATTCTAAGGTAACAAAAATACAAGGATTCTTATTTACAGGTGATTATACACTAATGACAACATAGCTGTGAATATAATATACATCCATCCATCCATCCATTTTCATCCACTTATCCGATGCCCAGTCACAGGGGCAGCAGGCCAAGCAATGCACCCCAGATGTCCCTCTCCCCAGCAACGCTTTCCACCTCCTCCTGGGGGACCCCAAGGTGTTCCCAAATGAGATATGTAATCCCTCCAGTGTGTTCTGGGTCTGCCTGGGCCCCCTATCAGTGGGACATGCCTGAAACACCTCCAGCGGGAGGTATCCAGGACACACCCTGATCAGATGCCCGAACCACCTCAACTGATCCCTTTCAACGCAAAGGAGTAGCGGCTTTACTCCGAGCTCCCTCTGGATGTCTGGGTCCTTACCCTATCTCTAAGGCTGAGCCCAGCCACCCTACAGAGGAAACTCATTTCGTCTGCTTGTATCTGCGATCTCATTCTTTCGGTCACTACCCAGAGCTCATAACCATAGATGAGGGTTGGGACATAGATGGACCAGTAAATCGAAAGCTTTGCCTTCTGGCTCAGCTCCCTCTTCAGACATCACTGCAGAAGTCGCAGCAAACTACCGATCCATCTCACACGCCATCATACACTTCATCCATTATATACAGTTTTTGCCAATAGATGCCCCTCAGTCATACACTATAGACCTTTAATATTTCACTACCTGACAGCTGAAGTTTCAAATTTAGATTTCGTTGATACACTTATAAATACACTGCATTGTTAAAGGTGAAACCAGTGTCTCCCAAATTTTTTGTCTTTGACCCCTTAGAGAAAAGCACCAAACGTTTCAGATGGCTTCATTTAAATAACAGTTCAACATCCAAAGAGGTCAAATTATTCAGTATTTCGTTAAAAAAAGCAAAGGTGAGTGAACAGTCCAAAAGAGCAAAACAAATGTGTGTAGCAGAACTTTGTTTTTTCTTCTTTCTTACTGGTTTCAATAGATTTATCTTGTGATCCCTACACCAGGGACACAACCCCTAGGCTGGAAACCAACAACTACCCGTGTATATAAGTAATTATTAGCAACACCTTTAAATCTGACTGTGTTTATGCCAAAATACTATTTAACCACGGTGACTCAAATTTTGTTACCATACTGCCCTTAGTCTGGACTAACTGGATGGTGTATGACACTGGCTGGCTGAGAGCTGATTTGTCTTTTGTCTCTCCCAGTATGAGCAGGAGGAGATCAGGCGGCGAGAGAACCAGCAGAAGATCCCAGAGTTTGTCCGTGTGAAGGACAACCTGAGGCGGACACAGACGTCTGAGCAGTGAGGCCCCACGGCTCCCATCAGCCCCTGCAGAATCTCACCATAGTGGCCCTATCTTCATGTTCACTGTTTGCTGAGTTACACATAAAAAATCAAATCAGACACCAGCTCACTACACATCTCTTAGTGAATTTTAAATTACATTTTGAGACATCAGAATCTGTGTGAGGAATCATGCGTACCAGAAAACACATATTTAGAAAATCTTATAACTCTGTCACTGTTGTGTTTCTGATGAGGGAGTGGAAGTGCTCATTTTTTATTCACAATTATGTGTTTGAAGGAAAGAGGATGGATATTTTTTATGTTTTTTTATGGTCATTAATTTTTTTTTCAACTTCTCATGCCTCCTCTTGGATTAAAGAAGTATCAGGCTGTTTTATTGTTTTTTGTGGAGAGGTCACATAAGTCAAATTCTATAAGACCACTACATGATTATTAACAGAGACATTTCTCAACAGAGCTGTAATGATAGAAATCCCCCACAAGTGTGCATGTCTGTGTATTTGTTCCTGTCATGACTTTTGATTTTTAGTGTATTTGCCGTGTGATGTGGAAATAAAGGCTCTATGGTTTGCAGAGATGTGTTGTTTGTTGGACACAATGCAAAGCACTGGGGGCTGATTTGCATGCAGCTCTTCTCCCCGAGGACTCTCACGCTTCTTTCACATGGATATGGGACTTTGTTTAATTAGCTGATCTTTTCATTCCATCACGGGATGAGAGGAGAAAGCACAGGCCATCTGGAGGAGGCTTTTCAGGATATAGAGGCTAGGAATCCTCAAGGGCCTGGTTAAGGCACTGGAAACATTTGGGATGGTCAGGGAAGCCACCGACTGCAAGCAAATAAAAGTAGCCTGTTTGTTATATCAGAGTTGCATTTGGATTACTTTAGTAGCTCATACACAAATTAGACACAAATTGCGACATGTACTCAGTGTTGTAAGACATAATCAGATCTTCTAAGTCAATATATTCAGCAAAATAAAGAATCAAAAGTAAAAATACTTGCATTTTTCTGTTGTAGCTCATTGAGGTGAAGCTGATTTTAACTACTTTATATACTCTTAGCTCAATATGTAACAGCACACGATATTGTCTGTCAAGAGTGCTGGTTTCATTTCAACATCAGGGGTGGACACATATAAAACTGAGGTGTTGGGGGTCCCCCACCAAACAAATTCTGATCATCAAACACTTAATTTCCTGTATTTCGGTAAACTGATTTTTTCATTTTTCTGGATAACTTCATGATGTAAATAAATTTAATTGTGTCAAAATAAAAGTCCTCTACAACTGGCATGTTTTTTTGGAGGGGGAAAATGCACATGTTCAGAATCAGAATCAGAATCAGAAATGCTTTATTGATCCCCGAGGGGAAATTATTTATGTTACAGGTGCTCCTTCATATTCATATTGAGGGGGATGTGTCCTTTACCCACTCACCCACCCCGAAATCTACACCAATGTTGTCCATGCTCATAAGATCTAAAGCTTAATCTGCAAATTAAAAAGAAACAGTGGCTGTCAAATTAATGTACTGGAGAAAAAAGTATGTTTCCCTCTGAAATGTGTAGGAGAATTACTTGTCAAGTAGCATAAAAAAGAAATACTCATAAATGTTTATCAAATTTGTACAGCAAATGTTACTCTTTACAACTGCACATGATATAAAAAATTAAATAAGGCAAAAAGTTACAACATCAACTTCAATTCTGAGCATCAAACACTTAATTTTCTGCATTCTGGTGAATTTGTATCCACCAATTTGTGCATTTTCTGTATACCTTCATGGTGTAAGTATTTCTAATTATGTCAAAATAAAAGCCCTCTACTACTTTTATGTTTTTTACTGGAGGGAAAAAATGCACATGTTCTAAATACTGAGGGGAGTGTGTCACCTACGCATCCACCCCCTGAAATCTACACCAATGTTGTCCATGCTCATAAGAGATTTATAATTTCCCCTCAGGGGATTAATAAAGTATATAAAATCAAATCAATCAAAATTAAAAATTAAATCTTAATCTGCAAATTAACTAGAAACAGTTGTGGTCAAATAAATGTAGTAGAGTAAAAAGTATGTTTCCCTCCTAAAGTAGAAGAATTAGTTGTCTACTAGCGTAAAATAGAAATACTCATATAAGTATACAAATTTTGAACTTACATACTTACGTATTTGAGGAAATGTTACTTTTCACTACTGTTTGTGTTACAGAAAATAATAATAAATGAATAAACAAGGCAAAATATTACAAGATCAAAATGAACAAATTAAACATCAAGCTATATTTTATATATATGTGCCTGAACAGAATGTATGCTATCAGCAATCAAAAGTAGTAACATCTGTCTCTAAAATATAATTAGGCAATGTTTTAATGTATTTTTGGACTAGTAACTGTAACAGTGGCTGTCAAATAAATATAGTTGAGTAAAAAGTACAACACTCCCACTGAAATGTAGTGGAGTGGAAGTAGCCTGTTAAGTAGCATAAAATAGAAATACTCATAAAAGTATATCAAATTTGAATTTTTATGTTGCCTGTTCTTGGGTGAATGTGTGGCTCATCTTGTCCCAAACACCCCTCTTTGGTCTTTTTTCATCATGATGGCGGAAGGAAGAGGTGACTGTGGTCTTGTTCACCACCACCACTTATTCACTTACTCACCAGCTGTCCTGGGTTTTACCAAAACTCCTCTCCCTCTGCCTATTCTTCTTTTGTGCCTCTGCTCAAATTAAAAGCCCCTCAGTGAGTCGCGTGCTGCGGTGTCAATACGCAGAGCGTGTCTGGAGAGCAGCGTCGGACCAAACCATTCCAAAATGACTCTGGGGAGTCCCGCGGCACCACTAAATGTACATTTCCCCGTTAAAAAAATTACGTAAGTGAAAATGAATCATCTTAAGAGAGTATACAGAGCAAACAATACGTCTTGGAGTAAATATAAGGAGATATTTGTCAGCAAATAAACACTTTAGCTGAAGTCAGTTAAGCGCTCCCCCCTCACCGGGACAATGGATTTGACTGAAACAGATGTCCCAAGCGTCGCTCTCTGACCAGAGAAAGTCTGAACACCTCCTGCTGCTGAGAGGATGCCGTAGAGGAGCAAATATACTCTATTAGGTGAGTACACCAGACTTTCTGTAAGTAATAATATTATATACAAAGAGAAAACATTAGAATAACCAGTTCTAAGCGAGGGTGAAGTGGATGAGGCGAGGGATGCTGTTGTAAGTCGGTAAACTTTAGACAGCCGTTAACGTTATAGGTTAGCTTAACTCAGTTTGCTATTTGGGCTGTATGTAACTCTTCAAACATGTCATTAAGACAAGTGTTCACTCTTTTTCAGTGTTTTGAGTACATTTACTCAAGTTGTGTACCTAACTACAATCATGAGGTACTTGTAATTTAATTGAGTATTTAATTTTCTGCTACTTTCTTCTTCTTTAATACCTAAAATCAGAGGGAAATATTGTACTTTACCCCACTACATTCATTTGACAGTTATAGTTAGTAGTCACTTTACATATTAAAATGTTAAATGCAAAACATAAAAATATGATGCACATATTTTTGGTACTGTATGTTTCTTTTATAGATAATACCTCTACTTTTATTTAAGTAAAATCTGACATGCATGATTTGAAGTGGAATATTTGCAAAACTTTGTTAAACATCTGTTAAATAAAGGTATCCTTATACAAACAATCAAAACCCCTCCACATTACAGCAATCAGACTAAGTGAGTATGATTAATGAAAACAAACCAGCTACTATCTGGAAGACTGTGTTGAGTCACTTGCAGTTCAATCACATGCTCTGTGTCGCGCCGTGAATATGAACAGGTTGCTTTCACTGACAAACAACTCCTCAGGATTTATGTGGGGCGGCAGGCTGGTTGGTGGCAGTTGTTTGTGCCCACAGGAGCTGAATAAACACAATCTCCTACAGTCCACATGTTGACAGGCATGCAGTGCTACTGTGGTGCTAAAGACAACACCTCAGTGTTGCTGTGCCCCTGGAGTCCCCCCTGGTCTTTTGTAAGCGGTGGGTAGTGTGGGTGAAAAGCTGGAACCACATCCTGCTAAGAGCCTGAGATGACCATCAGTGTCCATTCAGAGGCCTCAGAAATGATGACTCAGAGGGACAAGGTGTCATGATCCCCAGTCAGCCCTTCAGCCTGTGGAGAACAATGGAGCATCTCTTCTTGCCCTGTGTATTTACGCTGTCGTTGGGCTGTGACAGAGCTTGTGTGTCTGGCCAGCATATGGCCTCCAGAGAGCAGGCCGATATGGTGCTTATTACCCCTGTATTGTCTCTGCAGGAAAACTAAGACCCCTGCACTCCTTAACAATGTTGATCTGACAAAGGAAAGAGGCTGAAAGTGTTTGAGTATTTGATACAGACTGCTCATAACCTTGGCTTTTTATGTCATCACAGCCACTTGACTGCATTTTGCTGCAGTCTGTGGAGCTTCCACACTCAGCACTGCTTCTTAAGACAAAGATCTGACTCCAGTGACGTGCTTTGTAACACAACACTTTTTTTTCCTCCTGCCGCTCCCCCACATTGATGCACTTCTCTTCCAGCAGCCCATATTGTGCTCACAGTGGATTCATTTTGCTGAATGGATTTTGGCTTTTCATCAGACTCTGAAATAAGGCATGCTGTAAAGTCGTTTGGTTTCTTCCATAGTATCAGCATTCAGTGGAGAGTCTTAATTACAGGGTTTGAACAGGCCTCGGTCTGGTTTCAGGCATCCCTCACTGTTTCCTCGGCGAGGCTGGTCCCCATCGGTAATTCCAGGGCCGACCACAGTGGTAATGAGCGCGGCGGTGGTGGCTGCATTCCAGGAGATCGCAGCTCCAAAGGCTCATGGGAAAGGGTGGTGGGGGAAGTCTGTGAGACAGTGAATCCACATCATGATCTCTTGCAATAAACACCCCACTTCCGTAGATGTTACTCTGTCACGGTCTGCTGAACAGCGAGGATGGGTGGGATGGTCAGCTCCCATCCCTTACACTTTCCTAGATAGTCGTCATTAGCAGTGATCACATATGCCGCAATTAAGATGTTATGACTACATCAATCACGCTGGGTGGAGACTGCTATCAGCAGCTATCCCTCCAGGAAATGGATTGCTATTCCTGTTACACTCAATCAAGAGAAAAAGTATTATTTTTTGGCTCTCTGCAACAGTATGATTTCAACGCTGCCATGTCTCCAGGTTTTTATGAAAGCTATGACAAATGGCATCAACGTCTTGGCAATAAGCTGCAACTTCTACTGAGATCTGCTGTTTTACGCGAACCCACCCTCCCACCCACCCACTCACTCACTCACTCACTCACTCAGCCTAGACCTCCGACCACAGACTCTTGTGAAAGTCTTCAGAGAGTTATGGGGTGTAAGTGGGTAAATCCCACATTACCCTGCCTGTCTCTGATTACCGGACTGGATTTTTGTTGACGTCTTTAGGTTTAGATTGCTGCAGCATGGAGCCATGTGTCTGAGAGTACAGCAGGCCTCGACCTTGCACAGTAAAAACTCAGCACTCTTCCTCTCCCCACCTCTCACTGCAGCCTTGTCTCAATATTGGCCCAACAACGCTGCTCGGGCCTGAAGCAGAGTTGTCAGCAGATATTGCGCCCACAGCAGATTATTGAGGCTGGTTGGTGGATACAGGGCCTTTGTTGCAGTGTTGTTTTACTGACTCAAGCTGCCCTGTGCCTCATTGTGCTACATGGCTGCTCATAGCTGCGTCAGTTCACATGAGTTGTGGAATTGAATGGGTCAGGCCTATGGGACGCATAATAATATCCTGTCTATCTGTATCCTCCCGGTCCATACAGGAAAGGGCCTGATACCAATCTGCAAACATAGAGGATGAGACGAGAGTTGAGGATTACACACAGCCGCCTTAGAAACACACTCATGCATGTGGTGTCTGTTTTCATCTCACCTTGCCCTTCCCCTTTATTCCTGACACATCATTTACTTCTTACATGAGTCTTGGTTGCATGATATTAATACAGAAACTGCCGTAGGAGTCATCAAGTTCATGAACTATCATTTTATGAATGTGTGGCATTGAAGCAATAAGTGAGGCTAATAATATCCTGTAATCATGTTAGTGCCTGTAACGCTGTCTCTTGTGATCTGCTGGCGTTCTTTAAAAAAAGCCTAGGGTAGAGGCAGGCATGTGAGATCCAGAAAAAATTAATTGACCTAAAAAACTGGAAATAAGTGCAGTAAGTTCTCTCTCTCGTCTCATGGTGATATCACCAAAACAGACCCCCCCCCCATGCTGGGTTTTAAAAGCCCCGTCTTATTCCTAAATGTTATCTCCAATTTGTTGTCATTGTTTTCCTCTCCTGGCTGTCGTTCCTCTCCGCATCTCGTTTTTTTGTTTATTATCAGTCAGGTGTTTGGTGGACAACAACAATGGAACAGAGCAGGCCATAAACATGCCTGTTTGTGAAAGTGTGTTAGTGAAATGGGCAGCGTTGCACAGGAGTCAGCAGGGACCTTGTGATCTGATGCTGTGCAGACAAACCCAGCATTGAGACATTCTTCCACTTCAAAGCCCCCAGAGGGTTTTCTGGACACTGGTTGAATGGGAGCGAAGGGAGGGGTTGCGTGGGGGGAACAGGTGCAGTCCATGAGTGGGGTAATTCCTGCTGCCATCTGCTTTTTTTTTCGGGGTCTGGGCTCTTTAAACGCCCTCTGACACGCCTCATGGCGACACGCTCCCCTAGCCAGCCGCACCATGCCCCGTCACCATGGCACCACGATTCGGATTAACCCCTGAACATGTGCCGAGTCAACCGTGGGGGTCTGCCTCTTTTGTGAGGGAGCATGAGAAGGAGAAAGAGGTGGAGGAGGAGGAGGAGGGAGATGGAGAGCTGCATGGATAAGTGTGTGAAAGGACACTCGCCGGCTTTTCACTTTTGTTAAGTAAAGCAGCAGGAGGGAGTGTGAATGAAGCCATGTGGTAGGAAGACAACAGGGGAATCTGAAGTCTTAGAAGTGATCAATCTAATTTTCAATAATCACTGTGAAATGTCCTTATTTCAACAGGTACTTCTAAGAACTGAAGAGCAGACAGTCAAGATGACGGCCATCGAGAGTAAAGAGGAGATCAGTGACACTGACAGTGGGATTATCGTGCACTCTGGTAAGAACATCAACACAAAATACAGAATCTGATTTCCACTTATGTCATGTAAAGATTCGACTTGCATAATCAATGTAAAACACAATGATACTCCTGATATTCAAACAGCAAGCTAAGGAAATGTTGCATGTCATATTGTTATATTTATTTATTCTAACAACACACCACCAGCTCATTTTAAGATTATTAAACATTTAAGAAAAAGTCTTGAATAAACTAAATAAATAATCAACAAATTGCAATAAATTCAAGGCAGATGTAAATTTTGATTAACTTTATCATCCCAAAGGAAATTAGATTCACAATGTAGGCACAAAAAAATAACACTTCATATATGTTTGTTTATAAATGTAATGCCAGATGGGATGAAAGAATTCCTGGGTCATCTGTAAGAGGCATATAAATTATATATAGTAGAAATTTCTATGGCTGATACAGATCCTGATGAGGAAAGCCTGATCTGATCTCTTCTGTGTTCACTGCAGGTCCAGACAGCCCCACGTCCCCGGTGAAGGACCTGACCACCAACACCAGAGCCCTGAAGCTGAAGCACCAGTCTCTGGAGGAGCGTCTGGAGCTCTGCCTGCTGGAGCTCAGGAAGCTCTGCATCAGGGAGGCAGTAAGTATTGTGTAGATGATAACATGTACACATTATCAGTGTATTATTTTATGCTTTGATTAGTTAAAATGAACTTTTCAGTACTTCCAAATGAGCTGCTGATGTGCAGAAATGCATTTCATTACTTTTTTGTAACACTTTTACTTTGAATTCACAGGAGCTGACAGGTAAACTGCCCTCAGACTATCCTCTGATGCCCGAAGAGAAGCCACCTCGCATCAGAAGGAGAATTGGAGCCTCCTTCAAGCTTGACGAAGGTCTGATCCATCTGGATAAACAGGTGCGGGCCTCCATCAGTGTTTAAAGGCAGAGATTAAGCAAAAAAGACTTCAAGTCATCAGCCAAAACTAAATGTTAGCATTTATTCTTGACCGTAGGATTCAGAGTTGCAAGTGCTGGAAACTGACTTGGCCCTGCAGCGGCAGATTTACGAAGCGGCCCGCAAGCTTTCCCTGGAGGACAATCTCAGTAAGCCACAGAGGAAGAGCCGGCTGCAGCAGTGCAAGAGGGAGGAGAAGAAGGTGAAGACGCTGCAGGAGGCCGTTTTCCAGCAAAGGATCAAAAGCGAATGCAACTCACCATGCATCAGCATCTCAGCCAGCCAAAACAAAGGTGCTTGACACTGCTGCCCTCCTCAGGCCAAACTGTGCACTGCACTCATGAACACATACAGAGGGGGTTTGATGCACACTTTTAAAATGTTTCCTTTCCTGTTTGCAGATCTGAGCATGTCTGATGACAGTTCCCTGTCTGATGTGGTGGCCCTGGATGATGGTGAGTGGGGAGTACATTTATACATGCTTTGATTTAAAACATACAATAAAACAAAGTATGAATTAGAAAGATATTTGTGACAGATGATGTAGATTGGAGATATTTTGGAGCAGCATGATACAGAGCGTTTGATGTTGTCCGTGATCTTCCGCAGATGTGGACTCGCCCATCCCTCTGTCTCCTCCAGTGATGGGCACTTCCTATTCAGACCCCCTCCAGCTGTCAGCCACGACTCTTCAGTCGTCCTTACAATCATCAAGCCAGCTCAGTGTGGAGTACGAGCGCTCTCCCATCCAGAACTCTCCTTGGAAAGAGTCGAGTCTGGATCAGCCCTACCAGAAGGCCACAAAACCTCTGTCTGCTTGCAGCAGCAGGTCCAGGTAAGAGTCTGAAGTGTGATAGCAACACATTGAATACACAACTACACCATGTAGAGTGTGTCTCAACATCATTATAAGACAGAAAAGAAAAAGAAAAACACAAAACAAAACAAGGGGATTACTGTCAGTATTCAGTCTGTGTGACGCTGTACTTCTGCCACTGGCTCGCCTTTTATGAGGGGCGGCACAAGGTTCAGTAAAGGTACCACCTACAGGACGTATTGCATATCTAACATCACCCTTTCTTTTTTTGTCGTGTGCAGTAGTCCAGCAGGAACCCAGGTGTCTGCAGAGACCAGCATCATTCCTCTGTCTCAGTTTATAAAGAACGCAGCCCTGCGTCACAACCACTCCACCAGCGCCCCCTCCACCCCAGAGCTGCATGTACGCCGACAGTACTCCCAGTCCTTCAGGTATACAGAGAAGTCAGATAGTACTCTAATCCACAAAGAGTATGACTGTGTGTGTGCTATAATTTTACATTCTTTCTATGTGTGTCTCCTCAGACTTCCTAAAAGTAAGACACCTGCTGACAAGGAGTGCCTCAACTCAGAGAACAATCGAGGGCGAGCCAGGCTGCCCCAGCGGTGCTGCGTAACTGACTTTAAGGTGCGCTCTCCAGAGTACTCTCCCTTGCGCCCTTACCAGTCCAGCTCAGAGGACAGCAGCTCGGAGCACTCGTCCTCCTCCTATATTAGCTCTCCAGGCAGGGACAGACCCACTGAGATTCCGAAGCTCTGCCCGCCGCCTTATGGATTCCACTTTGGCGCACAAAAGAAAGGGCTCTCCAGCTTCTCCAGCTCACATAAGAACAACAACCAGTCTCAGCCCAGCCCAGGCTACACCAGGGCAATGGCAGAAGATGGCCCCCTCTCCCCTCAAGACCTGGACATGGGAACGTGCTTCATCTCCTCCCCTCCTCCTGTGACACACATCCCTCAGCAAAGACAGTGGCAAGAGGGAGCATCGTCTCCGAGGAGAATCCTAAAGCCCCCTCCACCTTACACCAGGCTGGTGCGAACGCCCTCACTGAAGGAGTACCCGAACCACGCCATCAGACTGATGCCCAGGGAGATCGTGTCAGAGGAGTTGAAGTCCTGGCATCAGAGGAATCAGCTGCAGAAGTTACGTCCGAGCTGCGTGGATCAGCAGAGCCCCCTGAGTGTCAAGAGCCCCACTTCACCTCATCTGCCTCCATTTAAACAGGTTGGTACTGGTATTGATATAACACTAAAATAGGCTGCTAACACGAGAGTTTTAATATGTATCGGTGCTGCAGCCAGTTTGTTGATTATTATCAGGATGAATCGATCGTTTGCTCTATTAAAAATCATAAAATCAGTAAAAAATGTCCATAGCAGTGTCCTGGTGTCACAGGTGACGTCTTCAAATGTCTTGGCTCATCTGAACAACACTCCAAACCCTCCCAAATATTCAGTTTACAGTGAAGTTAAAGGAGCTGTATGTGACATTCAGAACATTAATATGGCAGCAAACAACTATATGCTATGTAAAAATATAGTGGAGTAAGGGCGTCCTGAGAATAGATGTATAAAGAGAATTGGATACAATGTTGGAGGTGTGACAGTCATTCCTATAAAATTTGCTCTGTAGTGCACAAAGCCAAAAAAGCTTGATTTCCGCTGTTGAAATGACCTGGATCTTGCGCACTGTGGAGCCCATAGAGCACTGTAACTGGAGACATGAGTTGGCCTAGCGTGGCCAATTGGCTAACTTTGGGTTTAGCCCTCTGCTAACTTGAACTTACAACTTGACTGTTATCAGACCAAATGGATCAAATCCTGATAGTGAAACAAGTCATTTCATGGTGGTTGAGATGTTCTATAAAATAAATCAACTAATTTACAGATGTCTCTTTCACAATGTAAGTCTATGAGAAAGACACTTCTTAGGCTGAATGGCATCACATGACATACCCCTACGTTGTAATTCGACATTCAACCAATCTGTAAAATTGACTTTAAAGCCTGGCGCTGTTCCTGGGGGCTTGGTCGAGTAGAGAATGAAGTCACGCTCCTTCTGTGTGCATTGTATTTCGAGCTTCTCTGTTATTTGGTGTGGTAGAGGATCCAGCAGAATGTGCGTGTTAGTGCATGTGGGTCCCTGTGTGTGTAACCCACTGGCTAGCTAATAGACTTTTTCACAGCAGACATTTTGACATGTCATGATAGAAAAAACGTAGGTGTATTTAATTACATTAATCATGCTGCTGTTAGCATCATTAGCAGCTAGCTGCTGGTATAGACACCTCCATGTTGAGAGCTGAGTGCAGACAACATGTGCAGCTCTTTTAAGACAGAGAAAAGCAACAAATCCTGGTATTTGAGAAGCTGGAACCAACAAATTTGCTGATTAATGTTCTTTTGCTCAACTAATTGTATGTACAGTATATTCATGTACAAAATGCATAACTTGAACACTGATTTCATGACTGTCCTCACAGGGTTCGGGTAATGTGATCCTCCAGAGAGCTGCAGACGGGACTCCAATGCAGTGGTTCATTGCAGAGGATTCTGAGATCGTGAGCCAGGTGTAACTCGAGACCTCTGCTCCTCTGCAGTGTGTTCAGTAGGATGTGTTTATTTATCTCTGTATTTATTAAGACTCTCTGTGAGATTGTGTGTTGACATGATGCAGAAAACATGGAGCTATCGGTGCCCCGATGAGCACACTTCTCTCTCGTCTTTTAATTTAAAACTTGTAAGGTGTAATGGCAGTTTTATTTATTTTAAATTGTTTTCTAATAGATGTTTCTAAACCTCCTGAGGTGAATTTAGGTTCTTACAAAAACAGATTTTAAAACAAACTTGCTGTGGTTTCAGTAATTTCTTTGTGTCCGGCACACATTTTGCACATGAAATTAATCTGCAGTAGTTTTCAAATAAGCTTTTTCATTCCTAATATAATTATTAATATTCTACTTTATTTATCTGTGAAAGTTTCTCCCTCGCAACATGAAGAATTATTACTAAAATGTTGATACACCTTTTAAAATGTATTGCTCTTCTTTATGTAGTTAAAATTTAACATCTAGCCATGATGTGAAGTGAGCTGAATTTTAACGTTTGCCATTAACTCTTAATAATTAATCACTGATGCCTTAAATGGTGGTTTGATGAATGTGTTCACTGCAGTATGGTGTTTTCTTACTAACCAAGTGATTGTATCAGTTTTGATATGTTTTGTATATTTATAATAAAAAAATACAGTTGAAAGTGTGTGGCTTTGTTGTCTTAAGTCTTTAAAAACACATTAACAAGCAAAGGTGTTTCACACAATGTTTTATATTCATATATAAACACTGATAAGAGGTGTTTCAGCTGGTCTACGCACTTATTGTTCACAGTACAGTCACAGACTTCAGACAACATGCTGATCATGGTTCAGGTGCATCCTCATGATGCTTCCACAAGAAGAGAGTTAATGTCACGACACTCAAAAGCACAAACAGGTACACGCAGAGGAGTGCCCAGCGACAGCGGTACAACCAGTGAGTCAGAGGACGATGTCTCCACACAGACCCACACCTGAGGAGAGCAGGCAGTCGGTCAGTGTTTGTCCAGAGGAAATATCATCACTGTTGTCCTTTAAAGCATGTGTTGACTTACGTGCTCACAGAAAGTTGTTGGTAAATATTCGTGCTCTTTTTATCCTTTTCTGCTTTTTTCTTTGATAGCTCAGCTTTGCCCTTGTGTCTGTGTCGCAGAGTATCCATAGAGGAGCTGCAACAAAGACAGTTACATTATGTTTTTACAGTACAGTGTCAATGCAGTGTTGCAAAGGGTGGACAAAATAGCAAAAAAGGCCTTCACTGATGTTTTTGAGGCTGTAGTTTGTAATGGTTTTTAATATATAGTGTCATAGTTTATTCCCAGGTTCACAGTCCACAGAGGGCAGAGAATAAAATAGATGTTTCCACACATTGAAAAAAGTAATCCTTATCTCACATGAAACTGTCACTATCAATACCAATTAACACCATTCTACAAATTTAGGTACAATTAACTCGCTCAAGGGTCCCTTGGCAAAAACGAGCTGTGGGTTCCTACTGAGCACCATCCAACAACAACAATCAGTGCATTTCTTCCCAGAAACTAAGGAGTATATAATCATGAAACATAGGGAAGGACAGGGCCTCAACATTTTAGCTTTCAATAGTACAACTCCTGATGGTCTGTTTGGGAGCTGTTATGAAGTTTAAGATTTCAGGATGTGACCTTTTGCACGTTTGTGTAACAGACGAACCAACAATTCAGACAGCAAATAAGCTTTCTGAAAAATAATTCAATGATGCTTGGACTTGCATGAAACTTAAACGTTTAGTAAAACATTATTTGAAACTTGTATTGTTGTTCTTGGAATTAATCTTTTTTTCTGAGCAGAAAAAACACAGGTGATACTAATAACAGGAATGAGGGCTGTTAATTAAAGGGACAGTTCACCCCAAAATAAAAGAAAAAAAACCTACATATTTTCCCTCTTACCTGTAGTGCTGTTTATCACTCTAGATTGTTTTGGTGTGAGTTGCCAAATGTTAGAGATATCAGCCGTAGAGATGTCTGCCTTCTCTCTAATATAATGGAACTAGATGGGACTCAGCTTGTGGTGCTCAAAGCGCCAAAAAATACATTTGAAAAACTCAACAGCAATGTCTCTTTCCAGGAATCATGACCTGGTTACTCAACATAATCCACAGACCTTGTTGTGAGCAGTTTCATGTAGGAACTATTTTTTTCTGCCAAACTACACCCACCAACCTTGTCACTGTGCAGAAGGAAGCGTCCATCTACTCAAGACAGAGTGAGATGTAAACATTAATAGCATCCTCTTGGTTGAGCTGTAAAATCAGCTAGGATGTACAGGAGATGCATGTTTCTTTCCTTCTTTTTTGGTGCTTATTTATTTGAGCACCACAAGCCAAGTGCCATCTAGTTCCATTATACTGGAGAGAAGGCAGACAACTCTATGGCTGAAATCTCTAACATCTGGCAACTCACACCAAAACAATGTAGATTGATACATAGCACAACCGGTAAAAGAGAAAATGTTCATTTTTGATTTGGGGGTGAACTGTTACAATATTGACAAAGAAGAGCAATAACAAGAAAAATCAAGAGCTTCAGAAAATTTGGTGTTCACTGGAAGCTATATTAGCGTGTGGTGTTTCTGCTTTTTTGCACGACAGGGATTTGTACCTTTTCTTGTATATCTTTCTGATGGCTGGTTGTTTTGATGGGAGGCACTCTGGGGTGGGGTTGACGTTGGGGTTGGGAGGTGGAGGAGGCTCAGCAGCAGCTAGAGCTTCAGACGGAGTTTCATCTGGATCCACTGGCCTGAGGGAAAAAACAGAAAAAGGAAATCAGGTGATGTAGACTCTCTGATCATGTGGCCCAAATACAAAGCATAAACTCAGAGTCTCTAGTTGACCTGTCATCTACTGAGTAGTCGTCGTCCTTGGTAACAGCAGGGCAGCTGAACTTGGAGCTCAGGGGGGCAGACGAGCAGGTGAGGAAGGACTCCTTGCTGAAGGACCTCGGAGGAGCGGCTCGCTTCTTTACTTCTCCTTTTAAAGCCTCCTGTAGAGACAAAGGTGAAGATACTTATTTTGGTTTCTGAAATATAACATTTGTACGTTCACTAAAGAAACCTCCTTACCTGGATTTGACTGGGAATCAGTGACATACTGACTCTGCGACGACCACTGTTTTGGAAGAACTGAAATAAAAGGCAGACTGATGTGATGAACAGGTAGCTGCTTCCATATCAGATGGAACAACAAGCCAATTATCTGCATACCTGCTGAGAGTTTTTCTTTCTGCCCCCACTGTCATCTTGATCTAAAAGAAGGGGCACAGTCAAATATTGCATGTGATGGCAGAGCAAGACAAACATCACAAGACAGAACGTCAGAGACCTGGTGATGCTCTGCCGTCAATGATGCTTCTGCAGGAGGTCTGCTGCTGGATGGTCTTCTTGGCCTCCTCCAGCTCTGCCGCATCTCTCTCATGTCGCATCTTTAGATTCTCCACATGAGCCACCATCAGCTCCACGGCATGACTAACCCGGGCCTCCTATCAGAGAAAGCGTAATATTATATATAACCAAAACGTTTAAGCTGTTGTTAATAGCTTTAATGTACATAAATAATCTATATCATTATCAAGACCCTGTGATACATAAGCAAATTGGTTGCTGTATATGATCCTCAGTGTACTCACATACACAAATGTGTTTTTACCTGCTGCAGAAACTTTGATTAATGCTTATTTGGTGAGTAATAAATCTTTAATGGGTTTTAGGGAAATTAAAGTACTGATTGGTGGCTTTTTGTACACTGTGGGCTTCCACACTAATAAATAATATTATTCAAGGTATACCACACAAGATTTAACTAAAAAATGTATGGACAGAAGTAATCCCTCTCAATCATAACCTATGATCCACAAGAAGTGTGTGATGGTGTATTTTTCTGCAGAGACTCTTCTTTTCTTATTATTTTGCTGTGGTAGAGATGTCAATAAGCGTGTATCCCCACAACGCTCAGATGAGGTTGGTTTATAAAAAGGCAGCAACTAAGGTGTCATCACGATACAATATTATATTGATTCTTTAGACAACAATATAATAACTGCTGACATCACAAAGTCTGCAACGATATGACTTTGATTTGATTCAGTTCAGGAGCCTGCTGTGATCAAAATGAGATGATATCGGTAAATGTCCGCATTGTCTTTTTCTAGGCTACTTGTCATTGTTTGCCTAGCGCTAGACCACTAACACTGTTTGAAGGTTTACAGTAGGAAGGAGGTATGTTTGGACAGGGATGGTGACTAAGATGTGCCATGGGGATTTAAAAATGAAGATGTATCTTAACCTCCTGAGACCTGAACTTTTGTTCTGTATGTTTTTTTAATTTCTCTTAGCTATTTGGGATCAGTAGGACCCGATAACTACAAAAAACGAAACACTGTTAAAAATAATTAAGCCCCAGTGTCCTCAAATGAGACGATAATAAAGTCTCAATGTCTTCAAATGAGTACTTCCTAATTAACAGTGTCTTAGTTTGTTACTGTAGCGAGTCACATTTGTACTCCATATCGAACTACAAACATTATTAATCATAAATAAACAAGTTTCAACCATAAAATATGATCAGATTTTGGACCTTGTCCACTTATATGTAGGGATCGGCCGCAGACTGACTCAGCAGAGATGGCTGCCTTCTTGTTTTTACATGGATTAGTGTATTGTGCTCTTACTACCACTAGATGGCACAACAAAGTGTCCACGAATGAGGACAACAGGTCTAAGTTAAGTAGAATGACATGCAAGGTCAAGTAAACCCAAAATGTGATGTCTTCATATGAGGCCACAGGATCTCTCGAGGGTAAAGATAACGATATGTGTGTTTTCACTTTGCATCAGTGATGTTAAATCGTTGATCATTGAACTGATATATACAGTACAGGCCAAAAGTTTGGACACACCTTCTCATTCAATGCGTTTTCTTTATTTTCATGAATATTTACATTGTAGATTCTCACCGAAGGCATCAAAACTATGAATGAACACATGTGGAGTTATGTACTTAACAAAAAAAGGTGAAATAACTGAAAACATGTTTTATATTCTAGTTTCTTCAAAATAGCCACCCTTTGCTCTGATTACTGCTTTGCACACTCTTGGCATTCTCTCCATGAGCTTCAAGAGGTAGTCACCTGAAATGGTTTTCCAACAGTCTTGAAGGAGTTCCCAGAGGTGTTTAGCACTTGTTGGCCCCTTTGCCTTCACTCTGCGGTCCAGCTCACCCCAAACCATCTCGATTGGGTTCAGGTCCGGTGACTGTGGAGGCCAGGTCATCTGCCACAGCACTCCATCACTCTCCTTCTTGGTCAAATAGCCCTTACACAGCCTGGAGGTGTGCTTGGGGTCATTGTCCTGTTGAAAAATAAATGATCGTCCAACTAAACGCAAACCGGATGGGATGGCATGTCGCTGCAGGATGCTGTGGTAGCCATGCTGGTTCAGTGTGCCTTCAATTTTGAATAAATCCCCAACAGTGTCACCAACAAAACACCCCCACACCATCACACCTCCTCCTCCATGCTTCACAGTGGGAACCAGGCATGTGGAATCCATCCGTTCACCTTTTCTGCGTCTCACAAAGACACGGCGGTTGGAACCAAAGATCTCAAATTTGGACTCATCAGAACAAAGCACAGATTTCCACTGGTCTAATGTCCATTCCTTGTGTTTCTTGGCCCAAACAAATCTCTTCTGCTTGTTGCCTCTCCTTAGCAGTGGTTTCCTAGCAGCTATTTGACCATGAAGGCCTGATTCGCGCAGTCTCCTCTTAACAGTTGTTCTAGAGATGGGTCTGCTGCTAGAACTCTGTGTGGCATTCATCTGGTCTCTGATCTGAGCTGCTGTTAACTTGCCATTTCTGAGGCTGGTGACTCGGATGAACTTATCCTCAGAAGCAGAGGTGACTCTTGGTCTTCCTTTCCTGGGTCGGTCCTCATGTGTGCCAGTTTGGTTGTAGCGCTTGATGGTTTTTGCGACTCCACTTGGGGACACATTTAAAGTTTTTGCAATTTTCCGGACTGACTGACCTTCATTTCTTAAAGTAATGATGGCCACTCGTTTTTCTTTAGTTAGCTGATTGGTTCTTGCCATAATATGAATTTTAACAGTTGTCCAATAGGGCTGTCGGCTGTGTATTAACCTGACTTCTGCACAACACAACTGATGGTCCCAACCCCATTGATAAAGCAAGAAATTCCACTAATTAACCCTGATAAGGCACACCTGTGAAGTGGAAACCATTTCAGGTGACTACCTCTTGAAGCTCATGGAGAGAATGCCAAGAGTGTGCAAAGCAGTAATCAGAGCAAAGGGTGGCTATTTTGAAGAAACTAGAATATAAAACATGTTTTCAGTTATTTCACCTTTTTTTGTTAAGTACATAACTCCACATGTGTTCATTCATAGTTTTGATGCCTTCAGTGAGAATCTACAATGTAAATAGTCATGAAAATAAAGAAAACGCATTGAATGAGAAGGTGTGTCCAAACTTTTGGCCTGTACTGTAGGTCTGAATCCATGTATCGTTACGCCCCTAGCAGTGATCAGATAGTAGCAGCACACATCCAAGAGAAAGCTACAAAAATCATGGACACAATGCGGAAATATGCACAAACAGCAAGGTGAAACAACAAGTGTACAGAGCTTGTTCCAAAACAAGAATGAATCTGGGGTTGGCTTTCACTTTCACTGGTGAGCACTAAAGGAGAGGTTGAAGAGCAATGTGGAGTTGGCCTGTTTCCTGCTGGACAGGTAGGTGCTGGCGATTAGCTTACTAAGCCTGCTAAAGTATCAGCTTTTCCATTACAACAAATGCAACATTCCTACAATAGTCAGAATGTTGTGTTTACAAAAAGTAAGCAACAATTCCTGCATAGTATACCTTTAACCAATGATTAAGTTATGAATAGAAACGTATAAACCCTTGATGAGAATGTCTTAAATTGGTGGTTACCAATTGTTCAACCAAAAAAGTTATTTTTAATTCTCAAATTGGTTTATTTGACTAATTGAAAAAAAAATAGGCTTTAATAATGTGAAAGTATTCAGTTTATCATAAGGAAAAAAGCAGAAATCAGAGATAAATCAGAAAAACAAACATATTCATGATTTATAAGCAATGTATCTCTTAAATCATTTGTGACCCCTCACTTAGTCTGAGACCCTTTTTGGGGCCCCGACCCACAGCTTGGGAACCACAGTCTTGAGTGTGGTGATCCGAGGAGCGTCAGTGTACCTGGTGTACAGCACCAAGCACCTCTGCTGTGTTGGAGATTCGCTCCACAGTCCCAGCGAGGATGTCCAGAGACAGCTCCAGCCTCTGCAGGATCTTACTGCGCTTACTGTCCAGACACAGGCCCTTCAGCATCTGAAAACACACAAACACACACACACATGTGCACCTGCTCTCTGGTGTCTGCTATTCAGGCTTATTTCACATCATCTGACATTTTACTGCACCTCAAGGGTCTCCCTGCCTCTGGTCAGCTCCAGCTGGATGTTTTCCTCAGCCAGGTTGCGGGCGTGCTCCTCCGCCTGCAGCCTCTGCTTCAGGGTGTACTGGTCACAGTGAAAGGCCATAGCGATCTGAGAGAAGGCCGCCTGAGAGCGAGAACATTTATTTGACTCAGGTTCTCGATGCACCCTTAAAGCTGAGATGTTTATGTTTTGTCTGCTATCTTTGTTTTAGGATTGATTTTCAGATCTTATTGATTACTTTAAGGCCCTTCATGGCCTGGCTCCTGATTACATTCAGACCTTTTAATCCCTTATGAACCTTTGTGCAGTTTGAGATCCTCGGGCAGAGGTCTTTTGTCTGTTCCAGAGTCCAGACTGAAGATTAAAGGAGCCAGAGCTCTGGAACAACCTGCCCAAGGATATTAGGCTGTCTGAGTCACTGACTTCATTTAAGTCTCTCCTAAAAACTTACTTCTTTTGGAAAGCATATCTAGACTTTATCTGAGTATAAACAGCATGTAATGTGTGGTATATCATGGTAACCTCACCTCCAGATCTCTCTCTGACATCTCCACACTGTCAGGAAACAAGTGAAAGTTTAATGAACAGTCAGATTAAAGAGTGATATGTATAATATGATAGCCTGTGTGTCAGATAAATATCACAGTGTCACCTGTTGAGGCCTACACGCTCTATGATGGACAGCTCATTCCAGTTTATGACTGGCTGCTCCTCTTGACTGGATTCTGCTGCAAAGATACAACCCAGTTTGAATGCAGAGCCATGATACTGGTTCCTGGGGCCTCATTTATGACCACTGTGCACGCACAAAATGTGCACGCGCCACTTTCTAAGTATGAATTGGGATTTATAAAGAAAAAACTTGATGAGGAAATATATGTAAAATTAGGGAAACTCTGACCCATGCATATGCAGATTTTGGAGACAGTGCATCAACAGATTTCAACAATCTCTTCTAGTACTGTGCATACACTCACCAGCCACTTTATTAGGAACACCTCACTAGTCCCAGGTTGGACTCCTTTTGCCTTCAGAACTGCCTTAATTCTTGGTGGCATAGATTCAACAAGGTGCTGGAAACATTCCTCGGATATTTTGGTCCATATTGACATGATGACATCACACAATTGCTGCAGATTTGTCGGCTGCACATCCATGATGTGAATCTCCTGTTCCACCTCATCCCAAAGGTGCTCTACTGGATTGAGATCTGGTGATTGTGGAGGCCATTGGAGTACAGTGAACTCACTGTCATGTTCAAGAAACCAGTTTGAGATTATTTGAGCTTTGTGACATGGTGCGTTATCCTGCTGGAAGTAGCCATCAGAAGATGGGTACACTGTGGTCATAAAGGGATGGACACGGTCAGCAACAATACTCAGGTAGGCTGTGGTGTTTAAACCATGCTCAGTTGGTACTAAGGGGCCCAAAGTGTGGCAAGAAAATATCTCCCACACCATAACACCACCACCAGCAGCCTGAACCGTTGATACAACGCAGGATGGATCCATGCTTTCATGTTGTTCATGTCATTCATCAGACCAGGCAATGTTTTTCCAATCTTCTATTGTCCAGTGTTGGTGAGCCTGTGTGAACTGTAGCCTCAGTTTCCTGTTGTTAGCTGACAGCAGTGGCACCTGGTGTGGTCTTCTGCTGCTGTAGCCCATCTGCTTCAAGGTTGAACGTGGTGTTGGTTCAGAGATGGTCTTCTGCAGACCTTGGTTGTAACGAGTTGTTATCTGAGTTACTGCTGCCTTTCTATCATCTTGAACCAGTCTGGCCATTCTCCTCTGACCTCTGGCATCAACAAGGCATTTTCACCCAGAGAACTGCTGCTCACTGGATAGTTTCTCTACTTCAGACCATCCTCTGTAAACCCTAGAGATGGTTGTGTGTGAAAATCCCAGTAAAAAATCAGACCAGCCCGTCTGACACCAACAACCATGCCACGTTCAAAGTCACTTAAATCACCTTTCTTTCCCATTCTGATGCTCGGTTTGAACTTCAGCAGGTTGTCATGATCATGTCTACATGCCTGAATGCATTGAGTTGCTGCAATGTGATTGGCTGAATAGCTATTTGCCTTAAAAAGCAGTTGAACAGGTGTGTCTCTGATAAAGTTGCCGGTGAGTGTGTCACCAAGTACAATTTTAGTTTTCAGATAGATTTGTGTGTAAAATGGCTGCAGGGAACACGAGTGTGCTGTCAGGCTCACAGAGTGGTACTCACCCTGCACATCTTTACCACCTAAACATATGGATTGTGTTCATTAGCAAAGATGTCAGGGTGCACCCCCTTTTTTATCTGACCTTAAAGAAAAGTCAGTTAGTGTCCTGTTTGATGAACTCACTGCATTAAAAGCAGCAGCATGTTCCCACTCGCGGGATATAAGCCTAGTCCACATGTGGACAATTCCAAATTGATTTATAAAAGGAAATTGCGCACTTGCAGGCGTATGCTCGATTTTATAGCTTAAATCTGAATATTTTTTGGCGTACGTACATTTCCTCATTTGTGCGTACAAAAACATTTAGTGTGGATTCTCCCCAGTTTTATAAATGAGGCCCCTGGACTTTCTAAGGTCATTTTTATAGCTGTGTTACCTTCATCACTGTCCTCACTGCCCAGCATGGTGGGGGGACTGTAGCTGTTTGTCTCTGCATCAGGCTGAAAGTCGTTCACAAACACAGAATCACTGCACATGAGGTGTATATCAGTATTAACAGGAGCAGGTAGGACAGCTGGTAGATTATTCGACTCACCTGAGCGGTCATCATCACATCAGCTGTTGTCTTCACAAGAATAATCCAAATGTCTTCCTCAGGTAAAACCCAGATTAAATTATTCAAATCCTCCTCACAGTCATTACTTGAGTTTTCATTGTTGCTGACAACACAAACAAGCTCCTGTCCGTGTTTGGTTCATTTCTCCTTTGGCCTTTCTCCCGCACTGAGAATAGATAATCCTATTAAGAGATCCACAGTCAGAGCAGAGCAGGACGACGGCTCCAAGAGGCTCATGGGTACCTGGGGCTGTACCTGCTGCTGTGTTTTATCTTCAGTAAATAAAACACTTGTATTGTCCCAGGTGATAAATCAAATGCACCACTTCCCATTAACCTCAGAGCGTAACATTTAGGTCCTGACTAAACATTTCACAAAATCACAGCACTTAAGATAAACACAGGGGATATTTAACCATCCTAAATTGTTTGGTGAATGCTTGTAAGAGGGTTTTTAACCTTTCCTGTCGCAAAACCTGACACAAATGGGTCATGTCTTACTGTTTAAAACCACTCCTTATTGTACCTTGTAAGGCAGGAAATTCAAAAATAATTTACTATAATGCAGTGGGTGATGTGTCTGCTGTTTTGCAGCACCTCTCTGTCCTGGTGACCCAAAAATGAAGCTCTGTCCAATTTTCAATGAGCCTCACTGACGGCCCTTTGGACAGGTTGAGTCAGGACTGGTGGATCTCATTATCATCAGCACGTTATCTCTTCCTTGTCCCAAAAACATCCATTTTATTAGAGCATTGTGAGTCCAAAATCAGACCTGCTTTAGACCACCCCAGAACACTGGGAGGTTGGCCAGTCACAAGTTTGATTCATTCAAAAAGCATCTCCAGGGTTGTCACATTGTTACATACACCCATCCCATATCTGTAACTGATAAATACAACAGGATAAGCCTGATACTATTCAGGGTTGCAGGGGGCTGGACCTTATCCCTGCTGACACTGGGCAAACTTACACCCAGGACAGGTCACCAGACTATATTCACGATCACATTCACACCTACAGGCAATTCAGCATCCAAATTATTTTTATATGTCAGACCAGAGACTGTGAATAAAGATATACATATATTTATATGCAGTCTGTGCTTCAGGCCTTTAGATGTCACTCAACCAGGGATGGGCTGCTCCAGATTTGGGAGTATTGACCCCAAAAGCATTGATAATATAAAGGTTGGTTTTGAATACTGGGGTCAACAGGATCACTATCAAAAACATATCAATCTCATGTTGAATGTTTTGGGGATACTGAGACTCAACTTAGTGCAGCACTACTAGCTTCTCTACTGCTGTTATGTGCAGCCATCGTCTTGTACTTCTTTACTCTCTTAACCTTGAGTGACCTAGGTGGTTTTGGGGATAAGTTTGCCTTGAGGGTTTTCCGCCAGTGAGACGATTCTCGGTTAAGGTAAGGGTAATAAAAGTTTTTTGAGCTGAAATTAATACATTTTTGCCACAATCTTCTCTCGGGTATGATGTAGGATAGAAAATATGGCTATCTAGTGTTGATAAAATGTTGCTCATTATTTTTTTTGGTCTTAAATTGTCTGTTTTGTTGGTTTAGTTTTCTGTTTTTACCTATGTAGGTCTTTGTAGTCAGTGCATCACTGCTCATTCCCATTTTTCACGTTTAACTGTGCAGCCATCACTAGTTCTGAGAATTCACTCAACATACCGTGTTTGTTAAAAATTGTTCAGTCAAAATTAGTAAAGATTCAGAAGTGGCATTATTGATAATGCTGTCACCTCAAATGTCAGGACACAGTTCTCACTTATTTTTATATTAGTTGCCTATATTAGTAAGAGTATATCAGCAATCAAAATCACATTCTGTGGGATTGTCTGCCTCTATACTCCCAGTATGTACCACAATTTTGACCATCACATTTACTGATAACAATTTATCACCCTTTTTTCACTAGGACAAAAGAACTACACTTGTTTCTCTTTTGTTTTAGTTCAATGTAATCAATAGGCAATTTTCTTTCTAACTATTTTTCTGTTACAGGTATGGATCTGTACTAGAGGAAAGATGGCAGGTTAACAGGGACTAATATTTTTCCCCCCACCATCCTTAACTCAAAATATGATAATTATATGAAGGTATGAAAACCAAAATTTCAAACTCAAAAAAGAAAAACTCCCAGAACTGTCAACTTTGGAGCATCTCCACATTTTATTAATAGAAAAGCTGTCCTTTAGTAGAGGCGCTGGGGTTTGCCCATGGTGCTCTTGATGTACAGGGCACGCACGTTCTGCCAGTTCTTCTTCAGCAGAGACACCAGGAAGTTGACAGCCAGGTGGATGTTGTACACAAGCTCATCCTCTGTCATCTTCACATGTCCGACAGCTACAGCTAGACAGAGCACCTACGACACAAAGATCATTTATTGTTCAGTCACCCAACAATCCGTTTCTTCAATTAGACCTCAACTTCTCACTGAAATTTAACAGAAATGAAGTTGTTTTATTTATTCGAGTGGTGCTGAGCCTACCTTCTTCATCTGGAATTTGATGGTGGATTTGACCTCGTCCACCTTGGTGTTCAAGTTCTCATTGTGGGTGAGCAGGGAGGGGAACTTGCCGGCCTTGTTCAGCCCAGGACCCAGGATACGAGGGATCTGCTTGATCAGAGACTCAGAGGCCAGGAAGGCGTCGTACTTCTTGGCTAAAAGGAGGGAGCAGGAAAAAAAGACCATGTTTAGAAAAACCTGTCAGACAATCATCACAAACCAGCGTCTTGTGGGTCATGATGTCTACTTTCGTACCAAGCTTCTTGACCAGCTTCTTGTTCTTGTTGAGCTTCTTGAGAGCCTCGATGTCCATGTGTGGCAGCTCAGCGGCTTTGGCCTCATCACAATGCTGCTGGTCTCCCAGGACACACACGGAGAATTTTGGCCTAGGGAGAGTCTTCAGCCTGCAGATTAACAAAGCAGTTAGAGACACTGCTCACGACCTCACGTCAAACACAGCGGCATCAGTTGGATGTAAGGCAGGGTATATTTGAGAGGAAATTTGGTGAATCAATTATCAGAATTAATTTACTGCATTTGCCCATGAGCTTAGTCTGCATAACGATGATGACAACTGGCATGTGCACTTCTAATGCATACATCATGCCATATGAGTCAATTGCCAGTCTTGTTCAAACTCATTCTGTAGATCAACTGGATACTCTACACAATTACTTTTGTGATTACAAAAAGGTTTACTTTCCTAAAACAGACATATTGAAACTCAAATACTCTGCCAACCCCAAATGACACGTTCCTCATTTTGCTGTGTAATAGAAAAGTTCTTACCCATACCACCACCGTGGTCGGTGTCCAGCTGACCTCTTTGGTAACATTATGTAAATTGGTCGGCTTGAGGACGTGAACTTACCAGCTCAACCACTCAAAGCCTACCCTCATGTTTTAAGACCCAGGGTAGGGGTCCGTCTGCTTCACCTCCACCAGCCAAGGCTGGGTCAGCTCAGTCAGACTACCCAAAGTACTTCTCCATGTCTGCTCCTGGCCTGTCTGGACTTTTTTTTGTTTGACAAGTTTTGAGATTTCAGCAACTACTTACAACCATGTAACAGGCTGCTTTGATACTCAGACAGGGCTGGAAGCACACAGGGAAAAGGTTGGGTGAAACAGTAAAAGGTCGAACCTGACAGTGCCGGAGAAACGCTTGTCCTTCTGGGGATCATAGTTTTTCAAGCTGATCTGCAGCTCCACGGACTCTGTGAACCTAAAGACAGACACAAAGTTACACATGGTCTCCTAACACACATCCAAGAATGTATTAATGCTCATTCCTTACTAGCCCTTTCATTTTAAACAGTGAAACTGTATACATTTATAAAGAAAAAAAACTATATTCTAAGTTTTATCTATTGCATGTTTCATGTCCATATACCAGAGAAAATTTTTTAATATGTGAAAAACTACATGGCATTAATCAGATTCTGATGAACTTACTTCCTTGGCTTGGCCAGAGAGCCCTGCAGGACCTCCTTCACGGCTTCGTACAACGTATCCCTGGAGACCTTACTGTAATTGAAATATCAGAAAACACGTTACAGCAAATATTGATCAGAGGAACAGCTCAATAAACCCGGTTTCATCCGTTGATCTACGGGAGCCACAAAATATTCTCAACAGGGATAAATTCAGTAAAGATTTCCTTAAATATTATCTAGAGGAGCTAATTTGTACATCCGATGCTTGATTATTGTCTTTAACATGTTTTAAATGTGTGGATGACAGTGGATTACATCTTAAAACTCAGCGTGTCCTAACGTTACACCGGCAGATGAACCGGCCCCGGAGGGGACATTAACCTACACCTAGTTCTACATAACTGTACAAAATGACATAACTGCCACGTAAGATAACTAAACTAAAGTCTTACATGACTGATAAAACTTAGCGTGAGCATGGGAACAGTTTATTTCTTGACATTTATTAGTTAAAATAAGGCTAACCTCATTTTAGCAGGTCTTCCCTCACGTCTCGCTACGGTGAAAAAGGAAGTTCAGAGGGAAGTTACGCAAAATAAAGGCGGTGTTTGCTGACGTCATCAAAAAGCGCAGGCGCTTTTTATTTTTTTTTTTTTTTTTTTACAACCCTAACACACATTTATCTAAATAAAAATATAAAAACAACGACTTTGTATTATGTTGATTAACCGTATCACTAATTTAATATTTCTAAATATTTGTTTAATTTTTAAATACATATTTTATGAGAATGTATGTGCACTGTGGTCAACAAAGTAAACTGTAAAAGTTAGTTGAAGACTGCTGACTACATGTAAAGGTTCTAAATTTTTTTTTTTTAAAAAAAAAGTTCAATAGATCCTGTCTTTTTTTTATTAAACTGCGTAAGAAAAAAGCTGTGTATTAAAAGCCAAACACATGTATGTGTTTTTCAGTGGCAGAATTGTTTTTAAGGAAAGTAAAACAAACAATATCTCATATGGAAATACTTCCCTGCAAGATGGAGTCATGCATTCAACATATTACAGAACAGCACTAACATATTATATGAAAAATGTACTTTACATGTTAAAATGAAAAGTATTATGCAGCTGAATGACCTTTGTCATTCATCAATACTACACACATATAAATAATTAATACAAATGATAACTGTATAATATTGGCTCTTTTTTATAATGTTTCTAATACTTTTTTTGTAAAAATATGTTTGTTGCTTGAATAGTATTTATGCCAATGTATGTGCTTATCAAAATAAATGGTCAAAAATTAGCCAAGCAAAAAATACTGGTAAGGTATACTTTCAGTATTTATGTTTTGAAGAGAAGTAAATGTTAAAAAAGTAAAAGAAGCAATACCTCAATTAAAAAAAAAAAAACTCCCTTACAAGTCAGAGCCCTGCATTTCAAATCTTAGAAAACAGCACAGAAGCATTATCAGATGACTGTATTTAAACTAAAAGCATTCATGCAGCAGAATGGCCCTTATCATTGTTGTATTATTTTTAAATATTTTCTGTATGACCTGACTCAGAGGGAATTGTAATATCCTGTGTCAAAGAGGTGGAATAAAAAGATTCATTGCCAAGAATCAGACAAAAACGTATTTTAACATTTTATTAACAGGCACTAGATCTGACGAAACTTCATGTGTGTGTGATTCTTTTCAAAGCAGCTTGGAGAGACTTTTTCAGGAAGGTTTCATTTGACATCAGGCAGCCATGCAGGGAGTGTTTGTGTGCAGCCGTCACCTGAAATACAGATTAACACAAATGCAGACAGATTACAAATACTACCTAATCCACTGTTCAGCCATTATGCATCTGAATTACAAACTTACATGACTGCTGTATTTGGTGAGGACTGTGAGCATCATCTTTGCAAACTTCACAGACTTTGTGAACTGAGGACTCTGGCTGACGAGCTGTTCTGTGAACTGTGTGAACATTTCTTCACTCAGGTCAGGCTGAAAAAAACAAAAAACAAAAATGGAATCTCAATAACAAGGAATATTATGACTAAGTGGCCTTGCAGTAGTTTTCCCATGAATCAACAGTCATCTCACCTTGGAGTCGAGCAAGCTGTGGATAATTGAGAGCACTGCCTCACTCCATGTTATTTTGAACGTCATTCTGGGAGGAAGACGAGTGAAGACTGTATCAACAAACAACTAATAATAATAACAGTGCATTTTATTATTCAGTGCTTCTTTTACTTATTAAATCAGTAAATACATCATTTAAATGTTTTATCTTACTGAAGCACCAGCAGTCTGTAATGTGAATCCAGGCAGTTTTCTATCAGTCTGTTCAGCAGCTCAGCCTGTGGATTCCCTGAAAACAAAGTTCAAAGTAAAGGAACCATTGACGTTCAGGCCAAGAGGTGAGGAACAAGATCATGACATCAAGTCCTGCTTATCTGTTCTTGAACCTGGACACTGAATCCATGCCAGCTGCTCTGCAACTAACTGACTCTGACCTCCCTGTTAATACCTGTTAAAAACCCTTCCTCACCTATGTTCTTTTCCTCAAGAACTGGTTCGATCACAGCGTGGCACATTGGTCTGGGATAGCGGCTACACAGTGACATCACTGCAGAGACTAGACATCTTGAGGCCGGTTCTGACAGGGACAGGACCTACAGTAAGATGACATCCTGTCAGTATCAAACACAGCGACGCATTTTTCATCCTTTGCATATTCAGAGATGGACCTTCTGCAGCAGGAGGCTCTTGAGCAGTGTTGCTGCCGTGCTGTAGCTGAAGTCCAGAGAGGGAGCCAATATACTGTTGCACAGTTTAGGCAGAGTCTGCTCTGGTAAATCAGGCAAACTCAGCATGCTGCAAAACACCTCCACCTGGACAGGAGAGGCAGAGATGTGGGATTAGTCCTTTCACCATCCATCAGTAAGCAAAGGTATAACATGAGTGGTTAGGAGAGTATTCTCCAGGGTGGCTTCTCCACGTTATTTCTTATATTAGAGCTGCTTTACATTCAGTGATATCTGTACAATATAACAGCTCTGAAATCAGAGTTAGGGAAGCTACTGTGTAAGCATCATAATTACCTCACACTGAAAGAAGTTAAACTACAGCAAAGCAAGCCTGGGGAGATACTATATAGTTTGGTTAACTAAAGCTAATTGGAAGAAGTAGTTTAAATTACTTTGTTAAAAAAAAAAACGAGATCATAATGACAATGTCCATGCAAAAAGTGTCCACCTGATCACTGGTCATTAACCAAAAAAATATAATACCCCATCATTAAAGAAACGTCAGCTTTGGTTTATGTCCGTCAGTCAGACACCTGCCTGTCAGAAACTAGAGGTGTTGCAGCAGGATTACTCAACCTCATTCTTCAGCTTCTAAAATAGCATGCAATTTTTTTTCCGAACATTTCTTAATAAATAGCAATAGTTAATACACAAGACTAACTGGGGGCGCTAAGTAGGTCACCTGGTAGAGCAGGTAGCGCCCCATGTACAAAGGCTATGTCCTTGCCGCAGAGGCCACAGCTTCAATTCCGACCTGCGGCACTTGGCTGCATGTTATCCCCGATCTTTCCCTGTTTCACACTACCACTGTCCTATCAAATGAAAGCTCCAAAAAATAATCTTGAAAACTACTTGACTAATTGTGTTCAAAGGGGGTTTCAATTACAGTAGAGAAGCAATGGGAAAATAACAATTAAAAAGAGATCCTTTCATTTAATGGCCTAAAAAAGGCAAATAAGTAATTTGAGTACTTGAATCACTCAGCAAATATGAATGTAGCTCAACTACCATCATGCTAGAACAAAATGCGCAAATTACACATAGTCACTACACCCCAACACTGTCTGACATTCTGACATATGTAAACTTGTGTTAATTTTTTTTGTGAGAACTTGACTCAACTCAACTTTTATTTCTGAGTCCATATTCATACTGAACCTGTGGAGCAGTACATTAAAAGATTTATCTATACTTATCTTCTGAAAAAGAGAAGTTACACCTTTGTTAGGGTTTGGGTCCCTTTTATCCAACTGAATGTTAATGTGACAGACATACTGTGAAGTGATGATAATGGAGTCCATGAGAGATCTGGTTAACACTTAGCGGACTACACATGAGCACTGAATTACTCTTTGCTCTCAGTCACATCAAGTCAGATGCCTTTTTCAATGTGATAAATTAACATATCAAGAATTTGCCTTTGTTATGTATACTTTTAATTAAAATTTGTGTAAAGTATGTCTTATAACTCTGTTATTAACTGTTTACAGAGAATAAACAAACTGCTTTTTTATGTACCTATCTAGTATTTTGTTCATTCATATACAATAATGGGACAGAATAAAATATTGCAAACACCTTTAAATACAGTTTAATGCACAGTAAATGTCAGCTATAAAATTTGGAGGACATACTTGACCAGGGTCACAGTCGTTCAGCACTTTAAACACCTCCACGGAATTCTGGTCCCACTGCAAACAGACAATAATATTTATAGTAATAACAAATGTCAGTTTGTGCCGGCTGGAAGACAGAAGACAGTTCTTCTTACCTCTGTCTGACTTTCCAGTAATTCCTTTATTTGAAGAGCAGAGACCTACAAAAATATAAAATAGATCACATTTTGTTATTTCAACTGTAACCAGTGTGAAAAGTAAATATAATGGTCCAATTACTGCACTTGATTTAATCACTCTGGAAGCTTGCTAATCAATATGTTATTTAATGGAAAGACTTCCAGTGTCTACAGGACAGATAAAGCCTGTCTTTACCTTTATTTGTTCAGGCAGAGCATCACATGAACCGCCTGGTGCTGGCTGCAGCTCTTCAGCACGAGTCTCTGCTGCAGCATCATTTCCTAATCCTCCTGATGTCTCTTCTTTTGCATTCTGCTCTTCAGCATTGAGACATTCACTACCACAGATGTCCATCTTGATCCGTTTACTCTGCTGTCCTGTTTCCTCACCGTCTGAGTCCAGACTGACAAAGCTGACCTTTCTTTTACGTTGTGTCCCCAGCTCTGATAAACCAAATGCACTCTGAGTTTCAGATTCTACTGTGTGACCACCAAAGCACTTGGCCCATCCTCCAGCCTCCCCAACACCCAGCAAACGCTGCGACAGCTCAGTGAGTCTGTGGCTGCACCGTGGCGTGTACAGAGGCTCCTCATTATGGGACCCCAGGGTTCTTTCCATCTGTCTAACCAGAGCGGTGACCCAGGGGCTTGGATGAGGGTCCTGGCTGAGGCACTTGAGAAGATGGAGGACAGCGGTCCGAGGAAGAAATGAGTGGACTAGATAGATGAAGGACAGCAGGTTCTGTTTGAATAATGCTGGAAACTGGCACACCAACGGTTTACTAGAACAGATAAGGAAAAAATGGGTGTGAGGCATAGGCATGGGCATATGACATTTCATTTTATTTATACATGTGTTACTTAATGTAGGGAAGTAAAAAGCATTCCTTCTCTGAAATGCAGTGAAGAAGTAGAAAAGCATTGAAATTCTTAAGTAAAGTAAAAATAAATCTGACATGCCACAATAGAGCAGAGGCATCACACAACATTTGTGTACTCGTTGTATATGCATACGAACAGAAACATCTATTCTGTAGTTGGTGCTAATAGATACTACCTATAAGAGCCTTTTTTGTCATCTTATGTTTTTGTACTGTTCATTTCTGAGGGTGGGGAGAGGGTGACTTTTACTTGTGTTTGTATTAAAATCTGAAAATCTATATCAAGGACTGAATACAAATGACAAACATTCAACTGAATATATCAAGGTTAAATGTGAGAAAGAACTCAACGTAAAAATTTCAGATGAAGATTGGCATAATATGTGGAAGATGCACCACTCAACCACTCATTCACGAACTTGGAGGGAATTCTCATGGAAGAAACTGATTCATTTCTCAGTTACACCCGAAAAGAAAAGTAAGCATCTCCATAGTTGCCAGAAGTGTTGGCGCGAATGTGGGTCTTATGATGTAGACCACACTCATATTTTTTGGAAATGTGAGAAAAATAATGGTATTTTGGAAAATTATATGTAAAGAGACTGACCACATACTAGGATATGAGGTCCCTAACAACTGTTTAGCGCTTTATCTATGTAATCTTTCCGAAGAAGATGTTAGTGCGACTCGAGTGATAGATATTTGATCAAAATATTGCTAGTAGCAAGTAAGAAAGCTATCACCAGGAGTTGGGGTTAAAAAAAAAAAAAAAAATGCCACCATCAAACGACCAATGGCTAGCAATTGTGGAAGAAATCTTTTTAATGGTGAAACTGACACACATACTAAGACTACAAGAAGCAGAAGAAAAATGGACTCTATACAGGACTCAAAATGATGACACTGGACTGGAGTAATAATTAAAAAGAATGGCCAATTTTTGTTGTAAAAGTGTGTATCATGCATCTACCCAAGCAGTTTTTGTTTTGTTGGCTCTTATTATTTTTCAATTATTTTATTATTTCATTATGCTGTTATTACAAAAAATGTTGATAAAGATTTAAGTGGGGGAAAAAATCTGAAAATCTACCAATATATATATGTAAACATCAAATGGTAAATTTTAAAAGTCTGACAACTACTTTATGGTAAAGGGAGCGTCATGAATTTCCACAAGTCACTCACGGAGACTAAAGGAAAAATATCTGTAGCTTTGGGGAGGGTCACACCTCTGCCACCCCCCTCCTCTGATAGTAAAGAACAGTCCTTTAATGCTGACATTTGTGTGATATGACGAGTAAACTGTCTGCTGCTGTGAGAAAGGACCTGTATTGCTATAATTCATTATGGTTTACTGAGCGAGTTTGGACCGCTGGTCCTACAGTGACAATTTAACTCTACCTTACCGTAACATGGATTTTACGTCGTGTATCTTTACTTACACCGTCAGTGGCTGTGCCTCAGTAAGTGGACAGATAACTTGGTCCTGGCACAGGATTTCTATGAAGTTAGACAGCGACATTTCAGGGTTGGCTCGGTGCTGCCTGTGGAAGACACCCACAGCTCTCTGAGCACCGGAGGCTCCACACAGGAGGGACCGGACCAGCAGCTTCGACTGCCCGTCAAACCGATTCAGAAACATACCAGCGTCCATTCTATCGGGTGAAGTTTGACACCGTATCATCCTCCCATACCCACCGCGCCATTTATGGTGACATGTTTTCTTCTTCGTTTCAACGGCGGTTGGAGAAACCAGCTTTCAGGTGCATTACCGCCACCTACTGGACTGGAGTGTGGAGCAGCAGCTTGGCAGGAAACAAACAAAATAGACAGTGGCTAAACTGTCTCTATTATTGCTGTTACTCTTAAATAATTAAAAATAATCTTATGTATATTCCTTGATGTCCTTACAAGTAGATTCCCAAATGTAATACTGCACTTTCCTTCAGTTAGTCCTCTTATTAACTGCCTTATTTCTTCTTCAGATCTGTTGCAGTCTATTAGGAGATGTTATCTGTTTACAGTTCATTATGGTGTGAACATAGTCCTGAGGGATGCTTCCCTATTATATGGAGTGTGTAATTTAATCCAGTACGTCCTATCCTATCCTTCCCTTGGGCTCCCACTCTGCAATCTACCAGCACTTACATGTTTATAGTCCTTTATGATAGTTTTGACCTCTGATTTACCTAGTGGTACTTGCCAGTCAATTACCTGTCATGTTAATGATTGTTTAGCCAATATATCTACTTTTTCATTTCCTTCTACCCCTACATGAGCAGGAACCCAAAGAAAGGAGATACCCAATCCCCTGCAATACTACCTGAGCAACACATGAATAAATATTTATAAATATTATCCTGTCTGCATTATGATTCTCCAGCTTTAATGCTCAAAAGCGCTGATTGGAAAAAATATTCCAATTAATTAAGCGGTGTATACTGCAAGGCATGCTGACATGTCTTTTTTATATGTGTATTTTCACTTAGTTTGTGCTCCACCCAGTAGTACACTCTATAGATTCTAGCCTATCAATTTAATCTTAAACTTTAAATCCAAAAAACGTCACTGAAAGCATGACACAGGTTTTCAGTGAGTGAAGCAATGTTTTATTTTCTGTGTACAAGTACAACTTGTTTAAAAAAAAGGAATAAAATCTTGACATTTCATGACCTTGTCAAAACTAGGAAAAGGGTGTCTATCACTTGAGGTAGCCTATCGTTAGTAGTGGACATCGGCGACAAGTGGTACAGCATACTTTTTATCTATAGACAATTAAAACTACCATCCACACAAATCTTTAAAATATCAAAATGGTGCAAATCGCTTAGCGAAGTCAGAGTTGAGCACTCCCGTTAATCGCAAGTAGAAGGAAAATTAACTATCGGCAACATGTTTTAAGCATTTTGGCCACAAGAGTGGAATAAATGCAAAGATAGATAACCACAACACCATAAGACAGAGATTAAAGATGCATCACATCGGGGATGTGTACATCAAAACAGGGCAACAGACCATGTGCCGTAGAGAGCCGAGTGTACACGTCATCGTTTCCAAACAGTAGCAGGTGATTTCACAGGTTAGATCCTCTCTGGCTGAAGGAGGGCTGGTCGGTAAAATCACCTGCTGTAGTCTGACTGTGATTAAAAACCTTAACACACTGGGCTCTCCATGGGGCATGTTGACATCCTGAATCTTGATCATGACTACTCAAGAAGTTTCAATACTGACAGAAGGGTCATAACACAGCCATATGCTCTTCTGGGGGCCAATTTTACAGTTTTTCAGTGGTTTCAGGCACTGACAAAAAGAAAGAAAAAGCTCAGACACGATACTCCTCAGGTAGGAATATAGCAAAGCTAGAGTAATCATCTTCGTTGTCGCTGTCGTCATCATAACCACCGAGAAGGGTCATGGCGATGAAACGACTGACCAGATCTACATCAAATTCTTCATCTTCTGTAAAATACTGTTGAGCAAGAAGCAAATAAAAAGTAAACACATTATATCATGTATACTAATGGTGGTAAGAAATTGATAGCATATAAAAAGGGTTATATTTACCGGAAATGACCCGCGGCGTGGAGATTTGTCATGCCGATAAAGGCAGTCTGTTTTGAAGGGGCAGTATCTGTAGCGCGAATAATACCTGCATCTTTTCTTACTAGAATCATGAGAGAGAGGGGACAGGACAGGAGGGTGGGTCTCAGTTGCATGTGGTCATTTCTCAAACCAATCATGGCCATTCATGTAATTTCAGAGATTTCAAGCAGTTTTGCATTTAACTCAACATATTTCTGGGAAATTAAATGCAACGCTCTAATAATTAATGCAACAGATTTGGACGTTTTTTAATTCCCCATTTTGTATTCAGCACTAATGTGGCACCTTCAGTATTCATTATAGACATTGTTTAAAATCAAATCCATCGGGTTAAGTCTTGCAGGTCCTGTGAAATGTCACATTTATCATTATCTCCTCAATTTGATACATTTCTTGTCTGTTACGATATTTTAGCAAATTGCTTTACACCTCAAGAATAATCCCTTCCCACTATAGAGAGTGAGAAAAGGGTGATTTTAGCATGTGGATGTGGAATTCATCCAAACATTTATTGTCAGTGACTTTTTTTGGTAGCATTTTACGGTAAATATTTTGAGTTGCTGTTAATATAGTTTACATACTGCTTGCATTTTCATCACTCCACTTGAATTTCACTCTACAACTTGTCAAGAAAAATTTATTTTCAGAAGTTAAATATCAGTGGAAATGCAGGGGATAGATGAGCCAGAAAAGTCAAGCCAGAGTGGCACGTCCAGTGTGAAAAAAAGGATGACTAAAACCAATGTACAGTACTTACACACCCAGCCAGTACAAAATAAGGGAAGACTAGCAGCACTGTACACGAACAGTGCCAACACCAGCCACAGTGCTGACAGAGCTAACAGGTTTAATCTGGGGGGGAACCAGAGTGTGAACTAGAGGACTGCATAGAGGATGATGGTTTTCTGTAGGCCAACATGGAAGTTCATGTCTCCCTGGTTCCCTCATTAAAAAGCCTAGGGGACTTTTACACTACATTTTGTATTATTGCAGAAAATGACCTCTGTGGCAAACAAACATTTGATACTGAAGTTTTGTTCAGTGAGGTAATCTTCACAAATAAACACCACTTCTATCATTTCTTAAACCTAAATGCAATTTCCAGAAGTAAAAGGCCAAAGTGAGGCTATAAACTCCACTACACTACACTACACTACACCACACCACAGGTGCACAACTTCGACATCAACACCACCATGAAGCTGTACACCCATTCAAAAACCCACTGACTTTGACTAACTCATTTCCAGATTGTAGGACTCATTTCTGGAGCACTCGAAAATCCAGCAGCAGCAGGCAGGACTGCTTTCCTAATCCTGGGCTCTAGTGTGGGCGTTAAGCTTCCACGACGACACCCTCATAGCACTGTGCATCAGGACAATGTTATCTGTGGTAACTGCTACATGAGCATGGTGCAGAGCAGCAGCTATTAAGATAGCCAGTGGGACATGCACGCATGGCCGGCCCGGCTACCAAAACAGAGAATGGAGAAGCTCGGATTACAGCACACACACAGAGGGAGTGTGACTTGATTCTTTGCTCAGGATACCATTACTCTACTATATCTTTATGTAGCAAATAGTTGTTTGCCATTTTATTAAATGTCCTGAATGTTGAATATAGAACCTTGAAATTGTAAATCGTTCTTTTTAACTGTGCTCTGGTAGGACAAAAATAATTCAAATTGCACTCGTGGACATTAAACAGTTTCAGAGGTCATGGGTCGTGTCAGACCTTCAGCCCAGCTGTGGGGATTAGTGTTGCTGTCAAAACCCAATCTCACACCATACCTGAATTTTTCTTTGAAGGCAGCAACTAAGCTTTCCTTTGCCTGTCCTTCAACCCAGTGTTTGTTGGGCACATAAAAGGCAGACCTCACTCGGCACTGGGGGCAGCTCCTGAGGAATAATTATTTAACACTGATGTTAGGTCAGGTCCTTTACACGAGTCATCAGATGCAGTTAAATATTTAAATATTCCTGAAACTTACTTGACCACATCCGGCTCAAGGTCTTTTGTTTTTCTCCAGGTCATAATGCATTGTAAACAGAAGGCGTGATTGCAGTTTGGCAAGATTCCAAAAACCTGGTTTCCTGGCGTCTTTTCATACACCTTGTCCATGCAGATGCCACACGTCACATTTTGACTCTGGAGGAAGGCCTCCATTTCCTCTATATTCCCCTGTGTACTAGAGGCTGCAGCAGCAGCACCGTCTTCCGTCGTCTCATTGGAAGAAGTCTCCTGAGCACAGAAACTTTGTGGTCAGTATAAGCCTCCTGGGTTCAATTTGTTTGATTTACTAATATGCCTGCAGAAAGATCAGACTTAAAATGAAGTAAACCTGCTCATTTCCTCCATCAGATGCAGATGCTTGAGCAACTTCTGAGCTATGGACAGACTCCCAAGAAGCACTGATAGGAGTGTCAGCATCTGTTAAAAAAAAAAAAGAAAAAGATAGTCAAGTGTGGAAAAATGCTGACCAAAGTCAGTGTCACCCATGAAAACATCCAATACCTTGTGATTGTTCCTCTTCAATATCTACTGCCAGGCGCCCACTGTTGTGTTGAGGATTCAAGATAGGAAACAGCTGTGATCTGCTGCATTCCTGCTTGGACGTCACCTCAGACCGCAGAAGAGCAGGCTCTGACCCTCTTCTGTCAGATGGAGCATAAGCCACACTGGAGGCGGACACAGTAGGTTCTGAACCTCTTCGACCTGCAGCAGCTGCATCAACCTCAGGTTGAGGGACATGGAGATATCTAGTGGTGGAAAATATTGAATGGGCTAAGGAAATCTGGCTGCATGTCATCCTCTATCATTTAGATACAAACAAATGAGGACATGGAGGGAAGATAAAAAGCTTACCTGCAGCTGTCACCATACCAGCATCCACCTTTCTGAAAGTATCTGCATATTTGCGATGGTATTATATCTGGCCATTCATGGCGATAATTACATCTTGATCCAAATCTGCAATATCCATTTAGGAAATGTCTGTAATGAAAAGGGAAGGGAGTAAATTCCTACCATGAAGCATCACATAGCCAAGGCCAGGTCCATTCAACGCACTAGCACAAATATTAAATAGTTAAAAGTTTGTAGCAATGCAAGGCCTGCCTCACTTTTATGGCTATATATCATTGCTCCTGGGTTTTAAAAGGTCAAAATCTAGGACTTCTGCTTTCAAGTCCCAAGTCGGTCAAGTCAGTTTGTGTGAAATTCTCAAGTCCCTCTAGTTTTTTCTTGCATTATATAATATTTTTTCATGTATACAGTAAGAGGCAAGTTCATTAATCCAGTGTGCTGGTGATGGCAAGTGCTGGCAAGTAGAATAATGTGTTTCTTGTCGTAGTTCACAATAACGGAACTCACATCCCCCCGTTATCCATATCCTTGGGTCCTGCTTGATTTGCGCGCCTACTGTCCTTGAGGTTATTAAGATACTGTATTTCCAAAATTATTCTATCACTGGGCAACTCCAAAGCATGTGCAGAAGATCACCTTCACTGGCTTTACATCGCTGACACATGGGAAAAATGCTACTGTCAATTTTATGTAGCCTATAGGGGGTGTAATATGTTCTGTGAATTATATTGAATTGGATTTGCCTATGTTTTGTTGCGATTAATACAGCCTGTGCCTGTTCCAATAGTTGATGCCACTCCTGCCCACTAAAAACTCAACATAGATCTTTTTACCATTTTCCTTTTGTGGATATTTTATCATAGCCAGGTAAGTTGTCGTTGATGATGCTGTATACGTGAGAGGTTAGTCCTTTGATTGTAGTGCATGTCCTGTTATACAGATATGTTTCAAAGGGAGATTCTTTTGGGATTTCTGGGAAAATGTATTTACATTTTTCTTTAACCTACTGCCTAATTTGTAAGAATTTTAAAAAAATACATGAGCAGGGAGGTTTCAGATAGTTTGTTGGAAGCTAGCAAATGTATCATCAACATATAAGTCTGCAATTGTTTGAATCTTTCCATTTTTGTAGAGTTGCGTTCTTTTGCTCCAAGATTTCATGAAGGTCAAAACCTATGACTTCTGGTTTCAAGTCTGATGTCTGTCAAGTCAATTTGTGTGAAATTCTCAAGTGTCATTGGTTAGTAATATCAAAACGATAGAAACAACTACGCAAGTTATCTACGAACTACATACGAAAAATAAGTATGTAAATGGATGGAAAAATCCTAAAATATGACCATGATTTGGGTTATTTTATTGCTCCTGGATTTTAAGCTAGTCAAAACCTGGGACTTCTGCTTTAAAGTCCCAATTCGGTTAAGTCAGTTTGTGTTTAAGTCTCAAATCTGTCTGGTTTGTAGCAGCTGCACAAGTTATTTTCATAAAAAGGTATGTAAACCAAAGGAACAATCCTATATAACGCAACGGTTTGTGGACCTAGCAGTGGCTAAGGGCAAGGTAAAGGCAGAACTTGTTTCAGACCCTTTGAAAAACAATAAAATTCAACACAGCTAACGTTAACTGTTGTCTTACGTTATCTACAAATGTCATGAAAAAGCTGGCAATAACATCTCGCAGCTGTAATCTTCTAAAATGACGAATATATTAAGCTAATTATCTGAAGAGTGAGACTGCTTAAACTTTTCCAACACACACGACGATCACGCAAACCAACCTATATGTGTTTACGTGCTGTCGGAAATCAAAAGATCCCTCATTTGCATAAACTTAAAGTTACTAACATCCTCAGTTATTCTGGCTAACGTTATGTTAAGCACTGGTATTTAATCACAGTTGAGTTTAACACTGATTGTGATAGCTAATAAATGGGACAGAGTGCACTTCAATCCCAGTAACTGATTGAACCTAACGCTAACGCTTAACTGTTTCGGCCAACGTTCACATTTCAACGCTTGTCTAAGGATAAAAATTAACCTTTCTTGATACCCACCCATTTAACGTTTTTTACATGACGCCAATACTAAACGTCTCAAATATCCACGGAAAAGCAAACTTGTCTTACTGTATCTACAACAAAATTACTGTTTTTAATCGTTAAAAAGTTACTCTTTCGTCTTAACGTCTACATCCAATGTAGCACGACAGCACTTGAAAGTAGCACAGATTCTCTAACGGACATGTTAGTAACGTTTCTCATCGTCACAGCAGCTACTTTCCCCCATTTTGTTCACTTTAATGCCGTTTTAGTACAACACACTGCCGCTTACCTACAGATACTTCCACTACGGGCCGAGTCCATCCTCCGTGTGTTTTAAGAGTGCCGCCAAACGCCGTCCATTTCACCACCTAATTATCAGCCGGTTCCTTCTACCAATCAGCTTAGCAACTAGCCAATAGAAACGTGACGTTGACGTTTGTTCCTAACGTCATCACGTTCACATTCCCATTCATCCAATTACTTGTCTGAACTTTCCCACTGCTATCACACCAGGGAGTATATTAGCAAGTGAGAGAAGCTGATAAACTGCAGGCATGTGTTTTATCCCCGTTTGGTATGCATTTTTAATTTCTCCCAGCTATTTGGGATCAGTAGGTCCCCATCAGTATAAAAAATTAAAAACTGACAATGATAATTAAGTCCCAATGTCTTCAGATGAGTACTTCCTAATTGTCCTATCTTGTCACTGCTACTAAAATTAGTCACTTTGTATTCCATTATCAAACTACAAACATTATTAATCATAAATAAACAAGTTTCAACCATAAAATGTGATCAGGTTTTGGACCTTGTCCACTTTTGTATCGGGATTGGATGCAGACTGACTTGGCAGAGATGGCTGCCATCTTTTTACATGGATTAGTGTATTGTGCAAATTATCCATCCACATGTGCACCAAAAGAAACCTTGTGACAACTTTTACTTCCTCTAGATAGTAGTTAAGTAGTATGAAGTATAAAGTCAAGTAAACCGAAAATGAGATGTCCTTATATGATTACACAGGATCTCAGGTTATACATATAATCTGTCTCATAATCAAAACTAGCATGCCTCCATAAACCAGTGAAGTTTCAGTCTGTCCAGACTCATGTAGCCATGACAATGCTTCAAATACAGATGTTGCTGAAAAGAAGCTATGTATGCTACAACATGGAGGCCTCACACACATCTTCAATCAGGCTGCACAGATCAATACAATCAGTACAGTTTGGAGGTGGACACCCAAGATTAATGTTACCAGTTCAGTGTCTGACCAATGTTCCCCTTTCTGTTCCCTAGTTATGGCGTTGAGTAATAGCCAGAGAAGTGTTTATGTAGAACTTTATGTCACAGTGAAACTGACCTTTAAACTTTTCCGATATGTCATCACTTGATTTTATTCTATTTGACATTTGCGTGAGATTTTGTCATAATTAGCACATTAATTCTTAAGTTGTGGCAAAGTGTGTCATAGTGACCTTTGACCAGAAAAGTCTAATCAGTTAGTCATTGAGTTCAAGTGGACGTTTGTGCTCCAAAACATAATGCCTCCGGCCACAGCTGTTACCAGCAGGGATAAAAAAAATTGAGAAAAATCAGTATTAATATTTCTAATAAAGTTTATAAGTGAGATGTAACTAAACTAGATCTGCAGATAGGTTACATGTGGCTTTAAGGACGAAATTACTTCAAGTCTTAACATGTTTGTGGGAACAAATATGTCAATCCACCACTTACACAGGCATAGAGGTAGCTTACATCAACTTTTTGGTGTTCTCTCTAGTTTTATCCATCCACAACCATTGCTATGTATGGCACACCACACATCAACCAATGATAGCAAATTTGCAACGATGTGTACCAATAGCAGGAATTAAGGCAAAAAAATAAATGTCAGAGATCAGATGAGACAGTGGAATAATGTCACATATCATACATTAGAGGTAGATAGGGATCAAGACAGATTAAGAGCACAAGAGGAGACTTCTGAAGGTGGACAGTGTGCACCAGTGCTGACATACTAAAGTCCATTCAGAGTACAGTGGAAAAAGAAGTCCTGCAGAATATAAGGGAAAGAAAAACAGTTGGATACGTATGAATCCTGGCTACAGTGTTGTAAGGCTGTTACACTTGGTGGCTCTCCAAACATGACAAATCAGACTGCACACAAAAAGGGTAGTAATCAAGGACTGTGGTGATATCTCGGGTGAATACAGAAACGACTTGTGATGCCAGATGCTGGATTTCTAATCATCAATTTTTTCCAATAATGACATCGTGGGACAGTGTGCTGGTTTTAAGTAAATCCTGCTAAGGTGTAAAAATCCAAATTCCTCATCAAGGAAACATTTGTTGGTATGCTTGACGATATATTTGGTACAACCTAAATAGGCAGGCATGTAATATGAAAGAAGACATATACTTAATACATAAAACAAGATGGTAATTCATGTTTTGCCCTTACAAATATGATCAACAATTACAAATAATTAGTAACATAATTACAAAGAATAAACTAAGGGAAAAAAACTGAAAATGGCAAATTCATGATAATTTGCATATCAAAAGAAAAAACAAAAACAAACATGCGGTCCCTTGTACTTCAATGGGTCATGTGTTTATAGTGTCAGCTTCAGAGACAAAATCTGTGCAGCATAGTCCATTAGTTACCACTTGGGTAGATGGCTTTAAGACAAAACCTATATAACTTGGATCTCTACATTTATTGAAAAATGAAAAAGGTATTGCACAGACAGGTGCTTTGAGAGAGCTCTACACTGCTGGAGCCAGCCCAGTTTGTGTTCTATTAACCAAATGGCAAAGTAGCAGTTGTTGATGATGATGATGATGATGATGATGATGATGATGGCGATGATGTAAACAAAAACCAATTTGTGCATCTTCAGCTTTACCAAAAGCCTGAGAACAATCACTCTACCAAAGACACTGGCATCATATAGAAACTTCTGCACAGTACAAACTGACTGCTCTTTTCTGTTTCGACTATGCCATTGGTGTAAGAACATGAAATGCTTTCCCTTCGCAGACAAACACAGAGCTGAGGTGAGTGAGGAGAAGCTCTCTACAGACGTTGCTCTGGGGTCAGCTTTGCTATTAGAATGTAACAGGAGCAGCCTCGGTGAGAAAACAAATCATTCTCTCTGTTAAGTGACCGTTGTGGGAAACTAGGACCTGAAGCAAATGATTCCAGATGCTTAACTCTCACACTCTCACACTCTCACACACACACACTCACACACAACTGTGCTGAGGGTAATGCTGACATTGAGAAGACTTTGCTGATTGTGTTAGCCCTACCACGTGACTTTGCCTCATCTGCACGTTAAAATCCACGCCCGTACATGGAACAGTGCTTGTACTGAATGCAGTGTAGTATCATGAATGTGTCTGTAACAGTATTGCTAAAAGCAGTCTGTGCTGGAGAACACTAATACATGTCTTTGTAGATCTCCTGTAGTAGAGGGTGGAGCGAGGTCTCCGACTCAGTCTTTTTGATCTTTTGGACAAGCTGAACGTTCTCAGTAACTAGCTGACGGAGGTCAGCCATCTTCTGCAGCAGCTTGGGGAAGAGGTAGACTGAGTCAGAGTGGTTTGCTTGTAGGTGGAGGTCCAGGGCCTGGAGGATGTTGTCTTGACTCTGCTCCACCTGCTTCACGTTCATTAGCCCGGGACGATCTGGGAGAACAAGGGACATGTTATGATGAGTTACACTGAGCAAACATACAGGGTTTCTGCAGAGTTAAATTTAGAGACCGTCCTCCACTAAAAAATGTGTTTTTCTTCTTCTGTTTATGTCCCGTGAAATGTCTGACCTGACTTGACTACACTGACTTGTATCTGTGCAAAGCATCACCAGAGAGGTGTTTCCACATTCCTCGACTGAAGGGAGCGATCCTAAAATCTGAGGTTCAAACATACACCGGGCAAGCTAGGTAAGGTACATTACTAAGACTAAAGCCGGTTTCTGTCTAATACACAACACTGTTTGATGAGGAAACAGACTTTGACACAACACCAGCACACACTCCTGATACCACTGCCACAGAGCAGACTTATTACAGGTAATATAAAAATCTCAGTCAAATGGAATGTATCTCTCTGCAAACTTTGGTTAGACCTCTGTTATAATTACATAACAGTGATAATGTGAACACATTGTGTCATCGTATCATGGTATGTTTCACTACGAGTAATGCTGTATCAGCCCCTGCTACTTACAAGCTAACAATCAACATAAACAAATTTAAGATGCTAATTACACTTACCATACTGATATGTCTGCTAGTCACCGATTTAAGTGCACAACAGACTTCTCATCTGAGTCTGAGTCTGACTGAGGTTCAATTGTGTAAGGCTAAATCTCTCCAACATTTCCTCTGATGCTAATGATAGCCATCTTGATGTGCACTGCTTCTTTACAGGTCAACCCAGCTCTAGTCTCCAAGCCAGACTTACCTATAGACTTTGTTTTAGCTGTGCCAGTGTCTAAAGCAGAATGCAAAACCTAGAGCAATCAGACGTGGAAGCCAGATCCAGAATTTCCCAATTAGGGAGACAGACTAGATCTGCTTCCGGGCCTTTTTGTGGAGTTTTTCTGTTTTTATTTTTCTTTTGTTTTTATGAGGTAAAACAATGCTAAACAAAATATCAATCATAGCAGACTATCTTTACATACTTTTACACATGTCTGGAAGAAATTTTAGGTTTTTTTTTTAAAGACTTTTGTAATGTGACACAATGCAGTGTTTCACATACTGACCAAAGTATGTTTTGATTTTTTTTTAGTAGTGGCACTATATAACAATACATTTTAATGATATGATTTAGTGAGTTAGTGGAACCTGGACCCAGCATAAGCTGCATAAAACAGACAGATGGATGGCTGGATTTTTCAGCTGAAAATTAATAATTCATTAAAGTTAATGTCATTAACTTTATAATCGACAGTTTGCCCATAATGAGATGAACAGCTTCCTAGCAATGGCAGCGTTTGCTACAGGGTGATAGCACTGAGCCCACAGCCTGCAATCAGATATTTAACATTTAATGACTGACATTACTTAATAAATAAATTACTAAATAAAATTTAAGATCTTTTCAGACCTTCTAAAGCTGTTTTTTTGTTGAGGTAACCATATTCAATGCTTTTAGGACTTTTCAAGACCTGCAGACACCCTGAAAATAACAAGCAAATGTGCCGTTCCTCATACTTCACTAAAAACCCTTCGTTCTCACCTCCGCAGAGAATAATGGCAGCAACAAACAGGGCCAGGTCACTGTCATCCAGCTCCAGGGCATTAAACTTGACAGCAAACTCAAACTTGGGCTCCATGATCTCACTGAAGGGCTTTCTTAAGCTGCGCAGGAACTCCCTGGTCACAAAGCCTTTACCATTGGCTACCAACAGTCCATCTTTGTTCATGAGAGAGGGCAGCATGGCAAAAATAGCCTCATGCACACCATACTTCAGCAAAGTCACCTGCAGAAAGAATTGAATATTAGTGCCTAAAGTAAACAGCCACATACAAATCATTTTATTGTGCAGCACACTGAGTGGACAGTGACTCACCTGGTCATTAAGGTAGAGGTCTACAAACCCCGGAATGCACTTGGCAAACTCGGTGAGCTCTCGCACCGTCTCCACTGTGGTGCATTGGCAGCGGTAGAACACATGGACCCCGATCTCTTTGGTTAGGGGTGCACCAGGAACTAACTGGCTCCATACCAAACCACTTTCTGCCTTCCAGAGTGTGTCCATGTCGTAGATCACAAACGGCTAAAAGGAGGAGAAAAATCAATTCCTAGATTACCACCCATAACTACAAAGTCTTAGAACTAGAATAAATACCAGGTCTAACTTTTTAGGGGGTAAGGAATTTAGCATTAGCATAAAACTAAGGGATAGTCTGGCAACCTTTCCAGGGTGTACCCCGCCTTTCGCCCAATGTCAGCTGGGATAGGCTCCAGCCCTGATGTGACCCCTAACAGAATAAGCGGTTAGAGATATAAATCAATAAAACTAAGGGTGCTTTGATCAGGATTTTTAGGGCTGATCACTGAACTACTACTACTGGAAGCATTATCAGCTTATACAGATCACAGGGTGTATCTGTGCAACATATTGTACTCTTGCTCTCAGAGACACAACTTGAACAACCTCACTACAACCTAAACTTGGTTACTGGGAGCAGCTTAAAGGAACAGTACACCCACAAAATGATCATTCTTATAAGAGTTACTCACTGCATGTTACCTTGAATTCTTGAAGATTTATTTTCTTGCATATGCCTCCATGGTTAAAGCAGAATATATAGAACATTCACCATGAACTGAAATAAACAGGGACCAGGTTTAACACAGCCAAACTATACTGAAACATCCTTTTACAAACTCTCACACAACTCATGCAGTGTAAACCAAGTCTCATTTATCCAGTCATATGCTCAGTACTTCCCAAACACATTTATTTTCACTATTACATAATGATTTTTAATAGTTGGTTAAAAAAATAAATCTCATGCACAGCCAAGTAGTGTGCCTGGGCAAGCATGTGAGTTTGCACTCTGGTCAAGTGGAACTCATGCTCATGTCTGGGCATGCTCAGGGTGCACTACTCCTAGACATAGGTGTTTTACAGTCTAACATTTTAGCAAAAATGGATGCGTTTGAGAAGCACTGAGCATACGGCTGGATAAATGTGACTTGGATTATATTGCACAAATTGTGTGTGAGTTCGTTAACACACGTTTTAATATAGTTGTGTTTTGTTGTAAAACATGGTCCCCGTTTACTTAAATTCATGAAGAACGTTTGCCTTTTTTCGGATTCTTCTTCACCATGGAGGCATGAGAGGGAAAAAAGTTTTCTTCATGAATTCAAGGTAACACGCAGTGGGTAACTGATATACAAAATGACAGGTTAAGTAAAATAAATATAATTTTATAAAATGTAAATTAGAATATAAGCTAAAATGTGCACAACACACAGAACAATAAATTATACCAAAGCAGCAAGTGTTATTTTTGTCAGCCATATTTTATTTTGTCTTAGTCTTGCTTCAAATGTCCTTGTAAGTTTTTATAGTATACAGTCAACGTCATCCTGTTTTTTTAGTCACGTTTTGGTTTACTCAAAGTCTGACATTTTAGTTTTATCTGCATTAAAGAAAACTATTTTTAGTTAGTTCTACTCTGTTGACACTTAAGTCTTCGGTCATCAGATTATTTTGAACATTTTATTCAGTATTCTGCAGCCAAAAACCAATCATTTTGCCATTTGAGTAAAACTTATGTATACGTGACTTTATCTCATCATTATCTGATGAAAAAGACAGGTTGACTCATCACTCGCCTCGCTGCAGTTTCACATCAGCATTCCTCCCACATTTAACCAACACTTGGACACCAGCCAACAATTGGTGGCCAATTAATCGGAGTATCCTTACATAAAATATACGAATAGATTATATATCAACGGGTACTTTATGGTTATTGTACATATTTTCAGAATATGCACTAACCACAAAAAGATAAACTGATTAAAACAATATAATTCGCTTAAATTTCTTAACAGAGAGCATTTCAGGCAACCAGTAGTTAAGGACCACAGGAGGTCAGAGCCACAGTTTCCTGACAACAGATGTGATAATATATTCCTGTGACCATATGATGATCATGTATAACTTATGTACTTCAATAAATCCACATATTTATATATCTGTACAACCAGGACTGAGATGTTATTTGACTAAAACGTACCGAGGTGCTGCTGGTTTTGCCCGACAGGATTGTGCGGGCCCTCTTCTTGGTCATACTGAGGTTCTTCAAGTAGGCTGTGTTGACTTGTTTAGCCAAGGATTTCAGGTCTGAGCCACCTGGTTTGCTGAGGTTCAGTTCCTCTGCAAGCAGCCCTGCCACCAGCTTCTTCCTCTCCGCCTCAGGCATACGTCCATATCGGATCGCTGAGCAAACACACACACATGCTGGTCTTATTTTGTGTGGATATTTCACGGGTAATTCACTTTGTCAGTAGCATGGTTGGGTTATGTTACCTGCTTTAGTTTAAGGACGAGACCCCTAGTTAGCAAAATACCCACTTTAGTAAAATGATAATAATAGTAATACTTTAACATTAACTGTATGTTTCTAAACTGCATTGGACTACAGAAAAATAAAATGGTTATTGTTTTGTCATGCCAATAACAGGGTGCACATATGCATTTAACAGTATAAGCATTAATCAGGGGAAATTAATTCCAAGTTAACATACACCAAGCTTGAACATCACTTCCTGCAACCCCAATATGTGAAAAGATTCAAAAGGAGATTAGCAATTAATTTAAATAAACAGGCTGATTTTTTTCTTCAATGTGGATTAAAAAGATTCTACTTAAGGAAACCCTTCGTAGTAAATTACATTTTCATTCAAGTCTTGGACTTGTAAAATAAAATATATATATATATATATATCGTGGCTTAACTATTTTAAATAACGTGACCTAATTTTTGGAGTACGTTAGCTAAAATATTTTCCCTCTCACCATCATGGGACATTCCCAAAGACAGGCACTTCTGGAAGCGACAATATTGGCACTTATTACGATTCTTCTTCTGAATCTTGCAGGACCGCTCGCAGCGATCATATTCCAGTTTCATCCGCACGGTTCGTCGGAAAAAGCCCTGAGTGAGAAACAACACAACCGGTTCAGCAACTCATATCGGATGGCACAAAACTGTTGTTATCAAACTTAAGCATCTTAGTTTGATCATCTGCTGTGTCACACACACTGTCCTACCTTGCAACCTTCACAGGCATGCACACCATAGTGGAAGCCCGAGGCCTTGTCCCCGCAGACCTTACACTCCACGCTGATCCCAGACCCTGTGCTGTCTTCTCGGCCAAGACGCAGCTGTTCTGACAGCGAGGGCGACGAGGTATGGGACAGGTCTGCATGAGAAAACGCATGAATAATAAGGCTCCGACATCTAAATCTGTTATGCACCATTTCCAATGACTCTCCAGGAGGCAAGTCACAGGATTTTGAAATAAAAGCCTTACCTGTGTAGCTAGTTGCTGCACTGCTGTTTTGCTTACTGTGATTGTTCTCCTCCTGATCCAGACTCTCTTTCTCTTTTTTCTTCTGGTCCCCTTTCAGGCCTTTAGAGGGAGGAACTACCTCCTTCTCCTCCTTGTCCTCTTCATCCTCACTTTCCCTGGCCTTTAACTCTTGCAAGTCCGTCAGCTCCGAAAGACTAGTCCCCCCACAGCTGTCCGAACCTCCAGACTCTCCCTCTGGTGGTGTCCACCTGACGTCAGCCGTGTCCTGGGGGGATTTGGGCTTGCAGTGGCCGTTCACCCTGTCGTGCTGCTCTGTAGCAGTTTGCTGAAACCATTCCATGGTTCCTGTTGAAGCTGACTCAGCGGCTCCCCTCCTGTCACGTTGCCATCATAGTTCCACTGCTGAAGAATGAAATACTTTGTTTTACATAAGCAATATTAAAATTGACAGAGCAAGAATGACCACCACATCACTGTTCACTGGCCTCAAAAGTCTACATATCATCTAACTTGCTATTAATTCCAGCATGTTAGCAGTTAACAGTCCAATAAAAGCGACCACTCACTGGCCAAACTGAGCGTTAAGCTTGTCATAACACGTTGCAGGGCCAAAATGCTGCCCTAAATATCCACTTTTCATGAATACGCACCAGTAGAAATTTATATATAATGTAGCTATTTCATGTTAGGTCTAATTGTGTCACTTAAAACTGAAATTTGTGCATTTACTAATCTTTAACAGGGTGTTTATTTAGGTGTCCTTTCCTGAGTCAGTCCATTTCTACTGGTTGTGTTTGAGCAGCCAGGGAATGTCCTTGCTAGTAATAGGCTTATGACATGATATACACACTGTGTGTAGGCAGGCTGGGATTACCCACTAGGCAAGTGGAGCAGACAAGCAGGGGCCTCAGACCATTAAAAATCCTTGAAGGTCGAGTGTGTAGGATTCTGGGGGGATATATCGGCAGAAATGTAATATAATATGAATATTTTCTTTGGTGTATAATGTATAAAATGTATAGTGTTTTTGTTTCCTTTGAGTGTTCCATTTCCTACATAGGAGTCCTCGTCTACGGATATTGCTATGTTGTGTCAACATTTCTACAGTTGCCCAAAACAGACAAACCAAACACTGACTCTAGATAGGACCATTCCTTTGTTTGTGTCAGCCACTATAGTTAGCAGCCCCTCCACGACGATAGCATCAGAAAAACACATACTTTTTTAACTTGAAACTGTTTTAGTCAGTGTTTGTAACGATTTAAATCACCTGTTCCAGTTGTTTTGGAGAGGAAGAGACCTCTATGGATAATTCAGCTCCCGGTAAAAACCTCCTTAACGTCTGGATCTTAAGTTATCAGAGACAAAAGGTGAGCACACATTCGGAGGTGCTGGGCTTATGACCCGTTTCCGACATGCCAAACAGCGCTGGAAAAATCCTGATTTGCAATGTGTAACTGAATAATTCAGTGTTTTTACCTATTTTTATCACCTGCCCAGTTTGTTTTGGCGAGGAAGGGCCATCGTTAGATAATGTGGCTCACAGTAAAAACCTCCTGAACAATGAACACTGAGGGAGTTCAAACCTGCATAGAAGATTCAGCTGGTTGCAATCTGTAGTCCTCATTGGTAGATGCCACTACATCCCCCTAAATCTTACACATTGTTTCTTCTTTAATGAAGACCACAACTTAACAGGAGTGGGTGATATGCATAAAATCTTCGAGTCATGGCATATTTAATCTAACATGTCATGATATAGTAGATTTTATCAAAAGTGAATTGAGAAACCACTAAAATAAATAGCAAATAGCCAGTCATGATATCTGTTGCTAATGCAGCATATCTAACATAATGGACAGATCAAGGCTTTTCATTATATTGATGCAAAGATCACATATAGCTGCAAAGCAGTTTGGCTCATTTATAGGCATCATGCCCACACACCCAGAGATATTAAAAAGGTCGCTGCCACCTCTTCTTACAAATTTCTACAAGGATAAAAATAAATTAAAATGTGCAGGCCTGCAACAAATAAGGACCCCACTACCATGAACCCAGAGGGTCCACAACTCAGGAGTCTTGAGCCAACCACAGACATGAATGTATCCTAAACATTTCATTGTGTTCTCCACTATGTTAAAAAGTTAACTTTGTCTCTGACGGAGCTGGAAGACATCTGTATTATTGTTTGCCTCAGGTCCGTGGGAGGGTGCACAGTGTACTTGGTGGGTGCTTTCAGGGGACAGGGTGCATGCACTATGTACACACTGAGCAGTGTTGATCGCTGGCGGTAGGGGAGAGGGCTTTGGGGGTGGGGGTTAAATATTTGCCCCGCGGCCCCCTAGCGGATTAATCCGTCCATGTGTGTAGCTGTGCCATGAAACACATCCAGAGCGTCCACTCCTTGTAGATTTACCACTGATTTACGAATGAATATTGTCTTTACATGATGGCCCAAAGCGGGACAAAGGCTAAACTCTTCTATAAAACATTTAGGGAACAAAACAACCCAGATTGGGACTGTTAGGACTTGTCGTCCAGCAGACAACCTGTCACACTGGTTCTGACAACATTTCTGCGAATTGTTAGTCACTGACAGGACTGCAACTGGATACGAGCATTTCAGAAATTAAAAGACGGATAAGTTATAAACATGGCTACCGTCAACCTTTTTTACTTCACGTGAAAACAGTATCAGAAGTCCAAATGAGTAGGTTTAGCCTGTCAGCCGGCCGTCGACAGCGAGTCGGCACGGCTAGCTAACTTAGCTAGTTAGCTACTAACCTTGAATGCTGACTACTACTAGCTGTTAGCGTGGCTGACCCACATTCCCGTGTGTGCCTTTAAATAACGTTAGCTGCCTTGCCAAGTTAGCTTACCTCTCCCAATAGTGCTGCTGCTGCTGCTTCTGGAGGTTTTTACGCTACGAGAAACAGGCTAAAATAAACACGGAGCGAAAACAGTCCCGAGTCCTCGTCCAGGATCGATCGGCTGTTGACAAGTTGTTTGAAGTCAGCCGCAGGAGTTAGCTAGCAGCGGGAGCTAACTCACGTCACACTGCTAACATAAACTTAGATTGATCCGGGCCTTCATGTGGCTGTCAAATCGCTGAGCTCCGGGTGAAAATAAAAAACCGTTGGATACTTTTGTTCGCAACCATATCACATGTAGATAAGCACAGTGCACTGATAATCCCTCCCCGACTCTCTCCTTGTTGTTCCTAGCTTTGCTTTGCTTTGCTACACTCCCCCCCCTCCACCTCCTCCTCCTCCTCCTCCTCCAACATCGTCACATGCCAGGACACCCCCCCCCTCCCCCCCAACCCCACACACATATATACACATACACACACACACACACACACACACACACACACACACACACACACACACACACAACTCATATATACACACTGGATCCAGTAAACAGCTTTCTGCTGGGGAGTCAAGGTCTCTGTATCACTAGTATGCACACTTGTTTTTTGTTTTCTGCAACATGGACATTAACTTTGGATCTGCACGGATACTAAAAAGCTTTGATAATGTCTGCAGAAATAATCATTTCTAGCCCTTTGAGACAAAATTGTGTTTTGGTCTAAATACATTTACGTTACTAGCTATATAGAGTTTGATTATTTATTAATCTAATGGTTATTCTTCACCTGCACTGGTGAAGCAAGTACTCAGGTCTTTTACTTGGGTCACAGTGTCACACTCTGTCACAAATAAAAGCCCTGCAGTCAAGATTTTACTGAAGTAAGAGTTCAGTTAAAGTTTAAAAATACTTAAAAATATTACATAATGTAAGGAAAAACACATCAACCTTCCAGAAAATTTGGGGTCCCTTTATTAACATTCTGCCTTCTTTGGATTTGCAACTCTTCCTGGACCAACATTAACTTTAACTTTTATTTTGATTTCATTAAATATACTGTCATATTCACATAAATGACAAAAATGGGGTTCCTCTTTCCCAACTTTGATCATTTCTGACCCATTTGTGAATTTATTAATATATGCTTGTGCATCAAAATGTCCTAAGGTTTAGTTTTTAGTACATCCTCTCTGTATATAATATATATATAAGTATTCTTCTATTTCATTTAAATATTTGTGTATGTGTGTGTTTGTTTGTTTGGTGTTTGCTTGGGTTTTTTTGGCCTCTTTTCTTATGGTTTTGGATAAGTATGTTTGTCCTTTTTCTTTTACTTTTATTTTTTAAAATATGCTTTCAAATGCACAAATGTAAACCTGACACTTTTATGGAAATGCTCCCACACCGTATGTAATGATGTAAAAACAAATCTTTGCATCTTTGCAAAAAAAAAAAAAAAAGGTTTAAGTGCTAGCATCAAAATATTTTAAAAGTATAATGTACAAAAAATGATAGTACACCTTTAAAAAAATGACGCATTTCAGAATAGTGTATTGAATTATTATTATTTATGCATAAATATGTTGCCTATATCGCTTTAATGTTGCATTTTTTAAATATATGTACTGCTATGTAGCTTTTAAATTTCACCAAGGCATCAGTAAAGAATTATTTTTATCCATGGTAATGCACATACATTTATTTGTTGATTATATTTTGTATTATAAGTCAAAATATGCAATGTAACTAAAGGTATCAAGTGTAGTGGAGTAAAAAGTACAGTATTTGCCTTTGAAATGTAGTGAAGTAGAAATATGACATAGCAGAAAATGGAAATACTCAAGAAAAGTACAAGTACTTCAAAATTGTGCTTCATTCAGAGGTGTAAATAAAGACAGTGCAGGCACTGTGGTTGTGATGGGGCCTTAGAGGTGGAGTAGACCATAGAAAGAAGAGGCCCTTGCAACTGATTTAGATTTCCACCTTGACTAAGTTCCTGTGTTCACCGTGCAATGATAACAAAATGTTCGTAATTTAAAAATGGTGCCATTTGCTATATATGTGAATAGTCAGTATCTATCTAAAACACATAGTGTGCACTGGGTGCAGTGGTCAGTGGTAACTTCCCTACACCACTAACTTAAGTACAGTACTTGAGTAAATTTACTTAACAGCACTGTCAAACAGGCAAAGCAAGAAGGTGACACAAACACCTTAGGCCCCTCAAGAGCCTCTGATTCACTGTGCAGCATAATAGAAGTGTGTTTAATTGAAACTTTGCTTGACAGTCGATAATACTAAAGTATCAGCAGGGTCAAAGTGATGAGCACCTTAAAGGACAACTGATTTATTCCAACTTGGGTTTTATTTTTAGTGCTCCAGCTTTTAGTTCGATCACTTAACTGGCAACGTTGTAGTAAACCAAAGTAATTTCTGAGATCTGGGGACAAACTGCGTTCTTACCGGACCTGTTGGCCATGTGATGAAGAGAAACTCTGTGCCAAACTGTAGTTTTAAGACTTTCATTACCTGGCGTACAATCACCGCACAGCATCCCGGAGTCCAGCATAAGAATAAAAGGGAGCCCATCCAGCAGCTCATTTTTGGTCTCAGCCCTACAAGCCGGTTTATCCGACCATGGTATACACATTTAACTTTACTTTTTTTTTTTTTTTTAGCATTCAAGCACTGCTATTTCAAACATGTGTTTTCCTCAAGAAACAATAAAGTTAAAACCTACTGAGAGTTTGAGCCATTGAAGTGTGCACCCTTTTGCTATGTTTTGTAATTCTGTTACCAGATATAACTTAAAACTAAAACTAATATCAAATGCTTTGGTGGTTAAAATCATTAATGTACAGTACAGGCCAAAAGTTTGGACACACCTTCTCATTCAATCCGTTTTCTTTATTTTCATGACTATTTACATTGTAGATTCTCACTGAAGGCATCAAAACTATGAATGAACACATGTGGAGTTATGTACTTAACAAAAAAAGGTGAAATAACTGAAAACATGTTTTATATTCTAGTTTCTTCAAAATAGCCACCCTTTGCTCTGATTACTGCTTTGCACGCTCTTGGCATTCTCTCCATGAGCTTCAAGAGGTAGTCACCTGAAATGGTTTCCACTTCACAGGTGTGCCTTATCAGGGTTAATTTGTGGAATTTCTTGCTTTATCAATGGGGTTGGGACCATCAGCTGTGTTGTGCAGAAGTCAGGTTAATACACAGCCGACAGCCCTATTGGACAACTGTTAAAATTCATATTATGGCAAGAACCAATCAGCTAACTAAAGAAAAACGAGTGGCCATCATTACTTTAAGAAATGAAGGTCAGTCAGTCCGGAAAATTGCAAAAACTTTAAATGTGTCCCCAAGTGGAGTCGCAAAAACCATCAAGCGCTACAACCAAACTGGCACACATGAGGACCGACCCAGGAAAGGAAGACCAAGAGTCACCTCTGCTTCTGAGGATAAGTTCATCCAAGTCACCAGCCTCAGAAATCGCAAGTTAACAGCAGCTCAGATCAGAGACCAGATGAATGCCACACAGAGTTCTAGCAGCAGACCCATCTCTAGAACAACTGTTAAGAGAAGACTGCGCGAATCAGGCCTTCATGGTCAAATAGCTGCTAGGAAACCACTGCTAAGGAGAGGCAACAAGCAGAAGAGATTTGTTTGGGCCAAGAAACACAAGGAATGGACATTAGACCAGTGGAAATCTGTGCTTTGGTCTGATGAGTCCAAATTTGAGATCTTTGGTTCCAACCGCCGTGTCTTTGTGAGACGCAGAAAAGGTGAACGGATGGATTCCACATGCCTGGTTCCCACTGTGAAGCATGGAGGAGGAGGTGTGATGGTGTGGGGGTGTTTTGCTGGTGACACTGTTGGGGATTTATTCAAAATTGAAGGCACACTGAACCAGCATGGCTACCACAGCATCCTGCAGCGACATGCCATCCCATCCGGTTTGCGTTTAGTTGGACGATCATTTATTTTTCAACAGGACAATGACCCCAAACACACCTCCAGGCTGTGTAAGGGCTATTTGACCAAGAAGGAGAGTGATGGAGTGCTGCGGCAGATGACCTGGCCTCCACAGTCACCGGACCTGAACCCAATCGAAATGGTTTGGGGTGAGCTGGACCGCAGAGTGAAGGCAAAGGGGCCAACAAGTGCTAAACACCTCTGGGAACTCCTTCAAGACTGTTAGAAAACCATTTCAGGTGACTACCTCTTGAAGCTCATGGAGAGAATGCCAAGAGTGTGCAAAACAGTAATCAGAGCAAAGGGTGGCTATTTTGAAGAAACTAGAATATAAAACATGTTTTCAGTTATTTCACCTTTTTTGTTAAGTACATAACTCCACATGTGTTCATTCATAGTTTTGATGCCTTCAGTGAGAATCTACAATGTAAATAGTCATGAAAATAAAGAAAACGCATTGAATGAGAAGGTGTGTCCAAACTTTTGGCCTGTACTGTATATAGAAAATATATAGAAAATAAGTATAACTGTCACTTGACTATGAAAGTTTTCATTTTTAATTTGTGGTTTGTAATTGTTCCTGTGACTCACAGTATGAATTACTGTAAAGCAGAGTGAAAAAAGAAAAAACTCTGTTGATGGTAAAACTATAAGACTATATAAGACTAGATCATAAAAATGAATCCATCCAATGTGTAGTTTGCTGGTGTGTCAGTGGATGTCTCTGTTTGCTCATATGATGATTTTATGAGCGACAGCTGTCAAATTAGTCAGCGATGACACATTTCAGCTGAACAAATGACGTGGACTCAAATTCAAACTCAAGCGGATGTGTGCTTTGCAAATTCAGCGGAGTGAGCTCTAGTTGTTTCCACTGTGTGGTCTTTGCAATCAAAACGTCACCTATTTTAAAGTGTATTTAACTGTTATTATTTCACCAGCTCATCAAATGAGATTTTACTGACAGTGAAGATCACAATTTATTTGAATTGTATGTTGCACATAATTTAACACAGTAAAGATACAGGCAGAGTTTTAAAGGCATCAGTCCACTCTTTTATTTACAATAATGTTAACTGACAGAAACAGGAACTACGACGAGAGTTTCTCTCTCTTTCTCTCTCTTTCCTGTTTGTAAGGAGCAACACTCTTAGACTGACAGTGACGTAAACTAAAGACTTACCCACAAGAAAGTCAAACTACTCTCCAGCCGAAAAATACATATGTAAAAATTGTTACAACATTGTTATATGCCTATATTACAGAGCTAAATATATGAGCTTCCTTGTATGGTATGTAAGTATTAGCCTTTGCACATCACAACTCACTTTGTACTTTGAGGATGTTGCGTTCAGCTCATTTTCTTTGCACTGAGGTATCGTATATGTCCAGGACAGGCCTCACACAGGCTGCAGTCAAAGCATTAGTTGATTCTGCAAATGCGTCTTCTCATTAAAATGTTTTTCTGTCTGTGAAATGAGGTCAGTAAATACAACATTTAATAGAAATGGTAGTACCGTTGGTAGTAAATTCAGTTTAGTTCTGTAGATGTTCCACTGTTTTATCTCTTGCCCTTCTTGTCAGAAAACCTCACAGACTGACACAAGGTGACCCACGCAGCCTCTCTGATTCATCTTTTTAGGGGATGTCCATGTCTCCGTTAGAGGCATGGGAGTGACGTTTCTCTAGATCACTTGCAGCTCTGTTGTCAACGTTTTCTTTGCTCTCCTCGTCCTGGTCCTCTGATCCTGATCTCCTTCTTAGACGCAGCCCGGGATCTCTCTGTGTCGGGATCTGGAAGCTGGAGTAGGAGCTTCCCAGCGATGGTCGCTTCTCTAAAAAAACAGCACAGACAAAACACTTCAGATAATGAAGTGAATGTTTACAGCAGGCGAGAGAAAACAGACACAGTGGCTTGGATTCTGAAATAGAGAAGGAATTTGCTGGTTTTGAAAAAGAAAAAGAAATTTCAGGAAATATATTTATAGAGCAAGCTATGACATATAATCACCATCTATTGGTTCACATACTCTGATCTAAGAAAATGGTTTCACATAAGTCTTCATCCGAAGCAACGTTAAATGTCAAAGCAACCACAGCGCTGGCATTTAGTAACCTATGCAACACTCTGGGAAAAACACTTGCACATAAAAACAGCTGGAGGGAAACACTGAAAAGATCAGATCTGTGTGGAGCGAAGACAGTGATGTTTGTCAAATTAATACATGAAACAAACAGAAATGTCATATTCACATCATGTACTCCACATTGTTTTTGAGATTTCACTTGAAATCCTTTAATTATGTCACCACGTGGGACTCTTCTGAAACAGTATAATAGCCCCTGTCAGGTGAATCGCACTCAACTTCTAATATTCACATAATGGTAGTGGATGGAAATGAGCACTAATTCACGTTTTCTTTTGCCACTTTTCCGTAAAATCGATTTGGATGGAAACCGGGCAATAGTAGGAAAAGCACAGTTGTTATTAAGAATATAAACGATAGCTCTGGTCTTTTTGAGTGTCTCAGTCAGCCATGACAGTGTGACAGTGAGCCGGTATCTACAATACAAGGACCATGAACCTGAAGCAGCTAAAAAGAAGTCAGCTATTAATTTTTTCATTCACACCTGTGCCTTCCCTACTGTCACGTGTCAAAACCCCTAATGTCAAAGTCTACTCTGATGGTGAGAGAGTTGGAAAGGCAAGCATTTTAAATGCTACACCAGAGATACTCAACTTACAGCCTGCGGGCAGATTGGGCGCGGGGTGGCCTGGCAACCATTTTCTGTTTCACTATGAAAACAAGTGGATTCACACTTGTAATTTTTGGGGGTATAAGGTTCGAGAGCGCATCAAAAAGCATCACAATACAGCTTGCTTAATGATAAAAAGTGTCAGGGAGGATCCTGACAGAGGTCCATGTGAATTATTTTTATATTAATTAATGTTTGTTCATTAACTGGCCTCCTGTTATTTTGCAAAAGTGGCCCGCGAGCAAGGCAAGTTGAGTATCCCTGTGCTAGTGCGGTCTGGACACATACCGCCTGGTCCGATTGGTCGCATTAATCTGTTCATCTGGACGTTCCAATGTTTGACGTTGGTGCTTGCTTGGCGAAGTTTCCTCTGGGCAGCCTGTCAGAGAAAAAGAGCAGCTCATTAAAACACCCGACATCTACAAGCAATAAAGATGTAAACTACTGTTAACATTACCACAAATTATAAATAATCTAAATATCAGTATTAAGTACCTTTTCACATTGAGATAACAAATTTCTGTCAAATTACAGAAAAAAATACTGACAAATACAATATAGAGGCACAAACGAAGTACAAAATTTATAAAATGAGTCACATAAAGTCTTCAAATGACAGAGCAAGCCTTGGTAAATAGGAGACATGAGAGAACCAGTCAGACATTGTTGTTTGAAACTTGTTTAAAACTGTGGACTTTGAAATCATTGAACTGTTTTGAAGACAGACCATACGAGGCTGCTTCATTAATGCCTGTATCATGCTCCATGCTGTCTGTAACTGCATGTAGATGCTGTCATTTTGTCTCTTTGTAAATGAGAGTTTATATCTCAGTGAGCTTTGGCCTGGTCAAATAACAGTTATTATGGATTTATAACTACAATTTATTGAATTACTAACAGCAGGATAGGCTGTAAATTCAACTAAAAAGGCATGCAAATGTTTGGATGTCAGGTGGGAGTTGGAAGGCGACACGTAGAGGACACGTCCCTCTCAATATTTAGAACATGTGGTTTTGTCCCACGCAATAAAAACATGAAAGTAGCAGAGGACTTTTATCAAGACATTTACACCATAAATTAATGCAGAAGAGGCAGAAATTGGGGCATAGAAATGAACCACAATACAGGAAATCATGTGTGAGATGCTCAAAATTTTCTGTCAGAGAAACCCCAATTGTGTATACCCCTGTATTCGTGCAACATAAAACTTGAGCCCAAGCAGCAGCTGATGCTATTGGCTCAGTGGTTTATTCAGATGTCACACCAGATCTCCATTTAGATCTACATTTCCTCTGAGAGATAAGACATCTATAACTTGGACTTCACTTTCTTATTTGACTGTTCGGTTCTTACCACAACATCCTGGTCAACCCTGTGCCGGTTGGCGCGGACCTCCTCCAGCTGCCTCTGCGCCTCATCCAGGGCCCGGGACTTGGCCTCCATTTCCTGTTTCAGCTCCTGCTTCTCCCTCTGCGTCTTCAGGATGTACTCCTCCTGTTCCTCCTGCAGGCTCATTAGGGCCTTCATTTTCTCCTCCTCCTCAGCCAGTAACCTGAACACAACACAAAGCACAAACAATAACATTTTAATAAACAATATGTGATTGCCTCCCACGCTGTTTGAAATATTTATTTAATGTTTCAGGCATTATAAGGAGCAAAGGTGCACAGTGGCTGATGTAGGCTGCTTGTAGATTGATGTGATCATTTTATCAGAAACTAGCACTTGAAAAGGTTGAGAGAGCACAGAAACAGCAACACAATAGATCTGACTGATGGCAGCGTTTAACAACTTCCTCTGCTGGTAGCTCAACTTCCTCAGGAACATAACGCAACATGAACTCCTTTCAACAGCTGAGTTTGGTATCTGCTGTCTGCACATGAGAGCTCCTCCCTTCTTACAGCTAACACATTATTGTTAACAGGCTCTTAACCAAACAAATGACTTCTTATTGTGCTGTGAGAGTGTATACATGTCACTAATCACACATTAGCAGAGATAAGTGGCTGCATATAACACTCTACCCTGCTTGAGCATAGCGGAAGGCCTCCTCATCCAGCCTGGCTTTGATCTCCTGCTGCAGCGCCTCCTCCAAACGCTTCTGCATCTCCTCCAGCTCCTGGATCCTCTTCCTCTGCCTCTCGGCCTCCTCCTCTTTCAGAGCCATCTCTGCCTGCATACTGACCCGAGCCTTGAGACACACAGCAAGAAGCAAACACATGAAACACACATCCTCCTGCCTCAAACTCTTTTTTTTCCCCTCAATGCTTCCTTACTCACCTCCTCAGCCTCTTGCAGCTGAATCTCCAGAGCCCGCTGGAGCTGTTCATGCTGCTGGCGCCTCCTCTGCTCGTCCTGCTCCAGGAGGGCCTGAGCCTGCTTTTGCGCCTCTTTCAGGAGATCCAGCTCGGCCAGCTTACGCTCCCGTTCCTCCTGCAGGGCGCGCAGCCTTTGCAGCTCCTCCTCCTTGGCCTGCCGTCTCTTCTCCCGCTGCTCACGCTGTTCCCGTCGCTTCAGCTTCAAATCTTTGTGGAGGGACGTTTTCCCCTCCACGTGCAGCCTGATAGCAGTTTGAATCGCTGTGGAGAAGATATGATTTATTGATATGAAGATGTAGCTTTTAAGATCGATCCATAACTCATCAGTGATTAAAATCAGTAAACGTGAGGCTCCTCTGACCTGTAGTCCACTCCTGTCTCTGTTTGGTGTCTGAGGCACTCATCTCATAAGTCTTGGAGAGAGTTTTCAGACAAAACATGCACCTCTTCCCATCCCGGTCTGGTAGCACCTGTTTAACAAGGAAAACATTCATTTTAATAAATAAATATCTCTTCATGTTTATCATTTGTTGTGACCATTTCTTAAATAAACAGTGGTGAGGAGAAAAAAATGGTGAACTCACAGGGAAAAGGGCGTTTTTGATCCATTTTGAACGACCAAACAATATTTGTTCGTCTACTTCCTATAATAAAGCATGGTTTTAGAATGATTGATTGTTTTCTTAGTAAGTAACACATGGTGCAGTGTGTAGTGCTCTTGCTAGAAACAAAATAACAGAAATTGACCACATTTGTGTTTGTCATTCCTCTGTGAGGTACTGTGTGGCATTGATGAGCTAATAATTGACTGTGTATCTGGAGCAGCCCAGGTAACAATCCCTTGACTCCAGCTCCTCCACTGCAGGCTCACATTCAGAGCGGGTCATTTGTGAGAGTGAGGCTGGCGGACTAAGCTTTGGTTCAGTTCACCTGAACTCTGAGATTTGTGAGGAAATCTTGAAATATAGCAACATTCAGTTTCCACATATTGTACTTTTTATAACCTTGATAGTTCCCAACTTTTTTCGGATAGTGACACCTAAATATGAAGCTATGTCTACTTGGGGTCTGCACGAAAATGACTGGGGGCAGGGAGGTTTAGAAAAGCGGGAGGGTTTGTAATTTTCTCCTTGCTGAAGGGAGGGGAGTCTGCATTTTTTAGGAGGGAGGGGGAGAGCCTTAAGTTATTAGTGACACGTCATTTGTCACTTTTCTTCAGCAGCTCCCACCTTCACTTTAATCTGCATCTTAACAGAAAGCAGAACAACAGTAAGTTGTGTCTATTTTAAGTAAACTGCATCAAAAGATGTTAACAAGGGGGACAGGTCCTGGGGAGCTCTGTAAAGCTTTTGTGGCTCCAGAGGGAGCTGCCTGATATCTGATAAACTGTTGGAGTGTAAGAAGTGAGGTTACTAGACCTCTGCAGCCCGCTCCTCATCTCTGCACAAGGCAACACTAGCCACTACTAGCTAACACACACAAATCTCTGACCAAACTGTTGGCTGTCAAATTTCACTGTGGGTTATGTAAGCAGCGGGTTATCTCTGTTTCTTTCTGCTGCATTGATTTTGAACTTTTTTATTCAAATGTCCTTTGTGAGTCTGACAATGTTAATACAAAATCAGTGGAGCACTCTATAACCCATCTGTCTTTTGTTTTAAGTGGGAAGGGTTACAATCAGCATACATTCCCATCACAGGTATTTACCGGCTCCAGCTCCAATTTGCAGTGATGGAAACATGTCACCCGAGTGAACACGCACCTTTCCAGGATGACTGTTGGTAACTTTTATGACTCTCTGTCATCTTAGCCACAAATTTCGTCCGTCTCCATCCAAGCAGTACTTAAACATCATGCCAAATTAGTCTGCACTGAGTTTAAAGAGAGACTGAACAGGTGACAGGTGACAAGTAACCACTGTAACATTTTCACTGACCTCCATGCTGCTCTCTACTGTTTACTAACCCTGTTTACCAACACGTTCATGATGGGGACATGACACACAAAAAACAACTGTAATGCATACTTGTCTACTGCCAGTGGTAAAGGAGTCTACTCTCTATTTTTAGTCGGTTTACCCATATTAAATAAATGCATATACATGCTAATTTTGGTGGGGTAAAATAAATTAAAAAATATTAAGGTTTAAATTCGGTTAAATCACCTTAAATTCTTTAGACGTGTTTTGTTATTAATGCCAAAATTTTTCCATTCAATACTGTTAGATTAATTTCAGATATAAGGGTCCCAATTATGATAACACAGGGGTGCGCCTTGCTTTTTTTTTCTTCTTTAAACAAAGAGAGACATAATGTTCTGCCCTCCTCCCCACCCCAATAATTTGTACACAGTCCCTTGCCATTCTTCATAACGGGTTGCACATGTTTACAGATAGTTAAAAATTTAACAAGTGTTTTATTTGAATACTTTTTTGGAGTCCTGAAGGGGTAATGTTCTCCAGTAATTTTCCAAAAAACCTCAAAAACAAAGATGAAGTCATAAAAAATGTGTTAACCAGTTTGTGACCTCTTTCACCCTCATCTTGCAACATCCTGGGGGACTCCCAACCCCAAGGTCAGAAACTGCAGTCTAAAAGAATGACATTTTGACTCACATGTACAAAAAAAAAGCAAATAGGAAGTATGTATTTCTTTTCCAGATAACTGAACAAAGAATACACTGTTATTAAGAGCCACAGTTCTTAGCAGTGTTAACAGTGTTTAGCTTTGAAAGACGACTCCAGCTGCTTACCTCCACACAGCAGTTCCCATCCAGAACAATGTTTCCCTGGCAATCCTTGCGGTCCTCCCCGGTGTAGTAGGACAAATTGCTCGGCCTTAAGGTGAACCAGCGTTCTTTCCAGTTTCTCCTCAGCTGGCCTTTCTTCCAAAGATAACCCTGCATGCACCCCAACCGACAAACATAAACACATACACTGTCACCAACACAATGCAGAGCATGTCAGGAACCCAAACACAGACTTCTAGTGACAGATGGCTCTCCTACCTCTTTGAGGACATCACCAACTATCTCCCTGTAAACTTCCTCTATAGCCATGCTGACTACGCTTTTGTCAATTCCTCTGGTTATCTTTCCTGAGTTCATCATCTCCAGAAAAACCCAGACAGTAATGCCACTCTGCTGCACCGAGTCTTGGGAGAAGAAGTCCTCTAATTCAACACAGTTGAACTCAATACTCATAGCCATGCATACTTTCTTGAGGAGGTACTCCACCTGAAAAAGAAAAGAAACCAAAGGTCTTGAGAGTGAAAATTAACGTGCTTCATTTGAGCTATCCATCTTTGCTACAGTAAATTAGATCAGAGCAGTCTGGCACTACTTTATTTGAACACTGTATTTTGCAGTTTCCAACTTTCAACATGAAACACCAAAACTTGCACCCAACAATGTCCTTTCTCATGTCCTACTTTTATTTATGTTGATTCTTAATGAAACAGATTTTAGTGACAGTATTTACGACGCTGTAATACTCTTTACACCACAGATTTCTTTGCACAGTGGTTGGTGTGTGAAGCACAGACTAAAATAAAACTGTATAATGTTTTCTTAAACTCAGCACGATAGAAACTACTCTGCCCTTGAAATTTAGGGCTTTCTCTTGGCAGCAGCTGTGAAAAACACACGACAGGAAACCAAAACGAGAGTTTGCAAGTGAGAAACAAGCCCACACTGTTGCATGAAAAGAGCACCGCGTTCCATGATGGCAAGAAATGAAGGTTTCGGCCGGGGGGTGTACTTAGTGGTTGTAAGAAAAAAAGATCCAACATCACTTTTAGGTCACAGATTACTGACTACAGTCTCTGAATTGTTCTCAACAACAGAGCACAATAACTTGAAATATCCATGTGGCTAAATTTAGACACAAGTGTCACTATCATTACACGCAGCCACTACGATTTCAAGATGTGCATGTTTGTTTGTTTAAATGCTTTTTGCAGTCCTGTCATGTCCTTGACTAACAAGAAATCCCTGAACTTCCAGGAAAAAGCATATTTTTTAAGATTTGTGATAGAAGATAGATAGATTGAGTGCTTGTGAAGAAATTCCTTTAAATCTGTACTGTACTTTAACCTACCTCATCAGGGACCATAACCAAAGGGTACTTGTCTTCAGAGAGAAAATTAAAAAGGCACCAAAGCCGAAAAGCATCTTTCTCAGGCAGAACGGTGCTGCTAGTTTTGTCCGTCTGGTAGTTTTTCTTTGCTGTAAGCGTCCAACAAAGTTCATCTACGTTTTCCTTAATAAAAGAGCCTTCAATAACCTACAACAACAAAATGCAGAGATTATAAAAACTGAATCAGCATCCTTGACTACACAGCATTATAATCTGACAAAACAAAAAGAGCATAGAGTTGTGTTTCTATCACCTTATCCAGGATGTATTTGTTGAGGTAAGGCATATAACCCTGACTGGAAACTGGACCGTCATCATCGTCCCTGAAATGCTCCTCCAAAGCAACTGGGTCATGTGGGATACATAAGACTGTGCACAGGTTGTGGGACAGCACCTGGAATATCACAATAAACAGGACAGAAGTATTTAAGCACACTTCAGAAGAGAGATGCAGAGTTAATGAGATACATCAAATAGGCTTTACCGGCATGAATGCTGATGTTAAATCACAGTCAAAACTTAATTACTGTGTTTGCAGGCTTTAAAACCTTTATGGTATCATTCCAGTAAGTAGTAAAGGGCAAAAAAATTAAAGGAATCTTTAGGGAACTGAAATTTTGAATTTGTGCTGCATTGTGTTTCTAAAAATATTTCTGTTAGCACATACGCCAGTGTGGAGAAAAAAAAGTGTCTAAGAGGCAAGGTTGTTTAAAGACATACTGCATGGCAGACATTTTAAGACAAAATATTTGAACTGCAAAAAGAACTTTTTAAAAAAAATCTGTTTTAAAAAGAACCAAATCAAATTCATTTTGTGAAGCAGCTTCATACATGTAGTGCAGCTCAAAGTGCTATACAGGCGACTGGCGAACTACAAAGACAAATAATATGGGAGACTGACAAATATGGAGTCATAAGATTAAAAATGCGAATAAAAATGACATAAGTTAAATAACATAACAAATTAAAATAGGTAAAAGGTAAAAAAAATTACAAGATGACAGTTAAGTACCAATGGGACATGCTCACAAGTCATAAGATTAGTAAGTTATGAACTACTTAATGTTTTTCTGCTACTTCTTTTACTGCAATTATGTGTTCAAATGAGTGTCTTCGCAATGTCTTGAGCTATCTGTTGCATGTTATCAGAAAACCAGTCTCCGTGTGTTGAGCTGTAACCACATCCTGTCTCAAGTCTCCTGTGCAGTACAACATCTGTCAGTTTTGAGGCCACGCCATGCAAACTGCTTGCCTCTGAGAGCGTCTAGAGAACATGGTGCCTGTGCACAGGCTGCATGCATGAGGGGGATAAGCCTAGTCATGAGGCTGCCTCGCTGTGAGCCAGCAGCGGCAGGCAGCCCATCATAGAAACGTGGAGGTGGCTGGAAATGGAGTCTGATCCACAGCAAGACCAAGAAGTGACATAACAATGAGATCAACAAAAGTACAGTGGCTTCATTGACGCCCTGTAGCGAGAGACAACAATCACCAACATGTTTCCACTTTGTCCCTGCTCTCACTGTAACAATGTTCTTTTGACGTACACGGGCTCATGTCTATTCAACTTGCTGTTCTGTGGTCAGGTCCAGTGCCAGAGGACCCTTTGCACTACAAGCTGGTACATGGAGGCCCAGTGTAAGCACAGCTTGGAGATGAGGGCTCCCATTCATATACAGACTGAGAGCAAACTGTTAATCTCGTGCTCTTGCCAGACAGAGGTGCATATTGTGCCCTCTTTCAGCAGTGAAAGCATTTTACTCAAAATATAAGGAACAAATTTGTTCCTTGTTGGGCAGCATGTGGTTTAAAAACACAGGAAATATTGAGGATGATAAGTAATAACAGATTGCGTACAACCTTATTTCCTGAAGCACGGAATCAAATGTAACAAAGGCCAAATAACAGATGCATTTGTGACATTTAGTTTGCTGAGCACTTCAAATATTTTCACCTCTTCCACCTCAGAGCGAGCCCACGTGATGGAATATGAATTGAGGTAGGAAATGAGGCAGCAGAGTAAAACAGTGAGTGAATTGTCAGATGAAATAAAGTCTCATTTATCAGGCAGAGGACCCCTCACTCACCTTTAGCTGAGACTTGGACACCTTACCACTCTTCTCCAGATCCAGGGCTGTGAAGCCATACCAGATGGACTTGAGCAGCTCAGACCGCAGGTCCATGTCTGCTGCAGAGTAACTTTCTGGTTTCCTCCTCTACGTCTCTTCTTCTTCCTCTGCTGTTGACACAGGGCCCCTGGGTGACAGGCAGACACCCACACTGTGTTGCTGCTCTCAGGCGGGCATGGGGCTTTACCAGGCTGTAGGCAGCGACACCTGCAGGACAAACACAGTCACTGACGGAGAGGGAGGGTCTGATTGTTTACTACATGATCTGATCCTGCCTTCCAGTGGTCAAATAAGTATTCAGATTCTTTAAAGTAGTAATGCCACAATATAAAAAACTTTAATACAAGTAAAAATCCTTTATTGCCCTTTAAACTGCTGTTATAACATTATAGTTTTATGCTATTGTAGTATGTCTTATTTTTATACCATTAAATTGTTATGAAGAATGCATTAAGATTTAATCAGAATCATAATGCTGTATGTTGTATGGTCGAATTGGAGATATTGTTGGGTGCCATTGTAACAAAGTGTTGTTATATTGTGTAATGAGTGCATCGTGTTTTATCAGTAAAATATTATTCTTCAAAGTAAGGAGTAACTGAAGTAGTCCAATAAATACAGAGAAGCATAATAATAGCAAAAGCAATAGCATAAAAATTAAATACTTAAGCAGTAAAGTATTAATACCTCCAAACTGCACTCAAATACCGTGACTTAGCTAAACGTTAGCTAAGTTAAACTTAACATTACTGCCATCCTCTGCTCTCATCAAACGCTGGTAATCGTCGAGAAATTACAAGTGACGTTACTGCTAAATATAAATAAGTCGATAAGTGGCGTTTGTGTGATTTAGAGGTAACAAAATTTTTTATTATGAAGTTATTTTATTGCTACCGAGTCAGTTGCTAACGAGCTAACTGTCACGACAGTTAGCTTACAATGAAGTTAGCCGTTAGCTAGCTTTAGCTCGAGCGTGTACCTCTCTCATAACGTTAGCTAACGGCTATTTTAATTAGCTGGGCCTAACAGTTAAATATGTTGTTTATATGATTCTTTTCATCGTTTTAACAATAAACAGACCGCAAAAGTACCTGCTAGCCAATGTTAGCCTAGTTCCAGATGTCTGAATCAACAGCCACATTTTACATTTTGTCGAGAGCGATTCAAGTAATGATTTAGTTTGGCCTATGTTCAGTTGAAGACAGAACAAAGACAAGATATTTTAATATTCAAACTGATAAACTTTATTGTTTTTGTGAATATACAGTAATACTGAACTAGATGCCTGCAACTAGTTTCAAAAAAGTTTGGACAGGGGCAACAAGTCTGGGGAAAGTTATAAAAATGTTTAAAAACATCTGTAACATTAGACAGATAAACAGGTTAACTGTAACAGGTGATAGTGTCACGCATGGGTATGAAAGGAGCATCCAATCAAGACTGCTGTTCACATGAAAACACAGGAAATAGCCATAGCGCGAGGTTTACCCTATGGGTTTACCACATCATGATGTGTGTCAGGTATGTAGGTGAATGGTTCAACAGTTTAAGAACAACATTCCTCAACACATAATTGCAAAAAAAAGGGGATTTCACCATCTACAGTCCATTATGTCATCAAAAGATTCAGAGAACCTGGAGAAATCTCTGCATATAAGGGGCAAGACTAACTACCAATATTGAGGGAGCATGTCCTTTGACCCCTCAGATGACACTGCCAACATAATTGTATAAAGCATATTCCTATAGGGGCTTGGCAACACTTAGGAAAACCATTGTTGGTAAACACACTTTGGCTTTGCATGGCAGAGTCTAAACTGATAGATGCAGCAACAAAGCCATATATCAACAACATCCAGAAACTTCGCAGACTTCCCTGGGACTGAGCTCATCTGAGATAGACTGACCCAAGGTGGAATAGTGTGCCATTGTCTGACAAGTAATTAATTAATTTGTTTAATTTGTTTTTGGAAACAAAACATCCAGACTGTTACCTGCACAAAGCTCAAAAGCCAGCTTCAGTGAAGGTATGGAGTTGTGTCACTGCCATTGGCATTATGGGTAACTTGCATGTCTGTGATGGGACCATGAATGCTGAAAAGTACATACAAGTTTTGAAGCACCATATGCTGCCATCCAGACGACGTCTCTTCCTGGGATGTCCCTGCTTATTTCAGCAACTCAATGCCAAGCCACATTCTGCCTGCGGTCCAGTCAAGTCTCACATTGCAAGTGTGTGGCTCACTATGAAGTGTAACATATGAAGATGGAGATCAGAGACTGCTGAGCAACTGAAGCTGTATATCGAGCAAGAATGAAAAAGAATTTCAATTTCAGAACTCAAAAAAGTCCTGTGTTGAGTGTTGTCAAAAGAAAAGGTGATGTAACACAGTGGTAAACATGCTGCTGTCCCAACTTTTTGAACGTGCTGCAGGCCTCAAATTCAGAAAGAGTGTATATTTACAAAAGCAACAAGGAGGTTTATCAATTTGAACATTAATTGTCTTGTCTTTGTACTGAATATAAGTTAATATACTGTATGACGAGAAGGATTTGCAAATCATTGCATTCTGTTTTTATGACCATTCTACACAGTGCTCCCACCTATTTGGAATAGAGACTGTTTTTAATAAAATAACAGAGAGGTAATGTTAATTAAACAGCTATTAAACAGCTTCTTTGTATCACTGACTGCTTTGTGTGCAGTTGTTTTGTAATGTTTTGGATAACTACTGACATTTTCCATTGTGGCGGACGACAAAGATCTACTTTATTCTGCTTGGAGGCCGCGGTAAACGGAAGTCACGTGGTAAAACAACTTTCGCGTCGTTACCATGGAGCTGTTTACGAAGATCCGTTTCTCATTGGTCGACGTTATCGTCATGACTGAAGTTCGCGCAGTGATTGGTTGTGACAGCTTCCTATTGCGGCCAATGGCGGAGCGCGCTTTTTACAAACTGCTGCGAGTCCAGGAAGTTGACAGCCCACTGCGGTGAGAAAGGACTCAACAAGAGCTCTTTAAATCTGCACAAAACGCCTGGATAACCCAAACATTTACAATTAATCGACCAGAACTGCTTTTCTGGAGGCGCAGACGGAAGTAACAGGGGTCCTTTTCTATTTTTAAAGTATGTAACGTATCTAGTAAACGGCTCTACGTGCGAATGTAGCGTGTGCTAAGGAGAAAAGACCTATTTAACAGCTAACGTTAGGCCATCTGCTCGGGTTAAAGCTAATCTACTCTCCTTAATGTTGCCTAGTTAACACGTTGGTTTGCACCGTACGCAGGTTTGGCATCTGTCAAGTATGTGCTCTGTTGTTCAGGCAGATAAATGTATTTATTTAGTGCCTGATGCATGTTTTACTGTGCTACTGATGCATGGAGCTCCAGCTTACTTCACCTGCTTGTTTTTGTTGCTACTTAGTTACCTTTGGAGATTGTTAAAACTGTAAATTGTTTAAACTTTGGAAGTAATTTTAGTCTGACGTTTATGTTTCTGCTGGTGCATGATTTTTGTATTTCCTCTACCTTTATGCACAGTTTGCTAAGAGCCTTTATTGTGTTTCATGCTTGGTTGCTCATTTGTGTTTGCCATTTGTTGCTCCTCTAGTTGCTCTTCACGCCTTGCTGTCATTATGGACTCTTCTCCAGTCCTTCGTCAGCAAAGTCAGAACAAAATCCACAGTGACCTCATGAGGTAAGACAGCTTATGAAGCACTCGAGACATTTTCTCACATATCTTCATGGCTGGATATAAAACCAGCCTGAAAGTACCAAAAGCTTGCATCAAATGTCCTGTTATATTTGTAATCTTGTTCACTTATTGGTTTTTTTTTTTGTTTGTTTTTTTTTTTGACAGTTCTTGTATTGCTGTTGTATTACGACATAACATTTGAGAACTTCGTCATTTTTGTTAAATCCAAAACAAGAGAAAGATGCTTACATTTCTTAATGTAAAGCAGAAAACAGTTGTCTTGGTATTGGTTCAGAAACTCTTTTGGCAATAGTTGAAAACAATTTCAAACAACTTTCAACTCTAATTGCATTTATTTATTTTTTTTAATTGACTGGTTTTCTCCATACAGAACGAAGAATGAACATAACAAAATGCCACCGCACCCAAAGCCTTCCAAACTCCTCTCTGCGCCTCCCCTTTCCAACCAAAATATTGAGAACCAGGATCCAGGAAATTCAGAAGTGGGTAGGAAGGCACCTGTGCGACCAGGTATGAGTAGGCTTCCAGTGCTTGCAAAGAGCCTTCATCTCCAGACTCCGTCCGACTTCAGTCAGTCTCACTGTAGGTGGGAGGAGAAACCTCTGGCTGTAAGTGCCTCCTTCTCATCCTTAAGATTTAAATATTTTCTGTTTAATAAGATGAATCTCATGTTTTTAATACTTCATCATTTTCCTACAGGGGAAACTTAAGAAGAAAAAGCCAGTCACCAGGCCTGTACCTTTCAACCTGTCTCAACCCAAGAGCTCAAGAATAGCCACTGAAAATCAACACCCTGTCACTGTTTCACAATCAAGGACTGACACTCATGCTGTCCAGCCTGATAAGAATTTATGCAATGCTCGTCTAAAAACCCAAAACTTGAATACAAAACCTGCAGCTAGGTTAAACCGTAATGTGAACTCAACTAAAGGCACGGGGAAGTCAAGTGGAAAGGTGTCAGAAAATACATCCCAGCCCTCCAACACATTTAAGACTTCAGCCACTTTGTCCAATCCTTTATCCTCCGTTTCTAATATTGCAATGCATCAGTCCAGCGCTGCTTCTTCTGCACAGCCTGCTGTTAATGCAGACACCTGTTTAGATAACATGAGCCTGCTCAGTCTCAAAGATCCAGCCAAGACATCCCAAGGTAGTCAGAACATGCAGCTGACCATGCAGGGCAGTTCAGGTGGTAAGTTAAATGTGTTGCTTTTGATGCTTTTGAACAGTACACTTCCATTTGTGTTGTGCACAATATGACAGAATATATTTTCGTCCTATGTTTGCATCTGAACGTGAACCTGGGGTTCTGGTGTCAATAGGGATGGAAACTGATAAGACTTTATTGATATTTTTTGATGCCGTTATTTTGCATATTAGTCCAATTCTTTATTGTTCCCCTTATTGATTTCAGATCCATTTCATGTGTAGAAGAAGGTAGGCCCACACAAGTTTTCAACGTAATCTTATTAACTCTGAGTCCAAACACAGTGTAGGTGAAATGAGAGTATATTTGTTCAGCATTTGTCTTTATTTAGGTTTTCTTGGTCAAAGGAAAATCTAGTAAGCTTGTCTGCATGACCCCAATAATATTATGACAGGATATTATCCTTGGTAATGGACGTGCTGCTCAATTGGGAAGCAGTGGCACTAAAAATTTCATTTTACAAACGTTACAAGCCGGAGCACTGTTGCTATCTGTCTCTGAAATAGAGCCACACTCTGGACCATTTCTTCCTCTCCGCCATGACTCCATCTTGTTTTAAGTTTCCAGTAGTGTAGAATAATGAGTTTAATGTCATTGTTTTGCAATGTGTAACTTTCAGAAAAACATACCAGCATCATTGATATTAATCGATAAGTTCAGAGACATATTATTCTGGTGGATCCGACAATTTGGAACTGGTTCTCGATTCCCCTGCCTATGTGTCAAAGTCCTGCACTTTGTACACCTGTCACACGGTACCAAAATGTAGTGTTTCTCTGAATATAATCCAGGCAGTGATTATAGTGATTATAATGCCACAACAACGTAAAAAAAAAAGTTTAGTAATGTACAAATATAATATTCAGGAGACAAGGTTGATCCAAAATGCACAAGAACACAGTTGTAGCTTATTATTAATTAGATAGCTAGAATCATCAGAGTATTAGTCATTGCCTGCCCCATTTTTGTTGTGGCTTTGTAGACTACATTGTTTACTTTTCATGTAAATAGCAATCAACAGAGTTTCTTATGTATTTCAGAAAAAGGAGAGAACTTTCAATCTGATCACACGGCTTTGCTGAGTATTCTCCGAAACGAAGGAGTAAGCACCACAGGTCTGGGATCTGGAACTCCACACTCCAAACCCTATAACTATCTGGTAAGTTTGTTTTGTAGTTGTTGTTTACTCCCTCCTTGTATGATATCTTTTAGTCCCTGCCTTTACACTGACAGGTTGTTATTGACGTTTTCAGTGCTTATCTTTGTCTAAATAGTGATTTCAGTGTTAAATTGTTTTACCGTCAGAAATTTTTTGAATGTGTTAAATAATCATTTGCTGGTGATTCCCTTGTTTGCAGCCCCAGCGAGTGTCTGTCATGAAGAGTCGACAGAAAGCGAGACCCACAATGGGTAAGCACAAGATTAGAAACATAACGTGTTACCTGAAAATACAGAGTGTGATCACAGCAGATATAAAAGTTGTTTTTCAACCAGTCACAGAACTGTGAAGTGATGTCTTGGTACATTTATGTATTTGTAGAGCTGCAAACTATTTTTTCACACATTTGTTTGACATTTTGGGTAATACTCTTATTCACTTTCTTGCACTTAGTCAGATGGCAGTTAGAGGTGGACACAGCTAGCCTGGCCCTGCCCAAGAGTAACTGTCAGGGCCATACTGCCATGCACATTAGTGTTTCTCCCACTGGTCTCACCCACACATTTCTACATCAGGATAAACATAAAAATTACTTGGAAAGTTTTGCAAATATAAAACCTCTGTGGTTTAAAATTTGTGAAGGTAGGCCTGTACTAAGTTGGAATTGTCAGTTAATATTTGTAAACAGTATCACCAGTGAAAGTGAAAGCCAACCCCAGTTGCTTGGGTCTTAGCCTCGCCATATCTGCATTGTTTTGTCTCTGTGTTTGTGATTTTTGTAGCTTCCTTTTTGATACCCGCTGCTTACAGTCTGGTACCTGGTAGCTACCTTTTTATTAAGTCCCAACCTCATCTGCACACTGTGACCAGAAACATCCCAAACACAGCAAAATAAGAAAATGCAGGCAGAGGACAGAGTCTCTGCAGAAAAAAACACTGCCACACACACTACTAGTGGATCGTAAGTCATTATTGAAAGAGATCACTTTTTTATGAGTCAATACATTTGTTTTTTCCCCCCAGGAAAATCATGCATAGTATACCTTTATAAAAAAGAATACTAAGTGATTCTGGTTGCAGTTCAAGATGTCCTATCAACAGTTTTACAGTCGTCTGTTTTAAAATGGAGGTCCATGGGGAAAATAGTTTTTGAGCCACAGGGTTTTTTTAGTTGCAGTACTGCAAGTGCCCACTGGAACAATTAGCAGCAGGGGTGAGTGTTGCTGCTGAATCCAACTCTCTTTATACATCCATAACCCAGCTAAGAAAAAGTGCAGGACATAACCTCTTGTCACACAGCACCATGTTTTTATACATAAGTTTTTGTACAAATGACACAGACAAAATCTAATGTGTTAACAAGTGAGCTTTAGAGGTGCTAGTGGGCAGGTTTTGTTTCTGTTGCAATGAGTCAGGCTGGCTGTTCCTCTCTGTGTCCAGCCTTAGTGCTAAGCAAAGCTAACTGGCAGCTGGTTTCCACTTCATATTTACTGTATAAACATGAGAATGGTGTCTGCCTTCTCATCTAACTCTCAGTAAGAAAGCGAATGAGCATGTTTGACAAATTGCAGAACCATTGCTTTGTTAATTCATGTATTGTGTTTTTTTGTTTCAAGACTATCTATAGGGCAACTTAATGCAGTTGCAACTTTAGAGAATCCAAAGTGATGTCTTGTGTTGATAAGAAATGAAAAGAAATTGTAGTAGTTGTAAAACTGAACAGTACTCAATATTACTGTGTTAAGTACAAAGTAGGGATGTGCACAACTAGTCGATTAAAGTTGCTACCCCCGCTAGTTGGCAGCAGAAATATTAGTCAGTCAAACTTAATATCAAAATTATTATTTTATACGACTGCATTCACCCAATGAAAATGTTGTAGTGGTGATCAGGTATGTTTCTTAAAGATCTATTTTCCTGAAGAATATTGCTTTCGATGTTATTTGTTCATTTTATTTAGTGAGTTGTTGCCATGTTTTCTAGGATAATACACAAAATGCCACACAGCATGCACAATACAATTTGGTTATTGAAAAATGTGATCGATGAGTTCAAAAATCTTTTATGATGTATCATTTTTGTTTTCAGAAATTTTTAGCCTTGGAGGTTATAATTTTGACTGTTTTACAGTTGTTTTCCTACTTTTAGACAAGTCAAAGAGTCTAAGTTTAAGCCTTTGTTTAAATGTCAGGGAAATTAGTCGTTAAGGACATCCCTAGTACAAAGTTAAATAACAGACAATGCAATGTAAATGATTCGGCCTTTGCATGCCAGTTGAATCCGTGCTATTCTTACAGGATCAGTGAAGTCGATGCCGTTCTCCCCGGACCCCGCTGCACTGGAAAGTATCTTGCAGAACGAGGGAGTGAAGGTTGGAGGGCCTGTGGGTGCCACACCCGGAAACTCTGTCTGTCCTTCAGGCAGAGGCACTTCCATCTACACAGTGTGTTTACATTAAATTTTTCAGTTCAGCTGTTTTTATTTTCATCCTATTACATTGCCTTTGAAACACATTTTCATGTACTGTGTTGCTTTGTTTGTCAGGCTCAGAGAGTGCCAGTGAAGAAGAATCATGCAGAGGCGAACGGAGGTAAGATGCAGAATCATTGTTCTTTTTATCTTATGAGACCTAATGCATCCTTATCTCCTTGTCTCTTTACCCTGACGTGACGCTGCTGTTTTATCCTCAGCAGTGGCACTCAAAGAGACTCCGCAGAAGAAATGGACTCCTCAGAGGGTCCGCAACACCAGGCATCAGCCCATGTCTGCCATGGTCAGTACTGATCTATCATATGTTTACGCTCCGTTTGGAACATGGTGTCTCTCACAGTCACTCCCTTATCTCACCACGCTGCTGTTTTCAGAAATGGCATCTGTCGACACAAAAGTCACCGTACGTCGGCACTCCCGGGCTGCGGAGCTGCAAAACCAACCTTCAGCCGCACCAGGAGGTGAGAGCAGGAAATCATGTCAATTTTACAATGTGTCTAGAGAGCTTTTACACATCAGCTTTATGTGCAGATAAGATTTCAGGCACAGTCAAAGCCAGAGTAAAAAATTGTTCTTTATTAATTCAAGGCAGCTACAACAAAGGCATGATCACTTTCTGATTTTCAATGGATGCAACATTTCAGAAATTTAAAGATAACGCTACGTAAACAAACAGCCATGCCCGGTTCTACGGCTGTGCAAAAGCATGCATTGAACCCTTAGTTAAAATTTAAATATTAAGTGCACAGTGTGGGCGTCTCCATGCACACCTTCTATTTTAGTTCATGTATGTGCAGCAGTACAATATGCACAGGGCTTGATGAAAGTGAATATAGCCCAGGTCGGTGGGTGTGGTGATTGTTAAATACTCTCACATTCAGATCACTGGCCCCTGGTTGAAAATGTTAATTACGTATGCAATGCAAAAAAAAATAAATCAGGTTAATAAATCAAAATAATTAAAAGGAAAAGTATTAAATCCTCATATCTGAGAAGTTGGAACCACGCAAAGTTTTTGAGATGTGACATGAGATGTTTCAGTTTTGCAACCTCACTGCTAGATGGCACTAAGTCCTACACACTGGACCTTTTAATGTTATCCCCTGTGCCGAATTTTAAAAGAAGATGTACATCATTAATCCCCGAGGGGAAATTCAATTTTTTTCACTCTGTTCTCATATACACACAGGCCCGAAATACACACACATGCACAAACAGAACCTAAACATGCATTAAATGGAGAGATATCAGAGAGCAGTTGGGGGTTCAGTGCCTTGCTCAAGGGAGTCCTCAGCAGTGCCCGGGAGGCGAACTGGCACCTCTCCAGCTATCAGTCCACGCTCCATACTTGGTCCATACAGGGACTTTAGCCAGCAACCCACTGGTTCCCAAACCAAGTCCCTATGGATACCTATGCACCACTGCACTGTTTGTCTAATGGAAGGAAAGGATATAAATCTTTCTGTAGGTCTCAATAGCTGAAATTGCAATTTCTGTGCCTTTTTAGTACAGCCAGTCGAAGTTAAAGGTATAATATGCAGGATTGTCTGTGACTGCAGCAAACATGCTCGCCAGTAAAAGCCAATGTCAGATTTACTCTCTCTGGCGCTTTGCCCAGCTGTATTTGTGTTTTTCAATGCTGTGTCTCTTGGATGCATGATACTTACAGTCTGGCACCTGGTTGCTACCTTTTTGTGAAGCAACGACCTGTGTAATGTGACTGCAGTTGGTTCGGATCGAGGTTGAAAAACGTTCTCACCACAAACGAACCACACCAGGGTTCATTTGTGGACCGAGACCACCTCCTCAAGAAGCTCTCTGTCCGGTTGTTTTGGTACGCACCCGAGTGTGATTGCTGTGTTCACACATGCCCAAATGAACTGCAGTTAGGGGACAAACCAACTTCGATTGAACCGAACATAACAGGGCAGGTGTGAAAGCACCCTAAGATATTGAATAACAGCTTTGTGCAAATAGATGTGAAAACAACCCATTGTAACTGGGGATCTGAAAATGTTAACAAATTTAAGCATCATCAAAATCAGTATTTGCAGAGCGGATTGCAAATTTTAAAAGTTGGCAGCGATGATGCTACACCATTGTCGCATTAAAAGAGACTTTTTAATATGTAATAACCACAATAAAATGAACTTGATGCAGTAACTTTGAACCAGAACATATTACCATCAGTGCATATATTTTTAACCAGAAATTAACACACATCACTGTCTTGTTTGTTGGCAGACGATTGTCCAGAGATTATTCGATGATCAAGAAGACGAGCACAGCACAAATGTGATGGACAAGCATCCTGAGACACAAGCGGAGCAGCTTCCAGCTCAAGCCGCAACTGTAAGAGCTGGGATCTATATTCAATTAAGTTTTTGTTATTAATTTAAAATGTATTGTAAAATCACTGTGTGTTGTTTGGTGTCATCTGTCACTCCTCTAGGCTAAATCCCTCTGTGAAGAAAAGGTAGAGATGAGCAGGACAAACAGGGAGGAGGATGAAAAGGAGAAGGAGCAAAGGATTGTGGGAGGACAGTCGTTCTTTCAAGCACCACAGAGAGAGTCTGTCATTTTTTTCTCAACGGGCAAAGCGCTGTTAAGAGCTCCTCGTTTTGAGAAGCAGGAGAGCTCAGCCCGACATGAGCAGCACATCCCCGTGCTGCCAGTACATGAAGACGTGTCATCTGTGTCATTGCCAACCTGTCAGATCAACCCTCCTGTTCAGAGTCTGCACAGAGGTAACACTCACATCCCATCATGATTAATCTTTCAGTGTCACACATACAATGAACATACTCCTGAAAGGTGACTGTAAATATCTCTTAAAAGTGCAGTCTTTTCTGTTACAGACCTCATAGTTCAGAAGACTTGTTCCCTGAGTCCTGCAGTGGCGATGCTGCGTAAGCGTCTTCCTCCTCTGGAGGAGCTTCGAATGGACGAGGAGGTGGCCTCCTACACCTCAGTGTCTGTCCCAGATGCTCCTGGGTTTCTCCCCCCTCGGCCCCGCTGTGGGAACCCATTGGCGTCTATCCTGCACATGGAGGAGTCCTCTGTGAGTATGCAGCTGACAGCGTGAATGTCCTGAAAAGAAGTATTAACAGCACCATGTGTAGCATTTTTACATTAAAGAGTATTTCACTGCTTCACTTTTGAAATTGGTGCTACATGACCAGATACAATAGAGAAAAGGGCTGTTGCATTCGCTTTTGCTCAAGAGTTAGAAAACCTACAACTATCAGAATACACTGTGACACACCAGACCATTTAACACCCCCACTGGTTGGTGATGTAATGAGAGCTTGGTTGTTTGGACACGGGAAACAATATGGCGGTTGGCTGGTAACAAACAATCTCAAATAACAGTTAAGCCTTAAGCTAAAATATGTTTCTGAAAACATTTTAGGTGAGAAAAAGGCTACGCAGAAACAGAATAGTGGTTTTATCAGCATTGCTTAATTTTAGTGTTTGATTTTTTTTTTTTTTTTTTTTTTTTTTAGCCTCTTAAGTGCAAGTCTCTCTCTAAATCTGCGTCTATACTCTTTGTGTCCATGGTGGTGGGCATACAGAAATGCGAAGTACAATCTGTAGTTTTAGCTCCACCCCTCAAGCCAGTGAAAATCTGTATTTGAGCTGAGCATAAGTACAGAGAGTTGTTGCATAGAGATGATACACCGTCTCATCTAGTTGCATTGGTGTGAACCAGCGGGTTTTTAGAACGTTGCAGAATGGTGCATTGCAAGTAGTTGCCTGTTTCAGCTCATCTTGTCTGAACTGGGCATTACACATGCTTCCCACAGTTATGATACAAGGCTGTTTGAAAATTGGCAAAATAGCCCTTTAAATAACTAGTTTAGAATCATTTCTCAATCTGTTTATGTAAACAATAAGTGTATGTAAGGACAAATGAGTCTCGTGATACAAATAGTGTTGTTTTTTTGCCTAATAACTGACATGCTAATATGCTGCTGTTTAGAAGGTAGACATTTATTATGTTCACCAACTCAGTTAAAATTCAAAGCACTAAACACAAAGCACAGCTGAGGATAGGAAGCGTTGGACACATTTAATAACCAAATAACCAAAGTTATTTTAATTAATCCTGAGGGAACTATAAACGTCAGGACCAAATTTCAGGACCATCAATAGAAAATGTTGCGATCATTAAAGGAACAACACATTTCCTTGTTTGCTGTCTTTAACCAGAGATGAGGAAATCTATTAGTTTGATGTGTTAGTTTAGTACAAATATACTGTAATAAACTGCATACTAAATCAGTTTTTGATATTCAGAGTTTTTACAAATTCAGTGCCCATTAAAAGGATTCATTGCCTTGAAAAACAAGAAAGCACATTAGCTTATTGCAAATCGTCCCCGCTGTGGGATGAATGAAGGATTATCTTATCTTAAATTATTGAACTGTTTCTTTAATTTACAACACAGTGCAGTGCCACAGCCGAAAGAGTTATCACATTTAGTTTAACATAGCACTTATAAACATGTTCATACATATAGTCTGTGTATATATAAACAGACACACAAGTTGATATTAATATTTATCTTTGTTTTATTTTCCAGAGATTTGTTCCGATTGGCTTCGACCTCTCGTTCAGCTGTTCGTCTCCATGTAGCTCTCCACCTGAGGAGAGATGACTTTGCACTACAAGTACAGTATTTGTGTTACTGTTGATAAGATAAGTTCACTCTGGTGTACTGATGAGTCTTTTTTAATGGAACTGATTTTGTTTGTCCAACACTGTTGTTGCCAGCCTTAATACAAGTCCAAAGAACGCTGCTAGGAAATCTTTTTAGAAACCTTTTTGTCTTAAACATGTGTATGAACACTCTCATGAGATGCTTTCTAAAGGAATAAGGGTTATTTCTGTGAAGTAATGCATCTTTTACACTGCAGGCACTCATGTTTGTCAATAATGTAGATGCACGCCTACTAGAAAAAATGTCTGTTAAATAAATCAAAAACTAAATGTTGAAAAAAAATTACGAATGTTTTTTATTGAAGACTCCGGCCGTTATCAGTGTTATAGCTTTAGGTTACATATAGATCAGGACGGCTCGGCGCATCTCACCAGTATCTTGTGTGGGTTCAAAATGATAAATGTTTGTAATGTACAGTGTTTATAATAAATGTATATATGTAACTGTCTGGTAATGTATGATTTTTCTCTCAGCTCTATAAATTATTTAAAGGGGCATTCCACTAATTTGTACAAATCCCACAGTTGTATAAAGTTTTCTGGAGGATCTTCCTAAAGTCTGAGTTACAAACTGGCAGCATGGAGTGTGAAAGATGTGGGCATACCTGTCATGTAATGATATGGTTGTATTATGGGACACGTGGGAACCATTGTTTTTAGAGCTGATTAATAGTCAGGTTTAGTGCCGAAATGATGACAACGACTTTGATAATCAAGAAATCATTTAAAAAGTAGTTCATGAAGAAAACATCAAATATTTGTTAGTTCAAGCCACTTAGATATCAGATTTGTAGCTCTTCTCTCTTTTGAAACATAGTTAATTGAAATTTAGGGGTTTCGGACTGAAAACAAGCACTTTGATAATGTTACCTTGAGCTTTTAGAGATTTGTTGGCATCAGCGGCTTTGATTGGACCTTTATTTTCTTTTTATCTATGGCTTGTATGTCCCCCCACTTTTATGTTGTTTTTTTTGGTTGATAATGTTTCTTATCGGAACTTCAGGCAGTTATGTATTCTAAAGTATGATGTAATGCTGTCATAGTTTACATCACCTACTCAGCATTAAAGATATGAACATGAAGATCATTTCAATTGCATGAAACAATATGCCAGGTTTTCCTGCCTTCCCCAGCTTGCCTCTGGACCAGGGGGGTATTCCAGAAAGTGGGTTATGTGAAAACTCAGAGTAAGTTAACCCTGAGATGAGGGAAACTCTGAGTTATCTGTTCCAGAAAGAGAGGTAACTGAAACTCTGAGTCAATCACCATGGTACAGACTCACAGACTCTGTGAACATAACCTGCTCGCTGACAGGTTTTCTTCAATAAACCCTGAGTTTTTCTCTGTCTCCTCCCTCTTGCACGCTGTTTCATTTCCTCATTCATTCAGTCCGTGTCAAAGCTTGTATCGAAGCGCATTAATTAGCGGAGATTTACCGTCTGTCACAGTCTAAATCCTGCTAGTTTGTTACTCAGGACTGTCTTAAGTTACTGAATTTATGCACATCAGTCATTTCTTTGGACATCGGTTTTTGTCTTAACATTCAAATATTACACAGCGAGAATTCACCCTCAGCTCAGAATCAAACTTCTGTCCTTTTTATATTTATTATTTTTTATAACACTGTGCACAAGGATCAGACTGTCAGTCTGTTAGAGCAGCTCCGAAATGTTTATTGCACATAATGTGTAGGTCTAATTATTTAAATTTTAAAAATCGGTATGAAGCTTTAGACATGTAGTATCAATGACTAATGATCTCTATCACTGATGTCATTGGTTGCACTGATGGAACATAATTCCTATAGCCTAATATTGGGGATTATATGTTAATATTTCTGAGTGAGCAATGATGCAGCATTTCAGTGCCTTTAAATTTACTACATTTGTAGCTGAAATAAAGTCACTGAATGCTGTTGAGTCAAGATACAAATAGATGTCCAACATTTTAAAATCTACTGTATTTTAACCTCAATGTCTTTTCAAGTGCAAATCACCAAACATATTATTACTGGGTCAGACTGTGAGTTTACAGTCATGTCTTTATGTCTTTGATCTATAGCCTAGCCTATATGTTTTAAATCTTCCTGTTTTTCAGTTGCTGCCTCCTGTGTTTTTCCCCATTAGATTAAATCTGAACAAATATATTATTGTATATTATTAATATAATGTAATGTATCTACAGCCTGATACAGTCAGATTCCACCACTTTATCTTCATTAAGGAAATGCAAGTCTGATAAATGATGAATAAACAGACAACACTGAATAAAACTTTTTTATTAACTTTATGGTTAACTTATTTACATTTTCCTCGCTCTGACTCAGGCTCTCCTTTTTAAAGATAAACATGCACCGTCTGCTACACATGCATTAATATCTCTACATCCACTGGATTAAAATGGAGGCGCTGTCTTTTATTTACCTGTTGCCATGGTGAATCATGGAGTCGGAGCTCCATTGATGATGGCTTTTTATTGTCGGCTGAACTCAGAGTGAACATACTCAGAGTTGACTGAACTAACTCAAATCAGCTGTTCTGGAACCGGTAACTCAGAGTTTCCCATTTCAGGGTAAATCAACTCAGAGTTCAGGGTTAGACTCAGAGTTTGTTGAACCTCCTACCTGGAATACCCCTCTGATGTAGAATTTAAGCATGTTTCAGTAAACATGTGACAAGGTGCATCAGCGTCTGGCAACGCGAGGGGTGAAAGAAAACACCAATGCACATGAGTATTGCGATACGTGTTGTGATACTATATCAATTCTCAAAAACACATGATTTTTAATTAATTTACATGCAAAGATTCGTGGCAGTGGTTGATTTTGCTACAGATTTAAACTCCCAACTACTCATGCTGTAAGCTATCTTCAGTCATTTGACTTTTCCACTCTAGCATTATCACAAAGAACACAGGCCTATGAAACAGGCAGAGTCATAAAGGGTGCACCACTAGCTTCTCTTTTAAAATCGCAATGTATCGCATTGCTTATAATATTGCAGTATATTGTAAAATATTATTATTATATTGGGGCGGCAGTAGTTCAGTCCACGCAGACTTGGATTGGGAACCGGAGGGTTGCCAGTTTAAGTCCCTGTGGCACCTCTCCAGCTTCCAGTCCGCACTCTGCAGGTGCAAGGTGCCCTTAAGCAGAAACCCCACACCGCACCAGTGGCGTCGTACTATGGCTGAAGCTGTGTTGTCCCACTAGTTTAATGCATGTGTTTAATGTATATAAAAGGGGATGTACAAAGAGGTACATTTCAACTGCCGATTTAGATTGTGTGGTTTGTTTGCTAAATTCAGAGCACTGATGTAGCAGCAAACAATTATTCGTTACGTAAAGATATAGAGGAGTAACAGCGTCCTGAGCAGAGCATGAAGTCACGCTGCCTCAGTGTGTTGTAATCCAAGCTTGTCCGTTTTTTGTTTTGGTGGACGTTCCGGCCGCACGTGCATGTTGGTGCATGAAAGTCCCTGTGTGTGTGCATCCCACTGGCTCGCTCTTCGTCGCAGCTTTGGACTGTGCACATGTGTCACTGATATAGGGATGCCATCATTACTAGCTGTGATGACAAGATTATAAAATTTCTTGATTTTGTGTTGAACAACTAATCTGTTAATTGACATGAGCTGTTCTGCTCAGGGCTAATTTCATGTGTAGAAATGTCAAAATAAACCAAAAAGTTTAAGATTTAATTATTTTTGTTGCTTTGTACATATTAATTGAAACTATAATGCCTTCAAACTGTTTCCTGCTACATAAGAGCCATGTGTCATTGTGTTTCCCCGTCTGTAACTGTCTCCTGCAGGTGGTCACTGGGCCTGATGTATATTTAGTAGAGTTGTGAGTGAGTGGTGGAGGGTGGAGGGTAGAGGGTGTCAGTGGGAGGGGGCTCGGGAACAGTAGTCTATAAAGCCCGTGCTTTCACTCGTGCCTCCCCTGAGGAGCAGAGAGTGACAGAAGAGCAGCTCTGTTCTTTCTCTTTTTTCCCCCTTCGTCGTGACCACCTGTTTGCTCAGGATCCTCTGGAAACATGTCCAAGGATCTCCACCCAACCACGGACCCCACAACAATGGGGGTGGGACGCTCCATTGCTGTGCTGACGTCAGGAGGAGACGCCCAAGGTAAGCAGAGGATGAGGCTCTATTATGTCATCACAGCTTTATTTTGAAGTACTAAAATCTAAAATGAGTCAGAGGGGAGTAAAAGCCCTCAGACAGCATCTTCCCTGATGATGAGACTGAGCACAACATTGAATCCCAACCAGCTGCAGGAGCTGCGGCCTCTGAGCCAATAAAGTATCATGTTAATGCTCTGATCTGCACGACATCTGATTAAGTTCAGGAGCCAGAGAACAGAAAGGGCAAGCAACATTTTCCAAGATGTTAGAGTGGCACAGTTGAAGGCCAGCTGTCACAGGGTGATGGATGTCTGGCTGTGATGATAGAAAGATTATGTCTTGGATTCATGACACCACGTGTGTTTTATGAAGGTCCAGCAAAGTTTTAAATGTCCTTACATGTGACAGACAAAACACAGAGTCAGTTGTGTAGTAGATTAAGAAAATCATTAAGATATTTATACAGGCCGGGCATGGGATCTGATATCTAATTTCATCACGGATCACAGTTAGTTGTGGTGAATTTCCATTACTGGGATTATCATGGATATCATGTCCAGCAGCACCCAAAGAACCTGCTGGGCAACCAACAATAAAAGAGACTGTGAAAGCAGGCTGCACACACACCAACCTCAAAAACCACAAGATTTTAATCAAGCATTGGCATATTTTATATTCGAAGATATGATATTGTAATGTGATATGGCACAACTTCACGACCGTCAAAACAGTTAATCAAACCATGTAACTTTGAAATGTATTTCTATTTTTTCTCTTTCTTTCTCGCTCCCCTTTTTCCAATTTACTATTCTTACATTTTATTTTATTTTTTAATTTATTTCATTTTTGTCTTGTACCCCTTTTGCAGATTTAATGTTGTTACATTTTATTTTAGTTTAGTTTAGTTTCCTTCCCCTTTTACATATTTACTTTTGTTACGTTTCATTTTATTTTATTTTATATTATTTTTGTCTCCTTCCCCTTTTTCTGATTTACTTTTGCTACATTTTATTTTATTTTATTTTATTTTTGTTTCCTTCCCCTTTTACATATTTACTTTTGTTTCATTTTATTTTATTTTATTTTTGTCTCCTTCCCCTTTTTCTGATTTACTTTTGTTACATTTTGTTTTATTTTATTGTATTTTATTTTGTCTCCTTCCCCTTTTACTGATTTGCTTTTGTTGCATTTTATTTTATTTTTTAATTTTATTTTATTTTAGTCTCCCTCCCATTTTACTGATTTACTTTTGTTAAATTTTATTTTATTTTATTTTATTTTATTTATCTTTTTTCTTTTCATCCCTCTCCATTTACTTATTTACTCAATTATATTAAATTCATTTAATTTCATTTTACTTAATTTGATCTTTTTCTTTAGTTTTAGTTTGGGCATTGCTGTGCCATGCCATGGAGGGTGGCAGGCGGAGGGTTGGGGTTGGGTGGGCAGAGAAAGCTTAGCATGATTATATAATGAACCTTCATCTGTCTATTTCTGTGAAACTCAATAAGCTGAATATCACATTGATGAAAAGAAAGATATGATGCCATTTCAAATAGTTGAAAAGCCTGAAAAAAAAAAGACATGTGCCCCGTCTATTTGTTTCTTAACTAAATGTAAGATAAGGTGATTCCAGTGTGTTTAAGTTCAGCTTTAAGAGTTGTATTTTGATGATTATCGGGATGATATCATGAGCGGAATTATTTTGGCCAGGAAAACTGTGACATGAAATGTACTGATCATCTAATGCCTAACACAGGCTGTGTTTTCCTTTGTTAAACATAAAAACAGGCATTAGGCTCCTATAACAAATGACTCCATCAACTCTAATTGAAGTTTAACTGGACAGTATCTCATTTTCATGTCATATTCCTGTGCAGTCTCTCCAAACCTGCTCTACCCCTTTCTGTTATCTGCCCAAGTGTCCCCTTATTTTAACGTCTTTGAGGCTAATTTTAGTGATGATGACCTTTTTCTGGTATGAAGAAGAGAAACGCCCCCAATCCTCAGCTGCTGTCTGGTGAAACAAGAGCTGCAACATGCCAGGCGGCCACAACACAAGCTCACACTGTGGCCTTTAATGTACTGGACATCCTAGGGAGAGATGGTACACAAGACATACAGTCCTACAAACTATTTTTGTCTCATCTGGAGCCAGTGTGCAGGTCAAGTCACTAAAAAGTTAGGTCTTAAGATTATATCTGACAAGAAGTGTTGAACAGGCTCTGACATTGTCTTATAATGTGAGTAAATCTGACCTCAGTCATCATGTGTCATTTGTGTCTCAGGTATGAACGCTGCTGTGAGAGCCACAGTCAGAGTCGGTCTCTACACTGGAGCCAAAGTCTACTTTGTCCATGAGGTACGGGCCACATGCAGTGTACAGTGCACTGACATGTCATGATGCTGCAAATAAAGACAGCACAGGGATCCTGAAACTTTGCACTTTATCGTCATGCACCAAAACATCAAAACAATTCCTTGTATGAACATATCTGCTGTTTCTGACACTGATAAAAAGCAGTACATCAGGCATAACTGTGTCTTTGTTCAACCTCAGTGTGTGTTAACATGTTGCTGCAGGGCTACCAGGGTCTGGTGGACGGAGGAGACAACATTCGCCCGGCTACATGGGAGAGTGTGTCCATGATGCTGCAGCTGGTGAGTGATGTGCAGCCGAGTAAACACACTCAGAGCAGCGTTTGTGGTGTTCTATTTTTTATTTATGTCATTTTTTAAATTGTTTTCTCAAAGGAAAACCATACATTCAACACCTGTAAAATGTATCACAGCAAAATGTCAAAATATAGGCGAGGTACACCCTGGACAGATCACCAGACTATCACAGGGCTGACACATAGAGACAGACAACCATTCACACTGACATTCACACTTATGGGCAGTTTAGAGTCCCCAGTTAACCTAACTTGCATGTCTCTGGATTATGGGAGCAATAGAACCCCTAGAAAACCCATGCTGACACAGGGAGAACATGCAAACTCCACACAGAAGGGCCCTGGCTAGCCAGTGGATTTGTACCCAGATCATTTTGTGTGTGTGTGTGTGTGTGTGTGTGTGTGTTTTTAAGATCTAGTGTGTAGGATTAGTGGCATCCGGGGATGAGTTTGCCGAACTGAAATTTCTCCTGTGTGCCAAGTGTACAGGAGAACTACAGTGGCCAATGCAAAACCGGTGACGGCCCTATCTCGAGCTATTGTTTGATTTGTCCGTCCTGGGCTACTGTAGATCAATATAACAGACTCCATAGAAGAGGTCCCACTCCCTACATAGATATAAACAGCTCATTCTAAGGTAACAAAAACCCAACACTTTCCTTTTTTCAGGTGATTATACACTGATGAATACATAATATAAAACATTTCTGCGAATACATGTCCCTAAATCCTACACACTGAACCTTTAATTAGAAAGGCTGGAGCTCTTCAGGACATCACGTTACTGTAATAAAAACCCCTCATATTTAAATGTAGATATCTTGCCTCTCCATCAGTTTCGAAAATAATATTTCATAGGAGGAAATTTTGGCTATGTCGTCTATCCATTCCTTCACTGATATATCTCCTTTAGTTCTCTAGTGTCACAGCATAATGCCACATCAAGTGATAAGTAGTATTGTGCACCAGAAGATCTGGCGAGCATTAAGACCATCTTTCTTTGGCAAAACACCTAGTAGGCAAACAGTGAGGAAGTCATCACTGCATTGAATAAAGGTGATAATCTTAGACCATAGAAGGTTTATCATGGGACATGTATACAACATGTGTGAGAGAGGGCCACAAGTAACATCACCTCTCCAACACAAGCCAGAGCTTCTGTGTCCTAGTCTTACCATTTTACTCAGGATCCAATAAGTTCCACTGATAATTTTTTAATAATCAGATGTGTCTGCATTTGTTTGTGTTTCCCGGACACATACCTTTACTGCTGTCCAGCCATGCAGATGTAGTTTTGGTTTGTTTTTTGTTTTTTTTTGAGGAACACAGGTTTTATATCATAGAGATCCAACCACACTATCATTCAGTCCTTGACACCATTTTACTATTACAAAACAGTCTGAAGTGTCAAAAGGAAGCATTTAGATGCATAATTCAGATATTCCATGTCTTTTTAAATTTGTTTTTCAATACCTCTGGTACCGTCAATCCACCCTCTTAAGAGCTAGGACAGTATTGACAGTCATACCTCTAACACAGCATGCAAACTCTCCTTGTCAGTAGGTGGTCAGTAGTATCTGAAGGACAGATAAAATTGACCTTGGCCTGGCTGGACACAGAGGTTAATGAGAAGATTTATTTATTTATTTTGTTATATGGGCAAACTGATCCTTTAACCTTTAACACATCTACTCCACTTGCAGTCAACATCTTCCTCATTACAGGCGCTGATAACACGAGAAACATGAATTTTGAGTGATGACATTAAATGACCTTGTCCCCTGTAACTGAAGGATGATGGAGATGTAATCATACAGTTCGGTCTTGTTTCACGTTTCCTTCAATCATCTCAGTCCTGGGAGGTGAAGATGGAATGATGAAGCTAAGATTTATGAAGTGTGTGTAAGTGAGCGGTGGTTTTGGGAACGAGCCATGGTAAATTTCAAGGATATCACTTCTAAAGTGTCTATTTTATTTACTCAAAACAGGATGCAGCCTCACTCAGTGTGACTCCAAGGCATCTTAATGAGTCGCTCTAATGCACATCCCTCCTAATATTTTCAAGTAGTAAATATTGGATACCTGTGGTGGAAAATATTGTGGGGTTATATGTCAGCACTCACTGCATTATTACATTCTTCATCCTTTAAAGGAATAAGATGTTTGTGCATCAGTTACTGTATCTTCTCCTCTCACATGTCAGGGAGGTACTGTCATTGGCAGCGCTCGCTGCAAGGACTTCCGCACCAGAGAGGGTCGTCTGAAGGCAGCATGTAACCTAGTGAAGCTGGGCATCACCAACCTGTGTGTGATCGGAGGAGACGGCAGTCTGACAGGAGCCAACCAGTTCAGGACTGACTGGAGTGCACTGCTGCGTGACCTCATCCAAGCTGGTAAAGAGACAAATGTTGAGGGAAACTGTAAAATCCTGCAGCTGTATTCCCTCAGTTGTGTCAAAATCTCAGCCTGCACTCTCTGTTTCCTCATCCATCACTAAAAAATGGTATCATGTGCCTTCATGAGGAAGTGCCTCTAAAAAGTTTTCACCCCCTTGGACCTATTGGCTATGGTCAGTTTGGTTCAACCTCAACATCTCAACATCTGTTAGATGCATTAAGATAAAATTTGGTTCACACATTCATGGTCCCCAGTGTATGATCCTAATAATCCAATAAAATGGAAGGTATTCAACAGATCTATGATCAACGGGCGAGTAAAGGAAGAAATACTGTTTCCAGGCATATGTTTCTTGGTATCAATGTTACTATCGTTGTTCTTAAAAAATTTCTGCAGGTAAGATCACAGAAGCAGAAGCCAAGAAATCTTCCCACCTGAACATCGTGGGCATGGTGGGCTCCATTGACAACGACTTCTGTGGCACCGACATGACCATTGGCACTGACTCCGCCCTGCACCGCATCATTGAGGTGGTGGATGCCATCACCACAACTGCACAGAGGTCAGATATCACTGTAGCGCTCCCTCCATGCATACAGTGACGGACAAGATTAGTTTTATTTACTCAGTCACAGATTTATTCACAGATTCATTTTCTTATACAAAATATTCTTAACAACTCTACTTTTTTTTTGTATTTGTAAAAAATGCTCTCTGTTCATCCACAGCCACCAGAGGACGTTTATCCTGGAGGTGATGGGCAGACACTGTGGGTCAGTACCTTGTGTTTTTATCTCAACATGCATCACATAAACAAATTGCTGTTTCGTGTTTAGTTCAGGGTAAAAAATAACATTATGAACAGTAAAACCATCACAGATATTTTTAACAATTGCTTCATTCAAGGAATCCAAGTGGTTTAAGATGGTGACATTGTACTTATAATGTCCCTGTTTAGAGAGTCATTGCATCCTATCTGTCTTTCCCCTCATTTCTTGTCACATATTTATTGTTGGCTATTGAAACTAAGGGCAAAAAAAAACAGAATTTCATACCTCAACAAGTTGTTTCAATAGGGTTCACACAGTATATCAACATAAGGATGCAAGATGCCCTCAAAATAATGTTTACTTATGCCTGACGTATATTTTCTCAAAAGCCCTGAATCTTTCAGGTTTATACCTTCAACTTTGTGTCGTACAGATAATAATTTATGCCCCTGTTGTTTATCCTACTGTGCTGTTCCCTAAAGAAATCTCACATATTAGAGTAAATGTTCTTCTGTTGGCCTATTAAAGACCACATTCAGTTTGGATTGTTGATCCTTAATTTGTAATTAGAGCAGCCCAGATGATTATGGCATAGATCTAACTGACTTGTCAGCTTAACATTTACACTCCAGCATAGTGAAACAAAATTACATTTCAAGATTAGTAACCTCCTTCACACAAAATTCCTAGGCAAGGCAAGTTTATTTAAATAGCACAATTCATACACATCAGCAATTCAAAGTGCTCAACAAGTGAGCAGATAAATGAGTCACAGTAGAATACAGTTACTAATAAAACCACTAAAAGAGCCTCAGGAATAAAAGATTAAAAGGGAAGAGTGCATTAGATCAACTAAAAGAACATACATCAGTTAACAAAAGGAGAACAGCTGATGAGTTAGATTTGAAGCTGGCTACACTTGGAGCACCTTTTATACATATAGAGAGTTGGCACCAGTGCTGAAGAGCATAGCAGCTACACCAATTTTGTTATATAACTAAAAGAAGTAACATTAGACAAATTTTGCCTCTCTTCAGGTGGCAATACGAACAGTAAGTCAGTATCTGTTGTGTTATAGTGTCAGAATAATGAAGACAGGTGGAGAACAATTAGATGTAAAATACAATGAAGGCTCTTCAGGATGTTTTAATTGCAACTTTCATGTCATCCCCAAAGGATGTACAGATTTTTAGGCATTCTGTTTTCTCAAATGGATTGAAAAATGGTGCGTACAGCAGCTGAAAATGGGAAGGAAAACATCGCTCCAGGGTAGCATGTCCCAGACACCCTTACTGTAGGTTTGAGTTGAGTCCTGAGTGTCTTGCTCCCCCCCTGGTACAGATGTTGTTGGTAAATGGGTTTATCTTGTGTTTGTGTCTGGCTGCAGGTACCTGGCCCTGGTGACAGCTCTTGCCTGCGGTGCAGATTGGGTGTTCATTCCAGAGATGCCACCAGATGATGACTGGGAGAACCACCTGTGCAGGAGGCTGACAGATGTATGTGTGTCTTTATTTGCAGATGGAGATTCCCTCATCATGTGTAAACATAGTGTCAGTCAGATTGCACACACATATTTTTATTCCCTCTTTTTGTTTTTGTTTTTAGCAAAGAGCCCGAGGATGTCGTCTGAATGTGATCATTGTGGCTGAGGGTGCGATGTCCAGAGATGGCAAACCAATTACATCTGACCAGATCAAGAAGGCAAGTCCTTCTTTCTAATGTCAGTGTGGTAAAGTGTTATTTTGAGTTGTGCAGACAACATGCCGCTAACAGGTGGACTCATTTTTCACCAGCTGGTGACTGACAGGCTCGGCTTTGATACTCGCACCACTATCCTCGGACACGTACAGAGAGGAGGAACACCGTCCGCCTTCGACAGAATCTTGGTAAATGTCTCAATAAAACACCAACAGATAAAGGCCAGTGAGCACCTCATACACAGACACCTGATGATCTGACTGTGTGTGTGTGCGTGTCCAGGGCAGCAGGATGGGTGTGGAGGCAGTGATGGCGCTGCTGGAGGCCACTCCAGATACTCCTGCCTGTGTGGTCAGCTTGTCTGGGAACCAGGCAGTCAGACTGCCGCTCATGGAGTGTGTGCAAGTGGTACGTCAAAATATTTACTGTACTTTATTGCTTGTGTTCCTCTTTGTGTTCTGGAATTTTGTGTGCCCTGACATCCCAGTAAGGGGTTTCTTCATTTTTGTCTCTGTCGCTCACTTTGCTACAGACCAAAGATGTGACTGCCGCCATGGCCGAGGGCAGATTTGATGAGGCCATCAAGCTCAGGGGAAAGTGAGTATTGTCCTCTTAAATGTAGCGGAGTGTAATCATAATGAGCAGTCCCATTGATACATCATTTTAAAGCATCATTATTAATTCATAATTTGAAAACATGGGAAGGAAACAGAATTATTACCTGGTAAATGAAATGATCTTTTTAGTTAGATTTGACTTTTTATAATTTGGTCAATTTATTAATTGACTTAGATACTGTGAAAGTCTATAATAATTTTGTTGTCACACTCCAGGCTTCATATTAGCACAGTCTCAATGCAATGAACAGAGGAAATATACAAGATAAAGTACAAACAGAAAGTACAAACCCATCAGTCTTATCACAGAAATCGATTAATACCAGAATTCAAACAAGTAAAAAGAAAAGAGTGTATAGCTCTGAACAACCATTACTCAACCTTATTTATGGTGTGCAGGAGTTTTGAGAACAACTGGAACACATACAAGCTGCTGGCTCACATCAACCCCCCAGACACTAAGGTAAGGACCGTCCGTTAATAAAGATAAATTAAAAGTCAAGATTTTACCATTTACACCATTATTTTTTTTCTCAATAACTTACTCTTCTGTCATCTCCTTCTCTCTCTCTTACTGACCAGAGCAACATCAATGTGGCCATCATGAACATTGGAGCTCCCTGCGCTGGTATGAACGCTGCCGTCCGTGCTGCAGTCAGGATGGGCATCATCCAGGGTCACTCCATGTTGGCTGTCCATGACGGCTTTGACGGTCTGGCTCATGGACAGGTACATATATATTCCCCCCTTTGCCCAGACCTCCTTTTGTTATGATTTGGTGAAAAATACGTATATTTACTCTTACCTGTGCTGTTATTTATCAAGCTAGATTGTTTTGGTGTGAGTTGCAGAGTGTTGGAGATATCAGCCATAAAGATATCTGACTCCTCTCCAATATAATGGGACTAGATGTAGTGTTTAAAACGCCAAAAAAATCCATTTGAAAAGCTCAAAAGCAATGTCTCTTTCCAGAAAGCATGACCCGCGGTTAATGTAGATAATGTACAGACCTATTTTCTTTCTAATAAACTACACCCATGGTCCAATCTGCGACACCAGACTGGAGCTCAGACATCTGGAGAGAGCTCGGAGTGGAGTCTCTGCTCCTTCATGTTGAAAGCAGCCAGTTGAGGTGGTTTGGGCATCTGATCAGGATGCTTCCTGAGAGTCTCCTGTTAGAGGTGTTCTTGGCACATCCAAATGGTGGGAGGCCCTGGGGCAGACCCAGAACACGCTGGAGGGATTATACATTATATCTCATCTGGCCTGGGAACGCCTCAGGATCCCCCAGGAGGAGCTGGAAAGCGTTGCTGGGGAGAGGGACGTCTGGGGTGCTTTGCTCGGCCTTCTGCCCCTGCAACCCAGCTTCAGATAAGCCATTGAAAATGGATGGATGGATGGATGGATGGATGGATGAACTACATCTGTCAACTGCATCACCGTGCAGAAGGAAGCATGTTTCTACTGCTAGCTCACCTAGCACCACTGAGCTAGCTAACGTTACAGCTCAGCTGATACACTGTAAAACAAACCTTGAGTTATTTGCCTCTGTTTCCAAACAGTTGTTCATGTTTTAAAATTTGTTTTATAAAATATTCAGTATTTTTTTCTCATTTCAGGTTGAGCCTATCACCTGGACCTCAGTGTCTGGCTGGACTGGAAAAGGAGGCTCAATGCTGGGCACTAAGAGGTAAAACATGAGTCACTAGTCCTTTTTTTTTTTTTTTTTTTTAAGGCGGTACCGTTTCTGTCCTAATATTACAACTTCTCGCTGTGTAATTTTTCTCCCAAAGAACTCTTCCAGGTAAATTGTTGGAGGAAATCAGCCAGAATATTGCCAAATTCAACATCCACGCTTTGGTGATCATCGGTGGATTTGAGGTAAAAAGACATGACAGCAATTCTTCTTTAAAACCAGAGGTCATGTCAGTGTTGGCTGATCTCTCCCTCACCAGAACACCACTGAAACAAATCATCTTGTCCCTCGCTGCAGGCCTTTGTGGGAGGTCTGGAGCTGGTTCAGGCCAGAGAGAAATATGAGGAGATGTGCATTCCCATGGTGGTTATCCCCGCCACTGTCTCCAACAACGTCCCCGGCTCTGACTTCAGCATCGGTGCTGACACCGCCCTCAACACCATCACCGCTGTCAGTGCCTCAACAACATATAAACACAAATATGTACCAAACAAAACAGCCAAATTAATTTCTCCTGTGTTTCTTTTCTGCAGACCTGTGACAGAATCAAGCAGTCTGCGGCAGGGACCAAACGCCGTGTGTTCATCGTTGAGACTATGGGAGGATACTGCGGCTACTTGGCCACCATGGCTGGTCTGGCTGCTGGAGCTGATGCCGCCTACATTTATGAGGAAAAATTTGCCATTAAAGACCTGCAGGTGAGCTGATCACAGCATCTGTTGATCCAGGTTTCACATTAAAGAGTCTCTGCAGCTCAGACAGTGACATTTGTGTCTGTGGACTTCAGGTGAACGTAAGTCATCTCGTGGAGAAGATGAAGACAACAGTGAAGAGAGGTTTGATTCTCAGGTAGGTTTCAATGCAGGTGTGAAATGTATAGATTGTATCTTTCCAGATAACAGCACAATAATGTGTCACTTTAATTCGACGTTAGGAATGAGAACTCTAATGCCAACTACACCACTGACTTCATCTTCAACCTGTACTCAGAGGAAGGCAAAGGAGTCTTCGACTGCCGTAAGAACGTCCTCGGACACATGCAGCAGGTCTGTTCATGCTCTGAAGCGCCCAATCTACTTGGAATAGTTTTGTCCCCAAATCCCTAAATTACAATCTGATTGATGATGATCTGTTCTTTATTGACTGCAGGGTGGCACTCCAACACCCTTCGACAGAAACTTCGGCACAAAGATGGGTGCAAAGACTGTTCTGTGGCTGACTGAGAAACTCAAGGAGTGTTATAGGCATGGTATGTGAGCCTGAAATCAAATGTTTCTGTTGCACATTTTGAGAATTTATAATACCAACAAGCAGTTACTAAGTACATTTACTGTACATGGGGTGGGGGGCCCATAGAGAAAGCAGGCCATTGCAAGTGATTCAGTGTACCAGAAATATGCCTGTGTTTGAAGAGGAATGATAAAAGAAAAAAGAAAGAATGCATGTAAATTAAAAATTGTGCCATTTACTATATATGTCCTCAAAAAGGAAACCCATCTCTGTCATGGTTTATTCTCTCTTATGTTTTTATTTTTTGTAAACTAGTCAGTAGCAATTATGAACAAATAAATATGCTTATTCTACATAAACTATAAAATCTATAAATAAACTATTGAATTAAATTATTAAAAAACTTGGTTACTTTGCACAAATTATATGATTGTCTTATAAAATATGGTGTATTGTTGTATCAAACTACAGTTGATGAAATAGTTAAAATTTAGTAGTAAAATGCCACATACACATTAATGCATAAATAATCATAATCCAGTTATGTAATGTGTAGTCATATAACACTCACAGCACGGGGGGCAATAATGAATACTTCTAGTTTTGATACTAGCGTATATTATTTTGCAAAACCTTTATTTATCCGGTAAGTCCCTCTGACGTTGGGATCTCATTTTCGGTAAAGACCTGAGTACGTGTAAAAATAAATACATACGATACACAATGATATATATCAAAATATAAAAAACATGATGCAAAACTGTTAATACGTTTGTACTTTTACTTCAACTTGATTTTAATTACTGGACTTTTGCATGTAATGAAGTACTTTTACAATATGGTATTGCTACTTTACTTAAAGGAATACTTTGTATCTCCAAATGGCTATTTGTATATCAGTTACTCACCCTGTGTTACAATGAATTTGTGAAGAAAACTTAGCCTCCATGGTGAATTAAGAATCCAAAAGCAGAGAAAATTCTTGATGAGTCCTAGTAGTATATGTTTAAGAACAGCAAAACTACATCAAAACATCCCTTTACAAACTCACATTACTCGTGTGTTCAGTATAATCCAAATCTCATTTATCCAGTCGTATGCTCAGTACTTCTCAAACACATGCATTTTCACTAGAATCTTACTATTTAAAACTGAACTGAAAGGGAAACAGATCTATGTGCTCTTCAAAGCCAGACTCTATTGACAAAAAATTTAATTTTACCTCACTGATCATGGGAGCTGCTGGTCTAGCACTGCTGTCTGTTGTTTAGTTTGTTTGTATTACTGTGTACCTTTGGTGTTTTAAGGACTTAGTTTGAATTCACTTAAGTAACACAAACAAACTCACGGACTGAGGCAGAGGTAGACCAGCAGCTCCCATGTTCACTGAGGTAAAACTACTTTTTTGGTCAATGGAGTCTGGCTTTGAGGAGAGCAAGTTCTAAGAAGTTTTACTTCCACTTCAGTTTTAAATAGTGATAGTAATTTCAGTTCAATTCTCTGTTGGAAAGGGCTGTCTGTTTGGGAAGTGCTGAGCATATGACTGAATAATGAGACTTGGATTATACGAGGTGTGTGAGAGTTGGATGGATGTTTGTCATAGTTTTGCTGTTAAAGGCGGACCCCTTTTACTTCAGTTCATCAAGCGTTTTCTCAGTTTTTGGATTCTTCATTAGCTGAAGTTTTCCTCATGAATTCAACATAACACAGGGTGAGCAATGAATATACAAATGATAATTTGGGGGGTGAAACACTCTTTTCAATCAAGGATCTAAATACTTCCTCCACCACTGCCTACAAGAATTAATAACACTGTTTTTTGGAGGTTGATAGTAATGATGACTACATGGTATGTTAACTGTATTGTTTCACTTCCTGCGTGCATTAGGTCGTATCTTCGCCAACACACCGGACTCTGCCTGTGTGCTGGGCATGAGGAAGAGGGCGCTCACCTTCCAACCACTTGCTGACTTGAAAGGAGACACAGATTTTGAGTAAGACATGTTTCCCATATAATGTACTGTCCTGGTTACACGTTCAGTGGTGAATAATCTGCCTCCTCTGTCTGTTGCAGGCACCGCATCCCTAAGACACAGTGGTGGCTGAAGATCAGGCCCATCATGAAGATCCTGGCCAAGTACGACATCGAACTAGACACATCTGAACATGCCGACATGGAGCATGTGATCAAGAAGAGGAGTCCTATCGTGAAATAGGCTTAGTCTGCTCCCAAGAACAGAGCGAGGCAATTTTTCTGTTCCATTACATGAAGTATTTCTCTTATCCCATTAGTTGTCCACACACCTTGGTAAAAGAGCTGCAGTCTTATCCTTTCTAGTCACTGAAGTCCAGGTAATCTCAATCTGCAGCGATGCTCTGTAGCTCTCTCAGCTTCTAAAACCTTCAGTGAATTGGTTTTGAAAAAAGATACTAGATATCATGAAACAAATTAAAGATATATTTACAAAAATGTAATTGTTTGTCCTTTATGTGAAATAGAGCAGAATGTGAACTGTCCTGAGAAAAGGACAATTCACATAAAAAAGTATTAATTTGCAACAGTATCCTTGTATATGTACAGTAAAATGCTTCTAGACTACTCAGAAGTAAAGGTTGCTGCAGTTTTTATGACAAAGATGAGTGGGAGAAACAGCAACTGCAAAAGTAAACATTCAGGAAATACTGATACATCAATCCATCGTGTTGCATCCACGTACTACTGTTTATTGAGTCAGCTGCAGTTGTGGACAGGTAAAGATGGATGGTGCCTGGAAAATTGCCCGAAAATTGCACAGTAAATTTGAAATGACCGACTTCCTGTTGGATTTAAAGCATGGCTCAAGGAATCTTTTTTAAGTGTAGAGGTGATTCATCTGCCTCTGAAATTTTGTTCATCAAATTTAAAAGTGGGGGCTTTGAGGTCTCTGTAATCTGTGACATCCTTGTTGTACTGTTCTCTTTTGACAAGGCCTTCCAGACATATTTAAGATGTTTAACAAAATATGTCTGGTATGGTCCCACAAAATAAGTCCAAATACAACTTCAGATAAGTCATTTAGCATATTTACCATTACTGGTTGAAAAACAGTGTCTAAATTGCCTGTGTGTAAAGAGTTATTTTAGTAGAAGTTTCAGATTAATATAATTTAGACATGGTTTATGTGTGTTAAGCTAGCAGCCTGTAAGATCTGTCACCCAGTTACATATAAACATATTTATGAAGATTTCAAGATTAACTTTATTGTCCCATGAGTGGGAAATTTGTCTTGGGCTTTTTCACCCCTGCTGCAGCCATAAAACACACTGATAACACAACATAAAAACAGGTAATGAATAAATAGATAAATCAAATAAATAAATCAATAAATCAGTAGATAAATAATAGTGCAGCAGGCAATAAATAGTACAATATAGTAATAAATAGGAAATTAAAACAGTAAAGAAAAGATTTATAGTCATCCAGGTCATAGGACACCTGGAAGTGTCACGTCAATGGCAGCAGATTAACAGCGAGTCCAGGTGCCACACATCAAACAGAACGCTGCCACTGGTTATACCTGAATACCCCAGTCACTAATTCATAATATGTTTTCACTATTCTGAAGGGAATATAAGCAGTAGAACCATTTTTTTAAAAATCTACACCAATAATCAAACAAGCTATATTCAATTGTCTGTGTGACCTGTCTTTGAACAACCTTTTAGGGTTAGTTACATTGTTTTCAGTGGCTTATCACCTGATCCTGATTGCATCTCAGGTGGGATGAGAAGTGATTTCATCACAGCTTTTTTTCTTTGATTCTCCACAAAAGAGACCATTCATGAAATCAGCTGGTATTGACTCACCACCCATTATGAGCAATACCATGATAGCAGTGTATTGACTCAAAAATGTAGATACTTGCTGCCATATAAGGGAGCATATAGATGCATTATAGTGAGACGTGTCTGTATAAATAGCCTAAATACATTATATAAAATAATACAAGAACAGGAGTATCTAAATGATCATTGACTTGAAGGATGTTCAGGTCTACAGTGGAAAAAGTCCATGTTTGGAGCTGTATATTTAAATCATTTTGCTTCTTACAAGCATACTGTACAAATATGTTTTGAAATCAGAAAATTAAATATAATTTTTCTTTTGAGATCTTCTCTCAGGCTGGCTTGAATTTCTGTTTAAATTTCCAGTTTAGAAAAAAAAGATGGGAGTAATTTTTTTTATCATTTTAAACAGAACAACAAAACACGTGGAAAGCCTGCATATGTACACTGTACTCCACGGTAAATAAATAATAGAACAAGGACTTCATTACACCAAAAATTACTGTAGAAAACTACAGTGTGAATCCGGAAAAGGAAAAGGAAATGGTTTGTGCAGAGGTCACCGAGTGCTCGCGGTGGCAGCCGGGACGTCGGCGGACTGTGTGCCTGCGCTGAGGAAGGGTGCGTGTCCCCAGTGTCCGCTCCGGTCGCCCGGTTAGGAATGCGCCTCACGAACCCGGTGTGTGGTGTAATATTTGACGAGCCGCCAGCGGGGACTGTGGTCTAAGAAGAGTCATGGTTTGGCATCGCTTATACCATTAGTATCTCAGCGTGCAAGTTTGATTCATTGAGCTAGCTGGCGTTAGCCCGCTTCGTTGATTCATAGCACGCTAGGTCGCTAGCTTTAGTCTGTAGCATACGTGCTAGCCGGCTAGCTAGCTAGTAAGCTAGTTTCAGTGAGCTGCTGGCCAATCCAGTCAAACAGGAGAGAACCAGACCGACTGCTGAACCCAGCCGCTATTTCGGAAAGAGGAGGTGGTGGCAGGCGGGGGCCGGGAGAACGCGACGGGGTGGAAGTGAGTCAGGAGCGGCTGATGAGTTCAGATCAGAGCGTAGAGCCGCCGCTGCTGCAGGAGGAGGCTGATCCCGGACCGAAGACCGGTGGGAAGGACGAGGCTCCGCTGGGGAGCGAGGGAGGGTCAGGCGGCATGGTGAGTGAGGCCTTCTTTAGTTAGCTAGCGAGCTAGCTGGCTAAGCGATGCTGCTCATTGGAGACCTGTTAGCACTGTACGCCCCCCCCCCCCCCCCTCTGCGCGACCAGCGATGTTCATGAAGCAACAGCTAAAATTAACGCAACCAAGACATATTTTAAGCTACTAAGTTTCAGCTTGGCTTTGACTTTGCTGCTATTTGCGTAATCGCTGTCTGACAGGGTTTAATCGCAAGGTGTTATCGAGTATCAAGCGAAAACAGTCTCAGACACAGCGGCACTTGCACGACTAATAACTTGCAGCCAGTACAGGCAGGTGATTTTATACACTTCTCGTTAGCCTGCTCTCCACTGCAGCTCCCGTAGGTAGCTAGCTAACGTTAGCTTAGCTACTGTAACAAGCAAGCTCATTAAGTAGTTTGCTGAGTAATCATTAGCCTATAAGTTAAGTTATGACACAGCTGGAACTAAGAATGACGGCAGTGGTATTGGGAGCATATAAGTACTGATTGAGTTGTTTTCGATGTGTAGGTAATCGATGCCTAACGTTAGATTACTGGCCGAAGGGTAAACGTTCATTCACCATCGTTATCTGTTAGCTAATCGTGCTGGTAGCTAACGGAGCTAGCGCAGTGACATGCGTTGCAAATACCTGGCCTGTGCTGCGCAGCGCAGTCAGCTGACAATTGGCTCACCACGGCCTGTAACACAGAAGCATGCATTGTAACCATGTGTCAAGTTGCACGGCACATAAATGTTAGTGCTCCTTTTTAACGAGACTGAGGCCTAAACGTGTGGCACAGCCAGTCTTGTCTACTTGGAGGAGAGAAGTGTCTTGAGTGATATTGTGACCGTCAGCTGCACTCGTCAGGCCGGGTGCTTTAGCTAAAAGGGGGGAGGATCTATTTGCAGGTGGCAAGTGACAATGTCAAAAGAAGAAGCTGGAAAATTTGACAGTTACTGGCGTTTCAGAGTTAGTGTACAGTTGTCATCCATTCCTCTTTGGATTAAAGAGCAATCCACCATTGGTTCATGTCAGGTTCACATCATATATCTTAATGGGTACAGTATGTGATCTATTCTTGGCCACAGATCTTTGCAGGGTCAGGGTTTCACCCCCAGAGCCCTTTTGATATGGAGTGTCACATCTAATCCTTCATTAATGTGCATCAAACACACAAGTATGTTGGTTAAAGTAACACAAAGTACTGCTGACATCATGCTTGTTGTTTTTATCAGCATTTACCACACAGACTTTGTGGTTACTAGAGGCTTTTATAATGGTTCTCCTTCTCAAGGTTAACAGGTTAATAGCCTCCTTTGTCTGCAGGGGCGCTTTGTGGTACATTTCATTGCACTTCTCTGGTTTCCAATTAGATGCCATTGAGGCCCAATGGTATGCAGGTGTTCCTGCCATCCTTAGATTGCACCAGGTGATTTTAGTTAGTGGCCCCTCAATATAAGGTTAGAGTAATTAGTGAACTCAGCAGGTGTAGTGATGGTTGGTCTCAGTCCTGAACCACATTATTAGAGACCATGCTTTTCCCCTTGTAGAAAAATGCAAAGTTTGGTTGTTGTTCCTGTTTTGTGTTTTGTCTGAATGTTAATGCATTTGTGATAGCAGAGGTGCCTTTGCACAAACAGTACTGCTGTAATGTTTGTCCAAACAACAAAAGGTAAAGTTTAATTTCAGTTTCTGACAAACAAATTGGTCCGTCAATTGTTTTAATTCCATCATTGTCTTGTATTTTATCGAGTGTTAAGTGTTTTGTGAATTGAAGCATAATGGTGGCGCTGGGCAACTAATGTTTTATGTATTGTTACATTTATATTCTCCATGTCTATTTTCATAATTACATCATGTTATCATGTTCCCCTCAGATTTCCAACTTTACGACTTTAGGTTTCCTACATTTAACAGCCTGTTAGGTTTCGTAGTGCACTGAAAATGTTTGCTGCTGAGTGCTCAACGTTGGATATAAAAAGCAACTCAATGTGTTTGTGTTGATAAATGAGTGTTAGTAGCTTGACAGGATAGGTGCAAAACATGCCATGTGCTGTAGTGTGTTTAAAATGTCTTGAACAGATCATATTTTAACAGTAGTCTGGGAATGAGTGTGATGCCAGTCAGAGATGAGACAGCAAATCTGGGGTGAATCAGCGAGAATATTAAATACATGATGTACATCATTGTGTAGGTCTCAATTGCAGATAAAACATATCATTCACATATTATAAATCTGCCTGAATACAGAAATTAGTCTTTCAAAATGCAGCAGTCCAATTTAATAAATACTTGTTGTCTCTATTTTGTGTGTGTGTGTGTGTGTGTGTAAAAAATGTTTGAATATGCTCAAATGCAAACATCTCTCTGCTTTTAATGTTGATAAGAGTTGAACTTGCCTGATCCTGCTGTTTGCTGGTTTGAAGGTCACCTCTAAGGGCGCCGGTTTGAACCCAAATGCCAAGGTGTGGCAGGAGATGCCTGTGGCCCCCAGCGAGGCTGTTACCAACAGCCCTCATTGGCCCCCCTCAGACATCAGTGAGGGTGAGACGCACATACATCAGCCCAATTAAATATCCCATATTTAAACTCATGCTTGTTTTTTCTCATACAGAACATTAGAGTGTGAAAACAGCATTCTCTTTGGACAGTGACATCCTGTGTAATGATACAAACACTGACTCTTTACATTTGTTCTCAAGTGTAAACTAAATGGTTAGCTGTGGAGTTTTTTTTACCTTTTTGCCAACAACACACATCTATGTATTAAATTACACACAGTACTAGCAAAACCTTGGGAGATGTATGGACAAGGTGAAGAAGCCCTGGAAAAATCTGCTGGTTCTGAACTCTTTACCTTGTTCACAGGTTATTCTGAGCCTTCGTCTGCTGGGTGCAAGCAGTACCCTGTGGGATTCACGGCCCTGGATGACAGCAGCTCCACAGCAACAGCTGAGATAGCAGTAAATGGAATGGACCCTCCAGAGTTGGGCTTTTCCCCCGCTGAGTCCACGACAGGGACCTCAGGTCAGTCACGTCACAGCACATGCAGTCGTCTCCACACACCAACTGTGACTGCAGCTAACTCTGTCATTGCGTTCATTAATTTTTAGTCTCTAGATAGGATGTGAAACTGTGTGGTCTAACATCATAAACAGTTCCCACTACAATACTGTTGTGCAAGTATTGCCTCACCGATGTGCTTTTCACTGCAGCACATTGACCCGTATCACTCTGTAGGTTTTCATACCAACCAATCACCTCAGCAGATGATTTCAGCGGGTAGTCTTTGGCTGAGATGAATGAAAACCTGCAGACTGCTGCCTCCTCATGCCACATAGTTCAATTAACTTTATCGTCCCCAACGGGATATTTGTCTTGCAGCCAGGTGAAACTTGGAACACAGACTACTGGGCCACACCTAACCAATACAGTTATTTGTACTTCATTAACCATGTTCAAATGTAAATCATGTGTTTGACTTGTGGGATGATTAACATACTATTAACCCTTGTTTGACCCTTTGCCTAAAAGGTTACTTTTAGTATGCGAAAAATACCAGGATGTCCTGCATTTGGCCGCATTTTGCAGTATGCAAGCCAGCATGCTTTTGTGGCTATTCGGACCCACTATCCTCGGCGTCGCGGAACATGCGTCACATCGACTCAGAGACGGGTGACAGCTCACACTACAGACTGTGATGGATATATGCCTGCAATCCATTGTACTCAGAACACAGGAAAATACTACCTCTGACAACAGAAGTGCAATAGAACAGTCATTAAAGTCAGAATTCCAAGTCAGAAACCCGTGCGAGATCCACCTAGCCTGAGTTCGTCGACATAAACGAACCTATTTAGTGTTTTATGTGGTGTTTGTGTTGTGAAACCTTCTGTGACGTATAAGCTGCTGTTTCCATTCAGCTGACTTGTGCTTGATACAAATATTTGGTAGCATATCTGTGTCCACACAAAACAAATCCACACAACTTTTTGCTATTGGCCGTGGTGGTTCACACTATTTCGCTGTGCACCAGTCGACACGATTTTGAGCTGTTGTACTTAATCTTAATGAGCACACATGGGGAAGACAGTTGACTCATTATAGATGCAGTTTCTCTGGGCTAATGGCAGTGCTGTAATTGATGTGGGTCCTCTGTAGATGCTTGTAAAGCTCAGGGACTTGACATACAAACATCCGTTTGCTGCAGGCATCCATGCATTCCCGTGCAGGTGCACTGTGACACATTTAGACCAGAAGTCGGGAATTCCAACTCGGAATTATTGACCTCCAACTTGGAATAAACTGCATACGGACAAGACGGTCAAAGTTCAAGGGGAAATGTTAAAAGTAGTATGTCCCAATTGTATGCATGGTCCATGCAACAGTACGAACTTTGAGGGCAGTTACAGTATGTTCTGAAAGTAGAAAGAAAATGAGTGCGATTCAGAGCCCAAGCTGTTTTCACAGGTGTAATTATGAGCAAATTGTGCTCACATAATTTGTATATCACTGCTTATTAAAAGGTAATGGGACAACCTGCACTGTACAGTCAGGCTCAGTGTATTTCTTTAGATTGAGTGAAAGGGAATTTGTGGTTGAGATGACGTCACAGCCATTGTTGTAATGCATCTGTTTCTGCTCTGAAAAGCCTGATCTGGAGACAGCCCTGACAGTGACAAACATATAATTAACACACTACAATCACCATGATAGTGGAGTTCATAAGCAGTTGTGTTGTATCATCACTGACATTTTGTGTTTGGTTCTCAGTGGATTCCAAAACTGAAGAACAATCTCCGATCTCCTCTGAGAATCTTCGAGAGTCTCTGAAGAAGGAGCTGGAGTTTTATTTCTCCAGGTAAGACACGAGCACTCAAATCACCTTTTTATGCTGCAGAATTTGCGAAGTGGACTTAGTTATTTCCCAAGTAAAGAGAGGACTAATCTATATGGATTTGTTGTTTTTGTGTTTTCAGAGAAAACCTCTCAAAGGATCTGTACCTGATGTCCCAGATGGACAGTGACCAGTTTGTCCCTATTTGGACTATAGCCAGCATGGAGGGCATCAAGGTCCTCACCACTGACATAGACCTCATCCTGGATGTGCTGAGATGTAAGTGGAGAGTTTAAGCTGGTTGTATGTTAAAACAAGCTGCTTGCATCTGTAATGTGTTTGATTTTAAATACCTTGAATTCCCCTCAGCCTCTCCTATGGTACAAGTGGATGAGAAAGGGGAGAAAGTACGTCCTAATCACAAGCGGTGCATTATCATCCTGAGGGAGGTCCCTGAAACCACACCTGTCGAGGTAATGCTAACTCGTGCAGACACTTGGCAGTAAATACTGCACAGCTGATGTTTACCTGTGAGTAAAGTGAGAGATGATTGTTTGTGTCTAATTCACAGGAAGTGGAGTCACTATTCAAAAATGACAACTGTCCAAAGGTGATAAGTGTTGAGTTTGCACACAACAACAACTGGTACATCACATTCCAATCAGACACAGACGCCCAACAGGTAATGCAGTCAAATTGCAGTCATTTTCACACTGCCAGTTGGAGTGCTGTCTTGAATTGCCTTTTCATTCTCTCTTGTGCTCCCATAGGCATACAAGTATTTAAGAGAGGAAGTAAAAACATTTCAGGGAAAACCCATCATGGTGAGTTACATTAAAACTCCCTTGTCATTTCGGAAAGGCCCGTTTTGTGAGGTTGTTTTTAGTTATTTCACTCTGTGCTCTTTCCTTGTTTTTCCGTGCCGACAGGCCAGGATAAAGGCCATCAACACATTCTTTGCGAAGAATGGCTACCGTAGCATGGACAGCAGCCTGTACGCTCAGCAGTCCCAGAGCCAGTCCCAGTACAGCTCTCCGCTCTACATGCAGCACGTCTACCCTCAGCAGCAGTACCCAGTCTACGGCATTGTACCTCCCACCTGGACGCCTTCGCCCACGCCGTATTTTGAAACTCCTCTGGTGAGATGCACTCACACTGCTATTAGACACATGAACACAAACCTACTCTGGAACTCACCCTTCACGCTTCTCAGTGGAAGACACTCACTCCATGTGTTCATTTTGTGTAATCAGCATTAAATTTGTAAAATGTGACACAAATTATAACCCTTAAAAGCAAAGAAATCATTAAATCACCATCACTGTAACACACTGTCCTAATACAGCCTCCTCACTTCTGAAAATCTCACTCTGTTTTGAGAAGTCCTGTTGGTATTGACGATAATCTACAATTCAACACCAGCACTGAAGAGCTTTTTTCAGCTCGGATCTGAACAAATGAGCAGAACCTCTCGACCTGCTTTAGACTCAGGTTTAAACATCCCACTGCAGCAGACTGCCTTTGCACAATCTGCTTTCTCATTTCCATCCATCAAACACTGGAATATGCTTCCAGCTTAGTTTAAAACTTGCACAGACTTTCATTCTTTTTCCCACGGTGCAAAAAATACATATTGAGCAAGCAGTCATGTCGACATCAATTTGACCGCGATTCAGGTTTTTAATTGGAATGAATGGTAATTTTGTAGTTGTACTGGATGAATGTGCCGGTGTTTTTATGTTGTGAGCTTGTAGGTTTGTCTGTATAAGAGACTGTGTAATGGTGTTGTATGGAAATGAATGTTTTTAGTGTCTGATGACTGTTGCGTGTATACTGCAGATGGAAATTGCCAAATCTGGCATAAATCATGGCCACTCACATGAGATGTCTTTTTTTATTCTCCATGGTCCTGTAAAGGTTTACCATGTAGGATTGTATAGTTAAAGTAAAAAGTAGTAAAAGGTAACCCTAGATTAACTCTTATTATTCTTGCTACCTTTTTAAAAAGCCCGACCTCACCTGAGCACCGTGGGAGTACACAACCTGAGCACAGAAAATACAGGCAGAGGGCAGAGTCTTGGCAGAAAAATACACCTCCACACTTCCAGTGGGTCATAAGTGATGATTGAGAGGGATTACTTCTGTGTGACTCTGTACATTCTTTTTTTTTAAGGAAAGTCCTGCATAGTATACCTACAGTAAATGAAGCCATAAGGCATTTGACCAAAGTCTTTTATCACCCAAAAAACTGCATTGTTGTTGTTAGTCTGTGCCATATTTCTCCTGACCTCCTGAAGAGAGATGCATTTAGTAAATTCAGATTAGTTTTTTCCTTTCTTGCAATTTAAATCGTCAATACACATAAACACATGATATTTTGCATGATGAGAGTCTTGTGAACAGTTTTGGATCTACATTAGATGTGTTTTCAGATCCTTGTGGCAGCAACTGAAGTAAATTATTTGACACATTGTACTTATATACCACATGAAAGAGGATTTGTAAATAATGTCTTACTTTTCCTTGTGCAGGCACCGTTTCCCAACAGTAGCTTTGTGAATGGATTTGGCTCTGCAGGACACTACAAAACTGGCTCCAGTTCTCTTAATATCACACGCCCATTCAACAGAAACCGGTAAGGATTTCTTTTCCCACATGCTATTTGTTGTTTTGACTTTTTTCTAGTTTTGACTTGAAGGAACAGTGTGTAAGATTTGTCAGGGACCTGCTCCCTATGTAGATATAAACAGCTATTCTAAGGTAAAGAAAACACAATGATTCCTATTTTCAGGTGATTATACACCAAAAGAAAATATACTTTTTATACTATATTCCATTCCTGCCAATATATTCCTCTAAATCCTACACACTGGACCTTTAAATCTAAGTCTGGTATTTGCGTAAACATATTCTAATTGACATATTTTACCACTTGTGTCATTGTTTGCATGATGTTAAACTGTAAACATCAGATCATCTGCAGTTTGATTTTGTCTCAAAGATAATGTGACCTCACCAGGGAATTGTATTCCCTCCCTGTCTTCTTACTGTCCCCACAGTGTCCCCCTCTATTCAAGAAAGAATGTAATAAATGCCTTCAGGTACCACTGCTATACTGCTATAATAAGCTTCATCGCTACCCTCATCTCTTATCATACTGCAACAGCCAAATGACTAAATCCATAACGGGGCCCTTGCCTTCTGCCAGTCAGACTTTTATGGCCATGATCCTTCTCATCAGTGTGTAAATGTTTGTCGCCAGGTATTGGACATCCTGGATTTGTCATGTCATTTGATAAATGTAGGCTTGCCTACTAAATGGCAGCAGTTGCTATCTGATTCTGAGCAACTGGCTTGTTCCAGTTATGGCCTCCTTGGCTCCAAAATGTCGTCTCTGCATTGACATTATTACATGTAACAGTTTCTCTACATCTCAACTAACCACCCATTTTATGTTTTGTGTTGTTTTTTATATTGGTGGTACTGCTGCTTTCTCTGTCTGTGTATTATTACATGTCGTGTGTTATATGCTATAACAAAGAAATGATGACAGTCTGGAGTTGACTCTAGGTCAGGAAGCTGTCAAGCTTAAATTCGTATGCTTTAAATCTTTCGCAAAAAGATGACATCTTTGCGAGTTTGTTTATGTTGTGAAAAAGCAGCTTCACAAAGAAGTATCGCACTGGACTCTTCTAAAGTCCGACCCCATGATGAGATCAAGATGCGCATAGAGGGAAACTGAGGAGTGGAGTGACGGGCTTTGTTCTCTCTTTCTCCTCTCCATCTTCTCCTTCTCCTTTCCTTTTTTCTCTCTGTCCTTCCCTTCCAAAGCCAGGAGCTTCACTCCCGTCCCGATGAGCGTTCAGATTATGAGATCTGAGGGTCACACACTCACGACAAGATCAGTCCATGTGAATCACGCTGCTCGGTCTTTGACAGAACAGTATCTGTCTCAAAGTGTTAGCGTGCTGCATTTAAGTGTTAGTGTACTGTCTGGGTCTAACATGGGCGTTCTCAGCTCCTTCATTGGCTACAGTGTCCAAACATACAGTATGTTAACATCAAAGTCTGTACAGCTTCAGTCAATCATGAGCACAAATGTACCCCCCCCCCCCCCCCCCCCCCCCCGCATGTCTTACCCCGAGGACACAGCATGCTGTCTTATTCCTCCAGCAAATGGTGAACACAAGTGTTTCCTTTGAACTCAATTCTCCGCTTCAGCCTCAATTATCTGAAAATTGTTGATAGTGTTTTTTATAAAGGCTTGTTGCTGTCTGTTCCAACTGCCATTACGTAACCACTGTGATTACAGTGCAGTTCTCTGTATGTAACGGCATTAATGTCCAAGCACAAGCTCTGCTCATAGGACCATACGGTGGTTTAACATGTCAGAGCACATTGGTTTAGATTTGCATTACTGTGATGGCTGCTGAACATTTTACAAAGCATAAAGATATTAATGGCACTGGCACATTTGTGTTGCCTGACATCAGACAGAATTGTCGGTTTATGCCTTCACTTTGACATCGTGACCACTTTAACTGGTTTCCGTGGGGGGGGATTTGATTTTCCAAAGCTACTCATCAGAGACTAACGTGTCTGCCTGAATCTGCCGTCATTTAAGTCCACACTGATGCGTAGCCATGCCAACACACTTGTTTTCATGTAGACTTGGCATGTAAAAACCACCAGTATGGTCAGTGTAACATCTCCTGAAGTTTACCCTTAAAGACCTGCGGACAAAATTATTCCCCTAAACAAAAAGCTCTACAGGAAACACTGGTTACCAGTATGTCTTGAGAGTATTTTCAACCTAATATTGACTTTACTCATCTTGACCTTTTCCCCTGTGTGACAGAAACCATGTGAAGCCCCAGGTGAGGACAAGCGAGGTGACCTCAGCGTCTATAACTCCCGTCCCCTTGGAGAGTCTGACTGGACTACGCAGCCCGCAGCCTCCTGCTCCTGTTGTTCCCACAGTCCCCACCACTACCACTAACCCAGTCCAGACGGCCTCTGACCTGAGCTCAGCGTATTCACATCTCTCCTCCTCTTCCTCGTCTTTGGACCCCAGTGATGACAGCGGCATGGCTGGACGTGGAAGGTAAACCTGTTTCGCCTGACTATAATGGCTGCTGGTCATCGGCTGTGCCTTGATCTGTGACCCTTGAGTGTTGGGTTGCTGTTGACAAATTATTTATTTGCTTTTCAGACGGAGCACAACCTATAGAGGGACACGGAGGAGGCGAGAAGATGAACGAATCGCGGTAAATTGCAATTTTTATGTTGCCCTCAAACGTTTATGGTTTAAAAGTGTAAACCATCTCATCATCTTTGTTTGTTGGCTCCTTTTCAATTTCCTCTTTCAGAGGCCTGTACCGCTAGCAGAGGTCAAGGTGCCTCCACCCAAGTTTGACTTGGCAGCTACCAATTTCCCACCTCTTCCTGGCTGCGTAGTCAGCACACAGGGAGAGCCAGTACTAGAAAACCGGATGTCAGATGTTGTGCGCGGTTTGTACAGGGACAAGGTAAGAAGGAATGAAGACTGTAACAGTTTGTAAATCTGATGGATACACTGCACTGAGGGGGAAATCAGAGGTATAATGTGAATGCCTTCTTCCTTTTTACAGACAGAACAAGCCAATAAAGAAGCCACTGTGAGTCCAGCTTCAGTCCAACCCCCAGTCGCAGAGGAGACTGTGGCCGTCTCAAGTCCTGCCCTGGCAGCAGCGAAATCTGCTTCACAACCACTTGGACCCTCAGCCCCTGGGTATGACTGTCTTGGATCTTTACATCTTAATTCAGAATAATTGGCACTTACACTGTGTTCACATACTAAGTGAAATTTTGCCTTGCGTTACTCTTGCAAATACGGTCGCTAGAGTATTTTTTTGAAGTATCCACAACTGACAAATATTTGCCTTTTAAAGATGTGCTAACTAATAAGGGAAGGCAGCTAATAGCTAACTTGGTTTGTAGTTTAGTTCAACAGATACCTTGAATCAAGTGATGTGAACATGGAGGCTCCATAGCCTGTCCCAGCATGAACCAAGATGGCGACACTCTATTACTTCTCATACTGTCACGGCATCGCGTTACAGCTTGACTCCTTTCACTTCTTACCTTTCATAATAAAAGACCAATTTCAAATTACTCAGGGCATTTTGCCGAGAAGCAACTCAACAAAATGGCTTACACAAGTGACAAAAACATATTTTGAGACCTTAAAATGTAGTCCTATGGCTCACTCACTAACCTCCAAGTCCTATCCTTTTTTTTGTTCTGTGCCTGTGCAGTACTGACGTTGAGTCGTAGAGCTCCGTGTGCACAAAAACGGCGACAATAAGTTTGTCCTCAGTTTCTGTTCCGCAGTAAACTCGAGGATTTCAGCTAGATCACAACACTCATAGGCTTTTGCAACACAGTATCACTGCAATTTGAGTTATGCGAGTTTGTGTCTATTCTTATCTTTGCATGGACTTTGTGTGTAATCTCACTGTGCAAAACACTCGCTTCACACTCAGTGTTAACACTGAGTTTCAAACCCCTGCAATAAAATTTTCAAAATGGTAACCTGAATGTCTGAAACTTGTTTTGACAGTGTTACCCGTCAGGAGAAGAGGGTTGAACGGGCAGAGCCTCCCGCTCCAAAAGTGGCTCCACGCACACCTGTTCAAACCACCGTAAACCCACCCCCCACCACGCAGCCTGTACCTAGCTCCAGGCCTCAGTCCTCTGCTGCCTCCACGCCAGCGACACCGAGCACGCCGACCCCTGCTACAGCCACTATACCCACCCCTGCACAGGTGAGAATGTGGTTCTTTGTACCAATAGCCTCCACCTGAACATAGTACCCGATGATGAGATCTTTTGCGCATAGAGGGAAGTGAGGTAGTGGACTGACTGGCTGTGGTTCTCTCCCTTCTCTCTACCTGTCACTCGTCTTCAGTGTCTCTGTCTTTTATCTCTCTCTGGCCTTTCCCACCAAATGTCCAGGATGTTCACTCCTACCCCGATGAGCGTTCAGATTATGAGATCTGAGGGTTTGATGAGGGAAATCATGAAATGTATAAATGGCTGTGTTACATCCCTTTTGAAATTGTGCTTGTTCCCTGCTTTGGTTCAGGAGCCTCGCAAGCTCAGCTATGCTGAGGTCTGCCAACGGCCACCCAAGGACCCTCCACCTGCGGCCCCTGCCCCAGCTTCCACAGGCACTGCGACAGGCCAGCCTTTACGCGAGCTGCGCGTGAACAAGGCCGAGGATCCGGGCTCCAGCAGTGGTCCTGGAGACAAGCAAGAGAAAGGCCACGACAGGGAGGGGGGATGGGAATGCAAGGAGAGCCGACCACCACGTGAACGTGACTCTCAAGGCTACTACCGCAGCAACGGCCCCAGAGGCACCGGGGGCCTCAAATTTCGGGACCAGAGGCGCCCGCCTCCGGCCCGACGCAGCTCCCCCCAGGGAGGCTACAGGCACACTGGCAAAGAGCAGAATATCCCACCAGTATCGCCAAAGTAAAAACTTGATATGAATAGAAAAAAGATGTATGAATATATACATGGATATATATAATTATATAAAAATGAATAATGTAAAAGCAACAACATTATGGTAGCCACCTTTCCCCCCTGGAACTTGTCCACAGAAAAGCTTTTAAAATGACAATAAGACCGGGACATCCAGGACTAATGGGCAAAATGACACCTGAAGAACTTTGAGTGATTCGAAAAGGAAACAAAAATCATGTTTTGGCCTCCAGCATTATGCTTAAAATAGTTTAAGTGCGATTTACCTGGAGGCCGTCTCATTTATGCTCAACTAGGGAGAGGTGGGATGCTGGGCCGCGTAAACGGCCCTCTACCTTTTTTTTTATTTTAAAGAATAGATGTCTGCAAGAACAATATGCACTAAGAAGAAAAGAACATGCATATATGTCATGTACATATACAAAGATATCACTAACACGCAATGAGACATCAGTTGTTTTTTTCTTGTGTGCTTAGGTTTGCAAGTATGACTGAAGGGTTGACTGATGTCTGTGTATGCATTGATTGTTGCAACATGATTGAAGTGCTTCAGTGTGCTGTTGCACTGATGTAATGAAATGGATGATTTTTGATTTTTACATCAGAGACTCTGGATCATTGTCCTGGAACTGGACAGTGTGGTCTTCTAATGTATATTAATGAAATGTGTTCTATGGTGGTATTTTGATCCTGGTTCATAATTGGCTTAAATTGTATCAGTCGGATATCAGAAACTGTCGATGTACGCCGCAGTCAGATGTGTGGTTTTGTTTGAAGCCGAAATCCACTTTGGGGTGCTCACTGGCCTGTTAGCCACGGTGAACCTGCTAGCCTGGTCCAAAGTTTTTCATGTTAAGTTTTATCTCCATCTATCTGAACTGTTTTTATGGGGTCGACCCACTCTGATGGATTCAGAACATTTGTCATGTTGATAATCAGTCAGGTTCTCTGTTTACATGTTTGTTTTTTGGTAGTAGGGTGACGTTTTCCAGAGAGAATAAAAGACTAGGTTAATGATGAGATTTGACTGTTCAGTGCGCCTGGTGGTTTAGGTGAGGTTTGGCTTTTCTACATCATCACAGGATATCCAGGTTAAGCTTATATCTGTGAATTGTTCTTAACAATGGCATAGTGTCAAAAATAGACTGAGCAGTGCTGTTAGCTGAGGATGATAGCTACATGATGTTTGGCAGCCAAGTCGTGGGTATAAAGAAAATTGAAACATTTTCACGTGCTATGTGCCAGCTGCCTACGATCATAGTGTGCTAGGATAAAGTTTTGATTTTTATTGACGAGGTCTGCTAAATAATGTAGTCTTGGGGAAACTTTTGGCCCAGTGAAACTGGATTTTGAAGAAGCTGTAGAGGTGTAGTTGCCTATGCTATATTGTGATAACCCTTCACTAGAAAATGTGTGGGAGAATGTAATTGTAATAGTACTGAATTTACGGAGGGAGGCTTTTGACAGCAGGTATCCACCAGATTGTTTTGTGCTTTTAGGGTGAGTTTGCTGTTTTGTTTTGTTTTTTTGTTTTTTTTTTCTTTCTTTTTTTTTTAATTTTGAAAAACAAACGATTGACTTAGAATTTGAAGTTTGACTCACTGTATGTATTGCTTTTTAAATTTATTTATTTTAATTCTGATGCACAACGCTTTTCTCCCAATCTTGGTAGGCTGGTTTCCCCAAAGTTGTGTGAAATCGCATTGGCAAAATAAAATCACGCATATGACATTTATATACTGTTGGAAATGTCAGCTGAGCGAAAAATACTTGATGCATTGACTTTGGGTTTAATAATGCAGTAAAACGAGTAACCAATCACTGGGGCTGTTATTTCTTTTTCATTAATGAGTATGAGCAGCTAGTGATTTAGTATAATTAAATAAATGCACTAACTTGTTTTTAAAAAGAATCTTACTCATGAGTAATGTGAATCATTTTAGAAGCATATGGTTGATGTTGACAGGCTTGCAAATACCTACAGCAACACCCCCCCCCCCCCCCCCCCCTTCATCTGTTTGGGTTATTTTCTGTTAATTTGGGTTGGGGTGGCAAAAAGGAAATATAGTAATGGATCAACCAAGTGTTTGAGACACAATCCTAGAACTGTATGAAATGTCACCAAAAATAAATTATTTTGATTTGGCTTCCCTGTGTCACATTTCTTTTCCATTTCCTGGGTTTTGTATGTACACAACACGTATCAGTGATTGAATGGGTCGCAATGGTTCCGAACTGGTTCAGCCATGGGGTCCAGATCTCTCCTTAGTCATTAATTCAAGGTCCACACTTTAATACAGTCAGCATCATACTTGCATTTGGCCATGTCGTTTAGCTAGTTTGCTGTCTGTCAAGTAGCTGTCCGTTAGTCACTCAATCTACAGCAAGAAACGGCTCTTTGAAATGAAAACTGTGATGTTAATTCACTGTACTTCAAAATAAAGTGCTTGCGTTTTTTGTTTTTTTTTTACACAAATTTGACATTTTCATGAGTCACCTGTGGTCCATTCAGAATGGACCCACAACCCATTTATGGACCACAGCAACCAGTTGGGAACCCCTGTTTCAAGGCATTAGCTATACAGATGAATTTAAAATGTTCTCTCGGCTCTCCTCCCCTTAGAGCTCCGCTATCTGCCAGCAGGAACTGACATTTCCTGTCAAAGTATCAGGGTCTTGTGTGATTTGAGCCATTGTGTGCCTGGGATGGATTCTAATGGTTTGATTTTCAAATCTAAAAGGGAAATGTCTCTTTGACTAAGTTGCCCTATGTCTGCATCCATATGTGTTTCAAGATAAAGAATGCCTGTGACACTACAGATAGCCTGTAAAAAAAAAAAGTGTTAAAGGGGAGCTCCACCCATTTTCAGAATGCATACATCTTATTCCAACTCTCCCAAATCCAAAAGCTAGAGCACTAAAACTCAAATTTGCAATGTCATGGGGTTTAAATTCTGGAGCTGCTCCACTGACAATGAATTGGGGAAAATGCTCTAGATGACACTGAGAGCACCCAGGGGAATGTTCTGGGTATATGGGTACATTTTGTGTTTCAGAGAACACTACAGTAAAATAAAGCTCATTTTTGGTAACAAAGGAAACAAACATTGTGTGGCTCCACAAAATCAGACTCCTGTTCATTGACTATGGAACAGCTCCAGACTTGGACATCACAAGTTTAAGACTTATCTGGTTTCTGGTTAGAGCGAGAATAGTTTCATATTCGCAAATATTGACTGAACTTTTCTAGGCCATGGAAATAATATCTTGGAATTCCTAATTTAGGCAGTGTTCCCCTTTAAAGTCATTAAGTCAGTAATGGATAAAACAAAGCAAAAATGTAGATTTGTGACAGTTGGGTTAAGGACAGTTTGGGTATCAGTTTTTATCCCTGTGCAGATCCATACACATCAATTAATTGAGGTAAAGATGTCACACTGTACTTAAAAATGACCATCACCATTTCCCAAAGCTCACGGTGGTGATAAAAAAAATTGCTTGTTTTGTCCAAAATACAGCCTGAAACCACAAGATACTCAGTTTATTATCACAGGAGTTGAAGAAAAGCAGCCAAGCCTGACAACTGACAGACTGTAAGTTGGAGGTGTTTGGTATTTATGCTTAAAAATTATGTAAACAATTAATTATAAAAATAGTTACTGGGCAAGACTGACAAATTGATTAGTCAACTAATATTTCATCTTTAATTTGATCAGCTCCAAAACCATCTGGTTCATGATACCTGGTGATTATAAAATGTTCTGTCAAAATCAGGATGCAGATGAATAATGAGCGTCTGGACCTGGATGTTAATGAAGAAGTGCTGAAAGCTGGTTAATCAATTGACAAAACTGATCTCAGCACATTTTAATGATCGAGTAATCAAAGAAAAAACACCCAGTTCTTTCAGCATTTGTTTCTCAAATGGGATCATTTGCTTATTCTCTGTGTTAAATATTCATGTAATCTGAACTGTCGGTGACAAAAATTATTAGTTTGATGACGTTAGAACTTCTCACAGCTGTTTTCGCCCCTTTCTGACATTTTGTGTCCACGGGCCCAGACGACATTACGCAACTATGACTTTATAAAACTTGAAAACATAAATGTTTATAGTCTGTGGCTCGTTGGTCTGGCTGTCCACCAGGGGCTGCCTGCCTGACCTGTCAGTCTTCAGTGATTTGTGAAGCCACTTGTTCGATTGTACCTTAACATGGTCATGGGCTGGAGGCATTCACAGCACGCTGTTGGTTGGCGGTGTGGACATACATGGCTATTTTTGGAAAGTAAGTACACTCGGTAAAGACGAGCCTTCGAGGCAGACATGGTAAAAGCCGGTACTCACAGAATATATCAAACTATGTGAAGTTAAAGCAGAGCAGCCGTTGGGGTCGGTTCAGTTTAAATACAGGGGAACAGGAGCTCGAGGCAGAGGGCGTGCCGAGCGAGCTCTGACGCTTTGTTTATGTGAACGAGCAGCAGTCGATACAGTAACCCGACAGACGTTCAAACCGTGGACCAAAAACGGTACGTTGTTTAAGTAGCATCGGTAATTTATCAACGATTGATGCGAAAATAATTTGAAAGAGCGCTCACAAGTGTTTCAAGTGAATGTCATTTGCTTTTTTTCCACCTACGAGAGTCGATTGTTCCTAGCATCTCGATGCTAACGTTAGCTTGCTAGCTAGCTAACTTAGTGCTAGCTGCCGGTGGAAAATGTAGCCAGGGATATTTTTTTACTCTGAACCAACCCAGCATCGTCAATCGGCTCTTATAATTTGTATATTGCAATTATTGTGCTATTTTTAAAGGTGTCATTTGGTTTAAAACGTGCACCACGTTTTTTCCCCCTTTTGTTGTGGAGCATATTCTAGTCAGATGAGCTAGCGTTAGCTGTCAGCGACAGTCATTTGTTTACCTCTAGTTACTTGCATGGCTAATAATCTGCTGCCAGACATCTGTCGGGCCACTTTGATGAAGCAGCAACCGCAGAATAACGTTATGCATCGGCTCATGATAGTACACGCAAACACCATCCAGGGCAGAGCAGATATTGTGTCCTTTCGCTTTTTATTTAACCCCAAAACAATTGTGACTAAAGAACAGGGAAAATATGTTAATTTGTCAAATGTTACCAGTGTTCATTTTGGTAATTAAAGTTATTATTTGTGGTTGTTATCATGCATGGGTGCATGAAATTTCGATCTTAAGATCAACAAATAAATTCCTCGAGATCATTGGTCTTGGCAAATTGACATGTGGATTTAAAAAAAAATAGGTTGGATATATAACAGACTCCCAAATAAAGGGAGATTCCTCTGGAGCCCCAATATTCAATGTAAGTCGCCTTAGAAGACCCGACTATGTACTGCCAATGTAATTCTACATTAAAGGAATACTTTTCTACAATATGTGCACATTTATTTGTCACAATCAAACGACACTTTGATCGTGATATTCCATGGGGAAGGTCACTAACTTTGCAACAATGTACTTTGGAAACCTCTGGTCAAATTGTGCTGGAATAAATGCATTTCTATATTAAAAAAGGTATGACATAATCATGTGACATACACTCCCTTCCACTACCTAACAAGAAGTCTAATCACCCCCAAAAAATCCTGAGAGACCATTCAATTTTTTTTTTTTTAACAATTCTTTCAAGGTCCAGAGATCTCCATTAACCCCAACTTCTTGGAAATGTGTTTCAGTGTGCTGTAGTGTCACCCCGGCCCGGGTGCCATGGTCCTCAGTTACACATGAGCTCTACTATGTGGTACATCATGCAAAGCATTCAAAGTAAATACTCTTTGTCTGAGCGGCTCATTCGCACCATTGCTGCCATCCGCTCATTCCCACACGACAATGTGGAGGATCTCATTCGTAAGGTAGGCCTGCTCATCTTCCAGTCCAACTTCAAACAAATAACATCCCTTAGCTCCAACAGTTATGTTGACATTATTTATCTCCTGTATGCCCTAAGGGAGCTGATGTGAACCGGATGCATGGCACACTTAAGCCCCTGCACTGCGCCTGTATGGTCGCTGATGCTGACTGTGTGGAGCTGCTGCTGGAGAAGGGTGCAGAGGTATGTCATGGATAACTCCTACAAACAGGACCACTCCTCATAGCATACCACAAGGTTTGAGATTAGTTTACTACCTTCCAGACAGCCACTGTATGATATGAAAATCAATGCGCAGAGAGTTGAATCTTAGCTAATTATCACACTAAACATCAGTGCACGACAAATGTGTCAGCGGGACCTGTTTTTAAAATGCTTTCCTGTTGGCATTTTCAAGAAAGTTTTAACATCTGAAATTTAATAATACGTGCAAAAAAACATGCAAAAATCAAACACAGTATGTAGACAAACAACTTGCAGTTAGCAAACATGGAACCGAAATTATGAGAATGAGAATTCAGTAAATTTTGCCACTAGAAGTTTGCTGTTTGACAGCCAACTCTCTAGTGTCAGATGTTTATACTTAACACTTAAAAACAACAACAAAAAAACAACATAATGGAATTCAGCAGCAACATGTCTTTTAGAAACACTGTCATTATTAGTCAGATAATCACTATTTGGTAAAAAGTAATTCCGTATTTTATTTTATTTTATTTTTTTACTTTGAGTGAACCAAGCCTCTGATTGTAGGGCTCTGGTTTTGTGTCGGTGCGAGCAGCACTACAACAGCTTGGTATTTTCCTGACCTTGAAATTCTCTTTGCTCGTCTGTGTGATATTTTGGTGGCCAACAACCACACCCTCTGATCTATATTGCACTTCAGCAAGCCCTCTCACACTCTCTGCTGCTGCACATACTTGTGCACATACCAAAACATCAAGTACATAGACCATGCACCTCAGATGTACCACTTTGTGCAGGCCATTCTGCTTGCACAGTTAAAATATGGCACAAAGTGTTGTTAACTCCTTAGCATAACATTGCTATTTGCATTACATTTCCTTATCAGGTGAATGCTTTGGATGGATATAACCGCACAGCACTGCACTATGCAGCTGAGAAGGACGAGAGCTGCGTGGAGCTGCTGTTGGAGTATGGGGCCCAGCCAAACGCCCTGGACGGCAACAAGGACACTCCACTTCACTGGGCCGCCTTTAAAGATAACCCAGAGTGTGTGAGGGCCTTGCTGGAGAGCGGGGCCTGTCCTAATGCCCGGGACTACAACAATGACACGCCCTTGAGCTGGGCAGCAATGAAGGGTAACCTAGAGAGTGTAAAGGTGCTTTTGGACTACGGAGCCCAGGTTCATGTGACAAACCTGAAGGGCCAGACCCCTATCTCTCGACTGGTGGCCCTGTTGGCCCGGGGCCTGGGTACTGAACAGGAGGAGGAGTGCTTGGAGCTGCTGTGCCGGGCAGCAGGGCGGTTTGAAATCCGACGGGCTGATGGCACCCCTCCCAGGGAGCTGAGTAAGGATCCTCAGCTGCTGGCTAGGCTGACCAACATGGTGGCTCATGCACCCACGCTCCGCTCTCTTGCACGCTGTGCTGTCCGGCAGAGTCTTGGTGTTCAGTTCCTCCCCACGGCTGTTAAAGAGCTTCCTCTACCAGAGACTATCAAAGACTATTTGCTGCTGAGAGACTGAGGTGATGAAACCATTGGGGAGCTCTCAGACATTGCTGATTATTAGACAGCTTATCACACAGCATTTATTGGCAAGGAAGTGTCTCCAATAAATTATAGGATGTTGTCAAACAGTGGCCCTCATTTATCAAACTTCTCGCAAATAAATACAGATTTCTGTCCCAGGATACACGTACAAACCTTTCCAAATCTTTTTTTATTATGTGGTGGTTGGAGAGGCAGTGTGTCTTTGAAATTTTAAATACTTACGATTAATTTTTCATAGGCAAAATTTGCAGCAAGTATTTAATGGTATATCTTAAGAAATGAATTGAATACTATTATGGTTTGTCACAGATCATGAAAAAATGTTAAATTGAGTTGGCTGGTAAAATAAATATATGCTCATTGAAAGATTAAAATAAAATTTAAGATAGGGTTATGAATGAGGGCTAATGTCTCATGGTGCAGCCTATCGAGAGGATGCAGTTTCTGATGTAGCGCTCAGGAACAAAAGTTATGAAGTGTATATGATAGTTGGAGTGGCCATCTTTCTCTCAGTGACTTCTCAGTGAACTCACAATGCAATCATTTTTGCAATACTAAGGAAAAACAAAAAATAATAATAATAATAATTAAAAAAAAAACACTCTTGATCAGAGCAGAAAAGATTGTGCCAGATGGGAACCCTTTTATTTATCTAGAAGCAACGTAATGTTGCAGAATATTATCATTGGTTAAACAAAATGTGCCAGGCACACTAATCTTGCCTCTATCTAGCCCTCTGGAAATGTGCAGCGCTGATAAAAGTGATGTCAACATGCCTGCTGTCATATGTGATGTACTATTTATTTGGGCTTTGTTTTAAAGAAGGATGCAGTTGCCAAGGAGAAATAAAATGTTCTTTTTTTATGACAGATCTTTGTAGTCTTAACTTGCAACAGTGTGGGTTTTCAAAGGTGCTCCCAGGTCCAAATTTGTTTGCAGCATATGTTTAAAAAATACTTTATTTTAAATTAAATGTTTAAATGTTACAACCATGAAACGGCATGATTACTAAGTTAATGTCTTTTAGTGAAAGACTCACTAAATAAGCTTGCAAGATGTATTTACGTTTGTAATGGCATCTGTCTGAAATCTGACCAATTTTGTGCTTGATTTTGTTTGCTTGTTCTGTTTCTGTAAACAATTAACCCCTTAGATCACGTCTTGTGTACACCTGCAAAAGTGCTTTTTTCTTTGTCAATGAAAGTAAATGCCTTTATATTCCGTTCATTTTCTTCTTTTCATTGCTCTTCACAAAAATGGTGAAGTTAAGGTGCTTAAATGAAAAGCTATATTACATCTAACAAATCAGAAATACTGCCACAAGCAGCAATGAGCAAGGTATAAGCAGACTGCAAACTTCAACGTTATAGGACCTCGACTGACACTTGAAAACATATCACTTACATGAATTGCTACATCATTGGCAAGTAGGACTTGGCCCCCTGGGGACTCTGTATCCCAGAGAAGGTGTCTTCCTGAAAAAGCCACTGGGGAAACATGGTTTTTCACACACCTTCTTGCAAGTTGAGACAATGACATCACATTTCTTTTGGAAACTTAACATGCTTACAACAGTTAAAATGCTGTAACTGCATATATAACTGTAAAGGCCTGTAGATGATCCTGACAAAGTGTTGGGACGATTGGCCCAATGGTTTCTGACGAGATCTCAACAATAGGGTTTTGAGAAAGAGTCACAAAACTTCCATTGCAGCAATTTTGACTTTAGGCCAAGCAGTTTGAGATAATGACAGAAACATGGACTTGATTGTTAGAGTGCCACCTTGAGGTCAATGAGTGCCATTTCATGTCCCTGAGTAGGGGGTGGAATTTGCAGCCCACCTGCCAATTTTGGTCACTTTCGGTCTTGAGGTTTTTCCTGCACGAACACTTTTAGCTGACGAAAAAAAGATGAAGAAGAGGTAACAATGGCAGCAAAAACAACGGGGCTCCAGCAGGAAGTATTGCTGCTTGGACTTCTAATTAAACACTGCCTTAAAAGCTCAGTAACCATGTGAAATTGCATCTTCTTTTCAGGACCGAATACAGCTGTGATCACTTAAAGCCTCTAGAGTATAGTTGCAGTTTGACTGCACTCATTAGACTGAATCACAGTCATTACAATGAGAGGAACTTGAATGTGAGAAACCACATCATACAGTAACTGTCAGGAGCGTTACTTGGAGCTGTTTTGAAGTTATTGAAATACTGGAGACCTAAAGACCTTGTGATGTAAGAGGGGACAGTAAGAAACAGCTTAACAGGGATTTTAGATTTATTGTGAATATATGAAAAATGCATTTTTCTTTGTATTAACACTAGTGACTTTGGCAAAGCATTAAGAATAGCTGATTGTATTTTGCTTTTACATTAGTCTTTAATTCCCAAACCTCTCCTGGAGTACCTCTTGTCCTGCATGTTTCTTTCCCTGCTCCAACACAGCTTATTTAAAGGATCATTTCATTGTCAAGTCCTGAAATTGCTTAATAACAAGCTGACCATTGGGTGTGAATGCTGGAAGTATTCACACCTATCACACATTATTGGTCTTATTCAACTTTTCAGTGACATTTATACTGACTGTCATCTATTCCTTTGACTTTACTTTCTGATACATTTAACCCAGCAGTCCAGTGTAGCATCAGCTTTTCAGCAATCCTTAAAATATTCCACATATTTTATACATTATTGATATTATTTAACTTTTAAAACCAGCAATTAAGTTTAGCATCAGCTTAAAACGTACAACATTGCACATCTTTCTTACATTATTAAAACAATTTAACTTTGTAGTGACATTTGGCTATACTATTTAAACACATTACACTTGTCACCTATTCCTTAAACTTTACTTTCTTACACATCTAAGCCAGCAGTTCAGTGTAGCATCAGCTTTTCAGCAAACCTTAAATTATTCCACTTCTTTCAACTTTTAAAGCCAGCAATTAAATTTTGCATCAGCTTAAAGAAAACTTACAATATTGCACATCTTTCATACATTAGTACTGTTTAAATTTTCAGTGACATTTAGGCTATACTATTTAAACACATTTCACTTTTTCAACTAGCATCCACACAACATTTCTTCAGAAACTGCCTCTGACTCTGGTTTAAATCAGCTTTGTTGGAGCAGGGAGTGATCTCAAACGTCCAGGACACTGCTTTACAGGAATACAGAAGTCAACTCGAGCACGGTCAGTTCTCAGATTATCCACTGGAGGTCTCTCTAAGCTTGTCCCTGAATTCACATTTATTGTCTTGTTAAAAGGCCTCTGAGTGAGATGTTTCGTGTGGTTTGTATATTGGAGGAAAATTGTGATGTTACGTAACAGTTGCTGTGGATTACATCAGATGCCTCGTCTTTAATACTTCATGCATTCTCAAACATGCAACAAAAGCTGATTAAGCATATTCTTAAATTGAACCATTGCATCTTGTTTTATGTTTATGCATTAATAATATTTTGGCCTGTTGTTGTAGGCTTGTATACAGTGCTGCCTCATACTGCCACAGTCAGGACGTTCACTTCCAAGGAAAGAGAATAGGGTGAGAATATCAGGAAGGAAACCACGGCGAGAGGGGAAAGACCCCCCTCGTTTTGTTCATTCAACTACTTCCTTTTATCGTGTGAATTGTGACACATTGTGCAACAGTAATTTAAGCTGAGATTTTATTTTAAAAATCTAAAGAAATATATTTTAATTAGTTAAATAGCAAAGGGCAAAACAGTATCTACAAAGTGTTCCTCTGTGTGTGGTAGCACTGCATTCTGATGGCTCAGAAATAACTTGAATCAATTTTATTTATATAGCCTAAAAATCACAAAATCACAAATTGCCCTGAATGGGGATTTACAATCAGTACAGCATAGGACACCCTCTATCCTTAGACTCTCAATCTGGATAAGAAAAACTCCCCCAGTGACAAGTTCAACTTCTAATGAGCTTTTTAAGAAAATAATTTAATTATATGCACTCTACTTCTTATAAGGACACACATTTGATTTATTACAAGCTAACATATCACCCACCCATAAAGATAATGATGGCTTTGGTGATTGTCTTGGACAGTTTACTACTATGAGGGTAATTCTTTATTCATGAAGCCAATTTACAAAATAATTTTCTTTTTTTCACAGTCTCAGAAATTGACTTTTATGTGATTTAACTTCACTAAAATGTCCTATGAAAGGGGATTCTGCTAGACAGCTATACATTTGATTAACGGAATTGGTTATTTTGGTATAAACATTAATGTACTTTTTTACTTTTTATGTTAAGTATTGATTACATTGATGTTTGTTAATGTGTGTGTGTGTGTGTGTTAATGTTTTTGCATTTCCTTCATGTTGTAGACTATACAATGGTTAAATAGTAGTAGCCTTATAGATATTTAATGTGAGAACTGTTCTTCCAGTTCACTACAAGGGAGCTGGGGAGACTGGGGACGGTTGCAGTGCGGGACAGTTGCAACAGCTCTTACAGCTCTTATTCCTCCAATTAGAAACATGCTAGACATTTTGGAGGTATATAGGTATTTTTTTTTTACTACTACTACTTGTGACATCGTTACCATGTGTCCAATAAATAATAAATAATAATAAGTAGAAATTTTATCCTGTTTGTTTTCAGTATGCCAAGTGATGAAAAGGTTACTAACAGAGGAGTCCCCACAAACAAAACCCAATAACTGTAATTTGATAAAGAAAATTACTAAATAAATCAATAATGCTATTATATCATTGTACACCAATGCATACTTTCAGCCATCTATGCTTATTAAGACAAAAAGCAAAAGTTAATTTGTGAAATTCAATGTATTTTTAACATGTTGCAACTGTCCCCAGGGTTGGGGTCAGTGGCAAAGTCTCACTTCTTCCATTCAAACAAATATTGTGCGTGATATGTCATATGTAAACACGTAGTATGGGTAATTAGCAGACAGATCTAAGTTTAATATATAAAAGTTTGTTGGTGCAGTCCAAGTAGTCTCAGAGTAACTGAGAGAAATGCAAAAAGTGTTGCAACTGTCCTCCAGTCAACATTTGTATGTAGGTTTGTATGAATCGTTAACAGGACGAAATTTTTTGGGCTCATACCCACTTAGTACCCAGTGGCCCTAACATAACCATGTGGGGTCCACTTGGGTAAAGCCATCCGTGTGGGCAAATGGCATGGGGCCAATATGGAACCCATGGAAAATCTCAGTCTCCCGTACTTTGTAGATTAGAAGATGAAATCCTTATTGTTATGAATATTTAAAACACACAAACATGAAACAAACAAAAAGATTTCGTTCAGAGTGGCAGAACTGGCTGCTATAATCTGATTTTACATACTTTTTAACGTGTTGAATTCCGTGACCGGACTGAGCTAAACGTCTTCATCATTCAGTATCACAAACTTCATTTTGATGGCTGCCACTTAACACGTGCCTGTCTAGTGTTTATACAGTTAGAATTTTTTATAGTGAAAGCGCAGGGGTACCCCCTAAACAGCTCTAAACTACCACGTGTTGGGGACACCGCTGTTGCATCTTTCTCCGGTATCTACACTGGCCTAGGTAATATTTTCCAGTGTATACACTGAGGTCAAATCTCCTCGGTATTTAAATATTAAAGGACAAACGAAAGAACTGTCGAAACACAGTAGAGAAATCGACGTCTCGACCATGTTCTGTGTTAACGGCTGGGCACGAGAACTGAGCTGAATTCTCGCGATGACTTGACGTCGAGGGGAGTGTCAAATTCCAAGAGAGAGGAGAGGAGAGGGGAGCCAGAGAGAGGGGCGCAAGGGTGAGTTTGTAAACACTTTATTAGCCTTTAAATTCCCTATAGATATGTCGACTACACCAAACTATGGCAAAGTAGCGATTGGCGCGGCAGTTTTAAGTGTTTGTAAATGTTAAAACAATACGTCTGTTTAATTGTCAAAACTGTTGTGGCAGCTACAACGTTTCATTCGGACCCACTGTCTCGCTTTGCACTCAAGTGTCAGCCCGCTAACCAACTAACTGCTAGCTTTTTTTCTGCTTTTGTGAATTTGACTGCCCGTAACGCCTGTAAAATACATCAGTTCACTTCGAATGTAATTAAATTAGTGTTGATGTGTGTTTGTCGTCACCGTTGAAACTGGTAGTAGCGCTGTTATTACACATTTTGAATGTGCGTTCGGCCTGTTGTTAACGCTAGCCACACCAGCTAGCCATTAGTTTTTCGTGGATACAAAAAGTTGATTTCGGGTTTCTAACCAATAAGATTCAGCTAGCCCATGTTATTGACAGGGTCCAAAGCCTTGCATGCGTTAGATACCGTTGACTGACGTGCATAGAACCAATTGCTGAGAAGAAAAGGCGGTCTTGTTACGGGAAAAGGCAGGGCTAAGTGTGCTCGTACGTCGCCAGACAGTAATGAAGGCTAAAATAGACAAACTTTTTCAAGGCAGTCGGCGTTGTCTGGAAGAAGGAACTAAAGTTTGCAGGACTTTGGGATTTTAAGTTTGACACTGACATCTTTTACATGCCCGAAACCCCACGAAAAATATTTGCCTGCCTGTTTTTTTGGCGGTAGACTATGCTGTGATGATAATCTGGGTCTGGGTAAGAAGAGCCTCTAAAGAAGTTTTAGTCTCAAGTAATAATGATATCCATAGTATTGCAATTTGAGCTGTTGAACGCCCCAGGATCCACATCCCCATGCATGTCAACACCTTCATTAGGAATGTAGGTCATGTTTTTGGCAGAGTTGTACCTCATTCCATCACATAGAGTTACACCAGAGAAAAGTGCAGCCTGTTTTGTCCGGCCAAACATCTTGACCCTTTCTGAGTGATGATATAAATTTGAAATTTTATGCAACATAAATATTCTTTGCTGCAACTGAAACATAATCATATTGCACAACGGTGAATAAATGTAATGTTTAAAAGAAAAAATGTGCAGCATGTATGATTTTAAATACGATTTTTTGCCTTTGGCTGAGATGTCAGTGATTACTAGAAATCAATTATTCATCCAAATCCGTCCATTTTATAATTGGTTTGTTAATTCAGTATTTACTGACAGTTACTGATTTAGCAAAATTATAGTCAGCACCAGAGGCTGTGCAGGCTCTACTTGAGACAGAAAACATCAAGTGATATAGTCTTTTTTCCTTTCAATTTGTTGTGTAAGAGCCAAAAACCTCACGGCAAGTGCTTATAAAAGTTGCCGACCACAAATAACCTCGGCACAGTTTTTCTGATTTAATTTTAGAAAGCTGCCCTGGGTCCATCCTGTATTGTCCTGCATTGTCTGCTAGCTCTGCATGGATTCAGCTTTTAGACCTTGTTTGCTATGCAGACATGGATATAGGATTTCATTTGTTCCATTTACCAAATCTCGGGTTCACTTTACTTACGTAAATACATATTGGCTGCTGCACACACCCAACCACAGCCCAGATCTCCAGTCTCTAAAGCTCATAGCCCACATTTTCAGGACCTCACCTGTGGTCCAGCAAATATCCGTAATCCTTCGATTGATCAATCGCTGATCGTCTTTTTATATTTCACAATTTCGTTCTCTCCCTCCTCCTCTTGTACTCTTTTTTTCTTTCTTTTTGAGGGGTCTCCCCTACCCTCTGGCAATTCAAGCCTCAGATTCCAGAGTCATGGCTGCGGTGCAAGCTATTAATACAGTTTGTTTAGTCAGTTTCCTAGCAGGCTGCATCAAACACTGGATGGCTGTGGCTGATTATAGCTGGGACTCGTTCCCCTACACCTGCTGAGTCGGAGAAATCCAAGTTAACGGTGGGACTTTGGCAGCAGCTCAATGAGAGGGACAGGAATTAGGGCACTTTGACTGCTTCCATGTCACCTTGGATGAAAGGAGGTGAAAATAGTTGGACTTGATATCCATGCCTGTAATGAATATTAGTGATGTGCATCAGGACTAATGTGACTAGCAGACTGATTTATTGTCTCCCACAGAGTTGAGGTCTGCATGAAGCTGAGCATGTTACTGTATGCAGTAAAACTTTACACTGTCAACTCATTAATTACCCTCAAAGTTTATTCTCAATGAGAAGCATCTGACAGTCATAGTAAATTTACAGCTTGATTTCTTTCGGTGTTCATGTGAATCTCGCAGAGGATTACAGATAGTGCTGCAGTTTTTGAAGAGCCAAGCAATAAATGTTGAAGAAAAAACCTTAACACATCTGTTTTAATCACGTTAAGATATTGGTTGGGGCAGCTATGAAAACAAACTGTATTTTCCACCCCTGTCATCTGAAATTTATGGTGGACTTCCCACAAAATCAAATCCCACTCTTCATGTTGGTGCCTGCCAGCCAAGTTAATGTCTAGCACGTCTTTAGTAAGATGTAAACTCTGAAATCTGTTCCCACTCCTCACGCCAGATGTGTCCATTTCCCCACACAGTCCACACCCTCGGTATAACGAGCTAGACTGAGTATCTCGTTTGCAGACACATCTCTGCCCAAATAGACTCTGGGAATTGGGAGTGCTTTGTGAGGGCCCTGGCACCAACCTGTTGCCTTTCTCCAGAGCATGGGAGGTCTGCAAGAAATCAGACTGCTCCGCTTTATCGGCCCTTTGATCTGCACAGAGAGGGACAGGGCTTTTGCTTGCAAACGCGATGCAGACCCCTTTCCTCCATAAAGACATGGAGCTGAGAGACACAACGGTTAGGCCTGTTACAGGCCCGGCGTCATGGTATTCCAGCGCAAGGCTTCAGTAATCATGTGTTGGCTCAGGGGCAGCTGTCCTCAGCAGAGGGAGAAATGGAGGGAGGAAGGAGGAAAATATACTGACTTCAACTTTGGGAAAACTTTCAGACATTTATGCCTCGCCAACATAATGAATAATCTGTCCCACTCAATAATGTTAGGCTACATGCTCCATCCATGTAGTAGGTACAACAGAGGTTAATGTGGCCAGAGACTCAGAAATATAACAATCCTAAACATGCTGAACCAGTGTTGCCTTTCGGTTTGTAGAAGAGCTGTACATATTAAGTTGGATTATGCATGAGCAGATTTTTTTTAAATAAACATGATTAAACAAGCTTTACAAACAAGTTGATACAACACAGAAGTTCAGAGGTTTTCATGCCATCATCATCATAATTAAACACAAGTTTAAAAGATGGATTTCAAAAGACATCTAAGACGTATATTTTGAAGGGATATTATTATAAAATCGGACACCACCCCTGTTTGTGACGACTTTCTTTTACCGAAACCTTACTGAGTATTGCGGTAGTCTGTGGCTTTTGTTTATTGAAATCTTTTTACGTGTATACATAGCAAGGTCCTTGATGCATGTTCGAAGTTGCTGCGCTGTCAGTGTTGTGTAATAGCTGCTGTCACTCTGGGACAGTCGAGAATGCTAAAACATGAATGCACAAACAAAACATTAATGTCTTTCGTCCATCGACATCAGCAACCCTCCAAATGTCTGATTTAAATTCAATCACCAAACTATTATTCTAAACTTCACAGTTTGTCTTCACATGGAGTGTTGTTCAGCTGTGCAGAGCAGCAAAGGGTGGGGTGGTTTGGTGGAGTTGGGGATGGGGAATGGTGGGGGGAGGCGTTGTGAGGAGTTATTATCCTCTGTGGAGACAGCTGATAGAAGCAGTGAGCCTCCCACAGATTTAGTTTATGTTACTACAGCTTCAGGCACAACAGGAGGAGAAACCAAACATAAGCATGTGCATATTTAACTCTTGACAATAGCGTTACTCAGGAAGAGAGGGATGTAGTATTTAGTTTGTAGTCTAGGTAGTGTAGGAAAGCTTTGGAAGTGTTTCCAGTACATTCACATGTCTAACAATGCTATCCTTATGTGCCTCTGTTTTTGCAGCGTTATGATACTTATGCTGTGTTAATAGCACCCCAATAAAATCCTTTTATATTATGTTATTACAGCGTAGGCCTGGAAAATCAAGGTAATTCATTGAATAACGGCATTGTAAATACCTTATTTACCTAAATTTACTCCCTCTGCAGTTTCATTGTGTGAATTCTATATACTTAAAATGGGAATAGCTTACACAACACACACCTCACCAGGACGTTAACCAACCGGATAGCCCCATATAGGTCTGAACGATATAGAGAAAATCAAATATCATTTATTTTTGACCAAATACCTCAATATTGATATTGCCACAATATTGTAGGGTTAACTATTGCTTTTACAAAATATTTACACAATATTTTTGATTATTAATCGTCAGTAACGTGGTTGTAATGAATAAGAGGGTAAATACAAATAATGAAAAAGCTGAAACAGTCTGGTAAGTTTAGAAGACGACAAAAGACAACACTTATGATATTACAAGACCCAAAATCTAAGACAATATCTAGTTGCATGTCACAATGTTGATATAATATTGATGCCCAGCCTGAGCCCCAAGTCCAAAGTCCAAACTGAAACTGGTCGTACTGTAATAAATCTGGACAAACATATCAGAGTTTAGCCAACATAAAAAGGGTACAATGATATACTGATATATTTGAAAAATTATTGTCATTACATGAATAATTTTAGAGTTAAATGCAGCAGTGTATTGAGGCATAGCTATTAGATCACACTGTTCAGCCCTAATATAGCAGCAGAGTGTAATTCATCTTGGCAACCAGCTAGCAAATGTAGATGTGGGAGGTACATCAATGTAATATTTATATAATGATATAACTCAGTGCACTTGAAGTGAAGATATAATCAATATAGTTCAAAGGTCGTCTTTGCCTCTGCCTATCAATTAGTTTTTCTCAGAGACTATTTCACCCACATGTGAAAGCACTAAAAGTCACATTAAAAGTATCATTACATTGTCAGTATTCATGTATTCTGTCCAAAATTAGAGTTTTGTCAGTGTATTCAGTAGTGTTTGGTGACCCTCTCCATTAGTCACTTGAAACTCAATACAGAAAAATAATATAAGTTGGATTTTAACAGGACAACAAGTAGAAGTGAGGTACGTTGTAAGGTCAGTGTTTGCCTGTCTCAAGATATCTGTGATGTGGATTTACACGAGAGTTCAGAAAGTGGACAGAGATGACCAAAACAGAGACTGTGCGAACAGAGAAACAGCTGAATTAGAGAGGGGTAGAGATCCAGTGAGGGGTACAAGAAGGTAAAAGGTTGGGAGGTGCTTGAGAGGTGAGGAGAGGGAGTGGTAATGAGAAAAGGAGGGATTTGGAAGTGAGGGAAAATGAGACAGAAGGAGAGGGAGATGTCTTTGTGTAGACGCTAGCTGTCGTTCTCTCATGTAAGCGCCACCTCATTGGCCAACCAGAAGCCCCCCTGTGTGAAGGAAGTATCACCAGGGAAACTTCGTCTCGCTGCCTCTGTGCATGTTTTCCTCTTTGCCAGGGTTATTTTTAAATAGCATTCGGCTTCCTGCTCAGACTAAAGACTACAAGCCACAGCATCCCTGTTTTGTTGTTTTCAGGATTTGCCACTTCACAAATCGCAGAAAGCGGCAGCAATGTTCTCCTCTTCTCCTCTCCCACAGTTACATTGCAAGCTCTTTGCAAAAATGGGGGACGACCGACCTTTTGTGTGCAACGCTCCTGGCTGTGGACAGGTAAGTCTTCTCCCTACTTGTCCTGGCTTTCAGGTGTGTGCATGTGTGTGGTGCCAGGTATTTCTGCCCTTCTGTAAGTACTCTCCAGCAGTTGACTGTACCTAGTTATGAGTAATTGTATTTTGCCCCAAAGAATTAACTGCAAAACAGAAAAGATATTGTACTTCAGACACTTGAATTGAGTAGAATAAACCTTCATTTATACAACGAGATAACTTGAGAACCCTGAAAAAGACTTATCACACTTTTCTCGCATTGCCAGAATGAGCCAACTGGCTGTGATTTATGCAACACTTTTAACGATCATCACACCGATAGCATTCTAGCTAGCATGCTGTCTTGTGAGACAAATGCTGTCTCCTTCAGCAATGACTCACTGGAAGCTCCAGTGAGTAATCAGAGCACAGTTATTGTTTCAACCTGTCACTGTTGACTTCTAGCGCCTGCAGACACAGGTTTGAGCCACGGCAGTGACTCAGCTGAGTGCCAATAGTGCTCTCACATGCCAGTAACGTGGTGCATTGTCGGGGCTTGGCCTGATATCACAGCAAATTAAAACTAGTGTGTTCTAGGACTCATGATTATTCAACACAGGAAACATCATGTCTGATGTTGTGCTCTATTAGCTGTCTGATCCTTTTGGGTGCGATATCCTTGGAGCTAGTGATGGATTATCTCTCCCGGGGTCTGGAGGAAGAAAGTGTTTATGTGGTTAACAAACATTTATGATTCATAAACCGTCTTCCATTCTGTGATCAGAGGCAATCTGTTGTACAGGGGATTTGTGGTTTGAACAACAGGCATGTAAAGCAGTTAAATGTGTGTGTTGGATAAATTAATGATGATTTGTTTGGTTATTTTCATCTCAGAATATTATGGACACCGAGGGGACCTTTCCCTGAACATTTTAACTTTACTTTGGCATGTTTCTGTGATGTAAATACCCTGCATATTTCATTTGAAGGTATCATTATTAATTTATTTGTCAATTAAAACAACAGAGTTACATGGAAGCTTTTCAAGGCAAAGTGACGTTAATGACAGTGCAGGTTTATGGCTGGGGCATAAATGTTATCTGTTTCCATGGAGCAATATTATCGTTAATTTGGAGTGTTTCTGTCCAGTGTGACAAATTTGAATCAAATATTCACTCTGTTTTAGCTCTGGTTTGTTCTCTGCCAACTTATGCAGGAAATGTGTGACTCTGTAGCTGCTAAATGCTCCAGTAATGAGCTAGCGTTTTTCGCTAGCTTTGTTTAGCTGCAGTTTGGTGTTAGGTAGGTCGCGCACAGTGAATTTATCAGATTGTTTGGCAAAAAAAAGCTGCCTATGATCTGTGGGATTGAACCAGCGAGTTACCCTTTTCACATGGGAGGGAAAAATTTGATTCTCAGTGGTATCGCGATTCTCTCCTGAGAGATTATGTCTCGATGCAGAAAAGGTCAATAATCTGAAAATTAAAACCCAATTGTTGACATTATGATCGCCTGAACACATTACCCAGAAACTTCACCCGTACACATGGCCCATACACATGGCCCGTAAACATCGCCCGTAAACGTGTGCATCACTGTTCCGTAAACCATGTTTACATTTTGTTACCACTATTGCATTAATAAAAGGTAATGGCTGAATAATTGTACGGAATGTAACGACTTGTCGTTATGTCAAGTAACATTCACTTCACCTATTTCTCCTGTCCTCCTGTGCCCCGCTCCGACTGTGTGTGTAGAGAAAGCAGAGCCCTAGAGAGGAGAGAAACTAGCTGTGCGACTGTAATTGCCCGTAAACCTCAGTAAAGACTCTCACACTGAGCCAAAATGAAACACATAAATTAGCAAAATAAAGCGTTTCGTTTCTTTCTTTCAGTAGCTGACAGTAGGGAAAGTACTTTCTTAAACTATGGACAGTTGAAAATATGCTATTTTAAAAGTAGCAAGTAGTAACAGTAAGAAAAACATATCGCATAGAAATAAAAAATTTTGATGCATCAAGATGTGGCGATAATTGTTAAATCATCTCTCATGTGACATTCCCACACCTATTACATGCATTCATTGAGGTCCATTGATAATGAAAAGCCCACTGAACACAGATAGCGAAACAGGGCCGCTACGAAGTCCCTTCATTACGCCGCCTTCACTTTCTGACACAGAACCAAGCAACAGCAGCACCAGTGTTTGATTTTAGATAGCTTGCTGGCATCCTGCAAGCAAAGGAGGCTTGACAGGTGTGACATTAAACACAATAGCAACAGCCTCTTGTGTGACATGTAACATGTGTTGGCAGTGCTTTCTAAACAATAACAGTGACATAACATGGCAATAACAGTCATTTACCGTCCCTGTTATGTGGTGGCTCATCTCGTCCTCTGCTCGTGAGGCTAAGAAACTCTTGGACCTCAGTGTCTCCTGCTGTTCTTCTTGTTTGAGTTATATGCTAACAGCTCTTAGCTGCTTTTTAAATCTCCCGGTGGTGGGTCACACACATAACATGTAGTTGAAATGTCACACTCATCCCGTCCTGCCAGCTGTCCCTTTTACACAGACGTCAGTTCTGCGCTGTTAGTCCCTCCACTGCAGGCTTAAAGGCGAGACAAGTCTGTCCCCCCGGTCTGCGAGTGTACTTCTTTTTTTAAGGAACGGCAAGGCGGAATAGCAGCATGACATTCCTACCTCAAACAGGCAGTGTAAAAGGGGGCTTTAAATGTTGTCAAAACACAAACAGGCAAACAAGAAAAATATTAATTAATTATTGATAATTAAAATCTAAAAATTTGCATACGTTTTAGTCTTACAGTTTATACTATCCTATGTATCACTGACAAATTGTTATGAAGCGTAGACATTTACATTTTAGGCCTTTACATTAGTCATCTTTTATATTTATTTGTGTACACACAGACACAGAACATCCTTTATGATACATACAAGCGCCTTATGACCAAATGCCGCTTTACTTCTGCTCTTTACAACCAACAGTTGTCTACCAGGAAAGTCTGAATCATGCCCATAATAGAACAAGCATGATTGACTCCTGGCTTTGCCCAGGGTTTTCCTTTTACCACGTTAACAACAACAACAAAAACAGCCCCCCATTATATGATGGCCGGCATGTCCTGTGTGGCGAGCGGTAATCCTAGCTGCCAGTATCTCATGCAGGGAGATTAGTTGGAGATAGTTTCCTCCACGAGATCCAGCCACGTTGTTCAGAGGAAAGAGACAAATGAGACATGTAGTTGTATTGGTGATGCTGCCTGATAGGGCTAAAAATAAGCCCCCTGACACTTGACTGTGTTTCCACTTCACTCTCTCACGACTGAACTCGCAACTGCAACGCGGCCCCCAAAATAGGCTGCAGCGACTGGTGAATAGGCTGGTACCAGAGCCAAGACTATTCCTCCTACGTGTGATTCACCTCACCACTTCTCCAAAGAAGAAGTGCTGTGTCTCAGACGATGGCTCTTGGTGCTGTTTCCAAAATTGATTTGCCCAAGTACCAGACCTCCTGTAGTTTCTGCTGTGGACACCTGTTAGGAAATAACAGAACATAGACTAATGTGGAGCCTTTCTGAGACACAGTTTACATCATTCACATGCTTTATACAGTGACTACTTTGACCACAGTCAGTATGTTTACATGCACAGTTTAGTCGCGCTACAGTTATAGCTTTACCAGCCCATTTAATTGCACTGCTGTCCTTCTCCCAGTATACAAGCACAGGAAGGGGAAGCGATTAATTGATCAAGGTATGTCCGACTCTGCCACGATATGTGGCAATATGCCCCCTTTCACCTTGTTAGCATTGGACCTTTTTCTGATTGACCTATTACGGCACAGACTAAATAATCAGGCATCGTCCAGCTGTTCGGCCACTTTTTATGAACAGGTTGCCATTCCGTGTTTTCCTCTCATTTATGTATTTTAAAATATTTTACTCTTTCAGCTGAAACAGCATGAACTGTGTCTCCTCGTCCGTCCAAAAACTGCTCTGTTCTAGATCTAGATTTCACCATGTTGTTACCAGCTTCTTCTTCTGTTGTGCATTTAATGCTATTTGACTTCTGGGTCAAAGCCCGGAGTGGAAACTGTGGAGCATGCGCAGAGTGCCAAATCCAGTTTTGGTCCAATTAGGTGTATATATGCAGGAGTAATTTGGCTCTCAGTCGCATTATCTAGGTGTGTTAGTCCGACTTTGAGAATTTTCAGTTGGACTAACAAGTTCACATGTAATTTAAAAGTCTGGTTTTAGTCGGACTAACACAATAAATGGATTTTTCTCGATGAAAACACCTCACACTTGCAGTATCTGTTGTGATGTATCAACTCGTTTGCTTTTGGTATTTCTCCATACCAGTCGTTTTCATACTTCTTTGATAATTTGTTGACATTTCCAACCATTACTCTATCCCTACATTTGTGTGTTGTAAAAAGTATTTCAGATGTTATCCCTATAAGCCTTTTGTCTTTTTCTAGATAACTCTAGTTTGTGTTAAGATATTTGAGCCCATGTCCTGCGGCTTTAATGGGCCCATTCAGGGCTTTATGAGGAATTGTACACCACAGATATAGTGTTCTTTATGGTTGTATAACATATGCAGTATAGGCTGCATGTGTTGTGCTACATCTCCAAGAGATTATCTGTCTGTAATTATTGCAATATGATATCTGGGCTAAGGTACTGCAGGCTATTTCCTAAAGTCACTAGGACAAGTTGACAATTATCCATAGGCTGCTTCATATGATGTACTTATCTCTCCTCTTGTCTTTCTGTTTGCCTGTTCCAGAGGTTTACCAATGAGGACCACTTGGCTGTACACAAACACAAGCATGAGATGACACTGAAATTTGGTCCAGCCAGGACCGACTCTGTCATTATTGCAGGTACCGTTGGTCTATGAGAACAAGACACAGCTCTGTTCTTCCTCTTTGTTAAATAATATCTCACAGTATTCAGATGAAGACTGATTGCATCACTGTGTTCCAACACTTTAATTGCGGTCTCAAGGAAAAAAGCAGCTCCAAAGACACATTTATTTCATGGATTTCTATATTAAATGCTGGGTGAGAACTAAGTGTGAAAGCGTTTCTTTGAATAGTTATCTGTGTTTATTCCCTTTTATCAGACCAGACACCTACTCCCACCCGCTTCCTAAAGAACTGCGAGGAGGTTGGTTTGTTCAACGAGCTGGCCAGCTCCTTCGAACAAGACGATGATGACAAGAGAGCAAAGAACTCTGTAAGAAAGGCTTGGTGATTTTCTGAATGTTTTCATCTGTGTGCGTAATGGATTATTATTTACAGAAACTAGTGGAAATCCCTACAAGACTCCCACATAGCGCAAAATTACTTTTTACTTCCTTCTTTCTTACCTCAAGTGTTGATGTAGTCAAAATGTATTGCTTGCAGAAATTCCTGCCTTGTGCACTTTGCTTGTGTATTCTCATAATTTAGATTTATTGCAGCAGCTTGTTATGATGACTTTATTTAAGTAGGTCAGTGTGTTTTATTGCACTTACAATAGTGTTTCATGAAGTGGTGCTGTGGTTGTTTGGTTTGTGTGATAAAAACAAACTTGCTTCCTTTTTACTAATGTACCGTAGTCTGGGAGTATCGTCGAGTGAACTAACACTCTTTACCTCCCTCTCACCGTCTCTGTCCTGCTCAGCTCCCTGCTCCCAACTCTGTGGCTGTGGACATGAGTATGCAGTCACAATCAGACGTGAAGGTGAAAGAGGAGGAACCTGTAGACGGTGACTCCTTGCCGCCAAGCAGTCCTGAATCTATCTCTGAAGAGTCAGACATAGAGCCCCTGGTTAAAGCAAAGGTAGGACAGAATGGGACAGCACGAGTGTATAGAGAGGAGGGTGGATCCTTGAGTGATGTTCTTACTTCACCGCTATTCTCCCAGGACACACCACCCAGGAGTTCAGCCCCCACCCCGACTATTGTGCGTCCAGGTTCCCTCCCACTACACTTGGGCTTTGATTCCCTTCAGCCCACCATGCCATCACCCACATCTGTCATCACACAGGCACCACCTTCCAATCGGACTCTGGGGTGAGTCAAACTCAGCATCCCTCTACTGACCTCTGATGACTGCCTTGAGTAGGGGACCTATTATGCTCATTTTCAGGTTTATACTTGAAATGTTTACATGCTTTAATGTTAAAAAAAACTTAATTTCCTCATACTGTCTGTGCTGGAACACCTGTAGTCACCCTCTGTCTGAGAGCGCTCTGTTTCAGCGCCTAGCTTCTAAACATAACCAGACATGTTCCAGCAGGAATCTGATCTAAAATCAGGGAGACATTTACAACATCAACAATCAAGATTACGTTATTCCCTGTTAGCATGTAGCTTTGTGTAGCAGTGTAGGCTACGTAATGTAAATACTAATCACAGTAGCATGAAAACACGCAGTGGTATGCTTGGAGCAGATGACTGCGTAAAGAAATACACCACAGGCTGATGTCAGCTTGTAGCCAAAGTAGAAAAAACATTGGAGCAGATTTTTCAGAGTGATCTGAAGCCTCAGGTTTTGGCTCACAGGGATTACCTTTACATATGTTTACTTCATTATTTTAAAACTTTGGCCATGTTTTACATGAACATCCGACATTTTAATTTTATATATATGTTAGAAAATAAGGAAAAGCATATGGTCTCATTTAAAAGACACATTTTCCACACACACTCCACATTCCCATATTCTCTATCTGCTGTTCCAACCCTGTGTTGAACATATGATGCTTATAAGGGAACCTTTAAAACCTATGCTATCATGCTTTTTGTGGCTGCTCACGTTTTAATATGTTCGTTTGGTGCAACTATACATTTCCGAATCATTAATCGGATATACAGTCTGCTGTATCTTGTGGTTTTGAGTGAAATTTGACTTACATTGCTTTGAGTTTAGATGGTTGTTGTATGCACAGCTTGGATGACTAATGATGGATGTAACTGGATTTTGTGGGGTTTAAGTAGATATTTTTTCATAAATGGTGCTAGTTGCTATGTAACAGAAACATTTTAGTATAAAAATTGTAATTTATATAAACACGACTGAACTTCCTGTTCCCGTCTGCCTGTAGTTCACCAACCAGCCACTACCCTATGATGATGCTTCCCTCTGGTCAGGCAGTGCCTGTGCTCCCTGGTCCGGTACAGATGCAGTCTGTCATCAATGTAAGGCAGAGCAACAGTCTAAATATGCTGTATTTCAACTGTATAGCTAAGAAGTTGGTCCAAGTTGTTAATACATGTGCATTTGTGCATCTAATCTTATGTGGTCTCCAGCTGGCCCGACCCATGTGCATGGTACCCAACATTCCTGGGATCCCCGGTCCTCCTCTGGGAGGCAGCAGCAGCGGCTCTAACTCCCCCTCTGGCTACAGCATCCACTCAGAGGCCAAGATGGTCAGCACTAGATTAGCTCACTATTTATATCTGCTTATCTGTTCTTTTTGTCTTCATCTTCACCCTCCAGTCTTCCTCTGCACTGGCTAAGTTTCATCATATGACTTTTTACTGCAGTTACTTCTTTATTTAACACTTACACAACAAAAAAAACAGTTTAAACTGCTTTAATGATTCTGCAATGTGCACACAGAGCTCTATTTAAGGATCACTTGTATTTCAAATGAGACTGAGTTTACAATCATTGTTTACAGTATTACAACATACGCAAACTTGGTACTTCTTTAGTCATAAGTGGAAGATCAGCTGTAAAAAATGAAGGCTAGGGGTGTTTTTGTGTGTGTGTGTGTGTGCAGAATGTTCTGTTAGCCGAGTCACAGACATGGACAGTGGTGAACAGATTACACAACTCCCTCACTTGAGTCACAGGATAGATACTCCAAGTCAAGTATTACTTCAATACAAGTGAAAGTTGTTAAATCAGATTTGTACTTGTGTGCAATTACTGGAGGACTTTTATGAGTACATTTTGTTGTTTTTTTTAATGTGAAAGCATTGCTGTATTGTTGCCACATTGCAGAACCAAATGACTCTGACACAACCTATTGAATGCACTGACTTGATTGTAGCACATGTAGAATAAAAAGCTTATAGAATATGCTAGAAAGTATATAGAAATGCCTACAGAAACGCAACTAAATCGATAAATGAACAGCTATTGTTACATTTTTTACATAACACCCCCCACTCCACTCAAACAAAACAGCATGGCGGGGTTCTGACACAACTTTTTTATAGGGATTGATGGGGTTTGTTTGTGTGTGTGTGTTAAACAGAGCAAACATATTTGAACAGTCTTAAACATGGACTCCAGATGGGCGCTCTGGTGGGTGAGGAATTGTCATTTGTATCTGCTGTAGCCACCATTACCACCACCAAGTTCAAAATGAACTTTTCAAAAAATGCAGCATGCACTTTGAACTTTACTGACAGGTGTAGGAGGAGTAGTTCACTGTGATTGTCTTTTCTCCGCTGAGGAACACAGGGTATGGCCTATTGAACAGAACAGGACAGAAAAGGACATTAATTTGCTGACCTTCATAAAAATGTATCGGTGTCAGAAGGATATATTTTTTTTTTAATTATTTTTTTTTTTTTTTTTAAATATACATAGGTACTGTACTCAAGTAAATGTACTTTGTTACTGTCCGCACCTGCACATGGCCCTGGGTTCACTGATCACTATTCCCTGTATGATAAACAGTTCTGGTGAGCTTTAAATTCAGATTTTGGACACTTACTATTCACTGACAGATGTGGAGTCACACAATGGTAATTTCTGGCACACACAAAATGAGGCACATTGCATTGTGGTATTGTTGGCAGAAAGTGTACATGGATACTAGTTTTTTATTCAGTTGTGGAATTTTTGAGGGCACTCTGTGGCGCATAGTTCCTCAAAGTGGGGCCTGCAGGCCAGTGGTGGCCCTCAGAAACATTTTGTGCAGCCCCTGAAGGTGATATCAAATGCATACATTATACTCATTGTAGTCATCCATATTTCAATACTTTGATTTTAATATCTTACATTTAATACACCATGTGGTTACTGCAGGTCAGGAATGACATCTTGTAGAAAGCTACTTGTGTCATAGCAACTAGTGGCACCTCGCGAGTGTCATGGGAATTACGTCATGTCATCAGTGATAGTGCTGTTAGCTAAAGTTAGTGATATTAGTGGACAACTTTGCAGTTTAATATGGGAGTGAGACCAAGAAGATATTTAACTCACTCAAAACCCCTGATACAATGCAGAAATTTAGACACTCTGTGTGCTGTAGACCTGTTTCATGCCTTCACAGTCACTTATTTTCTAGTCATTACTCCCAGCTGGATAAATCACCATATCACAAGGCAACATCTTCTGAAAAATTTTCCAGGAACATATAACTTCAGAAAGTACCCACCAGCTGCAAAGCCTCCAGAGCTGAAGTAAGAGCAGGATGGCACATGAATGTACTGCTGAAAACGAGCTGGAACTGTGAGACATTGTCAAGTCAGCATGGGTGCTGATCTCTGCAGAATTAGAGCACCTTTTCAGAATTCATGCCCTCCAGAATTTAGGTTTCTCCTGAAGCAAAGTGCAACAGAACCTGGAGCTTATTTGATTATGTTATGAAAACATGAGAGATCTTGGAGAAGCAGATGCATTACCACGGCACAAACATTTGTCACTAGAGATAAATCAGCTTTCATCCCTCAGTGCATCTGGTGCACAAGTGTGATCAACAACTTAATTAAGGCTGTATTGAAGATTAGTAACGGAGGTTCAGGCCAAGTTATTGTTGCTGATACTGTAAATGAGTCGATGGGTTAACATGGTTTGGGCTGTGTATTTAAATTCCTGTGCTTGTCACTGATGTTTTTGATATCATTGTTCTCCTGTAGCGTCTGAAGGCTGCACTGTCCCAGCAGAGCCCATCAGGACACAGCATGGGGGTCATGTCTATGGGTGGCAGCCCCATGGTACCTCAGAGAGCAGAGCAGAGCCAGCTGCTCGTCCAACATCCAGATGCTCCATCACCTGCACAACCTCAGGTACACTGTGCTGTCTGTAGTCACCTGCCTGTCACTGAATTTGGAAAATCTAAGACATAACCAAAAGAAATTGAGCTAAACCGTGTTTTATGTATGTCCTATCACCTGTTATAGTTCCAGAAAATTGGGCTGTACTTGTCGAGAGATGACTATAATGTGCTCTGACTAAAATAATGAAACTATGACTCAAACTTCCCTTTTCTCTCTGTCTGTCTTCCGCTCCCCTCCCTGTCTCTCTGTTTCCCTCTCACCCTTTGCCCTCTTCTCCCTCTAGGTATCTCCAGCACAGCCTACAGGTGGGCGTCGGCGGCGGACGGCAGACGATGACCCAGATGAGCGAAGGCAGCGTTTCCTCGAGAGGAATAGGGCCGCGGCATCACGCTGCAGACAGAAACGCAAACTGTGGGTCAGCTCCCTAGAGAAGAAGGCTGAGGAGCTCTGCACCCTGAACGTCTCACTGTCGGTGAGTGGGCCTGTGGAGTGGGTGGGCGGGGATGAAATGTGGCCTGTGGGAGGCCTGTGTTAGTGTCTGCGTAGTCACACTCGCTGTGCAGAGTCGACAGGCTTTCAACTTGTGGAAGTTTGCAAGGTGTTTTCCATCAGTTTCAGGCAGTGTAAGGTAATTTTACAAGTGGTTGAGGATACAGGACTTGAAACTGTTGGATTCACTAAAACTTGTTTCACATCTTTATTGTGTTATTTGGTGGTTTTAAGGTTATTTTTACACTTCATGACCGTTTCTCCACCGCCGGCTGGACTGTAGTGGAAACCAGACTGTTTACCTCTGTAGAGCTTTTCTTGTCTGAAAACATAAAAACTTCACAAAAGAAAAAAAACTGTTTTCAATAATATAACCCAGAGTAAGTGATGATTTTTCTTTTGGTTAAACTGTATATCTAAATATGATAAGAATTCTGCATTAAAAAGCTTTGAAATAGAGCTTGTTCATCAAAATAAGAAAAAAAAATGCTGTGGCAGGATCCCCTGGACCCCTCGACAGGTCTGGGCTAGTTAGTGACCTGCCACCCATGCCCCCACCGTGGATGCAAAGAGCATAGACACGGATCAATCGTGAGAGTTTGTGAACAGGAAGCTGGTGCAATACTGTTTCCTGCATGGTGAAAACGAGTCAGCAAAAACCTGAGATCAAACAGTAAAAACACAGATAAAATTTAAACCCAGATTCTGTTACTTAGCTGTCTGTCTCTCGCCTCAAATATTTTCATAAGCATGTTTTGGCTCATAATTGAGCTAATACAAGATTGCTTCTTGCCGGCCAGTCACCATTGTTTTTAACGAACAAATTTGCATTACGTCGCCCACCAGTGGGAGGTTTATTTTAATCTGGGGTGGCACAGGGCATTCTGGTAGTTGTAGGTTTTCTGCGTCTTTAGCAAAGCATCCTTTTTCTCTGTTTTCTCTGGTTCTGCAGCACCCATTTTAATAGTATTTGTGCCTTTCTACTGCATAGGCATCCTAGTTTCCATCTTTCTAGCAGCGAAATACTTCTTAAAATCCTAGAAATGCCCCGGTGCACACCTGACGTCTGCAGGGCTGCCATGACTGCGATTTGCCTCTTGGCATTCATTTATCTTGAAAATAAAGATTTTAAAGAAAGATCAGTTATGCGCATTTTTAATTTTTGCTTTATTATTTATTATTTCTGATGAATACTATTGTTCATTTATTAGCTGGCCTTGGGCCTGCTGCCATTTTGCAAAAGCGGCCCCTGGGCAAAGTTAGTTGAGTATCTTTGCTCTATTAATTATTGAAAAGTTTTGTATGTGCTTATTTTCTGATCCCTCAGAATGAAGTGTCTATGTTGCGAAACGAGGTGGCTCATTTGAAGCAGCTGCTACTGGCCCACAAGGACTGTCCTGTGACCACCCTACAGAAGAAGACTGCCTACTTAGGTGAACTTTTTTAAAATGATGCCATGTTACTCACCTGGTTGCTCTTTGTATTTATTTTCTCATTCAGAATTATTCAGGACAGAATTCTTAAATGCATTGGGGATACTGTTAAAAGAGCTGCTAAACAGTATTAATTTAAACTTGTGTCGTCTTTTTTTCTGTGTAGCTGCAGAGGAAAGCATGAAAGACACCTCAGAGCCTACAGGTTCCCCTGCCCCGGTGATCCAGCACAGCTCTTTGGCGCACAGCCCTTCCGCGGGGCACAACGGCCTGAGCTCAAGGGCAGCAGCTGAGGCCATGGCAATGTCTGTGCTGGCAGGAATGGGCCAGCAGCAGCGGGCTGAGAGTGGACCCTCTCACATTATCATGGCTGCACAGTCTCAATCTGCTGCCAGATGATGAGCGATGCCACCACGGCCCAGACTTGGCTCACACTCGTCAACCAGGGGTAAAAAAGAGCAGCGGACACCCCCCCTCTCCCTTCCCCACTTTCCCCAATCTAGAAGTCCAGATTTCTCATCTTCCCCTTCGCCCTTTGCTGTGCTACTCTGCTCTCTCTGACCCTCCTGCGGAGCCATCATGCTGTGGCCTGGAGCTTAGCAGCAGCCTTCTGGGAATGGACTGAGACTTTTGAGAGAGCTTCCTGTTCACTTTGCCATAGACTACAGGGGCTGGACTCCAACCTCCCATCCTCGTTTTCCCCCTTCTGTGCTTCCCCGCTCATCTCTCCTCACCCTCAGTCAAAATGACTCTTCACTGGACTGTAGGACTGCATCGCTCCAAGTGTACTGCCATAATGAACTTCCCATGTGGGCACATGTGCACAGTTTCTAACACACAGGTGTTGCATAAACATTCTCGATCAAATCAGATACCAAACAACACGCAGGGCTGTATACTGTTTTCAGCAGGGAATAGTGCCTTGTGCGCCTCGACGTTTTAGCCATGCACACACACACACCCACACATGCCATCACAGCATACGTCCCTATACATCCTCGGCTCCGGAGATGCAGTAGGTGTCTAGACGTCAGTGACTCAGATCTCAAACACTCACCCAAACCTTTTGTAAATGGTTCCACCTGATGGTGATCTCAACATGGACCCAAAAACCTTACCTCAGTTACTCCCCTTTATGATAAAATTGATAAACTGTGTGTGTGATTAGCTCTGTGCGTATATATTTATGTACATCAGAACATAGCAGTTTGCCTATTCCTAATCTGATACGTTAATAGCTGGATTGTTGGCATGTGACTTTTTCTATTAGGGTGTTATGTTCTTGATACAGCTATGTGCAGCTATATTCTTTTAATTAATCCTCCCAGATTAGTCCTCAGAACCAAAATATGTTGCATTGACAGTGTATTTACCTTAAAATTAGTTTGTTTGAGCAATTTCTTTTTTTACCTGAAGGGAATTCAACCTCTCCTCCTCATTTTCCTCTGAAACAGGCAGGTTTTTGCTGTTTATCGGTATGTAAGTGGACGCCTTTTCCATTTTATATGAAAGTATTCTGGTGTTTCTCTGTGTGGGCCCTGGACTTACTGTAACTGTTATTTTCACACTTCTCAGGATGGTTGCACATCCTTGCTGCTCGTTGGAAGTGCGATGAACCCCTTAGTCTCTCTGCTCTTTACCAAACCTAAACTAAGCCATAATGACCACAAATCAGATTATCTGAATCTCCAAAGACCACCGCGTGTCGTTACGGTGGCAGGAAGTAAAACGCCTGACTGCTATTTTGTGATTCAGAGGTCACAGTGACACAATCTCCAGTATATCACTGCTTGTCAACTTGCACTTACACTCACACACAATGTCTGATGATTTTTGCCTTAAGATCACATTGGTGCCTCCGATATCCCCAAAAAAGATTTGCTCATGTGAGAAACAAAGGAGCCTTAGGAAATATATGTCTTAATTTGTTAATTTCATCAAATGATAAACAAAATATTCACTCGTTGAAGATTCCTCGAAGCCTTTAAAATTAATGGTTATTTTAGCCATTAGTCTCTTTTCAGGGACGTGAAATGATCCAATACTTGTCTGTCATCTGGTGGAGAGACACAGCAAACACATCTTCGCTGGTAAAGGAGTGAGGGGAAAAGATCAGATCCTGTTCTTTAGAAACCCCACCCAGATGTTTTACCAAGATATCAGTATATTTTTTACAGAAAAACCTAAATAAGCAGTTTGCTTTTCTTGTTCCTTGTTCCTGTACACGTTTCTCCCTTGGTTGGTGTAACACGATCATATATTTGCAAGATGTGATATTTCAAAAAACAAGATATCTGTCCATTAACATAAGGGCATGTCTTTATGCACTAAAATAATACAAGTTTATTGTTGCTTTGTATTTCTGTTCTTTTGGTTTTTGCAGTTCTCGCAGTCTTTTTCAGAGATATCAGATCCTTTTTTAAGAAAATCTATTTTCTCCTATCTGTACTGTATATGTTAATGGGAGTTTGCTCAGCAACTTTAAAACCTTTCCACCTTTTGACTGAACCTCTCGTCCTACAGTCCCAATGGCGACCCCCGGCATTTTGTTGTATTTCGGAGCTGGCGCTATATTTGGCTGGCAGTCCCTTATAGACGATTGTTCATATGAAATGAAAAGTCAAACTATATTTAGCTTTCATGTTTTCATGTAATTCATGTCATTGGCACCTTTTCTGTCGTTGTATTCTTCTGTCCCGTGCTATTTTCAGCACTATACACCTTTGTCATAATGCTTCTGATTGTACTGATGAATATAGAAACTAATTTCTTTAACACAGATTTCTCTTTTGTTTGGTTGGTTTCTCTACAGAAAAAATGTCTTTTTCAAAAAGTGATTTTACCCCCCGTTGTTTAACTCTAAAGATGAATTTGGTTGTCTTTTGACTGTCCTAACTTATTTTTGTAATTGGTCAACTAACAATCGTCATCACAGTCTTTGGCATATTGATGTTACCTAGAAATGTTGTGAAAAGAGCAATTTAATGAAAAATGCAACCATGTGAAAGTTGCATATAGTGTATTAATGGTTTTTCACACTCCCATTGTTGGACTGATGATTTCAAAAATTGTCCTTGTACTGTACATATCTGTACTATATGAATATATTTACTTTTCCATGCATGTCCAAGTGGAATACTATGAACACTTACAGTGCTGCAGTTTTAATTAAAGAAACTACATCTTAATGAACATTTATAAAGTTTGTGCGTTTGTCTTAAGTTTAGATGTCTTCTTTGGATTTGCTGCAATCTCAACAAAACATCTGAAGACTCGCAGTTAGTCAGTTTTTGGTCAAATGTGGTGAGGCAGTGTAGCTGAGAGAATAAAGTGTATGTTTTGTTTGCTTTGTTCTGCTGATTCTTAAAAAGTATTCATAATGTCTTAATTTTGCACCCTGGACAGGTCACCAGACTATCACAGGGCTAACACATAGAGACAGACAACCATTCACACCTACGGGCAGTTCAGAGTTACCAATTAACCTGCATGTCTTTGGACTGTGGGAGGAAGCCGGAGTACCTGGAGAAATCCCACGCTGACACGGGGAGAACATGTAGACTTCACACAGAAGGGCTCCCCCACCCTGGATATAAACCGGGAACCCTCTTGCTGTGTTGATAATGAAATTAGGCCCTAACAGTCATTACATAGTTTGAAATTTGAACTTTTGAGTTTTTAATTGCCACAAACATTTTTTCTTATATTTATCCATCTTTTATTTCATTTTTGTCTAAATGAGTTAAGCTCTTCTGCATCAAAGTTCACATTCCTTTTGTTAAAAATCTTTAGACTTGATGCAGAATAGCTGCCACTCCACCTGGCTCAGTCTTGGCAAGGTGCTGGAAACATTAGTAAGCTCTGATGAAGGTCTAATAGACCAAAAGCCCAACAATTAAGTGAAACACTGCATAGATGTAAGTGTTCTACCAATCCAAAAATCTTTAAACTTACCACTGAACTTTATACTTCTGTATACATATTTTTACTTTATACTTTTTGCCTGTTGACAAAATGTAGATGAACCTAACTCACTTTAATAACCATATTCCTACATAACACCAGAATCAGTCTTAAAGTTGGTTAAAAGATATGAGATCTTGTTCTCTGCATTTTTCTGGACTTACAGGCATCTACAATTAAAAATGTAAATTAATGAAGTATAGTACAGGCAAATTCTTGTTTTTTTTTACACTCAAAATGTTTAAATTGGACTATTTTTGGACATAAATAGAAACAGATAAATTATTCAGTGACTCCATTTACATGCACACTAATATTCCACTATTATTTTATGGCAGTATCTTTAATTTAATGTGTGTCATATAAACAGCATATTCAGTTTATTCCGAATTAGACCTTTTTTAGAGTGAATGGTATCCCAGTTAAGATTCGTGGGATATGCCGGTATTACTCAGGTTTTAGGCGGATTCTTTGGACATGTGTGCAGCGCATTCAGAATATGTGTCTCAGTTGGGGTTTCTGCCGCAGTCTGCAACACACCTCTTGTCTGTTTACAGTCGGCTCTGTGCATTGTCATGGATACGTTGTACACAAACTACCCAGCCAACAGTTTGCAGGGCTGTAGGGTAGAGATGCATGCCCAAAAGAAAAGCCCACATTCATTTCTGGCTGGTTGAGGAAACACACCTACTTTTAAACATTATGAAAGACTTGGATATCAACTGCTTTCTTGATATGCATGAATCACAGCAACAATCTTCTCAAGGAGGTGGTTGAAGGAATGAAAAAGGGAGGCTGTGTTTGCAGGTTAAACAAGTCCGCCCCCCAGATGCAAAATGACAAGCAGCTCCTGGTAAACACAACGTAAGGGCACATTAATCAGAGTGAGCATGGCTGCATGTGGACAGGAATATTAGTAGATTATTCCTTTTCATTATTCGTAATATTGTCTTTTTTCAGAATAAGGGCAAAAAGAGAATATTTTGTGCATGTAAACGCAGTCAATGTCTAAGATTGTACTCCTGGTAGTGTGGAGGAAGCCTCTGAAGCAGCATTTTGACCTTCATGTTTGGAAATAATACTTCCAGAAGATATAATCAAACATTTAACTTCAAGAAATATGAAAATTTCTGAGTAGTTGTGGTGTATTTATAGAGACTGGACTCATGTCCTGCGTATTTCTAAAATCCTTGGCCCTGCTTTTGAGGTTGATGTTTTTGTACTGCACTCAAGTACTTCTGGAAGGAACACAAGTGACACAGTAGCCTACAATTATGCTGTTATGCTAAGTTTACTTTGAAGCTCGTTTGTCCTTTTAAGACAATGTCCATGTTTCTTACGAGGAAAACATGATTGTAACTTTTTGTAAGCGGCCCTTAATTGCAGAGGGAGTGGTTGAAGGGTATATTTATTTTTTATAACGGTTAAAGTCACAATGCCGCATTGGTCTTTTGAAGCATTCTCATATAAACTTGCACATGAACAATTTAAAATCAGGTACTTCATCTCAAGATTAGGTTCAGATTAACCCACTATGGGACACAAAAGAGCTGGTGACCTTACAAACCCACCATTCTCCCAACACTTTGTGCACTGTGGGCATAGTGTCCATCAGTCTGTGTTTCAGTTTGTATTTTGAAAATCAACCAATTGTTTCAGTCCTTTCCAAGTGTGAAACATTCACTGGTTCAAGCTTCAACACAACAAAAAGACATTTGAACACATCAACTTGATCACTGTGGATTTGTGACAGGCATTTTTTACTGTATCAACAGCATCCATGTGTTTGTATTTTGCCTACAGTCCCATGAACCAGCCAGCAGGCTTACTCCAGTGCTGGCACAAACCCCTGCCCCAGTTTTAATGTGTGTCAGTTTGTTTGTATGATCACTTGTGTAAGCTCAAATGTGCAATTAATCAAATTACCACACAGTGAACCTGGGATTTTTGGGGCCCTGGTCAGTTGCCCAGTTCCTAATCCAGGTTTAAGGAGGATATTCTGGTACTTTTTCCACCGTTGCTAGCCACAGCATTCAGCTCCAGGCGGTGGAAAGTAACTAAATACATTTACTCATGGGGCGATAAAGCTGAAAAATGTCTGGAAATAGGCTACATCAAAATGAGGCATTCCTGTGCTGTGAAAAGATGCAGCAAAGCAACAGAATGAATGTTTTATTCTGCACCTTTTTACTTTTACTTTTTCTTAGCTAAAGTAGCTATGGATTCCAAAACCACAAAAATTAAAAAAATGTCAGAGGAAAATAGAGAATTTAATAATGTGTGGACAGATTTGTTTGCTTTCACTGCTAATGCTGCAAAGTTTAAGTACCAAATTATTATGAATAGGCCACTGCAGAGTAGCCACCTTGTGGTAAAATATAGCAATGGCTCATTTAGACCAATTAGTAATGTTTAGAGGCTTATTAAGACTTAATAAGCTGTGTTACTTACATTATAAGGGTCAAATATGTTTTGACAGATTTTATTTATTTTTTGGGCCAAAAATGGCTGTTTTGACTATAAAGGTTGCTGTAAAGGTTGCTGCTGTTGGTTTTTGCACTGCTGGTTTGAAGCCTCAGATTAGGCATTTCAGCTGTCGCCATCTTGTTTTTTTTGGAACCAGCAGTGATCATATTTGGACAAGAGAGTGGAGCTGCGGAGGAGCTATGTGTGGATCTGATTCACAGACTGTGGCGACACCTCACAGACAGCCTGTCACTCAAGCAGCCCAGCCTTAAATATGCGTAACTTCAGACCTTATTAAAATGTAAATGGGTGAGTTATGAGAAAAAAATTCACCCCTCAAACAGTTGTCATGAATGTTGAAATTAGCTACAGAGACCCAAACCATGTTTGTACCAGGCTGTAAACATGTTTATATCTGCTGTAAAGTTTGGCATGTTAACATGAGTGTCTATAGGACTGACTCTGTTTTGGAGCCAGCCTCAAGTGGCCATTTGATGAACTGCACTTTTAGTACTTCTATACTGGCTTCATTTTTTAGCTGCAGAGGTTGCCGCTTGTTTTTTACAGTATCTAAATATAACAAATGGTGTAATTTGTTGATTTTTAAAGAAAACATGCCTTCCAAACCTGCCAGTGGGTTTGAGGGATCGGGGTTGTTTAAAATAAATACAGCATACAGCCATTTAAAGCTAAATGTCCCTCCCCTAAGCCAAAATAAAAAACACACACCTGCACAATGAGTCTGTTTTTCTCGGATGCATTTTTTCAATCTGTCATCCAAAAAAAATTGCTACGCACAGAAACCTTGTGCGCTGATTCCGATGCGTTTTATTGCCATATTCGTTGTGAAAATTTGTTATATGTGACAAAATAAAAAGATACGTTTTCTCATCTCCCTGTCTCCACATTCTGTGTGCGGTCCACATCCTCCTCTTCATCATCAGCCACCTGAGTATTACTATCTGTTTTGCTGAAAGTGAGCTATCTGAGTTTTGAAATTATTATGTGTGCCCCATTCCTCTGTTTTGTCACAGCTGTGTCCTGCCGCCACATTTAATTCACTGATTCTTGGTCAAATGTCTCTAAAGGCTTCTGATGGACTCAGTGTGCACATGGGATTGACCCATCATGGACTTGTTTTTATTTTTAGACATGCGACAATTATTTGACATGTCTCACCCATTGCTACCTCCCATAAATAACGAACAGTCCCTAACATAAATAAGGAACAGACCCACTAATTATAGTTGCATTTATTTTATAATTTATTTACATGTAACTAGTTATTTTCTAACACTGCTGCTTACACACACAGTTATGATCTTGCCAAATAATAAAGTCTAACTTTTTCTGTGAATCCTCTGGGGTTCCCTGAAGGCATCCATTATAAGTTTAATGAGAGTGAGAATGACATGAAGTTGCACAGTGCAGTTGAAGTAAAAGGAGTGTGTGTTTGTGCCGGAGAGACGCCAGGGGGAGCAACAGTTTCGGTGTCTTTTATTCTGGGATGCAGTGAATTAAACTTACAGGCGAGGTAAAGGCAGTCACGTGACCCGCTCTGCTGCCGTTGGTGAGTTTTTCCCATTATGGCGGAGGGGCCAGCCGTGCGAATGGACTGTCTCTCCCACTCTGATGCTTGTTTTGTGTCTTGAGGGAGGACGTTTTATTTTTATTTTTTTAACACGTACCCGCGACGACCCGGCTCCTTTTCAACCAGACAGCACTCGTGTTTATCGGCGAAGTCATGGCAGACCGCGGCGTGGATTTGTCCGCCCTGCCAAAAGAGGTTAGAGACCAATTGGCGGAGTTGGATCTGGAGCTGTCTGAAGGTAAAGGAGGGGAGGGGGCTGAACGGGGGGGGGGGGGGGGGGGATGCTATAGCAGATTTTCAAGCTAGCTGTGGCTCTCAGCTGTCTGGGCTAACCGGTAGTTTAATTAAACCAGTAGTTTACCTTTCTCTAGTCCACTTTGTGTGTCTGATAAATTGAATGAGAGCTCACGTCAGGCACTGGAGCTAGCTTATTTTGTGCTAACACAGGATGTGGGCACGCGAGCTAGCAGTGCATGACAAGCAGCAGGAGGCACATAAAGGCTTTCGTCCATTTCCTTATGTCTGCTTTCTTTCATACAGTGGCTCATTTAAAGGTAAACGTCGATATGAAGATGTGTTTCTGTGTCAAATCTCCTCATCTAGTGTGAGATTTAACGCCAAAGCCATGGCTCAGTGTGTGTGTGTGTGTGTGTGTGTGTGTGTGTGTGTGTGTGTGTGTGTGTGTGTGTGTGATGTCTGACAGACTGGGATGCCAGAGGCAAGGTCTGGCTATCAGGGTTTGACCCTTCTCCTGTCATCCCAGTTATACCTCTTCATATGGTGGGAGTTTGATTCATCTGGGACCACATGGCTACCAGTTTGACATCATTACCAACCTTGTATTTGGCATCTGTGTCCAGGTTTCAGCTGAAACACAGAAGCTGTGAGTCACTGTGACTAGTGTGGAGATGTAAGGACCAGGCCTACAGTCATCATATGTTTTGGTGTCATGTGAAGACTGTTATGAATGACTGTCAGTAATTAGCAAACCTAGTGTATGACCTCAGCGATCAGCAGGATGTATGCACAGAGCCTGAGACACCTGTGTAAACCTGCCATTACTTGAATTATAGGTTTACCTGCAGTGCTTATCATAGGTTTCACCACCCTCAATCTTGTGGTCAAATTGTGTGAGATCTGAGTCAGGTGCATTCGTCCCATGTGTTTGCTCTGCTCTTGTGGCTGTAGGTGGGTGACGGATGTGTCTTGTTTGTCGTAGTTTGCAAACATCTCAACCATTCATTCATCCAAAGCATAGTGCAAATCAACCCCTCCCCCAGAGCAGCTGTTAGCCCCTGTCCTGCTCTAAACCCCATTGACACACACTGTCACATCCCAATGACAGAACCCCCCTCCTTCCCCTGCCTCATGGCACCTGGGCTCCATTTTCCTCGGTGCCCGAATCCAGTCATCCTGCGCAGTGACTGCCCAGAGACTGCTTGGCGTTTGGTTATTTTAGGGGTGTGATAAGGTTTGTGAAAGTGATAACCAGTATTTTATGTACAGTTTTTGGCAGGACTCTAAATACAAATGTAGGTCAACCATTTCAATCAGACCTGTTAAAAGACCTTTTTTGCATTTGACAGTTAATATACATGTCATACTCCAATAAATGAATACAAATTCACTTTTCCAAGATAACTACTGTTAGTTATAAGACTATTGGTCATATCTGCCAGCATTGAAAGTAAGCTGACATATTAGAGCATCTGCAGGTATTTGAAGAGCAGACTGACCTCTAATGTAAATGTGTAATTCAGGTGTAGGTCAGCCAGTATTTAGTATGTTGGCCTGACATGTAAAAGGTGGTTTTGGATGTTTTAGCCCGTTAATTACACAGGGTTTATACATACACAGTTTACCACAGTTACATAATAGATAAGTTTACAAAGTGACTGATATAACAATATGTACATGATGTGTGTATGTACATGTGTATAGATAGATGGATAGATGTGACTTATCTGCTGTGATCTTGCCATATTGCTCATACATGATTTATACTGGGGTAGCTATCCCTTTAGCATGTCTCGACGTATTGTGGCTAATGTTATAAATCAATTCAATTCAGTTCAGTTCAATTCAGTTTAATTTATAAAGCCCAATATCACACATCACAATTCGCCTCAGAGGGCTTTACAGCATTAATCAATGATGAGGACCGTTTTATGGTAATATTGAATTTTATATGATTTTTGCATCACTGTGACAAAGTACTTTAATATGTCTGGTGTTTCATTTGCTGGATCAGCCAGAAAAAGACATTTCTGCCTGATTATTTTACACATGAACCATTTCTCAATTTATTCGCCAGGAAATGTATCACATCACCATCCGTATAAATATTGGGACAGAAAATTAAGCGTACCATTGCATATGATTTTGTCCATATTGCCCACCCCTTTGTTCCTTCCATAGTCAAGTGCATTTTTTAGGTTCCAATCAGTGTCGTGTCCGGACTTAACGCTGGCTTGTGGTGATATAAGATTACAGTGAAAAACATCACCTTTTATTTTTGACAACTTTCATGTGGTAATACAGTTGTGAACAGGAAGTGTCACGAGCACTCTTCCTTGTTGTTGCAAGTGCTTGTGAAAATAGAGATTTTTCGAGTTGCACAAGAAACAGTCATATTCACATTGTCCTGGTGGTCATGTCTTAACCACCCTTGTTAGCTAAGGATTTTAATGTTTGCCGTATTTTAGGTTCTTATGTGTCTGAAGCCAGCTAGCCTCCTTATGACAGGATGCATGAGGCATGTCATCACCTTATGGGCCATTTTTCTTGAGTTCATAACAAGCCCTCCTCTGATCCAAGTGGAAATGCCTGTTCCTGCGTTGCTCGGATAAGAACACAGGCCTGCCAAATGGCCTCTTAAAAAACAACCCAGTTCTGCTAGCCCCCTGTGACCATGGGGACACAATGAGGACCATTCAGCTGGTCTGAACCGCCGTGGCCAGGAGCTCTGCTGCCATTTAGGCCATTCAGCTGAACCCAGCCTTTTGTGTGCACGTTGGAATGAGCTGCCTCCATAGGAAGAGCAGGGAGGGGCCGATAACTGGTCATACTTGAGAAGATGACGTGTGGTGTGTACTACTGAGGGGAGTGGTTCACCCCTCTCACCCTGCCAACTCTCAGCTGGGCCTGGGGGTAAAAGGTCACGTCTGGTTCCTTGCTGGAACTGGTCTACCTGGTCAACATCCCGTACTGTCTGTCAGCCATGTTTCACAGAAGTCAGATGTTGCTGACAAAAGCAGAATTCCACACAGATTAGTTTTTCGTCTGTGAGTTAGTAGCAGGTGGTCCAGGCCAAGATGAGATTTTGACATTGAAATACAACCTGGCATTTCCTCCCAGCCTCATTTCAAGTTTCTAAACTCACGTCTCGGGTGCACATGCTTGTGCCTGTGTTTATACGGAGATACAGACTCTTTGTTTTGCATCTGTGATCAGTATGTGCAGACAGAGATTCCAGATTATTGCCAGTTGCTTCCTTTCTAGGCCAATCAACCAGCCAGCCAGCATTCAGATGCAGCAGAAGCAGGCTTGGCTCATTTTTGTATTAGGAGAGACGGTCCTCAGCAGAGGATGACAGCACTGATATGAACCCAGTCTGTATCGGCCATCCATCTTCCTGACCCGAGCCATCAGTGACAGCATGTAGGACAAAGCCTGATGGATCCTCGAGGAAGACTCTCCTCCCAACCAGGAAGGAAGGCTATGAAAACACATCTCACCTCTGTCTCTCTCTTACTTATGAATGGGATATGCAGTGAACTGTTGTTTTAGTAAGTAGTCAGGCTAAGTGCTTATTTTGAGACAGATTACAGAGACATGTGACAGACACTTCCTTAAACTCAATCACACGTGATGCAGAGCTTTTGTTTTTAAGGTGGAGATCTATGCTGGCACGAAAAGACGAATTACGGCCTCTCACGCTGATTGTAAAGCTGAAATCTCTTCCCAAATAACAAACATTTCACAGCTTTTGATTCTCGCAGGCCTGATACAAAATGACTTGTTAACAGCTCTGCCAAATGTTCGAGCACTTGTCCTGCAAATACAAGTGAACAATGTGTTCAAAACTGACAGTTATAATTATCACAGCATTATCGCTTCAATATGTTATCAATAATTAGTATTTTCGAGGAGTGTTAATGTGCATTTTTTTGGGAGGGGGATATGGGACAATGACATGCAACAAATATCCCCAGCCAAAGCAAACCGGCAACATCGAAATTACAGACTACACGACTACTTCCTGAGGTGCTATATACAGAAATATTCAAAATGACATGTTAAAAAGTTGAACTTGTGTTTATCTTATTGAGTCAAATGGTTTCATAGTGCTTTTCTGGAGCATAATGCTATAATTTTCCCAAAAAATGTATGTTCTCAGATGTCATGCTGTGACAGATGGTCACATTTAACTTATGCATTTAGACACAACTGTGAACATGATACTTCATCATGAGCGTTATGTAACAGTATGATTATAAAGACGGATGACAAACAATAAAATTGATTCATTGCCCAGTCTGACTTGCAAGACAACTTCAGACCTTTCACTATAATTTCCCACTGCATGTGAATGAGCTTTTTTGTTTAGATATTTGGGTAGTATATACTGCAGGTCCAAAAAGCACAAATCAGCTTCCTTGTAGCTGCTGAGCCAAGGCCTTAGGTCCAAGCAGATGGTTGGGTGCACTTGGCAAAGGTCCTTCTTTATGTGTGTTTGTGTGTATACAGTTTGCGCTGACAAATGTGTGTGTGCATTATATGTCATAATGCTGTTATAGTGTGAATAGTTAATGATGGCTGCAGTCCCTTTTCCTCCTCCAAACCTGTTGTAGGCTGAATTATTCACATGCTCTCATTAAATATCAGGACACCCTCACAGAGTGGCGTGGGTGGGTGTGTTGGTGTGTGTGGTTAGTGAGCGTGACTTCTTTACGCTCCCCAGGTAGAAGTTGAGGCATGCATAGGAAGAAGAGAAAAAAAAGCCAACCGGACTCCTTTGAATTATTGCCAGGAGATGTATTGACATCCCACTCATGAGCCCTGCAGACTTGCACACAGCAGAAGATGTTTGACTTGTTGGACAAGCTCACGTGTGATGTCAGGCAGGGCTGGGCAATATCACAGAAATCAGCAATATTATTAAGGATAGCTTGTTTTCTAATACTGACTTATGATCATTTTCACTGTTTATTAATCTGTTGATTATTTTCTTAATTCATCAATTAGTGTATAAAATAAAAAAAAAGGTAAAAAAAAAAGTTGATCAGTGTTGCCCAAAGCCAAAGACAATGCCCTTAAATGTCTATTTTTGTTCGTAACCCAATATTCAGTTTACTGTCATAGAGGATGAAAGAAACCAGAAAATATTCACATCTAAGAATCAGAGAATTTTGACTTTTTTTCTTAAAAATATTACTCAAACCAATTAATCAATCGTCAAATAACTAGGTGACTAATTTAATAATAGACAAGTAAGCAATTAATCTTTGCATCTTCACATTATGGTGTGGGAAATGTACATAGTATTACATATAAAATGTTCAGATTAGTGCTGCACAATTAATCAAAATTTTATCGTGCGATATCTAAATCGCAGGAGCTGCAATTTTTTGACAAAGGTAAAATGTGTCACGACAGACCATTATAAATGAAGTTATGGAGATGCCCTGGCCTAAAAATATTATTCCAGATGTAAGAGAATGTCTTTGTTTGGTTATAGATCCCAGCAAAAATCACATTCCTATCATTTTTATATTATTTTCCAGTGAAAATGAAATGCAAAAATGACCACTACCACCATTCCCACTAAAATCGCGACTCATATTGCAGTCACAATATCTGGAGCCTATTCCAGCTGGCAATGGGTGAGAGGCAAGGTACGTCCTGGACAGGTCACCAGACAATCGCAGGGCTGACACATAGAGACAGTTAATTAACCTAACCTGCATGTCTTTGGATTGTGGGAGGAAGTCGGAGTACCTGGAGAAAGCCCATGCTGACACGGGGAGAACATGCAAACTCCCCACAGAAAGGCTTCCCCACCCTGGGTTCGAACCAGGCGACAGTGCTAACCACTGCATCACCATGCCGCCATTCAGATTGATGTTCCATGAAATAAATCCTTCCACTGGTACATATCTGACAAAATCATTCTTACTTTTTTCCCAATTACAACTCGCTTGAAATTTATCATGTAGACAACAGAATTTTGTTGAATGATAACACAGTGTTGTCACAGTATTCGTCCCAGTGACAGGACTGATGTGTTACTGTGCTGTGACAGTCTGAGATGACGCATGGAAACCATGAAGTAGTGAGATAATGTCTGTAGAGTGGAGTGAAGGGCCTTGGTTGAAGCACCCATGCTAACAAGCATCCTCTCTTCTGAGGTACCCTTGAGCAGGACTCTGTCTCTCAAATGGTGCTGACCTTGTGCTCTGACCTTCCTGTGATAGAAGCTAAATTAATGGGGAAGTTCCCTACAGTCTATGAATAGAAGTTCCCATCACATTGAACATTATCTCCCATCCACTGATGTGATATTTCACAGTTTGCAGAAACAGCCTAGGCAGACCTGTTTCCTGCCTGTTGTAAATCCGTGAGTCACTGCAATTAGGCGTGTCCTCTTCTCCAGGGCACATCCATCCACCACAAAGTGAGAGAACCAGTTTTAGCCTCCTGTCTCACCGGGCTGTTTACTGAGTTGGATGCAAACTGTGACTCACCATAAGTGAAGAAAGAGTGGGGATTTTGTAATATCAGCCCCTTTTCCTCCAGTCAGTACAAACACCCACCTCCATTCACCACCTGACCAACCTGTAATCTGACTGGGCTGATGGCGAATCACCTCTCTGATGGTGCATTGCACAATCACTCTGCGCCTTTGTGGCCTGCAGTCATTTAGTCAGGGGCCCAGGCTGTGACACACCAGACAATGCTGACTGATTCACACCCTGATTTATACCTCATAGGGTAAATGTTGAACTCATTGATGGCGAAACAGAAACCAAGTCTTGTTGTGTCTTTTGGTGTTGTCAGCCTGAGCTGATGCAGAGCCCCTCCAATGTATCGCCAGGCTATATCCACCGCCCGGCGGGCCATGTGACTGTGCTAATGCTGAAGAATGCTCTTGTGAATATAAATAGACCTGGCTGGCAAGACAAATTCGCTTTCATGCCTGAGGAGGAGAAAACAAGCATCTCTTTGACACAAAAGCTCCGCCATTATTGCAGTGGAGGCCACCCTCTCAAAGTCCCAAGGAGTCAGTCCTAATTGTGTGTATTTCTTTCTTGCTGAGGCTAATGTTCCTGGCTAGGAGACAGCAGGCAGTAGCAAACACACACTTCTACATCCAGCAGACTGGCTGGTTGGTTGGCTGCTACATGTGGGTCACTGTTACGCCCATGGGTTGTGTGTGAAATACTGCGGCCTGTTGAGAACTGCCCTTCTCAGGCCAATCAGCTTGCTGTCTGACCTATGGAGAAAGTTGCTATGGGTATGCTAATTGTTAAAGCATCATATCAATGGTTTTAGATGGTTGTAGCATGTCACCTACAAATTGTATACTTAAACAGTATTGCTGACCGAATTAAGCTACGAGTTTTTAGAGTATATCCTACCTTGCAGGAAGCTACTGGCTTCACTTCATGCCAATATGCTGTGAAAATCAACAGTGTGCGTCATTGCTGTGAATATATGTTCAACTTTATTTGTTGTCAGAGTCATTTTATTGTATGATGGTGCAGGTGCACGCAGGGAGTGGTTACAAGCTTACTTGCTGGTGTGTCCAACTGCTTGAGGGAAACATTGCGGTTTTGAGCACCAGTCGTTGTGAGACACGAAACTACCGAGTGTACATTGCTGCTTTCACTGGGCTCATGTTCACTTGATGAATGGCTTCCAGATTTGATTTTTAGATAATATCACCAGGGATTTTGGTGCCAGAGTCACAGTAGATGTCAAAGCTTCATTGAACATGAAGGAATAGTTTTATTAGTTGTATTAGATACTTGTACTGTGCCTTGGGTTGCTGAGCAGACTGGAAAACAAGCATTCTCACAGACACGTCTGGTCATTAATGTCATTTTACACCTTAGATGGCTAGTAAGCTTTCAACAAAAATATTTGTGTAAATGTTTTAGATACAGATCGGTGAGGTCCCTTTTCAACGCAATCCTCCAAGACTTGAAGGCTAAAGGGAAGTTTCTGAAATTAAGATCTTTAAAGACATTGTTTCTCCATAATAAAATTCTATTATTTGCTTCCACATGATTTTTGACTGCAGAAAGGGATGCCTTTTGGAGCCATGATTGGGTATTGACTCTTGAAATGCTGTCTGTTGTAAATCATATTATAGTCTCTGTCTCACGCTCGGTTTCTTCAGCTGATCAGCCACAACTGATCATCACAGCCTTTGAAGAGGGTGTGGAGAACACGGGGTATTTTCACAGCAGTTGGTCAGTTACTATATATGAAAGGCGCAGGCCTGCGTCACAGGAAGGGCTGATGGGAAACCAGAGCTCAGGGGTAAAGCAGTCCTGCTGTATATGTACAATGAAAGTTTCCAAAAGGTCAGCTGCTCTCTCTTTCAGTCACTCATTGGGTTGTTGTATTTTTTTGTTTTCTTTTGGACTTGTGCCGAACATTTGAATAGCTCTCTTCCTAATTCTGGTGCAGAGCCAAGGGGTTATCGAAAAATACCAGTGAGTAGAGGTCCTCAGGAAACCCTCTCAACAGGCTGATGTGTATCTCCCATCTTGGCCCCTCAGAACACATTGTGCTGAACCTTGGCGTGTAGTCATGGACCCCTTTAATTCAACTCCCCAGAGACAGAGGTAAAACAGAGGCCATGAAAACACATCGAATGGGTGGGGCTTCAACCTCGTAATCCTTAGCTGTCAATAGCAGGGGCTTCCAGGCTGATGTAGGTCCACATATTGTATGTTCATTGCCTTGAATGGAGGCATTTGTCTAATATTTTGACACTTGGTTGAAGCACCGCTGCAGTTCTGGCCACAGTCATTTCCTGCATATTTGCTTTTTGAGAGTGGTTGTTTGCTTCTGAGCCTGATCTGTGTTGTTATGGCTGTCGTTATGAGCATTCGACTAGATTTCGTAATGCTTGACTCTGTTTAGATGGTTTGTGGAGCCACATGTCATCATGAATAGTGACAGTGTATCAACACAGTATTTCTCACACTCCCGTATCAGGAGGCGGCCCTCGCTGTACAGCAGGTCTGTGTCGTGCTTTAGACATGCTCCCACAGACAGTGACGACACACAGATGATTGTTGTCTGGATATTATCAGCTGGCTGTGATTGTGATGAAACAGCCAATGGAGTCAAAGTCATACTCAGAATTATCCAGTTAAACTTTTCTTGGTACTCAGACCATGTGCTCACCAGTTGGCACATAAATCTGAGACACCTGAGGTAGAGAATATAGAGGTATATCCTCTCACCCATTTCGGAGCAATTGTTGTAGAGCTTAACGATTTTGAAAAAATATCTATTTGCAGTTATTTTGACTGATATTGCGATATGATTTGCCATATTAGATGGAACATCTTTATTCTCATTTTCATTGATATACACATTAAAATTATAAGGATGGGATTTTTGCAGGGATCTGTACTAAACAAAGATGTTCTCTGAAGTATGCAGAATATGATGGGTAGGCCAGGACGTCTCTGCAGCATGACAATATTTAATTTAAAATGGTATTTTGACACACATTTCGCATTTAAAGTTGAAGTGTGTAAGACTTAGAGGGATTTGGTGGCGTCTAGCGGTGAGGATTGCAGATTGACACCAGCTAAAACTTCTCTTGGCTAGAATTCCTTGAATGTTCTCTGTTTAGGAGGTTTTTACTGGGAGCTGAATTATCCGCAGAGGTCTCTTCCTCTTAAGAACAAATGGACCAGGTGATTAAAAGCACTAAAATGCTCAATAAAGCAGTTTCACGTTACAAATCAGTGCATCTCCAACGCTGTCTGGCATCTCGGAGATGGGCGGCTTGCCCGCAACATGCTATTGTGTGCTTACCCCTTTCTGATCTAGACGTTCAGGTTTTTTTTTTACCATGAGCAAAATTATCTGCAGAGGTCTTTTCCTCTCTAAAACAAACAGACCTGCTAATTTAAGCTGGTAAAAAGTACACAGTATAATGAAATTTCACGTTACAAATCCATGTATTTTCTACACAGTTTGGCATGCTAATTTGTGGTCACGTTTTTTTCTCCGATAACATAAGATCCAGACGTTCAGGAGGTTTTAGCCATAAGTTGAATTCTCTCTTCTCGCTTCCTCTCCAGAACAAATGGAGGTGATTTAAACTGCTAGAAACACTGAATGGGGCCATTTCACGTTATAAATCAGTGGAACTCGGCGTTGCTCGTTGTGGTTAGGCTTCTCACTATGGTAGCCGACACGAAAATGATTGTTTGGTTTGTCCTGTCTGGGCTACTGTAGAAACATGGCAGTTGTTGGACTAAGAGTCTCATCCTACTCTCCAATGTGCTATGTGTGAGCTCAGTCCTGCGTGTTCTTTAATGAAGCAATAGGAGAAGATATTCGGTATCAGTTAATGTAGTTTATTAAGCAGTACAGGAATAAAATTACAGAGCTCTGGGTCTCAACTTCACGTCCCTGACGAACAACAAAGGTGTGTCAGTTCATGAAGTCTGACCTCCTGTCCTTTCCCTGACCCAGTATATTTGAGCGTAACAGAGTGTCATTGTGCACGCAAGGCGTTGTCCTCTTCTCATTGGCGGTTCCACTTCCTCCTTCACCACACCACGCCCCTGCCTCGTATTAATCTGACTCCTTCCCGCTGGCGGTGGGGGCGTGGTTCCTGTTTTGAAAGACAAGAGAACAACACAACTCCCTACACATGCTGTACCTTACTATCTGTATATCACTTTCTATTCTTTTTACCATATATGAAACTAATTATCTAAGCATTGCAGTATGTGCTCCTCAGACTTCATGTCTCTTCCTCTCCTGTACTTCTCCACTTCTGCAAAGCAAACACATTCAGATCAGCTGAAATCATCTCAGTATTCTCATTGTTCACACATCTAAAACTTATATAGTGAAACACAACTTAGAGTAAAACACATAAAATCATTCTTTTCCCAACACAGTGCAACATGGTGATCTCCATAAACGGAGACCCGCTTCCTTTGTACAAATAAACAGCTCATTTTAAGGTGAGGAGAGCACAGCAATTTATATTTTCAGGTCATTATACACTAAAGAAGACATAATTATTATATTTTACTCCATTCTGCCAATACATCCTCCTAAGTCCTACACACTGGACCTTTAACAAATGTTGTGCCTCCTTTGATTTGAAAATTGCAGTCAGCCATTTTGCGATTTCAATAAGATTTTGATTAATTGTTCAGCCATAATTGTTAGTGCTTATATATTGAGTGTGCCTGTGACAGTGTTTCCAAAAATAACATGGTAATCATGTATTAGTGTTGCTACAGGTCACACTAGCCTGTCAGACTGATGATTTCAATGCATCCACTTTGGAAAGAGTTTCTGAAAATATCTGTTTTTGGTGGCTAAGCTCAAGCAGTGTGGTTTTAAAATGCATCAGAATCTGATTTAATGCCAAGTAGGTTTCCACAAACAAGGAAATCGAATCCCCTATCCACCTGTTTTGTAGTGAGTAGCTTGTTGCTAACATTGCCTCACTGCCATTCCCCTGTGACCTTGCACCTACAGCTACACCTGAAGTGAAATGTTTTTGCTGACGGAGGGGTTTATGTATCTTCGAGCGTGACAGGCAGCCTATTTTTCGCCACACTGTATTTTTTCTTTTACACATTCCTCTTGTGTTGCACCTTGTTGAGCATCCCCGCACATTCAGGGCCATCGTTTTCAGAGCAGCGATAGATTCCCATCGTGATGACAGGCTGTTTAATGACTGTGAGCAGTGGGTGGTGGGAGGTCAGGACCATGAGCTGTCCAGAGAGTGGAACGTAGGCAATAAGGCCTGTGCGGTTTCAATGTCAGCTGCAGACTCAACACCTCGGGATGTGAGTGTTTCTCAAAGGCCGCTCCTGGCTTGTTATGAGCTTCTAATATTGATTTTAATGAGTCAGCTGCCTGGTTAACGTTCTTCCTTCCACATTAATGTCCTCTTAACCCATCATCCTTGAGCAATTTGGCAGAAGCAAGGGGCATTATTGGTGCGTGTGTCATCTGGAGATGGAACATCGGGAGGATGTTGCCAGTCAAAGCTCAGTTTATATGGCAGGTGTTTGGTGTTATGTTGTCTTGTGTACTCACTGACCACATGTGGGCAACAGAACAGACAGATGCGAGTTCAGATGATGTACAAGCCCCAGTGAACCTCAGGTCAGGTCTGTTCCACACTTCTGACCCCTCCATCTCTTAACTACAACACCGCCACAGCGAAACTCAACACCTTTGGCTCACTTTCACTGCTCTGTAGACTCTGGTTACCCAGCAATGCAGAAACACTGGTCTGTCTTGCAGCAAACGAGCCAGGATGCTTCTGTCTAAATAAGTCTCTGTTTTTTCCTGTTCTTTGCAATGTGCTGAATTAAGTCAGAGTCAACCCACTGACCTGGTTACACAGCCCTCACAGTTAAAATAAATGAGACACAGGTCGCACAGGTCAATAAACTTTTATCACAGCAGACATTTTGACATGTCATGTATTCATTAACATTAATGACAGCTGCATTCCAGTTAGGGGAAGCCCTGGTATTGTCCATGCTGACTCATTTGAATTGCTTGCTGGGACACTTAATGGAACTGAGACATCGTTAATGTTATCACTTTCACCTGTGCTTTTCCTACTATGACAAGTCCAAACGTCTGCAGTGAAACAGGTCCATTAGTACAGAGGAACAGGCCTTTTCACTGCAGACATTTTAACTTGTCATAGTACAACAAAGCAGAGGTGTCACTAATAAAATCAATGACGACTATTCACTTAATGAGTTCCTGTAAGCCATGAGTGTGTGACAACGAGCCACTATGAACAATACCATTTTTTTAACCAATATGTTAAACTAAGCTCACTGTCTCCTGGCTCTGGTTTCCCACTTCACACTCACATGAGAGTGGTATCTTTCCTCTAATCTAATATCTCCGTCCTAGTTTGAATTGGCTTTCCATCAACATTTGTCGGCACCTTACAGACCTTTTTTCGCAGCACACATTTTGTCATCGCAGGAAGAAGGCAGGTGTTACTAATAACATTAACGATGGCTCAGTTTTATTACATGACCCAGTAAGCTTATTGAATGTGCCAACATATACAATAACAGTGCCACTCTGGAAGTGGCTGACTGTAAATTCAGTGTCAATAAAGTCAATAAAGTGCAGGTGTAATAGGGAATCTAATTAATTACACCTGTGATTTAGCCTGTATGATGAGTCACAATGTTTAAAAGGTCTGCTAACAGGAACAGTGTTTAAGAGTTAGTGGCATCTAGCAGGGAGCACTGCAGATTGCAACCAGTTGAAACTTCTCCTGGTTAGAATTCCTTCAGTGTTCATTGTTCAGGAGGTTGTTACCAGGAGCTGAATTATCTGCAGAGGTCTCTTCCTCACCAAAACAAACTGACCATGTGATTTAAACCCTAAATAAAGCTGTTTTGTATTACAAATCAGTCTGTCCCTGATGCTAACTGGCATGAGACAGGCTGCTAGCCCAGCACCTGCTCATCTGTGCTCACCTTTTTTCTTTGATAACTTAAGATCCAGACATTTAGCAGGTTTTTAATGGGAGCCAAAGTATCTGCAGAGGTCTCCCGCTTTCCAAAACAAACGGACCTGGTGATTTAAACTGTTAAAACACAGAATAAAGCAGTTTCACATTAAACAATCAGTGTTTTTCTAATGCTCTTGTCACAGAGGGGCTGCTAACTAATGTGCCCGACACGAAAATGCGAATGGCCCTATCTAAAACTGTAGAAACATGGCAGTGCAACATAGCGGACTCAGTGGGCAAGGACCAGCTCCTTATGTAGGTCTTAACAGCTCATTGTAAGCTAAAGAGAACAGAATGATTCTTATTTTCAGATGATTACACTCTTAAGAAAACATACTCACTATACTATATTCCATTCCATTTCTGCAATATATCCCCTTAAATCCTACACACTGGACCTTTAATGAAATCCAGTATCATTTTAAGCCATTATTGTGCAGTAATTCTAGGTGACAGATATTCCAGTTAGTGGCAGGGTAGCCAGCTAATCTGACCAGAAATCAGTTGTGGATTTGTCACTCATTGGTGCACCTGCAGTAACATCACAAACACCTGTTAACAAACAGCTCATTGCGGTTATGGTGTGCTTAGAGGCAGCCTGACTGAAGAATAAACTACATTAACCTTTTGCATGCATCCCACTTGTGGCTGTCTGACGTCAGTTGTCTGACTCAGCAATGAACCATCTACAGTTGTGCACCAGTTTTATCATTGTGATGAAGTCATGTGTGCTGAGTTTATCTGAAACAAAAACAGCTTGTCACTGCCAAGATTGTACAGCATGCTGTTGATGTCTTCAGGAAAATACTTTGTGAAATTAACAGAAGCACAGATGAGAGGTCAAGTTATAGATTGAAGGAGTTGGAGGAAGGTGAATCAGGTGTATATCCAAGATATGTCGACCTGATTTTCTGGTATGCTTTGGTTTTTTTTTGGTTTTTTTTATTGTCTGTAACTGTTATGTGTTGTGTCTCTGCAACTTTGTTTAGATGTGCAGCTGCCTCTTTTGGCCATGACACTGTTTTAAAGGAGACTTTTAATCTTAATGAAGCTTTTCCTGGTTTGATACATTTTGAATAAAAATACATTCTGATGAAAGATAAATTACACAGTCAGGAATCAGTGATATGGCTTGACTTACAGTCTTTTGGGGTTGGTAAATTTACTCTCCTTCACTTTGGCTTTCTCAGTGCTGTAACTGTCCCCGGCTCCAAACCCCACTGTACTCACACAGCTGGCTCGAGAGTGCTGTCTCTGCCAATATAAAATGCACAATGTAATAGAAGTAATGGAGGAGGTAGAGCAATACTCAGTCTGCACTCAAACAGCACGTGAAGACTTTAAAAGCTTGGAAGGAACATTAGTTTTATTTCTTTGGCAAAAACAACTCCAGGATGCTGACTGTGTCCAGTCTGATTGCTGGATGGTTCTTCCAGTTCATAGTGTGTATAATCTCAATTTTGATCATGGCACCACCAACACAATTGCACTGAAGTGTTTTTATCCTGTACAGGAAGGTCTGATTTGATGAAATGATACGGTGTTTGAGTTAGGGAGGGTTGAATTTTAAATTGGCCAGCATGTGTCTGTGTGTAGGGCTGTGTTATTGCCTCACAGTGATATTGACGTATATAATGTACATTCTGATTTCGTTTCCTATAAGCCCCATCTCGCTCCTTTCCTGCCAACGCCTCTTACATGTTTTCACTTTCAGTTTTCAATACTCTTCACACCTTTCATTACATCCTCTGTGCTTCTCACTCCCTTAACTCATTACCTTCTCTATTTTGGCAAACACAGGTGTTACACATCTTTGGTTAAAAGCTGTTATAGGACCTTTTTTTAACTGATCTGTTGTAACATGCAGATCTCAGTCTGCTTATTCTTCTCTTTAAATTATTAAGGCTTTCCCAAGAAAATGTCTCAGAATAGTAAAAGGAGCTGTAATATGATCTGCCACACCAACCCGCAGTAGAAAATGGCTGCACAGCAACACATAGACTAAAATAAAATAATCTGATATGCCAAATAATCATGTTTACCAATCATTAACTAGCAAAAACAAAACTACATTCTTTCTGGTCTCATCATGTGTCACAGTATGTGAAAGGACAGAGAGAAAGACAAGCTGTCTTGTTGATGTTCATGATAAATGGTGCTGTATGATTGAATGGTACTCAGGAATCAACCGGGACTGTCACTGACGGCTACTTAATCAAGCAGTCAGAGTCATTCTGGGTGAAAAAATTTAACTCTGCACTGTTAACTTCCTGTATATTCAAAGTGTTGGTTGTCCTTGAATTTCTTTTTACGGAGCTTCCAAATGAGAGTTAAACACACATTCTGTGTTAGGGGTGTAAATCACAAGTTTCATCATGATACGATATCATATCGATTCCTTGGACAACAATCTGATATTTGCTGATATCACTAAGTCTGCCATGATCTGATTTCAATTCAATTCAGGGGCCTGCAACTGATATGAGAAAATATCAATAAATATCCTCAGTGGCTACGGTTACATGATGGCTTCTCATTCGGAATGAAATAAATCTGAATGAAATCATTCAGAATTAAAGTTTTTCCAGGTAGTTTACATGGGAAATATTCATTCCGAATGAGGGTTTACACGGGAGATCAGTTCAATCGCCTTTATTCAAGTCTGCGCAAGGTTTGGGGCAGGGAAGGTTTCTGATTGGATAGGGGGCGGGGCAGATGTTACGTGTTTACGTTTACCAGAAGAAAACACTGTAGTCCTCGCTCCGGATAACAAGATGCTTGATGACGCCGTTCTAAGTGCCTTTTTTGGGCGTGTTTTGCTTATATTCTTGAAGCAGCAGTACGACAACAACCTTGTTCTGCTAATGCTTCATCTGTTGAGGAGTAGAAGGGAAGTAGAAGACCGTGCTGTGGCGAATGGAAACCGGTGAGTGCAATGAGTCCAACTGCTCTATCTCAGCCCGTTGCTATGCACGCTATATACGTCATTGCGCCAGAACGGCAAGGAAACGAGCATGCGCAGAAAGACCGGAATGAACTTAAAGAGGAATGAGTGTATACATGCACACAAAATTCTTTCATTCGGGATGACAAACGGAATAAACCACCCCCTTTAATCGGATTTAATTTTCAATCGGAATGACCGTTTTTCAATCGGAATGACCGTTTACATGACCACTTTTAATCGGAATGGCGTTTCATTCCGATTAAAAGTGGAATTAAACTGTGCATGTAAACGTACTGATTGTCTTTTTCTTGGCTGCTTACCATTGTCTGCCCGGTGCTAGGCCAATAGCACTGTTTGAATGTGAAGGAAGGAGTTGTACTTGGGTGGTAATAGTGACACGTGTGTGCCATGGGGATTAAAAAAGGTGTATCTTAAAGATGATGATATGCATTAGTGCCATTTCAGCCAGGAACACTTTAGTCAAAGAAAACCTTATTTCCATTCGCAGTATTATATTTGGCGGTATGGCTCTGTTTTGGGGCCGCTCTTTCCTTTCCTTTTCCTTTCCTCAGGCTTACACAGAAAGCCTCTTACATGCACCTGTGTGGAAAGCTTTAAGACAGAGGAGGAAAGCCTGAGGCAGAGACAGCAAACCTCCCTGCCCTTCCATGCGCCTACATGGAAAGCCTAAGAAAGGGAGAGCAGCAGCAAAGACCCCCTTGGAAACAGAACAGAGCAGCATCAGTGACAAACAGAAATGACATTGATGAGTCAGACACAGCATGAAAAGGCGGAGCTGGGGTGGAGGCGGGTTACAAAGCAGCTTGAAGAAGAAGCAGCAACAGTAGGCAGACTGGAGCAGTTTAAATAGGGTGCCCTGAATGAGATTCGCCAATTGGTTGCATAGAAAGGACTTGTGTGATCAGTCAGCTGCTCCGTCAGTTGATTGGGCTGTTTGAGATCACCTGATGTAGCTGGGATGTGAGCTGAGCTTGACTTCGTGTCCTGCCTGAACTAACGCTATGCTCGATTAAACTGATATATCAATCAAGAATGAAGTATCATTACACCTCTAGTCTTAATCTGCCTGCTACAACATGTGATTTAAGCACTTTGATGCATTTTTTATGGCTGAAACTCATCAATTAACAGAAAAATATCATGTATGTAAAATGTCATGTCCCCTTTATTTATATATATATATATATATATATATATATATATATATATATATATATATATATATATATATACATATATATATATATATATATATATATATATATATATATATATATATATATGTGTGTGTGTGTGTATGTATGTATGTATATATATATATATATATATATATATATATATATATAGATATAGATATAGATAGATAGATAGATCTGTATATATAGATATAGATAGATAAATATACATATACATATACATATATTTCCCCTTAAATTCATGACTGGAGCTCTTGACTACAATTCCAGATAGAGCTTCAACAATGGTGTCTCCATAGCAAGAGCGTGACAAAAATGTACAGTGATGAATGATACCTAACCATATTCTGCCCAGCCCCACTCAGTCAGGATCTGACAGTTGAGTTAACTGTCGAGACGTACTGGCTCCACCCGCTAAGCAACCAAATACAAACCAAATCTCTGTTTCCAATGGAGATTCTGTCAAGAGAAATTACACTCCCCTGGCCTTTTTCTCAGCTGGCTGGGAGATATCTCCTTCCATCCCGAGATCACTTCATCCTGCCTGTCTGTCTGAAAACCCCCCACATGGGCGAGCTGGGTCCCAGAGGAATTGAAGCCCTGCTTTTGGAGTGGAAAACATTGGCCCTGGAGTTGAGAGCCTTTGTATAAATGTTTCAGTCTCTTTCCAGACATGAACAAAATACCCCGAGTGAGACCTCAACGCTGCTGATATTTAATAACTGTGATTCAGCTGCCGAGTACCTGCAGACTTGGATCTCAGAGTTATACACAGTCCTGAGGGTGTGGATGCTTATTCAGTTTTCTGGTAGTTGTCAAGCTCCCATATCTCAACTAAGCTAACAGGGATTCGTGATTCCTTTTATAGTTAATTTACTTTACAAAATCCACAAGAACATCACATCTATAGAGGCAGAGAAAAATAGTTTGCAGGGTTCCAGACTAAATTTTTACATCGTTTGCACTGGTGTGCCTAACTTTATAATTTACGTCCACCAGCACATAATTTAGGTGCACCCCAGAATTTTTCACCACGCCTTTTGGTGCTGAAATAACACATTTTAAGTGTTAGTTTTTTGTCAGTTCCCATACACATGGGTGTATAGGAACAGACAGATTTCCTAAAATATGATGTAAATTATTATACAGGGCTGTACGTTAACTTTTTTTGCACATAACACTGGTGCTACAGAGGTGGAAAGTTTCATAGCACAGGCTACAGAATTGTAGCACAATATAGTGCTTAAAAATGCAGTCGTTGCTTAAAAAAGCTTTATTTATTATTACTATTATTGTTAAGGCACATAGCATGGACAGAGGAAGTAGAGAGAGGCCAAAATGGTTGCTCTCTGGAGCCCTGACTTCTTAAAATACTGCGAGGATGACAGTATTGACCAAGCAATGTTTCAAATGCAGACAACTTGATCAAGACCATCTTGTGTGTGTTCACAGTAGGGCTGCAACTCATCATGTTTTTAGTTTGAATTTGCTTGTTTTCATCTCAAATAATCAATTAATTATTTGATAGTGAAAAAATGCCCATCACAATTTCCTAAAGTTGACATTATCTAGTTGCTTGCTTGACTCCAAAACCTAAAGACATTAAATTTACTATCGCATAAGACAAAGATAAGTGGATCCTCACAATTTATAAGCTGGATCAAGGAAGTGTTTGGTGTTTTCTTGACAAATGACTCAAATGATTAACCAATCATCAAAATAGTTGCCATTTAATTTAGTCTAATTGATTATTAAATTAATTGTTTCAGCTCCAGCTTATGGTATTAATATAAAAAATGAAAGAATAAATCATGCATTGGAATGCAAAACTAGAGTATGGGGAATTTACTTTATTTCCTCTCGTCTAACTACTTCCATTTTAGAGGATGAAATGTGGAAATCTAACATCTAACATCTAATTTAACCAACGACCAGGTGCCATTAAATGGTCTTGGTGTTGGACTCATTCATTTGTGTTTCCTGCCGAGCGCTATTTACCCATGTTCTCAGCACAGTCTGCCTGTTGTTTTTGTGTTTCTGCTCTATAAATAAGATCCTGTGGGTGACGTTAGTTCCTCTCTCAGCCCCTGTGTTTACGTGTGTATTTACATGTAAATGTGCATACTGTGGCTGTTTCTGTTTGCGGTTGTGCTCTGTGTGTCTCTCCTTGCTGTCATCTGCTCCCCAAGACCCTACAGGAGAATGGCTTTCTTTTGTTGGTATCTATTTCTCGTGAGATTGAGTTGTAACAGTGCAGTATGTTAGCATCTCATTCATCACAGACAATAAACCACTGATAAACAAAGACGGCTTTGTGCAGATCGAACCAGCATTGCTGGCTAGAAGCCCGTCTGTGACCTCACAGGGGTAGAAGATAGTCAAACACTATGCTAGCCTCAGTTCAGACATATTTGCCATCTATCCTTTTAACAAGTACATACAAATGTCCAGACGGAGCGATGTAATCTGTTAGGTTCAAATGTAATCTCAGATTACAGATTAGGATAGAGCCAAAAATGCAAACGTTGGATGATGTGAAAGGGGAGTTTTATTTACCGCTATCTGTGTAATCTGGGCAGTTATCCTCACTGACGTGTGTGTGTTTCTGTACAATCATCTGGTAACCTGTGTGTGCATACAGGGTGAGGAACTGATACTCTGAGGCAAGAGGAAATGGTGGGTGACAGAAACAGTTGTGTTGCTTCCTCCCAGAGCTGGATGCCACCAGGCTAATCTGCCCCCGCAGTAATTACAGAGCTCTACCAGTGGGGGGGATAAATTCATATATGTGTGTGTGTGTGTGTGTGTGTTGGGGGGGTTGCAGTGGTCTGTACATAGTATGGAAGTCTTCTGTGTTTGCAACATCAACAGAAAACGACACAATGAGATGAAACATCAGGGTTGTTGCCACATCCTTGACAGGGAGGTGAACAAGTGTGAAGTTTTGCAATAGCTGCGACCTCCATGCCAGATTTCAGGCTCTAAGGGTAAAAACTGTGGGCGCCAAAGGGTGGGGAAATTTTTCTTTACCAACCAAGCAACAGAGCAAGCTTTAAAACTGCTTGTCATGGCCAAAAACAACTCCATGTCTGTGTCTCAGGAGGCAGAGCAGGTCGTCCACCAATCAGAAAATTGGCTGTATGATCCCCAGCTCCTCCAGTTGTCAAAGTATCCTTGGGCAAGACACTGAACCCAACAACAACAACATTTAGCTTAGGAGCAGGTGGCACTCTGTATGGTAGCCTCAGCCATGTGATTTTTGCTGCAGTCTGAACCAAACAAGCATGTTCCCCTACATCTGGAATATGATTTGTAGGCTGTGTCATTTCTGTTGAACCACGGTGCTACATTGTGATGTTAAATTGTGACACATGTTGCCTTTATCAAACAGTTGCAGCTCCTACAATTTAAAAAATTGCACATTATGATTTCGATAATATGTGGATTCATTGTGCAGCCCTGGTTAATGGGTAAAAAGTGACGAGTAGCGTAGAAGCACTGTGTGGTTGGAAGACTGGAAAGGTGCTGTACACTTGTTCATACATGAACTGTGTGTCGTTGGGGTGCCGGCAGGCTAATCACCTGATGCCTAAAGCTATTCACCACCCCCCACCACACATACACACGTCACAAATGTTGTACTTGTGCACTGTGCTTCACTTTAATCTGATTGTTCCTGTGTGTGCTGGGCAGGTTGGTGGATGGGCGGGTGTTAACTACAGCCCAGACACTCCTGTCTGCTAGCGTCAACTATTAGCTCATCATTCTGTCTAAGAGAGGAAGCATTAGCCCAGCAGTAACCTCTGACTGTTATTGAGAGCCCTGGAAACTGTGCTGGCTCCTCATTTTTATCGCTTTGATACACTGTTGGGAGTGTTTTAATCATCTGGTCCCTGGGTTGCTGGCAGAGACATGTTCATATTCTGTCATATTCATCTATAACACAGGGTACTTCCTCTAAACTTTAAAAACAAAAAGGCACTTTAACTTGTGCTTTTTCAAATTGCCAGTGGCTTTTTTCATTTAAGAAAATGTGTTCTGACCACAAAACAGATGGAAAACTTTGGCATTAAAAAAGTGCTTCACTAAGCCTCTCAGGCACAGAGGAGCATTTTCCAAAATTAAGAACAGTTTTTCATGAGCCAAGCAATATCAGTTAGGGAATAAAGGAACGCTGTACTATAAAATTTGGCAGCAGGTGTTACTCTGATTGAAATTACAGCCGGGGAGCACACTGACTTTGTTGCTGGAGTTTTATGTAGACGTCTGAGACTTTCCCCAAACTGGTCTTTGCTGATAATGGCAGCTGGAATTAAACTGCTTGTTCAGATTATTAACACAAACTGAAAAAAATCCTTTCAAGTCCTCCCTCTGTTTCCAATATTAATTTCACCCATTGCTGAATGACCTGGAGTCTTGCACAAGGTTTTAGGTGCTTTTGGTGAGGATTTGTCCCAGTCCATTTGAGTTTCATTATGTATTCCCCCCACACAGCGTGCACACAGAACCATAACCTTAGCCTTCCTTCCCAGTTTTCTCTGACTGTTCATTACGCATCATTTATTCACCGTTGATGTGGTATTAGTGTTCCTCTTTAGGTTGGTTTGAGAGAGCCAAATATGCAGTCCATTGTTAATAGTGACCTAAGAAGCAGCATTTTAAGTGTGTCAGCCTCAGACAGTCAGATGATTCAACGTATCAGCTGCTTTGTGGGCTGGAAAAACCCATGGAAACGACTATCAGGACATTAATGTTCAGTGCCCTTTAAGTACCATGGCAACTAGACGGCTCATGTTTTTCTTGGGTTCCTTTAACGTAAGCGACAATCTGAACATTGTGGAGAACAGATATTATAGATCTACCAATCTGGACAACAAATAAACAGAGTGAACTTAAAGCACCAGCTGACTTCTTGGAAAGTTTAGATTTTTTTTTCTTTCTTTTAGCAACACACTAGCAAGATCTGGCAACAACTGGCGTGATCTTACACTCAGATAGATAAAAGCGAGTGGCAAAATAAGGAACAAACATCACATTTTTACTGTATATGGCCTTGTATTGTTTTGAATAAGATTTCTTCCAGCCACATGACGTGTACAACACTTCTAAAAGCGGTGTGATTCAGATATATGCCCACTTAGGAGACTGGAACTGTATACCATTTCATACCATTTGCGCAGCTTGTAATGGGTTATCTTCTGTTTATAGAATATCATTGTTAAAACTATGCAGTGCTGATCAAATACTTCAATTACCGATCGAGTATAGTTCTACTTTTTTAAAATGAAAATTCTGCATCTATTCAGTGTAGGAATGTTAACAGTGAACTGTTAATTGGTTAACCGCTGTGAATATTATTGACTGGTTAACTTATGTATGTCAGCCTATGGGTGTGTTTTGCTACTTTAAAGTTAACTGCACTGCGCATCACCCAGATCTGGTAGGAGCTAGCTAGCAGCCCCACTTATTCTGCTATTATCTGCCAGGAATGGCATCTAGACCTAACAGTGTTGCTGTGAAAACATTGTGCCCACCCTACAGTCTGCCCACAGCTCGGCCTGATGAGTAAGCGACTCAATTTAGAGCCATGAAACCCCTTTCATGTTGTTGACTATGTTATTAGTGTTAGCTCGGTTATCATTGTTAGCAGTGTCAGCATGGCTAGTGGTGGTAACATAAGTAACAATGCTAAAGGGGTTATATTGCTCAAAATAAAGCTGCTTACTCAACAGGGTTGAGTAACTGAGACCGGAGGGTGGGCGCAGTGTTTCTGCTGCAACGCGTTCCACCACTGTGATGGTGTTACCAGCTGTAATAGCTAAATAAAGGAGAGTGCTAACAAGCTAACATTAGCTCCCACCCAATGCAGGTGGTGCACAGTGCAGAGCGGCCAAGATACCAGTGGAGACCAGAGGGTGCGCAGTGGACATGTTTCCACATGTTAACGCGGAGGGTTGACTGTCCAGCTCTTAATGGATAGCAATTTGAAATACAGCCCTAAAGCTCACTGATTCAATGGAGCACCTGACTAAAAGGAAAGGCCTCTTGTGTTTCATGTCTTTTCTGTTTTAAAAATTAATTGGTTAGTTACTGGTAATGGGTGTTGGCTGATCAAATGCAAAAAAACAAAAAATAGAAACTGACATTCCTATTTCAGTTATCCGTGAGCATAAATGTTAATAAACTCAACTTCAAACCAAGATTCTGTTACTATATTGGCTATGTCCCTAAAATGTCTTCAAAAACGTATTTAAGTGCACTGTTTAGCTGTAATACAAGAATGTGTGAACAGGAAGTTTTAAGAAACATATTTTAATGTACTGTTAAACCGTAAACAGCCAACCACCATGTTGTTTTCTTTGTTAAACCAGCCAAACTCACATTATGTCACCCACCAGCAGGAGCATTTATTGGCTGGGTGCGGCGCAGTGCATTCTGGGAGTTGAAGGTTCTCTACCCCTTGAGCGAAAAGTGAATGTAACAGCCTTTTTCCTCTATTTTCTCTGGTCATGTTGCACCAGTTTCAAAAGTATTTGCGTCTTTCTGCTTCATAGACAGCCCAGTTCTATGATAAGGCTTCAACCATCATGGTGAGCACACAGATGAGCTGCACAAACACAAAAGGCTCTAATGTGCTGGAGAATGCCAGTGCGGATTAAAACTGAAGTGGTCACTAATGCCTGGATGCATGACTTTACTGTAAAATCCCTTCCTGTCAGAATGTGGCTCTCTGTAATTATTGGTGCAACTGCGAGTGCTGTTTATGTGTGTGTTTATCCCCTCTGTGACCCTGCACTGTCAGCTGTGAGAGGATCAGCCCTCCATTTGACTGGTCCCGAGGTCAGAGGTCAACAGCAGCCGTTCAAAGAAGAAGTCAGAGGGTCACTGTCATCTTGACTTGAACAAGCTCTGAAAGAGCCACATTGGTCGGTCTGTTTACACAACTAGCTCTATAAAGACAAACTTTAAAGTGCCTGGATGGCAGGAGGAAGGATTATGATGATTGCTTACAGAAATGAGATGACCTTTGTCACTGAATCAATGCATCTAAGAGACACTTTTATACACACACTTTGCTAAACCTGCCTCTGCTGCTACTGTGTTGAGCAGGTCCAGCATATGCCAGGACAACAAAACACACATGATCCTTCTGGTTTGACACACTGACACACATCTCACTGAGAAGGCCTGTAATGCAACTCAGCTCCGGGCTCAGTCAGCATTCATTCCTCTGTGTACTGTAGCACCCCTTAACCTGCACCAGCTGTGTACACACACATTTACACACACAAATACATTCACTTCCTGCACCTCAGGGGAATTTTTGGCCAATGGGCTAGCTCTCCTGGCCAGTTGGCCCTCTCTGTTAGCATGGTGCTCTCCAATCAGCACATTCCTCTTTCTCTAGACAGACACAGGCAGACGATTTTGGCAGCGCGCACACAGGGTGGGGTAACACTCATATCCTGTCCCCTGACCTCAGATTACACACGCACACACAGTCATTGTACTGTTTTGCTCATGCTCACACTCAAAACACCACATTCTTGCACTCAAAACATACAGCTTTTCCTCTGTTTTGAAGCAGCTGTCACAGTCACTCTCTCAACCCAGAGCCCTCGGTGTCTCTCTGCCCGCTGCCAGCCACAGAGCCAGTGTGGCCGTGCCAGTCCACGCCTGTTGTTATGCCCTCACACTAATACAGACTCTCCTCTGTCTGTGTTAATGACCCTCCCTCCGTCTTTCCATCCCTCCCTTCCTCCCTCTGGGCACCACTTGGACACCAGGACGAGGCTTTGACAGAAGCCCGTCTCTGACAACAATGATGTTCCAGTCCACTACAATCAATTTGCTGCTGATTGCTGCACTTTCACGTCTGTCTCTGAGTATTTTTGTCCACATTAACAAGCCTGTAGCACGCCTAAGAGTTGAGGAAACAAAGAAGAAGAGACTGTAACACACATTTGCTTTTTTTTTTTTGTCCCAAGTACATTTGAGGCCAGTGTGTGTGTGTACCCAGGCATGAAGTCGGAGCTGACTGCTGGCCACCCCATTTGAGCTCTCTTACGCAGAGAATGAGAAAGCACTCAGCACTCAATCACACACTCTCTCTAAAACGGTCTTTGACTTTGTTTCTGCTGGAGTTTTTTTCTTTGCAAATGATGTACACTCCCTCTGCGCCCTCCCTCCTCCCTTGTTTCCCATGATTTCACGGTGTTGTGAAATCTCCAGAGTTTCCTGCATGGGAAGGATCAGAAATAAAAAAAAGTCTACAAAACTCAAATACTGGCAATCCAAATCCTCAATCCTGAGGGGAGCTCCCTCTTTGATTTACTTATTTTTCTAGGCAAACACCACACACCAGTGGACAGTGACCAGAGTGTGAGAAAGCTTAAAGACACACAGAATCAGAGTCACACATGGGACTCCCCACCCAGTGCCGGCTTATCCAGCCCACCACCCTTCAATCTGCTGTTGAACTTTGGCTCCCCCTCTTTCCCCTCATTTTCTTTCCATTGTTGTCTCATACATGCACCAAGCTATGTTTGCTCTCACTTCTGCTGGTGACTTTGACCATGTGTTTATCACCTCACCCCCCACAACCCTCTCCTCCCCGTTATCTTTGATTTTCTTCAGCTGCTTGGATGAGGGTTTTTCCTTGTCACCGGTCAGAGTCTGGAGGAGGTGCTGGGATTGAGGCTAAGCAGTCCTTTGGCACATTGCACTTGACATAGCATACGGTGTTATCACTGGACACAGGGGAAGGGGAATAACTGAGAGTTGTGGGGTTGTTAGTGTGTACAAGGACAGTGTGTAAACATGTTCGTGAACTGGATAGGGCGTGTCTTGCATACATGTTTGCTGCACAAGTAGACTGTGTGTTTTGGGGTCCCTGTTAAGTGGACTTTGTCTTGCCTCTGTCCCTCTCCAACAAACTTTGGTAGCTGTGGGAGTCCTGCCAGTCCAAGGCCGAATGAGGAAGGGGTGGGGCTGGGTTTACAGTGGGAAAAAGAGGGGGGAGGTGGAGAAGATAAATCGTTGAGTCCCATGTGAAACCAGCTCACATGGCTTCCTTTTTCACTCTTGTCACTATCCCAACTGCTCCAGATAGCCTTCAGTTTGGCCATTGTTCTCCGCCACGCACGGTTATCTGCTAGTTGCCGTAATCATATTTGGGTTTCGTAGCCCAGAGGAGGTTTTTGTGCACTCATCATGTTTATTCACCGGGGCTAATGTAAGGCCAAACAATGGTGTTATCTCCTTGCCTAGTTGTAAATGGACTGAGCTGTCAACATGTGGAGTTCAGTAGATTTGGTTTAAAGAGGATTATTATTATGACTCAACCCCTGCAAATGTATTAGCCAAAGCAGAGGCTGTATGTGTGTGTCAGAGGAGTGTTACGTGTACTTCATCTGGTTTATGTGTTGGTCTGTGTGCGCAGTTGCCTGGTGTTTGTGTGGTAATTATGACTAACATAACGGTGTGGTGTCGCTGTCCTCTCTCCTAGGTGACATCACGCAGAAGGGCTATGAGAAGAAGAGAGCCAAGCTGCTGGCCTCCTACATCCCCCGTTTGCCAAGTAAGATCAACTCTTCTTCTGCTCTTTGCTTTTCCTTAACTCACATCTAAGTCCTCTCTCTCTCTTTTCTACGTAATTTTTCATCTCCCCTGTCAGCATTTTTGGTGCTGGTCATAAAACCAAAGCAATTCCATTAGAATATCATCAAGTCATGACTTCAGTATGATTGTTGCATCTCAGCTGATAGTTCTTCCCCATCTGTGTGGAGAATTACAAAGAAAAATCTCTGTGGTTTTGATTTTTTTTTTTTTTCCAGCTTAATAAAAAAGTAGCTTCACTGAATATCCAGTGTGTCTGTGATTCTCTTTGTCCAAGTTGTCAAAGAGAATTTCTGGCTGTCTGTGGCACTCTAGTGGCCAAAATGGGAATTAGACACATGACAACAAAGCATACAGAAACATCTAACCTCTCTGAAAACCACACCGCAGTATAAAATCCCCAGAATAACAAAACCACAGTAAGCCTTAGAGTTTGTTCTGTCCATTGTGAACTCGTGAACGCAGTTTGCAACCAGTATCAGTTTACGAGTGGTAACAGAAGTAGGGAAGTACCAGAGTTTCGCTGTACCCTTATGAGCCAGTCACCTCTGTCCTCAGTAGTAAGCTGATCTGTTCAGTTTTTCTCCGTCAGCTGACTCACATGAGGGTGTGGTGTTTCCTCAGGAAGAATTGCACCATATTAGCATTAGCATGAAAAAATCCTTCTGTATGTGTCACTGTGAGCTTATTTTGAAAAGTGGAATACGTAACTTCCTTTCCTGCGAGTGTAACCTTGGCCTGCTTTGGCTGGAGCTACAACATTATACATCTGAAGTGATAACGCACACAGGGAGTTGACAAGGACTGCAGGAATCTAATTCTAATATGGATAATTTCCATATTTAGCACTTGAATTAAGTTCTGATGGTCATCAGTGGCTTCTGGGCAGCTTGCCCTGAATGTCAAAGCAGGTATTGGGAAGCTTTGAAACTCCAAAGGTCACCTCCTGCTCCTGCACCCCTCCCAACGGGCCTCTTATTCCTCTCAGCCATCATCTACACAGGGACTCTGTTGCCCAGGCCCTCTGAGAGGAGTTGACTAAAAATATATTTGCCTGACTCTAGCCTAGTTTCATGTACTGCGTTAACAGTATAAGTTGCATCAGTCAAGTGCATGTCCTTATTTCACTTCATGCTCAGAGCCTCTGTAGTGAGGCTACATTTAGAGAGCTTCTCTGAGTTTAATGTAATATTTATGCCTTCATGTGGCTGTAATGGCATTATGTAAAGCCAGAGTGTGCAACTTCCTAAAAGCTCATGTTTGTTGTTGTTTATTAATAATGTTGCCCTATATGTGGTTTTATTGACTGTGCACATATTATGTGCTTCTGTTCTGTAGATGTGGATCTGTCTTTGCCAGATGTACAGCTTTCCCCGGGTCACAGTGCCGACCCCAGCCCGAGTCCTGAGGCTCCGGGCCCCTCCACATCTTCAGCCTCCAGACACCACCGCGCACACCGCAGTGGGGGGGCCAGGGACGAGCGCTACAGATCAGGTACACAGCTTATATACAGGACACATAGAAAACACACACTTAAACAGATAAATGAATAAAACACATTAAACTACAAGGGCACCTGGAGAGCACAGACGTCTGCCAAGGCCGAATCCCCTGTTTCATGAAAACTGTGCCTTTAGTTTTTCTGTAATTTAACTGACAAACAAACAAATGAAAACATAATGTCCTTGGTGGAGTTAATAAATACCACCCAGTGGTAGGGCTGCGACTCAGGATTATTTTTATTGTTGACTATTCTGTGGATAATTTTCTTGATTTATTTTTTATTGTTTGTCTATAAAATGTCAGAAAGTGGTGGATAATGGTGATCAGTGTTACCCAAGGCTCAAGATGACATCCTTAAATGTCATGTTTTGTTCACAACCCAAAGATATTCAGTCTGCAGTTTACATTTAAAAAGCTGGAATCAGAGATTTTTTTTTTCTTAGAAAATTACTCAAACTTATTAATTGATCATCAAATTAGTCGCAAATCAATTTAATAGTTGACAGCTAATTGATTTATCAGTTAATCATTGCCATTTTATCCAGCAATAACAAATCATCAGCCTGTCACTTCCTCTGTCTTTCTGTCCATCTCACTCATTTGTCTTTGTCTGTATGTTTGTATCATTTGTGTAGACATCCACACAGAGGCTGTTCAGGCAGCACTGGCCAAACACAAAGAGGAGAAGATGGCACTGCCCATGCCAACCAAGAGACGCTCAGCCTTTGTCCAGTCTCCCATAGATACCTGCACACCCCCAGGTAAACTAGATTCCTCCCACTCAGTGGGTAACTGGTGACTGTAATGATAATGGGACCTGCTTTTCAATCAGAAACCTTCAGTCCCACTGAACGAACGACTCTGCAGCTGACTCTACCTTTTGACGCCCCTTTTAAGGGGGACAAGCAAAAACTATAAGCGTGTTCAAAACTGTAAATATGTTCTAAATATTTGGGGTTTTCTCTTCCCATCAGACACATCTTCTGCATCAGAGGATGAGGGCTCACTGCGCAGAAAGGCAGCTCTCAGTGCAGTGTTAGCCCAGAGCCTGCAGAGCCCTGATTACTGGATCAACCGTTCCGTCCAAAGCTCCTCCACGTCCTCGTCTGCTTCCTCCACCCTCTCCCATGGAGAGCCCAAAACCCAGCCACAGCCCCAGCTACAACCTGCAGCTTCTCTGTTGGCAGATGTACTGGCCCACACACGGATAGGTAAATATGAACAGATGCATAACAGTGACGGCTAGTTGTTGTTCCCATTTATGACACTTTCTCTTGTCCTCCAGAAAACAGCGTCCCCCCAGATGTGACGTCCTCCACTCCCCAGGAGAGAGGGTCAAGGGTGGACCTGCCTCCGGCGGTCAGAGGCATGAGCCGTGGACAGAGCCGCTCCAGCATGCTGGATACTGCTGACGGTAAACTCAGACAAGCTAAGATGTCTGTAAATGTCTGTTGGTGTTTTAAATGTATATATATGGGTGTACATTTGCACTAATGTAGGGAGAAGAATCCCAGTTTTCTATTCCTGAAATGTGTTGAATTTGGTTACTGTCCCCTGGTCATCGACCTTCTCCAGATTTGCAGTCAAACCATTTGCATGTGTTAATCATGGCAGTTGAGTGACATTTTCTGTTTTGCATCAGCCGTATGGATGACAGCATTGCAGTGACAAAGCTGACTGGAGCACGTTCAGTTCCACAAACAATCTGTCTATGTTCACCCAGAATCATCTTCAACATTATCCCCATCTCACTGTGTGGTGAATGCTGCTAATCACAGATATTTTGTGTTCTTTCTTTTGGGTCCGTTAATCCCGTCCCTGTCTTGCCTTTCATTAAAAAAAAGGAAAAAGAAAAGGTAATATAAGTCGAAATCGGGGAAGGGGAGGGATGCTGAAGAGCCCCAAATCAGCTTGCTTTCCAGCCTGGTGTTTGTCTCTCTGTCTTCATGTTTGTCTCGTGTTGTAGGTTTAGACATAGAGAATCTCCTACAGTTGATTTTCCTAAAGATTGTCCAATCTGTGTCTCCTACCAATTTCCCTTTTGAGTCCCTCCTGCTGCTGATTCTGATCCTGACTGCGTGCTAGTGCGTAGGGTTCTGCTTGTGCGAGAGTGCGTGATTAAGTAGATCAGTATTTGTGTTAGAATAGAAATGCATGTGTGGGTGTGTGCTTGTGGCATCTGGGCTGTTTGTTTTCGTATGTTTGTGACGGTGGGCTGTTGTCTCGGTGTTTGTCCAGGCGTGCCTGTCAGTAGCAGGGTGTCCACTAAGATCCAGCAGCTGTTGAACACACTTAAACGGCCGAAGAGACCCCCACTCAGCGAATTCTTCCTCGATGACTCTGAGGAAATTGTAGAAGGTGAGACACAAAGTTTGCATCTTACTCACTTCTTTTATAATCCCACATAGTCTGCTGAAAAAATATCTCACAGTTTGTTGGATGGGTCGCTTCTTGAGGTCGATATGATAAGGGCAGTTTGAAGCAGGAAAAATCCAGGGAAGCTGATTAATCTGATGATATCCAATCCTGCGCAATTGTTATTTTCCTTGCTGCTGTCAGAAATGAACAATCTTTGACTTAAAACTGGATGACTGAAGAAATTGATACCTTAACAAATAATTATATCTGGATCACTGATTATCAAACTCTAATGAAAAAATCCCTAAAGAAATATAAAAATTTAGAATTGAACATCAAACTTACCATAAAAATCTCTTTTTGTGTGTGTGTGTTTTCAAATTACTTAAAATACTTCCCCCATGATTCTTTAAACAAATAAACATGAGACTAAGTCAAAACCTAGTATATGGCTTGAACACGTGTGAAACCCTTGAGGGCTATAATTTGAAACAGGAAGTGGTGACATTCACGTACTTATTTGTTTATATGTATGACTGTTGCGGTCTAGTCAGAAGGTTCATGTAAATACATGTTAAAATGAAGAACATCACAGTGAGACACACTCACACAGCAGAAGAGACCTGCTTTCTCTGGAGCTGTACCCTCTGATCATGTAACACAATCGTCCCTTCTTCAGCTCCGGTCAGTGATGTACGCCCGGCATGACTGGTAGAGGCTGCGCAGCCATTGGCCCCTATTGAAGTTAGTTCTGCTGATAATGATAGAAAACTCAGTGGTAAATTAAGTACTTGAAAACCACACTTGAGTAAAAGCACAGATCTTACCAGAAAATGACTTTGGTAGAAGTAGAGTAACAGTATCTGATATTTACTGTACTTAATAATACTACTGTACATATTAAATGTAATGAAGTATTGAAAATAAAGGTAGAGGTAAATGCTGATAATAAAAAATAAAGCAGTCAGACTCCTGAACATTATGAAATTTACTTCTTTTTAACATGTATGTACATGTAAAATGTAGTCAGTAGCAGGTAGAATCTAATCTGACATGCAGCCTGGGCTTTACTGAAAATCCAAACTTAACTGTGGCTTTGAGAGCACTTGTTTGCACTTGCCCTTGTGTGACATACCCATAATGTAATTTGATTTGATTCGCCAAACCTTCTAATTTTATTTTGTAGTAACAAAGTAACAAAAATGCTTATTACTTATACAGCTATTGACCTTGCAAAAACAACTGGTAATAAGTATTTATGTATAATTAATGGATGCTCAACAGGGAATGAAAGTCGGAAATAAAGTCATTATCAGAACCAGTATTTCAAACTAAACTAATCAATGTTGTATTCTGTTGGCTTCTCCTAATCGTCCCCTGCCTCCCTTCTCATTTGTGCCTCTGTATTTGTCCAGTGCCCCAGCCAGACCCCAACACCCCAAAGCCAGAGGGACGTCAGATCATCCCAGTGAAGGGGGAGCCCCTCGGCGTGGTCAGTAACTGGCCTCCTGCCCTACAGGCTGCGCTGGCCCGCTGGGGGGCCACCCAGGCCAAGAGCCCTGCCCTCACTGCTCTGGACATCACCGGCAAACCCCTTTACACACTCACATACGGTGAGCAGCACCTCGACTCATAGAAATAATAAAAAGTATATCCCATATTTGTATATCCCAAAGTTACTGTTTTTTTTACTGTTACTGTTACTGTCATGTTACTGTGCCCATGAAATGTAAATGCGAGGTTTATCTCTTGCATATGAGCCTCTTCAACTGAATAAATATGTGTTGGCCCGCCTGAGCAGAACAACACCTACATGTACAGTACATTTCCTACACGAGCTACAGTGGGTTGTGGAGTTGATCTATCCGGGATCAGTTATACAACGTGGTAAATAAACAATAAGCACGACATTTTAAAATCATCATTCGCTTTTCTTCTCCACAGGAAAACTATGGAGTCGCAGCCTGAAACTGGCTTACACACTGCTTAATAAACTGGGCACCAAGACAGACCCTGTCCTACAACCTGGAGATCGGGTAAGAGTCTGTCCGTCGCAACTCCGTATCTGTATGATAAGTATGACTGAACATGAAAAATAACTTTTTTGTTTCTTAGGTGGCACTGGTGTATCCAAACAGCGACCCTGGTATGTTCTGGGTGGCTTTCTATGGCTGCCTGTTGGCTGAGGTCATCCCTGTGCCCATTGAGGTACCACTGTCACGACAGGTAATGATGTCACTGTTGTCAAATGAATTCCTCTGTGGTGGAAATATTTAATCAGATTTTTTGACAATATGCATCTTAATTATCTTAAATGTTGTGTCACTTAAAGGGAAAGTTCACTACTAGATTGTTTTGGTGTGAGTTGCCGAGTGTTGGAGATATCAGCCGTAGAGTTGTCTGCCTTCTCTCTAATATAATGGAACTAGACAGCACTCAGCTTGTGGTGCTCAAAGTGCGAACAAATATATTGAAAAAACTCAACAGCAATGTCTCTTTCCAGAAATCATGATCCGGTTACTCAAGATAATTCAGAGACCTTGTTGTGAGCAGTTTCATGTAGGAACTATTTTCTTTCTACAAAACTACACCTGGGGTCAGGATTTCTGGAAAGAGACATTGCTGTTTAGTTTTTCAAATTTATTTTTTTGGCGCTGATATCTCCAACGGTTGGCAACTCACACAAAAACAGTCTAGACTGAAAAACAGCACTACAGGTAAGAGGAAAAATATGTACTAATGTATTTTTGATTTTGTGGTGAACTGTCCCTTTAACTTAAGTCAGTTGTAACTCAGCAACTATTTTATTTATTACCTAAAATGCCATATATGTCCTTTAATCATCACTGTGTATATGGTAAATATAATGCCTTATTGCTCATATACTCTATAAAGAATATGGATTTATCAGATGACAAATATATTGACAGCTGGAGCACATGTGTGGTTTTTAATTGTCACAGTATTGTGGCCTCTCTGTGTGTGTCACAAGTTTCTTGACCCTTGTCTCTCTCCATAGGATGCAGGCAGCCAGCAGATTGGCTTCCTATTGGGCAGCTGTGGTGTTAGTCTGGCACTGACCAGTGAGGTATGTCTCAAAGGGCTGCCCAAGACACCAAACGGAGAGATCATCCAGTTCAAAGGTCAGTCAGCCTAAATGCCCCAATTCAATACTGCTTGCTCAGCAGCAGTCATTTCTGTCTTAGTTTGGGAGCCATTAGATGGACTCATTATTTACACAGTGGGGTGTTCACAGGCCAATTTAGGACACAGTGTGTAAACGGGTGGATCTGTGTTCACTCTGCTCGTAAAGTATCGGCTGTTCACCTTTGGCCTTGAAACCAGGAGGTTGCAAGGTGAACATTGTCAGTTTAACGCACCTCCAAATGAGTGTATCTAAACACGATTTCTTTTTGCTTTGCGTCAGCTAAAATGTGTGTTTCCTTGTGGTTGTGTTCACCAGGATGGCCGAGGATGAAATGGGTAGTGACAGACACCAAGTATCTGACCAAACCATCCAAAGACTGGCAGCCTCACATCCCCACCGCCAACACAGACACCGCCTACATAGAGGTACTCCTCAGAACTTACATTTACACTTTTAGCATTTCTACTTTGGTTATCCAACAAAATTTGATTGATTTTTCTGCATCTGCCCTGCACAAGAAACTAAAAGTAGGTGACACGCTTTCTTGTAAACGACTTTGAAAAAACATGTAATAACTTTAAAGTTTAATATTCTGTGTGTTTTATAGTGCATTTTTTCTCCAGTTTCTCATTATTTTTTATCGACCCCAAATTTTTAAAATCTCTATATGTTCTTTTTGATTTTTGCCTTTTTTATGCCTATTAAAAAAAGACGTTTAAGATCTAACTCTTGACCCTTATTTGACTGGTCTTTTGAATCTTTGATTTTCATGGGGCAATCCTATCATTGTCATTTACTTTTGGTTTGAGAGTCATTTCTTTTTATATTGCATCACAAGTGACTTGAGGCAACCAAATGTGTGTTCAACTTGGGTGTTTAGATAGCTTGTGCTTTCATTTAACTTTGTCGATATTTCTGTTTGTGTGTCTGTGTCTGGGTGTGTGTGAATGAATGTGTTCCACCAAAGTACAAAGCCAGTAAGGAGGGGACGGTGATGGGAGTTGCTGTGTCCAAGATCTCCATGCTGACCCACTGTCAGGCCCTGACGCAGGCCTGCAACTACTGTGAAGGTCAGAGCTCAGTTCCTTATATAACTTGTGCCTCTCCTGCTTCTCTGCCTCTCTTACACTCTTTGTGTGTGTGTGTAAGGAGGAGAGATACTTTAGAAAACTAAGCATTAAAAGTGATTTTTAAAAGTTCAGCAGTGCTCAGCTCTTGAGCTCTTCAGCAGAGAGGCACCTCAGAGAGGATTAGCTGAGAATCATGATGAGAGAGGATATACACTCTAATGGACCACAAAATTACATTTTGAGTGTTACCCAGATTATGCATCTCTTATACAGTTAGCTGGTGATGATGGCACTGATCCTCGCTTATGTCTCTTTGTGTCTTCTGTCTTAGGAGAGACACTGGTCAATGTGTTGGACTGCAAGAAGGATATGGGCTTGTGGCATGGTGTCTTAACGGTGAGATTGAATGCAACAATTTCTGCTGTATATCCAGAGCAGTTGACCTTTTTAACATTGGTATGTGGCACAATGTGACATTGACAATGCTGTATTTTTTTCCCAGAGTGTAATGAACAGAATCCACACCATCACAGTGCCGTACGCTGTCATGAAAGCATGTCCCATGTCGTGGGTGCAGAGAGTCCACATTCACAAAGGTTCAGACAATGTCCAATCTTACTCTTATCTTCCATGTTTATATAGTTTTATTATTCTTTTGTCCACGTAATTTGATATATATGCTTGAAAAAAACAAAAACAAAATTAGACATGCAGCATATTGAAACTGCAATATGTAGGTGCACCATAAATAACATATTCCCTTCACCCTCTGATAGCACGTGTGGCCTTGGTGAAGTGCCGTGACCTCCACTGGGCCATGATGGCCCACAAAGACCAGAAGGACACCAACCTGTCCTCCATACGTATGCTCATCGTGGCTGATGGAGCAAACCCATGTGAGTCACCTCTCCTGCAGAAACATGGTCTCATTGTAAGAAAGAACTACAATGATATGAGCTTCTATGTATGACCCTGTTTTGGTAATGCTTTTATCTCATTGTTTGTTATCAGGGTCAGTGTCGTCGTGTGATGCCTTCCTGAATGTGTTCCAGTCTCATGGTCTGAAGCCGGAGGTGATCTGTCCGTGTGCCACCTCTCCTGAGGCCCTGACTGTGGCCATACGCAGGTACCACATCTGCACACTCACATGCTGTGGGAAGAGACACTCTGATACAAGGGGGTCAAATATAGTGCAACAACAAGAGAAGCTTTGCACATAATTGTCACCATTAAGTCACTTAAATTTAGAATGTCTTAACATTAGGGATGGATATGGGAGTTGTCTAGGATGAAATGATTGTAGGTGAGAGGACAAATAATGCCTCTTTCACACCAATGATCAGGGTCACGCCAAAGTTGTCTGACCCGTGTTCAAGTTAAAAACACTTTGAAACTTAGGCTTGTTTTGTGCATCAGCAGACCTCACCAATCCTCTCTGCAGCCTTACCGTCTGATCCGTCATTACTTCTCTCACACCATCACTTCTCTTTGTGCCTTCCCTGCAGGCCTGGTGCACGAGGAGCTCCACTACCAGCCAGAGCCATCCTGTCGATGGGCGGGCTGAGCCACGGGGTGATCAGGGTGAACACAGAGGACAAGAACTCTGCTCTCACGGTTCAGGATGTGGGCCACATCATGCCTGGAGGTTGGCCACTACAGTTAACACTGCAGCTGCCCTGTTTACTGCACATTCTGACTTTATCTGATCTTACTTATTGTTGTGACCTGTTTGTGTGTCTCAGCTCTGATGTGCATTGTAAAACCGGACGGGCCTCCTCAGCTGTGCAAGACAGATGAAATAGGAGAGATTGTGATCAACTCTCGGGCTGGAGGCACCATGTACTATGGCCTGCCTGGTGTCACTAAGAACACATTTGAGGTCAGTCAAAGTTTGAAACCCATGTTCAAAACCTGCATATATCACGCGACTCATTCCACATCTGTTTTTGATGTTGAATCTCTACATAGAATTTCTTCCAATATAGTGGAGCAGAGATTATAATCATCTGACATACTGTGGCTGTTGAATAAGCTTTTTGTTTTTTAAGATATTTTTTTGACATTTTAAGCCTTTAATGGACAGGACAGACAAGTGTGAAAGGGGGAGGGAGAGAGGGAGTGACATGCAGCAAAGGACCACAGGCTGGAGTCGAACCCGGGCCGCTGCGGCAACAGCCTTGTACATGGGGCGCCTGCTCTACCACTAAGCCACCGATGCCCCATGTTGAATAAACATTTTGCATGGGACAATAAATCAATACTTAAAGGTCCCATATTGTAAAGAGTCAGATTTTCATTTTTATATGTGTGTGTATATATATATATTTCATTTTTCTTTTTATATTATAAAGCAGCTTTAAGTGCTTTATAAATACAGTGAAAATATCAAAACGCTCAGCCCATAGAGAAATGCACACAGCCTGTATTCAGAAACTGTGCCTTTGAACAAGCCGCAAGGACATTCGTGAAGTTGCCATATCGAAATTATACCATATAGACCATTTCAAACTTTACAACATAACTGTTCCAAATTGGTCCCTTTGTATTTCCTGTTAGAATCTTTTGCAGTGTGTGTGAATGACATCAGCTGAAAGGAAGTAAACATGGACTAAGCTGTTGTCTTTACACTACTCTGGCTGCAATGACAGCAAAGAGACGTCGAGAGCACAAATGTGGAAGACCCGTAAACACTGACCAGTCGGTGCAGACTTGGCTTTTTTAGGAGGCGAAGCTTTAAGAGATGCGCTAACAGAGCGTTTCAGACAGAGAGTGAATACAGATATATTCTAACAAGTAAAACAAGTAAAACAACAAACAAGACGAAACCCAAAGGGGTAACCCCACTGAACCTGACAGGGGAATACCCGTTTGTGTCAAAGTAACTTTAAGCACACCAGCCAGACAACACTCACCTTACATTGATTTACCTCTTCACACAGAAACCCCCCCAAAAAACTTCCTCAGTCCATGCAACCCAAATAATCATGCAAAAAAACGATTACAAATCACTGCGACTCCCCCAACAAAAGCACCTATTTCCTGCTACAGGACACAAAGGAATTATACATGCCAGAACGCACTCTCGGGACTCCTCAGGGAAACCCTTTCAAAACCAAGTGACGTCAGCTATGACGACCACTTCATTCACAAATTTGGACCAGTGTCAAAATGCGCTACACACAAGCCAATCTGCGGAACAAATTGCAACCAAACAGTCATAAACAATCTCAGTAACAAATCACACACCAAAGCTACATACCACCTTGTGCAAAAACAGGCCTCAAAGGATGGACGAGCCCCCAATTTTGTCATGACCTGGCTCTAAGGACACGACAAAAAAGAGGGATGCAGTCTGAAGGCAAAATGATGAATAATTTATTTAGATAAAAAAGAATCATTTCAAACACAGGAAACACAAAATCAAACTAAAGTAGCAATCAGTAGTGAAAGTGTGTGTCTGCAGAGTTGCTGCTTGTAGTGTGTTGGAAGTGTGAAGGTGACAAACAATGCATTGAGGAGAGAAAGTGTCTCAGTCAGACTGACAGGGTTCCATAGCCCAAGAGCACTGAGCCCAGGTTTTCACAACAGGGACAACCCCCCGCCCACACCTGCTGCATTAGAGAAACAGAACAGAATTAAAAAACAGGTCAGGGGAAAGCATGTAATCATGATCTAGTAGGAAATCCAAAATACATGTATGAACCTGAGAGTGAGCATAATATGGCACCTTTAAAAAGTCATATTAACTCTTGAGAATGAACTTTCTGACCACCTGCTGAGGGTGTCCCCTGCCTCTTGTTGAGTGTGTGCGGATTCGGCTCCAGTCTCCCTCCACCCTGCACAGGAATATCTGGTTTAGAAAATGGATGAATGGGAAGGAAGCACAAGTTTAAATGGTCCACTAGATGGAGACACAGTCACAATGAAACTGTTGCATTGTATTTATTCACATATCCATGTTTCTGTCCAGCACTTTTTTTCACTCAAGTATTTTTAGGTAAACCACCTCTGAACTAAACTGTTAGCACAATGTTTATTGTAAGCATTTGAGACCAATCTTTGATTTCTCTGCTTATCTGTAGGTGATCCCTGTCAACCAAGCTGGAGCACCCATAGGAGAAATTCCCTTCACTCGGACTGGTCTGCTTGGATTTGTAGGACCGGTAAGGCACACAGAGATTAAAATAAAGAGTTATCTTTCTGAAATTTTGACTGAAGAAAGGAGGCGTGATGCATCCTTGTTGAGTTAAACTGTTTGCTCCACAGGGCAGTCTGGTGTTTGTTGTGGGGAAGATTGAAGGGCTGCTGATGGTGAGCGGGCGGCGCCACAACGCTGACGACCTGGTGGCCACTGCGCTGGCAGTGGAGCCTGTCAAAACAGTTTACAGGGGGAGGTGAGACACTGACTGCTCCCTGTGAGCCAGTGTGCTTTATATGTGTGTGTGTGTGTGTGTGTGTGTGTGTGTGTGTGTGTGTGTGTGTGTGAGAACAATTTCACCCCATAACTGGGTGCGTGGATGCATATGAAATTATATGTTTGTGATATTTTATTGGGAAATAGGTAAGAAAAATAGTTCCTGTATATCCCCTTAAATTGATAATCTCTTCTTTTTGAGTATTTGGTATTTTGGGCATGCAGCAATTTAAATGTAAATTTAACTACTTAAATGAAGTAAAACAATAAAAAATATTTTTTTTGGTAAACGCCCAGCTGAACAACTCTTAACATCCTGCAGCCTCTCCCTGGGTGAGTGCTCATTTCTCTGTTGTCATTCATGCAGGATCGCTGTGTTCTCAGTGACGGTGTTTTATGATGAGAGGATAGTGATTGTGGCGGAGCAGAGGCCTGACGCCAGTGAGGAGGACAGCTTCCAGTGGATGAGTCGAGTGCTGCAGGTAAAATCGAATATGAAGCATCACTTGGTTTAAATTTTCAATACATTTTATTCCTTGTTATGATGTGTTATTATGTGTTCTAACTCTGGTTATGTGACAGATTCTCCCTTTTGTGCCTCTAGTTATGTGCCTTTCAAAAAGGTTTGAATAAGTTTTAAAGATAAAAAGACTTGTTTGTACAGAGTTTCTCAAACCTTAAACCTTAAAACATACACAATGAGAAACAACACTTAGCAGCCTTTTCTCATAAGGACAGTGTCTGATAAACTGTGTCTACTTTGTTTTTTCTTCACAGGCCATTGACAGTATCCACCAGGTCGGCCTGTACTGCCTCGCACTCGTCCCGGCCAACACCCTCCCAAAGACGCCCCTCGGAGGCATCCACATCTGTGAAACGAAGCAGAACTTCCTGGAGGGAAACCTGCACCCCTGTAATATCCTCATGTGCCCGCACACCTGTGTCACCAACATGCCCAAGCCACGCCAGAAACAGCCAGGTAGGCCGCCGTAGACCATATTTACTGATGCTTACTGTTAAACATCAAACCAAAGACAAAGTCGATGTTGTAAGTATGTCATCAAATTAAAATCTGATTGTCATCAATCTGTTCAGTGGATGTCGGCCCGGCTTCAATGCTGGTCGGGAACTTGGTGGCAGGGAAGCGGATTGCCCAGGCTACAGGCAGAGAGCTGGGTGTGGTGGAGGACCAGGACCTGATCAGAAAGGTACTGTTTGCAACACAGACCATGAACCACACTTTGACCACACCGACCCAAGAATAGTTATCAGAAGTTTAGTAAGATATTTTCAGCAAGGTGTCAGGAAAATGGATGTCCCTTTTTCAACAGTTGAATATATGTGAATTGTTATAACCAAAACGATCAATAAGTGCGTTTACATCGACCCTAATAATCAGAATAATAGCCAAATAAGAATAAAAGTGTCTCATGTAACCACCTTAATCAAAGATAGCATTTTCAGTCGGCTTGAGAGGGGTGGTGCAAACCTTTGATAATCTTTTCAGTAGAAAAATATTACTGCATATATGCGTAATCTTAAGGTTTCTCTCTGGTTGGCCTCTCTCTGCTGATTTTAACAGAATAGCTCAGAAATTTAAAAAAAAAATTGAAACAGTAGTCCTCTGTATTGTTGCCAGCTGAACTGTGGAGTCGCTGGACATAACAATCGTCTATCCCTACCAGTAGCAGTAGCCTGCACATGAGACATTTAGGAAACATTAGTAAATTATAGCATCTACAGATAGTCTGCATGTAAGGTGTTTAAGGGACATCTGTAATTTGCAGCTGTAATTAGTTGGGTTACTTAATGCTAAATTGTATTAACAGGCAGAACCACCTCTTCTCCTTCTTTACTTTGTTTATTGAATGAATTGAATTTTCTCAAAAAAGGTGAGGCATGTTAACGCACATCAGATCACGTCATTTAATGTCCATGTAAACAGTTAAGTTGGAATCTCTGATCAGTTAATTGGATTGAAGAAATATTGTCAGTGTAACCGCAGCTTATGACAACTTGTGTTACAACATTTTTACTGATAAACTTAATACTGTTGTTGTAACTAGTTGCTGTATGTTACACACTATGTTAGAGCTGCAATAATTAGTAGATTAATATTTGGCAACTATTTTGATAATTAATTTAATTGTTTGATTTATCAAGAAGCCAAATATGTGATGCTGTTTCAACAACATTGTAAGGTGAATATCTTCTGATGATGTAACATCGGGCTCTATGAAATTGAGATATTCTGTTAATTATTCCCTTATGTTTTTATAGCCCATTAATTCGTAAATTGATTATTAAAAGTAATCTTAACAACATGGAAACACAAATCTATACAGCTGATGTGTAAACTGTAAAAGCTCTGAATGTGTTTGCCAGGTTAAAGATGACTCTGTAACAGTCAGGGGAAAATGGATGCTGATGTCTGATCCTAAATCTCTGTTATTGTTGTTGTTCTGCCTTTAACTTTGCTTGGGTTGGGCTTTAGCTCTGTATGTGGCCCACCATGATGGTAAGGCTCTAGCCTGACCCCCCCCCCTCCCACTCGTCTTTGCTCCTGCTGCTTCTGTCAGTCAGATGTGCTTTTGCAGCCGCGACAGCCTGATGGCCACCAGCAGCAGCTTTGGCCCGACGCACAGAGATGACTGTCCAGGCTGGTTCCTTGGCCAGCAGGGGTCCACACGATTAAACTAATACAGAGAAATATATTAAAAATGAAGTTAAATACCGCTCTGCATTTATTAGTGTCCCATAATAGACTCTCTCTGCCATCACCTCTAAGATGGGAATTGGCCAGCAGCTGCCGAGCTCTGCCAAACAAATTACGTGACATTAATGTAGTGCCCTCAAAGTGAAGTTTCTCATCTTTCTTGCTTTAAGGAGGTAACAGAGACTTTGAGCAGATCTATATGTCTCTCACCACATGTGACCGCTGAAGACTATATAATCATACACTGTGATGCATTATGCTAACATCCTAAAATAAACCCCACAGTAAAAGTAATAATTAGGAACATTTCGGTGTGCACCTCTGCTCGCTGTGTCACTGTGATGCTCCCACGTGTAGCATGGCTTGATGAGTGGTCAGAGCAGCCGGTCTGCATGATGTGAGTCCTGATTCAATGTTGACCAGAGCACGACCTGTTGTCTGAGTGAGAGAGAGTGGCACAAAGGATGAGTTCGGCCCGTTATTTTAATATGACACCACTGTAAATTATATCTGTTTGTCCAGAGAATGTCACAGTGTGAACTTTATTTCTCTGTTACTTTAAGTGTTGCCTTATTTTCACTTAGCGTCTGCCTTTATCTGGACTTTCTTTACTTTCACGTCTTGTCCTTTTCGATCCTGTGCACTGGCCAGTTCCTCAGCTTATTCACACGACTGATCAAGAGGCTAATAATACATTTAATATTGTTTTGTCTTTATTTTAAAAATAGCACTATCATGTTGTTTCCAAAGCTTTTCAAAGTTTTCATGACCCTTTGTTTGAAAGGCCCAAAGCTTGTTAGTGGCTCCAGGTGCAGATGGTCCCAGCATGACCCTGCACTTGGCAAAAAAAATATTCTGTTGGTTCTTGTTGTGCGCTTGTGTGTCTCTGTGTGAGAGGTCAAAAGCTTCACAAAATATCTTTGCCGTACTTTAAAATGTTTTCCGTCCTCTTTTCCACACTGTTTCAAACGAGCAAATGTATCTGTCGTCACTGAGAGAGTTTATTTTGGGCTGTTGGTTGGATGGTATATGAGGTGCCAGTGTGGCGAGCTTTTATGTGTTTCTATCTGTTGGATCATTTTTAAATGGATTATTATTTGCCACTGATGCAACTTTGTTTGTGTTTTTTAAGTGTGCAATTAATGTGTCGAGTCAGTCCACCATTAATGTGTATGTGATGTCACACTCTCTTTACCAGCACCAGTTTCTGTCTGAAGCTCTGCAGTTCAGAGCTCAAACTGACCCGGACCATGTCCTGTATGTGCTGCTCAACGCCAAGGTAGATTACACACACACACACACACACACACACACACACAGTAACACACAGATGTTGCATACTTATCTTCCTTTCACTTTCGGTTACGGTACTTATGGTGATCCATTTTGTTGGGTGTGAGTTGAGCTATACTTCCTGTCTTCTGGCTGTAGGGGGTGGCAGTGTGCACAGCCACTTGTGCTCAGCTGCACAAGAGAGCAGAGAAAATCACAGCGACCCTCATGGAGAGAGGAGGCCTCAACACAGGAGACAATGTGGTGCTGCTTTATCCCCCAGGTAAACACATACACACACACACACACACACACACACACACTGATCACTGTGGACGGACATCTCTCTTTGTTTTAATATACAGTAGAAAAAGTACAGCTGTCTAATTTACCCAAGCTTTCTGTTGATCTCTTTTTTGCTCTGCAGGTGTTGACCTGATAGCTGCCTTCTACGGCTGTCTCTATGCGGGGGTCATCCCTGTGACGGTGAGGCCGCCTCACCCACAGAACCTGGCCGCTACTCTCCCCACTGTCCGCATGATCATCGATGTGAGTGTGCACCACTGATTTTTCCAGTTAATGATGCTTCTGTTAAATAGCGTTTTTCAACCAAACATTAAAGCATAGTACAGAAATTCATGTATCCAGTGTTCCTAAAGACCAAAGCAAATATTTGCCACTTACAGCATCTGTCTTAAATGAAACATACAATCAGCCAGTTTATCACTGAAAATTGTAACACTACTTTAATTTTTCAATGTTAGATCGCTTTCAAGCACTAAAACATCTATCATATGCAAAGAAAATGCAAAATAAACCTTACTTTTACTTCTTATGTACCGCTCCATTGATCTGAATTGTTGAAATACCCTAAAGCAAGTAACTGAGGCCCACCCAGACTCAGTGAAGTAGTATTCCTGCTGACCCCTATAAGTCCTGTCCCCTGAGGGAAGCAAATAAAATTGAATTTGGCTCAGGGATCAATAAAGTATAACAATAATTAAATGCCTTTTATTTGAGTGACACCTTGAGTGAAGGATTTGTATCTGAGGTCATTGTCAAAGGTGCAGTGTGTAGGATTCAGTGGCATCTAGCAGTGAGGTTGCAGATTGCAACCAACTGCTCCCCTCACCCCTCCGTTTCCAAATGTTAAGGAGAACTTACAGAGGTATTCAGGTAACGTAAAATCGGGAAAGACCCTGTCTAAAGCCAGTGTCTGGTTTGTCTATTCTTGGCTACTGTAGAAACATGCAGTGTAACATGACATATTGTAGGACCTGCTCCCTATGTAGCTATGAAGGGTTCATTTTGAGCCAAAAACACCAAGATTCTTAGTTTCTGGTGATTATAAACTAATGAAAACAGTTGTGAATATTATATTATATTCCATATATTTACATACTTTTTAGCTTTCATTTGTAGTAATCTTATTTTGTGTTCATTTTCTGTTTTATATTGCTTGCTCGGCCAGGATACTTAGAGATTTTTAATCTCAAGAGGTTTTTTCTGGTTAGATAAAGGTTAAATTTAAAAAAAAAATCTGCCAGTAGGTCCCATAGCATCTCACAAACTGGACCTTTGAAGGATTGTAGTTTATATCTTTAAATTAACTTCTCTGTGTGTTTGTTTGGTGTTACAGGTGAGCAAAGCAGCCTGCATCCTCACCACTCAGCCTCTCATGAGGATCCTCAGGTCCAGGGAGGCTGCTGCCAGCGTCAACATCAAGACGTGGCCCACTATCATCGACACAGGTGCTGGAGATCACTTGAGATCTGTTCAAATTAGAACAGCTTAGATGCATTAGGCATGACTTGAAGCAACTGAGCACAGTTCTTTGTCAGCATGGGATTGTGCGCTTCACTGACTTTAGGACACATTTCTGACAGTGCATGGATTTAGCAGTGAAACTTGAGACTAAGAAATGTGTTCCTCTTCTGGCCACAAGGTGTCCTGTTTGCTCTTTGCCTAACTTTGATCATGTTGGGGAAGCCTAATGTCGACTTAAAGCTGCTCTCTGTGGTCTTAAATATGATCAGCAGGTTGCATGTGAAACATAAAAAAAGCACTTAACAGTTACCAGGTTGCAGCACATTCCCAGTAGCAAACACAGCACTAACAGTAAAACAGTGCAAGTCTGTGTTTTATTTTGTCCAGGAAAATAACAACAATCCACTTCCCTCCTCTCTCAGATGATCTCCCCAGAAAGCGGCCTCCGCACATTTATAAACCCCCTACAGCCGAGATGCTGGCCTACCTGGACTTCAGTGTGTCCACAACAGGCATGTTGACCGGAGTCAAGGTAAATTCAATTCACAAATAATGCATTTATCATCATATATAATATAAAGTAACTGCTTTCGCTAGAGGGACTTAAAGGTGGATCTTTCTGTGTAACTTTGATGACAGCATGCAGTGTTTTTAAGAGTTTGTCTTTTCCTCGTCAGATGTCTCATGCTGCAGTCAGCACTCTGTGCCGCTCCATTAAGCTGCAGTGTGAGCTCTACTCCTCACGCCAAATAGCCATCTGCCTGGACCCGTACTGTGGCCTGGGCTTCGTCCTGTGGTGCCTCTCCAGGTAGCACGCACGCATACACACACACACACACACACACACACAAACACAAACATAGGGCTTTCCCATTGGCACTTCTGGCCACACCAAGAGAAACCATGCTGCATCAATTTGCATTTCCATTGTCAGTTTAAACGTGCTGAGCATAGAGTTACGCTTCTCAGTAAAAGCTTTTCAATCACAAAATAACGGGGGACTTTTATTGTGAAGAATTTACAGGAACTGAAATGTGTTAATCACTAAATTAGCGGGACTCTGTCAGCGGCTACTCTTCAATAAAAAACAGTCTACTAATACCACAGGGAGGGAAAGTAAAAGTAGAAACAGCTACAGGGAGATGTTGATGAAGAGCTGCAGACAAAAGGCTCTTACTCTTACTAAAACGCTCGCAGCAAAATAACATGGGACTTCAGCCGTTTATCTGCCCGCTGCTTTTAAACATCAACACAAGACAAGCTGTCAGTAGTCAAAGACATACCTTCCAGTGTGTAGTCCTGTTGTAATGGAGGTATACATCCCTGCTTTGCTGGGCTGACACGCTGAGTCAAATCAAGCCAGCACATGTTTATGGAAAAGCCCTAACAGACAGAATATATTTCACATAACATGCCGTTCCTGTTAAATGTGGCATTGTTGCTGTAGCGAGTGTGTTTTTTGCCCAGTGTTTACTCAGGTCACCAGTCCATCCTTATCCCTCCCCTGGAGCTGGAGAGCTCGCTGCCTGTGTGGCTGAGCACGCTCAGTCAGTACAAGATCAGAGACACCTTCTGCTCCTACTCTGTCATGGAGCTCTGCACCAAAGGCCTGGGCACCCAGACAGAGATACTGAAGGTCAGAATCACACTCAAACACACCCGAAGTAATGACACAACATGTGGTTCCCCTTTGAAATTACTGCTATGTCATTATTCTAATAATAACTACACAGTGGTAAACAGGAATCTTATCTGCTGTGAAGGCAACTAATTTCCGATTCAGTCATTTAAAAATCATAGTTTTTATTTATTTTTTGGGCACTTAATGCCTCTGTGTGAGTTACAGTAGAGAGAAGACAGGAAATGAGGTGAGATATTTGGACGATACAAAGAAAAAACAAACTGTCATTGTCAATTCTCTCAGACCATTCAAACCAGTTCAAGCAGATGGTCACTGTACAGATAAATCACATACTTATGAAATGGACTGTAAGTGTTGACAGCATGTGGAAGATTATGTCTGTTTACTTTAAAGTCCTAAATTTGGTCCTTGTAGGTCAGCGTAGCTCAATATCTCAAAGCACTTTGGATAAAAATGTCCACTAATGCAGAGTTCATGTTCACATCAGGCTCAGTCTGTGCTTAACTGTTCCAAGTGTGAATAACCTTTAGTCGTGCGTGTCTCCAGGCGCGGGGTCTGAATCTGTCGTGTGTGCGGAGCTGTGTGGTAATAGCAGAGGAGCGTCCTCGCCTCTCTCTCACGCAGTCCTTCTCCAAGCTCTTCAAAGATCTCGGCCTGTCGCCGCGCGCCGTCAGCACTGCCTTTGGCTCCAGGGTGAACCTGGCCATCTGCATGCAGGTTGGTTTTATACACACACACACACACACACACACACACACTGAATTATCTTCTGAGTTCACACCTTTCCCTAATTTAACTTATTCTTGTGTATCATTTGCATTTTTAGTCAACATTCAGTTTTCCAATCTTAAATATTACTGAAAGATAAACAGGTCAAAATGCTTCCGATTCAGTCAGATAACTTAGATTTCAGAGTATTAATTTTCCTCTCTGCGTCCTCAGGGCACTTCTGGACCAGATCCCTCCACCGTCTATGTTGACATGAAGTCTCTGCGTCATGACAGGTAAGACTGGAGACAGCTGTCACATGATCTAACTGGTGAAAACAAACACGGCATGTTGGTCAGATGGAACAGAAAGATTGACCAGCCGTTTTTTTGTCCCTCAGGGTGAGGCTGGTGGAACGAGGAGCGCCACAAAGTCTTCCTCTCATGGAGTCCGGCACTGTAAGTATTGATTATTGACAAAAAGACTTAATGTGTGTGATGCTCTCACAGGCCACAGAGAGGTTATAGACGTGGTTGTATTGTCTCTAAAGCTGAAGTCTCTTGTTATGTTCTCCTCCAAGATCCTACCAGGAGTAAGGGTCATCATAGTCAACCCGGAGACCAGAGGCCCACTGGGAGATTCACATCTTGGGGAGGTGAGTGATCAGAGGATCATGGGATGCTCATAATTACCAAAATTAGACCTTTTCCTCTGACTGAAACATATTGTGTGGATACACCTGCACAGAGTGAAAATCAATACATTTGGATGTATTTTTTTGATAGGGGTCACACAAATATAAAATACTCCAGGCCTCATTCACCTTTTTGTTTTGTCTTGTTTTGTGTTCAGATCTGGGTGAACAGCCCTCACAGTGCCAGTGGCTACTACACCATCTATGGGGAGGAGAGCCTGCAGGCGGATCATTTCAACACCAGACTCAGCTTTGGGGAGCCTCACACACTGTGGGCCAGGACGGGCTACCTGGGCTTCATCAAGAGGACTGAGCTGCTGGATGCGAGCGGAGGTGAGAGGACAAATAAAAAAAGTCTGTATTTTATGGAGTGTTGAGGTGATTGATCGTTAACATCCACAATCATTATATATACGACATCAGCATATAGTGAATCATGATGTTAAGTTTTTGAAAAATCTATTGAGAAATTACTGATGGATAAAATAACCAGTTAACCAGTTACCATTATAGTGATACAAAAAGGATCAAAAGCATGTCTCTACTTTGATTGCAACATTGCCCGCAATGGCAAAATACAACCAGAGATGTTAAAGGAATACTTGACCCCCTAAACGATCATTTGTGTATCTATTACTCACCCCATGATACATTGAATGCATGAAGAAGTCCTCCTGTGAATGAAGAATCCAAAAAAAAAGAGAAATGTCTTGATGACTTAAAAGCTGGGCATACACTGAATGATTCAAGCCTGTTTTGAAAATGTTGTTTGGTTCTAAAATAGACAATAAATAGGTCCGTTTGCCTCTGCGGACTGCTCCAGTTATTGTCAGTTGTCAGTTAAGATTAGTTTGAAAGCTCCAGAGCTGAGGGCAGGTAGAAGTTTGTTTGCTAGTGGAGGTATGGTTCACATAATGTAGAGACAGATGTTCCAAAGTGAGCTCTCTCCATCTCTGCAAAAATAAATCAGTCCAAATTTCCTTTCCCTCTCTTTCCCTCTCTTTCTCTCTCTCTCTCTCTCTCACACACACACACACACACACACACACACACGCACAAGTTAGCAGCACTGACAAACTAGCTCAAAATTTGTGACCTGTCAGAAATTTATCCAAACATCCGACAGCCGGTCAGGAGCAGTTGATCACTCTCCCTTGTGCACTGCACAAAAAATGATGCCCAGCAAAATTTGGTGTGACAGGTCAGAAACGTGCTTAAATCCTACAGTGTACACCCAGCTTATGTCAAAGGGGTTCGCGGTAACAACAGCCAAACTAAATCAAAACTTTTATTTACTGGTGCGACATAATCTAAGTCTCATTTATCCGGTCATTTCCAACAGGGAACTGAAGGGAAAGTGAAACTTAATTTATACTCCCTTCAAAGCCAGACTCCATTGATAAAAACATAATTTTTACTTCGCTGAACAAGGGAGCTGCTGCTTTGATCAGCAGTTTCTTTGTGTTGTGTGACTTTGGTGTTTTAAAGGGTTAGTTCAGTTTCAGCACCTTAACCATACCACTGTCACTTAGTTGCTTTATATACCTCATTTTCTATTCTTTTACTTTCTCTATTTATCTGTACTATTGCTCACTATCGTCTATAACCATGAATGAATGCTTTTGTTCTGCTGTTACAGATCGTCATGATGCTTTGTTTGTGGTGGGCTCTCTTGATGAAACGTTGGAGTTAAGGGGGCTACGCTATCACCCCATCGACATCGAGACGTCTGTGTCCCGAGCACACCGCTGCATTGCAGAAAGGTGAGGAACTTCAGTCGGTCATTTTCATGATATATATATATGTGTATATATTTATATATGTTTCTTTAATCACTGAGAAAAACCATAGCCTGTAGTTCACACAGAAAAAGTGACTGTACACCTCTCGCTCCTCAGTGCTGTGTTTACATGGACCAACCTGCTGGTGGTGGTGGCGGAGCTGAGCGGCTCGGAGCAAGAGGCCTTGGACCTGGTGCCCCTCGTCACCAACGTGGTCCTGGAGGAGCACCACCTCATTGTCGGGGTGGTGGTCATTGTGGACCCCGGGGTGATCCCCATCAACTCCAGAGGAGAGAAGCAGCGGATGCACCTGCGAGACTCCTTCCTGGCAGACCAACTGGACCCCATCTACGTGGCCTACAACATGTGATTCACCAACTGATGAAAATGCAGAAAACTGAGCCAGGCTCTGAGAACAGACGTGAGGGAGAAGAACTTTGGGGTGCGTTCAGTAGCAGCCCCGATGTTAAACCTCAGACACACATTCAGAACACCAAACAGTGTGGGAATGAGTACAGTTCCAGTAACGAGAACGTGCTTCCCTCTCAGAAAACAGTTCCTTCTTTGCTTCCACTTGCTCAACCGCTGCAGTCCAGGCTCACTGAGATCTACTGAGGGGGAAGGATATTCTCTCTCCTCTTGATAGTAGATTCCACCTGTCAAATGGAGGAAACTTTATCCTCTCCTTGCATCCCACTTCTCCCTCATGGCTTTCAATTCATGTTTTTTAAAGACATTTTTAATAACATGCTCTCATCAAAGACAGAAATCCTCCCCTCCTTTCATTCCTTGGTTTTTATCCTGACCCATTCATCCTTGTGTGCTTCTTCTTTTTTCTTTTTTTTCTTTTTTTTTTAATAACCCCCTCGCTTCTTGAAGGCAGGATGGCACACTGGAACTGCTTAGAGGAGCTGGAACTTTCACCCTCATGCACTTTAAGTCCTCGCACCTCTGAGTCCACTTCCTGTCTCACCTGCCTCAAGGAGACACCCCCTCCATGTTTGCTGCTTTCACCAGAGCAAATCCACATCAGTATTAAAAAGTGCCACCAGCGAGTGCAGCCCTACGGGGGCGTTCCTGACAAATTACCTTCCTCTACCAGGTGCACTGTGGCTTTCACCTCCCATCAGAGTCTGGATTTGCCAGCAGACGTGTTGTCGGCATTCACGCGTTACAAACTGTCCTAAAAAAATACACTTGAATTATTTGTTGGTGTGGGAAAAGAAAGACTCGCTTCATAAATATACAAACCTGGATATTAAAGGTGATCTTTGATGGGCAAATTCGGCCTGTTATATAGTTCTTATGATTGTTAAGTACTAATATGTTTTTTAAAAAGCACCAATTTTCAGAGGACGAGTTGAAACTATACCTGGTGTTTAGGTGTGCATGTTTTTTTAGAATGCAATCAGTGTCAACATGCAGGCCAAAAAAACAAAAACTGTGACAAGCCGTGGGGTCACACAGCAGTGGACTGGTTGGTTAGACGGTCAGCAGTGTATCGCTCAGTCTTCATTAGAAGGTGGAGTATCACGGACTCCAGACAGACTCCATCTGCTGAGTAAGGTGACCTTGAGTTGAGATTTTTTTGGTGAAAGGCTGGACAGGATAGTTCACCAGTTTCCTGCTTAGCTTAACTGAAGCGAGCCGCTAGCTTTCAGTCGTGTGTAGTTTCCCACTTTAAAGAAAAAAGCATTTTTCACTTAAAGGTTCAGTGTGTATGATTTAGGAGGATATATCGGCAGAAATGGAATCTGATATTCATAACTCTTTTCATTAGTGTATAATCATATGAGACTAAGAATTATTGTGTCTTTGTTACCTTAGAATGAGCCGTTTATAGCTACATAGGGAGTGGGATTTGGCCACCACATTAGGCAGCCATGTTTCTACAGTAGTCCTTAAGGGACAAACCTGGCTCTGGAGAAGAGGGTCTTTTTCGTTCTTCTGTCACCTGAAAGCCACCATAGGTGCTCCTCAAGCGGCAACTTTCGAGGCTAGCCAACGTGGAAGTGGCATAAACTGCAGTTCCCCGACTGGCCACTTGAGGTTGGCTCTAAGAGTGAGTCAGTAAACCCCCAAGTTAAAATGCCCAACTTTACAGCTGTTAACAGCCTGGTACAAAAATTGGTTTTATGTCTACAGCTGATTCCAACATGTCTGAAGGCTGTACAGGGGGTGAATTTGTATTTATTGAGGCTTACAGTTATGCGTAATTAAGGGTGGGGCCAGACCCACACCTCGCTCCTCCACAGCTAAACCCTATCATCCAAATATGGTCACTTCTGGCTCCCAGAATCCAAGATGGCAATGGCCAAAATGCCAGACTTGAGGCTCCAGGATGGTATTCCACAAATTAATGGGGGACATCATGGTGGCTACCTCTGTTATTTTTATATCGACTATGGTTCTCCTGAATGCTTGCAAAGTGCAGCGTGAGCATAGGAGTATTAGTTGGTTGCAATCTGCAACATAACCGCTAGATGCCACTAAATCCTACACGCTGGTCCTTTAACGTTAGCCTCACAGCCGAGTAGATAAACGTAGATCTTCAGAAGGCAAGTCAGTGCCTTTTTATTGCACCATTGTGACATTTTTGATTACGGACTGTTGAATTTCTAAAAAAAATAAGATATCAAGACAGAGGACAGAACTTTGCCTTACTAAACCTGTGGAACTTCAGTAATCTTTATGTTTAATCCCTCATTTCTAGCTGTACTTTAGCGTATTTATTTCCACATTTTTCACGTGGAATCGGACGCCAGTTTATAACGCAAAACACACTCATATCACATTTTGTAGAGGAAGGGGGGTGTCTTGGTCTTTTCATGAAGCCGTTTGCGGTCATGCCTTTCTCATTTCATCATTACCATTTAAACCAATTCTTTCTGAATGTCTGTAACACTGAAAAAAAAATTAGGAAAGAGCAACAATCAGTAATCAACCCGTGATTTAAAAATGCTAAAAATCCTCCTTTATAAAAGAAATGGAGGCAATAAATGAGGGTAAGGATGTTGTGTGTAAACTGTATTTTAGAGGTCAAATACTGTATTACTGGTGTTAATGTGTACATGGATATGAACTTTGTCGATAAAAACTTGACTGATCTTTCATACTTGACAGCATTTTTCTGCATTGTTAATTTAATGGTATCACATTGCAAAAGAGAAAAAGGTTTCAGATTATTTTGGCGGGAACGATGTGCACTTTCCCAGTATCATTTTATTTGTGTGTGTGTGTGTGTGTGTGTGTGTGTGTGTGTGTGCGTGAGGGAGTGTGTGAGTGCGTGTGACCAGTTCAACAGTGATATTTGGCTTTTTCTGGTGCAACAAGGTTTGACTTTTGTAAGAAAATGATCCCAGAATATTGAATTTTTTTTATTTGTTTTCTTTTTTATGTCGCCACCACTGTATTTTAATTATTTCCATCCATGATTGGAATCAGACATGTTTTTTTTAGGGGTTTCATCCATATTTTCTTCATATAATCATCCTTTAAATCTGCACAACTTCTGCAAACAGCTGGTTTTCCTTTAGGAGCAGCTTGACATACAGCACAACACATCAATAAACCACTCTCCGTTCAGTGACGGACACCGAAGACATGTATGCGAGCCAGTATCTGGGGCACGTTAGAGTTACTCATGAATAACAAAGTGAAGCTTCTGAGCTGCTGTGTGATAATTGCTTTGTTGCTACTGTTTCACTCCGACAAGTTTTAATAAAGTTTTATAATGTCATGCTGGCCGTCAAGCCTTTTCAATAGACATTGGTGCTATTCAATAAGGGAAAGTTGACAGACTTTTGTCCTCCAATGTCGTGACAAAGAAGGTTTCTTCCTGGATGCCCTTTCTGTGTGAAAATAAGTCATTCTTTTTCCATGCCAACATTTCACTCACCACTCAGTTCTGAAGTTGTTCGTCATCACCCGATTTCATCGGCTCCGAGACCTGATGAAAACCTTCTAAACATGGACAATGCCAATTGACACATCCACCATTTCCATTTTAATATTTATTTCAGTTTTCCAGTTGTCGTGTTGTGAGGAATGGCGTGCATATCAAACCTCCAAAGTTATTCTAAGCACAAAATGTCAATGTACATGTGAGGTAATGAAATTAGGATCTTTCACACAAAAACAAAAACAAACTCAAGGGCCCACAATGTATACCTCAACGACTGTCTGTTCACTATGCATCGTCGAGCTGCAGCAAAGACATTCTGAACTAGTCAATGGTGCGATAACTTCTAACAACATGTCTTACTTGACAAAAAACACTGTCACACTGTCATTGGATGTGTTTCATGTCAAATAAAAAAAAATCCTTTGTCAGAATTTCTTGTGTGTATTTGTTTTCCTTATTTCCTCTTCCAGACATTTCTGGAAGCTTCAGGAAGCAGCTGCTGCATTAAAGTGAAATAGCCTCTTCCTACCACCAGGTGGCAGTCTGACTACTTCATCTGAAGGAATTTTGCTCCCTCTGTGGTGTCATCACAGCCCAGTTTTTTTTAACAACACCCACCTGATATTTATAAGTTTCTAGAAATAGCGACATCTTAAAACATAATTTTCCTCACTTAATATTTTAAGAAATAATGAAAAATGATCTTTAATAATAGTAAAAATTAGCTTATTAACTGGCTGACAGGTTCTTCACTAAGCATTTGTGGTTTTATTTATCATATTTACTACAAATAATTTTCACTTAACATCACAGCTGGCCTTTGTGCAAACCATGCTGCTGTGTTTGAGATGTTTTAATATTATTTTAAAGCATTAATTGTTAAATTAAGTTCTAATAGTTTCAAGAGTCTTCATACCAGTAAAAAGAACAAGTCTTGTGTTGCCAGGTTTTGAAATACATCAGTATTTTATCTGGTAATAAAGCAGTTATGATTGTTGCTGATCTATTTATAAATACTCGTGGGCTTCTCACTGTCTGATAAGCAGTCTGTTGTAAGGTCCAGATGCTCTGAAACCTTTACCAGAAAAGTGAGGGGTCTAACAGGCCACTGTATAAGACTTTATAATTAATTGAAAACTCAAAGCAAGTGTCCTGCTGAAGGAGGAGATCCTTGCAACCTAAAATTATTCTCATTAATGGGTTATACCTGCCTGCTGCTTAAAGCCTGCTTACGAAGGCCCAATATTAAGGTGACCATATTAGAAAGTGCATCTAATGGGGCAACCGCTAGCTCACCTGGTATACCAAGGCATCCCATGTACAAAGGCTATGTTCATGCTACAGCAGCTGCAGGCTCGATTCCAACCCACGACCCTTTGCTGTGTGTTATTCTCCCTTTCTCTGCTCTTTTCATGCTATAGTTGTCCTATCAAGTGAAGGAAAAAGCCCCCAAATATCTTTAAAAAACACAAAGTGTAACTAATAATACCAAACATGAGGCTTGGGCAGTGTCGATTTTTTCATATCTTCATACCTTCCTGAAATTTCACATAGGTATCGAGTATATGATGGTATTTGTATAATTTTTTTTTTTGAAAAGTAGACGCTGAGCTACTGTAGCATGTATGTCATTGTCTAGCCTACAATAATGTGTTTCTAATATGAAATCAGCCTACTTAGACAAGTCTTCCTGGGTATAAATACTTAAGGCCCACAGAATAATGAGAATGTGTTGAATAATATAATGTGGCTGATAAACTGCTTCTGTAATTGGAGGAAGTCATTTCAAGATAAAGTTGTATGTGGCAAAACTCCCAAACAGAGGCAGAGAAATTTTTCTTTATTACTACTCCTGCTATGTTATCCCCACCACTCGCCATCTTTCTCAGCTCAGCTGCCTGTTCCTTCAGTATAGACTGACCTCTGGTGGCGAGTGCTGTGCACTACAATACATCAATACAGCATCTCCGTATCAGTTTAATAGTAGGAGGAATGCTGTATTTTTGATGGTATTGAAAATCATACCTTCATGATTTCTAAATACCATGGTATACTGTAACACCTTGATAGTACCTAAGCCTACTTAAACATAAATAAATGTCAATTTTCATCTTTCTCCAAGTGAAATAATAACTTTTTTCTTCAGATTTGTATTTTGTCTTTCTCACACACACTGATGTTAATCACCACTTCAGTCTCAAACATACCATAAATGACCACAATATGAGCAACACATTTCTAAAACATTCATTTTCTTATTCTATTGAGAAAATTGATTATGTAAAATCTTTTTTTTGTTTCTAATATTTCCTCTACTGTTAATAGAGTTGAACTCACCTCTTAATTATCTCACTCTTACAAATAAAAACAAAAGCAATCAACTCTGAAAACATAATAGAAATATACTGATATTTGAAAAGCCTTTTTATGTTTTTTACTTACTTATTTACTTTTGATCATTTAATGTTTTTTCTCTATTATTATGTTCTTTCTTTAGAAATGCCTTGAAACTATACTGTCGACTGTCTTATCAGAACTCCTGCGTCTTCTGTTGTGTACCTATGAACCTGATGTAGTATGTACACTTGTTTAAAGATAAAACACAAAAACAGAAATCTCTCCTGAAATAACAAAAACTGTTGTAACTTTGGCAGAAAACACTGTTTTCATATTGGAGACAGTCACTCAGAGTAAGATGCTCATTGAGATACTTGGTTTTTGAGGCCATTAAAAACAAGCTCTCGTAGATCTAACAGGCCAATCACGCTCACTGGTAATGTTGTGAAAGCTAAAAGATTCACGATGATGTGAGTGGAATGTCTCAACACTAATCCAGGTGGCTAAAAATATCCAAACAGTCTGGTGTATGTAGCAGTGATATTTATTGCTGACAGACTGTGTGTGTGTTTCAGAGCAGCCTCAGAGCAACACCGAGCAGAGCTGAGATCAGTCTTGTGTTCAGTCTGAGTGCAGCTGAGGCTGATGATGTCTGACTCGTCTTGAGCCAACCTGCAAACCTGCTGGTTCTGGCATACACCCCTGGCCTGCGAGGAAGTCCGCACTCATCCCCGAAGCTTGTCACTCCGACCACATAAAACCTGTCCTCGTCCTCGCTGTAACACTGCAGGGGGCCCCCGCTGTCACCCTGAGGCACACACACACAAACAGCAGCCATGTCTTAATAAAGTAAAACCTGTGTCGAGTTCTGAAAATGTTTAAAAGAATCATTACCTGACAGGAATCAGCCGCCCCGCTCTCCAGTCCTGCACAGATCATGTTTTCATTGATGAGGCCGTTGTACCAGGTGATCAGGTTACATGTTCTCCTGTCAATGAGCTCCACCTCAGCTTCCTGCAGTCTGTTCATCTGCCTGCCTGCAGTACACACACCAACATGGTACTTCAGTTATAAAGAGCATATATAAGAATCATATATAAGAGCAACATTTAAAAATACAGCAGAAAAAGGCAATGCTTTAACTTTATCTCCCATTTAGCACTTATAAAAACTCTATAAAAATAATAAATGATTTATAACACTTTATTGTAATTATAAGCAGATATTAAGTTTATTAAGTATTTGTACACAATTATAACTCTTCCTGTGGGCACCTAGACATGGAGGCAGGTGTGCCAAAAAATAAAATCTCTTTTCAGATAATCCACAGACCTTTTTGTGAGCAGTTTTATGTAACTATTTTCTTTCTACCAAACCACACCTGCCAACCATACCACTGCGCAGAAGGACACATGCATCTACTCATGGACAGTGAATTTGTGACTTTTCAAACTAACCTCTGTAAGACGTGCTCCCCCATCCAGAGATGAAACAGTGGCTGAAGTTGAGGCTGAACTCATGAGTCACATTGTGAGGAGTGCAGACAGGCTGGACATGGTCAGTGAAGTTGAAGGGAGAGCTGAGGAGCATGAGGGTCACATCGTTGTCATGCGTGAAGTTATTGTAGTCCTTGTGCATTTTGATCTTACTAATGGAGCGGATCTGGGTTTGATCTCCTGGAGCGGATATCACATGAAGTCCTGCCACCACATGGAAATGTCTCCTGCTGATCCATCTGGACACAGGACAGAATAAATATGACTGTTTATGACTCTGACTACCTTTTCCTTTACAGACGAACACAAATTAGGGCTCCGCAATTTGTCAATATTAAACTGATATTGTGATGAGAGAATAAATATCAGATAAACATGAATACACACTCACACACTCTCTTACACACACATTGCAAGAGGGAGAAAATGTCAGGCATGAACACTTCTGGAAAAAGAAAAGTAAAATGAATCACCACAGCTCAGAGGTGGAAATCACACTGCTACAATGCTGGGTCAAACTAGGCTGAATCACAGCAGTATTTCTCAGTCTGAGCTCATGGCTGAATTTATGGACCACTGGGTGTTTCATCTCCGAGGGCCCTAAAACTGTTACTGCACAGTTTGTTACAGGTAATATGTGTTTTCCAACCCAACTACTACCTTTCTATCATCACTTTTTAGGCCATTTTTTTTCTTCTTCACAGCCTACAAAACCTTCACTGGTGAAACTCTAAGACAGGGAGCAAAATACTGACCCTCAATCTGTGTAAAATTACTATGACGTCTGGTCACATCCAGGACACGCTAATGGTAAATCCAGATGTATTTCTGTGACACCCCTGTTACTTTAGTTTTAATTTGTGACCATTCTTCTAAATTTATTTGTTTTTAGCATTAAGCTTCAGGCCTTCATCTTTTCACATATTCAACATATGCACATGCACTTCGTTCACAGATAATTGTGCCTCTTTGGAGCTTATCAGTTGTTTCATGTTGTTTGCTTTAAGGTTCAGTTTGCACGCTGGAAAAAGATACTTGATTGTTGAGTCTCATTCCCAAGTTGTGAGAAAGTTTGCGACCCAGCTGACAGTAGACTAAAAATGAAGCACTGCCCACTGGCTGTGGTAAACTTCTCATTTTACAGCTACACAGTGCACTAAAAATGTTTCTGAAAACATCAGGGGTGAGAAATAGGCAATGCAGTAACAGCATCTTGATTCATATTTGATCAGTGTTGCCTAGTTTGACATTTTGACTGCAGTTCACAAGCAGTGACTGACACGACTGAGAAATGCGTCAAAAAATCCCGATTCTGATCTGATTGGCTGTTTTTCCTCAGCCTCTGTGGATCATTGGAAATGCCATTAGAAAGACTACAAGGAGGAGGAGGCAGCAAAAGAACATTATTTTTTTTTATTATTTTATTATCTGTCTCATGCACTACTGTGTACATGTAGTGTAAGTTGTCACAAATATTACAAAAGGTTATGTTTATAAAAGTTACCGACTGTGGTTTTTACTCAAATAAAAAAGTGTTGGGTGTTGCACATCTTTATAGCTGGAAAATGCTTCCAACTGGCATTTAACCAAATATATCTCACTTCTTTTTTAATGTTGTGAGTTACCTTCAGAGGCAAAATTTTCCATGATGTGTTTAGATTGTGAATTCTAAACAAATGTGACCGAGTACAGGTCAGTCACATCAGTGAGGAGTGTAAGTTATACTCACTGGTATTTGTGGAAGCAGTGTGCAGCAGTGAGCACCCAGAGGCTGCTGATGATTGTCCCACCACAGTGGTGCCTGGACTGGATCTGGATACTGACCTGCCAGGGCCACGCCGCCTCAGGAGCCTCCCGGCCCCCCACTATACGAGAAGCACCAGGAGGCCCAACCAGGGGCCGTTGCCCACATCCTCACAAACACAATCAAATAAAGTTTACATGTCACTTTTGAAATGACATCCTGTTGTTTATGTTGTTGCAGGCAGAAAAGATCTATGGTTAACCTTTAAATGGTATCAAGTATAACATTTTACTTACTGACTTAAATCATTGGCAATACAAGCTATATGTATTTACGTGATAAATAAATATACATAAATGTATAGATCCCCCTCATGGGTGTGGATGAGGGGCCCACCCATGAAAATGTTGTCCCCCTGCCCATATTTACCAAGGGCTGGCCTGCATGTCACTGCTGATTGGGTACACCTGGTGGGCCACACCTGTGTGTCACACCTGTGTGTGTTAGAGGTATACCCAATCAGCAGGTATATAAACCAATATCTGGCAAACTTTACCTACTGTACATTAAATTTTTGCTTTTTTTTCACATTTGCTTTGGCAGTGTAAACATGTTTTCCATTCCAGTAAAACCCATTTTAATTTAACTGCACTAAACCCTGCCATAAAGGGATTGCGCCTGCTTAACACAGCTGGGTGTCCAACACACCACCATTTCTGTTTAAATAAACGTTTTGTTACGTTTTGTCGGCGCTGAACGCAGTCATGTAACGGAAAGAGAATGGTGCTAACAGTTTTCATATTTATGTGTCCCCGGACTCCGTGAACTGCAAGCCGGAAACAACAAACACGTCTCCTGACTAGGTACCATATGTTTAACTCTTGTTTTACTTTTGTGATAAAACCATTCAAATGTTTCTTGGATAAAGTTACATGCTAAAATGTAACATTAGCTAGTTAGCTAAATACTAGCGCTAACGTTACATTTTTTTAGCATGTAGCTAGTTAGCTTAATGCTAGTGCTAACGTTACAGTTTAGAATGTAGCTAGTTAGCGTAATGATAGTTCTAATGTTACATGCTAAAACGTAAGCACTAGCATCTTCCCAACTGCCAAAAAATTGGTAAACCGACACAACAGTTTGTTAGTGTATCTTTGATAGCATTGGCTATTATTAGCTACTGTTAAACTTAGCAAGAGTGTGTTTTGTTGCTAATGAATTCAATCTTTAATTTGCATGTGGATGTTATTTATTCTCTCTCCACAGTTACAGGTAGTGTCACTTTAGATATCACTGAGATAAAGAGAAGAGCAATCTTTTCAACTGTTCAAAAGGAAGTTTTAGAAAATAATATTTTAAATATCTCAAAGACACTAGCTCTTACTTTTATTTATACTTTTATGGTCAATGTGAACCATTTTGACTGACTTAACATCCATTTGCCTAACAACCAAGCTCGATCACCATGGCAACACGTTACGGCAAATACTGCAAGCTAGCTAGCTGTTGGCTACTCTCTGGAACAATCGGCCCTTAGCCGAATATGTCATTAAACAGTGCAAAGACAACTAATAATAATACATTAAAAAGGCTAACTGTTACAGGATGTTTTCCCTCCCACCCCTGGCCCCGGCTGTACTCACTGTCCTGTGGTGAAGTCAGAGCACTCAAACACAGAGCACTCAGAAACAGCACAAGTCCTTTAAACTCCATTTAGTTTAACGTTAGACTCCTTAAGACATCTTTTTAACCGCAAACAAAAACAAAGGCAGCTCTTTCCAGTCAATGACGTCACATGAAGGCAGTGGTAGATGAAGTACAGTACCTGAACGCCACATTTAAGGAAAAGTACAGATATCTGACCAGAAAGTGACTTTGGTAGAAGTTAGTCACTTATTAGAGTATTACTTGAGGAAAATTCTTAAAATATCTGACATTTACTGCACTTAAAAATCAAATGTTGTTCAGTTATATTAAATGTAAATATTGAAAGTAAAAGTACAAGTAAATGCTGGTAATAAAAAGAAAGGAATAACAATCTAAAGACTAACGAAGTTGATTTCTCCTATCATGGGCACCACCTTCAAATGGAGCCCATATTACACCTGAAGAAAAAAACAAGAACTTCAAGATGTAAAGAACAAAATCCAGTTTTTTATTCCCTCCCATTCCTTAATTTTGTCTGTACCTCCCTTCCTTGCTTCCTTCCACCCTTCCTTCCCTATAAAAGTATCAAGGATGCTCAGGGGAAATGTAAGTGTAGTAAAAGTGAAAGTTGACAGAAGTGTAAAAATTCAAGTAAATTATACACACTCCCAATAATACTTGAGTATTGTAACTAAGTAGAATTACTTGACACCACTGGATGTAAGTGCATCAAATGTGAAAAAACGCTGAAATGAGATCATGACAAAATACAGCATTTAAAATGCAGCAGCAACAACAACTACTACTTCTACTACTTATTGTAGCGAAGATAATGATCCACTTTTTAAAAGATTTTCAGTTAGTTTGAAGTGTATTCACTCACTCACTCACACACACACACACACACACACACACACACACACACACACACATTATGTGACAACAAAAGACAGGGGGGCAGGTTACCAGATTAAGAGCTGCCTATTTGCATATTAATTTGTGTAATTATAGAGCAGAGTGCTGAAGGAGGGCAGCAGCCTGATGCAGAGGCTATAAATGAGAATAGTTTGTAATTACTTCAAGATGTGAGGTGTGTGACGTGTGTGACATAAATTGGCAGGAATAAATCTTCTATTCCACTTATGGGTGACACATTATGTTTTAAAATGCACTTGACAAAGTAAAAGTTTATTATTATATGTAGTAAATGTAATATATAAATATGGTCTAGGCATGTTTGTATTTAAACAGTTGTGTCAGAGGTATCTCAGACATGCAGTGGCCTTGTGGAAGCTGTCCCTGACTGAGTGCCCACAGCCTGACAGCAAAATAAATTCCTGCACTGTGAACTCACCACAGTGAACACACACTGTGAGCCGATGCGTTTTGTCAGAAAAACCTTGTGCGCGTTTTCTGTGCACAGACTCACCCAGGCTCCTCTCCATGCCCGGGGAGCTGTGTTTTGTGAAACACACTGAGGTTTAGAGGCTGCAGGCCTAAATGACCTTTACGATTTTACGAAACGCACTTGCCGACACTCCCTTACATTCTGCTGAGAGTCATCAATTATGCAGGGAAACTGCTCGCGCTGAGGGGGAAGATAGCAGCAACAATATGGCGACAACCGCAGTTTCTCCCCAATCTTTTCCACATCTGCAGTCCTGCAACGGCTTCCCGGATTCATTGTAACGCTTGCAAAGTGAGTATGCTTCATTTTTTATCGTTTGAGAAAACGGCGCATATGTTGTTAGGTGACGGTAGATTTTCTCGCTGTCGGTATCCTTGCGCAAATGTCGCAGAGCTGCACACTGCCCCGCATCTTTTTTTTTGGAGCATGATGGAAGAGGGTGTCTGCGTTTGCTGAGCATCTCATGGCTGGACCAGAGCACGAAAAAAGAAATTTATCAATCAATTGATGTCGATCGCGAGGAATTTATCGGATTAACTATTTCGTCGAGCATCAGAGGGGTTGGTGAAATCTTTGTGGGGGGAAAATGTCTCGTAGGTTAGGCTTCAGGTAGGGCGCCGTCTGACTGTTCCAGCCCAAGAAAAGCCAAAAACCCCGAAGATTTATTTCACATTGGGGTCACTGATTTTGCTTTTTTATACCACCCGGACTACAGGATGATGCTGTTGAAACACCACAAGGCTTCGATGCTATGTGAGTAGCCTGATCCTGCTTCCATCATCAACAGCCAAGAAATTTACATTCCTCTAGGTGATATTGGTGTGGCAACATCATAACTGATCCCTAATCGTCTTATTTAATATGTCTAACCTCATATTTCAGACTGTGTGTGTGTTTTAATGCTGCTTTTAGCTTCATACTCAGGGCTATGTTGTGCACAGATAGAGCCCTTATTGATTTGGCAGTCGACATGGCTTCACGGGTGTGGTGCAGATCCTTCAAGGCAACGCGCAAAAAACGCACAGAAGATCCCCGAAAAAAATCAATCGTTTTTGGCTTTTGCTGAATATCAAAAGCGACATATTGCTGTGATTTATTATGATACATCGACATCACACTTGTGACTTTGACAAATGCAGGGTTGCGTTTACCACAGCGTGACATTTTCAACATACAAACCACCCACTGCAGCAATATTGCTTTGGCCAATTTGGTAGTAGCGGGCCACTTCTCTGCGCAATATAACCTCTTGCTTCTCTCTGTGGCCGAGCAGCACTTTTATATTCTGTGTAATATATTAGGGTAAAAAGTGAGACAATGGCGTCCACAGGCCCTCCTTCTTAATTAACAGATTTAGTAAACAAGTCTTCATTTCTCACTGCGTCTCTGAAAATGGCACTGTAAAGACGTGTGCCTGTGTTTTTTGGTGAAAATGACAGCACGGCCAAAACCTGGATGTGACTGAGACTGAGGCACACCAAGACGAGTGTTGTCATCATGACTTAGAGAATTGCAGGGTAATTGCAGGCCTATACAGGCGTCGATGGCTGAGCTCAGCTAGGAGGCCTAGTTTACAGCAAAACGGATTTTCCAGACAGATCGGTTGTGATTTTTTCTCTCTATCATCCCTGCATGTATGCATTCGTGCATATGCATGTGTGTGTATGTGTTTGTGTGAACGTGCGTGCGCGCTCGTGTGGTGCTGAAGCGGACAGCGCCAGCAGAGCAGCAGAAGGCTCAGGGACTGCGAGGTTCCGGGGTCCATTTTAAAACAGACGTCTTGGCTCTCAGGCTGCATGTTTTCATGTGTTTGTTTCAGATAGAGGGGAGTCTTTGGTGTGTGATATCTGCTTCACACTGCGAGCATGTTTGATTATATTGTGTTATGCAAGAGGAGAGCCAAGAAGTGGCAGGCCTTGTGATTCAGATATAGGTGATGTAGTGGTCTCCTTATTTAGGCTGCACCCCCTTTTACATCCACCACTTTAGGATGATAAACAAAGGTTTGCAAGGGATGCCAATGGGACGTAGGGTGAATTGTTGAAAATAGCTCCAGTCATTTTTTCAAATAGGTAATGTCTCACTTCAGGTGTGGCTGTGTTCCCACTAAACTCCTCTCAGCTTCCTCCTCTTTGCTCCATCACATTAGTATATTGACCCTGAAATGTCCTGCAGCTTGAACAGTTGTCATGTAACCGTCATACCCTTTTTACATCTAAGTGTGCTGAGAAATGGCTCTACTGAGTCATGCAGCCATTAAGTGTGCTGTGTGTTCTGTCGGTGTTTCCACAGCTGTTCAAAAAATCATAAGGAGCAGAGTCCTTTAAGGGGTCTTTGTTGACAGAGGTTTAATGGAGGACCCATTTGGGGGAAATGTTGGCTCATACTTAGTCACACCTTTATGCCATTGTTGCCTACACACCTGAAGACCTGACACAGCTGACAAAACTCAGATATGTAAAATACATTCATTTTGCTCTTTCAAGTCCCCGTAATACAGCTGCAGTGGTTAAAAGATTGTCAGCTGTTAAATTTTTTACCAACTAACCTGATAACCGATTAATCCGTTTGAGTGTTTTTGTAGGGTAAAAAAAAGTCAAAATTCTCTGAGTCCAGCTTCTAAGACGTGAATATTATCTGGTTTCTTTACTCCTCTTTGACAGTAAACTGATTATCTTTTAGCTGTGGATAAAACAAGACATTTGAGGACGTCATCTTGGGCTTTGGGAAACACTAATCTTTATTTTCCACCATTTTCTGACATTTTATCAACTAAACAACTAATGGATTATTCGAGAAAATAATCAACAGATTAATCGTCAGTGAAAATATTTGTTATATTCAGCCCTACTCTGTAATATCTTGAGATTCACAACAAAACAAATATCTTGAGATTCAAAACAACACAAAATAACTAATAAAGAGGAAAATATAGCATCAGGAGACCTGAAATAACCACATACTACATAGCTATCAAACATGATAGCTGAATAAGAGGCTTATTGTTTAGGCTCTGTGGCTTCTATAACTCATCAACCTCTGTAAATGACCAGCTGTTCTTTTTTTTATGTAGACAGCAAAGATACAATATTCATTATTCAGTATTAAATCATTTGGTGAGATTCGTGGTGGGAAATACAGAACCTGCTCACCGTAAGGTCCACTGGACATCATCTCAGTACAGTCTTAAACCTACCGGTAAGTAGTCTATTTAAACCAACAACTGACCATGTTGTAAGGTACCAGTTAGATATAATGTGATATATTAGATGTACCATTGTTCAGGTTTTTCCCCGGTGCCGTTAGAGGATCATCAAACAAAAGTCTCTTCATGTTTCTGTTCAGATTATCTCCTTAACTGAGATTAAGGCAAATGGAGAGAGATACCGTAGGATGAGGGAGCTTAATATCCTAATATCCTTAAAGGGATGTTTCACTTTACTGTAATTACTGTAACTTATAGCCTCTGGCAGCCATCTGCCTTTGTAAGTACACAAGCAATATAATTTATATTTTGGTTGTTCTTTAATTTATTACCTGTGTACACAAAATAAAAGGCGTTGCACAAGATAAACAGCATTGTTTTATATCTGTAGTTATTTAAAGAATGGGCAAGACTTTATAAATACTTGTCCATAGGTGGTGAGTGTTGGAGGCTGCTTTAAGTAAACATTCCTGCATCTCATTTGCTGCTTGACACGTCCTCTCCCTGAATGTGGGTTGACAAATGTACAAACATCGTGGGGAATACTATCATGATGTTTCCCCTCCCCAATACAATCAGGATGTCTACTTGTTGTAGTCGTCTGTTCTGGGGTTGTTATTTATTGAGTGTTTTTTCCTGTTTACATTATTTTTGATTGAGAAAAATCACGTGGCAAGGATGAAACATTCAGACAGCCATTTTTGTTGTACCTTATGTTATCTATAGCTACTTTTTTCCAGTCTCAGTGAGATCAGATATTTTGCATATGCAGTGTTTGTATTGCATTTTTTCAACTTTAAACAAATTATTCAATCATTACAACTTCATAGCAAAACCTGTAAATATGTGTGTGTTTGCGTGAACATGCATGGTTCTGGGTGTGTGTGACCTTCCCTCACACATTTTGTCACTTGTTCTAAACCTATTTCTCTTCCCAAAGAAAGACTTTAAGATTAATACTGAAAAGGAACATGTTATAGCTAAATTTAAAAAACAGATGGCGTTCACTTACTCAACTCACCAGATAAAAGGTCTTTAGAATGAAAGTACTGTGGAAGTTGGGTTGATCTGTCCTCTCTGTCTGCACCTCCTGCAGAGCTGCTACTGTGGATGGTACAAACCTAAAGACCAAGTAGCTGCAGGATGAAAACATGGCTGCACCCCTTATCGCACCGCCAGGACCTGATAGCTTCAAGAAGTTTACTTTGGAATCTTTGGCGACTCTTGAGCTGCGAATCTCGGAGGAGAAGAACAAGAAGCCACCCAAGCAGGACAGCAGCTACCGCGATGACGATGACGAGAACAAGCCCAAGCCCAACAGCGACCTGGAGGCTGGGAAGAGCCTGCCCTACATCTACGGGGACATCCCTGCCGGAATGGTGGCGGTACCACTGGAGGACCTGGACCCATACTACCTGAATTCTCAGAAAGTGAGTTTGCAAACACCCACACACACACACACACACACACACACACACACACACACACACTAATAATGACGTTATCAATTCAGCTTTACGACAGTTGTTTAAAGGTCCAGTGTATAGGATTTAGTAGCATCTAGCAGTGAGGTTGCAGATTACAACCAACTGAAGCTTCTCACATGTGCCAAGTGTGTAGGAGAAGTACAATGGTTGATGCAAAAATCCAAAGGGCCCTATCTAGAGTCAGTGTTTGGTTTGTCTGTTCTGGATTACTGAAGAACAACATGGTCGACTCCTTGGAAGAGGACCTGCTCCATAATGTAGATATTAAGGCTCATTCTAAGGCATCAAAAAATACAATTCTTATTTTCAGGTGGTTATAATAAAATGAAAACAGTCTTGAGTCTTATATATCATTTCTGCTGATAGATGCCCCTAAATCCTACACACTGGCCTTCTAAAGCAAAGGATGTTTCTGACTTGGGCTGGGTGTTGAACCGGAATACATATTGTTGCCATTTAAAATGTGTCCATAGCAGAGTCAGATTCAAAGTCTTTTTTACTCATTCATTAGGTAGTACCTGCTTTAAATTACTTGTTGTTTTTGTTTTTACCAATTCTTGTACGACAACTTATGTTTAGACAACATTTAACTATCCCGAAACACTAGTATCAGAAAATTTCAAATACCCAGCCCGACGTAGGAATGGTATTTGTCCCTCGACCTCAGGCGCCCGAAATCTGAAATTCTGACTGTATATGTGCTAAACAGCTTTAATATTGCCTCTTTGATTACATTGCATCACATTAATTCTCTGTTCCTGTCTTTAATTGTAATAGCAAAGCCAGTTGAGGTGTGAGTTTTGAGATTGGGACATTTCTGTAACATTATTAATAAGACTAATACTTATGTGCTTCAAACAAACAGATTTTGTGGCATCTTTCTGGGTAACAAACATATAATTTAGAACATTTTCAAGATGATTGTGATTTAAATTAGTGGTTCTCAACTAGGGATCCTTGAGGGTGTTCAGAGGATCCCCAGAAAAATAGGCAACAGTGTATTTTCATTGTTTAATTTACTATAGAGGTGATCCTAATGTGAGTTAGGGTTAGTCAGAGGAGTGACTCTTCTGATCATAGGTTTCATTTCTTCCACTTCCTCCTCAACTGTAGTTGACAGTGTTAGAATTCTGGTCTCACTCGTATCTAACAACCAAAGTCTTTTCAGATGGAGATTGATGCTTACGCAAATAAACGGGTGTTCTCATATGTCAGTCGAGTCTAACCATACATATTGATATCTGACGCAATGGCCAGGAGATGAGTGGCCTCATGACGTCGCGCTGAGTCATACACTATGGCTATGGAATTTACTCAGACAAAGGAGAGAGATCACATGGTCTGTGACGTTTGGCTTCCAGGTGTGCTGTGTTTACGGTTATTTTAATTTCATGATTAGGTTGCAGAATGTAATTATGTTTTCCTCCTTGAGGACCTTGGGGGAGTGTGAGAGTGGAGCTCTTGAGCTGTTGAGTGGGCCGTATCTCCGATGTGCTCGCAGGGCTTTGGGGAAAAGGTCAGAAGCAGTAACAGTTGAAAGACTGTTGTTCCACATGACAGACTTTCCTAATTGTTCAAAAATGAATCTGTGGAAGGAGAGAAAAGCAGCAGCAGTGGCAGGCTGAGAGGACTCTGGTTGTCTTAGAGGAGACATGTCTCTCCTGGGTTTCTGTCAACTCTGACGGTCAGTGTGAGAACAGCCGGGTGACCTTGAGAGTCCCTGAATGTCCCCATTATGTGTACCTGTCAGCCAAAACTGTTAAGGGACACTATATTTATGTCAGATGACTGTGTCTTGCTCTTGTTGGAACAGTCAGCCTCTGAATATAAACAACAAAAGACATAAAAGCCAATAATACTCCCAGATATTCACAGAGGGTGAAAAAGAAGGTTCAAGAAAGTTCAGAACTTCCTTGAAATTTGCAGCCATTTTGCAAAATCTGAGCCATCTGTGCACTCTGGTGCTCCTGTACTCTGTGTTTCAAAGTGTGAAGTTTGTTACTTTAAAAAGAGGCAAGAATAGTTTATCATAAAATGGCTGTCTAAACGTCAGCATTAATCGAGATGCAAAATGCGCTGAGGTCAGTTTGATGCTGTTGTGTTTATAAACAGGACTGAGGCCAAAATATTCTACCATGGCAACGCTGTTTGTTGTCTATTTTTAACAAAGAATTACGTAACAAAATTGGCATTTTTATTCAGAATGCTCTCCTCCAATCACAGATTCTTTTAAATAATGCTGCACTTTTGTGGTGTTGTGTAACTCAGTGCCTGTCCACACAGTGTACCTTAAAACATAGCAAGTCTTACCTGACAAAACACGCTTGTGATAATCTGTTTAGTCATCATCATTAGCTGATAGATATTGTGTGTGTGCTTTCAGGTGCACAGTATCTGTCCCTCCTTCTGTCTCATACCTCACTGTCTTTACATCGTGCACGCTGACTGTTATGTAACGCACCAGTCCAGTGCACAAGGAGGAGACACGATTCAGATGACACGTGGCAAACATGTCCATCGATACGTGGGACTGTTGATAAATTCACTGACTAACACACAACTGACTCGTCTCTTGTCTCCACACACAGCCTTGCATTGCCGTCGCTGATGCATGTGAGTCGTGCAAGCTTCTTTGTGCTGTTTTGCTTCTCGTCTCTTCTCTTTCCTCCACCAGCAGTCCTGTCAGCTCTCAGCTTCAGGCAAATCTAATTATGGCCCTCGATCTAGTCTCGTTCTGATGCCAAAGGGAGCCGACGTGCTTTCGTTCTGGCAGCTCGAGCAGCTGTGACGTCAGATCAGGTGGTGACCTTGAAGGAAGAACGTTGCTCTGTGTGTCTTTGTCACTGAGAGGCGGCGGGCCGGTTCTGGATACATTCCTCGCAGGGGAGGGGGAATAACTGTCAAGGAAAGCAGTTCATCTTCTTCATCGCAAATTTTCAGTTGCATCTCCTTTAGATTGTGTCATAGCTGGGGCGGAGGGCTGGCAGGCTAGTTGGGTGATGACACAGCAACCAGCCCTCCCCACTTAGCTTGCGGCCCGAGCAGGTCTGTGCCATGCTGAGCATAGTCCTGGTGTCAGCGTCGGCCGGTGAAACAGATCATTTTCAAGGAGAAGGGAACGATAGAGGGAGGGAGGGAGAGATGAAGTGAGGACAGGGATGAAATGGACAACATGTGCAGGGATGCATGAGCACACTTGTTCTCCTTCTTGCTGCAGCCAGGCTCACTGAAATGTGTTTTTGCTGGGGGAAGACCTGAAGGTGCGAAACCTGAGCACTTCTCACAGAAACACTACTAAGCTTCCCCAGAACGACAGCGTGACATGAGACTAGATATTGGCTCAGATTTTGGATATTGTATTAAAAGTGTTGTCTTTTCCTGGTTTTGAAGGCTGCATTAAAGTACAGTGACGTTTGATACTTCTGTGTGCTGATACAAAATTGCCACCAAATTTTGTGAAACTATGTTGCATCTTTTTTTTCTGCAACACCTAACATTAACTTAGCAATATCGATATTGAGGTATTTGTAAAAAAACAACAACAATTATTTGACGTCAAATCGGGAAATAAATGCTCTTTCCTACCACACAAGATTAGCAACATCTGTGCATCTGTCCACCTTTGTGTGGATTAAAGATGTAGCCTATATATACAATGATAAAATCTTGGCTTATGTAGGTCCACCATGTAATGTATATTTAGTCTGTAAGAACACTTTATGTATTGTAGATGACAGTGTAAGGCATGCCAGCATGTCTGCAGAGCATTTGCACATTCATAGGAACTCATATTTTAGTATCATATAGGTAACAGGTTTTCCTTTTGGAACGCAAACATATATTTTTTTTTGAAAGCAAAATGGCAGTGACAGGAAAAGGCATGACAAGGAATTCATGAGCAGGTTAGCACCTAGCATGGCAGCTGAGCCCCACGTCATGGCTGTATTAATGTGTTTTTGTGTGTGTGTGTGTGTGTGTGTGTGTGTGTGTGTGAGGCTCTCGGGCTAAAGGAGCCATAAAATGCAGTCCATTTACCATTTACCACAAGGGTTGAAAGAAGGGGGCTCTTTAAGTGGCTGCTGTGGCCCTCACGGATGCTGCAGCCCTGCCTGATGGCTGGAGCTTCTGTGATGAAGCCGCTCTGTCTCTGTCTCTGTCTCTGTCTCTCTCTCTCTCTCTCTCTCTCTCTCTCTCTCTCTCTCTCTCTGTCTCCCGCCCATCCCCCCTCCCACCCTCTTCTCCGTCTTCTGCCCAGCTCCCTCGCTCTGGCTCCCTCCGCCCTGCTTCTCCTCAGCCTGCTGCTGCCACAGTTGCTGCCTGCCTGCCTGCTTCACTTGCTCTCCATCTCCCCTGTTTTCTGCCTTTCCTCTCCTCTGCTCTCCTCTTTGCTCAGCTCTGGATTATGAAATTTTCAGTAGCTTTGCAGCAGTTTAGTCATGCGTTACAAAAAAAGACTCCCTCCATATATTGCAGTCATGTGTGAGTGTGGATGTCAACCCCGGTTGTTCATTTTTTAGCTTTGTGCATGCTGGTTCGTGTGCACGTGACAGTTCATGTGTGTGCTTGTGCATTAGTTTATGTGTATTTGTTATGCATATGCACACAACATATGTGTGTAGTGGTTGTGTTAAACAGAAATGTCATGCTACCAGCAACTGTTTCGTTTCCACTATGGCTGATCATAGTGCTGACTGGAAATGTTTACGGTATAGACGAGCTTATCAACGCTCGGGAGAGGCTGCAGCTCTGACCTATAATAGTAACTAGAGAGTAAGATTATCTAATCGTGTTTAACTGTGCTGGCTTGTTCTGAGTTGTCTGGAGATCTTAATCAAATTAATATCAGGGAGGTCATGTGACAGATCTGTGTCTCGCCCTCAAGGTCAGGAGGATCTTCGTTTTGGTTCCACGTTCCTCTCCAAGATGTTTACCTTTCTTGTTAACATTTTAAACATGCATCTCATTTCTGTTGGAAGTGTGCAAATTACATGCAGTCATGTGACACCACTATGAGGCCTCTTACTGTACGTCTCCCTTCTCATCCTTCCTCCTCCTCCTCCTCTCCCTTCTGACTCCACTGTCTCCAGCCTTCAGCCCTGAGCTGGCAGCTCTGCAGGGCTTAATGTAGTGAGGGTTGCCTTGTTAAAAGCACAAGGGCCCATATCACTTCTGCAAATGCACAGAGTCTCATTAAAGTTTCATGCAAAATGCCATGTTTTATTTAAACAATTATGAGGTTATCCACAGAAAGAGGCTTGCCTGCCCCTCTCGGTTCTGCTCGTTTCCTTCTCCTGAAACCACCAAAACCGTGATGTGCAGGACTGAGTGACTGGGACAACATACCAATGTTAGAAACATCCTGGCAGCCATTTTCACTCTGTTCAAATAAGTTTCAGATTATTTTATGTAACAGAAGATGCACACCTGTCTACTTAACAAAAGCACATATCATGTTTTACATATTATCTACATATGAGTTATGTATAGATATATCTATGCAGAGACGATGCACACAGCACATGAAAAAGACTGGCCTATTTGTTTTTGTATCAGTTGCTTTTGGTAAATGTTTGTAATGATACTGAAATGTTATTTTTTATCTGATTGTTAAGGGATTAATACTCTCCCTCTCTCTTTCTGTCTCCTATTCTTCTCTCCACAGACATTTATAGTGCTAAATAGGGGGAAGACAATCTTCCGTTTTAGTGCCACACCTGCCTTGTACTTCATAAGTCCTTTCAATCCGGTTAGGAGAGTAGCTATTAAAATTTTGATACATTCATATCCTTTCAAATTGTGTCTTAACAGCAGAGACAAACGGGTTTCCTGTTCATGTGTATTATTCATGATGATATGTTCTGTCTTTCTGCTCGTACTGCTATTGATGTGCCCTGTCACTGTAACTACAAGAGAGGATACAGAGAGGTGGTATGAGGATGGAAACTAATCACATCTCAGATTACAGAAAATGATAATTTCTTTAAGAGCATACAGGAAGCCATGCGGTAGCCATTTTATCTTTGTAAGGGAAGGCTAGCACAAATGATGAGTCATCCTTATCAGTAAAACAGGCTGGATCTCTTCAATAAGCCTATTATGGTTGAGCACTGTGCCGTCCATCTCAGCAGCCAGATTGAAGATTTGACGGTTGTACCTTTCTTCATATAGAGAGCTGTCAAAAACAGACTCAACAGGTAGAAGGAGGACGTCGGTTTTAGACAACAGATCGAAGCAGCATTTCCATAAAGTAGGCCAAATCTGACTATTGATTTACTACATACCAAAATGACACTGGAACTGGAACCTATCCAGCAACCGTCCGCTTTTTGACAATTATATTTGATCAACAGCCATTAGTTACAAGGTTACAATACATAGACAAAAGTCTAAAATAGCATTGCACCACTATGAGTATAATTATATGGACATGAATAACATGTTTATAAGGTTTATCCTGGTTGTGATCACATTCGGGATCTGGTGTTTACATAACGTAATAAAGCTTCTTGAGATACTAGCCTCAAGCTGAGATAGGGAGTGGACTACTACTACTACTACTACTTTATCCTAACACCACAAACGTGTAGTCTTCATCTCCAACCAACGCTGTCAGAGGGCATTATACAACTTTTTTCATATATGCTTCCAAAGACAAGTAAACATAGACTATAAAATAATGGACATAGCTATGGGGACGTCACCCATTGGTTTGTGGACCCGTTTAAAGCCTCGAGTTTAGCAATTTGGCCGCGCCATCTTGTTTTTTTAAGCCAAAAGCGATAAAAAGTGACCTTACTTGGATAGGAGGGTGGGGCTAATGCTAATGCTAGCTGCTAGCTTGGTTAACACATACATGTAGGTGTGGGAATCACCACAGGCTCTATGATATGATGTTATCATAGGGATGTAATGGTACACAAAAATCACGGTTCGGTACGTACCTCGGTACACAAGTCACGGTTCGGTTTTTTTCGGTACAGTAATGAAAAAAATAGACAACTGTTAAATATCTTTTACTTATTGGTAACCTTATTAAAACATACCACCCCAGCAGTTAACTCTTCTTACACATTTTTTTGAATGAAACAAATATATATAAAATCCTGCTTTTTCACATTGTTTGAATGAAAATAGAAATATAAAAGTGAAAAATAAAATCCTGCTGTTTTTTTTAACACATTGTTTGAATGAAAAATATAAATATAAATTTCTGCTTAAACAATTTTACTCAAATAAAATAAAAAAGTATAGTGCAGCTGGTCAGCTTTAAAGCCTGCTCAGATTCAGTTTTACTAGGAACTTACTTAGCTTTCCCACTTTGTTAAAGTGCAGTAAACAAAACATACTTATATCTAAAGTGCAGCTTAAACAATTTTACTCAGCTCCGATGGCGTTGGTTATTTCTTTAGCGCAATGGTCAGGGAAACGCTCTTTCTTTTTAAATGACGACGATATCGTAGTTTGCACCAGATTGCTTTTTCTAGTCGTGCTGGTTAACGTTCAGACTCGGGTGGTGTCACTTTAGATGCGTTAGCATGTTAGACGTGTTTCCAAGTACATACCCGACCACTGTTCTGCAGTGTCGGCACACTGCTTTTGTCTTGTCAACTTGTTTATTTCCATCTTCGTATTTTACCCTGAAACCAAAGTGTTCCCAAACGGAGGACTTAAGGTTTGCGGGTGGGTCTTCAGGTTCGTCAGGCTCACTTGCCATGTTGTCAAAATGCGAGAATGCGCTGCACAAAGTGAAAGCGGAGATTTACGGTCAGACTCGGTCCGTCACTCAATTATGTCCGTCGGAGAACTAGGTATTTTAAATGGTTCGGCTCGCAAAAACAGAATTAAAATAAAATAAAATAATATCCTGCGCCCAATAATTTGGTACAGGGTCGTGCCGAACCGAAAGTCGCGTACCGAACAGTTCGACACAAATACATGTACCATTACGGCCCTATATTATCAGGATAGTTAAGTCACGATACGATGTTGTTCCGATTTTGAATGTCTTGTGGTATGCTGAGTATTATCATGAAATATATTATGATATATTGCAAATTATTACCTTTTTTCAACTGCAAATTATGTCCCCAAACGAAAACAGCTACAGTTACACTTATATGCCCACACTGTAACTCTGGTGTTATACCATGACTATGTTATCTAACCAGTGTTGTCACCATTGTAGCAACTTGACAACAGATGGCACCCATCTTTCACTCTAAGCACCCACAGCCTAAATTATGCGCAGGTCTAAGCCTTAATAACATTAAAACAGCCAGGTGACTTATCTAAAAATCTTCCGTACAGTTGTCATTAATTTATTGTGTAGGCTGAAAATATGTTTATTTGTTTATGTTGTGAAGCTGAGCATTTTAACAAGGGTATCAATGAGGATTGATTTGCTCTTGGAGCCAGCTTGCCTGTAAACAGAATTTTATGTTCCCCTCAGTGTCAGTGAAGTTTTAATAGGTTTTACAGTTCCTATGAATGTTTAAATCTACTTTTACAACAAACCATCACAGTGAAGCAGCAGTTAGTGTCTGTTATGTGACATATTTCTTATTGGAATGGAAAATATGGGCCAGGTATAAATACGGCAGGGATTTGTTGGCCTCTATCGACACCTCCCTCGCAGGGTTGTTAGATTAGGAGGATGAGGGAGAAATGGATAAATTGGACCTGAACCACATCCTTTGGAAATGCAAGTATTTCAAACATAGAGTACTTCTACCATGATTTAGCTCTGCTAGCAATTACAGCCCACAAGCTACTGCTAATGATGTATTTTAACAGTTTACAGGAAGAGAAATAGAGCAGGATTCTGATGTGAACATACTCCAAATTATTTTTTGGACATATGTTAGCAATTAAACACCAGAAGGAATAAATATAATTTCAGTGTACAGTATGTTTGCACACAAAACCATTGTCTTTATTTGAAGAGATAACTGTATTTCACCTGAAATTGTGTCAGTGTAAAGTAATATCTCATAAATTCCTGAAATTCCACAAAAATCTTAAAAAAAAAAATCAAAATATATCTCAACAATAACAATTTTCACGTAGACATCCTAAAACAATAACTTTCCAAAATCAGGACTAAAACCGAAGACATAAAAATGTGGTGAGAAATTTGTCAAAATAAAGTTATATCATCAGCATATTGGCTCCCTCCACCATGATAAATTTACTGCTGTTTGCAGTGTCCAATGCAGATCTTTTTCCTTCGTAACAATCAGTTACAGCAATACTAGTAATAAAAACCTTTTTACTCTTAGCAGTACTTAGGCTACTATTGCTCTGTCCCTACATTTACCTAATTTATTCCCATTCTTAACCACAAGCCGGAGCTATTACCGACCTCTGGCTGCATCTAAAGCTAACTGAGGTTTTCTTTGTTTCCTGTGAGTGTAAACCTCTCTGCACTGAAACCCTTGCAGCTTTTAAACATATTGTTTCGTTCATGGCATTGCATTTTCACTAAATATAAACCATTTAAATATTTCATGGGTAAAATAATGGCCTTTGTGGTAGCAAGCACACAAAACCACCTCCTGTTAAAGTGCTATGAGTGAGTAGGTTTTATGACATTAACACTTTACAGTAAAGGTTGTTAGGGTTCACTGGACCACAATAATCACATTAGATGCGTACTGTACTGTTGGTACTGTAGATGTTTTGTATTGCTGTGTTTTACATTTTCAGGTTTGATGAGATTGTGATGTTTGTAATTGCCTCTGTAATCCATATTTTCCTTAACCCACTCCTCACTCTTTTCAGCATGATCATTATGTGTACTATTTTGACCAACTGTATATTCATGACCTTCAGTGATCCGCCCGAGTGGTCAAAACAAGTAGAGTAAGTACACATTTAATATTATTTACTCAGTAGTGTGCATGCATGCTAACCCCAACCCCTAGTTTGTGCCTGCACAGTACAGTTACATTACAGACACAGAGCTAAGTCTTCTTGTGAAACACCTTTACAACTATTGGGTTGATTGCAATATAATTTGACACAGTAGTGCCAGTTAGCGAATGTTAACATGCTTACATGCACAACCAAGATGGTAATCATTATACTTGCTTCACATCAGTTGTTAACATTGTCACTGTGAGCATGTTAGCATGCATCTCTGACCGCTGTTGTTCCTGAGTACATCCTCACAGAGCTGCTAAATTGGATGTGGACTCTTACGCTGTGGTCACATGGAATCAAGCAGACAGTAGACAATTAACCTGCTATCATTTTAGTGGATGAGAGCAGGACAGTAAAATTAGGTGAGGCCCACAGAGAATATTGCCAATGGTAACATAGCAACATCTAGTAAGTTAAAATATTTTTGCTTTTTGCCATCGTCCACCCTGGAAGTTACACCTGGATTTTACATAGATGCCTCACAGGAAGAGAAAACATGGGCTATCTGGACAATTACTGGACATTATTAGAATAATTACATAAAATAATAAGCAATAAATGATTTTATTTTATATAATTTATTAATGTTTTTGTAAACAACATGACATCACCATCATAACATATTGTCATGCAAGTTCTGTTTTGCTGTCCTGCCTTTCTGTCAGACTCATAGATGTATAATAATACTTAGATACCAGACCCCAGGAAGGCGCCTATTCTGTCCAACAAGAATTGCTCACCTGACATGTATATGCCAAAAAAATTCTAGCTTTTGGGTTTACTTCCAAGGTACGCTCCTTGCTAAAAATGCGCTGTAGTGTTTCTCTCTCTGGAGCCGCCCGTGAGTTCCCACTCTGCTCATAGACTTTACATTGTGATGACATCACAGATTTTTAAATTGCTTTTCCTGGCTTGAGGAAAGCTTGACAAATATAAAAACCTACATGGATCAAAAATGTATAATAGAAAGAGTCATAATAGATCTTGTTTGCAGTTCAAAGAGTCCTGACAACAGTTTTATAGACGTCTCTTTTACAGTGGTGATGTACGGAAAAAATGCTTTTGGGTCACGGGATTTTTTTCACTGCAATATCGCGAGTGGCCACTGGGACAAGAAGGAAGCAAGGCTGTGCTATGTTCCTTGGGGCCTGATCGGACTGTTTGTTTATCCTGTGCTGTCCAGAAGGTGTTGTCCTTCTGCTGTTTACCGTCTGCCTGATTCCATGTGAATGCAGCATTAGTCTTGTTCAAAGTTTGGTGTGTATTTATTTTTCAGAAAATAGGATGCATATCTAGCTCTGTGACTCAAATGTAATAGTAATGCATGAGAAGCACAAACTGGAGCTAGCCAAATGCTAACTCCAAAGAAACTATCATGCCAATTTATAGTTTCTGTAAAAAACACACACACACATTGTCTTAGTTAAAAACAATATATTCAGTAATCTACCTCCCAAATTTATCCCATGCCCTACGCCCAGCTTTGTCATTTCTTGGGTGTTTCAACAGCTAACAAGGGTGCAGACATTAAGATGTGAGTGAGCTTTGATCCTGCCTGGTGAACTGATTCTGTCAATGCTTCTTTTCTTTCAGGTACACATTCACAGGAATTTATACATTTGAGTCTCTTGTAAAAATCTGTGCACGAGGATTCTGTATAGACGGGTTTACATTCCTTAGAGATCCATGGAACTGGCTGGATTTCATGGTCATTTCGATGGCGTAAGTATTGTTTTGTCATTCAGATTGTCAGATGATGAAGTGAAATGTGCACAAATATTGCTATTTTCTAAGAGGGTGGGTTTTAAAAAGTATGCTTTCACTGTTACAGATGATTGTTCATTTTCCGTCTTTCTTACTTTTTTCCTTTCTTTCTGTCTGATAACCCATCTTCTGCGTTTCCTCCATTGATCTGAGACTCCTCTGGTCGTTCTCTTTGGGGATCGAAGGTTTCCATCCGACACTCTGCGGCCTCCCTGACAGCACCCACACCTCAGTCCCATTCTTTCAATTTATCTTCCTCTTGTCATCTAACTCTCCTTCTCATCGACCTTTTCTCTTTCAGTCTGCAACATTCAGTTTAAAACCCAGTGTCCCCACTGTCAACTATGTATCACCCAGTATTCATACTACAGATGTACCTGCCTCTACACGGCCAAATACATGCTCATTAGTAATCAACATCATGCAAAGTACATCGTCATTATTTGAGTCACAAAGTCCATCTGTGTGTCAATTGACCTTGTCACCTCATATCTCCATGTAAATAATGAGCTGTTGTAACTGTGGTTTGATCCTGCAGGTATATAACAGAGTTTGTAAACCTAGGCAATGTCTCAGCTCTGCGCACGTTCAGGGTGTTGAGGGCATTGAAAACAATTTCTGTAATTCCAGGTAAGACAGGATGGGGCGGGGGACGGTTGGGCGGGGTCGGTGTTAGGTGTGTGTGTCTTTCTTTCCTTTTACCTTCCACCCTTCTCCTCAGTGGACAGGCTCTGTGAGTGGCGTCGTTTCCTCCTGGTTCGGTGGTGTTGTGCTCTTGGCGTGTGTGGTTATTGTCATCGTGTTTGTTCTGTGTGTGATCCTTCCCCTATTTCAGATATATAACAGAGTTTGTGGACCTGGGCAATGTATCTGCGCTGAGAACATTCAGAGTTCTCCGAGCATTGAAAACTATCTCTGTCATTCCAGGTGAGACTCAGTTTAAACACTAAGGCTGATCCTCTCACCCTTTCTTTTCTACTCACTATTATGATTACAATTATGATTTAAGCAATAACAAAAAAGAATTGGATACAACCATTTTTTGATTTATTTTTCCTCCAAAATTATCAAAAATGGTACTAATACATTTTTGATAGGCTTTGCAGTCTCCTCTAGGGCCCTCCAAAGTGTCTGCACTCTCTTCTGCCCCAGTAGCACTCTCATTACGAGGCTTGTTTCCAAGGCAGCTGTGTTTCTCCTCAGAAATAGCCACTCCTTTCTCACCAGCTTTAGGAATAAGCAAATGCTCTGTTCTGTAGCAAAGAAAACTGTTGATAGAATATTTTAAGGAAAAAAAATCAGGTGATTATACATGTTGTATTTATCAGCTAAGAATAGATCATAGCTTTTCAAATTTGCCAGAAATCCCTTGAGTTTTATTAAAAAATGAATGTGCAAGTAAAATTAAAAGATCAATCATTTTGTTGCACATTAAGAACTAGTGATTGAATTGGAAATCAACCATTCCCTGATTTTGGGATCAAAACAAACCTTGTATGTAGATGTTCATATGGCATAGCTCTTACAGAGACCCCACAGAATACACCTCTTATTTATGTATGAAGACTGCCAAGCCTAGTTTGTGAACATATCTTATGCTGCATGATGCTTTTCAGTCACTTGCTTTACAATATTAGCCTACTAAGAGCTTGGCTGACAAATGGCATTGAAAGTTTGATTTGCCCTCTTTTGTTTTTTAGTTTGATTATTGATTTTTTTTTTCCTTTCTCTTTTTTTTACGACCTACTTGAATGATATACTGCACAGAAAAAAAGAAATGGTGTGCTCACATTGTTAGAGGTTGGGGACGCAGATGGGATGGTTGAATGACCTCTTGACCTTTTTTGAGTGACACTGACCACACATCTATCTATCTGTTGATAGAGGATGTGAAACAGATGTTGTGCTTACTCAAAAAACCCCGCTGTGGATGGCTTTATTTAAATAGCACATTCATTTGGAAATATGAAGAAGGAAATTGTATAAGTGCAAAAAAAAGTGGTCATATTGTAATTTGAACTGTGTTTAAAAGTATAGTTTGACATTTTGAGAAACATGCTTACATGCTTTCTGGCAGTGAGTTAGGTAAGAAGATCAGTTTCACTCTCATGTCGGGACAGTTAATACAAAGCTTTAGCCAGCAGCCAGTTAGCTTAGCTTAGCATAAAGACTGGTAACAGTAGGAAACAGCTAGCCAGGCTCTGTCCAAAGGTAACAAAATCCAGCACTTCTAACAGTCAAAATACATGGGGCACAGATGTGAGGTGTTTTTCAGCTGCTACACGGACACTGTCTTTGTAGTATATGGTTATGAGCCAGACTGTGTATATTGAGTTTTGCCAAGTGATGACGCATTTAGATATGCAGGGTTTGGAAGCATAGGCTATAACAACTGGTATTGATTTAGACAACTGGATCACTTTAACTACAGGATGCATTGATTCGATGGATTTATGTTAATGTGAAATGTAAAAACACCCACAAGGTTGCTCTGCTACATCGCATTGCCTCTGGTACAATGAAAAAATTTTTTAACAGATTGTACTTGTTTTATACATAGTTCTAACAGTTCTATGTAGTTTTTCTTGTTGAATGGCTTTGGATGTTCATTTTGCAGTCCCAGAGGTTGTTGCTTGGTGTTAATAAATGAACTTTAGAGGTTCTGATAGACTCGTATACCCTGTTTCCAGTCTTCATGCTAAGCTAAGCTAACCAGCTGCTGGCTGTAGCTTTATATCAGACAGACACACAAGTGGTATCAATCTTCTCATCTAAAAATGTTGAACTTTTCTTCTACCAATAATTAATGAAGGCCTGTAGTTCTGGGGTGGAGAAAATGTAGTTTTTAAGTATCACTTCAGTCTAGCTAAAAATTTGCCATGTGCAGTGAAGGGAATGATTTTAGACAGTTATGGAGGTATTTTGATAAAACACCCTACTACAATTGATATTTTAAAGAGGACCTATTATGCTCATTTTCAGGTTCACACTTGTATTTAAGGTTTCTACTAGAATATGTTTACATGCTTTAAGGGTAAAAAACCAAACACTTAATGTAGCTACTCATACTGTCTATGCTGGAACACCCGTATTCACCCTCTGGACTCTAGTTTCCCAGTGCAGTGCAGGGTGGCGAACCCCGCGCAGAGCTAGTTTTGAGCAGCGCAACCCGAGGCGCGCTCAGTTTGGTAGTTTGGCAGACCGAGGTGCGCTGAGATGGGTGTGGCGGCGCAGCAGGGGGAGGTGTCGACAGATCCAGCTTGGCGCAGTGACAGTTTCGTGCCAAAAGGCTTCAAGGTGCACTAAAAGCTCGCCAACTGAAACCATGCACAACAGTGCGCACACGTCACCAAAACCTCACGGGCAGGTCTCCAGAATATCAGGCACATTAATAATGCAATAAATACCCAAAAAAACACTATTCAATGCAACTATCTGCAATCAGCACATAAATGTATCTCTATATCGACTGTCCCGTCACATCTGATGTCAGATCAAAGGGGATTGGCACCGTTTGGCATGTTTGGCACGCGTAATGGAAACCCAACCTGATTTGATTAACAAAACTAATGAGTTCACATCCCTCTCAGCCAACCACAAACAGCCACAACATCAGATAGGGAGTATATACTCAGCATCTGTCATCTTGGAAAAGTCAAAAGAAAAGAAACAGAGTGAGACTGCGAGAGAGAAAGAGAGAGCGTGCACGCACGAGAGAAACGCAACATTGATTTACAATTGTGGTGACCTCCTCTCAGGCTACCTTTGCATCATCAGCCCATGGAGGTCTGCTCGCAGTTCCGTATATTCGGACACTGCGAGCTTGGACCTCCTGGACCAAAACATCAGTTTCCTCCTGGGAGAAGTTTGGCCGTCTGACGCTGCTACTCTCTTCTGCCATGGCGAATTGAGTAAACTCTGATTACACCTTCACACAGCGCATTTAAGGGTGAGGAGAGGGGCTCATTTGATTGGTGTGATGTGTGCAAAACCCACTCCACGCCTTCTCTCCTCCCTCTTTCCAACTTGCGCAGGTAGGAGGGATGGAGGTGGGAAAGAGGAGTAGCTGCGCCAGGTGCACGGTGTGCCAAACTTGCAAAATCTGCCTGGCCACACCCAGTTGGCGAAGCGCAGGTGCGCTGCACCCCCACCTCGCCCGGTCTGCAAAACTAGAACTAGAGTAGTGTGCCTGGAACAGATGAAGAAAGATAAAGCAGATAAAGAAATCTGGCATGCTATGATGTCATACTGTAGCCAGAGTAGGAAGAAACAGTAGAAATGGACTGTTTCTTATGAGCCGAAACCTGAGGTTTTTGCACAGGGAAATATTTCTACATACGTTTACATCATTCTTTGAAGCTTTGGCCACGTTTAATGTTAACGTCCGTCTCTGTAACTCTATATATAAGACACGAAATACAAAAAAGCATAATAGGTCCCCTTTAACATACTTTGTTAATTTAATTTGCTCGATAAGATCTTGTCATTAACGTCTAGATAAGTAAAGTTGTTGTTTTGATTTAAATGTTTTTCTTAATTGACTTTGCCAAGCAAAAGTAACCTTTGCTAAGACTATCAAAATGTGTACGCCTAAATTTAGACCATATATTATAATAATAAGACAGAGTATGTACTGCGGGTAAAGCCCACTGTACCTGTAGAGACCAGACAGAACAGGGGGTGCGGGTCATCCTGCTTCCATGTTTGCGTTACTTGTGGACCCGATGTGAACGCTGCCAGAGGATGCCTGTTTTGGAAGGTAAAATGATTTTGTCTTTAGTGAAGGTGTGGATGAGACAGACTGCAGGGTCACGGTATGGGGAGTCAGTGCTTTCCTAATGACACCTTTTACAAGACAGTTCAAGAAAGTGCCCACGCTGGCGCTGGCATTGAATTGCTCCTGTTCAGCCTTGGAGTTTAAATGACCTGCATGTGGTTTCCAGCCCCCCTGCCTGTGCCTCTGTCGTTCTCATGGCCCCTCTTTGTGCTGCTGTGCTCTCTTCCTTATGGATTTCCTCTCACTTTTCTACAGTCTTCCCCCTCTTGTTCACTTCGTCCATCATTGGCGATAAAATGCAAATTTATTTTGTTAAGAAAATCTTTTTGATTTGATTTGTGTTAAAATATTTTCTGTCTGGATAAAGCTGAGAAGAGTGGGAAGGCTCCTAAATATTTCCTGTTTGTTTTGTTTCTAGAGATGTTATGTACGTAAACTGTCAATTTTGTCCAAAATGTATTACTACCTTTTTTTTTTTTTTTTTTTTTTTTGAAAAAAATCTTCTCCAGTTAAAGATTCATTCATATAAATTTCCCCCTTTGTTGGGATGTTTAGCACATGAAACAAATACATTATCACTTAACATTTAAGTGTGTTATTACATTTAAAAGTTATTAATTTAATGAAAATATATTTCTTTATGTAGTTACATGTTATAAAAAAGCAGTACAGTGTTCCCACGCCCATCTTTTGACCTAAATCCAGTCAAAACTGGATATTTCCCGGTGATACATCCCTACAAGAGATTAGCATATTAACAGTATTAGTTATAAAAGATAATTTATAGTAGAAGTAGACCCTCCAAATATTCACACCTGGGGTATTGGCATCTCCAGCATCACCTGTGTGGTTTGTGTGCATGTGTGCGTGACTGCTCTCCAGGCCTGAAGACCATCGTTGGCGCCCTGATCCAGTCTGTGAAAAAGCTTTCGGATGTGATGATCCTGACCGTCTTCTGCCTGAGTGTCTTTGCCCTCATCGGCCTCCAGCTCTTTATGGGCAACCTGCGCCACAAGTGTGTGATCTGGCCAATCAACACCACCAAGAGCTTTGACTGGAATGAGTACATCATGAACGATAGTAAGTAGAGGCCGGCCTTAACCAATGGTGAGCTGGCAGTGATCTAGGAGTATGAGTCAGCCCATATGCTGGAACGACAAAACAATATGTCATTTTGGCACTGGACAGACAAAAGGAATTGGTCTGAAATGAACGGAATTGAAAATGTATGGGAAAACTGAAGTCAGAAATTGGCCTGAATGGATTTACAGACCGTTGCAGAATAAACAACTGTAGCTGCGACAGAATGTGAGCGATATGACTCATTATGGCTGTTTGTTTTTTCCTCAGCCAATTTCTACTTCCTGCCTGGCCAGTTGGATGCTCTTCTCTGTGGGAACAGCTCTGACTCTGGGTGAGTTGCCTTCTCTGCCCTCCTCTCAATCTTGCTGATCCTACAAAGACCTGCTGTAGCTCTTTGATCTGCCTGAAGTCAGATTACATTATAAGTAATTATTGCTGAGTCATTTTTGGGCTGGGTGCCCTGTTCTCTCCTCTCTCTCTCTCTCTCTCTCTCTCTCTCTCTCTCTCTCCCCTTCTCCACCCCTCAGCCGCTGCCCAGAGGGCTACACATGCATGAAAGCTGGGAGGAATCCAAACTACGGCTACACCAGCTTTGACAGCTTCGGCTGGGCCTTCCTGGCCCTCTTCCGGCTGATGACACAGGACTTCTGGGAAAACCTTTACATGCTGGTAAAGTTATTGTGTTAACGACTTCATCTTGTTTCATATGAGGCATACGCAACACATGCCAGTTCTCAAATACTACTGCCCATAAACAGTAAAACAGCAGAGTGATGCTGAAATGATTCGTTCATTATTTACTGGTCGATCAGTGGAAAGCGATGCATTTAGCAAAAGCGCCAAATATTCACGGATTCTAATTCCTCAAATGTGAAAATTTGCTGCTTTTATATCACCGTAAATCAGGGCCGTAACCACCTATTTAACACTGGGGGGACCACTGTCAGGCAGCACCTCCTGCAACCCAACCTTCCAGGGGGAGTCTGCAGGGAATTCCCCTCAGGAGAAACTTTTAGAAACTTAAAAGCTAAACACAACATTTTAGGGCATTTTGAAACTAAAATCTGAGATCAGGGGTTCTCAAAGTTTGGATGACTGAGTGCCACTTTGATCAGTTAAAAACACACTCAGTAGATTCATCAGTCATGGTAATTATCATTATTGTGCAGTCATCATTGCAGTCCCGTTGCATAGAACATGGTAGCAGATATCCTGAGACTTGGGTTTCCATGCAGAAAAGACTGATCTGATACAAATTAAGTTTCTCCACTGATTCCTCATTCTAATGTGTGTCATCATGCACACAGTTCGCTCATGCTGTATCTCCACCTGTCAGGGAGAAAATGGTGGATCATTCTGCCTCTAGTTTTTCCCCTTGTTCCCACTTTAACTCGCCTCCTCTGTGTACTGTAGCCAGGCCACTTCTGTCCTGTCTGTCAGCCTGTTCCACACAAAGCCTGTGGGGGACACTCCTACCTCCACATACAGAGGCCGAGTGGAAGGAAGGAAGTATGAAATATTAACAGCTCAGGATTACAGTGTGGCCAATGAGGGAGATGAGACTTGATGGGAGCATCCCAGCTCGTACTTCTATTTTTGCCCCATCTTTGAAATTCACCTCCCAACTACAGGCTCTCACAGCTATTGTGTACTATATCTCCAGAATAATGACTATGCAGCTGTGTTGAGGAAGCATGTTGGATGTTTCATTGTCAGATGTTCAGAATTGAAATCATGTTAGGGTGACACAGTAGCTCACCAGAAAGAGCACATACCGTTAAGGCTAAGTCCTTACTGTTCATACTTCATTCAGTATTGCTGCTGAGGTTTGTGTTTTTTTTAACCTGCCCAATTGAGATTTAGTGATGCTTGGGACTAAAGACAATGGTTTGGACTGATAATCAGTTTGTGCTTCTCTTGTTGGAAATGTGTTATATACACTTCCCAGCACTTCATGTCAACTAAATTAATATTTGATGTGTGAGGGAATTTCACTACTCTATCCCATAAAGCCCTCTTTCTGTTTGTGCTCTGCTGCCTGACGACAGTAGTTCACCTTTAGAAAGTGGAACCAAAGGAGACTGATGAGCGAGAACATTTTAATTTAGAATTGGGGTTGCTCAAGTGTGCTAAACAAATAGTAAGATTTTAGCATGTGTTTGGGAAGTACTGAGCATACAACTGAATAAATGAGACTTGGATGATACTGCGGGAGTACTGTAAGGATGTTTTGACATAATTTTGCTGTTGTTAAATGAATCCCTGCTCAGCTTCAGTTCATCAAGAATGTTTGCTGTGTTTGGATTCTTTGTTAACCATTGGGGCAAGTCAGAAAAACACATTTTTCAGTTACTAAAGAAAGTGTGTGTTCCTTTAAATACCCCAGTGAATAAAACAATATAAGAAATTTGTTTATTCACATGCAGATTGATCAAAACCCCGCAGTGAAAGGAAGATAACCATCATGCACAAACATTTAGGTTTTTTTTTCAAGATTTTTCCAGAATGTTCTCATTTGCTCTGCCGTGCCTCTGTAGCTCAGGCTCCTCACTTCCCATCTCCACTGGGGATATCATCCCAGTCCATAGAAATGTTTGCTGTGCACGGGCTGGTATAGTGTGCATGGAAAAGTAGGTCAAAATGCATATCTCATGGCTCTCCCTGATGAACAGCACAACCTTGGGCTCATGCTGAGAACCTTAATGAGCACAGGGTACAAGATTATTCCTATGCAGACCAAACACAGATGGATGTGTATAAATTTATCACTTTATGAGATGGTAGTAGAACCAAAAATGGACATTTACATGTAGGAAGTCACAGATGTTTATGCTAAATTGATTTTTGCACCTTGAAATGCCCAACCAGGCCCCTCTTCCCCACCAGCATCTGACTCTGTTTATTTCTGATGAGTCACTGTGAGAGATGAGCAGTGAGGTTGACACTGAGCGTGACTTGGGGCTTAAGGTGTCGTGAGTGTCTCTGCTATTCCATCCCCTCTCCCCTCACCTCTGCTGCACTGCTTCCCAACAGACCCTGAGGGCGGCAGGGAAAACCTACATGATCTTCTTTGTGTTGGTGATCTTTGTGGGCTCGTTCTACTTGGTGAATTTGATCCTGGCTGTGGTGGCCATGGCTTATGAGGAGCAGAACCAGGCCACCATGGAAGAGGCCCTGCAGAAGGAAGAGGAATTCAAGGCCATGCTGGAGCAGCTAAAGAAACAGCAAGAAGACGCTCAGGTCAGTCCTCTGAGAGATGGAGCACAAAATGTATTCCTGAGTCATATTTTGTCATTGTTCTGACTTCCCTCTTATGTTTTTTCGTAGACGGCTGCCATGGCAACCTCTGCGGGCACAGTGTCAGAGGATGCAGTAGAGGACGATGGAGGAGGGCGTCTGTCATGCAGTTCCTCTGAGATGTCAAAGCTCAGCTCCAAGAGTGCCAAAGAGCGACGTAATCGCAAGAAGAAGTGGCGGCAGAAGGAGCAGGAGAAGGAGAAAGGTGACAGTGAGAAGTTTGTCAAGTCAGAGTCAGATGACGGCAGCAAAAGGAGCCGCTTCCGTTTCCCTGATAATCGCCTGGGTCGAAAGTCTTCCATTATGAATCAGGTGAGGAAAACACAGCCTTATTTAAAGTGTCAGATTTCCCCCTCTGAATTGTAGTCAAAAGAATTTTGTTTTGTCAATGTAAACAGTGACGTTTACAGATTATCTTAAGTCATCAAGATGTTGGAAGTACATGTATACATTTTGAGTTTTTCACTGTATTTTTAATGCTTTGAGCTTCACACATGAAATTCAATTCACCGCCATTGTAGTGGATCGGTGGCAGAAAATTTCACAGTCAAAACTTCAGCATGACATCAGATTTTTACCACACATCATGGCCAAGAGATCCCACTATTACAATGTTAAATATGAGAAAAAAATGCTATCAGTCAAAATCATCTTTAACTTTGTTTATTGTGCATTTTGTCTCCTTTTTGACAAATTAATTAAATGAATTACACTCAAAATATGACTAAAAAAAGAAACCGAAATGATTAGCACCAAAAACACCAAGCAGAGGCAAAGTGCAGCTCGCTGCAATAATGACAGTGTTTTGTAGTTCATATGTTTCAGGCATTAAGAAACCAGTAACTAGTGCCAAACTCAAAAAGAGACCAAACAAGATACCAGAACCCCAGAGTTGGATTAGAGATGCTTTTTATCCATATGAATAGAATATAGATGTCAACGAATATGTGGCTGCAGGACAGAATACTTTTTGGTGAGGAATATTTCAGATTGAGTGCTGCTATTGTACAGTGTGGTGTGGCACGAACTCACATAATAGAGTATATAGTGGCCGGTGATGTAGAAACACATGTCCAGGTCCTGAATTATTCACAGTGATTACATGAATGTTTCAAAAGGAGCAATCCTGTGGCCTTGCTTAGGCCTCACTGGGGCTCCACTGGCTCTTATAACATGGTTTATAGTGCAGGATTTACCAAATGAAGTAAGACACAAAAGCCCTATGTAACAGGATTGTTGTCAAAAAATGTGGTTCCAGTTGAGCGAGTATACTCTGTGTGCTGCTATAATAATATTCGGATCAATACTAGCAGCAGCCCAGATTGATGTTGTCATGACTCATGTGCCACTCCATGTTGTTTCTGCTGCCTTTCTGTCCTGTTTGTGTGTGTGTGTGTGTGTGTGTGTGTGTGTGTGTGTGTGCATGTGTATGTGTGACCTTGACAGTGTGGGATATCACTGACCTAATTATCTATTTCCCTCTTGTTTATTAAGTCATGTGATTGCTCCAGCAGAATATGCCTCCTGAGGGAAAAGCGTCCTGGTTGCATTACATTTCTCACACCCCGCAGATGTTGCCTTTCATCGTGACCTCTAGAACTGATGACAAACAGCATAAAAATGATGGTGCAATCAATTGTAATTCAGAAACACCCTGTGCTACATCAGTCACACGAATGTCCCCTCTCCTCATCCTTCTTGTACCTCCAGTCCCTCCTCAGTATACCCGGCTCGCCTTTCCTGTCCCGCCACAACAGCAAGAGCAGCATCTTCAGTTTCAAGGGCCGCGGTAAGGACGTGGGCTCGGAGAACGAGTTTGCGGATGACGAACACAGCACGGTGGAGGAGTGCGAGGAGCGCCGGGGCTCCCTGTTCAGCCCTTATCGGCGGAGCAGCTACAGTGGCTTCCATGGGAAGAGGAACAGCACGGTGGATTGCAACGGCGTGGTGTCGCTCATCGGCCCTGGGCCCGGTGGACGCCTTCTGCCTGAGGTGAAAATAGATAAGGCAGCTACTGACGACAGTGTAAGGAAGTCAATGAGTAGACCTATCTAGGCATGGCCCCCCTCTCGTCCGTTCCTTTTCTTTCTTGCTCTCTATCCTCTACTCTGTCATCTTTGCAAGTCCGTATGTATCTCTTGGCTAAGCGCTCGCGCCTCCCCTCCCCCAGCCCTGCAGTGTATGCTGCCCTCCAACAGTAGGCAAAGGATGGAGAAATAATTAAACTTTATAGTGAATATACTATAGCCAACCCTTAATTTAATAGGTTAGTGAGACTGGGTCTATCAGTGACTTCCAGGCAATTTTGTTGTTTGATTTGAACGATGAATGTCAATGTTTTGAAATGTTCATATCAAATAATTTATTTCTACATGCACCACGCTCACACTATCACATAAGCACTAATCAAACAGACATGATTCTATTTTTCTTCTTCATTGAAGATTTTGGCACACATATATTATAGTCTGATTAATATTTAATACACAACTTCATGTGTGGAATGTCATCAAGGTGCTGTTTAAAAGCCCAGACACACCAAACTGACAGGCGTCGCCTCGACCAAAAATTTGCACTTGAACACATTGCAAAGATTACAACCAATGACATACCAGCAGCACATATGTTCTTTTCCTGTGTGAGAGGAAGTAACTCTAATTACCAGCAGGCAGTGTATTCATCGTTCAAAAAAGGAAATCGTAAGACCAACAGGACAGATTCAAGACCCTAGTTAGCTAGTTAGCTCACTAAAAACACAGTCCAGTGTTGAAAATGAATGATTTATACCATGCACTAGCAAACAATAGCACCAACAATTACGAACTGTCTCAGCTTAAGAGCTCAATGCCTGAAAAAATAACCTTACCTAATATAAAAAGTTTGTTTCGACCCCCCCCCCCCCCCCCCTTGATTTTAGTTGTTTGTTTGCTTTCCTCGGTTCCATTTATCTTCTGATGCTCTGAGTTAGACTGCCAATCAGGCTCCACCGGCTCCGACGCCGATTCATCATGCTGAATCATCCAAAAAAAATGCCCACAAGGGCCAACTAGTGCCAATGGTGCAGGACACCTCAAAAACTATGGCAACAGACACTCACCGGCAGCTCGACATTGACCGTCAGCTGACCGTCGGCTTGGTGTGTCAGGGCCCTAACACACTGTAGTAACAAAACACCATTTTTGTTAACAAACAGCATATAATGATGCGTTAACATTCTCTAGTGTGTTGATGTGTTCCTCCTCCAGGCATCCAGGTCCTATGCTAGCCTGTGTGGGTAGATCTGCAGTAGGAGGCAGAGGAAACAGAGGGGACCAGCTCTATAGAGCCACAGACATTTTTATCTGCTTCCCTGATACACTGTTAATATCCCAAAACAGATACACAAGTAACACACACACCATCCTATCAGGCCTTGTTAATATATAAAGTAAGAAAAAAGGAGGGCTGCTGTCCTTGTGTGTCTTTACCTTTCTCTGTTTTCCAAACTCTCCCTGGTCAACAGTAGTGAATTAGTTGTGTCTCATTCTAGTTAGCATGGTAGATTTAAACCCTAAATTTGAACAAGCATGACATAGACAAGTAGAACAATGGCTATGGTGTCTGTAATTTCCTCTCCTTCTCTTTGACTTGGAGCATGCTCATGCATGACAACTGGATGGATCTGAACAATCTGCCTCCATTTGATCTCTTTACAATGCTCTTGACTTGATGGTTGCAATATAAGTTGTATGGTTTCAAAGTAGGAAGATCCAGTAGCATCAATTTGCGAGTAACATTAAAATGGCCAGATTTGGGAGACATTTTGTAAAATAACCTAATGATTATATTGCAATGGCAGCAAAGCCTCCATTTTTGCATGACAGGACTGAAAATGCATTCATGCAGAAGCAGTTCTCCTTGCACAATATCGCACAATCCATTTATTATTTAATCGGGATGAGCTAATTACATTCAAACACAATTAGGTCAAGTAGCCCTAGACCACTGCTCCCACTTTGGCTGAGACCTGCATGCATTTACAGCATACACACATCTTCCTTGAAACCAGCATTGATATAGAAAAGATTGAAACATGCCCCCCCACCTCAAAAATCTGATCATCAACTACTTTTTCCTGCCAATGCTGTTGTGCACTTCCCTCCGCCGGCCACCGGTGGTGATGTGGGATGGTGTTCATGTCCTCTCCATGGGTGCTTGATTCTTCCTCTCCTCCTGACAGCCGACTACTGAGGTTGAGGTGAAGAAGAAGCTGTCGGGCTCCCTGATGGTGTCTGTGGACCAGCTCAATACCTCCTTTGGGCGGAAAGAGCGGGCCAACAGTGTCATGAGCGTCATTACCAACACACTAGTGGAGGGTACTGCCACTTTAACCCAGCTATTTAACCTGCTCTCTCATTATTCTTTAACTAGGGCTGCTTTCATTTGGTTGATTAGTTTGACATGAATTTCCTGCTTATCTGCTTTGCATATCCAACAGTACCAGATACATACAATGCATACAATTTTGTCTTATCATTTGATACCATTGCATGCGGTATGCTTAAGCACGCTAGTATGTTTGGTTTTGATGTATGATCCGCGCTATGTCTTCAGAACTGGAGGAGTCTCAGCGCAAGTGTCCACCATGCTGGTATAAGTTTGCTAACACATTCCTGATCTGGGAGTGCTCCCCCAAGTGGATTAAGATCAAGGAGATTGTGAACCTGATTGTCATGGATCCCTTCGTGGACTTAGCCATCACCATCTGTATTGTCCTCAACACCCTCTTCATGGCCATGGAGCACTACCCCATGACCCCTGACTTTGAGGATATGCTGTCTGTAGGCAATCTGGTGAGTGGAAATCTTTTAGTTCATTTTTTTTAATCTTATCAACCAGTTAAGAATCACTTGTGCTTCTTCTTTGCAGCCCATACAGAGGTGTTGTTTTTGGGACCATAATTGGCAGTTCTTTCCTTGCTCACCCCCCCCCCCCTGCTGTTTTCTTGTATCCATGCATTTCTTCACATACACATGTTCCCTGTCTTCTCCTGCGATCTCTCTTTCTCTTCTCTGGTTGCTGTTTGCTTCAGTGGGCCAGCCTGCCTCTCTGCTGGTTGGCTGACTGGTGGGAGGCCTGCATTAATATTTCATGGAGCCTGATCGATGAGCTGCTCTAAAATGGTGCCTGAATCATGGCTTGGATAACTCAACCTGGCCATTTTCACTATGAGCATTTTTTTAAGGACACTGAGTAAATCTGAGCTCTGGCACAATGATGGGTGTTTTACTATCCAGTATCAGATTTGTAAATATAAGTTGTGTCAGTGTCCCATAACCAGATGTATCCCAAAAATCACAAATGTAATTACTGTAATGATTAACCACTCAGTGTAGATGTGTGTGTTTGCTTGGATACATATATATGGACAGGTATTAATTTACAACTGAAATAACACAGAGATGTGTTATTTATGATTTATGCTCCAGAGACATTTACCAGCAAAGGCCAATGGGTGGCACAGGTGCAGATTTGTAGGTCACCTTGATGCAATATGAGTCATCGTCCTACACACAGACACAGACACACACACAGACACATACACACACACACGCACACACACACACACACAAACCTTGGATGTACTTACATTGTGTGCTTTATCATTATGTCTGCTCTATGATTGAGGATAACCCTCAGTAATTTATTAGAGCTGCTATAAGACCACAGAAGTGCCATTTCACCTTTACTGACTACAGAACAGCTGGCACACACACACACACACACACACACACACATACACACAAAATTCAGACGTACTGCCTCTTTAAATAATTGGATTCATCCTCCTGGTAATTCATTAACATGCAGTTACCATAGGGATAATTTACAATGTCTAATCTCTTTCAGCACAGTACCCTTAAGACCTGTTCTGTTCTGTTTTGTGTTTTTACTGCAGACAGTACTATTAAATACAGGCGAGGTATTTACCAAATGGTAGTAGCCGTGTCACTGCTCCATCCAGCTCCCGCTGTATTTCCTCTACACCGTTTAGAGGAATGTCTGATCCTTGCTGATCGTCCATGGAATGGAGTTGTGCACTGACATTTTCAGAGCAAAAAAGGACTGGTGTGTTTAGTACATCTATTGCAATTGATGTTATAAACATAGCAAATATTGTGCATTCAGTGAGTGACTGAGCTCTTGTTCAGCGAGAGTGATGATTTTCCCTTGACCAATCAATGGACTGCAGTGTTTGTAGCTCTATCTTTTAGTATTGGATCAGAGTGCTTGGTACCTCAGCAGAGGGGTGAGTAGGATGAACCGTTTTATTTTGACAAGGAAAATGTGAAAATAACGGTTCTGATATGTAAACTGATCTGAAGTGGACAGCATTGTGGAAACAAGGCTTATAATGTCACAAGTCAGATTACAACAAATATCACAAATTGCACTGTCCATCATGCTTCATCATCTCACATCACCTGTGAAACAAGGTGTTGAGTCAAATCAGTGTGGTCAAATCTGTTCTCTCTCCTACCTGCCAGGTGTTCACAGGGATCTTTGCAGGAGAGATGCTTTTCAAGCTGGTGGCTATGGATCCGTACTACTACTTTCAGGAGGCCTGGAACTGTTTTGATGGTTTCATCGTGACGCTGAGTTTAGTGGAGCTGGCTCTGGCTGATGTCGAAGGCCTGTCTGTCCTGCGATCATTCCGTTTGGTAAATGCTCATTTTAGTTCCTCTCTAAATAGAGAAGGCATGTAGAGTTAGCATCTTAGCATTTGGAATATGCACAGTTTGTAGCTTAAAGTTTACTTTATTCTCTGTATTCCACTTTAAATGAAATCACACTCACTTCTGCATGACGAAAGCAGTCTGCCTGACTTTAAGGCCTGCTGATTGGCTGTCAGCCTACTGCTAGCCACTCCCTGCTGCTCAGAGACGATAAAGCTCTCTGTCAACTAGTGTGGAAAGTGTGCACATATAAACTGTGTTTGGCTCTTGCTGGCAGATGAATAGGAAGCTCCGGGCACTAGAGGCACGCCAGGGAAGACAAACCCCATTCATCTGCACACATTGCCCACACTGCGATATTAGAGCTGGTTAAAAATCAGCAAAGTTTTTCATTAATAGCCATAGCAACTCGAATTTAGCCAGCGACTGTTAGTAAAACAACAGGGGCTGGGGGGCATACACATGTAAACAATACACATAGATACATAAAGGATATAGAGGGGCATCGAAACCCAACGTGGTGCATTTAAGGAGAGGGATGAGAAGGAGTAGATTTCCTCAGTATTTTTTGTCAACAGTGGTTTTCAAAGCCACTGATGAACTCTGTTTCCCAGCTAAAGACGCATCTTTGAGCCTGCCCCCAAATTCCTCCGTACACAAGCAGTAGGCTGGCAGCCGACCATGAGGCCTTGAAGTCTGGCGGCCTGCTTTCTTCATGCAGAAGTGGGTGTGGTATCAACTAAATTGGATTTGAAAAACAATAGACGCTTGCAGGCAACATACTGTTTATTTATACTGTTTTAACTCCACTGAAGGTAAGCAGCAGGTTAGTACAGCTAAAATGTTGTGGCTCAATCGCATCCCTTCTACTCTTTCCACCCAACCCACTTTAGCTGAGAGTGTTTAAGCTGGCCAAGTCATGGCCCACCCTCAATATGCTGATCAAGATTATTGGTAACTCGGTGGGAGCCTTGGGGAACCTGACTCTGGTGCTGGCCATCATCGTCTTCATCTTTGCTGTGGTTGGCATGCAGCTGTTTGGCAAGAGCTACAAAGACTGTGTGTGTAAAATCTCTCTCGACTGTGAGCTGCCCCGCTGGCACATGAACGACTTCTTCCACTCCTTCCTGATCGTCTTCCGGGTACTGTGCGGTGAATGGATCGAGACTATGTGGGACTGCATGGAGGTGGCGGGCCAGGCCATGTGCCTCATTGTCTTCATGATGGTCATGGTCATCGGTAACCTGGTGGTGAGTGTCCAGCCTGGGAGGGTGTGCAGGGTTTTTTTTCCCAAGAAACAGTAGACTGTTGGCTCTCTACCACATCTTTTAGGGGATTATGATGTGGTCAGACATCCAGTAACTGATTACTTATTTTGTGTCCACAGGTGTTGAACCTGTTCCTTGCCTTGCTGCTGAGCTCATTCAGTGCTGACAATTTGGCTGCAACAGATGACGACGGAGAGCCCAACAACCTGCAGATTTCAGTCAGGCGTATCAAGATAGGCATTGCATGGATAAAAGCAAAGATGCGGATATTGGTGGCCAGTCTGCTGAAGAAACCACAGATGGAGGACGAGCAGAAGCCTTTGGATGACATGTATGACAAGAAGCTGAATTGCATTGCCAACCACACCGGGGTGGACATCAACCGTGACCTGGACTACGCCAAGAATGGTAACGGCACCACCAGCGGTATTGGCAGCAGCGTGGGCAAATATATGATCGATGAGGACCACATGTCGTTCATCCACAACCCAAACTTGACCGTCTGCGTGCCCATAGCTGTGGGAGAGTCTGACTTTGAGAACCTCAACACGGAGGACTTCAGCAGCGAGTCCGACAATGAGAACAGCAAAGAGGTCAGTGAGAAGAGCGCATAAATTATCCACTTCTAATAGTTTACAAGTATTCATGCAGACAGTGACAAAAACAGACCAAAATCTGCAGCTTACAAAACAAAATCATCATATCTGAGCCCTTACTAAACAATTGATTTTACTTATAGAATAACAACAACAAGTATTGTGATGCTGCACGTGGTGTTGTTTTTGTTGTTGTGATCCTCAGTTACTACAGACTGTGCAGTTTCCTCTCTCGGGACAGTAAAGCCGTGGGTGTGGCTGGCTACTCTGAACGGTTCAGACACTAATATAACTCCATTACTCAATAAAGTCATCTAAAGTGGCTGGACCTTGCAGGCAGTGTGGATGAAATGGATATCTGCTGACGTACATCTTCTGACGAAATGCATTTAGAAGCTTTCAGAGCAGATGATCTGCCATTTGATAATCCATCTCAGTTTTCATGTGGATGATAAGTGATGTCCAAGATTGTTATGATGTGCATCTCAGTTTGGGGAAAAAAACCCTGTGTAATCAAATAGAACTCAAAGTTTTTTTCCTTTACTAAAGACTGAGCCAACACAATTAGGAAAATATAGCCACAAGCAGTGATTCTGAAGTTCAGGCCAACACAGACTGTTAGAAGTTAAACACTTTGAAGGATCTAGAACTTAAACAGTTTTGTGAAACCAGCAAGATAACTAACAGATTGTATGGCGATTGGACGAACACTTCATTTACGTCGATATCTGTGCCAGCCATGCCCTTCTTCGGCAATGCCGTTGCTCTGTATTGGTCAGTTATGAAAATATTTTGGGGACATGTTTCAGCAGCGTAATTAAAAATATCCTCTGACTTTGGTGATGTTTGAACAAACTGTCATTGATTTGTACAAGGTTTTGTGCCGGGCAAAAATGTACCTGTTTGTTTATCAACATAAGTTCACACACGTGGTCTAGCATTGTTATGAAACGTATCATGTGAGTTATGTAATTACTGGACTAACGATTTTTAATTCATAGTTGGATTTGTGTTATGCCACGCCCGTTTTTTTGCATTTATAATGCCCCGTAGTGGTCAATATGAAGACACTTTCAAGATATATTTCAGTTCCTTATGTGGACATGTCCTGCAAGTATATGATGCTCGGCCCAGGAGCTGTGGGGTTAGGTCTAATGCTGAGCCACGCCCTGTTTAAAATTTATTGGTGAATACCTTCAATGTGCAAGGAGATATCAGCAAGTTTTTGATCATTTTTAATAAGCTTGTTCTAATAATGACCCACAGAAAACATGGCACAAATTGGACCTACGGTTTAACAGAAAATGTCAAAACTGCAAAAATGTTGTTGTTTTTTTAAATTCAAAATGGCAAAAAAAAGTTAGTCAGGCTGACTTTAATGATTCTGATGCAAATATGCAGAGTGAGTGCAGATGAGTGTCTGTACCAAATTTTGTGTAAAACGCACTTGTGGTGTCAGAGTTATGACCTTTCAGAATTCAACATTTTGACCTTTAATTATAGCGCCCCCATCTGGCCAGTTGGGGTCATATTTCTTTGAACCTTTGAATCAATGGTAAAAATTTCATGTGTGCACAGTCTCACAGGAATTTGCAAAAAACATTTGGGAAGAAGATTACGGACAATAAATTGGCACTAAACTAAAACAGTGTTTCAGCCCTAATGGTTTAAACCCCTAATAACATCAAGTTGTCATTTCCTGACAAGTCCACACTCGTCTTCAGAGCGTAGTTTTCTCCATAATTAGTCGTTCTGTCACCTATGCAATAAAAACTAAAATGTTTCTGAATCTCTGATTCTTTGTTCCTGTGTTTCTTTGTGCGTCTGCATCTGTGTGTGTGTGTGTGTGTGTGTGTGTGTGCTCATTTGTCCATGTATCTGCAGCTGGATGACACCAGTTCGTCGGAGGGCAGCACCATCGACATCAAGCCAGATGTGGAGGAGGTGGTGGTTGTGGAGCCAGTGGAGGAATACATGGAGCCCGAGGCGTGTTGGACAGAAGGTGAGACAACTGCTCCCATAGCACCCATTACCTCCACTCCACAGCACAGAGATTCCCTTGGGCTCTTTGGAAATGATAGGGCAGTGATAGGGGTGAAGGGCAGTTTCATTATGAAGGACCACTCACCCATGGAGACTCTACTTATCAGTCTGTCTGTCCGTCTGTCTGTCTTTCTGTCTATGATGCTCACACTAATACACTGATACATAACTACATATAACAGGGAGGATGGTTTTCCTTCTCTCCTAATGTCAGACGAACATGGATTTTTTTATGTTTTTGTATGTGGTTTGGAGGTACAGTACTGTATGGGCTGTGAAATCACCCCAGCTCAGTTCAGTGCCAGTTTGTCTATGGGATCTAGTAGCATCTTTGAGCAGATGAATGCATTAATGATTAATATTTAATAATTTAATTAGTACTTTATTACTTTTCATACTGTAAGTATTTTCTGATGCTAATACTTGTTGTTGTAATAATTGTTCTTTTACTTAAAATTGTGAATGCAGGATCTTTACTTGTAACAGGGTATTTCTAAAGTGTGTATCACAAATTTTACTTGAAGGGGGACTACACTCATTTTCAAAATTCATACATGTTTTTCCTAAGGTCTAAGACAGTCCATAAAAATAGGTTAACATAAACAGCTCTCTCCCAAATCCAAAAATGAGAGTGCTAAAACTCAAATTTGTGATGTCATGGGCATATAAAGTCTGGAGCTGCACTGAGAGCAGCCAGGGGAATATGGTTACATTTTCTGTTTCAGAACTGAGAACACTACAATAAAATATAACTCATTTGGGTATAAAAGTTAAACAAACATTCCATGGCTCCACAAAATCAGGCTCCCATTCATTGTTTTTGGAGCAGCTCCAGACTAAATACCCTATGACATCACAAGTTTGAGACTTCCTTCTCTGGTTTCTGGCTTTGAGAGGGAGCAGCTCATGTTGACAAATATTGATTGAACTTTCCTCAGCCATGGAAATAACATTGGAATTCTTAATTCAGGTGCTGTTCTCCTTTAAGTAACCCATCTGAGTACTTCCACTTCTGTTGCTTTAAAAAAGCCTGATGACTGTTCGAACTTACAAATGCGTGAATACAAATACGTGGATTCTGTTCAATATATTTCCAAATGTTAGAGAAACCTTTAGGATTTTTATAGGCAAATACTTTGTCAAAAGCCAAGAAAAAAAATAGGATAACAATGCAGAGTATTCAACCCTTAGCATTGGAGAAGGTGTACTGTGGTTCTTCACTGTAGAAATGTTGTTGCACAATCCAGAAACATCCAGGATTTGAGCTAAGCTTGGTTAACTTAGCTATTTGCTCCACGTTCAAAACACCAGTCAGACTTAAAGCTGCATGCAGAGCTATAAAAAAGGCATCCACTCAGGATAAGCAGAAAAAATTCTAAACACAGGACTGTAACTTATCTGACTATAACTAAATGCTGTGTCTTCTCCTGTGTGTCCTCAGCTTGTGTGGCAAAGTATAAGTGCTGTGACGTCGACATCACTGTGGGCTGGTGGAAGAGCTGGTGGTTCCTGAGAAAAACCTGCTACCTGATTGTGGAGCACAACTGGTTTGAGACCCTCATCATCTTTATGATCCTCCTCAGCAGTGGTGCCCTGGTGAGGAGGCCTGCTTCTGGCCTGTTAAATACAAACATCAAAGATGTGTTTTTCTTCAGTTTATGTCCCCTAAAGTCTCTGACCTTGACTTTGCCGACTTGTATCTGTGCAAAGTGTTATTAGAGAGGTGTTTTCACATTCCTCTACTGAAAAAGCAATGTCTATTTAGTTCCCCAAAATCTGAGATTCAGATGTATATTGGGCATGTTAAATTAGGTACATCACTGATATGAAAGCCAATCGCTGTCTGATACAGGAAACACAGACTGGCAGGGAAACAGACTTCAACACAATACCAGCAAAGAAACCTGAAACTTCCAGGGCAGAGCACTTTTGTCAGTACAGAGAGCGTGAGTTTGTGTTAGCATAGAGAAAGTTTTGACAGTAAACATGGTAGACTGTGCAGTTTTTTGATGTTAACTGGACCCTGGAGCTTTTTTCCACCATCAACCAAAAACAGCATCTTATCAGATATTATTGTATGTCAGCCACTGCCAGTTACAACAAACTAACAAACAACATAAACAAATAAAAGATGGTAACTACACTTACATTCTGATATGTCATATGTTAGCCAGTTTTGGTGCACAACAGAGTCTTCATCTGAGTCTGGATCAGAGTGAGGCTCAGACATGTATGGCTTAATCTCTCCGATGTTTCCTCTAACGATAGCCATCTTGATGCGCATGGCTATTTTATCAGTCAACCAGATCCAGAATTTGTCAATGACCGAGAAACAGGCCCCAGGAAGTGCACAGGGCTTCAAAGCCAATTTTTGTAGTGGCCAAACAGTGGAGTTATGACTTCCAGGTCCATCGCATGACGCCATTGGACCCAAAAAGACTTTTAGCAAGACAGATGGCAAGATGGCATCTATTCATTGCAATGGAGCTGCTTGCCAAAAAAAGTTTTTAGCTCCCAGGTTTACTTCTGCAGTATGCAGCCCACTGAATATGAACAATAGCCTTTCTCCCGCTGACCCCGCCTGAGACTTCCCACTCGGCTCATAGACTTTATATTGTGATGATGTCATGGATTTTCAAATCTCCATGGATAAAGAATTCATAATAGAAAGAGTCATAATTGACCATGTTTGCAGTTGGAGGTGTCCTGTCAACAGTTTTACAGACATCTCTTTTATAAAAGACCCGTTTCTCAGCACACATTTTGGCCTGTCAGAGTAGGAAAAGCACTGGTGAAACTGATGTTAACAATGGCTTCCTTCCATTAAGTGTCCCAGTAAGCTACTCCAGTGAGCCAGCATGGGCACTACAAGGGCCTCCCCTGAGTGGAATGCGGCTTTCATGAATGTTTTAAAATACACCTGTGCTTTTCCTAATATGGCATGTCAAAACGTCTGGTGAGAAAAAGCCTTTTTTTTTTGCTGCAATACTACAAATGGCCACTGGGAAAAAGTGGCTAAGGAGCATTCCCAGGGGTCTTTTCTGGCCTCCTGTGCCACTGAGCAGCTTTCACAGGAATGAACGGGTCCCACCTCCTGGGTCGCTGCTGGCCATCTGGGTGCCATAGGTGAAACTGCTTCCTGGGCCACCTTCAACGCTGTCTCCGGTTCTCTTTATATATCCATGGGGAAAAGAATAGAGTTGCTTCCGGCCCCTTTTTCATTCCTATTTATTTATTTATTGAGGTTACCTTTTATGTCGGAACACCATGTTAAACCAAATATCAATCATAGGAGAGTATTTTCACAGACTTTAAAATGTGTCTAGAGAGGGACTTTAGTTTGAGAGCAGAAAATATATTGATTTCTAAATGATACATGCATTTCATTGACAAGCATGTCAAATTCTACTAAAGCAAGAGCAGAGACAGATGCAAATTTACATGAGCTGAGGCGTTAGTTGAAATATTTCACATCAAACATAATCTAGTAAATCACTGTAAATCACTGCTGTAGTGCTGTGTACAGTTCCATTAGTGGAATCAAATCATGAGGTGTAATATTTCCCTCGCCATCCTTCTTATAGCTGATGCATGTTTCCTGTTTCTCCACAGGCCTTTGAGGATGTGTACATCGAACAGAGGAAGACCATTCGAATCATTTTGGAGTATGCTGACAGGGTTTTCACTTACATCTTCATCCTGGAGATGTTGCTGAAATGGGTGGCTTATGGTTTTGTGAAGTATTTCACCAATGCCTGGTGCTGGCTGGACTTCTTCATTGTGGATGTAAGTTCAGCTCTTGTTTCCTCTCGTGTGTGAAGTAGAGTAGAGAAGAAGAGCAGTTATTTGGTCCTCAACCACACCCTGGTCCAACAGCAACACACTGAAGATAAACACAGTCTATTAAGCAGCAGAGCTAAGGCTAATCTCTGCTGTAATCATTTGTCTTTTGCTTTACCAGATTGTTATGACGTCATTAGACTATATATATGATATGGATATAGGATATAGTGTTTTACATTTCTAAGTGTTGCCCTTATTGTTGTCTGTTGGGTGTGGTTAGGTTTGTAAGATCAGGTTATTAATTGAAAATCTGCTTTGTGGCTTGCATTAGGTGAGAGAGCATGTTGTTTAGAATAAGAAGCCTCTTTATTTGGTTTATTTTAAGGACAGTGTTTTACAAGACTCTACTGCAGTCTGTCCATTTCACATGCACACATGCAGGAGTCACCTTTTACAATCCATTAAGCAGCAATCCATATTTTGTACTTGGTTTATCACTCCGAGATGCTTGAATATGTACAACAGTTATCTGCTTGTAAATTAAAACACTTTCTCCAGTGTTTTCCTTTTTGGTGCAGACACCGATTTTAATGTATTGAGGCAGAATTAGAAGAAATTCACATTTGAATGCACAGCTATTCAGGCATGGATGTCAACACAAATTACAGTCAGCCAATCAAGAACCAAGCTGATTGACTACAACCATATTCAAGTCATGCTCAGAGCAAAGGGGCGTGTCAAAGATGTGTTTCTGTAAAGCTGTCTTTGCCTGTGTCTCTGACCTGTAAGATGTTTGATATGTGCCTTTGTCCTCTCTCTTTGTGTACTTCTCTGCTCCTTGTGTCAGTCAAGATTGAAAGACTGGAACAGGGAAAATTCTTAAATCTATCCCTTGTTAGTGACATAGATTACCACGTTTTTATCTTGATTTGTCTGTTTTAAAGACGACATAACCTCAGACTGTGAGGTGTCTGTGAGGGATTTCAATAAGAGATTTCAGTATGGGGGAGTAATAAGGGAAACAGTTCGATGGCCAGAAGCTGAAAGCATTTTAATTTTACATAAATGCTGAATTAAGGAGTGATCTGCCCTGAGTGGCAGAATTGGATAGAATAAGAATTTCCCTGATTTCTGACTTTCTCCTTGAACTAACCACCTCTCCGCAGTGTCCAACACCTCAGCCACTGCCTGTGAATGGACTCCTATCAATGGCCAGAGGTTGCCATGTTGATTCATTATAAGCTCCTGTATCCCAGATCCCATGCAGCAAACATACATTTATTACTACAGACAGTGCAGACATCCATTCATATACAGTTTGTATGGCTAAATGAAATGTTTCACCCCCTAAATGACAACTGCTCAGCCCTTGTTACATAGCGGTTGTGATGAAAACTTGTTTTTTCTTGCCTGTCTCCAATTCATGAATAGAGTCATAGTCCATTTTAAAAACTGTATCAAAACATCTGTTTACACACTTTTACACATATCAGTCTTACCTTATCTTATCTTTTCTTATCTTATCTTATCGTACAGTATAATCCGAAGTGTCATTTATCCAGTTGTATGCTCAGTAATTCCCATACACATGCATTTTCGCTAAAACCTAACTATTTAAAACTGATCTCCTCAGGGAAGGTTCTGTGTTTTGTGACCCATGCACCACCCGAACCAGCCTTGTTATGCGGACTTCTTCCTTTCCTACTCTCATCAGCGCATTGATCAAGTGATCACAGCCCTCCCAAATACATGGGTTATACATGAATTACTGGCTCATGATTAAGTGGGATATATACCAAATTTGGTACATTATTTTTTGTAGGTATACGTAAGAACAGTGCATGAGAACAGACTCAATTCATTAAGGATTTTCTCAGTTTTTGGATTCTTCGTTCACCCTGTAGGCATGCAAGAAAAACAGTTTCCTTCATGAATTCTACATAAATCAGGGCGAGTAAGTGATATACAAATGATCATTTTGGGGGTGAAGTATTTCTTTAAAATTACACATCAGTTTGTAAAGACTTCCTAAAGATTCAGCATACAGTTTTTTTAAACAGTGTTTTCAAGGTTGACCCATACAGCACACATAGAGCTTGTAGCAAGTATAATCATATCACACTGTACTGATTCTGGTTATTGCCATTGTAGACTCCCTCCCTGTAGGTGTGTTGTCAAGCCCAACACTTGGGACAGTGCAGGGCGCCATGTCTCCCAAGTTGTGAACATGTCACAGAGAGTGACATCCCTCCTCCCCTCTTTCCCCGTCCTCCTTTCATTCCCTCTTGGAAGTGTAACCTCAGGAATGTGGTGATGTTGTGCTGAGATGTAATGATGGTGGGTGACAGGCGGCCAGCGGTAAGTTTGGTCTTCACTAACGCTCCCCCTCCAAAAAAAAAAAAAAAAAAACATACTTGTGCTTGATGAGTCTGGGTTGTGTTGTGGCCTGACTGTGCCTCTGTGTTGTGGGGTGAAACCATTGCCCTGGACTCAGACGGGGGGGCACCATCATTAGACCGGCCTGTATTTTTCTCTGAGTGTGGATGTGCCTGACTCTTTGTGTGAGTCTGCTCCTCCTCATTTCCCTTCTGTTACTGTATCTTTCTGTTACCCATTTGATTTGTGTCCACCTGATTTTCATTATAAGAATGGTTTTGTATTTTCTATGTATTGGTTAAAAAGTCGCGGCGCAAGAAATATAATGCCAGAAAGTTGAGGATTTTGTTAAATTAGTTAAGAGATAAACTTTGCAGCATAGTTACTGGAGAGCACAGCTGGATATTTGCAAAGTAAGGTAGTATATTTTTATAAGATGTCATATTGTATGAGGAATAATCCATATGTATCTTTTATTAGCTGTTTAAAGGTTCTGTATGTAACTTTCAGAAAACAGAAATCCTTGTCACTAGTGACACTGTCCCTTAGGCCGGTGAACTGCAGTCAGCATTATGTTCTTCGTGCTCTGGTGCCTGACTGTAGGCATCGGCCAAAACAGTGACAAACACGAGACTTACAGTGATTGACCATGATTACATTGATAGAAGGCTGGAAAATAAATCTCAATCAGCTTGCACAGCCCGCAGACCCCCCGCCTCACTCCCTGCCACAAGGACACTACTTCCCTGGCACAAAACGGACAGCAGCTCAGACCTTAGCCACTGTAGCAACTCAAATTCTGCCAGCACAAACCCCAGCCCCAGGGTTCATAGCAGGCTGGTGGCCAGCGGCAGCAACAAAGTGTGCTGATCAAATAGGGACTTAGGGTGGTTGAGACAAAAGTCTGGGATCAGACCCCCCGCACTGGAGCGCTCGGTCTTGCTCTGGCTGAATTCGAGTTGCTACAGGATGCTAAGTGAAGCTCCTTCTTTGCTGAACCGTTGCTGCAAAATGTTTAACTGAAACAGCATGTGTAGACTCTTTAACAAACGTTGGTGCTGGTCGTTTGTTGGTGTTAGCGCACTCCATTTCTTAGCTTACATTAGCTACTGTTGCACACTATTAGCGCTGTGGCAGAGCTGAACCATAGATGTATAATAACAACTAGTTACCAGACAGCAAGATTGCATCTATCCATTCCAATGGAGCTGCTTGCCAAAAAAAGTTTTCCAGCTTCTGGGTTTACTTCAGCAGTATGCAGCCCAGTAAATATGCGCAGTAGTAGTTTTAAAATGCTTTTCTTGGCTTGAGAAAAGTTTAAAAAACATAAAACTACTATGGATCAGGAATTCATAATAGAATGAGTTGAAATTGACCTTGCTTGCAGTTCAGGGTGTCCCTGTCAACAGTTTTACAGATGTTGCTTTTATATTGGTGATCTATGGGGAAAATGCTTTATGAACTGCAGAGGATTTTTTTTTTGTCTTCAATACCGCGATTGGCCACTGGGAAAAATTGGAAGCAAGGCTAAGTGGAATTTCTGGGGGCTTCACTGTTCCATACTGTTAGCACTGTGGCCCAGCTGAAGAGAGACAAGGCATGGGCAAGCGCATAACATCACAACCTTCGGGTTTTCCGTGAAAAATATTGCCCGAGTCCTTTGCATAGAAGTCAGTCCAAGCTGCTACAGAGGAAGTTGGGGAAAGTTTCAGTTTTTAAATTACGTTACAACCTGTTCACCCATTGCCAAGAACTAACGGTTTATACTGGTGAAAAGTTACATACAAAACTTTTAAAATGACAAACTAGCCAGGGTAGGTGACTCTTGTTAAAAAGTAATGCTGAGTATGAATGTGAGGATGATAGGTGTCATACTCCATTCATCTTTCTTTTTCACTCAGATTATTATCATTGTTTTGTTGTGTTTTCCCCTTTGTTTTTAGTTTGGTTTATTTCTGTTTGGTTTGTGCTGTCGTCATCATGGGATCACAGCCCCAGATGTCATTGGCCTTGCCTTGCAGAGCTCTGTGAGAAGGACGTTGAGGCGCTGAGGTCACTACCACACAGCTGGCCCAGCGGGGGGCCAGAGGCCAGGCACCCCAATGGGGGGCTCTCCAAGGGGTCAGGCTGAAGGTGACAATTACCCCAAACACTGTAGTGTAGATCAAGGCAAAATCTTTATTTTACTGTCCCCCACCAGAACAGCTGCTTACTTATTTGAAAGGTGAGGTTATTGATTTAAATAGGGGCTTTGTGCCAGAGAGTAAGTACTTAGAGAAATCCTGGACTTGATGTTTGAACATGTTCCAGCATTCACATGTACAGTAAGAAGTCTGAATCCATGCTGCCACCTTTTCTGCTGTTCTTTCCATAAGTTTTGATGCATTCCACCTTTAAACAGTCAAAAAGTTGGTCTCTTGAAATCCACGCTGATATTGGCATCAGTCAAAATGAAGATTTTGCCTGTTATAAAATCTCCCTCCGTGACTTTGGTAAGCTTTGGATGTTGTTCTTGCGGTGAGTTTGACCGGTTGGTGTCGGTGGCTGGTTGGAGGTGCTTTCACATGTGTTCACTGTTGATATTTTTCCTTATTTGTAAGGAACTGGTACTCCCCCTGTTTCCGTCCCTCCAGCATCCAGACTGAGATTACAGTAAGGAAAAAAATGAAAAGACCTCCCAAGGATACAGTTCCTGTGATCATGTACTCAATCTTAAACAAATTTCTCTCTATTTGACCTAATTGTAATACGGCTGCCCACTCCTGCATTTTGCATCTAGAATAATCTGCATTCAGCCAAAGAATCCTTCATTACAAAGCTACCCTGTGCAGCAGACAGCATGTAATGGCTGTCTTAGCATACTTGAAGTGACTTCATCAAGGCTAAGTCATTTCTGCACTTCTCACCATCCCTCAGAGAACATTAGTGCAGCTTATTGACCGCAATCACCATTGTCCATTTCCTCCTTTGTTAACAATGCAATACTATACATGTGTTCATCTTAGATCAGCTATGTGGCCCAGAGCTATACGGGGATTCACAAACCATAACAGTCCACTTTACCTAAATTTACATTAATTTATTACAGCTATAGCAGTTCTGTACATTTATTATGGTGCTGTGAATGGTTGTATGTACAGTTTTGTGAATTAATGACATAATATAAGGTGTTTTAGTGAGTGTTTTTGAATAATGATAGCACACTACAAAGTGTTCTTTGGCTGCAGCAATGGTTCGGTGGCTGCTGTCGGACTTGAGAGGGGCTGCGCCAGTTTCTTTGAGGTTGTGTGCTGTTATTGTTAACTGTGTGTAACTCGACTGTACTCTGTGTATTTTTGTCCTTTCAGTGCCATCCAGTGCTAATAACTATATCCGGTCTGCCCTTAACCTCCATCCCTGTTTCTTGTGCGTGGTTCATGTGACTGTGGCTCTCCTACTTGACTCTAAATGCTGTGTGACAATTTGATTTAATGTCTGAGAAAGAGAATGGCAAAATGACACACTTGTACATGTTTACTTGTATTCTTTCTCTTAGGTTCCATTAGTTTGTCTGTCTTAAATTATATGGGATTTTATGCCTCAGCCCAAGAGCGACATGGAGAGACAATGTTAGAGGGGCAAGGGTAAGGCTCTCAAGTCTGTTGGGTTTTTATCAGCTTCTACAGGGTAACCTCTCTCCTTCCCTCCCTCCCCAACTCCTCTTCCTCTGCCCCCCCAGTCCCTTCGCTTGTATCTTTACTAAATCATGTAGCACTCTTTTCTGTCTAATTTACCCTCTATTTGAGTCTTATGTCTCTATCTCCTCTCTTTCTCTCTCAATCACAAATTTCTTTGCAGGTACAAAGGACTTTTCACACCACGTCAACTGCCCCAAAATAACAGACAAACAATCCCTATGGCGTACTGCTACTAAAAATACTACGCACATAAAACCTATACTAAACATTGACCTTCTCTCTCAGTGTATATACATGTATAAATGCAATATTATACATGCATATACATGCATAGATTTATGTGTGTATGTCAAGCAACTCTCCGCCTATGCCAGGGCCGTCTCTCTTCCCTAGTGAATATTCTCACTTCTAACAGTTTGGAACCTCTTTTGCTTCTCTGTTTTTGTGTAGGTGTCTATAGTCAGCCTTGTAGCTAATGCGCTGGGCTACTCCGATCTAGGGCCCATTAAATCACTCAGGACACTAAGGGCCTTGAGACCCCTCAGAGCCTTGTCACGTTTTGAAGGGATGAGGGTAAGATCCAAAGCTAAGCAGCTGATCCTTCCGCATGCCCATTCAACAGTTTAAAGCATGCTAGAACTGATCTTAAAAAAAAGTAAGACAATAAGGAAAACCCAAAATATTGGGGGATTGTTTTTAAAACCAGGAAATGAAAGCCAAGAAGTCACCTTTCCATGCGCAATCCTGTACCATGCCTTTGTTAGAGCGAAAGAACAAGTCATGATGCAGCTGGGAGACTGAGTAAAGTAACAGTAAAGTTGTATTGCCAGCAGAACAACATGCATTTCAATTGAATTGTATTAAACAAACAAAACAATCTACATACAAATTGATTTGTTTCATGATAAAACATTACCCAAAGAGTAACAGAAATATTTTCACAAAGCTGCCTCATCACATAAGTGACGAACTAGAAATTCTGATACTTCATCTTACTTTGTTTCTTCCTGATTGGCCAAAGTGAATGTGAAATTGGTCAAAGCTAACCAAACTTACATGTCATTTCATAGAGCATCCAGATCAACAGTTAGCTCTTCATTTGGCCTGATTCTCAACCACTGCTTTTAAATGAGACCCCCCCTCCCCCCCCCCCCCCCCTCCCTGCTCCCATAGACCCCCCACCCTCCTTCCCCTCCCCTCCCCAGCTCTCACCATCTCTCAATGCATCGAGAACAACCAGCAGGAACCAGGGAGCTGCAGGACAACAAAACCTTTGCCCAACCAGTCACACCAAAACTCTGCATCCAGGGCGGCTGCCAAATAACCACTCAGAGAAATCTGTTCCATCCACAATCACACATCTGCAAAATTAACATTGGCAAACATTTGCCTCCCGTTCACTTCTATTCAATGCTAGCGAAGGGGGGAATATACATTTGCTTCTGGTGGCAACGCAAATGCGCAAATTTGCATCTTTGCATTGCACAGAGTTCAACTTTGGTGAACTTTGACTGGAGAAGTCACAGCCTCAACCAGCAGCAAAGAAGTATGTGTGGAAGAGACATTTATTTTTGCCGTGTTTAACCAGCCAATATTATTTGATATTGGCCAAGAAAAATAAAAACTGCTCTACATGAGAGATGCTGCCTGGCTGGCAGTGAGTCAGTAGACAGGTGTGGAACATAAGAAAATGGAAAATGTACCAATAACACAATATTTCACGCCATCGATTTGCAAGCTAACATTCATTTGTAAGCCAGCAAACTAGCTAACATTAACTGTCAGCATCACATCTGGCACTACCCACATTCAGAACAAATAACGCCTTGCGGTGGTCACTTGCCTGCATTCGCTCATGTGTGACCATGCCTTCAAGGCCCAGACTCCCCAAACCAACATCAAAGAACTGGTAGCAATGAAGGCTGACTTCTGTATTGCCTCACGTCGCCTGTATCTTGGCCAAAAACTTGCACTCGAACACACATTAGAATTCTCCATACCAGCAGGCAGTGGTAGTCTGTATTGGTCATTCAAAAAGGGAAACTAGAAGACCGACAGGATGGATTCAAGATGCAAGTTAGCCAGTTAGCACATTAACACACATTAACACAACCCGATGTTGAAAGAACAAATTATATTTACTGTGTGCCGGCGAACAATAACACAAACAATTACGAGCCGTTTCTTCAAAAGAGCTTAATTGTTAAAAAATTAATATTACCTAATACAACAAGTTTGTTTCGATTTCACATCACTTCCATTTTTCCTCATGTGCTGAGCTGCCAATCAGTGATTTTATTCACAACCAGGCTCGCTGTCTCAGGCGCACATTCAATATGCTGAATTGGCCAAAAAAAACTTAGAAGAGCCAACTAGTGCCAACAGTGTGGGACACACCATAAAAGCAAAGGCAACAGATGCTCATGGATGGCCCAACATTGACTGATGGCCAACCATGGGCTTGGTAGTTCAAAGAGTAATCACTTGCGATTAGTTGCTTAAGCTGTCTCTTCCAAACACATCTAATTGGTTGTCTCTGTGACTGGTGGTAGCAATAGGTTGCACCTGGTTGTTGTCACCCATAGCCCTCCCTTGTCTCTTTCTGTCTCTCTAACTCTTGATCTCCTCTTTTACTACTCACTACTCTTGGACTGGTTGCCTTGTCTTCTAGTTTGAGCTTCTCCTTCTCACCTCAGCCCCTCCCCACCTCCTCTTCAGCCCCACATGTGCAGCACTGTGCGGCACCCACCCCACCCTTCCCCCTCCTTCTCCTCTTCTTCCACACCCCCTTATCCCTCCGCTACTCACTCCACCTCGACCCGGTTCGGCTGGGCCGGACCGTTGGAGGGTCACCACACTCTCTCCTGCTTGTCCAGGATCTTTCTGCATCAGGGACTGAGACAGAAACCACACACTCACAGTGTTGTGGCTTTGGGAGGAAAATATTTGTTAAGCTTCTGCCGGCGTCAGCACTTTGGGTTGCACCATCCCACCAACTGATCCGCTAACGGTCCATTCTGGTGGCAGGTTATTACTGTAGTTTTTGTAAACATCGTCCATGTTAAATACGTAAAATCATTTTTAGTGCCTTCCTTTGGGAATGCAGGCAGAAGCTTAGCAAATATGCTAGGCTGCCATTTCACACAAGGCATTACTGCTGTCATGTCATGGCACCACATACTGTCGCGCATACAGCAGGCCCTGGCTTCCTGTTGCCTTCCACTCCCACAGGAAGTGAAACTGGGAGGCAACAATGGGCCCAGTTAAACTCTGACTTTGAGTTCTGGGTCTTCGTGGGTGGTGGCCCATAGGTGTACTAGCACTACAGCGTTCGGACAACACTCTCAACCCTAGACAGACAATGTGTCGCCCCTCTTTAGTATGTCCCAAAAATGACAGACCTGCAGGAGATGAAGGCCTGTGCATTAATCTAGTGGGTGGATTGATTGTAAATTTATTGTCTCATTCATACGAGATATCCAGCGACTAAAATGTGATGCCGTTGCACATGAGACATCAATGCTTTTAGGCCCTGGATAGGCTTTATGGATGTTGTCATGAATGTTTCACTGAAATTTCATAGGTTTAATCGTTAATTGTGGGATGGGAAATAGACCTGTTAATTATTATGTCATTTTTGGGGTTGGACATCATGGCACATTTGCTTTAATAGAGTGTATTAATACCAGTGCCCCTATGAATGACCTTATTCACTGGGTGTATGTGGTAAGAATGGTGCGGGTGGCCCAGTCATACAAAGGGAAACAAACAGAGGAATTTGACCCTGCTGTATCAATTTTTTACTGTAATGTCTATGTTCATCAATTGAGTTACCATTTTGTTTGAACTGAAAACAGAAAATTTGAGGTCAAAGCAATAAATAAATGAATAGGGAAGTACATGAATGGAGAGATGACACCGTATGAAAGAGATTCTGGAGAGTTAGAATGATGAGAACGTATATATATATCCCCGCTGGTTGAGTATTACGGCACGACGCATCGCTGAGGCCAACGCAACTCAACAGCGCTGAGCAAGCAGTGCAGCTTCAATTGGACACATTGCACTGCTTAACATGCAATGAAAACGGGCTGTTCTGACTACCTACTTTGCTCTCTCTTTCTCTCAATGCTGCTTTGTAATCTTGGTCTTACTTTTTTAAGCAATGCATTGTACAGGAATGACAACATCTCTAGCCATCTTTACCCCACTTTCAGTAAATCCCCTTTTTCCTGACGAACCTGCTGACCTTTAAGTTTCATCAAAGATTTTGAAATGACATTGATTTTGGTAGTTTTATCTTTGCCAGCTATTAAGGGTATCAGTCATCACGGGGCCTTTGGATGTAACCTCCAAACCCCAATCACTTTAATGGCCTGTCTTCACCAGGAGCAGGTCAACACATGCTATATGAGCAGCCATGTGTTGCAGATATTTGTCAGATACCATGTTAATATCAGAATGGCTCGTCAGACGCACAAGCAAAGCTTCAACCATTACCTCTTTAGCCGCTATCTCTCTATCCACACATTTCTCTATTTATTTATTTATTGATTTGAGCGGTTCTTGAGATTGCACAATGCCATGTAACACGCATGTACTATAACTGCTGATGCACATTATGCATTTTTGAAAGCCATTTTCCCTCTTTCTGAGAATGCTTTCCACACAGCATGGCCTAATTCTTTTTTTTAAACACTGAGTTTTTGAAAGCGGTTCAATTGTATCTCAGATCAAGCAAGGAGTCATTCTCTCAGCGAGTGCAATGGCAACACCGTGAGGGAAAGAGCGTTTTTTATAGGTCTATAATTATATTTGAAAAAACATTTTAGCATTTTATATTAGGCACAATATTTTAACGGTGTGCCCTCTGTACAGCTCAAATTTAACATTCAGCACGAGTTAGCCTGTGAAGGTCGTGTACGCGCTGAGAGAATCCTGCTCCTCCCTGTGTCTGTAATGAGGAGGGAATATGGCTCCATAAAACGAGTCTGCCAAAGACATGCATGCTCAGCTGTCTGCCTGAGAGCTGCTGGTCGGCCTGCCTAACACTGGTAGTGAGCGGTTCACTATGTGCTGAGCTTATTACTGGCTATGATAAATCTACGGGGAATCAGATTGGATTGCTTGAAAGGCCTAGATTTTGGGTGGTGGGAATTATTATTCGTAAGTTGATTTTTTTTACTGCTTTAGTTTGAGTTATTGTTTGACTTAGTTATGGGAAAGGGTCATTAAATTAAGATTATTGACTGTCTAAGGTTGGGGTGGTAAGAGTGGACACTTCATAGTGGTATGGCAAACACTTTAAAAATGACATTTTAAGCTTACAAAGTTAACATTTACAAATATGAGCACAACTATTTTCTCAAAATATTATAAACTGTGTTTCTCACAAACCTGTCAAATGCTCCCATTATTATTTAATGTTATTATTTCTGGATTAAAATAAATGTAATAAATATATGTAAAGGTGAAATAATAATAGGAGCATTTAAAAGTTTTTTACATTAAGTCTTCGGAGAGATAAAGATTTAGAAAAGAGCCCCCGGGAAGCAGTGTGTGAGCATGTGCCTGAGTGTGTGTTTATGTATGGTGTGTGTCTGTAACCTTGAACCCTGAAAAACAATATTAGAGTCACATATGTTGTAAAGTGTACAGTTTGAACTCACTATTTCTGTTTTATACTTTTACCCCAGACTTTGCAAGCAGTGTTACCATCAGACAAGTTTCCAGTGTCGGAATAACATAATGAGAGTTTTACCTCAGTTGGTGTGTGCTCCCATGATCACAATCGTTTTGTGGAAGATTGTCATAAAACTCAGTCCAAGCTGTCTTAAGTCATTTTTTTTCTTATCTTGGCGTTTTTAGTTTCGGCTCATGCAAATAGTGAAGTTCACTGAAGTTCACTAAACTGTGTCAGCAACTGCTAGGTGCGCTCTCTCCAGCATCAACAGGAGGCAGCAAACCGGGTAGTCAGTGAATATGGAGGGAACTCCGGGGATGAGCAAGTCTCTGTTCTATTGGACTATGGAATAGGAGAAGAAACTGGTGGGGTGAACAAGATTCTGTGATTAATTTGGCGTGTATCTGATCCACCAACCAGAGTGTATTTTAGTGATCTAAATTATAGAAACGGTCTGCCTCTCATTCCCACAGTCTTCTCCCTCTAAAATAGTGCAGCTAAACACAGAAGGCTGAATGGCGAGTTGAGGCGACAAAATCCAAAATGTAAAGTTTGTAGGTAAATACAGTTTATCTCTATGGATTATACTGATATGCAATTGACAAGAGTACCGTTGACATACGAGGTCTTTTATAGTGTGTGTGCAGACATGTAAGGAACTATTAATATGTCACATTTTTTAAAAGGGAGTTTGGCTAAATATTTTCCACCAAGAGCAAGATGAAAAATAATCCCAAAAGGAATCTAGTTATAAGCTTGCAAATAGTAACCCTGAAAGATCCCGAGTCTTTGAAAAATCTTGTAGTGTGTGACTAAAAACTGACATATTCTTTAGTTTTAGAGAGGATGTCACCCTTTAGTCTTTAAAATGCATTTTCAAAGTCTTTTAAAGTTTTCTAATGAATGGTAGGCAGTAGTAGCAAACACTATTTGTTTTAAAATCACAAAATGTCCCAAAATTATCATGTTTTACATAAAGAAGTTTATGAATTGTACATTTTACATCATAAATATGTGCTTTCTATAGTGTGTGTGTGTGTGTGTGTGTGTGTGTGTGTGCGCGCGCGCGCGCTTGAGCATTCCTTAAGCACTTCTTGCCGCATGCTTCAACAGATCAAAGAGCATCTCAGAGTCACATCAGTGCTGCTCTAATAAGAAAGGGACCAATACAGCTCCCCTTTCCATTAATTCCCTGCACTTCGTACGTACATCACAGCGGTGAGCTGTGCTTATTTTCGACTACATTAACTCATAATAGGATTGAACTGCTGCTCTTAATGCCACCTGTAACAAAGGGTTTAACAGCTCTTTTTAAAGTACTCAGTGTAATGCCATAACAGTATGTTGTGTCTTGTCAGAGGGGTTGAAAGAGCTGTGTTTGTTTCCTGGTCCTCATGTCATATCCTGTCTTCCCTGGTCTGGTCTAGGTGGTAGTCAACGCCTTGGTGGGTGCCATCCCTTCCATTATGAATGTGTTGCTGGTTTGCCTCATCTTTTGGCTGATTTTCAGTATCATGGGGGTCAACTTGTTTGCGGGCAAGTACTACTACTGTTTCAATGAGACATCAGAGGAATACTTTTCTGTCGACGTGGTCAACAACAAGACCCAGTGTGAGGCCCTCATGAAACAAAACTATACCGAGGTCAGGTGGAAGAACGTCAAGATCAACTTTGACAATGTGGGCGCTGGCTACCTGGCCCTGCTGCAAGTGGTGAGAGTGTCGCTCCTCTTCTCCTCACTCCATTTCTAATTTCATGCTAACTTGGTTTTCTCATTTTCCTATGCACTTTTCTGTTGTTTTTTTTTATGTGCGCCACCTGAGGGTCTGTTGTTGCTTCAAACTCCATTTGCTCTCACAGTACTCTGAGGCAGTTCTGTTCTTATTCATTGCTTATATTCGGTGTTTCTCCACACCCTTTCCCTCATCTACTTGTTTCTTTCCATGCACAAGCTGTACCACAGGACATGCATCAGTTTCGGTTTGAGTTTCTTTGATTTTAATTTACAATTTTTGGTTTCTACAAATGTATTTAGTCATGTCTCTCTTTTGAAAGGCCACATTCAAAGGTTGGATGGACATTATGTACGCGGCTGTGGATTCCAGAGAGGTATATTCATTGCTTCCTCAATTAATATTTTGATGTTGTATACCAGACTGTTTACAAGCAGGTCTTAAAGGGAAAGTTTGATAAAGGTGGAAATTTGCTTATTCACTTTCTTGTTGAGAGTTAGATGAGAAAATTGTATGCAAGTATGAAGCTACTGTCTGCAGCCAGCTGACTTAAAGGTCCAATGTGTAGGATTTAAGTGGACCATATGGCAGAAACTAATATACCAACTATGTTTTGTGTATAATCCCCTGAAAATAGGAATCAGCATGTTTTCCTTACCTTAGAATGAGCTGTTTTTCCCTGTTTCCAGTCTTTGTTCTAAGTTAAGTTTGCTGGCTGCTGGCAGTAGCTTCAGTAATTTCATTTAACTTAAGAAAGTAAATAACCATATTTACAGAAATGTCATATTGTATTTTTTTTTTTTTTTGATTGTGTTATTAAAATACAACACTACCTTTAATATTGTACCTCCCTCCAAGGTGGAAGACCAGCCCGACTATGAAGTCAACATCTACATGTACATCTACTTTGTCGTTTTCATCATATTTGGCTCCTTCTTCACCCTCAACCTCTTCATTGGTGTGATTATTGACAACTTCAACCAGCAGAAGAAAAAGATAAGACCCGTTCTGTCTCCTTATCCCCTATTATGCTTTAGGAGTTTCTATTTTAAAGTTTCAGAATGGGATTATAACCAAGTCTGTGTTTGTCCCTTTACTTTGGAGGTCAGGATATATTCATGACAGAGGAACAGAAAAAGTATTACAATGCCATGAAAAAACTGGGGTCTAAAAAGCCACAAAAACCTATTCCTCGACCACAGGTATGTTTTTTCTTTTCTGGGTTCCCACATAGGAAGTGTTCAGATTTTTCAACACATGATGCTTTGGGTTGAAACCTCAGTAAACTTCATCCCTCTTTGTGTCTCTCTCTCTACTCGCAGAACAAGGTCCAGGGCATGGTGTTTGACTTTGTGACGCAGCAAGTCTTCGACATTTCCATCATGATTCTCATCTGCCTCAACATGGTCACCATGATGGTGGAAACAGACGATCAGTCAGATGAAACGGAGAACGTCCTCTACTGGGTCAACTTCATCTTTATTGTAGTCTTCACCACAGAGTTCTTGCTGAAGCTCTTTGCCCTTCGCCACTATTACTTCACCAATGGCTGGAATATCTTCGACGTGGTGGTGGTCATTCTATCTATTGTCGGTGAGTGAAGGAGGTGGAAGACACAGAACGATGAGGGAGTAGCTTGATGATAACAAGGCCCTATCCCAATACATCCCTTTTCCCTACCACCTATGCCTTACGCCTTCATTTTGTGTGTTCACATCTAGGGGTAGGGTGTCCCGATTCTTGTTGGGATAGAGGAGCAGGGTGAAGTGTAGGACCTACATTGCCCTTGTGATCCTTTTGTTTATAGCTACCATAAAAAAAGCTAGTATGCTGATGACTCAGTAGCTAATCAGCTAATTAGCTAACGTTACATTGTTATTGTTGATGTGTGCATGATAGTCCCACATTTTTTCATATTTCCATGTCGCATCCCCCCTCCGTTGATGGCATATGATACCCGGAATTTAACTAAAGACTAGCAGTGAAGTTGCTGCACTTGTTACCACTCCTCTAATTGGTATCACTGCAGAACGGCTGGTTAGGAGCACGGGTTGCTAACGCCTACAGAGCAATGCTAGTGGCCTGATAATGAAACAGTATTATTTTTTTCTTTGATGACTTGTTTGATTGATTGATAGCTTGAGACTTAAGTTCTGAACAAATCATGAGCATCCTGACAGCTGCTGAAGGATGCCTGTAGCCCATGCTATAGAAATCTCCATTGCAGAAGACAGCATATTCGCAATGTCCGGCAACACTGGTCGCATCTGTTTACTTAAATGCAGCATACCGATAATGTATCAGGGTCTTGAAGGGTTGTCCCATGTCATAGGGGAAGTTTTCAACCACTGCCTGTTTTAACTCTGTCCCGAGGGGCAAGGTGGCACTTGAAAACAAGGGGTAGTGGTAAAAATACGAAATGGGATTAGGTTAAGTCTGTTGTATTCTAATGTTATTCTCTTCCTTTGTTTTTCTTTTCCTTTTTCCTGTCCTTTCTCTCAGGTATGTTCCTGGCTGACCTCATTGAGAAGTACTTTGTGTCACCGACCCTGTTCAGGGTGATCAGGTTGGCTCGAATTGGCCGTATCCTCCGTCTGATTAAAGGAGCTAAGGGTATCCGGACACTACTCTTTGCTCTGATGATGTCACTGCCAGCCCTGTTCAACATTGGCCTACTGCTCTTCCTGGTTATGTTCATCTTTTCCATCTTCGGCATGTCTAACTTTGGCTACGTAAAACATGGAGCGGGAATTGACGACTTGTACAACTTTGAGACATTTGGCAACAGCATGATCATTTTGTTCATGATCACCACGTCGGCTGGATGGGACGGCCTGCTCCTGCCGATCCTCAACTACCCACCAGACTGCGATCCCAATTTGGAGAACCCTGGTACATCTGTGAAGGGCGACTGTGGTAACCCCTCAGTGGGAATCTTCTTTTTCGTCATGTATATCATCATTTCTTTCCTGATTGTGGTCAACATGTACATTGCCATTATCCTGGAGAATTTCAGCGTGGCCACAGAGGAAAGTGCTGATCCACTCAGTGAGGATGACTTTGAGACCTTCTATGAGATCTGGGAGAAGTTTGACCCCACTGCCTCTCAGTTCATCACTTTTGCCAAGCTGTCTGACTTTGCCGACGCCCTAGAGCACCCGCTTCGTGTGCCAAAGCCCAACACTATAGAACTAATTGCCATGGACATGCCCATGGTGAGTGGTGATCGCATTCACTGCCTGGACATCCTGTTTGCCTTCACAAAGCGAGTGCTTGGTGATAGTGGTGAGTTGGACATGCTGAGGCAACAGATGGAGGAGCGCTTTGTGGCAGCCAACCCCTCCAAGGTGTCCTATGAACCCATCACCACCACTCTTCGCCGCAAACAGGAGGATGTCTCCGCCAGAACTATCCAGAACGCCTACCGCAGCCACCTCATCCGGCGCGGCATCATCTTCAAGCGTCACATTTTCACTAACGACAAGCTTGAGAATGGCGGGACCAACCAAGAGAAGAAGGAGAGCACGCCATCCACAGCCTCTCTCCCATCGTACGACAGCGTGACCAAACCTGACAAGGAGAAGCAGGACGAAAACAAGGAGGAGTGGGCGAGGAAAGAGAAGGACAAAAACCAAAAAGATGAGTGGGAATCCAAGTGTTAAGGTTCAGTGACTCTCAAATTCCAGTAAAACACAGTGAGATGAGACTCTGAGCCCAAACCCAACAAATGTAGAAAAAGTGATCATTTGCAAGTAAGAAAAAAAAACAACAAAAAAATACAAAAAAATGTTTACAGACTCAATACTACTGAGGCAATGTGGTTTCTTATGTCGTCAAAGACAGCTGAACCAAACACAATCAGTTTACCACGGAACTTTGCTTCATAGTGACCAAGTTCATAGAAATGAGGAATGAGGAACAAATACAAAATGACTTACAGTGTGCTGGCCAATGACACACATTTCTTTGGGGACCAACTGCCAAGGCACAGAAATCTCTGCAAGATGATTGAAGAATTGCAAAATCCTTGCCACCACCTGAGTGTGGACCCAGCCAACTGCCGCAGCGAGGCTCCAATGCTACGGGACTGGATCATACAGATCCTGCTAGAACTGTATTAGCAGTCTAAAGGAGAGTCTGTAACACAGCGTTTACCATCTTTATCAAGAAGAAAACAATAATCAACCAAGCAAGTTTAGCGAGGACAGAAACCCTAGCGAGGGAGGGGGAAACCCAGAAGCGTAGACAAAGAATTTTTTGTTTGTTTGTGCTGAGTATACTTGCATCTTTACATTATTTGAGCAGCAAAAAAGATAACATTTAGCCCATGTCACTGGTCTTTTCATCTCCTCTTTGTTATACTGACATTGAAAAAGACATTTTCTACATGGGCTTTCACACTGACTGGGTAGGGGTCATTAGTCATTGTTTTGACTTGGGCTGAAGGAGACTTGCTCAGGCCGAGTTCCAGATAAATAATAATTATTGTGCTTGTTCAATGCATAGAAATGACTTGCATGAAGGCATGTTTTGATCAGGAATCATGCATGAGTAATCATAGTCCACAAGACACTAATTCTCAGACCACTGCAGTGGCTTGACTGTAGTTTGAGGCTGTCCACTGGAAAAATTACGAGTACTATAACCAGAAAATGGAGATTTTTGGATAATGATATATAGGATATTTGGGGAATGATAGTTGTCTGATCCTGCCCTTCACTAGTTTTGCTCTTTGACAGATCTTTAATTCAGCCCTTCATTAAAATTTCAGGTGAATAAAGGATGTAAGCACTCAGAGGTGAAGTCTCAGTCGGATCAGCCAACAACACACTAGAAAATAGTTTGGTTTTTTTGCTGCTCTGAATGTTAGTAGTATAGACAGAGTGTGGAGTGTGTGAGTGTTCGGAAACAGAATATCCTCACGATGAAGATGCACAGATTTGGAGGGCCATGTCCTGGACCAAATCTGGGGCTTACATCTCTTTGTTTACTTACATCCATCATACAGTCACTTACCTGTGGTCCCTGTTACGGCAATGAGAGCAGGTGATGTTTCACGCCAAGGAATCCATAAGTGGCACCAGTAAGGGTCTGGTGTACCCAAGTGTCAATAGGTATCCCCTCTAATGCTGTAGTTCCAGGAGAAGGGACGAAAATATGGTTTCATTTTTTTGATATTTTTTTTGTTGTTTTGTTTTGGGCTAGTGGAAAAACTGAAAACCACGTTTAGTTAGATACATTAGACAGTACTCTTAACTGAGTCGTTCATTTCAAGTTCCTCTTTTGTACTCCGTCGGACCTGCATCAGAATTTCCCAGTGAGTGATGTCTTAGGTAGTGCTTTTCGGACAATTTGAGTTGCCAGCTTTAGAAAAAAAAAAGCCTTGAAGTCTATCTCTGATGTCCTTGTGATGCAATCATTCTCAGAAAAGGATTTGATCAGTGAGAGTGACACTGACCATCTGACACAGCCGAGTTAGCAGAGAATTGTCACAAGGACATGCCTTGTCGTGCCTAGCATGTATGGAAGGTGGATGGCCATGAAGGGCTTTGTGGTTTGGACTGTAGAATCAAATGGATTTTGTCTGATGTTTCAGGGAGGTGGCTGGGTGATCAATAACACAAAACGTGGACCAATAATAAAAAGGTAGAGCCCCTCCCTTCAGGGTTTTAGACTGACTGCCATGAATACAAGAGAGTAATGGAAGTGCGGAAGAAAAGAAAAGAGCTTTGGTCTGAGTCAGAGTGCTGAAAGTCCCATGTTTGTCAGTGTATCATTGTGCTTTTGTGGGACCTCTTAAACACTGTGTGGTGTTGGACCCGGGCTCGCACCATCTTTTCACATACTTGCAGGCTTTCAAGTACTATCACCCGCTTCAAAAATAATTAGCCAGAGATGGAGGTAGTAATGCAAACACTTGTCGAGATTAAACATCAGCAGGCCTCACATCGACGCAGCTATGTTGTATAATAAGCTTTGTGAGTGTTTTTCATAAAAATAAAATAAAAAAACCTGAGGCTTTGTCAAGTGGTAGACAAGACACAACTGCCTCCTTAGGTGTTCCTGCCATTTCTTTTTCTACACAGGAGTGATGGTCCTATTTATAAGTGGATGACTGGACAAAAATCTGGCATCCTTCGTCACACCACTAATGCCATTTTGGTGTGTTTAACACTGCCTGTACCAGAACCCCCTGTCTGTAACAAATAACTGAGGTCTGTTTACAATATGAGGTCTCCGAATCAGTTTGGCTGCTGCACACTGAAACCAAATACATTCCCAATGAAAACCACAGTCGGAGTGAGTATGCCATCCAATTTACCCATGTTCATCTTGGATGTAATGTTTTAAAATGATACATTCACACTTGAAGAAAAAAAAGAAAAAAAAAACATGCAAAAAAAGTCAAAAAAGAAAACACAAAAACATGTATATGTACAGTGCAGGCTATGATGTAAATGGCACAATCGCTGAAAAAGAACGAACTTTTTGAGAGAAACTATAAATATTGTACTATATTCTTTTATTTTATCGGCATGCTTTGTTGTGTTTTTTGTAAATACGGAATTTTAAAAATGTTACTACTAATAATCAAAAAATGAATAATAACAATAATATAGAATGGCTTCCAGCTATGCCCTTTGTCACATTTGTTACCTTTTGGATTTTTTGAGACACTTTTCACTTTGTTGACGGAAATTGAATGAAATATAGATATTATATAATACAAAAGATATATACATGTATACATATATGTCTATATGTATATACATAAAACAGAAGAACACTGTTTGTCACATTTGATTTATGTGCAACACGTTCAGTGGATGTCTAAAACTGGTTGTTTCCAGCACCCTTCTATGTTGGGGAATAGCTCATGTGCGATGTTACTGGAGCTGCTTGCCATGGATTGTAGCCTGATCATGATGAAAGGATAATGTTACCAGCACATTTCTCACTTACTGTCATATCTCTCACCCTCACTGAGTATACAGGACACACCCACAGTCACGGACACAAAACACACACGCACACACACAGTTGACTCCTCACTGCCCACCAACTTTACCAGTGATCTCTCCCTGGAGGACGTCAGCTGGTGTGACTGACTGCCTCATACACCCTGAGACGGTTCCTACCCCCAGGGCCTCTCCCCCCGCCATACCCACACATCAGTGCCATTACAGCTCAACATGCATACAATCATGTACTTGCTTCCCATCCTCACATTTCTTTTGTTGAATGGTTTGTTTCTAGTGTTCCACTCAATGGCATGTGCCTTTTTTCTGCTTTTTCTGCGAATTTGGATGTCGATTCCACACTGAAAAGAAAAAAAAAACAAAGAAAAAAAACAAAAAACGAACAAAAAAAAGAACATATTTCCAAACTGTGGTGGGTGTAGGTTTGGGGGTGAGCACAACATTAATCAGGGATGTCGAGTCAGAAATACTGCCGGAGGATCATCCAGACACCCCACTTCATCTTAATATTCAACAGTGTGTGATATTAACAGAAAAACAGCTAACTCAAAAAATGTCCTGTTCTTAGTGCTATGTGTGTCACCCACTTGGCTTGTGAAAAAGCAGCTTGCCTTCTATATTTCTGTTTTATTTCTTCAATGTTTCTGTTTCCATCTGAAATTTATTTTTGTATCAATATTTGATTATAGGACTCATTCTTTTTTAGCATGGTTTATTATGGGCGTTTTTTCTTTTTGCTGAAAAATTAAAAAGTGCTTTTCAAACTGTTATCATTTGACACCGTGATAAAAAGAGGATATACAGTACAATATGATGGTGTGTTGCACAACCACTTGGACTCTTGGTAAGAATATATGAAAGATTGTCTTCATTTGAGCACGAACCTTTTTATTACCAATAAAGCAGCCTTCCAGTTACGACTCGTGTGTTGGGTTTCTTTCCTCCTCTACTTTCCCTCAGGCTTATTTCATATTCTCAGTGTGCACTTTAAGTAGCGGTCACCATTTTGTGATTATTATTTTACTTTTGTGGGTGCAACTGGATCACAAAACATCCTGTGAAATGGAGCTGAGTGGCGCTGTGGTAACAGGGTCGTGAAAGGCAGCCTTTCAAATGTAATGGACTTATTGAATTTGTTAAGAGCCCCGTGTTAACATCCCCCTCACAGGCAGAAGATGGACTACAGCCCCGTTATTATGCAGTCCATCTGTGCTGTGATGCTCTTGTTTGCGGTCCACCATAAAGTAAATAGCCCAGAGGTATGATATTACAGTAATCGCCCTCGTAACCTCACAACCTCATGAGAACAGGGCTGAAATAGCCATGTTGGGGGATATTGATCTGTGTGTGTACTTCTCATGGGAAGTCAGAAACCTTTTTTGGGGGGGGAGAGTAGGTGGAATTGTATGTAAATGATGCATGGAGTTGTCCTCAGACACTGAATAGATGGAAAATTCTCCATGGACTACCCTCCCTCACATTACAAAATGTTGTCTCCCTGGCTCCTCTCTCTCCCTCTTCTATTTTAGACTCTCCCTCCTCCCCCGCCCTTCCTCCATCTCCCTGGATTTTTGCATGATATTTTAATGTCTCTCTCTGTTATCCATCACATGTAGGCAATGGGAACCTGCTCCTTTCATTGCCATGCTCCAGGATGGCAGTGTGAGAGTGCAGTGAGGTGGAGAGGAGGGAGAGTCAGGAAGGGGAGGCGGGGGGAGGTAAGGAAAAGAGAAGGGGAAGGGAGGTGGTGGAGCACTGCAGTGCAGATAAATTAATGCAGCAGTCGAGGCTGAGTCAGCAGCACACTCCCAGTTTGGCCCAGTGCCTCCATCACTTTGTGCCCATGCACGGCTGCCTAGGAGACCGGCTCCCACGCTCGGGAAAAAAAAGTCACACCAAATATAAGGACATTTAATCCCAAAATTGGGCTCGTTAACGACATGTTAAGCGCCGACTGCAGACGGGTGTTGGTGCGCGCGGTGCAGAGGAGCTGTCTCCGGTGCTGGAGGTGGGAGCGGGACCCGCGGGCATCCTCTGCCCGGCTTTGAGGCTCCATGGGTGGGGTCGGATGGAGAGATGACAGCGCCATAAACCAAGCTATAAAATGTGTGTTTAGTGTGCGGAGGAGCTCGACCTAATTCTTAGACAGCCACACCTACACTCCCCTCTCCTCTTCCTCCTCCTCCTCCTCTGCTCGCTTTCCTCTCACCCCCTCTCCCTCCCTCTGAAGCATGTTGCCACATAGCATGTGGTTTCTCTGTGGGCAGACCTGAACGTGGCTAAATATAACGATTAAACGTGCCACAGTATTCCCTTTGCCATGGTTAGCTTTTTAAGGAGAGGCTCTGGCTTTTTATACACATGATAGTGACAATGAATTTTATTATAGTCCTTTAATCACTAATGAGAACCTTACATCACTTAGAAGGACTCTTCATCCATTGCAACACAATGCAGGGATTACATTGTTCATTGCTCTCACTCCCTTCCTCTGTTCCATTTTGCTGCAGTCCTGCTGGTAAATGTCAGACATGCACTACGTGCGAATAGCCAGCAGTAAAAGGGGGTTTTCCTACTATCTGATCCCATTTCAACCCTTGACTGAGATCAGAGGGCTGCGTTCTGTGCTCTGCTGGTGTTCCCTCCCTTCCTCTTCTCCTCCCCTCCCTCCCCTCTTCTCCCCCTCCTCCCCAGGTCTCCCTTTCTCCCTGGAGAGTCGGACTAAGGAGGGAGGACGGAACCCAAAGAAAAACCTACACCACCATCACCAGCAGCAGCAGCAGCAGTGATATCCTACAGTTTCTCTCCACCTACCTAAAATCTACCAGCCCCTCCTTTCCCTTAAACGTTACCTCCATTACTGTATTTTCTGCCTGCCTCATTGCATAACCTTATTGTGCAACGATGTAAATTTGTGTGAACAAAGTGCATGCTATATACAGTCTGCTCTGCAAAAGGAAACAAAACAGATGCCTTCACACCCACACACTGCCGATTTCCCAAATCAGCCTGTGCTGAGCATGAGATGTTTGGCTGCCTGATTTTTCTGATTTGCTGAACAACAGCACCCACCTCTGGTCAGCCCTGTGTATGTATGAAGCATGCCCTTTTTAAATGCATATAATTAAATACTGCCTCATTTATTCATTTGCATTGAAAAGCATCAATCTGCAGTGTCAATACAAAACATTGCTGCTTTTATTCTAAAATCTTACATCATTTGAAAATAGTGTGCATCACAACATCAAGGCATACAGTTAAAATCACAATGCATTCAGAAAGAGACCCTAAATTGATTGTCTCAAGTTATTTATTTTCATTGTGCATCTTAGTTTATTCATACTACAGCAAAAATCAAAATAAGAGGCAAAAAACAATAATTAAAGCTTGCATCCTCTGTCACGTGCTATCTAAACATGACTACGTTTAAATTAACAGTAAGCCTGTGGACGGACATTTGAAAAATAACAAGTAAAATAAGATAAGAAATTCAACATCTTTATTTTTCTTCACTTTGTGCAAAATGTACCTTTCATTTCAAAATAAACTGAATACATAAACTGATCAATATTTCCTATGTCGCTGCAGATGATTCATTTTCTTTTATGGTGCTGGATGATGGAAAGCAGCATCAAACAAACATTACATGTAATCTGGGTTGTTTCAAACTTGTGCTGCAAGGTGGAGCAGGTCTTCATGACACCTGCAAGTCAAATATAATGAATTTAAGTAAAACAAAAACCAACATACATCCAATCTGAAATACTGGCACCATGTGTGAATCATTTTTACTTGGATCCAAATTTACACAGATATGTTCACTGATAAAAAAGTAAATATTTGAGTAATATGACTTAATAAACTTTGTTTGACACATAAAATGGTTCAAATGTTGCTTTCCGTCTTACCTTTCTCGTTTGGTGCTGGCCAGCCAATCCACAAAATCTTTAGCTTTAATCTTATCTAGATAGTGGGTGAAGTCGCTGCTGAACGTCCCATCTGAATGCCTTTTGAGGTTCCGGATGATGTTTTGTCCTTTTTCCATCTGATATGAATGCCATCTAAGAAAAGTGGTGTTGAAGAGGCAAAGTTTTTGAATTTACAGTCAATTTCAGTGCTAAACATCATGTTGCATATTTCATATATTTCACAACAGACATGGATTATCTATGACACCAGTATATTAGTTTTTCCTTTTTTTCAGTTAAAATGGCTACAATGAATTTAGAAACTTAATGAAGCTGAAATGTTAAAGTGCAGGGTTGTAAATTAGCAACAGCCACCAGCCAAATGCTGGTAAAATATGCAAGTGGCTGCTAGATTTGCTTCACTCCCCCACCAAAAATCAATGATAATTTATTGGGTGTCAGGTAGACTTTGGAATCCAGTGGCAGGTGGACAAAAAAGTTAATTTCCAGCTCTAAAATGTGCTGAGAAATGTCTAAACATGCAGTGATTCAATTATGCAAAAAGAGGCTGAATACACACCTTACTGGTGTGGTTTTATCCACAACCATCTCTTTAGTGCTCGGACAGAGAAACAGGACCAACATACACCACACGTGCAGGCTCATCCTCAGGTCGCCTAGTCAACACAACCAAGAGCACAAACACACTGTTTATCTACATTAAATCAGAAAACATCACAAAGCTGAAGTTGTGTTAAGTCTGAATGGACAAACTCACCTGTGGATACTTTGACACTTGTCCACTGGAGTGCTGTACTTGCTTGTCTGGAGCACATGCAGTGTTGTATTGATGTAGCCACAGAAAAGCCCCTCTACACCTTGACACAACACGTTGAAGATACACTGGGAGTGCAAGTATTGATATCTCTGTCATTTTATAAAGACAGCAGGTGTACCAGTGTGACACCTACTGTAGGTCACCTCCCACAGAAGGTGACCCTTTTCCTCATTAGGGTGGTCGGGATCACAGCTTATCTGAGCTAGGATGACATGTGACATGTGTTCTCCACAGAGTTCAAAGGTTAGAGCCTAGTCGCACTTATTCAGACAGTAGCAGGTGTGAGGACATGTTGATCGGACGTCTGACGTCAAGGAAATGACTCTTAAAGTGCATTGTTCATTCATTTATTATTTGAAATCTAGGTCTTTGGGTGTATTCAGCTGCAGTGTCAAGAACTCCACACTAAAAATTTGATGGAAATTTGAGAAAAAAAGGGTAGATTTTTGTCTTTACAAAACACTCTTTACAAACCTCTAATAAAAGTATAAAAATCAGACAGTGATGGACATCTATCTCAAGAAGCTTTAATACTTCAGTCATCTTATGTATTACAAACTACAGTGTACAGTTGCTGTATTGATTAAATCCAACAATTTTACTACAAATGAAGCTACTAATAAGGCATTTAAGCCCAGAAAAGGGTTTAAGGTAGAGGCCATGATGGTGACTGAATCCACCAGAGTAGACAGACACTCATCTACATCTTGTCCCATCAGTGCCCTTTTATCATGTACTTCAGTGATACTCAACTTGCAGCCTGCAGGCCAAATCTGGCTCCTGGTAGGGGGCTGGGTGCCCCCCCAACCATTTTCTAATTTACAATGAAAATAGACTGATTTACACTGGGACTTTTTTGTACTTTTACTCTAAATAAGGTGCCAGAGTGCATCAAAAAAGTGCAGAAGAAGACCCCTGGAAAAGTTCTGGGCTAAGCCCAGAGTGTCCTCAAATCCTAGAAATGCCCCTATGTACTCCTGACCTGTGTGGGGCTGCTGTATCTGGCCCCTGGCCTCCTGTCATTTTCAAAAGTGGCCCCAGGGCAGAGCAAGATCAGTATCTCTGATGTACTTTATTCTTAGCTTCTCCTCCTCCAGCACCACCTCACCTGCACATGTATCCAGTCAACAGTCAGGTTGTTCATAATAAGACAAACAGGTAGATTTTTTTCTCATCACTCAAGTCATTTTAAAATATTTGATCCAATAAGAAACATCTGTCATCAATAATAAATTAAGTGCACAATTTAGACTGGACTCAACTCAACTCAACTCAACTCAACTTTATTTATATAACCCTTTAAAACAGCCACATCTGAAACAAAGTGCTGTACATAAATAGACAAAGCAACACAGGGACATAAAACAATTAACAGGAAATAAATACTAAAATAATTGTTTATTGTTTTTAAAACAATTTAAAAACAATAAAACAATAAATAAAACAAACCATAAAACACTAAAACAGAAGCAGAGTCTCATGCGGAGTTGAAAGCCAAGGAATAAAAATGGGTTTTTAGATGATTTTTAAAAATGGACAGTGAGGAGGCTTGTCTAATTTAGGAGCGGCAACGGAAAAAGCTCTGTCCCCTCTGAGCTTCCGTTTGGACCTCGGTACCTCCAGGAGCAGCAGATCAGCTGACCTGAGGCACCAAGCAGGAGCGTAGGGGTGAAGAAGCTCAGAGAGGTAAGGTGGGGCCAGACCATTTAAAGATTTAAAAACTAGTAAAAGAATCTTAAAATCAACTCTAAAGTGCAGAGGTAGCCAGTGGAGAAAGGCCACAAAGGCCACTGGGACCAAACACCGTCACCTCTGTTTTTTTTCCTCATTAAAATTTAAAAAGTTCAAGGCCATCCAGTCTTTGATGTCTTCAAGACATGCCAGAAGTGGTGTGAGTGAGAAGGCATTTTTCTTTTTTAGCAGCACATATATCTGACTATCGTCAGCATAAAAGTGGAAAGAGATGCCATGCTTTCTCAGGATGGATCCCAGGGGCAGTAAATACAAAGAAAAAGCAGGGGCCCTAAAATTGACCCCTGTGGAACCCCATACGGCAGTGGAGCAGAGCTGTATTCTGAGTTTCCAAGGCTTACACTCATGCTTCTGTCGGCCAGATAAGATATGAACCACTCCAGTGCAGTACCACAGATGCCCACTAGGTGGCGTAACCGAGCCACTAGGGTATTGTGGTCCACGGTATCAAAAGCTGCTGTTAGGTCCAATAAAACAAGAACTACATGGTCACCAGAGTCATTTGCCAGGAGGATGTCATTAAAAATTCTTAGTAAAGCTATGCAGCCTGATTGAAAGATCTCCAGGACATTATGCTCATCTAAAAACGATTTTAGCTGAGCATGAACAACTTTTTCTAAGATTTTGGAGATAAAAGGCAGCTTAGAGATGGGCCTAAAATTGGCCAGCACGCTGCCATCAAGGCCAGGTTTCTTAAGTAGGGGCTGGACCACTGCATGTTTCAAACTCGGGGGAACAACACCAGAAGACAGACTGCTGTTAATGATGGACAAATACCAACAAGGGGAGCAAAGTCAGCAGTACATAAGTCATTCAGAAATCGTGTTCACTGTTGACATACATGCATGCAAATTCGTACATGCACAAAAGCATATTATCAGCTCATGAAGCTTTTAAATTATCGCAGAGTTTTTTTTTGTGTGCACGAATCAGTTTTGATGTGTCCAAAACGAACCAGGAAGAACTTGTACAAGACCGCCAAACGCCACCAAGCAGACACAGGTAGCCAATACACCCCATCCACACTCTGAAGAGCAACATTATAAGTAATTGATTTAAGTTTACTTTAGCTCTGGGGAAAACAACAAACTGTTGTTTTGAGGTGGGTAAACCCAATATTGTGTCAGTATCTAAATGCTAAAGAGTGTTTTTATGAAGCAAAAAAATGCTACAGCTGGCACTGTTAACTTTGCTGAACTTGCAATAGCTAGCTAACTTTAGCTAGCGTTGATGTTAGCTAGTATTAATGTTAGCTAGCCATAACGTTAGCAGGGTTGTTCAGCTAGCGTTACATGTCTGGTGTCTTTGTGAGCGGTGACATATGGAAAGCCCTTTGAGCATTAATAAGAAATCCTTGACATCAAACGAAAGTGTCCTCAACTAACTTAGTTCGGTCTTTGGCAGCACTAGTTGAACTAGTTCGCCATTTTGCTGTACTAGTTGAACAAAACCTTGTACTAGCAACGCTTTTTCACCAACTAGTGACACTGTTGGCCGACTAGTTCGGACAAAAGCGGTACTAGTTGAGCCGTGCGCCACACTAGTAGCGCCAGAGTCCCAACTAGTTGGCTTTTTTGCGCACTACTCATGTCTGGACTCAACTAGTAAAGCTCAAAGTCTTACTAGTTAACTAGTGCGCTGAAAAAATGGCGACATGTTAACTAGTCAAGTGCAAATTCGTCTTACTCGTTAACTAGTGAAGCTTAAAATGCAAAAGTAAGGTAATAATAATAATAATAGTAATAATAATGATAGAATCAACAAAATAATACTAGAATTAAGTTGAAATTTAATTTTTTTTTTTAATTAATTAATTAATCTATTTACATAATGGAATACTAATAGTTTTGAAATGGGATATAAAACCTGAAATGAAATATAGACTATACAGAGTTTGATGAAATATATCAAAGTGACAAGTGCAGGAATTAAATGAGGGAAGTGAAATAACCCCAGACCTCTCCGATCCTTAGACTAGCTGCTCCTGGCTGTCCCTCCTTCAAAGTCAAGGGGCAGGGGAGACCGGGCCTTTGCGGTGGCCACTCCCAAGCTGTGGAAAGCTTTACCTTATTCTATAAATAAACGTAATTTGATTTGATTTGAAATATAAAGTCCAGTTTTATAACCCTGTACTACTAGTGAAGGCTTCTTAAATGGCACTAGTACTACTAGTAGTACAAGTTGAGGTTCTTATAAGCATGCGACTTGGTGCAACCAGTGACGTTTTAAATAAACTACTAGTAGCACATTAGTACTAGTACTACTAGTGCTACTAGTAGTACTTGCACTACTAGTAATTGTTTTAGAAATTGTCACTAGTACTACTAGTACAACTAGTACTACTAGTGAACACATTTTTAAAAACACTACTACTACTAGTAGTAGTGGCAATTTTGAAAACCTTTACTAGTAGTACTAGTAGTAGTGATTGGTTGGTTGGTTTTCAACTGTACTTGAAGGGTATGCAGGTTTTTAATTAAGTTGCACTTTGTGTGTGTCTGTAATTGTGCACGAGTAATTTGATTGGACGAGAGGCACTCCATGAGTGCTGAGTATAACATCATAATTGTTTTAGAAATTGTCACTAGTAATACCCACCCATGGGCCTAAAAGGCACCATAAATTCACAAAAGCTAGGGCCTGAGTGCTGTGTATACATTTCCAAACAATAAAGAAACTGAAAAAATACAGACGCAACGTAAGCGCCTTTCACAATCAAATTCTCAGACCATCATTTTGTACTACAAAATTCATCAACCACTGAGAAGGACATATACTGTATTGTACTGAGAAATCAGAATAGATATTAATTCAGTAATCCTTATTGCCTTCTTTTCCAGGCATTTTAGAAAAAGTTAGCAAACTTTGACACATTGAAATTAAACAGCTATGCCATTTTTGCTCATCTGTACACCAGAAAATAATTATTTTGTTGCTGTTGTAAAGGGAAGTTGTGGAAGCAGATTATGCATGAATTGTGTTTTTTGTATGGTGTATATGTTGTATTGGGTATCAGGTCTCACGAGGTAATTAGCGGTCATCACTGTACATGGTAGGAACCCATCTTTGTATTGTAAGGTGTTCCACCCAGAAGGAAAAACAGTTTTTGACTACTAAAGCAGCTTGTTGCTATGGTAGTTACATGTGTGGATGTTTTTGAGTATTCTTGGAAATTTGTTCGAGTTTGATGGACACTGACAAGTTTGTGATGGACAGAGTGTTCAACTGGCAAGTCTGACTCGGACTCAAATTTTGATGCAGCATCTCAGTGGCTTAAAGTGTTGGTGTAACCTCTACAGAAGTTATAGGATGATGTTATTCACTAAATATTTTGATGGTTTCAAAATGTTTTAGGCAAAGAGCTGGTCTTCCCCTCATACCTGCTGCTTGTGCCCCAGCGGAGGAGTATGAATGTTTCTTCAGGACAGGACTCAGTGGACTGGTCAGGATGTTCAGCAGAGCACAGAACAAGGGTGACATCCCCTCTTCAGCCTGCAAGAGGTTCACTCAACCCAGCTAAACCATGTGTCCAGGTAGGTGCACGCTATTACCAGCCTAGTCCAATTTGTTTGTTTTCAGTGCTTTACTTAGTAACTTTCACAAGCTTACATTCGAATCAAAAGACAAGTCAGGTACAAAATTTCAATTGGCCTCTCATATAAATGACAAGCTCAAGCTCTGGCGTCATCATGTGTGATCTGTGAATTTTCACACAGTTGAGAGAGTTGAAATGGAATTTGGCAATATTATGTTTCAATATGGTCATGCCAGTAAAGCCTCTTTTAATTGAAATTACCTGATTGGCCTCAGTAGGGTTTCCTAAGTGGGTAACTGGATTTGTTATTATAATTATTATTAGTAGTAGTAGTTTCAAACATTTGTCACTTTCAATAAACTGTGCTTTTTTGATGTTTGCAAACAATCTATCTGGCTTGTGCCATTTCTCTGGTAAAAACGTATGCAGTAGCCATGATGAAAAGTTTGTATCACTTTAAAGTGTAAGATTATGTTGTCTCCAGTGTTCACAGAGGTTAGCCTGTGAGGGCAGTTGCTACACCTGACTGCTCACTTTGAAGGCCGACCTTTTCCATCTCATGGTACAACTTGGTACATGGTACAAAAAAAAATTGTCCACAACAACTAAAAACCTTCAACTTTTTCTTGTTAGCATTTGTTGAGATACTGAGAGGCTGTCATAGTACGGCAACTTGAGTGCAAAGAGCAGATATAAGCGGTCCAAGATTGTCACCATTACAGGGAAGGTGACTGGCAAGTTACAGTCACAACCTGACCGCCCATCAATACAGGAACAAACAGAAAGCCAGACGGGTTAAAGGAAATCTAATAAAGAAAAAAAGGAAAGGACAAAAAATGAATTAACTTGTGTGATGTAAGTAGGGGAGTAATCTATCTATCTATCTATCTATCTATCTATTTATGTTGCTTTTAATGCTTGCCAGTGTCTATATGTAGTGTACTTCTAGGCCTTGGCCACTAGGTGTCAGAGTTTACCAGCGCACTGCAGTGAGTTCTGCACTCTCATGTTGAAGAGCCTGTCGTTGTAACTTCAAGTGTAGTGCCCAGCCTTTTCTAGACTAAGGTCCTTTTATTTGGTCTTAAATTCATACAACTGCAGCAGTTTTAACAACTTGTCAAGTCTTTGTCAATTCCGTCAGTTATAGTCTGTTTTCAAGGAGGAGGGAGCTGCAGATTGATTATAAAAACATGTTGCTACATTTTGAACATTTTATTTACTTGAATTAAAAAGAAAGCAAACAAATAATTTCTGAGTCCAGTCCCACCTGGCTTTCAAGCAACCCAATGGGTCCCAAACCTGACGCCTGAGAAACTGGAGTTGGAAACTGCACACCTTACCTCATGATGTTTTCCATTGAGGTTGAGTGTTTTGGAAAAGATGTAGGAGGTACTAAGTGTGGTCAGAACTGTGTCACAAGAGAAAACATGCATTTATGAAAGAGGAGTGTTGCTGGGCTGCCAGTTGAATAGGCCTGGCCGAAAAGATCCAAAGATCTGATTAGTACGTTGTTCGTAGTTTGGACATTTAATTGTATGCTATTGAATTAATCTCCAACCAATTTAATAATTGATAAATAGGTTTGAGTGATTTTTTAATGAAATAAAAGTCAAAATTCTCTGATATCAGTATGTGTTTTTTTTACGCTTTTGTGACAGTAAACTGGATAATTTTGGGCTGCTGACAAAACAAGACGTTTGAGGTCGTCATCTTGGGCTTTGGGGAACACTGACTGACATTTTTTTTTTACCAATTTCTGACATTTTTTAGGCCAGACATCTAATTGAATAACCGAGAAAATAATAGACAGATTAATCAACAGTTAAAAAGCAATCTTTCAGCCCTATTTTGATGTCTGACATAATGAGATAGAGGAACTGATGGAGAAGCAAATATTTGATCAGTTTGCTTTGTTAAAGAAGCTCTGGTACCATGTTGGGACAGTGCAGTCATATGGTATTAATAAGAAATGTGCTGGATCCTTGGAGAAATATACACATACACACACCAACCTCACAACTCACATGCACTATTCTCCTCTGGTATTAACCCTGGGGAGGAGGGGTAGAAATATTTGAGTCTATATTCAATCTATATCATCACTAACAGAAGATAGGGAATTCAGTGCAGGGATCATATAGCTGAGGGTCATGCTTACAGGGGCTGTGCTGCTGTTCTCTCTGCCGCTGCTGCTTGATAACTTGGTGCTGATTGATACATTAATATTGCATCGATCCGTGCCTTTTCTCTCACACGGGGCCACTTCTTTACATTGCATCATGTAAAAGCAAGGTGAGGGGGAGATCTTTGGTGCAGCATCAGAGAATTTAGTGTTGTTTTATGCTTGATCCTGTACATTGAGTTCATATCCTGGAAAAACCTGATTTCCAATGGTAACCATAACAAACAGAAAACCAGTATTTAAAGATATTGCCTTTTCTCACTATTCTAAGCTACAGCTGAATGGAAAAGGCAAAGAATGTACCCAGCATCAGGGCAGATGTTACATAAAATAACAGATTACTTTAGATTGAAGAGGAACTCCCACAGTGCTCTTATATGGATTGTGCATCACTTGGGGTTGAGGGCAGTGTCTGTGAATCACAGTGGATGCTACACATTAGACAATTTACCTGCAACAACAAACACCTCCTCTAGCGAGGCAGAGCAGGTCTTTGAAACACCACAGGAGACAAAACAATAAGCCTATCACCTATAAACATCACGACTGAGGGCAGTGGTTTAGCCTGAGATTTTTCCTTCCATTTATTTGGGCTGTTAATGATAGGATATCAGATTCCTATCTCCCTTTCCTGCTCTCTCCCCTCTTCTGCTCCCTGCTGTAGCCTGGAGGACTGTTTTGGCGAGCATCTGGAGGCAGGCTGTTGAATAGGCTCCATTCTTGCAGGGCCCTGTGCTCCAGTGAGCGCACTCGGGGCATGGAGGCTCGGCCATGGTTGACAGAGGAGAGTGAGTGGGTAGCGGGGGGTGGGGAGGAGGGAGAGACAAGACGAAGCCAGCAAGAACACAGCAGCTTTCATTAGTTGTGAATTTTCTCTCAGTGCATTATTTGCTTCTATACATTTGTGTCCCCACAAAATGTTTTTGCCCTCAATTCTCCTTTTCCTTTCCTCCATTTCTTGTCTCCTCTCTTTCTAGTGAGAATGGAGGACAGTCCTGCTGGTCCTTAACCCTGTTATACCAGAACAGAAGGAGTTTAATTTCTTTCTTTCTTCCTTGTAAATTAAACGTGTATTTTGCTGATATTCAACCAGCTTTGTATCGTAACAATGTGGTATGAACTGTGGTAAACTTTCCTTCATCTTACCAGTGCCCAGATCTCCCTGCTCATCTCACAGCTTAAATCTGCCAAATTAAGTGCTTTTTGTCATCTGGCGAATTTTCGCTGGCTCTAGGGACTAAACCCCAAACTCAAATCAAACTCCAATCAAACGGTAAAAGTAGGCAGTAGGCAATATAAAAATTTATTTAAAAAATACATAAAACCATTTGATTCTGTTACTGTTTTGCATTTTTCTTGTCTAGAATGTCTTCAGAAACATATTTCAGTGCACTGTCAGGCTGTAATATGAGAATTTGTGAACGAAAAGTGGGCGACATGCTGTTTCCTTTATACTAAAAAGGGATAAGCTTATGCCACCTCACTATTCTGTATAATTATGGAAAGGGGGAATAAAATTGTCTCGCCTCAATACAGGCTTTGGAGATGGTGACAGCTCCGAAAAGATGTCTGTATAAAAGGGAAAGCCAGCAGGAAGGGATCATAAGCTGCAGGGTTGTGAAGTTTTGATGTGGTGTTATTGGTGCAACCCACCGTGGGAGATTTAAAAAGTAGCTGTTAGCAGCTAGCGGCTAACTCAGAGTAGAAGAACAGGAAATTTTGGTAAATTTGTGAAACAGTGAGGTCCAGGAGCTTCTTATTCTCCAAGCAGAGGTCAAAATCAGCCTCCATGTAACAGGGACGGTAAATGATTGTTATTGCCATGTTAATGCCATTGTTATTGTTTATAAAGTACTGCTGACTTGTATGTTATATGTCACCCCTGTTACACCTCTTTTGCTTACGTATTGCCGTCATGCTGTCTAAAGTCACACACTGGAGCAGAATAATGCTGCTGTTGTTTGGTTTTGTGTAAAAACGCAAAGGCGGCATGAAGTAGGGACTTGGTATCGGCTTTATAGTGAAACATTTGTGTAAAAAGGGATACTGAACCGTGCTCTGCAGCATGGAGTGAGGTCTTTTCCTTACAGGGGGACTAGGTGGAGGGGGTGGTGTGGTGCAGCTTGGGTGTATATGGTTGTGGAGCAGCTGAGGACGTCTATTTACAGCAGTTTTCAAGGATGCTTGTGGACAACTGCGGTCTCAAACCTCAGCCACCAAGTGATTGCCTCTTTCATAGCCTCTTGTCATTTCCTTGGGGTAAAGAGAGTGCAGTTGAATGCTCATATGTATAATGTTCACACTGTATTTTAAAAGAGGATTCATGTATTGATTCTGTGTTTATAACTGGAGGATTTTAAAACATCTGCCTGTCATAACAAGGGTGGTGAGAGACTTAAGGCCAAAACACACCGGCGGCGTCATATGATGGCGGTGTCATTGACGCGAGTCAAGTGCCGCCTCCAACACACACAAAAAGCGTTGCACTGTGGGGCGTCAACCGGATTTCTATTGCACACTCCAGTCCGCTAGGCTGGGAAGTACAAAATAGTGCTTTTTCAAGGGCGGCGACGCTGGAAAAATAGGACAATAGTGTAAAGTGCCACGGCGCGGTGTGGTGTTTGTAAATAGAAAATAATGGGGGCGACTGTTTTGACGCGCGTCGTACGCCGCCGGTGTGTTTTGGCCTTTAGTTAGGAATAGTTAGCTCACTGTCAGTCATTCCCAGCCTTTAAAAACATGGCAGTAATCTTTTCTGGGTTTTTGCAGCAGTCAATCATAAGTAAAATCCTTGTAATACAAAATCTGATTGGTCCGAATTTGCTCTGAAGACTTGCGCACTTCCTCCCCTATTGATTGTGTAGCTGTGAATCTGGAACTTCTTGTGTCTGCCCTTGGTGTTTGCTGGTTCAGATGTTGGATCAATGTGTTTGTCTCTGTGTATGGAGGCTCTGGCCAGGGCCATAGCTGATCTGTGAAAGGTAATGGGATTGTAAGTGTCTGGCAGAGAGGAGGAGCGGTAATGAAATGAGGGGCCTGGGCCATCAGACCGAGAGATTTTAACTGACAGCCACCTGCATCAGAGGATACACACACCATGCTAGTGTGCTGTTTGTGAATATTTTTTCACAGGTGTGGGAAGTTGTGCATATGATTACACGTGTTTATGTCCATGCAGACACAGCGCTTTCGCAGAGTCACTGCTCCTGCTGACATTCAGACAGGATCACAGGAGGAGTAAGTGTTTGCTAACTGTCATTAGCTCTGAGGGTTCGTAGCCCTGCCGCAGTGATAGATTGAAACCTCAGCATGACAACATAACTGCAGCGTGTTACAGCGGGGAAGGCGTGACCAGCTCCTGCATTTCCTGCTCTGCTGATAGGTCTTATCTCAGAAGGCAGAAAAATAGGGTAATGCTGTCTGCAGCTGTCAAAACAGTCATTCTCTCTCTGTCTGTTTACTTGATGCATGTTCCTGAGAGATAGAGCTTCGCTAAGCTGTAAGGAAGAGGTTATGGATTGTCACAGTACAATTTGTGCTGGACTCTTGTAGGAGGCGGTGACCACTTGGGCTATCTGAACTAAACCAAAAAAAGCATTTCATCTTGTTGTTATATCATTTTCCTGCCAAATCTTTGCAAATACTCCCCTGGCCATTCTGTGAGTCGCCCTCCTTCTGTCCAAGCTTTGAAATCATCATATCAGTGCACAAGCCCTATATGTATCCTATTGTGATTTGATTTGGACAGCAGAATTGACAGATTAGACTTAAATCCGCCCAAGTAGATTATCCACTCATCTCTAAAGCTCATGCATTGAGGGTTCCTCATAATTGCTGCTTGCAGTTGAGGGGGCAGGAGTGCCCAGCTTACCCACGATCAGGAGAACAGGACCGATCTGCTTCCACAATGCCATCCGTGTTTGCTTATTAAAAGTGTGATTGACCCCGGTTTTTCCCCCATGTGCCTCTTCCCATTGTGTTCTATCTGATTGATGTTGACTGGGGTCACCTAAGCCTATGCAGGGGATCACGGCACAGTGCGCAGGGGGCTAAATGTTTACATGCATTCATTTGACTTTACCCAGGGGTCTGCTGGCCCAATCCAAGATCGCCCGGACGGGCAGACTAGGCCATATGTCATGCTTTACATCACCACTGGTTTGAAGGTCAGACCCACCAGGTTATGGAGGCTAGTTAGGAAGAATAAATACTCTTTGTGGGCGGGTCCTTCCCTTGTGTTTTGGCTCTAAGCTTTCAGCTGTGACACCAGACGTGGCTTTTAACATGAGTGGGTTGAGAAACATGCATGACACTAATGTTGCTTCTCTGTTGACACTAACTTGACAGTCATGACAGAAAAATAAGCCACTATCCTGTGCACACAGTGTTTTAGTCATGCACTTACCTGGAGCCAAATGTGACAGGGAAGAACAGAGATGAACAAATGTAAAATAGTTGAGCTTGAGAAAGAAAATAAAAAGAGCCCCAGGGATAAAAAGTTAGATTAAAGAAAAACAAGACTGACATGAACTGATGTGTTTTCAGCAGTGAGGGCAGAGGTGAAAAGTCAGTAGACAATCCTCCTGAAATCACTGTCACTTACATACAAAAATATTTAACAGAAAAAAATAATGGTTGTAGAAGAAAAAATGAAGAAAGCTGTTCTTTTAAAGTCAACTCTAACTAAGGGTCACATTGTGCTCAATAGAGCTTCAACAATTAGTCGATTAATTGACTAGCTGATCAACAGAAAATGAATTAGCCTGGTGAGACCATCCTGATGACGTGAGCCCTACATTCTGTTTTGCTCTCTGTATCAGCCTGGACTTGGTGCCGCTCCAAACACTTTAAATGGGCAGGAGTACTCGCCTTGACAGACAAACTCCTTCAGCTGATCATTGTAACAAAACACTGGGGGACATCTTCATCACTCGCTGAGCCACTTGATAAATCAAGCTTTTGCTAAATCCAGTCAGAAGAAAGGTGAAAACATCTATTTCTCCAAGAAACTCTGCGAGTGCCTTCTATTGTTAATGTTCAATTGTTTATATTGACTCTATTTCTGCAATAACTTCACTTTTTGCTGTGTTTACCGTACTTACGTTACCCTACTTGAGTTGGCACTTCTTGCTTTGAGGGCCGCCATTACTGTTCTGGTGGCCTGCATTTCATGTCATCTACTACAGTGAGGTTCCTGATCGGCTGCTTACGTTGTCAACTATGGTGCAGATCGATTGGCCTGGATTGGATTTTAATTTCTGGATACAGGCGGGGCAGCACTGAGTCCAGACTGATACAGAGAGCGAAACAGAATGTTGAGCTCATGTCATCAGGATGGTCTTACCAGACTGAAGGAAAACGACTTGACATCATAAGGTTTAAATATTGTGTGGGGATAATGCCGACACATTTTCAAACTGTTTCTCCTGGAGGGCATTCATAGCGTTGCACTTGGTTGTTCACATAAAAAGTAAAAGAAATAGTTGTGCAAAGAATAAAAAAAAGAGAGCTTAAGAGAGCTCAATTCCCAGCCCCTTTCTCACCTCTGCACAGCTGACCAATCACGGTCAGTTTTATGAGAAAAAAAAAAAACCCAACATACAAATTAATTAAACGTATGTGTTGTCGAAGTGGTGGCTATGGTTTTTTTTATCTACTTGTGAATTTTTTTATGTGCTTGTGTTGCAGTGCATTGAGTTTTCTTATCCTTGTGAAACTTGAATCCATTCCTCTCTGATTCAGCGATACTTTTCACATTTGTGATGTTTTTTTAGTATTGAAAACACCCTCTTCAAAGACTTTCTTGTGAATATTAGGGAGTACTTTTATTTAGTTAAGTAGTTACTTGCCATTGCTGAGAGGAATCATGATTGGATGTGACTTATGGTGTAGTTCTGGTTATACAGTATTATAACTGAGATTGTGGGGCATCTTGATTTTAGGTGCTATGTATAAATTAATTAACTGATAGTTTTATTTTCATTTCATTTAAAGCACCCATCCCTTGGGGAATTATTTAGATTATTATTATTTACATTAAGCAACAATAAAGCAAACATTCTGATATGCATACCCAACAGCATCTTAACACCACAATATGTTGGAATTAATTGCAGCGTCTCCTATTCATGTGTGGCTGCGGACCTTTGTTGCATTATCTGTCACCTTTCTGCTATTGCTGTCTAACAAAGGCAAAAATACCCCAAAAATACTTACAAAAATTGAGGCTGTATGTAGCTGTTAATAGAGTACTCCACCCATTTAGCATTGTACTCCTGCAACATTGTCCGGAAAAAAGAGAAGAGCAATTTATGCAGCAGAACCTGAGATACTGTCTTTTATATTCCACACATTTGTCTTCCAGTGAAAACATTGATGGTGGTAGATTTGGGTGTGTTATGCTAGCAGCAGCAAATGTAGCCTTTAGCCTCAAGTTAGAGATAAGGATTACAGAGGTTTGGTAACAATATTTATTTCTAACTTCACACTCACAGATCTTCGGACCCATAATACACTCTACATAACTTTTTTTTTTTACTTATGAAATATAACTCCCCAGGTCCTGTAAAAAGACTTTGATGTGTGAAATTGGTGGAGTTCCTCTTTGAGCATTAAGGTGTCAGAAGTATAGACTATAGTACTTACACGAGGAAGCTGTATGTGTATTGTTCATAATGACCCGGAAGTGTCTCCCACCGGTGGTAAAGTTAATTTTGTGCTGATTCAGTGTTTAGTTTGGGGTCGGTGCAGCAAGGCTTCGGTCATTGTGGCAGAGAGTTTGCGGTGTTGCAGCAGCAGCTACCCTCAGCACTATTATAATTCACCAAATGATTTAACAGCCAGCCATTGATCCACCTGGTAAACATTCATTGCTTTCAAAGAAATTTTCCACTCTGTTTAGATCTCTCTCTCCTTCTCTGACACTCTCATACTTATGCATTGGAATGCGAGTGTGTGTGTGGTGTGTGTTTTCAAAATGAATGTTAACAGGCGGGCGGGGGTGGGGGAACTGATTGGAGTCTGAGTGAGCGAGTGTTGGTAGAATGTGGTTACTACCAGGAGAAGAATAGGACAGAGAACAGACAGTGTGGTAGCAAGGCATAGAAATGGAGGATTGTCTGCTATTTCTCTCACCCATTAACCAGACATGGCCTTTGTTGCGCTCACTTCCCACTGGCACACTGTTGCTGTGACTGACAGCCCGACAAGCCGCCTCTGTAGGTCTGCCACATGGTGGGCCGCTGAATGGGGAATGCAAAACGTCACTGCTTTGTAAAAACAGCTTACCTCAACTCTTTATGTTGCGAAAAGCTTTCACCTGTGCTTCACTTAACACTTTAGTAATTGCTTTTGTTTCACAGCCCTGAGGCTAAAATAAAATGTGAGTGCTGTTTTTTCAAGTCGTTGAGATGACGACAAATACAATCGATTTTATTTTTATTGATTTCTAAGTTGTTGAATGTCAGATTTTATGTACTGTTCTAAGTGACCTATGTATTACAAGTATATATCATTTTTGCGCATACATACAGCTGCTCTGTTTGTATACAAACACGTCTCAGAAAGGCAGTACCAGAGTGATAGACCGGTGGGAACAGCAGTGTCTAGTAAGGATAACTTCTGGCATCACACTGAGAAACCCTCCCCTGAGAACTGTAGCCCATCCCCACCTTCACAGTCTCTGTATACACCCTCTGTGCATGGCCAGGGTGGCGGCGGTGAACGCAGAGCGAGAGACGAGACGAGATGTGTTGAACAACTCTCACAGGCGGAGGCCATCTCATGGAATTCCAGAGCCGAAGCAGGAGGCAGAGAGGAGGCTGCTGGGGAAACAATGGCCAGGGACATCTGTCATGCGTGGCTGCACTCCCCTTCGCTTACAATGGGTCCGGGGGACCAGCCAGTGGTGGCTTTCTTTTCTCTCCCCTCCTTTCCGGGGACACTTCTGGCCCTTACAATGGGCCTTTTGTCCCCTCCCCGCTTTTTGCCAACGTTTAACCCTTCGAGTCTGCTCCTTTTTCTGCCTCTTCTTTCTGTCTCCACTAGAAAACAAAACATGGTTGAAACCGCGACTATTCATTCACCTCCCTCTGCTTCTGTTTTTCATTATGACTTTTGGCTCTGTCTCTAGCTGTGCACTGCGCTGTTTGCATGAATGTGTTGAGACGCTCTTTATGTGCTGCATGTGTTTGTTAGAGAAATGAGAGGTGGAGGATGGAGATGATTCCTGCACTCATCATTCCGTGCTGCCTACGTGAATCAAATAAAAGCCACATAGTCTGAGTGATACTCCAACAGGTCTGATTTTGCTGCATGTGAGTCCTCTGGCCTCAGCACAACATGGCAGTAGCCTCTGGCACTTGAGACATGATCGCAGCTCAATATGCTCCTTAACCACAATGGTGTCCTCTTCCCACCAGCACCATTGTGTTTCAGCCAGGTAGCCACGTTTCCAGGAAGCGAGAACACCAAGAGGTTGTCATCACACACTTACTGCCCGTTGATGCGACACAAATCACTTCCCCTGTGTGATACCTGGCAGTGTGGTGAGCAGTCTGTGCACACGAGTGACAGGAGTTTAGGTACTGTGAGACTCTGCTCAGTAACATTGATTATCAAACCCATGATGATGTAAGGACCACAGCTCTGCACTGGCTAGAATGTAATTATACTTGGATCCTTGGAGCTGTCTCTTTCTCAGTGTTTTCAACACTCATCAGCCTGATGTAAATTGCAAATTGATTTTTTCCCCAGCCTCTCATTCTTAAGGACTTAAGGGGTTCAAGCTGGTCTGCAATTGATTGGTCAGATTGCAATTTATTATTGCTGTCAGCAACAAGACTTTTCAAGGGGAAACTTGGCAGTCCACTGGGTAAACTGAACTCATCACCTCTTGAGTGCCAAGTTGACAAAGCAGAAACCAGCTAAAAGACTAAATTCTCACTATGGTATAGACTAAACTTGTGTGCTGCCCTGCTTTGGGTACGACCAGCCTTGAAAAGTTTCCAAGTTAGGTGTGTATGATTAGGGGGTAGAGATTCCACAGCATCTATCACAGATCTAATTTACAGCCCCCGGCGCTTGTGATTCCGCTCCCATGCTTCACCCTGCACCATAATGGACTGACTGGCATGCTGGACTGCTGTGTCCTGTCCTGGCAGCTAATTGCAGCCAGCTGCCGGGGGTCGGGGAACAAAGGGCTGTTTGAAAAGGTGATCTGTTGATTGGAGAAGCTGTCCACCCTCCTTCTTTAATGGGATGTGCATCACATGAGATGTGGCATCTGTGTACAGTGCTGCCTCATTCTCGCACACATGTCCCCGGGGCCCAGCGCACAGTAACACCAGCCCATCTGTGTTGTGTAAGCGAAGAGCCAAATGAACTCAGAGAGTGAACAACAGGACAGCGTGTGCCTGATTAAGGTGAAAGTGGTGCAGGTCATTTCATGTGGATGGAGAGGGGAGCTCAGAAGAGTGTTTTAACATTTTTATTAGGGTCGTGATTCCTTCCCTGACACTTTTGCGGCCATTTTATCACATAGGTAGATTATGTTAATATTCACAGCACCCAATGAAAGCAGCTACAGACATGTGAGGCGATCTTATCTGAGTTCTTAATCTCTTCACTGGTGCACATGACTTTTTAACTAGCTCTAAGTGAAGGTGGAGGGGTTGTAGGAAGCAAATGTTTCATGTGAGTGGCTGAGTCTGAGCATGTGTTGATATGGAAGCACGTCTCGTTGGAGATAACATTCTTGTCTTTTCCGTGTCAGCATAAATATTTAAGTAAACCTGTCAGTGGTGCTCCCTCCCTCTCAGTGCTCTCTCGGAAGAAGGGGATAAAAAGGGGAAAAAAGGCACAGAGAGAAAGATAAAGGCCCCTGACTGATGGCTGTCTTTCAGCAGGGCTGTACTCTGTGGCTATAACCAGGACCTCTCACATGCAGACAGGGTGTGTGTGTGTGTGTGTGTGTCTAACACCTCACCAAGCAGTCTGTCTGATCGAACGGCCCTCCAGGCGTCCTGTTATGACAGCTCTCTCTCCGCCTTGAGAGACCTCATCTGGGGCGTGTTCTGACAGGGCGGCCGCTTGGAATAGCTCTGATGAGAGGCAAGCACAGACCTTTATCATTCTGCTGCTGCTCCCTGTCACTCTTGCTTTCTGCCTTTATTTCTGTGTGTGCATGCTCTCCGCTGTTGGTTTATGTTTGTGTAAGTGTGATAGCATCAGGAATAATTGCTGTGATTAAGCTGTAACAATAAAACCTCTTTGACACAGTGACAGTGTTTACATGCACATAAATATATAGCTATAGATTTTCACTGCAGCCATAATAATGTCATAATTAAAGTATAGATCATGTACGGCTGAGGCATATCATGTTTGATGAACTACATTTAAGTCCTGTGATTTAATCTGATATTTACCAACATATTAGAGTCTGGGATTTTCAAGATCCGCCTAAAGAGAAATGAAAAAACATAACTTTTAGGATTATGTCTGTAACTTTTATTGCATTTCTGCAATGCCAAAGTTGTGGAGTGCAAAGGAGTTTACTTATATGTTTTTAATATAAGGGTTAGGAGTCAGGAGTTGGAGGGGGTGTTACCTGGGGAAAGGCGTTTTCATTCTTTCTGCTCTTCCAATTAGCCTGAAGCCCTTTTTACACAGAGATCAAAGTCCCTCTATTACACCAGCTTTGCTTTTCTACACAGAACCAAACGGTGGCATTATGCTGCTCTGGTGTGTGATTTTGATTACCAAGATAGCACCTTCTTGAAGCAAATGAGGCGTGACAGGCACGATGTGTAACCCAACAGCATCGGCCTCCAGTGTGGTATATAACATATGGGTCAGGCAGCACTTACATTTTTAAACAATAACAATGACATAATATGGCAATGACAAACATTTACCGTCCCGGTTATATGGTGGTTGGAGGAGGAGCTCCCGGACCTCATTGTTTTCCCAATTTGCAGACATTTTTGGTTGCTGTTTATCTTCAAGTTAGCTGCTAACTGCTGCTAGCTGCCTTTTAAATCCTATAACACGTAACACATCGTCAAAACGTCACACTGGTTGCATCCTACCGGCTCTCCCTTTTACACAGACGTAGAATCAGCAGTTATGTCTTCTGCTACTGGCTTAAAGGCACAACAGCTCTGTCCCCCCCATTCCGTTATTGCACCTTTTATACTGAATGGCGAGGCAGAATAGCAGTGTGACATCATTTTAAAGTGTACAGTTCTGTATGTTCACATCTTCCGTTTTGACTGAATTTATTTCAGCTTTCAGGCATTTTGTATCTCAGTCTCTGTGTAGGAAGTTACAGCTCTGAAAACTATGGGAATAAAATTACTGTGGTTCATGATCAGTGAGTTAGAGTCAGAACAATCTGATTACTGTGCACACCTATGTTTTTGTGTACAAAAGTGTGGCTGTTCTATAAGAACTGTTGTTGAACACATTTTTTTTTTCCATGTTATTTGATTATCAGCCATTTCATAGTGCATGTTTCTATGGTGTCACTGCTCAGCAAAGAAAATACTAAGGTGTAATGAATTAGACATGAAATCATACTATTCTGATTGACATCGTGGGGATGAGATAAGGAGATCAGAACCGTAAAAATGTCCTTGACAGAGCTGTGGCCTGGCCATAGTTAACAGATCAACCAGCACCATCTGTGACAACCCCAGAAGCAATTATCCCCTATCACATCCCTGCTGACCATCTATATTAAAACCTGCTCACAACACCTGAGATTAACCCACACTCGTACCTCTCCTGCCATAATCTTGCCTGTCCGCCAGCCTTCCATCTTCTCTTACATGGCTGAACCAGTAGTGTGGGGGCTGGTTCAGGGTCAGCTTGCACCTTGTTCTATGTATTCAGCCATTCTGCTGCTGCCACTGGCCTGGTCTACAATCATAGCTATGGCTGTCATAAAATGTCCTATAGCTGAAAATGACTATAAGCCGCACTATTACAGGCAGAGGTAGAGAGGAGAAGGGGGAGCGGCGGGTGGCTGTAAAAGTAGCATCATGGACTTGTCCCTCAAATGACACCTGAAGGTCAGTGGCCAGCTGTGCTCCAACCCTCTCTTAGAGACACTGCCAATTGTATTTGCTTTGCTTTCCCTTTACGTTTGATTAATACCTTTGTTTGCATGTAATGCAACGTCAAACAATTGTATAAAGCTCAAATGCACCCCTTCACTCAACCTAATTCTCTACTATTCTCTATCTACTTTGCATTTGCAGAGGGACTTTTCTTTGCTATTTAAATCTATCTTACATTTGTCATAGTGGCTGGACTTTAATTTTTCTTGACCCTGATTCCAGTTACGATGTTATGTACAATTTTACCTCAAAGTGCAATGGGTAAATAACTGAACTAAGAGGTCAAGGGCCAGACACAGGCTCTTTGCTTAACAGGTATTTTAACCTTGTCTACCACTCACCTTGGGTTAAAGTCCCAATAAAACAGAAGTTAGAGCATCTTTATCTCTGTATTGAGATGAATTCCCCAGTGAAACAGAATATTTAAGTGGTGAACAGTTACAATTAGGGGTGTAAATCACCAGTTTCATTACGATACGATATTATATTGATTCTTTGGACAATGATACAATATTTTCAGATATTACAAAGTCTGCCAAGATATGATTTTGATGCGATACGATTCAGGGGTCTGCGATCAATATTAGGAGATATTAAATGCCCATTTAACACAGTCTGTTACAGAAGAAGCTGCCACCCCTTTCTTTTTTACTTTTAGCCATAAAACACTTAAACAACACATAAATAATACATACAGTAAAGTTCACTTTAAACTGACTCCATTAACACATAAAGCAGCAAATGGGATAAGTTAACCTTCACAGCTTTGTATCAGAGAGACCCTTCTGGAAGAAATCTTTTCATTTTAACCCAAACCAGCATCTTTTTCAGGAATATCTGGCTTAAAGCGCTGAAGGACAACTTTACCAGTCATAAAACACAAATTAACAACAAGATCATTTAACAGAAGTACAACATTCAGCTCAGTAATAACTGTCAAGGTTCATGAGCAAAACATTTATTTTTTGTTGGTCACCCATTATTAGCTTTAGCATGTTTATATTGCATAAGGTGACGTTACGTCATGCTTTATCTCGTGACGACATTGTTTACATACAATATGCCATGTGCTCTGTCTGTTGATCCTTATTTTCTCCAAAATCCAAATGTTATTAAATAACATTATCCTCATCGTCTTTCTCTTGGCTGTTTGCCATCTGCCTGCACTGTTTGACAGTGACGCAGACTTTTAAAATAAAAGCATACTCTAAAGATGATGATATACGACATGCTTTTCATCAATGATACTGGATCATTGATAATTAAATCGATATATCGATCCAGATCGATGGTTCGTTATATCCCTAATACGGAGCTACAGCGGAGTCCACTGCTGAGTGGACCGTTGGCTATACGCACACCTCCTAGTTGTTAGATCAGTTGCTGGATGAGGGATGAATAAATTAGACTTTGGCCACATTGTTTTGAAAATTAAAACAAAGGTTGATATTGAAACACACATCTTTTCCTATCAATCTCCACTTTGCTCTGTTAGCTCCTACAGTATGTTGACCAGGGTGGCTAGCTTGTTGCCCCAAGTCTTGTTTGATAGGGTGAACTTTCATTAATGCCCAGAGTGCAGAATGAGTCATCAAACATTTTAAACTGTTTTACCTGGTCTTAGAGGAAGAGAAAAGACTGGGAATTTTATATAAACCTACTCTGATACTGATTTTTGACATATATTTGGAATATAACAAGAGGTAAATGATTGATTAACATGGTGACACAGGATTAAAACTGTGAAAATGTATTTTTTATATTATATAGGGTCTTGAAGAATTGACAGCCACCGGTCTAGAAACTAGCTGGATAGGTTGGTGAGCGAAGGTAAAAAGCAGAACATTTTAGATGTTTTGCTTTATGATTGTTGTCCCATTCCGGAGCAGCGGAAATCCATCAATAAATCATTACTTTATCTTTGGATCTTTTCAAATGCATGTTTTCACATCTTCCAGCGCACTGCAAAGCCCTACAGTGCGAGAGATTTTCACTCCTTTTCAAGCATAGCAAAATATTGTCAGATGGAAAGATCAGTGGGTGCATGGCCACTCTGCGTGTTGTGCCTTCAGCCTAGAAAATGAACAGACCTTCAAAGTAAAGAGGGCCACATAGGCTGTGTGCATGATGTCTTGTGATGATGTCAAAGGGAAAGGTACTGAAATGGCCCTGACAAAGAGCAGAGCTGCCATGGCTCAATGAGAATTGGAGGTGAATAGGGAGATGGAATTGAGTTCAAGCTGATTGTGTTTTTCTTTCACTGCTGGACAATGCTCAGGGCTGCTCTCTCTTTGTGCACTGTCCTTGTGTTTCTAGCTGCAGCCTGTGAAAGGTACATCTAGCCGAGCCCGCTGAGTAATATGGACTTAGATGGAAAGGGAGTCAACATGATTTTTTTTCCACTAACACAAAGTGGTTTTGCACATTGTTTCGCGATGACACAGGCCCACACAAAAGTGTTGAAACTTTGATTTTAATATTGAGGATATGACTTACAAGCTCCATGTTTCTCAGAGCATGTTCTCCTCTTAGCGGGGGCCATTAAGCTATCAAAGATGAAGCCTGTGAAGAAATGAAACATTGTCCAGAGCTGGAGAATTCCTCTGAGCTGGGGGAGGATAGGGAGAGAGAGCGCTGTGGTGGTGCGTGTATAGGGGGGGGGGGGGTTAGGGGAGGTTTGGAGGTGGAGGAGAGGGGAGACGATGATGATGGACAGACACGGGGGAGCCCCCCCAGTATCAAAGCAGCAGGAATGTACAGCGGGCTGGTAGGACCTGGAACGCTCTTCTAACCCTCTGATCTGATGTGATGTGTGAAGTGGAGGGGTGAGTCAGAGCTTAGCGCTGCACACAGCACCCGAGATACAGACCAGGGCCGCAGACGTACAGCTGGTTACCAGACTCGGGAAAAGAAGTGGCCACTTTCACGGAGTGCAGTCATTAATGTTTTGCTGTGTGGATACATTTTGTTATATGAGCATTTGTTATGCTGTGATGGATGCCCTCTTTTTTGTGTTTTTGCAGAAAAGCACAATACGCCTCAGAACGTCAATAAATCTTTTAACCTTGTGATGCCTCTTGCAAAATCCAAATCCCATATCTATTTAGCAAGAAAAAACACCCGTTGGTCAATGATATTTTCTATTTAACCCGCAGTGATGATCTATGGGCACTACCTCCTGTGTCTCGCTGGTGTTTGGTGGTTAATATGTATGGAGGAATCAGAGTTCTGCTGCTTAATTGACCAGGGCAGATCTCCATCGTTGCACGGGGTCACGAGTTGTGCTGGAGACTCGGTGCCTCCACACCATTTTATTTCCCGCTAATAGACAAAGCCGAACTCCCTCTCCAAGTGTTCAGTCACAATGAGGGAGATACACATGGATTGTATCTCTTTGACCTGACTCATACTCCTGTGAGCACACAGACAGAGACAGACAGAGAGAGGGAGGACAGTGCTGTCTGTGGTTAGCCATTACAGAGATGCTTAGAGCTTTTACAGTATCTGTCCAATTATGGCTCTACATCCGCATCTGCTTAAGTCCATTTGCTTTTACTTAATGCCCCAACTATTCCCTGATGCTTTGTTCTTTACTCTAAATACAAATCTCTCTATCCATCTCTTTTTCGCTCTCTCCTTTCGTCTCCAGGCTGAGTGGCTCCTTGCCCTCTCTCCCCACTGAACATGTAAGCTGCTTCTCACTACTGGCTGCAGGGTCATTAGCCCACCGGAAATTTTGGCTTTGTTTCTCTTGCCTTTTTTCTCTTTTCTTTTTTTCCCTTCGCCTGGAACAAAGGGACAAACATTCAATAGTTATTGATTTGGAGACATACAACTTTTACTGGAGATCCCATTTAATCACAAAAGCTGATTTATTGTAGGCCCTCTGACAATCCCATTAAATTGCTGTCTAGCTAATCAAGTCCATTCTTTCTCCTGGAGGACTAATCTTTTATAGGGCCAGCAGAACAAATCCTGGCAGTAACAGGATTGGTGGGGAAGAGGAAGGTTCAGGGCTGTCTCACCTTACCGTAAATAAAAGAAATCACACAAAATGATGAAAAATATTCACGCTGAGTTTGGTACTGTTCATCTACTCTGCTAAACGATTGTGTCTCACTGATTAAATAAACAGAAGATAAGTGATTCTCTTCAAGTGATTCTGTTTAGATCAAAACATTATTTTTTTAGGGGGGTAATAAGTTTACTGCATGTCTTAAAAGTCCTCAGTTAATATTTTTTATTAATATGATAGATTATCTAGTGCCTCAGAGACAAATGTAAAATGAAGATAAACTTTACAGTTTGACAAGTTTAAACATTATCGATCTTTTGAAGTTTTCATTTTAGACTTTAGGATAATCCCACTGCAATGAACCACTACTGGTGTTCATTGCATTTCTCCAGAGATGTACTTTTCTTTTCACTCCGATGCTGATTCCGATACCTGAACTTGCCTATCAGTTGAGTACTGACGTTATGCCGTTGCGTATATATTGGTATATAAGGTAAAACTTCAATTAATAGCCCAGGCAATTATTTGCTTAAATCACTGAAATCAACAAACCTATATTTTGGGCGTCAGGAAATACAATCAAATTATTTATTTAAATCACTTCTTTAAAAATTAGACTTCAGATAATATATCAATTATGAATCATTCATTTGATCTAGCTCCGACAGACAAGACTAGACAGCAGTTACGGCACCCAGCATACCGAAACACCACTTTATCCTCTTGAAACAATACTTAAAACTTGAATTAATCTTTATGAAAAACCCTTTTGATTCTTTTGTTATGAGGACCCTTGTGGACTAAAGGAATATAAATAACTTGCAGGGTAATCGAGGAATGGACACATAATTTGAGGTAGACAACAACCTGGCTTTATACATGCGAAGAATTTCTTAAAAAATGAACAGCTTGGCAACCAGATCAGGTGTCTAATTGAGACAAGCTAGTAAAAAGGACTGGGCGTTTAATTGGGACTAGGCTTTTAATTGAAGTTTTGGGGTATATGTATCCATGGATTGCTCAGTAGCCTACACCCTGGGCGCATGCATTACAGCACTATCCAAGTGTGCAAGACATGATCTACAAATTACTTAAACACTCACAACATTCTACGCATTATTTTGGTTGATGCCCAAAGAGCAGAGATCTGCTGATACTAGAATTGGGTGAATGTTTTTTTATTGCGCATGACCTCTGGGATTAGCACTATTTCACACTCAGAAACAAAGCTTCTGATTTGTTGACTTGATACAGTGCATCATGCGATACATCTTGCGCTCAGCTAATGTCTGACAACAACAACAACTCCTTTTAACACCGATAACTAGATAAATAATCACAGAAGATGTTAATTTTTGGATTTATTAGCTTTATAAAGTCTTTATAAAATCACTGCTGTTCCATACTGGATTACAAAACCTCTAAAAGAGATATGATCTGCGCCGGAGTGCATGTTAAAAAGCTACAACAGTAACGAAGTGGAGACAACCTCGACAACCCTAATGTTAATTTATGAATTAAGAAGTATCCGATCATTGCATAGACTCCTTTAGTCGCCCACACCTGATCCAGCATTTTAGGCGGTATCAGAGGCATTTCTGATACTAGTGTCTGTATCAGAATGACTCTACATTTTTCTTCACAATCAGGTGGACTTTACCAGTGTGATTTTGTCCATTTTTAAAAGCTAGATTAACTGTATTCATGCTGTGCATTTATCTGCAGGTGTTCTATTACACAAACCTTTTATTTTATGTTTGTCTCATGTGCAGCTTCTCCTCAGATTTGAATGAGGTGATCCCAGACAAAGTAGACCCCAATGCCTCTCATAATTAAATTGTTCTAGTAAACCTTTATGTGTTACCCTCCTGCATGTTGTGTGTATATCCCTGCTTTATGAGTCACTCGCTCACTGGGCTCCAGCCCATCCACTAAATGAAGTGGAAACCCAAAAGAAATGATGATGAAAACCTGGAGACACATGGCTGAATTTTATGATGCACTGATAAAATTTCACTAGCTCTGGTGTCATTGGATAACTCCAGGAAAGATACAGCTGAAATATGTTATGGCTTTGTTTTCTTTCATTTCATTTCAAAACATACAACCTCTCTGTGTTCTTTAGTATCAGTCTTTAAACTTTGCACATTTCAGCTTTGCATAGATTCAGCATTACCCTAACTACAGTACTTTTCTCTTTGTGTGGTGCACCAGATTGTTGTGTTGCCATTATGCCTGTGAAGGAAAATGTCAGTTGTAACATTTCCATTAGAGCGGAATGATGTTATTTCAAATTGTATGTGATAGAGAGCTGTAATTGCTTGCTGTTGCAGTACCTTTAGGAATTCAATACTGTCAATACAGTGCAATTGTGTCATTTATTGTTAGTCCGCTGAGCATGTTCCCTTTGATTGTCATCTGCAGTGAAACGCTAACTGGGCTGCAGGGTATCCATCTGCTTTGTGTTTTCAGTTATGCTGCTGTCCCTTCAATATGATGAATTTCTGTAGCCCCATCTTTGTAAGACACACAAAACAGACATTTACTCCAGTGTGCTTCTCTCAGCCACTCATCGATCCCAAGGTTAGAGGAACAATGTGGCTCTTCTGCACAAATAGTGTTATATCCACACTCCTATTTGAGCCTGTGGATATAGTTTCTATTACTAGGGTCTGTGTTTTCATATATGCCAGCATATTGTCACAGATGATCATTGGCCTTAATAATAAGATATCAGGTGTAGGTCTAGGTCTGGCAAGACACACACAGGACAGAGTGCTGTCTCTGCAGGCCGCTCCATAAGTCCAGCTCAGCACCTCTGGACCTGAGTGAAGCGACCATTGATTTGATCTCCCCACTTATTCCTCCATTGACATAGATACACTGTGTCAGAGCTCCTTGACAGAATAAATCTTAGTCAGTCTAAACAGGCTTATTGTCAGCAGACATTCTAAGGTTTTTCCTTTGGTGTTTATGGAGATTTTCAGCTCTAATTCAATAGCAGCACTGCTTAGCTTTAGATGGCGATTGCATTTCTCCCCTCTCATTTGCATACTAAGAGTGGGTTCCCACTGAAAAGATCAAGGCAATCTATGTGTGGCCAATGCTGGGCTGCTGCCAGGAAGACTCTGTCGATTCCATTAAAGGTGGGGCCAGATGTTTGTCATTACCTTTATTGATAACCACAGGGTCAATACTGTGATTTATTCTGCTGGGATAGGGCTAAGCTTTAGTCACAAGTTTCACCAGGGCCTGATCAATAGTACACAATGGACAAGTACAACATGACCACACATGAACTGAGAGCATCAGCAAAGCTGTAAATCTATCACGAAGTTTTGTGGTCAGGTGCTCATACTAACTGCGGAGGAACTATAAAAACAGTAGGGTGTGTTTCATTTCTACTTCAAAGTCCACAGCCCTTGACTTATAGCACAGTGACATTTCATTGTGAAATATTTATACACAGTGTGCAGAGAGGACATTTTACATGTGTTGTGTGGTCGTCCCCTCATTTGTTCTGACATATGGATCATCCCCATGCTTCACGTCATCACTAGATACTCTTAGTGTTAGAGCTCTTCCAAAAAAAGCCCTTTAAAATGGAAAATAAACACTCTTGGATTACATTCAGCTTTCTCACCATGATATCACTCTCCGTCACAAGACAGATCTGTTGCACAAGTTGTGACTGTTGATTGCAGAGGAGCTGCTTTAAAGGCTCATATGTCTGTTCCAGCCTGCCGGTTAGAGACCAATATAGAGCTGAGGCAACTTGGCTGAGTGCATTAATCTAGGATTTTTTTTCTCAATGTAACACAACAGTGTAACACTTTTGAATTTCAGTCTGAACGATTGTAATATAGTTATTAATTTGTGTGCTGTCTAGGAATGTAAAAATTTAAGTGCTGAGAATATTTTTGACAGGTTATGCATGTAAGTCTATAGGGTAATTTTATTACTCTTCAGTTTACTGCACTGTGCACCACCTTGGTCTAGTAAGGGCTAGTGTATTTGGTCATTAACACTAGTAACGCCATCCTGATCGAACAGCATTGCTGTGGAAACACTGTGCCCACCCTTCAGTTTCCCCCCAGGTCTCTGACTAAGTGGCTCAATTTTGAGCAGCAAACCTCCTTTGGCATTGTTAGCTATGTTATCACTTTTAGCTCTGTTAGCACCGTTAACAGCACCAGCATGGCTAGAGGTGCTAACAGTTAACAATGCTAAAGGGGTCAAAATGAAGCTGCTTTCTCATCGGGGCTACCTGGGGAAGACCAGAAGGTGGCCAAACTGTTTCTGCAGCACTGCCACCCCACCACTGGGACAGAGTTACCAGTGGTAATTGCTAATGAGCAGCACCACAGCTCTCAACCGACCCAGGTGGTGTACAGTACAGAGCGGCCAAGGCTCACAGTGGGCACTATATTTCTGCATGTTAACCTGGCTAGCCATCTGTTTGTCAGCAAAGCCAACAGAAAATTGAATAACAGGCATTACCATCACAGCGCCTCTAAATGGATAGTGCTTTGAAATGGGACGCTAAAGCTCATAGAGTCTAAGGAGTGCTGGTCTAAAAGAAAAGGCCTCTTGTATTTCATGTCATTTTGTGTTTTCTTCTTAAGAATTAACTGGTTAGTTACCTGTGAAGGGGTGCTGGGCTATTGAAAGCAAAATCAACTAAAACTGACGTCCCTAATGCTGTCAGATGAACCTTAGAGCTTTTTTTCTGTGCTTCTACTTGTTATTTATGTGATGTAACGTGCAGCCTGTGATATCTAACATAGAACAACAGGATAATTGTGTTGAAAAATTCTTCTAAAGGGAAGTTGGCTTATATATGTTTTTTAGTCTAAACCTCTGTAGCCTGTAAAGTGTAATGGTGCAGTCAGTGGAGCTTTTTGTCCACACTAGTATGTCCAGAGCTGGATATTCCTCTGGTGGTTGTGGTCTATAAGAGGAGGGCACTGACAACACCTTCTGAACAGACGCTGAGTCGCCGGACTGGACCAAAATGTAATTACCTCTCCCTCACAATGTCACACTGCAGACCTGAGCCTGACAGCAGCCTCAAAATGGAACGCGCTGGGATTGAATTAACCTCCAGCTGGGAACGGTGTTGGTGTGTGGTGTGAACCACACCTACGCCTTTTCCATGCCTGCAATTCACAGATTTTTCTTGAACCCACACTGTCACACTATTATGCAGCACAGGATCGGTTTTCTGAAATTGCTTGAGCAAGCAGCGCTGTTTTGTGGCATTTTGTGACTTTTGGCCCAACCAGCCAGCCACAGGAATCGGCTCAGACCACTGACTAGTGTAATACACTCTCACACTGACATACTTGGCTTTCAGGTTGTGAAATCTGGTCGCAGTAACACTGAGAATATTTTCCCTCCCTTAGCTTTACAGCCTCATTGCTATGATAAGCCAATAGCTTCAATAGCTCCAGAGCTATTAGAGTCAGTCTATCCGTGTGAGTGACAGTAATTTGCTGCTCTGAGTATAAACCTTTGTCATAGTCTTTAACATCAAACAGATTATGTGCAGTCACTTATTGAGATTGATTAATATTTTCATGATGTGATTTATTTGCTGGGGAGTGTACAGTGTGTGCTGGCTGAAAGAGCTAATGTAATGTAATGGGGACTTAAATGAACCATTAATCTGGCAGACCCAAGGGTAAAGGGACAGCACAACAGGGATCCTGGGAGCATGATGTGACCAAGATGTGGAGAGATGCACATGACCGCAAATTATTTGTGCGGTTATTTCATATTTTAAAAAGAATACCTGACATTTGAACTATATTTAGAGGTGGATGTTTTTTTTATGAGACTAAATATGCCTGCAAATCATTACATCAATCAAAAGGCTGATAACACACATGTATCACTGCTGGACAGTGATTTTTATCTCACAATGTTCCATCTAAAGCAGTTTATTCATAACACAGGGCACAGGGGCAAACTGAGACTTTAAAAGGGAATACCAGGTGCTCTGAGATCGGAAATTGAAAATGGAGATAACACTGTGGAGGTGGTGATACATAATTATCTATGGGAAGCGTTAGGTATTATAAATGACCCTGTGAGACCAGAGAGGGAGGTGGGAGCCAGCGAGCTGTCGGGGGCTTCCTGGCTGTATAATTGAAAATCATTCAGACAGCTGTACAGTTTAACCTTGGAGGACCATCGTCTTAGTCACTAATTGATGGGTTGGCATGCATCGGAAAAGTGAGAAGCATGTGGGTAGACTTCGAACCTGTGTGTGTGTGCTTTTATGGACATGCTTTACAAAACACTGTAAGAGGTGCTTCATTAAAGTGGTTCAGTATCTCTGTGATGTCCCTTGACATTTTCCTTGAACCTTTTCTATCATCCAACCACACAACACATATCTGTTGGCGCTGAATCATTGTATTGTGATGTTTTTAACATCGATGTGTGGGCTGATTTCTGAACATCTCTATGTTTGTCTTGAACAACAATGTTTTCAGCTCTGCATTCCACCCACCACCACGATACCGTCTGATATAACATATAATCCCCTTTCTCAAGTAGCTTGTGCTTGTGGACCGATACAAGCCAGAGGAGTCTAGTCAGTGAACTCCAGGAAGTAATAGATCTCTCTGGCCAGTCGGAGCAGAATCCTGTCTCCTTCCTCCATGCCGAGGGCCGGAGCAGTGTGGTCGTCTCTTCCCTCATGGAACCAGATGCATTATTGATGGATGGCTGATTGGGAACTCAATTACACAGAGATTACTGGGCTGGCAGACACTGGGACACCGCTACCCTGTCAGAACGATTGAATTAGAGCACAGGAGAGGAGGGAAAGTGTCCTTCAGAGACGTCTCTCCTCTCTCTGCAGACCTCCTGGGGACGCCAAACGGCCACAGCCTAGTTCAGTCTCTGACAGATGACCTTCCCAACAACTGTAGCTGAAGCTGGGCAGCCAGCTGGCTGGGTAGTGCTGCACAGAGCAGTGAGAACCTTATTACAGGCTAACCAGCGTCTGGACTGTGTGCTGTGGTTGTACATTTCGTGGCTGTGGTTTGTGGTGGATTTTTGCATTTGTGCATGTGCATGCACATGTACGGGTTTGTGTATTCCACGGTATAATTTGATGTATCAGATGACAGCTGCTCTTCCTTTTAATACTAAAGAAGATGCAATGATGAGAAGGGCTAGGAATGTGAATGTATGTGCATAAATATTGGCATTTTACCAAATCTCATTCATATAACATGGCCCACCTGAATGAGAATTGTGCCTTGCAGGGTCGTATGCTATTACAAGTTTAATGTGAAATCTGGATCGAAGAAGATGAGAGAAGGGGGCCTCGGCATCTGAAATGGAAGCATTCATCTTCCTTTTCTGTTGGTCAGCAAATGTGCTGAAAGGAAAGCAAAAAGCAAGGCGAGAAAAGCTGATCTCGAAGAAGAGAAATCATTTTATACCAGACCACACGGTGAAGCCTATTTCACCCTTTGGTCTGGTACAACTGGCTGTTCGAGGCTTCTGTTTATTGCATTCATCAGTGAAGGTATGGAAGACAGATCTTACGTGCCTTCACATTTCTTCCTCACAGAGCTTTTTCTTAGAGGAAAACTCTATTTATTTTAGACAGTCATTTACAGATGCACTTTTCTCCTCGTATCATTTGTGAAGAACAGCACATGTGTGATCATGGACAAGGTTTTCCATTCCTTAAGTGTCTTCTTGTATTGTGTCTATGTCAGTGTGTCAGTGAAGAGAACGACTCTTGAAAGAGACCATTGTTCGGGTTTGCGTTGTCAATGGAGACGGGGCCATAGCTAGGATTAGGTGGACAACAGGCAGCTTTCACCAGGCTCCCGCTTTGTCCAGTCCTCCAGCAAGCTGGACACTTTAGAAAAGACACCCCGGTGAGCCGTGCCCTGCTCTGTTGCCCCTGTTTCCCTGAACACTGGGCACGAGTTAGACCCTGGAGAAAAGGTTTAATAAGGAGTGGAGAATAGCCATTAGCTCTCTACCAACCTCTGTTGATGGAGGAGAAAATAGAGGGACCAATAGACCAACAAGAACCATTGGAATCTGTGACAATCACGTAAGGGGAAACTAATTCCTTTTCCTGAGGTTGAGCCTGACTGGTCCACCAATTCTGAGCTGAAACTATACTCCATCAACAACTTGGCCTCAGTCATTACAGAATGTAAGAAACCAGAGTTTAAAGAAAATTGAAGTTGTTACACATCATCTGATTTATCCCATCTGATCAGTAGACAGTTTCTCACTTATCTAGAGCTGTGTGTGTGAGCTTCTTGATATCTTGCCTTTTCTCATGTCTCTGCCAGGCAAGGCTGCACTAAAGGTGTAAGGTTCTGTGTCCACATAGGTTCTTTTTTCTGAATGCTGGCGTCTTTTTTCAGTTGTTCCCAATGAGGAGAGTGTTTGCAGCTGCATGCAGCCACCTAGAGAAAAAGCACCGCACCCACTGTCTTCTTTCAGACTGCTCTAACTTTTCTTGTGCAGCCACTCCACGCGCTTCTAGTAGAAAACCTCTGAACTTTTTAGAAAGGCGCTTGTGTAGTCACTGTCACTTCTTTAGCTACTGTCTGCTCCAAAGTGTATTACAACAAAGACAGAAAAACCCATTTGTAGGAGCAGGTTTGCCTGTTGTTGTCCTTTTATTAGCGTACATGTTGCAAGCTTTTTGTTAACTGTGTAGTCAACCCTCTGTAGATGTAGCATTACGTTAGCTACCAAGCTAACATTTATATGAAGATATCATTATCATAGGAACAAAACCCACGCATAGCTTGCCACTGGTTGTCTGCCAAAAAAAAATGCTATATGGACACGCAACCTAAAACTACACAGAAGCCACGGTTTGGTTCATAACCTGGTTCAATGCGAGTTCAGTACATTGGGGAAAAAACAAATGCACAAGGATTAGTTTCTTTTCATTTGCTTTGAACAGGAAGTAGTGCAAGTGTCACAGACAGACAAAATGCTCTTGCTGGGGACCAAGAGCGTTTTGTCAACTGGCGATGAAACTGAAAAGCATCTTTTATGATATGAAATCGAAATACAAAAGAAATAGAATAATAATGAAAAACAAATGTACACATTAAGATTTTGTTTTATCCCGTTCTGCTTTTGTGTCTAAAGACTGCTTGATAGCAGCAGTAATATGGAGTAAGGGGGTGATCACACAGAAATGAGACGCTAGAGACGCGGACGCTTCGAAGACGCTTGAAACGCTGGAAGCGCTTATTCAATGCGCGCTAGCTACTGGTGTCTGATGCTCAAAAAAGCTGAAAATATTTTAACTTTTCAGCGTCTACGCGCGTCTAAAAAGAAGCGTCTACAAAAACGCCCGTCTAAAAAGATGCTTGAACGCCGGTCAGACACGCCGTATCATAGGAAAACAATTGTTTTACTGGCGTCGCGCTTCTAGCGTTTCATCTCTGTGTGATCGCCCCCTTAGGCCCCTGGTTGTTTATGTTCCGTCCGGTGAACAGCACATCTGGGTGGTTCACATAGCCTACAATGGTTGACCAGCACTGACACACCATCCTCCTCTTATACGGAACTCTCTCTACAGTGTTGTTGTAGCTGACCAGGAAGCTGCAGGCAGGTCTTACAGCTCTAGTGTTTTATTTGCATTCGTCTTAATGTGACTGACTCACATACCAGTCACTTCTTGTGCTAACCACAGCACCTGTTGCAAACAACATACAGATAAAAGTGTCTGGCCGGAACTTGCGCTTGTAATATTTGTATCCACATTATATGCATCAATCTATATGTAATCTGAGAGTCGCTGCATGCACCAAATCATGACCTTCATACTGTGATGGTACAACACATATACGCAAAGCATTACAGCTCTGTATGTACACACACACAAAGATATACACACACAAATGACCAGTCTTATTTATAAAACTCATATTTCCTCCTAGTGAGGTCCTTTCTAGTGTCACTGGATGCACTCTCTCACACTCCTCTGTTTTGCATTCAGATGGCAAACATTGATTTCCCTCATGCCTTCCCTGCATATATGAATTGTCTTTTCAAAATTAAATCAATTTTCAATCAATTTCCTCGAAGTCTTTTCTCCCATCTATCAATAACTGCTGGTTTGAGAGGATGGCGATTGAGCCATAATTAAGTGAGATTTTATTCACACATACCTGTACGACTCTAGTGACCAAACAGAGCTAATTTGAGGTTTATTGCAGTCAACTGTGGGATGTTCTTGTGATAACTGACATAACCATGGTAGCATTTTCTGTCGCAAGGTGCTTGTCATTAAAGCCAGTCTATTTTGATTTGTTACTTTTCAGCACCAGCTTGTCTTTGTACCATTTGTAACACTTCTGTGACTGTGAACAAACTCCAGGATAAAGTTTCTTTCAACCAGCTGAGTAGGCTGAAAGAGCACAGTGTGCTCTGTGAGTCATTGTTCAGCCTCGTGCCAAAAGAGGGAATCCATTGGAAGATTTTTGAAATAATGAATACATTCATGCAATTTGCGGCTGACCTATTCACAGTGAATAAATGCATGCATTATTTAAGGAAATCATCTTCATTAAGTAAGCATTTTTGTGAATTAATGTCAGTGACTTTAGCGTCAAGTTACAACTTGCCTCAGTAAGCAAGGTTCTGTTTTGCATCAGTTATCATTTTTGATCAACCTGCCCTCATTTGTAGGACACAAGAGGAGTGAGCCTCTGCTACATGTCATTAGACATATATGTGACTTTTAATTAGATTAAAACATGCCTCTGTAGATTCAAAGGGAAAATGACAGTTGTACATTACACAAGTGTGTGCAGACACAACGTTCAGTGACCGGAAAGGGACTGTGGGAACTCTGAGGTTAAATAACATTTAGTGTCTTATTGATAGTAACTAGTGTTAGGTCCTGCAGCTAGTGGATTAGCTCACTGTCTTTATTTGCAGCTTAAAGTTGGCAGGCTGAAGGGATGCACATGCACAGACACACACTCACACTCACACAGACAATCCCACAAGCAGCACTCACCATCTAATTGCTTTTCACTGCCCGTGATTTTAGCTCTTTTCATTGTAAATCAACATGAGAGGCATTAAGAGCTATAGTCCAAATGCCAGCAAACACTATAACTGATCCACAGAGCTGATGTGGGAATCTCCACATCTGGAGTTAATGTTCAACTCCGTAAGGATTGAGAAACAAACCTAAGACACTAAAACAACACAAAATACCCACACAGATTGTAATTTGAAACAGCTAAAGCCCATTTAAAATCTAAATTCAACTCACAGAGCTCCATATGTCCAAAAACCTGTTTCCATGCCCTCAGACTACATGCCTGCATGGCGTGGAAAGTTAAGGTTTCACAGTTCCCAGTGTCACATGTCCCTCTCCAGATTAGCAACATGCATGGACGTGACTAGAGACCCTCTGACACTACAGGCTCATACCAGTGTAACAGAAAAAGTCCATGTGTGTTGTGATGTATTGAGAGATGGATTGCTGTGTTCAAATGTGTTTAAAGTGTTTGTTCGGCTTCCTTTCTCTGAAGCTCTTCTCTGGTCAGAGGTCATGATCAGCAGCGTAAAAGTAAAGTGAAAACAGTTTCTCTGTAAATGCCACGAATATAAAATCAAGAAACTTTGGTTTGAATTAGACGCTTTGCAGATGCATAGCTGTAGCTTGAAAGAGAAAAATCACTAGAACCTCAACAAAAACCTGAAGCTTTTAGCAGCCAGCTAACACAGCCGCGTGTTTTTCAAACGCTCACCCACATCTGAAGTGTGAAGCTATTCATCGACCTGTGGAGTCTGAGTGTCTTATCACTTCAGAGCGGTAAATCTAATGTGTCTGTTAAGTTTTGTGAATGACCTCTGTGGTGTGTGTGTATGTGCTGCGTCAGTATCTGTGAGCGCTGTCAGTGTGTGGAGCCATGCCACAGGGTTTAACCCCTCTGGATTGATCTCCAGGTTGCTCTGGGCTGCCGCCTAATTCTCCAATTTTCAGCTGTTAGCGATAGAATTGGAATAATAAACAGCTGAACCTCCCACTAATAATCCTGCTGACCCCCCCGTCCGTCCATCGCTTTCTTACACACACACACACACACACACACACACACTTTGTCCTTTCCTCCACTGCTTGACCAGCCCTCTTCAGGGCAACTGGGGCCGGGGTAGAGTTTCTCACTCTGCCCTAATCTCAGCCAAAGCCCCGGCACTCGTTCTCTGCTCTAATGAAATGATATCGGCCAACCTTGGGAGCCTGGAACTGATTATCGCTACCAACACACACACACACACACACACACATTTTAACATCCTATTGTTTCTCATGACTCTTTCAGCTTTTAGATGATGTCACAGAAGGGTGAAAATTACAGGGAATTCCATGTAATGTGTGTTTTGAAAAACAAAATTTGCCTGTGATCTTTTTCTGCTTGCAGGCCTGCATGTTTGGATTTTGATGTTTAGTTCTCCAATAGTCGCTTTAATCTGGGCAGTTCACACAGTCCTTGCAACAGTTAGTCTCCTGCAGTGAAACCTTAAGTCTCATACCCGAGGTCTAGTCCGCTCAGTTCATAAAGCTGTTTACAGCCTCTTGATTCCCAAACCTACAATCTCAAGTGTCTGTTATGTCAATTACAGTATCTATAGACTTTAAATAAAAACAGGTGCATTTTTTATGTATGTATGTATCTTTGTTTCTGGAAATACACAAACATTTTTGAGGTTTTTGCTGGGGCTACCTCCTGAGAATCGAAGATTTAAATCATCAGTCAGAGACCCCTCAGTTGACTGAGATTCTTGAAGTCGGGCAGTTGTTTTCATTTATTTGTTTATTTATTTATTTATTTATTTATTTTTGTCAGTGAGTGTGCATTGTACTTCTGGGGATGTTTTGGTTCCCAGATTTAGCTGCAGAGTGAGCGCTCCTAGCTTACACATTGATCTCCTGTACAGGCAGCTGCAGACCCAGAGCCAGGATGAGTCTGAGTTAGACAGGAGTAGCTGTCCGGAGGAAGAGAAGCTTTGCCCAGTCATGCTCAGAAATAACGTTATCGTCTGCTGTCTGTTTAGAAGTTTTGAATTTACAGCTCACAGCTACTTAATATGATACAGTCACTAGCTTTTATTTGATAGGGCCTATCTAGTGTCACTAAAAAATGTAGCACATTTCTGATCTGTCATTAGCATAGTTGGCATGCATTAGCTTGGAGGGCTAACTTGGCTTGTTTACTATATTACTATATTACGTTGCTGTCACCTTAAACGTCCCACTGAACCCCGTTCAAACTCTCAAACTCTTTATGATAAAAAAGGAGAGGATAGACTGACATAATTCAGACTCTGGTACTTGGGCCCTAGTTTTTACAATTCTGTCACTCTGACAACACTCTTTGGGTAATAATTTTACTTTTTCTGTAGGCAGCTTTTGAACATGTTAAACAACACTGTGGATCAGACATCACGTCCGTAGTCAGAAATCTGACTGTTTAATCAGTACTTAACCTGTTATGAAAGTTGATGAATTATCTAACAACAGCTGATTGGCAAATTTAAACTTTGACAGGAAATAACATGTTTGTTGGCCCCAGCAGCTTGATATAGTAAGAATTAAACCAGGGCTTGACAGTAACAATAACCAGGTTGCCATTGGCAACCAATTTAAGAAACTGGCAACCAATTCTTGGCCTTTGGTTGCCATCAGTGGTAACCACTTTGTTACATAAAAAATATGGACATCAACCAGCAAAATGTGCACCCAAAATATACAATTTTTTGATATTTTTTGCATTAGTTACATTTAAATATTGCTGTTAGTCAGAACTGGAGCCAGGCAACACTGCGCCTGCATTGGCACGTTAACTCACATGGATGACGGTTAAAATCAGCAGAAAGGTCGGGATAACCTAAATTTGAAAGGGACAGAATGGATGAACAAGCAACTGGTGTCTAGCAGTATTCATTTTTGAGGGTCAACAGGCGCACTACTGGTCTTTTGTATACCAGGAATTGAGGGTGGGCACGTGAACAGATAACACTTTGTATTCAAAGTCTGTAAAGTATCAAATAAACCCCAAACCGCAAAGAATTTTGTTCAATTATTATGCTATTACTAAGCTTTTAAACATTCTTTTAGGTCACATTTTCAATATTAAGCTGATGTAAGTCTCCATAGTATCTTTATTACTCAAAATATAGGCTCGCTCAAAGTTGAAAAATATTTTGAGTTTTAGCAACCAAAAGCTAATTCCTGGATGCCAGCCTGGCAGCTGTTTGTAAAAGTTAGTGAGAGCCCCGGTTAAGCTTCTTGATTTTTAAAAATAAGAACATATTATTATGCAAGATGCTACGAACACAAAAAGCATCACTGGTTACATCATTTTTGTACATTCTTTTCAAGTGATTGGAGACATTTAATGTGACTGGTTCAAAATATAGTCACCTCACACGACCACACTGCATGCATTTCACAGTTTAAAGTAACTTTGCAGTGAAGGAGGTCTGTTCTACTGTACTTTCATGGTAAAATTACAACTTTGATTCCCTCCCTCTCTCTCTGTCAAGAAACTATGTCCATAAAGCCATTAAGCGTGATATTCTGCTTAGCTAATCACCCTGTGGGCTGTGCTGCATGCAGATTTTCGTTTAACCCAATTAAATATAAGCCTGATTCATCAGTTTGGCTCGATGAAACCAGCTGACCTGCTAACATAGTTCATCGTTGGGCGAACAACCTGCTGAATGGAGGTGTTGAGTTGACATGGCCCGGAGTATGAGGTCAAACACTAGCGTGTTGACCTGTACCCTCTGTCCATTCAGGAGTCATTTTAAGCCTGCCATGGCTCTTTTGTCTGCCTCTCATATCTCTCTATTAACCTCAAACCACCAGGCACCTACGCAGCCCTCCAGCCCTGACAGTAACCCATGTCACACATTGTCTACTGGACTAAATGTCCTCTGAATGTTTTGGGAGCCTGAGGTGTCAGAAGTGTGCAGAAATATCTTAATGCATGTCAAAGAAAGGGGCGGGATCTTCAAGACTGACACCTGTCAAAATCAGTCCTGTGACTGGGGCACTGGTCTGTGCATGCGTACCGTCTCTGTCTAATTCAGACTCTTTTCCAGTCTTATTTTTCTCAGTTTTTGGCTCGTCTCTTGTCCTGGGGCCCTGAAGTCTTTGTGCTCCAGTAGTGCTGGGCTCAGCAGGCTGCCTGTGTCCACACACTGCTGCCTCAGCACTAATAAGGCAATAGAGTGATAGAGAGAGCGCCAGAGTTGTCTGCTTTCAACATCCCTACTCAACCGTACTCTCACCTAACCCCCCACAGAGACACCATTAGCAAATCTATTGAGGATCCCATATTAGGGAAAACATTAAGGAGTCTAATTGTGGCTCTGAACTGGGACTTACTGGGTGTGTTAAGTTTTGTAACCACTGTAATGAGTTGCAGCGTATCCTCCAATGGGTTTATTGCCCTACATTCCAATTTGAGCCATGTCACTGACCGCTGGGGCATCTACTAAAATAGCTCAACCCACATGTCTTTGCATTTTTAGAGGCCATGTGTTTTAAAGGTAATTAAAGTTTATTACTACTTGGATTTTGTTTTTGTAGTCACTTCAATCTGTACCGACATTGTACTCACTGAAGTACCCAGGAAAACCCTGACATTGATACAAGAGAGTCTGACAAGCAAGAAACACAAGCTGTCAGATGATCACATAGCTTGAAAACAAGCCAAGATTGCACAGGAAACTGCGCATTGTGTGTCCCCTACATCAAGGCTGGTCAAAGTGGAACCAGGAAGATGGTTGGTAAACTCATGGACATTTATAACGGACAGTTTGGGTAATAATTCTACTGCTCACTTACATTTCATCTTCTATTCAAGTTTGAGGGTTTATTTACAACACTTTAAAACTGATCTTGTGTCCTGATTTCTTTTTTTAAATGTTGGTGCATTCCAAGATCTCACCAAGTAAAATAAGATGTAAGTTGTAATAAACCAAAATCATCCTTCAAAGGTCCAGTGTGTAGGATTTAGTGGCATCTAGCAGTAAGGTTGCAGGTTATAACCAACTGCAACTTCTCCCATGTGCCAAGCATGTAGGAGAGCTACAGTGGCCGACATGAAAACGTGAATGGCTCTATCTAGAGCCAGCGTTTGGTTTTTACGTACTGGGCTAAGGGTAAGGAAAATGCAGTGATTCTTGATTTCAGGTGATTATACACTAAAGAAAAAAATTCTTATTTTATTATATTCCACTTCTGCCAATATATTCCCCTCAATCCTACACACTGGACCAATAAGGATAAATGTGAGAAAGTAAAATCACAGTACTGGATGATTAATTTAACGTCAGCCGGTCTCCAGGCTGCTCTGTGAGCAAACACTTTCCGTAATGCTGTCACATGATGGGGTGCATGGGATGCTCTGGACACCAAACATATGATCACAATGTCCCTCTCTATTTTCGGCTGGTCCACTCACTCTATGTGCCCACTCGTATGGGAATATATGTGGTGGACTGTGCGGTGTGTGTGGTATTCTGTAGCTTGTGCAACACAGAAACATTGAAGCCTGACTGGAGTACCGGCTCCGTGTAACAGGAGGAGATGACTTGGCCATGTGGCCCTAAGTGTGGCGCTAAAAACAGCCTGACAGCTGTGTGAAGAGTGAATGAATGAAACGGGAACAGCACCTGACCATGAGATAGAAGGAGCTCAGAAACATTTCTGAGTGACAAGACTATCAGATCATAAACACAAAAAATATATTTAACACTATTTATTGTAGTGTTTACTAGAACTACTGCATGTCTTTCTTTTGGAGTTTGTTCTCTCTGAAAAGTTTAACTATGAAAATCAGAAACCTACTCAGCTAAAGAGAGAAGTGCTAGAGTCCGTCTTTTCTTAATTGTAATATTTATTGTTGGCATCATCAGTGTGACAATAATGTTGGTACTACTTAAAATTAATATATGGCATATAGTCACATAACAGTAACTGACTCCAATAATACAACTTCAACACTTTAGTGGGGCTCAGCTTGCTTGCTGTCTCACCAGGTGAACACGCGTGACTACCTTACCCCCCAGAAATTAGAAAGTCCAAGGTTGTCTTATTTCCGGGTTTTGTCCTCTTAACTGACTGAAGTTTTTTATGTGTTGTTTTTTCCCCCAACTGATAAGTTGGTAAGGAGATTGTCTACCCTCATTGACTGTGCACTTTTACATCCTTCTTGTTATGAATTTTAAGACAAGTGAATCCAGTGTGTAGTTTGTGGGAGAAGACCGACCTGGACTATGATATGTAGTCTGACAATCCTGGATCAGGGTTAATTGAGGACAGGGCTTCTGGAGTGCTAGTGACTGGAGACCTTTCACCAGAGGTTCAGCTAGCTGTTACGCATGTAATATCTCCAAACTGTAGGATAGCTGCTTGTCAAACCACATAGTCTTGTTTTCTCTTCCTTAACGTGTTAACATACAGAAGATCCAACATTTAGGTGTGATAGCTGTCGGGTTGTTCAAAGGCGCCTTTGAAGGAACTGAGCCAAGGTTTCAAAAAAGTTGTGTAACAAGTAACTTAACAGTTTTTCTGCTGTTAAGTAGCTATATTAGTAGTGAAAGAGCTTTTTCAGATAGGCCTTTTTAAACAGAGATAACTGCTGTAACGTAGGTTTTCCATTACACTGGCTTTGCCTTTTTTACACTGAACCAAACAGCACCAGCATAATGCTGTTCCAGTGTGTGATTATTAGATTGCATGCTGGTTGTTCTGGTAGCCAAAGAGGTGTGACGTGAAACACAACATCATCTGCGACATGTGTGACATACTTATGTCCTGTCCTGCTGGCTCCCCATTTTACACATACATCGATTCGTCTCTGTTACTACCTCTGCTGCGGGTTAACAATGGAACAACAAAGCCCCCCCATTCAGTGTTTGTAGGTTTTAAGTTGGGTTTATGTTCGTTGTAGTTGAGCTGGCGCCAGATTCGCACACCCAAAAAATTACATCATCACATGTTATGCGTCGAACGGGTAGGCTTTGATAGTTGTCATGGCGAAGGGATGATTGGCAAAGTAGACTGGCTTGTACAGACGTCTCTTCAACTCTTCATCGAGACATCACAGGGATGATCCGATTACTCTGGGGAAAGAAGAGACTTCTTGCCGCAGGGTGTGGAAAAACATGAGAGATTGCTGTAAAAGCTAAAAATGGAAAGAGGGACAACTCGGGGGGACAAAGCCAACACATTCTCACTCCAGCCTCATCACATTTAAGTTTTGGTCATGGACTTTCCACATCCACATACGACGTGCAAGTTCTGCCTGTTACATGCATCGTCTTCTTTCAAAAAACACTTCCGTTTTCACAGGAAATTTAACATGTGCATACAGTCTCTTTCAGAATAAACACCCTACGTCAGTACAACACCGCAAATTGCCGCTTTTTTCCTTCAGCAACAAACGCACATGGTTAGGTTTAGGAAAAAAGAACAGGTTTTGGCATTAGAATCTTGCAGGATGTGAACACCGCTCTTTTGGGTGAAAGTCAAAGTTTGTTGGACCCAGTCAACATCATTTCCGCCCTGCCCCCCTTGGATTTTCGCTGCCTTAACTTTCGTCTTTGTCTCGCTGTGTTTCCCCCTGATGCCGCCAAGCGCCGTTAAACTATAACAGCGACCGGCCATGTATCATGCTGACATTAAAGGATGTCTTTCTTCGTTGGTTTCTGATGCCACAAGTCACTGCCCAAGTGCTAGATTTCGATGACGTTGGAGGGAGACCAGGCTCCAGAGCGGTATACAATAATTTCAACTCAGAGGTAAGTAGCAGTAATAATTACAGTTCACAAATGCAATTTTCAGTTTTTTTTTTTTGCCGTTATATCATCTTAACTCCTGTTACTAGGCAGCCTACTTTTGTGGTAATGTTCTTCTGATAATGCTTGTGAAGTTAAGGCCCCCGGGGAGTGCACAGGGCTTTGACGCCAATTTTTGTACTGGTCAAACAGTGCAATTACCATCACATGATGCTGTGAGGCCCAGAAAGACTTTTTCCTGTTGATTAACTTGGTGAACGAGACAAGAAAAGAGATTTTTAGAGCATCACAGCACCCGCGAAATGACTTGTTTTACTATCAGAATTGGATCCATTTGGTCTAACAACATTAAGAAAGTCTAGAAGAGCTGCACGACTGAATCATTTTATCCCCATTAAAGTTAGCGGAGGGCTGACCCGGAAATAGGCTAACAGTGCTAATCATTGGGTGATTTCATACCAAGCTTTTTTTGGCTTCATGGCCACTATGTAACTTTCGTAGAAAGAAATGGGGGCCCACCTCCAACACATCCATATTCCTTTATACATTCATGGTTGACTTGTTGCTTATCCACAGAATATCCTGTTTTTGTGCCCCCTAGTGTTTCGGAGCATATTGCAATGAACAACGCATTAAGTCGCTGTGCATTCTTGAGCCTACAGAAGCCTGCGCCATGGTGTCTTAAGCGAGTATCAACAAAGCTTAACACACAGCAGCAAGTCAGAATAATAATGCAACATTCCCACCTTGAGCAGTATGTGTAAAAGGTGCTGCTGATATTTTTTAAGTAACTTGATTATCATCTGTCTAAGTTGGTCAGAGAAGAGTTTGTTCCTTGTTGTGTTTTCACTACAATCTCACCACTGTTCTTTCAGCTGCTTCTTAATCCTGTCAGGCCAAACCAAACTTACACTGGTCATTTCCCTCCAACCAAAAAATCCCTCTCTCCACTGTCCTCTGTGTCCAAGTTTTAGTATGATCACCCTCTCTCTCCTTCAGTACACGATTGGTCAGTCCCCCATCCTCTCTGCTGCCCTCCCCTCATTCTCTCTCTCTCTCTCTCTCTCTCTCCCTCCCTACTTAAATACTTTTAGCATAAAGAGAGAGAAGGAGGGGAGGGATAGGGGGATGGGAGATCCATGGGGGAGGGGAGCTGAGTGCTCACTCTGTTGTCACTGGCTGGAGAGAGAGAGAGGGAGGGAGGGAGAGAGAGTGGAGTTGTGTCCCATATGTGGAAAAAAAGCATAGCAGTGCACACACGAGTCTGGTCTGCTCCAGGGATTATCGTAGCGCTTTCAGATCTGATGGAGGACATGCAGGCATGAATAGGTAAGGCTGTCTGTCTTCTCTGCATCTCTGTGTTGATCTGCTGTCAGAGCCCGCTGTTTGACTTGGCTCCGCTGGCTGGCTTAAGTTGGAGGACAGGAGCTGAGCGTGTTGTGGCAGCTCTCCTCTTTGGCCACTGACCATGAGACATTTCCCTGAGCAAACCAAACCTCCAAACTCTGCCTTCTCCTCTCAGCCTTTCTCTGAACTGTGCTGGAACAGAGCTGTGTTTGTTTTAATTGGAAGCTGTGGTTTGCTGCCGTAGCCCAGTTAGTTATTCTGGGCTGAGTGTTAAAAGTTGACTGTCAGTTAGAGCAGAGGGGGTCGGAGTCTGAGGCGGCGTTGTACGTGAAGCCTGTTGGTGTCCAGGGACAGCCGTGTGGTCATTGCGTAATGTCCCATATATTTACCATTCCATGTGGTATATGAGTGAACGTAAACTGTTATTGACTCGTGATTTTAAACATACTAAGAAGGATAGAGTCTCTGTGACAACTGTAATCATGTGTAAAAGCAAATGTGATTATGTTGCATTGCTACTGTTAATTTGATACTTCTGAGTTTATGTGTTATGATTTTGGTTTTTCAATATATACAATAGCTCTACATTTTCATATAGATAGACTGTATATCAGCACTAACATTTACATGTTTATTTGCTGCTAAAAATGTTTTGAAACATTTTAGAAACTGGAAGACAATTTTGGTTATCTCTGTATTGTTTTTACACCATATTTTTTTGCACCAGTATGGATTAAAAATTGTGCTTGGTGTCCACAGAATTGAGAAATAATCCAAATAGCTGCTATGGAAAAAAAACTACACTTTCAGAGTTGCTCTAATCTCATGGGTTTGCTCAGAGAGGTGCCTCATATCAGAATAAAACAATGGAGGATTAAACTGTCTTTAATCTGTGCATGATTAAAATACGACGTTTATAACTCAAAGCAGGACACAGATAGACTACATTTCACTTTAACAGGTCATTGAAAATGGACATAATTGGTTGAATTTTTTTTTTTTGTTTTTTGAAAAGAGTTATTTGAATTTTCAGACAGATTAGGACAGTAAGTGGTGTTATTTTATTTAAATAACTTTAAAAAGTAAATTTTTGTCATTACAGGAAATATTTATTACTCTGTATTTTGCTTATGCAGCTCCAAAAGTGTTTGGTCTGATAAGAATGCAGTCTTTATTGCCCCAGTGCACAGAGCAATGGTATGCATGAGTCTTTTTGTGAGGCAGATTTAGAAAGCCCTCTTTAGAGGTTGAACGCAGCTTCACAATCAGCTTAATGCCTGCCTATAATGAATACCCTTGTGTGTGTCAATTTGGCAGACTGTGTGCATGCATGTGTGTGTGTGTGTGTGTGTGTGTGTGTGTGTGTGTGTGTGTGTGAACTCAGTGTTACACTGATAGGGTTCTCAGGTTGTCAGTAATTCTATCATACTCTGGGTGAATTCTGGTCATGTGTTTGTGTGTGTGTTTAGGTTTGTGTTGCCGTGTGAGCTTGTGTGAAAGGGTTGGTTGACATGTGAGTGTTTGTCCAGACATTGTGCAGCAGCCTATAACTGCCTCTCTCTCTCTTTCTCTCTCTCTCTCAGGGCTGTTCTGTTGTCAGTGCAAGCTCATGCTAGTGATGGACTACAGCCGGACGGACGCTAACCTTAGCTGGCGTTCACAAAACAGCATTCCTCCTTACTGAGACCAGCTCCACAGAATGCTGAGTCCTATTGTCCCCTATAGTGAGTACACTCTTGTTTCTCTTTGCATGTCACACTGAACAGCCCCACTCGACTTAGTTGGACTTTGCCTAAATCAATGAGCCCCTGCTGCAGAAATAAGCATTTGTGCACACTGTGTGCTGTAGTTTGCAAAGAGAAGGAAAAAATTCTCAGCCAACTGTGCAAATGTGCGAGCCTCAGAGCAGAAACCTGACTTTTTCCTTGACGCGCACTGTGGAAATGCTAAACCCTGGGCACCAGCCCTGTCTGAATGTTTCATCACCAGGCGGAAGACACAGAGGGGGGGAAGGAAGAGGGACAGAGGGAGGTTTGAGGGCTGATGGTTTAACCAGGAGAAACCCCTCCATTCTGCCAGTGTCATTTTACCAATACAGCTCAGGACTTACCACCACACACGCTGCCCCCCACCCCCCCCCCCCACCCCCCCCTTTCCCCTTCTCTCCCTTTTCTCCCTTCATTGCTGACCTAATAACTGACGTGTCCAGTTTTGGCCTCCCCCCTTTGCACCCTCCCACCAGGTTTCATTTGAGTCCAGTGCTCTGGCTCTCCAAAACAGCATTGTTTGCCGGCCAGCATGGGGCTGCCTCCGCGGCCTCGGCCTCAACAGCCCCTTTTTCCCAGCTCTTTAACTCACCTCAAAGGAGCATTATCGGCATGACAGTTGCAAGAAAAGAGGAAGAAATCAAACAGAATTTAAAGAGTATTACTTAATAATGGATAGTAAAAACCTCAGATCTGTTTCTCAGTATCCAAAAAATGTATTGCAGAGGATGTGTGAGGGAAGTGTGTGGGTGTGAGGAATCATACTGGGCAAAACAGCGTGATTAAAGCATCATGAGCCGATGTTTGACAGTAACCATGACACTTTGTTTGCTTTTTGTAAATTTCACTCTGTAAATAGCCAGTGTTATTATTTGACTGCTCATAAGAGGAGTGGAAATTCGAATTGTTGCCAGCCGAATAAGTAGTTGACCTTATGTGTTGTTATGAAATATGTCTCTCACAAGTGGCTCTTGATGATGTTGATTTAATGCCTGTTCTCCCAGAACATGTTATGTTTGTTTCCCATTAGAAGATATTTATAGTTGTAAATCCAATTAAGCTGATTTGCTCAAATAACACTGATGGACCATTAATTCGTAAGAACACGCATGCATGCATATGCTGCTTCCCATCAAGGCCTGTTCAAGTGGTCGTTCCATCAGCTCCCTGCACCCTGATAGTCCACACTAACTGAACTCTCCCTGCTGCTAAAGTTGACAGCACGTCCAAGAATGTCACAGACTGCTGGTGGAATAGTTAGCATGCCTTCAGAGCCGGCACACTGCTGGTCCTTCATGGGAATCTTCCAGTACACTACGTACTTGCCTTTGTGTGTGATTTGCTTTTATGATCTGGATGCACAATGCTGGTGTTCATCCGCTCTGTCGAGAAGCTTCATGGTTCTTCATTTACAGAGTAGCTCTGTTGTGCAAAGCTTCTGCAGCCCTGTGATCGTTTCAGAACAGCCTGCTAGTGTGCGTGTGTGTGTAGCTAGAGGGAACGTATGAGCGCACACGGCAATGTTAGGTAGTCACGTTGTTTACTCTCAGACCAGTGACACACAAACACGCCCCTGTGCTTGCTGGTGACCCTGCAGCTCACTGTCTTTTAGTTAAAGACTGTAGTCATGATTCTGCTGAGCAAAAATACGACCGTGAGGGACGTTGCATATGTGCAGGATATGTGAAGACTCTCACCCCCATGTTGGAATCCCATTTGTGGGAATGTGGAGCATTCCTGCTTCCCAGCGTTACTTCTAACTCCTGCTGTAGCCATTTCTGCCCCTATACATAGACGTATCCCAGTGTAAAAACACACACTGTTAGGACAGGTATGCCAACCAGCTCTTTTTGTTATCAGGAGCTCTGAATAATCCAGTGTCAGTGGTTTAGATCCTACATTCAGCCAGTGTGTGTGTGTGTACGTCTCAGTCTTCTCTGGCGTGTCCGGCCTTGGTCCTCGTCTCCGGCCAGTCCGGCGGACTTCAAGCTGGGGCGAACAACCACGGCCGGACCTGAGGAGAAACCTGAGAGAGATTCCAGGGGCCATGGATACTCCTGGAGGGATTTGGTGCAAAGAATCTGTAATCTGCACTTCAAACACACTCTTAAATCAGTCCCAGGCCGCCAACACAGGAGTGCCCTAACTCTTGTTTCTGGGGCCCCCACTGGTGTAGCGATACTTTTTCTTTTAAAACAGCACACACTCTCTCTCTCTCACACACACACAGCAACTACACACAGGAGTCCAGATCTGGCAGTTTTTATAGCTCTCCTCTGACTGACCCCTCTCCCTCTCCTTTCTCTCCCTGGCTCTGTTTTTATGTTTTGTGCAAGTGTCTTTGTGAATGACTCGGCTAAGTCATGGAGTAGTTTGTATAGAAAAAAAGAAGGAGTAGATCTCATCCTGGCCCCTGAAGTAGCAGGTTGGAAGGCTCCACCAATGTCCATCCCTATTGTAGGCAGAGTGGTATGAGTGCTGCAGTGGAGGGGCCTGTGAGGCCCTTCAGTAAACACACAGCCTGCTAAAGTGTGTGTGAATAAGAGACGGGATCATTAGTGTGGAGTGTGAATGGGCTCTAATTAGCCCCCAATGTGTGTGGTTGTGTGTGTGTGTCTGTGTGGATGTTTGCATGTGTTTGTGTCCACAAGAAAAGAAGGTTAGGGAACCAGGGTCCTGTGAGTCCACTGGCCCTGTGCTCTGTCTCTCTGAGGGTTCATCAGCTCATTAAGGAGACCTCCGCTCCCGTTAAGGGCCCAATTAAGAAGCAAAGGTGGTGAGGCTCATTTGGATGGCAACACTTCACTGGATTCCTGAGGCAGCAGAATTCAGAGCTCGACAATGAGACACAACTTCTTTCACACCAGCGCAGCTAATTAGTAAATAGGCACGCTTGAGAAATAACATGCTTTAATCGTTATGCCATTAGGTGTTTGTAGTGCAGTGATCATAAAATGCACTGCCACTGAGGGAAGTGTGGCTGTTGATATATTGAGCTTTCTCTAATTTGTGTGTGTACTAACAGAAAACAACAAATCCCAGAGCTGTCCATGTGCTGCGAGTACAAGCTGGGAGCGCAGAGGGGCCGGGGGATTTGGACAGAAAGGAGGGAATTCAGAATGCTCACTGGGAATGGGGGGAATAAGGGAGGTGGAGAAGCAGGGAATCTGGGAAAGGAGGAGATTGCAGGGAAAAGATAGAGCTGAGGAGGGGGAGATAGAGCAGAGATTGGGCGAGTGAGACAGATGGAGGGGGTGATTGGTCATCACAGAGCCTTAGGACAGCTGTTCTTTGATATATTAGTGGACACAATGCCCTAAAGCCAGCCTGCAGTCACAGAAAATAGGGACCCTGTTTTTCTTGAGAGGGAGGGGGGGATAGTGGGTCTGCCATTTGTGGACATGCGTTAGTAGACACGGGGGATGGGGGAGTTGTTTCTAAAATTACGAGCATGAAGTGACGCATCCAGCAATTATTCTGGAGGCTTTCTAGTTTTGGAGAGTGCTGAGAAAAAGGCTGTAAAATGAACATGCTCTGAGATGGGAGTTTGCTTTTTGCTGCACTATCATTAGCGATTCTAAACATGTTTGTCAATTAATCAATGTTTAACAAATGCCATCAAGTAGTTTGGCTGCTGCTCCTCTCCATCCACTCTGCAAAACAACAACTTTTAATGACACTCTGAATATACGCTCACCGCTAATGAATTGGAGATTTACCACATAGAAGCTTATTTTGTTCTTTGTCCTTACTATATTTATCACAGACAAGGGTGCAATGATTTCATTATTCTCTTCAAAAACTCAGTGCGATGATGTCCTTCTCTTCTAATAAAACCACATTAGCTGCACACGCTGACAAAAACTATTCTGACAGCTGGCCTGAAACATTCCCAAAGGGGGATAAAACAAAAAATAGAGTAAGTCAAAGTGTCATTCTGATACATGGAGTACAGATAGCTCTTCCCACAGAGAGAGGAAGGTACAGAGGTAAGGAGAGAGAGAGAGAGAGACACGCATAGAGGACATCCCTCAATGCCACTGCAGGAGATGGGCTCCTTCCTCCTGGGATTGGACTGGTGAGGCGTGCTTGAAAAGAGCTGCGTCTGCTCGTGTGCTGGGCAGCAGGTGTGAAAACTCCCCACCAGAGCTCCCGCACTCTTCTGTTATTACATCTTTTTAGGGCCATGAAAGAGGGAGCAGATGAGCCAGAGGGAGCGAGAGGCAGAGTGGGAGTGCGGGATTGTGTTTCTTTTGATTGATAGCAGCCCTGTGACTAACACATAGATTTATAATAATTCTCCTTAGCAACGGCCAATTATGCACGTCTGATAAATTATGATCACTGTTGTCCGGTGTGAGCATTATCCTTGTCCTAAGGCGCTTTGGGAAGAGGCTTTAGGACTGACCTCGAACTTCCTTTAGCAGCTTTTTGACAATACTTCACATGATTATTCAGCATGTGAGGGGTAATTCTGCATGTTTTGTAACTAAAACATGCAGAATTCACAATATATCCGATATAATTTTTCAGTTTGCTGCTGGAAACAGCAGCAGCTGATAAAATGTGTGTTTCATACCAAAGTGAGAGAACATCCAGAGACAATTTTCCACTGTCTCCACCTGCCACGCTGTGAAATGTGGCCGGCCTCTCAGATTGGTGTTTTTATGACGGACCAGGTAGTATGCAGCGGCAGGACGGCAGCAGGCCTAGTGAGAATGCCCTGCTTGATATTAGTGTCATAAATCACAGTGAACTTGAGAACAGCGGACTTAAGGGGTTTCAAGAGTGAGCGACAAATCAAGATAACAAACAGCGATAAATAACAGATTCTGAGTGCTGCTCCCTCTGCACGACAAACTCTTGTTTAAAGCTGCTTATTGGATTTAAATGCACAGAAGTGTTTAAAGATTCCAGAAGAAAGACATACTTTCCTCTACATATTTATGTCCAGCAAGCAGGAGTTTCATCCAATAACTCATTGATCAGCTCGCGCTTGCTGAATACAGAACGACTGATGCAGTCATCAGAGCATCAAGTTTGTGATTTATCAGCACAAATATATTGTCTGTCACACTCTGCCCTTCTCTCCACTTTCTGCCTGTCATTCCCCTTTTGGTACGGCTGCGTGCTTTGTATTGTAACTGCGTTCATTTAAAGCTTTTCTTTTTAAAGTGTTTGTGAGATGTTATCTAAATTGAATCCCTGACACGCTGACACAACAGCCGGAGCAGCATTCTCAAAACAATTTGACACTGCCCTCTCTGCAACTTTCTGTTTAGAAGTATTGAAAGTATTTTGTTTTCAGCATGAAGTGAGTTCCCACCCTTGAATATTTTTCAGCGTCTTTTACACCTTGTTGAACAGACAGAATGACCCTGTTATTGTGGAGGGCTTTGGAAACGGTGGACTCGTTTGGATCAGAAAGAAACAAATTTGGCTGCAGACTTTCTCCGCAGAAAATATAAATTTTATAACAGCTTTTGAATTCTGCAGTAAATTCTTGCCTTTTTCTTGGTGTAGTTTATTCTGAAATTACAAAGTTGACCACCAGTGCAGTCATCTGCAGGTCCTAATCATGATAGCTCTTGTTATTAATGTTCTTTAAGATATTAGGAACAGAGCATGATGGGATTATAGATCTATGTACAAGCACATTGCTCTCCTTATAAGTGCCTGTGTGTGGAGGTGTACGGTGAAGCGTAGATGTAGTTTTTTCTCGGTGGGTGGGGGTAGAGCTCAGCCCTGAATAGAGCCCTGATTGGATTGATCCACGGCGCTCTTGTTTACAAGCGGCCTCTTCACAATCGGCACAGTTTAATAGCACACTGTCCCAGAAGGGTTGTTGCATCCGTGTCCGTTTTGTTCCTCGGGGCAGAGAAAACAAAAGTGCCGGGAAGGGAGAAGGGGAAAGCAACCACAGGGGAGCTGTGAAAAGGCACTGGAGCCCTCCGTCTCCGGGCTTCCTGCCAGGATAACGTTTCACCTCACCCACTTATACTTCTTTATAGGAAACCACAACACAGTCTAGAGTACTACCAGCCTTTATAGGCCAAAAACTACCGAGGCTTCACCCCGTCAACATGAGATCCAGTGACTTTGTAGATGACAGATTGGAGCGTTTGAGGGCAGAAATTGCAAATGAACCTAACACACTCCCCCTGAGCCATAAGTGGTCTAATTTTAATTTTAGGGCCTCCTCAAAGGAAAGCTGGTTTCTGCTGAAGAGAGCCGTGCCACTGTCTTCATCACGCACTCCTACAATAGGATGCAGCTCACACAGGTCCCTCAATAAATCCCAGGCTGACACAAAAGCTGTCAGTGGACTGCTGCTGAATAGATTAATAAGATTTCCATAATTAGACAGGCCCCTGACAATAGGATCCTTCAGGCTTTGTCTCAGGGCCAACTGGATTGTCCGAGCTGCGCACGTCTGCTGGACGGACGTCCACCACAATGGCTGCACAGACAGTAAGGCGGTCAGCAGAAGAACATCTGTCTCTCCTGGGGCCAAGAACACACACCCACACGCAGTGGGAAGTTTCATGTGCATACACACAAGGTTTTTATCAACCTCCTCGCAACCAAGTAAGGCCGGCGGTGGTCAATAGAGAAGCAGTTTCCATACATATTTGTGTAACTCGGTCATTGCAACAGATATGTGTTCACCATAAATTCAACAGCACAACTGATAAATGATAAAATATATTAAATACTTTTCCAGCCTGTTTGTGACCAGATCACAGAGACAGTTTTCTTATACTGACAACAACAACAAAAGCAAACAAAAGTAATTGAATGTCAGGATTCCCATTTTCAAACATACTGACATCCTTTTCCATTCTTTGTTAATGTGTGGGGTGTTTTTTAAATCCATAATCCTCCTTTAATTTGCGCAAGAGAGTTGTTGGGGGTGTGGCAGGAGAGAGAAATGTCACAGCATTGGAGCTCAAAATATTTAAGTAAAAGCTGCAACATTACAATTTGTCATTTGCAAATTGTGCATGTTTTCCTTTGTTGTATGGGATAATTTAAAATGAGGCATCGCACTGAAAGATAGATTGAAGTTAATCTAATGATTGCACTGCCACACACAGTATGTCCACATTGTCCTGATTTCCCACTTCTAATCTTAGCTTTCTTCCTCCAGTGAATTAATCTACATGATTGCTCTGATTTAAGCAGAAGTGTAGATTAGAGCTTGCTCAGTTTATTGTGGAGCGCTGCTGCTCTGAAAAACCACAATCTAGCAGAAGGCAAGATCTAATTACATGGAAAGGGCTAAACTGCTCTGCAACCCTGCTGTGTTCATCAGGGAAGTGAATGGCGGCCTATCACTCATCTAACTCACAGTGTACATGCAGAAAGAATCGTTGAGTTTAATGCACTTTCTTCAAGAGACTCATAGAAAGTAATTACTCTCAGATTTGACAGTGAATTGGTTCCTCAGGTATGGGCAGCTGGTCATTACGTTGGTCAAGGGGGTAGTGCGAGGAGTCCATTCTCTGTTGGTGCTACTCTGATGATGGAGTGGACAGCAGTTAGCCCGCCTCACTGAGTCCTCTAATGTCCGCTCCAGTACGCTTAGAGAGGACGAAGCGCCTGCTGTCCACTCCTTCCCCTCCCTCTTCCATCCCTCCCTCCCTGCTGCAGGTTTTATGAGCTCCCCTGGGCTCTCATCCATCTCTGTCACACACAGGCCCCATTATTGGGGCTGCTCACAAACTGGTTGGGCTGCAGATGGGAAGGGCCTGCAGGACATATATGGTTTCTGCAGCCTGGACAAAGACCTGCAAGTCAGACCACAAAAATATGTGGTCATCTGGGTGTGGACAAGGCAATGTCTTCAGCATGTTTGTAAAAAAAAAAAACGTGAACCGAGTGTGAGAATGTTCCTTTACATCTCGCTGTGGTGGGTGTGTGGGTTGACTGAGGCTTAGGGAAGTACTTGAACTGGTTTGGCCATTGGGAACTTAAGGCAGTGGATTTGAATATGAAGGACATGATAATCCAACGGCCATCTGGTCTGCTGGTCTCATCTGACTGAATAAATAACAGGCATAATCTGAAAACACACATGGGAAGGTTTGGAAAGCGGGTAAAGAAAGAGGGCAAAGTTAAGGAGTGAGTGAGAGCAGCAGCAGCAGCAGAATTGCAGGCTGTGAATATTGAGATTTGATTTAAATGGCAATAAGGAGCCCGACTCCACACACACACAGACAGCCATGAATAATGAATTGTCAGGCGTCCACTGAAGGAAAGGCAGAGAGGCCAGTAATGATGGCTTTTGCCATATTCCTTTTTACTTCCCTGTTTCTGGCTGGAGTAGTCCTCACCTCAGGGTGAATCGTGACAGTTCAATAATGCAAAGCTATGTGTGGAATGTCAAGGTAATGCCTCAGCAAAAGGTAGCGCTAGTCTCATGAAAATAGATGATTCTATATAACTATCCTGTGAAATAACACACATCTACTTACTCTTTAGATTTAGAAAATCCACAGTCGAGCCTACAGTCACAGACAGGATAAACACAACACTGATAATTAACAGATGCCTTGTGCATTTGTTTAAAGGAGTTCTGAGTACATGCATGTCCCACTTATTTTAGATGCAAAGTCAAGTGTTTTACTGGAAAATAAAACCTTTGCACGAGGGGACATGAGGAGGAAACAATTCATGGAACAAAACCTCCTTTTCAACTGCCCTCTCTGCTGTTAGCTCGGCGATGTGCTCAGTGCGTAGCAGCCATGATCAATCAGAGCTCGGCCAGTGCTGAAGTCAGCCAGAGGAACAGACATTCCACTTTCCCAATGTTCCATGGGAGACTGTGCTGATGAATAGCACACTATGCTGCATTTCGAAACCCACCCCCCCTCTCTCTTTCTGTCTTTTTCTTTTTCTCACTCTCTCCTCCACACCACTGTCCACACACAAAAAACACACACTCCTTCCCTTATCCCTTCCCCTCTCCCTCCCTCCCTCCCTCCCTCCCTCCCTCCCTCCGTCCAGCCGGCCACTGGACCTTTGGAGCTCTGGTGTACGGTGGGTGGGTGGATTGGTGGGTGGTAGGTGGGGGTGCAGGGCGGAGAGAGCAGGCATTCAGAGCAACATGCACAGGGAGATAACAATAGCTCCTCTGGGAGACCTGCAGATGTTAGCAGCACAGGGAATAGTGGTGGGATCTTATCGCTGCTCCAACACAAGCTGGGAAACTACAAAGCAACACATCCAACTCACCGATCTGCTTTCACACACTTTCTTCCAGCAGCTTTCTCTTTCTCCCCCCATCTCCTCTTTACCTCCTTATCCCTCTGTGGGAAATGTGAGCTCCTCCTGCTAACATGCATGATGGCAACACTGAAAAAGATTCCTCTCCTAACAGAAGAAAGACCATTTCTTCTTACTGGCTGCTCAGAGAGGAGGGGCTCAGAGCATGTGTCAGTGTGAACAGGAAAATTGGGAAAACAGTCATGGAAGAGTGTCTGAAGTGTACCAATTTGACTTTAAGAAATATTTCACTTATCAGTCAAAGCAAATGCAGGGAAACTTTTCTCTTCTTTCCAGTCACAGGGGAGTTTTAAAGATGCTATTTGGACCCAAATGATTCATATCATGACCACAAAGCTGTAAAGATCAGTTTTCTGCCACAGGGTATTTTCAGTTATTTCCATATTTGTGTACTCACATTAAATTGTTTGTACTTGCAAAAAAGAAGACTGGGATCTGAAAAGAACACCCAAATGAAAATGAGGTCAGTCTGCCTTTTTATGCTGCACACATTGTCGGGATTAGCTATGATACACAAGGTTAACATTACATAGCTTTCACTACTTGCTGATTTTGTTTATTTTGTTGAAATATTTCCAAACTTCACTCTTATGCCTTTCACCATTCTGCCTGTAACGTTAGATAGAGTGACCGCCCAGATCCATCATTTTTGCTTTATGGATTTGTGCAGATATTCTTATATAGTGGTTTATTCACTACATCCCATCCAAAAAAAGTCATACAGGGTTGATTTACATGTATGTTTATATATTAATAAAGCCAAAACAATGTGATCACTCTACAACTTGAATGAATGCTGATACTGATACCCATCTCTAATTCCCACACCTTCAGTATCATATACTCTGCAGTATTTATAAAGGTGGTGACCTGGTTTCCCTCTTTGTTCCATCTTTCAGGCCTGTTAAAGATGCACTGGAACCCAGAGCATGCCCAGCCTCTCAGCCAGTGGCCTGAGCAGCACCTGGACGTCTCCTCCACCACCTCCTCTCCGGCCCACAAGTCGGAATTCTACTCTGGCCGCGGTCGCAGTGGCTACAACTACGCCTGGGCCAATGACGATATCTCTGCTCTCACAGCCTCCAACCTATTGAAGCGTTATGCTGAGAAATACTCTGGTGTGCTGGACTCACCATATGATCGGCCGCCTACTGTGGGCACCTACCCAGAGCCAGGGGCCTTTGGGGCCCTCACCGTCCCCAAGACTGAGCTGGAGCCCTGGCCACTGACACACAGCACTGATGCCTCCTATTCCCTGGTGCCCCCTGGAGGCCATGATGGTTCCAAGGCTGTAGCCACATCTGCAGGCCCTCCAGGGGTTAGTAGTGTTTCAGTGGTGAACAGTAACCTCTCAGACTCGGGCTACAGCGGCAGCAGCTCCTGCAGCGGCTCCAGCGAGTACCCCTCTAGTTACAATGGCACCTATCTTTCCTCAGGGTACTGTCCCCAACCCAGTGCAGCACTTCCCCCTGCCTCCCTCCACACCCTCCAATCCACCCCCACCCTAGTGCCCAGCTACAGCCCTACCACACCTGTCTATAACTACCCTCCTAGCACGTATCCTCCCCAGACCAGCCTTGCCCCCACCTACAGCCACCCCTCTGCAACTTACCTGCCCTCAGGTCTACCAGCCCCTACTCCCATTCCCTCAAGGCCCACAGTGGTAGGAGGCAGCTATAGTTACCAGAGCACCAACCTTGGGACATCTGAGTCTGGAGGGACATTAAAAAGAAAAGCATTTGAGATGAGTGTAGAAGAGGATGAGAGTGGGGACGGTTCTCGGTACAGGAAATACAGCTATGACCCGTTGAAGACCGGGGGACACTCACCTTACAGTGTGAGTGACAAAACAGAGTGCAGAGGAAATGGCTTCAGTAGTTCAGGCAGCACAGACCCTCAAACCTTCAAGCCCAGTAAGCCCTCCTCTCAGCCCCTGGTGTCTCCCCAGTATGGAGCAGCAGGGGAGTACAGCCCTCCAGCGGGCATGACGGGGGAGAATGGAGTCACAGAGCAGGGCTTCATCCAACAGCAGCCACACCGTTCCCAGGCCCACAAACGCCCTCCATTGTGTGCTCCAACTGTTGAGACTATGAAGAGCCCAGACCCCCGACTGTTGGACCTTGTGAATGGGGAGTTACTGGACTGCAGCCCGGCACTGGGCTGGGGTGAGTTGGCCGGGCTCACCCATGTCAAGGCTGCCCTGGAGGAGGACCTGTTGTGGCCCGTGTTGAGGCCCAGCGCAGTGATGCGGCCACCACGAACTGTCCTGTTGTTCGGCCCCCGGGGAGGGGGAAAGACAACGTTGACTCGGTCTTTGGCTTCACAGTTGGGGGCTTCATTCTACCGGTTAAGTGGAGCCATGCTGGCCTCTAAAGGGAAGGCTGAGGCAGAGCACATTCTGGGGTCTCTTTTGCAGGTGGCAGAAGCACGGCAGCCCTCAGTGGTGTTGCTCAGCCAGGTGGAGGCCATGGAAGACGAGGGGCTGAGGCAGACACTGCTGAGCACCCTGGAGAAAGCCCAGGTGGGGACCACAGGTCTGGTGATTCTTGTATGTGCCACTGGAAGGCCAGATCTGCTGCAAGATGCAGTTCATCGAAGCTTTGCCAAGAGATATCACGTTGGCCTGCCAGATGTGGGGATGCGCAGGCAGGTGCTGCTGCAGGCGCTGTCGCCCCAGGGCTGCAGTCTGAGCGAGAGGGAGCTGAGCGCCGTGCTGCAGCGCACAGAGGGCTTCACAGTGTGGGAGCTGCTGCAGCTCAGCCAGCAGGCACTCTCCTCAGCATCCTCCCCCACTGGGGCCATGCATGGCCACCCCACATCCTCCAAACCCCCAGCCTTTACAGACTTTGAGAATGCCTTCTGCAAGGTGCGCCCACACACCACCACAAAAGAACTGGACACTTGTATAGAGTGGAGCAAGATGTATAACCACTGAGAAAGCAGCCAGTCGGCGAACTCGGACTGCGTCACGACCCTGTCTTTGCTTTGACATGGAACGCCTTGGGAATGTTTTGTTGTTTTGTAATTACAGATTATGCAGCCAAAAGAGCCAGAGAAGCTCAACGATGCGGGAGAGCTGACAAAGTTGTTTTCCTGGCAGAAGCATGCCATGGTGTGCTGTTTTTGTTTTCGTATGAATATCCGCAATATTTTATTTTTCCCAAAGAAAAGAAAGATGAATAGGCCTTGTTGAGTGGGGTAGTGTATTAGTCTTTTGGCCAATGGGAAAATCAGATTATATACTATTTGGATACTCTCAGAGATCCTGATTAGCCTTGGTCCGGGACAAAATCAATTATTTGTTGCTAGGTGACGTGGTCCAAGATTATGGATAATCAGGGTTTGGAAAATCCCCCCTTTTACTGCTACTCTCAGGATCCTATTTATTGCCAGTCCACGACCGTGTTGTCCTAATGTTGATTTAGTCATTGGATTGTTGCTAATTATTCAGTACGAAGGGCTCGGGATCATTTCAGCAAAAAACAGTTTTTGACCAAAAAGACGTCAAACCAAATCAGCAGTGTTGCTATATTTCTCAAAACAGACTGGTCCTGAAAATCACCATAAATTAACCCCTCTTGACAGCTTCTCACCAAATCAAAACAGTTAGTCCTTAATATTCTGACAAATAAAATCAAATCAGATGACTTGTATTAAATCCGAACATGCTGCTGTCTTTCCCAGGAGTTAAGTTGTTTCAGTAAAACCTTGCACTTACACTCAAAATGTCTGGTTGTAGATATATTTCACAAGTATCTACATTTAACTCACCAACAGTTATACATTTAAAATGGTACAATTCACAGACAACTTACTTTTCACTGTTAGGTTGTTGTCCTTGACTTCCGCATACATTTGTTCTCGATCTCACATTCCTCATTGTCTGCAGTTTTCCTGAGAATCTCACTCACAGAACAAAACGTACCCACTCGCGCGCGCGCACACACACACAGCTTCTCCTACAGCGTGTCTGTTTGCGCTTTCACTTTCTCCTTTTGTTTTCTTAGTATGTAGTCTTGTTTGAAATGCTCAGGAAGAATTTCTTTACCTCAGAAATATGAAATACGAAAAAGAATGTATGTAATCTTAGGGTCTTAGAAGAGGAGTGGCGCGGAGTGAGAGAACGGAGCGAGGAGAAACCTGACAGTCTTGTAACACCCGCTACAGCTGGGCTTTTACCTCGGGAGAGAAACTTGAATATGCTACAAAGAGTAACATTGAATGTAATTCAGGTATTTCAAAGGATATTTGATGCCATAAATCCATGTATTATTATATATGAATATATAAATACGTTTTCTTTTCTGTTCTTTACCCTTTATTTTTATTGTAGTTTATGGTGAAGTGATGATTGTCTTCAAGAAATGCTATGTAGAATACAGAAAATATTCCTTTTTTTGTTGGACAAACTGCAAATCCCCGTCTTATTTCGTGTTTACCTGTATATGCATGTCTTCTGTTTATAGTTTCACAGCAAAATATTATTTGAAAATGTAAATACAACGCACACAATCATACAGTGAACATCTGAGCACAAAATACCTTCCAAAAAACACAACAAATACAAACACAGATGCAAAAAAAAAATGAAATAAAGCTTAAAGATGAAGTCGTGTTATGTAGCTTTCAGCAAATCCCAAAGTTGATGTGTACATATTGTGGATAAACCCAACATGTAGACAATCCAGACAGATCTCTCTTTTTCCACCAGTCCGTCAGTTGTGTTTTAACAAGCTGGAAAAACCCGGTCAGTGGACTGCAGGTACAGAGGTCGTACGTATTAGACTGTTGCCATGGTCCTGAGGAGGTATACACAGAATGATGTAATATTTCCCACTGCCCTTTCCTTCTTCTGTCTCCCCCCTCCCTCCCTCATCATTATTTTTCTCTTTTTCTCTCTCCCCAGTGCAATCTCATTAGATTGGATTGCCCCCTAGCCACGAGCCCCAGTGGCCATGTGGCGTTGTATCCTCTCCCCACCCCACCCGGCCCTTCCCCCTCCTCTCCCCTTATACCGATTCCTCATGGAGTGGAAGTGGTCTGATTGATGTCCAGCAACCCTATATCACAGTGCAGCCGTCCCTCTCCAGCTGGTGGCTTCAGTCATGCCATACAGCCAGATCAATCAGAGTGACCCCTGCTGTGCACACTGATCACTGTCTCTGAAACTGAAAACACATACAACACAGCCCCTGCCTCAAGGTCCAAATACTGCTCGCAATTATTCACGTGTAATCACAGAAATTAAATAATAACGATGACTCAAAGGTACAAGTAGCCGCAGCATTTTGATTTGTTGTTGCTCCCACTTTCTCCCCGACAGTTTGTCCAACAAAACAAGTTTTTATTTTTTACGTTTTGATCTGTTATGGCGGTAACTTTGTTCTTGGTTATTGTACATTTTCTGTAACCATTTCTACCTCATTTTTGCGGCATATTGTACATGAAAGTATTTATTTCATGTCTTTTTTGATGTCTGTTTTAAAAATGATAATAATGTTCTTGAACTGTAATGGTCTACCTCAGAAAAGACTGTATTTTAAGAGAAGAGTATCACACAATATTAAACAGAATTTGTCAATATTGCACTGCGGTTCTTTCTTTTTTTCTTCTTCTCTGATTTCAGTGGTCGAGGGGCTGCAATTGACCAGAGTGCACAAATGACATGATGGTGGTGCTTACCTTTTGTCTCTGTATGTGGAGCCTGGCTTGACCCCAATGTTAAGGTCAACACAGTTACTTAAACTGATTGCTAAATCGAAGGCGACATCACAAGGTTTTGGATTTGACTTCGCACAGAAGCCTGTAAACTCAGCAGGTAACGTCAGGGTGAAAAAATAAAACAGTGGGTTCATGTGAAAGTGTGCTGTTAGATTTGAAGCAAGCATTTCTGCAGTTGTAGCTTGTGTGTCCTGCGTATCTGTGGGGTGAAAGATTACATAGTGAGCCGTGTGTGTGTGTATGTGTGTGCATTAAAGATAAAAACAGACAATACTGTGCGTGTCTTGTGTGTCTATGTGCACATACATTTGCCGGTGCCGGCCTGCACGTGTGCGTGTGTTTTTATGTGTGTTGCCGTGTCCAGAACAGCAACAGAAGCAGTGCTAGCACACCCCTGAGGCTTCAGGCCCAGCACCAGAGCACAGAGGTCCTTCATCCCTGTCACTGTCTGTAAACAACTGCCCGTCCCAGCGGCCCACCCTGTGCTATTTCTGGCCTTTCCTGACATCTTTCAAAGCCTCAAAACTAACCGAGAGAAGAAGTAAATCCGAGAAACTCTGGAGGAAGAAGTGAAAGTTTAGGCGAGGCCTGAAACAGGATCTCCAGTTATGGATTGTGGTGTCAAAAGCGGAGTTCAAAACATCTGCGACTGAATCCCAGCAGAACAGTAACGCTGGTGGTGTTGATGACAGAGTAATTAATTGTCTAATAATGATGCATAGCTCTGTTATAAGCACAACCTTGTGCTGCAGCTGCCCTTCATCCTCTGATGAAGGATAATCATTTCTGCAGCTGTTTAAAAATTATTTCCTATCTTTCCCTGTCACAAACTCAATGACATAATCTACAGAACAACATAACCTTGCAAAGGTAGAATAGACCATGTGGAAATGTGACATTGGTACATGAGGAGAGGCTTATTTGTATCATAAATCCTAATTTCACACCACAGGTAAGACGTGTAGTATTGAATATACCGGCTGGAGTTTTTCATGTTTTTGTACATTGCAACAAATGAAAAAGATTTACCTCCACAGTTTGATGAACCGGTTTTGTGATAACTGAACCAAAGCGCAGAAACATTAACTCCTGCCTTTCATGTTTCTGAGTTACTTTCCATCCAGTAAGTGACTGAAAACCAGTTTGTCCTTTTTGTCCTGAGTGATTTCTGTCCTCCAGGAAGTCAATCATTTTCGTCTCCCCGCTGATTGGAGGTAATTAGGCGAGCAGAGTTTGTAATTGGATAATAAAAGATGCTAATGAGCTGCTGTCCTATTTACTCATACTGTGGCAGTGAATAGCACCACACATCCCCGCCACACTTTCCTCACCGCAACACTGCTCTAATAAAAACTGATAGTGAAAGTACATTTTGCAATAAATAAAAGATATACATGTTAATTATCAAATTAATTAGCTTTACATAGTTGGGTTTATAGATAGTAAAGGTTATAGGGATAAATGGTCGTATAGTATGTTTTTATGATCTGATGTCAAAGGTGTTTAATGACAATGGAAACCAAAGTTTTTAGTCACTGCACCGAGCTCATGGATGTGTTCAGTATTTATGCATTTCTTCTGTGGTGATTGTGATTAAAGAATATTTTTTCTGCGTGCACTCTACATAAATACTGTGTTCATGTACAGCCTGAGCTAGAGGTGCCCTGTTGCAGCACAGTCGCCAGAATAGATGTTGGCGTTGTATATTTCTGCAAACCACAAATATGTTAAATTTGTGTATTTTATGTGTAGCAATATGTTGAAACTTTACCTTCCTTTATGTTTCAGTTTTTAGTGTTATGTTGAGGCAATGCTGTGGTTAAGCGCAGGCACAATAACTGCTTGGTTTGGTTTAGAAAAACATCACACTTTGGCTTAAAATATGTTTTTCTCACACAAACATGGCTGGAAAAGACTCATAGAGTGGTCCGTCTCACCTAGGCCTCACACCATCCACCATCCACACCTCCTGATGAGAAACTCAGCTCATATTCAAATGTCCGAATTACACCGCTTTAGAAATGTGGCTATGAAACATATGAAACATACAAATGTAACCTATGTGTAGTTTGCAGAAATGTATAATGCTAACATTTTATTAGTGACCGGGCTGCTTGACAAAAGCTGACAAAGTTATTTATGGTAACAACCTTCATAACGAAAAGGTCGTTCTCTGATCTAATTTCACACGGACACAGTCCTCTCTACCTTTGCCGTGCTGCTGGTCCTCCATTGTCCGGGCCTTGATACTGACAAGGTTGACATCAGAGGAGAGCTCTGACACCGGGTGAGTTAGGACTGCCAGCTGTTAGCAATCAAGTCTATTTTGAAGTCAGGGACACATGGACCCCCAGGGCCAAAGCAGCAACTAGCCGAAGCCCTCACCACCCCCCCAACCCAGCCTACAACCTCCAAGCCCCCTGGTAGCACAGCTGTATTGGTTCCAGATGTAGCAAAGCTGCAGTAAGGGCCCTTTACCTAAGAGGACCCCGAAAGTGATGGTGGACCTGCACAGGGAGTGGAAATGCAGCAAAGTATAACACAAGGAGCTGAAGAATATGTTTCAACACCAAACCTGAGCAGCAGATGTTAATATAAGAAGAAAAGAACCTGCATTTCTTGAGCTGAAAGCTTTTACACAGTATCCTCAAACTCTTGTCCTTGATGGAGGAAGTGCTGCACATTGTAACAGAGAAACTGAGTCCATTGGCCCTGCAACATTTGGCAATTTTAAACCGAGTGGTGTAAAATCTAAGGAGAGAACACGGAAAAAGTGAATCACCATCATCAGATGAAGTCTGCAGCTTCAAGCCAGATAAATAAACTAATCTGGGATTTGGATCGAGAGAGGAAAACAATGGCACAATGGAAACTACTCAGGTTGTTAAAGAGGAAATGATCAAATCTGTGCAGCTGCATTGTTTCTGTGTCAGACAGGTCAATCAAAACTCTCAGGAAATTGGGTTTGACAGGTGGAATGTCCCGGTTAATATCTTGGCCTGCCCCCTCCCACACGACTTAAACGTGATCACTGAATAAATAAATAGTAAATAGGTACGTGGGAGAATAAACAGATTGCTGTTTAGGAGCAACTGAAACAGACCTGTCACTGTGAGAACAGCAGCACAATCTGATGTTGATAGAAACAGATGAAGGTGTTAACATGAAAGTCTTCATGTTAAATTAGTTTTCTTCGCGTTGGGTAGTCTGCAGATGATCGTGTGTGATCTTGCTATGATGGCACCTAATTTCAAACAGACCATTTTAAAAAAAGAGGAGGCTTTAATGCAGGTCTATACCTCCCTCATGTGGCCAGTCCAAGAACATTTAAAACCAGATGAATGACCACACTGTGCCATGAATCTACTCAGATCAGACTCCAACAGATAACTCTACTGTTAGCTGAAGTTATTGTGGTATTTATTGTGCTGTAAACTTCATCACCACATACACAGATACAGCCAAAGTGATGTGATTTTATTTACTGAACTCACAAACAGGATACAGCGTTAATCCTTAAGCCCCTTACCTCATCTTATAATGGGTCAAAGGGCTTTAAGACATCTAAACTAAGACTGCAGCCATGAATTTGCTGCAGATATTTTCCTGTCTTGGTGAGCTGCTGGTCTCTTAAAGTGTTTTTATCAATGAGACTGGAGGACTTGGAGGATGGTGCATCAGCTTACAGATACTTTGACTGAGCTGTTTGCCTCTATGTGATCCAGGATATGATGAACTGATCTTTGTTATACTTGTGCTATGGTTCTGAAATTGTATGTGCTGCTGCCTGTTTTGACCAGGACACTGTTGAAAAGGAGATTTTTTTATTTTTATCTCAAAAAGTAGTTTTTTCTAAAATGGATTTTAAATTAAATAAAATCTAAAAATTCAGCTGATGGGATTTTAAAATTACCAAGTGCAATATGACAATGAAACAAGGTGTGAACTATGTACACTGCTGTAAAACACAACACACATTTACACCACAGTGCCGCACCTAGAAAATTTAGCGTCCTATGCAATCTTCCCCTGCGGCCCCCTCTATAAATAAATAAATAATATTACTATTATTATTTGTAGCATCTTTTTACATTAATTTTCTGTATTGCTAACCAGAACAAGAGCTAACAACACACACAAAAAGAAATCAAACAATAAAAGAATACAGTATGTGTAAAATTGTAAATTTCATCCTCTTGTTGTTTTTGTATGGCAACCTGGCGCTCTTCTCATTTTGTCTTTCTCTAATACTCTCCACACACACCTTACTCCCTCATTTCCCTTATATTTCATATAATAAAATAAATAAATAAATTAAATTAAAATACTAGGCTACTACTACTACAAATAAAATGTTTTTGTAAGGTGACCTGGATGGCGTTTGCCTTTTAATTTCCTCTAATACTCTCCACACACACTCCACTCCCCCATTTCCCTTATATTAGATATTTCTAATGTAATAAATGAATAAATAAAAGTGGGGGGCGCGATCTTGGTGCCCTCCCCTCCCTCTGTGTGGCACCCTCAGAAAAACAGCAAAGCAGCACCTGAACTGAAACATTTAATACAGGAGCGCCCCCTGCTGGCTCTACATGGGAAACACTGAAAAGTTACATTAATGTCTGCTCTATATTAAAGGAAATATGTGACAAATGTGCACTTAAAAACATGTCATGTACACAAAGTAGCCTGTGTTAATATAAGGAACAAACCTGCTCTACATGATTATCATAAGGTATTTAACATGTGTCATGTTTCACCTTATAATATAATTTTTGTTACACAGTATACAGCCTATAATTGATTATTATTATTATGGTTATATCATCTACTTAAGCAGGTAACAGTCTCATTGAGACAAAATAAGTCTTTTTTAAGAGCTACTTGACAATGAGGGCAGCGTAAACAGTGTTACAACAATTAACACAAACACACACCACGAATGAGTGAACACAACATTCAGTTAAAGTGCAAACAACAACAATTCTAAAACATAAACGGGTGCATTTTTATAATAAACACAATAACACATCACAAATATTTGCATACACACAATAGCACACACACATGACTGGGAATGTTTCCGTGGATTTCATGGTCCTCCTCCACCCCACAGGTCAGCTTACACCATATATCTGTCAGAGAGGTAAAATCCCGAGAGCTGCCAAACTTTCTCTGCAGGTCTGCTGATTTTCCGACAAATATGTGCCGCTGGGAGAGTATCCGCTTTGCTGGCACTGCCATGTGCAGATATGGTATCATATGTCTGAGTTCAGACTTACTGGAAGTTACAGCGTCTGCTGAAATGACTCAACGTCACTCCGCCTACGTCTCCTTCTGTGGAAGTTCACCAAGCCTGCTGGGCTCGGTTATAGTTTCTGTTTCAACGGCGGCAGATAGATACCAAATATATTTACTCTATATTATGTTTTTAATATATTGCTGAATTCCTGAGAGGGTAAAGGCCACAGAGTGAGTTATGTGTAGTCCTTCTAGTGATGATAAACAGACCACAGTGCAGACAGATGTGAAAAAAAAGGGTGCACATCTGTACCCAAGCATATTGTAGCTCACCCTGCTGTGTGTGAGTGTGAGTGTGTGACCGCCCCTTCGTGCACAGTGTGTGTAGGAGCCTACATCATCATGATACAGTAGCAGCCCCCATGCTGTCCGGATGACTCTGTGTCTCGGTCATGTGTAAACTTGAACGTGAGGACAGGAAGTAGCGCGCGCTCCTCCGTTACTGGCACATTGTGCACAACAGGGAAGTAAGCCTCACCTACTTTTTGTTACGGTGTTAAAAGTTGAGCTGCTCGCTGCTCAAAGTTGATTTCTCCTCGGTTAAAGACGACGGTCCAGCTTTTAAACAGAGGCAGCCTTACAGTGAGTAATGGAGGCAGGGTATGATCAGTAGGACTCTCGGACTGAAGGAGGACTTATGAGACAGAGGAGGAGGAAGAGGCGACGGACAAGACACATATTCAATGTTTTGAAGTCTATTTTGAACTGAAGGTGAGTGTTGTTGTTTGTTGTCTTGATATGACAGGTAAACAGCTGATGAGGCCTGTCAGTTGTGAGAATATAAATGAGGCTGTTGCGTCTCTGGCATGTTTTGGTTACCAAAAAAAAAAAAAAAACTTGCAGGATGTTCTGTCGGCCTGAAATACAGCCTCATATTATTCTACACTTATGCAAACCCCTGTGAGTGATTGTGAGGTCGTTTTTCTTAATTTCACCAGTTAAAAAGAGGCTTTAATGATAGCTATTGTCTTGTAATCCACGACATGTTGAAGGGAATTATGTAATCATCTTGATCAATTTAGTCCCTCCCTCCACACTCCGTGCCCCAATAAGCACATGTCTGCTGCACCAATAAACCCTGTACAGCTTAACACTGTTTATGTGCCTAGAAGCTCAACGTTGGAGGTGATTAGATATTAATATTTTAAGAAATACAGGTTATATTAAAGTGTTAGATCCCCAGAAAAACATGTATTGAGTATCTTACCAGACAAACATCAAAGCAAAATATCCTTTTATTACTCACATACTGTTTGAACAGTTATGATAATAAATAATGAATAATACATTTTAGAATTTAATTATTTTTTCCAATTTAACTGCAACTGATGTAGTTTATTTATTTCGTTTTTAAACTTTATTTTTACCTGTGTTTTCAGGGGGCAAAGGTTGGTAAGAGTCAGAACAGGGTTTTTCAACATTACATCCTTTTATGTATACTGGCCATTTTTTCCAGTATTTTACACATTAATTGCAGTCTTAAGGAAAAGGTGATATAATCCATACAGTGGCTATTATTTGTGTAAATCACTGAACCCAACAGGTTTATATTAGGGACAGGCATCTATATGGGACAGGTCTTTAATTCCTTTTAGACAAAACTGTTGCTCAGCAAAGATGGAAAATATGGTTGAATTGTTTATTTGAGCTAATATGAATATTATTTGTATAAAAATTAGGCTTCAAATAACATATCATGTGTCATGTTATGATATCCATAACTTGGATTAGTTTCTATGAAAAACACTTTTGATTGGTGGACCTTTGCGGACTAAAGGAATATATAAACTTACTGGATAATCAAAGAATGGACACATATTCTGACAGCTTCAGAGGAAAGTAGTCCCCACTTATTTTTTCGTCATGCAGGTAAATCTGAACATCATCAATATGAAAGTGGTCTGCCATTGATTTGCCACACAGCCTCCAGTGGTCATCACGCCCCTGTGACCCCTCTTGTGTAAATCTGATAATAATTTGATGACTGAACCGACACAGGTGTCTGCTAACAATTAAGTTTGGTACAAACACACAACAAGGCAAACATGAAAGGGATAGTTTTGCTAAATGTGCATTTCCCAAAACGCCACTTACTGAGTTCACCAGAGACAGAGGTCAACCTGCAGAGCTCTGCTGTTGTTGTTAATTTGCAATGTGTGTATAGTTTTAACTAAAAAGTTATAACTGCATAGAAGGTAGATTCCGACATATGGTAATCTTTATGATAATGTTGTTCATTTAAACGATTAATATTCCTATTGTTACTAGTAGACCGGTCATCACGTACTTTAATTCGCTGTCAATCAGCTGTCAACAAGCGGTGATCTGTTGGCAGCTCAGTCAGTTGATGTGACAAATCTTCCACTGTGCAGATGACTGTGGGTCAGAACAGCCAGAAAAGCATGCTGGCCTGCATACTACAAAATACAACCAGATGTAGTAGAACATCCTGGTATTTTTGGCATACTGCATTTCACATACTGTGTATTAAGGACATAATTAATCTTGTTCTGGCATATTATATAGTATGGTGGTATGGGTATTGGAACACACAGTAAGTCTTCATTCACCTCTTCACTGGTAATTCTTTATTTCCTCTGCAGCAGTTTGTGGAGTTTGAGTAGGCAGGTGGATAATGGATAATTTATTAATTACATTAACATTGTAAACATGGGCGCGACTGGTTGACTAATGGCCCTTAAGGATGACTATTTGTCGGTTAGAAAAATTCTTAGTGTGGGGCAGCCCTAATTTCAACATTGCTCCCATTGAGCGGTCCAGCTCCAAAAATAGAAAATCAGACTGTGGTGGCAGATGTTGATGTGTTGGGGGGCGCCACAAATAAATAGATGTGTGGCGAAACCCCGAAAATGAAAAAAAAAAAAAAAAAATGCAGTTTAAATTTTAACACCTTGTATTTACAATGTCACTTGTTTCACACACTGAGGGAAAAAGACATTTGTAAAATTATTATATTTTCTTAAATTACTGAGATATGGAATGTAGCTGTTTTCCTAGTCTTCATTTCAGTGGCATCCGACAGCTCAGTGTGGTCAACACAGGTTACATGTATTTTATGAGGGCTATTAGATTGAATCAGAGTCAATCATGACAACTTCAGAGTTAAAAATAGCTAAATAGTCAAGTTGAAATGTTGGCCTGTATGAAGTTGATTCTGTAAATATGCACTCAGTGACTTCACAGTGGGTCTTACTCAGTCAGGAAAAGCATTTGTCGTGTTTTTCCTCTACATTTTTGTTGATTTGTGACAGGAACAATAAAAAAATACTGTTCCATTCGCCCGGATAGAGCGGACACACTTTGGACTCCTGTGTTAGCTGTGAACAAAGTCTGACAGCTGACACTGGCACCAACTGATAAGCCGGTGAATCAGCTTTCCAATAATATGTTTAGTTCAAACTAAAAATAACATGGTTGAAGAAAAATAAAAAAAGAGCCAGTGTATTTACATGTTGTAAATTTCTAAACTGTGATTGTCTCCACTCTGAGGTTTAAAGTTTGAGTTTGAGCGTGACGAATGACAGAAGTTTAGTTGCTTTCTAACTGGCTAAAAAGGCGCTGTCCCAACGGGTCGCGCTCTTCCTTTGTCTTTTGTCCTTTGTGATATTATCAGACCTGCATGCACAGGTGAGGTGTTTACACCAGAAAAACATGTCATGAGGGGTATGTTAGTGCAGCTGTGACATTTCCTGTGTGTTTAATGATGAAAGCCGTCCAGATTTCACAGAGCCGACATCAGGGAATCATAAAAAGCAGCTCTGCTCAGTTCATCCTAACCAACGTAATGCAGTAGCTATTACCAACAAGGTGAGGAGAATCATGACCACAGCACAGCACAGCACAGCACAGAGAGTTAAGGTGTAAGAAAACCTAAAGACCTGAAATATCTGTAGGCTACACAAGTCAGTGGAGAGACCCCTGGGAGACAGATGAACAGAAAAGACAAAACACGCTGCTGAGTCCTGCCTGTACAGCCAGATAATAGTTCATACTGAGCAGCCACAGCTGTTTTCCCAAATGACTCAGCAAACCTAAAGATCCACTCTCTGTCCTCTATTACTGCACTGTACCTCCCACACACAATGAAAGAGAAAGGGAGAAGTCAAATCAAATAGTTTGACTTGTGTGAATGTTGAACTGAAATGACAGATAATTCAATTCAGTGAAGAAATATAAGTTCATAAACATCTATAACGTGACTCGACTTGATGGATGTACCCACATTTTTTTCACTGTTGACGATCTCACCCAGAATCAAGGGACATTTCACCTCGTTTATCTGATGAAGGATATTTGGATGGCTGACTCAAAAGACGCCGTCTGTTAGGTCAGTTAATGACGTGAAGCCGACTAAAGTGTGTGTTGGCAACCAGTTAATTCCAGTTTATTCTCAAGCTTTTGAAGGTCATTGTTTGCTGCGGCGGCTGGAGTCAAATAACAATCAGGTTTGTGTTGTGTGTCAAAGCTCTTTGGTGATATTAAAGGTTATAAGGTCATGTTCCTGAATGGCGAGTATTAGGAATCTTGGCATTGGGTGCTTTCCCCTGTTCTCCTTCTGTCAATTCAAATCATTCAATTTCATTTATAGCCCAGTATCACAAATGACACTTTGCTCCAGAGGGCTTTACAAAATACGACACCCTCTGTATTTGGACCCTCACAGCGGATAAGGAAAAACTTGCCTCCCTGTGAAAGGGGTGTTTTAGGGAGGAAAAACTTGCCTCCCTAAAACACCCCTTTCACAGGGAAAGAGCAACTAACACAGGTTCACTCTCCCAGGACCGACAGACAGATGTGCAATAGACGCCGTGTGATCAGAATAGACCAACATAATAAAATTACAGCACAGACAGTGACAGACTTGACACAGGCAGCCTCTCTTTCTCAGAAAGTGCTCATGAGTCAGCAGTGACTTGTGCTTTGAGCTGTGTGAACAAGTTAGAGCTGCAGCTACCACTGTTTTCATTATGGAGCATTCTGACTGGTTGTTTTGGTTTTGTTATGATTAATCCATTGATCCCTTTTTTTCCACTGTTAAAGGGGTGTTTTTTTTGGGGGGAGTTTTTCCTTATCCGCTGTGAGGGTCCTAAGGACAGAGGGATGTCGTATGCTGTAAAGCCCTGTGAGGCAAATTGTGATTTGTAAAATTTGGGCTTTATAAATAAAATTGATTGATTGATCTTTAGATAAAAAAGATAGTGAAAAATCATCATCACAAGTTCCCACAGCCCGGTGATGTCGTTATATTGCTTGTTTTGTTAAACTAACAGCACCCCAAAGTCATGAAAACTCAGAGAAGCAGAAAATCCTCACATTAAGAAACTGGATCCACAGAGCTGATGCTCAAAAATGATTTGAACAATTAATCAGTGATCAAAATTGTTTAATTGACTAATCAAAGCTGCATCATTTGTCAGTTAATTTCTTTGTCTTATGTGACAGTATGTTTTATGTTTTTGTCTGCGTTATTTGAAGACGTCACCTTTTGGTCTGATGGGTATTTTTCTCTGTTTTCTGTGACTTTATATAATAAACGATTGATTGACAAATTGAAGAAATAATTAGCCAATAAATCGGTGATGAAAATAATTGATAGTTGCAGCCTTATATTTGCTGATTGTCAGTGAAGAGAGGTTTCAGGTAGTGTGAGTGTGAGCTGGTAGAAAGTGAGGGTGTTGGAAAATGAGGAAAGTGCATTTATTTCCTTTAACAATAGGAGTCATTATTTATCCTTCAGTCCTATCATGGGCGTCGTTAAGTTAAGAATTCAAAATAATGACATGACAATGGTCAAATTCACCTCCACTTATTTCTGAGAATGCCAGTGGAAAATAACCAGCATTGGTTTGACTTTCCATTACGCAGTGACATCATCTGCATTAACCTGATGTGTGAATTCTGTACTCTCTAACAGATGTTATCATATAGGGTGATGAGATTACTCTTCTGATTATTGTGAGGTTTTTTTCACCTTACTTTACCCCACCTTACCAAATTTGTAATTGAGATTCACAAATACAACTGACTGACTTGAGTCTGTTTTAAAGGGAAAGTGTACGTTAACAGTGTTGTGTAATAACAGACACTAGTTGCACTTGATATTCTTGATCTTTATGAAAGTTTTCACTCACCTGTTGCGTAGTGGTCCTACATTTATCATGCCTGCATGAAATATATGTCACTAAATCTTTTTAAAATTCTTTTTTTGTTTGGATTTACCAAAACACTTAGCAAATACTGTTGTCACTATGACAACATATAGAGAAAAAACAACACCAAATGCAAAAAAAAGAAAAAGAATAATGACACACAAGTATTAAAATGACCGTGTCTCCGATTGTAGCTTGAATATAAAAACCTCCTGTTCTGCCACTAAGTGAACATTTCACTTGACATGTTGTTTTTTTTTAAATTTTAGACACATCATTGTAAAAACATTCAGGACACACAGGGAGAGGAATGACGTCAAATCAGTTGAAGTGGTTGTGGGAGCAGAAAGCCGAGAGAAGAAACATTCAGGGCTTGTAATGTTAAGTGATTTCCTTTGAGAAGGTTTTCTGGCAGGATATGGAGCCCACCAGGTTTTATGGTACACCAAGGAGATGCTCTATTTTGGCTTGGGAAAGAGACCTTAACAAAAGGAGGGAAGCTTTCAGCAGGGCTCGACAGTGCGAGCGTTTCACTCGCATTTGTGACTAAAAATAGGTGTGTGCGAACTGTAAAAAATATTTAGGGGCACATTTTTTTGTCAATAAAAAAATATGATAATCTAACCGCAAATGTTGGAGGAACTTCAGTCGCCTTCCCTCTTCCCCATGTGACACGGTTATGGGCAGTTTTCCAAGCCACTGTCAGCACAATGAATATAAGTCCCACTGTTGGCAGCATGGAAATCAGTCAAAGTGCGGAGGAGATGGACCGGGTTTAGCGGCCGACCTCCGGGGAAGCCCTCTCCCCTCTCCCTGCAGTGAGGGACCGTTCTCCACGGTACTGCTGCTGGGCAGGGTGGAAATAAGTCCTGCAGAGTTTCAGAGGACCTGGAGAATGTTTTAGGATAGTAATAACATTATATAAGATAATCATATTACAAAGATAATATATATAAGATAACATTAAAGACAAAATTAAATTGCAATACTTTTTCAAAACTTGATGATTTTACCTTTCTGTAAATTTTGTATACAAATTCATTAAATAATTTTGCTTGTAAATGTCTATTTGCATCACGTTTTTTACGGAAAACACATTATTTGATCAGTTTACATTGTGCCCCTAAAGTTCTTCGTGTGCTCCTTACTTTTTCAACTTAGGAGCACATGTGCTCCTTGGGAAAAAAGTTAGCGTCAAGCCCTGCTTTGTGCACCACTGACAGTCTGGTGGTTTATACTGAATGCATCCAATATGCCTCAGTTTATAAACATAAAGGAAAATCTGCCATCTAAAAGTGTTTGAGCACTAAATGTGCAGAGTCCCAGTATAGGGCCCTATGAAATCTGTTTTATTTTTTCCAGGTTTTGTTGTTTTACCCAGATTTTAAGTTCTCCGTCTTATTTTTTTTTTTTTTGATTCTGTGCTGCACATTTTGTAATCAGTGTCTGATCTTGTTTGATGAATACAGTCTTAACAATTTATAAAGAAAATGTTTAAAATTAATACATATAAATGAGTTTAATTTCTCTTGTTTAAATCAGAGAAAGTGCTTTGATACAGTCCTTAGATAAACATTTCATCCTTTTGTAAAATAAAATGCTTCACAGCTGAGCTTCATATCTGCTCTGCTCCTTGTATTTTTTTGGATGACTTAGCAGTCACAGCGGGCCTCTTCCGCATGACTGCACGGTCTAGTAATAATGCTAATCATCAGGATTGTTTTAGAGACCCAATGTCAAAGAATAAAGTACTTTCCCCTAACAATTTAGTGGGATTTCTTGTTTATAAGGCAGTCCATATGCTGCTTGATAGCAGTAGCTGATATGACCTGCTGCTCTAAGCTTAAAGAGCAGGGCGCTTCTGGCCACCTACTTTGTCTGTCTGGTGCAGATCCAGTCAGAGACTAAAGAGCCCACAGCTGGAGAACATGACCTCAGGAGGTCCAGAGTACAGCTGAGGTTTCTGCTTATAAGCACCTCAGCCTGATGCTCACAGGCATCTTGTGAAGAACTTAGTGGTGAGGAAATACCTTAATGAAACACCTGCCCATATACAGGTGCTCCTGTTAATGAAATGCAACAATATAATAATAAATGCTTTTCTAATTTACCTATTATGGGGCTCAAAGGTCTGATCAAGTCTCACCCACTGCAGCTCCTGGCTGCAAGAGGCAGTGATAGTGTATGATTGTTGTGGCCAAGAGTTCACAGTAACCATGTTATCACAATCTGTAGAAATTTAGTCCCCTTCAAATTAAAAATATGCCCTGTTTGTAAATTAAAAATGTGGTAAAATTGAATAGTCATATTATACCTAATGTCCTTTCACTCTTACTTTTGTAGCCCTGCTTGATCATGGCCCAGTGGATACACATGTCCCAATTTAAGTCAAATTAAGTTTTAACTTTGTTTACTGTGCACTTTGTCGCATTTTTTTTGCAAATTAATAACACTCAAAACATGAATGTAGGGAGGTGGAGAGAATCCGCAACCATAACTGTACAAAACTGTACAAAAAGAGCAACTGTACTGAATGGATGGCGAAAAAGCGACCAGATAGATGTTGATAGAGGGAAACAAAGCAAGAACAAAAACAAATGGAAATGATTTAAGAGGTGCTGGATTATTTACATTATCAATATGTATATTATTAACATGATATCAATGTTTGATTTTTAAACACCGGTATATCACGGCACTCCTGCTGTAGACATAGTAATTACTAGAAGATTTAGCAAGAAATTTTGACTTCTTGAAATCTAAACTGCCATTTTGTGAAAACTGTACTAGTCATGAAAATGCCCATTAGGCCCAGTAAAGTCCCGAATCTTGTGAGCAGTTTAAAAATCATTTTTCTAATTCAAAGTGTGGTGATTTGGTATGGCCCCAAAGTAGAGTGGTTTTTTCTGATTTTTGTGAAAACAACTTGGTTGAGAAAGTCATTCCTGATCATTCCACATGTTTTGTGAATGTGTTGGCAACACTGCAGGACAAGTAGCATGCCAAAAAAATGCGATGGAAGGTTAAGAATATTAAGAAATAAGGCCAAGGATAATGTATGGGTTGTTGTTCTATGATATGAGGCAATAAGAAAGGCATTCATGATTTTGATAAACACAAGTACAACTCAATTTATGTCTCCTTTCGTTGGCTTAATCATCAGGTATTTCGAATAATTTTACTGAGGCAGTGGTCCAGTAGTGTTGTCACGATACCAAAATCTTTGTTTCGGTACCGATACCAATATGAATTTTGATACTTTTCAGTACTTTTTCCTAAGGAAAACTCCTTTTGGACACAAACCTTTAGAACAATAAATAGTAAGGGTGTAACGGATTGGTTGCTCAAATGTTTCACCAAGTTTGTGTTGTCTCATGATGTCTCCCTTTGCGAGGCAGACTTTCTCTTGCCTTTTTTCACGTGTGCCAGCTGCGAATGTTGATACAGGTGTTGTCATACACACCACTTGCGCAATCTGTGCTCCAGTAGGAACAAGAAAGGCGTTTGTGTGCATAAATGAATTAAATAAATTAATGAATTGAATCAATTTAAAAAGTACCGGTATTTTCCAAATGCAGTATAGTACCTTTTGGAATGCTCTAGTACCGCGGTACTATTTTAGTACCGGTATACCATGCAACACTATGGTCCAGTTTCTCTTACAGCTCTCAGACTGCAGGGCTGAGGGATCAAATACTTGCCTGGGTCGTCTGCCAACATTATAGAGAAGTATTCATAACAATTAGACTGAGAAACCAAGGGAGCAAATGTAGCTACGGGTGGCTCATAGCTTGGCTGTAAACTGTTATGTAAAAGTGCTGCCAAAACAGGCCCCTGATTATTGTAAACAGCCAGAAATATTTCCCCTACCTGTGCCAGGACCTGCCTGTTTATGCTGGTGTTGACTGGGAGTGAAACTGTGCAACACTGGTTATGAAACAGCTTTAAGAAAGAGCTGGCCCAACATCACCATAGCTGCCAGAGAGAATGATGGTAGCAAGAGGTTGTCAGTGTGTTAATTCGTATGAACTCTCACTAGTGAAAGCATGCAATGATACCATAAATACTTGTCTTGGAGCCAATGCAGTTTAAACAGCACATCTGTATTCAGGACTCTGGAGTTTTCCCTCTTACAGTGGTTGTTTACTGTCGTAGCTTCTCAGCGAGATTGACTCTATTTTAAACTGAGCTTTCTCCTTCCAAGTTTTATTGGGTGGCATGTTGTCCAAAGTTTCATTTTACATTCCGTCAGTAAAGTCTAATATCAGAGGAACTAAACTGCAATAACACAAAGTTGCTCAGCTAAGCAAGATGTTACATCTGTCAGTCTTTCTTTTGACAAAGCAACAAAGTGGAAGAGCAATTTGTTGATCTTATCTGCAGAAATTCAATGTTAGCATGTTATATTGTCTACAGCCCTGGTTAAATATTAACATTTTCAGCTCATTCTAGCATATTAAATTGAATACAGCATTAGTTCGAGTAGAGGGATGAAGTTGTGATAGCTTAATGTACAAATTAAACAAAAGAGATACAACATTTTACCAGAGCTTTAGATGTGCGGCATATTTCGTTAGTCTCTATGCTAAGCAAAAGCTTAGCAAAAGCAAAGCTAATCCTTTCCTGGCTCTAGATTCACATTTCTCTATGTCTTTCAGATGAAAGACATAGAGAGTGGTATGAGTTATCTCATCTAACTCTCAGCAAGAAAACAATGAAGCATATTTCCCCAAAATGTCAAGTTGTTCCTTTAAGAAGGGATTTGTTGTCCCAGCAGTTTATCTGACTGAGCCTGAAAGTATTTAGTGACATGAAGCTGTTGTTCTAAGAAGACAAATAGCTGTTGTTCTATCACAGTTTTCTTCCGTGTTCCTTCAGTGTGACACAACGGTTATAAAATGTTGCTCAGTGTTGCATACTAGATATCATGACTTGCCATGAGGAGAATTTGACTGTTGATTATCTCTGCCAGGTGAGCCTGGAGGGGATTCTGTATTTGGTTGTGTGTGTGTGTGGATCTGTCTGTCAACAGCTTGCAAACAAGCACCTCTCATGTTTTGGCTGGAGAAATACCTGTTTTATTGACGGCTTCATATCGTTGTTAACTGCTGATTGCTTACTCCTCTTAACCGGCTGGTAGAGGCTACAAATTTTCCACAAACAGGTTCGGCTAACAACAACAAGTCGGCCACATTGTGGCCTTTGTCGTGACTCACTAACGAACATCTGTAGAAAAGTTTGGTCTTGTTTTGAACCGGAGCAACTGATTAATGCTATATCTGATATGTCATGATCCACTTAAGTTAGGCAGGATACAAGATGAACAAATCTCTGACTCAATTTTGGCTCTGATTAACACACAGTGCGTGTCGAAATGCCGTTTTGCACCGTATTAAATACTAAAGTGAGTCGTGTGCTCTAGTATTTTCGTTTGGTGCAGTCCTTGTGAAGTGGCTCATTGATCTGTTTGTTGCAGTTCGTCCTTTCTGTGAGCACCGACCTTCGCTTGTTGAGGGGCTGAAGTGCAAGAGATTCCTTCAATTATGATTAAATCACTACTTTTGTTATCTTTGCTGCCATCTGCCACCAGCTGTCTGGCTGAAAGGGCGGAGCTAAGTACTCCAGTCAGTTGTATCCTTGGCGGCTGAGTCACAAACTTTCTCATTCCACAGCTAAACAGTACAGTAAAGTATGTTTCTGAAAACATCTGAGGTGAGAAATAGGCAATGCAGTAACAGAATCTTGATTCATATTTGATCAGCGCTAACTAGTTTGACAGTTTGACCGCAGTTCATGAGCAGCATGATTGACAGCTGCGTTAGAGACTCCTCGACTCTGATTGGTTATTTTCATTCACATGCAGTTAGGTCATTAAAAAAATGCTGCAAAGCAATAGAGTAGGCAGTGTGTGTTTCTTTTTAACGTATTATCTGTCTAATGTACTTCTGGCACTTGATCATGCTTGTTATTTCCTGTTGTGTTGTTCTGTAGCCCACAGGCAAAGTTAAGTCAATTTACAAATGACATAGATCAAAGATTTGTGACTGTTATTAAATATACATTCATCCTCATAATTACACCCTATCTCACTCACTGAAACTCGCTGTGGCGTGTCTGCTGGAAATACAGGAATTGTGTGTGGTAGCCGTGATCAGCTCGAGTGGCTGCGGCCCTGCCTGGTGGAGATCTGCACTCTACTTTTCTAGTTAGATTAGCTCTCTTCTCACCTTTCAAAAGCATGGTGCATGAATTGACGACACCTTATAATGTATCTGTTGTGTAATTAAGCCAACATAAATGCAACTCAGGCCAGGAATGAAACAGGAAACCACTTTAAACTTACATTACGACAGAACGAGTCAGACTACAGAGAGATACCCAAGCTTTCAGAGACAGTTTTTACACTGTGTGCTTCTCCCCACATGTAGGAAGCTGATAAAGCTCACAGGATATACTTGCTTGTTGCCAGCAGCAGATTTAAGACACATCTCCCCATAGCCGTGGTGTACATGTCTACCAGATGTTGATCGACATGCAGTTAACAAATCCTATGAAAAGACCAAAACCAATGTCGTCTATTTCCAGGCCCTGAATGTGGCTTATTACTCTGTGCCATAGACAACCACTGATCTCCAAACACTGTTAAAAACATGTCTCATCTTCTGTTTGAGAAAGCCTTGCTTTTAAAAAAAGACTACATCATCAAATGGAAATGCTCCACTTGTCCTGGGACCTTCACTAAAATGTATAACAAAGCTTTGTGGGCTTGCCTTGAACAATCTTCAGCTCCACAGCAGTCTGTGCTGACCGTCCTGCTGTTAGGACAGGAGGTATTATTGAAGTTAAAAATGAAACTAAGTATTTGTTAGCCATTTTTAGATTTACATCTTTGGGAGGAACAACTGTGCTGTGGCTGCAAACAAAGTATGGAAATAGGAAAGTGCTTTTTTTCTTAAGGGAGCCTTTTTCTATTATTGAATAAACTGGCAACTTCTGACTTAGTGACATATTTTATGAATATTTCATCCATCCATCCATTTTCATTCGCTTATCCGAGGCCAGGTCGCGGGGGCAGCAGGCCAAGCAAAGCACCCCAAACGTCCCTCTCCCCAGCAACACTTTCCAGCTCCTCCTGGGGGACCCTAAGGCGTTCCCAGGCCAGATGAGATGTGTAACCCCTCCAGCGTGTTCTGGGTCTGCCCCGAGGCCTCCTACTAGTGGGACGTGCCCGAAACACTTCCCTTGGGATGCGCCCAGGAGGCATCTTGATCAGATGCCAGAACAACCTCCACTGACCCCTTTCGACGCGAAGGAGCAGCAGCTCTACTCCGAGCTCCCTCCAGATGTCCGAGCTCCTCACCCTATCTCTAAGGCTGAGCCCACCCAGGATATTTCACATTATATTCAATGCATAATAATAACAGTACAGAACAGCTGATAACTTTACAATTAACCCAAAGACTGAACACAATAACTGCAGGAAGTTTGTAAAACGAGTGATCTGGACAGCTTTGTCCTGTGAAATTGCATCGGAGATGAGTATTTTTAACAATCATTCATATTTAATAGGCTTCATTTTTAACAATTTAAGTGTTCCCTGACACTTGGTCACTGTTCTGTTAAATGTTTGGTTATTTTAACTCTGGGCAGCCTGGTGTTGCTGTCATCAGCATAGTTACCTCACAGTAAGAGGGTTGTGAGATTGAATCTGCCTGGGACCCTTCTGTTTGAAGTTTGCATGTTCTCCCCATGTCAGTGTGGGTTTTCTCTGGGTTCTCAGGCTTCCTCCCTGTTAGGTTAGGTGTGAATGGTTGTCAGTCCTTATGTGTCAGTCTGGCAGCATGCCTCACCCAGTAGGATAGGCTCCAGCTTAAATGAGTTTAAATTAACTTTGTGAATATAGCTTATGTTCAGGTCTTCACCTTGTCCTTATTCTGAATTTCTTTAAAGTTTATATCTTGAATAATAATCTTCACTCTTCAAATAAAGATTTTATTTTATTTTTTTTACAATAATGAATGAAATGCCAATTTTGTTGTTTTCTTACACCCCTTAAACTCAAGAAGGCCTTGCAACACCCTGTGAAAATATGGCGACCTTCAGGTTGGGAACCAGTGGTATAGAGAGACAGTATTAAGCTTTGTTAATCTTGGTCTTTCCATAAGCGTTGTATAATAATAATAATAATAATATGAAAAACATAAAACACTGCCTGTCTTATTCTTTAATGCCAGCATGGTGTATGAGCAAAAATATGTCCTGTTTGTAAGTTAAAAATGTGGTAAAATTGAACAGTCATCATACCTAACGTCCTTTCACTCTGTCTTTTGTAGCCCTGCTTGACCATGGCCCAGTGGATTCACATGTCCCAGCTGATTCCATGCCTGTCGGATGAGACGGTCAACAACCTTTATCCCCCAGCCGCCTTCCCCATTGAAGTCAGACACTTCTTAGCTGAATGGATTGAAAGCCAAAGATGGTATGAAACGCACACTCTCACACAAATACTTGACGTACTCATACATGTACACTAGAGCTGCAATGATTCATCTATCAGTTGTCAACTATTGAATTAATCACCGACTAATTTGATAATCACTTTATGGGTTTGAGTCATTTTTTAAGAAGAAAAAAGTGAAAGTTCTCTGTTCCTGCATTTTAAATGTGAGTTTTTCTGGTTTCATTACTCCTCTATGATGGCAAACTGAATATGTTTGGGTCTGAGGACGTCATTTTTTCTTGGTAAATTGAGAAAATAATAGATGAATCAACAGTGAAAATGATTATTAGTTGCAGCCCTTATGTACACCCAAACAGCTGCACTAAAATGCTCGCATATACACAACATTTTCATGCTTGTTGCATATTGCCTGTGCTTGCCCTGTGGCCCTGTTTGTGTGGATCTATCTATATGCATGTGTGTGTGTTTACATTGCACATACTGTATAAGCATGGGCATGTACATGTTTGTGTGTGCTCACAGGGATGACTTTGTGCTGGAAAAGGTGGAGCAGGAGAGCCAGGCTCAGGCTCTGTTGGACCAGACCATCAGCATGCTGCAGTCCATTGCTCAGCAGAACGCCAACGTGGTGGACAGAATGAAGTTGATGAATATCAGTAGGAACATGGTAGGGGAACTGTGTTACTCTCCAGCTCTAAGATTAGGATTAAGTTTCCATTCTGGATTCCGGACAGGCTAAAATAACACAGTGGCAGTTTTCCTGCTGTTTTCAGTCAAGGTTACACCCAGTTAAATGCAGTTTCTTCAAGCCAATATGTATATGTGTATATATAATGCCAAGCAGCTGCCAGTGGTTGCAGCAGTTACTGAAACCACCGAAACCAAAGGCAGGAAGGTGTTGTTTTTTGTATAGGAAGAGTTTGTGTTTCTTATGAGTAATGTGAAGTGTTTGCTTGGCTGTGTAGAGGGTGAGAAGTTGCCCACAACTTTCTTTAAATACTTCAGGAAAAAGCAGAAGCCCACATACACGCAAAAACAATTAAATATCTAGATGACACAACCATTGAAGGCCTCATCTCCAGTAATGATGAAACCCAGCACGCCACTGAGGTGGCCGAGGTGGTGCGTAAGCAATGACCTCATGCTCAACACAGCTTAAACCCAGAGACTCATTGTTGATTTCTGTTGCATGCCAGATCCAAAACCACCCATAAAAATAAATGGAGACCTCATCACCACAACTGACCTTCCTTGGAACACATACCGGCAGTAACCTGAAGTGGAAAACTAACGCTGAACATGTCATTGCAAAAGTTCAACAGTGAATATACTTCCTGAGACAGCTTTAAAAAATTCTGGGTCAAGCAACAAGTTCTCGTTATGTTCTACTCAGCCATCACTGAGTCCATCATCACATCCTCTGTGTCAGTATGGCACAGCAGCATGGACAGTCAAACAAGGAAAAAACAACAATGGATTATTAATCTGTTGTCGTTTTTGTAATTTTTTAGCCTTTTAGAGTCCATCAGGACTCTGAACTCCTCCCTCTAACTCCTCCTCACTGCTGACATGCATTACCATGATTGTCTGATGTTGTCCATTTATGTATTTGTGCGGCAGAGAATAACATACTGTACCGAAAACAAATTCCAGCAGCCTTGGTCATCAGGCTATTAAAAAACAATCTATCTGATCTTTCGGTTTTACTGACCAAAAGATAAAAAAATAAAAAAAGGAAAAGTCTTGTAGGAATTTATAATAACTGAACAAGCTTCTTGTTTGTTGCCAGTAGAATTGTTGTGTTTGTGACATTAACTGAATTAGTGCTGCCCCGGACTGAGAATTTTCCTAGTTGACCAATAGTCATCATTTAGGGCCATAAGTCAACTAGTTGTATTATATTATTAATTTAATTATTAGATTATATATTTTGGGCGGGGCAACACAATGGTTTGAGTTGAAGGTGTGAGAGAGAATAGTATCAGTGACATTGTTAACACTGTGCTACATTACAGAGAAATACAAAACCGTACTAATGAACCTTCATTAATATAGGCCTATATTTTATCTACAAGTGCACGTCACACACTGAGCGAGCCGCCTGTTAATGACGCTGCCGGCAAAGCAGTAATGATTGTGCTAAGTGACTAATGGGCATGTAGCTACTGACATGTTTCAGATGATACGTCATGTTTGTAGTCGACCAATGAAGATGAGTTTACATATCACCTTGGGTTCATCCTTCACCTTCTCAAAATGACCCCACACTTTGGATTTCCTGCCCGACATGTTATTAACTAGCCTGTGGAATAACCGCAGGTACCAGCCCTGGAAATTAGGGGCCGTACACACACGTCTTTAACTGCTTGGAAGTCGCAAGGTCGAACACTGGGTGCTACTCTTGTGCTTTTTTCGGTTAGTTGCATCTGAGCTTGCTAAGCAACCTCAACAAGCATCGTAGAGCCTATTTACCTGAAATCCTGAGTGCAGAGCTGATCCTTCTTCCAGGTGCTGTTTATAAGTGTGTAGGCCTATCATAGTGGGACAGATGTAAAGCTCTGGGTAGCCCTGCACTACAACTTTTCCGTATTTATCAGACTGAATATTTACAAAGGAGGGGAAGATATCTGTTAGCTCTGATTGGTTTGTAATGTGACTCCTGTCTGACTGCTGAGCGTGGCCTCTTCCTGTGTCTGTCCTTTCAAATTAAATTCCTACATGGTCCACTCATAAGGTTTTGATTTATTTTGACAAGGTGCAGTTCCTAATAGAGGTTCACGTTTGTTTTTGTTTGTTTGTTTGTTTGCTTTTTTCTGCAACTAAGCCACCAATAACATCTTGCCGACTAATGACGTTTCTGGTCGACTATTAGGGGGCAGCCCTAAACTGAATACACCAGGGCATAAAAGTAGCTACACAGTGGTTTTATGGACTGTGTTTGTGAGATGTGATTGTGATAAGACGTGCTTGTTTTACAGAGCATGTTTCAGCAGCATCCTCTACAGTTTGGAGTGATGGTCAGGGAAATCCTCACGAAGGAGAGGGTTCTGCTCGGCACGGTAAGACCTTTTAACAAAGACTGTCTGTGTTTAGTTTATCTGCAGCCCTCACCCTAACAAGCTGTCTTATCATTGTGAAGGGCCCGGTGAGGCTTGATCTCAGAGTGTATAATAGAAATGATGACAGAAAGTACAAGTTGGTGCCATTATGAATACACAGACAAACAGGAAAGGGCATAATACTACTTTGCAAACAATAGCCTTACAAAGGACTGTAACAGGGGTTTTGCATTATAAATGATACGCAGACATTTTTCAAGGGAGATGTTACAGGTGTAGATTGATTTCCTAACTTCTAGACAGCCACTGGTTCTGGTGCATTTCAGTGGTCCTTAAAAGTAAACTTTCTGAGTCTTGAAACTTGTCTGAGAAAGTTGTAACTTTTTAAGTAATATTATACGTCCTATTTACATATGGCTATAAAGCAATGAATCTCCATCTGTCTGCTTGCCCCTATTTCGAGAATGAATGCTTTAGAAGTTGAATGTTTCCTCGAGCGGTTCTCAACAAAGCTATAAAACACAGTAACTCACTGCTGCCTGTGTGTACACAAACAGAGGGAGGTAGGGAAGCTATGCTGCTGTCAGAGGAGCCGCTGACTGAGTTCACTTTGAGCAGCAAGTTGCTGTGAGGGCGGCTGTGGCTCAGAGGTAGAGCGGGTCGTCCTCCAATTGAAAGATCAGTGATTCGATCCCCGGCTCCTCCAGTCTGCATGTCGAAGTATCCTTGAGCAAGATACTGAACCTCAAATGGCTGTTCCATCGGTGTGTGAGTGTGTTTAAAACTGAGTAGCAGGTGGCACCTTGTATGATAGCCTCGGCCACCAGTGTGTGAATGTGTGTGTGAATGGGTGAATGTGACCTCGTAGTGTAAGAAGTGCTTTGAGTGGTCAGATGACTAGAAAGGCGCTATACAAATTTACCATTTAAAGCAAGCAGCGATCTCATACTGTGCCTGAAATCTCGCGAGAACAAGCAGCAACAGCTGGAAGGCAGAACCGGACAGTAGCCTGAAAAGTTCATTCATTTATTTTATAAAAGATTTATAGAATAATGGCTGACTTTTTGCCAGGCTTCGACTTTGTGGAGGAGGAATTTGATTTTGCGGAGTTTAATGGCCGTCCTTATTTATTTGAGCCAGAATACACTGATGAAGAGCTTCGTGAAATTGAAGAACAGAGGAGGAGAGAGAGAGAGAGAGAGGCGCAACAGGTAGAGGACGAGAGAGGAGGAATGGCTGCTGCAAGGCTGTGTAGCTCTGGAGATTGGTGGTGTATCTGTGGATGCTGTGCCCCAGTGCCCACAGAAGAGGAATGCCTCTGTTAGGGCTGTGTGATTATGGAAAAAATCATAATCACAATTATTTTGGTCAAAATTGAAATTACGATTATGCAAACGATTATGCAGCACACGTGATGACTTATATTGTTTACATGACAGCATGTCATTTCTGTCTCCACATGGTTGCACGTTTACAATTCTCCTTTGCTCTGTATCGTGCACGGTGGAGTTCGGCCCCGATGCGCGCGCACACACACACAGACCAACCTCTCTCGCTCTCCCTCTGCCATTTTCCACACGCTGTTTTTGAAATCTTACGCGATCACCTGCCCCTCGCATCATTCGTAGTTCACCTACTTGACTGGCTTGTGGATTGAGAGGAGGGGAGGGGGCGGTATTGCACATGCGCGGCTTCCGTAGAAGACAAAATAACATCTCCAGGTGTCCGTGACCAAAAATCGTTTACTCTTGATGTCAGTAAATTTGAAATTGTTTGACCTCAAAATCGTAATCGCGATCACCAGACGATTAATTGCACAGCCCTAGCCTCTGTTGCAAGGAATGGGACCAGTTGCAGCCTTATTTTCAAGGTCTGGATGTGACCGAGGACGAGACACCTCCACCTGGAGTAGTATCCAGCTGAGCTTTATCTAGAGCTCGCGAGATTTCAGGCACGGTATGAGATCGCTGCTTGTTCTCGCGATATTTCAGCCGCGCTTTGGAAAGCAGAGCTAAATGGTAAACAAACATGGCAGCACATCGGTAAGGTAAGACAACACGTTTATATGTCGTTTTCTATATGTTCTCTGACATGTATCCTAACAATATGAGGTGGTCTTTGTGGATAAAAAGTTTGTTTAGTGGACTAACTTTGCACTTGAACTATGCCCTTTCACTTACGTTTTAACAGGTCTGACGCTACTACGCGCCCCGACTGTATCTAGGCTAACGGCTAACATGCTAACTATTATTTTTATGTCACTAGTCACTTGAAACAAATTTAGGACGATAGGAGACAGGTTGAAATAAACCGAAATTTCCCTTTAAAAGGGTCTGAAAACTCATTGAGTTTAGTCAGAAAGCGGCAACGTTGGGAAACAGTGCCACACAAGATTTAGTAATTGTACAATTATAAATACCACACTGTGAAAATACTCCACTACGAGTGAAAGTCCCACATTCAGAAGCTTACTTAAGTATTAACTAAGGACTAAGTATTACCAGCAAAATGTTCCTTAAGTACTTAAAGTAAAAGTGCCCATTGTGCAGTAAAATGTTCCCAGTCAGTGTTTTACTATTATATATGATGTTTTTGATTTAATATTACTGCTGCATTAATGTATATGTTGCATTGTACTGCTGTAGATGTTCAAGGTTGTGCTAATTTGAGCAATGTATCTGTAACATCATATATGTTTGTAGTGTGGCTGTCCTGTGAGAACTATGTATCTCTAAAAAGCCAACTTTTCATGGCATTATAAAAACAGCCCTGTTTTCAGCTTTGTGATGAAGTATTTTCCAGCTGATCCAAAAGGGTTGTTAAGTAGTTTATTTAGCTGTGGAGGGAGGAGAATTTTCTCAACCTATAAAGGAACGCTTCATCCTTCAGTTCATCACAAACATTTAAAATCAACACATGTAGAGATTCATGGTTTTCACTAGACAGGAAGAGGATGAAAAACTGTAATCTGGAAAGTAACTAAAGCAGTCAGATAAATGTAGTGGAGTAAAAAGTACAATATTTACCTCTGAGATTTAGTACAGCAGAAGTGTAATGTAGCAGAAAATGGAAATACTCAAGAAAAATTTGTATTGAAGTACATTTCTTGAGTAGATTGGCTTTGCTTAACCTCTGTGGCAACTTGAGGGGTTTAAACATGCACTGCAATCCAAATTATGGGAACTGTAGTTTCAAAAGTGAGAGTGTCATTATCCTCCAAAATGCAGTGAGACAACGAATAATAGGAGGAGTTACAAAATTTAGTCTGAGGGGGCAGTCCCAAAGTGTCAGACCTTAAAAAGCACTGATGGCATGACTTGCGTTTCATTATTCTTTTTAAACATTGCATTACGTAAACCATTTTTTCTGGCAGTGTGGCCTCATATCAGGTATTTGAAAGTGTAAGTTGTTGTGACTGCAGTGAGAATGAACTTAACTTAAGATTCTAGATGTTCCACTTAATAATACTTAAAAAAAGAAAAATACTTAATTTAATTTTCTTTTTCTGTCAACAGTTGTGATGCCAGCTTTAATAAGTGCATTAAGTGCTGTTCTATGTCTGTAGCCCGCTCAGATGCCCAACCCTCCGCAGTACCAGCAGTACCCGAATAGAGAGACCTCGTTCCCCAACATGCAGGATGTAGACTGCCTGGTTCTGAAGGTGCTGGAGGTCCAGGATATCCGACAAAAGATGCACCAACTGCAAGAGGAGCTCAACTGGGAGAGACAGAACTATGAGGGTTTACAAGGTGAGAGACACTAACACGAGGCAGGCTGAACAGAGCTCCTTTCAAAGTAACGCCCTGATTCATGTTCGTATGTCTAAAGTACAATAAACAGACACACCATAGTTCTAAGTGGCAATAAGATCCGGTGCAGGAACTGAAGCTCATGTAGGTACCATTACTCACAGAAACTGAAATGGAGTGAGGATATGTCAGTTCCTCTTTTCCCAAGATTGATTCATGGTTTTATTATGTTCAGTTTAGTTTAATGATTTTTCACCATGTTTTTTTAACACTGATAATCAAGACTATACTCAGCTGATTAATTAGTTGTGAAAATAGTTGTTGGTTGCAGCCCTACTCAATCTTATTCGTATTGACTTCTGAATTAAATTCAGATGGAAATTTAGGAAGGAAATTTAGTGACATCCAGCTTTAAATGTCAGGAAGTCAGTATCAAGATGGCTAGTGCTGCTGAGATCAGTCGACAGATAGAGCTCGGAGTCACTGGTGGTGACATTATGTCTCTGAATGGCCTGACAAAGAGGTTACGTGTAAATATAATGTAAAAAGTTGTGGGCCATGAATGGATCCCTGAGGCACCCCTCAGGTCATCACTGTCCCTGGTTGTGTGTGTGTGTGAGGAGTGGCCATTGTTCTGAGAAAACAACACTAAGTGAGTAATTTTGGTCATCCATTTGACAGGATGTGTATGTGAACAGCGACAGTGACAATCCCAAGAACATAAAGACCTGTTTGGAAATGCAGACACGAAACAAAACCCACACATCCTGTTAAATGAATGACTCAAATTACTCACTTTCGGTTTTGCCTTCTTTTGGAACAGTGACCATTATTTCCCATTCAGGCGTTTAGACATTTTGGTCTGGTTGTTAGTTTGTGTTTGTTTGGTAGCACCATATGACATTAATATTTGTTTGCACAGGGCCGATCCAACAGAACGGACTGGATGCAGCAAAGTCAGAAATCCAGAAACTCCAGAATCACATCCAGCAACTGGAATATAATGTGAAGGCAATGGCCACGGTAGGACTGGCAATATATTGATATTATATCTATATCTTGATGTGAGACTAAATATTGTCATAGATTTTGGATATAGTAAGATCTGTAGTTTTGTGTTTTCCTGGTTTTAAAGGCTGCATTGTAGTACAGTGAAGTTATTTTCTGATCTTAGCAGACTGTTCTAGCTGTTCTATTATTTGCCTTTACCCACATAGTCTTTATATCTATGAGGGGTGTGAATCACAAGTTTCATCACAAAACAATATTATATTAATTCTTTGGATGAAGTTACAAGATTCACTCATATCTTAAACCTGCCTTGATATGGTTTTGATTTGATACGATTAATATGAGATGACTCATTGTCTTTTTTTTTTCTGGTCTGTTTGCCACAGTATGCCTGGCGCTAGGCTGCTAGCACTGATTGAATGTTTAGAAAGGAAGTGCTTGGATGGAAATAGTGACACAGACGTGGCCTGAGAATTTTTAAAATAAAGGTGTATCCCCGATTTGCATTGTTGATATTGGATCATTGATCACTGAATCAATGTATCGATCCAGACAGATGTATCATTACATCCCTAATATCCACATTACTGACGATTATTTATCAAAAATCTCATTGTGTAAATATTTTCTAAAAACACCAATAATCAGCCCCACAAGGTCGTCACAATATCGTTGGCAGGGTTTTTTCTCAAAACTATCATGATATATGAGCTGCAAGTACCATCATTACTGGCACCTTAGAGCAGTGGCTCTCAAATGGTGTGCCACAGCAGGCGCACTGGTGTGCTGTGATGCAAATTCAGGTGTGCTGTGGGATTTTGTGATAACCACACATTATTATGCAATATTCAGCTGGGCATATACAAAAAGTTCTGAATGATCTTTTAACTGGCTGTATCAGTTTGTTGTGAGCACCCATTTACTATAAAGAGACAAACTACCTAAAACAATCTGATTGAATTTAATTTAAAAAACCCTCATGAGAAGCTATTTGACTCTGTTCGTGCAAGGGAATTATAAGTGTGCAACACATTACATTATCTTACATTATCTTACATTATTTCCTGTGTAAATGTGTGTGTTATTGGTCCTTTGGTGTAATTTTAAAAAACTTAAAATTGATTTTTAAATCATGTTGTAAATAAATATTTCATCAGTAATAGTTGGTTGTCAACTTATATTTGATATTAGTAAATAAAAACAAACATTTATGTCATGATAAGAGTTATAATACATGTTACAAAGGCTGTTGTGTACAGATATAAATACTGGTGTGCCTTGAGATTTTGGCTTGCCCTTTGATGTGCCTTGGGCGCAAAAAGTTTGAAAACTACTGCCTTAGAGGAATATCAGTTTGTTTTTTGTATGTAGATTGCAACAGCTGTTGTATGTTCAGAGTGTGATGCTATTCAGTTATAGTTTGATGTTACGTATCACACTAAAGTAGACGATCATTAAATATGTCTCTTGGCGAATTTATGGATGAATAGTGTTTATTATTTTGTATGTATGGAGGTGTGTGATATTTCTGTGTTTGTGCATGTTGTTTATTGACATGCATGTTTGCCTATGTGTGTCAGTGTAATGTGTTTTGGATCTTGGTTGTTGTAGAAACGCTTCCAGCTGCTGAAGGAGTCTGTGGACTGTCTGGACCAGTGTCAGACCCGTCTGCTCAGCAGGCTGAAGGCGTGGAGGTGGGAGCAGCACAAGGCCGCCATCGGACACCCCTTTGACGACAACCTTAACCCCATGCAGACCTGGTGAGGCCCACCCTGTTCCACTTGTTCCCTTTTGTATTGACTGCGTTTTTGTTGTATTTCTGTTCATCAGCTTTTTTATGGGAGTCCGTGGCTATGAGGCTAGAGGGATTCAGCAACCAGCCTGATAATTCTTTATGTCAAGCTTTTAAATATAGTACTCAAGTTATTTTCTTTGGTAAACACCTCATGTTGTATGAAATGATGAATCATCACATAAACATTTATGTTCCACTGGCTGTTGAGTTTTCACTTTCATTCTTTCTCCCTCACTGCCTTTATGTATTTCCTCTCTATATGTATTTTCCCTATTTGTGTTTTTTCTTTCCATTTTCATTCTTGCTCCCTAACTGTCTGTATGTATTTCCTCTTTTAGGTGTGAGCAGCTGCTTGGCGTGAACGGAAAGCTGAGACAGGAATTGATGCTGATAGGGGAGCCGTTTCCAGAGCTCCAGGAAAGGCTGGGGCAACTTCTGCAAGTTCTGATTCAAAGGTAGCACAGTCATGTTGTTTTCTTTGCTACATACCTACATTTCCTTTAAAATTGGAGAACTGCCAAAGAACATAAATGTATTTACCTCGAACTTCTTCTGCTCCTTCACTCATAAATAGCAGCATAAATGACGTACTTCCATACATCTTTGAAAACAGGAAGCGTTTTTCCTCACTAATGTAACCGATGTCTCCTCCAGCTCTCTTGTGGTGGACAAGCAGCCCCCTCAGGTCATTAAAACTCAGTCAAAGTTCTCAACAACAGTGCGATATCTGCTGGGGGAGAAAGTCGCTCCCGGGAAACCTGTGGTGCTGAAGGCGCAAATCATTAATGAATTGCAGGCCAGGAACCTGGGCAGTGTACCTGGGTGAGTCATACACACAGCACAACAGGGAGGGCTGCACCCTGTCAGGAGGGAGGAGAGCCATAGAGCACATTGCTAATTGGTTTTCATGGTATTCAGTACTTTTTTCCCCTCCAGTTCCCTTTATAGAAAAAAAGTGTTGTTGCATTTTTTTCTGGTTATTATTTTGGTTACAGTTAAAGGAATACTTCACTCCCTGAATTATCATTTGTATTTCAGTTGCTCACCCTGTGTTACATTGAATTTGTGACGTTAACTTTGTTTTTATCACATGCCTCCATGGTGAACAAAGACTCCAAAAACTGAAAATTCTTGATGAATTGAAGTCATAGGGGTCCACATTTAAAAACAGCAGAACAAAATCAAAACATCCATTAACAAACTCTCATACACCAGGTGCCATATAATCCAAGACTCATTGTTCCATTTGTATGCTTTCCAAACACATACAACCGTAATATTTAACATGCTTCCACATACACCTGTGTCGCACATGGATGAGTAGTGCACTTGGAGAACTTAATAGAGGGCACAAGCAGAATAACTAGAACCTTAAATAACTAGATAATGTGAAAGCTTTGAGGTATAAATTTGATTTGGTTATTGTGAATTAAACCATTAGCTAGATGCAATCTGTCTCCATTATCATAAAATATGGTTTAATGTAGTAGTATATTTTTTGATGTGCAATGACCTAAAAATGTGCAATATAGAAATAAGAGATCCTACTTGGTTTTGCTCTTCTGAAGGTAATATAGTAAAGTGGCTTTTTAATTTGTAGGTTTTTGTTTAAGATTTATAGTGAAAAAAGCCACCGCTCATCTGTAGGCAAACACTTAAAGAGGTGCTTGAGCTGAACTCAGAGCCTTAAGAAACAACAAAACAGCAGCTGCACACTCAAACACTGTGCATATATCAGTGATATATGCACAGTGTTTGAGTGTGCGGCTGCTGTTTTGTTGTTTAAGATTTATAGAAAGAAAAATGGTGGCTAAGACTCAGTTTGACCCCTTTTTTTTTAAATTATAGAACATTTTCGTTATGTATTCGTGAAATTGTGATACTGTACCTCATGCACGACTGACTTTGTTGTTGTTTATTGTTATTATTTTATTGTCTTATAAGCCCAAAATGTTGAATAAATCAAATCAAACAATAATGTTTACCAGGATAACCAAGAAAGGCAATCCAGGTGCTCCAAAATATGAGAGAAAAATATCAAATAGGAATTAGTAAAAAGCCTTATTTTAGGATAAAAAGAAAAAAAATATAATAGTAATAAAAAAAAAAAAATCAGCAACTAAAGTACATGCATTTAAGTATTTCCAGATATTTATTGATATTGATATTTTGATTTTAGCTGTCGATGTTTTTATATTTTGGAGTACCTGGTTCGCAACCAGTCATTTTTTTTTTCTAATAAAATTTCACACTTCGAAATGGGTTCAATTTACGTTCTTACTGTACACCACTTATGTCAGAGCAAAACTGACATTGAAACTCTCTGTTTTGCCATCTGCAGCGATAATGTCGGGGAACTGATCAACAATACAGCCATCCTAGAACACAACACAGCCAGCAAGAGCACATGTGCCACCTTCAGGAACATGGTGTGTAGCACTCCAGATTTATCACACCAGATTTTTTTTTTTTTTTTTGAAGTCTTGTTAACCAATTTTATTTTGGGTTGAACAGTCCATCAAGAAGATCAAGAGAGCGGACAGAAAGGGATCAGAGTCTGTGACAGAGGAGAAGTTTGCTCTCCTGTTCTCGACAGAGATCACCATCACAGGGTGTGACACACCCTACCGGATACAGGTTTGGCCCCTGTCCATTGTTCTTTAAGTGTTTTTTACTTCCTGTTTTTAAGGAAAGGTGATAATTTTGCATTTATGGTGATGATGTCTTTTTCCTTTGTCACATTGCTGTGAAGTTTGATGATACCTTTGATGTTCTGGTAAATCATTCAACAGCCATTTGTGTAGAATTTGGGGGGGCTCAGGGGACACGCCCCCCTTAATATTTAGAACATGTGCATTTTTTTTCTCCCCCCATAAAATATGAATTAACCAAGGACTTTTATTTTGACAAAATTAAAGACATTACACCATAAACAAGCTTTATCAGATGACTACAGCAGTGATACACTGAGCTGACGTACACCATCACACAACTCAAAACTATGTCATTGATTGTAGATGATCTCGCTGCCGGTGGTCGTCATTGTCCATGGTAGTCAAGACAACAACGCTCTGGCCACCATCATATGGGACTGCGCTTTCTCTGAACCAGTAAGTGTCACATTGTCTGTCTGTGCTGTTGCAACTTTATTTTAGTCAGCCGACTCATGTGGAATAGATTACTTTGAATGTAGATTAAGTGAAGCATTAATGTTTGGTGCCGAGGCTGTACCTTCATCACTTGTTCTTTGGAAGAATTGCCTCCATTATTTTAAATTAATTTGGACTAGAAGGGGACTCCAAGAGGCCAAATGCCCGGTCTTGCAATGTTGAAGGTGCAATATACGACATTCAGTACATTAAGGAAGTATTTTTTATAAAACTCGGCTGTCTATGCTGTAGAAAGATGCAAATACTTTTGAAATTGGTGCCACATGACCACAGAAAAACAGAGGAAAGGGGCTGTGGCATTTGCTGTTGTTCAAGAGTTCGATAGGAACTACCAGAATACAGGACCAATAAATAATGTGAATTGCTTGTCCAAAAACAATATGGCGGCTGGCTGGTAAGAAAAGCCCCGTTTCCACCAAACACTTTCAGTATGGTACCTTTGGAATCAAAAGTAACCCTTGAGATATGGTATTTAGACCCAAGTGTTTTCACTGCAGACAGTACCTTTAAATGTGGGCGGGGTTGTTGTCACTCACTTTAGAAATAGCAGGCTTGTGCATTCAGTCCTTCTAAGGCAAGCTCAGGGGTTTAGTGTTGCTAGAGCCCACAGGAACAATGCTCTGCAACACTTTCTTTTTCTCCAAGTGATGATTTTGATATAAGCATTTCACATAATCTGGTTGAAATTACAATATATTTTTAACAGTAGTAGATCCACTCATTACTAAAAGTTTATGTCATACAAGAGAGAGCATAAAAACTAAAGTAATGGTCAAAGTTGTCACGGTGAAATTTAAGGTTTGCTGATGGCTTCACGTTGTCACCTCATGCATTGAGTAACATTACAAGTAAACGTTCCACCTTACAAGTCGCCGGCAGTCGGCCCAGTGATTTAAGTTATTTTTTTCTCCGTCTCCAGCTGCTGCAAATGGCAGCAAAACATCCTTTCATTTTATAGTTACAGTTTGCTAATAAAACTCTCCACAGTATGAACAGTGGTTTCATGAGCCCTCAAAACCAGCCACAACTGAGCACAGTGACCATCTATTGACCAATCAACAGACTGCAGTGTTTTTAGCTCCACCTTTTAGCACCAGATCTGTGTGCTAGGTACCCCAGAGGTCTCATATTACTGTGTAATGACCATGAGTCATGAGTCAGTGAGTGACCTGTCTGAGCTTTCAGCGTGGGAAATAGTTGTATGTTGAGCACATGTTTTAGTATCTCGTGCACTCGATTTAGCTTATCTCGTGTGCTCGAGTAAGTATCTCGTGCGCACAAGATAGTTTTTTTTTTCTTTTTTGGGGACTTTAGGGGCTCCGTACAATAGAAGCTTTGAATGTAAAAAAAAAAAAAAAAAAAAAAAAAAGACATTTGGTATAGTCCAAAAACCGAACAAAACATTCTTGTTTATCACACAGAGTATTGTATGCAGCTTTACCACTTTGCCATGTCGAGTTGGAAACGAGCCACAGACTTACAGTAATGTGCTCTTGGGGCCTAGACAGGCTTCCTGTTTGTTGCTTTGTTGACTGGAAATAGTCTGATGTGGTCTGTAAGAAATACATTGATTTTTTTTTTGAAGCGCCTAACCACTCAAACAAAATGGACATTGTCTACACACTTGTGCTGCATTTGTATTTGCACTTCCTTTTTTTTCTCCTCTCAGCTTTAGTTTCTTTCACTCTTCCCCTGACATCACTGTAGATCCATATCAGTGTTGTTGCCCTGTCAACCTCTTTGTCATTGTCATCAGGACAGAGTGCCGTTCATGGTGCCGGAGCGTGTGCCCTGGAGGATGATGTACAGCACTCTTAACAGTAAATTCACCTCTGAGGTCCAGACACACCACAATCTGGACCAGTACAACCAGCACTTCTTGGCCCAGAAGATATTCGACAAGCCTGACTTTGCCGACGACTTCAGCAACATGATGGTTTCCTGGGCCCAGTTTAATAAGGTACACACAGGTCCTCTCACAGAAACATACCCAGGCTGACACACACTTAAATCTCACACGGCCTCTCAATCTTACAGGAGGTTCTCCCGGGTCGACCGTTTACTTTCTGGCAGTGGTTTGAAGGAGTGATGGAGCTGACCAAGAAGCACCTGAAGACCTACTGGAGCGAAGGGTGAGGAGACTCCCCTGCTATTTTTAAATCTTATCACCCTGCTACAGTCTGTAATATTACCACATGGTTTCAATGTTTTCTTCCACTAGGCTGATATTTGGTTTCATTGGGAAGCAGCATCTCCACCTGATTCTAAAAGACAGGCCCAATGGGACGTTCTTGCTTCGCTTTAGTGACTCTGAGATCGGCGGCATCACCATTGCATATGTGTCCGCTACTGAGAGTAAGTGTTAGTGTGGCCACAGACGTTTTTTGTCTCCTCCCTCAATTTCTTCAGTTTCCTGTTTGGACTGTGATGATGCAGGTGACATGGTGTGAGGGATGATACATGGTGATGAGGGAAATCGTACATACATCTTTTATATCTGTTATTTTTATGTGAGGGAATTTCAAGATTGTATTTTATTTCACCATTCTTTAACACCCTTCCCCATTTTGTAGGGGGTTCTTCTGAAATAAAACAAGTCAACTTTTTTTTTTTTTTTTTTTTACATTTTTCAAACTTTTTTTCAAACATTTTTTACAACTTTTTTTATGGCAGAAAATACGACACCTTTTAATGATTTTTATGTCATACTGTACTATATTATTAAATAGTTTACATACATACAATGCTGTAATATTTTGACTCTTTTATGACATACTACATTTTTAATGTCATTTTAATGGCATACTAGACAATGATGTGTCATAAAAGATTTAATATGGAGCCAGAGTAACATATTTGACACAGACATATGACATATGTCATGAAAATGTTCATTAAAAAGTCATTGTATAGTAGGCCATAAAGCAATAAATATGAAAATCATAGTAAAGTATATTATAATAAAATTATAGAATGTAATTAAAAATGTTCATTAAAAGGTCATAGTACAGTATGTCATAAAAATATTCATTAAAAAAGTCATAATATAATATGTCATAAAAAAAATTGTAAAAAGTATTTAGAAAATTAATATGTCATAAAAATGAATATTAAAAAGTCATAGTATAGTATGTCGTAAAAAAATTAATAAAATTCATAGTATAGTATGTCAGTGAAAAAATTCATAAAATGTCATAGTATAGTATGTCATAAAAAAGTTCATGAAAAAGTCATAGTATATTATGTCAATAAAAATTCATAAAAATTCAAACTATAGTATGTGGTTAAAAAAATTCATAAAAAGTCATAGTATAGTATGTCTTAAAATAAAAAAAATCATAAAAAGTCATAGTACAGTATGTCGTTAAAAAATTCATAAAAAAATCATAGTATAGTATGTCGTTAAAAAAATTCATAAAAAAGTCATAGTTTAGTATGTCATAAAAAATCATAAAAAAGTCAGTATAGTATGTCAGTAAAAAATTCATTAAAAGTCATAGTATAGTATGTCGTTAAAAAAATCATAAAAAGTCATAGTATAGTATGTCATTAAAAAAAAATCATGAAAAGTCATGGTATAGTATGTTGTTAAAAAAAATCATAAAATGTCATAGTATAGTATGTCATTAAAAAAAAATCATGAAAAGTCATGGTATAGTATGTCGTTAAAAAAATCATAAAAAGTCATAGTATAGTATGTCAATAAAAAATTCATAAAAATTCAAACTATAGTATGTCGTTAAAAAAATTCATAAAAAGTCATAGTATAGTATGTCAATAAAAAATTCATGAAAAAGTCATAGTATAGTATGTCAATAAAAAATTCATAAAAATTCAAACTATAGTATGTGGTTAAAAAAATCATAAAAAGTCATAGTATAGTATGTCAATAAAAAATTCATGAAAAGGTCATAGTATAGTATGTCAATAAAAAATTCATAAAAATTCAAACTATAGTATGTGGTTAAAAATATAGTATGTGGTTAAAAAAATCATAAAAAGTCATAGTATAGTATGTGGTTAAAAAAATCATAAAAAGTCATAGTATAGTATGTGGTTAAAAAAATCATAAAAAGCCATAGTATAGTATGTCATTAAAAAAATCATAAAATGTCATAGTATTGTATGTCATTAATTTTTTTTTATAAAAGGCATAGTATAGTATGTCATTAAAAAAATCATAAAAAGTCATCGTATAGTATGTCATTAAAAAAATTCATAAAAAGTCATAGTATAGTATGTCGTTAAAAAAATTCATAAAAAGTCATAGTATAGTATGTCGTTAAAAAAATCATAAAATGTCATAGTATTGTATGTCATTAAATTTTTTTATAAAAGTCATAGTATAGCATGTCGTCAAAAAAAATTCATAAAAAGTCATAAAAATATTAATATGTCATACAAATGGTCATTAAACAGCCATAGTATAGCACGGAATAAAAACATTCATAAAAAGTTATGGTATAGTATGTCATAAAAAACATTATAAAAAGTCATAAAAATTATGTCATACAAATGTTCATTAAAAAGTCATAACACAGTATGTCATTAAAAACACATAAATAAGCATAGTATAGTATTTCACACACACATACAGTACAGGCCAAAAGTTTGGACACACCTTCTCATTCAATGCGTTTTCTTTATTTTCATGACTATTTACATTGTAGATTCTCACTGAAGGCATCAAAACTATGAATGAACACATGTGGAGTTATGTACTTAACAAAAAAAGGTGAAATAACTGAAAACATGTTTTATATTCTAGTTTCTTCAAAATAGCCACCCTTTGCTCTGATTACTGCTTTGCACACTCTTGGCATTCTCTCCATGAGCTTCAAGAGGTAGTCACCTGAAATGGTTTTCCAACAGTCTTGAAGGAGTTCCCAGAGGTGTTTAGCACTTGTTGGCCCCTTTGCCTTCACTCTGCGGTCCAGCTCACCCCAAACCATCTGGATTGGGTTCAGGTCCAGTGACTGTGGAGGCCAGGTCATCTGCCGCAGCACTCCATCACTCTCCTTCTTGGTCAAATAGCCCTTACACAGCCTGGAGGTGTGTTTGGGGTCATTGTCCTGTTGAAAAATAAATGATCGTCCAACTAAACGCAAACCGGATGGGATGGCATGTCGCTTCAGGATGCTGTGGTAGCCATGCTGGTTCAGTGTGCCTTCAGTTTTGAATAAATCCCCAACAGTGTCACCAGCAAAACACCCCCACACCATCACACCTCCTCCTCCATGCTTCACAGTGGGAACCAGGCATGTGGAATCCATCCGTTCACCTTTTCTGCATCTCACAAAGACACGGCGGTTGGAACCAAAGATCTCAAATTTGGACTCATCAGACCAAAGCACAGATTTCCACTGGTCTAATGTCCATTCCTTGTGTTTCTTGGCCCAAACAAATCTCTTCTGCTTGTTGCCTCTCCTTAGCAGTGGTTTCCTAGCAGCTATTTGACCATGAAGGCCTGATTGGCGCAGTCTCCTCTTAACAGTTGTTCTAGAGATGGGTCTGCTGCTAGAACTCTGTGTGGCATTCATCTGGTCTCTGATCTGAGCTGCTGTTAACTTGCGATTTCTGAGGCTGGTGACTCGGATGAACTTATCCTCAGAAGCAGAGGTGACTCTTGGTCTTCCTTTCCTGGGTCGGTCCTCATGTGTGCCAGTTTGGTTGTAGCGCTTGATGGTTTTTGCGACTCCACTTGGGGACACATTTAAAGTTTTTGCAATTTTCCGGACTGACTGACCTTCATTTCTTAAAGTAATGATGGTCACTCGTTTTTCTTTAGTTAGCTGATTGGTTCTTGCCATAATATGAATTTTAACAGTTGTCCAATAGGGCTGTCGGCTGTGTATTAACCTGACTTCTGCACAACACAACTGATGGTCCCAACCCCATTGATAAAGCAAGAAATTCCACTAATTAACCCTGATAAGGCACACCTGTGAAGTGGAAACCATTTCAGGTGACTACCTCTTGAAGCTCATGGAGAGAATGCCAAGAGTGTGCAAAGCAGTAATCAGAGCAAAGGGTGGCTATTTTGAAGAAACTAGAATATAAAACATGTTTTCAGTTATTTCACCTTTTTTTGTTAAGTACATAACTCCACATGTGTTCATTCATAGTTTTGATGCCTTCAGTGAGAATCTACAATGTAAATAGTCATGAAAATAAAGAAAATGCATTGAATGAGAAGGTGTGTCCAAACTTTTGGCCTGTACAGTATGCACTGACACATTAAACTTATTTTTCCACCAGATGGAGGACAGAAGATCCAGAACATCCAACCCTTCACCAAGAGAGATCTTGAGATCCGTAGCCTTGGTGACCGCATCCGAGACATCAGCCACATAACGTGCCTGTATCCCGACTTTCCGAAACATGAAGTTTTCAAAAAATTCTACACAGGTATTTTTCTTCATGCACCAAGTCAAATGTATGTTTTTAGGCTGAAGTAAAAATGGACAACTAACAAGTTCTGTTTTTACTACTGTGGTTTTAAACAGAACCTCTACGTGTTGATGGTTATATCCCTGCGACTCTCCATACTAAAGTCGGCACGTAAGTGACCTTGTTTTATTTCCCCCACAAATAAACCATGCCATTTGATTTACTTAAAGTGAAATAATTTTAAGGGATCATGTTTGTGTGTGTGCAGGGAAGCTGGCTCAGCAACACCCCCGGCTGCCGCTGAAAACCCTCAAAGCTTCAACGTGTAAGTGTCACATCTACACATTTCTCTCCTTCACTTTATTTCCATACCACCAACTCACTTCCTGTCATTCATACTCCCTGGTGCTGTGTCTTACCACCTCAAGTGAGTTTCTTCAACTTTGGCACAAATGATTAGATTGGACTTGAATAGACTGATTAGATTTTGATGGTCATTGGTCAAAGATCAAGGTCGCTGTGACCTTGTCTGTCTCATACTCTTTCACGCAATATTTCAAGAACACCATGAGGGAATTTCCTCAAATTTGGCACAAACGTTCACTTGGACTCGAAGATGAACAGATTCGATTTTGGTGGTCAGGGGTCAAAGGTCAAGGTCACTGCAACCTTGCATCCATCTAATTCTCATGAATGCATCATCTCAAGAACATCTCTGGGGAATTTTTTCAAATTTGGCACAAACGTTCACCTACACCCAACAATGAACTGATTAGATTTATGTGGTCATAGGTCAAAGGTTGAAGTCTATGTGACCTCGTCTGTCTCATTCTTGTGAACCTTAATGGAATTTCTTTAATTTTGACACAAACGTCCACTTGAAATGAAGAATAAACTGATTTGACTTTTGTGGTCAAAGGTTAAGATCACTATGACCTCACAAAATATGTGTTTGGCCATAACTCAATAATCCATATGCTAATAATGACAAAACTTCACACAAATGTCTAATAGGATAAAATAATGAAGTCATGACATTTTATTTCCAAAAGGTCAAAGGTCAACTCCACTGTGCCATCATAATAGTCTGCATAAAACACTTTTCTGGCCATTATTCAATGTCATAACTCAGGAACAGAAGGGGAGACATATGGTGACACTAATCTTGAAACTGTGCTGATGGTATAGTAGATCTTCCATGCTACTGGGGGGAAGATGTGTGTGAAGCATCCATGTTTTCATAGACATGGATGCAAACTGTAGGAGAAACTTGACAGGTGCATGGAGGCATACAACCACAGGGCAGTAGTTCTAGTTAGTTATCAGTCTACAAAGGCGATGTTGCAAGACTTGGTGGTACACTTGCGCTTCTTTGTTCCATCGTCACTTCGTTGGCTTGGACTTTGTTCGTACGTCACATTGTACACTTACCTCACATTTTACATGCAATATCATCCTCCATGAAGTCTGATGAAAGAGAAAGCGGCTGAACAAATGAAAGGTAACTCTTCTTAACACCGGCACAGCAAAATGAATGTGCTTATGTATGGCTGCTGAAAAACAACACTGTCTGAGGACATGGGATGCATATTAACGTTAATATTTCAGCCATTTTGAAATAATGCCACAGTGATTTCTTGACTTTTAAAAGTCATGAGCAAAAAGTTCGGCTTTTAATTTGTAATTTGACCAGTGTTAGCTCCTTATTGATTGATTATTGAATTTATTTGATGGATAAAAACACAGATAACACTGCACTGCAGTCGTTGAACATGTTACAAATCACAGAGGATGTAAACACAATAAAGCCCATTGTTAAGCCCATTGTGGTCCTCTAGTAAACACTTAACACACCAACAAGAGAGAACAACACATCACCATGACAACAAGTGCAGACAATACAATCAACACGTAACCACATGGTACTTTTTAATCAATCAATCAATCAATTTTATTTATAAAGCCCAATATCACAAATCACAATTTGCCTCACAAGGCTTTACAGCATACGACATCCCTCTGTCCTTTGGACCCTCACAGCAGATAAGGAAAAACTCCCCCCAAAAAAACCCTTTAACGGGGGAAAAAAACGGTAGAAACCTCAGGAAGAGCAACTGAGGAGGGATCCCCCTAAACATGTCTTTAAAGATATACTATGCAGGATATGCCTAAATAAACTATGCGTAGACTCTTACAGAAGTATACCCATTCAACCATCACTGAACGCCAAACAAGAGTGAATCTGGGGTTTGCTTTTAGTTTCGCTGGTGAGTGTGTTTATAAACAGTAACTGACAATTCCTGCAAGGTATACCTTTAAGGTCACGTGAAATAAGCTCTGTGAAATACTCTGTTTCAGATTTGTGGACAGATTTACTGCTGCTGCTTCTTCCGGCAAAACATGCCAACTTTAGTTTAGTTATTCATGAATCTTAAGGTTTGTGTTGATAGGGCTGTCGTCGTTTCTTCCAGGCGTCAGTTCCAGCAGCCCTTCAGTCCACAGGAGTCTATCAATCAAGACATAATGGATACTGCACCTAACTCTGTGGAGTTCAGTCCAAGCCCTCCTGTTGGCTTCCCGGTACACATGTAGGTTTTCATTTTCTAGGCATCTCAATATTGTTTGATTTTTCCCAAAAATAGTTTGACACGGTGTTGAGAGGTCACAATGTGTATGTGTCTATTTTCCAGGCCCGCAGCTAGCCCACATATGGATCTAGACTTAGACACTTTTCTCCAGACTCTGGAGAAGAACAGTGTCTAAACTCCAGGAGGCAGACAATGGATAGAGACCAGAGCCACAGTCATCTGTCTTACCGTCATATTAAAAACCACCGCCTTGGTTTGTGCAGACTTTCTCCCTACATTTCCATCATCCATCTACAGATTCATCTACTTTTGAGTGACAACAAATGTGATTTCTCTGGGACTCAACATGTTGAGCTGGTTCTACGTGAGAGCAGGAAATCATTTTTAGGACGTCAAACTGAGAACAAACGAAAAGAACGAAAAGTGCTGTCATGGCAGTGTGTCGGCCATCCTTGTTGTGCACCTTTTTGTCGAACACCTCTTCTGTCTCTCACTTGATGGTAGGTTTGTTGATGTCGTTGATCACCACAGTCGGCTACCAGAGATGGTTTTTTGCATTTTTTTTTTTTTTAACGTGACAAGGCAAGTGTATTTGCATTTCCCTTTTGTATATAACCCTTCCCTCTGATGGCGAAGCCTCAGCAATAGTATATCACAAACCCAGTCTTACAGTTATGCACAGTATGCATGGTAAAGACTTCATAGCCAATGTGTAAGACTCAAATGTAAGGAACAATAAGCTCTTCCGTCACTGTTAACTGTGAAACTACACCACATTGATGGACGCAGTAGAAGTGTTGATGATAGTGGTGGTGGTGGTGGTGGTGGTGGTGGTAAGGGCTCTTTATATATCTGCCTACCTAAAGACACCATTGTTTGTATTTTCTGTTACATGTGTATATTTTTAAAGCTGTCATTTATTAATCTCAACCAGTCATTTTGGCCCTTTTCTTCTGAGTATGCATCAAGTCCCTAATGCAAAAAATGCTCACCGTCTGTCTTCAGTCTTATAGAGTGATACAACTCATAAATGCAGTGAAAGTAAATGATCAACAGTATATATCCATACCTATATTTCTATGTAGATTTTCAAAATTAGATGTTATTTTATGTTACTACATTCATGTAATTTTGTTTTGAGTCTCACATAACATGTTAATGTGCCATTTAAATGTATTCTCGGTGTTACAGGCTAAAAACATATGGATATAGAGTAAAGTCATTAGTATAATTTTATTCTGATGAGGGGATTTGGGAGCTCTAAATCTAATTTTGCTCTGATTTTAGCAGCTTTTATCTTCAGCTAAATGTAGAAATCTTCCTTATTAACCAACTTTTGGTTTAATGAGACACTTTGTACTCCCTACCATCACTGTCAATGCTGTGCATGTGATTACATATTGGTGTACTGGATGTACCATGCGGCATGTAATTATACTGGATCATAACCTGTCATATATTGCAGAGTGACTTTTGGATAAATTACCCTGAGGCTACTACAATCCGTATAATCTTTCAACCGTGGCATCAAATAAAATCTCAGTTTTTCTCAAAATTTAAAAAATATTTTCGTGAATTTATTTACAAGGTATTAACTAGCCTATCTGTCTTAAGCCAACTTTGACTGATATCACAGATGTTTGTGTAGACATTTTAAAAGCTGCACACAGAGGAATATGTTCAACAAGCCACTGGGGACTAAATTGACTCTTTGACTGTCCCTGTGGTACCGCAGACATAACCTCATCTGACTTGCAAATGTTTATGGAAATGGTTACTGGGTTTAGTTCTCAGATGTGGCATGAGTATGTCATAAATCAGGGGTGTCAAAAATATGAACTGTGTGCCAGAACCTGTCCATCAAAGGGCACATCTAATTCTGATGTATTTGTAAGGGCTACCTTTTATCAGGTTTCAGGAGGAAGTTAAACAGTAAGTAGCCACTTCATGTAAAATGTTGAGTCATAGGCTTTTCCGCCCTGACCACAACACAGTTCTCTGGAAACACAATGGATACCCTTTTGCAGTTATATTTAATGATACTGAACACTGTGTGAGTCAGCAGTTTCGGTACAGTAGTACCAAAACTTTCGATTTGTAAATGGTTTGTAAGGCAGGGGATAACTTAACCTGCTTCCTCAATAGCTTCCGCTTTATTTTAATGTAGTGTGGTGACGCCAGCATTTCTGCACGAGTGGAAATGTATGGAAAAATGCACATTTAATGTCACTGAGTAGTAGACTTATGAAATGTGGAAAAACTGAGCCATATTGTTGAAATTGCACTTATTTTTCTGAAGACATCTCAGGCTGTTCACCATCTGTTTTATAAAGGGTTTAACGTTTTTAGAAAGCACTTGGCCTTCTTTACACTACAAGACAGGGGAAATATTTAGGTTTGAGGTTGAGATTGAGTTTAGTTCAAATTGGGCTGTATGTGGCTCTTGAACTCAAATGAATTTGACACCCCTGTCATAAATGATAATTGTTGCAAACATTTAAGATTTGCTTTTTTGGCAAATGTAGTCTGTCCTGTGTGGGACCATCTATTTAAATCTCATATTTCTCTACAGTCTAAAAGAAAACAGACAAAGAAATGATTGGAAACATAAGAATTTTCGGATTTTTTTGACATATAAAAATAATAAATCAATGGCATTGCGATCGGGAAGGTATGCCTGGTACCAAAAAGGCTGTCCATTGAATGAAAGCATATTGGTGTATAACATAATCGGCATCACTTCCATAATCCATCAGCCAAGAGGAGACATTGCATAACTAGCATATTATATTTCCTATCCATCCAGTTTCAACAATCATGAAATGATTTTTTAAAAAAAGAAAACTTTACACTGTACATCACAAAGCTTTTCCATTAGAACACAAATGCTAATTTTCAACATGTCACTAAAATGTAAATTCTACTCAACCACTGCCAGGGAAATCACACTGAAAAAAAAGGTTATGTAGAGGAAGCAGAAAGAGAATCAGCTTACATGTCTGGTTCGGTAACTGCTCGGGTGAAATTTGTCAAAATGCTAACTTATCTCCGTGCCCTGTCCCCTTCCCTCCATCCCAGCAGCTTTAGATGTCCCCTCATTAGAGCAGAACAAGATGGCTGCCTCGTAAACAAAGGGAGGAGGTAGGGTGAATGAAGGAGGGATGGAAGAGAGAGGGGACGCCGGGCAAATGTAGAGCTTCAACTTCAAAGTTCATTCTCTCTTGTGTAGGTTGTATGAAAATAAAGGTGTACATTTATCACCCTGTACAAACACACTAAAGATTTCAGTCGCCTCGCAGTGACCTTCTCTCTTCTCCCAAATATCGGAGAGGGGCTTGTCCAATAAAATTATCTCACTCCCAAAGAGCCGCCCAGCTCAGCATAGAAAAGAGAAGGCACCAGGTGTTTGCCAACACCAGCAACAAGCCACCACACCTCATGCACTCTTTCATTTTCTAACCTCGAGTTGATGTAACAAAGACCCTTCAGTCGTGTCAAACAACACAATTCAACTAAAAAAAAAAAAAAAAAAAAAAAATCGTGTTCCTCATGACAGCTTGTCAGGTTTGCTTTCTTTGTTTTTCCATGGCAGACACGCAAAAGTAAAAGCAAACCAACTATCACACACCTGTACATGAATCTGTGATAAGCGCTGCTCTAAAAGCAAAGCTCATGCCAGAAGTCATTTAAAATGTAACCCAACACAAACACTGTATAAGTTGTCTAAATGTGGTGCAGATTTCCCACTTATAAAGCAACAGATTTGGTGGCAATTAAACCATTTCAAGTGTAACTGTAACGTCATTGAAGACTGAGCTCAGAAAAGACCAGATGGTTTTGTGTTTTGTGTTTATTTTAATATAAATATGAATGTGTGTGTGCTTCACTAGCTGAGACACAAACTCTGAACTGAGTAAATTTGGCTTCAAGACTCGAAGGCAGAAGTTATTTTCATTAGATATAAAAAGGGGATCAATCTAAACATGGAATCTGTTGAACTTTTGCAGGATCAGTTAGGGCGTGGGAAAGGTTGCATCTTTCCCTAAAATATGCTTGTAAAATTAAAAAAGAAATCATGGTACAGACAAAATATTGTGGCAATGAAAAGTGAAAAATAAAAATGATCAATTAAAACAAGCACACACACGCATACACATGCACAGAGACATGCATGCACACCCACCCACTCTCTCTCTCACTCACACTCACACGCGCGCACACACGCACACACCCACACACACACACACACACACACACACACACGTACAACTGAAAAAAAAAGAATGTGAGCCAAATAAATACTGGTAAAGTACAATACGTACATGTAATTTACCCAAAGTTCATTTAACATAACGAGACGAAGGGCGAGATCACACCGGATCAAAATGGAAAAGCATGCAGAAGTCCACTGCTCTACTGTAGCTTCACTCCTAGCAGACTATGAAATAGGGAGAAAAAACAGAAAGAGAGAGAAACTGAAAGAAAGATAGCGAGAGAGGCCCCTGTCCTGAGCAGTTATAGCCACCTGGTCAGCTAGGAGTGACTGACTCCCCACACCACAGGGCACAGGGTGCTTCCTTCAGTGGCAAGTCTTCTTCTAACCCTCCATCTTTGTCCTGCAGTCCAAGGGGGAGGAGGAGGAGTAGGAGGAGGAGAAGGAGGAAGAGGAGGAGGAAGGTTGGGTAGAGGTGAAATCAGGCGAGATGGTCGGGGCTGTGGATGCCCCTTCACTATAATTCGGTAGGTCCAGTTCTGGATGCAGAACGAGGATAACAAAGGTGTTTGGGGATCATGTTAAGCGTGTGCGGAAGCAGGGAGGAGGTATGTGCTCAGAAATGCTGAGTGGGCTGAGGATGGACCGGGATCTGAGGGTGCAGATTGAGGGGTGAGGGATTGGGGGGGGTCAGAAAGCCAATCTTCTTCTCCAGGCTTATAGGGCCTGTGTCTTGAGCTCGATGGGCTCTCCCCTGCTCTCCTGCTGGCCCTCAGCCTCTGGAGGCCGGGTGCCCTTCAGTGTGGCGAGCCTCTCGGAGAGTCCGCGGACACGGGGGAACAGCATGAAGTCATACAGCAGAGCACCCATGGCGCCACCAATCATGGGTCCCACCCAGTACACCTGCCATTAGCAGAAAAAGAACAGAATGTGTCAGTGAGTTTGAAGATGCCACATTACTATGCAAAGTATAACAAGATTTACAGATCGGATCATCATCTTACCCAGTGGTTGACGAAATTCCTGACCAGGACAGCAGGGGCAAAGGACCTGGCTGGGTTCATTCCTGCTCCAGTGTAGTACATCTAAGTCAAAGACAGAAAGCAGGTCAGGGGTAAGTAAATGTGCATGTGAGGTGACACAATGATTAGATTTTTATATGAACCCAGTGAGATGTTTGTTCTTACCCCAAGAAGATGCCCCATGAGCACAGAGAAGCCAATGGCCAGGGCGGCAGATCCCAGGCGTCCGTTGCGCCTCTCATCAGTCACAGCAAAGATGCAGACGACGAGCTGCAGGGTGAGGAAGACCTCCATGGTGGTGGCCATGCCCAGGCTGATGCCTGGCTGCAGCTGAAAGACAGGAGGGGGAGGAAAGATGAAATCAGCGATGTGAGTGCAAAAATTTAAAACACAGTCAAGATGATTTCAATATTTTTAATTAAATTGTTGTATATATGATGCAGATGCAGTTTTTTTTACACGTACATACACACTGATTTTTTTCCCTTTTAAAGACAATATGTCATACTTGTCAGGCTTGAATTGGCAACTATGTTTTGTGTACATACAATACTCAATTTGTGATAAATATTCAACAGTCAGTGCATGTGACTAATGTGATGTAACATTTGCGGTAATGGATGTGGTATTCTGGTGACTGGCAGGTAATCTTACCGTATTGAGCGCTAGATTTCCTCTCATGTTGCTGGGCGTGACCCCGTAGAGCACGGCAGCACCAGCCAGTGCTCCCAGACACTGGGCCATGATGTAGAAGAAGGCACGGAACAGGGACATCTGGGAGCCAATCAGGTAGGCAAAGGTAACAGCTGGGTTGATGTGTCCTCCGCTGATGTGGCCGATGGACTGGATGAGGGTGGCAGCCGCCAGCCCAAAGCAAAAGGCAACATGGAGGACATTATGGGGTCCGGTGGTCCAGCGGAGGGCTGCCCCCAGCCCAAAGAATACAAAGAACATGGTGCCGTAGAACTCGGCGAACACAGCCCGCCAGAAAGACATGGACCTGAACTCCCACATGGTGGCAAAGGGTCAAAAAGCAACCTCGAAGCAATGGAGGGATGAAAACAGAAAAACTAACTAATCAACTAAGAGGAGATGCTGTTTCTCCACAATAACCACTGTGTTTCAAACCAAAAAACACAGAGCAGATGACAAAAAAAAAATCGCCCTCAAACAGAAATTGCCTCTCTAAAGCTAAATGCAACAACACGTAAACTGCTCAACATGTAACTCTCATGCAACTGTGAACAATCTGCTGCTCTGAATTCTGATTTCTGTCATAGAGAGCTCCTGAGTGGAGCAATACGCCAGTCTCTGTGCATCTATGTGCCAACCCCGCTGGTTGTTAGTAGAAGAACATGGATAGACAAACGTTAAGCATGTCCTGCAGACATTCAGCCTCTTTACCAGAGCAGGGGGAGCTCAGAGGCCTTTTTATAACTCCACAGGGGCCACAGCAGCCCCGCCGGACCCAGGGGAGGGGCCAGCGCACAATACTACAAATCAAAACAAATTCATTTAACCCTTCTCCTGCCTTGACCTGCCTCTGTCTGTAGAAAATCTGGACTAATGGGTTGCAAGCTTAAATGCCTAGCAGTCCTTAATAATTTCTTTAACTTATTTGTGTGGGAATTTGCTGGAGTTTAAGGGGTACTTTTGTAATTATGATTTGAGGTTGAGATTATGTGAGGTATAAACAAAATGTACAATGCTTTGGAGCCTCTTATATCTCTGCTGGGGGCTTCCCTGTCTTGTTTTACTGGGGGGGGGGGTCCTGTACCTGGTACCACCAACAGTCTGGTTGAAGTATTATTAAAAGTGGTAAAAAAACTAATTCATAACATCACTGCCTGATCAGCCCCCTTGGGAACCTGCACTGACCTTCAAACCTGAAAATAGAAAAGCAGTGGGCATGTGGTGGGCAGACCCTGTGAGCAGGTAGAGGCTGAGTGCAGTGGGAGTTTTGCTTGATTTCCCATCATTTTGATATTTTCACAACCACAGCGTTAATGTCATGACAGTGTCCACCTTTCACTCATTTTCCATGGCTTTCCTTTCATTGTCTCCTCTGTGATGTACGGGCAATTTCTTCACTGGTGCTCTGGATCGGTACAAATTAGGTTTGTGGCAGCAGAACTGATTAGGCACAGTGTTACTTTGTGTGTGTGTGAGTGTGTGCTGGGCGGGTTTGGAGGCTCAGGTCAGATAAAGCGGTGGAAAATCCACGGTTGGAGAGGAAGAGGGGAGAGCAGGCCTGGCATTGAGCTTCTGCACTGGAGCATCATGCTGACCAGGGCAGCCAGCGGGACGGCCGCAGCCCTCTGAAAGGATTATGCTGAGCTCACTGCTTTTCTCCTTTCATGCATAGAGACAAAACGCTGGCAGTAACAGTTTCTGCTGGTTTCTATGATCTGTTTGTCTTGCCATCACTGTTGAATCTGTGTCCAGGAGTGGCTATATGTATTTACCTCTGCACTCACACTCCAGAGAGCTGTGCTGGAATGGCATCAGAGGAATATACAAATATAATCCATGCACAATTTTAAGTCTTAAAGATGTGGGTAACTTTGAAAGTTGAGATTTAATGTGATTTATCACATCAGCCTCATAACAGCCTGACATTTGGATGTTTTTTTCAACACTAAACAACATGAAAAACATAAACAAAATGTGTCACCACTATATGATGAACAACAGTGGTCATTTACTTTTTGAATTAAAAAATAAAAGTGTTGATGATGTTGTCCTGATTCTGACAGTTTATTAGTTTGCCAGTTGGTGCACCTCTATTGTGATGAGTATTATGTCCTTCTCATGACTCCCTCAGTCAGTGGTAAGCCACCTTTTGTGGGTTTAAGCCCACAGTTTAGTTTCACAGGGGATGGTGTTGAAAAGGTGCTTGCATTGTGTTTTCCTGCTCCCTGGGTCCAGACTGCTGACACGTACATAATAACATGCAGCCACTAAACATCTCACACTGGAGCAGAAGCTCTGGCCTCCACTCACCACACTGTGGTGAACACGTGTATTGCAGGACACATGAGGTGAAGAACTAAAACATACAGTATCAATACTCTATGTTAGGCTTCAGAGGTGCTGATAAAAAATCCTCAGCAGCAGGGGAATATTTATGCTCTACTCCCTTCAAATGATTGATTTATATAAGCGATCAAGCGTCCTTGTCATCCCATTTACAAGAATCTAGGGTTCTCTTGCCCGTGAATAATCTACTGACTGATAATTAATTCTAATACTAGATCTACTGAGCATCACCAAATCAGGAGGTAGCATCTTTGCTCATAACGTAAAAGGGAAGTATGTATTGTAGTTTAGAAAAACCACACAGCAATGCAAAAAATACTCAGGAAATCTACAGCATAAAGGAATTCCTGGTTTCTATTTCCCTTTTGTGTTCAGTATAAAACCACAGAGAAGATGGGAAGCCCCTGAAATACCCCAGGTAAAGACAGAGAAGTGAGAGCAGAGTGCTCTGAATCGTTAGCACTATTCAGTGGTTACAAAATAATATTTCACTTTTTCATGGGAACTGGTTAAAGGGTAGATTCATATTTTTTAAAGTTTAAATATAATTTTCACATGCTCATATGTAAATTAAAAGTGCAATCACTCACTATAATTGTTCCCCCTTTCCATACTGGCTGTGAAGAAATGTGGCTAGTTTATGGCTGGGTTTGGTTAGTAGTAGCTACATTTAGGGCAAAAAGGTCACTGTTAGAGCTAATACTAGCCAATCATTGATATTCTCTGAGATTAAGGTGGTAAATTCACAAGTAAAAACTCACAAATCTACCACAAGAAAGTCAGGAGACGTAGTATGAATAGCAACAAAGTACATTTAGTCATGCATGGATTACTGAATGGGTAGGCCTACCATGTCAGGGGCCCACCTGGCCTTCATCTGCAAAATGTCACTCAAATTACTGTAACATGTACCAACTAGGAGGAGACTTAGAATGTCCATGAAATGATGATCTCAAAGATGCATAAAACCACAAAAAGATGCATAATCAGGGGCGTAAATATGCAGACAGCGGCCTATGGGATGGAGGACTCCGATTGCCACCTGGAAATAAACCCGTGATCAAAGAACTTATGTTTAATGAAAAATAGTGTGATTTTCTATATATGCCCTCAAAAAGGCAAACCCATCTTCATCATTGTTTCCTGTTCTTGTAAAATAGAATCAATCTATAACAAATGACATGCTTATTGTACATAAACTATAAAAACTATTTAGTTAAACTAATAACTTCCGATTTTCTTTTGTAGTTTTTGTCATACAGGTATGTAATAATGATTGCTGGGTAATATCTACGCTGATGTTGTTGTACAGTAGCTAGTTGAGGTGGAAACGCTCTCAACACTGACAAGCTGGGCACATTTCCAAGTGGATGTAACATAAAAGCAGCTGTTGGTAAAATACATATACACCTAAAACTCTGTGTGTGTGTGTGTGTGTGTGTGTGTGTGTGTGTGTGTGTGTGTGCTTCATAACTAATAACTAGTCCAATAACTAGTCCTGATGATGGCGCTACAGCAAGCCTCTAAAGTTCAAAATGTTGAAAATTCACAACAAATCAACCATATGTGCTACAGATATGCAACTTTTATCAAAATGTAGCCCCAATACCGAAGAAACTTTTGTACATTTAAACCTATTGCAAATTATGAAGTCCATCACTCTGTTTTTTTCAAAAACTGTAAAACTTATTAAAGCTATCTCCTCCCACAATTTTTGCTCACTTGACACCAAACTTGCTACAGAGCATCTTCAGACTGTCCTACACAAACGATCCACACAGATTTTTGATTTATCCAAAATTGAGCCTACAGTGCATCAAAAAAAGACAAAATTTTTGAGTCATGGTAGGTGGTGTTTGGAAAATATCAGAATTTTATCTCAAAAACTGAATTTTTTACAGCATTTTGAATTTCGCTCTCATGCAAACAATTGGAGTCAATGCAAAAATGGCATTTTTAAACATCAGTTTTTCACTTATGGAGCCAATAAATCATTGCTAAAAACAAATTACCAACATCTCCATGCTGTCTAGATGCAATATGTGTATTTTCTGATTTTTGTCTTAATAACTGAATTTTTTTACAGCCGTTTGAAATCTGCCTTTACACACTAACAGCTACTGTCTTGCACACAGGTGACTGGCTTAGTCAGTTTGTGAAGCTACATATGACATTTCTGTTTGCCAATTAGCACAGTGAGATAGAGGATGGCTCTTGGTGTTGAAGATTGTGAGTTCAAGGCTCAACTTGTGCAACATTTCTATATGAGAAATCTACCCAAACTTTTCATAAAGGTCCAGTCCCATGCCAGATGTCCTCAACTGGAAACACAAGACAATAGTCCTGATGGTGGTGCTACAGCAAGCCTCTAAATTTCAACACTTTCATAACAAATCAACTATATGTGCTACAGCTTTGGAACTTTCACTTTGAAATTTGCTTTTCTATAGCATGGATGCTACTGTCTGGCACAATGATGCTTGGCTTAGTCAATTTGTGAATCCACACATTAATTGCCACTTGCCAATTAGCTCAGTGAGATAGAAGATGGACCTCAGTCTCCAAAGCTGTGAGTTCAAGCCTCAGCTAAGGCAGAATGGACATTTTAATGTGAAAGTCCTATGTTCAGGCATCATGCTATGTGGATTAGAGACTACCAAGGTTAAAACAATTATGATCCAGGCAGTTTTGCAGAGAGACAAATACTCTTTATCAATACTTTTCCCTGTTATCCCTTGTCTCTTTTCCCTGTTTATTTGGCTTAGCTATCAGTCAATATGCAGAGTCTATCCAATAGCTACTTTCACATTTAAAAAAAAATGTTTTCATCGTTGTCACCATGGATAATGTTTAGCTTTAAGCTAGATCAGGCCAGTTTCTTCATAATTGCTAGCAGTTAATGTTATTCTTACTTTCTTGTTCTTGAGTTTTTTCTTTGTATATTATGAGTCTGATCACTTCAGCCACTCATCCACAATTTGAAGGGCATGCCATAATTATATGATGTAACTTCTATGTTGTGATATGCTTTGTTTTAGTGTGTGTGTGTATTACATGTTTCACATGGGCTTCTACATATACCACACATTCAGTGTTTTATGATGAAATAGATTGACTTCTTATCAGTATAATGAGCTAGAAGAAGTTTTAAACATATATACCACAGAGTTGTCTCTTGCTAATTAGCTCAGTGAGATAGAGCATGGTCTCTTATGCTTAGAATGCCACATTTTTTTCCATCTTCCTACACTCTGCTTGTTGCTCAGAATTGCCAAATTTTGCCCGGCCCAGCTATAATTGAAATTGGAGCTGTGTTAGGGATCTCTTTGTGGCCAATATGAACAATTACAGTGACCAATATTTATTTGTGCCTGTGGACATACAAGTAATGTTTTTAACATAGATCTGGAAAAATGAAAAACAATCTTTTATACATTGTTTGATGCTATAACCACATTCCCACAAAAATAATAATAATTTCCTCAGTGGATTCTTTCTATGAAACTTCAGTGATGAGTTGAGATATTTTGTAACTTGAAATAGTGATGCTTAATTATTAGAGCCTTGTATTCAACAGTCTTTAACAGTTTATTAGAAATGTATACTCAAACTCCCACAGCATAAGACAAACGCAAAAGTGTTCAACATGTGTTGAATCAAACACACAAGCCTCCAAAGCATAGATCTGGTGTATCTGATTAACAAATAGAACCTGTATCGTTAAACCTATTCAGGAAACTCTTGGTAGACTACATAGGATTTCTGCCCTCACCTCAGTATGCATATGGAAGAAAATTAATCTTTGTACCTGCTACAATGTGCAATATGTTTTGTACACTGGCATAGAGAAACAAACTCGCCTTAGCAAAGGTATGATTATATGTGAAGATTGTACCACTCCACTACCATAATCTCAACACAAGCTGTAAGTTGCACAAGCATATCTGTTTATTTTAAATGCTGAAATATGTTTTTAAAAAATGAAGTTATTGTTAAATATTTGCAGATGTTGGCATACATTGGAAAACCCATTTCAAGCGGAACGCCTGCTCTTTAAATTAACAAACAAAATAAGTGCATTTTACAATACAAACATTAAAAGGGGAAAATCTGTCATTAAAAAAATCTACTTTTTTTTGGAAAATAGGCATTTAGTTTGTTTTTCATTAGAAATCACAATGTTCAATACTTCGCCAAAAAAAAAAGAAAAAAAGAAAAAAGAAAAGAGAGAGAAGGTGTAAGACATCAGCACATCCCATTACAGTCATTTAAGTCAACGAACAATAACATTTTCATTTGAACAGAATTGTCCATGCAGAACAGAACAGCAAAGCACAGCACTGTATGTCGCTATGGAACTCTGTGCATGTCTGTATCCCACAGTCACTCCCTGTCACTCCCTGGAGGGGTTTCGCTTTGGAAACTGCGTAGAGAGATTAGGTCTCCTCTCCAACATGGCTGCCAACTCATGTCTAGTCTCTCTTCAACCAACTTATAGCCTGCTTTGTTTACTACTGAGGTGGCATCCATGTTCATCTACTCAAGGTCAGGCAATTCTGGAATAAAGACAAAATTAAAAATGTGATTAGATTTGAATCCAATAGTCCACCGATCAATAGTTATGACATAAACACTAAGGCACAGAAAAAAGCATTTACAAATAGTTCACAAGAAATTAAATAGAGGTGATAACACCACAACAAACTTTGGTCCCACAGGCTTTTTGAATGTCGTGCAGCCATATTCAAATTAATACTTAAAACATATTTGTTTGTGATTTTATAGCAAAAGTTAAGTATCTCTTATTTAACTTGATGTATTTTACTGTTGGAAAGATGGTCGTTCCATAAAACTGGGCTGTCTATGCAGTAAAAAACACAAATACTTTTGAAATTGGTGCTATGTGACAAAAGAAAACAAGAAAAGGGCTTTGGCATTTGTGGGTGACATAATCCGAGGTTGTCCGTTTTGATGCAGAAAACCATATGGAGGCCAGCAGGTACCAATGATCTGGAATTACAGCATTATGAGTGTACTAAAATATGTTTCTGAAAACATTTGAGGCGTGAAACAGTCAACGATCATCACTGCCTAATTTCACTGTCTGTTCAGAGTTGGTCTGCATTTAAGAGAGATGGGTAGCTCTGTTTCACAATCTGTTTCTCTGTGTCTGTGGTGGTGGCATACAAATATATTGAAGTACAAATGATATGATATGATACAAAGATGGTTATCTGGCGTGGAATGAAGCCCTTTCTAACATAACATCTAATGTCAAACAAATCCTCATTGGGTAGGTTTTCGGTTTTCCTTTTCAAGACTCAGATATTCGTTTTCTTTTTCTTGGAAAACGACAATAACAAAGTTATAAATCCGGCCACAACATCAACATTAACTCCCACAGCTTTTCTATTTACTTTTTTACTATTTAAAATGGACCGTTCAGTGTGGCCACTGCCACTGCTGCTGTGTTAGCTTGTGCCAACTGCAACGTGTGTCATATGCCCAACAATAGCCCCTTTTTCACCAACATGTCCAGGAACTTTTATTACCAGGAATTTGTTTACCTGGGTAAAAGAATTCCTGGTAATCTGTATGGTTTGCGTTTCCACCGCACCTCAAAGTTCCGGAAAATCTATTCAAATCAGGCTGATGACGTAGTTGATTTGCCATTTATGTGTGTTTACATGTTCATGCTTGCAGAACACATGTATTGATAAAGTACTGGCTTCTTACTAGCTAAGGTTTAACTTACAGTAACGAGTGCAGCTGCCGTCAACTTGAGTCATTTTCGGGTTATCTTAACTTCATTTCCACCACTGCCGCTCGGCTGTTCACCAGTTATCGTGTCGTGTAGGCGTGTGTGTGTTTGTGTGTGTGTATGTGGAGGAGATCAGCACCAACACAAAAGAACCGATACCGTTAGCGCTTATCGGTACTACGGTCTTCGTGTACCAGGTTTCGGTACCCATCATTAATCAAAACACAAGTGGAGCTTGTAGAAATTAAATAAAATTTGCAGTGGCTGCCCGTGCCAGGAAGTGTGGAACGCTGCAAGCGTGTGTCCCACCAATCAGCGTTCTTCAGCACACAGCCCCGCCCCTCAGGAATTCAGGGTAATCTGAAAAGTCCTACCCCACAACTAGGTACTTTTTCAGGGAAAGTTTGGGGTTGAGAGAAAGTTATTTCCCCAGGTAATTTTGGTGGAAACGCGTAAATGATAAAAGTTTCTGCGGTGGAAAAGGGGCTAATTGCATTTGAGTCAGGCCCCTAGCTACCTACCTACCCACCAGTTAGCACACGTAAATGAGCACCCTGCTGAGCAGCATCCTTGTCTCCCTGACCTGTATTGCCGGACAATCACGTAATGACAGTGGTTGCCCTAAGCCTTAACACTGTTTGTCATTGTTGTGAAATTAAACCACTATTGAAAAATCTCAGCCAGCTTCATTTAGGCAATAGCCCACCATTATGCTTAACAATGAGTAAGCTACTCTGTTATGAATTCACACCATCTCCCTCCAACTCTGGCAGATTCAGCATCTGGAGATGGACACAGAATTGATTTCCCACTTCCACGTTTCTTCATAAACCAAAACTCAGTTTGAATTAATGTTTCCATCTCCCACACCACAGCTCTGATAACTCATCTAAACATATCTGGCATGTGGTTTGATGATGCATGAAAATGTCCTGTGCAAAGAGCGCAGAGGAGGAAAGGAGAAGTGCGGAGTTGTACAGGACTTCTCCAGAGGCCAAAAACTGGTATTCAGAAAAGTCCTACCATACTACATGGGATGACTTAAATCTTTCCCACAAACATTTGATAGCTTATTTAACAGATCTTTAAGGTCATATTTGTATGCACTTGGCACTGCCTAGCATTATGTCTGTCTTCTCCCCCCATGGGATCCAGTGACTACTGATTATAAATTACCTGATAGCTCTTTTAGAATAGTACTTACTTTCATCGTCGCTGTCTGCAGATTCATGCTGCAAAATAAAACAAGAACAATAAAGACACTTTTTCATACACTGCTTTACCTGGTTCATGTCAAATGGATAAAATTTTACAAAACACCCCTTATCCGTTATTAAGAGTATAAAGCATATAGAAAAGTACTATATGTGCTTAAAAAAACACCCATACCTCTTCTTCTGCACCATCTAAATCCGGTAGATCATCCCCTCCCATGTTGTTCATCATCTGGAGAAATGCACAGGAGGCAACAATCAACATGTCAGCACTGGAGTATATCTGGACCCATACTCACTTCAGGCACTGTGTACATTTAATGCACCTACCTCTGAGAATTTGTCAAAACTTGACAAGTCCTCATCTGATTCATCCTCCCAGTCTTTCCAGTTACTGAAGTTCACACTCAGCCAGTTGCACTAAGTGAAGATAGATTTAAGTGTTTAAGGCAATGTTTTACATGTAATCAGTAGCTGTGTTTTTTAATGCTGATATCTATTTAGCTGTTTAAAAGGTAGTATATAATTATCTGAGAGTTTCCATGCCTTTAGTCATAATTACCAGAACAAGGCAGTCAGATGCAAGTTTTATTATTATGCATCTTAAATAAATCAGCGTAAACTGGCAGTACCTGGTTTGCAACTGTACTGCCACGTGATTAATATCTAGGCATTGACAAGTTGTTGTTTTTTTTATATTGAAACTTACCTTTGTCTTGTCTTTGGTAAGTCGCGGCCATGATTTCCCAGCCTCTGCTTTTCGTAAACAACACAACACAGATCTGTCAGTGCGTTTGTGTTTGGAGTCCTGTGTGGAACAGAGAGAGTTTGATGAAGGCTTTAAAGGAAAAAAAATACATGGTAGAACTGCAACTTTGTCTACAGGTAACAAACGTACTTTGGGGTCAATCTCCCCAAAAAGTTCCACTGAATTATGCTGTTTGACATTATCTGCTCCACTGACACAGCTGTAAGGGGAAAAGAAAACAGACCATTATATTTCCTTTACAACTGCCAACTACTTTTGTTGTCATTCTGTTCATATACCATGAACAGGCTCATATTTTCTTCAAGAGGATTCTTGGGAAGATAATAAGGAATATTCCCCTTTAATGTACTACAAATGTAACTCACCTGAACTCAAATTTGGACTTGTCAAAAATTACTTTCACATCTTTACTGTCCTCCACGCAGAACTCTACAAAAACAGTGTCCCGTCTGTCCCACCACTTGGCTGTTGCAGGCTGCCTAAAGACAAAGAGTAGAAAGAGGGATTATGTGACAATACTATCCAACATAATTTAATGCAGGTTATGTAACATATTAATTATTTAAGAAAAAGAGTGTTCTGCTTATTAACATTGGTTGGACATGTCATTTTTTACATCAAGGGGATATTTATTATACTGTGGTGGTCCATGTGTTTAGTGCATGTAAGCGTCACTCATTCATCTCAGATGAGCATGAAAGTCCAAGTATTCTTTACCCCTTTACCTAAAGACAATACTGTGTTTCCCTAAGAACTGGTGAACAAACCCTTTAATCTAAAAGGTGCACCTGCTATCTTTCCCATTACAGATAGTACAAATGTATCAGAGCAATAGGCTACTTAGATTATCAAACTGAGAGGGAGTCGGGTAATGCTAACGTTGCATTAATAGTAAACTGTATGCTTATTTGGTAAGGGCAGTGAGAACAATATTTGATAGGATGAGTGCTGTCTGTATAACGTGTACCACTGACAAGCATGTGTAAGTTGGCATTAGCTTACGTTAGCTTAAGTGAAACCTTCCGAGCTAATCATGACACCACGCTTTTCGGTGCCAACATTAACGTTACCCTTGTGTTGCTTGGCATTAGCCTGCTAGCAAATGATAACGGAGCTGGTGTAAGAAAAACTAGCTCAGCTACAGATTATAATCTTCTGGGGCATGGTGGTGCCAAATTAAACTACGTTGAGGGAAAGTTAGCTGTCAGTGGATTTTAGTATTGACATCCGTGTATGACTGCGCCGCTAAGGCTAACTCGTGTGCTTAACGTTAGCTCAGTTAGCTAAGGCTAGCTGGTTGACCCTCAGTATAACGTTACCACCAAGACTGGTAGCTAGTTAGCTACGACCGTTAACGGCTACATAGTAAACCCAACACTTACATCTTCACTGTTTTAGCAAATAAAACTCCCTCGTCGGACCACGGTTTAGATAATAGTACTACCTAGCTGTGGTGCCCGGCAAAACTGATATTGAAACCTAAATAGTTAACTCCAGCGTTAAAGACAGATGCGTTGATGTGTCTTCAAACATCGCGTGTTTTCCTTTCTCGTGACGTAAGGTTACACCCGCGTTCCACGGGCGTGTGCACAAGCACTCAACAGACCGAGGCGGTCGGAGACAGTTCTAGAACGAGCGAGCTCAGTGTTCCAGAGCAGCCCGCGAGCTCCACCACGTGTTTGGTTCCATAGCAGACAGTGGCACAAGGTGACTAACTGATGGCTATATTAACACTGGCATGATTAATATGAACTGAAAAATGGCTGCAAGTTGTTAATAGCAGGTTTCCTTGAATCCTTCCACTTTTGTTGAATGGGAGCAAATATTCAAATCCTTTGAAAATACTCCTAAATAGTCCAAGCAAAAGACCTGCACTGAGCATGTTTTTCAAAAGTAAATGTACCAAGGTATTCTCAGCAAAATGCACTTAACAAGTTATTAAAGTAGGCTACTCAATGCAGAAGTGCGTATGTGACTAGGCCTGCCACCAGCCTGCATTAGGCTATGGATCATTACCTATAAGTTTCATTTACATGGCTGGGGGCAACTCATTTCATCCATCATAAATTTTCATGTAAATTCTTTATTTGTAAAGTAGTATATAAATCTGTCAAAAAATGTTGTAAAGTAGGTTACAATATTTGCCTTAATCTAGTGGAGTTTGATAATAAAGTGGCTGGAATAGAAATATCAAGCAAAATACAGCTAACTCAAGTTAAACTTGAAGCTTGTAATGTTAACTCGTGATGCTTAGACAGAGGTGTATGGTGAGCAGGTGGTGAGCTGCTTGCTAGGATGAGTTAGCTGAAGAGGCTTGGTTGGTTTGTGGAACACCCACCTGATGACCCTGTAGACTGGCTTGCACTCTTAACATTCACACAAATTCAATTTGATACCATGTTCCTTGAGGCAGGTGGAAGGGACACAATTCAAGAAACATTTTTCATACCAGATGGGCTGCTAGTTAGTGGCTACTGGTGAAAATAGTGGAAACAGTTACACAGTGATGGTGGTTGGACAGTTAGGCCAGCCATAATCTCTATAAACAGATTTTGCATATCAGAATCTGTAGGCAACTGGACAAGATCTTTTGTAGTCTGTTTGTAGTACAAGTAATTTTGGCCAATCACATTTGAACTAGGGATGTCAGTTACTGCTATTTTTGCTTTTGATAGCCACCACCTATTAATCGTTACTAATTTGTTAATTTTTAAGAAAAAATTGAAAATGATGTGAAATACAGGAGGCCTTTCCCTTAGGTCCAGCTCTCCATTGACCCAGTGTGAGCTTAAGCACCCCACTTCAAAGTGCTATCTGTTTAGAGGTGGTAAAATTTCAGTGTGTTGTAATGTAAAGGTCTTGGCTTTTATTTTATTTTCTATTGCCTTTGCTGACAGACAGCTGGCTAGCTGCATTAACATGAAGTGTTCCCCGTCCACCCTCCGGACTCCACTGCTAAGCTAACATTACCCTTGGTTGCTCTGCACAGTGCACCAGCTGGGTTGGGTGGGAACTAATATTAGCTAGCAGCACCACTCATGAATTCGCATGAATTACTGCTGGTAATGCCGTCCCGCTGGCTGGACGATGTTGCTGCAGAAACATAGTGGCCACCCTTGGTCTCTACTTACCAGAACCTGGGGGGAGATCGGAGGGTGGGTACAATGTTTCCATAGCAACACTGTTGGGTCAGGACGGCGTTACTAGCGGTAATCACCGAATGAGTGCATCGCTAGCTAGCTCGCACCTGACCTGTCTGGTGCACAGTGCATAGCAGTTAAGGCTAGCTAACCAGTGGTGACCAAAATTTGGGCAGTTGGCACTATTCGTTGTGTTAGCATTTTAACACAGCTAACTGGTTGTCTGTCTCCCACCAGATCCGGGTGGCGCACAGTGTAGTAAACTGGCGAGTAGCAAAAATGTACAGGCTGACATGTGTTAACAGTCAAAAATATTCTTAGCGGTTACCATTTAACCAACCATTCATAGCCTATCCCTAGTTTGACCAGCAGGTAAAAAGTTTGTGTGGAGAGGTGGAATGCACTGGCCGAAATGCAATCTTAGAACCCACTGACTATCATCTGACGATGACTTAGCTTTATATTAGCTTTTCAATAATGTATCTGCATTCATATGCAGATATTTGGTTATAGAGATTAGCCAAAATGATGGCTCTCAGAGGAGGACGTTTTGGATCCACCTTGCTACATAAGATCAGCTAAATGTATTGGCCCTCGCTCCCAGAGGGTAGTTCGTTGTCAGACAATAGCCGATGGTTTCCGAGACTGGGCCCACCACTGTAGTTTAAACTGAGCAGATAATGTATATATAACACTGTGTCAAGCCACCGAGTATCTACTCTTTGTTGGGGTCAGAGCAGAAGGTAAAAGAAGCTTATGAGTTAGGTCAGGGCTAGTGAAGGAGTCCCTTGTTAGATCCTCCAAAGTGACTAAGACTATGGAGAAAATAAATGAAACACGTTCATCTGGTGGCATGAGTTAGAGGAGGTCATCAATCCTCCCCAAAAAGATGCTGCTGATTGAGAGAGTGTAGCCTACTTTGACAGTATCATGGGCACAGTAGAGGACTGAGGGCATTCCTTCATTTGGAGATGATGAAATAGACAAGGACTTTTATTGTTTGGTTATGGGTAATTTTGCAACAGGGAAGAGCACAGATGCAGTGGTGGAAGCCATCATGCCTCCCTGCACAGCCTGCTTCTCAACCAGCTTATTAACAGATGCCATTTTAGCCTCGCTCTCAGCCATGATATCAGAGTGAAGCTTAGCTTTATCACTTTAGACCCCCCCATATGAGCGGAGGCTGTCAGAGGCACCTGCTGCTGGAGTTTGACTTCTCATGGTTTTCTTGGTGGACCAAAACACCTAAGCAGCAGGGAAAGACAAGGAAACTGTCAAATGACTTTAAAAACCAACAGGATCCCTTTGGGAACAGCTTTAGGCAGTTGGACTTGGACAAGAGAGAAGATAGGCTGAGAGGCAGTGCTACTAATATGAGGCTTGGCAGCTGTCGATAGAGCAAGTGAACAATAGCGTGAATGCAGGGAAAGAGAGAGCAGCTTGGATAGAATAACAATGCAGGAAGCTTCTGAATGTGTGGGACATGAGTGGTGATGTCAGAAAGGATGGGTTGAAAATATTTAAAGAATAGGTGTTTGACTCAGGTAGGAGTGACACATGCAGTACAGAGGAGGGATTAGTGGATGGGTGTAGGTTACTGGTGACAAATAATCTTTCTTTCTTTCCAATTTTGACCGCCTTGTGCCAGATGTGTGTTTCAAGGACTAAATGTAGTGCCAAAATAATGGCAGGCAATGTGGGGGATAGTGGACACAAGGGAGGGAAGACACTTTGGAAACGAGAGGCTGGAGGTAGTCAGACAGAGTTTTTGTTGGCCACAGGAAGGACTGTAGTTGAAGGACACAATAAAATAGCTCAGTAAGGCTGGTTATAGGTTCTGATACCTTCAATGGGGAACTTCACCTGTTTTCAAAATTCATACATATTATTCCTATGGTCTAAGACAGTCCAACACCATAAGTAAACATGAACAGTTCTCCCAAATCCAAAAACTAGAGTGTTTAAACTCAAATTTGTGATGTCATAGGGTATAAAGTCTGCAGCTACCTCATACACAATGAATTAGGAAAGATATTATATATCAGTGTTTCCCAACTGGTGGGTTGCAGTTCAAAAGTGGGTCGCGGGTCCATTTTGAATGGACCGCAAGTAACTCATGAACATGTCAAGTGCCATTTCCTGCTGTAGAGTGAGTGACTAACAGACCGCTGCTTAACAGAGACAGCAAACTAACTGGATAACATGGCTGACCTCAAGTATGATTCTGAATATATGAAACTGTGTGGACCTTGAACTGATGACTAAGGACAAATCTGGACGCGGTGGCTGGACCATTTGGGAACCACTGTTATAGATGACACTGAGAGCACCCAGGGAAAGGCTCTGAGTTTATGGGTACATTTTCTGTTCCAAATCTGAGAACACTACAATAGAATAAGGCTCACTTGGGTATAACAAAGGAAAACAAACATTCTGTGAAACAAAATTAGGCTCCCATTTATTGTCTATGGAGCAGCTCCAAAATTTATACCTATGACATCACAAGTTTGAGACTTACTTCTCTGGTTTCTGGCTTTAGAGTAGCTCATGTTCACAGATATTGATTGAACTTTTCTAGGCCATGAAAATAACTTTTAGGTGGTGTTTCCTGTCAAGGTATCGACGGAAACAACACAGTAGAAGTATTGAAACTTCTCCAATCAAACCATATATGTATTTAATAGTTTCTGTTCCCAGTTTTAGAAAAAAATGACTGTATGGTTTTGACGTGTGATTGACCCATTACCACAGCAGCTAGAACCTATTCAGCTTGCCGAGATGTCCCCAAGATGTTCCAAAGTATGGCTATACTACATGCATGTGGTGTCTGGTAGCATTTTATGCAACTGAATGCTTCCATTCTCATTATGGGAATCAAATAAAGTTAAAAAAAAAAGGCATCGAATGAGGTACTCTCTTGGTATCAGTATCAATCTGAGGGTCCTGATTCTGTTACTGGTGTCATCATTTTTTAAACAATACCCAGCAATACTGCTCAATCCCAATTTAGCCTATTTAGAAGAGGGGACATGAAGCCTGGATGAGAGTGACAGACAAGTTTTCAGGATGATTGCCCATAACAGCTTTGTGTATTATTAAAAGTAGAACCTCAGTAAAGCAAACCAAGCTAGCAGCGTCGGTCTCTAAACTTAATTTCTTTCAGTAATCCAACATTTAAAAAGTTGTATATCAACATCATCTACCTTATAATGCAACATTCCTCCAGATAGATGTACAGTAATTGTGTTATTTATCTCGAAAGATTCCACCTGTACCTTAAAGCTGCTGAGGAGAGTATCTTTACAGTGAACTAGTCTCATGAATTAGTCATTAAAGAAAAGAAAGACATCAGTGAAACCTGAATTACCTCCAGGAGCTCTCTGCAGCTACAATGTGATTTGAATGGGGAATTAACCATAGCTTGCTGTGCTGCTGTCTTTTCTACCAGTCACTCTGGCAGATAATAAGCCATAATTTGGATGCATTATTGTGGTGTTAAAACCTAATTTCCTCTCTCATTGTGGTCCAGTTGACAAAAGTTTCCCCACTGGCCTGATTGTAATGATGCAATTTACAGAGTTTGTCAAGCGTACTGTTGAAACTCTGGCTGTGGTGAAGGAACAGTTTCTGTAGACTCACAAGTCAGTCTTTAGATGCTTTGCTTAACTAAAGAAGGCGGAGATCTCTGATTGTCTGGTGGCGAGACTACAGTTTCTGTAGCTTAAGACAGCATAACTGTAAACAAAAGAAAATAGTTATACGTGTATTCTTAAGAACAAGGAATTATCACAAACTAAAACACATACTAATTTATTAATTACTAAAAATTACAATTACATGATTTGAATAACCACTCTAAAATAAGATATTACATATTTTATTTCTACAAGACTTTGCAACTCTTTATTTTACAAGATTTTATTTGTGAAGTGATTATGTCAACCAGACACAAATCATTTTTTCTATATACAGAGAAAAATGAAATAGAGAAACCCCTGTGACTTGAGAGTATGACCACAGCCACCGGGAGAGGGGGGAGGGGCTTTACTGGCATATGACTAAATTTTCTGATTCACAGCTGGATGTCCTACATTTATGTAACACTCATTTGACGTAATATCTAAAAAAAGAAATCAATGAGCCTACAGTCAGAAACTAAATCGGTTTTAATGGACTCACTCCAAAAAGTGTCACATGATGATGTGTCCTGTGTTCCGATCTGCAGCTTAGGAAAGTCATCTGTGCCTAGAGATATAATTCTCCAACATCAATATAATAGCACATGTTAAATATGTTTTATGATTTATGGCTATGGCTACAATGAAAAAGATGAGTATTTGAAATGTTTTAATGTGTAGTGCTGTCAGTAGAAGAAAGGCAAAAGACATAGTAACCTTAAAAATGACTCAGATAACAATAAATTACGTTTAGATATTAGCTAATGCTGACTTGGGCCAACTATAAATTTAGATAAATGCCAGGTCTGATTATGGGGAAATGAAGACACAGTGTATGAAATGTTTTGTTGAGGAACGATGTGAAATATATGGTGTGATGCTGCTGGCCTCAGCTCCTCCAGCAGAGTGATCCAGCGTCTATGGGCCTTGACAGTCAGGGCCAACTGTCACCTCCTGAATCTAACCAAAAACCAAAATAGAAGGGGAGACAGATTGTAGCAGGGCCTCAGTGAAAGCTTTGCTGGTACATTTTGTACTTGCTGCAGACTGAGAGGGGTTCCTACATTTTCTAAAGCCCCGGTGTCAGCAATGTTTTCTAAAGAGAACAGAAAAACTTATCAACCCTTTTTATTTCTTTTTCTATTGAAATTTAAAACAGGAATAATAAAAATTCACTGCACTCTACAGCATTAATAATGGCTTATTCATCACAGAGGTTCATATGAATCAGACTCAAGAATTACTTTGAGAGTTGTCACTATCATTCATTTGTGGGTTATTAGACACATTGATGTGAAGTCATTATTAAGAGATATATTGCTTTAGTAGATCTGTTCAGTGAATCACTTTTAGACAGAGAACACGTGTCCTGTCATATGAGCTCACTTGATGCAGCCACTAATTCAGGTGTACATGTAGAGGTGTATATATGTATATATATATTGCTACTACGACTACTGTTACTGCCACTGCTACTACTACTACTATAATAATAGTAATAATTATGTGCTTATTTCAGTAATATGGAGATGGAGTAGACAGTACTGATTGATTGAAGATTTCCTGGAATGACTTTCTCAGTCAGAAGTAAACTTGTGAATGCAATTCTGTTTTGCAGCCAGCTCTCAATTATGAGATTTCATAGCTGAGAGCACCAAAACAACAACCTGAATTGCGAAACGACTGGAAAAATTCTGTTGTTGCCCAATATGTTGGTTACAGCACCTCAAATGTATTATCCTGGCTGCTTGTCTGGGTTTCTCTCCACACTGAGTGCTTTTTAGGTTTTCCTGGTTGTTGGTCAAAGAAAATGGGACACCACTGTAGAGCTGCAACAGTTAAACAACAAATTGATAATTAATAGCTGACATAAGACAAATGATGAATCAGTCTGAGTAATTTTTAAAGAAAAAAAAGTCAAAATTCTCTGATTCCAGCTTCTTAAATGTGAATATTTTCAGGTTTCCTTACTCCTCTATGACAGTTAACTGAGTAGATTTGGGTTGTGAACAAAGAAAACATTTGAAGACATCATCTTGGGCTTTGGGAAATACTGATTGACATTTTTCAACATTTCCTGACATTTTTAAGACCAAACAACTGATCGATTAATCAAGAAAATAATCAACAGATTAAATGAAGTTTTTTTTTAGGGTAAAGTGACCCCAAAAATAAGAATTATTGTGTTTCCTTTACCTTAGAATGACTTTATCTACAAAGCGAGTGGTGCCTCTTCCATGGAGTCTGCCATGTTACCATTTGTCTACAGTAGCCCAGGATGGACAAACCAAACACTGGCTCTAGGTCGGGCCATTTGTGTTTTCGCATCAGCCACTGTAGTTAGCAGATGACACTAAATCCTACACAATGCTCCTTTAAGTAATTATGGATAGGCATGGTACTTTATTAATTGCAACAGGAAACTGACCCTTTGCTAAGTCCACCCCACCAGACGCAGACTGGTCAATTATATCAGATTTCCTTCATTTTCAGGCTGGTTTTGTGGATTTGGAGCTAAATGTTGTACCTGGGGCACGTTGTGTATTAATGATACTCGTTACCTGGAGAGGTTAAAAAATATATACGTTTCTTCCCTGTTCCCAAACTAAAATCAAACCCTGAAAAGTGTAGTGTTAGCTAGCTAGCTACTGAAGATATAGCCCACTGAATGTATACACATGCTGCTTTTGCTTTTTAATGATTACAACACTGGAAAAAACACTGACCCTGCTGCACAGGAACCAGTGAAGGGAAGCAGGGAAAGTTTGCTGATATTCAATCAGCTGTGTGTCATTGCATTGTGCAGAGATAACTGTTGTTTGACTTCCTCTGGAGATCCCTGCTTAGCTAAGAAACAGAAGTCACAAAAGCCCTAAATGATATTGTCTGTCCCTCTCTCTGTCTCTGTCTCTCTCTGCCTAGTATGTATGTCACTCTCTATATATAAATACATAAATAGTGCATAAACATAAATATATGTAACTATTATTTATTTATAGATACATATATGTACCTACAAATATATATATATATATATATATATATATATGTCTCTTAATAGATGCAAATGTATATATGTATCTCCTTTTATTTGTCTATATATGTATATATAAATGAATAATGGATGCATATAGTTGTGTCTTTAAAAAAATATATACAATACAGGCCAAAAGTTTGGACACACCTTCTCATTCAATGCGTTTTCTTTATTTTCATGACTATTTACATTGTAGATTCTCACTGAAGGCATCAAAACTATGAATGAACACATGTGGAGTTATGTACTTAACAAAAAAAGGTGAAATAACTGAAAACATGTTTTGTATTCTAGTTTCTTCAAAATAGCCACCCTTTGCTCTGATTACTGCTTTGCACACTCTTGGCATTCTCTCCATGAGCTTCAAGAGGTAGTCACCTGAAATGGTTTTCCAACAGTCTTGAAGGAGTTCCCAGAGGTGTTTAGCACTTGTTGGCCCCTTTGCCTTCACTCTGCGGTCCAGCTCACCCCAAACCATCTGGATTGGGTTCAGGTCCGGTGACTGTGGAGGCCAGGTCATCTGCCGCAGCACTCCATCACTCTCCTTCTTGGTCAAATAGCCCTTACACAGCCTGGAGGTGTGTTTGGGGTCATTGTCCTGTTGAAAAATAAATGATCGTCCAACTAAACGCAAACCGGATGGGATGGCATGTCGCTGCAGGATGCTGTGGTAGCCATGCTGGTTCAGTGTGCCTTCAATTTTGAATAAATCCCCAACAGTGTCACCAGCAAAACACCCCCACACCATCACACCTCCTCCTCCATGCTTCACAGTGGGAACCAGGCATGTGGAATCCATCCGTTCACCTTTTCTGCGTCTCACAAAGACACGGCGCTTGGAACCAAAGATCTCAAATTTGGACTCATCAGAACAAAGCACAGATTTCCACTGGTCTAATGTCCATTCCTTGTGTTTCTTGGCCCAAACAAATCTCTTCTGCTTGTTGCCTCTCCTTAGCAGTGGTTTCCTAGCAGCTATTTGACCATGAAGGCCTGATTGGCGCAGTCTCCTCTTAACAGTTGTTCTAGAGATGGGTCTGCTGCTAGAACTCTGTGTGGCATTCATCTGTTCTCTGATCTGAGCTGCTGTTAACTTGCCATTTCTGAGGCTGGTGACTCGGATGAACTTATCCTCAGAAGCAGAGGTGACTCTTGGTCTTCCTTTCCTGGGTCGGTCCTCATGTGTGCCAGTTTGGTTGTAGCGCTTGATGGTTTTTGCGACTCCACTTGGGGACACATTTAAAGTTTTTGCAATTTTCCGGACTGACTGACCTTCATTTCTTAAAGTAATGATGGCCACTCGTTTTTCTTTAGTTAGCTGATTGGTTCTTGCCATAATATGAATTTTAACAGTTGTCCAATAGGGCTGTCGGCTGTGTATTAACCTGACTTCTGCACAACACAACTGATGGTCCCAACCCCATTGATAAAGCAAGAAATTCCACTAATTAACCCTGATAAGGCACACCTGTGAAGTGGAAACCATTTCAGGTGACTACCTCTTGAAGCTCATGGAGAGAATGCCAAGAGTGTGCAAAGCAGTAATCAGAGCAAAGGGTGGCTATTTTGAAGAAACTAGAATATAAAACATGTTTTCAGTTATTTCACCTTTTTTTGTTAAGTACATAACTCCACATGTGTTCATTCATAGTTTTGATGCCTTCAGTGAGAATCTACAATGTAAATAGTCATGAAAATAAAGAAAACGCATTGAATGAGAAGGTGTGTCCAAACTTTTGGCCTGTACTGTATATAAAGGAGATACATATATTTGTGTCAAAAAAGAGAGACATATATGTGTGTGTCTCTTTACAGACACATAAATATATGTATCTATTATTTTTTATATATATATATATGTCTCTTGTTTATGTTGCTTTTGTATACACACACACACACACATACACATGCACATATGTATCTCCTTTTATTTGTCTATATATGTATATATAATTGAATAATGGATGCATATAGTTATGTCTTTAATATATATATATATATGTATAAAGGAGATACATATATTTATGTGTCTATAAAAAGAGACATATATAATAGATAGATGTAGATGTATAGAATATAGAATATAATAGATGTATCTATTATTTTTTATAGATACATATATATGTCTCTTGTTTATGTTGTTTTTGTATACATACACACACACACACACACACACACACACACATACATATATATATATATATATATATATATATATATATATATGTACCACATGTAAGTACATTATTGCTGTCAATAAGTCGGTGTACCCTGAGAGACAGCTTCATTTGCATTATAAGTGAATGAGTGGGTATTCCCTGGATGGCGCGTAGGCTGGACTCTAGTGTGTACTTAGCGTGTACAGAGCCTTGCTTTATCATTAAAGCTGTTAATCACGACAAAAGTATGATTCACTCCCAACATGGAAAAAAAATAAAACACAAACCACCATTTGTCAGCCAATCGTGTCAGCTCAGTGACGAACTTCCTGGTCACACTTCCCCGTAGGTCCCAGTCCCCTTATTAATGGGTATGTTTGCTCCTGCAGTCAACAGGGAGGACGCGGTTTGACAGCGACTCACAATGAGAAGAAATAACAAATTATCTGCCGGCAGAAAGCTGTCACACAGTTAGCGTGGTCGGAGCCAGATAAGAAGAGTAACTACAAATGCTATTTACTGTGTGTTACGCCTAGCCCAAGGACGTACGAGGAAGGCAAACACAGGCGAGACTGGGGACGAGGTGCAGGATTTGGATAGCGTTTGCCACAGCAGGAAGGGGCTGCTGAAAAGCTAAAGAGATATGAGCTGGGAATACGTTTGGATATCATGTCTTGACTACAAAATACTAATTATCCGCGGATAAACTGCAGCGGCACGTCAGAAATAAAGGCCTCCTCTGATGGAGCACTGTGCTCTTTAATCCAGCCAGAAACCTCCCTGACAGGCAGCGACGAGCTACGGCAAAGGGTGAGGTACTGAAGTAATAGGGGGGAAAAGCACTTAGCTAAATGTTGACGCCAAATGTATCACAGGCTAAGCTAATGTTGCGAAATGAATTTCCCTTGCTCCTGCGGAGAATGGCTCAGTCACAATATCGGCGAGCAGCTGTGATAACGTTTGTTCCAGTCCTTCAGTTTTTCTTCCTCTCTTTTTCTGTTCAACAGGACGCTTTATTCACTATTGAAGGGATTTATGGGATCACAAGGTAACCTCTCAACCTGAACAAGTGTCACTCTTGTGTTTGCATGTGTCTGTCCGCAGGCTTTCATGTTCTCAGCGTATGACGGGCTTTAGTTTCCTTTGTTTACAGTCTCTGAATCTCTGAACAGCTGATACGTCCTCCTGCTGCCTGTTGTGTGTTGCTCTGACTTGGTGCAGCCTCTGCGAATAGCTGCCCGTGTAGAGAGATTACATTTACTCAGTCATGCACAGTTAGGCTACACTGCAAACAAAACCACCTAAATATACACATGGTGTTGCTTTTCATGTGCATTACCAGAGCTATAAGGCCACGTAGACACAAAAGTAAAGCCACCACAGCCAGCAGGAGCAATAACACTCCTGTAGCCATGTCTGAGCAACATATAGCATCACTCCCCACAATGCATTTGAGAATAGCAAAAAAGGCTAGTGCATAGCCTAAGGGAGCAACTTCTATAACTGGATTTACAATCACAGCAGTGCAAATTGTGTTTAAACATAATTTGTTCATACAGTAATGTGCTGATGTTCTTCTCCATGCAGTTTCCTCTGATGAGATGAGTGTGCGTGCTGGCCAGGGCAGTGATGAGGTGCTGGTTTCACAGGCGGTGTGGGATTACCTGGCTGCAGCTGGGCGGCCCTGGCTCATTGACTTCCAGCACAAGCAGGGGATGAGCGCTGGTATCATTAGGCGAGGGGAGAGAGGGGGCTGCTGCGCCGTGAGGCTGCAGCCGGTGGAAGGCTCCAGGAACGGTGGGGCCGGTGTGATGGATGGAGCCATCTCCAGCGAGACACGAAAAGCCTTCATTGACTTATGCCGCTGTGCCCGCAAAGAAATGAGCAAACAGGACGGGGGATCCAAGAGGAAGAGGGCTCTGCTGCCCTGCGTGGGAGTCCTGGAGCCGAATGGAGAGGGGAGCCTGCTTCAGCCTCCGCCTCCCCAGCCTCGGCGCTCCCAGAGACAGCAGCAGAGGTTCAGGAAGCCTGCTGATGAGGAGGCCTGCGCCATGCTCCACGAGGCGGCCCAGAGGAAGGACCTGGACTCTAGCTTGGCTTCCCACAGCGAGGCAGAGGACAACAGCACTTGTTCAATCTGCATGGGGGACATAGTGGAGAAGACTACCTTGGAGAGATGTGGCCATTCATTCTGTCGCTCCTGCCTGGATCAAGCATTTAAGGTGAAGAAAGCGTGTCCTGTGTGTCGGCTAGTATACGGCCAGTTGATTGGGAACCAGCCTGCTAATGGTACGATGATCGTAGAGCGAGATCCTGATCTGGAGCTTCCTGGCCACGAAGGATTTGGATGTATCTGCATCATTTACAGCTTCCCTCCTGGCCTACAGGCGGTGAGTAGACCAAGAGCATGTGCACATGCTCGTCTCATTGTTCCTGGAATAACTGTTAGTTTTAATAATCATCTATGGGTGTGATTAGTTATTTGTTTTATTTAAATAATACAACTCATCAAACACTAGGTATTAGAATTTAATAGTTAATTGATTTTATGTCTTTAGTCAAAGCACCTATGTCACTAATTTTACATGAAACCATGAGATCTTTTTAAATAATCCAGCCCCTTTGCTTGACTGCTTTGCTTCCTTTTTATGACTGATATCTTGTTTTATAATCTTTACCTGCACTTGTGTTACATACAGCAACTTACATCCAGTTTCAGAAAGAAATACATTAAATTAAAGGTACAATCACTGATCCAGTTGTAAGCAACATAGTCATCTCACCACCAAAACTCAGGATCTGAACTAGCTGTCACTTTTGAATTTATTAACAGCTCTGTATTTGCAAGTATGAGTTGGCAAAAACAAAATGTAACCTTTTTTTCATTCCTTAAAAAGACTTAAAAGGTATTGAATTAATTAATCTAAAAATAAGGCCTCAACTGTTTTTAAAATCTCTTAAATCAATCTTCAAAAAGTCTTAAAAATGCTCAGACATGGGAAGTAGGATTTTATGAATCTCTCTTTTTCTGACATTGCATTGTAAAAAGATTTAAATAGCTGATAACATCTATATTTTTTTAATAAATTACCAAATGTCTTTCGTAGTAATGTCACACAGATCAGCACTGTGGAGCCAGCAAGACTCATGTTTTCTTTCTGGCCACGATGCTCAGAGCAGAGGATCCACTGTCTGTTAGCTAGCTGTCACTGTTCCCTAGACGACATGGGGAAGGACAGATTCAATGAGAAGTGGCTATTTGGCCAAGATTTTGTGGCATGACTGAAAGCAGTACAAGGCTTGGTGTATTTTCTACAACACATTTTTTTTCAAACTCAGCACAATGGGAATCAAGGCAGTGGAATCCCACACACATAGCGAGAATCATAAAATCAACAGGAAACTCCCCATCAAACTTCAGGTGTTTACCACTTCTGTTCAACCCTCGTCTCCACAGCAAAATGAAGAAGTCATGTTTTATGATACAATAAACAACTGAATAAATTGTCCCTAACCATGAGAGATTAATAGGTCATGGTTTTAATTATTGTAAAATTGAGCTTGAATTTCATTCCAGTTGACATTTTAAAAAAGTCTTAAACCTGACGGCAAGAACTGAACTGAACTGGTAAAAATTAAGGATTGGCACTTTAAGGAAGCTTGGTGTTGCGTCAAAGGGACTTCTACCTTACATGTGTACTCAGGTGACGCAAAATGGCCCTGTGGAGTTTCCCTGTAAACATCCACATTCAGTACTCATCAAAATGCCTGTTTGTTTCCTTGAGGTCTAACAAATTTGTAGAGCACATTTTCTTCCTCATGAAATATTTGCAAAGCTGACTCTTTGAAGGTATTTTAAATCCTGTGTTGTTTACATCCGTGTTTACTACTCGTTTGCAGTGTTCGTCTCCCCTGCCTTCACTGGCACATTGCAGCATATCTTGGCACATCACTGGCACTTGTTAATCAGCGGCATAGTATGACACCATTGGAAGAGCTGTGTATCCACCCACGTATGCGTGCATGTGCTTCCTTTAATATTGCATCTGAATATTGCATCTGACTGGACTTTCTTGTCCATTCTTTTGATCTTACACTTCCCGTAATACGAGGAACCAGTGGTATCTTTTCTGTAGCCCCACTCTGGTAAATGCCAGTGTCTCCATGACGCCACTTTATAACACAGGCTCTGGGATGTAACACAGGCCTTCTGTTGTAAATTCATCGTCCAGGGTGAGATAACCTCTGATTATGTCAACATTTTTTCTCAGACTTTACAACACTCTTTCCCAAGGAGACGTCATAAGGCTTGTAACAGTCTGAGTAGGAATTCCCCTGAGAAGTTTTGTAAACTGACCTTCATCTGTTTAAATCAGTGCAGTTCCTCTTTCCCATGAATTAGATGAATTGTTTTGCATTGAAGGAACTGCTGCATAAAAACAGACATGTCACGAGACACTTAATGAATAAACAAAAAACCCAAATGCAAACATGCTACTCACGAAAACATGCAGCAGACGCAGTTAAAAATACAAGACATGACATGGGTAACACAGTCGCTGTAGGAGCAAAGAGTTCCAGACTCTAGAAGACAGACACAAATGTTATTAAGCCATTAATGCCCCTTTAATCTGATCTTCTGTTTAACAGCCAGAACACCCAAACCCAGGTGTTCGGTACCCAGGAACGGACCGTGTGGCCTACCTCCCTGACAGCCCTGAGGGGAACCGTGTGCTGGGCCTGCTGCGCCAGGCCTTTGAACAGCGCCTTATCTTCACCATCGGTACCTCCATGACTACGGGCATGCAAAATGTCATCACCTGGAATGACATTCACCACAAGACCTCAATATGGGGCGGGCCCCGCTGGTATGTATGGCCTTTTAGCTGGAAGCAAACGGCCACTGAAATTTGATTTGGTCATAGCCTCAACAGCCTCCCTAACAGGTGTGGTGTCTGTGGAAAGGGCTCAGTAAAGACTGACAGATGTAATTCAAGTTCCTGACAAGGAAATGCTTTCAGTTGATGTCCTTGGCTTGATGGCACTATGCTGCGTGAGCTCATACTGATGCTGTGATGGCTTTTTTATTTCTCCTGACAGTTTTGGCTACCCAGACCCCACTTACCTGGTGCGAGTGACAGAGG